>NC_135757.1:6015000-10815000 GCF_041903045.1 Epinephelus lanceolatus | reverse complement strand
CTTTACCCTACAGCGGAGGGGGCACATCAACTCCATAACTCACCTCCGGTCATAATGGCGGCGAATGGCCCCCTATCACTCACGCACGGGCCCTATTAGCTTGTCAAGCGCGGCCTGAACAGACAACTCTTTGAGGAGACATGCATCTCGCCGGTCATGGTTGTCTGTCTCGTATCTGTTGCGTTTCGCAAAGCATGTCGGATGACTAGACGCGGGGCTGTCTTGTCCCGAAGTCACAGGGGCGGGGAGATGAAAGCAGAGTGGGTCCCGCAAAAACCCACAAGCACACACCCACACACACACATTGCTGCCAAACAAGTGAGCATCCATGACAGATGCAACAGAGTGAATGATGGGGTGGACTAAAAGGTACAGGCAAAGCCTGGGCGCATTACATGTGTGTGTTCCAGTGTGCATCTCTGTGTGTGTTCTTTATACTGTATGTGTGCGCTCCTCTCTGTGCATTTGTACCCCAGCATGGGTTTGCATCTGTGTATGTGGACATCTGTGTGTAAGTGCTTGCGCTGTGTGTGTACTCCCTGCAGATTGCTGCTCATCTGTGGTTTATTCATCCCTGTGGATAGCAAGGGTGTACATGCTGAAAGGATACATCAATCATTGGGCGAGGGGGTAAAAATAGATAGGCTTGGTCGAATACAGATGTGTCTCTTAACTCTGGATGCATTCTGCAATATGTCTGAGAGGGGAAAAATGTAGAAGGAAGAAAGAAACGTGGAGAATGTAGAAGAAAGAAAGGAATGTAGAGAGACATTCATTTTGTCAATTTTTTTGGTCCATCTTCGGCAAGTTCGTCACAGCCTGGAAACACGTCAGGCTCTCTCCACCCCGCCACCTTCTAATCCCACACATTGAGAAGCTCCTGCTGTCCATATCAATTAGCAGCATTTAGCTGGTCACACCACTGCGCTACAGATGACTACATTTCCCACGTCTCAGTGAGGCAGATTGCCTCCCATTATTAATGGCACCGCTGGGGAGGAGATAGTTGCTGAGCGCTACACTGTGAACCTGCAGTTGAATTGCTGCCATCAGAGTGCTGCAGACACCTCCTCCTCCTCTGCAAAAAAGGTCAACTATTCAGATACGGGGGACATTTTTCTCCCTCCAGTTCCTGCACATTGTTATCATGCATTTTATCAACTGTTTGGCGCAGTCGCCCGGCTGTGAATGTTTCCTACTTAGAGGAAGTGATGTCAGCTGTCGAGCGAGATAAAAAAGTGAGGAAAAACAGAACGTGCTACTGCAGAGCTCAAATGCTCTGTGCATATTATATGACCACACACATCCAGCACTTTTGGACATGCACGTGCACACACAGACATATATACTTGATAGGCGGGGGGGAGGTTGAGGAGCAGAGCCAAGGGTGACTGATCGATCTTGGCATGGTGTTAATAGTTTCAATGATGGAAGGCATGACTCCTGTTTGTGTGTGCGTGCGCGCGTTCGTGCATGCGTCTCCAAAGCTTTATTGATCATGTGCCAGGGGCGTGGGTTAATGCTCAGCGCTTTCAAGTGCTCAGGGCAGACGGCGGGCAAAGTCACTCCATGAAAAAGAGCCGTCGGCGAGGGATGCGCGCATTTAATCCCTAAATCAAGAGGAAAGGGTTAAATGTTGCGTGTCACCTTCATCTAAAGTGACTCTTTGAGTCTTAGAGCGCTTGGAGCGGTACTGCTGCTGTCTGTCACTGTTAGGAAGCATTTCAATCAAGGAAATATATCACATAAAGACATTGTCATTGAATATGAAATTGAATTATATTGTCAACACAATTTGTCTGAAGGACCACTTAAGCATACACAAAGACAGACACCATCAGCTTTTACTCGTACTGATAAAATGCTCTAATTGTAAACAAAACATTATAATTATTTTAAATAGTCACGTAACTGTTGTTTCATTAGAGAATTAGGAATTAGGAATTTGACAAAGGCCTTGTTTGATTTTTGCATAATTTGTGCAATAACGTTACATCATTTCTAGAAGTTGCAAGTCTGCAAGAAAAGTAGGTTGTTTAAAATATATCACCCCCCAAAAAAATCTAGTGGAAAAAACAAAAAAATGGGTAAATGTACTGCAGTACTAAGACTTTGCACACAAAAAAAACCCTTATAAATTACACACTGTCGAGGATAAACTAGCTAAAATCGGTCGTTCTACTTTTACTTTTAATAGTTTACGCATTTTGTTGCTAATGATTTCATATTTTTACTTAAGTAAAATTTGGAATGCAAGACTTTTACTCGTAACCAAGCATGGTACTGTTATTTTTACGTAAGTACAAGATCTGAGAGCCCAGTCTCATTCCGAAGTCATCGAAATCCGACGCTTGGACAGTGACTTGCGGTGTCAGAAACCAACGAAAAAAGGCATCCTTTAATGTTAGCATGATATGCAGCCGGTTGCTGTTATAGTTTAACGGCGCCTGGCAGCGTCAGGGGGAAATGCGGCAAGACAAGGACGAAAGTTAAGGTAGTGGAAGTCCGAGCGGGGTGAGCAGGAGGGGTGGTGGATGGGTCCAACAAACACCGACTTTCACCCGAGAGAGCGGTGTTTGTGTCCCATAAGATTCTAAAGCCAAACCCTGTTCTTTTTTCCTAAACCTAACCACGTGCTTTTGTTGTTTAAGGAAAAAACAATGCATGTAACAGGCAGAACTTGACACAGTGTCCCAGAACATCAACAACCAACACACCCAGGGTACCTTGCATGTCGAATGTGGACATGGAAAGTCCATGACCAAGCGCGTCAATATGTGACAAGGTCAGAGTGAGAATATGTAGGATCTGAGTACTTTTACCACTGGTAAGAACTCCTGTAAACAGTTGGTGGTTAGAATAAACTTGCTCCAAACCTACTTCCAACAACCTCCATAATTTAAACTATTATTATGTGTTAAATTGTTAAATGCTGCTGAGATTAGAATTAAGGTATCTTGATTGTGGCCACACACATCCTGAGAACAAACTGTTGCCCTGAAAAGCCAACATTCTTCACTGGAACATATCTCCCAGACTTCAATACACGTGTCAGGAGATTTTATTTCACCTTGGGATGTAATTGCAGTTTTGATTTTGATTACTGGAATGCCATAGAGGGCAGTTGAAATTTGTAAGAATGTCTACAAATATTTCCATTGAAAGGAGTGGACAAAAGGACAAGGTCTTGCAATTAATGTGGGTTGAATCGGGAGTATACAAACTCCAGTTTTTTGTATCCTCCACTTTTCATACAGTTTGAATAAATCACTGAAACCACACTTTATAATAAACTTTGTGTCAAGTTGATTAAAAAAGTTCCTATTTGACTGTTTCTACCCACTCACACTCAAAGCATCAGTACAGGGGCAGCACAGTGTTTTTGCACCTCTGTGCATGTCCTTGGTTGAAACAAAATGCTGCGTTGTCTGTTTTTTCGGCGTTACACCATAAGTTCAAAATGTAATAAGTCAATAAGTCAAGGCAACACTATGAGAGCTGCTGTCCCTCTACACAAATTTCACAGCTCCCCCTCTATTCTCACTTTCTGTCCCACTCACTGATCGTGACAGGAAATATGGTGATGAATAGATTTGAAGTCTTTCTCCTAAAATATCTGTATAGGTTTTGTGCTGAAGAAATTGTGTAGTGGTTGTTGATGAGGTGTGTGTACCACTAGGTAGATGAGAAGGTTACCAAGGAGGAAGTGGGCTCTCCTATATATTCCAATTGCTTTTTGGCTGATAGGTGCGCATAGGTGGGTGTGGGTATACCCCATATACCCTCCAGTACACCACTGATCACAGTCATGCCAATGTCCTCAATTGCCAAGCAGTTTAAAATGCCAGAGGTGCTCTGGACAGTGATTTCTGTGAGCCAGAAATTCCAAACACCTGCTCAAGTATTTTTTTGGGTCACTGGCGTTGATCAATAACTCCACCGATGATATGTTATGGTCATTTTGTGTTATGGGCCAGAATAAATCCCACTTATTGCCCCTTTAAATGGAGTCAGTGAGGGGAGTTTAGTGCGGGACATCGATACAAGCGATGATCGCTGCATTCCAATTCCACCCAGGGATTTATCATTCCAAAGACTCGCATGGCACAAGTGGCATTCTCAGGCCTCAGGGTGTGAAGCAAACCAAACTTCATCTACTTTTTTCTCCCTTTTTTTTTGGGATGTGTGGGGGGGTGTTAATAAACCGCTGATTCAAGCAGCATGATTGCTGGCAGCATACACCTCCACTTAAGTTAACGGCCCTCATAAAATTAACAGTGGCAATAAAACACATACCGCGAAAGTATGTTTCTAATGACACCTGGAGCACCTCAGGTCATTTATGTAGGAAATTATACAGTAAAATATTATTGAAGCCAACAATTGCACAGGATCAGGTAGCAGGATGGTGGGAGGAGGGCTCAGTTTGAGGCAAAGGCAGCAGCACCCCCCAGAAGTTTTTCATAGGGGTGTCTACGTGGGGCCAATGAATGTCCTGGGGTGGCACACCGAAACCAAAAAGCATAACTAAATTTAAGGAATTTGTCAAGTCAAGATAGAGAAAAGTTGCAGTTAGATATACTTTGGTTTCTTATGTCACAGTCAATACAACTAATTATCTGATGTACACAGACTAATACCAGTATAGTTAACCTTAATCTTGTTATGTAGCCTTTCTGTTCACACAGGTCATGAGTCTAGTGATTGTACGAGACAAAACATTTACTTGAAACAAGCATTTTCAACCCATAGAACCCATTTTTCATTTATATATATTTTAAAAGGAGAAGTCTAGTTTTTTGCACTTTGAGCCCCATTTCTGGGTTGTTTATGATGAAATAGAGTGGCTAAGACCAAAATTTTGACGATTGCACTTTTTCGGAGACTTTGGCTTTCCCCTGCCTGGCTCAACACTGCTGCCTATGGCCATGTGTGAACCTGTCCAAAAACCACCCTCAATGTTAGTTTTCAAAGTCATGAAACTCACCGAGTGGTCAGTGGTGTTCGTTAATGTTCTGACATAAAAATCGTAGCAAACTGTGGTTTCTGTGATGATTTATTTGACATTTTGTCTAATCCATTGACTTTCTATCGGAAGCTTCATTGTCCGTTAGTAGTAATCCGCCACCGGAAACAAAAAGGGGGTTGTTTACGACAAGGTTGCAGTCATTGTAGTCATTTAGCTCTGCGAAAGTGCCAGCTCGACAGTGCTGTGTGCGCTCCCGGAGGAAGAACAAGAATGAACGAAAAAGTTTTGTAATAAGTTTGAACAACTGCACAATGGATTACTCGCTTGTAAACAACCTTCGTAGTACGATGCCTTTGAACACAACGCCAACCTTCTTCTGCTTCTTCTCTGTGTCCCATTACATTGCAATGGTTTCCTGCTGGTTGCAACACCCACATAAAGGAGCATTATCGCCATCAGGTGGGCTGGAGTGGATAACACTTCAGGGTCAAACGATTGATGAAGCGGAAGTCTATACACAGGTGTGAGGCAGCTGAAAAAATAGTTCCACAATCGAGATGACTCGCGAAAACACTGATGGAGAACACAGTTTGCTACGATTTTTATGTCAGAACATCAAGGAACACCACTGACCACTCGGTGAGTGTCATGGCTTTGAAAACAAACGTTTAGGGTGATTTTAGGACAGGTTCACACATGGCCATGGGCAGCAGTGTTAAGCCAGGCAGGGGGAAGACAAATTCTCCGAAAATGAGCAATCGTCAAAGTTCTGGTTCATCAAATCATAAACAACCCAGAAATGGGGCTCAATATTTAGCCTTCTTCCTGACAAGCTATTTTGTAATGATTGGTACCAATGGATGCTTCAAGTTATCCAATTTCACGAGATAATGCCACCTTCACATTAGCTTAAAAAAAGACCACACCACAGCCTCTTCAAGACAAGGTGTCAGCCTCTAATTATTTTCATCGTGAAGGCTAGTGGGAGGGGTCAGCAATGGTATCAGTGGCCCCCTTCGCCCCCCATTGTGGACACATCTGGACAAAGGAGCAAAATTGGAAGTGAAATTTCTACAAGCACCACAACAAGCAAGTTTTGTTATACTGTATATTTTCTCTAAAAATGTCTATTGTACTGAGTATATAAGAAGGATTTCTTCAAATATGAATCAGACCATCCCTGTGGCCATTTTGATGCAACAATTGACACTTGTGTATTCCATAGTGCTTTCTGAAGATAGCAGAGGTTGTAAATTGTATCTATAGGCTACCTCGACAGTCAGAAAAAGCCATTACTCAGTGAAGAAGTCTCAATATGTTTCAGGAAACCCAGGAGGAACATGGAAATTGAAAAATCATCTGCGCTGTGCTGCAATGTGGAGTAAATGATCCTATGCTTTGGTGAGAGGGGGAAAAAAATCCTTATCTGTTGCTCCTCATCTTGCGTGAGTCATTAAATCCCTCGGCCTGGAGGAACATATGTTTAGGCAGAAAGTTATTTTTAAATCTTCAGTAACGCACAGTACAGTGGTATCCATCACTGATCCCGACCGTTTCATGTCTCATATAGCTCATTATTTCTCCATATGTAAGTCTCTTTCAACACTGCCTGTTTTAAGTGCCAATTTCTTGGACAATCTTTAATATTCTCAGCAGCTGGGAGATAATAATGGATCAGACTAATTGCTGGAGAGTAAACTATGCATCCAAAGTGTGAATTTATCACAGTGTGATCACAACGCCGCGCTGACGTTCTCTGGAGAGGCTACATATTACATCTCACAGTCTGAGTACGTGGTCAGCAGGGACAGCATGTGACTCCAACTGTTCTACTCTTCTTTTGAGATCACAGAACAGACCATGTGACATTATGACTCACTTGTTGTGGGCCTTGAGGAAACCAAAAGGCCTTTTTATATTAACCTAATTTCTTCTCATACAAGCTGTCTATGGGACCTAATATATAATCTGATGATGAGTCATGTATGAGTCCGAGTATTACTCGGACGGTGACTTGCCATCCCCATCCTGTTGTACATTTATCAATTTGTGAGCTATTTTTGGTTCATTGTGGCCAATGCAGCAGAGGTTAAACTGTGTCACAGCTCTGTCACTGTGGAAAACAAGAGCCTATAACCATGCTAGCAGCTCTGTGGGGCACAGTTGTACTTTGGGCTAAATGCTAATATCAGCATGCTGACATATTCACAATGCTACTGTAGCTTGTTGAGGTTTAGCAGTTCTCAGTCATGTTACCATCTTAGTTTAATGTTGCATGCTAAAATTTGCCAGTTAGCGCTAACAAACTGCTAACGTAGCTAAAAAAGTGGAAAGAAATAATGCAATATTCAGGTCTGTTTAAGCCAAGCATTGGCTTCATTTCATAGCCTCACAATGTTTGATAATGCTCCACAGGTTCATCTTCCAGGTACTGGCGGCATCTATTGTTTTTTCAACCCACTTCATTGAAACCACGCTCACTTCCTCATGACAAACTGAAGATGTCAAGGCCTGATGACTGGCTGCCAGCTTGAGTTCGTTGGTGGCTTTGAACCACCCTTGCCAAAAAACACTGAGGAACTCTGTGTTTATCTGATTTTTCTAACAGACGCTGGCTGAATTTGAGTTCCTATAGCCGTGCTAATTAAATTTTGCTGATTTACAACCAGCTCTATCATGGCAGTGCAGGCTGTGTGTGCAGATGAACGTTATTTGGCTTCACTTCCATCAGCACTCAGAGCTCTTCACTTATCCACTAATGGAAGTCCACCGGACCTTCCTTAGCAAGGTCTGACTTCCACCTATGCCACCAACACCCAGAGGCCCCACTGATTTGCTGGCAGAGGTATGCCATACGTTTTCCTGCATGTGCTGCTCACACTAAGATGACACAGAGCTGGTTGAAACTGGCAAAGCTTCTCTTTAACTACCCATATCACCACCTTCCAAGTTATTGTAGCTGTTATGTTTTGCAGAGGTGGACCCTCAGTGGCTGGAACGCCCCCCCTTCTCCCCCTGGGTCAACAAACTTCCCGACTTTGTAGTGTCCAAGCGGCTGGGTGTGAGGTGGAGGGACATCCATGACTGCAGTTTCTTTGAATGGAACTGGCTGGCAGGAGTCTTTCAGCCAGTTATTAGGCCTTAACATCTTGCAGCCTACTTTCGTCATATGGAAGTGGGTATGGTTTTGTTTAAAGTGAGCTGGAAAAGTGAAAGATGCATTCTTGCATGTTACTGCATTGATACAAACAGTGCTGCCAGTTGTTTTCTATAGACTGATATCATTTTGTAGCAACTGATGACCATTGTAAACTTGTACTGGTCTCTTGCGGGCAGCTGAAACAAGCAGTAAACACAACTGACATATTATTACGTGTCAAGCTGACAAGGCAAACTTGTTGCCAACATTAGCATTCATTTCAAGTATTTTTTTTGGCCACCAGGCAAATGTAGCCAAAGCCCAATATTTAGTCTCCTCTTAGGTCTGATTTGCCTTCCACCAACACCTGAAGAAAATATCTGGCTTTCTGGGGCGTCGGTGGCTTAGTGGTAGAGCAGGCGCCCCATGTACAAGGCTGTTGCCGCAGCAGCCCGGGTTCGACTCCAGCCTGTGGCCCTTTGCTGCATGTCCTTCCCCCTCTCTCTCTCCCCCCTTCACGCTTAAGCTGTCCTATCAATTAAAGGCTAAAACGCCCAAAATATATCTTAAAAAAAAAGAATATATCTGGCTTTCTAGCTGCTAAATGCTCCAGTGAGTTTTTAGAGCTTTTTGTAAGTAATGCAGTAAGTCATGAAAGTCATGTTATCCATTGTAATTTAAAAGTATTGATTATAATGGGTTAATAAAATTGCTGTCAGTGGGATTGCCACATTTGGTTTGTGAAAAACCGTGACATTGACGATTGTTTTCCTTCAACAACAAACGCACGTGGTTAGGTCTCACCGCCTTAACTTTCATTTTTGTCCCGCTGCATTTCTCCGGGCCCCATTAAACAATTAGTGCAATGGGCAGCGTATCATGCCAACGTTAAAGGATGGCTTTTTTTGTTGGTTTCTGACACTGCTAGTCACTGCCCAAACAGCGGATTTCGACGACTTCAAAGCTGTCTCCTCTGACCAGTTATGGATATAAGCTTAACTAACTACACCTGACCATTTACTGAAGTCATAAGAAAAGTTATTAATGTACGTGTAACGTGAGTATGCTGGGTTTATACCATGTCCATGACAAAAATAGGAGCGCATAATCTTCATTCAGTCTTGCCCAGTCAGATGCACAGCCCGAGTGCACCAGCGGCCGAAAAATAACGAAATTGGAAAAAATTACAGAAAACTACAAATCGTTTTTGTCAAGTCGTTACAGAATGACTTGTCAAATAATCATCCCAACATCCAGTCAGGGGTTTTCAAAATAAAATAATCTCTGCACTGCAGTGTGTCAGTTATGAAGTGTAAAGCTCCCACAGTAATGCAGGGAATACAGTAGCCTACTAACTGCACAAACTAATGTGAAATGACTAAATAGCCTACCTAAGACGGCGACAGCCTGTGCAGCAGTTGCTAGGTGATAAGGTAAGCTTCCGTAATTCTGCTGCCAATAAAAAAGAAGTGTCGGCAAATGACCAATCGTCGCTGTGTTTTGCTAATTTTTACCTGTTTACAGACACAGGATTGGATGCCTAAACATATGGAGAATAGTCGGAGAATCTGGTTTTACTGGGACTCTGACCCTCTAAATCAGAAGCACATTTTCACCAAAAAATTAGATAATTTGTGTCCTGGGAAAGAGTAGTAATTTCTTGGGGTAGTCGCTCAAAAAAGACGACAATCCCAGGAAAACAGAACGTGTGGCAACCCTAGCTGTCAATGACAATGTTGACAAAGCTCGCACTGCTAGCTGCCTTGGACAATGGGGGAAGCACAAAGCAGGTCGGCTCTGTAGACACTATAGACTCTATAAGACACCTATGAATCATTATTTCTTTGCACAGTCACTGACAGGCAGAGTGTCACCTGACTGTGATTTTCACATCTATTAAAAGGTGATTGTGGGAGAAAAAAAAAACACAGAGCAGAAATTAATTTCATTCTGTTGCATTTGAAAGCACTATGAGATGAATTTCACACTTAGAATTTTGACACTCAAATAAAAAAGCGGGGAATTACTGTAAATGGTTAATTGGTAGTCTTAGTCAAGGGACTACTTTTAAGTGACAGGTAAAAAAGGGTTGTAGGAAGCATTGTGCAGCAGTTTTAAGTTTCAAATCAATCTAACCAGTTTTTGGACTTCGCCTGGAAACTAGAGCACCCACACACACACACACACACACACACACACACACAGAACAACACAACCCTTTTCACGCTTTCAGGTTGCAGTATAACCACTAAATTACTGCCCTGATATAATGAACATGATCACATGCATAGTGTCTGCAAAGCATCCTCCATTTTAGACTGCAGTTTGCTGACTGACAGCAAGAGGGCATTGAAAGCTCGTGACACAAGCAGGAGAGAATCTGCCTCTCTCAGGGATGGTTATGTCATTCTCTCTCTCTCCCTTCCTTTCTCTCTGTGTCTGCGTTCAGCCACAGGAAGCTGAATTCTGTATATTTAGAGGGAGAAACAATGGCCTGATCTCTCTGGTGTTTATGCTGGTGTCCCATTTTCTGCCCAACCACTCTTGTAGTCGTCCTCCTACACACTGTACCGCGACGCTCGCGCCATTGTCAGTGAAATCGGCGTGTAAAAAGCCTGTCGCACTGTAAACAGTGGGGTTTAAAAACGGACTTGGCAACCTCCACCTGGCGAACGTGTGCGAGAACTGCTGATGGTGGCAATCGCTGGCAGGTTGATGTTGAAGAACACTTTGAGATATAACAACTCCCCCTGCATGTCATTGACTGTGTCTAAGTGATGCTCTGGTTGTCTGACTACACAGCCTTCAAAGTCCCCGCTTTTCAAGTTGATGACTCAGGATGGGTGTTGGTTTATAATGAGAGGAAGTTGGTGGAAGAATCACTGTCTGCCCTGTGCTCCTGCCTTTGCACAAAATATATACGGAAACGCTTTATTTTCATAGCGTCTCCCTTGTTCTCGTTTCTTTATTTAGCATTCATGAATAATTTTCATTTTATAAATATGCGTTATTGGCTGTAGCTCAACTGAAACCAAGAGGATGTCAGCTGTTTTAAATCTTATTTTAGAACACCATCCAAGTCAATAAATGCAGATTTAAATGCATCTTGATGGAGGAACATAGCGTACTTAACTTTCTGGGAATGTCAGGGTATCATATAAGATAGAAAATATGAGATTATTGTGCAGACGTTCCATTTTGGTTTGTAAAAAAATGCAGCAGCAATCGAGGAGAAAAAAGCAGCAGTATTGATTGTGGTGGGTAAAGTCAAGAACAGACACTTTATTGTTGTTGTTGTTGAAAATCAGGAGTACAAAACTGCAGAATCTCAATCTATTGATTGCATGGCGGAGTGCAGCTATACATCACTATAGGTGCAAGGCTATTTCATCCTCTTGATTAAGACCCCTAGGGGTGAGCATTTAAAGAGTGGAATTGTAATCACTCTGCTTTTGAAGGAGAGGGTTATTTATATCTTCTTCTCTTCTTGGGGTTGTGATGCCCTTCATGCCTGTGTGTCTTGTTTGGACAATGGATATTTGTCCAGACGCAGGACTACAATGGTCCTCATCAGGATGAATACTGTAATGATATACATCTGCCAATATTAACCCCGTCTCTTAGAAATTACCTTCGTATGTCACTGAATTGTTTTCATAAATATCATGTGGTGGACAATGTAATGGCCTTGATTATGTTCACAGAGGTTTCTTTGATTGAACAATACATGTATGTACTGTACAATTCCAGATTCCACACACTTTTATTTTCGTTAAATGAAAATAAAAAAGGTAATGATAAAAACAGTGCTGTAGTCCATGGGCAGATTATGAGGCAATGGGCCCCTGAGCACAGATATTCAAAAGGCCCCACTACCTCACATATAGGAACAAGACACGCAGACTTTGTGGTGGTTTTGCCTCTTTTTTTGTTTTCTGTTTTTTTTGTACTCTACTCCTTCTTCTTGTGTTTTCTTGTCTCTTTGTAGTCATTTTGTCTCTCTTTAGTTGTTTTGTGTCACATTGTGCCCATTCTATTACTCTTTGGAGGTATTTGTCAGTATTTTGTGCCTCTTTGCAGTCTTTTTCTGTCTCTGTTGTTATTTTGTGCCTCTTTGTAATATTTTTGTGTCTCTTTGTAGTCATTTTATGACTGAGGTAATTTCTTTTGTGTGTCTTATAGTTATGCTGTGCCTCTTAGTAGTCTTTTTGTGTGTCTTTGTAGTTATTTTGTGCCTCTTTGCAGTCGTTTCCTGTCTTTGTTGTTATTTTGTGCCTCCTTGTAATATTTGTTTGTGTCTTTGTAGTTTTTTGTGTGCCTTTGTAGTCATTTTATGACTCTTTAAGGTAACTGTGTCCATCTTTGTAGCCCTTTTGTGTGATTCACAGTTGTGCTGTGCCTCTTAGTAGTCTTTTTGTGTGTCTTTGTTGTCATTTTGTGCCTATTTATAGTCTTTTTGTGTGTATTTTATGTCTTTGTAGTTATTTTGTGTCTTTGTAGTCATTTTATGACTCTTTGAGGTAACTGTGTGTGCCTGTGGTTATTTTGTGCCTCTTTGCAGTCTTTTTCTGTCTTTGTTGCTATTTTTGTTAGACTTTGTAGTTATTTTCTGACTCTTTGAGGTAATGTGCGTCTTTGTAGCCCTTTTGTGTGTCTTACAGGTTTTTTTATATTTTGTGTATCTTTGTATGTATTTGTGTTTTTTTTGTGCCTCTTTGCAGTCTTTTTCTGTCTGTTATTTTGTGAGGCTTTGTAGTTATTGTGTGCCTCTTTGTAATAATTTTGTGTCCTTGTAGCCCTTTTGTGTGTCATGTAGGTATGCTGTGTCTTTTTGTAATCCTTTTGTGTCTTTGTAGTATTTTCGAGTGCCTTTAAGTTATTTTGTGTCTTTGTAGTCATTGTGTGCCTCTTTGTAGTGTTTTTGTGTGTCTTTGTAGTTGTTTGTTGTGTCTTTGTGGCTGTTTTGTGTCTCTTTGAGGTCATTTTGTGTCTCTGTGGTAATTTAGTGTGTGGTCATTTTTGGTCTTTGTGGTTGTTTTGTGTCTCTTTTAGGTCATTTCTCATCTTTTCGGTCATTTTGTGTCTCGTTGTGGTTATTTTTCCCTTTTTCTTTTAGTTATTTTGTGTGTCTTTGCAGCTCCATGGCATCTCTGTGTGATCATTTCAATCTTGCTGGTCAGTACGTGTTAATTAAGAGACATTTTGCAGGTGAGGACCAGAGGGGCCCCTGACATTTTAGACTCCTTGCCTGTGGGTAGGCCAACAGTAGACCTATTCAGTGATCCATTCAAAGTCACTTTGAGTGGATAGTGTGATACAAATGAAATCAGTTGTCAGTGAAGATTTTAGTGATATATTAAGCACCAACATTCTTTGGGACTTGACAGATTTGTTAATTAACAACATTTCCTCATTAAGATAATACATAAACTTCAAAAGTATTTGCTGTTACAAATTAGTGAATTATATAAATGTAATTTCTAGGAGACAGGGCTGCCAAAATACATTTTTAACACTGTGTTTATAGCAATGTTGTATTTAATATAACTTTTGCATCAGTGTGATGAAGTACCTTGATTTGGCTGTAGGAGCTAATCAATGCCGGACTTAGCACTTTCGGCGCCCTAGGCAAGCAACCCCCCATGTACATGCTCATATTTTAGACACTGCTTAAATTTAAAAGAGACCTCTATATGGCTGCAAGAGGTTCATGAATTGCCATGACAAAAATAAATTTGATTAACAGGTAGGCAGAGCTCCGGTCACCACCTTTTTAGGAGGGGAACTGATGAATGCCTCTGCTATTCTTCATACCCAACACCCTTGAACAAGAGCCTGGCTATATTAGTCAGTTTAGTCACATTAGATGAATACGCACTAAAAGAAGACTTTGAAAAACAAGCTGATGAGATGGAATACAAATTCTGACAAAGAGGCTGCCCTGATGAATGGAACAGAGCAGCGAGACTCACTCAAATGACCCTGATGAGTGTTTCTAAAAGGGCAAAACATCCCCCAGACAATGGTCCCAGATGTTTGCAGCAATACTCGGAAAGGCTGAAGCAACAGACTTAAAACACTGTCACATTTTCACTTTAAATCCGCTGCTGATTAATGAGTGCAAAGACTCCCTAAAGGAGGTGTACAAATGTCCTTCTAATCTGAGATTCATTTGATTTCTTTAAAAAAAACGAGACATTATTTGACAAACCTCCTCCAGGCAACTATCAATGTGGCTCCTGTGCACAGGGCTATTCGGGGTTCTAAGTGTGGCACTTATATCTACCCAATAACTAATAAAATTGTGAAAATAAGCAGAGATGTTCCTTTCTCCCTCCAGCATGCCATTTATTTGATCCCATTCAGTCTTCAGAAGATACTGAAATCATAAGAACACCCGTCAGAACAAATGTAGTGTACTGTGGTCACTGTACATTTAATGAGGCTGGGGAGTTGACGTTGCTGTTTCAAGCCGAACTTAGCTAGCTGCTTCTAATGGGGCACAGCTTTATAGAAAACTTTGCTTGTCACAACGTATGTAGCTAAATGTGGCTACTAAATCAGCTAAAACAACCTGTAGCACACATTAGTTTCATTCAACACTAGAACCACCAACAGGTAAAATTAAACTTACGTTGTTTTGGCGATTGTATGTAACTTTGTTTAAATAAAATATATAATATTTATAATATTCAAATTTATAATATAAGAGAATGCCACAAAATTTTTGCTGTATTCATTTTGTGTGTTTGGATAAACATTTTTTGTTGCTATGGCAAAGCCGTTTGTCCAGTACTGTGCGCAATAGAGTGACGTCAAAAGTCCAAGGTCTGTTTATATATCAATCTATGTCTTGTACCTTGATAATCACTGCGTTCTAATGTAATGGTGTTTTTTTAACTTATCATTGCGACGTAAATGTTGTTTACACAGTGTAATGGCGGTAGAATAATAACACCATCTGCATTTAGATTGGTTCTCTACAAGCCTCGCTTTCAGTATCCAATTCTGTTTGACACCAGGTACAATGTCCTGGGGAATGTGGTGGTCTTTAAGTAGAAGAAAACAGTCATATTTCGGAAGCTAATGGTCTTGCCATGCAAGGGCCACCGGATTTTGAAGGACCCTACCTAGCTACCTTACTGAAAGGTGCCATGAATGTGAAGGGACAGATAGAGTTTAACCATTGACAGAAGAAAATAATGGCATTGTATGTTTCTGCAAACCTCAGATACATTACATTTGTACGTTTCATACAGATCATCCGAATGTTTCTAGATCTGAAGGTGATGGGGATGATAAATGGCGTGCCACCTGGCGCGATGCCTGCCACTCTGCAGATCACTGCTGACTGCTCATTGCTGTTTTTCCACCAGGGATACTGCCATGAAAAGCATCTATTCTTGACCAAGACATTGCTGTGTTCCCTGCCATGATAGCCGGGTATTTCAAGCACAAATGTCATCTTTTCCAAACCATAACCCAGTGGTGTTTGTGCCTAAACATAACCATGCATTATCGATGAGTGAGTTGAAATATAATCAATAGTTATTTTGATAATGGATTCATTGTTTCAGTGGATGTCTGGTTCCAGCATCTCAGATTTATATCTTTTTCCAAGTAGTGATTCCTTTAACTGTTGGTTGGACAAAACAAGACCTTTGAGTGCATCAACTGAGGCTTTGGTGAACTATAAATATCTATGCACACAATTATGTACGTATGAAATGCTATCTATGTGCTCAGTATTTGTTTACAACTGCAGCAGATAAAATTGGATCCTGTTGTTTTTTTCTTTTCATTATCTCATTTGTTTTTCCCGCACGTTCAGAAACTAGATCAGCGACACGCTAAATCAAACCCTAACCTTTCTTGATGGAAACTTTATCAAAATAAAATCACCGCAAATTGCATGTGCTGGAGTCATTTAGACTTGGGGTTGACGGCGGCGGATGTAAACCTCGTAAAACAGAACCGATTAATTATGGCTGATTAAAACGTCTGAAGATTAAAACATTAAAATAAATTGGCGGCATGAGATAGTACTGTTAAACTCGCCCTGCGGAGGTCTCACTGTAAACAAACAGGCTTTTATTTACATTTGACATTTATCACTGAAAAGCTCCTTTTGTCCTCAAGGCCTTAGAAACATGACAACATATTTGCACTCTCTCTTTCTGACACATTTCAGTCCAGAGCTGCTGTTCTTCAGACTACTGTGCAGAGAAAAAGCCCAGTACGGCCTCTTCCTAAAAGCCTCTTCTCGCTTTAACAATGGGTGTGAGCTCTTGCACCGGGTCAGCTTTTCTATTACCCTATTGTTGGTTTTATGTGGACTTTGTTTGGGATTTTCTGGATTGGGTTTAACCATTTGAAACCGTTGTGCAAAGTAGTTCAGAGTTTGCTCTTATGTAAAATACTTTCTCAAAACTTGGTCTTGAAATAAGACTAGAAATAACATTGTTTCCCTTGAAGTATGAGCTTTGAAGTACCATCATAGGAGGGATACAAATAATGGACAGGAAGTGAACACACTCCACAGCTGAGTAGCATCATGTCTACAGTGCATTAGACAAGATTTTATCCATGAATATATCATCTTCATTCGCAAAAATCATTAAATATTGCCTCAAAAGAAATAAAAGTAATTCCACAGAATATACTGGTTGGTAAAACATCTGCCTGCTGTGGGCAGTATCCTGATGTCATATGCAAGGTTTCTAAGGTTACCATAGGGTGAAATCATGTGAAAAAAACACAGTCTCAATTGACTGTACCTATCAGCACACACGAGCGCTCCAATTACAGCAGGATGTCTCTTCCTGCGGAAATGTTTGACCCTTCCTTCCAAAACCTGACAGCGCTCAGTCACTCACTGCTTACGGGGCCTAATGATGCACACCTGTTTTCATTATCACTGAATAAGCAGATGACCTGCCACAACATTACAGGCAGAAAAACATCATACATCAACACAGATTAGGATAATTTAAACACGCTTGTGTTCAGTTAAGGGTGTGACCTGGGTAGAAATGGACAGATTAGCTGAAACACTGAAGTAAAACGAGTGATTTAAGTCAATGCTGGAAAACAGCAGAGGTGGAAGAAGTTATCAGGTTCACTGTGTGGTAAAGTACTAATACCACACTGTAAAAATACTCTACTCCAAGTAACAGCCCTGCATTCAAAACCTTAGTTAAGTAAAAGTATGGAAGTATTATTAGTAAAGTTTACTTAAAGAATCAGAGGTATAGTATCCATCCTGCAGAACAGTAGCAGCTTCTGAGCAGCTGCCTCCGCTTGTTTGGTAGCACCCTTTGGTGGCAGTGATAATTATGACAAAAGCAAAGGAAAAAGTCAGGTGACGTAGTATAAAGAGTGACAAAGTCCATGTACGGAGGAGACTGGGGTGGATGGATGGGTCAAACAAACACAGGACTTTCTGCTGTCACCTCGTGTGAAAGTACAAGTCAACATGAGTTATTTTTAACTTAGATAATCTACGTAATATTTGTATGTTGACAAAAAAAAAATTGAAAACAAAGTATGACCTTTCACAAGACCTAAACAAGTGGTTTTGGTGCCTACAACTGCACACAGAAACATTTCACAAAATAAAGAGTAACTAGATTTTTGGCTTAAAGTGCCGATACCTTGGAAATGAAAAAAGAAATTGCTTCTAGAACATGAATAAGTATCAACATGGGAAGGGCTGGAAGAGGGTGGGAGGTGGGGATATGCTTGAGGACGAAAGCTACCACCATTTATGTCACCTTTGGAATTTAAATACTTTGCACCAAAATGTCTAGATTCAGACCTGAATTTATCAACAACACCACTAAATACCCATTTTATTGGGTTTCAGCTTTAAAAAAATGGTTTGGGGGTTCAGTAGCTCTTTAACCACGTGTTTAAAACTACAACCGTTTCATAACGTTAAATAGTAGTTACTGGATGTAACTCTGCCTCTATGAGTGTGCGCACCTGTCACTAGTGGTTTTAGGAATCATTGGCAAAGGTTGTTTAGGTTGGTTATCCAAGATGTTTTTAATATCACTAGTGCATTAATGTGTATGTTCCTTTTTACTGCTGTACAGTAGATGGTAAGGTTAAGCTATTAAGCAATCGTCATATGCTTGTGCATTTTCCAGCTGATCCAGTTGGGTTTTTAAAGGGTTTATTTAGGTTATGCTGTCTGAGAATTTTATCAAACCATTAAGGTACATTTAATTATTCAGTTTATTAGAAAAATTCTAAGTCAAAATGTGGTTATCACTGGACAAGAAGGACATAAAGAACTGGAAACTGAGAAGTGACTAAAGCTGCCAGACTAATGCAGAAGTATAAAGTTGCACATAAAGGAGCTCACGTACCTTGAATTTGTACTCAAGTATAATAGTTGAGTAAATGTACATAGTTAAATTCAAATACTGGAAAACATGGGGGGGGGGGGGGGGGGAAGCTACTTTTACAGACGTATTGTATTTAGCCGATAAATAGGCTAGTTGCTGGTCTCAAAATCACCTGTGTTTTGTACATGGATGTATAACTGCAGTTCCCAGAAGGCTCTTGTGATGCTGAGACATTAACCGCTAGCTGTCAATTAAAGCTGCTATGAATAGAATTGTAAAACTTCGGACTCTGGCGCCCCCCAGTGGCAGCATTAAAAAAGACACTATAGAATAATTTTAAATATGCAGTTTTCATGGAAGAATCATACACAGAGTGACTTTAATTCCCACAAACTGCTTTTAAAACCATAATATTCTATCATCTTAATATTTATTTTCTTCAAATAGCAACTCCATTAGCATCATGCAGAATTACTCTTCCTGCGGTCAACATAGCACACATTCAGAGCCAAGCTTGGCTTAACACATCCAGGACATGAAATCTGCACTGACTGTGCGTTTAATGAGGAGCGTGCATTTTAGTCAAAATGTTTCTTTAAACATGCAGGTGTTTGCACTGACACGGTTACACACACCGCCAAGAACAATTTACACATGCAATATGTATGAATACATGAGGAGGCTGCATATGCTAATGCATTTCTGTGTGTGTACATGGTGGGGGTTTTGCAGATGTGTTCACTGCATGCATTTGTATGCATGTGGTGTATATATGGCGGTACTGAATTTGTGTTTATTTTAATCATATGTTGATGAAGGGCATCACGGTGATCCTCAGCTGTGAGGTGCTGACTTGAACATTATGTACAGATTTATAGGTATCACAGAGCTAGTCATACATTATCTATAGTGAGCAGTGTGCAGTCTCAAGGCATACTGCTGGGGTGGAACACAGTACAGGCTATGACTTGGCACACCGCCTCTGTGACTCCTGCTGGGGCCCTGAGCTGTCTCAGTCGCCCGTCACTCCGCTGTATGTGCGTGTATCTGTGCGGTTGTACAGCCGAAAAAGAGATACAGTGAGTTGTGCACGCATGCACGAGCGTGTGTGTCACCGTGCCCGAAGCGGAGCAGAATATGGCTCACAGGAGAGCTGTCACAGGAGGGGAGGAAGCCACGGCCACTCACCCTCCTTCCTCTTGCAAAGGACACATACACACACACACACACAAGCTCAGAGATGGCGGGGCTGCAAGGCCTGCCCACGTGTTTTCTGTCACCTCATTCATTCATTTTCCATCCGTCTGATTTATACCACATGGGGTTTAGAAGACCAGGGCACAGCAGGATTTAAAAGGTGGCGCTGTAATGTTCTGACAGACTTTTTAGCTCTTCCTTTCCTGACCCCGCCTTCTTTTTTCTGACAGCTCAATGCAAGCAGTGCTGGACCTAGGACATTCAGCACCCATGGCAAGCCCCCAACCCCCTCTGGAATAAAACTAAAAATCATTTAGATTTATTACAAACAAGAATTAAAGCAAATTGGATATCAACACCAATAAAGAACTGAGCTCAGAAACAATAATTTTGCCATTTAATTTTCTCTTCCTTTAATGCTCTGTACATACACCCCACTGCACCATACCCATTAGTGCTCTAGCATTAGATCTTAGGGCCCTGACATGTCAAGTTGATGGTCAGCCATTGGTCAATGCTGGGCCGTAAGCATCTGTCGCCCTAGTTTTTGCAATGTGTCCCACACTACTGACATTTGTCGGCCCTTGTCAGCTTTTTTCAGGTGATTCAGCATGCTGAAATTGCGCTGGAGTCCGTGGAGCCCATCAGTGACGGAAATCACTCTGATTGGCAGCTCAACTCAGCGCACAAGCAGAGAAACGGAAGTGAGGAACGTAAACAAAATGGCCCAAGTAAAGAAGGCACAAGTTGTATAATTGTTTGCCAAGTAAGTATCCTCTGTTCTTTCAACATCAGTTTGTGTTGTTACTGTGCTAACTTGCTAACTAGCATCATGAATCCACCCTCTTGGTCGTGCACTTTCCCTTTTTGAAAGATTACTACGTACTTCAACTGCCTGCTGGTATGGAGAGTTATTTCCTCTCATGCATGCTGGCTGTTTGATGTAGTATTTGTGTTGTGTTCAGTGCCACTTTTTGTCCAAGACACTCGAGGTTAGGTGACATAACAGTTGGCCTTCCTCGCCACTCGTTCTTTGATGTCGGTTTGGTGTGTCTGAACCTTTTGAATAATTTTTTTCCTGTCATGTTCAATTTTTTTTCCCATTAAAAAAAATAAATAAAGATTCTTTCTTTGGGGGGTGTGGGATTAGGGCCCCATGCGTTTGGGTGGCACCCTATGTTGCCTAAAAGAAGATCTGTCACCGAATACAAGCAAAAACTTGTTGATCCTTGCTTTTTACAACACAGCTTATTCTGACCTTATTTCTCTTTTACTATCATGTCATTTAGCTCTACACACAAATCCTCACGTACCGATCTGCTCACATACTCCCTGCTATCGCCTTCATATTTTCCACCTTCTGATTGGGGCAAAAAATGAGCCACATGAGGCCTTAAAAGACCAAGACGCAGCAAGAATCAAAAGCACTGCCCTGACAGATTTTAAACACCTCTCATGTGAAGCACTCACTATATTTTTTCCCTTTTATCCCCTCTGAATCACTCTGCACGTTGTCATAATCAATGACATTAGCCTAATCAAATGGCGTCGTGCTGCAGATGTGACAGTTTACGACTGCTGGATAAACTAACTCCTCAGCTCCGAAATGCCACTGCACCGCAACTTCAAAAGATAGCAGCTTTTGAAGTGGCATGAAGGGTTGGTAAGCTGTTGCTAGCACTGACAAGCAAAGGATTTGTGAGTTGCAATCCAAAGAAGAGCAGACACGAGGAGGAGGGTAACTTCTTGATTGCTTGAGTGGCATTTTTTTCCCAGTGGGTCGTCTGACCCCGGGAAAATATACACTGAAAAAAAGAAGTGAGATATTATAGGAGAGTTCAGTCGGGTCCTCAGCAGAGGACTGACACTCCGTCTGGGTGATGTCAAGAGATAAAAACTGCAAGCTGCCCTGTTGGTGATGAATAGAGGACCAGATCTATAGAATCACACAATGCTGCTCTGAGCTTTGCGCTGAAATAAGCTTCATATCATCGTGTTCTGAACTAGATCTGAACCAGAAAATGTGCCTTTATCTGTGGAAAATCACCTAGGGTGCTGCCACGGTGTCGACTCAGTTCATCTTCACTTTATTGTCAGTGGAGGATAAAATTGCTGAACCCGGAGGTGGACTTGCACCTTAGGCATGCACATTATGTTTTGATTATCACTTTAAGGATAGACATATAGATACTCAACCTTCTGAGTTCAGATGATGCTCAGAATAAAGCTTATAAAACCAAACAGAATACATTAACTGTTACCTTAACATATGCTTTATATCCAGGGCTGGAGAAATATGCTAAGTGCTTAATGTCAGACAGATGAAATACAGCATTTGCTATTCTGCTAAATTCACATGTGGATAATGGTTGCCTTCTATAGGTATAAATCTCACCCTTTAGGAGATTAACTTATGATGTGGAATGGCATAAATAATGGTTTTTAAGTAACAAGATGAATGGCCTAAATAAAACAGTCATGCTCCACAAAAATATGCTACAGCAATAACTTCAGCGCCCAAGTAGCACTTCTGGGCTGCTTTTTATGCTTTGCTTCCCTTGAACAGAAAGTAAAAGGTATGCAGCCATATGTTTAATGGCCAGACTTCTGCCTACCTTTAAAGACTGGATGCTTGTTTGAAACCGTTCAAATTTAGCACATCTAGATGAGATGATAGGGAATATCACTCAGCTTTATCTCCGAGATGTGTCGCTTTCTGCGTCTTTGAACAGGTCTCTATAAATGATCATCTGCTGCCACCATCATTAGCCGGCGGAGACGAAAGTTGAACTCGTAATTTGCATTGTCAGATCTGAGGAGAGCCTCGGAATTATTCCGAAACAATAGAAGTGGCTGCGAGATCAGCCAGGACACTGCAGTGTTTCCGGGAGAACATGGTACATTATTTCTTGTTTGGAAGTGACAGCTCGACTAGTTGGATAAAATTGTGACAAACAGATATTGTGAGCCCAGAAAACTCTTGCATTCATTTGCAAACACAACATTTTGTTTCATAATGAGAGACTTGCATAAAGTATAAGCACTCTGTGACATCTCGCAGAGTTATTTTAACACTGGCTGAGATGAAAAAGGCACTTGACTTTTTCCTAATTAATCTCAAAATCCCATCTTTTATTTATTACGCTGGATGTTCAAGGATAAAGTGAAGAGCTCTTAAGGATGCATTGTTGCAAAAAAATGTGTTTTATATATAAGACTTTGCTTTTGTTTCCACTTTTCTCCATTACCTCTCAAGATGAGTTCATATAACCAAATTTCCTCACTCAAAAGGTCATGGTTCCAGGTACTTCAGTTTTGACTTGTCAAGCAAATGAATTCTTCAATTACAAAGACGACTAGAGTAAAGGCAACAGTAGCCACTATTTAACTATTGTATGTATCGATCGGGACAACCATTAGCTTTAAAAAAGGAAGAAAATTTGAGAGAACTTGTCGGACAAATAAAGATGTCTGGCCACTGTTTGGTATTTGGGGAGATGAGGCCATTCAGTGCAAGTTAAAAATGAGAGGTACCAGATTTCTCCCCATCTGGCAGGGATACAACAATGCAGATATTTTTTCAAAAAGTAGAGGAGAAAACAACTAAAAAGTGGTAAGATGCTAGGGTTGGGTAATTCTTTCTATTTCTGTTTTTATCATTGATACCCTCATACAATAGTTCATGACACCTAACAAATTTGTGCCCCACAAATTATGTTGCATACTTAACGTGAAGTTATGCAGCTAAGGTTAAGGAAAAGAAACAAGGTCAGGGCAAGTGGCCTAAAGTTACATAGCTTAGGTTTTGGAAACAAAACGTGGTGATGACGTACTTAAAAATAACTCAAAATGTACTTGGTTTCACACAGTTCCGAACACCTGTCTCTTGGGGCAAAGTCCTGTGTTTGATTGACTCATTCACCACCCCTACCTGCCTCCTTAGATGGACATTTGGTATTTTTCAACTACCGTCTTTACTCCCATGATCACAGCCTTTACAATTACATAGGTTATATACCAATTACTGGCTCATGATTATGGGGGTTATGTATGCATTGTGGTGCATTTCTTTTCATAGCCTTAAGAGTGTGAACATTTTATTGAAAATATTTAAACATGAAAAAAGTCTATTTAATAGCAGTGTCTCCTCTATTCAAACAGAAGCTCCCAGAGTCTGTGTGTCTGTGCTCAGTACGGCAATATCACAGCATGATGTTCCATTTAACGTTATTATCTTGTTTTTAATATCACAATCCACATCATATCCATAATGGTAACTACTCTTATGGAGTGAAAGCAAAGTTTTTGTGAGCAGGCATATGGAAACCTATGAAAAAGAGACAGCAAACCGGTTTGAAGTTCAGTTAAAATCAATTCACCACTACACCAGAAACATCTCTAAATGCACAGGAGGGCACAGATTGTAAAGATTATTAATACAATATATTAGTTCTGATAGTAAGTTAGTTAAATCACCTTAATATTGGCATGAGAAGGAAACCATTTTGTGCCATCAATCAGCTCATGCCCCAACAGTGCCCTGGGTTCTCCTTTTCATCTCATGTTCAGTCCCATTCATTTTCTCCCATAGAAAATGCTAAGTGACTCACAGTTGAAGCACTGCTGTGGCTCAGATCTGCATGAAACGTCCCTGGTTGAATCATCAGTGCAACAGGTGAACTATGTTAAAAAAAAAAAAAAAAATTTTTTCAAAGGAAATTAAAGGGACAAAACTGTACGTGTAAAAACAAAAAGGTATAACTATGACACCCAAGGTGCAATTTGGGAAGAAAGCTTAAAAATCTGTGACATGCACCACTAACATTGCAGCCCAAGTGGTTTGGTTTCGGAAAAAAGAACAGTATCAGGCTTTAAAATCATCTCTCAGGTGAAAGTCGGTGTTTGGTGGACCCATCTACGCCCGCCCCATTTGGACTTTCCCCACCTTAACTTTGGTCCTTGTCCCACGCGTTTCCCCCTGATGCCGCTGCGTTCCGTCAAACTATAACGGCAACTGGCCGCGTATTATGCTGATGTTAAAGGACACTACCCAAGCTCTGGGTTTCGAAGACTTCGGAGTGGGACTGTGCTCCTTTCACTGGTGTTGGATCTGGACTGGACCTGGATGTTTTTTTTACCAACACTTTGCAGTGTTTTCAAGCAATTTTTGAGTCATGGAACCTTGGTGTTTTTCACCAACCTGTTCCTGCTTTTCCAGCGGATTTGTGCCACCAAATGTGGGTGTTTTAAGCAAAAATATGGTATTTTCCTGGCCAAAACCAAGAAGTTTTTGTGCCTTAACCAACCTGAACTTTCACCACAGTGCTGTGAAGAAACAAATGATTCAATATATCGGCTACAAGATTATGTACAAATTGAATGTATCCATGGTTTACAGAAATATACAATGCCACCATGCATGGAAGCTAGAATCATGTGTTTTTGAGAGGACTTGTGACCAACTTTAATTAGGTCTCTTTTGAATTTGGAGTCAATCATCCAGCTAATATGGCACCCTATTGTGCTCCCGACTACAACTAGAAAATGTTGCCTTGTTAAAAAATGTCCCAGTTTGTGAGCCAAGCCTCACAATATTCCTAAAAGTTAGTGCATTCATGGACGTGTGAAAAGCATCAATGAATGAAGGATTTTGCTGGTGTCCCCCATCAGGCATTCATTGTACAACATCATCATGACAGTGAGAGTGCTGATGAACAACGTTGTTCTTTGCCATTAGCATTAACCATTTTGCCATTAAGTAATTCTATAATGATGCCTATTAGTCACATTAACCTACTTTGCTGCTTTTGTTAGCGTCTAATCACAGAATGTAGAACCCCTCTCCAACTCGGCTCCTCCTCTGGTGTCACAGGTTTTATTTTTAGCCAGATATCCAATGTGCAGGTGTTGAAAGGGCTACGCATAGAGGGTCAAATGTGATGTCTTGAATTCCCGTGTTGCTATAAGTGACCTATTTCTTTGTCTGTGATGTGCTAGATACAGTACAAAGGGAGGACATATTTTGTGGCTGATCCCTTGCAGCTTGTACTGTATTATTTTTTAAGCATGTCCAACAGTAATTGCCAGATTTCGATTGATGTATATTGTTTAATACATTGGGGGAGAATCTAAATTGACATTTTCATCTGGCATGTAATAACAATGATGCATGTTTGCTGCCTTTAATAAATAGATAAAGGCTACTAGATGTAATTGGTTTTCAATCAGTCTGCCCACTGTTCTCATGAACTTTCCTTTCCATGCTTTTTTCTTTGCTCTAGACTGCGCCTTGTGTTCCATCCATTTAGAAAACCAATTTCAGCCATAATTTTTATGGCGCCAACATCTCAGGTGTAAGTGCCACAGCTAGCATCTTGTCTATAATTGCAGCCTTATTAAATCCCATCAACTCCTGAGCGTCATTTGGGAGGCCATTCCAAATTTCATCAAGCAAACTTATAATCATGACATTGTAGGAATTTCCAATGCAATTAGCTCCACACATGCGGTGCAAAAATCAATAGGTAATTTTGAGGGTTTTCCAGCATCTCATTAATTGATCTGGTACACGCTTGGTGCCCTTTTCTTCCTATTTTCATGTTATTTCCTTGTACACAGTAATGAAACCTGATAATATTAGAGATGACACAAATGCTTTCCGGCCTTGCAAATCCTTTGGAATGTCTGAGTGATAATACAGGTTTATTAACTGTAAAAACACATGAAGAATAAAAGATTCCACTCTTTTTTTTCCAAGCACTAAGGCCTTAAAAGGGAGGTGGGTGTATTTCTCACCTCATCATACCACAAAAAGTGGAGCGAGGGAGCGTATCTACCTACACCTAACTGCAAACACGACTCGCTCCCACAACTTGCTGGCCACCTTGCCATCCGTGACCTGCTCCATCTGACTCAGTAAGAGATTTGTCATGTGCCTAATTTAGATATTCTATATTCTGGGTTTCCGGACCCACAGGGAAGGACATAATTGAATAGGCTGTGTCAAAGCCTCCCCCCACTCCACAAAAACCTCCCAGGGACGAGCTAACGTTAATTATCTCCCATTGCAATATGGCCTAGTTTTATAATTACTGGTCCTGCCAAATATATTACAACATACTAAACCTCTCGCAATACAGTTATTAATTTAGTGCATGTGATCTGTCGACATGTGCCGTACAATTTGCTTGCTTACCTTATTTACAGACTTGATCACAATATTTGCGCATGAGGGGTTGATTAAATTGGCCGTCGCAATCACAGACTGCTAGTTAAAGATCGAAGGCAGGCTCTTCATTAGCTGTACATATCTCATCAACATTAGCGTGCTCATTTCAGCATCAAAGGGGCACTCTGTGGATTTTACACTTTCAGATTAGTTCACTTGTCATAGGGACTCAGCCTGTGAAACCAATTGTTTAATGTGACTCTGAGGGAGTGTTCTAAAGCCTGAAATAAGACTAAGAGATGACACTCTTGCTAGCAGCACTGTGAGGCTGTACCAAGGCACAGTGGTGCTTTGAGCGAAATAGTATCATGCTCACAGTGACAGTGCTGACGTGCTGATGTGAAGCAGGTACATTGCTAATCGTGTTAGCAGTCAGCACAAAGTACAGCAAAGGCTGAGGGTAATGTTATTAGTTTTGCAGTTACTTGGCCATAAACCAAAGTGTTGGACATATTGCTACCTGCTGGTGGCGTTGGATGATGATCCATCCTCTGAGAACCATGAATGTCCATACAAAATTTCTTACCAGTTTATCCAATAGTTGTTGAGACATTTTCCCAAAAGCCAAAATGATCAACCCTCTGGTAGAGCTAAAGGTAAATTCTAAGAATCACTTAAGTTTGCAAGACTCATCCTCTGGGGACTATGAGTATCTGTGCAAAATTTCATACCAATTGATCCGATAGCTGTCAAGACATTTCCCAAAAAAACAAAAGTGTCAACCTACTGGTAGTCCCAAAAGTAATGCCAGAGGATCACTACAATTAGCAGGATTCATCCTCTGTGGACCATGACTTCCTGTACAAAATCTCATACCAATTGATCCAATAGCTGTCTAGACATTTCCCAAAAAGCCAAAAGTGTCAACCTACTGGTAGTCCCAAAAGTAAAGTCAGAGGCTCACTACAGTTAGCAGGAATCATCCTCTGGGGACTATGACTGTCAGCGCAAAACCCAATGGCAATGTATCCAATAGTTTTAAGACATTTCCTAAAATGCCAAAAATATCAACCTGTTGGTAGTGCTAAAGGTGAAGTCAGGGGATCATTAAAGTTGCAAGAGCCATCCTCTGGGGACCATGAGTATCTGTACAAAATTTCATACCATATGATCCGATAGCTGTCAAGACATTTCCCAAAAAGCCAATAGTGTCAACCCTACTGGTAGTCCCCAAAGTAAGGTCAGAGGATCACTACAGTCAGCAGGTATAATCCTCTGGGGACTATGACTATCAGTACAAAATCCAATGGCAATGCAACCAATAGTTGTTAAGACATTTCTTAAAATGCCAAAAATATCAACCTGTTGGTAGTGCTAAAGGTGACGTCAGAGGATCATTAAAGTCAGTGGGATTCATCCGCTGTGGACCATGACTTCCTGTACAAAATCTCTCCGAAGATGAAGGACTTGGTCATACTATTGGTATTGTAGGATAGTGTTTTTGGAGATGGACTTAAAGTAAGATATCTTGGCCTTTACGGTGTCGATTTGACCCATTCTTCTATATCCTGCCTTGAGACGTCCATTTCTGAAAATGTGTGATGCTAAAGTTTTCTTTTGGGGAATGCAACTCATTACTCATCTTGCATATGACTTCACATCAGCCGTTGTAAAATGAGTGCTACAAAGCCAAGCTTTTAACATGTGATCCATCTTTGTTGCTAAATTGCATTTGAGTTTTTTCTTTCACTCCAGCAGCAACATAAAACATTCACACACACCAGAAAAAAGGGTTTCAGTAGCTTTGTGCTGGTACCATGATACATACTTTCATGTAACTTGGCAGGCATGATGATCACTCGAGGTCAGGTGAGGCAAAATTATACCTGATGTGACACTGGACCTGGCCAGCAGGCAAATATCCTTTGTAATGATGAAAAACAATGAAAGCTTCAAAGACTTTAAACATGTAAAATCAATGCTGCACTAAAAGCCAGTTTTTGTGTGTGTAATGAAATGCTGCATGTGAACTGGGCATTTAACATATGGGGTGAGAATTTTTAATTAAAAATTCAACAGTTGGATAAATTATTCTGTTTCTCTATCATATAGAGCCTGGGGTAAAACAGGGATGATGTAATGCTGACCAGAAGTTGTCCTCTGAAAGGAGCTGTGGCATTCAGAGCAGTAATATAGCAGCAAATAACTATTTGCTGTGTAAAGATATAGCAGAGTAATGGCGTCCTCAGGAAAGAAGGAAGTCACGCTCCCTGTGTGTGCTGTAAGCTGAGCTTTTTGGTTTGTTATTTTGTGTTGTGCGTCCCAACACATTCTCACTCGGACCTTGTCACATAACATTTGGTCATGGACTTTCCATGTCCAGATATGATGTGCAAGGTACCCTGGGTGCGTTGGTTGTTGACATTCTGGAAGGTTGTGTGAAGTTCCACCGTCAACAACAAATGCATGTGGTCACGTTTTGCTAACACTCTTATGTGGTTGGGTTTAGTCAACAAAAGCACGTGGTTGGGTGTAGGAAAAAGGACAGGGTTTGGCTTTACAATCTTACAGGAAGCAAACATTGGCCTCTTGGGTGAAAGTTGGTGGTTATTGGACTCGTCCACCCACCCTAATCGGACTTCCATTACCTTATCTTTCATTACTATCCCACTGCGTTTCCCTCTGAAGCCAATGGGCACCCGCCCAACAATGGTGACCGGTCATGTATCATATCGATGCGAAAGGATTGCTTTTTTCATCAGTGTCTGCCTGGAGTCACTGACCAAGTGCCAAATTTTGACTACTTTGGAGTGAGACCGGGTTGTGCATCCATGTTGATGCATCTGAGTCCATGTGTTTGTATCCCATTGGCTAGCTAATTGCCACTGCTATGCACTGCACTCATATGCCGTCCTGACCCACCCTCTGGTTCCCCCTCAGTTTATTACCATTAGCTCTGTCAGCACTGTTAGCACCATTAGCTGCTAGTCACCTGTTTAGCCACCTCCATGTTGGGAGTCTGAATCATGGATATGCTCTGAATGTCAAATACGACACCTTTAAGGGCCTGTTTATACGGTTCCGTATATTTCTGAAAACGGGTATTTATCTTTGCGTTTGCACCTATCATTTACACGTAACCGGCGTTTTTCTTGACGAAAACGGAGATTTTCAAAAAACGTCTTCCAAAGTGAAAGTTTTTAAAAATATCCATTTCTATGGAGACGTATAAACATGATAGATGGAGATTATGGAAAACGATGATGTTGCAACCCAGTTCGCGCATGCCCATTAGGTGCCCGGGAACCACAACAACAATGGCGGATATATGCTGGGTTGTTTACGTTTTGTTAGCACTTTTTGGGACTACTTACGAGCTTACAAATGAACTTAGCACTGCTGCATCAACATCACCGCTACATCGGCGCACAAAAACGTCTGCTGTGCCCAATATTAGTAAGTGTATAGCAGCTAACTATGCTACATAAGGTTAAAATGTAGTTTCATTGTTTTTATCAGTAGCGCCAAGGGGAAAACAAATCACTGTGCATGCGCAGAATGTTCTTCTATGGTGTTTGACATATGACGTGTCGCCACCTACTGGCCTGGCATGCTAATTGCAGCATAAAGCTGCCGTTTTTGCATTTTGGTGTAAACAGGGATATCGTTTCTACAACTGACTGTGTAAACCCAGAATTTTTTTTATACGGGATAAATAAAAATACGTTTTTTATTTGTATCGGTATCCGTGTAAACAAGGCCTGTGTCTGTTCCCGAGGCTGCAAGTCAGTAGGTTTATTTTTTTTTATTGAAGTGCTTTGGTAAAATTAAAATAACAACAAAAATGTATGTTTTAACATTCATTTTTTATGCCATTTTATTTGGGAAATTGTGAAATTTTAGTTAGAAAATGTGAAAATAGCAATATAGAATATTATTTGCTTTTACAAACAGTAAACCTTATTTAGAAATCCATCATTTCCACCATCAATTATTAGTACAGCTTAATTTTTTCTAGGGAACAGAACACAGTAGCTCTCTGGGCCATATCTACCCGCTGTTTGGGTCGTGTTTACACACTCAAAACCCATTAAAAATATTTCTGTTGCCATGTGAAGACATCATAAATAGTATGAATAATAATATGCATCATTATGCTGCTGCATGTATGCATGTTTAGCATCAGTTGCACTGTGCCAGCAGGTTATTAAATTTGTGTTGGATCTGTAGCTTTTCCCCCCCTTTTTTCTCTCTGTGGTTTTTGGAGCATTTTCTCCCAGTGGTTACATTTTTCTTTCGTGACATTAAATATAATAGCTGTGGATGAAATCAACTGAACTGGCTGCTAACTGGCTCCAGTCCTAAAGCTGTTGCCCTCCAGTTGCTGTATGCATGCTGGGCCTTTATGGCTGGCCAGAGACACCTGAGGACATTTTTATGGCTTCAATTACTGAGTGCTATTCTAAAATTAAGGCTAGCAATTAAAAGACACACCACTTACCCAAATTATATCATTGACTAAAGGTTAACAGGAAACGTAGCCAAATATAGTTCACAGGAAAGCAAGTTCAGGAAAGCAGAACTCTATAAGTGCCTTCTTTTTTTTTTGATGTAATCCCACAGCTCTTGCCTTACATGGTAAGGCCACAGCATATCCATTTAACCCTCCGCCTGCACTGATCCCACAAGCAGTATCAAGTATCTATATCAAGCTGCACCTCTTCACCTCTATTAGCATAAACACTCGCTAAATGAAAGTAAAGAATATGGTCGTCATCGTGCCCTACTTTCAGAAAATCAGTGCGTAAGGCCGTGGTATTACTAATTTTGTTCTTATTGATCAAAGAGAATAAACTGCTGCGTTCAACCTTTGGCCCACACTGCTGCTAGCTTTTGTTCCTGGGATATGTCCTGAGGTGTTACGCAGGAATAGGCTCACACACTGTCAAAGAGGAGAAGCTGCAGGATTTCAGAGAGGTCGTGAATGAATCACCCCAGTTCAGTGAGCAGTGTGGAGGAAATATACAAAGTAACTAAGTACATGGACTCATGTACTGTGTTTAAATTAAATAGTACTTTGGAGTTTTCCATTTTATGGTACTTTATACTTGTACTCTAGTACATTCCAGAGGAAAATATTGTACTTTTTACTTCACCACACTTATCTGACACAGTTACTGACACCCTTGTATCATCTCTTGACTCCTCAGATTAATCTTGTGACCCTTTGAATCAGGCCTGAGCCATTGGTTTAGAACCAATACTCGAAACTACCCTACTCTTTCTAAACTAAATTCTACTCTTGCATTGATGCATCACAGCCTAAATGTAAATACATTGCATTTGCATGTTTTGTATGCATCATATCAGTGTTTCAAAGGTAAAGCAGTACATGAGCTGACTGTCAAAGGGAGGTGGAGAGGACGGTGGATGGCGATATGTTTAGCGAGTCATTTCTGCGATTCCAGCAAGGACAGTGCCACGAAAAGCCTGTTTTTACGAGATATCAAAGCATTTCTTGCCAGGATAGTGTGACAAAAAGCAGTTGCTTCTTCCAGAGATATCAATGCATTACCCGCCAGGATAGTGCCATTAAAAAGTATTTGTTTTTTACCAAGATATCGATGCATTTCCTGCAATGGTAGTGCCATGAAAGTACTGGGATATCAGTGCATTTCTTGCTGGGATAGTGCCACAAAAAGCACTTTTTTTTACAGAGATATCAGTGTGCTTCCTGCTGTGCAAGTGCCACGAGGAGGGTTTATGTTTTTTACCGAGACATTGCTGTGTCATGTGTCAGTTGAAGAAGGACCCAAATGCAGACTAACAGACTGAATTTTCAACAAAAAGCAACTAAAAGTCCAAATGAAAGTAGCAGATAATGACACCAAGAACACAGGGGTGAGCACAGGAATCAGCGCATGAACATAGGATGAACACAGATGAACTAACAAAGACCAAAGGGAAACACACACAGAAAACTAAGCTGGATTAGGAAGACATTGGCAAAAGGAGTGAAACAAGGATTGGCTAACAAGGGTGGAGCAGACGAAACTAAACACAGAACAGGTGTGAAGGGGAGACTCTGGGAACAGGGAAGGACTAACGAGGCAGGTGTGACAGAAAACAGGCGGGAAAACACACAAAGACAGGAAGTGAAAACCAGACATGACACATGATGAGAAAATCTCAAAACAAAACAGGAAGCAGATTAAACATGAGTGAATAACATGAAACAAAGAACACAAACCGAAAACTGCAAAACAAAGTCCATGAGATAATAGAATATAAAGAAACCCAGGATCATGACATGCAAAAAGCGGATGTTTTTTTTACAGAGCTATCGGTGCGTTTCCCGCTGTGCTAGTGCCACAAAAAGTGGTTGTTTTTTACCAAGACATTGCTGCTTTTCCAGCGCAGATTGTGCCACCAAAATTTGGTGGTTTTTGTACCTAAACCTAGCCAAACATTAGCCACAGTGATGCTAAAATGTAAAGTTTCAAAGTATCCGCTCGATAATGACATACAAATGTAATGCATCAATGTAAAGTTTATGTAATGCTTAAATAAAGCTTTAAATTCAAGGACTTTTACTTGCAATTGATTTTGATACTTACTTGTGAATGAATTATAGTGCATATTTAAATAAATAAAAAAGTTATTGATTTTTTTTCATGGAAATGTACCTTATTCTAATGACATGGCTCATTGCCATCCCCTTGTCTCGTTCAACCAGCTGATGGCTCCTGCCTTTTGGTGTGAATGTCACAAACAGTGGGGCACTGCTCTCCATCAAACATCAGAGCATTACAACAGATTTACAGCCTGTAAAGTGGACAGTAAATCTAAAGCTGTTGTTGCAGCTCCAGTCTGATCTTGATTCTTGTCACTTCTTATTTGAAGTGAAACACTCATCAGATCATTTGTCAACTGTGAGTGCCTTTCTGTCAGCGTGTCACCGCGGGACAGCATATGGTGTCATAATCAGTCAAGAAGCTGTTTCTCCATTATTAGCGTTTCTCTCAGATTCTGAGCAAAGTTATGAAATAATCTCTTTTCCCCAGGAGCAAGAAAGGTCTTCAGAAGTTTGTTCAAGAATATTTCAGCAAACCATCCCTCCCACACACGACCCAGGGATATGTTTGTTGGGAAATATGCCATCAAGTGCTCTGATGCAAAGCCAGAAGGTTAAAGGACGCTGACCTTTACCGAGCTTGAACCAGTGGTCACTTCATCCAAATCGGAGAGCATTTGCATCAAATCCTTTATTTTTTAATCTATTATATAACTAGTTTCACTTTGTTGTCAAATATTGCCTGCTTCGGGCTTCACATTTGAGCTGTTCAGATTTGTAGCCAGTAAATTATTGCCAAACGCTAATTTGGGATTGCCATTATCTTCCTTGTTTTTTGCTATTTCATTATTCTAAATAACTGGTATTTAAACCTGCTTTGGTCTGGTGGGTCAGTATATAAAGAAAAAGCACTTCTCCTTTTAGATTGCTTGTGTTCAAGAACTTTACAGCTTCCCCCTGTGGATGCAAGGCTTCCTCTGACATTGTAAAGACATGCCGGATGTGTTGGAGACGTGGGAATACCTGTCGGTATATCTGTATAAACCATGTGATGGACTCTACAGGGTGTTTCCCTGCCGTCTGCCAAGGGCAGAATGCATGCTGGGAAAGGCTCCAGCCCTGACCCAAAAACTGAATAAACTGGCAAAGAAAACAAATAAATAGATGGAGGATATATCTGCACAATAAGACTCTGCATGGCAATAACACCTTTAACTATGCATGAGTTATATTCTACAGTGTCACCGCGATGATGTGACACTGGAGGCAGTCCATGCGACGCACCTTCATGGACACTTCCACCCACTTCCCAATGAGCTGTCCTCAGCGAGGAGCAAAGGAGCAGTCAGGAGGTGTTCCTGTGTCCTCTTTGACAATAAAGCCTCTGCATAAGATGGTTTATAGCTGCAGTATAATGAGAAGCATGATGAAAAGGCCATAGCCTGCCTCTCTGGGTGACAGGTGAGCGCACCAGTGAGTGCATGTGATCATTGGCACAGTATTTGTCCATGTGTTCATGTACAATTAGTAGCTTTGCCAACATCTCACTGTGTAAAATAGCATGTTTTCATTATGCACCATATGGCAGTATATCTACCTTTATGGTGTCTGCCTGTGGACATAAAGACATTAATGTCAAAATATTCTTCTTCTGTACATTATATTGGACGTTAAGATCAATTGGGGGTTCTGCGAATTTTAAACGTACTCCAGTTTTGTCCCTCAAAGGTAATATATGGGATAGGAATCTCAAATGTCAGACATAAATGTAAGATTTGATGGAGCAGACTTGAACGAAGAATCCAAAAAAAAAGCGTAAACTAAACATAATCTAATGCACGGACAAATAGCATGTCTGGGCAAGCAAGTGTGTTTGAACCCTGCTCAGTGGAATGTTTGGAAAGTACTTAGCATCCAATTAATTAAATGAGACCTGGATTATACTGAACAATTTGTGTGAGAGTTTGTAAATGAATGCTTTATAATAATTAATAATAATTTTGCTGTTGTACCCACGCTGTTTTCTCCAGGTACTCCGGCTTCCTCCCACAGTCCAAAGACATGCAGGTTAATTGGTGATTCTAAATTGTCCGTAGGTGTGAATGTGAGTGTGAGTGGTTGTCTGTCTCTATGTGTCAGCCCTGTGATAACCTGGCGACCTGTCCAGGGTGTACCCTGCCTCTCATCCAATGTCAGCTCAGATAGGCTCCAGCCTCCCCCCACCGCGACCCTCCAGAGGCTGAAGCAGTCACAGAAAATGAATGACAAAATGAATAAACACAAACAGGTTTTGCTCCAATTCATCTAGAAATTTCTCAGTTCTTTTGGATTTTTCGTTGACTGCAGGTGCATGCGAGAAAAACAAAGTTTTCTATATGAGTTCAACATAATACGAGGTGAGTAACTGATGTACAAATTATAATTTTTTTGGTTTTTCGCTGAAGCGTCTGCTCCCCTGAAGAGACTAAAATGGTCGTGCCTAGATGGTAAACCCAGATTTCAAGTGATCATTTTAACCCAGACCATCTCGCCATCTAGCCATGACCACGAAAAATGGCAGCAGACAAAAACATCAGATCTAAGTGGTCAGATGGTGAAACTGTAATGGTCCAAAAATTTACACTAGAACCATCTTCTTAGAATAGAATAGAATGCTCCAGGGATGTTGTTTTTCTGTAGGCTGGAAGTGGAAGTGGAAGTGGAAGTTAGCGTCACCCTGGTTCCTTTTGTCATAAAGCCTATGGGATTTTCCATTGGATTGTATTGAATCATTGTAGGAAATAAGGTCTGTGGAAAGCTTACATTAACACTGCTTTTAAGGATGTTTAAGTCTAAATGCAATCGGGAGAAGTCAAAAGCTAACTCTAGGCTATCAAGAATTATACCGTGGTCGCATCACTTCATTTAGCAACCACCTTTTTTAAGACAAACAAAAGCTTAAAAATTCACAAATGGAGCATTTACTGATTTATTTTATATCTTAGGACAAAGTCTCTTAAGCTTGTGTTAACTACAGACCTTATTTCAGGCACCTCACCAAAAACCCATTCAAAATCCATCAACTTTGACATGAGGGAACCTGGTTTTTGGACTCATTCCTGGAGCATTCTATGATTTAATGGCACCTGGATGGAGAATTAGTGTCACCAGCTGTTTATCTCAATGCACCCAGCTCCTATAATCAGTCGTAGATGGCATTGTACATTAATTCACATTTTCTTTTCCCAGTTTTCTTGAAATTCAGTTAATTGTGCGACATCCATGGGTGCAATCCTAAACAATGCACGTTTGCAGATGCTATGGGAAGAGTTTTTGTGTTCCCTCTGATATATTTAAACAGAGAGAACCTTGGAAAATGTAATTCCTTTTGCTGGAGTCAGACACATTGTGACAGTGAAATGAACTTTTTTTGAGGTAGATTTCATTTTCAAAAGTTGAATATGAAGAAAAAAAGAGTTTGTCAGTTTTTCCTTTGTGGGCTTACATTGGATTCTGTATTACATCCAGTTGCGCTGTCCGAGGCGCTGAAACTTTTCATTCTGTTTCATCACACATGCATTTGACATTGTGTGTATATGTATTCTCATTGTGATTTGCTTCCCGAGCTAATGTCACTAGAAAAGAAAAGTCCTAATTGAGTTTTTAAATGGTTACGGGGGGGAAAAAGTCACAATGTTGAATGAAGGAACAGAAAATCATTCATCTCGTGTGACAGCCGGTAATAAGGTATAACATTTGCCAAGCTTCTCACAGAATGTTTGCCATACCATTCATCCACTCTGGCTTGGTATCCCTTGCTAGCTGTTTCATTGTACTCAGGGACTTTATACATTATCATTATGTCTCTGCACTGTAGTCCTCAAGGCGATACAAAGCCTTTTTTACTACTCCCGGCTCATTCATTTTTCATTGAGGCCTGGCTTGTTAATTAAAATGCTGAATGGCACACTTTAGGTTGCAAACACAAAATTTTGTTGTTTGACCTTTTCTTTTAGCCAATATATGGCGCTGCCTGAGTATGACGCGGTGATGAATGGATAATGTACTGTCCCAGCTGACAGGTCTCTTTGGTAAAATTAATGAGAACATAGTGAGCAAGAAAGGGGGTTGTCGAAAAGGGGGAGTTTCTTTCTATTTTCTGAGGCCTGAATTACTCTTCATGGATTATGTTGGTACTGTAGCTCACAAGTGGTAAATGGATATAATGTAGTTATTAATCATGTGGACACTTGAAAGACTGAGTGATAGAAGAGAGGAGGGGAAAAAAAGGTAAGCAGAGGCAGGCTGAATGATAAGAGATGGGGAAAGGTTGGCAGAGGCAGGTAGATGCGGTGATAACCATCATAGATGCAATCTGTCTTTCCTTCATTAGTGCTAATGTTTGTTGCATCCTGTTTGTTCTGCTGGATGTTCAAATTAAATATGCAAATTGTGACACAAAATGGATGTTTCTGAAATGAATGGCTGTCAGACACTATCACTTATTGTACTCATTTCAGCTTTTTTTTCCCTTCCACCCCACCATTAGAAGCAGGAAGACGAATTCCAAACAGCCTGCGACTCTAAGGCGGCAACATTCGGACTTTGCTTCGAGGGATTTCACCAAATCAGACTGATTGATGGACTGATTTCTGCCTTCTTTCCTCCTCTCTTTCATTCTGTCAGAGACCACCACCAAACCAGAGCATAAAATGGATAAAATCTATTATACGGTAGGAATTAGTCAAGCCTTCTTGACTATCTCATGAGTCATTACCGAAAAAGGTGAAATTGATTCTCCAGTAGATTAACATGTCTTCATGAAATGTAATAAATGGTCCTTAGCCTCGATGATGACCACATGTGCGGCAGATGAAGATTTTCCTTTCAAAGGCCTGATGGAAATGTGTGGTAAGTACCAGCTCGTGGTACTGATGTGCAGTTTTGGATGAAAGCCAGAGTAAAGCCTAATTGGACAGCTTTTTAATGGACGCTCCTGGAGGCTACTTGATGTTGTGAAACTACCATCTCCATCTGGCTGAATGGATAAATATTTTTGAGGGATTTATTGTGAACACTGTGGGTAAGTTAACGGGGAGTATCAAATGCTGTTTTGTCACATGAACTGTCCAGAGAATCAGATCCGGACATAACCGGCCTCGGTCGGTGAGCAGAGCCGTTCGTGACAGGGCTGGGGTGACGGTAGTATCAAATGCTGTTTTTTCATTTGAACTGTCCAGAGAATCAGATCTGGACATTGTCATGGCAGAACATGACACGAATTATACCACAGTCACATAGCCGATTCGTAGTTTGATTGGTAACAACAGAGTCTCTTGGCGTTCCTTGAATTTCTCCGTTGACATTGGCTTTGGCCCCTATGGGACCAACGGAAGTTCCAGAATCTTGTCATGTCTCGAATTAGACATTGTCATTGCCGTCTTTGTGTACATTACCCTATTTCTTCCCCCTTGTAAGTTTGTTTTCTTCTGGTTTCAGGCAAGCCTCACAATAGAAACATCATCAATATGCCCTCTCACTCATTACGAATTCTCCAGACATTTACCTGCTCACATAGGGGCTCAATCGGACAACACACATTCAGACACCTGCATTCTTGCATACAGCTCCTTTGGGTGATATCTATATAATTTTAGGTTTGCAGTGCATGTGTGAAAGGAGCTAGAGTTATATAAAGCATTCACTGTGCATGGCTCTTACAACAAGGCCGTTTCAAGTCAGTCATTATTTGCTCAGTCGCATGCCAAGGTCCAGTTGTTCCATTTCATTCTTTCGTTCCGAGCATTAAATGTTTATCTATTTCCTCCAAAGAACACTTTACAGAGGAAAGAAGAAGAGCCAAATCATTGTTAAGAAACCATAATGAGTCAGAGCTGAATCAAGGAGCTCATTTACTGCAGATACTGTTCGTACTGCTGGGGGCTTTTTGTTCTCACAGCTTTGATCAACAACTTGTTCATGTGGGTCTTTAGGTTTTTTTGAGTTTACATTACCCATATGTTGGGGAAGCTGGTTATCTAAAAGCTGCCTACAAATTGCAACTTGCCTGCTGCGGGGCTGTAGCTTGCATTGAGGACAGCAAGGTCGTGTCCTTGCTATGTTCTCTGTGGATTTTGGGGGGGGTTGAGACAGAAAGGTGTCTTGAAATTCGAATAACGTACAACAGTACTACATGTTGTAAATTTTGTTTCCCTTTTGGATGCGTGCTCCTTTTACCCGCTTGCTAACTTTTTATAATGTCTTGACCTCACCTTTTGTATCAGGGTTCAACAAACTTGCGACAATTGCTCGCGTCAGCTCAAAAACTTAATCTTTAAGTACCACAATTTTGCCACGAGTGCCCCATTGGTGCTCAAATCTCAGAGATGAGAAGGAAGCAAAGTGGCTCGCTCCTTAGCTTAGCTGCTCGGTTTACTAGCCCAAAATGGCATTTTACTTGCCTCCAGGCAATCAGACAGTGTCTATACATTGGTTTGAGTCTATACATTGGTTAATTGACTCAGAGTGCAAGGCTGTGGCTATTTCCTGGAAGGTGGGAAGCCAGTGCAGGATTGTAAAAACAGTTCTAGACTCTGTAACACCGACAATACTTTATAAAATGTGCATATAGGGAAAGTGTAAATGGACGAAATGAAAATGGAAAAACGTCCTCCGATATCCTCTTTTGGTGGAAGTCAGTCATGATCTGTGAGGTGTATTGTCTGTCAGTTTCACCCAGTCCTCATTCTTCATTCTGTCGGCAAAGAAAGGAATAAGACTGCCGAATGTTTTGTGCAACATTCAGACAAATAAAAGAAATGTCTGCAGAGCTAATGCCTGATCAATACCTGCCACAAAGGTGTGTTATACAAGCTATCACTGTGCGCTATTCAAAACTTGCCCAGCTGCGACAGAGCTGGTGGAGTCAGTCCAAGTTCATCAGTGAACATGACTGGCTGCTGCTATGAAGTTCCTGCTTCCAAGCACGGACTGTGTAATCAATCACCTAAGATCTAAGCTAATCAGATCCTACAAAGTTTCTCCTACCAGCACTGACGCGCTAACTTTTGGAAAACACTTGATTGATTCCGGCACAGTTTGTCCCTGGAAACAGATAATTTCCCGTGGTGTTCTGTGTACACTGGGAGCTCTGACCCAAGAGGCGTTGACTGTTTGAACAGTAATGGTCATTAGCTCTTCTCTGTCCCTGGCTCTGTCATCCAGTCTTGTCATTTGCTTCAGACAGAACTGGATGTGCTAATTGGTTTAACAAGTTTGAGTGTCAGTTTTAAATTGTAGCTGCCAGAGATAACATTCTTCTTGCATGAAACTCTGGCACTTTACTGCTACTTGTAAGTACTGCTCTTGCCCACATCATTACGATTTTATTTACTTATCTGCACTTAAAAGAATAATGTTCCATCTATTCACCCATCTATCAACGCTGTATTCTCAGCACTCGTTTAGAATCAAAGGTGATTAAATCAAAGAGATATTGTGCAGAATTTATTTCCCTTTCATCCTCACTGTAATGTCAGAACGCCGCAACTCTTACAGCTCCCCTTGCGAGAGAATTTATTGGACAGCAACAAACGGATTCATTTGAAATCTCCATTAGGTGGGAGACGTGCATTGCTGCGTGTGCAGTTTAAATCACAATGTTGTCTGATCCTGTGTGTGCGCTGTCAAAGATCATCAGTGTTGCTGGGAAAGAATGGAGTTTTTTTAGACTTTGGTTATTTGAAAGATCACTTGTTTGTATAAGCAAGACAAAAAGGCACTGAGGAGAAAAATAGGGAGGGAACTCAAGTGGGTGAGAGTTGTGAGATATTGATTTACCATTATGTCTCGGGTTGACCCTGATGCAGCCCGTAGAGTACATTTACGCTATCAGATATGGGGCTTTATTATAACCAGGAGTGTTTTTTTGTCTATTATTAACACCACAAAGCTAAGAAGGAATAAAATGTTGCTTTCAGGGGCTTAACAACAAAGTATTTTTTAAATTGTTGTCTTTAATTTTCTTATCAGAATATTAAATACATGTTGGATTATATTATCAGATTGTCGGATTTGCGCTTTTAAATTTGCACTTCAATTAAAGGATTATTTCTCACACAATTTGTCTTATGAAACTCAAGTATTCATTTAGTTAATGACTTGAATGGTGCAGATTAAATAGTCTGGCATAGGGGCATATATGATTTAAATGATTTGACCATATCTTATCTGACTTTGTTTTAATTTCATGTGCCATAATTTCATTCCCCAAAACACACACATGCATGCTTGAATGTACGCATGAATAGTTTCACTTCAGCATCTTGTAGCTGCAGAGTGAAGACACAGAGTTCCTAATTAAACAAGATGGTCACTGTGTGTGATGGTGGGTTTTGGATGTGTGCGTTTATATTTGTCTCTTTCTGTGTGCGCACTAACTGGTTCATCTTAGGCCCGTCAGCCACCACCCCCCCTTGCTCTCACGCATTGTGAATCATGAGGACTCAGGGCTTTAACAATAAGAAAATAAGAAAGTCTCCTGTAGGGGGATTGCTGGTGTGTGTGTGCTTGTGTTCCAAGTGTCTGTGTACGCACGTGCATGCATCAGTGTGTATCTGTGTATGGGGCTCTGCCTGCCGCATCGTCCGTCTTCCTCTCCTTGTTGTTCTTTCCCCTGGGAGGCCGTTAGGGTTTTCATGTCGCCTTTTTTCCCCTTCTCTTTTTTTTATGTAGGACACTGCTGCCTGCTTGATGTTTGAGTTAGGGGGGGGAAATGCTTTAAGATGCCGCTGCGCCTTCTGTTTTTTGGAGGAGCCGAGATATGATTCAAAGCCCTGACAATCGGATGCCGAGGAGAAGAACAACAACTATTTTGGGTACAACGGCAGCTCACCAAACACAGGATGTTCTGAGTGAAGATGGTACAGCGTCTCTGCTTAGTGCACATTAGAAGAAAGGGTGGCGGAGCAGGGGGGGGGTGGAAATGTGGGTGGGTGGGGGTGCGGTGGTGGAAAGGAGGAGGAAGAGGGGGGATGAACTTGCACTTGAATTTGCAGTTTTGATATGAGCACACAAGCAAATAGCAGTGTAAAATGTGGAAGGGTTAATCGTAGTGCAGAATTCGCTAAGAATGAAACTGCACATCTATGCTGATGACTTTGAACTGTATGGTTGAATCTCGCCAGTCTCCTTAACCCCATCATCACCCTAGCAATGACAGAGACAAAGCAAACCAGTGGTAAAGGTGACATGGTGAAGACCAAACCAGAGGTAAAAGGCGACAGCAAGTTTGGCTGTCATAAGGTCATTAAATGACTGTTGCCATTGGTTAAAATGGGCCTGCCACACCTAATATTAGGTTCAAAAGGCCTTTATCAGGCCATGAAATGTTGGTTTATACTTGTGGCAGTTGTAATTATAATGGAAGCAAAGGAGGAAGGCAGGTTACGCAGCATAAAAGCGATAAAGTTCACGCCGGGATAACGGGTGGTGGATGGGTCAAACAAACTAAGGACTTTCACCCAGGAGAGCATAGTTTATGTCCCATGTGAAGTCAATGTTGACTTACTTCATTCTTCAATACTTCAATGTTGACTTACTTCAATCAGAGACGGATGATTTTATTGAAGAACCAAGATATGTTTTCCTAAACTTAACCAAGTTGTTATGCCTAATGAAAGTAAAACCGTACGAAAGCCGAATTGTTTCACATTGGACATGCCAATTCAATGACTTGAGCATTAATAGTAAGTGTCGCAGACCCCTTATAACACATATCTATGAGGCTAAAAACTACAGAAAACTGCCATTTAATGGGCTGATAATGTCCAAATTAAATTTCTTTCCAGGAAAAATGCGAATAATTAATTGGTTTTAACCTCTCACATATGGACATTTTCCAAATTGCTTCATCTTTAAACTGAATATCTTTGTGTTCAGAGCTGCTGGCATGCTTTAATCTAATTAAATTATCTATAATTCTATTATACAACAAGTCCTCATTATCTAATCAAATAGTCGATGAAGCAGAAACAGCAGAGTACTCAATGATAAAAATAATTACAAGTTGGACTGATCATTCACTTCAGGATCCAGAAACACAACACCAGTGAAGTTTGTCAGCAAAAATCTGGTATAAGTATATTTATTTTATTGTTTTTGCCTCCTAGGTTAAAAAATTAGCTTAAAAATTCACATTGTAAAATATGCAGCATGGCATTGTGGGAGTGTTGATGGCACTAGGTAGCAGATATAGTTGGACATTGAGAATTCAGACTATAATTTGAATCCATGCCATTATAATCTGGGCTACTCTACTCCAATATTCTGAATTGAATATTAGGCAAACTGTCACTCATTTACGGAATAGCATAGTGGGATTAACAACGTAGACATATATTAGCATCTAAATCTAGCACAAAGAAATAGATTGTCGAATAAGGTCACCTACAATCCAGAGTATGATGGATTTGCTACACTTGCACTGGCTGGAATCATAATGGCTGGTTATTCCATATTATTCAATACAGCATGTTCACAAACGGTTCGGGGCTGACAACTTTGAATATCTTAGTCAAACTGAGTCTGTGTCACATCTTGGCTCTTTAAGATAAGCGAGCCACGGGACCTAAATGGCAATAACATGACACCCAGAATAAATAAGGTCACCCACACTGCTCGAGACATGCAATCTCTGTGAAGCACAGTGCAAAAGCACCACAGAAATGTACAAGGAAGATACCATGAATATGAGAAAATCATGCAGATTATTACTTGAGGAACGATGGTAAAGGAGGGGAAGAGGAAGTGGAGAGAGATATAAGGAGAGTGGGGGAGAAATGGTGGAGGAAGTGGAGATGAGGAGGAGAAATTAAAAACAAGACAGTAGTGAATGAAAAGGAAGCAAAGAGTGGATGATGTGGGGCGATAGGGAAAATATTAAAGGCGGAGCAGGGAGATGAGGGGGAATAACAAGAAAGAGGATAAGAGGATAAACACATATCATGCAGGGATTTAGGGAGACGGCAGTAAACTCGCTATCACTGTATGTCAAGAATAACCCCTCTGCTGTAATTTTACTCCCTATTTCCTCAGAGTTGTGCGAAAGTTATGCTTGTTACAAAACAAAGTGATTAATCTCTACAGTTAAATAATAGGGGGCTCTTTTTATGGTGACTAAGCATTTTGCGGTGTGAAGCGTTGGTCATGGCCAGCTGGTAGATTTTAAACTACTTAGGGAATTAGCTGCTGCTACAATTGGCAAGAAAGTGGATTAACATTTTAAGATTTTAAGCCTGACTCACCCCTGCTGTTGTGAATATCAGACAAAAACATTGCCATCACCTCATAAAAAATTCAAATGGCATTAATGATGCACCGCTTTTTGTTAGGAACCAAAATAGATGAATTACATAAAGTGCGAAATGATACGAATGCCACTCGCCAGAGGAATCAAACATTGCGTTTAACAACTCCTCCCCGCCATGAACAGAGACGTGCACACAAACAGCAGAGATGGCAAAAGGTGGTTTGAGGGCCACGTCTGGTATTGGAACAAATGTGCTTTCCTTTTTCTCTTTCTCATCCTCAATCACGTTTGTCCTTTGTTGTCCGCAGCTCGGGCTCCAAGGAAACACAAAGAGCAGGTCTTTATCGTATGCATCATCTATGTTCATTAGTGCCACCATTAACGTCCATGTCATCTTTCCCACTGTCTCGCAAGGCTGCAACTACTTCCAATTTGGTCGTTATCTAAAGATCTGCCTCCAGAGTAATACGACCTCCATGACGCCGCGGCGAGCATCATGAGCAACACTAGCATGTGCGCACAGATCCTAAATGGCCACTTCTTCTACATTTGCAGGGTAAATAAATAGCGGCGCATGTTGTAGGGAACACATCAGCGGCTTATGAGCTGTTGGGGAACAGTTTCGTCCATTTGTGAAGCCATTTGGGAAATAGTGGAGTTATTTAAGCAGATCAAATAGTTGCAGCTTTAAATTAAATGCTAGCAAATAAAGAAAAACAAAGTCTACTGTGTCTTTATCGAGCTAGAGCACTGCTTCCAGGACGAAGCAATCTGACATGGAGTCCCCATTTACACATGGCATTAACATCCTGTCTGGATTATCAATGCCATTGGACACAATCTGTTTTAATGTGGGCAGAATCTGGGTAAATGTAAACCCTTGTTAGAGGTGGGTAAAAATCAGTTCTCTTGAAAGTATGTCTTGTTGCAGAAAAGTTAAAAGTGCTAAATTTAAAACCAAAGTCCCGACATCATGATCGCCTGTATCAATTCTGTAAGCCCGGGCTGTACGTTGCTTATGTTGCATTCACATGGATTCAGGCAGATGGTCGATCACAGATGGACAACATCTTCTGGACAGCACAGTAAAAAACAAACAGTCTGACGGAATGGCAGGAAGGCAAAACTAAACACACATGAGGATATGATGCTTTGGTGACGGTCACCTACCTGGCACCCAACACTGTGCTGACTGCTTGCTATATGTTGACTTCTCTTGTAATATCTTGATAGTATTTCAAGGTCTGATTATAAAATTTAAATATTTTAACTCTGGATGGCAATGCTGCCTACCTTTACCGTCTGGATGAACCAATTAGATGGTGTGACAGATGGTGTATTCACCTGTGCACTGTATTTACGTTCTAACTTTCTGTAAAGGTATTAATAAAATATTATGGAAGTAAAATAATCTGTTCATGCTCATTGTGGATCAAACAAATATACTTTGTAGTATATAGTAAGTAGTTGTACAATAGAAAAATAAATCATATGGAAATCAGAAATTCTGATGCACCAAGATCAAGCGGTTAACATGGAAGTACCAAAAACTGCAGTTCCACTAATGGCCACTTGAGGCTGGCTCCAAAAGTGAGTCGTTCTCTATAGACCCCCAGGTTAAAATGCCCAACTTTACAGCAGAAATAAACATGTTTACAGCCTGGTAGAAAAAATGGTTTTGATCTTTATAGCTAATTTTTCCCGTTCAGAACAACTGTGCGAGGGTGTATTTTTATATGACTCACCTGTTTCAATGTTATTAAGACTTAAAGTTACATGTAATGGGCGTGGCTAGGTGTCCTGTCCATTATCAAGTCACCGCCATGGCAACAATGTTTGTTAGGTAAGGTAACCACGGAGTATAGGCGTAGCCATAGCTGTTGCTATTTCAATGTGTTTTCAGTTAGCAAGTCTTGTTTAGGGTTTGGTTTTACTAAAATACTTTCTAAAGAGTCGAGTATTCAGTTATTCCCATAAGTACATTTTGTTGTCATACTTTTGAGCCTATTTTTGACTAACAGAAATTAGCATTCGCATTATCACAATTAGGGGCGGCACGGTGGTGTAGTGGTTAGCACTGTTGCCAAGAAGGTTCCTGTTTCTATCCCAGGAAGGGACCCTTCTGTGCAGAGTTTGCATGTTCTCCCCTTGTCAGCGTTGGTTTTCTCCGGGTACTCCGGCTTCCTCCCACAGTCCAAAAGACATGCAGGTTAATTGGTGACTCTAAATTGTATGGTTACGAAAATGGATAGACGGATTATCACAATTAACCGTAGCTGTAAATGAAGCATTCTAGCTAAACTAGCACCTTGTGTTGCGGTTATTGTCACCCTCTCATCCAAATATGGTCACTTTTGGCTCTAAGAATCCAAGATGGGGATGGCTAGAATGCCAAAATTCGATGCCTTAAAACAGAGGCAACAAACCAATGGTTGATGTCACAATGGCTACGTCTGTGAGTCACATGCCTCTGAATTGGAATCGACCAAATCCTGAAGTGCCTATTGATTCCCACCTCAAACGCTTATCAATAATGATGAAGGCAAAGGCCCATGGATTAGACGTCACTATCCAGATACAGATTAAATGTTAACACCAGGTGAGAAAAGTTCTCATTTTGTCGTCCCACTCAGTACTGTGCCAAAGTGTAGCCTGCTTAAAGCAGTGTGGGTAGTGACTGATATTAGCTTCAGGGCTTGCCGTACAGTAACCCTGATCTGCTTGTTGCTGAGATCTACTGCAAACCAGCACGCTCTAATCGACGTGGATGCTATACACAAGTAGGGAGACATCCATCCACTTATTTGTTCGCTGTTCTTTGTCTTTGGCCTGTGGAGAAAACCTACACAGACACACAGGAAACATGGAAAATAATCACTTGGATCAACGTTTAGTCAGTTTACGCCGCGAGATTTCTTACATTCAACTGCAGCAAATGGAGCAAAACAAAAGATCCAACCAATGTGTTACTATACACTACATACAGCCAGGATTTTACCAGTGTGTTTCTTAAAAGTCACTGGGCAGCCATTAAGCACTGATGTGTTTTCAACCAGCATTAGCGTTGCTGTAGTGCTCTCGAGGCTCTTCAGGCTCAGGCAAATGCATTCAGCGGGGGAAAACAAAACAGAAAAAACGTGATTCAGTGTAAATTCAAGGATTTCATTAAACACCTCTTACTTTGAGTCTACGTTACTACTCTGCTATTTTAAACACACTGCACATGTTTGGTACATGCAGGGCCGTGTCACTTGCTCATCGAAGCAGACATGAAAGGGTTTAATATGATTTGCAAAATACGTGTGTTTTAAAATGTCTGGAACGGCATGATGTGGACGTGAGTCACTGGTGCTCAAATGTCAGTGCTGTTGCTCATTTGAAATAACTGGATTTATACCAGTATCCTACCTCAGGTGGAATCAGCTCTTGCATGTACTTGTATGTATGACTATTTCCACGCAACATCATGCATGTGCATCCACCACCGCTCAGGAGACCAAAACTTGATTGTGAATTATTCCCTTTAGAAATAAGGAACTAGCAGTGTGTGGTGCCAAAAGCTCGGGGACAGTCGAGCTCGTGGAGGCATGTGTAAGTGTGTCATGTTATGTGAGGACAGGAAGAAAGCAAAAACATGCGCCGCTACAAGTCTTCTGTGCTCTAACATCAGCGCTTGGTGCAAAACACCGCGTTTACTGTCCAGATTGTTTGCAGCAGAGATGTGATGGAGCTTTTTTGTTGAATCTCGAAGAAAATCTCAACCAACCTTTTAAGCTTTAAATGCCTTGTGGCTTTTGTCTGACTGGGGGATTGTTTCTTTCTTCCTTCTGCCCCACTTTTGAGTGCCAAATCAGCGCATTGCAAAAAAGTTTTTAGGTCATATTTGGACTGTCATAACACATCAGGGAGCCAGTTGTTAATTGATAAAGTGTCTTTTTCTTTAATTGAATAATTATCACAGGAGGATTTTTCGCAAAGTTGAAGTGCTCCAAAAATCAAGCTTTCATTGTATTTCAAGCAGGTTGTTATTGGTGTCGAGGCTCTTCGTCATTGAATTGCCGAACATGAATGCGAGTTGCGTTTTTTTCAGGGTTAAAAGGGAATTAAAGAATAAAGGAGGGGAAGTTAAGTGGAGACTTGACAGTTTTGAAAAGACAAAAAGTGAACTCCTCAAACTGCCTGCACACTCAGACACTTACCCGCTGGCTCTCTTACTCCATCCCCCCACCGTCCACAGGATGACTTGACTCATGTTGCCATAGAAACAGGAGTTACCAAAAGCTCAATAATATCTGGATGGAGGGCAGAGAAGGAGAGAGAGAGAAAGAGACGAGGCTTCAGTTAGATTTAGACTTTGCTGAATGAGGTTGTTCTTTTCAGAAAAGTTGAATTGTTGACATCGCTCATGAATCAAGGATCAAAAGATGTGTTTAGTTTGCATTAAACAAACTCTTGAATCAAGGGGCTAATGATAGTGGGTGTCAGCTGAATTAGACCTTGACAACTAAAGACAGTCGGCATCAGAATTGTGTGTGTGAAAAATTCAAAGAGCTATGTATAAGGATTTATGAGGGATGGATTGACAAAAAGACTTTTTTTCAATGCATCAGAGGTTGAAATATTCAACCCTATTGCCACTTGCTCAGTGTCATTCACATCTCACAAGGTATCCTCTTACGTTGTTCCAGGATGGCAACACATGGTTAGGTTTAGGCAACAAAAGCACATGGTTAGGTTTGGAAAAATACATCATGGTTTGCCTCTGCATTCATACGGGAACACAACAGGGAGTTAGGGTAAGGGTTAGGGGTATGGGGTTTGTTGGACGCCTCCACCTTCCCTCCGGTTCTTCCTTCAAGGACTTTCCACCTCCTCATATTACATAATCACCGGCAGCGTATCAAACTGACACCGCCCATTGGCGTATCACCATGACAGGTGCCATCCAGTCGACTGGTGGTGCATCATACAACCGTGAAAGGTAGCTTTTGGTGTCAGTGACTTAAGCCAAAATCTGAGAAAGTGGCGGTATTGGACGACTTCAGAATGAAAATGGCGGAAACATTGCAACTTTAAGGGCCGTTTCATAGTCGACGCATGCAATGCGAGAAATCAATGCGAGCAACGCACTTCCTTTCATAGTCAACACATTGAACGCAAGCAACACGGGCGACACTTGAAATGCAATACATCGCTTGCTCAATAGGGGGTAGCAGAGTCACCGGTGCATTCTGGCTAGTTAGTACTGCTGTAGCTAGCTTGTACTGCTATTTCATTAGAGTGCAGGGCACTAGAACTATCATAAATGGGGGTGTGGTCGTACAAGTTTGCAAAGCTTTTCCTCCTCATCTGCCATATTTCATACCTGCTTCTTCTGTGAATAACAAAAACTGATTAATTTCAAGTACGTCGCTTGCATTATCACCCCCGCTGGCAACGCATGGTATTACACGTGTCGCATATCAAAAAAAATGGACAACACATTTTGAGACGCAAGCACGCATCATGGCGACCAGCTGCAAACATGCTGGATCCTACACTACCCAATATGCAACTCATTTGCACATATCATGAGACTCTCCACGAACCAGGACAACGGGTCCCAGTTCAGTAGAATGAAGTTTAAGGTGCAGCCAATACAAAATTTGATGTCCTAATATATGGACAGGGTTGCTCCTCCACAGCTCAACCCTCTTACCCACATTTGGTTACGTCTGGCTCCAAAAATCCAAGATGGCGACAACCAAAATGCCAAATTTGAGGCTTCAAAATTGGAGTTTACCGACCAGTGGCAGACGTCCATTATTTTTAAACAGTCTTTCGAGACTGAGACTCACTGGTGAGCTGAAAATCGGTGGAGTGCCCCTTTAAAAAAAGTTTGACTCATTATCATAAGTGATCAAAAACAAACCTGATTTGCATTTCTGAAAGCATTTCTGTTTAGAAAAGCTCTCTTTATTACCCGTTCCACAGAATTTACAAGTCTGCACTGTTTGATTTTTCAAATTATCCGTTTTCTAGCAGCACTTTGACTGTGTTACCAATAAATTCCACCCCTATTATCATCAAGGATGGAGTAATTCTGTCATGGTCGGGCAGTTTAAAAATGATAAAGATTTTGCTGAGCTGCAACCACAGAGGTCATCAGATTTTAATGCACCACATTTTGTGTCCTCCACACATATTTTGCCCGGTATTACTCTCTTGCAGTGTTCAGCGTGATGTTCCTCGCTTTTCTCCGAATAACTCTCTTCAATATGTGTATGACATATTCAGCCATCATGTCCTGTTCTTCCACAGTCATAGCAACACTGTCGTATATGTCAGACACTCAGCACATCCAGCAAGTACATGCACAAGTCAATTGCCTGTGGCACATTTCCATCTTTCTCTTCCCCACTATCACAGACATTATCACATGCCTAGCCACCACGTTAGCAGAAAGACGCCCCCACTCCCACTCCCACCCCCACCCCCACTCCCACATGAATTAATCTGTCAGGAGTGGGATCGTAGCGTTCCTCTCCCTCTGCTTCTTATCGCCGCTCTGAGGCAACTTCTTAAGTGGGAACAGGAGATAAGATGAGTCGCAGGAATGAGATATCACAAACTAAACTGAGATTTAATTTGTGATGGAATTTCTAAGCATGCGGTGTGACGCGGCGCAGGTAACACTTTGGGAGGCATGAGCTCTCCATCTGGGCAAACAATTGCTCTCCGCCTGTGCAAACAATTCCTAATTACTTCTGTCTGATTAACTGGAGATTTTGACCCGAGTCCCAGACACAAATAAGCCACAGGTGTGTGTGGAGCTGCCGCCACATGATGCACGCGCAGAGAGACACACATGCTTTCTGTTTGCATTATGCAACTGGGTGAACACTGTATCAATACACACCTAGCACATTCAGCCCATTGAGCTAATAAGAAATCCACACAAACAAACAACTTTCTAACAATAGTAAATAACAACCAAAACAGAATAGACAGAAGAGACTCCACTTCACCAATGCTCCACCATGTTCTGACTGTGACGATCACTTACTGATGATCACATTTAACCCTTAGAACTCTGCACCCGAAATGGTCCGCCAGTGCCTACAGTGGTATTTTTGCTCATTGTGATGTCATTTCTTGGTGTATCTTCAAATGCTTCATATGCCTCAATTCTGTAAACCCTAAGCAAAGGGCTTACGCAAGTCAATTAACCATTATAATTAATAACATTATTGAAATTGTGTCATAAAAATATAAAAATCAGGCATGTTATTCATCAGATGTTCTGCTGTGGTTTTACATTTTAGATCATTATGTACAGGGTTGTGCATACAACAATCAACAAATGTGGCCATTACAGGAAAATATTGATGTAATTAAGGCAAAATATTCCATTCGCACCACAAATAAAATAAGTTTAGGTAGTGAGTGCACAGTTGCCCACGTACAGTTTCACATGGTGTGCGTTTGGGATACAGGTCAAGGGAAACTGCAGATTAAATAGTCAGCTGAACCCATTAAGAAGAGCAATGTATTCAGACAGAGTTTTTGTGAATTTGATAGTACGATTGCTTATTGAAAGTACAGTGGTACCATTGCCAATAGTGGGATAGTTAGTGGGCTAAAACTGTACGTTAGTAGTTGAGGTAGCACGTTGAAAGGCAGATAGTTAAAGTGTTTATATGTTGTATTGACTTAAAAGTTTGGCGCACTGGTAGTTCACACCGGAAAGGTGCGGCTAGCCCTTGTTGCAGCAGCATACCATGACTTAGTCATACCAAAAATTAGAAAAAAACAACAAACATTGGTCCACAGGGGGAGCCACAGCGATCGGTCGCATTTTAGCCATTTTAAAGCATTTTTCTGTTGTTATAGCGCCATCCAGTCGCCAATTAGAGTTAAGTTTCTCGTCCTGTTCTACATATCTACCAAGTTTAGTAAAATCGATATGGCAGTTAGGCCTAGATAAGAAATTAGCTCTCTAGCACCCCCATTTTGTTTGATGGGGTCAATGATGGAGGGGTCCCCTCAGATTATGTGTGGTCATATGCCTACAAAGTTGCGTGGTGATCGGTGAAACCTTTGAGATGTTATACACCTTTATGTGATGAGCCACGCCCTCCGCAATATTCATTGCCTTATAGAAGCTCAGTTTTAGTAAGTTTTCCAACTTTTGCCAAGAAGGAACTTTAGATATTGGTCCCTAGATTATGTTCACCCAGTTTCATGCAGATCGGTCAAACTTCCTAGGAAGAGATCGATTTGAAGTGTTTTTCAAAAAAATGCAAAATGGCAGAAAATCTATATAACTGGAAGTTATGGGTTCTTGAGGCAAATGTGTTCCTCATGAGGAGAGGCATCTCTGTGCAAAGTTTCATGTCTCTACGACATCCCTTGGTCCATCCTCCTATGACCCTCTACCACTGTGCCAAATTTCACATGGATTGACCAAGTCAGTGAGGAGAAAAACGTGGAACAGACACACAGACAGAGTTTTCGTCATTGTATAGTAAGATGGATTTAAACAGGATCATGCAAACAATGATGTCCTGCAGCCATTCATGGGAAGTCTGTTTTTAAAGCGGTAAGATGAGCTGCACTGCCAGGACTAGAGGTAGTACCCCTACTACAGATGAGCCGTTAGCATTAGATTAGATACTTAGATTACTTTTCCCTTCAGCTAGATTTCTGTTCGTTTAAAGTCAAGAAAAAAAAAGTTTTCAATTCATTCAATATATTCCGAGATAACAGCAACCACAGAATTATATGGTGTTGATGCTGAGTTTACCTGAACGTCACCCTGACAAGTGTTAGATCCAACATGGAGTATACTATCTGATCACACTCCATTAATCCTCTGTGAATAACTCCAAAGCCAGACAAAAAAACAGCCATGACTCATAAATTTCCCTGTCTTATTTCCTCTCTCATCCCGACGTGGGGACCCCCAAGTTATCGCCCGCTGTGTAGGGCAGCCCCGGGCAGGGCGCCATGCCTATTCTTGTCGAAAAACATCAAAAAGGATTCATCATTAACGAACCTGCTTGAACATTCATTTCTTTTATTTAGATGTTTGCTCGAATATTCAAAAATCCCTTTCATCCAGAACTGTCTATACCGGCGTGTCATTCTTGCCAAAATGCTTCTGTGCGTGCTCGTCTTTAAAAACTGAGCAGCTCTGATCAAAAGGTGATAAAAATAGCATTGAAATAAAGGAGACAGATTGGATTCTGTACTGTATTATGCATTACAAGAGTGGCAGTGCACCCTTTACCTTCTTGGCATCTTGTATTGTAACCAGCATGCAGGCGCTCCTTCTCATAAACTGGGGGAGAAGGACCTATTTGTGTTATTTATCGTAGATACACAGCCACTGTAAGCATCCGTAATTCCCCTTGACATCAAAAATTTAAAAACAAAGACATGCTTAACAAGGATGCTTTGCACTGTTGAGAAAAGGGACCCTGAGTGAAAATGAATTTTGCCTGCATGAGCTTATTTTTGCTCGCAATAATATTCAAACTGTTTATTTGCTCAGGTGTGATCCACAACCTTTTATTCTTGCTTTCAGGGGACGCTCTTGTGAACGCCTGTGGAATTCTCCACAAACTTACTTCTTAGAACTTTTCTTCTCGCCTCAAACTCTCTGTACTCCAACCATGCATGATTCGTCCTCCCATGTCCCTCTCTTTTTTTCCCCTCAGTCTCTCAATCTCACAAGTGCTGCCCTGAATGGTTTTCCTTAAATGGAGGTCCCCGCGGTCGCTCCAGAATCCAATGGCACCTCGGAAAAGACTAGCGAGGCTGTGATCCAGTTACCTCCCCAAAGACCCAACTTCCTCCTCCAATGAGGGACAGTTGCTAACATCCTGAATCTTAATTTGGCCAGTTCTCTATCTCTCCCCTCGGAGATATCCACAGTGGTGGCGGCGGTGCAATGTGCTTTTTTTGGGATAACAATTAATGACGAGCTGCCCTTGTATCTTCAAGTGGATCCAATTCGCTTTGGGGATTAGATACACTTGTTCCATGCAAACTCTCTTTGATTGAGCCAGTTGATACAACTATTGAGTATCAGGCCGAGGTGCAGTGCAGTAAATCAGCAAGAAAGAAATGTGCTGCATGTGCTACTTTATAGACTGCCAAGGAAATATTTCAGAGGCCACCTAAATGGACTTGAATGTTCAGTTTAGACCGCCCAAAAGGGACAAAACGTGCATTTCCCTGTAACAAAACAGCATCAGGAATCTGCATCAGCAATGTGCATCTTTGCACACCGCTGAAGTGGTTGCCCCATTTGCATATCCTTTGAATGCATTTCTGCATTTAGCGATGGATGTAGCTCTAGCATGTGAACATTGTCGAACGAGCATCTGAAATGTTCTGTGGAGAAATCCCATTTCAGGGTTCAATGGCTCTTCGGAAGCCGCAAATCTGGGCAGGCGTGAAATACACGCCCTTGTAAAGCTTGTCTATTCAATCAATTCCCCCTATTTTCAATTACTGACATAACTGCTCTGCATGCTACTGTTTTTTTTTTCCTTCTTTTTGTTGTTGCAGAAAATGTATTAAAGCAGCTTTGCGTCGATCAGAGCTGAGGACAATTTGTGGCCACAGATAAGCTGATGAGATTTACACTGAATACATCTCATTGACTTTTTTCCTCTCCCGTCATGCGTTGCTTATGTGTTGCAGTTTGAAAAGATGACCTTGTACGCTGCAGAAATATATACAAATAAAGCAAACAACTGGCAAACTGCGCTCCGTGAAGCTTCAAGAAAAAGTAAAGTCAACCTTGGTGAAGCTACAGTAAGGTTGACTGGTTGAGAAATTGCCAAAATGATGCAGTGCATACAAAATTCAGAGCCAGCATCAGTAATTGACCCTCCATCCAAAATGACAAACATATGACATCAATTTTAAGTAAGAAAATATTAAAAACAAATTAAGCTTTTTTCACTAAAAAAACTGATTCCATGCCTCAAATCATTCTAACTACAGGAAGAGTGCATTTTTGGAGCAATGGGCATTTTCTGATCACTAGTTGTCGAACAAATGAGCTTTGGCCGGATGGGGCAATTTTTGGAATGTTGGGCTTTTGGAATAATGGGCCGTCAGAGCAATGCCATGTCACCTGGTGCATTAACGCCTCTTCCAGTGTATTGGTGGTTTAATTATACTAGTCCATACCCATTGGTAGTTTTGTCACCTTCTACTTATGCCAATGTTATACACCTTTATGTGATGAGCCACGCCCTCCGCAATATTCATTGCCTTATAGAAGCTCAGTTTTAGTAAGTTTTCCAACTTTTGCCAAGAGGGAACTTTAGATATTGGTCCCTAGATTATGTTCACCCAGTTTCATGCAGATCAGTCAAACTCAGTCGGTTGCTATAGCGCCCCCCTGTGGCCAATCGATGTAATATTGCTTCATTGGCATCCTCCCATGACCCTCTACCACTGTGCCAAATTTCACATGGATTGACCAAGTCAGTGAGGAGAAAAACGTGGAACACACACACAGACAGAGTTTTCATCATTATATAGTAGAGATAAGATAAGATTGAACATTTGTTATAATTTCCCTTGATAGAAATATATCCAGTTAATTATTGTTATGTTAACACGCAGCCCTGCTTGGAAAGAGAACCCGACCAAAACTATGAGAAATATGTGACAAAATCAGTCAAATCTGGAGCATTAATAGACGAACAATTAGTTTCATTCTACTCTGACATGCTTAGACGAGCCAGATTCATCATCTGCATTATTACTGTGCAAACAAGCTGACAGCTGGCAGGTAGTAATGTCAGTCCGTATGACACCTTCTTTGTTTTCAACGCCATGCCGTATCCTGTGTTTAAATCTTCCACTTTGTGTACCACACTGCAGCAACAGACCTGAGCTTGTCTGATCCTGCCTGTTTGGAAGGCCGTCGCAGCAGCAGTGTATGTGTCCATGTGGTTGTGTGCGCGCCAGCCGGACACACAGAGAAAATGACAGTCTGCCATATGGACCACCTGCAGTGGTCTCACACAGCAAGTCAACCTGGTCACTTTATAAATCTGTTCCATCCCAACTGGTCCAACCGGCCCGCTGGGATCCCTCCCTGTCCTCCTGATTAGCCGGTCCACGCCGCGTGAGGGGCCTCGCGGTGTCCATCAGGCTGATCAACCTCAACATTCGTCTTTGCTCGGATTACAGTGCTGTGCCGGTGGGCTGCGTCCAACCACAGCCTCTCGGTGTGTAAATAAAAGTCAAACTGAAAATTTGCGGGTAAATAGGCTGCTCTGAGATATAAAGCGAACACAATGCCATGCATCTATTTATTGCCTCTACTCAGCAGTTTGTTTGGGCTAATTGGCACAGATGATTAATTATTATATAACCCATGACAGGCCATGGTAAATTGGAATTAAATGACTGGCTGACATTGCATGTCCCAGTTCAGTTGTGTAATAAGCTAAGAAGGATTCATTTGCCTACTGTGGTACACTGCCTGCTGCATTCATCTTCCCACCGCACTCATTCAGTGCTCAGCACCATGACTAGGAAGTGAAGTACACATGTTTGGAGGTAAACACTGAGGTATGTCTCACAGTTAAAGGGGCTCAAGGTGTCAGGATGCACACAAAGATGCCAAATATCCAAGTCTGTCAGTGAGCCATCTGTCAGAGAAAACGGCAAACCTCTCAGCAGCTGTTCTGCGTTGAAAAATAGTCCCTCTCTTAGACAATGACTGACTGTCAAATGTTAATGTGGGGACAGGTGACTTTTTCCCCCTTCATCTTTAAAAAAAAAAAAAAAAAAACATTTTATTTTTATTGTCAGTGACACCTTATTTGTCAAAATGTTCTTGAAAATGAAATGTGGCAGCATATGGCAGAAGCTTGGAAATAAATGCTATGGAATTACTGAATTTAGATTTTAATTAACTTTTCTTGTGAAAAGCGGAACAAAACAAAAAAATAAAGCTTACAATATGCAAACATTTTTATCAATATAATGTGACATATTAAAAGGCTCCATTTAGAGGTGATAAAATTTGTGATGTCCCTTTTATTTTCCGTTAGTTTTGCTGACACGCAAGCTGCTAGCTGTATTAACATGTTGTCCACTGCCCACCCTTCAGTTTCCGTTAACTGCTAACTGCTAACTGCTAACTGCTCTGCGCACCAAATGGGTTGGGTGGGAGCTAGCCACTGCGCCGCTCTTTTAGCTGTTACCACCGGTAAAGTCATCCGCTGACCTGCAAAGTGGTTTTGATTCATCTGACCTGCAAAAGCCTTTTAGCATTTTTAGCATCGCTAGCCATCCTGAGCGAGTGAGCTAACAATGCTAAAGGGGTTTTGCTGCTCAAAATTGAGCCACGTACTCACAAGGGTGACCTGACAGGAGACATGTGGGTGTGCACAATGTTTCCAAAGCAATGCTGTTGGGTTGAGATGGCATGTTTATGTGCGAATATAGATGTGTCCATTTTAAAAGTTGTAAACTCAAAACTTCCTTTTGTCCTTTATGATGGCCTAGATACAGCCAATAGATGCTAGAGGAACATGTCAAAAGTTTTACGCAACATAAGAGGTGACAGCGCAGGAGATCGTCATATTGTACCTTTAAATGGACATCATGTGGATGGTGAATTATTTTGTCTTTATTATCCATAGGTTTCATTCTGCTATTTTTAAAATTTCGTCGTCGTCGTCTCCTGTGATCATATCTTGCTCGGAAAACACTACACTGCCCCCACGATCTCTGGTGGTGCTGCTCTGTTTCGCACGTACCTGTAAGCTTTCAGAAAACGTGCACAACTACGGATGAAATGAATACAGAATACAGAAAGAATGCTCTATCCGTCTCGGTCTCCATATCTAACGTTAAGAGCGGCAATCACCGAATGAGCAGCTAACTAGCGAGCTCCAACAAGACCCAGGTGGCGCATAGTACAGTAAACTGAAGGGCAGCAAAATTAACCGATAGACCAACCTGTGTACCTGGTCAGAAAGATTCTTCATTAACCGATTGACAATTTATTGTAATTTGTATGTTGCCAAATGAAAATCAGGATGCATTCAAAGGACTACTCAAGAAATTTAGGGTTTAGCATGCATATTAAGTTCAGGGACTTGCGAGAAAAGTACAAGAGACTGAGACAGCGTGTCCTTAGCAACCCGAAACCCCTACATTTCCCACAATGCAAGAACATCCAAGCCTTAAAGCCACTCATGTCTTTACATCTCCACACCCCAGTTGTAGAACAAGCTTTCTATTAAAATAAATCTGAGCTCCAGCCTGATTGTGTCATCAGGGTCATATTCGTAGACTTCTTAGAGCCACAAAACACATCATACAACGTTTTCAAAGGCTTTGTGGTATTCCTCATGAGTTAACTGATCTACATGTGTGAAATTAGTGTAGTGTTTCTTTAAAAGAAAAGGGCTAAATGTGCTGGTATGTGGATGTATGGACTATTTTCTTCCAAATCCAAATCAAGGTGGAAACCAGACAAAATAAAACCAGTGCAACCATTAAAATCTAGCAGTTAACTGTACGCGTCTGTCAAGCGTCTAGATTTACCTCCCATCCCGACCCTCCCACTGTCGATAACAACACGGTTTAGTGCGCCTCTCTGCCCAATTCAATTTCTACACTCTCCAAAGTCACTGTAAAAAGGGCTGGAGGAAGACATATGCACTGTCAGTATGAAATCTAATCAAGTCTGGGGCTCGGTAGCTGTTATGGTTGCTGGTATTCAAAATGGCCGTAATGGTGCTGTTTGCGTGTCAGTGTTGAGACTCCTAATGTATGTGATATGCACTCTATCTGAGACAAGTTTTTTTCCTCACACGGCGGATGGTGAATAAGTTAGGCATGGATCAGCCCTCCACCGCCTCTTCATTTTCCTCATAATGATGTCAATCTGTCAGGCTCATTCTCCTATTCCTGCCATGATGGCCGTCTGCGTTCCTCAAGGATTCTGGAGCAACATGTAATCATCACAACCTAAGTCCACTCCTGCTTGTCTGCTTCCCTCTGTGCCTCTCTCTTTCCCTCCCTCCCTCTCCATCTCTAAATAATTACTTAAATTAATCTATTACCGGCCTGGCCTCGGCACAGCATTAACTGAAATGCCAGTCTCTATGGGAAAGTGATGCATTCCACTGCAGGTTTAATGCTCGAGAGGGAAGTAGGAAAGGATTGCTTTAGTCCAAAGCAAAGACACCAGATCTGAAATAAGCACTGTGGTGAAGCTACATGATTGTACACTTAGGAGATTTCTGTGTTTTTATGGTAAATAACAAATTGTGCACTTCTAAACACCGCCTTCAAAAAGTGCACTGAGGAGTGCTTTCAAAAGTGCACTGGCCCAAAATGAAGCGCTGTGATCACTGTCAAAGAGATTGATTGAAATTGGTGGAGCAGCATCAAAGTTTTCTGCTATTAAATCTCAAACCTTTGATCCAATGGATGTAGAGACTGACTACTGCTGAGTGCTTGCTTTGTTCACGTCCCTATGTGGCTTCTTGATCTCATTTTCGACTAACAGTGATGCACACACAGATTTCTTTATTGCTTTAGTATCAGTCGCAGAAGCATTCGCAGCCTGCAACTACAAAAGAAAGGCAGTTTGGACTCTCTTTTACCTTTCAGCTTTCAGGGGTCTAACAGAGTGCTTAAATTGCAGTTTGTGTGTATTCACTACACTTGTGAAGGTGTGAAATAAAGTATCCTTCAATGCTCAGTGGCCCTGAAAGTCAGATATGGAATGACTGAAATTTTGCTTGTACCTTCATAATTTTACTTAAAAACTCTGAAAAGCAGCTTGAAGGAGATCTATCTTCTCTCTGTCCCTCACTGAGAAATTCTGGATCTGGCCTCCGCCCTGCCCACCACCGCTTCTTGCAGCAGGTTTTGCTTTTACTTCCACTTGTCATCAAGATGGCTAGTGTTCGATATATATGTTTGCACCTCAGTCAGACCCTGACCAAGATGAGGAGTCTGTTGTGCCCCACAAACCACATTCCCACTTCGACCTTGTCACAGATATGCTGGGCAAGGTACCCTGGATGCGTTGGTTGTTGATGTTCTGGGGCGACATGTCAACTTTAGCCTGATACATGCGTTGTCTGTTTCAACATGCACGTCTGTTTTCACAAGACATGTACAGTGTGCAGGGTTTGGCGTTACAGTCTTACAGGAAGCAAACACCGGCCTCCCGGGTGAAAGTCGGTGGCTATTGGACCCATCCACCAACCCTCCTGCATACCCTTCTCAGACTGCTGCCACCTTGACTTTCGTTGTTGTCCTGTTGCATTTCTCCCTGATGCCACAAGGCGTCGTTTAACAATAACGGCGATGGGCCATGTATCATGCCGATGTGAAAGGACGGCTTTTTTTGTCAGTGTCTGATGCCGGAAATCACTGACCAAGTGCTGGAATTCGACGACTTCGGAGTGAAACCGGGTTGCCAAAACAGCAACTAGAAGAAGCATCAGAATGGTAAATGTAATGGGCATCTTTTATTTGTCTGTGTTGTTTGTTAGCTTGTCGGTTAACCGGCAGTGACTGACACAGTGTCAGTGGTTTTAAAACATACACTATCCAATACTGCTCACTCTGTTTGCCATCAAAAATTTCACTAGCTGTAATAGCAGTTGTAGATATGAATTCCAAGACAACATATCCATAAGTTTAATTTTGACTTAAAGTAATTCTAATTAAATATATTGACAATTCATTTCTCACCTGTAAAAATGTTGTCTTTTTTGTTCCTTACAAGTATAGATATTTGTAACCTATTTACAACTCATCAGCTTTTCCCATTGACCTCTATTCAAACTGAATTACAGATATCTATACTTCAATTTTGACATGTTATAATTCCAAGTCAGACTAGCTTTAATTATGACTAGTTCCAGTTCAAATTAATGATATCTACAACTCAGTTCTCACTAGACAAAGTGTCAGTTGTTGATATTTTATTCTCACTAGTCACGATCATGGTTCATTGTAGATATCTACAATTGGTCTTACATTACACATATAGGGAATACTAGATATCTTAAATATAATTCAGACTTGTCAGAATAAAATTATTGATATATTGGCTATGAATAGTACCTCGTCTGGATGTAATTTCAGATATCCAAAATTGCATTTTGGATTGAATTGAATCAAATTGCATTGTATACATCTTCAATGACTTTTGTACATATCCAAAATGCTGATTTGGGCTACATATCTGAAATGTGCTCATTTAAAAGTTGATCAATGGCTGTGTGGCACTTTGATGATATGAGGCCCACTTATCCAAAATGTTTATCTTAGTATGCTGGAGATAACAGAAATGCAATTGTTGATATCTGAAAATGGAAACTGTATTTCCAATTGTCACAATCCTCAAGAAACATGTGCACATTCAACTGCAGATATCTGTAATCGCTATTCTTCTCAGTGAAAAAGGAATAACTTATGTCTATAATTAACTAATGGATATCTGTTAATCAGTTTTGACAAAATGTCATTTGTACATGCGAAGATATATTTGTAACATGCCAAAATTAGATCTTAAATTAACATTTCCACCAGTGAAAACTAAATTGCTACTTGTCAGCACGAGTGATTAAATGTTTAAAATAATGTTGCTGTGTTGTGGTAAAGATGGTCCAGATGATTTCCCCAATATCTTTCTGCTAGCAACTACACAGCTTGTGTCAACTGGTTAGCTGTCCCAGTTACTTTCTGTGATGGACGATACTGCTTCTAACAGCTTTGTTGTTGACATTATAGCCCAAATTACCAATACTAAATATTGCACTGATGGTTGTGTTTGTTGTCATAGAACTGCATCTAATATTAACATTGTATCTATGGATTATTTAAGTCATGTATATGAACTAATTTTCAGACTGGATAAGTTTAGCTAAGTTTTGCGAAAGTTGCCGTCATTTCCTGTCGTCTCTCTACTGTACGTTATCTAATTAAGGCAAAAACTGCCTATTAAAAAACACTTTAAAAAGATATTTAGGTCATTATAAAGTGTCTGGGAAAAAGGACGTATTTAGTTTAATCCCAGCTAAGTAATACAATGGCCCGATTTACCTTCTCTCACAGTCACAGCAGTTTAAAGCATACTAACTAGACACTGAAAATGCTCCAGATGCTTGGGTACATTTAGTTGGGAAGGTGTTCTTTCAGACTGTTTTCATCTCCCCACACAAACCAAAGAAGTAGACATTTCATTTCAGAGTTTGAATAATGTACTTGGTGGAAAAAGCACTGATAGTCTCAACCTAATTATACTTTCAAATAGGACCGAAAGCTAGTAGCTCCTACTCTATTGTATAAGTTGGATGTGTACGAGCTATTGCAGCACTTTCATCCTTTGATTGGGTCAACAAAGCCCGGAGTGTTATATTCCAGTAATTTTACACATAAACACACTTGTCGCCACTCGGCTTGAGGGACTTTGGAGGGAAGAAGAAAGACACATGCATACACACTGGATCTGCAGTCGTCATCCCATTTTTCAGAGACACTTTAAACAATCAATGCCGTCTCTAGAGTAATCCATATTCTCCATATCCGTGCAAGACATAAAACATCAATTATTGTGTCAAATTTTATCCACAAGTCAAGAATGACAAGTAGGGCATACAAATGAGGTCTGGATACACACATGCACATACACAGGGTCATGCGCGCACACACACACACACACACACACACACACACACACACACACACACACACACACACACACACACACACACACACACACACACAAGCTCTCTCACACACTCCCTCCCCCTCTCATTGCCTCGAACACACAAACACACCATCCTACGCACACACACACAAATTCGCATTCACCCCCAAAAGCAATCCTTTTTTGAAAGGGAGAGTGGGGGGCTGAGAGGGGCGTGGAGCGCGGCTCGCTAGCTAACGTACATAATGAAAAGTGCAAGCTCTGTCATTTTCTGCAGATAAAAGTGTTCTGATGAGAGCCGGAGACAATAGCAGCACATTAATCTCCTTGACGTGCCGAGCTTTGGCTTTAAAACACTCACTTCCCCCATTCCGAGGACCTCTATCTATCTAGATCCATACTCTCCGAAACCACATTAGGAGTTCCCATGCACACACACATTATTAAATGCACCTGTGCAAACACATCACACAGGAAACAGCGGTAGTACATATGCAGTGCACGCAGAAATACAAGGTTTCCATACACACACCAACCCCTATCACTTACCCAAAAAAGAGGGGTATTTGAGGTTCCATTGAAAGGGCTAGCAGATTGCTATTTAATTCCGCATATAGATTGGCATTTCAAAAGAAAATCTGACATCTTAAGCAAACATGGTGGCTGGACCGAAATGCTTATGGTGCTAACAGAGCTGGCAGCTTGAATAGGAGTGACCTGGGGGGTAATGAAAGGTTGGGTGAAATGCTTCCATGACTAAGCCGTACAGCCACCGTGGGTTGGGACAGTTTAGTAGGGGTAACCGTCATATGAGCAGCATAAACATTGAAACAGCTGAGCAGAAATGGTAGTGGATAGCAAACTGTGCTAACAGCACTAACAGTGTAACGACAGCAAAAATGTAGAGCTTACAAAGTTAATGGGGGCTACCTGGGGGAAGCGGAAGGTCGGCTTTACGCTTCTGAGACAATGTTGTCCCGCCACTGCGGATTGGGCCCCAATCATTCCTTTAAAAGTTGCTCATTGGTGCATGAAGCCTAACAGCTTGATTTTAGCAGTATGAAATGACCCATATCTTTTGCATTGTAGGTCCCAGAGAGCAGGCGCATTGCAGACATACAGCGGCTGATTGGCTACATTCCGGATAACTTCGGTTTTAGCCCTCCACTAACTTAAATGGGAATAAAAATGATTTAATTGTGCAGCTCTTCCAGACTTTTGAAATGTTATCAGAGTGAATGGATCAGATACTGATAGTAAAAGGAGTCTTCTCGCAGGGGTTATGGTGTTAAAAAAAAAATCATCCACTGATTCAAAGATGTCTCTTTCTCAATGTCTATGTTGAAAGTCTTTTTTGGCCCAGTGGCATCATGTGACTGACCTGGAAGTTGAATTCCATGCTTGGCAATTATGTCAAGTTGGCTTCAAAGTCTGATGCTGTTCCTGGGAGCTTGGTTAACAACCCTTAAGGTAGCTTAGTTATTTAAATAACCACTGCTTGACAAACTGAGATGCCAACTGTACGTTCAAACCAACAGCGACCAGAGCTTCCAAAACAGGGGAAGTCATTCATTTTCAATGGGAGACCAGCAACTTGGGCGACTTGGGCAACCTGGTTGTCAGCCACACGTCTTGGGCGACCAAAGCGACCGGAGCAGTCCAGAGGGGAGTTAAAACTCATTTAACTTTATAGTAATGAGCTCCGATGCAGTTTGGTGACAACCAACTGGAATGCTGACGTGCTTTGCTGAAGCGGGTCCCAGAGAACAAGCAATGTAACTTTGGTTCCTACAGTACACTTGTTCCGACAATGGATATCGAGAGTTTATCACTTGCGTTCGCGCCCACTCAGTCCTTTATAATGTGTCGCTGTTTGGTTACAGAGACCAAAATAAAAAGAATGAGGCTTGGGACCGTGTCACGCAGGCTAATGTTATGTAGCATGCAAGTCTTAGCATGGGGTAAGTTGGATGTGAAACTCAAAAGCTAAGCGCTCCCCCTGCTGAAGCTCTCAGGTCACAACTCTTAGTATCACTGCTGACAGTATGTATCCAGGAAAATATTCTTACCATGAAACACTTTAGTCACTATCATGTGATATTTTGTCTATTAGCAGCAATCTCATTTCATCTCCCATACACACAAATATTATATGTATTGCAATGACATTACTGATAGTTTAGGATGACTTTTATTTGCTGTAAGGAACTATTATATGAATTCACACATACATTCATCAGTAACATTTGTGTGCAAAATTCAATAGGGAGACCTGAGCACACTCCGAATGTGCGCACACACACACACACACACACACACACACACACACACACACACACAGAGGTTTGTGTTTCTCATGGCTTATGTTTCTGATGTTATGAAACCATCATACACCCATTGCATACACTGCTAAAACAATTTTAAGATGATCCGAAGCCATCGACCGCTGTTTTCGTTTTTGGTTCTGACCTTCACAGCCGGCTGTTGCTACAAGCTCAATAAGATGAGTCTGCAAGTGCCCTTTATATTTCGGTGTATTTCTGTCTAATATGTTGAGCAGGGCAGATTCATCTCAATATAGCAGCATGCCGTGTGTGATTGCGTGTCTCATTTCCTCACACAGTCACATGATCAAATATCAAGGTGTATGGGTACTGTTTTCTCTCTCTATTGCTTTTTAATCTTCGGTTGTCAAGAGACGCATAGCTCTCGGTGGGCAAATAACGTTTTGAAAGACAGGCTGAATTATTTCACGCATTCTTTAGGCTTCTCTGGTTTCATCCTGCATAATGATGAAAGCTCAGAATGGCTGAGCTGTATAGAGAGGTGACGTTTGTGCTGATGCTCTCTCATTGTGAGCGATGTGATCTGAGGTTCTGACGAGGAGCACACAGAGTTCACTATCAGATCCCGATATAATATCTCTTCAGCAGGTTCTCTTTTCTTCTCGGCTTCCTCTGAAGTTCAACACTGCTTTGCAAAGTCTGGTCATTTTGCTGCTGGATCAGCACAACACTGATTTGCATTCATAGCTTACAGCAGCGGCACAGTCCTCCCATGCAGCTGAACGCACATTGCCTTGCTCAAGAGCATGTTAGTGGCTGTTGTTCCCTCCTTTTACAGTACTAAGAAAAATTGCATTATGGATTAAAAGCTGACATTATAGTTGCACCAGTCTGAAATTAGCGCCTAGCAAAAGCCAAATATCAATAAAAGTTGCCTTCGGTGGATAAATCAATACGGCACACCCACCTCACGGGCAGGTAACCTTTTTCAGAGTCACATTTTCAATCCTTGCTGATACATAGCCGTTATTTTTGCCTGTTAAACTTTACTCCTAATGACTTGCCACTTTGCAGTTTAAAGAAAAGAAATGGCTCAGGACCAGGAAAGCTGCCGATTGGTTGCTTTTGTCTGTTTGAACTCTATACTCGCTTGATATAATATAATGCCCTGATAAGGAAGTGCAGATGTTCCATATGCACTGCAAAATAAGTCATCTCAGCTTCCTGGTAGGGGTCCTTGACCTTCATTCACATGTTTCTTTGACAAGACGAAGCACCACAGACCCCTCGCTGTATCTCTTTGTGACTGGCGAGGCAGAGGGGAGTTCATAGGAAACTCCTAATGTGGCCTCTGACAAGTACCTCCAACCCTGCTAACGATGACAGAGGAACTTCCCACACAATCAGCCACTGCATCAGTCTCCCGAGGAGAGACAGAGGAGGGGGGAGAGGTAGAGGAAGTGTATGTAGGTTGGAGTGGTGAGTAAAGACAGTTGATATTTGTTTGGCAGAGCATTCACACTAAGTAATATGACTTGGCTGAAGTGAGTGGAATGTGAAGTTTGTATTTTTGGGTATGTCGAATAAATAGATACTTATGTGAATGATTTCCATTATTTACAGTGTCTGCCAGGGTTCCCATAGCTTAAAGATATACTATGCAGGATTCGCCTCAAAAAGCATCTCATAGAAAATAATCCCTCTCAATCAACACTGGAATTGTGTGGCGGTGTACAACACTCAGGTAAGATCAGGTTTTTGTAAAATGGTAGTCATAAAGTTATAAAGTGCCAGAAAAATGCAAATATAGTGAAGCGAAATGATGAACCAGAGGGATTCTTGGGTTGGCTTATACTTTGACTTTTGCCGGCAAGCGTGTTTGCAAACAGAAACCAACAATTTAAGACCAATTTTGCAATAACCAAAACTGAAGGAAAATAAAAACATGGACTGATAATCATGTAGTGTTAGGAAAAAATGTGGCCGAAAGGTTTATTGTAACAGAAAACCTCACTTTCTCCTCATGTGGTGGAGACAAAAGTACAACAGAACTTTGAAATACTTGGCGTTTGCCTTGTGCGAATTCTCTTGGGGATTTTGTGCCTTGATTCTGACTGTGCCGAGTCTAAAATAAATTCTGCTTCAGATGCATTACTGGTTTAGCCATGCCAAAAAAATATCTTGGTTAATCTTGGCCAACTTTGTTGAATTTGCCCTTGACATCAGAAAGACATTGGATTCTTGCGACAGACAGACATATTGTCGATACGATATTTTAAATGTCTAGCAGCGTTAAGAATTTCATTGTTTGGAACTGTGAGCATGAACTTTGAGTCATTCTAAGGTACGTCCTCCCCACATTTCTTTCCCTAAACCTAACTATAGTAACTTTACCTGCCAAAACCTAACCTCCATCATGTTATGTTAATTATGCAAGCGTACGTTGACGATGTAACCTTATTCGTGGGGCACTAATTCGATATCGTATGAACCATTCTATGAGGAATGCTGCAAGATGATGTTGGCATGAGATGTTTGGAAGATGTCTGATCTTGGTGATGTAACAACACAAATAAAAAACTAACAAAATATAAACGTCATCTGTCGTCATTATCCCACATCAAATTGACATTGGCATTAGCTAATGTCCTGACATTGAATTTTGGTCGCCTGACGTCACAGCCTTAATTTAGCCAAATATCAACATTTAATGATGTCAGTGACCAGCTGGGTTCTTTCTATAAGGCCATCAGCAACAGTTTAGTTACACAAACATACATTTTAAGCTTTGCCTTTTTCAGTGCAAGTGTGTGAGTAATCGCCCTAAACTTGTGAATTCAGTGGAATTCTGCTCCTGGCTGGCAGCACATTAAAGGATTTCCAGAGGATAGAAAGCCATGAGTTGAGCCCATTCCTCTTTGTTTTGCTTTAAGCTGCCTACAGACTGAGATTTTAGCAATCTTATAAGTTTAGTGCAGCTACACTCTGCGACATGGAGCTAATAATCTTGGGTATGACATCGAGTTTGATGTATTCAGGCTGTTTAATGGACAGTGGCTGCTGAATCGCAGGCTATGACACATGATAGCCTCCCATATTGAGTGTGCAAGGATGCTGAACAGGTTATTATTTCTCGTCCTTCTTTACGCAGTCATGGTTAGAGCTGGAGGACACATTATACAGGCAAGCCGTCTGCTGCCACATCTCCACAAGGTCTTCCTTTTTGCTGGAATCCCATACATTTCTTTTGTTTGGATTTAGTGCCCGTGAGCCATTTCATTCTATTGGTTGGTTAATAGACATAGGTCAAAAGAGCTGTTACACAATGAGATGTCCCACATTTCTCACACTATAATCTTTTCCCAGGCTGTTTTTGATTGCAAGACCGTGACAACAGCCATCCTTGAACCTCTCTCACTGTGTGACATAGAACCACCATTGTAGAGCCAAGGCCAAAGGCAGTGCCACGAAATCGCATAGTGTACACCAGGCTAAAGGGTTCAGTCACGATGTCTACAGGTAGCAGGGACCGGTTGCACAACACCTTAAGTTTTCTCCGTAAGTATGACACTTAAGTCTTAATTTCTCCTTAGCTAAGGGACTGACACAGTTGCATGGAATTCCTTAAAAAGGTTTACTTGGTTGGGGCGTTGGTGGCTTAGTGGTAGAGCAGGCGCCCCATGTACAAGGCTGTTGCCGCAGCGGCCCGGGTTCGACTCCAGCCTGTGGCCCTTTGCTGCATGTCACTCCCTCTCTCGCTCCCCTTTCACGCTTACCTGTCCTATCAAATAAAGGCTAAAAATGCCCCAAAAAATATCTTAAAAAAAAAAAAAAAAGGTTTGCTTGGTTAAGGAAAAACTTATTGTAGTAATGAGTACAGTGGTAAAAATTTCCAAGGAGAATGCTTGTTTTGACTCAAGCTTGTGATGCCTGTTATCGTCTTGCAAAATGGCTTCTAGTTTAATAGTGACAAAAATGGCAGAAGAAAAGAACACAAGAAAACCATACTGGTCAGAGGAGGAGAAGATTACACTTCTAGAGGAAAACAGAGTAAAAAGAACAATTTTGTTGTGTGTTAGTTTTTTAATTTCTCACCATGAACTCAGTCATGTTGCGGTTAAGATCAAGTTGGTTGCTAAGGTCCTTTATGCAACAGTCTAGGGATTCCTTAAGTATAAGACCGAGACAAGGACAAAACCATAAATACAATCTCGCAAGAATGCAGATTTTTTTTTTCTTGGCACAAACGTCCACTGTGGACTCAGCAATGAACCAGTTGGATTTTAGTGGTCAAAAGGTCAAGCTCACTGTGACCTCCATCTCATTCTCATGAACATGATCTCTCAAGAACACCTTGAGGGAATCTTTCAAATTTGGCACAAACACCCACTTGGATTCAACGACAAACCGATTCGATTTTGGTGTTTTGTGCAACCAATTTTATTTTGAGGAAACCTTAACTAGGAATTTAAGCAAAATCTTTACTTAAGGTGTTTTGTGCAACCAGCCCGAATAAATTTAAGTCTGATTTTTGGACAAATGATCTTCTTTCAGGAAAGCATTGCACATCAGTATAAAAGTCTGTATGTGGTCCTGTGCAGAGGTAAATTTTCTGTAGAAATACGCTTATTAGAATGAGTTAGGTTCAACTACGTTTTTTTCAATAGGTAAGTGCAAATATAAGTAAAAAGAAAGTATTGGTTCAATGGTAGGTTTAAAGATTTATAACATCAGAAATATGGACTTTCACACCAGACAGCTTGACTCAAAGTAAATTAAATAAAATATCTGTGGCAATTAAACAAAACAAACAACAAACAAATTCAAATGTAGGTCTGTTTAATGACTTTAAAGGCCTTGTATTTATTCAATTGAATTTAAGGCACGTTCTGGTTTCAGGTCTTTGTTTCGGGCATGCACATATTTCAAAGCAATGTCATAAAATTTGTATAAATTGACAGACACTATATATTTTTAATAGATTTCTGAGGGTTATTTTAAACAATTTTGGGAATTTATTACCACTTTTAATTACTGAGAGTTAGTTTTTCCTGGTCAAAGTTCGTATTTCATGTTTAAGTTGCAGGAATCATCCAGCAACATTACTCCCACTGAACAAAGCAATTTATCTTATCTGAAATAATATTAGAGCACAACAGTATTAGCCCTTTCCTCTATTAAAATAAAGAGCTAATGTATAAAAAGTACATATTTTTATTACATTTTATTGAAACTAATCCTGTGGGAGCCAGAATCACTGTTACAACTTGCATCACATGACAGTGAATAATATGCCTGCGAGCCTCTGACGACTGTTGGCAGCAAAACCAGAAAGTTTGCTTTCACTCGTCTTCAGCTGTCAGCTCACATTTATAAATCAATCTGAGAAGCCAGTCGGTATGCAGCCTATTGCTGTTTCATAACAGCCTCGTCGTGCTTAGTCAGACTCCTTCTTTTCCCCCTCTCAGCCTCCCTCTGTTCCTCTCCTCTCTGTTTCACTCCTTCTCATACTCTCTGTCTTTCCTTTCCACTTCCCCCCTTCTGATTCCTCTCATTCCATCACTCTCCTCTCATCCCGTGTAACAAGAATCTCTCGTGTTTTGATCCGACCACGAGCGATGATGTCAGTGAGCTATATATGATATGTGCATGTGGTGTAAATACATCTTGACTCGAGTGCTGCTGGCAGAGCCGGTGCAGCTAGTTTGCGTTATCTGTGATGTCGTAAGTGATGTTAATAAGAAACCGGAAAAAAAAAAAAAAAAAAAAAAAATACAGTTGAAAATAATTAATCATTTGTCAGCTTCACTATGAGGCAGGATCTGTGTGACTAACACACACACACACACACACACACACACACGCTCCGACAGCAGCAGTGATATTTAGATACAGCAGGGTGCAGTCGTTCTGTTCTCGGAGCTTTGGAAGATTGCGATTGGTGGTGCAGCAGACTTCAAGGCAGTGGATGTGTCCGTGGGGATAGAGTCATGCGACAGTGTATGTGTGTGTGAGAGAGAGAGAAAGCAGGGGCATGTGAGGGAATGTGTGTATTTATCTCCACGGAAACCTGCTACAAATGTCAAATGTGAATCCTGGCCTTCCGGTCAGTTGACGCACAATGTTCCCAGCTTGCTTGTCAGTCGATCATCAGAGAGGAATCAGCGTGAGGCTGTTTGTCAAAACTCTTAATATTCCAACTCCTACTCTACAGTGCACAGTTTTTTTCTTCAATTGATTCAATTAAACAGTCTTTTTCTGACTGATAGTTTAGGTCTCGGCAAAAAAAATAACTTGTGCTGAGAGGGGGGAGAGGCATTAGCATAACTGTCACGGCTAATCTCAAAGCATCGCCAAGCAAGTCCGAGCCTGATGCCAAATTAACAATGAAAGTTAAATTGGCCAGTGAGATGTAAACGTGTAGTCAGAGGTAGCAAAAAAGATAAATCTAAGGGAGGAGAGCTCGAGACGCCGCGTTGTTTGCAGTCGTTATGATAAAAAGCCGACAATGATATGTTCCTGTTCAGTTGGCAGAACTATAGAGTTGGCAGGAAGCGAGCATCTCGGTCTGAATGTGGAAACACACTGACATAGGACATTTGTTTCCTGCCAAAATAATCAACTTGATTCTTCCCCCGGTGTCACGGATTCTGCACTTGAATCATACAGCATTGACTTGACTAAAAACCATTTGATGATTTGGAAAATGCAAATCAGGGACAGTTTTATTTATTCATTTTCTTCTGTCGTTAGAAACACAGAAAGTCGCAGAGTATTAGGAGCGAGTCAGAACAAAGGTTGGGCCCTCCTCGATGAAAAACTGACTCATTAAAGAGGTCTGGATGAACTTGAGCTTAAAGAATGAGGCCGGCGCTTTTCTACATTTCTTTGTCAACAACAATAGATCCTGCTTGCAAGAATTGCCTGTGTGGCAAAAGCCCACTGTATTCTTTTTCCTCTGTACCACAGAGCTCCATTGTTGTGCAGCAACTGTTAAAAACATCAATGAGCCACACCGTTGCACTGGATGACACGCTCCTTCATTACCATGCAGCCACTGTTGTTTATCCTGATGCCTTGAACCAAGGGGTCTGAAACCTTAACTTTCAAAAGAGATTTTTTTGACTTAAAATAATAATAAGAAAAATCTGAGGCTTTTAATGACAGTAAAACAGCCTCATGAGTCTAAATTAGCCTGTATGAATAGTCAAACCTTCAGTTTAACCTTCTTGCAAACATTCCACAATAAAAGCTATGCCAAATTCCAGACAGCGAGCAGCTTTGCAGTGACATTGTTTCCTCTGTGGCTCACCATGGCAACCACAGGAAACCACAGGAAAAATAAAGCAGGAGCTAATTGTACAGGTATGTGAGTTCTTTGAGTGTGAAAGAACATCAGGCTTCGGAGACTATCTGGTCTGGGTGATAAACAGTTCTTATGAAACAAATGAAACATTAAACCATATACATATCAGGCATGGCACTAAGTATTTTCCCCAAATGAAAAAGAGGATGAGGAGCCTGAAGGCGCAGTAGGATTGGGTGTAGTTGGTAGCCATGGCAGCAGAGAGACAGCACCTTAATTGACATATAAAGACAACGCTTGATTTAATTAATTAATTGACTAAATTCACAGTCAAATTACAGACCAAATGAAGCCGTTAATTGTGCTGTTGGAACACAATAGTGTGTTTTGTTCATTAAATATGCGAGCTAATAATTCCATATCATTACTTCGTCTTTACTGCTCATTTCCTTTCTTACAAGGCCTGCACTTTCCAGACAGTTCTCTTAATAAGACAACATGTGGCAAGTGTAGCAGGCAAAAATAACACAAAGTTCAACCATCGCTGAAGTAGCCGAACAGGAGCTCTCAGTCGTAACCTCACACACTCAATAGGATGTGAAAAGCCGCTAAAGCTAGCAAGCTGGAGACACAACACACTGGTATGTACCAGCTGTGGAATATACTGCCTACAATATCAGTACATGCTAAAGTGTGCAATATCTATATGCCCATGAGTCAATAATGTGGAATCAGCCCTTCAGTCTGTCAGTCTGGCTGCCCACTTATCATACTGCTTTGCGTTTTAATACTGTTTGCTTATTATACTGCTCTGTTTTGCTACTAGTTTGTGCTTTGTCGTGCTCTGGATTAAGGAGTCAGAGTGTAGCCATTACCTTCAGTTAGCCTGGTGAGCTAATGGATGTTAATAGATGAAGTTCAGAGAAAAGATTGATTGAAGATCGAATTGGGTCTCAAATTTGATAATAGAAGTCGGGGTCATGCAGGTATAGGCTGGACTGAGGTCTTAGTTTTAAGCCTGTGCACAATTCTACTATGAGCTTTCACAATCATTAAGGTCAGCTATGATGGACTACTCTGGAGAGAAATATTACAAGTACCCCAAAACCAACTTGTTACAATATCAGTACTGACTTGAAATACAGTCACATCAGCTGACTCATTTTTGTAATCGTTGCGCTGTGTAGGCATGTCACAAAGCAGCAAGCTAATTACGAAGATAGAAACACTTAGCTTAGCAGCTGGAAATATTCCCATTACTTTGATTTTGTCAGGAGGAAAGATGACAAGAACTCTCTTTCTGCAGGTGTTGTACTCAAACTCTTTCCATTGCAAAAAACACCTATACAACCTTGGCTACTACGACTGACGGCACAACAACGCAAAGCTCCAGGAAATACACCCCACCAAAGGTGACCCCTTCCCGGCTGCAGAGATCAGCTGTAGCCCTACACTGGCTAAACAACCAAAACTGAATTTTAATCGTGAACAGCTGTAGCTACAAAGAGGTGATGAAGCTTGTGGATGGATATGTGGTGGATGAAATGTTGCTCGATGAGTGACTGTCTTTCAGGCAGAGCCTTGGGAAAATATTGGTCCCAGGCAGGTTACAATAAAAAAAAGCTATTTTAGCCTTACCTACATATGCCGGCAATTACCCTGACATTCACACAGAGGCACGGATCTGAATTTTGGGGAGATATGCAATTCCCAATTTTATGGGGTATAATAGGAAAATAATATAACAAGTAGTGTAAAGAATTACTGCTGGCAGGGAGCAGTAAGTAAAGTAATATCATTACTTCTGAAAAGCATAACAAGTAATGAGTAACATATTACAGTTTTAGAGTGACAAATCCAACACTGCTTATACCAACGACTTACATTGTATTCTGAGGTGATTGGAGCCTTTCGGTCCATGCCCCTAGGCTTTGGAACTCAATACCTGAGTATCACACTATCTAACTCTGTAGCATCTCTTAAATCACTTCCTATTTCTCACTTTTATGAGAAAGTCTTGGTTACAAATGTACACAAATCAGTCTCAGGTTGGCATGTTTTACGGTTCACGGCTAAATACTGTAATTATGTAAACACAAGTGCTATGTAAACTGGGTTATTGCTCGTCTAAATTTTAATTACTCAAGTTTTAAGAAACTCTTAATATGGCTTCAAATGGGGTCTGAGTGTTCCCAACAGTATGTGAATTATGAGCCCGGTCTCACTCCAAAGTCGTCAAAATCTGGCGCTTGGGCAATGAATTACGGTGTCAGAGACAAACAAAAAAAGGCATCTTTAAGATTGGAAAGATACGCACCCGATTGCCGTTATAGTTGAACAGCACCTGGCAGCGTCAGGGTGATACGCAGCAGGACAAGGACTAAAGTTAAGCTAGCAAAAGTCTGACTAGGGTGTGTGGGACGGGTGGTGGATGAGTCTAACAAATGGCGACCTTCACCCGAGAGAGCGGTGTCCCGTAAGATTTCAAAGCCAAACCCTGTTTTTTTTCCCTAAATGAAACCATGTTTTCCTGTTGCCTAAACCTAACCACGTGCTTTGTTGCCTTAATCAAACCATGTGTTTTTGTTGTTGAAAGGAAAAAAAAAAGTCAATTTGCAGTGTTGCACCAACGTAGTGCATTCATTTGGAAAGAGACTGTATGTAAACGTTTAATTTCCTGTGAGAACAGAAGTGTATCTTGAAAGAAGACAATGCATGTAACAGGCAGAACTTCACATGGCATCCCAGAACGTCAGCAACCAACGCATCCAGGGTACCTTGCACGTCATATGTGGACATGGAAAGTCCATGACCAGACGTCAATATGTGACGAGGTTGGGGTGAGAATGTGTTGGAATTCTACACTATAATAGTTGCAGGATCATTGAGTTGTGATATTACTTTTTTTAAAAGGTGCAGAGCTAATGGAAGCTACTTTTGCAGAGAATTTATAGACTGATTTATGGTAGGGCATTAGACACCTTTGATGACTGATGCTCAACACTGTCTTTTCATGTAGCACACCTGAGGAATTTTGTTATGTCCTGGACACCGCCATGTTTTGTTGTGCTTTGTTATTTGCAGTTATATTGCGTCACATATTCATCCCATAGCTCCTTTGTTTGGTTCAATGGACACACTGGCCACTTCCTTTTCCTGTGCTCTTGTTGTCTTTTCAATAGAAGTTTAAGAATATGTTCCTCTTCAAGTTTCTCACTGATCTAGTACAAGAATACGAAGTAGCACAAATGTAGATGCAAAACAAACAGCAGTTGAAAGGATATAAACACCAATCGGGATGATATAATGCAACTAAGTAAATTAGCTGGAGGACAGTGTCTGGTTACTATGGAGACGGCTGAAACCTTTCACAGAGGCAGATATTGAAAAATTCACAGGGGTCTTCTAATGCCTCCAATTTCTGTTGAGAAAAACTTATCAGAGTGTTGAACACCCTACCATAAATTAGGTTTAAGCATGGAGGGATTTAGGCTATCAGTTAGAGTAATAATATTGGCACTCCAGAGCCTCCATATCAGTGAGAGAGGATGGATAAGAACATCCTAAAAAGTCTGAAAATATCTTCTCAGTGGAGCTATCAATCATTGTGCTAAGTTAAAAATAATCACAGAAAACATCAGAGAGGTGGTGATCATGAAGTCTCAGGGAGTTTGTAAGGTTCTCATGGGTCTTTGGTCTTTTATCAGCATGGGCCCTGGGGTATCTACACCACAAGCCTGTGCATCATTCTGTTCATGGAAGATATTGCCTCTTGCCTCTGTTTTATATTTCTCCATCAACGTTTCCCAAGTGTCATTTGTACTGTTTCAATGAAGAGAAAACGCTTGAGGGAGCCCGGACTGCCCACTGTCCTATAAAGAATGAAATAGTTAGCTTCACTGAATAACAGCATTTATTGAAGAAAATTGACTTTTTGCCTTATTGAGCACAAGGGGCATAAATGTAAATGTTACAGCACATCCACACACCCAAACACACACCTACACACACTTGGCAAGTGCTTGGTGTGCAAGAAGTGGACAGAATTATGGGAATGCCACATGAAAGACGGATTTTGGGACTTTGAAGTAAGTAAATCACTATTACAAATGCGCAGGAGAGTCATTAATTTGAATGGCAGTCTGTAGTTGATTAAAAGAGGTTTGACAATAACTTCTTTAATGTCACTTTTCAAAGCAACACGAGCCAGCGAGAGTTTCACAAAGGCCACCGAATGCCTAATTTATACACTGCTCAAAATAAAAATAAGGGAACACTTAAATCAGAAGTGTGCATGGCCCCCCGCATACCTGTATGCACTTCGGACAATGTCTGGGCATGGCCCTGATGAGTTGGAGGATAGTGTCCTGGGGGATCTCCTCCCAGACCTGGATCAAGGCATCAGTGAGCTCCTGGACAGTCTGTGGTGGTACTTGGCGGCGCCAGATGCATTGATACATAACGTCCCATAGGTGCTCAATTGGATTTAGATCAGAGGAACAAGAGGGCCCGTCAATGGCATCAATGCCTTCGATATCCAGGAACTGCCTACACACTCTGGCCACATGAAGCCGGGCATTGTCCTGCACCAGGAGGAACCCTGGGCCCACAGCACCAGGAGGAACCCAGAACCCACTGCACCAGCATAAGGGCCAACAATCACTCTGAGTCAGGGTACCGTTGGCTATTAAAAGGAAGATCTGTGCGACCGTCCAAGGATATGCCTCCCCAGACCATCACTGACCCACCGTCAAACCAGTCATACTGAATGATGTTACAGGCAGCATAACGTTCACCGCAGTGTCTCCAGACTCTTTCACGCCTGTCACATGTGCTCAGTGTGAACCTGCTCTCATCTGTGAAGAGAACGGGATGCTAGTAACTGACCTGTTAGTTCCAGTGTTCTCTGGCAAATGCCAGTCAAGCTGCACAGTGCTGGGCTGTGAGCACAGGTTCCACTAGAGGATGTCGTGCCCTCGAGCCACCCCCATCGAGCCTGTTTCTGACAGTTTGGTCAGAAACATGCACACCAGTAGCCTGCTGGAGGTCATCAGCAGAGATGGGGACTCGAGTCATTGTGACTTGGACTCGAGTCGACTCAAGTCACTGTTTTGATGACTTGTGACTTGACAAAAAATAAAAGACTTGAGACTTGACTTGGACTTGGAAGTTAAAGACTCGGGACTTGACTTGAGACATGATGACTTGAATGACTTGAGTGTTATTCACATCATGTTTTCGGTTAGAATATAAAATTAATAAATTAATTTAAAAAATAATGTCGATTACCCAGTAGGAGCGCAGGCTGAGAATGGCGTTGTCATGATTGGATCACTACCCTGTCAATCAGTCATGCCCTCTCTACATACCTTACGTGTTTATTGGAGAAACAAACACACCCTCTTATATCAGATAGGCATCAACATGTCAGCGGGAGCCGTACCGAGAGTTATCATCTTCGGCTTTCGGAATTACAACCATGACGGCAAAAGACGAACAGCACAGTGCAAGACATGTGGCATAAACATCTCGGACAGCCAGACGACAACTTCAAACTTTGTTCATCATTTGAAGAGCCATTCTGCCCAGTAAGTGCTTGTCAATTAGCTAATATTATCTGGTTAGTCGGTAGTTAGCTAACGTTAGCTTGATACAATACGGGGGTGGGGTGGGGGGGTGGGTCGGTTTGGTGGAACTTGTTTTTTAATTTATTTGCTAACATTAACCCCAGAAAACGTGAGCGAACATTCTGACCGGTTCATCACAAGACCGGTTGTACGTTTTATGAACGAGCAACACAGGGTTAAATGAGCTAAATGGGTGATTTTGGCCGCTGCCTTGGTGTGTGTGTGTGTGTGTGTGTGTGTGTGTGTGTGTGTGTGTGTGTGTGTGTGTGTGTGTGTGTGTGTGTGTGTGTGTGTGTGTTTGTGCACGCACGCATGGGGATCGTCCCTGCAAAGTAAACATTGCAGCGATGAAGTCAATGTTTACTGACAGTTACTTATATCTTGTCTTTTCACTTTATTAAGATCAGATTCTGCAGGTAAAATTACAATAATAAGGTGACTTGACATAACCTGTGACTTGACTTGACTTGACTTGCCCAAGAAAAAATGACTTGGGACTTACTTGAGACTTGAAGGTTAAGACTTGAGACTTACTTGAGACTTGCACGTGTGTGACTTGGTCCCATCTCTGGTCATCAGTGCTCCTTCCTGTCCCGTCGATACCAGTCCTGCTGCTGGGTTGATGCCCTCCAGTGGTTTTGTCCAGGTCTCCTGGTATTTCGTCCATGCTCTTGAGACTGTGATGAGAGACACAGCAAACTTTCTTGTGACCGAACATATGGACAAGCCATCCTGGAGGAGCTGGACTACCTGTGCAACTTGATTGGGCTGCAGGTACCACCTCATGCTACCAGTAGTGACAAGAACACTAGCAGAACACAAAACTAGAGAAGAATCAGTCAGGAAGGATAAGGAGAGAGCAACTGTCTGTGGACACCACATGCAAAACCATTCACTTTTTGGGTGGTTGTTCTGCACCTTTTGTCACTTTCATTTGCACCAAAACAGGTAAAACTGAGTCACAATCACTTGTGCTTCCTAAATGGACAGAGTTATATCCCTGAGGTTTAACTGACTTGGAGCTGTACAGTGATGAGTAAGTGTTCCCTTCATTTCTTTGAGCAGTGTAGGTTAACTGGCCCCAAAAACAAATTGTTTGATTTGGCAAGAGGAACACATCGAAAAATGAAACATATGCCAAGCATGAACAAACTGTTGGCAGTGTGTGCAAAGTGCACCAGGGAACAGGAAAACATTAATGGCATGGTTACTTAATTGCACAAATTGCAAAAATATAAACTTTATGCAGAACTTATTGTCTAAGTTTGATAAGCAGATGTTTTATAAAGCTGCCATATGTGAAAACCACTTGTATCCAAGATCCGGTTGGATAAGAGATACGGTTCCTGGAGTGATGAGCACAAAACCAGAAGTTCTGCACAACGGAAGTTTCAAATGAGCCAGCACGATGGGTTTATTTTTAGAAAGCCGAAGGATCCCTTCAACCCACACTTCAACCTGATGGTGAATCTGCAATACATGAACAACCCTCTAGGGAGCCATGTGATCTGATGATTGCTCTGTGTGATCATATTACGCCTCCTAGAAGATGAGGCCATTTTATAGCATTTGCTCCCCGTGGTGTAAACACTGTTTTCCTCATGTTCCAATGGGTTAGATAATGGCGCCCCCATGACTGACAGCAGATGGAGCCAACTGGAGATATGAACAATATATATGAATAAACTGCACAGTCAAATCAGTAGCCTAACACATTGTTTCACAAGCAGATCTAAATATCATTGAACATTTATGAGAACTAGATTAAAATTTCCATCATGCCTTTTCTTCTGAGAGTAAATAAATAATTAGGAGTAATGAATGGATGTGTTTAGACTGATGAAAGAGAATGAAAGACAGGGAGGGGATAATGCGAAAAACCCAACTACACTTTAACGTGCGCGATTAAACTTGTAAGACAGTTAAACATCATTGCTTTGGCTAATTTGAATTACTTTGAGTGATATGGAGTGAGACACAGTGAGGCAAATAAATGCCTTTTTCTGTGCATATCTTACATTCTACTGGGTGAAGCAAGAGGGTGATAAATGAGGGAAGCACAACACTGATCTGTGCTAAATATCTCGTTTGTCCTGTGGTGGATGCAGATGAGGTTGGGGGATTTGAGAAATGTTTGGGTGTTAAAATGGTGCGAAACAGTAGTGCAGAAGATAAAAAAACAACCACAGCTGGATAGGAAACATGGTGTGTATACGCCCTGATATCTGAATCAGGAATGCAGACAAAACTTTTTAGGCGGTTGCACTTACTCAAAGGAAAAATATTTGAGTGTAATGAATTAAAAAGCTTTCACCAAGCATTATATAATGCATTCTACAAAATGTTGACAGCATAATGCACCACGTGGGATGGGACAGCCATATTGCACAACTATTGCAGCACAAAAACAAAAGCATGCTGTCATTCATTCAAACGAGCCACACATAAAATACCAAACAGACTGCTTAATAGTGTACATTAAAGTGATTGCTTGGACATGTCAAATAAAAAAAATCCAGTTTAATCTTACAAGAGGCCATGAGATCCAAAACAGCCTCCTGGACAAAGTTCACAGGCAGCAGCTCAAAGAGGGAGTGTGGTTTTTATCCGTCCATCCATCTTTATCTGCAGTGGCAGCAGGCGAGGCAAAGTCCTCCTCCCCAGCCACGTCCTCCAGCTCCTCCTGGGGGATCCTGAGGCTTCCCCAGCCCAGAGAGGACATGTAATCCCTCCAGTGTGTTCTGGGTTGGCTCCGGGGTCTTCTCCTAGTTGGGAGTTCAAAGAAAAACCCCAGAGGGTGATGTCCTGGAGACATCCTAATCAGGCCAAATCACCTCAACTGGCTTCTTTTGACATGAAGGCACAGTGGTTGGACTTTGAGTTTTTTCCAGTTGTCCGAGGTCCTTGCCCTGATGCTAAAGTGTGGGTTATACTTCTGCGCTGAATCGATGCCTTAACTACGGAGTAAGCTCTGCATAGATGTCGGCCTCACAGATGCAACCCCCAGAAACGCAACTAAATATCCCAGTTTATTTTTCTAAAACAAAAACCATTATCCTCAGTGGCAATGAAGCGTTTATATACTTTTATTTAACAGATACATAACAATGTGTTACCATGATAATAAAACCCCACCTGACTTTTTATGTGTAGAGAAAAGTCAACTCTCTGCTAGGCTAATTTATGCAATGGAAAATGTCAGAGGCTTATACTAATAACATTAGCATGTAGTAAGTAATTGTTTTATGGGTGAACATTATGAGTTATTTTGGAGCCAAATTTTGTAACGTTACCATTGTTAAATGTTTTGTTCCCAGCTTCATATGAGTAGAGGAAAAGTCAGCTAAACATTAGGCTAAGAAATGCAATGTAAAATCCCATTGGTTTATGCTAATAACATTAGCATGTTGTAGGGAAAACCTGTGAAGTATAAGTAATTGTTTTATGGGTGAACATTGTGAGTTATTATGGAGTCAACTTTTGTAACCTTACTATTGTTAAATGTTTTGTTCCCAGCTTCATATGAGTAGAGGAAAAGTCAGCTAACCATTAGGCTAAGAAATGCAGTGTAAAATCCCATTGGTTTATGTTAATAACATTAGCATTTTGTACACGTGGACATATTTAGCCCAATGTTGTACTTTTGTTTAATATCGGTGCTATTAAGCCATGTTTTCTGTGTGTTTTACGTATGATGGTTGATATTCAAACTTCAAACTACACCTCACCAAAACCCCACCACTGCAGAGCGATGTAGCCACAAGTGTGCTAGAGTGTGCCTGTGCCACCCAACGAGGCAGCTGGCACACCCAAAAATCAGATGTAGAATTATTTTCAGTTATAACCTCACTAAAATGGTTTGTTTTTGAATATTAAGTAATAAAAAATTAAGATAATAATAATCACTTTTGCCTATTATGTGTTGTAGGGATAATTTGATGAGGCACACCTAGTTGTTTTTCCCTGGCTACACTGGTGCTATAAATGGTCATGTTGTGGCTCTACGTACAGTCCAAGTACAAATTTAAATCAGCCTCAATAAACTAACAGTTTCACTTCCAGGCTCAGCTCTTCTTCACTGTGACAGTCCAATACAATGCTCACATCACTGCAGACCAGTCAGTCTCATTGTCCAGTGTACCCCACACATCTGAGGTAGGAAATCTCTGCATTCATGACAAAGAAATCAGCATTTCGCACTCAAAAAAGGGAGAAATTTAATGCCTTATTTGAATTTTTTCCCACATTAATCACTCCCATTTAAATTTGAAATGTCCACTGGAAAAATGTGTGAAATTTGATCAAATCCTTGGAATCTGACAGCATCACAGAGTTACCAAAATCATGAGTTTCCATCTTCCAAGTCATAACTACAGCTGGGAAACTCGATAGATCCGACTTAGCACCTACTAATGCGGATGTGCCTGATAACAAACAAATGACTCAAATCAAGATGCCTCACATAAGCAAAGGACTCTTGTCAAATGTTATTAAACCCAAATTTCATGGATATGGTGTTATATTGTTAATGCACTGGATTTTATCCCCACACCCAACTCCTGTTGTAATCACACCACAGTCTTGATGACTGCATTGCATTAGTTGAGAGAAACTGTGAAAAAAAAATTGATTTCTGCACCAAGAATAAAAGGGCCTGATTGGTGTAACAGCTACCAATCAGCTAATGCTTGTCACTACAGGACTGTGGCAGTTATAGCAGCATGTAGTCACAGAGGGCATTTCTCACGAATCGCCTCTTCTACTCAAACTTATCACCACGTTACCTTCAAAAGACTCTGGAGAGCTCAACTGTGCAATTCACCAACGTGTCTGAACATAAAAACAACACATTTCTCATTTTGCAAAATGCAGGTCGACGCAGGTTATTACCGTGCAAGGGCTGTAAAAGCTACATCAATTCGACCACCCACTCAATGTGTCCATGTGAAGTATACAGGTAAAATATTGGCGCTCTGTACAGCTGCTGCCTTGCCCTGAGCGCACCAGCTATACCCAATCAATATGGTTTAAAAACTCATGCTGCCAATCCTTATGTTTATGACCCAGAAATATTACTCCCTTAATTACGAGCAAAGCAAGAGCTGAGGGCGTTCTCTTGTGCGCACACACACACACACACACACACACACACACACACACACAGCTTGCAGGTTGCAGCCTTTTATAATAAGTTTAATACCAGAGCTTTCACTCCTGGGTAATCAATCTGTAATTCATCATTATTTATCTAGCGCACAAAAAGCCCCAGAGGACTCTCGCACATGCACACAGATTCATGTACACACACAAACACACAGCTCGGCTCACATGGGGAATGGGCACGCACATGTACACACAGACCCCCTGGAGGCGTCTTTGCCCACTTGGAGGTATTAAGGGATCAAGGTGGAGAGGTAATTACAAGCATGAAGGAAGAGAGTGGGGGACAAACACAGGACAACACTACAGTCTACGCCATCTGAGGCCTGCAGACAAGATAGATAGAAAGCCAATGAGGAGTCTGTAGCTTAGCACAGGTCAAGACCTTATCACATGTGGTGCATTTAAATGCTTCTTTTAAAATAAAAAGGGTAATATTATATGAGATTAAATTGTTGTGTACTCAAATACATGGGTTGATCACATTCAGCAGCTCCATGCCATGTTTGGGAGATTGTGTGATGCTAATCCTACCCTCAATCTTGCAATGTGCGAATCTTGCCAAGCTACAGAAACATACCTGGGTAAAGTTGTCGGTCGCGAGTCAAACCAGACCCCCCTCCCACCAGACAACCACGGGCACATGCTTTATACAGTTATACATTTTTTCCCATACATTGATTTATTTCATTGTAGAGCTCTCACTTACTTACCAGACCAAAAATGAGAAGAATTAGCTTGCTTGCCACCCCGTGGACTTTCCACCTTGCGCTCCACCACTGTGTACTGCTTCACCAGTGTGTTCACCAGAGTGGGCAGCAGTTCCAGAAAAGGACCTTTAGTCAGTGGCTGTAGAAGCTCAAATCCTGCCCATGCAACCTCCCAGCGCTCGGTGTCACAGCAGGCTGGGGGCCAGCGACACCACTGGGTCTAACCTTTGTAAAGGCAGCAACAGAAAGCTTGCTGATATGAAGAGGAGTCGGGGCTGTCCAGGCTCTAGCTAATGTCATGCTAATGACCTTTTTAAATAGGAATTGTGCAAATTTGCAGCAAAGCCCAATCAGTCTTCTTTCAGCATTGGCAGTATAAAAATAAATTCGGGGAGTGCAGCAAAATGCCGCCTGCCTACTTTTTTTCATACAGAATGTGCCTTTTTCGGGGCAATGGGGGGCGTGAGCAAGTAACAAAACGTGTAGCTCAGCGTGCGACGTAACCAGTGACGTACTCCGAGAAAAGCTGTGGCTGGTCAGTCCTTCGGCGATTCTCTCATAAGTTGGCCTGTCCTTCACCGTCTCCATCATTTGACAGTTAACGGCCTCTTTGTTTGCCAGGACAAGGAGGGCACACAATACCTTGTCTCCCCAGTTGCTCATCTTTACAGTGTCTGTCAGGTTTGTGTTTCCCTCTTGCTACTGTTTATCCACTGTCAGTGGCTCGCACGTGTGGCGTCATCAACAGCTCCTCCCACAAGTCATCAACAGCCCCTCCCGAAGGCTGCCTCGGTCTGTTTAAACTAAAAAAAGGGTTCTGCCAATGTGTCTGCCCTTCGAGGCGGAAAATTGGGCACCTCCGATCAACTCGCCAATCCGGCTCTGAGTGTCTAAATGCCCAGGCTTGCCAGCAAAACGGCCCAACATTCGCTGAAAATCTGGCAGTGTAAAAGGGGCTTTAGGGGCTACATAAACGTGAACTTCAAGCCACAGCCTTGAGCCTTTGGCTCTGGTAAGCAGAAGACCAAAACTATTAGCAACATTTTCTCGCCATCTCTGAAACACTTTGCTGATACCATTCTCGGAACCCATTGGCTGTATTCGGCGTCTGACTTCCGGCAGACGGCGATACAGCCTCTGGGGGCAGACCCACGATTTTTTGGCATTCCGGTTTGATTTGGGCGGAGGAGGCAAATTTCCGTTTCCGACTTCCATTTATATATGAGTTAATATGCTGAACCATTGTGATGGATTCAGAGTTTGCAATGATGCCAATTATGTTCCACCTCGTTAGTTCACCGCACGGACCGTTTAACCTGGCAACAACTCGCAGACTACAAACAGCCTACAACTGGAAACCAGGGCTCTTCCGCTCTTCTTCCGGAGGCAAGATCTCCGGGGTTTGCCTACAGATTCTACATTCACTGAATGTAGAGTCTGTATATAGAGACTACAACATTTTCTCACCATCTCTGAAACACTTTGCTGATACTGACACGAGTTTTATTCCATTGGTTGTCAAACTCTCTTTTAGACCTTTTTATGATAAGTTTATCTTTTTTGGAATGCTTTGCAGTGTAGGCAGTTGTTGCCAATGCTGGAGTAGTAACTTTCTCTGCAGGATTCTACACCATTAAATCAGGCTTTCACCAAAGGGATGAGCACATGTTTCCCATCACTGGCTTGATTCTCTAAAGCCTGAAAACAGAGCCAAGAAGAGTCTAGTTTTCTCTCAGTCCACTTGAATTACAATATGTGCAAAGTTTATAATGGGAGAAGAATAAAACTGCCTACCTGAGCTCTTCAGGCCCAATCCATAAACACATAATAACTGTAAGCTTAATCATTAAAACAGCGAAATTAATACCGAAGCCAACATCAAGATATCCAAGAACATGTCGCCACCAAAATCAGGCTAAATTCAAACATTACTTACTCTGCCAAGACTGGCACCATTAAAACTCCAACCTTAAACCCCCATAACATAATCATGGTTTTGGTGGAGCTTGAGGGCCTTTTGCAGCTTTGCAGGAAGCTGTGCAGCCAAATGCTGCTCTAGGCAAAAAAGCACTTCTTACCTCTTCCACTCTGTGAACTTTGAAAAACAAGTCTATGAATCATTTACATGACTAAAGTTCGAGGTGAGGTGTATCAAAAAGATATGCCTAAAGAGATACGATGTGAAGATAAAGAGATAAGGCATTAAAAGACTGTTTTCTTGATGCAAGAATTATATTTGTATCTGCTACACTAAGTACAGTGGGTAGTTTTTAGCCACTGCCTGGCAGTATGGCAATCTCAGTCTGTCGGTCCATCAACCACTTTGGTCCAGACTGAAATATTCCAATAACTACTGGATGTGTTGTCATGAAATCTGGTCCAGACAGACATGGGTACCGAGAGGATGAAGCCTACTGACCTCAGTCACACAGGGTGTCCAGGAATGTTGTGTTTGTAATGGCAATGAACGGTTGCACAATACTAGCTGATGGCATATTTCATCATACCGCGAGCTGCCCAAATGTCAGATGCCATAAACTGATTGCATGTGAACATCAGACTGCATTATATTATGTTTAGCAAGACTGGGCCCAAACCAAGTATATGGCTCGACCATGTATGAAATGCTAGAGGGCTTTTCATTTTAAACAGGAAGTGGCAGCATTCGTTCACTCACAGACTTTGCCCCACTGTTGTGGTCCAGCCCCAAAAAGTTCATGTGAATACATCTTAAAGTAAAGAATACACTGAAACACACTCACACTGCAGAAGTGACCTGCTTTCTACGGAGCTGTACCTTCTGATCATTTCACACAAACCTGCCCAGCCATTGGCCACTATTAGGGCCAAGTTCTGCCGATAATGTTCTAAAATGTCTTTTCGGTGCCAGTTCGTCAGACAAAACTATTAATTGGTTGACATTCAGTTTTGAGTTCTTAGGAGACATGTTTTTTGCACCCCACGCCTTGAAATAAACAGAAGTCAACTTTTGGAATGCAGCACCACATACCACATGTCATGTGACGAGGACCAACCAATCACAGCCAACAGATGTCTTTCCCTTCTTTCGTAAATATCAGTCTGTGATAAATATGGAGAAGTTGATCATTTTAGGGTGGGGCTGCCAAAGCTCTACATCTGTCCCATGGAAAATATTTTAGGCCTAATACACAGTACGCCTAGAAAAAGATCAGCTCTGCACTCAGGATTTCAGATGAATGGGCGATGCTATACGGACCTTAACGCTGCTTAGCAACCTCAGGTGCAACCTGCCTCCACACCCGTAAAAGTTAGCACAGAGTAGGCACAAGAGTAGCACCCAGCACCTGACCTTGTGTTATCCGAGCTCTTAGTTCTTTACTAAGGAGGCAGCACCTGTTCTGACATCTTATTTCCACTTTCTTCCCATAATGGTAACCCATAACCCATTCCGAAATTTTAACACATAATATTCAATAACTTCACTCTTAAATTCTATGGCTTGTTTCATGCGAACATGGCTGTTCCTCAAACAAATGAAAGAGGTGGTCCTCTTTTCTCTGTCCAAGAAATGCTTTGACTATGGCTTGCTAGCTACCTTGCTAGTTTCACCGTGCTTTTATGCTAATGTTACAGTGGCTACAGAGAATAAGTAACATTTGTCAATCGCCTGATGATAGCACCGTAACAAGAGTGTATGGATGAAGCATCATGTTAAATACTCCTGTAATTGCTAGCTAATTAGCTTGGTAGATTGCTAAGTCCTCCATGCTTTCATGCCGCACTGGTTACAGAAATTTACCCAACCGATTTACTACCCACAAGGGCACTACCTACAAATGTTGGCTGGGCAGGAACACCAGGTGAGCAGTTCCATTGAACTCAATAGGTGCCATCTTGGCCTCCAGTTTCTAGTTCTATACATCTATGGTGCCCATGGCTCTGTCAGAGGTTGTTCATTTCTAGGAAGCAGCAGCCGGTGGGGAAACACCAACACTTATGCCATCATCCACTCCGACAATCAATAGGGCGAGCCTTGCATGTTGCAGCCCAGCCAAAAATGATCAAATCACAAATATCAGGAAGAAGAAAACTTTTAAAACCTACAGCACTCTATCCTCCGCAGTAACTAGCTACCAAAAAAGAACTGATAAAAAGAAACATTTAACTGATATGTCCTGCTGATGTGAGAATAAGAAATGTCTGCAGAAGTTATAATGCAATTAGCAGGGTAATTAGTGAGGGACTTCAGAGTCAGTTGAGTTGTGTGTAATTATTCACCAGGGAGTGCCTCCACTGCTCTAAACTAAGTTCACTTAAAATAACTGCCTTCCACATTGACAACTTGAGCAGGAACACCACATCCACAAAAAGAGGAGCATCTTTAGTCAACTATATAACACACAAAAAAAATACACAAGAGATTAGAAAATGTCCACTTTAAGTTGATCATAACTGATACATCAAAAACATTTCCACATCGCATAGAGAGAAAAATATGGAAAATTGGGGGTTATAACTTAAATGGATAACCCAGTTCACCATTAACTGTAGTGACATAATACAGCTCCACTTGGCCTAATATAATGACATTAGTGGCTCAATCGCTTGCCATTACACATCCCCTGCCATGATAGGGTCCATCTTACTATGACATTTTGCACAAAGCAGTGAGGCAAACACTGACTTTGTACTTAAAAAGACGGCTCGATGACAGCAAGGAAGGTCAATGAGCCGTTTATTTATCGACCGAGGTTGTTCCAAATTAAAGAACAAAAAAGAAGGAGAAGTTGTTTCTTTAAAACTGCACATCACTCCGGCTGCCCAACAGCCATGACAGTATAACTGACAGAAACAGGCCCACTGCACAGTCTGCCACTGTCCACTGTGATTACTGATTCCCTCAGGGTCTCTGCCTCTGTCTCACTACTTCCCTGAACAGCCACCCCCCCAACCAGGCTGGGAGCTGTGCATCTCACTAGCTGTTCCAACTGCAAATTCCAGCTGGTTTATACTTGTTACTTTTTTTGTTACTCAACACACACAGTCAGAGATGACAGAGGGGATTGTGGATGGTGTGACACCTAGGCGAGACACCTGCCAAGCTTCAGACCACTGTTGGAAACCAACAAACAACAAAAATGGTTGTGATTTAAAGAGTAATTGCTGTGATTTCAGCAACATTTTAAAGTTAGGTACCAAACATGGCTGTTTTGTAGCAACCTGTCACTGTTTTGCCAGCGGGGATAGTGCTATGAAAGGCAGTTGTTTTTTGCAGACTCCAAAAATGTGTCAAAAAATGATGTTTTCCTTACCATGGCCAAGTGGTTTTGGTACCTAAACCCAACCACATGTTTAATACTCCACCCCCATTTGTAGCAAAAATGCCTAAAATGACATACCCAAATTAAAATGACTGTAGCTTCTGAACCGCTCTGACTACATGCATGCATGAGGTCTTGCCAGAAAGAAAGCTCTCCGAAGTTTCTTGTGAAAGTGTCCGAAACACTCTAAGTGATACAGAGACAGAGTAATGGGCCTCTGAAATCAGTAAAAAATAGAAGATTTTCCCTAAAATAAAATAAAAAAAAGTTTTTCAGGATGAATAACTGTCTGTGGCTTCATCTGAGCAGGTAAATGACACTGTGGGGCTGTAGGCACGCTATCAATGAACATTTGTTTTAAATTTGAAGAAGGCTGCTCAAAGTATGACCATTCTACAGTGTTTTTTCCATGAAAAGATCCAGGCGGAGCTCCACATGACAAGTCTGTCACTCTGCTTCAAAACAGTACTATCAGTGATCAAACAACACTCAGCCAGCTTGAGACATTGTACCTTATTGAAATCAGGTGTTATTATGATAGCTGATGTCGTTTATGACACAGAAACACCATAAAATATCACCAAATAAAGCCATATGAAACGTGAAAGTTATGATCCCACTTTCTAGGCGGTATATCTCAGCCAAAGATAGCGGTAGGAGTGAGACGCTTACCTTTTATAAAAGAGCTAAGTCCCCGCTAACGGCTCCACATAAGATCGCGAGTAATCCTTTAACTTTTCCCGTCGAAAAATGGCATGACATGACTCGTCACCACTCATTGCGATTTTGGACTTTGTGTGTTTAGGCTGCTCTGGTGCGAAATACATAATAAATAAAAGAAAAACAATGATATTTTTGAAAAGTCGCAAACTTCCTGAATCCGGCAATACCAAACATCACATGGTTTGATGACGTAGTGTGCCTGGGAGATACCATTTAACAGAGGGAGGGAGCGAGGACGTCAGCGTCCTGGCGCAGTTAGAGAGGTTTAAAAAACTGTTGTAGCAACCTGAAGTTCCAACATATGTGCAATATAATAAAATGCAATGCCTTTTTTTTTCCTGGAGACTGGGTTGTTTTGTCATAGTTTTTAGCCTATGTGCTTATATGATGGACAGGTGTTGGGTGTTGCCTAGTCTATTTAATTCCATATTGTCCCAGCATTTATAAATAGTTATGAATATATCAAGCTTCATTTCCCATTCCCATTGAAGACACTCTTGAGAAGAAGTGCCCAGAATATAAAATCACTGGGTGTCCTTCTCTGGGTGAGGACACTAATCCAAATAATCCAAGCATGGTGCTTCAAGAGGTTCAACCACCACCAAGACAGTCACCTGATGAGGCCGTGCTTCACATTGAAGACACTTGTGACCGGAAGTACCCAGATTTTCCTTCTCTGGGTGAAGTGACTGCTCCAAGGCCTCAAGAGGTTCCATTGCCTCCTCGACCTCAACCTCAGAAGACAGACACTCATGAGAAGGATTACCCAGATTGGACAGACATCTGGTTTCCTTCTCTTGATTATGAAGTGTTTGAATTGATGCACCTTAGTCGGCTGGGTGAGGCTCCTCTCCCTGTTGACATCCTGCACCTTGCAGAGAAGAACTATCTCGATTTATTGACTGTTGCTTTTCTTTGTCTGGATGACATACAAGTTTCCTTGTGAATATGTTTGTGTTTGTGAATAAAAATTGGCCAAATTACATTTTTTGACTAATATTTAATTAGTCGTGTTAATGGTGAGAAATGAATGAATGAAAAACTTAGCAAAAGTAAGAGTATTCTGGATCATCAAAGCCTCATGTGAAACAAACCTGGATCAGAGGTAAGAAACTATCAAAAATAAAAAAAAGGTGGTGCTGCAGTGTGATAGCTAAGAGGGACATGGAGATGGATGAGGAGCATTCCATGTCTTTTCCAGGTGCCACCAATTGGACAGAAGCAGTTGATTACACCCTAGTTTTTTTTCCTCTAAATAAGGAACAAGAGCAGACAGAACAGACAGACACACCATATATGCATGAAATGAATAAAAGCATGGCAAAGTTGCAAAAAAATGTAATGTGCAAAAAGGTAGTACTCAAGATTGGACTTTTTGAAGGTCTTGGTCTCATCTGGGACTCGGGATTTTGTTTCAAGACCAGTCGAGACCAGAACTACAGTTGTATAACTTAATTGCCTGGAGTATTAAATAGAGATGGTTCAGTTAATATCAGCTCAAAGAAAATAAAGGAAACATTTGGCTGCATGTTCCACATTTTATTGTAAGTCTGATCATGCAGTGTAAGACTCGCACTGCTCTGGTTTTGGCCTTGACCTGGTCTCAACCCTTCAAAGTTCCGGTCTTGTCTCAGTCTCAGTGCACTCTGGTCTTGGTCATGACTTCGTCTCGGTTTAAGCCATCTTGCGTACATCATTGATTGTAGTGCTGGAGTTTATTTTCAGAGGATTTTAAACACTGTCCTGCTTGCCTTGAATACCAAATGTGTATTCATCCAAGGCTGAAAGTAGTCCTCCACAACTCTTAAAGCAATGAAACGCTATGTTTGCTAAAAACCACAGGTCCTGGCTGTAGCGTAATTACTGACAATTTTTTAAGAAATTAAATAAAGGGACCTACAAGAATGAGTTCTTAAATGTGAAAATGGAGGTCAATGGGTTTTTGCTTAGATGCCTTAAATAAAAGGTCTGTGGTTAACACAAGCTCAAGGGTGTTTTGAAGTTCTACTGCATAAAATACATCAGTAAATACCCCACTTGTGAATTTCAAGAAGCTTCTTCAGTTCTAAATGACTGGTACGAAGTCATTTACCAGTCATTTAGAACTGGAGCTTCTTGGATGAGAGGCGAAACGTCTTCAAGAAACTCAAGCAAGTCCAGTTGCCTACGATACTAGCACTTGCGATTACCATGACCTGGATGACTGAGAATCTTCACTGACATCATCTTCATGCTATTGTGGCACGTTGATGTCACATGACCATAGTGTAATTTGTTTATAGCCTAATGTTAGCTTTTTACTTTTGGCGATTGCGTCTCACTAAACAAAACGTGAAAGTGTCAAACTTTTGTTTGCCACGGGGTTTATTGTTTTGTAATAATCCAAAATCCAATGGAAAAATCCCATTGGAGTTTTGTTGAGAGAACCAGGGCAAGGCTAAATTCCAAGTCAGCCTACAAGAAAATATCATCCCTGCAGCACTCCGTAAGTAAGAACCAATGGACTTGAGCTAGAGTGCCTTATTAAGGGCTAGAAAAGGTCTGAAGTACTGAGGGAAGGACCAACCAAGTTTTTGAAAATTGGAAAAATATAGAATACCACCAGCCTTATTCTTTCAAATCACATATAGCTTTACCTGTATAAGGAACATCTAAGATCGGGACATTCTCTTAAAAAGCAAACTCATACATCCATCTACATCCTCTCAAATTCTATAATACCCTTGCTAATGTTCTCCTATTGGCATTAGTAAAAATAAAGTAAGATAGAAAATTAAAAAAAAATCAGTCTGCTACTCAGATTTTAACCAGAGCAAAAAGACTTATCCTTCTATTTCTACAGCGGTTAATGATTGCCCTTAGAATTGATTTACACATTTTACTGGTAACTTTTAAAGCTCTAATTGGCCTTGTGCCCACTAACATTGCTGAGCTGTTAACCCCTTTAAATCTTTTTAAAAGTGCTGTATAATATCATAAGTAGAGATTGTCAATATAAGTGAGGAATCACCAGCAAATCCTCTCACTCATTTGGTGAATTTCCATCCTTGGAATACCCTGCTGTTTTATTGAGATGCAAACCCAGTGTGCGAGCATTTACTGTACAGAGACCCCCCGAACCGACGGCTATATTTTTAGATGAGTTCTCCGAGCTGCTATCCATCATTCACTCAAATTACGACAGAATGATTATTACAGGAAACTCATTTTTGACAACCGTGCTGACTCAAATGCAGTGGATTTTTAAAATGCTGTGTGCTCTATGGATTTCGTGCACGTCAAAAAGCACTCTTGCACATATGGACGCACTCTGGAATGTGTCATGAGTGATGGACTCTCAATGGAGCTAACCTCAATTATTGACACCGGTGTTTCTGATCATTACTTTTTGTTTTACGGTGACAAAATAAGCAGTGTTAGACTGAGTACACTTGGGAATCTGCTTTCAGTGACGCATATGTTGTTTGCATTATGGATGGGATCATAAAGGGTTTTCATATTGCTATGGTTTTGTGATTTGTGCTGGTTTTTCCTGGTTTCTAATGGGCTCAGAATGTTTCCTAATGATACTCCCATCAAAGTTTCAAATAAAGCCATTAAAAACATTGTTTTGTAACATCATTTTTTTCTCTCAGTAGGGGGGTATGACATTACTCCGAAACATAAAACATTCAAATTTTTTTTTTCCTCCTTTGTGAAGATACAGCAGAGATGTATGTGGTCTAATATTTCCTGTATGACCAAAAGTGCCTAGGTGAGCTGAGGAGTGCGCTCACTGTTGCGTGAACCAACAAATGGAGGAGTGTAAAAAAAATGGGTTTTCTTCTGACGGAGATAAAAATGGAGAACGGCTGCTGTGCAGACCCCCCTCCATCTCCTGCCATCATCCATCAGCCTTGAGATGAAGACTTTCAGGAGATGCATCGTTGTCTGCCAGCTGTTGTCAACAACCCTCCCTATCCCTTATTCTCTGTCTTTTGAAAATCTATTTTTTCATCTCTCAGGAAAGACTCTACACTGGTACACAGCTTCACTTAGTTCATAGACAACACAGAGAATTTGACTCTGATGACCGCTTTCTAGTCTGATGCCCAATTAGCAGGATGGTATAGTTAGTCAGAGCCCAGTTTTAAATGATCAGTGGTGATCCTAGACTCTGGAGGCCAATCGAGCCCAACCCCTACCTCATTAAACACGGTACACAAAAGGACCATTGACAAAACTGTAGAACCGACACATTCTCACTCCAACCTCGTCACAAAGACATTTGGTCATGGACTTGCCACATCCACATGTGACATGCAAGGTACCCTGGGTGTGTTGGTTGTTGACGTTCTGGTACGCCATGCCAACTTCTGCTTGTTACATGCATTGTCTGTTTTCACAGGAAATTTACAGTTTGCATACAGTCTCTTTCAAAATAAATGCGACACGTTAGTAACGCATTTATTGTCGCACAGCGCAAATTGACCTTTTTTTCCTTCAACTTCAAATGCACATGGCTACATTTCGCCAACACACACACACACACAGTTCGGTTCAGGAAAAAGAACAGGGTTTGGCTTAACAATTTCACGGGAAGCAAACACCGGCCTCCCGGGTGAAAGTCCGTGATTGTTGGACCCATTCACCACCACTCCTGCACACCCCTACTCGGACTTCCACTGCCTTGACTTTCGTTGCCATCCTGCCACCTCACAGTCTACCTTTGCGGCAGAAGCTGTGCACTGTATAGTGCATTTACAGGAGGTTTAAAAAGGGGTTTATAGTTGTCATTGCAAAATTTGCCAATAGGAGAGGCTTGCAGGGGCCGCTTTTACCTAATTTTTTTTGGGCCCCAAACATTTGCCTGGTTCGCCTCTTCTGACGTATCACCCCTACAGTATATATTTTTTAATTTTTTTTTAATTTAATTTTATATACACTTCATTAATAATTAAGGGGAAATTCAAGTTTTTCACTCTGTTATCAATTATACACAGGTCCGAAATACACACATGCACAAACAGGACCTATTCATGCACTAAGTGGAGAGATGTCAGAGTGAGGGGTCTGCCTTGGACAGGCGCCCCCAGCGGTTAGGGGTTTGGTGCCTTGCTCAAGGGCCTTGCACCTCGGCAGTGCCAAGGAGGTGAACTGGCACCTCTCCAGCTACCAGTCCACGCTCTACATTTGGTCCGGACAGGGATTTGACAGGCGACCCTGTGATTCCCAAGCCAGGTCCCTATGGACGGAGCTACTGCCACGCCATCGGCTACTGCCGAATGGTCGTTCATATAATCTTTCTTTGACAGCACTGGTTAAGGTATCGTAAGGGTTTATGCACAGAAAGTTAGTTAAGGTTAGAAAAAGACAATAGTTTGGGCTTTTTAAGACAACCCAAACATGTCACACTTTGTTCTCCTTTATTCCTGACAGATAAGGCAAAAATTGATGTGGCTGCTCAAGGTCCTTGTCTGGGTAAACATTAGATCAAATTTAGCATTTGAATGGATGTCCTATAATGTGGGACTTTTAAGTCAAGGTTGAGCTCAGAGAGGACACTTTTGACGAAAGGTTTGATGGATATGCTAATGCGCTCCACGGAAACACTCGATGATCTATGTCTAAGCACTTAAGTTACAAGTAAACATCTCTTGAAATATGTCTTTACACTGGCAACCTTTTCTTTCCTCCCTGAAAGGGAACAATACGCATGTTAGCAGACATTTTAAAAAGGGCTCTAAAGTGAGGGTGATGTGGTGCTGTCATGTTTTGAGAAAATATTTGATCGGAAAACAGTGCTGTGCAGAACACCACCTGCCACATCCTGCACTCAACTGGAACCACTGGTGCTCAGAGAGGTCACGATCCGAACCAAGAGCAGGGTCTGACAAATGCTGACTAATTACAGGTCAACACAGATTATATGCTCACATGCATTAAGAGGTCATGACGGAACTATACATGTGTGAATGTGAAGACTTAAAATAATAAATAAATAAGATGAAATGCTGACAGCTTCACCTACAGGGAGAAAATTTAGAAATGATGATTGTGCCAATATTGCTTTTTTCCTTCTTTTTTTAGAGTGTAGCTAATAGGTTGAAATGTGCCTGGGAGGATGTGGAAAAGAGCCTGCCTTGTGTTTGGCGCAGCACATAGACGGTTTTGAAAGGAGCAAACTAAATTTAGACAGGTTGAATTTGACACAGACACACACGATTGCGCATGCGCTCACAGACACAGTCATTAGGCTTTCGACAAACATCATCTGGGTGGAATGATGAGTCTTTAGCGAGATGCATTTGTTTCCTTCACATTATACTGGAGAGGGGAAAGTGGGGGGTTGAGGGATGGGAGGGGAGGGGTTGATGGGGGCAGAGGGGTGGGGCGGGGGGGGGGGGGGGGGGGGGGCTGCCATTGATATGCCCCATGCAGTGCCAACACCTGACTAATTTCATGCAGACATTCAAATGACTGCCTCCTTTGGTTCATCTTTGCTTCCTGCCGACTCCCTACTGAGCGCGATCACAGAGGAACAGGTCAATGCAAATGAGATACAGACCTTTAAAGGGGCAGTTGGCTCTAAATCAAACACATTTAGGAGATATGATAGCCATACCTAATTGAATATTACACAGGGGTTGCAGTAATTACACCACTGAAAACTGGATTTCTTGATCCATAGAGTCAAGGAGAGACATTTGACATGAACAAAGAAACCTGTTGATTGCTGCAACACTGGTATCGCCACATAATGAGTCTCCGACTTAACCAAAGCTACTAGAAGTCAGCACGGTACTGAAAATATGAACAGCTTCTAAATGTCAAGAATCAGAATTGCGAGGTAAAGCACTTATCTCAATGGGAATGGGAAATTTGGCGGCTGTTTAAAGAAAGGGGACATTCTTTTGAAAATGGTCATAGGCACGCCCTTGCACTTCCCCTCAAATTGAGCCCTGGAAGTACCCGAGCCTGTGGCGCATACAAAATGATCACTTTTCAAGAGGGTACAATAGAGAAGTACTACTACTTTCCTGTTCTAATTTACCATTCAAGTGGACTTACTGGAGCGAAAAAGGAGCTCTGAGATTAAAAATCATCCGCTTGTGACGAGGGCTGGTCATTATTGCAAAATAGTATAATGTATTGTGCTCCCGGTATGGAGTACTAATACACATACTGCCACCTCCTACTTCATAAAATACATCAGCAGTGTAATACAAGTGTTAATTGCTGTGATTGAACAAATCCTACAGGAGCCAACAAGCACACATTCTGGATCATTATTGGTGTCTGGGAATTAAATTAAAAAGTAATTTATGCAATAAAGAGTTTGGCCATTGGGTGAGTTGGACAGATGATATCAGCATGCATGACAATAAAAACAGGAAGGGAGAGCCTGACCAAAATGTTCATAACAAACTACTTTGTATGCAGAGCGTGACGTCCGCAGGAAGAAAATGAACCTGTCATTATGTTTTTGCTGCACCACAGCCTCACCAGTGTGCCTTTAGGCTGAATTAGACTGGATAAAAGTACATAGAATATAGCTGTAATTGAGCTGTGTGGGTAGGTAAATGCCCACATGAAATTAATTTGGATAGCATAATTAACACGACTTCTTCCTGGTGTTTATATAAAAAAGGAGTTATTTTGGGTGCATTTCGGCTCAGGGTAATCTAAAGGCTGGACATGTCAAAGCTGGAACCAAGACTTAAAGACCGCTATGGTTGAGCGTAACAAAATTTGGTCGCATATAATGACAAGATAAATGCCGGACAAGGTGATTTCAATGTTCAAATTTTGAATGTTGGAATGAAACCATGAGTCGATCTTTTTCCTCATCTTGACATTCCAACAAAATCAAATGTGTTTACTATTATCCTAAGTTTTTAGTTTTGGCTCAAGCAAATTCTGAATTTCAATGTTGCAAACATCTTCAATAACCAATAGTTCCACTCTCTCGTATGAAAATAGACACAAACCAGGTAGACAGTAAACATGGAAGAGACTCCAGAGTCCTGTGCTATGAAGCCAGTTCAGCTTACCCAGGAAATCTTTTCGTCATCTGGTTTGACTGAACCCTAACATTGGCCGTCTGGATAACCGGTACTCCAAAGCTGGTTATCAACTAGTTCAGTCAACTCTGTGTTTTCCAATCCAGCCACGAGTATGTTCATGTGAAAGAGGCAAGGGTGTTAGTTAAGAGTGACATCATCAGGCTGCTTCATATCATATGAGATGAAACAGTACCGAAAGTCGAGGACTGTGAGACAGTAAAATGTTAGGAAATGATGCCCTGTAATCTTAGAACATAAAATGTAGAAACATTGAAAAAAAAGAAAAAAACTATCCAAAAAATTTACCATCAGCTGAGACTTAAATTACATGTAGGCATCACTAGGCAACACATTCTCTCTCCAACCACACACACACACACCACACACACCACACACACACACACACAGGGTGCGTCAGTTGTTGATGTTCTGGGACACTGTGTCAAGTTCTCTTCTCTTAGATACACTTCTGTTTTCAGAGGAAATTTAATGTTTACATTCAGTCTCTTTCAAAATAACGTTGGTACGACACCGCAAATTGACTTTTTTTTTTTTTTTTCTGTCAAAACAAGCACACATGGTCAGGTTTAGGCAACAAAAATGTGGTTGGGTTTAGGCAACAAAAGCACCTGGTCAGGTTTAGGCAACAAAAATATGTGGTTGGGTTTAGGCAACAAAAATATGTGGTTGGGTTTAGGCAACAAAAGCACCTGGTCAGGTTGAGGCAACAAAAATATGTGGTTGGGTTGAGGCAACAAAAATATGTGGTTGGGTTGAGGCAACAAAAGGACTTGGTTAGGTTTAGGCAACAAAAGGAAGTGGTTAGGTTTAGAAAAAAAAAAAAAAAAAAAACAACAACCCACAACAGGTTTTGGCTTTAGAATCTTACAGGACACGAACACTTGGGTGAATGTCGGTGTTTGTTGGACCCATCTGCCACCACTCCCACCTGCCCCTCTCGGACTTTCGCTTCCTTAACTTTCGTCCTTGTCCCGCCACATTCCCTGTTGCCATCGGGTGCCGTTAAACTATAATGGCAACCAGCTGACATTAAAGGATGCCTTTTTTTGTTGGTTTCTGACGCCACAAGTCTTTACCATTTAGTTTAGCATCTTAATATAACAAACTAGCACTAAATCCAAAGTCTAGCTGTGGTTGATGGGAATATTATCCCTATTGCTGGTATTTTTGGTCAATAACCAATAAAGTTGGGATCACCAAAGATAAATGGAGACATGAAGACTGTGTGTTCACAAAACAGGAGAAAGCCTCAAGGGCTGGTATACATATCAGGCAGCTGATGAGGGAATTGGGAGCAGGTGTGCAGGTCAGGTGATGTTGAAAGGCAGGGAAGGAATGACAGGGCAGGTCAGATATGACAGACAAAGCAGCAGGAGATTTCAGATAGGACTTTAAGCATTTGAGGGCATCTCTCATCCTGTGAAACCTAAAGCCTAACTTGTTTGTATTCACACCAATCACAGTTGAGGAGCGACACTTTATACTGCTGGTGAAACTCCAGGCAGCCATAAATATGTATTTTGGAAGACAGAGAGCAGAAAAATGCCTCTCCACCAAACCCCCTGCCAGTTAGTTCGCCACACAGCACAGTTGGTCCCTGCAGTTTTTGTGCTGTCGGTTCAAAATGGAATTCAGCAAATAGGATAGAGAAAGTTTGTTTTAAAGTTATGAATCTTGGGGCCACTAGAGAAAGACACATTCAAGTGATGAATACTCCAAGGTCTTATAATTCACTTGTGATCACTTAAGATACAGTTAATTACATACTGAATATTCAAAATTCTTAAATAATGATTTTCAAAAAAATAAATCACCATTTTGAAGAAAGTTAAGTTTCCGTGAGTTTGAATTATGCTCTTTCAGAAGGTTAATTCAATCAGCCCAGTGGTGCAGGCGTGTTTGAAGTACTGTTATTACAGGAATTTTGAAAGCTGACTGCTGGACGTGACAAGCTGTGGGGGAAAATTTTGGCTTTGATTTCCCTGTCTTCAATAGAATTTTGAATATTTAGTATTAAAAGTATCATCAGTGATCCACTGAATGTCTTGCTTTTTCCTTATTTTGTAACCATGTTTCTGGATGTGAAACACCACTCTGGAGGTATTCTATTGGCAAATGATTATTGCATCACATTGAATTCAATTGTCAAGTGACTCTTAACTATTGACTATAAACTATAGTCTACATAAACTAGGGATTTGAGTGCGGCTGGCCTTTTTTTTCCCCCTCAAGATGAGGAAAAAAAAAGGATCTTAGAATTGTTATTATTGGTGATTTTTTTTTTCCCTTTTTGGTTGAAAGTGCCCCTAATTTCTGTCAGTCATTCCCCGACTGCAAGTGCACTGCTAAGGTACATTTAGCTTCATGCTATTATCAGGGAAACCTGTAATTTGGGTTGCCATTGTTCTTAATTTCTCCCAGATTTTGGAACAAATTCCTGCTGGAATATGTAGACAGAACTCCAGTGCAGAGGCGGATTTAGGATTATAGGACATCTGGGGTTTAGCCCAGACGGTGAATGAAATGTGCGCGCCACCTTAAAGCGGGGGAAAAAAAAAAAAGGGACTGGAGAACACATAAATTCATATCTTTTAGTCAAGTCAATATACTTTATTAATCCATAAAAAGGAAATTGTAGTGTTACAGCAGCATCACTTGCAACCACATACTGGATCAAAAAAATAACACTCTAAATAAAAGCAAATCAGTCACATGTCACACTACTGTGTGCTCTTCCGAAAAACCTCTAATCGGAAGTGCTCCGCTTTCACCCACAGTCCTGGAAAAAAAATGTTACCCTGGAGAATAATAAACAAGGAAGCACTTCCTCTTCAGGGCAGGCCCAGGCAGACTACGCAGTACACAGGCTACATTCCCGCAGCTGCTGCCTCTCTGTTGGACTCCGGTACTGCACATTACTCACAAAACTCACATTCAGGGCTTTTCAGAAAACATCCAGGGCAAAGTAGCCACCCCCTAGCCCCGCCCCTGCTCCAGCGTAGAGGGACAGAAGTAGGATTTGCAGTTTACATAATGTGATGAAGTTAAATCACATTATTCTTGTAACTCTTGTACTCTTGTACTCTTTATGAATCTTGCTATGTTTTTTGATTGATGTAATTTTGTGTAACTTTACTATGCTCTTTGGATGAATTGTGAATTATCTTTTGAAGAGGAAGTACTGAAATGTGATAATTAGTCATGTGACCTGTGTATAATTAGCACACCTGTGAGTGCTCATGCAATTCTGTTGAGTGAACCTGAAGAAGCCACGGACGAAACACCTCGTTTGTTCCTCATAAAAAATCACAGTAATTCAGTTCACTGTGCAGTGGTTTATGTTGATTTTATCCTGCTGGAATATGCTGTGTTTAGAAGCTATTATTGATGATTTTTCATGGTAAAAAGTGATGCTTGAACTCGAAACAATGACCAATCATAACAGACCGGCGCTAAACAAAGCCTGTTCTTGCACAAACAGTCTTGGAACACCTGCAAAGAAAAAAGCCACAGTCTCACAGCAAGCTGCTACCATCAGCCACTCTCACACAGTCAATGTCTCCGTGGCTTTATACATACCCCTCCTGGCCACACCCTAATTGGGCTGAACCACTGCATGGAGATCAGGTCACACACTCTTCAGCTCACATTGCCAGTGAAAACAATGACACTAGTGGGATAAAAAGGGAGAATCACAATTAAAGACATCACCAACATAGCCTACAGACGTGCACATAAACCTAGTTTGATTAAAGTAGAGATAACCCAACTAATTGATGGCTCCACCCTGTGTCTTAACAAGGCACAGGTGGCCTGAATAAGCCTGATTGCTGTCGGGAACGTTGGGATTGAGCGCAGGTGAAAAAGGTGCACAGGGAACCTTCTCTCATGCTGCAAAAAATAAATAATCACAAACAAATATGAGTCCTTGCCTTTTTCTTTCTTCCAATTCAAACATAGTTATCCGAGGTAAGTAAAGTGATTTGACCTTCTCCCCTTCCAAACAAGCCTCCTTGCTGCAAATCATTTTGTGTGGATAACATTAGGAATGAGCCTCTCACTTACTCGTCTCATCCTCTTTCAGACAGTAGAATACATCATCAGCGAAGTGCACAGGGTACAAAGACAGCTGGCTCCTCAGATTAATTTCAGCATCTCCTTTTTCTCCCCTCCATGGAAAAATAATTCATTTACTTGATATTCAATGCAAGTGAAACTCTCCCACTTTTCTCCGACTCCCCTCTTGCAAACGCTCTCGCTTGTATAGACACACACAAGTGCGCGTGGATGCACAATGTCAGGGACAATCGCTTTGACCAGGCACAGGGCCAAGGGCTGTGTAAGAACCGTAATTTCATCCTATTGCTTAGCTAGGTCACCTTATGCTTGACCTTCCCATTGTGTATTTGCATGTGAGTGTTTGTGTGTGTGTGTGTCGCTCAGATAAGAATGTAACCACTGGCAAGGGACCACGCAAGGTTTAATGGAATGGGAAAACACTGCCGGCTTAGGTGGGGTAGGTGAATACCACATATTGGTGACATCATGGGCTCATAACCTGAATTGTTTGTTGTCTCCTTCTTATCTCATTTTACACTGGCAATAAAAATATGCCTGGAAAAACAAGAGCTTCAGTGTAGTCTTGTAACTGCAATGAAAACTGCTGCAAATGAGGCAAGGTCACAGCAGTTTCTTACCTTGGAATTATGAAGTTCTGACATTTTCTGTTAAAATTAATTTATTCAAATGTAAGTTTTATGCATTTTGTGATTTTTTTTTATTTAGAAGTAGCAAAGGTTCTATCTCCAAAATCAAACTCTAAGTGGGTTCTTTGAGGTTCTCTGAAAGCACAGAAGAGGACCAATCAGTGCTGATATAATACGAAGCCCAGAACTTCTGGTCTCCCACTGGTTAGCTAGCCTTTTCAGCTCTGTTCTGTGTATCAGTTGGGTCAGGTGGAAGCTAGCTAGTAGCACAGCTCATTTGGCGATTACCACACGTAACACTGTCCCGACCCAATGGCGTTGCTGTGGTAATATTGTGCCCACCCTTCGGTTTGAGTAAGCCGCTAAATTTTTAGCCGCAATCCCCCTTTCGCAATGTCAACAACTATTAGCACCATTAGCAGTGTCAACACAGCTAGTGGTGCTAACAAAAATGTGAAAGGGATTTTGTGGCTCAAAATGTAGCCACGTACTCACTGGGGCGTCTCAGCACTGGGATGGCATTAACAGCGGCAGTCATCAAATTAGCGCTGCCACTAGCTAGTTTCCAGAACAGAACAGAACAGAACAGCCAGAGCTAACTTTAGCTAACCAGTGGAAACCAAGGGGTTGGCGGTGGGCACTATGTAGCATACTGCAGCATACAGCATACTGTTTCCACATGCTCACTCAGCTAGCTCAGGACTGTCTTTCAGAAAAAAACAACACAAAAACAAATTAAAAAGCAAGACATTTAAATTACAAAACTTCCCCAAACTTCATATTGCTGCTTTGACAGTGGCCTTTCACGTCTACGTATTACACACTAGGTATTCTCTTGCATCTGTTGTTGATGTTGCAAGGTCCTGCAACCACACCAGGTTGTCAACAAAAGCACGTGGTTAGTTTTAGGAATAAACATTAAGTGAACACCGGGCTCCTGGGTGAAAGTCCGGGGCTTGTTGGACCCATCTACCACCCCTATCTGGGACTTTCCAGCTCCTTACATTACATTGTTACCCGCTGTGTTTCAACCTGATGCCATGTAATGGCATATCACACCACTGCAACAAGTGCTGTCCAGCCACATTATGAACTTACACTGCCTATCCACGTAACATAACACAAAAAGGTTCGGTCTGGACGCCAACTGACACCTGGTGAAACGTGGATTTTGGTATCAAGTGTTTTCCATGTGAAAGCATAATCACTTATAGAGCAATGTTATCTGGCAACCCCAGAATAAGAATGAGCTGAAATGTGGTGTTAAAGCTCACTGAGTCAATGGAGTGTCGGACTGAAAGAAAAGGTGCATTTTGTTTTCTTTAAAATTGACCTGGTAAATGAGTGCTGGGCTATCGAAAACTAATTTAATCAAAACTGACATTTTGGAAGCATAAATGGTCTTCTCATGCAGTGCCTTTGTTTTAAACTAAATCCACAATCTTCCTCTCACAAAAACAAAGCGGCTTCAGTGAAGCAGCTGCCAGTTTAGTGTCGTGTTCAAAGGCACACTGACAGAAGTTTAATTTATTTCAGTAGTTGGCCGGACAACCTTTAAATCTTGGTTAAATCTTTTTCATCTTTAAAATGATTCCTGCCCTTTTAAAATAGTGCTCCAACGCATTATATTTCCTATTTAGGGTTTTTGAAAAGTGTCCTATAAAGACTGGTCTTGCCTCTATCTTGCATCTTTATGCAAAGGAATTAGTTCATTCATTTTTCCTATCTGCCTCTCTGAAAGAGGTGATGAGGGACAAAAATGGCTCTTCCAGACATAATAGCTCCATTTAAGAAACATTTCCATGGCATTTACAGAATGCTTTCAAAGCACCTGCAGTTACATTCACACAGCATTTGCCGTCTATATCAACCTGCCATGGGGGCATGTACATTCCATTGTGACCTGTTTGAATTGCTCCGCGGGGGTGCGAGATCTGAATTTCAAAAGGCATTTCCTGGATTGACACATTGAGAATGTAGGTCTGCATACGTACATGAACACACACATATATTATTACCACACACACAGAAATATGCTATATGCACCAGCTGAGATTCAGAAAGCTGCTATGATGGTTCAGTATATGACGTCTCATATAACTGCCACTGCCATATTATAGGCCCTATATCACTAATGTAATAGGTATGTTTTAGCATGGTATGTTTTCTTGCTACATTACTATTTTTGAACAATGCACATTTATTTCTTCTTTATTTACATTGCATTTTATATTTGCTTTTTGTGCAAGATGTTCTCAATTGTTAATTAACATCTCTTAGTGCAAGCTATTTTGACATTTTAAAAAATCGCTGCTTTTAAAAAGTGATGGGGGCAAAATTGGCCATTTCAAAAACTGTGGCAACCTTTGCCAGGTGTCCCAAGTTTAAATTATACCTACGCTTCAATGACAAAATAGTTTGATCGCCAATGACTCCCAAAACAATATACATGACCATTGGGAAGTACCAGTGACAGGTGCACATACTAATGGTCACAGTTTTAAACACATGGCTCGTGTTTTGAAATGGTCACAGTTGGGCACCAAAACAACAGTACTTGTTTGGGTTCAGAAAAAGGTTATGGTTTGGGTTAAAATGAATAAGTACTACATGTCGTTTTCTATATGTTCTCTGACATTTATCCTAACGATATGAGGTGGTCTTTGTGGAAAAAAGCTTGTTTAGTGGACTAACTTTGCATTTGAAGGTTGCCCGTTCACTTACGTTTTAACAGGTCTGACGCTACTATGCGCCCCGGCTGTATCTAGGCTAACGGCTAACATGCTAACTATTATTTTTATGTCACTAGTCACTTGAAACAAATTTAGGACGATAGGAGACAGGTTGAAATAAACTGAAATTTCCCTTTAACTCAAGTTAGGTATGCAAGTTACCTTACATTAAGTATGTGGCATAGGTTCAGTACTAGGGCTGGGCGGTATACCGGTTTGTACCGGAAACCGGTATTTATTTTCGTTCGCAATACTGGTGAATAGCCCAAACAACGTCCAGAACAACGCATTTTCCTGACCTATGACGACCCGAGTCCGAAACAATTATAACTGAGCACGGCACTAATGGAGCGGAGCCTGTGTTGCGTTCAGGCGTTGTCACGTAAATAACAAATTCCAGCACTTGAATAGGCCATAGCACAGCAGTATGTCAAGTGGGCCAAACCCGAGCAAAATACTGTCAAATGCCGTGAAACCGATATGATTGAAAAAAAAAAAAGTGATATTAAAATTTTGTCATACCGCCCAGCCCTATTCAGTACGATATGTAAGTCAAATTACGTACATCAGCTAACATAATTCAACTTTTGGTCTCACACGGGACACAAACAGCGGTCTCCTCGGGGAAAGTCCTGTGTTTACTATGGCCACTAGAGGTTGCCACCTAACAAGAAACGAAAATAGGGGCTGTAATGACGCAGCAACCTCTGGGGCTGAAAAAAATGAAAAATGCATAAGTGCCAAAAACTGTAGCCCCTCCAATGGCCACTTGTGACCGAAGCAAGTCAATCCCCATTGACACCCATGTTAAAATGCCCAACTTTACAGCCTGGTACAAAGAAAACTAAACAAAACAAACAAACAAAAATAACGTACTGGTCTCTATTGCTAATTTCCCCTTCCATGACAACTGTTAGATCGACCCCTTGCTCCTCTACAGCTCCACTCTCTTGTCCAAGTATGGTCACTTCTGGTCTGAAAATCTAAAATGGCGCCTATGAGGCCGTTTACACGTTGCCGACTATTTTCATAAACGGACATTTCACCGTCTCCGTTTTCAAAAACATCTTCGTTTACACTTTGACATGAGTTTAGATAGGAAAAAAAGCTCAAAAGATTCCGCTCATCACCTGACCAAATCAAAAATATGTCGTCTATGAACCTAGAATAACGTTTGATATATTGTTTAAACGTCTGATTATTGTCAATGAATTCTTCCTCAAATTTTCCCATGAACAGGGTTAAAGATCTCAAATGTATCGGCATTGAGAAGGTGGTGTTGAATTGTAGAGGTGGCGACCAGGAAAAAAGACTGTTACAACGCAAATGTGCCTGGATCCACAAACTGAAAACTCTTTTTCCATCTGGCATGAACGAGGATTTCAATATGTGCCCTTTTTTGTAACAGTTGACACAAATTGGCATCCATGTTTCTCTCCACCCATGTCATTAAAAGAAATTGAAAAAAATTAAAAATGAAATCTTTTTTAGGAAATTCTGATAGATTTTTCGAAGATTGTTTTTTCTGAGGAACCTTACATCTATAAATATGAATACAAATTACATCTGACATTTAGAGTTTCCCAGACAGGTTACATGGAGTCTATGTTGGGAACCTTAATATGTCCAAATTGTGATCAACTGTTGTATATTTAATCAACTTTTACCTGTCCTGATGTATGAACGGAAGTCATACCTGATGTTTTCAGTAACAGTTGGAGTTGTTGATAGACATGTTTTTTAACTTAGCACATATGTATGTGATATGGGATTGTCTGTTTATTGTCTTTTGTTTTTCAAGATATTGTGTGAAGCATGTACCATCTTACATGCCACTCTAGGGTCTGTGTTGGTGATTGTTGATTGAACACAGCTGATCTGCAGACTCACCTGGTCTGCAGGTGATTGTTGATTGAACACAGCTGATCTGCAGACTCCACTGCAGCTGTTAAATCAGTGCATGCACTACTAGTCCTGTAACTCACACTGATGAAGGCCGGACGGCCGAAAGCGCTTTGTCCTTTAAAAATGCTTGAAAGGCCTCATTAAAATCTTTTTACCTGCTGATGGACATATCTGTGTGCCATCCTCAAACTGTTTTTGTTCTTGCTGGATATTTATTTGGACTACGCACCAGGAGGGTCAGAGCGCAATGGCAATTTTTGAACAATAATTTATTTTTTTTTACACACAAATGTTTTAACACAAGTTTTTTTTTTTAAATATATGCAAATATGTTATTTCTATGTGTATCAAGTGCAGCAAAAGTCAAGTTGTAATTAGAGTGTGTGTTGTGCAGCGTCCGCCTCCCCCTTTCTGTCAGATTATACAGAAAGTTAATCATAGGTTATGTTATTATTTTAGTAAGATATGATCGCTGTTTGTAGTGAAATGACAGGCGACGTGCAAAAAGCGAGTGCCTTCATATAACAGTGTCACACTGATTTCACATCTCAAGCACATCCAATGGCTCTATGAACAACAGCTTGAAGGGCACCGCTGATCTGTATGCAGGACGTGCCCACATACTGGTCCAAAAAACAACATTACAGGTGATAACAGGGAAACAGAACTGACATTAAACTGACATTGTTTTAAATTCAACAAATTAGATATTTTGGTAATTTAACATTCCTGGGATATGAAAGGGCAAATGATAATAGGCAGCCAATAATCCATTTCTGCAATGTTTTGACTCAGCCTGGACTCACCAAGGCAATATTTTGCTAAACTGTAATGGGGCACTACATCACTGATTCTACTCATTTTGGTGCATAATTCCTACATTGACAAAAGGAAAAAAGCAAGCTGTTAAGAGGAAGTCCTGGAAATACATTGTTGCCTTGTGTAATTTCTGAGATAAATTTAACCCAGGAATTCCCGTGGTAATTTTATCCGGGGGATTACTCATGGTTCACACACACAGATACACACAAAAACAGAAACGTAAACACAACAAATCTCATTTCATCTGCAATCTCAACTGTGCACGAGCAATAACAGTAAGTGTGCATAATGCAGGCACACAATCCCTCCAATTTGCATAGCAACCAGCCATCAAGTTCCGACCCAAATAATCAGCATACGCTCACATTATCAGCCAGCGCATTCATTAGTAATTGTTTCCACACGTCTTTCAATCATGAACTGTCAGTCTTCTCAGAGAGAATAAGCTGTCTTCTGCAGCCATGTTGAAAATAACCCATCAAATGGAGCCCTGAAGAATAACTTGCAAGATGTGTTTCATTCACAGGCCGATACTTTGGTGGGTTTCAACCTACAAAACAGTATGCTTAAGAGGTCTGAACATGTCCACTAGGCTCTCACACTTGCACCTCCATCTCATTGAAAAGACAGGATGTTGCCACATTCAGCTAAGTTGCCAGAAGCAAGTATTCGCATTGTGTGTTTCTGGAAACCATAGATACGTTAAATTTGAATGTTTCATATGAATCATGTCAATATTTCTAAACAGAAGTAGTACATGACCATAGTTTGTCATCGAGAGATGGGGGGATGGTGCAAGATGGGCGCAAGATGCCTACAAAACTGCAGACCACTATAAGAGACCAACAAACAACATAACCAGTTGTTTTGCAGCAAGTCTTTAGCCCCTTTTCCACCGCAGGAACTTTTATCATTTACTCGGGATTTTGAAAAGCCTTGCGCATTTCCACTGAAATTATCCGGGGAGAAAACTTTCCGTCAACCCCAAACTTTCCCTCAAAAAAGTACCTAGAAGCGGGTTAGGACTTTTAGATTCCCCAGTGTTCTTAAAGCCATAGTGCACCCAAAAATTAAAATTCAGCCATTATCTACTCACCCATATGCCAAGGGAGGCTCAGGTGAAGTTTTAGAGTCCTCACAACACTTGCGGAGATCCAAGGGGAGAGGGGGTAGCAACACAACTCCACCTAATGGAAGCTTACGGCGCCCCAGATTCAAACGTCCAAAAACACATAATTGCAACCACAAAATATCTCCATACTGCTCGTGATCCAAGTGTCCATAGTGAGCGCGGTGCACAGAGAGGCAGTTAGTGCTACAGGCTACAATGAGGCTAAAAACAGAGTTCAAATGACATTTTTCCAAACAACTTTTTATGTCAGGGCTTCAGGACACTTGGATCACTCAGCTGCATTTTCCAGCTGGGAATGTGCAACCAAATGCAGGTAATTTAAGCCAAAACATAATTTGTTCTGAGCCATAACCATGTACATGTAAGATGTGACTGTTTGTCTTTGTGGTATTTGTCCCTCCTCCACTGTGAATGGCCAAAGTGACAGTGATGAGCGCAGCGTTTTTACCCAAAGTTTAACATTTTTAAACTCGTGAAAAACCCCAACCAGAAGCACTCGGTGCAGAATTCATGCCCAGTGCCTTGCTGCGCTGCTGGCATTTGTAGCACAGCGTACATACATGGTGCTTCCACTGCAAGCCATTAAAATAATACACTGAATACATCAGAAACAAAAAACTTTGGCAGACACAGCCCCTTAGATTCCATAACCATGCCACTAACTATGTACACGAGCCCTGAAAAGTCAGGAGATCGTTAGGAAGTATTGTCTGGGAACCATGAACGTTTGTGCCAAATACTTCTGTTAGATGTAAACACAATGCATCTCACTGAATAAGCTACATTAGTTAGTGGTGAGCATCTGAACCCAGGAGACACATGGTGAATATGAAGTGCTCATGTGATCTCTCCTGACTTTACTGGCTGAATGCACCATCAAACGATTGACCAGCTGGTAATGAATTGCTGAATACTGAGAGCCACAAAGGAATCATCAGTGGCTCTCTGCTCAGGCGACATTTATCAGCTGAATTTCTCCGAGCGTTTGGGATGCCAAAGCATTTGTCGAGCCAACATTATGAAGCCGATCTTGAAATGCATGCTTCAAAGGAGGTAGTCCCTAAATTGGGACAAAACTACCAATTGAATACTGATGCTCTTAAAGCTGATAAACACACACACACACACACAAAAAGCCACCACACAGTTGGTCGGGATTCCACAACCCAAAAGCACAAACTGATAGCATGGTGAATTCAACTACTGATTACTACCAGTGACTCAGCAATTGCTGGCTCACTCTCCTGAGTCAAACCTGTCCACCCACTGACACAATTCATGCAGCGATGGTGAGCGAACCACCAGCAAATGCAAGATATTTCAGCCACCAAGGCCAAGAGACTAGAGCTCCAGCCAAAACAGCATGCTCAGCAAAACCACTGCCTGGAATAATAACAGCAATAAAACACTTGCAGCAGGAGTACAGTATTTGATTTGATCAGCGACCCAGAATAAGTTCCATGTCTTTAGAAACAACATCACCTCTTAAACATTGGCCTGTGTTTTGGCCCGTTGACAGCCCCAATTCTGGGGCTCAGGCATCACAGTAATGTTGTGCTGGCTGAGAGCATTTGAGTCTTTTATTATATAAACTTCAGTGGAAGTTTTTTGGGCAGCCTGTTTTTCTTGATATCGTTTTATCACACCCTGAAAGCTCTCTGACACACACACTGCATAACTTATCCATGAGTCTTAGTTGTCACCCCGTGGTACTAATGGGGAAGTGTGTTCAAACAGATGTTCCAGATATCTTTACAGGGAGTGGAGAAGGCGGCAGAAATTTACTTATCTCGCTGTCAGCAAAGGAGCAGGCATTACCAAAATCTCACCATACTGTAGGTGAAAAGCAAAAGAGCCATTTGTTATATAACCGCCAAGATGAAACATTTTCAAAACTGCGGCATTGATGCTTTTCTTTTTTGAAGTTAAGATGGGGAATGGTGGAGAGATTAGATGGGAGAGTAAATGTTCAGAAATCAAATTCAAAGAAAACTCCACGGGGGGGGGGGGGGGGGGGGGGGGGGGGGGGGGGATGAGATTGCATTTTGATTGAACGGTTTTGATTGCACCAGTCTATTAAGATAATGACAAAATATGAAAGGGCGCAGACTTTTGCTCAAGAATAATTTGCTGTGTGTCTAATTTGTACAGTTATGCCACCGAAGTTCATTTAAACCCTTACTACTGTTACAAGTAAAAAGAATGGTTGCAAAGAAACCACAGTGGATACAAAATCATCTTGTTATATTTGAGTAGACTTTCGGGATGCTTATCATATTATATTCCCCCCCTCTACATCTCCCAAGCATCTAAAATTACCCTTTGCTTGCCAACACCCTGCTATATTTCCAGAAGGGAGAATATTTAACATCAAGCAAAGCCACTTTGCTCGTGGCTAACCTTAAGGGAACAAAAATGCGCTGGGAAAGTTTGCCATAAAAGGCACAAAAGAGGTTCAGAAAAAGAAGAGCCCTAGGACACAGATTGCGTAATTTCACCTTGATGTAAAACCTGAACAGAGATGATACAAAAGAGAGTAATGTAGCTTTCAGGTCTGCTTTTTGTGTTAGGGTCCACATTGCCCCTAACTGTAATATTCAACTGAACTGGCTCTTTCAATTACATTGTCGCCATTGTGGAGTTGTCATGGAAACAGTTTTAGAAAGTCATTCAGAGCGTGTTTTCAGCAACAGGTTGTTTTTGGACAAAGAATGTGATAATACACTAAGTTAATATTTTATTTATTTTTCTGACAACACTATCTGTGGTTTTGGGAGTTATTATTTTAACGTCTAGACAATCTTAATCTGTGCATACTTCAACTGCTGAAATCATCATCTAATCACATTTTATGCAAGGCAAATTTGTGGGTGTCAAGACAACCTGATTGGTGTAGCGTGGATTGTCATAATATCCCATGGGGCATAAGGCAGTTATTTGCACAGTTACAGTGACATTGCTCAGACAGCCTAATGCTTTTTAATAATACAAACCGCCTTTAGAGCCTTCGTTGTGGAAACTAACAAGGAGCACTTTTCTGATCAGTCACATTTCAATTTCTACTGCTTCATATGTCCTTGAATGAGCACATGTCAGATTAAAAGCATTTTCGGTACACTTCTTTGAAGTTAAGAGGGAAAAAAAATGTCTGCAGGGCTCCAAGAGCCACCATATATTAAATTACAACAATGCAACACATAATTGTAACCAATTGTAGCCTGGAATTTTATCATTTTTAGCAAGGCCACCTGGCCTGCAGTGGGACGTGGCAGGACATCGAGGCCATAGGATAAAATGTGTGATTTTAATTTCACCCTTCGAATCAGTTTCTAAAAGCATTAACACCTTTTTAATAACACCTGGGTCACACTGCCTGTGTGAGCAGTGTGTAAAGGCAACCTTACTGAGCTGCTGCAGCTTGTGTTCACACAGACAGCACTGTTGCTGCAGAGCTCCCTGCGGCTTGTGTTAACAAACGAAGGGATTCTGTAGACAGACAAGTTGGCAGAGGGCTTTTATTTTGAAGGTTCTGAGGTTGAGTCAAAAAAAGATGTATATTTGTTATTATATTTCTTCATGTCTGTGACAGATAGACATCGAAACTGTTGTGAAACGTGGTAATATGTCAATGTGATAATCAAAAGACTGTTTTCACTGTGCTTGTGAAAAAGTGGGCGTGGCTCCTGTTCTCTACATGTTCCGCAGCTGAGCAGCAGCCGCGCCGCGCCAGATGAGCACTGCTCACGCTGGCAGTGTGGCTGCATTAATCTGTTAACATGGACACCAAAATATAATAAAAAAGAGATTTTGTGACACACATATGCTGCTCACGCAGGTAGCATGGCCTGGGCGCTAGGCTTCTAGAGACATAAAAACAATCTTTATCAAAACAATAATTTATTACAGAATGTATTGATTTAGACGTTTTTTTTAAGTTTTAATGTCTCCTGGATGCAGTCTGATAAGGTTTTTTCATATGACTATTAATAGTGACTTTTATTGTATGGGTGTAGGCTATGTGTCAGACAGACACACTGTATGAAGTTTACATATTTTATCATACAGTAGCCTATATCAAATCAAATAATACTTAAACAAAACTTAATAACATTTTGAATTAATCACATTGGTTCCACAGCTGATATCGGAAATAGTTAACCAGTGAGCCATAGGTCACATCATACTTGCTGATTAAAATCCAGTCTTGTGCTCTTCACGAAGCCTATTCAACTGGCAGCCAGCTGATCCAGCTAGATCAGCCCACAGATCAGTCTGTTTACACAGAATTCAAAATTAAAACCTGGAAAAGCAAAATATCATGAACATTTTGCCACAGTAAATCCTTCAAACCAGAGGCCTCATTGCTTCTGACACCGAGAAGCTGCCAGCGGGTTTGTAAGTCATGTTTTCTTTTAAAAAATTGCTAAAATTACACCATTTATCATAGCCAGAAACTGAAAAAATGGAAATATGCCAAATATTTACATTTCCAATTGCCCTTGGATGCATTGTGTGAGACGAATGCCTCTGTTCATTCACAGGTCATTTAAAATTTTGCCCAAGACAAACTGTTTGCACGAACTAGATTTCGTAAAAACATACGCAACTGGGAAGCTATGAATGAGACAAACAGTCACGAGAGTTAAATGAAACTTTAGACAGAGGAGAGGACAAGAGAGGTCCTAAATCAAGGTTGTAAAAACATTAATAGCAAATGTAAATTAAAATAGCAAAATAAAAGTTTTGAAAATTGTACATATTTTGTACATATATGATAAAAAAACACCCTGTGTCTGAACCACCGGTCCTTAGCTTTCTGAAATTAACCCTAGCACTTGGTGCTCTGCTGCTCTGCCTCACCAGATAGAATTCTGAGAGTACACTTTTATACTCTGAAAGTGTGGTGCTCTGAATAACAAACAGTATATTCAAAAGAGCTCCAAATTTACGAATGGTCTACTCTGTGCCAGAGTGAACTCTAGCATTTGGAGGGACTATTTACAAACTCACCTGACTGTTGACCAATCACGCATATGTACTAACTTTCCATTGCTGGGGCTTGACAGGGGAGAGAAAGGCAGAGAGCGGGTCACCAAGGCCACAGTGGCTGATGGGCATACAATTTTCAGAAGGGCATCAAGGCCAGACAGAGGGGACATGAAATTCCTGCCCTGATTTTAAGATATGTTAAATAAAATATGTAGTGTTTGAATAACAAATTACACTAGTTCAGCCCCTTGCTAGCTCCTCTAACAAGTGATAGTAATGTCAGATATACTACATTTTATTCTGGTTTTACTCTAAAATACAAAGCAACAGAGAGGCACTTATCTCTAAGTCCTGCGGACTGCATTCACTTGAAACCTCCTTAAAGTTTGATTCATTAACTGCTGCTTTTACAGGGTCTCTGCAGATTTTGTGCGGCAGCAGGAGCAGTACATTACTCATGAGGAACAACCAGCCCTGTCCTTTTGCATGGTACTGATTGATTTATTTAAAACAATAAACTCCTTCAGAACCACTGTTCTTCAAAGTGTGATAACACTTCTCATTATCCCCGAAGTAGTTGCCATCTTTACATCCTGAGCCACTGCCCTTTAAACAATTCAGTGGAATAACATTTTCCACAAGCATAAAGGCAAGAATTACCAAAAATGGTTTCCAACACCTCCATTCATGCCTGGTGTTAATCCCATCAGTGTAAAAGGCAAGTGTGGATAATGTATCCCATCAACCAGTGAGAGACCAGTTGCTCCAGCCCAGCCATTACCACTGCTACCTGCAATCTGCAGCCATGCAAAAATGACATTGTTGCTGTCAGCATGGTGCCAAGGACATGAAGCGACAGGGAGACAGTATTTCCAGACAGCAATTGTTCTCACTCACACAGAGGGGCCAATACAGGTAGGGAATGGTGAGGCCTGAATGTGCTAACCGGCAAAGCCTTGGAGGGCACTCTGAGTGGGAAGGTGTATGTGTGCCAAGAGCCACTCGCTTTGTCTCCTTCGCTCGAGTGAGCCTTAAACACAACACAATCACACCTGTGAGCTTTTCAAATCTCTGGCAGCTTAAAGCCTCTCTAGAAATCAGAGCTGAAACAACCAGGATTTCTTCTGGTAAAAGCAAGGTGTCTCTGTTGACAGCTGATAGGCAGTGTTTTGGAATGGATAACTTGAGCAATTAAACACATTTTCAAAACTGGAAATGAATATGGTGGTTTTTAAAAAAGGAGCATTTCACGTCATTATTGTCTGCTAACCTTCACGGTCAGCTGTGTTTGCTAAAACATGCATCTTTTCTGCTCTCTGTTTACCAGCCACACGCCATAATGACACAGCAATTTTACAGTTTCACAGCAAAAGTGAGCATTCAATTTTTGAGCAAGCTGCTATTCTGCTAGCCTAAAGTGCTCGCTCTTTATTTTCTTTCCATAGAAGTCTTTTTACTTATTAAAAAAGGGAATGCTACTAGTATCATTGCATATTTTCACACAATTAGCTTCTCACCTCGCTCTTTGGACTTTTAAATAGCAAAATGGTTAGCATGTTTGTTGTTAGCATTTAGCTTTTAGTTTTCCATTGATTTTGGATTATTGCTGAAAATGGGCTCTGTGGCACCTACATGTTTTTTTCAGCAAGATAATGTTCACTTTTTAGCAACCACCTTTTTCAAGACACACAAAGGCTTCAAAATTTACGAGTTGAGTATATGCTGACATATTTTACATCATAGAACAAAACGTGAGAGTCTCTTAAGCTCGTGTTTACCACAGACCTTATTTTAGGCATTGAACCAAAAACCCGTTCAAAAAGCCCATTGATTTCAAGAGTGGGGAACCGGGAGTGCTAAAATGCTAACTCTTTTCCAGGTTTTAGGACTCATTCCTGGGGCACTCCATAGTCAACACCAAATTTTTAAGCTAGCTGCTATCTTGGCTTGCATTCTTTCCACTTTGTCTTTCCATTTACTAAAAAATAAATGCGTTAATAGAAATAAATATACTTGTAGTACTTAGTATTTTCACATAATTATCTTTGACTGTAATGGTAAGTTCATTTGTATACCTTCTCACCCCGCTCTTTGGACTTTTAAATAGCAAAACGGTTAGCATGTTTGTTGTTAGCATTTAGCTTTTAGTTTTCCATTTTTCCATTGAACATACATACAACACACATTGAACACACATAATTATCTTCCACCATAGTGGTAAGTGTATTTAAGTACCTCATGACTTATCTCCGTATACGTTTAAATGCTATGATAAAATAGTTAGCACATTTGTTGTTTGTTTTGAGTCGTTAATAAGACATTTTTGGTGGTGTCACTTTAAGCCTTTCAAAACACTTGAATTTAATTAATCTACATATATACAGTACAGGCCAAAAGTTTGGACACACCTTCTCATTCAATGCGTTTTCTTTATTTTCATGACTATTTACATTGTAGATTCTCACTGAAGGCATCAAAACTATGAATGAACACATGTGGAGTTATGTACTTAACAAAAAAAGGTGAAATAACTGAAAACATGTTTTATATTCTAGTTTCTTCAAAATAGCCACCCTTTGCTCTGATTACTGCTTTGCACACTCTTGGCATTCTCTCCATGAGCTTCAAGAGGTAGTCACCTGAAATGGTTTCCACTTCACAGGTGTGCCTTATCAGGGTTAATTAGTGGAATTTCTTGCTTTATCAATGGGGTTGGGACCATCAGTTGTGTTGTGCAGAAGTCAGGTTAATACACAGCCGACAGCCCTATTGGACAACTGTTAAAATTCATATTATGGCAAGAACCAATCAGCTAACTAAAGAAAAACGAGTGGCCATCATTACTCTAAGAAATGAAGGTCAGTCCGGAAAATTGCAAAAACTTTAAATGTGTCCCCAAGTGGAGTCGCAAAAACCATCAAGCGCTACAAGGAAACTGGCACACATGAGGACCGACCCAGGAAAGGAAGACCAAGAGTCACCTCTGCTTCTGAGGATAAGTTCATCCGAGTCACCAGCCTCAGAAATCGCAAGTTAACAGCAGCTCAGATCAGAGACCAGATGAATGCCACACAGAGTTCTAGCAGCAGACCCATCTCTAGAACAACTGTTAAGAGGAGACTGCGCCAATCAGGCCTTCATGGTCAAATAGCTGCTAGGAAACCACTGCTAAGGAGAGGCAACAAGCAGAAGAGATTTGTTTGGGCCAAGAAACACAAGGAATGGACATTAGACCAGTGGAAATCTGTGCTTTGGTCTGATGAGTCCAAATTTGAGATCTTTGGTTCCAACCGCCGTGTCTTTGTGAGACGCAGAAAAGGTGAACAGATGGATTCCACATGCCTGGTTCCCACTGTGAAGCATGGAGGAGGAGGTGTGATGGTGTGGGGGTGTTTTGCTGGTGACACTGTTGGGGATTTATTCAAAATTGAAGGCACACTGAACCAGCATGGCTACCACAGCATCCTGCAGCGACATGCCATCCCATCCGGTTTGCGTTTAGTTGGACGATCATTTATTTTTCAACAGGACAATGACCCCAAACACACCTCCAGGCTGTGTAAGGGCTATTTGACCAAGAAGGAGAGTGATGGAGTGCTGCGGCAGATGACCTGGCCTCCACAGTCACCGGACCTGAACCCAATCGAGATGGTTTGGGGTGAGCTGGACCGCAGAGTGAAGGCAAAGGGGCCAACAAGTGCTAAACACCTCTGGGAACTCCTTCAAGACTGTTGGAAAACCATTTCAGGTGACTACCTCTTGAAGCTCATGGAGAGAATTCCAAGAGTGTGCAAAGCAGTAATCAGAGCAAAGGATGGCTATTTTGAAGAAACTAGAATATAAAACATGTTTTCAGTTATTTCACCTTTTTTTGTTAAGTACATAACTCCACATGTGTTCATTCATAGTTTTGATGCCTTCAGTGAGAATCTACAATGTAAATAGTCATGAAAATAAAGAAAACGCATTGAATGAGAAGGTGTGTCCAAACTTTTGGCCTGTACTGTATATTTTGCAATATGGAAGCTTGTCGGCCTAGCAGAAGCTAGCATGGTAGGACGTGGGGATGTTTGCCCCTCTACAATGCCCCTGAGCTAGCTGCGTGCCAACTGTGCAAGTAGTAGCCACTGCTCAGGAAGCAGTCAAACTTAATGCAGCATGGTCTGCTGTTTGCTAGACTTTATTATTCTGGCTAGCAGCGTTGCTGTCTTGAAGCTGGTGATAAACCTGGGGGTTGACGTCCTCCTGGCCCACTCTTACGAACTGACTTAAAGCCTGTGTTGCTGCTGACTCGGCCTCCTGTTGCATTTTCCTGGTCAGTATTCCCTGACTCATATAAATATCCACTTGTGTCTGACTCAGCCAAGTTGACACGAAGTGCATCATCATTATATAAACCTCATACATTTTCTCTCAAGTCAGTTTCGCAAAATCTAGCATGGACAGGGTCCTGCCCACCAAAGACCGAGGTTAGAATAAATAAATAAGGCAAGTACTGTAATAAAAAGCTAAAAATATGGCTATGCAACTTTCTGACACCATTCAAAGGTTTGTGTGTTTTGGCAGCTGGTTTAAGGTTGTTGCAATAGACCGACGGCCCTCTCCAGGCACAGGAGAATGCCTTCTTGCTTACGTTTTATTCCTCAAGGTGAGCATTGTTCCCCATGACTGCATTAAATCTCAGATCCTTAGGTTTCCACAGGTCAATTCATAATTAAAAATCCTCCCCTGGCATCTGTACAAATGACGCTTGCTGAAGTGCTGTCGATGGCATTTTGATATCCGCAGGGCCAACCTTTGGCGACTACACCCAGAGGGGGTTACGCATGAACGTCCCATGTGTGGGGAATGTCCTTTTCATATCTCCATCTTCCACTGTTTTATGGTGAAAGGAATCTCATCTATATCTCGGTGATAAATGCAAGAATCAAATGTCAAACAGTGTCCAAGAATAACCATAAAGTTGCAAATTTACCATCCAGGGGGTTATTTCACAGATTGCTGGAGACCTTTAAATGCGCTGTCAAAAACAATTAATCACTTGACAGTTTAGCAGCACCAAATGGCACTGTGAGGAAAAGGTAATGGTAAATGCAACGTGGGCTTCGCCCAGTGATTAGGTATCCAAGGTTTATATTGATGCAAAGTGAGAAATAAAATGAACACCACCTACAAGCCAAATGCTTATAGATTTTGGCCTGGTGAGTCTCTCAATGAACTGAATGCATAAATGCGTCAGCCCAGAGTGTTTTAGGAGGCGTCTAAAAAACATTGGATCCAATGTTTATAAAGCACTGTTTGACACATGGAGCATAAGGACAAAATCTAACATTGGTATTAGGCCATGTGCAATTAAATTGTCTGTTGACTGGTGTAAAATTTAATGGATGTGTACCATCGTTTGAGCTCTTGGGTCATCATGATGTTAGTCATCATGTCTTGAAGTAATTAAGTCATCATAAAATCATTAATCATTAGTCATTATCTCACTCATAAAGTGAATGCCTTGTTACCCATGTGGGAATGTAATGAATGATATATGTGCTGCTAGAGAAGTGATGCTGCCATACAGTATATAGTACCTGTAAGGCAATATATTATCACATACATATATTCTCTGGATATATCAAGATATTAGTTTGTAACATGGAATACCCATAGTAATATCTATATGGTGAATTTTTACGTGGTATATATGTTAACAATGTATATTTTCTATGGATAAACAGACATACATTTTTGATATCAACATATATATCGATGGGCTTTGGGATAGATATTTCCATCCATATCCTTACCATATGGGTCTATAATAGCTGACATATATTCCAATTATATGTGCACACCATGTTTTTTAATAGAATGAAATTTATATAGGCTGTTCACATAAACGTCTTCTACAAAAAGTAATGCACACAAATTTGTCCATATCCCATGTAATGATGAGCCCATATATTTTGGAAGGCTGCACTCACATGGCCAATGTGCTGATGGGAGTAAACCAATGAAAATATGATTGATAGTTTCCTTTAAGTAAACAAGGAAGCAGTCCCAAGCGGTCTTGGCGGATGGGTCAAAAAACCATGGACTTTCCCCCCGAAATCTATTACCATTGCTGCATTTCATTTTTTTTGATACAGAGTAGATAGGTTATTCATTGTCAGAGGTCTATGTTATCGGCATGAACCTAATGCATTCAACGTTATTGCATATTGCATGTTTTCCTGATATCGTGAAGCCCTAGGACACATATGTTTTTACTCATATGTACATGTAATTCATAGATGGAAATTCAATATATGTACATATATTTCTGTGTGGGAAGGCTAGATCTCTGGGATTCATGAGACTAACACAGCTTACTGAACAGCTTTAAAGTCTCGGAATCAATGGAGAATATGCAGATGTACTGTAGATCTCGTGACCTCAAATGTATGTGTGCTTTCAGAGAGAACAACACATGTGCATACATTGAGTCCATAACCAGTGTGCCTGTTTTAATTCCGCATATGAGCTGTTGTACTTGAGACCTATTAAACCCTGTTCCACTCCAATGCTAAACCAAATTAGTCGAGGTCTTGAACTTCACTCCGAATAACGTGTTACCATTTACGTGCTCGATTAGTATTCCGTTAGAATGTAGATGCCATAATCAGAAAGAGCAGGAGCATTAACGGGGGGAATGAGGGAGAAATTCCGCAAACGTACTAACTCTCACTCTGTGTGTACAGAGAGAACTCAGAGGCAGTGTTATAGAGGGGAGAGATAAATCTCAGCAGAGGAGCCCCTCTCTAATAATACTCACCCTCTCCCTCTCTCTGTTTTTCTCCCTCTGTTCTTTCTAAATAGAGCAATTCAATGAAATCCCACCGAGACATGAGATAAATCAATTTTCTAACACTGTATCCAACACATCTTTGCTCTTTTCTGCCACAAGCTTTTTATTGCTTTTAAAGTTTTATTTTATTTTTCGATATTGAGAGTGAATTTCCCTCATAATTAAAAGATGGTGAGAACGTTTTCTAATAGTATATAAATGAACACTGTTGGAGAGTGTCAGAGAGAGTGGAAGCATAAAATCAGGAGACGACCCAAAGTGTCCTTCCTAAACCTCCTTTTCCCTTGTAGAAAATAACTTCTATCATTGTGCTACGTCCCCCGGCCGTCTTGATTCCTCGAATACTCCAAGAATAGGATACAACAAAGAAAATGTAAAAAATGTAGAAAAGGCGCAATTGGCCTTTCTTCGCCATCTGATGTGGTTCGGTTCTAATCATCAGAAGGCAATACAGCAATTTTGTTTCCCAGAGTGTCGAATGTCTGAGAACTGCTTGGAATGGGTGAGTGGACCTGCCAAAGAGTCTTTGGTACCCTGTCAGTTACAGTGGCTGGGGCTGCCCCGAAAGCACACAGCCTTGCCCAGCGCTTTTGATTAGACCACCACATCCGGCCAGCAATTCACATGCTCGACAAAAGAGAGCTATACAGGTTCTAATCTAATAGTCAGTTGAGGATGAAGTTTGAAGAAAGAAATTGTCATTTAAAGTATAAAAAAAATCCCAACTGCTTTGGCTAGAATGTTAAGCCCTTTTGAAATTAATTTAGAATTAAAAACCTCATGCCAAAAGTTGATAATAGCAACCAGCAGGAGCTTCCATTTAAGTGTGGGAGAAGTCCTTTTGAAGTGTCCACGGCAAGACAGTTGAATCAGGCCCCCATACGTTGTCCTTCGAATTTCAGGTTCAGGTTTTCTCGAACTCAGTGTGAAGCCTATTTTAAAACTGCGGGTTATGGACGTTGAGACAAAGTCAATGAAACAAGGAAAGTCAATGAAATGAAACAGCAAAACTGATCTTTATAGACTGGTTTCTCTAACCTCCCTTCATTCCATATCTGTAATTGTAACGTTATATTCATAGCACGCCCCTCTCCCTGGAGATCTATCAACAATCTTGTTTCACTCTCAGCAGTGTGAGTTTATTGCAAGAATCATTGTGCACTCTTTGAGATGACCTTAAATCTCATTTTCCAACCTCTGCTTGCTCACCTGTAAAATAATCCGCAGATACCGAGGCCGAGACCTTAAAAATAACATTGGTGGGGTATTGAATGAACATTTGCCTCTGTATATGGCGCCGCGTTCAGTTAACCTTTCCCACACTCAAGATCCTATAAAAGAAGATAGAGCATATTGTTGTTTTCTTTGTCCTTACCCTCAGATCCTCCATCTCTATTTCCCCCTCCGCCTCTCTCTCAGTAAAATGACACCCTCCTTTATTCAAGTGTGTTCTCTCATCCGTTTGCCCTTGTCAAGGCTTTCCTCTTCTTTTCCTCTCTCTCTCTCTTCTCCCGTCATCTTTTCTCTCCCTCTGACCCTTCTTCCCCTCCGGCTAACCTAACATCTTGTCATTGCCTCCCTGTACCCTGGTGCCTCTTGCATGGCTTGCATGACCGAGAAGGCCGATACATGGCGCCGACTTGATGACATGTATCGATCGTGTTAGGAAGCCCAGTCTATCGAAGTGCCTCGATCACGGACTGAACACTTGCATTCTTTCATCCAACCAGCAAATCTTTCATACTTATGCAATGACTGCATACATGTTTTGTGACAATTTACTTCAAAGGAATAAAGACGTATTCCACATAGACGTTTTGGCTCTTGTGCGGCCCCAAGCCGTTTTGTCAACGATGCTTCAGTGAAAGTGTGGTTAAATTTAGGCACAAAAATCACTTGGTTATGGTGAGGAAAAGATCATGTTTTGGCTTAAAACATCCACGTTAGGTGGTATAAAAGTGTTGGTGAAAACAGCCAGTATCTGTGAGTGAAACACTGCTGAGAAATGAAGCGAAGGCTCTGTAAAAACACCAGGGATCAGTCGCTCAAACACCACTGGAAAACAGTGTGAAAATTTGGTAAATTTGGGGATTGGTGGCTTAAAAGCACTGCTGACAAATGCAGTGAAGGTTCAGTAAATGTACCCTGGATCAAGTCCTGGATTTTGGACAATCAGATATGTGAACATTTCTAATCAGCATAGTACATTGCCCACTGTCACACTGTAATTGTTATTTCTGGCTTCCCTGCTGCTAACTTGCTTAATGTCCTTGCCCGTTGCCAGGCAGCCAACTCTGCATGGGTTATGTATGCAATATCTATTTTATTAACAGCATGGCTAACTTTCTGTTGCTTGGCTTGTGTGTTCATGAACATGTCAATACATAATGTCTGTTGTGTTTTACCTATGTTTACTTTCTATTGCTGCTCTGCATGTCTGCATGTATTGCTAATCTGTATTTTGGTGCTCCGTGTTGCTAACGTGCTGTTTGTTGTTGATTGTTGCTTTGCATGGCTTCTGCTCTACCTTGACAATTTGTAATTGCTTTCATCAATGCTGTCTTTATGTCTTTATGTTGTCTTTGTCCTGTGAATTTTATCCTTTTGTTGGTTTCAAAACATCTTGCCAAAGGACTGCAGTTGAAAATTAGCCAGCTGGCTAACACTGGCACATTTACTAGAACTGTTGATTAATGTGCATTGTCCTTATAAATAAATGAACATAAAAAGAGGACATTTGGCTCAAACGCCACTGAAAAATGCAGTGAGGGTCGGTTGAAAAGCCCAGGACATTTGGCTCAAACGCCACTGAGAAACGTAGTGAAGGGTCAGTAAAGAACCCCAGGACATTTGGCTCAAACACCATTGAGAAATGCAGTGAAGGGTCGTTAAAAAAAACCCAGGACATTTGGCTCAAACGCCGCTGAGAAATGCAGTGAAGGGTCGGTTGAAAAACCCAGGACATTTGGCTCAAACGTAGCTGAGAAATGCAGTCAAGGGTCGGTTAAAAAACCCAGGACATTTGGCTCAAACGCCGTTGAAGAATGCACCGGCGCGGTAAAAATCAGTGGCTCAAATGCAGCTGGGAAACATCACAAAGGGTCTGTAAAAGCATCCACGAGTAGTGGGTCAGATGCTGCTGAGAAATGCCACAAAGGGTTGGTGGAAACACATGGGATCTATGGCTAAAACACCACTGGATTACTGACACTAACTGCAAGGAATGTGCAATTTTGGAGAAATGGGTCTTCACAGCAATTGGCGTTTGTTTTTGGGATAACATTCTGTCAGAGAAATGGGCTTTAGTTCCAGTGGGACATTTTTTGGACTGATAGTGCTTTGGAAATTTGGGCCATCAGAACAGTGACATGGCACCGAATATTTTGAACAACCCATATGAATTCACGTATGTTTCTGTTAACCACAAAATGGAAAATGTAGCATTCTTTTCTGCACAAAGCAAACATACCCCTCAGTACTTCCTATTGATTAGAGTAATCATAATAATGCAATGACATTTACAGGTTTAAATTAAAATCAACAGATGGTAGAGTACAAAATCATTGTTGCCCTCCAGCGAAAAGAAACAAAAAAAGAGTTAAGGATTCAGCTACGTCTGCAAGAAACTTTTAAATGACTTCTTTTTTAAACAAAATTTATTCTTTAGAGAAAAATCCTGCTGAAAAGAACTCATTTGCAACATTCAACCGATGTCTAAAGAATCAAGTTGAAAGATCATAGCAGCTTGCTCGCTGATTATTAAACAACTCCACTTGAATTACTGAGGTACCACCAGAGGTCATGATGGCAGACTGAATTATTCTCCGCGGTATTATCCAAATAAAAAGGAGACATTAATGCATTCGAGTCGAGCTAGATACACAGTGTCTAAATGGTCTTCACAGGGCTACAACAGCAACACTTGAAGACCTTGCGAGAGCTCTGAGCGTGGCAGAATAGTTTGCTGCCCTGGAAGTTTTAATGGGACAATTATCGGGTGCACAATCAGCAGAACAGAGAGGCAGAATATAGAAGCTCTTTGCTTAAATGTTGCTGGTTCTAATCACTTAAGTTGATGAAAAGATTTGGACACAAAAAAAGTATGATAAGGTGCACGTCAGCAAGGCTGCTAACCTCTCTTTGCCTCCGTGAAAATCCTCATTGGCTAACAGTAGATAGTCATTATAATGGAGCAGCTCCCAGGTTTAAATAAGGTAGGTTGGTGCAGAAAAGGTCTCAGCATATCTTCCCTGGACAACTAAAGGTCAAAAACCTCAATGCCAACTGTCAGATGTAAGTTCTGAAAGCTATGTTGTCTCATGGCATCACATCTTTTTTTTCCCCACTTTGAAAGGTTCTCGGGTTATAAATAAGAGTGAGCTGCATCTAACAGACATATTGTGGAGGTTTATGTTACATTACGTTTAATTGCAAAGTTGTGTCATTTGCAGAGGGAAAGCAAATGACAACATTCACAAGGATGAAAGATCTTTCTAACATATAATTTTGCTTGACAGCCTTTCCCCTGGCTACAGGAACTTTTAAAGTATAGTCACTTCAGAGTCAGAGCCATAGCAGAGACAGTGTGTGGGAGAGAAATAAAAGACAAAGATGGGCAGCGGGAGAGGGGGCTGCATGGGCTTGCATCTATGTTTCTATTACACACAGGCATGAAAACACCAAAGGAACATACCCCTAATGTACACAGCATTGATTAAAAATCACCCACACACTGGTAAGATTTTAAAATCCTCGACTGGCAGTGTGCATACAGACGCTCATTCATTTTTTATGCTGCCCTCTGTGAGCACAACTGATTTGATTCAAATTCAGAAAATCACTCTGCCGCTAGAGTCATTGTCACTCAATAAAACTGCTCGGGATTCTTTCATTTTGACCTTCTCACCAATAATCCTGGATTTACTGCTGCGAGTTGGAAAATGTATCGCCGCGGTTTACACCAAGAAGCTGGCAGTGCTCTTTAAAGATTTCGGCTCCATCTCAATATTGTTGTTTTATAGATGTGAAGGCATAGTTTTTAGCCACTGATTCTAGGATTGCCAACGTTGGTCTGCCAGTCCACCACTTTTGTTCAGATTGAAATATGTCAGAACTACAAGATAAATTGCTTTGCATTTTGTGCAAATATTCATTTTCTCCAGAGGATGAATTGGACTGACTTTTTCCTCTAGCACAATTATCAGCAACATTTTTGACTTTTAATATCTTTACAACTTTTAGATGGATTGTCAGAAAATTTGGCACAAACACCCATGGTTCCCAGAGGATGAATTCTGGTTACTTTGCTATTCTCATGTCATTTTCTGTAGCACAACCATGATGTTAAAAGTGACAACTAGCCTATTTAATGGATTTCCATGACATCTGAGACATTGATGCCCCCTCTTCAGGACTTTTGGGGCGTCTGTAGCGTAGTAGATAGTGCCGGCGCCCCATGTACAGAGGCATTGCCTTGCTGCAGCGGCCGCGGGTTCGAATCCGGCTCACGCCCCTTTGCTGCATGTCAGTCCCCACTCTCTCTCTGTCTCCCCATTTCACCCTCTGTCCTGTCAATAAAGGCAAAAAAAAAAAGCCAATAAAAATAATCTTAAAAAAAACAAACAAAAAAAAAGAATTGCCTCCGTTTGTGACCAAATAAATGCAAAACCAATGACATTCCTATCAGCAATAATTGTACTGTGTTGTTAGCATTTTAACATTGTCTTTGTGTGTAGCTTGTTGACATTAGCATTTAGCTTCAAGGGGAGCTATTATGCTTTTCCTTATTTTCTGTCATATAGATGTTACAATCTGGGATGTTTAAATCAAACATGGTCAAAATTTCAAATAATAAGGTATAAGTATGTAAAAGTAATCCCAGTGAGCAAAAACCATAGGCTTCAACTGCTTTTTCTACTTTTGCGACAGGCACATTACTACAAGTGTTTACATTACATACATTGCTACATGTTGCTATATGCTAACATCAAGGAAAAGTGTTATATTGGTTGCCAATGTAAATAACTTTTCCCCCATTTCTGTTCATATTCCTGTCCTGTTGTCATTTATTGCTCATTTTTCATGGTAGAAAGTGCTGTTATACTTCTTTGCTGTTATTTCCCAGCTGCAGGTACAATGCTACTTGTAGCTACATGCTAACCTCAGGGAAACATGTTTTCTTGGCTGCCAATGTTGTACATTTTCCCCAAATTTGAGATAATATTCCTATTGTAATAAGTCAGACTGTGAAAATTTTGGTTTAGAATATTTTATAGGTAATTTATTTCAATGTAAAAAGTGCCATTATATTTCTTTACTGTCATTCCCCTGCTGTGAGTATACTGCTACTTGTAGCTGCATGCAAACTTCAGGGAAATATGTAATTTTGGTTGCAGGTGTTGTTAATTTCTCACAGATTTTGGATCATAATACTGTTGTGAACATTGTGGTCTATAGCTTTTACAGGTTATTTTGCATGGTAGAAAGTGCTGCTATACTTTGTTACAGTCATTCTCCAGTACAATGCTACTTGTAGCTACATGCTAATTTCAAGGAAACATGTAATCTTGGTTGCCGATGTTGTTAGTTTCTCCCAGATTTTGGTTCGTCTTCCTGCTGGAACATGTCCTGTTGTGAATATTTTGGTTTCAAAGCATCCATTGGTGCCTTTTCACAATAGAAAGTGCCACTATAGTCCAGTACAGTCATTCCCTGTCTGCAGTGATGTTGCAGAATTGCAGAGAGTGAGGATGCAAACGAACTGGCAAATGCTGACCAATCAGAACAGACTGGGTTTTTTTCAGAGCGGGGCTACTAAGTAAAAGGAAAAAAATATGCTTTTTGAGCATTAAAGCATGTAAACATTTTCTAGTAGAAACCAGACATACGAGTATGAACCTAAAATGAGCACAGTAGGTCCCCTTTAAAGCACTGCTGTGCCTCAAGCCGCGAGCATGGATGCAGTATCTTACTGTTGTTTCTTTAGTGCACGTGATGCCCTGCAGCACTACCTTCCTAACTTGTTTTTCATATCTGAATGAGCAGTCTGCTCGCTGAGGTCCTTGCATCACTGAGAGTAAAAATTACAGCAACATGACACCTCATTAATACACAGCTCATCAGGAGAATTATCGAGATGTATGTTGAGGTCTGGCTGGTTGGAGCAGTCAGGCTCACGCTCCCTCTGTTTGGGGCATCATACCATGCAGACAGTACACTATCTTTCTCCTCTCCCTGTAGAAAGCATGGCTCAATCACCCCCCTGACAAGTGCTGCCATCTCTCATTTGGACACCCGTGTTATCCAGTTGGCAGTGCTCACATTACTGGCCTGCCTCCCCCCTTTTTCTGGCTGCTTGGTGCAAACCTGCTGACGCTGCACAATAGCAACTTTCTATGGGCTGCTGGACTCGTCTACAGGGGGATTTTAGCTGAGGTCCCCTCTAATCGGGCTAATTCTGAATCAGCCAGGACCATTCCAAAGGGTGTGTTCATCGTTCCGTATTAATCTTTTGGTGAACTGATGCTGAACTCTTTATCAGCAAGGAGGGAGGGTGTATAATTGCCTGCAAGAGAGGCTGGGGAGGAAAGAAGAGGCACGGCAATCCCATCTCCCTCTTTCACTATCTCGCTCATGCTCAACAAATATCCTGTCGCTGTTTGGCAACACTTTTTTTCCTTACAGTGTGAAAGAGAGAAAGGTTGCCTGGACAGCGACTTGTTAAATTCAGCACCAGTCGTCAGCTATCATCGTCATCACGCTCGTCATCATCACTGTAATATCAAGCTGTATGAAAGCCTCAGTATCTGGGGCTTTCTTTTCCTGTTGTAGAAATTATGAATGCCTGATGCAAAGGAAGTCTTTCTGAGACAAAGGCGTCCCCTGCTACAAAATACACAAAACAGACATTTAATTCAGCTTTTATCTCCTCCTGTAGCAGTTTGTATATATGTTTAAGTTGTTTTTGTTTGCATGGTGGCCGTGCATTTGTCCTTCAAACAAAACAAAGCTCAACAAAATACTTTTGTCGTCGGCTGCCGTGTTTGGTTTGGTTATGTGTCTCCTAAAAGCCTCGCTTCAATGTAGACTGAAAAGAGGAGGGGGGGGGGGGTGAGGTTGAGGAGAGTTCTGTGGTAACCTAAATAATTACACGCCCTGTTCTCCCAGAGTGATTAATTATATCTGCGGAAAGGGATTTCTTATTTTAGAGCCCTCCACAGACAAGGGCTGGTGGGGAGAAAGACAAGAAAAACAAAGAAGACAAAATACAAGGAGGCCCCTTATCAAACCTTTCTTGACAGATTTAGGCTGTATGCAAGACTTGCAGAGTAATATCTTTTGCTTTCTGGTCAGCTTGCAAGAGCTGCACTGAGGACGTGAAGGATTTAAAGTGAATCAATGTTTCACAGTGGACATAATTAACTGCATTTGAGGGTCTTGACAGGATATTGCGAGGAATTTTATAGCGTTGCATATAGCGTTTGGGATGGATTAGTGCTCCTCATGCCCATTACTTCACATAATTTCTTCATTTTCCTTATCTGCGTGTGCCAGAGTGGCCTTTCCGGAAGGTTTGCGAACATACATGTCTCATTTGGCTGGGAGGGCATTCCCCCCTGGCTGACTCCATGCCGTGTGATTCGCCACATTGGGAACCTGGATTTAGATTTGTTATGATGCAGCTTAATGTGGAGTTGGGAGCTAGGGGTTGGGAGGTCGCAGCAGGATGAGAAGAGTGGGGAAAATTTCTTAAGGTTGAATCCTCGTTGGATTATTTTGTTTCCCATATGGACAACCCAGATTTGCATCCAGCCATTATGAACACTGTTAAATACAAATTCATTTATAGAGTGCATGATGGCAGTGAGCGGAAGACAGAATGTTTATCGTAATGCATTGGAAAATAAGACCATGACGTCTGTCCAGGTGGGAGTGCAATGAGCAGAATAACTTTGAAATTTTTGACACAGAGAAGGTGAATAGAGTTTAAATGTACTCATAGTTAGAAGGTTAAAAACAAAGACGCAGCCAGTCCAGATGGGAATTCACATTTTTGAGTACAAAATGAACCTGACCCCCTTTAAGGTGTGTTCAGACCATATGTATAAAGATGGACAATGTGTCTTGACCCCGAACACACTGATTGGCATAAAAAAAAAAAAAAAAAATCAGAAAAATCGCCACTATGCTGCAGCCAGCCACCAGGGGGCGATTACGATAGTTTGTTTTCACTTTTAGGGGGCTGTCATGTCGTCTATCCTTATTATACAGTCTAAACACAAAGCAAATTTTTTGCATGGCTTGATTATGTATCAAGTCAATGCAAAGATGCAAACAGACGTTTAATCACACTGGGCGATGCAAACAGGCGCAAATACATGCATGCGCTAGCTGTAGTGTTTCAACTTAAGTGAAAAAATGTGTGTGACGCCATGCTGAGAAAGCACTATCCGTGTTGAGATTCTCCTGACACCAAGAATCAGAAATGTGGGGCAGACTTATTGTCGCCATCTTTGGGTTCCTAGAGGTCTACGACTCGATTGAAGACTACATTGTATGTTCTGAAAATGTATTTGTTGTTTGATTCCAGCCATGGGTTACACTTTACTTCGGACCAAGTTAGCACCGATGTTAGCTTTAACTGCCTCCCCAAGTCCAAAACCACTCCAGCAACCATATTGATGCCAGTAACGTGATGGGAAAATCTGCTTTGCATTGGGTTTGAACACATTTTTAGAAAATAACATCCAGGCCCCCTTGGAACGCCACTTACCGTTACGTTCAATTTTTCCCAGTGGCCACTTGAGGTATTGCAGCAAATAATTCTTAGGCACAAAAAGCATTTTCCCAATAGATCTGTAAACTGTTGACAGGACACCTCAAACAACCTCAAATGGCAATCATGACTCTTTCTTTTATAAGTTTTTCCTTAAGGCGAGAAAAGTAATTTAAAAGTCTGCGATGTCATCACAACGTAAAGTCTACAAGCCAGGGGGGAACTTGTGGGCAGGGCCAGCAGCTGAAACACTACTGCGCATATTCAGTGCATACCCATGAGGTAAACCTGAAAGCTAGAAACTTTTTTGGCATATGCACTAAGCAAGCAGTTCCATTCGACTGAATAGGTGCCATCTTGGGGTTTGGTGTGACGTTATTACTTTACATCTTTGGTTAACCCTTTCAAAATGGACCTACAGAGGGCCACTGTGGGAGATCATTGTTTGCATGATCCTGTTTACATCAATCTAAAATTAGAAACATAATAGCAGCAGAAAACTAAGGCTCACGTCTTACCCATCATCAAGTCATGAATTTATGTTGCTTTACCTTTCATACCATGCAAACATGGTATTTCAACATAATTATGCTGGTATTTCTTTGTGATGGCCACAGGTCGTTGTTTGCAAAAGATATATCAATCTGAAATTAAAAACCATTATAGCTAGAGCATTTATTCTTTTTGCAACAGAAAGCTAAGGCTTTTGTCTCACTCACCATCATTATGATACATTACCTTACGGCGGTGCAAGCATTGTATTTTATGCCAAGAAATTACATCACAAAAAGCAAAAATACCAATGTAGGCACTGGCAGAGCATTTCTATTGCAGAGTTCAAAGGGTTAAATCCCTTCCAGAAATACACAACTGCTCACAGATGTTACTAACTTATACTTAGCTGTAACCTGCAAGGAGCATATTTTACTGATTAATTATATTTGCATAAAAAGTAGAACTCCAATCTTTTATTTTGTACGCTGCACATCTTGTTTTACTCCTTCCCTTTAATCTACAGAATGGTGCAGTAGTAATATAATATATTCCAATATATTATGCAGAACTTTTATTCTCATTCATCAATGCGAGGGGAAGGGAGGTTACACCAGTGAGTGCAGATCACTGCTCAGTGGCACCGAGCATAGATCTCCCTCCTCTGGCTCTGCACTGATCCGCCTGGCAAAGACAAATTTAGCACCAGCCCTCCTCGGCTTTCCTAAATGGCACATAATCTCCGAGATTCTCTTAACCTTTTCATGTCTATGGGGGTCCTGGTGATGCAGTCAACCTGAACATTATGTTGTGAATCTGTCAGGGGTTGTATAACTTTCTTTATTCAGGTCTCGCTAGTATGCCAAACTGGCTCATGGTACAAAAACAATAGAGATATTCTCCTCCTGCCCAGTGGGCCATTCTGGCTCAAAGAAGGCTTACTTGACTCTTTTCTTATGCATGTGTGCTAAGGGGATGCTCATGCTGAGTATGCAGCATAAGCATGGGCCAATGTCTAGCTTAAGGTATCAGAGCTTTAGAAGATGTTCAACCCTTTTTACTTGACTGGAGTTGTATTGATTTAAAGCATGCTTTACAAGAGAATAAACTTGTTTTTGACAAAAGAACCCTTCATCATCTATGAGATAATTGTCCTTTAACGCTCTCTCATCATTGCTGTAGGTTGTCGTCACTGTACCATACCACGCAGCGGAAACCTATGAAAATTACCTCTTTCTTCCACAGAATCATGACACCTCAGAGGCTGAAATGACATTTATATCAAATCCAGCAATTACTGTGAAGCCGGAAGGTTATTCATGTATATGTCAGAGAAAGAGAATGGAATGTCTCCTTAATACATTTACCCTTGTGATGTAACTGTTGCACCGAGGTGAGCTGTTGGATTTTTGAGAGGGGAACTTACTTTCAAGCATGTTGAGTCAAGCGAGCACCTGCCATTGCACGTCTTTGGTCAATTTAGGATGGTTGCTACCCACTATAAAGATTAACAGGTCATCTAGAGTGTACATATTGTTAATGGCAATCAATTCCCTCAAAGCAAAGTCACTGTGTCGTTTTTTGTGGGTCTTTTTGGGAGAGATTAGGGCACACTTTCAAGTAAATGAAGTGCTTTTGGTTATCTTGCATTTGTCCTGGCCAAAAAATGCTCCATTTGGTCTTGGTGTGGGAATTAGACGTTGCATTAGACCTTCTTTAGGGCCGTTTCATAGTCGACGCATGCAACGCGAGCAAGCGGCGCAAACGACGCGAGCAACGCACTTCCTTTCATAGTCAACACATTGAACGCAAGTGACACGGGCGACACTTGACATGCAATACATCACTCGCGCAATAGGGGGTAGCAGAGTCACGGTACGTTCCGGCTAGTTAGTACTGCTGTAGCTAGCTAGTACTGCTATTTCATTAGAGTGCAGGGTACTGGAACTGTCATATAAAGGGGGGTGTGCCCGTACGAGTTCACAAAGTTTTTCCTCCTCACCCGCCATATTTCATACCTGCTTCTTCTGTGAATAACATAAAGTGGTTAATTTCAAGTGCGTCACTTGCATTATCACCCCTGCTGGCAACGCATGGTATTACATGCGTCGCTGTGTCACGTATCAAAAAAATGGACAACACATTTTCAGACGCAAGCACGCATCATGGCGGCCAATGCATCTCGATGCTTCCCAATGCGTTCGCGTCTACGTGCCTTTGCGTCGACTATGAAATGGCCCTTAGTGTCAAGCATCTTGGGGCCATTACTAGTGAGAGGTTGTCAACAGAAGCCAAATTTGACATTGAAAAGTTGTGAATGCATCCGAGGATACATCAAAATGTAGAACTTTGACATCTGTTAACTGCTCTAACATTTTTGAAATGAAATAGGGGTAGTAGCTAGCTGCTAGTGATGCTTAAATAGCTAATGTTAGCTTTGCTTGACAATAGCAACAGAGTGCTGCAAGGATTAGCTTTATTTGTAGGACATAAGTTAACATTGACATGGTTTCCTCAACAAAAATCCAATGGAAATTTTCCATTGACTTTTGTGGTGAACAAAAGTTTATGATACTTTGGTTCGGCAAGATAATCTTCACAAATGCACCGCTACATAGCATAATTATACACACTTCTGTCCTTTACTTTCTGTTCATCATCTTTCCTCTTACACTTTCTCCCTGGTGCACCAGGCCGCTTGTAGTTTTTATCATTAATGAGTAAGACAAAAGGCTGCTGTTTATCTTTCACCATTTGATGTTGCTCTTAACCTGTTCCGGTCTACGGACGAACTTATGCGCCCGCAGCATACCCATCCCACGCACACCGATCTTTTTTACCCCTTGGATACTGATGTTGATCTGCTTGTTTTAAAAAGAAATGCTTTGTACTGTCTCTGGTTCAAAGGCTTGTGCCGACACTTGGGTGGGCGGTACACCACAAGACGGATGGATCTTTTTTTTCTTTTTGTTCTTTCTTAGCATAGCACATAGTGGTGCTCTAGGTCAGTGGTTTTCAACCAGGGGTCCAGGGATCCCCAGGGGTCCTAGTGGGAGTCCCAGGGGGTACCCAGAAAAAAATTCACTATTGAAGTGAGCACAATGTGATTAAGAGTCAAAAGAGTGACTATTCTGATCATGGGTTTCACTTCCTTCATGGTTATTTCGTCAGCCCCATAGACTTAGACATGACTTAGACTTAGACTTAGACTTAGACATGACTTTATTAATCCCTTTGGGAGGTTCCCTCAGGGAAATTGAAGTTCCATATCACACACAGCACTGTTAAATATACATATACATAAATAATATAAAATAAAATAACACTGGAAGAATAGAGAGAAATATATATATATATATATATATATATATATATATATATATATATATATATATACACACACACACACACACACACACACACACACACACACACACACACACGTGTGACCTTAAGTATATCCATTTCAGGCTCCTTGACATTAAAAAGACTGGGGACTCATGCTCTCTGCAACCACCTATAAGGCCAATGCCAAGAGCTGGCCCTAACTTGTACTGCTGCATTCCCAACTAATTTCCAATTGATTGATTGATTATGTAATGCAATCAAGAATACAGTTGAAATCTAGTCTCATCTGAGAGTCTTGCTACCATGCATTTGTTTTCCTATCGGGGACAAGTAAATGAAGCTAATTAAAAGAATGTTCCTTTAACACAGTCAGCCAGATAGTTTAAAGGCATCAAGACAAATACAGCTGATATGTCTACGTATGTGTTATGAGAAACTAAAGTACCTTAATTATCCATGTCAAGCTTCCAACCTTTTGAATAATGTAAGAATAGTGAGTAAGAAATCACTTTGGTCAATTTTCTATTAACTACACACCAGATAAGACGGATTATTTATGTGCTGGCCAACAATTTGGAAAGCTCTTGGAAATAACTTCAACCAATCAGTGAATGACGTCTTGTAGCCTCATAAAAATATGTTTTAGCGATATATATGTCAGATGATTGGCTGTTCTTGCAATTCCAGGCCTCTGTGATACAAAGAAATTCACATATGGGGGGAATTATTCAGTTTCATTGGCTTTAATATAAGTGAATATTGCTCATTTTGGCCCTCGAGTCCTGGAAATGATAGACTAGCTTCTGAGCAGGAAAGTGAAGGTAGAATGATATAAGCTATTCAATCCCTTTTTTAGAATGAAGGGTGATGGGGTTCAAGCAAAAGAGAAAGAGATTCAGATGAAGTGCATAAAAAAGAGATGGAAAGAAGGCTCGGGGCTTGGTTAGGGCAATGGAAAGATAAGGAAGTATGATATGTACATTTCAATGAAATGGGGCTTAACCAGTTGAGAATTTATACTGAAGCACGGCATCATGGGATTGCTTCTAAAGAGGTTGCAAAGTGTTCATACGGTCGTCTCAGAGGTTTTCAAACCTGGTAGAAACTGAACCTGAAAATGGAGGCAGAGAAGTTGCTTTACTCCATTTCATTTATAAGGAACTTTGTCAAACACCAAACTGAGTGGATTTCATGTGTTTAGTTAAATATTTGTCTGACATCACTTGCTAAATGGGACACATTTTGGGATCCTGTTAAGATCCTCTGGATTCCAAATTGCATACTTTTGCTTTTTAATTAAAAATTCGCACAAAGCACTGCCAAGGATATATGAACAAGAGGGCTAATTTTATTTCTGAAGCTTCGGAAATTAGGCAAACTAGACTGAAGAATACATGACTACAATATGAGAACTTTTTTTTTTTTATGCATACAGAATGTTTATGTTTCCCTATAATTTGTATTTTTGGTCTCACACCTGTGTACATGGAAATTGATGGTCTGCCTGGTAGGCCCATTTGGGCTTGGCATCTACTGATGCAAGATACACTGATATCAGACTACAGACCTCCATCTGAATAGATGTTTGTTGTTGAACATAGTTTGGTCCAACTTACATTTAGCTGTTTATCTGTACATATTTTCCATGATAATGTCTTGATGGTCAATTTGAGATTTTACCAGCGGTCAGGTAAGTAATTTGAATATCTGCCGTACAGCAGTAAGAAGCCAAGTGTACCTTTGCTAAATGATGATCACAATAAAACCAGAAATCATCTCTGTTTGAGGTTACAGTTGGGTGTGAGGTCTCTTGTAGGTTTAATCTTGGGGTTAAGGCAAATATTAAGTTAGGTTCTGGTTTTGCTAGCTTATCCAAAACAAGCTGAGACAACCCATCACACTATATTACCCCTTTTCCACCAAATTAGCTCAGGTCCTTGAACTGGCTCTGTGCTATCTAGTGAACCAGCCTGGGTTTCAACCTGTTTTGATTGGAGCCATTGTCATGAGCGGATGGGCATTACACAATGCACAACGGATCAAAACAATAGTAGCAAAATTGTCTAATTCTATTGATTGCCAGCTAACCTTTGTTCTGTTAGGACAGAACGCAAAAGACAAGCATAGATCAATTATTAACGAGACCACTGCAAACTCTTTGACAAATTCTCACTTGACTTCTCCATTGTTGCCTTCTATATCCTCATGGTTGTAATGCTCTGAACAGTTACAAAATAGGTATAGGAACCAGAACAGAACTGGTCCATGTTGGTGGAAAAGAGGTATTTTTGTGTGTCCCATGGTGAAATACCACGTTTTGAGGGAGTCCTGATCAGTGCCAGAACTAGCACATTTGGCATCCTAGCCAAGGTTCTGTTGAGTTTTGGTTTCTGGCTGGACCTCAAAGCAGAGACAGACGCAGGTGTATGAAAACATAAGAGTTCATTGCTGAAGGATAGTGATGGTGAAATCGAAGCTTCATGAAGCATTGAACCACAGCTACTTCAAGAATGAGACACTGCTTCGAAGCATTTCATACAGTCAGAAGAGTGACATCTGCTGGCTGTGTGTCAGAACTGCATCGAAGTGGAAGACACAGGAAAGCCGCAAGACTGCCTGTAACGAGGCCTCGCTCCCGGTAGTCACATGATCAAAACACTGCCTCGGAACACTTGCGCTTCAAAAGATCGACACTTTGTCGAGCAAACTGGCTCGAGCGTAACATCACTACCGAAGGAAAAACAAAAATGCAGGCAGTGGAAGCAGGGTGCTGGCTGGCGAGGAGGTTGTCCACCAGTGTAGAGAGCCGGATCGCTGGAGATGACTCGAGGGCTGAGCGCATGGAAAACAGGGCAAAAACACAAGTGAGCACAAAACCACAAGGAAGAAATCACCAAACATTGACGGAATTGTCTGGCAGAGGAGTGGAGTGAAGACCGGGTATATGCAGGCAGGTTGATGAGCTGAGTAGAAACAGGTGTGCCTCATCAGCTGCAGTGCAAAGAGCCAGTCACGACCCCTGACACACACAAGCCTGGCAGGAACAGACACAGAAAATCCACCCAAAAACCAAAGAGATCCAATGACAAGTCAACAACTTGGCTAGCAAACAATAACTATCAGCTAAATACCACAGTAAAAGAACACAGTGGGTGCAAATTTTTTTCTTCTTTTGCCCTTTTATTTTCTCTGACTCCAATGCTCTGCACAAACAATCCACTCCACCATACACATTAATTCTCTAGCATCCTCTGACCGTGATGATCACTCATTGACGAACGCATTAAGGTCAACTGCGGTGGATTAATTTACCTTAGCTACCTTCGCTGAAGGTGAATTAAGGTGGCCAGGACTAGAGGTGATACATCAACTACAGAGCGACCATTGGATCCGTTTTTATTTATGTTAGATCTAGATCGGCCTAGGTGGCTTCTTTTGTTGTCTATAGCAAGATTCGTCATCGGTCCCTATAGCTCAACAGCAACCAACAAAACAGCAAAGTCGAAGCCGATACAATTAATGACTGCATTAAAACAGTATTTCTTTCCAGCAGTGGCTATCCAGAACTGATGCAATTAGTGCCGTGGAGAAGACCAGAATTGATGTTATATTTAGAAGGCTGTTGAAATTGGTATCAGTATTGGTATTATAATTTTTTTAAACAATACCCGCCCTAGTTATATACAGTATATACATAACCCATACTATTAATTAATACTGCAAATACTGCTGTTGTGCAATAATGATGAAGTCACTCAGTAAAAAAAAAGACCTGTGCATATAGACTTATCCCAAACATGCTCAAGATTCCGAACTGGGGGGATAAATGCTTTTCTACTTATCCACACTCCACAGCTTTGTGATGCAACACCTCAGTCAGCTCAATGGAGAAACTCGGGAGTGAGTCAGACATGTGCGCAGACTGTGAACCAGACCCTGGAGAGTGTTGCGAAATAAATGTGCGAGATAAAACACAGAATTGAAATTTTACAATAACTGGGGGTCAAGCAGGGCACGCTTTGTTGGCAGAACAAAAAAAAAAAAAAAAAAGTTAGAGCACCTGAAATTTAAAAAAAGAACTTTTCTTTCATTTCGTCTCTCTCTTTCTCAGCTGATATGACTGAATGAAAACCCGTCAGCAGCTCTTGGAATAACACAAAGCCACACAGCTTTATTCATGACATGAATGCATAATAATCGTATTATTATTTATTTATTTATTGCCCCATTTCAGCTTTTAAAGTGCATTTTCCCCCCATAAATGCTGGTGGCCTTGAGATGCCATTGCCGTTAACATTTTGTTAATATCGTCCATCACTTCTGGCATCCTGAAAAAAAAAAAAGTTTATCTTGGCAAGTGCACTCCGTGGAGGGACTCTTTCTCTCTCACATCCTCAAAGAAAAGATTTTTTTTTATTTACCTCCTACCTTTGAATTCTCCACCAAGGCCTCGAATGCCAAAGGAACACTTTTAATTCATCAGCGGGGGGACACTGAAGGCTGTTCTGGATCATTGGACAGACAGCGACTGAAGTCTGAAAGACAGAGAGAGAGAGAGGGAGAGAGTGAGGAGCGAGAGGCGGAGAAAGGGAGTGACTTGGTAATTTAAAAAGTCTCCCTCATAGAACGAATAAAGGACTTTGCAAACAGTAGAGTAGAAAGACCTCCACCATTTAATTATCAAGTAATTGTAAAGTCCATAACAACGGAGACCTGAAAGCAGGAGACAAGGGAAGAGGGACGACTCCATGAAAATGTAATTAGCTGAATATCATTTCTCCTCACTCTCAGCCACTGTAGAATTTAAGGGGACAAAGAAAGAAAAACACAGACAAGTTCCTTTTTAAGATAAAACTAAACGCGGTGTCACCATTTAGATCTTCAGTGACTTGGATCAATATGTAATTACCTCTGGGAGGAAGAAACACCTTCTCTTCCCATCTTTTTACTCTCTCTTTAACCCCTCTTTATTTCCAGGGAGGGAAACAAAACGGCAGTGATAGAGACTGACGGTGTGTCCGAACTTGGCAACACGTGTATTACCATTTTTTTTCCCTATTTCAATTAAGAAAAATAGCACGGGCACTGTTTAGCTTTTTTTTTATTGGTGGCACTTTTGCCTATAACTCAGGTGGATAACAGTGATGGCCTGCAGGGAAGGTTGAAAAATGAAGCTTGTGAACGGATGGGTCACTAGTCGTACTAGATAGAGTTGGAGGTGGAGGAGCGTGCCCTCTGCTCAGCTTCAGCAGCAACAGCCGCTGCCCCGCAGCACATCACTTATCCTCCTACCAACACATCCTATTCAAGGCAAAGGACTTTTGCTACTGCAGGGGTGGAGTTACTGCCATAGTCAATGTTAACAACACACAAACTGAACTACTTGGTAATGTTGTAAAGTGTGACATTTCCATGCAAGTCTAAATGGTTTAGAGGACAGAGCTTTAAGAAGATTAGGTAGGCAATTACATTTGCTCCTTAGCAAAGCCATATACGTAGTACTATATACTAGTCCATACCCACTGGTAGCTTTGTCACCTTCTACCTATGCCAATCCTCAATGCCTATGTGCAGTTTCACATAGATTGACCACGTCAGTGAGTAGAAAAACGTGGGACAGACAGAATGACTGACTGACAGTTTCCGTGATTATGTACAGCATACCATACCATGACTTACCAAAAATTCCAAAAATCATAATCATAATCATCATAATCATAATAATCATAATCATCATAATCATACCAAAAATTAGAAAAAAAACAACAACTTTCGGCCACAGGGGGAGCCACAGCGATCGGTCGCATTTTAGCCATTTTTAAGCATTTTTCTGTTATTATAGCGCCACCCAGTTGCCAATTAGAGTTAAATGTCTCCAGTCACCTTGAGGCGTCCTGTTCTACATATCTACCAAGTTTAGTAAAAATCCATATGGCGGTTAGGCCTAGATAAGAAATTAGCTCTCTAGCGCCCCCATTTTGTTTGATGGGGTCAATAATGGAGGGGTCCCCTCAGATTATGTGTGGTCATATGCCTACAAAGTTGCGTGGTGATGGGTGAAACCCCTGAGATGTTATACACCTTTATGTGATGAGCCACGCCCTCCGCAATATTCATTGCCTTATAGAAGCTCAGTTTTAGTACGTTTTTTTAAGGGAACTTTAGATATTGGTTCCTAGATTATGTTCACCCAGTTTCATGCAGATCGCTCAAACTTCATAGGAAAAGATCGATTTTAAGTGTCTTTCAAAAAATTCAAAATGGCGGAAAATCTATATAACCGGAAGTTATGGGTTCTTGTTCCTCATGAGGAGAGGCATCTCTGTGCAAAGTTTCATGTCTCTACGACATACGGGGCATGAGATATGCCCATTCAAAGTTTGCAATTTCAGTCGATTGCTATAGCGCCCCCCTTTGGCCAATCGATGTAATATTGCTTCATTCGCATCCTCCCATGACCCTCTACCACTGTGCCAAATCTCACATGGATTGACCAAGTCAGTGAGGAGAAAAACGTGGAACAGACACACAGACAGACACAGTTTTCGTCATTATATAGTAAGATAAGAGTTGAGCCAAAAACTTGGGTAAAACAAGTATGTTGTACAGATGTAGCCTGAGGTAACAGGAGTTCCTTAGCAAGGAAAGTGAGAAAGAAACTTGCGAAGCTAGACGAACGTTCTCCTTCCCCATTAAAACATTTATTGGGAATGTTCTTTGTTCCAGTCCGCTGTACAAATGATTAAAATGTGCTCTTCTTGACTTCGGATAAAGGCATGCTTTCTTTACATCTCCAAGACCTTATAAGTTGTACACAAGACTTAAGAGTTTGAGTTATGAAGAGTAAAACCATGGTTTGGATGCCGTATGGAATCACAACCATTACACTGACACTTAACCAACCATTTATTAAAAGCCTGCTCACTGTCAAATGATTCAGTTCTTCTTATCTGCAGATTAATTTAGAGGAATAATAACAACAAGACCAAACTCAAAGACTTTCAATCCGCTTCCTTTGGTTTATGGTCCAAAGCATGCGGATTCCGCCCGGCGGTCACTACAAATCCCCCAGCGACTGCGACCATACTCTCCGCTTAGAAGTGCAATTTGCATGATCCTTTCTGCTGCCAACTAGCGATCCAGGGGTCATTGTATTTTGCCGCCTCTTTGTCTGAACACACATTGTGTGTGACAGCAAATAGTCATACCAGCTACTGGTCTTGGAACCTCATGACAGCCCCGTCCTCCACCTAGCTTCCAGAATAAACAGCTGCTCTGGCCTGATTGTGTCCTGTCAACGGGGACTGAAAGCTACATACTTCGTCTATAGTGTGTCCAAGATGACGTGCTCCCCAATGGACATATACTGTGCATTCACTAATTCATGTTGCTTTAGAGTGCAGACACAGTGAGGGAGCACAAATAGAGGAGCTTAATAATGTAAGAATGGATTTTGGGAGATCCCAAATTAATAATAAGAAAGACACTTCTTGATATAACAAATCTGGCCCTGGTGGGAGGATGTTCTGTGATGAGTTGTGCAGTTTGTAAACCATTAGAAAGACACATTACCGGCACTTGAAATTAAAATGTTTATGAAAGATTGCAGACAGTGACTGTCTACTCTTTGCAGATCATCCCTGAGACCTGGTGTGTTTTTTAATGCCACTGATTTGAAGTTAAGTACATCTTCTCGAACACTACACCTGTATGTCATCACTGTACATCTCATCCCAAAACCATTAAAACCATTAATAAGCTATTCCAGTTCATCCCAAAGAGGTACTTTTTCTTTACTGTCATATTACCTTACTTTCAATTTCTTCACAGCTCTAGTTAAGTGGATTTACACAGAAAACTTATAAATTATAATACATTATCAAAATTAAAAGCCCTGCCTACCCACACAGGTGTCTGAGGTTATTGTGGCTGATTAAACCTGCTCAGGGAGCGCTGCACCTCACTCCCTTATTTCCTCACGCCTCTTCACTGTCTGTATTTAAGGCTTAACCTGCCCAAAAAAAAACCAGCACAAGTTCTCCAACCCATACAACCACGTGCTGTTTGTCCCAAACCATAGGAGCATTTCCTGAATAAGCTCCCCTACTGGTTAGGTTTATAAAAGAATCATGGTTTAGATTCAAATTATGTTCTGTGCTTAATGTAAAATGACGATGTAATGTGACAGCTATAGACTGTATAAACTAATGGACGTAGCCGTGACGTCATCCAGTGGTTTCTGAACTCCAGTTTCAAAGCCTTGAGGCCATCTTGGCTGTTTGGAGCCAGAAGTTACCATAGTTGTGACCAGTTTTGAGGCATACCGTGATATGAAAGTTGAAAGGTATCATCCCGTGTACATTTACTTATCTGTAATATCTAAACAAAAAAAAAAAAAAAAAAAAGTATCTACTATATCTAAAACCATTAAAAAAATGGTTTCAAGTTTCAATTATAGTAATAAATCATTCGTTCAACCAAAAATAACCCTTCAGTTCCATTCTTTTAAGGGTAATTTTGCCTGATAATAATAAGTATTGTTTAATACCGTAAAACTGTGATGTGTTCTGAGATGGTTATCATACTGCAACAGTCTCATACTGATACAATACTACACTCAAGTGGCAACGCCTATAAATATGCATAACTTCAGGCCCTAATAAAACAGGTGAGTTATATAGAAATAAAAATTCATCCCCTGTACAGTACATATGTTGAAATTAACTATAGAGACTAGAGATGCACCGATCCAGCTTTTTCAGTTTTGATACCAATCCCGATGCTGTGGCTTTGAGTATCAGCCGATACCCGATACCGATCCGATACCATGGTCTAAAAAGCCCTAAAAAGCTATATACCTTTACATATAGAACAGAAAAGACTAGAGGCATCAGGCATTGATGACTACACAGTTCTTTCCTGAGATAAAATGAAATGATGAACTATTTATTTGTGAAATACCTCCACACAGCAGATTCTTCGCTCCATGATGTATGACATAGCTCACGTCACAATAGATTTAAAGGGAAAGGATCGCCTCAGGTATAGGTTGCATTTTCCGATACCCATCCATTATATCATATTTTGATGATATCGGGGCCGATATTTGATCCAGATATTGGATCGGCGCATCCCTAATAGACACCAAAACTGTTTTGTGGTTAGCTAAACATTTTCATTTCTGCTGTAATGTTGGACATGTTAACATGGAGGTCTATGGGGACTGACTCACTTTTGGAGCCAGCCCCTAGTGTCCCTTAGAGGAACTGCAGTTTTTGGCACTTCCATATTGGCTTCTTTTTCTTGGTAACAACATGACATTAACACATGATGTTATGGGTGCTATAACTTGACTTGTGTCAGACTGGAGTTACAAATTTGAGGATTTGAGACTTACTCGACCAACCATGAATAAAGACTCAACTTGACCTTGACTTCGTAGTCATGACTGAAGACTTAGAAGACTGCTTGAAACACTTAGACTTGAAAGGACCTATTTAAATTAAATACTTGCATTTTGTTAGATATTGAGAAGTTCTGTTTTGTTTTTGAAACATGACCGGATGATTTCAATTGCAGTGTGTGCAAACCTGGCAACCTATTGGCCAGTGCATGAGACAGCAATCACTGAGAGTTAAATTTTGATTCAACAACTATGATTTTTCAAGTTGCAGACCTTGCATGCTGATATTTACTTCCTACTACTGTCTTGAAATCAATGACACGATCACCATAACACAATTTGACTTGTGTCTTGTTTTACCTAAGCAATGACTTGTCAGGGACTCGACTTGTGATGCTTGATTCCCTTCACAGTAATTTAGGGTTTGCTCGAGACTTGAGCCTCCCAAAAATGACTTCACAATCATCCACTAATGTAGTATATGAAATCTGGAGAGCCTTTAAGGTAATTTAACACTCCGAAAAAAGATATTCTGTATGACTGATTTTACCTTTGATACTTTTTCTACTTTCTCATTCAAGGAAAAGTAGCACTTCGTAAAAATACTTGTCCACGCAAAACTTGCATTTCGTCACAGCCTTCATAGTTGGAAGATAATAATGTTTAGGAATATCTGTGTACCTGTGTGACTTTAAATATTTTACACACCAGAGAGAGAGAGAGAGAGAAAAAAAAGCTTTCTTTGTGACACATTTCCGTTTGCGTCAAATAGTTTCCTGCAGTCTCAGTGCTATAAATAATGCACGCCTTTGTCAGCATTGTTTGGAAGTATCGGAGGGGTCTCCCCATCTCTTCCCCCCCCCCCTCCCTCTCTCTCTCTCTCTCTCTCTCTCTCTAACACACACAAACACACACACGCTTGCTCCGTCTCTTCGCTACATGTCAAAAGACACAACATTCACACACTCGCCACAGTCTCCCTTTAGATCTCTTGAATGATTGAAGCTGACGCTGACTTATGAGACACATTACTTTTTCTTTTTATGACGAGTCACTCTCGAGAAGTGAGACTGAGGAGGCATGAGAGGGAAGGAAAGAGTGATTTTATGCTAACGGACTCTTGGGAAAATGAGGGGCTGGTGGCGACCTCACAATCACGTGGGAGGGAACGACATGAGCATGACTCACAAAAAATGAATACAAAATAAAATAAATAAATAAATAAATAAAAGACACCCACGACACTGTTTCTTCAACCAGCCATGCCACTGATATTACCATTAAAAACACCAGTCTAAATATAAGGCATTTTTTGCTGAGGTATATTTGGGGAAACACTGTTATATATTTTGACAAAGCTGAATTAATTATTCATCATATCTGTCAAACAAACTGTCTGTTGCTGCAGAATGGAGAATTCTTATATAGATGATCAGGATTAAAGACTCCTTCCATTTTTTTTTGGCGGGATGTTTATTTTCAGCATGAGACAAACAAATATGCTAAGTCTGTTGAGATTTATTGTTTTTGCATTGACTCAACAAAAACGGAAAAATTCAGGGAGCTATGACTTGATATTTATAATCTGCAACAGGAATCCAGTTCAAGATGAAATAATATGTGCTGCAAAGCCATTGCTGGAGAATTGAGCTATTCCAAGTTGTTTTACATATTTGTTACTGAAATATTAAACATTCAACCCAGTCGCAAGAATAAATGTTGATGTCGATTGTTTCTGCAAACCACAGATATGTTTGTATGTTTGGATATGTTTCATGTGTGTGGAATAAAAAAAAAAGGTTAGGCATAAAAACCACTTGGCTAGGGTTAGGAAAGCATATTTTGGTTTAAAATACCCAATATTGTTGCTGCCAACACGACAACCTGTCAAAAAATACCTACTGTTGCTGGTCTCGACAGTAGTCTACTGCTTGGCCCCTTTCTCGTCTAGGTGTCACATTACCACGCCTTGCTATTGGCTATTGATGACAGTTTGACATGTCTTGAACTGTTGGCAAAAATAGTTGTTGTCTCTACAAACGTGGGTTGTAAATGTCCTTAACTGCATTTAAAAACTAGCCACTTTCGTTGGTCTCAAATAGTGGTTTGTTGCTTGGCCGGCATTGCGCCAAGGTGTCGTGTTATCTACACCTTGTTAATAGTTGTTGACAACAGTTCCACATGTTCCAAACATGGCTGGCAATGTCCCATGAAATACCCACTTTTGTTGGTCTTGAACAGCTGAGGTGTCACGCCATCCTTGCCTCATTATTGGTTGTTGACGAGTCTGATTTATCCCAAAAAAATACCTGCTTTCGTTGCTACAAACATGGCTGGAAAGGTCCTGAACTCTCATTAAGAAGTACCAACTTTTGTCCAAGCTCGCCTATCTGTCACCCCATCCTTACCCTGCTATAACAGTGCAACATGTCCCAAACTGTGCTTTAAAAATACCTGCTTTTGTTGCTACAAACATGGCTGGAAATGTCCCAAACTCTTTTGCTGGTCTTGAACAGTGGTTTTCTGCTTGGCCAAGGTGTCATGCTATTCATGCCTTGTTATTGGTTATTGACCACAGTTCCACATGTCCCAAAGTGTCATTTAAAAACACTTGTTTTTGTTGCTGCAAACTTTTGTTGGTCTTAGACAGTAGTCTGCTGCTTGGCTCCACTCTCACCTAGGTGTCTTGCTACCTACACTGTGCTCTTGGTTATTGATAGACAGTTTGACATGTCTTGAACTGGTGTTAAAAAATAGTTGTTTTTGTCTCTACCAACATGGCTGGTAATGCTACCAAACTCTCAAACTCATTTGTGTTTGTCATTATTTTTTGTCTAAAGGATTAGCTTCACATTTTGAAAAATGCGCCCATGAGTTTTTGTGCAGAGTCGAATGAGACGATTGATACCACTCGCCTGTTTGTAACCAAACATGCAATCTGTCAGGAAATGGCTATCTTAGCTTAGCATAAAGACTATAAACGAGAGGAGTGGCCAGCTTGGTTCTGTCCAAATGCTACCAGAACCTTCGAAGCTCACCAACACATTTTTATCTTGTTTGTACGATCTATACAAAAAAAGTGAAATGCAGAAACAACCATTTGTGCTTTTATGAAGAGTTATGTGCTCAAACTATTTCTAGTTTAGCCAAATGATGCCCTGGAGCTTCACCTTGCTACCTGACAACCTTGACTAACCCTAACCTTTACCCTAACCCTAGTCAGTCAAATGGTGTGTATCGATGTGCTACAAGTGAATATGCCAAAGAAAGGAAACAAGGATGAAAATAAGACAACTGAAGGAGGTTTTAAGGAAGACAACGTGCCAGGCTCGGATTTGGAAGGAAAGCAGTGCAAGCCCTTTGCAGACAGGTAACACTGATGAGGCAAAGAGCATGGAAAGTCCCTCCATGGCAGCCATACAATCCTTCAAACAAGACTTTCATACCTGACAACCCCACAGTGACGAGACTTCAGGAAGGTTTCACCCACAGCTCCCCCTGTCCACATTTTGACGTGTCCTTGAGCAAGACGCTTAACCCTGAATTGCTACTGATATTCAGGCCTGCACCTTACATGTAGCTCGCTGACACTGCTGTGTCAGTGACTATGAATGAGTCAAATTCTAAAGCAATTTGAATAAGTGCTATATAAATGCAGCTATTCACCATTAAAAAGTTGTAAATCAGAAAACCAATTAATTCACTCGTTTCTGTTAAACATCGAATGACTGTTATATTCTATTCTTTTATTTTTTAAGCCTGGAGCAGTGGTTCTCAAACCAGCAGGGTGCACATGGCCAGGGGGGGAGTCTGATTTATGTAGGTGCCAAACCAAAGAGGGGTGCCCTGATGTGAGCATACAGCATACATACAGGGATTTATCCAGACAGCAAAACAATATATAGAGTAAAAGGCAGCCTGGATTTTGACAGGAAGTAGACAAAAGCAGGTGAAGCAAAGTGAAACAAACATGTCAGTCAGAAACAAAAAACGAACACGTATATCTTGCTGTTACTGCCAATATAGCAGGGAAGACTTGTGTCTTTTGTGTTGAAATATGATGAAATAAAATAAAAAACTTTGGCAGTTTGGGCAAAGAAACATGCATGGAAAATGTGCAGCTCATGCTCTCTATATAAAGTTTTTCCCAATGAAATTCAACTTTTTTTTCTTCCTTATTGTTAATTATTTTAGTCGCCTGGTGGCCCATTTCAAACCTTTTTGATATGACATAGTATATCAATGTTTGTCATCAGGAGATTGAGAGGGTGGTGGATGGCATATCTTCTAGGACAGTCACCTAAAGCCTAGTACATCACACGATTTTCTCCCTGATTTCTTTTTCCCGGAGACTATCGCAATCTTTTGAGCGTTCATACCTGGCGACGTATGTTTCTGTCAGCGGGAGTCTTGCTAACTGCGTTACGACCTGTGTGTGCACACCACAAGGTTTCTCCACCGAGCCCTCGCCGACGTCACCAAAATTGGAGACGACACGTGGTAAAGGCATGGATATTCTTTATTATCCTGGGTCCAATCACAACGCACTCCCCGTGATCCTGTGGACGCCGCCATTGTTGTTGTTGCTTGCCGGCTTGTCAGTGTTGCCAGATCTTGTGAGAGAAACAAGCAACCAGGGCTATGGAAACAAGCCCAAAAGAAGCGACTGCAATCCGACATACTATGATGTGTTGAAATAACTTATTAGACAGATATATATAGAGAAAGGTCATGTTTAGAGAGCAAGGCCAGATAAGCAACTCCACTTTAGAAACAAGTCCAAAGTAGTGGCTAATAAGCAGACCTGGCAACCCTGCGGCTTGTCCCCTTCACATTTCTTCCATCCTCCTGCGTGCTGATGTGGGACATATCCCGCCACTCACTGGCTGATGCTCTTTGTCAGTCGTGTCAGACTTCTTCAGTTTTCTAGCATGCCAGATATCCAGTCCCAGTCGCAGACGAGGGGACGACTTGCTCGTAGGCTTGTTCACACATGAGGACTCATCGTGGTAGACTATCTGCCGACTCACCTCCGACCCAAGGTGGCTCTCAAGATCCTCTGCGACGTCAAAATCGCCGTGAAAATCTTGCAATGTGAACTAGGTTTAAGTGAGATGCCTGCAAACATGCAGACTACTGCAGACCACAGTTTTGGACCAATAAACAACAAAAGTGGTCATTTTTCAGCAAGTTATCGCTGTATTTCCAGTAGCTTTTTTAGCCACCTTTGCCGTTCATCCATTGGAGATAGTGCTGTAAAAAGTGGTAATTTTTTACTGAGATATCACTGAAAGTAGGTATTTTGAGCCACAACATGATCGTTTCCTAACCATTACCAAGTGGCGTTTGTGCCAAAATGTAACCACACTTTAGCCACAGCATTGCTGAATTTTTAATGTACCTGCTACAAAGTAACATACAAACATAATGTATCCATGTTTTGCAGAAAAAAGACAATGTGAACATTTCCTCTGGGAATTGGGCTGGATTTAATTAATATTCAAGGGGATTATTATTATTATTATTATTATTATTATTATTATTATTATTACAAACTAAAGAAATTGATCGTATTATAAATGACTGTCGTCACTTATACACAACAGCAGATTTGTACGAACTCACAACACCTCAGAAGGCCAAACTGATATGAGTGTAATTTAAGCATGTTTCAAGCACTTGTAATAATGTATTAATACGATGCTGTATTCATGTAATCTTGTCACTACAGCACTGACTGTGTAATATCCATTTTTCTAGGCCATAGGAGTCTTCGGCTTGTTTGGGCTCTCCATCTAGGCCATCAGGGAGTCCACCAGGGGCTAGACAAATCCTGATTCCAGATAGACAGACACACACACATACACACAAGCCTGGTTCCAGCACGAAGCAAGTTGCTCTGTCAGTGCACCTAGGGGATAGCTTTAGCCACCAGCCGCCAGTCCCCAAATCCACTGACTGATCCAGTGCCCAGACTGTCAGGCCCTTCCCAGCCACCGCACAATCTTTCAACCTTCACTAGCTGCTGCGAAGCCTCCAGTACTTCACACTGTATCTGTAAAACCAGCACCGGGGTGAATTAAAAGGGAGGATCGTGCACACAAAAAGCTTTAATGTGGCTCGAGAGATCTAACCCGAAGGTAGAGAAAGTGACAAAGGCGGCTTTTGATGGAGCATCAAGCTGTTTGATCATCAAAGCATGAGGAAACTGGTGTTTGGCACCCTGAGCTTCTTCGGATTTGAACAAAAAGGAAAATGTGCTTTTGTTGTTGAACTCTAGCTAGTGGAGCATCTAAACAATGCTAATTGCTAGAAAATATTGTTTTGGAGTTTGTGTCAGAAGGTGGGAGCCAGCAGTTTCCTTTCTGCCGTCTCCCTGTTAGGGGGAGATGTCTGAAGCGTCGAGGGTGCTGACATGTTGAGGCAGAGTGCTCAAATCCAAAAGCCGTCTCTGTCACTTCGTCTGACTTATGATTCGAGAGATATAAAGGAAACCGGCTAGCTGAATTGATTTGTACATGCTGATATTCTCATTCGTATTTTTTGAATATACTGTAATTATCTTGACTATTTAAATAGAGGGCAAATGGTTCCTCTAGTGACTTGCAAATCCATTATTGCCTGCCTAATTGGCTTGGCAAGCCTCGCCCCCACTTTCCTTTGCTTGTTCGCTCAAAGATTAAAATCCAGCAGTGATTTTTAATTTGAAATGGAAGAAAGTGCAGTCAAAATGATTAGCCAGAGCTGAGAAAAAAAAAAGTAAAATCTTATTTAGGTGTTGCACAGCACACATTGTGCATCTGTGAACTTTGCCCCTGATGTTGCAGCATGCAAAATTTATCTACTACTTAAAAAATCGCAAAAATATTGAGTCTGAAAGCCTTCACAAGTCATGCTCTGGCTTTTCTTTCTCACTCAGTCATATGCATAAATTTCTGTGTATAAAATGGCTTTGAAACTCGTGCAAAGAAGGTGTATATGCAGAAAATAGTCCCAGCCAGTGCGTGCTTAGACAAATGGGGGTAAAAAAAGCGGCTGCCACAGCTTGTATAGATCCACATGTGACCTCACATCCACCTCTTTTACCTGTTGTTGTTTTCCCACCCTGAAGGGCTTCTGTGAAGAGGCAGTTAGTGGTGCTCGTTTTAGATTTCGTGGAAGCTTTTCAGAGTTGTGCGCACACACCAAAAGTAGAGCTTGGTGCTTGTGTTTTTGTGATTGGGAGAATTCTCATTAATCTAATGGGGTGTTTTGTTTTGCTTTTCTGTTGCTCTACTTTTACTGACTTTGTTTTCAGAGTTTGGAGAGAATGGATACACCATGATGCTTTTCTTTAACCATTTAACTTTACTCTCTTTGGGGTTTGGTAATTTTATGATATAGTATTGTTTTTTTTTACAGCTATCTCGGCCCAGACGGTTGTATAAAAGATTACCTACACAAAGGAATAAGTCAACATTTTGAGAAATATGCTTATTCAACCTAATCGCCAGAAAAAAATGGTAGCGTCATATGTTTTTTGCAAACTACAGATACATTACATTTGCATGTTATTATGTAGTGGATACTTTGAAACTTGTGGTTAACATGTGGTTAAGTTTAGGCACAAACACCACTTGTATATGGTGAGAAACAGATCATGTTTTGGCTTAAAATACACAGTTTTGGGGCATTATCACCGCTAGAAATATGCTTTGTGTGCTATTCTCCTGCAAGAAAAGCAGCAATGTTGCTGTAAAAAACAACTGCTTTTCATGTCATTATCCCATTAAGGAAAAGCAGGAACAGCCCATTGGTCCGACCATATTAAACCCATTGTTTTGAAGTCCGTTCTGAAATCATCATGATGCCCTGTGGTTAAGGTCTGGTTAGGTTTGGGCACAAAAACCACTTGGTTAGGATAAGATCATGGTGCGGGTTAAAATGAAAAAGAAAGTGACAAACACATAAGCTGTGAGCCTGCTTCGCTTCAGGCCTTTCCCAGCTGACCCAGAGCCGGTCGCGGCGCACCATCAAGGCAGAAATATGCCCGCCGGGAGCTGTCCAGCACCACCGACCGTCGGACTAACGGGATGTCGGACCAATGGGCTGTCGGACCAATGACATGGACCCGGAAAAGCAGCAGTGTCTTGGTAAAAGACTACTGCTTTTCATTTCACTATCCCTGAAAAGAAAAGCAGCGATGTCTCTGTCAAAGCAACTGTTTTCATGCTATTATCCCTGGAAGGAAAAGCAGCAATGTCTTGATAAAAAAAACAACTGCTTTTCATGTCCCTATCACAGCAAGAAAAGCAGTGATATGTTGGTGGAAAACAACAGCTTTTCATGCCAGTATCCCTTGAAAGGAAAAGCAGTGATGTTTCCATTACAACAATAGCTTTTCATGCCACTATTCCTCCAAAAATAAGCAGCAATGTCTCTGTAAAAAAACAACTGCTTTTCATGCCACTGTCTCAGCAAGAAAAGCAGTGATTTGTTGATGAAAAGCAACTGTGTTCATGCTATTATCCCTGGAAGGAAAAGCAGCAATGTCTTGATAAAAAAAACAACTTCTTTTGATACCACTATTCCTGAAAAAAACCCAACAATGTCTCTGTAAAAAACAACTGCTTTTCATGCCATTTTTCCTGGAAGAAGCATTGATGTTTCCATTACAACAACAGCTTTTCATGCCACTATTCCTCCAAAAATAAGCAGCAATGTCTCTGTAAAAAACAACTGCTTTTCATGCCATTATCTCAGAAAGAAAAGCAGTGATGTTTCTATAACAAACAACCGCTTTTCATGCCACTATTCTAGCAAGAAAAGCAGTGATGTTTTGGTAAAACAACTACTTTTCATGCCACTATTCCTGTTAGAAAAGCAGCAACGTCTTTGTAAAAAAAACTGCTGCTTTTCATGCCACTATCCCTGGATGGAAAAGCAGCAGTGTCTTGGTAAAAAACAACAACTTTCCATACCACTATTCTTGCAAAAAAAAGCAGCAATGTCTTGGTAAAAAAAACAACTGCTTTTCAAGCCATTACACCTGGATGGAAAAGCAGCAATGTCTTGATAAAAAACAACTGCTTTTCACGCCACTATCCCTGGAACTTTTTTTTGTACAATTATCCCTGGTAAGAAAAGCAGCTGTATCTCTTACACCTACATTTGGTGCACAATTTTGGTCGCGACTTTCAGGCGACTGGGCAGGTTTATCAGCTTTCTAACAAAAGTTAAATTGGAAGATTTACACAACTCTCATATGTCTGTATGCTACTATGAAGCTAGAGCCAGCAGACCATTAGCATAGCATGAAGACTGGAGGCAGGGGGAAACAGCAAGCCTGTTTTTTTTTCCTGTTTACAACCTTTCATAATGTCAGGTGCAAGAAAATCTATCAGGATGAGTTTAAACAGTTCAGGTAGACACATTTAAATAGCACCTAGATGCATGGATATGTTTCATCAACTTCGCAGCAGTGGTTTAAAAAAAAAAAAAAAAGCCCAGCTCTCTTTGAATTTATGTACATTCATGATTTGTCCTCCTATCGAACCACAATCTGAAAATATTTTCTGCCTACTTTTCATTGCCAGGTTGCATTCTCAGCTTCATAGAGAACATTCTCACTGCACGGCATGATATCCTCGCTTCTGTGATTCAAATTCAATCCATATCCTAACCATTTACTTGGTGGTATTTCCCCTCTCGGCTCATTTGTCATTGCAACAACTTATAAATGACCCAGTCCCCAGTAGTTTACTAGACTGAACACGGCTGTGCAATCAGTGCTGTGGTGTTTATAGTTAAATCCAAGCTCCTTTATACAGATTGTGTTCCTTGTGTTCACCCTGAGAAAGTGGAGCTAAATAATGAACCATCCTAAAAGCACTGACATAGATTTGGCTTGCTAATGATTGATTTCATGACAGAATGATTAACTGAAAGATTGGTCAGTTAAACTTGCAAAAGCACACTTTGTTGCCTGTGCACAGAGCCCTAAAGTGCACTCATAACCTTAAAAGCCTTCATGCTCGCTGACTACAGTCAAATGAATGGACTTGACTTGGTTATGGTTCAGTGCTTTTGTTCCTCTGCGCAGGGAGCTAATAAGTCAATCCCATCCACTCCCTGATACAGTGAGGATGCACTTATCGCATCGTCAGCAGCTCGAATCATTAAAGCCCCTGGTTAAGTTTGCATGTTACCGATTCAACATTTTTAAATTACCTCGCTCGAGCCAAGTCATGGTGAAAAACAAAGAGAAGGGCTCCCTGTGCAGACCCTCGTCCTGCTTTGACCATCAATCATGGCTGTCACAGAGCAGCTGTGTGCTCACTCTTTGGTGGGAACTCGCACCAGAGCTCTACATCATCCGGAGCCGTGATGAATGCACGAGCTTTAGAGCTCTTTGATTAGAGGCCGTGCCACTGACAGGTAGCATCATGATGAAAGGAAAAGAAACAGACATCAAGTGTCATGATTGGGTCGATGCAAAAAAGCCATACATAGAAAAAATATCCCATTTGGAATGTTATCAGGCCAATAAATGGCTGTTGTTAGTTGCTATCACTGCTATTACAATGCGTCAGATGGGGCAAACTACCAGTAGGCCAGAAGGTGCAGTTCATATGATTTTTATCAAACATTTCAGCACATGAGTAATGTTGAAATGGGAATGAAACGTTTGTTAATGCCACCTTTTCCATTCCCAAGTAACACAGACAGGTCTCCTACATGAAAAGCCTTTGTTTGTTTGACCCATCCATCTACCCTGACCTCCTCCCTACGGAGACTTTGTCTCCTTACAACGCCATCCGATGCCCTTCTTTGGTCTTGTCATAATTACTACAGCCACTAGGAGGTTGCAGTAAATGTAAAAATAGGAGGTATAGTAGGGCCATACCACCTTAAATCTATGCTACCAATGACAACTGATAACAGCTATTCAGTCCCTCCAGAAATTCGCAATCTTGCGATAATTAACGCAACTTCAACGAAAGTCTGCAATATTTGCAGCGGCTTGCAATTTTTTAAAAGTCCAGCAATATTTCCGCATTTTTCCGCATTTTCTGACAGACTGGAAGTCGCCGCGCATGCGACAACTTTGAAACATCAATGGCTAATGGCATCGCAGTATGGAGATACGCTCTGTATTGACATAAGAATTTGCACCGTTTAATTGCATACAATATGTGTTTAATGTATTAAAATGTTATGTTTACAGAAGATGTAACATTATTGGAGTCCATGTTTTGAAACTGATTAAAAAACTGAAGAAATAAAAAACATTTGCAGCTATTTTTGTAATATTCAGTATGATTATTATAGCAAGTGACTTATTTTTTTGGAGGAAGCAGTTTTAGAAAATCACATTTTTTTTTCTCCTTTTGTCATTAGCCCCAATTTTTGTCATCAGACGCATTTTTTGTCATTTGCCGCAATTTCCCGCAAAAATATCACATAAAAATACAACATTTTTTATCGCAATTTTTGATAAAATTGGCCGCAAATTCAAGGTTTTTTTGCCGCGAGATCCTGGAGAGACTGGCTATTTAATGGGCTTGAAGCAGGTGAAATTATAAATTATTCTGTTATTTTGTATAATAAGGTCCTTCTTCTATTGTGTTACAGAATAAATGTTGTGTGGTTTAATAAAATACTAGAATTTTTTTTTATAAAAACACGTTAACGTCTTACTACCTTGCCTTATATATCAATGAAAGACACTAAGGTCTTGTATTGGAATCGTGTGCATTTCCTCGTCCCATGGGTGTACGTTCAGTTAAACATTTATTGACGATATAGTAAAAGATGTACAGATTAGGCTAATAAATAACATCTTATTCTGTCAGGATTTAATAAACATTGATGTCACATCCTGTTTAGGCTCACAAGGCCGAGTAGGCGAAGCTGCAGCTGGGGCAGCCACGTGACCAGCGTGCCATCCCTACACATCAGTCCATGATCAGCCCCCTTCGCCCCTTGGTCTGGAGGTGTAAGCCCTGAATAAAGGGAAAAAAAAAAGATAACTATAGGGTATAAAAAGAGAAGAGGTTAAAGTTAGACTTAGAGGTTAGGGGTTGGGTTACATCTTGTTACTTATAAGGTGAATCATGTCCTCATGTATAATAAATTGCAAAGGATTCAGTTAACTGTGGCACTGGTGGGTTCGTCTTTACTGGGGGTGGATGCAATTTGTAGGGGCATGCTATGTAAGATCCAAACGAAATGTGGCTGCAGCTATACATGTCTGCTGGAAGCTGTTCCACAAACTGCAGCTGCCACCTTTACAAGCCCTTTCCAGACGATGTCTAAACGTCCAAGACAACTATCTTCTTGTCTGTTTTGCTAAGAAAATAACAGCTTCTCATATTGGTTGGTTTGTTATGGTGAATGTTAAGGATGCTGCTATCTACTTAGTTCCATCTCGAATTACCTTAGATAAAGTGTTGGTTCTGCTGCCATGAATGTAAAGTGTAACAGCATGAGGCTTTTATCAAATCTGATCGGGTTCAAGGACTGTCTATATAATCACTCACTATCATTTACCAGTAAGCAGCGAAGCGTTCTAAGCCACAGATTATTGTTAATGTAGTTGTCAAAATAAAATACAGCTAATACATGTGTTGCTTTTATGATAGTTGCATTTAATGTGGCACTGCGAGGACCAAATCAATTTAGTGGCATGAGTGGTGGAGTGACACCAGCACGAACGCTTTCACTCTCCCATCCCATCCGTCCTTGGTTGTCTCATTAGCCTTCATTCCATTACAGGGCCAAATGGTGCTTCCAGGGTTTAGTCATTGTTTATGTAAAGCAATTTCTCACAGAGAAATGTTCTGTAATTCTTCACCACATCTTGTTATCAACAGGGAAGATGTGCCAGTTGGATTGTACTGTCCAACTCAAAAATTGTTTTCTAATTCCACATTATCAGTGTTCTGAATGGATCCTGGCCCCGGAAGACCTGTTCTAGACCTGCCGGGTTATGACGGAAATTGCTAGCAGCATCAATTGGCTTCGGGACACACCAGCCAGATGAGACCTCACAAGTTAATCATGGCACAATGCATGTCAGGCTCTCTGCTGACAAAAGAATTTGCCTTCTGTTATAGCAAATATTCAATACACCTCCTGCATTATAAAAAAATGTACAATTTAGAAACAATGTTGAGAAAGGTAGTTGAGGCCGTTCATAATATAGCTTTATTTTAATGCTGTCATATTTAGTTATTTTTTGAAAGAATTAAAAAAAATAAAATCAAGCATCCAGGTGCTGTACAAAACTGGAATTATCTCTTTGTGGTTGTGTGATCCACCAAACCCATCAAATTGAACTTAAAGTGTACATTCATGTCTGAGAATGAATTCATCCTTGATTCCAAGTGAAGGATTGTGCCAAACTTGGGAAAAAAAATCCAAAGAAAAACCTCTAGAGATACCACATTCACAAAATGAGATATATGTAAGGTCACACTGACCTTGACCTGTGACCACCAAATTCTAATTAGATCATCCTTGACTCAAAGTAGATATTTGTGCCAAATTTGAGGAAATTCCCTCAAAGTGCTCTTGAGATATCAAATTCACAAGAGTGAGACAAGATCACAGTAACCCTGACCTTTAACTACCGAATTCTAATCAGTTAATCCTTGAGTCTGAGTGAACATTTGTGCCAATTTGGAAAAATTCCCTTAAGGCGTTCTTGAGATATCACATTCAGGAAAACGAGACAAATCACAGTGACCTTTACCTTTGACCTATGACCACTCAAAACTAATCAGTTCATCCATGAGTCCAGGTGGAAATTTGTGCCAAATGTAAAGAGATTCTCTCAAGGTGCTCTTGAGATATCTCATTCACAAGAGTGAAACAGACGCAAGGTCACAGTCACCTTGACTGTTAACCACCAGATTCTAATCAGATAATCCTGGAGTCCAAGTGAAAATTGGTGCCAATTAAGAAAAATAAATTCATTTAAGGTGTTCTTGAGATAACGCATTTATGAGTACGAGACAGATAAGGTCACAGTGACCTTGATGTTTGACCTACGAGCACCAAAAATCAGTTAATACTTTGAAGAAATTCCCTAAAGACATTCTTAAAATATCGCCTTCACGAGAATGAGAGGATTGTGTGTAGGGACTGGAAACATAATGCCTATAAAAATGGAGAACACAAAATTTTCTAATTTTGCACCCACCATGTTCTTTTGTTGTTAATTATTATTATTTATTAATTAAGTTTTCTTGTTTTTGTTTGTAATAAATACAATAAACAAAAGATAATTTCTTTAAAGGGGGAGTGGGGGCTTGCACAGGGCAGTGGATGTGCTGTGTTCAGCACTGCATAATGCCACTCCTGGTCATTGAAAATCAGCTCCTAAATCTAAAATCGGATTATGTTGTTAAGTTTTTTGTTCCACCTGACCTTACATGGATAAAGGTCCAGTAAAAACAAGCGTGCTGGGTGCACATTCATCCAGTCAGCAGCACACTAAGGCCCACACTGAACTCTATTCATCAAGCACCACTGTAAAATTCAATGTAATTTCTGAAAGATTTGTTCTAAATATACCATTGTCAAATAAATTACAAAAACAAGCAACGGTGCGGTGCTGTATTGTATTTCCCCACTGAGATGTTTTCTTTTTTGACACATTTCATTATTTTCCCTGCCCACTGCTTTTGGCTCCCAGCCTGCCTACCAGAAGGCTTTTTCCTTTGATATCACAGACAACACAACTCCCAACTTGGACAAGAATGCCATCACAACTAATTTCACGTCGGCATATTAAGACTGAATTGGCTGTGTGTTGATGAAAGTTCACGTTCGTAGTGTACCGCCCTGCTTTGAATAGCACATTATACTATTCAGTGTCAAACAAGAACAAAAAGTTCATTCTTGATTCCTGAGAAGCATATTATGTGAAGATGGAGCTCGCTCTAATTGCACTACCTGGGACTAAACCTTTGTTCTGATTCATAATGCTTGTCTGGCACAGTCACACCAGCCATTGCCACGCCAACGCTACCAAACCGTGCCAATGTGCCAATAAAGTTGTGCCAAATTCAACATGAAATAAAACTAAAATGCATTAAAAATTGAATAGATTTCAACTATTTGATCTGAGCTACAGTACAGTATGCTTTGCATTACTTAACAGCGATTATGCTAATGGTGATGGTTGGGTTCATGCAAAAGATACATGACACTCACCATAGCGTGAAGTTTCATTTGCATTTAATTACTTAATCATTTGTACCAGATCTGATTATAATATTATGTGTTTTATGCAGCTGATCTATGATAATAGCTTTCATGTTTGTAGGAACCCATTAGCCTTTGTGAGGAAGAGATTCCTATTCATGCACACACAGCGACACATGGAAACATTCCCAGACACGCACGCACAGCAGAAACTTTTACACAAGTTATATCTATAAAACTTGCACAAACACACTCACAGCCGTCATTATCCAGGCGTTACTTTATCAAGGGTATCTACCTCTCCCATCAGCAGTACACAAAGCCATTTAAGGCAAAAAATGATCCAGGACAGCTCCTCGCCTCTCTTTGATGCCACGATGCCTCTCAGGGGAGCCAGCCACAGTCCCTTCCAGAGGGAGGGAGCTGCATTCCATCTCTGTATTCCAGCCGGAGTTCCACAGATACCGATTTGTCCATCCCCACAGGACAGACCACTGTTAATACGATTACAGAGCTAGAGACTTTAAGATAATTCAATGCATCTCCACGGCTAATTTGGGAAAGGCGGCATGGATGCCACATCCGCTTATTGTTGCTCCCCGTATGCTAAAGAGAGCATACGAGTTGACTTATTACCACACAATACTGACTAAGTGGGAAATCTCTTTGGACATGGCGGCCCACCATATGCTAGATTTAATTCGATTTTCTGTTCAGGCTTTAGTTAAGTGCTTCTAAAGTTTCTTGTCCCACAGCTAGAGGGTAAGAGGGCAGCTGTGGCTTTGACTTGATTTGCTCTTTCAACAAGGGGCAAATAAGCCACGATTTGGTAAAATGCAGAGCGCTTACAGCAACATGGCAGCATTAGCAGGCTGGAGTATTTGGTGCAAAACTGGATTAAGCCTAATCCTACAGTACATTCATTTCTTTCAGTGCAGATCTCTTGTAAATTTGTGTTTTCTGGGACTATAGGCTTAATCTGTGTATTTGGAAGCGTCCATAAAGACATGCGAGGTGTGCGAATGAATGTTCGCTTGACCTTATTTGTTTGATTTAATACCCACTCCGCTGAGTTGAAGATGGGTTAAAGGTGATCGGGGGGAGGAATTATGAGCTGAAACAGACCATGCCTGTCAAATCAGAGGATATAAATGAAAAGATTATTGTATTTGGGTAAATCACGTTGTTAAAGCAGGTATTCAGAGTGTTCAACACTAAGAGCAGTGGCAGCTTTTCGTATAGGGCGCCATTTGTTTTTGTAAGAATAAAAACATTAATGATCCCAAGATCTAATGCTAACGGTGGTAGGGTTCACCCAGGGGCCTAAATATAGACAATGCAGGCAGTGTGGTTGGGGCCCGTGGGGTGGAGGGACCTGTAGAGAGAGAAGGTCTAACAATGTGTTGTGTCAATTGCCATAAATGCCGTCATGGTTTTCTTTCCTTTAATTTTTTTTAAGTATACAAAAAATATGCTTATTCTATGAAAACTACACAAACTATAAACAAATTATTTAAATACAATATTTATTTAAATGCAACAATGGGGTAAGGGCATGCATCTATAGTATGCTTTTCTCAAACAGCCTCTTTTTTCAATAGTTTCCAATAAAGAGAGAGTGTATATGGCCGACTAGAGAAAATCTTTTTCCATAGCGCTCCGCCTTTTTTTGTGCGTGTGCGTTGAAAATCTCTGAACTTTTCAGGTGTGCATGTGCTTCATTGCTAGTAACTAGCACGCATTCAGCCTGTCACAACAGCATGCACTGGGGCCTATCATGACTACCTTACACCACTGAGTTCGCATTAATGTGTTCATTAGTGAGTGATCGTCACAGTCAGCATATGCCAGAGCAGGGGCCCTCAATGTTTTTCAGGCCAAGGACCTCTTAGCTCAGAGAGAGACAGAACTGGGACCCCCTATTAAAAAACTGTTCAAAAGAATGTCCATACACTTGGAACTGGCCAATATGTTTCAATAGTATGTAAATGTGAGCTGAGTGGGTCTTTTTGTTGCTATGGAAAAGTGTTGCAGAGAGATTTAGCATTTGCTAGCTCACATGATTGCACAAGAATTCAAGGGTTACAATTAGCCAATTATCAGTGTCGTGTCAATTAAATGTAAATTTGTATCTTATTAAATTATGTTAATGTGCATTTACGGGAATATAATATTTAAATTAAAACTTAAATTTAATCATCAAACAATAATTTGGCGACCGACCTGCAGAAACTCTGAGTACCCCCTTGAACCCCCTGTTGAAGGACTGGGGCTAGAGCAGTGAAGTGGAGAGCATTCGTCTTTTGCGCATTAGTCTTTTGTTTGTTCTTCGTTATTGTTTTTCACTATGATTTCCCATGTCTTTGTGTTCTTGTTTGTAGAGACCAGTCTCACTCCAAGGTCATCAAATTCCGGCGCTCGGGCAGTGACTTGCGGGTGTCAGAAACCAATGAAAAAAGGCGTCCTTTAACTTCAGCATGATACACTACCTGTTGCCGTAATAGTTTAACGGCGCCTGGGGCTGTCAGGGGGAACACGGCGGGACAAGCACGAAAGTTAAGGCGGCGAAAGTCCAACTGGGGCGATGGATGGGTCCACCAAACACCGACTTTCACCTGAGAGACTGGCATTTGTGTCCCAATGTTGCCTAATCCCAACCAAGTGTGTTTGTTGTTCAAGGAAAAAAAAACACATCAATTTGCAGTGTTATACCTACGTAGACTGTATGTAGACGTTAAATTTGATGTGAAAATGGAAATTTATCTTGAAAGAAGACAACTTGAAACAGTGTCCCAGAACGTCAACAAGCAATGCACCCAGGGTACCTTGAACGTCGTATGTAGACGTAGAAATTCCATGACCAAACGTCTATATGTGACGATGTCAGAGTGAGAATGTGTTGGTTTATAATAAATACCATAAATATAAAAGATAACGATATATATTGGGGGGTGGGGGGGTTTGTTTAGTGCTTGGGGCGCTGAATGTATTTCGTCCGGCCCTGACTAAGAGGATGTGAACAATACCTTCAGTGTATTCCAGCAGTGGCGAGCCTCCTGCAATCATTTGAAGGCTGTCTCAAGGAATATCTGTCCAGACTGAATAATGAGGAGCCATGATGAATCCAGGATGAGTGTCAGGCCAATATACAGCCACTCTCTCTCTCAGAGGAAATCAAAGGCTTGTTGAGAAGAATTCTAAAGTATTATAATAATAAAAGAAAAGCTCCACATGTCCAGTTGTGACTCTCAAAGGCATGGAAATAAGTTTCCCAGCTTGGTAGAGGGAGGAAAAAAAAATCTAAAGCTGTGAGTGACAAATCAAATGGTTGTTGCTGTTGAATTGAAATACACTGAATTACAAAGTGGAGGCTGAAAATGCAAGCCTGCCAAGCTGCCTTTTTCATCATTGTGCTGCCCTCTACGGGTCTTCTAGCCTCCCTCTTCCCTGTCTCCCCCCCTCCTCTTATCACTCCCTCCCTCCACCCCACCTCCTCCACATTACCATACCCCCTTAAAGAGTATTGCGCGCATTAAATTGCTTTTCATTTCCGCGCTGTGACAGTCCTGCGATTGGGGGATTTATGCATTTTTACGAGTGATTTCGGCTGTCATACTATGGTAATTGTTTCATAATACGTCCATCGCTGTAGGGGATGCGCTGGTTTGCACCAACCAAGATCAAGTTCCACTAGTTGAAGACGCTGGTGGGAAGATAAAGCTGGTGTAGGATATCTTCTGAGCAATGCAGGACTTGAGCAAAAACAGTGGGGATCGGATTCTTGCATCCAAGGCTGGAGGAACATATCCGCTGATCTCCGGTCGATTCCAACGAGCTGGCAATTGAAATAAAGAGACCTTGGGCAGATCTATACATAAACTGGTACAAGCCGCACCACTGGCAGCAGACAAGGGGATTCGTGCCTCTCTCCTCCGCTTCGCCAGTGCGCATGGATGAAAGTCACAGTTAAAATGCATGCGGCAAGTCGCGTCTGATGTGGGATTACGGAGTTTTTATTCGCCCTCTTTTCTTAACCATGTCCGAACTTTGGTTTTGGCTCTTTTTCCGAGATGATGCTCATTTGTGGAAGAATACAGGAGCCCGTTTTGCCGCGCGGGCTGTCACATTATTGGCCTGAATGAGACTGTATATGTGCTCTTTCGATGCCTGGTTTATGGAGCTAAACACCGAGGAGACTTGACTTTAAGTATTTTTTTTTCTTGCTTTTTTTTTTTGACAGCCGACGGAAGGGCGGGCGGTGAAATCCATGTTTTCACTGAGGTTGGAGGAAAAAGACGGGGCACAGCCGTGATTTTCGGGATGCTTTGGCGTTTACCGGGATCAGCACGGTAAGAGGACAATGATTTTTTATCCCCCCCCTTCTTCTCTCCCCTTCTCTTTTCCCTCTCTGTGCTGCTGAGCTGAGGCGTTTTATGCTTTAACATTTTTTTTTTTTAGGGAGGAGGGGGGGGATCTGTCCGTGGTGCTGAAATCTGTTTCAGTTGCATTGCTGAAGTTGATCCGGATTTAAGATGCTGTTAAGGAAGGTGTCTGCGGCTGCTGTGGCAACAACAAGCCCGCATTTTTTGATGCTCGCATGTATCATGACAGTTTTTACTCCAAATTACAGCACTGCCTCTGCACAGGCAGACCCGGCGATAGGCGCACTGGCTTGCAAGTTATCTATATATCCAAAGGCGATGGGGGGATTCTTGGCGCTATGGTAATGAACTCAACACTGACATGGAAGTGGATGCATGTTCTTGTGTGTCGCATATTTAAGAAGAGGGAGATTCGGGTGCCGATGTGTAGGCTTTTGTGTTCTTTCAAGGAGCGCACGCAGACCGAGCGTGTGTGTGTGTGTGTGTGTGTGTGTGCGCGCGCACGCGTCTGTGGCGGAGAGAGGGGGAGCGAAAGAGGCAGAGAGGGAGATCTGTAACCTTCTATATAGCAGATGCCATACAGAATACTTGATTATAGAATTATTTACTCCCCCCCGTCAAATTTTGGATCAGAGATCCGCCATGAGATCAGCAACACTTGCTTATTTGCCTTTGATCAACTCCTCTCGGTTCTTTTTTTTCGCCCGTGGGCAGAAGAAGGGCTGCGACTGTCGCCTTGTAGGCTGATATTCACATTTTCTATCGCAGGCCGGATTGTAAGATGAACACTGATTGCTTTTTCTCGCAGCCGATTCCTTTATAAGAGCGGGTATTTTCTGTTATTTTCATACCCCGGATCGTTTTAATCACAAGCGGATAAATAGCCCGTCCTCATGTTGTTTGGACGGAGGTGGAGAGAAGGGATCCGACAGTTTCCCCACTGTTACCAAGTCGTCGGGTATGCGGGGTGAGTGAGAAATCTTCATGTAGGAGATAGGAGTTGCATCTAGGAGATTTGAATGTTGTTGGAGAGATTGGATCATGAAAAAAACAGGTGCATCATCCGTCAAGCAAAACCATGCGATATTCCGACAGCAAGGGTTTTTTTTCCTGTGTGGATATTCTCAAGGGATTGAATTAGTAAATGGCCAGATCTATCAGTCTGCACACGGTGGATGGCGAAGGTTTTTTTTTTTTTTTCCTCTCCCTCTCCCTACCAAGATGGATTGGAATTCAGGCGAGCTATCAAAAATGCGCAGTGGCCATCCACCGCGGGTACTTGTGCCATCAACTTGATTATATATTATCCTTTAAGTGTGCATTTGTTAAACAGTCATCCAGGTCGCTTGTTCTCTTACACCGTCAGAACCAAATGCCGACATCTGCATAATGAACAAACATTAATAGGGCCTGTGTGTTATGAAGACTTGTTCAGGAGTCCATGACTGTATTCTGCAACATAATGTGTCACATATGTTTCCCATGCTATATAAAACAGAACCTTTCTTTTCCTCCTTAGATGACACCTCATACTGGTACCGCACTTGAGTGAGCTGGGGCATCCTCTCCCAGGAAAAATGCATATCTGGATCCTAAAAATAATCCTTCTGATTGCATCATCTCTGAGGCTGGTCGAGATGTATGACAATTATGGGGAGATCTGTCGAAACCTGTGTACGTGTGAGGAGAAAGAAGGGATCCTGACGGTGAGCTGCGAGAACCGGGGGATCATCCGACTGACGGAAATCAGCCCCGTCCATTTCTCCATGTACCACCTCCTGCTGACGGGGAACCTCCTGAAGAAGCTGTCAGTCAACGATTTCATCAATTACACCGGGGTGACCATCCTGCACTTGGGGAACAATGATATCTCGGAGATAGAGTCCGGTGCCTTCAATGGACTCCAGGGATTAAAAAGGTTGCACCTGAATAACAACAAGATCGAAGCTCTGAGGGATGACACCTTTGCAGGACTGGAGAGTTTGGAATACCTACAGATTGATTATAATTACATCACCAATATAGAGCCCAACGCCTTGAGCAAACTGCACCAACTGACGGTGATGATACTGAATGACAACCTGCTCTCTGCCCTGCCCACGAATATCTTCCGGAATGTCCCCCTCACGCACTTGGACCTGAGGGGCAACCGGTTAAAAATGTTCCCCTACATCGGCCTCCTGGAGCACATGGACAAAGTTGTGGAATTACAACTCGAGGAGAATCCGTGGAATTGCTCCTGCGAGCTGATCGCTCTGAAAGCTTGGCTGGAGAGCATAGCCTACACGGCTCTGGTGGGGGAAGTAGTGTGCGAGACGCCGTTCAGACTCCACGGTAGGGACCTGGATGAAGTGTCCAAGCAGGAACTCTGCCCGAGAAGACCCCTGGAAGACACGGTCAGGCCTGCGCCTCCTAGCAGCACCAATGGATATTACCAGACCACACCTGCTGCTGTCACGGCCTCCGCCACCTCCTCGGCTGTTTTTAGGTCCTCCTCTAGGCCTACCAAGGGCACACGGCAGTTTAACAGAACTAAGTTAAGACCCACTTCCCGAATACCAGGCGGTAACCCTTACAATTATGGCCCCATCATTGCTTTTCAGACCAAATCTCCTGTGCCTTTGGACTGTCCCACTGCCTGCACGTGCAACCTGCAGATATCCGAGATTGGGCTCAATGTCAACTGCCAAGAGAGAAAGATTGAAAGCATTTCTGATCTAAAACCCAAGCCATACAATCCTAAGAAAATGTATCTCACTGGAAATTACATCCCTGTGGTACGGAGATCAGATTTTGTGGATGCTGTTGGATTGGATTTGCTTCACCTGGGAAACAACAGGATAACTCTGATCCACGACCGAGCTTTTGGGGATTTAACCAACCTGCGTAGGCTGTATTTAAATGGTAATCTCATGGACAGGCTTACAGGAGAAATGTTTTTTGGTTTGCAGAACTTGCAGTATCTTTATTTAGAGTACAACAAAATCAAGGAGGTCGAGGCGGGCACTTTCCGCTACCTCCCTAATCTCCAGCTGCTTTTCCTCAATAATAACCTCCTGAAAACCTTACCTGTGGGCATCTTTTCCAGCCTCTCCCTGTCTAGGCTTAATCTGCGCAACAACCATTTCCAAAACCTGCCCGTGAGTGGTGTTTTAGATCAGCTGAAGCTGCTGGTGCAGATAGATCTGTTTGAAAACCCCTGGGACTGCTCCTGCGACATAGTGGGGATGAAGATATGGCTGGAGCAGCTCAGCGCAGGCACAGTGGTGAACGAGGTTGTGTGTGAGACGCCGAGACGCCATGCAGGAGTGGACGTGCGCTCCATTCAGTCGGAGCAGCTCTGCCCAGACTACTCTGATGCCTATGTCTCGCCAACACCCCCCACGGACGAGCCCATGGATGAGCGGGTCGTCACTACAGACGCCCCGCACAAGTTCAACCCCCCCAGCAGCACCGTTCCCCTCTCTGTCCTCATCCTCAGCCTCCTGCTTGTTTTCATCTTGTCTGTCTTTGTGGCCGCAGGGCTGTTTGTTGTTGTGATGAAAAAGCGCAAAAAGTCACAGAGCGACCGCACTAGCACCAACAATTCAGACGTCAGCTCTTTTAACTTGCAGTACAGCCTCTACAGCAACCGCTCTGGCCCCAAAGTTAAGGCCCCAGCCGGCCACGTCTATGAGTATATCCCCCATCCCATGGGCCACATGTGCAAAAACCCTATTTACAGGTCACGAGAAGGCAACACAGTGGAGGATTACCGTGACCTCCATGAGCTCAAGGTCACGTACAGGAGTACCCCTGACGATGAGAGGGATAGCAGTACGATGAGGAGCCCTACGTACAGTGTTAGCACCATCGAGCCACGTGAGAACCCCTCCCCTGTCCAGGATGCAGACCATTTCTTCAGAGGCATCCTTGAGCACGATAAGCAGTCCCCCCATCCGTCAATCCCATCCATCCCAGCAGGTGCCAATTTAGAGTACAAGTACACAGGGCCTGTGTCGTACACGTACAACCCAAATTTTGATGTCAGACGTCAGTTCTTGCACCCGGAGAGGATAAGAGAAACAGTGCTCTATGGCACGGCACCCAGTACTGTTTATGTGGAGCCCAACAGAAATGAGTATTTGGAGCTAAAAGCTAAACTGCAGTCTGAGCCCGATTACCTCGAAGTTCTTGAGAAACAGACCACCTTTAGCCAGTTCTGAGCAACAGAATCATTAATGTAATGAAGCATTTTGACCCTCCTTTGAAGCAGTGGCTCAGTTTATAGGGTGCCTTGGCACGACACAAACAAGCAAGAGCGGAAGGAGTTTAAAAACGGGGTGTGCCGAACAATCTTATTCTTATTTCTGAAACATGACATTACAGGAATGGATCCAGCATTCTGAAACACGGATGAACAAAATTGCTCTCCTTAACTGACGATGCAAAATCTATTTTTCTATGGTGAAGATCGAATAACACACAAAAATGTAAGTGTACAGGTAAATCTTACCCAACTTCATTTTCAGGAATATAACCATACATAAGGTATATTGTGAATCAGAAAAGAAATGTTTATAAAAAATCACTCCTGGACAAAAACACTGTACAGCAGATCATCAAAACTGTGTAGGACTATTTTCTGCTGTAGTCTGTAAGTAAGTATTTATTGATATAATCTGCCATGTCTTTTCAAAACTTTTGATTCTACATCAATATTACCTGTGTCATCATACTCCATGATCCTCCGGAAAAAGGCTTATGTTTGTAGTTTCATTTACCGTAGCTCTGCATTGTAAAAGTGGCTTTTTTTGAAAGTGGCACACCCCCAATGTTCAAAAAAGACTGCGTCATTTGAAGAAGATGAAAAAAAAAAAAGTGTCTTTGTATGCTTTCTGCACTTTTTGGAATTGGAAGGCGGGTTAGCCTTCAATGAGCTCTCATAAAGGAGATTATTATATTAAAAATGAATATGGGTATTCATTCTTAATATGTAGAATTGATATGTTATCAAAACAAAAGTTCATAAATGATATTTGAAGTATTAATTCTGTTGTGTAATACTGATATTTTAATCAATGTAACACCTATTTTTATACAAGCATTCGCAGATTCTCTATCCCTTATCAACTTGATTTGTTTTGATTGCTTTGCACTTATTGCACTATATTGACCAAACTATGTTATTGTCATCAAATAAACATGATGTCAGGTTCATATAATGTGCTTATGAGGAGATTAAGGCTGGTTGGGGGATGATATGAAGGAGGCCATTTGGGTTTGGTGCGACAGTGGATGAAATTATGAATCATGGGATTTGAGAGCATGTATTTTATTTTGAAATTGGCTATGTTGTGGACTCAATCAAAGCGAATAAGGATACAGTATATGCCTCACTCATGGGGGCAGCTAGTGTCTCAGTGAGGGTTGGAATCAATGCATTGCAATCAATGTGCATCATCTGAGGTTTTCCCCTTTGCAATTACACCATGACAACGGCATCCACGTTGCCGCCTGGCAAGCTCTGATTTGGTCATTTATAAAAGCATCGCTGGAGGTGACTTGAAATGAACTGCTGTTTTATCAATCTGATGTCAGTGGGTAGAAATTTTGATGAGACATACAGCTGCTGGATGAAGAGTATGGTGCCTCAACCACTTCTCTTTTTTTCTAATCTTTTGTTAATCCTTTAGATACATTTCTTCATTTAAAGGAGCAGTGTGTGGGATTTAGTGGCATCTAGTGGTGAGGCTGCAGATTGCAATCGTCTGAAACTTCTCCCATGTGCCGAGCTTCCGGTTCGTGTTTCCTTCAGTGTTCATGGTTCAAGAGTTTTTTTACTTGCAGCTGAATTGTTCATCGAGGTCTCTTCCTCGTCTAAACAAACAGACCTGGTGTCTTAAACCGGTAAAACACTAAAAAAAAAAGCAGTTTCATTTTAAAAGTCAGTGTTTTGCTGAAGCTGTTTGGCTGCTAGCCTCACACCCTGTTAATATCTGCTCGCCTTTTTTCGATGATAACTTAAGACCCAGACATTCAGGAGGTTTTTGCCAGCCGCCGAATTATCTGTAGAGGTCTCTTCCTCGTCTAAACAGACGAACCTGGTGATTTAAACCGGTAAAAACACTAAATAAAGCAGTTTCATTGTAAAAGTCAGTGTTTTGCTGAAGCTGTTTGGTTATTTTGCTCGACTTTTTTCGATGATAAGTTAAGATTCAGACATTCAGGAGGGTTTTACCAGTTGCCGAATTATCAACAGAGGTCTCTCCCTCATCAAAACAAACAAATCAGGTGATTTAAACCGTGAAAACACAGAATTAAGCAGTTTCACTGTAAAAAAAATTGTGATTTTTCGATGCTGTTCAGCTCGTCGTGGTGGGGCTGCTAACAATGGTGGCCGATTTTAAAAAACACAATTGACCCTATCTAGAGCAAGTGTTAAGGGTACTGTAGAAACATGGCGGTGCAACATGGCAATCTCCATTGACCAGGACATATTCCCTATGTAGAAAGAAACATCTCATTCTAAGGTACCAGAAACATAACAGTCGTTGATGTTATATTCAATTTCAGCCAATATATTGCCCTAAATCCTACACACTGAACTTATAAGAGAAGGATATTAAAGGTATACCATGTAGGATTGTCATGCATTAGCGGAAGTGAAAGTAAATGCCCAGGTTCACTCTGGTTTGGCGTTTTGCCTCACTGTACTTGTTTTTGTTTGGCGCTATGTCTCTTGGATGCCTTTTGCTTATGGCATCTGGTTGCTACCTTTTTATAAAACCGCAACCTCACCTACGATGCTCATAAATCCCAAACACTCGTCTATACATTGTTTTTTTAAGACAATCCTGCTTAGTATACCTTTAAGAAAACATGTTGAAAATGGTGCATGTTTTTGATTTTAAAGTCCAACTGAAAACACACTCAGTCACCCTTTTATGTTGTCAAAATGCTTTTTTTTAAATGTATTGTTAATAGTTTCTCATTATTAAAAGGAAGAAAAAGATGTGTATGTTGGATTGACAGCAGCAGTGGTGTTAGAGAACGAGAGACACAGTAAACAGACTCGCTCTGCAGCCTACATTTCATGTGCAGACAGTGTGTTGTTAGTGATATTAAAGAGCAGGGCCCACACCAGCATCTAACCGCACTGAGGTGACCTTTGCAGGTACATTTACACGCTGTTTAATGCGCTGCAGCTCAGCAGCTAATTAGCTATCTGCCCCAGTGAATGTTTGTGTGGTGCTTCAACAGGCGAAGGCGCAGGGGCAATATGTGTGTTCATGCTCGGAGACTTTAGCAGGGGAAGCTAATGCGCCTGTAGCTCTTGTGTCATGTAGCAGGCTGCTGGTGTGACTGATTGGCTGCATCAAAATGACAGATTAATGCAAACCCAGGGGTCGCCGTCGTGACACCAGAAATGTAATATATAAATGTCTCCCTATGCTGTAGCAAACACAAAAAAATGCAATTTAATTTCAGTTGGACTTTAAGTTACTCTGACCCACTTAAATCCAATATGCAAAGCAGGTCTATAAAAATGCAAAGGATGCACCGTGCCACCATTTTCAGTGTGCAGTGAGCATCACCATTTAGGAATCCAATGTTCCCTAACTGAGACAGGCAGGGATCTCTCCGGAGAGGCCGTGTCGCTGTTAATCTGTCCCCTCGTTTCCTCATTCGGAATTTGGATTATTGTGAATTTATAATTAAATCTGCGAAAATAAAATGTATTTTTTCAGTTTAATTTCACTCAGGTGCCAGCTGCCTTTCCTCAATGACAACAAAAAAAACAAAAAGAAGAAAGAAATGCAACCAGCCTGCTTGGGGTCCTTCTTTTGCTGGATCTTTTCATAGAAGCCCAGAATGAGAACAGAAGGCACCATTTGGGAGATGAGGAGTCCTGGAACCGAGTGTAACTGTGGATGTGTCATACATGTAGCAGGGGATGTGAATCATAGCCAAGGAGTGTGTGCAGTTGCCCAGTATTGGTGGCCTATGGGATGGCACAGTGTTGACATGGGTTTCTATTTATTTTCCTGATGCCAATATGTAAAGGACGAGGATGGAAACCAACCTGATGTGTGCACTGATAAAATGTTTCAAATGTAAAGTGCAATGCTATTTTTTCTTCTTCGAGTATTATATATTTTCAGGATGATTTGGCGAAGTTCACATAATGATTGAGCACAATTACATAATCACTGAATCATGCATTCCAAATGGGTTTGTTATTACTGTATCTGTGTGTATGTTACACTCTACCCACCCAAACTCCTGTCCCAGAGTAATGGCTGCATGAAGCATCCCACTGCAGGAAGCTGGAGTGAGTGTGTGTGTGTGTGTGTGTGTGTGTGTGTGTGTGTGTGTGTACAGAGAAAGAGGGAGGGAGGGGGAGACTGTTGCCAGTTGAAATAATGCTTTTAATCAGCCAATGGGCTCTTTAGGTCTTAACACAAATGGAAGAATCGAGGAAGGGCAGAGAGTTTATTATGCCTTATCCTTTTATAGCCTTTCATGAGCTCTGTAGCTGCGATGCTATGCAGCCTGCACTTAAAATTATCCCAGCATCTCCAAAAGATTTCTGCACTGGTCAACATCTTGCGGAAAAAGTCAGAAAGTTCTGAGACGAAATACCTCGGCTCGTGTTGCCTCATGCTACACAAGAGCCCCCCGATTTACGGCTAAACCTATTGTGCGGAATCTGACGCGAGGCTGATGCAACGCGAGGCGTGATGTACGTGCAGATGTAGCTGTCACAGGAGTCTCACTCCCCGCTCGATGCACGCAGCAAAGGGAAACTTCTGAAGAGTTTGTTCTTGGCTGCAGCACACAATCCAACTCGTTTCAGATGGAGAGGTGGGAGAGACAGTGACGGGCAGTGTGTGCTCCAGTATTCTCTTACACTTCTGTGCTTTCGCACCATTTGAGAGTTAATCAGTGTGGAATTGTACAACGCGTGAAGCCCGTCCAAGCTGCATGAAGTGCTGGCTCGTCGCTCGGCTATTTTCAACTCGGAGGCGACCATTTTCTGACAGCGTACTGAAAATACCAGGCTAATTAAACATTTGCTGGATTTGATTTCGCAGTTATTTGCTAAAAATTGTACTTCAGTGCTTTTCAGATGGTGCTGGCAGAATTGTGTTTATGGTAAATAAAAACAGCTTGATGCTACACATGCACAGGGCCGGATTAAGCTTTTAGGGGTCTGTATTGTGTGTTTTGCATGCATCTCATTGCCTTTAAGTTCACATAGGGTACAACTGTAATACTAACTGCTCACTTACTTTGTGGTGTATGAACCTAAATGTATTTAGGGATATTTTAATATAAACATGAAGCAGAAGACTTTGACTTTTGCCAAAACTAAATACATTTACACCAGAAATTGATGCAGAAAACTCGCCAAAATTGAGAAAATTGAGTGTTTGCCGCTCGATATTTTCCCCCCAAACCTTCCGTTTCCTGTGAAAACCTTTGCCCTTGGCACCAAACTGAGATAGGCTGATTTTGCGGCCCCTGTACCGTAAAACACAAGGCCTCAGGATCAGGTAGCACAACCTCGAGGGCCCTATCTTTTCAGGTTACATTATGATCTGGTGGTGCACATTTGCAATTCATAAAATCACCACAAGGTGAATGCAAAACAGTGAGTCTTGGGGTTAAGGGTCTAGCCGTGCACATGCTCAGTTTCAGAATGGTTTGACATGTTTTATGTGCTGCTATGTAAGTTCCTATTTGTTTTATTTTTAAGGTTATGTTTGATACATTGATGGAGAAAATGGACACAATAACATGGAGTAAAGGAATGGTTGTAAATAGCGCCACAACTATTAGCCGATATGGCGATTCGTCATTCATCAATTCAAGAAATTAATTGTCTAGATGCAGATCTAGATATAAATTTGGCATTTCTGTGATTGGCAACGGACACAATCTGAACTCCCATGATGTGACGAACCCAGTGGCGTCACCAAGGAGCTGCCAGAGGGGGCCATGGCCCACTCTGATACAATCCCCCCTCCTTTTAAACTTGAGTAGACTTGTAGTAAATGTTTGCTGCTTACAATCAATGCACCCCTCCAAATTAAAGCTGTTTTTAAAGGAAAATTTGCCAATTTGAAGGACGATAAATTGCCTAACATGCGTAGTTACCTAACACATTAAACTAGGATTGTTGTGGAACTCAAAAGTAAAGTTAGAAACCAAAGTATATGTCTCCATATTTATATCGTTTTCAGAATTCTTTAAATTATATCATGCCGCTTGGTTTTGGTGTGCCACCCCATGATTGTCAGTGACCCCATCTGGCCACCCCTATGGAAAGTTCCCGTGGGTGCCACTAGACAAGCCTCAACCATCTGGTACACTAGAGGTGCGGCCATTTTTTAACCTGCATGCTTCATTCCCCACATTCGGACTGCGCCACGCAACATAGCAACAATATGCATAAATGATAATTAGGCTAATCCGTGGCCACCCTCTGCACACCGAGACAGATAGAGGGGGTGGACATTTCCCATATGCTCCCCTACCCCCCGAGCCAGAGATGCCTCGTCCTAGGTGCAGCCCCTTCGCATGTGTGCCACCCGGTCTCCATGATGATGTGAGCAATTGAGTTCAAGGAGATCTGGGTAATTGAGAGGGCAGGGATGGCATCTGACAGGCACCGATGGCTCCAGTGATTACTTTAATCAGAGTGGTTAATGGAATTCCTTCAGGCATGTAGAAATGCTCAAATGTTCATCAGCACTCAACCAATTTTTACCCCCCACAACCAGCAACACCTCCTCTCTTTTGCCCCATGTTACCGTAATTACCGATCACTTTTCTGTCATATTCATGCTTTTCTGCATAACACTCAGTTTGCTCCTCTAGTCTTGTGTAAATCCAAATCATTATGTGGGGGTTGTTTTATGGTCAGAATGCATTATGTATGAAGTGTTGTTATCATCAAATGTCATGGCAAACCTGTTAACATTTAAAGGGACAGTCAAGGACTCAATTATAGTAAAATCCGTATAAAATCAAGCACATACTCTGGTAAATAGAAAGCACTCGAGGTTTATGAATAACTGAGGTATTTCCAATCAAGGAGAAGAAAAGATGGGCATGTTTGGCTTTTATTTGCGCAAGAAAATGACAAATTACCATCTCTTAGGCTCTGTGGTGATATGTTCAACCATTCGTTCCCCAACTTTACTGTTCATTATCAACTTTCTGGTCTAATCAGCGTCTCAGTTAGCACTCCCACTGTCCAGCCTGTGCTGAATTATCTTCAAGAAATAATCCATTGCATTTAAAAGCACAGTCTGGATCCAGACTCTAATGCCATCTGCCGAATAAACATGCCTACTGTGGCTGGCTGGCTTTTATTCTATTTATTTAATTGGTTTGAGGACGTTTTTTTTTCTTTCTTTGGTCTCTTTTTTTGATACACATGTTTAAAAATGTGGCTTTTTGGGGGGCTTTTTTGCCCGGATTCATCTGTCTTATTATTTTCCAAGTGCTTTTCATTCACATGTCATTTCTATTATAAAATACGCATCTCTTTTCCCTCGAGGAGAAATGGTAAAATATGATAATTACTGCAAAAATAATTCAGAATTTTGTTTTTCATGTGCTGATGTGCTCTGAAACTCTTGATCTTTTATCATTTGATTCCAAAGCAGTGACTCAAAAATGCTCCACTTGCATTTCAATATGGTATCATGTACATATACCATATAGAGCATGTAATTATGCGAGAGATAGAGCCCTCCTTTTCGTCCTTGATTTGATGCCATAGATTGAAATCATGGAAATTTCAAGATGCCTTTATCCTGTCGTTAGCAGTAGTCTGATTTTTTTCCTCCAGTCCTATGTGTAGATAATGAAGTTAATATGGAGATGGAAATACTGAATACAAAATGGATACCAATTATTCTGTGATCTATGGATATCATATACTCTATTTACTGCACCACATGCTGTGCACATGGTTGGATATATTGTGCTGCAGATATGTGATCAAAGCTTCTAAAGAGGTATCTTTATGTCAGTGTGGAGGAGTGTTCTTTCATGCTGTATTTACTGTCATGGTTTTTCCCCCCTCCTCCCTTCTCTTCCTGTACCCCGCTCTCTTTTCCTGCTCCCACTGGGCACCCCTGGTTGTGTTCACCAGGCCTCCCGTTTTGTTTGTTTGTTTATGGTGGCTGCACCCGTTGATCCGGAGCCGCAGTAACCCTGTCGTTTGATAAATGGCAACCACAGCATTACTGACTCCCCAGCCGAGCCTGGCAACGCCCGGCCAAAAAAAAAGAAAAACTGGTTGATGTATGGCCTCCCTCAGAGTGTCAAGTCATTTAACTAGAGCCTGTCCAGGCAGCGGTGCTTCTATGTACGTCTGTGTGTGCTTTGGATTCCTGCCCTGACACATGTGTGTCATCACATGGCGGACAGAATGCAATAGGTTCCATAATGCATGAAAAATGCATGCTTTGCAGGTTATTGTCAGGAAATTGTGTCGCGCAAGTGCGAGTGACAGCTGAGGGACAAGGTCGAAGCGCGGTTGTCAGGATTGAGGACCTACGGGCAGGGAAGATATTTGTCTTTCCGGTTTGGAGGTTGCTTGAGATGTTTCAGTTATTAAAGGGGCACTCTGGAGATTTAGTATGGCATTTCCTATTCCGGTCTTATTCCCTGGGTGTCACATACGGTAGCGTAGTCAGCGGCTCTTGGCTTCAGACACACAAGGCACCTTACAGCAGTTTTTTTCAACCATGTAACGTAGTTACAGGCACCTGTCACATAACATAACTGTCACAAGTAGTTGTCATCAAGTGACATATTTGTTTTTCTAACTGTAAATATGATTGTTTTTCTAAACCCAACCCAACTACCCAAGTAGTTTTGACATTACGTTAACATTACATTTGTTTGGGGTGTCCTTAATGACAACTTGACATTAACCAGGATGACATTACCACAAGATGTCTTTGTATCAATCATTATGTCAACTTGTCACAAGCACAAAAAGAGGTGCATTTCCTGTTCATGTCAACTTGTCATAACAAAGACATCTTCTGGTAATGTCACTTTGTTTAATGTCAAGTTGTCATAATCAAGACAACCCAAACAATGTCAACTTGTCATTACAAAAACAGAATGACATTAATAACAGTCATAAACGTTTGACATGTACATAATGTTTATGACAGGTTCATGACCGTGTCATGTCATAGTTATGACAGTGTCATGTCACCCTTATGTAGATACCTTCAAGTAAAGTGTTACCGAAGCTTCAGTAGCAAAACCTATATTTTCTATGAAGACGGAAGTTTATTTTGCAAGACAGTGTTGCACGTAATGATACTGCGGCATGTAAAAAGTGGATAATAACAAGGACACTGACTCGTCATTGTTGAGTTGGGAGTAAGAATGTGTTGCATTTCGAGAATGTTAGGGAACCTGCAGGAGATGGTTTTAGACATAAATGGTCCAAGGTGATGCGTAGATATCCCAAATTTTAGCCCCTAGGCTCCAAAAACGACTGGATTTCCAATAATGCAACTCAGCATCTTTCATTAGACCTTGCCTGATACAAGCGTATGTCATGTGTAATAGTCGTCAAGTGACATACTTGTTGAAGTACTGTAACAAATATATTTATTTTAACCCAAACCATGATAGGGTTCGCCATCAAAACTACTTTCGGTTTACCCAACAAAACTACGTTTCCTTTGAAGATGGAAGTTTATTTTGATGGACAATGTTGCACGTAACGAGCGGATAATAAGACAGAAACTTAAATGTCCAAAACTGACACTAGACGCATACCCAGAGCGTCTTATTATGAAGCATAGGGCCACTGACCAAACTGCCATACTTGAGTTGGGAGTGAGGACGTGTTGCATTTCCAGAATGTTTGGGAAATTGCAAGAGATAGATTTAGACAAGTATGGTCAAAACTGAAGCAGCGATATCCCCTTTTTTAGCCCCTTGTCTCCGAAAAGAATTCTGGAACAAATAGTAGCCTCATTCATTAGACCATGCCTGGTGCTTCTTTTAAACTCCATGCCCCCAGTTTCTAATCAGGCTGTCTTTGTTGTCAAAATCAATGTATATTGATAATAACATGTAAAACTGAGTGCCCCTTTAACCCAGCTGTACATCTGGTTGTGTGTCATATGAATCAATATGCATTGTGATATATTACTATGTTTATATTGCTAAATGTTTTGTAATTTCACCCTGTAATGCTTGTCGGTCTCCCCCACTTTGGCCTCTTATTTATCACCGGCCTTTTAAATGACTTGGTGCTGTCCAATACCATTTACTGCTTTGTATATTACATTGTTTGCCCTACAGGTTTTCTTCAAATAGAAAATGTGTTTACATAGTTTGCTCTGCAATTAGATGTCCTATTGTTATTGGTAAAATTGGTTTCTCTCGAGGTGTGTGTATGTTTCTGAGGCTGATGGTTTGAAAGAGCCAGATAAGGCTTGTACGTGGGTGGCTTGTGCACGTCTTTGTGGGTCCGTCTCTGCAGTGCAGCCGTGCGCCCGTGCATACACTCCAACAGGTCTCCGATTTACAGTAAAATTCCACTCGTTAGCTCGCTCTCTTTCTTCTCCGTATCTCCTGCTCCCTTTCTCTCCTGTCCCCATTTTGTTTCTATCACAGTGGCTTTGGTGAGGAGTCTGCAGAAACCGGGGCCTTGCTAAAGGAATTAGACTGCGCGCTGGGAGATCGCTCAGATAATGAAATGGTGGGAGGTAGAAAAACTCATTTTCTCACTTGTGAGAGGGAGACATACTAATGTGGCTATTGAAAATACCACTGAATAGTTCGGACAAGGAAAAATAAGACAATTCCAACATCCAACAGTATTATTTGATTTCATCTCGCGAGATATAGTTGCTAAAAGGATAAAGTTCGGCGCCGGGTTTAACTATCCAAAATGGACTTGTCATGATGGGAAAACTATTGTTTTGCAACTGTCCTCCTCCCGGAGCGCGGTGAGTGACAGTTTGCTTGTGTTTGGACAATAGCAAGGCTGAAGTTGGCAGAGTGTGGGTGTGCTTGTTAAAAATTGGCTCCTGTGGAGGGGCTCTCAGAGCTCTTACAGCAGTGTTGACGTCAGCTACTTGTGATGTTCTCTGTGCTGTACGTGTGAGTGTGTGTGTGTGTGTGTGTGTGTGTGTGTGTAGGCTCCATGTACAGAGAGGAGAGAGTTAGAGTAGCGTAATGAAGTTCACAAGGGTTGAATGGTGATATTCAAAAACAAACAGAAAATGAGAAGCGATGCAACGTACAGCCAGTGTTCATGTACGAGACAGCTCATCACTTTAGTTACTGTATGACGCTGGATTTGTGCTGTGAGGGAAATAATGTACATTCTAGACTCAGATCAGACCCTGTGCATCAGATTCATTTGTGCATTGTGCGTCACCACTGGCACTGATCCACACAATGTGCTAAAATTATAAGATCTGCTGGAAGGTTTGCATGAAGAATCTGGTGAGACCATTGTTAGAGGACGAAAACCTTTTGGTTTCCTTTGCTTGTGTTAGTGACCTTCACTGTTCAGACTTCATTTCCTGTCGCTTTTCCTATTATCACATTCACTTACACTGCAAGAATTGAGTGGAACATAACATAAAGATGATGGCATTTTGGACCTGTTCCTATGTGCAGTGGTTAACATCTAATCCCTGCCAGTTCAGGGTTGCATTGCAATTTCATTTGCAGCCGTGTCGCCAGAAGAATATGTTGGCATTGTGCATTTCTGCAAACCAAGAATGCGTTTGTACATTTCATAAGGTATCATATCAACATTTCTAGGATGACATAGTGTATGAGCTCACTTTATTTGCCTTTGTCAGGTGGAGACCACTGTTCAAGACCTACAAACAACCAAACAGGGTGCTTTTTAGCGAGTCATCGGTAGTTTCCAGTTGCTTTTAGCCCCAGACATGAGTCACAGTGCGTCCACCAGGGGTAGTGCCTCAAAAAAGCGACTATTTCTTTACTGTGTTTCCGGAATACTGCCACAAAAAGGTGGTTGTCTTTTACAAAGTCACCGACTGGCTTCTCCAGCTGTGATTGTGCCACCGAAACCAGGTTTTTAAAACTCAAACACAATCTTGGATGTTGGAATGTAAAATTGTAATAATGGACAAATGTAATGCATCAGTGTTTGCAGAAGTGTTCAATGCCAACAATGGGGTTTTTTTGGTCGCCATTTTAAAGCTTATTTCAGGGCTTGTAGCACCTAGTAGTCATTATTAATAATAATAATAATAATAATAATAATTGTAGTGGCTATTTTTAGCCTGCATTGTTTTCGTCTTCATCTTAATTCACTTCTTAGAGACGACAGGAGACGACGTCTATGCGTTGAGTTGGCTTGGCAGCAACGGCAACATCCTAACAGTAGAACGACCGTGTTGCTCCGCCGATCTCATTTATTTTCTTCAAACAACACATTTACAACAAGGCTTCACTTCCTGTTCATAGCATGTGTGCGGTAGCCGCACAGGACCAATATAAAGAGTCAAGGAAGTCAAATGTATAGGAATTGAGTAACCTTACATGCTAAGAAAGTAACACCATTTGCATGTAACTTGACTTAACTAATTTAATTAAACCAAATAATGTAATAAATTGCCCCAGACTGATATTGTAATTACCGTTGTACCTATTTCAAAACTGAAAACTTTATAATCCAGGAATTCAGAAGATCAGGTGAGGCAAAGGGGACACTTGATTCAATAAGAATCAGTTGACTCGGATAGAAAAGAACATTTCTTGGGGACTGAATTGACTGTTCTGGCTCCATCACTCGTTTTAGTAACAGTTCTGATGGTGTCTGGTTGCATGGATGATCCTTGCACAATGATGAGTCAATACAGGTATGGGCGAGTTCATTTCTGACAGATAGGAATTTGAGTGTGACACCATTTATCAAACGACAGGGTTACTGCGGCTCCGGATCAACGTGTGTAGCCGCCATAAACACACAAACAAACAAAACGGGAGGCCCGGTGAACACAACCAGGGGTGCCCAGTGGGAGCAGGAAAAGAGAGCGGGGTACAGGAAGAGAAACACTAAAACATGCATTTCTACATCATCATTAAAATGATTCCATCATCAGTTTTGGAAAACATAAAGATGATATCACAATATCATATCATACATTTTATGACATGATTGGGGTTTATTACATTTTCTATCAGTTTAAGTGCAACATTTTACTCCATTTTTAGGAAATTACTACATTATTGAATGCTACAGGGCTTTTACCGCACTCTTGCTTTAACACTCCCCTGCTTCCTCTTCACACTTTTATACCTGTGCACCACCTGGTGTGGGGTAATCCATTTTCTGCAGAGTGTGACAAATCAGAGAACTTAACCTCCAGTTTTGCCCAACAAATTCAAAGATTAAATCGAGCAACTTTACATCAACAACCTCCTGTAGTCCCCGAGCGGCCCCCGATATTTACACCTGGTGCGAAGCAAAGTGAGGCACGACGCAAACAGTGGGAACAAGTCGGCACCGTGTATCTCATTTGCCATGTTAAAGTGTGTTAACAGGAGGAATTAGCTCTGAATTAAACCACTAGAGATTCCCCAACTCATCTAACTGCCAAGATGTTATTATAGACTCCATATAAATGTGTAAGGTATCATGGGAGAATGTGGTTATTGAATTATGCCAAAATTAAACCATTAGCAGGGAGGAATCAATCTAACCAACTGGAAACAGCAACGTGACTCCGCTCAGCGAGAAAGTACGGTTTCATTTTGTTGCAGACGTTTTGAAGGGCACTGTAATGTGTCTCTTTATTTTTTTCCTGCATGACTTTGTGACAGTATGATATGAAAAATGCCTTGAAAAGCAATATAAATTGGTTTACACAGTGACCTGTGGTAAAAATGCATTCCATGGGTGCAAACAGCTTCCTCTTCTGTAGATATAACCTTAGCAGGGGCTTTTTTTCCACATAAAATATCCTCTGCAGAAAATAAAGAGGGATTTAATTGGCCGGCAGTAAAAGGTCTGTCCATTTTTGCTCTTGAGGCTGACATTCTCATTTTTATGCTGCCTTTGCTGCGAGCAAATGTTAAAGGCTGGGAATCTGACTCTGTCAGCACAAGTAGCATGGATGCTAAGCTAGAGATAAGGTCCACACAAGATGCGACAATATCCACAGGTTTTCCTCCTGTTTATGTTTAATTGCATAAATTAGCAAGACAAGAAGCTGCGGAGATCATTTCAACTTTTAACAAAATGGAGTGCACGACTGAAGTGAACCCAAATTACTCTGCTCCTTTCTGCTGACTGAATGTTAACTGCTAATAGCTCCACAATTGGCCAGTTTACAGATGGCCAGTTTCTAATGTGATGATTGCAGCCTATGACCTTTGTGCTCTGTAAAGGATCCAATTTAATATGGAGCATGGGTGATATTTCAGTCAGAGAATACTTGAGAAAAATACTGGGAAAAAGTGAAGAAAAACATTTTTGACGTGCCATTTTTAAAGGTCCCATATTATGCTAATTTTCAACTTCATTATTTGTATTTGGAGTTTTTACTAGAACATGTTTACATGCTTTAAAGTTCAAATAACACTTTATTATTCTCATACTGTCTGCCTGAATATACCTGTGTTCACTCTCTGTCTGAAACACTATGTTTTTGTGCCTGTCTCTTTAAGCACCCGGTTAGCTCTGACTGGTCAGTGTTTCCGGGTGTGCAGGTGCAGCAGCACATGACCCGCCCTGCTCTGCTTTACTCTGCCTCTGATTGGCTTACCCTGACATTCTTACCCTAATCCGAAGCAATGTCCTTCTCCTTACCTTAAGCTGTGTTCAGAGGGCTAGGAGGTTTCTGAGGACCTGACGTGAAAAGCCCCTACTTCCGGAAAAATGCGTTCATCGCCTCACATCGGACCTTGGACGTAAACAAACATGCATGCCCGCGAGAAGATTCTCGCTTGTTGTTAGCCTTTTCGGCTAAATGAAGAGGTCAAAGACATTTTGTGAATGTATGGTGTTGACAATGTTACTAATTCTACGTATAATTATACAAGTTCAAATGTTCAAATTGCATGTAGCAGTGGAGAATTTGCTTAAAGACGTCTTTGAGATGCATTTCTTTACCTAAGAAAAATTATTTGACTCACCGGTAGTGAAGGGGGCTGCCGTTGCTCTAACGTCATGCCACGTCAACTCGGGGTCCTCGGGTTGCTACACTTCCACACGACGTTCCGAGTGAAAAATTCTGCTCCGACCACGTGTTCGAAGCAGTTTTACCCCGAGTTAATGATCAGGACCTCAGAACCTCCGACCTTATGAACACCACTTAAACCTTACCAATCCAACCAACAGAGGAAACAAGTAGTAACCAATCAGAGGGCGAGTAGGGCAGGCCATGCCTTAACTATCCTAAGAGACGCAATTCAAGGACTGCAACAGGAAATAAAAAAAGGACCAGTTTAGGATGTTTTTGTTTCAAGTTTGAAATGATCTAAATAGCATAGTTGTGACATCACAACTTCACAGAAGTCCCAACAGCTCATTTTAAGACACAGTTTCTGTCTCCGTAAATTGAGCATTTCGATACTTTTACAGTATTTATATAGCACCTATACCTGCGTGATATTAAAACAGACATGGCAATGTGACTTCTCACAATATGGCACCTTTTAGTACAACAAATTACTTGGTGGTTCCCATTGGCAGTGAGAGCCATTAGAAAAAAGAATATAATTTTTCGGAACAATACAAATGTCAAACAGTCAGCACCATCCCCACACCACTATGACAAAATCTCCAGTGTTGAAGTGCTTCACTAAAGTGATTACATTTATTCAGTCATAGCGTGATGGAATTAATAATTCATTTCAAGATAATTACATACTACTGTGCCTTAAACATCCGTTTGTGTGCTTCTGAAAACCTGTTAATAGCTTTAAAATGAAAACGTGATTTCAAAATTGGATAATATTCAAATGCGGTGGAAATTGGGGTCCCTGTAGGTTCCAACTTAATGTAAAAAATTCAAATAATCAATTTGTGCCTCTGAGATTACTTATGTGGTAATAATTAAAGCCAGGAAGGCTATTACAAACACAAGAAGCACAGTAGCTGGAGTGTTATCTCGCCGACCTGGCTTTTGATTTCAGGTCTCAAAACATTGCTCACTTTTTTTTTGTATTATGAGATTTTCTTTGAAGTTGTTTTGAAGCCACATCTCATCAATGAAACTCATCACTCTGTATCACCAGGAGAAAAAAAACCTTTTCATTTGGAACAACAAAAGGGATACTCTGTCTGGACAGTTGGTTGGTGAGATTCATCAGAAATAACAGAAGAAGGACCACAAGTGAAAAGAGGCGCTGACATGGTTGCGGTCTTTGAAGCAGCCGATCATCTTTACTCGTCTTTATTCACGACCTCTGCACCAGTTCTCCCAGTGGTAGCTGTCTGGATGGGAACTCAGGGTTATGCGCTATTGTCATAAACAGAAATCGAAGTTGTTGGGAATGGACTGTTTAACCTTTATTTCATAGATTTCTCTACTGAAAACATGTTTGATTTCTGAGCAAAAAACTGCTTTGCATTTTTACTTTGCCAGTGCAACCATACTGTCAGTACTGGGAACTCATTGCTGAAGGGTACAACAGTTGTTGTTTGCATCCACTGCCAAGAATTGTCATGCCCGAGCTGATGAATCCATAAATGCCTCCTGATCTCCAGCTTGTTTGGTTTACCTCTGCCCTTGTTGTGATCATGCCTCGAATGCTTTGAAAGAAATGTGTCTTCAAACTATATTGTCTAAGATCGACAACACAATAAAAACAAAAAAGCACATTAGAACTGAATAAGGGGATTTTTAAAACATGCTTTCAGTACTTTTACTGAAGCTACCAGTAGGTGATATTTCACGCTGGTGCAATGCTTTGAGCATGTCGACTTTTGACCATTTTCATGCTAAAAATGACAAACATTCACGGTTACCCCATGATGGTACAAATTTTCCCCCAGCTGGGGCGGAACGGCTTCCAAAACTGCATGAATCCCACTACAGAATTCTTTCCAGGGCTTACAGCTGCTTAACCCTTAGATGCATTAAAACCTACTGTACACTCTCCCATAAGTCATAATATCACTCTGAAATATGCTTCTTTGCTACTAAACTCAGCCAACATGTCAGGTAATGAGAGGATATTAAAAAAGATTTCTTGAGAAACACTTGGAATATGACATGCTGAAATGTTTTTGTCATTAAAATATACACCTATGAATGCACACTCTTAGAAACAGGGGTTCCTTAAGGGTTTGTGATACAACTAAGGGTTCAATTAAGAACACTTTTCATCCAAAGAGCCCTTTTTGTAGGAAGAGCTATTGAAGGGCTCTTCGTAAGAATAAGGGTCCCATTAAAAACCCTTATTTGGAAGAAAGAGTTCGTCAAGGATTGTTGAGAGCATGGGTGTTAAAACAAACATTCCAATATTTACCCATGTTTCAAATGGTATACCCTTCAAATGTTTAATTTCGCTTGTGCTGTTCCATGATTTATATTATAATCATTTCATGCCGTACAATATTTAATTTCGTATCTGTATTGAACAGGCATTATATCTGGTTAATGGGCAGAAATACTGTCCGCTCTGTCAGTGTGCAACCTAATAGAGATTCACTGCGCCACTGAAATTATTAAGGCTGTAGTAGTAATTTCACAAGATATCCGCCCCTGGAAAGATAATTGTGAACCATAATTGTTGTGGGTTGACCTGGAGCACATCAGCCCAGGCCCTAGGGAGCATCTTGAACCCAAGACAACTAGATGCTGTTCCCTTAGCCCCAGATTAAAATCATGATTAGTGGTATATGAAAAGGTTCCCAGTAGAACTCCTTGGGGTGTACCAGAGGACACCCTTAGAATATTAAAGCACCCTTGGAAGGTGGACAGGTTCTGGACAGAAATCTAGATAAGATAGAATACCTTTTATAGGGGGTTCTGGATCAAATGTTTCACACATGGTTCTGGGGATGTTGGGTTCTAGGTGGAAACTATAAAAAAGGTCTGCTAGAAAGTAAATACGTTTTTTCTATGGGGACAAGCCGGAGAGTGCCACATGGTTTCAGGTAGCAAGAGACTACAGTAAGGGTTAAGATCCACCAGATTTACAGATTTATGAACATGATGGAGCAGAAGAAATGGATAACGTGTGATAAATCTTTTACGAAATCTTTATTGTGGACACTATAATTAATAAAAAATATAATATAGTGTGGAGAGGAATGAATTTCAATAGAGGCTGTATTTATAAAGCTGTGGAATCCCAATAACTGCTAGATGAAGCATGAATGTGCTCTGTGAATTTCATAACACTGATAATTCTAGCATACAGTAAATGTAGAAATGGTAGCCAATGAAAAGTCTAGTGGTGTCACCCAGTAAGTTGCACTATTTATTCATTTTATAAGTCAAATTAGCAACCAAAATGATCATAATTTTCAATACATACAGAACACACATTTCACAGCATTTCCCTTCTTCAAATGGTCTTCAAATTGAAGCCTGAACAACAGACATATTGTTAAAAAAATGTACACAAATTAGATTGTAATCAGCAATTAGTGCCAGATAACATTTTAAACAACCCACTCCACCTGTATTTTTTTAATTCTTTGAGGAAGTTAGTCATGGTAGAATAGTCAGACCCAGGTGAAAGAGTGTGTCTAAATCATTCATGGCATTTGTTTTAACCTGCCTCAAGTACCAGATGGTAGGGATTTACCTTGTCAGGATAATTTAGATCATGTCAGGTATGGTGTCAATCACATACAAAAAATACCTGACAAATGCTTTCCAGAATAAAAACTCCTAAGTTGGCAATAAATAATCAAAAACGTCCCTTCACATTTTTCATCTTTGTGATTTAATAGGGGAAAATGTGACAAAATAGTGTCTTTTTCCTCATTTCAGCTCATCAGTGTACCAAATAAAAAGTGGGTCATCCCTCCATCCGTGATTTATTTGTGCTACAAGACTCCAAAAGTAACTTTTCTTCTGGATTTTCTTGTGATCAGCGGCCTCGGATGAAAGGAAAAAAAAGTCTTGAACTTCCATTACAGTATATCCATTCTATCAGCCTCTGAGTCCAACCTGATAGATGAGTCTCGCTGGTGTCCTAGAGTCACCCGTACAAGCTGATGGTCCTACACTGGAAGCCCAAACCTGTTTTCCCCATGAACAAACTCTTGGCAAAGGGGGTTATTGATCCTTTGTTCCTTTTTAAGGCTAATTATCCACTCCACCGCTAGTTCCTGTTATCGATGTCCTGCTCTTCATCCCTGCTCATCACACCGAGGGAGGAACTCTTAAAAAAACACTTCTGATGGTCATCTGCCCGCGGGGTAGGAGGAAGCACTTTGGCCATTTCCGCACTGCAGCCACTGCTGTATAACTTAATATAATGCTAAGGAGAGTGAAAATACAAACTGGCAAATCTGGTGACTAATGAGCAGCCAGGCCTGCAGTTATCAAGTCTGTGTCTCAAAATGGGGGTTCTGACCTGCAATTAATGAAAAGGGAGCCTGTGGCTGTCACATTCATCATGACGTGAGCTTCCACATAATCCTTAAATGTATTTATATCATGCTCATGCTAAAAATAAAGAACAGTCATTGAGGCAAGACAAAGACATGATTGATTCAGGATGTCAAATAACCTCATAGCTATAAAGGCACATATGGTCAAAATGTCCTTGACACAACCTCTTTAGCAATAAATTGGCAGGGGCTTTCATAACAAACAGCTGCATTATTCGCAGAATAGGTGTGCTGTGAATTCCAACGTAACCCTGGCATGAGAAAGGGACCGGACCCTGTTTATTGAAACGGTCCAGCCGTGATAATGAAGGGACATTCATCTATTCCAATGCTTTGATAAAGCATCAGCCAGAGCTCGCCAGCCAAGCTAATGGATTAGAATTTAATATGGGGCCCGTTTTTATTAAAACAAGTGTCCCTTTAGGAAAATCCTTGGCAGAGGGCTGTTGTGGTAAACAACGCCCGCGGACTGACGAGCTTTCTCTCATCACACATCTCTACTTCTCTCTGTCTCGCTCTCTTTGCTCCATCTCCCCCCACACACACCCACCCAGCCATCACTATGCAAAGGAAGTGATTGATTTGCTTTCTCTTGTGAGTGATGATAAGCTGCAAACTCATTAAGATGGCTGCCGCCATATCCTAAGAGCATGTTGCGCAAGATCCAAATCATATACACTCCATCCTCTTTATGTGGAACTTCCTGAATTATTGAGGCGGTTTATTTACTTGAACTGCCGGCCCGAAGAACGAATCGCACCCTTATATTGGTGGATTAGAAGTTTCATTCAAAGGAGATTCTGCCTATTTTGTTACTTTTTCTCCTCGAGAGACTATAGAAGATAGATTTAATCCTCCGGGGGGAACGATGAGCTGTATCTCTTGAGACTGAGGGAAAATAGATACGGGAGGGATGCAGACGCTGGCATAATTACTGTTTTGATTTTAACCGACGAAAGTACTGCAGTTGCGAAACTGATGGGATTAGGCCAGTGGCAGGTATTATGTCTATACATCCAGATAAATCATTTCTAACTGTGATAAAATATACTCAATTGCCATTAGGAACACCTAGCTAAAACCAATCCTACCTTCATAGGGATTATAATCGTTGCTATACAAAGATCTTGGATGTACCTTTGTTGTTTACTAGAAGTGTTTTATGGCATTGTCCTTGGGCATTCTCTTATACAGAGGAGAGAATGGTCAATGTCATTCACAAGAAACAGAGCTTTCCTGTATAGAGTGCTGCAGGAATGATGTTTTTTGTGGGCCAACCTGGAAGTTTCCATTGCCCTGGTTTACCTTCACAAAAGCCTAATGGGACTTTTCCACTGAACTTTTGGATTATCGCAGAAAATAAGCTCGGTTGCAAAAATATGGCCCTCAAATACAATTGCTGTATTTAAGAAGATCGTGCAAAGGTAGTGGTACCTTGTGAAACTACGCCGAGCTGGCACTGGACATAGATATGATGTCAGAAAGTCACTGGACTCTTACCTTGGACAGACATTTAATTTAACGTTAGAATTTTACATTGCATGACGTGTTGTAGACATTGGGTTTGGTTCTCCATAGCTTATGACTAAATGTAGGTATTAGACGTCAAGATGATGCTGACATGAGACGTTCGGAAGACGTCTGATTTTGGTTACTGAACAACACGACTTAAAACCAATAAAATATCAATGTCATCTGAAGTCAGTATTGGACGTCAGATTGATGCTGGCATTAGGGATTGTCCAGACACTGAGTTTTTCGTCATTTGATGTCACTATCAAATTGGCTAATTGCTACACAACCTAAGGCATCCATTGGAACCAACCATTTCTGCATAGCTTGATGGTAAAGGGGCTAATAATGCACCAAAGTTGGGCTAAATTTTGGCAAAGGAAAAGCTGGCTTGGACATTTTCAAAGGGCCCCCTTGAACTCTCACCTCAGGGTATGTGAACAAAGATGGGTTCTGTAGGTAAGCACATGTACACCCTAAACTTGAGAAGGCTCGTTCCCAGTAAGTGTTTTGTAGCTTAGAATCGATGTAGTCCTTCCAATAAAAGCTGTATATTTGTCTTTAAGAAAAAAGACAACTGGCCTATTTGAAGAACATTGAATAACCTAACATTGGGGTGTCAAATTAATTTTAATTTGAGTTAAGGGGCCACATGCAGCTAATTTGATTTCAAGTGGGCCAGACCACTGAAATCACTGCATAAGGACCTTTAAGTATTAACCCTTTCAAGTTTTTTGTCATTCTGAAAACTGTCATCCATTTCCCAAACGAAGAAAGCAAATTCAACAGTATGTCTTTGTTTTTCCACATCCAGTCAGTCTGCTACTCGCTTTCATTACATGTGGCTTTTTTTTTTTCATAATTCTCCACTAAAGTGGAAGCTATTGAAGAAGCAGGTTAAGTCATCCCCTGCCTTACAATCTGACGTTTTGTCACTCCCTCAACAGCAGGGTTCCATTACTACTGTTTTAAGACAGAAGTCGGATACGGACGCTTTTGCACTGTAGCTGCTGGTTGACAAAATGTTCAATATCTTTAAATATTACCCTAGAAAGTACATATTGTTATTTTTTGATACCCCTGATCTAATGCAATAAAATAGACTTGTGGAACTCAAAATGTTAACTTTACCATTATTAGTTCATGAACATCAGATAATTAGTAACATTAATTGTAAAATAAAACACCAAAGTATCCCATATGCTATTATTTTAGTCTCCATATTGACATAGTTTTTAAGTAACTATATGTTCCAATAGCAATGAAATTCAATTATGGCTTTTAGCTGTGATGTGCCTCTCCAAGATTATTAGTCACCCCATCTAGCCAAAAATTTCTGGGGGTGCCACCAAGCGTCTGGCAACAACCTCTGTAGCATTTAGCCACTTGTTAGCAACACCCCCATTTTGTAGCGAAAACGGCTAAAATGACATACCCAAATTAAAATGACGGTAGCTTCTGAACCGCTCTGACTACATGCATGCATGAGATCTTGCTAGAAAGAAATCTCCCTGAAGTTTCTTGTGAAAGTGTCAGAAACACTCTAGGTGAGACAGAGACAGAGTAATGGGCCTCTGAAGTCAGTAAAAAATTGAAGATTTTGCCTAAAATAAAATATAAAATGTTTTTCAGGATGAATAACTGTCTGTGGCTTCATCTGAGCAGCTAAATGACACTGTGGGGCTGTAGGCACACTATCGATGAACATTTGTTTCAAATTTGAAGAAGATTGCTCCAAGTATGACTATTCTACAGTGTTTTTTCCATGAAAAGATCCAGGCAGAGCTCCAAAAGACAAGTCGGTCACTCCAGGTGTGATTGGCGGAGTTAGAGAGGTTAAAGCTTCACAAATGTACAAGTTGGGAATTTACTGGTAAATTTTATGCTGTCGAACAAAACGTAAAAGTCTCTTAAGCTTATGTTAAAAACCCATTGACAAGATGAGGGAACCAGAAGTGCTAAAATGCTAACTCATTTCCTTGTTTTAGGACATATCCCTGCACCACTCTTTACAGCAACAGTATAAACAGCATCTAATGTCTTTTGTTGGTGACCTATAGTTTATAAAATCAGAGCGTGCCATACCCATGTATCTGGGATCAACACTGTGTGACATTAGTTACCACATTTATTGGTTGTAACTATCAAACTGGCAACTGAGAATATATATCGTAGTAGAATAATACAACTTTACATATGGGAATTCCTGTACAGTTGTTCTTAAATATTAAACAGATTGTGGGTGTCCGTGACTTTCTAGATCATTTATGTAGCTCGAAATGACAAAAAAAACGCGTTTGAGTGCCACTCAGCTTTGTCATTCTCTCATCTCATATGCTCACTTTTTTCTGACTCCATATCCCCAGATTTTTTTGTTTTCAAAGTTGTCGTGTTCAGCTCCAACCAATAAATTATCACACTTTATGCAGCTCCCTCTGGATCCACCAAAAGCTTTATACAACTTTGTTTTTTTTAAAAAAAGAAATGCAGTAGTCCTCTCCATGTCCTGTAAACAAACTTTGGTGTGTGATATCAGCCAAGTCCCACTTAATTCCTTATTTTTTTGGATGTTGCATACACTGCTTTATTAACTTGTAATTGTTTTTGATTTATAAACTATGATAACAAAAAAATTTAAAAAAGAAAGTTACAAAAAGTACAATGTGTGACTATGCAATAATAAATGTCCTCCAGGCTTCCATACTGGTGTTCTCTTTTTGTTCAAATAAGGACACTACAGAGTAATGTTTGGCAGAATGCACTGTAAGTCTATCATACCTTCCATTAACATATGCAAATGTGATTAAGTCACATTTAATCACGCCAGGTGTCACTCAACTCCGTACTCATTGCATCCACTGCCCGCTTGGCTTCAGACTGCACAAGCAGAATCCCAGAGTCCAAGTGATTCAACAGAGATTTTCATTTGAGATGACAGGAATGTCAAAGGACTCAAGACCGGCCCCCTTGTTCCCTTGCCAACGTTACCTCTGCAGGTATATTTGGAGACCTCAAGTCACTTCTTTTACGTAACAGGCCATTACTTCTGTACTCCCTGTTGGGGGATGTGGCTTCAGGCAAAATACATAGAGACAATTCGGACTCTCTTTCCCCATTTGCGCCTTGTCGAGCGTGATCATTGAAATGGCATGGCAACTCACCAGAAAATGCTGTGATTTGGACTTGAAGTTGTGGACTTTCACTACTGAACCAGGATTGTAAAGTCTACAGAACAGACTTCCTTTTTTTGGTAAGAACAAATGAAAAAAGAATCACATTTCTCGTTCAGAAATTAGTCTAAATCCAAGTGTTAGGCCCTCTATTCCGATGCGGTCACTGTTATGACCGTGCTGTGTAAGGGTTAACTATCCCTACACGTGTTTTGAGAAATTCATCATCTCCTTACACTCCATCTCTGAATATAGCTTCCAGTAAAGCCTTGGCCCCGGCTCAGTGGGAGACAATGGACGGGTTCACTCATTCTCACTCAATCTTATATTTCCTTGGTGATGTATCCAGCAAAGATAACCGGTGCCAGATTATCAAATATCTTCTTAGAAGCATTGGTTGAATGGCCTCTATTGTCAGATACAATCCCATATCCGCTGGTTGAGTAATTTCATGCAAATCCTTTGAGTTCAGGACGTCGGAATTGGTGGCATTGAGGTAATTTACTGGGCAACACTCGACAATGGCCTCATATTCACACCTACTAACAAACTGAATACTGATCAAAACGTGGTAGCTTCAGAGTGCTGAGCCAGTGAAGTGGTAAATGCATCTTGATGGATATGCTCCAGGAAAATCGAAGAACACCTTGACCCTGCTAAATATTAAGGTATGATAGTAAGCAAGAGGAAACTGTATTCACAAACAGCAAATGGATCATCTCCTAATAAGCAGTGCTATGTTCTTTGAGAATAATCTTTTGGCTGTACAGTCGTACTGACTTGTTTTAGAAACCTCTGAGGCAAATCGCAAGCAGCCCTGTTGGCCTTTGGAATAAATCGGAAGTCTTACTTTGGGAGGCCTTTTATGCCCATTGCTTGTTCTTAAAGTCTCACTCCCACAGTGTTATAGCTGCACTGTAGGCTTACGGTTAGAACATCTAAAAACTGCAAGATCATGACTTCAATCCCTGAAGTGGTTTGCTGTTGAAAAGTGCTTTATGCCAAAAAATAAGTTGTCCACTCAGCTCCACGTTGGTCATTTCTCCATTGAAGTGTGTTGGATTACCAGCGCTCTGTTGCTTTACTCCAATCTGTTGAATTTTAAAGTCCCTCAAGGGGCAGGGAGGATAGTGTTTGCACTGATTGCTTTAAATTTCTCCTTTTTTGTGGCATAATGGTAGTGATTAGCCAGCAGAAGAGGATACATCGACAATGAGTGTGCACAGAACAGACTGTATAAACTAAAACAAGGGTTATGTATGCCAGTATGAGATGGAATAGGAATATGACGTCGTCTTTTCTCATGAACGGAAGTATAGCTGTTGGCTGAATCCCTCTCAGAAGCTTGTGCAAAGACACAAATCTCCCCTCACAATTTGTGCAATTTAAGTAATTCAGTGCTCAAAACCCCTTAAATCCCCAGTGATTTTGATTAAGTGCGCATTTCCCCTCTTATGTTGTGTAGGCTATGTGTGAGAGAGTATACAGAGGAGAGACGGGCAGGAAGACAGAGAAAGGCCCGCTGCTATGTGCATGAACACACTCCGGCGGCGTTACTTACAGGATAACAAATTGATAACGAGTGACCTTTACCCCTTACATCTACCTCCTCTCTCCCTCCCATATTATCCGCGGATCAGTGCGCACACAGGTTTGCAGTTCCACATCATCCCATAAGTGCTGAGCTTTAAAAAGTGAGAGGGCTGGATGGTATAATCTCACTCTGGTGGCTAGTGAACATTCGGCTAGGTTAATACGGTCATAGGTGTGCATATGGCTCGACGCCCATTTTGCGGCGCACTCCAATGGAGCACAACTCTGCAGGGAAATCAAGAAGTCAAGGTACTATAGAACATTTAGCATGACAGCAAAACAGCCTTGTTGTTATTTTTAATGGAGTTTTGGGTCTCTCAGGATGAGAGAAACAAATGAACAATAAACACCACAGTACTACTGTCTGTTAGATTATAGTTTCTGCAAGGTAGCAACTCACAGTCCTTTAAATGGTCAGTAAATCATTCATCAATGCTTATAGACATTTAAATTAATTAACATATTAGTTATTTACAAACTTTAATAACTGCAGACCTGATGGGTTATCAGAGTGTACGAAACTAAAGTCCCTTTATTAAGTCATTTAACTGCAGACTTAATGGTATTAGAAAGTGAAAACTCCATGACCTTTAAGGCTTACTAACATTTATAGTTGCAGGTTTAATGTCATATAGGGGGGTGAGTAAGTTTTTAATTAAGTACCAGCATGAGTCAATTCGCTTAGACTACCCTGTAATAATCCATTTTTATTTTCCAGCCCAGTTGCCAGAATAAAATGTAGGCATTGCAAACCACATATACATTGCTTTTGTACATTTCATAGGTCATTTGTATGTTTCATACATATGACATGGTTTAGATTACACAATGAGTTTCTTTTCGCGAGGAAGAGAGGACGTATGTATGTACGTGTGTGTATGGCATGAGACTTTGGTGAGATGGCTGCCAAGAAGCACACTACTGTTTGAAACCAGTGAAAGGTGCGAACTTTGCAGCTATGTCTTTAGTGACTTGAGCAGATATTTCTTAATAACAGTTCGGGACATTTCCAGCCGTGTTTGTCATGACAAAAAAGCATATTTTTTAACAGGGGTTCAGGACATTTCCAGCCCTGTTTTTAGCGATAAAAATATTTTTTTTAAACAAGAGTTCAGGACATTTCTTGCCATGTTTGTCGCAACAAAACCTGGTATTTATTCACAACAGGTCAGATTATTTCCAGCCACGTTTGTAACAACAAAAGCAGGTTAGTTTAACAAGAATTAAGCACATTTCCAGCTGTGGTTGTAGCGATAAAAACTGGTATTTGTTTAATGAGAGTTTTTTTTACTTATTGTGTTTATTATGACATGACCTGTATGCTCTTGTCTCGTCCGTCTTGTTTGTCTTGTGTTGTCTCCACTTGTTTTATTGTTGTTATATTTATTCCTAATGCACCTTCAGTTGTGGCACTCCCAATTTCGTTGTATAGGTGTCTGTACAATGACAATAAAGGCTATCTTGAATCTATCTTGACATTATAGCTATGTCTGTAATGACAAAAACAAGTATTTTTAAACAAGAGTTCAGGACATTTCCAGCCATGTTTGTCGCAACAAAAGCAGGTATATTTTAACAAGAGTTTGGGGTATTTCTCAACATGTTTGTAGTGACAACAACTGATATTTCTTAACAAGAGATCGGGACATTTCCAGCCCTGTTTGTAGCAACAAAAGCAGGTATAATTTAAGAAGAGTTCAGGACATTTCCAGCCATGTTTGTAGCAACAAAAGCAGGTATAATTTAAGAAGAGTTCAGGACATTTCCAGCTGTTTTGATGCAACAAAAGCAGGTATATTTTGACAAGAGATCAGGACATTTCCAGCCATGTTTTAAGCGACAAAAACAGGTATTTTTTTTAACAAGAGTTCAGGACATTTCCAGCCATGTTTGTAGCAACAAAAGCAGGTATAATTTAAGAAGAGTTCAGGACATTTCCAGCTGTTTTGATGCAACAAAACCAGGTATATTTTGACAAGAGATCAGGACATTTCCAGCCATGTTTGTAGCAACAAAACCAGGTATTGTTTTTAACAAGAATTCAGGACATTTCCAGCCATGTTTGTAGCAACAAAACCAGGTATATTTTAAACAAAAGTTCAGGACATTTCCAGCCATGTTTGTCGCAACAAAATCAGGTATATTTTAACAAGAGTTCTCGACATGTTTGTAGTGACAACAACTGATATTTCTTAACAAGAGATCGGGACATTTCCAGCCATGTTTTTAGCGACAAAAACAGGTATTTTTAAACAAGAGTTCAGGACATTTCCAGCCATGTTTGTAGCAACAAAAGCAGGTATAATTTAAGAAGAGTTCAGGACATTTCCAGCTGTTTTGATGCAACAAAAGCAGGTATATTTTGACAAGAGATCGGGACATTTCCAGCCATGTTTGTAGCAACAAAAGCAGTTATAATTTAAGAAGAGTTCAGGACATTCCCAGCTGTTTTGATGCAACAAAAGCAGGTATATTTTGACAAGAGATCAGGACATTTCCAGCCCTGTTTGTAGCAACAAAAGCAGTTATAATTTAAGAAGAGTTCAGGACATTTCCAGCTGTTTTGATGCAACAAAAGCAGGTATATTTTGACAAGAGATCAGGACATTTCCAGCCCTGTTTTAAGTGACAAAAACAGGTATTTTTTTAACAAGAGATCAGGACATTTCCAGCCCTGTTTTAAGCGACAAAAACAGGTATTTTTAAACAAGAGTTCAGGACATTTCCAGCCATGTTTGTAGCAACAAAAGCAGGTATAATTTAAGAAGAGTTCAGGACATTTCCAGCTGTTTTGATGCAACAAAACCAGGTATATTTTGACAAGAGATCAGGACATTTCCAGCCATGTCTGTAGCAACAAAAACAGGTATTTTTTTTAACAAGAATTCAGGACATTTCCAGCCATGTTTGTAGCAACAAAACCAGGTATATTTTAAACAAAAGTTCAGGACATTTCCAGCCATGTTTGTCGCAACAAAAGCAGGTATATTTTAACAAGAGTTTGGGGTATTTCTCGACATGTTTGTAGTGACAACAACTGATATTTCTTAACAAGAGATCGGGACATTTCCAGCCATGTTTTTAGCGACAAAAACAGGTATTTTTAAACGAGAGTTCAGGACATTTCCAGCCCTGTTTTAAGCGACAAAAACAGCTATTTTTTAACAAGAGTTCAGGACATTTCCAGCCATGTTTGTAGCAACAAAAGCAGGTATAATTTAAGAAGAGTTCAGGACATTTCCAGCTGTTTTGATGCAACAAAAGCAGATATATTTTGACAAGAGATCGGGACATTTCCAGCCATGTTTTTAGCAACAAAAACAGGTATTTTTAAACGAGAGTTCAGGACATTTCCAGCCATGTTTGTAGCAACAAAAGCAGGTATAATTTAAGAAGAGTTCAGGACATTTCCAGCTGTTTTGATGCAACAAAACCAGGTATATTTTGACAAGAGATCAGGACATTTCCAGCCCTGTTTTAAGCAACAAAAACAGGTACTTTTTTTAACAAGAGTTCAGGACATTTCCAGCCATGTTTGTAGCAACAAAAGCAGGTATATTTTAACAAGAGTTTGGGATATTTCTCGACATGTTTGTAGTGACAACAACTGATATTTCTTAACAAGAGATCGGGACATTTCCAGCCCTGTTTTTAGCAACAAAAACAGGTATTTTTAAACAAGAGTTCAGGACAGTTCCAGCCATGTTTGTAGCAACAAAAGCAGGTATAATTTAAGAAGAGTTCAGGACATTTCCAGCTGTTTTGATGCAACAAAACCAGGTATATTTTGACAAGAGTTCAGGACATTTCCAGCCATGTTTGTAGCAACAAAAGCTTGTTTTCTTCCCATTATCCCTGCAAAACTCTATTAATGGCTTACCATTGATCTATTAGGCATTTCTATATCAATTATTAACTGTTATTTATTTAAAGCCATATTATACATTATAGAAATTGCATTATACTGATTCAAACATTGAAAGCATAAATTATTGGCTCTTAGGATGGCAGTGTTGGTCGGGCAGTCCATCACTTTGGTTCAGAAATATCCCAGCAACTATTGCATAGTAGGTAGTAGAAAAACTCCATCATTTTGCCATTGTGAGCATGTTAGCATTTAGCTCAAAGCCCTGCCGTGCCTTTAAATACAGCCTCAGAGAGCAGCTAGCATGGCTGCAGACTCTAGTTCTGTTTCGTTCTGTTTCAGATGTTACCCGTGTGTTCTGCCAATATATTTTACATAACTTTTTTTTTTGAGTCATCTTACTGTGTCAGGTTAATAATATTGAAAGTGACAGTGAAACTTCAGACAGACTGCGACAACTCATCATCACAAAGCTTCCTGTGATCTCTGCACACAGTCTGTCTTCAATATGTATGTTGTCTCAAGTCACCAGTGATCTTCAATGGATGCAACAATGATGAATTCTGACAGGTGACACATGTTAGGTGAGAAGATGGATAGCTGGGTATGACGCTCAGACCAAATAAGTTTTAAAATAAAGCTCCAGCAACTCCGACACACATACGGCTGCACATACATTCACCTTTACTGCCAACACCTGCTGTGTTTAGTCTGGGCTCACTGCTCAGTAATAGTAAGTGACAAGTTTCAACCGGGTGAGAGAGATGCGAGCAGCATTTGGAAACAGTGATTTGACAAATTTGAGACCTAAATTCAGCAAAATCTATTCTGGTTTGCTTTGATCAGATCAGTGACAGTCAGACAGAGAGGACCGTCTCTCCTGGGAAAACAGGATAAAATCCCCGGGTGGGGGGGGGGGGGGGGGGGGGGGGGGGGCTTCTGCTACAAAGCCAAAACACTGTGTGTGCGCGGTGTGTGTTTGTGTGTGTGCATGCCCCTTTTACAAATGTCTGTCCATGTTTGTTTGACATTCGTGCCCACAAATGCATGTCTCGGCATGCCATCGGAGGCGTAACACATACACAAGCAGCCTCTACCACAGACTTCCGTTGGATTGACAGTGAAGAAACAGGTTGGTGATGCCACAGTCCTCCACCGTGGCAGCCACATCCAACTTCCTTTCCATCTGAGTGTCTGCTTGTTGGTTGAGATCCCCATCGGGCTGTTTGTCAGTCACATACGCACCTCCAAGTGCGCAGGACAACAAATACTCCCAAGGAATTTCAGCGAAAAACAGCGTCTCCGAAGGGGTTGTTTTACTTTTAATGATGCCCATATTAGAGCGCTTGGTGGGAGTTTACTCCCACTGTCTCCTCGTGCCTCTGCCCCGGACTATTCCCTTGCATCAGACAGCCAGTGATGGATGGCTTAATTAAGGTGAAAGACAATGACTGAGTGCTTTTCATTGTGTTTGGTCTCAGTGGTTTGTGACAAAAAAAAGGAAAGAAAAAAAAAAGGATTGCTCGTTTAAAATGGGTCTCCTTGGGGAAATGTCACATATATCATTTAAACACATCTATCTGGTCCAAGTGAAATAACTTACACACATGTACATCCTTGGCATTTAGATTTGTCAGGAAGATGTGTCTCTTGACAAACAGTATGGTCGATTGAGTTTTTTTTTGTCATTTTCTCAAACACATACACCTGCAGGGATTTGGGACTTTTAAAGTCCTGTTTACTCCAAAGACAAGGACAAGAGGATTATTTTTGTCTGTCTTAGGTCCCCTTAAAATCCTCAGTGTCATTTCCACAATCATAACTAAGACCAGCATAATCACACACAGACATCATCCTTGTCCTTAGAACACCTTACCCACACACAGCCGAGCACATGTTATGCCTACACAACCTTGCAGTGCCATTACCTTCTGCCTTTATCCCCTCCCCGCCCACTCACACACAAACACACTTTTAACTCTTCTTCTACTAGGAACGGAGTTGCAAAGGCGTTTCAAAATAAACCCAAGTTATTGGGCAAAATCAGAGATTGGGATAAAAGCAAAGAGGAAATTCTGTCTTTCAAGACTGACGGCCCAGTCGCCAGAGTAAAACGCTGGCATTGTTGTGTTTCTGCAAACCCAAGTTATGCTACATATGTACATTTCATATGTATAATAACATTTCTAAAGGGATGTCTTATCGCCCTCTGACTTTGCCATCAAAAGGTGAAGGGGGTGGTGAATGGGGTGAGACCTAGGCGAGCTGCCTGCCAAGGTGCAGACCACTGCTTAAAACCAACAAACAACAAAACAGGTTGCAATACAGTGAGTTGTTGCTGTGTTTCCAGCTGCTTTTTAGGCACCCAATGACAGTGTTTTCCAAGGACCTGTTACTGTCTGTTTTTCAGCAATCCATCACTGTTTTTCCAGCAAGGTTAGTGCCCTATGTGCCCAAGGTTAATCCCTGCATTTCCTGCTGTGATAGTGAAAGGAAAAGCAGTTGATGTATATAGAGACACTGTTGTGTTTCCAGTGGGGACTGTCCACATTGGGGTCATCCCTATGTTCCTCAGGTCCTATGTTCCCTGGGTCCAATATTCCCCAGGTCCTATGTTCCCCCCTATGTTCTGCAATCGGGGACATACAACCCTTTTTCCGAAAAAGGGTCCTATGTTCCCTGGGTCCAATGTTCCCCCCGAAACGCGAAAGAAAAATACATTTACCTCATGTGATTGCATGATTCAATGCCCAAAGGCGCAGACAACGCTCCCCAAGAGTCACATTTATTTAGAAAGGGCTCATTTTCTCCACTATAGTTGTCGAATTCTGCTACAAATAGGCTATGCATGAATGGGACAGACACTGTCAACATTACGCAGGCATCAAGCTTCTCCATTCATTCACATAAAACCGATAGCCAATTACAACCTAGAATAACCTACATTATAATATTTGGATATGCGCGCCACATGGGCTATATCTTATATGCAACATTAAACTATTTGTCACGGAATTCGGCAATTATAGTGGAGAAAATGAGCCCTTTCTAAATATATGCGACTCTTGGCATTGAGCGTTGTCTGCGCCTTTGGGCATTGAATCGTGCGATCACATGAGGTAAGTGCATTTTTCTTTCGTGTTTCGGGGGAACATCGGTCCCCATATTATTGTGTCTTTTAAAAATACGCTTCCAGTGTCACAGGAAATTTACAATTTCTGCTTGTTCAATGCATGCAGTCTTTTATCAAAATATTCCATACTTACAATGTTGGTAAAACACCCTATTTTTCTACTTATTTCCACGCGCAACAAAAGCGCGGGGTTAGGTTAGAAAAATACGTCATTGTTTGACTTAAAACTTACAGTGGGCTTTCAGGTGAGCTTCAGGGGCTCATTGGATCCAGCTCTTTATATAAGCTTGTTGCTGGTGGCATTACAAACTGACACTGCAGCAAATTTCCATGAAACGTGCCTTTGTGCGTTGGTATCCAACGGCAAAATCACTGAGAAAGCAGGAGTATGTGACAAGTTGGGAATAAGAACAGACTGGGATTGTGCCTGGGTACTGGATATTTTTAGGCCAAATCATGATCTGAGCCATAACCGGGTGGTTTTTGTGCTTAAATATAACCACACATTAAGCACAGCGTGGTTGAAATGTAAAGCTCCATAACACATTCTCACTCCGACTTCGTCACATATCAGCATTTGGTCATGGACTTTCCATCTGAGGGTATGGCATGCAAGGTACCCTAAGTGCGTTGGTTGTTGAAGTTCTGGGACGCTGTGTCAAGTTCTGCCTGTTACATGCATTGTCTAATGTACAATTTGCGTACAGTCAACAAAGGCACATGATTGGGTTTAGGAAAAATTAACAGGGTTTGGCTTTAGAATCTTAGGGGAAGCAGGTGAAAGTCAGTGGTTGTTGGACACATCCACCAGCCCTACTTGAACTTCTGCTGTCTTAACTTTCATTGTTGTCCCGCCATGCTTCCCCTGATGCCTCTTGGCGCTGTTGAACAATAAAAGCGACCAGCCGCATGTCATGCTGATGTGAAAGGACGGCTTTTTTCGTAAGTGTCTGATGCTGGAATTCACTGGCCAAGCACAGGTTTTTGACGAATTCAGAGTAAGACCGGGTTGAGCTCCAATGTCCAAATGTCACGTAGTCATTATTTGCAGAAACGTACAATGCCAACATTTCTCCTGGCGATCATGTTGGCAGCCGACCACTCTTCAAGTACCAAAAGCTTTGAGAATTTGGAACATGTCAAACGGATTTCGAATTAGTGTTTTTTATCATCGGTCCAGGAAATGTCCAGAAATGTGTGTAGCCACCAACCAACGTGATCTTTTTCTAACCCTCACCAAAAAAGTTGTTCTCACAACAAATCCTCCACATATGAAATTCACAATGTTACATATCCATGGTTTGCAGAAATGTACAGTTCCAACACTGGGTTGAAGACTGATATCTTATTCCGCCCACATAATGTATTCATGTCAGATACAATATGGTCCCTGAAGAATATGAGGCCCAAATGACTTGGTGACACAACAGGTGGGACTTGTGCATCTATATCACAGACAAGTGGCTGGTGTGGGCCTTCATAATAATTAAAAATAAACCTGTTTTGATGGTGTGTGTTGCCCTTGAGAACGGAAGATAATTCAGTATCATCATTCATCAAATTTGAGTGTTGATACAATCTTATCATTGTCTGCAGATTCATGCTGTCCAAATTGATGGATTTGAGTAAAGCTGTAATTAAAAACCAACATCTGTTATTGAGGTTCAAGGACGAGCGCAGATACCGACCGTTTTTGTGCTGAATCCTATTGTAGCTTCACTGTTGTTTTGCTGCAGCACTCCTGCACCAACTTTCTTTGAAAAGCTCGTCCAAGGCCAAGTCCAAGAAACACACACATTGATAAAGCACCATCGTGACTGGAGATGCATACCGCAGCTGTGAGAGTATATTGTTATTTACAGCCGTAGCCTGGGGGAGAAGCTGCTGCAGGGGGGGAGGGAAGAAGTAGCCTGCTCACCTGGGAGCTGCCCAGCGCAACCACAGCCTTGAGCTGCTGGACAGTGAGCAGCTCCAGAGATGCAAGCAGTGCTTCAATGCCTTGCTTAAGGGCATTACCATGCTAATTTTCCTGGGGCGGTGTTAGCATCTTCTGTGTCAGGGCTTCGTGCTGTTCCCCATGCACTCCGTCCTGTTATCTCTATTTTCTTCTGCCACTCCTTACCAACAACTCCTACTGCTCCCTCCCTTTCTGCCTTTCCGTCCTCCTCTCCCCCGCTATCCCTTGCCCCTCTCAGCTTCCTTTCTCACTCTCCATCTGTATTATCCTTTAAATAATTCCCTCTGTATTGAGTCAGATTTCAATGTTTTCTTCCCCCCCATCTGAAGGCACGAGCCCAGAAGCGCTAGTTCCTGGCAGCGCTTGTTTCGCGCCACTGCTCCATCCCTCTCTTTGTTTTCTGCCTTTCCTCTGCTGTCAAGAGATTCCACTGCTTTCTCCTCTCGGTGACTCGGCGCGGGATTACAGTCCTCCCACGTTTGATCTTCTGCCAAGAGACGTGTGCCGCATGTGCATGTCTTTTTCGGACTACGTATGTGACCATTTGTATCCACCCCTGTCCCTGTCATGTTGCTCGTCACGCTAACACCCACTGCTCTATTCAGTCCTATGTTTGTTCTACAATGTTCTTTTCTGCATGTGCACGTGCAAATGAGCAGTTTACTCCTCTGTAAACAACATAACGTGTGTCCACTGACGCTGGTGAACATGAATGGCTACACACGCAACGGATGCAAGGGCCGCAAATCTTGCAGCCTATTTATGCATACTTCTACTACTGACACTATTTCCAGAGTGTTTACTGTACATGCACACGAATACGGTTCTCCCATGTTTGGTGCATTGCCAGGAGATATGTAGCATCCGCCTTTGACCGTGTATGATCCATTTCTTTTATGTTTCTCCCCAGGCAAACCTCCACAAACATCAATTCACTGTCACATGTTTTAAACTTCTCTCTGAATAGTTATGGCAGCTGTGGAGCAGTGAACATTCTTCCTTGCTGTACAGTACGCAAAGCCTGGCTATAAGAGACTGAAACAGTTGCCTGCAAAGGATTGCTGGGTGGTATCAAAATACAGCACACATGTTGCAAAATGATCCACTAATGCATGATCAACAGCATTTTGTGTCTCATTGTATTTATTTTTTTGCCATAGGCGGGACAGAGTCACAAATACGTCTCAAGTCTTTACACTCAAGTCCCAAGTCCTAAACCTTGAGTTTCCAGTCCCAGACAAGTCATAATGTGCCCTTCACCAAATGTAATGCCATTTTAACAATGGAGTCATAATGTTAGCTTAGCATTAGCGAACACATGTGAGTCTTGAGTCTTTGCCCCAAGTCTCAAGTCTTAAACTTTGAGTTTCAAGTCCCAAACAAGTCATAATGTGCCCTTCACCAAATGTGATGCCATTTTAACAATGGAGTAATAATGTTAGCTAAGCTTCAGCTAGCAGAAGTACGTCTCAAGTCTTTGCACTGAAGTAGCAAGTCCTACATTTTGAGTTTCTAGTCCCAAACAAGTCATAATGTGCCCTTCACCAAGTGTAATGCCATTTTAACAATGGAGTAATGCTGTTAGCTACGCATTACCTAACACAAGAAAGTCTTGAGTCTTTAGACTCAAGAACCAAGTCCTAAACTTTGAGTTTCTAGTCCCAATCAAGTCATTATGTGCTATTCACCAACTGTAATGCAATTTTAACAATGGAGTTATAATGTTAGCTAAGCATTAGTGAACACAAGTAAGTCTCAAGTCTTTGCACTCAAGTCCTAAGTCCTACATTTTGAGTTTCGAGTCCCAAACAAGTCATAATGTGCCCTTCACCAACCTTAATGCCATTTTAACAATGGAGTAATAATGTTAGCTAAGCATCGGCAACACAAGTAAGTCTCAAGTCTTTGCACTCAAGTCCTAAGTCCAAAATTTTGAGTTTTGAATCCCAAACAAGTCATTTTGTGCTATTCACCAAATGTAATGCCATTTAAACCATAATGTAATAATGTTAGCTAAGCATTAGCTAACACAAGTAAGTATCAAGTCCTTGTATTCAAGTCCTAAGTCCTACAGTTTGAGATTCGAGTCCCAAACAAGACATAATGTGTTCTTCACCAAATGTGATGCCATTTTAACAATGGAGGTGTAATGTTAGCTAAGCATTAGCTAGCACAAGAAAGTCTCAAGTCTTTAGACTCAAATCTCAAGTCCTACATTTTGAGTTTCTACTCCCAAACAAATCATAATGTGATCTTGACCATGTGAAATGCCATTTTAACAATGGGGTAATAATGTTAGCTAAGTATTACCTAACACAAGTAAGTCTTGAGTCTTTGCACCCAAGTCTCAAGTTCTAAATTTTGAGTTTCTAGTCCCAAACAAGTCATAATGTGCTCTTCACCAAGTGTAATGCCACTTTAACAATGAAGTAATAATGTTAGCTTAGCATTAGCTAACACAAGTAAGTCTCAAGTCTTTAGAGTCAAGTACCGAGTCCTACATTTTGAGTTTCAAGTCTCAATCAAGTCATAATGTGCCCTTCACCAATGTAATGCCATTTTAACAATGGAGTAATACTGTTAGCTAAGCATTAGCTAGCACAAGAAAGTCTCAAGTCTTTAGACTCAAATCTCAAGTCCTACATTTTGAGTTTCTAGTCCCAAACAAGTCATAATGTGATCTTGACCATGTGAAATGCCATTTTAACAATGGGGTAATACTGTTAGCTAAGCATTAGCTAGCACAAGTACATCTCAAGTCTTTGCACTGAAGTAGCAAGTCCTACATTTTAAGTTTTGAGTCCCAAACAAGTCATGATGTGACCTTGACCAAATTTAATGCCATTTTAACAATGGAGTCATAATGTTAGCTTAGCGTTAGCTAACACAAGTACGTCTCAAGTCTTTGCACTCAAGTTTCAAGTCCTAAATTTTGAGTTTCTAATCCCAAACAAGTCATAATATGTTCTTTACCAAATGTAATGCTACTTTAAGAACAGCATAACTACATTAGGTAAGTATTAGCTCGCTAACTATGTTAATATTAGCCCTGACTGACCTTCCTTGGAGGAAATTGAAAAGTCAAACAAAGTTGAAAGTTTTGCATTACATGCTTTTGTTGCCTGAAACAAAGGAAGTATAACTAGAAATAAAATGTTTCACCTACGCTCAAGTTTATTTTGAAAAGAATATGTATGAATTAAACACACAAAAACTGTACATTTCCTGTAAAAAAAAAAAAAAAGGAATTTTATTTTGAAACTACACAGTGTAACAAGCATAGGTTGACATGCCATGTGGTAGCGTAAAATGTTTTCAAGTAAAAAGACTCAAGTCCAAGTTGAATTGAATTGAAGTCAGACAGGAGTCCAAGTCAAGCGACTCGAGTCCACACCTCTGTTCTTTGCAGCAATCCTCTGCTAACGAGGCCTCATTGAAATGAATGAGTGGGCTGTGTGTTGTTGTCTATCCAAACACAGCCTTAATCATCACATTCTCTCTTTCTTTTCTTTTCTTTTTTTTTAATATCATTTAGCCCAGATACTAGAGCATGAATAAATGATTGTTTAAGCTGAAGGCTGAAACTCTGATAGCACTGTTTCAACATAACCATCCATCATTGTCACATTTGTTTCCCCCAAACAATATAAAAACACTACTGAGTCCTCCCACATTTAAACAGTGACCAGGCAACACTGGCTACATATATCCATGTGTATCACGTCACTCCAGTATATGCCTCTTTCACGCCCTCAGGCAGCCCTCCTCACCTCACCCGCATCTCCCCAACATACTCTCTCCTCCCTTCAGTGTGACATACTGTAGGTGACACAGCTAAGGGCAGTTAACATTTGAAAGAGCGAGACTGATCTGCGGCTCAGCACTCTCTATGCATTCTTTTTTTCTTGTCATAAGTGTTATGTCTGCAGGCTGTTGCCCCGTCTGTGGTTTTGTCTTCACTCGCTCCGAGCAAAAGGGTCTGCCATGGTGGCGTGACACACGACAGTATGCTATGTTTCAGCACCGGGGAGCAGTGCTCCTTATATGACTCTTTTCGACATGCTCCTGGTCGTTCTGTCCCTGCTTGTCAGAGCAGGTGCGGGATAACGTACCGTATAGCACCGTGGCAGCGGGAAAGCGAGCCACTTTTTGACTCCCTGGCTGCGAGAGCGCGTTTGATTTATTCCAGCTCATCTCCCTGCATGTTGTCAGTCAGGACGGAGCATGACATGTCGCCCTCTTGGCAAGGAAAATCTGAAAAATGGAGTCAGTAACAGCAACCGATGTGTCACTTTCAACTCAGGGCTGAGGAATCATACGTGCACGTTTTAATAGAAGTCTGAATATTCAGGCGTTAGATGGAAATACTTTGCTTTGGAAAAAGCCATTAAAAGATGACACAACAGCACTTACAGCAAAAATACCAGCGTCCGGTGATATGTGCCTTTTCATTCTCCCAATTTTAATACTGTGAAACAGCCAGAAAGCAAACAATAAAAAGACTCAACCTCAGTTTCTTTCTACAAATTTGTCCCAGCTCTGCAGGCCAACCTTCTTTTAATATTTCTGCAGAGAAAAGTCAATAACTGTTGCCTACTGTTCCCTTCTTTCAGCTTGCATAAAGAGTTTCTCTCAGTGCATCTTTGAGGAAGCTCCATCACACCTGTAGTCTGTCCCCACACTGGCACCAGCAACCAGCTAAAAACTACCCGGCACTGGTGGCTCCCAGCAGCTTAGGCTTTATCATTCTTGGCTTGTGGTGCTTTTCATGGCCAAAGCAACAGCGTCCTGATCCTTTGCATCATGTTTGCACGTACCAGATAAGTTCCTTAAAGTAATCCAGTATGCAAACAGTTCTGTTTTACATATTTTGCAAGTGGTAGATAAGATGGAAAACATTATTTTTTTGTTGTTAGAAGAAGAATTGTGCCAGCTGGAGTGGTAAACAAATTGCAATGGTTCTACTGAATATCATTAAAAAAGAAAAGGCACCAATTGGGATTTTTATTGTGAAATATTTCACAAATATGAGCTCTTTTTCCATCATATTCTACCATGGGCAACAATATTTACATGCCTTTAATGTTTAACACACACTTCATTTTCCACCTATATTCACCTCCTGTCTATAAAGCTCTGCTTTAGCACCTGTCTCTTTAAGTCCTTCCTCCTGGAAAAGCCCAGTCTGCTGTGATTGGTCAGCTTTTTCAGGTCTTACACATCTGCATTCCTAGCATTTCAGCCAGGCCCCCAGGAAGCCAATTTTTGTAAAGGCCAAACAATGGAAATACATGTCCCGAAAATACTTTTTTCCCATAGACTTAAACTTGGAAAGACACATCTGTAGATCAATGGATACTTTTTTTGTGAGCATTACAACCCCTGCAAAATGACTTGTTTGGGATTAGTGCCATTCAGTCCTTTAACATTTGGAAAGTCTAAAAAAGCCACAAGTTAAAATATGTATCCCCACTCAAGTTAGCGGCATGCTAAGGTAGCTAGCTCAGCCAGCGGACATCTCTCGTGCGCTTGCTCCAGAAGCAGCGGCAATCATCAGTTGAACTTTTTTGGCGCCACTGAGCGACTTTCATAGGAGTGAAAGGGTTCCTTCTGCCAAGGCTCTATCCAGTTCTCTTTATACATCCATGGTCAGTGCAGCCGTGGAATGACTGTAATCGCGTATAGTGGCACCAATGAAAGCTTCTAAACCTAATTCTTCACAACCGGACATGTTCCAGCAGAAATATGATCCAAACTTGGGGGAAAATTAACAACATCCAACTAGGACCGGGCGATATAGACAAAAATTCATATCTCGGTATTCACAAGCTGACTGGCGATACGCGATATGTCAGTATTTTCTACGAAATAGGCTACATGTTTTCACTTGCAAGTCCACATTTGAGACGTCACAAGCACTTCTATAAAAACAGACTGTGGTCAAAATAAAGGCAAAGACAGACTTTATTCCACTTTCTGAAAAAATGCAGCTGCACAACAGTTACACCTCCAGAACACTAGTGGGCGGCAGGGTTTCTGTGAAGCGCTGTGAAGTTTAGTTGATTCAAAACACACCCAGAACACACATTAAACCAGGCAAATCAGCTTCACTATAACTCGCAGCATTCACAGACAAAGCATTTGTCTTTATCTGGACACATTTTCCCCACAAATACAACATGCTAATGTTTTGAGCACAAGTCTATGGCATTTTACATTGTATAAATTAGCCAAGCGGCTAGCGGACTTTCGTCTACTCATACAAAGCAGGGGACAACAGCAACATTTAACAAAGGCAATGTTACAAAATTTGGCTCCATTACAACTCACAAGGTTCACTGACAAAACAACTGTCTTATGCTAAACACATTTTCCAAACAAATATAGCATGCTAACGTTATTAGCACAAAAGTGTAAGAATGCATACCTTAGGACAGTGATGCTCAACTTACGGCCTATGACAGGGTGCTGGGTGAGCTGCCAATCATTTTCTAATTCCCCCCCAGACAGGTCCAGGCTAAGCCCTGAATGTTAAAAGATATCTCATTATCTAAAACTTTGGCCATGACAGAATATAATAGAAAGCATATTAGCGTTGATGTATCCAAGTTTGAATTCACTGTAGACAGCACTATGTTTCAGTAAATGCTGAGGTTAACTGTGTTCAAAGAGTATCAGCTTCATCATTGAGAGTGTCAGAGGAACACATGTAGATACTCTGATGCTGATGAGAGTCCAGTATCTGATGTCAGAGCCTCTCAGTTTGAAGAAAGGATCTGCTCACTGAAGCGACTGATTCCATTGACCCGCGCTGTAGTTGAGCAGCATGAACTGCAAACCTGGTTGCACTCTAGCAACAAACCTAACCAGGCAACACACCCTGCCTGCCTCCCAGCCAATGAATATTGACTCCAAACACATTCATTTAAGAGGACATCTCAAGACAGTAGAAATCTGTCACTTTGATGGAGACAGACACTCTATTGCTCAATAGCACTAGTTTAACAACTCTTGTTTTAACCTGCTGTACTGTGCGTTTTCTTTTACACGTATGCATTTGTTCCACTTGTTTACTGTGCTTGTTGTTTTTTTTTTTTACATGTATGCATCTGTTCCACTTGTTTACTGTGTGTGTTTTTTTACATGTATGCATCTGTTCCACTTGTTTACAGTGCGTTTTTTTACATGTATGCATCTGTTCCACTTGTTTACTGTGGTTTTTTACATGTATGCATCTGTTCTACTTGCTTTTACTGTGCGTTTTTATTACATATATGCATCTGTTCCATTGTTTACTGTGTGTTTTTGTTTTTTCTTTACATATACGAATCTGTTCCACTTGTTTACTGTGCTTTTTTTTTTAGCATGTATGCATCTGTTCCACTTGTTTACTGTGAGGTTTTTTTTACATATATGCATCTGTTCCACTTGTTTACTGTGCTTTTTTTTAATTTATACATCTGTTCCACTTGCTTACTGTGCTTTTTTTTAGCATGTATGCATCTGTTCCACTTGTTTACTGTGCATTTCTTTTTACATATATGCATCTGTTCCACTTGTTTACTGTGCAGTTTTTTGTTTTTTCTTTAGATGTACAAATCTGTTCCACTTGTTTACTGTGCATTTTTTTTACATTTATGCATCTGTTCCACTTGCTTACTGTGCGTTTTTTTTACATGTACACATCTGTACACATCTGTATACGTCTGTTACACTTGTTTACTGTGAATGTTTTTAACATGTATGCATCTGTTACACTTGTTTAATGTGCATTTTTTTACATATGCATCTGTTCCATTGTTTACTGTGCGTTTTTTTTTTTTTACATTTATGCATTTGTTCCACTTGTTTACTGTGCATTTCTTTACATATATGTATCTGTTCCATTGTTTACTGTGTGTTTTTGTTTTTTCTTTACATATACGAATCTGTTCCACTTGTTTACTGTGCTTTTTTTTTACATTTATGCATCTGTTCCACTTGTTTACTGTGCTTTTTTTTAGCATGTATGCATCTGTTCCACTTGTTTACTGTGAGTTTTTTTTTTACATATATGCATCTGTTCCACTTGTTTACTGTGCTTTTTTTTTATTTATACATCTGTTCCACTTGCTTACTGTGCTTTTTTTTAGCATGTATGCATCTGTTCCACTTGTTTACTGTGCATTTTTTTTTACATATATGCATCTGTTCCACTTGTTTACTGTGCAGTTTTTTGTTTTTTCTTTAGATGTACAAATCTGTTCCACTTGTTTACTGTGCATTTTTTTTACATTTATGCATCTGTTCCACTTGCTTACTGTGCGTTTTTTTTTTTTTACATGTACACATCTGTACACATCTGTATACGTCTGTTACACTTGTTTACTGTGAATGTTTTTAACATGTATGCATCTGTTACACTTGTTTAATGTGCATTTTTTTACATATTCATCTGTTCCATTGTTTACTGTGCGTTTTTTTTTTACATTTATGCATTTGTTCCACTTGCTTACTGTGCTTTTTTTTAGCATGTATGCATCTGTTCCACTTGTTTACTGTGCGTTTTTTTTTACATATATGCATCTGTTCCACTTGTTTACTGTGCTGTTTTTTGTTTTTTCTTTAGATGTACAAATCTGTTCCACTTGTTAACTGCGCATTTTTTTTTACATTTATGCATCTGTTCCACTTGTTTACTGTGCAGTTTTTTTTAGCATGTATGCATCTGTTCCACTTGTTGCTGTGCATTTTTTTACATATATGCATCTGTTCCACTTGTTTACTGTGCGATGTTTTTTTTTTTTTATGTGTATGCATCTGTTCCACTTCCTTAACTGTGCCTTTTTATTTTTACATAGATGCATCTGTTCCACTTCCTTTACTGTGCCTTTTTTTTTTTTTTTTTTTTTTTTAAACATACATGCATCTGTTTAACTTGCTTTAGTGTGCAGGGTTTTTTTTATATATATGCATCCATTCCTCTTGTTTACTGTGTGGGTTTTTGTTTTTTTTTTTACATCATGTATCTGTTCCACTTGCTTAAGTGTGCATTTTTAGACATATGCAACTGCTCCAATTTATTGTGATTTTTTAATGTATCTGCTCCACTTGCTGTACTGTGCATTTTTTTTACATATGTATTTACTCCACTTGTGTTATTGTGCATATTTTACACATATGTATTGATTCTGCCAGCTTTTTTTATTTATTTATTTATTTTTTACATATCTGGATGTGTTCCACTTGCTTTACAGTGTGTTTTTTTACATATATGCATCTGTTCCACTTGCTTTTACTGTGCTTTTTTGTTTTTTTAAAAAAAGCATCCGTTCCACTTGCTGAATTGTGTTAAAACTGGTGAACCAGGAGAGAATGGACTCAAACGCACGACTCAAAAGGCAGTTCAGGTAAGTAAATGAGTCTTTACTGGTGAAAAGATACGGTACACACAGGATGATCAGTCGAGGCAAACAAGCGGCAAGGCAGAGGCGGAGTCAAAAAACAGGCTAAGTCCAAAAAAACAAGAAAGAGACACAGGGAAACAAAAGGCTGGAACATTAGACACACAAGGAGCTGAGACAAACTGGCACAGACAGGAAACAAACGAAATACTGTGGTGAGGGGAAGGATAACGAGACACAGGTGAGGCTAATCAGACACAGGTGAAGCCATCAAAAGGGAGGGAAAACACACAGGGGCAGGAAGTGAAGTGATGTAAAATGAGAGGACATGTGTTTCAAAGTACATATGGATCTGTTCCAATTGCAGTATTGCATTTTTTATTTTTTTACATGTATGTATTTGCATCACTTGCTTTATTGTGCATTTTTCCCCTTAACATATATGCATCTGCTCCCTATGCAAGTGCTCTTTTCTACAAGCCAAAATGTGATGTATTGTTCGGCACCCTTACCCTCTGTACACAGTATCCTCTTGGATGTACTGTCTTGTATATTGCTTGCACTGCCTGTTTACTCTGTCCACCACAAACTGCGGTTGCTGTACCATGTGACAGTATGTACTCTGCTACCACGAAGTCTCTGCAACAACGTCTCCAGGAGAAAAATCCCCCCTCATTTATTGCACCAGAAGAATAAAGTGTTTTCTGATTCTGCTCTCTGGTTTGTTGATTTTTCTTGTTATGAGCATAAGCTCCATGTGACATGTTGCACCTTGGGGAAACAGAGCTCGACGTTTGGCTCCGACTGCGAGACAAACTAAGTGTGTTTGTCTTTGCAGTTCAGCGAGTCTCTTGTGTGTGCACAGACAGAGTGAGAAAGACAGTATGATTGCAGCATTTTGGCTTGTGTTTTGTGATTTTTTTTTTTTTATTTCTTTGGTTCTAAGACTTTGAATGATTTGCAGGGTGTCTGACTTTTAATCTCACTGTCTCTTTGAGATGAAACAGGTGGGCTTTTGCTGTTGCTGGTTATCTCACACACTGTGACAAAGACAGAAAGTGACATTTCTTGGAGGCGACAGCAAAAGAAAATGACACACAGTGACGCCTTCTTGCTTACTTTTCATGAGGAAAAAGACTACTCTCAGTTAGGACCTCTCTTTGTCAACCATCCACTGTTCCATGTTGCATTTTGGCAGGAGAAGTGAGCATTTCTCGTCCAGCTCTAATACTTCCTCTCTGCATGACACAGAGTGTGACTTTGGATGGTCTGACTCAACGGATGTTTCATGGGGGAACAGTGATTTCCACTTTAGCTGCGCAGCTGGTGAACTGTCAGCTCCAATTGTTTTTTTCCCCCCCATCCTTCCTCCGAACCTGCAACATTTTTTTTTTTTACTTACATCAGAGCCAATCAGTGTCTGCTTCCCATATGAGTGCAAAGGTAATGAAACGCTAGTGAAAATACACACACACAACCTGTTGGTTAAACAAATACACTCTCTTCTTATCCATCCGCTATTCCCTCTTGACAGCGAGACCCATCTGTGGTGGCAGATTCATGAAACAATGTGGAACAAAGAAGAAATTTGTCCTGGCTGCTTGAGTCCAAGATCTGGCTAAGGATCTTGACAAACAAAGGGAGAAAAATGGAAAAAGACAAGGTAAATCTAGTTTGACATACATCACAGGGATGCAAGTCACCTCACTTTTTCTAGGCATACAACAAAGCCGGCCGGAACGTTGAAAATAGGTTTTGTTTCTGTTCTTCACCCAGTGTCCTCACATGCAAATTGGATTCCAACTTGTCTCTTGGGATCTAATTGTCTAAAAAGAACTGTGCCCTTTAATCCAGTCCACCATTTTAAAAGGGATACAGCGGCACCCCCAAGGGAGTGGAATTGCTGGCCCCCCTCACCCAGCTGGAACTGAACGTCAATATGACATCAAAAAGATGTTGGACTTTCACATTGGAAAGATGTTAAGTTTGGTTGGAAATCGTGTTAATATTTTAAATTTCTAATTACATTAGAATTTCATGTTGTGTTGACATTAACATTTTGTTTTGCAGACGTCATTCTGCAGGTTTTGTTCTCAATACCTTTGACGAAATGTCATTTTTCTACGTCAAGGTGATATTGGCATGAGACATCTGGAAGACACTCGATTTTGGCTACTTAAAACCAACAAAATACCAACGCCACCTGTTGTCATTAGATGCTGTCCTTCTCATTAAAATTGGTCACCCACTCTTACAACCTAAATTCAACCAAATCAAGGTCTAACGACATTGGTGGCCAGCTGGGCATTGCCAAAAAAAGATTTAGTATGTCCCAATACATAGTCTGTCAAATGCAGAATGCCATAAATACCAGGATGTTCTACTACATTCGGTCCGAATTTGCAGTATGCAAGCCAGTGTGCTTTACTGGCCATTGGGCCCACAGTCCTCTTCGCAGTGGACGATACGTCACATCAACTGAGCCGCAAACAGATGACGGCTTGACAGCTCATTGACAGCTGATTGACAGCTGTCAGAAGTCGCAAATGACGGATGACAGCGTACTCAAGTAACTGATGACCAGTCAAATATTAATAGGAACTTTAATTGTTCAAGTGAACAAAAATAATCAGAAGCATTACAAACAACAAAAGGACATAACGATAAAAATAACGATGAGAGATGTGATTTCATTGTCGCAAATATAATAAATCTACAATCTGTGCAGTTATAACCTTAAAGACAAACTACACACATTGCAAAGTCACAACAACAGAGCTGTCCATGTTGATGCTCAAACTCTCGAAAGGCGTTTCTCAATTTGCGTTCTTGCCTGTGCTTGTGTTCTCGCCCAATTACTGTTCCAATTCAAAGTCCGCATCCGGCCAAGTACAGTCCAAATGCCCGGATGTGAACTTGCTCTGCCCATTCCATCGGGGATGCATCGGGAGGTGACTTGTGTGGACTTTTGACAGCCAGGCATCCCAGAATGCATTTCTCACAGACCAGCGGCAATGGCAGCTGTCCTTGGGAGTCTGTACTCCCGAGTTGAACTTGCCAAGTCTGAACTCCCACGTGTACGTCAAGTTCGGACACTCAGGAGTTCGGACACTTGGGAGTTTGGACACTTGCCAAGTCTGAACTTCCAAGTGTCCAAACTTGACGTACCAAGTATGTCAAGTTCGGATACTTGGGAGTTCGGACTTGGCAAGTCCGAACTTCCAAGTGTCCAAACTCCCAAGTCTCCAAACTTGATGTACCAAGTATGTCAAGTTCGGACACTTGGGAGTTCGGACTTGGCAAGTCCGAACTCCCAAGTGTCCGAACTTGACGTACTTGGTATTGAGAAATGCTTAGTGTCTTGTTTTATTTCCAAAGTAACGGATATAAAAGCAAGGAGGGTCAAAGTTCAGGGCATAATGTTATGAGACAAAAGTATGTCCCAACTGTGGGCATACTGCATACAACAGTACTTTTTAAAGGAAGCTGCAGTACCTACAAATAGTTTAAAGACAAAGTATGCGATTTGGAATCCATTGATACCAACCATGTCAGCAGCTTGTGTGGAAGTGAGCTAAATAATGCTCCAATGTGAGGCTAAAGTTAGACAAAGGAACAACTTTCAAAGGCATCCCTTGAACTCTCACCTCAAGATATCTGAATGAAAATGGGTTTGGTGGGTACCCACAAGTCTCCCCTCAACCTAACAAGGCTTGTTCCCAGTAAATGTTTATTACAAAGCCTGTATACTTTAACATCATATTGGAATTCCTGAAATGAATTTGGTTTTGCTATGCCACCCAGAGATTTTCAATGGCCCCATTTGGCCTACCCAATGAAATCTTTCCAATCTCTTGGGATCCAATCTTCTAAATAAACTGTGCCCTATAATCCAGTTCCTCCATTCAGACATTTCTAAACTCACTCTTGGTTGCACATGAGTAAAATAAAACCTTTACACATTTTTGTTTATCTGCCGTTCTTATCTTTTCCTTTTCGCTAACTGAATTCTTTACCCCATCACCATTCATATACAAGTGGGGACAACACATCTATGGGACACACGCATACACACCCACTCAAGTAAAAATACTGCCGCCACTGAAGTGGAAATCTAGCCTCTAATTGTCTTATAGATCTTTTCTCTCCCTCCCTCCTTCATTCTCCTCTAACCATTTGAAATAGATGGCTAGTACTTTTTACTTCTGGCCTCGGGAGACTGAAGTAACAATTGCCAGTCTGGTTCAAAACTGCCAAGACATGTCTGCCGCCTGACATCATGGATTGGCTTCATTATGACTGTGTTTGGAATAAAAGGAATATTGCTGTCTGTGTTTGTTGTGGATGGTGCGAGAGTGAAATTTGTGTGATTTCTTTGGCACGTAAGCGAGCACTGCGGTGTAAACAAGAAACAACAGCTCCAGATCACGGTGTGCTATTAGCAGATGTACACCAGTGTTCAGTTCAAGTTGATGAGCGAATATTTAAATAAAAAACGTTAATAAATCTGTATTTATGGATAATGGGAAAAATGGATGTTCAAATGAACAGTCAGTACAGATTGTTTAAGTGCCATAGCACAAGGATAAATTAATCTTTTAAATTAATCATAGTTTAATAGCTTTCCAAAGCACTGCAGAATCTTAAAGAAGCTGTGGAAAATAAAAAGTTAAATCGAACATTAACTGCAATGCAAAAACAGCTTCTCTGATCTAGACACATCAAAAGCAGCGTTACCTTGAACACCCTCCCAACTCTGGAGTCAGTCTTCTATAGGTCTGCACATTCAGTTTACCTGTGGAGAAATGACTCAAATCAAATATCTCCTCGAGGAGACAGGCAGCAATCTTGTTTTGCACATCAGTACAGTGGCAATTAAAAGTCATTTATGTGCATGAATATAAGTCAGATTTATGCAGTGGATCAAAACCTGAATCACCTCTGTCGTAAATATTAAAGGATAGCTTCGCAAATCTGCAATTGGCCAGTGTCAACAGGATGAATGATTACAGCAAGCAGAATCTGTTTCAATGTACGTGTTGACACCTACCAACTGTTGAAGACTTTAAAAAATGTGCCACTATCCTTGTCCTAAGTGTTCACATTTATGCCTCATAAAGTGCTGCAGCAAATTTTAGGTTGATAATAATTGTTACACAGATTTGGTGCTAAATTTTTACCTATTCCTATTTATACCTATGAAAGCCAGAGATCTTAAGAATGCCAGGGCTCTCTAATTTGTGGATGTAAAGTTTCACAAGGCTGTAGCCCTTTTTAAATAGGAGTTGTGCAAATTTGCAGGAAAGCCCAATCAGTCTTCGTTCAGCATTGGCAGTATAAAAACAAAATCGAAGAGTGCAGCGAAATGCCATCTGCCTACTTTTTATACAGAATGTACCTTTTTCGGGGCAATGGGGGGCGTGAGCAAGTAACAAAAGGTGTAGCTCAGCATGTGACGAACTCCGAGGGAAGCCGCGGCTGGTCAGTCCTTCAGCGATTCTCTTGTAAGTTGGCCCGTTCTTCACCGTCCCCGTCACTTGACGGTTAATGGCCTCATCGTTTGCGAGGGCAAGGAGGGCGCGCAATACCTTGTCTCCCCAGTTGCTCATCTTTACAGTGTCTGTCAGGTTTGTGTTTCCCTCTTGCTACTAGCTGCTCGCTAATTCCTGCTATCAGCTGTTTCCTGTTTATCCACCGCCAGTGGCTCGCACGTGCGGCATCATCAACAGCTCCTCCCACAAGTCTTCAACAGCTCCTCCTGTGGCGGAAGGCCGCCTCGTTCTTTTTAAACTAAAAAGGTCCCGCCAATACAACTACCCTACGAGGCGGAAAATTGGGCACCTCGGATCAACTCGCCTATCCGGCTCTAGACGTCACAATAGGTTATTTCGTACAAGGATGTCCATTTAAAAAAAAGTCTCAGTACAATGTGGCCAGCAACAACACAACTGAATACATTTGGGTTAATTGAATCCACAAGAGTCTCAGCTTCCAGTCATAACCAATTTATGCAATTCAAACACTGTTAAGGGAACCCAGTATGATATATTCATATACAATAGGCAAAAACACATTTGTGCAAAAAAAAACTCATGTTTTTTGTCCAAATCTGCGAGAGGCAAGCAAAAAGTGGTTATGTCTGTCAGTGAAAACTCATGAGCCCAGTCTCACTCCAAAGTCGTTGAAATCTGTCACTTGGGCAATGACTTGTTGCGCCAGAAATATGTGGCCGGTTGCCCCAGTTGCATCAGGGGGGGAAATGCAGCAGGACAAGGACCAAAGTTAAGGCATGAAAAGTCCATCTGGGGCAGGCCAGTCCATCAAACACCGACTTTCACCCCAGAGAACAGTGTTCTTGTCCCGTAAGATTCTGAAACCAAACCCTGTTCCTTTTTTCCTAAACCTAACAGGTGCTTTTTGTTGCCTAAACCTAACAGGTGCTTTTTGTTGCCTAAACCTAACCATGGGCGTTTGTTGTTAAAGGAGGACAAATCACGGTGTTGTACTGACATAGTGCAGTGTATTTTGAAAGACGACAATGCATGTAACAGGCAGAACTTGACATGGCATCCCAGAATGTCCACAACCAACACACTCAGGGTACCTCGCACGTCATACGTGGACGACGTGTAGAGTCCATGAGCAAACGTCAATTTGTGACGAGGTCAGAGTGAGAATGTGTTGGACTCATGGGTACCCATAGAACCCATTTTTTCATTCAGATGTCTTGAAGTAAGGGTTAACACTAATTTACAGATGTTTCTTTCACAAAGTAAGTCTATGGGGAAAAGTCTGTTTGGGCCTGTGGCATCACGTGCTGAACCCAGAAGTTGTCATCTTATGTGTGGCCACTATGCAAAATTTGCCTCAAAGCCTGGCACACTTCCTGGGGGCTTGGGCTAGAGGCTACATTAGCATGACACACCAAAGTTGCATTGTGTGTGATGTAGGCAGCAGTTTTGACAAGTAAGAAGAATTTGTGGAGTAAAAAAGATGACATCTCTGGTTCTGCTGCATCGATTTTTATCCTTTTTTTTTTTTTTCAAACTTCCATCGTGAGTCCGTCAGCGTTACAGGAGTGGCATGCTTAATCGATGGCGTGATCTTTTAAGCGAACCATCCATCCATTCCGAGCAGTGACAGGAAGTCAAAGTGAGAGAAACAGACACATTTCAACGTGTCGTACTGCAGATTATGACTGGGCAAGTGATGGTGAAACGTGGAGGAGGGGAAAGGAGGGAAGAGTGAGCCTCACATGTGTTACACATCTCTTTGGATCCCTGCCCCCTATTCACTGAAGGCCTTTGATTCCATCCTTTGATCCTTGACTTTTAGGGTGGACAGAGTCTCATAAATACAGGAGAAGAAAACAGCAGGTGTGAATGCATAACTTATGGCCTCGGCCTCACCTCGCTCCATCTTTACCTCCGTCATTTTTTTACACCTCCTGCCAACGCATGCCGTCTCACTCTCATTCCTCTCCTCCTCCTCCTCCTCCTCTTCTTTCTCATCCAGCTATCAGCCTGTGACGCAATCCTGTTGCCATGTCGTTGTCATTCAGCGTGGCAGAATTAGCCCCCGCTCTGCGCCGCCGTGTGCTTCCACCGTGCCTGTGTGCGTGCTTGTGTGCGTGTGTGTGTTTTTATGCGAGTGCATCCGAGTGTGGCGCTGTTGACTCCCGCGCGCACACTGTGTTTGAATGCGTGATTTGTAGTTGATGTGTGTGTCTAATTTATTTGCATGCCTGTGTCGGGCTCGCTCACCATAAGTCTCTGTCAAGGTTGCCTGACATTGGTGTTCACCTCAGTCTCAGAGAGCTCGGCTGCTGAGTCAGGCTCTCAGACTTCAAAGTGGGTGGGGAGGGAAAGACATATAGAGAATGGGTGGGGGGGAAAACAAGGGCAGCAAAACAAGAGGGTGGGCCTCGGCTATCAGCCGCTGTTTTGATTTCAGCACCTTTTTCTCCTCAGCAAGGAAGACAGCCCTTCCAACCTCACTCGCTAATGAATTACACCCTGCCTCACACCAGGTAGCAGAGGTCTAGAGCAGGGGGGCGGGGGGGGGGGGGGAAGGAAAGACGAGGAGATAGAAAGGAGAGGATACAGTGGAAGTGAGCTAGCCAGAGTCTCATTACTCTCTACTCCTGTGATCTCTCCCCGTCAAGGATGCTGAGTAGGGCTTTGTTGAGTCAGAGAGAAAGAGAGGGAAGAGGGTAGAGCAAGGAATTGAATAAAAAAAAAAATCAAAAACAGACAGCAGCAGCCCGGGATGCAGAGAGAAACAGAGCCACAGTCAATCGAATAATTTACCACCTAGTCCTCATCTTTTCTCTTTGCTACCCCCCCCCCCCCCCCCTTTCCTCCTCTTCCTCCTTTTCTGGAGAAGAAATTGGAAGATAATCCATTGCCCTGGCTTTGAGGATTGGCTTTGAAGGATGAGACAGACAGGCCTGTGCCAGAATAAGAGGAGCTAAAATGTTTGGGGTGTTTGATGGCTCAGTGGGAGAAGCCTTCAAAAGGCGCGACAAGGCACGGCAGCTGCTTAGCTTTGCTGGTATTTTCAGTATACAGGCTTACATGTGCGCCACGAGGAAGTCAGCCACATTATGTCAAATCATGTTATACTTTAAGTTTGATTATGTATGTCAGTATTATATGTGGAAGTATAATAGATTTTCCTCATGAGTGCATGTCCAGTATGGATGTGATCGGATGCTGGGAGACTCTGTAAAGAGACTGGGCACACTGGAGCTTTCAAGGCATACAGTCGCTGGCAGGGGTTGAACTTCCCCAGACAGCTCCAGAGCACTTCAGTTTGTTCGCTAGTGCGACGGCAGCCCCGCTCGCGGCCCGTCCGGGGCTACCTGCACTTCCTCTCACAAACGGCTTCCCTGTCAGCACCTTTCGATTGAGGTCCGGGACGCCCTCGGCTCGAGTGACAAGAGGCCTTGTTCTTGCTTGTCACGCCGGGGCGCTGTGTCGAGACGCGGCGCTTCACTGTCCCCGTTGCTGAGGTTGGCGGTGGGAGTCTTCCAAACCAAAAGGGAAAAATGGCGGGGAGTTGCAGCTCTGTTACAGTGTCGGACTAGGTATGAATACACTTACTGTCAGTTTCCTTTATGCATCACCTCAGGGAGTTAAAACTAGGATACATTTTATAGATAAACAAGTCGGTCGCATAATCCTCCGTCAGTGTTGAATTAACCCTGATTGTGTCGACTATGACATCTGCAATCAATAACACTGATTAGATGCTACGGTTGATGAGGAGAATTTAAAAAGGAAAGAAGAGGGCAAAGGAAAATTCTGATTTTAAAAGTAAGATCTTGTCTCTAATATCTTCCCCTTGAATCTCCTGAGACATCCATATTGGCTTGTTGGTCAGCATCAAAGTGCTTACTTATCAATGTCATGTTTTACAGTTTTGGAGGTAATACAATTATAGCATCAGACAGCTACCGCTCAATACCATTCGGAGGGTGCAAAGTGTCCTATTGCAGCTTTAACCGCCCAAATATTTATAGACGAGGTCAACCAAGCTCCCAAATACCCTCTAAGCTACTTTCCAAGAGCACTTTAGGTCACAGAGTTGTTTGACCAGATCGGCTTTGGCCAATTTATGTCTACAGAAGTGCAGGACGAGACCTGGATAAGGGCTGTCTTTATATACAGGGGGCGAAAGGATTGCTGAGTCAGCATTGAGATATAAAAAACAATATCTGCTGGGTGAAGTGCTGAATAATTTATTGGATGCATTCAGACAGACTGGACATATATGAAATAGTATGGAGGGGTTTCTGACCTACCTTACATGTTCAATTTGCATTTTTTCCTATATAGTATTGAATGCAGTGTCTTCTCAATGGACCCTTCCTGAATGAATTTGAAGATGAGATGTGGCTTGTGGACAGTCACAATCTTCAAGGACACATTACACTGTATAGCCAATGGCCTAGGGGCCCAAAGTGTTAGGGCCCCTCTGGCCTTCACCTGCACGCTCAAATTAACATGTACCAACCAGGGAGAGACTCAAAATAATACAGACTACAAAGAGACACTTAACAACTTCAAAGAGACAGAAAATCACTACGGAGACACACAATGACCAACCAAGAAACACAAAATTACTTCAAGGAGACTCAAAACGACTTCGAAAGACACACAAAATGACTCCAAAGAGACACGAAACGACTCCAAAGACAAAAAACAACTCCAAAGAGACACGAAATGACTCTAAAGAGACACAAAACGACTCCAAAGAGACACGAAACGACTCCAAAGAGACACAAAACAACTTCAAAGAGACACAAAACCACTGATTAACAAACTGACTTCAAAGAGACACAAAATGGCTTCAGAGACACAAAACGACTCCGAAGAGATACGAAATGACTCTAAAGAGACACAAAAATGACTTCAAAGACACACAAAACTGACTTCAAAGAGACATGAAATGACTCCAAAGAGACACGAAACGACTTCAAAGAGACACAAAACGACCAACAAAGACACAAAATTACTTCAAGGAGACACAAAACGACTTCGAAAGGAGACACAAAATGACTCCAAAGAGACACAAAATGACTCCAAAGAGACACAAAAATGACTCCAGAGACACAAAACGACTTCAAAGAGACATGAAATGACTCCAAAGAGACACGAAATGACTCCAAAGGGACACAAAATGACTTCAAAGAGACACAAAACCACTGATTAACAAACTGACTTCAAAGAGACACAAAATGGCTTCGGAGACACAAAATGACCAACAAAGACGCAAAATTACTTCAAGGAGACACAAAACGACTTCAAAGAGACATGAAATGACTCCAAAGAGACACGAAACAACTTCAAAGAGACACAAAATGACTTCAAAGAGACACAAAACCACTGATTAACAAACATGACTTCAAAGAGACGCGAAATGGCTTCGGAGACACAAAATGACCACCAAAGATGCAAAATTACTTTAAGGAGACACAAAACGACTTCGAAAGAGACACAAAACAACTCCAAAGAGACATGAAATGACTCCAAAGAGACACAAAAATGACTCCAAAGACACACGAAATGACTTCAAAAGAGACAAAAATGACTACGGAGACACAAAATGGCCAGCAAAGAAACAAAAATTACTTCAAAGAAACACAAAACCACCAATTAACAAACTGACTTCAAAGAGACAGACGACGACTACAAAGAGACACAAAATGACTTTGAAGAGACTCAAAATGACCAAAAATGAAATGATTTCAAAAAGGACAGAAAATTGCAAGGAGACACAAAATGACTGCGCACAACATTGCAACAGACATAAAAACAAAAACATAAACAACAACAACTACAAAGAGGCAAAACCACCCAAAAGTCTGTATGTCTTGCTCCTATGTAGAAAAAGTGGTTGGACTACTGCATAACTATTGCCCAGGGGCCTGCTGTCTCATAATCCACCTGTGATATCTTAAGTTCGCTAATGTTAGCAAAATGCTAGCAAGCTAAGATTTCAGATCGCCAACATCAGACAGGTTTGCTTCCTACTTACCTCTGCATTAACACTTTTTTAGTTTGATTTTTGATTTTTTAATATGACGAATTATTTAACCAGATCAAAGTGAACCTTCCTTTATTTTGCCTATTTTATCTCTGTAAGGCTATGTGCTGCCCCAAAGTAACTTTATTTAGATATACGCGACATCTAGCATCCCATCATGAATGTATCCTATGCTGGCTTACCTTCGTCGTTGGTGTCGGATTATTCAATGGCTAAACTATTAAACGGACCTGGTGTGGTACACTGGCGTCACCATGTTTTTTTGTCAAGCTTCAACGAAAAAGCGTCAGTCACTACGCAGGGTAAGGGTCAGATATTAGTATTTTCAGTACTTTTAGTTTCATACATCCATAATCAGAAAGCATGAAAAACACCAAGATTGCAGATCATTTAAAAAAGGTTAATACATGTGCAGCATAATAATCATTACATCTGATAATCTGACTATGACATGAACACAGTCTTGTTGCTCGGAACTGAGCAATAAAGCCTGGTGGGTACAGAGTTTGCCTTTACATTCTGACACTAACAGGATCATTTCACTGATTAGTCCCTTCTCTCTGGCTGAAGGCGTGCTAAATGGCACATAGTTTGACAGCATGACTTTGGGTTTCCACTCTGTAATGAAACTTCCTTTTAAACCCAAATCATCAGTTGTCAGTATGTTAAAGAGTGCAACTGCTTTACAGTCTCAGGACTCAGCGGTTCCTGTTTTGCACAGAAATCTCCCCCTGGACTGAAGCCTTTAATTTGTTTCTCTAATGAATGCACTTTGTTGAACTGAGCCTTTGTATTTTGCATAGCCAAGGTCACATTTCATTGCTTTTTGCCAAATGTTCAGCGGAAACCAAATGTGCAGTTTTGCCTTGTACTCCGAGCAGCCACAGCTTGCTGCATCTATTGGCATACAGTTATTCCATTTTGGAAATGTAAGGCGTGATTGTAATCATGACAATACTTACTGAATTTGTGGCTCTGCATTCAAATAGTTCAGGTTTTGTTAGAAGTTTGTGTTTTACTGATTGTAATTAGGAAAAACCTTTGTGTTGAGTTTTGGTATATTATTAAAAATACAATAAAAACAAGCAGGATCAGATGGTTCAGTGCCACCCTAATCTCATAGTTATTAGTCACCCCCGCCTGACTTGTTTGCTCCTTCTTCCAGGATAAAAACTGTGTTCTTCGCCCTGTTTTTCGCAGATTTATACAGTGGCTACTTCTCTCTGCACCAAACTGACTGTTGCCCCGGTTGCACAAATGTTCAAACAGTGTCTTCTCTCCATTTAAACCCATATGGGATTAAAGTAAAAGGGATTCTCTCCTCTGACTATTCCTCTAATCTCCTTAACAATGCGTCGCTCCCCTCTTTTCTCCGGCTGCTGAAATTCCACCAAGCTTGATGACTCAACCTCCTACCCATAGCACTCTGCCTTTCCCCTCTCTCTTTCTCTCTCTCTTTCCTGTTTCATCCTATTTGGCGTATGCTTCTCAGCCTTTCACCTTTCAAAAAATGACAGGTGAGTCAACACCGATGACTTCCTGTTCAGGTGGTTTAAAATGAAATTACTGATGTGTTTTAGATGTATTAGTATTCCACAGCGGTTGAAATGGTGAAGCGTTGAGTACAGGTTAACTTTCAGGCCAATATGATAATAAGTGCAAAAATCAAACAATCAATCAAATGGAATAGGTTGGAATAGGTTGCAAATGTATCACTGGTTGCCATATTTTACACCCATAACCTCGGCACATAGACGTTTGGTCATAGACTTTCCATAGATGACGTGCAAGGTACGCTGAGTGCTTTAGTTGTTGACGGTCTAGGATGCCATGTCAACTTCTATCTTTTTACATGCATTGTCTAGTTTCAAAATACACTTCCATTTTTACAGGAAGTGTACAGTTTGCATACAGTCTTTTTCAAAATAAACGCGGATTGACCCTTTTTTTCCCATCAACTAACACGCGGTTATGTTTTGCCAACAAAAGCACATGGTTGGGTTTAGGAAAAAAAGAACGTTTGGCTTTACAATCTCACAGGAAGTGAACATCAGCCTCCTGGGTGAAAGATGATGGTTGTTGGGCCCATCCATCACCCCTACTCAGATTTCCGCTGCCTTAACTTTTGTTGTTGTCCCGCCGTGTTTTCCCCTCACACTGCCGGGCGCCATTAATAACAGCTACCAGTCACGTATCATGCCGACATGAAAGGAAGCATTTTTGTCGATTTCTGAGTGGGTGCGGTTACATGATGGCTTCTCATTCGGAATGAAATAAATCTGAATGAAATCATTTGGAATTAAAGTTTTTCCAGGTAGTTTACATGAGAAATAACAGGAGATCTGTTTAATCACCTTATTCGAGTCCGCGCAAGGTTTGGGGCAGGCAAAGTTTCTGATTGGATAAGGGGCAGGGTGGATGTTAACGTGTTTACATTTACCGGAAGAAAACACTGTAGTCCTCGTTCCGGATAACAAGATGCTTGATGATGCCGTTCTTAGTGCCTTTTTCGGGCTTGTTTTGCTTATATTCTTGAAGCAGCAGTACGACAACAACCTTGTTCTGCTAATGCTTCGTCTGTAGGTAGAAGGTCGAAGAAGGGAGATAGAAGACCGTGCTTTCAGAAGCTGCCATCTTGTCGCACGTGCGCTCTATATGTCATTGCGCCAGAAGGGCAAGAACATGCATGCGCAGAAAGACAGAAATTCTTTCATTCGGAACTAGAAACGGAAAATTCCAGCCCCTTACATCGGAATGAATTTTCAATCGTATTGGCCATTTTCATTCCGAATTAGGTGTTTACAAGATCACTTTCAATAGGAATGAACTTTCATTCCAAATGAAAAGGGAATTAAACTGTCCATGTAAACGCACTGACAAGCGCCATATTTCAATGGCTTCAGAGTGAGACCGGTTTGGTTAACCATGTTGTCACTCAGCTGTAGAGCATTATTTGTCAGCAGCTAAATTACCAGGAAAAATGTTGGCATTGTAAGTTTCTGCAAATCATGGGTATGTTACATTTGAGTGTTGATACATTCAAACCTTGTGCTTCGACAGCACTGATGTTAATGTGTAGTTATGGTAAGGCACAAAGATCATTTCTTTATTGCTAGGAAAAGATCACACTTTAGCCTAAAGTGCCCAGTTTTCATGGTACTATCCCACATGGAAAACCAGAGACAAGTTTGGTAGCTAAAAAGCCGCTTCAAATTCGACAATGACTTATTAAAAGAAATGGTTTAGTGGTTGGTTGATCATGAAAAGTAGTCTGCAGCATGCCATGCCATCTACCTTCCCCTCCACCTCCACCTCCCAATGACAAATTCAGCTACTCGTCATTTTAGAACTGTTGATATGGTACGAAACATACAAATGTAATGTATCTGTAGTTCTTAGAAATGTACAATGCCAACATTTTCTTCTGGTCACTGAGTAGTTGTAAGACTGATAATGCAGGTATTGCATCTTATATTACCATATGTCTCAGGACATATGCACTAACAGATGTGTATACATTGGGCTGCTTGCAATCCAGTTTTTAGGCTTGAATCAACACCAAGTGTTTTTTGTGACAAACTACTTTCTATGTTGCGTTTCTTCCTGTTAGATAATGACAGCCATCCCTACTATGCAGCGAGTTCATGAGCCAGACAGATTCAGCATCAATCAATATAAATTAATAAACATTAATTTATGATTTCTAAGTTACTGCTGATATCACAGTTCACCCATAAGCACACATACACACCCACTTTAAAAGAGAGTGTCACCAACTTTAGGAGAATGTCAACTCCTTTACCACTTTACCCATTCTCCCACAGCTCAACAGCTGCTGAGAGGACCTAATGATGCACATGTGGTGCCACTTCCCTGATTGAGCAGGTGGCAGAACTGCAACTGAAACAAAAGGAAAACAAAGGAAAGAAAAAGTTAGGAATTCTTGTGATTTATAAAACTTAACCGAAACAGGACTGATACAACTGATTAAACAAAAAATAGTAATGTTTTGGGAACTGAGCCTAGTGAAAACTGCTCCTTCACATTCAAAGTCTGTTCCTTGCACCCTTAGCAAACTGAATCCTCATTAGCACCCATTATAATCACCCAAATGCCCTTCACTCGATAAATAGTGAACTACACTTATTGTAGGGAGAGCACACCTGTAAATAATAAAATTAATGATGGCTGAATTTCATTAAGCTGCTTCAGCTTCAGGGTCCTGGGTTTGTGCATGATGGCTCACTGTCACACAGTCATGGCTCACTGGAATAACCTAAGAGAACAAGGTCATAGTTAAATATTACAGCATAACTAACACCTGTGCTTTTCATGCTACGTGAGTAAAAATTTTCCCACTGTAAAATGAACAATCTACCACACCGGTGCAGACATTTCCAGGTAATAATTGTTGTCTAAGTATTGGTAACAGGCTTAGTATTTTACAGATAAGGATGTTTTTATTTGACGAACATGGGCCTGGAAAATAGAATAGAATAGAATGAGATAGTTTTCTAGGCAAACACAGAGGCCTATGGGATTTTTCCATTGGATTTTGCAAAACTGCAGAAAACAAACTTCTGTGGCAAACAAACATTTATGACACTTTCACATTTTATTCAGTGAGATAATCTCCACAAATGGACACCACTTTTATGATTCTTGAAGCATAGCGCTATATCCCCGGAGGTAAAATGCTAATGTTCGGCTATAAACAAACTACGCTGACATATTTTATGTTGTAGAACAAAACTTGAGGGTAACAGAGCAAATTCTACTCCAGTGTGAGTGCAGATATATATTTTACTTTAAAACACTCAGTGGCTAGCCCCCTTTTAGTGCTTATTCCATCACTGTATGTATGTATACCAGCATTTGTGTGAGACTATGCGTTGTAGTGCTCACTATTGAGCTTGTAGTGATGTGGCCTGTTGGTAATTGTCTTCATGTGTGCTCAATCAAGGTGCTGATGACTGATCAGGAGCACCTGTAAGAGCACCCTGTCAAAATGTAAATCAGAGATGGCTCAAGTCCAGACTTCAGTCTGAATTAGGGGAGGGCAATATGGCCTTAAATAATATCATTGAATTCCAGTGTATTTTTGTGATTATGATATTCCTGACAATATGACAAATAAGTACAAAAAAAGGAAAATTTTATATATATCATTAATTTAAGAAAATATTCAGTAAAAACTAAAGAAAAATGATCTCTCATTTCTTTAGTTTGTAAACAACATCAGTAACAATATCAATAGTACAACAAAATAAAATCTACCACAAAATACATATTTAAACAGTTCCCAAAAACAAACAAACAAAAAAAAAAGTAGCCTGGGATCTATATATGTAAATCAACAGGTGGTCTCTTTTAGCAAAATCATAAATGATTGAGTTTGTTTTTTCCAACCTGGACCGTAATGCTCTGCTATTTCTCCTCTAATCATCACGCTGACAGGTTGTTAGGATACCATACGCAAACCATACGCGTTGCAAGTCACATAGTTTTACATTACCAAAGGTTTATAACAAAATCACTTGAAGACACTAAGACCTTGTTTACACAGATACTGATACAAATAAAAACAGATTTTTATTTATTCCACATAAAAAAAATTCCGGGTTTACACAAACAGTTGTGAAAATGATATCCCTGTTTACATGAAAACGCATAAACGGCAGCTGTTTGCCGCAATTAGCATGCCAGGCCCGTAGGTGGCGATACGCCATATGTCAAACACCATAGAAGAACGTTCTGCGCATGCACAGTGATTTGTTTTCCTCTTTGGCGGTAGTGATAAAAACAATGATAAAGTACATTTTAACCTTATGTAGCATAGTTAGCTGCTATGCACTTACTAATATTGGGCACAGCACACGTCTTTGTGCGCCGATGTAGCGGTGATGTTGATGCAGCAGCGCTAAGTTCATTTGTAAGCTCGTAAGTAGTCCCAAAAGTGCTAACAAAACGTAAACAACCCGGCATATACCATCTCCATAGAAACAGATATTTTTTTTAAAAACATTCACTTCGGAAGCCGTTTTTGGAAATCTCCATTTTCGTCGAGAAAAACGCCGGTTACGTGTAAATGATAGGTGCAAACACAAAGATAAATACCCGTTTTCAGAAATAAACGGAACCATATAAACAGGCCCTAACACTGTGCTGCTGCCGGAGGAGCCGCTGACTGAGTTCCCTCTGAGTGGTAACTTGCTTAAAGAATCTGAGAAGTCCGGGGCTGATAATAAAACAATTAGGATGCCACAGTTGATTCCACAATTACGCTTTCAGACATGCTTGTTGTTGCTGTGGGTAACATTATGACATCAATATGTCAATAGGTCAAAATATTGCGACTATCACCAATTTTTCATATGATATTTGAAATTATTCTGGTATTATCATGAAGGAAATGTTATGACACACCCCTTGAATCTTTTTTTCTTCTGTGTGCAAGTCTTTCTTTGCTACACATCAGAGCAAAACTTGAAAATCTCTTGAGCCTGTGCAAACAACAGACTTTATTTCAGGCATCTAATAACCAAAACCCACTCAAAAACACCCACTGACTTCTAGGCGAGGGAACTGGGAGTGCTAAAATGTTAACTCACTTCCAGGTTTTAGGACTCATTACGAAGTGGTGCATGAGTGCAAATTCAACAAAAATTGGCTATTAACCCAGAATTTTGTGGCACACAGCAATGCAGATGAGGCTTTGCGTATTTCCAGAAAATAAGTTTTTCAAGCTTGGCACCATGGGAATCAGGGCATCAGAATCTCACATGCAGAGTAAGGGACACGAAATTGCCACGAAAACCCGCCAAGAAACACCAGATATGTACCAGTTACGTTCAATCCTTGCCTCTATCTATTTTGGTTTTAGAAAATTGATCTTAAATTTTATTCTGAGTAGCACTGGACGTCTTAAATCTTACCCGCCTTAAACTGTAGGAACCGTGAATACACCACTGATGCGTTCCTTCTGTCATGAAGGACTCTGCAATCATAGAACTAGAGTTACAACTCAGTACCAACACATGCAGCACTCGTTGCTTTAATCAAGAATCAAAGTCTTTGTTACCATCTAAGAAATATTAAAACACATACTGCAGATTCATATACCAGCTGGCCAGATCTTAGAAAGGCTCCCAAGACTTTTTTTTTTTTTTTTTAAATCTTCATTTCCCCTTTCATAAGAAAAAAATCTCTCTGATGTCCTATGATTACAGTAATAGCCACATTTCACCAGGAGATTATGTAAATCTAATAGCTGGACTAAGTCCCAGCCTGCCATATTAATGTGGATGATTCTGTGGTTAAATTGTGAGCCAAAAAGAATAAAAGGGAAAAAAAAGAAAGGGAAATCTGTCTCCCCGTGCACATATCCAAGTATAGCAGAAGTGTCTTTGCTATTGAATTTATTTCCCCTAATCTCCTTTATTTTATTTTTTCTATGGGAAAACTTTTATCTGCTTTATTTTTTAAAAAGTTCCCCCATTAAAGTGACAAAGGTTTGTTGCAAAAACTAAAGCTGCAATACATAATCAAGGGCGATTAATCATAAATGCATCACCAAATATGACAATCGTGCATAAAACAACCGAAGGCTACTTTGTACTCAAGATAGGTTTTGCCTTTTATTATTCTGTTTATAGAGCCGATGATTGCTGCCTGAGGCAAGTCAGCTGTTTGATACAGAAAATTTATTTCCAAGGATTAGAAGTACAATATAGCATAATCATGACTGATCATTTTATAGGCAAAACCTCCATCTGGCAGAATATAGCTCATACATTCATCATTTGAAGGCACTGGTAATCACAGCTGATACTGCAGTGTTAAGTGGCTTTGCATATGTCAGGCATCATGTTTTACAACAGCATGTTTCAAACCAATTTCAGCAGGTTGATTACTGAAGATGGTGCTTTTGATTTTGAGTCCCATCATATTTGCCTCTGAAGTACCTATTCCTTGCAGGGAAATATTGATTGTTTACAAAAACACATGGTAGCAAGAAGCAGCACCTCTCGAATCCTTAATTAGACATAGAAACCTGGATACTCGAGGAATGTTTCAGCCCTTTGAAGTCAAACCACTCTGGGATAGAAAAAAATAAATAATGAAATATTTATAAAAAAAAAAAAATGGAGTGCTTCTCAGAGGAATATAATACTTCAAGAGCACACATTCCTCTCACTCTCCCATGTTCTCATAAGCCATGGGGGACACGCTTAACAGTATATAATTACTTCAACCTGCAGCTGTGCAATACCGTCTGAAAGGTAAACTTACCAGAAATTCCCTGTGAGAGGCCATCTTATTTTTGTTCTTTGAAAACAGGAGTTCTTTGATGGTGGGAACGCCGTCATCTCCGCTGCAGGTATCCTGTTTTAGAAACTTCCTATCAATCAAATGGAAACGCATGAAAGTTTATCTCAAGGCGAAGCCAATGGGAATGTGTGTATCTGGTTAAGTACAAAATTAGTATAGAATAATTGGCGTGCTACTCGTATGGGCAAGGAAAATCTTTTACGAGAATATACTCCAGACACTTTTAAGTACATCTTTGCTTCTATGTGTGGAACTTAGGAGAAAGTTAAATTTCTTGGATCTTGATTGTTTGAGTTTTGCTTTGGGAGTCCATTGGTGATGCAGCCTTGAGGCCGGATTCATTGTCATTCTTGGTAAGAAGTGTGGAAGGGAACTCTTATCAGTACTCACCCTCTCCTCTGGGATCCTTGGGGACTCAGTCCTTGGCTCTGTGATCGTGTTTCTCAACTTCGCCTATCTACCATTTCTTTGCCAACAACACTCACGTCTATTTTTCTCATTCGCCTTCTAACACTCAGGTTGAGGTGCACGTCTGTGCATGCCTTGGAGACAAATGGATTTCTGCTGACCACCTCATACTCAGTCTCAACAAGACTGAGCTGCTCTTCTTTTCCAAGAAATCCCTGACCTTCATAGGTCGTCTGCATCACTGTGTACTGGAACATGGCACCAAAAACTAAAAATAAAGGTGTGCCATTGAAGGACAAACAGTATTGTAAGGCTACTGAAAGCATTGATCAGGTCAGGGTTAGGAGTGGAAGTGCTGTAATTGGTCTGCTGACACGAAAACATGATTATTTTTAGATATAAGAGGGAAGAGTGTAATTATACTCACTTTAACATGGCACACATTGATTAAAATGGCCAACATTTGGATCCTGTTTGGAACCTTAACCCGTCATATGTTTTGGTAAAAATCTTGATTAGAAATGGTTAGGATACAAAGTCAGGCTAGATTATTGTTTTTATCTAGAACTGGGACTTGATAGATCATGTCAGAAAATAGTGGAAAATGGCCATCAACTTTCCAGAGCTTCAGGTGACTCCTTGTTTTGACAAACTAATAGTCCAAATCCCAAGGTTATGAAATTTCAATGATCATATTACATTTGATAGGCCTTTTTGCTTGATAAATTACCTTTTAATCTGTTATTTATGACAAGTTAGGACCATCGTAGGTAAAATAAATAAATAAATAACAGAGCTCGATGAAGGAGGACATAGAAACTTCAATATTGTCTGAGATGACGATGTCAGAAAGTTGCAGGACCTAGATGCTTCCCTTTGCAAGTTTGGACCTCATCACACCACAGATGCCACTGCAGTCGCACTTCATTGTACAGTATAGTCATGAGATGTAGTAAGTCATGCATTGGATCAAATTAGACCAAGAATGTGTTTATTTATACAAGATATTCATTGGTATTTATTAGGTTTATATTTGGATGTATAAACCCCCCACTTCATGCTTGTTCTGTCCCATGCAGCGACATTTTTGGGGGCAGGTGCTTGCGCCAAAAAAAAAAAGTGCACCGCTGTCATAATTATTAAAGGTCATATGTATAGCTGTTTCATCAAAACGATATTTTTTCAAAAATAATATATCCACAGAAGGTCTAGAACAGTGTAGAATTAAAGTCTAATAATAAGAGAAATAATTGTTTTAGAAATTTTTACAGGATTTTGGTTTGGTTACGAGGCAACCTGTAGCATTGAAGAGTGGCGCGAGAGCGGGCAAGTGTGAGTGCGACACCTACTGGCCGGGAAGTATGAATCCTATATCTGTCCCCTTTAATTCAAAAAATAAAGTTATATACAGTAACACATTTAGCTTACTTATGTATTTATTTTAGTACCCACACAGTGATTCAGAAAAGGGTGTCATTTTGTTTCAACATTGCCAGGAACACATATCAAATGGGGAGGTCTTTCCCCCAAGAAATCTTAGGCCTCAGACTTCATTTTCTGTATTCTGGTGAATTTTACTGCATCAGTTTATACTGGAAATGTGTCTATTTACGTAAAGGGAAAAAAAAAAATCCAGGTGGTAGGTGACAGATCTATCAAATATCAATCAAATATTTATTCTCCTGTAGACCAACTGGTCTTATTTCATGTTGTCTGCTGAGTCGACACGTTTTACTGTGTATAAATGAGGAACCATGTTCTGCAGTGAGGTTTAAATGGTTCCGGATGTACCTTTTAAGTTCCTCCATTAGATATGAAGTTAACAGAGTGCTATGCTAAGTGACCTGTACACGTGCCTGCACTTGGAGCTATTAATAGGTGTGCAAGCCCATGAGCAATTCTTCTGCCTGAACACCATGCGAGGACGAGAGCAGGCAGAGGTACATGTGACAGATTTCAATTTACTATTACAATTAGCTTAGCATGAGTCTTACATTATATTCCTTAGTCAACAAATACTTTGCTGCTGCTATTGAGTCGTAATACAGTGCACATTATTTGGTCATTCACAGGACAACAAGGTAGAACTGCCCAGCGTCCCTGCTGTGAAACAGATGCCAGCAATACCAATACCATTCCACCGACTTTCACCTGAGAGGCCAATGTGTGCTTCCTGTTCTTTTTTCCTAAACCCAACCACATGCTTTTGTTGCCTAAAGCCAACCATGTGAGTTTGTTGGCTCAACGTAACCCCGTGCGTTTGTCGTTGACGGGAAAAAAATGTCAATTTGCAGTGTTGTACTGGCTTGGCACATTTATTTTGAAAGAGACTGTATACAAACTGTACATTTTCTGTGAGAAAGAAATGTATTTTGAAAACTGACAATGCATGTAACAGGCAGACCGTAACACAGTGTCCCAGAACGTCAACCACCAAGGCACCCAGGATACCTTGCACATTGTATCTCGACGTGGAAAATCCATGACCAAATGTCGATATGTGACAAGGTCGGGGTGAGAATGTTTTGGATGACACGTCTGATTCTTTGAACTATGAAATGCCCTTGGGGTGTTATATATGAATGTGTGTATATATGTATATATATATATATAAATGTGTATGTTACCACTGAAACATTTACTTCATTGTAATAAATATAGCTTTTCACTTTTATGCAGATGACACTGTACTTTTCCATCATATGTATCTCGGCAGAGAGAGTGACCTAAAAACAGTGCCTGGAATCTACGAGAAGCAGTGTGTATGTTCCAGAATGCCTTCAGATTTCATGCGGATATGACAGCGGTAAACTTTTGGTAGTCTGGCTTACTGTTACAGCATGGAATCACGGTTGGTATGCTAATACCAGTATCACTGTACCATCAAACTTTCAAAATCAGTTCTGTGACATAAGTTTCCTGCCTAACTAGCAAAACTCACTTTTCATGCTCTTCCTGTCTCTCCTCATCCCCCTCCTTTATGCTCCTCTTGCCACTCCAGAAAACAGTAGCTGGTCTCACCTTCATCATCCCTAAATTGCACCTCACATTCCCCCTGGCGGCCTAAGTCTGATTGTATCAAATTCAAACCTCTGAATCTGCACTGACACACCACTTCCAAAAGATCTACACCCACATGGTCCTGTTTTTGCCCACCGGTGCATCCTCTGCCACTCCTGGACACTTAGCACTCCCTCTTTGTGCTGACCTGTACATGGAGCCAATCAGTCTTGACCCATTGTCTCTTCAGGCTTTCCAGCAGCGGAGTGACCCTCAAGACTTCAGTCAGCAGAGTCACTCACTTTTCAAGAAGGTCTTTCCATCAACTTCTCCTCGCCGAATCACTTCCCCTCTCTCCTCTCTACACTCTAATTGCCCTCAAAAGTGTCTCCTCTCTCCCTCCTTAGCTCGTTAAAGTTCATTTCCTGCCACTTCTCACCTAAATTGTAATTCTGTGGTTGCTTGAATATTGTCAGGATTCTATGAGTCTGAGCTTTATGCTACCTTATTAATGTGCGTGTAATGTAGGTGAAGTGAGCAATAATGGGAGTAATTGTATTGTTGAATTTATTAAAAGCCGGTCTAAAAACTGGTTTGTTTATATGATGATAGGTTGTGAGAAGTCAAGGGTGTCTACAGAAGCTATGAATATGTTTAACATGCATTCTGAGGCTTTTTCTTTTTTTGATGGCTAAATTTGCACAGAACCTTCTTTTAAATTCTAGATGAAAAAAAAAATCCTTAACCTTCTGAAATATTGTTGCTGTATTGTATTGTTGTTTCTGATGCAAGGTAGGTCTTTTGAACCTGCTAAGGTATTCTGGAATTGACTTCCAATCCTATTCCTATGTGCTGAGAAATCCTTTCATTTTCTATGACTGTGCAATGCTGATCACAGTCACTGCAATACGCTCCGAGCCATTTAGCTGATGCCAAGGTTTGGTGCAAAGTTCCATATCAATATCGAGTAATAATGTAAAAAGAGAGAGAGAGAAAAAAAAAGAACAAACCCAACATGAATTTACATCTCTGTGTCCTTACAGGTCCTGGCACTCTTTTTTTCTGTAAGCGTAAACTTTGAAATGAAACGTGTGAAGTTGCACTAATTTCCAAGGCAGTTGCATCATTATTCCGTCAAATAAAATCTGCGGGGGGGTGGGGGGGGGAGGTGTGAGCATGTTTCTTCAGGGTTCGCTCTTCAGAACCAGGTATATTGAAAATTGGAAACGATTGTACTCAATCATACGGTCATATTTGTGAGGCAGAAGTAGGTGGTGTGCCGTGAAAAGGGGTGGATGTGCTAGACAGAATATAAAGGATTTGTAATCACAGCCTTTGTGTGATATGTAATATGAAAATAATGATAGACAGAGAGATAATTACAAGGCCATAGCATTTGCAGGTAATTGCAGATTGGCTAAAATGTTGAGCTCAGTACTATGAATATTTGATAATTAGTACAGCGCACAAATAATGGGTCTGTAGGAGAAATTGCATGGCACCCACAGGAAAAGGGACTGCTGTTCGAGGCAATGAATGCTTGGTTTGTTTGACAGAAATAAGGCAAGAAATGCATGATTGGAATAATCTGCTGCAAAACCTGTAATTCGTAAATGTTTCATTTTTGGTGATTATATTTACCACAGCTGTATTAAGGAGGCAAGGTTACACTCTCCATGGGCAGGAGCCTGATCACCTGGTCTGGCTGCAAGATAATATAAGCAGGTGGCAGTCAGCCAGTCTCTGTCTCTCTTCCATGGCTTCCACTCTGTCAGGTTTTGTTGTTATTAGTTTGGCTTTACATTAATGTCCCTTTTAGTTGAGTAAAATGTTTTAAGTCTCAACCCATGTATGGTCCCCGCTCTTCGTCCAGCTTTGAAACAGTTTGTGACACTCATAAAGGATAACTTCAGTATTTTTCAACCTGGGCCCTATTTTTCCATGTTTTTGTGTCGAAGTGACTAATGGGTACAACCAGTTTTGTAAGTGGTCCAGAATTGAGAGTGGGCTGCTACTGCTAGCAGCGAAACAGGCTGTAATCTAACCACTCAGGGTAGGGATGGGATTTCTCGTTCACTTTGAAGAGCCAGTTCAAAGATGCGGTTCATTTGTTCGTTTTTTTTTGTTTTGTTTTGTGTTTTTTGCTGTGTGTGTGGGCTGTGTTGCTGATTTATTACATCATGTGATCTGGATATTGTAACGTGGACGTTTTTTTTCCCCGGTAAAGGGTTTTTTTTGGGGAGTTTTTCCTTATCCGCTGCGAGGGTCATAAGGACAGAGGGATGTTGTATGCTGTAAAGCCCTGTGAGGCAAATTGTGATTTGTGATATTGGGCTTTATAAATAAAATTGATTGATTGATTGATTGATTGACCCAGAATAGACTCCGCAGATATAAAGTTTGGTGTAGCCATAGCAACGCCCTTTATAAACAACAAGCCCGTCAATACAAGCAAGTGCTAGCGGATAGTGGGTTAGCCTCCTACTAGTGATGTGACATCCGCGAACGAGCCGAGTCTTTGAACCGGCTCTTTGAAGTGAACGAGTCTTTCTCACTCACAAACTGGAACTGGCTCGTTCACTCTAAAGAGCCGATTCACTTGTTCACTTCAAAGAGCCGATTCAAAGACTCGGCTCGTTCGCGAACGTCACATCACTAACTCAGGGCATGTTTACACCTTCAATGTATGGCCACTAAAAATTCTTGTTTTTGCCACTGAGGGGCTCAGATTATTGTTCTAGGTGTCTGACAACATTATAAGAAGGATCCTTACAGAGATAGACCTTTCATCAAAGAGGTAGAACATTTTTGTTTAAGAAGAAACAGCCCAAAAACTGCTATCGCCAAACCCTTCAGACTCCATTTAATGAAACAGTAATTTTAGCATCATTAAACACACTTCATTCAAAGTCAACAGTCCATCAAGTCACTTTTCAAGCAAACACCAACTTTAGTTAACATTGGAGATAAACCCTTAATTCACCCAGTTAGACATGGAAATAGACTGGCTCAATCCATCCTTAAATTTCTGTTAATTTAAGTGGAGTATGGTGATTTTTGGAGAGGCGATTTTGGGGCTGTTTTTGGTTAATCAACCAATGGTTTGATTGCATATATACCCCCATAAAAACATTGGATAATAGCGTCCATCCATCTATTTTCAAACACTTATCCGAAGCCGGGTCGTGAGGGCAGCAAGTATTCCAGATGTCCCTTTCCCCAGCAACGCTTTCCAGCTTCTCCTGGGGGATCCCGAGGCATTCCCAGGCCAGACGAGATATCTAATCCCTCCAGCGTGTTCTGGGTCTGCTCCAGGGCCTCCCACCAATTGGATGTGCTCAGAGCATCTCTAATGGGAGGCGCCCAAGTGGTGTTGCAGAAAGTAGCGTCCAGGTTGAAAAATACACAAAAGTAATTGACATAAGCATTTGGAACCCAATGCAATTGAGCCAGACTGCTATGGGTAGTAGCTAGCTAGCTCAATACAGTTTCCAGAGGTAAAAAAAAAAAAAAAAAAAAAAAAAGTTTTTTTCAGATTGCATGAGTGTGCAGGATGTTCTTTATGTCCTAAATCAGTTTTCATGCAGTATACCAAAATACCAAAGGCCCCCATCAGTGTGCATCAGTGTTACATTTCATTTCATTTCATTTATTCGGATCTCCATTAGCTGTGACCAAGCCACAGCTATTCTTCCTGGAGTCCACCCCAGACACTGTATTTTATACATTACAATCAATTAACAATGACCACAACACAAAAACAACAGTAACAATAACAACACAACACTCAAGACATGTAATGCACGGAACACACTGTGCCTTACAGTACGTAGTCATATTACAAACTAACCCAACAACAATCAAAAACAACACAGGACCTAGTTCTAGTTAACAATATTCACAGAATGTAGAGGTAAATGACCATATTATGTACAAATCGAGACCAGACAACATCTTGTATTATATGGATTAATAGTACTTCATATTTAGCCAACAAACCTTTTATGATTCCTGATTTAGGTGGCTGCATCTGCTAAACATCAGCAGATGCAGGAAGCTGTTCAGCTAGGAGATGGTTTTTCAGTAGGATTTTGAACCGAATTTTGTTATTTTCTTGAATAACATGCCCAGGCAGAGTGTTCCATGTAACCATGGCTCTGTACACTACCGTTCTTTTCAACGTCTTTGTTTTCACCTTAGGTAGTGTAAATCTGCCTTCAGTAGCATGCCTGGTGTTATAATCGTGTTCATCAGAACTGAAATGTAAATAATTATATAATACCCTTGGTAATTTAGTCACGGAAATATTCCTAAGGAAATTAAGCAATGAAGCAATACATCTGTCTTTTACCTTTAACCAGGACAGACAGTTGTGCATTTCATTCACACTGGTTCTGTATGAACACCGAAGTAAACAACGTGCTGCCTTATTTTGAGCAATTTGCAGTTTCTTTATATGCGATATAGCAGCGCTTGACCACACCTCTGAGCAGTAGTCCTGATGAGATAAAACAAGTGTTTTAATAACATTTCCCATTACATTTGAAGGTAAAAAACTCTGACCTCTTCCCATCTTACTGACCACTTTATCAATATGCTTAGACCACGATAATTTACTGTCTACTATTATACCCAGAAGTTTGGTCTCTTGAACTTGTTCAACTATCGCATCTTTTACATACAAACTTAAATTCGACTCATTCATTAACAGATTTTTTGTTTGCATTTTTTAGGGTAAGAGGTAAGTCGTCAGTAAATATGGAATATAATAATGGACCCAAGCAGCTTCCCTGTGGAATTCCACAGCTAATTGATTTTACATCAGAAAAACTTACAATACAGATGTTCTGACTTGTCATAGTAGGAAAAATACAAATGTTTCTAATAACACTAATAAAGGCCCTGTTCGATTTAAGTGTCCCAGTGAGATTGACAATACCAAGACCCTAAAATCAAAGCAGCTAAATGGGATTCAGCCATCACTGATGTACACCTGCTTCTGAAATGAGCCAAAATGTCTCCTATGAAAAACGCATATTATTTGCTATACAGCAATTGTACTTATGAGGGGAAGTCACAATGTGTCCAAGCCTTATTCCAAAAAAGTATTAGATAATTCACCTGGCTGTGCATAACAAAAGTTTAGGCCAGTGTGCACATTGCATTGAGAGTTTGAATATATTTTGATGCTGCTGCAGTACATTGTCCGCGCATCTGAGTCCAATTTATATCCCCTTTTTACACTTTAACATTTCATATATCTCTTTGAGGAGTAAAAACTTCATTACCAAGTTCTTTGGCGAGCATCATTAGTGCAAAGGCCAAACAGATATTAAAGAATACTTATTTAAACAGAAAAAAAGTAATTTATTTTCCAATATGCTATTAATTCCTTTTATATTTTGTGAGCAGGAAGGCGCATAGATCAATGGTCTCCAGCAAAATGCTTACAGGGACTAATTTGGGCGGGCATTCAATCTTATTGTATAATTTAATGATTTTCAGGGCTTTTTGTGAGGTTCTAAGTCCATGCAACATATCTCCAGTGAAATATTTGAGTTAAGCAAAGCAGAATAGAAAATGTCATTGCAACTGAACACCATTCTGTCCGCTTTCTTGTTCATTGTTTTTACCACCCAGAAGGACATTGTTAGACACACTGGGGTGTAGAAAGGAGTCAGGAGCTAATGTGAGCCATTGTGATTGCAGCGGAAAGAAAACAGAGAGGAAATATGGCGTTTAGCTGGATCTTTGGGGGTGTGTGGGGGGGGGGGCGGGGGGGGAGCGTTTGAAAAATACAACAGCTCAACAATATCTCAGCAGCAATAGAACCTCGCAAAATGTGCTCGGGGGTATCAAACGGATGAGGCTGCATTTAATTTTCTTTGAGGTGGCCCTGGCAATAAAGTGTGGCTCATGGTGATAAGCAGAGAAGAGCTGAAGCACATCATTTCAGTTATGTAAACCATTGGAGGGATACAGTGGGCATTCTCCTACACACTGTGAGTGTATGTGTGCATGTGTGTGTGTGCTCTCAGCAGGGTGCACTACATTAAAATAATTTCTTTGCTTCTTCTAAGCTATGTAATTCATTTCTGTCTTCTAGCTAAATACTATTTAAGAAGTGTTACCAAAAAAGATCCAACAAAACAGCAAAACGGGCTGTTGGTAGAGCTATTTTTAGAACGTCTTCATATGAAATCATACCTGAGAGTTTTTACTGCTCAGGTCTGGGGCGATGCCAGAAAAACCTCCATAACAAACATTTTTCAAAACCATAATAGGCAGGTCGGTGCACATTCAGCATGTCTGTACAGCTACCGCATAGAGTCTTCCCTCACCACTGCTTGACCTTGATACTATATAGTAACTAAGCCCTCCCAGAAGTCTGTTTTGTCAGTCACTAGTCATCCTCATCTCCATCCTTAATCTAGAGTAGCAGTTATTCCCCAAATCCCATCACAGCCTTCAACCACAAGCCGCCAGCTCCCAACACTGAATCAAGAAGAGACGAGATATTTTCTGACAATGGGAGAAAAAGCAGGGGGCGGCCGGGCGCAAGTTGAAAGCTGTCAGCAAGTGCAGCTCACATCAAATGTGTGTCCACATTCTGTGCTATGACTGTTATAGCATTATCATAAGAACACATTCTTTATTTTATTTATTCATTTATTTATTCATTTATTCATCATTCGTGTGACGGATATGATGTCTTTGTTTACCCACTTATACACTTGTCAATGGAATGTCATTATACCTGGTTAAAGTCTATTCAATTAAGGCATCCCTAATGTTTCAGCAAGCTCCAGGAGTGGATAATAGCACACTATATTTGGACTGCGATAATAATAACAAGATGTTTAATTGTGTTACCTTAAATGCATAATGATGTGTTATTAATTTTAAGAGCAATTTTGCTAACTGACGAACCATATCAGGGAGCACGGAGGCGTAAAAATTGGTCAGCAAACGCTGATGTACCAGGGCATAAAGATTAATCTCGAGTTACATTTTAATAAGGTATAACGTGTTGCTCTTATTTATTAATTTACTTCGCTCAAGTGTGTGTGTGTGTATATGTGTGTCTGCTGTATCTTAAAAGAAAGAGAACACTTTTGCAGACAAAGGGTGTGCAACCATACTATAATACTGTAAGGCATATAAGTGTTTTGAGAGCAATGCTAACATGGTAATGTTATCAAGAAATAAAGTTTTCCATGTTCATAGTTTTACCTTAGTGCTCTATTATTTGATAATTAGCACTAAACCAGCACTAATTTAACATACCGGCCAAACCATGTATTTTCAACCTCCGGATATGTCATGTGATGCCATTGGGCCCGAAATTACTTTTCCCCCATAGAATTACATTGTAAAAGAGACATCTTTAAATCTCTGGATTCATTATCTTGAGCGTCACACCTCCTGCAAAATGATTCATTCTACTGTTGGGATTAAATCCATTTGGTCCAACAACATTTCAAAAGTCACACAATGACTCACACTTTAGTTTGCCTACTCTATGGGCCAAATCATGCCGAGGCAGAGAGAATATCTAAGTAATTTTACACACAGAAATTTAACTTTTTTGCTTTCATGCACCACTGGGATACTTTCACAGGGATGAATGGGGCCCTGCCTCTAACATTGTATCCAATTCACTTTATACATCCATGATTTTGATGAGAGTGGAGCTTCGGAGGAGCAAAGGATGAATGGGACTCATAGACTGTTGTAAGACCTTACGAACAACCTGTCCCTAAAAGTGAACCCACCCTCGTTATGTGTATCTTAAGGCCTTAATAATAAAATGTAAACGGGTAAATTATATAAAAAACTGACCCCCCAGACCAAAATCATTTTGTACCAGGCTGTAAACATGTTTATTATTCGTGTAAAGTTGGGCATTTGAATGTGGGGATCTATGGGGATTGACCGACACATTCTCATCCCAAGTCATCACACATCACTGCCTTGTCAGTGGACTTTCATGTTGCACGCTTGGTACCCAACAAAAACACCTGGTTACGTTTAGGCAACAAAAGCATCTGGTTACGTTTAGGCAACAAAAGTACCTGGTTAGGTTTAGGCAACAAAAACACCTGGTTACGTTTAGGCAACAAAAGCACCTGGTTATGTTTAGGCAACAAAAGCACCTGGTTACGTTTTGACAACAAAAGCACCTGGTTAGGTTTAGGCAACAAAAGCACCTGGTTAGGTTTAGGCAGCAAAAGCACCTGGTTACGTTTAGGCAACAAAAACACCTGGTTACGTTTAGGCAACAAAAGCACCAGGTTACGTTTAGGCAACAAAAGCACCTGGTTACGTTTCGGCAACAAAAGCACCTGGTTACGTTTCGACAACAAAAGCACCTGGTTAGGTTTAGGCAACAAAAACACCTGGTTACGTTTAGGCAACAAAAGCACCTGGTTACGTTTAGGCAACAAAAGCACCTGGTTACGTTTCGGCAACAAAAGCACCTGGTTACGTTTCGGCAACAAAAGCACCTGTTTACGTTTCAACAACAAAAGCACCTGGTTAGGTTTAGGTAACAAAAACACCTGGTTACGTTTAGGCAACAAAAGCACCTGGTTACGTTTCGACAACAAAAGCACCTGGTTAGGTTTAGGTAACAAAAGCACCTGGTTTGGTTTAGACAACATGCAGCCATCTGGCCGAAATATGAATTGACGCCACATAGTGGTGAATCATACTTCTGCAATAGGTGCCATCCAGCCGACCTGCAGCATATTGTAAAACTGCCAAGTGTTCCATCTGTTCCATGTTCCATGTTACCAGCTGCTGACCCAGCGTATCCCACTGTGTGGAAAGTGTCTTTTTGTATCAGTCTCTGACGCCAAAATCACTAAAAAAGCAGCATTTGGGAATAAGAACTGGCTGGATTGACTAGCTTTTGGAGCCAGCCTCAAGTGGCCATTTGAGGAACTGCAACTTTTGGCACATCCACATTGGCAGCACTTAACAGTCCTGGACCGTGTTGCTTGCACTAAACACAAAATACAGCTGAGGCTGATGGGAATGTCATTATTTTGCATGTCACAGACCAAAGTCCAATTAAAGTGTTGACCTTTTGATGGCGCAAGAGGCATTGATGTAATTATAATTGATGCTGAGTGGGCACGAATGCATGTGCCAAATTTAGCACCAATTGATCCAATCACTGTTGAGTCATTTCACATAAAACCACGAATGGTGACACTAGAGGAAAAGTCAAGCGAACACCAAAGTCATTGGGAATCATCCTCTTGGGACCATGATTTGAATATCTGTACAAAATGTAATAGCAATCCATCCAAAAAGCTTTTTAAAGATCTTGCTAAAAGCTGAAGAGACCAATCTTGCCATCCCTAGAGCAGTAGCAGAGCAAGAAAAATTATAATAAAGAGGACATTTTATGAACCACTTTGTCATCAGTAAAGAAATATGGTGGCCTGAGTGCTAAGCAAGGTCTAAAATGCATGCAGTCATTTTCCTCCAAACTGATAAAGGTCAAGATTTCGATTCTCTCCAGGAGCCATTAGGTAATTCAACACCAATATTCTGTAAAGTGCATCATCCTATGATGTAGACTGCAGTGAAAGTTGGTCCCTAGTCAACAGCATTAGAAATTATGTAGTATGATGGATTAAAATGGTGGAGGCTCTCACAAAGTCTCCGCTTCGGACGATCATATCTGGCCTTGCCTCTTCTGGAACAGCGCCAGTATCTCCCCTCCACGGTGGATGAGGAATTTTAAGCAAGATGGATTTTCATGTATTTTATTCCTTTGAAGGTTCCAGGAGGTTGAAGCAGAGCTACATGCGCACACACTCAGTTCGCCCCCCCACCCCACACACACACACACACACACACGTGCAGACACACTGCTTTTTACAGGCGGAGTATTTGAGGTTCTGAGTTGATGAACAAGTTGAGGCAGAGGACTGACTGTATTTAATTGGTTTGTGAGACTTCCCAAGCTTGGAGATTAATTAAAAATGAAAGAATGTGATGTGAAAGAGCAAGAAGGAAAAAAAACGCAAAACAGCTTCTCTGAGTTTTGGCATCCATAATCCCAAGATATGAACCATTATATTTTCTTATGTACCCACCGTGACATCGCAGTGCAAAAGCAGGTCATTTTCTCATTGCCTTCTACCTTTTTAACTCATTTTTCCACATAACCTTTAACTACAAGGAGGCAGATGCTTATGCAATATTCATCTTGCTTGTTAGTGTAGTCTACCGTTGCACCTTGCTTTTTATTTATACAGCAGCTGCAACAAATTCTATCGATAAATACAATACATCTAAAATGTAAGTACTGCAAATGAGTGTGTTGCGTAAGCTGGGTTGACCCTTGAGGTTAAAGGCTCTTTGTTACGTTTCTATTCTTGGATTCAATTTAAGATGAGTTCTTATACAAGTTCACACCTCAGAATCTCAGGAAGGAGTGCAACTTCCAGTGGACATTTCTGTCCTCACAACAGCAGTGTGGCATGTTTATCTTGATAGCAGAATGAAGGTGTCTGCAGGTGCGAAATCTTGTGAAAAGTGATATTCTATATACTTCTTGTTGTCAACAAATCCCTTGAAACAAACATGAACTGATATTACTACAACATATAGTCTGTGTTGCCAAAGCCTAAAATATATCTTATTCCTCTGTGCCATAGAGCTGAATTGTTGCCCTCAAACTACCACAGACACATCAGTGAGTCACAAAGTTGCACTGGGTGACATGTTCCGTCATTACTAAAAAGTGTATCCTCATACAAGGGTATCCAACAAATGAGTGGCGTTGTCACGTTACATACTGTACGTTATGTTATGTACGTTAGGTTTAGGAAAGCAAAAGTGCGTATGTTAGGTTTAGGAGAGAAATATTGTTGGGCGCTGTCATGTTATTCACTTAACATTAAGTTACATAAGTTATTTTTAAGTGAGTTAAGGTTTAGGAAAGTGTAGTCTCTATATACAGACTCTACACTCAGTGAATGTAGAGTCTGTAGGCAAACCCCGGAGATCTTGCCTCCGGAAGAAGAGCGGAAGAGCCCTGGTTTCCAGTTGTAGGCTGTTTGTAGTCCGTGTGATATTGACCAATCACGTTTGAGCCGGCTGCAGTTTTTGCCAGGTTAAACGGTCCGTGTGGTGAACTAACGAGGCGAAACATAATTGGCGTCACTGCAAACTCTGAATCAATCGCAATGGTTCAGCATATTTACTTATATATGTATATAAATGGAAGTCGGAAACGGAAATTCGCCTCCTCCACCCAAATCAAACCAGAATGCCAAAAAATCGGTGGTCTGCCACCAGAGTCTGTATCGCCGTCTGCCGGAAGTCAGACGGCAAATACAGCCGATGGGTTCCGAGAATGAGGAAAGCATAGTTAAGTATGTTATATCATGCCAAGTACCCTGGGTGCATTGGTTGTTGACGTTCAGAGACACTGTCTTCTCTCAAGATACACTTCCGTTTTTGATGTTTACACACAGTCTCTTTCAAAATAAACGCACTGTGTCGGTACAACACCGGGAATTGACATTTTTTGTCCTTCAACGACAAACACAAATGGTTGGGTTAAGGCAACAAAAACAAGTGGTTAGGTTTGGGCAATGCAAGGTAGTGGTTTGGTTTAGGAAAAAGAACAGGGTTTGGCTGGTCGGACGGATACCTATGTGCTCCTGCTTTTTCTTTTGTCTCTCAACACAACAGTGATGGTTGTAAGTACGTGTGGCGACTATTCTGTTCATGTATGAAAATGTAGTAGCCGTACAACCGGGCTTGGTTAGGTTGGAGTGTTTTTAAGTTGATGTAAAAATAAACGACGATTACGAATTCTGGCATGTTACTTTTTGTCTGTGTTTTTACGAACAGTGTCTGAGAACATCCTGTAACATGAGGATGGGCGCTGTAATTTATTTTCAGCCAATCCTACATACTCCATCCTGCTGCCATCTTGTAAATACCAAGCAAATGCCCCAAATGTATAAATTAGTCGCCAATAGGCACACAAATTACTCTTGTTTGAGTTATCTGTGGCAAAAACTAAAGTGCTCGGCTGTTTTAGGAAATTGCTTTTTTTAAAATATAGATTTGACGATCTGATTTTGACTATTTGTGTCTTCAGAGGAAATGAATGGGTGAGGGCTGAGTGCAACAGACGGGACAACAGAGAAGGGCTAATGCACTGTTGGTTTTGGACTTTTCATTGGATTTATTAACAAGAAAAATACAGAATTACACCATCTGCTTAAATTTTAAAAGACTGCACCATAGATTGCTCTATTGCATGCCGTTCTCCCCTGAGATACATCCTCTGATTTGCCTTTTCCTCTTTGTCAGTCAAGTTAATGATCCCTTCCTTCAGAAACAACCGTGCCAAATATTCTTATTATCGCTACAATCTTGTCAGAAAACAATGAAGACACTGGCTTTGTAAATGTTGATACAGCCAACATCATGAGAGACCAAACATGCACTGTAATATTTTGTATTTCCCTGCTTAGCCCTGCCCTCCATTTGTATCCATTGCAATCTATCATGCCAATCTACTGGGCAACCCACCAAGTTAGTGAGCTCACCAACAGTGGGTTTGCATGCTGGCACAGCACATGACATCTCCTAAGGGCTGGTTTAGTAAGGCAGCATCACCATGGATGGTTATCTTTCCGCTTACAGGTTACACTTCCAAATGAATCAAATTTATCTAACGCCGTTTTTCTGCTCAGTAAAATGGTGTCGCCTCTGATAGTGTGCCATTACCTCAAAGTCATCATTATCTTTTTTCTATTTTTTTTTTCATTCCATAGTCGTCCGTAGGCATTAACATGTAATTTCAAGTTTTACCGTGCATGACATAAAGCTGTCAGATGTACTCAATGAAATTAATTACTCAATCAAATCCCAATGATGAAAGCTCATTAATTTCTGAAAAGCAAAATTTAGACTGATTAATTGAGATAGGGCACTCAAAATAGCATCTTTTAAAGCAGGGCAGTGGGGATTATCTTTATTATTAATTCATTTTTTATTTTTATATAAGTTGTTCCAAAGACCAACCTCAGAGAAAACCTTGCAGCCTTCATGCCATGCTACATTTTAATCCCTAACCTATAATTAAAATAATAATAATGATAATGATAGAGCTGAGACCTCCACGCACTAATTTAGCTTCTTTGTTCCTTTCATTGTAATATTTTTCATTTACATGACACTCTCTCTTCATTCCCCTTCAGAAGCCCCTCCTCGTCGCCCCACTCTCATTCATTTATTGGTTTACTTTAACCACCAGCACCAAACAGATGGGGCGACAGTGACAGCAACACACTGCTCGGGCAGCTGTGCGAGTGTGTAGACAAGAAGTAATGAATAATCAGCCACCAGCCTCCAACTGCTTCATATTAATAGCTAGGTGTTCTAATTACATTTTCACAACTTGTTGGGTCTATATAACCAAATGTGAGTCTGGTGGATAATGGAAGAATCACAGTTAATTCAGTTTCGATGCCAAAGAATTTCCAGTGCTGGAACACATTCAAAGAGAAGCTTGTTTTGTCCTCAGTTTGATTTATTGACTTGAATATTAAAACAAATAATAAATAATTAGAAAATGAGTAACACCACACTAAGAAAATTGGATTATGCTGCAGCAAAACAAATCTTAAGTATGTTTCATTCAGTACTTTTTTTTTTTTTTTTTTTCACCAGAGGCACAGAAATATAAAAATTAATTACTTGGACTTAGCGTCCAAGTTTGTTCAATAGGACTGTGACGCAGTCTTCTCCTAGGTAGCCGCTGAGCATTCATTGTTGCTGCTTTTGACACGACTGTACTTGATTCCACTTGGCACCATGTCCAAGGCGCACAACAATTGCAGTTTTGAAAAACAACCTTGATGTATTATGTCTCCAGAGGGTTGTATTGCTTTCTTCCACTTGTACTGTAGCTCTGCAAAAAAAAAAAAAAAAAAAGAGAAAATAAATAAATAAAAATAGATGCTGCTTATTGCTCACCCTGCTACCTGGTGGAGCGCTGAAAAGCCCCACAATTCCTGGCTCAAGTGGTGGTTGATGCAGCCATTTGTCAGAACAATTCATTTTGTACAAGTATGACTCATTTTAATTTGTCATGAAGACGCAGCATTAACAAAAAACAGGATATTTGTCTTTCTAGACAAGATATTTCATCATATATGAAAAAAAAATGAACACGATGCGGATGATGATGCTCACCTCATTGATTGCCCTGCAGTATGCTAAAAGGCTTAAAGGAGATCAGTTATGCTTTTCTGTATTTTGCATCTAATTACAACGAAGGATATTTGTATTAAACATGGTCAAAGTTTCAGATGATGAGGTAAACATACATAGACGTAATCCTTATGAGCAAAAAACCTCATACGTTATATGGACATCTGCTCCAGACAGGCTACTGTAAGTGTAACATTATGTAGCCTACAATGCCAAATGTAGCTACATGCTAACAACATGTAAACTTGGTTGTCTCATATTTCTGCTGGAACATGTCTCGTTGTGTTTAGAAGCTTTCGTTGCTGATTTTTCACAGTAGAAAGTGCCCTTATTCTCAGTTACAGTCATTCCCAGCTGTAAGAACACTAGTTGCATACATGTAGCTATGTGCTAATGTTAGGAAAAAAAGTATAGCCTAATCTTTGCTGGTGATGTTGTTGAGTTCTCACAGATTTCAGATCATGTTCCTACTGTTTTTTTATGGTAGAAAGTGCCACTATACTTCATTACAGTCATTCCTTCATGGCAAGTACACTGATACTTGTAACTACATGCTAACATCAGGGAAACATGTAATCTTGGTTGCCAAAATTGTCAATTTCCCTCTGATTTTGGACCATATCCATGCTGGAACATATCCTGTTGTGATGATTTTGGTTTAAAAGCTATTTTTGTTGACTTTTCATAATAGAAAATGCTGTTTCCATGGCTGCAAGTACACTGCTACTTGTAGCTACATGCTAACACCAGGAAACATGTAATCTTGGTTGCCAAAAGTGTCAGTTTCTCCACAATTTGGGATTATATCCTTGCTTGAACATCTCATGTTGTGAATATTTTGGTTTAGAAGCTTTTTTTGGCGAAATTTTTCATGGTAAAAAGTGCCGCTATTATTCCTTACATACATTCCCTGTCTACGAGTACACTGCTACTTGTAACTATATGCTAACATCAGGGTAACATGTAAACTTGGTTGCCAAAATTGTTAATTTCTCTCTGATCTTGGATCATATCCATGCTGGAACATATCTTGTTGTGAAGATTTTGGTTTAGAAGCTTTTTTGTTGACTGTTCACAGTAGAAAATGCTGCTTCCCTGGCTGCAAGTACACTGCTACTTGTAGCTACATGCTAATGCCAGGAAAACATGCTATTATGTTTACCAATGAGGTAAATTTCTCTCCGCTTTCTGATTTTATTCCTGTTGGAATCGTCCTGTTGTGAAGATTTTGGTTCAGAAGGGTTTGTTTTGGTGATTTTCACGGTAGAAAGTACTTCAGTTCTCCATGAACGTCATTCCCTGGCTGCATGTATACTGCTACTTTAAGCTACAGGCTAACGTCAGGAAATGTAATCGTGGTTGCCCATCTTGTTAATTTCTCTTCATTTTTGGATCATGTTCCTGCTGTCGTTTTCTTGTGGTAGAAAGTGCCACTATACTTTATTACAATAATTCCCTAGTGACAAGTACACTGCTACTTGTACCTAAATGCTAACATCAGGGAAACATGTAATCTTGGTTGCCAAAATTGTTAATTTCTTTCTGATTTTGGATCATAGCCATGCTGGAACATATCCTGTTGTGAAGATTTTGGTTTAGAAGGTTATTTGTTGACTATTCAAAGTAGAAAATGCTACTTCCCTGGCTGCAAGTACACTGCTACTTGTAGCTACATGCTAATGCCAGGAAAACATGCTATTGTGTTTACCAATGAGGTTAATTTCTCCCCGCTTTCGGATGTTATTCTTGCTAGAATAGTCCTATTTTTTTTGGTGACTTTCATGGTAGAAAGTACTTCCATTCTCCGTTAAAGTCATTCCCTGGCTGCAAGTACACTGCTACTTGTAGCTACATGCTAACGTCAGGAAACGTAATCTTGGTTGCCCATCTTGCTAATTCCCCTTCAGTTTTGGATCATGTTCCTGCTGGATTATGAAATGCTGTGAGTGTAGATGCAAAGGACTTGGATAGAATGGGCTTTTTTGTGAGGGAGGCTTAAAGAGACAGGCACTAAAGGGGAATATGGTAGACAGATGGTGAATACAGATGTTCCAGCACAGACAGCATGAGAAAATAAAGTGTTGTTTTTTTTAACATTAATGCATGTATGTTCTGGTAGAAACCCTCAATCCAAGTATGAACCTGAAAATCACAAGTCAATTTTAAAACATTTTTTCTTCCAAGTAGTATTATTGCATTTATTACCACAAATTACTACACATTTTGTCAAATTTTGATGATTTTCATGAAAGTACTCCATGAAAAAGAGGCAATGCCCTAAAGTTAAAGGAAAAATCCACCCGAAAATCCACCCATTGTGAGGACTTTGCACTATAAAGTTAAAGTCTACAAACTAACAGATGTCTCCCTATGCAGGAAGTCAATTATTGACCCACTCCGGCTGCTCATAGAATGGCTTTTTATGTGAATGTAGGGCTTCCAGCTGTGTATCAGAATATGTGCCCATACACCAGTAAAATCACCATGTCTGCTGTCAGAGTCGAAGCAGTTGTTCCATTATTCACTGTCGGTGGAGCAGCTCCGGGGTTTGTCTCTGGATGACATCATCACTGGAGTCTGTTGCAGCTCTATTCAGCTTAAAAGGAAGCCTGTTCAAATGCACAAATTGCAACTGAGCTGCACTGTATTGCAGTAACAAGACAAAGTCTATTTGGCGGGGTGAAATTTAAGCCACCCCCTTCGCAACAAGACATGAATTGAGTCCAGTGAATTGACATCATGATTACACAATTTCTACACACGCAGTAAAAGTTCTGCACTGCTTGAGCTTGCACTTTCCCCACAACTTTGGATAATATTCCACACAGCTCTTGAATGAATGGAAACTAAGAGCATTATCATGGAGTTGTAGAAGACGCTGCAAGGGTATATAAAGGTGCTCTTGAGATAGAAGCCTCAGTGGTGCCTATCTCCGTGACAAGAGAGGGGGGGTGCGGGGGGGAGATGAAGGGGTGAAGTGTAGCGAGATGGCAGGCGGGCTTGAAAACACCATGCATATGGATGTTACAGTGGAACCAGATGGGACAGAGACAGTGACATTGTCAAGGTAGCGAACACCTGTGCACTGGCTCTCCAGGCCCCAGTAGTTTGTGATCAAAGTGCCTTGTCTGCATTTTTGATGAATATGTGCATCCGCCTCTGACAGCTCCAAGATGTATGACACAGCGTGACAAGTGCACTTAAGAACATGGCCCGAGGGGGTCTCTGACCTGTGGTTGAATTATAGAATAGAGGGGATGTAAACATGTAGTTAATGCACATTGCGTGCTGCATCAATCAGCCTGAGAGTTCACCCTGTGCTGAGCATGCATACGCTTGGTAGATTTTGTGGTAATCCACCCCAAAACTGAAACCAAGCCAGGTCCCAATAAAATTTTGACTAACAGGGGTGTAAGAAAATATCAAAACACTTAAGTATTGCAATAGTATGTACAAGTGCATTTTCATTTTGTGTTGTGTTTAACCCCAGACTTCTAGATAGCATTGTTGACATATTTCTAGGGGTGTTATAGGGACGTAAATAAATATAGCAACTATTGCAATATATCACAGTATACTGAATCGTAACCACTTTTCGTGATACATATTGTATCACCTTTTTTTTGCCAATACCAACCCGTCCCTAGGTTTTCAAAAACCAATGCTTACTTTGATATTGACACAAAAGGCACCTTTTAGCGTCTCTGTGAGATACACTGTGTGATGATTTTGGTTCCTGTGGTATGTTTTTGTGTTTGCTCTCTCTCCCTCCCCTCTTTTCTGTTCTGCAGTACATGTGTGTGTCAGGGGGCGTGGCTGGCTTCTCCTGCAGCAGCAGATGAGGCACACCTGTCTTCACTCACCTCATCTTCCTGTCTACAAAAGCCTAGTCTTCACTCCACTATGCTGCCAGATTATTCCGTCATGTTCGGTAGAACTCTGTGTTCTTACATTTTGTATCTTGTGATCAACTTGTTGCATAGCCGTATTTTTGCTGCCTGTTCTTCTAGTGTTGCTAGAGTTCTTTTGTACTTACCTGTGGTTTTTTCCTGTTGTGCTCAGGTCGTCCTTTGTGCCTCACCGTGTGCCTGAGTTTTTTCAATCCATCCTTCGGTGAATATTCTACGAGCCAGCCAGCTCCCTGCCTCCACTGCCTGCTCTTTTTTTTTTTTCTTGTTATTAATAAACCTTTTTTTTGTTACTTACCTGAATCAGTATCTGCTTTGGGGTCCAAACAAAACCGGAACTTAACACACTGGGCTTTCAGGTAACTCCAGTGTAAACCTATCCACATCAATACTTAAAGCTTAGAGCAGATGACATAGGATAAAGAGGGAGAAAGTCCACATGAAGTGGGATGGACGGGAGATGGATCGGTCAAACAAAACTGGACTTTCACCCAAAAGTCAGTGTTGTAACACAGTGGTTCTCAAACGCTTTATTTTGTGTCATGTCACATCATGTCATGTCATGTCAATTGTACGTAACAAACACTTATTTCAACATGAAACAGGATTTTTTCTCTAAACCTCACCAAATACTTTCGTTGCCTAAACCTTAAAGTGACTGTTTGACGACGTTATCCACAAGTTACAATGTGTTTCAGCTGTACCTCACGATGAGACGCCAAGAGGTGTGACAAAGCGTCAGTATTTGACAACCTGGGAAGAAGAATGGGTTGCCAATACACAGCCCAGTCTAATTAGGTCCGAGTTGGTCTTATTGCCCAAGCAGATTCGAGAAGTCTTGTTATCAGCTGTTAATCTTGTGCAAATTATGTTTTATGCTTGAAATAATCTGCAAAGTGCAGAAAAAGGGAAATTAAATATGTTAATATTCAAGTGACAAAACCCTCCAGCAGGCAGAGGAATTGACCCTTGTCCAGTAGAAGGAAGTGTGATTGTGTTACAGAGCCACTAATACCAGTACTAATTTAAACACAAACCAATCTTTCCTTAGCCACACTGTTTTTGTGCCTGGTCCTAACCAAACCGCATTGCACTGTTATGCTGGGAAACCTTTGGTGCTAGCATTCATGTGGATCCCACCTGACATGTTCCACCCACTCAAACACCGTTGCAGACCAAGTCGCCCCCTCATGGCAACAGTACTCCCCAATGACAGTGATGGCCTGTGGAGCGTGACAAAAAGCTCAAGGTGTCGACCTGGCTTCTAAATTTCCCAGGTCCCAATCTGCTCAAGGATTCTTGTGATGTGCCAGTACCCCAGATGTACTCCTAATCCAAGGTGGGGCCTCCTTGGACCGGACTTGGTTCTGACCTGTCGAGACCTGTCGAGGCAAGATCTCTGGGAGTGTCTGGCACCAGTGCATTGGCGGCAGATCCATTTAGTCCAGTGGGTTGTGAGGTTGGTTAATGGCACGTGCCACAGATGGTCATTCAGATTGGGATCTGGGGAATTTGGAGGCCAGGTTGACACTTTGAGGCCTGTGTCACATTCCTTGGGCCATTCCTGAGCCATGTTTGCAGTGTGGCATGGTGCATTATCCTGCTGGGGGGCCACTGCCATTGGGGAGTACTGTTGCCATGAGGAGGGGTACTTGGTCTGCAACGGTGTTTGAGTAGGTAGAACATGTCAGGTGGTAACCACATGAATGCCAGAACTAAAGGTTTCCTGGCAGAACAATGCAATGGAACAACATAATCAAAGTTATTCACTTCACCTGTCAGTGGTTTTAATGTTTTGGCTGATTGGTGTAAATATAATCCGCCCCCACCCCCAACATGTTAACTCCATGGCTATGGTCTTGACTTAACTACATAATTCTTTGTCTTGAACGCAAAAAAGCTCATGCTCAAGCAGTCTCATGAAATGTTAGTAATACACTGCTCTTGTCTTGACTTGTATCGGCCATCGGCAACAAATAAGACACTGACATTACACCTGCCAATACTGATTGGTGAAGCACCAGCTTGGACATTCAATACCAGGAGATAAAAATCAGATGCTGTGACCCGGCCAATTCCCCGAAGCTTCATTTCCACCAATAGCCCCTATCTAATATAAAATCACCAATCCATATATTGTCTGCAGTAATGGACAGGAGTCACATCTCTGATCTCTTGTGACAAACCTGTCATCTAGCATTGAAGCAAATGTGGATACAACCCAGTCACAAATGCTTAGTTTATTTCCCCAAGGACTGACACAGGGCTGTCCTCTCCTCACTGCATTCTTCTCTTGATAGACACAGCTGGGAGGATGGGGTGGATATGCAGCAGAGAGAAAAAGAGGCCGAAACTTCTAATAGGCTCTTAGATGTACGGGGACATTTAGTTCCAGAGGCCGAGGTCGTTTATATCTATCTATCTCCCTCTCTGTCTCTTGTCTCCCTTTCTTTCTCTCTGGAGGGTGTTGCTCATTCACTTTCCCTGTACCTTGGCATATCTGTGAATTCAAACAGGTGACCTTCCAGGAAAGAAACTGCCTTTTCTAACATTTATACCAAAGCTGTCCCCATTTCTCCCATCTCTCGAAACAAAATCTGCTTCACTGATTCTTTGCAAAGATTTATTTTTTTTCAAAGGTTTGACACATGCCAGTTAAACTGATTAAACAGACAAAAAAAATATAAAAAATACCAGCATTGCTACGGTATAATGAACGACACGCAGCTGTTGATTAAATTCGTCTTGAGACGTACAGCAGGGTTGATGTACAACATCCTTTGTTATCTTGTGAAAAAATATTGATTTCCATTGCTGGGTTCACACATGAGACAAAGACAGCGTGGCTTGAATGACACCGCAGGGAAGAGAGACAATAGAAATCATTTGAAGATATCGACGTGGCACTGCTATTATAGAGGATTGTTCATAGTCACCATCATTATAGAGTTGATACCAAATTACACATCAGTTGCTGGTTGCCATTACTGTGTCTGATTTATTCACAAAAAAGAAGCCTTTCTCTGGGAGCTTGATTAGTCACGTTTCATTGTTGCACTTTCCAGTTTTTGCAAGTGAGGTGAACTTTAAAAAAAAAAAAGCTCATTTATTATGTGCAATATGCTGGATTGTCTCATTTATATACCACTGTGCAATTACTTGTGAAGGCACGTGTTCTCTGCACTCAACAACTGCTCACAACTTGACACAATTAACTGAACTTTAACTGGAAAAACTGTCTCCAAACTCTGAAATAATTAATTTCAGTTTACATGTATTTGTGGGGAAAATTTCACGGAGAATTATAATTCATTTCCCAGAATGACGGTCTAAATAGTAATTCAAAGCCAGAGTACAATTCTGCTGGAGAACTACTGAATCATTCATGCTTTTGTTTATTTATTCATTTTGTTGTGCTAAATGTAGTGAAATTTAAATGTATTGAGTCTGAAAAATACTGGAATCAATATCTACCAACCAAGTATTTAATATAACTTCCCTTGCAGGCTGTTAAAACTCACAATTTTCTTTAAAAAATACAGTATGTTATGTACTGGATAACAATGGCCTAATTCAAACCTTAAAGGATAACTATGTATTTTTTCAATCAGGACCCTGTTTTCCCATAGTTTTGTCTTGAAGTGACTAATTGGAACAACAATATTTGAAACTGGTCCAGTTTTGAGTGAGACACAAATTGCCATAAGTCTTTGACGTTAACAAAAAGGTCAGCCTCTTTAGAACTCCTTTTTTTTTTTACCAGAAAAAAAACTCAAAAATACTATCACCAAAACCCACCAGACTACATTTAAATAAACAGTCATTCTTATCGTAAAATACACTTCATTTAAAGTCAACAGAAGAAAAAACCTCAAAAACCATCTTGGTTCATCTTCTTACTGTTCCAACAAATGGAATCTGGTATGTTTGGCGATAGTGCTTTTGAGGTTGTTTCCAGTTAAAGAAAAGGGGTCTTACTCTCTAACAAAAAGAGTCATCTCTGTAGGGTCCTTTCCACAGTGTTGTCAGATATTTAGGGTAACAATCTGAGCCTGTCAGTGGCAAAAAAATTACTTCTAGTGGACGGAAATTGAGGGCGAAAGCATGCCCCAAGTTGTTTCCACCAAGCAGTCTGGTACAGTTTAGTTAAATTCTGTATGCATTCTTTTCTGTTTCCACTGTACCAATGGGACCGTTCCATACCGTCCCCATTTTTGGTCCCCCCCTCTGTTGGGGTACCTAGCACACAAATCTGATACTAAAAGGTGGAGCTGTAAACACCTGCAGTCTGTTGATTGGTCAATAGAGGACGGTCACTCTGCTCAGGGCTGAGTTGTGGTTTGGTTTGAAGCTTATGTACACTGTTCATACTGTGGAGAGTTTTATTCGTAGACTGTAACTATAAAATGAAAGGATGTTTTGCTGTCTGAGTGACGAATTGACGACATTAACCCATCAGCACACCTTAAATTTTAACACGACAACTTCGACCATTCCATTTGTTTTTATTGACTCTCTTGGATGCCATATGCTCCTAGTAACGAGTGGATCTTCAGTTATTTGAAATATATATTAGTTTCCACCAGATTATGTGAACTGCACATACTCTAATCCTCACTTGGAGAAAAAAAAAAAAAGCACCTCAAGCGTAGTTCCTGTGGGCCACGGCAACACTAAATGACCTAGGGTCTAGATACAATGTCTGAAGGGTTACTTTGGGTTCCAAAGGTACCATACTGGTGTCATGGCTGCAAGCTGCAGCCCTCTCGCGCAGTACTGGACCAATTTAAAAAAATTGTTCTTCCCACCAGTCACTTGCGCACAAAAACATGGGAATATAGGGCCCAGGTTGGAAAATACTGAAGCTACCTTTTTTAACCACTAGCTTTAGCAATCATAAACTTACCAAAGGTTAGGATCTGAATAAGGATTGTAGCCAGATTCAGTATTATTTTACATACAATTTTAAAAAAAAAAAAAGCAACTTACTGACAATTTCAGAGAAGCTCTGTAGTCCCAAGCTGGTTTCCAAAAGTGCCAAAAACGATAACCAATCACAATTCTCCACACGTTACAGTTGTCACAACCGTTACACTTGGTGGATAAGACAGACTGTCAAACATTCTTCCATCTGAATCAAATGTTTTGAGAAATGAATCATAAAGGTATTCCGAATAACAACCAGACTTGAATATTTTCCATGGCGATGTATGCACTGAAGTATTCAGGTAATGGAGGCTTTGGCCTCGCATGATTATAGGCTATATTGCATCTGAATACATTCGAACAGCAATCATTTGTCCCCTGCAGCCATTCAGTAGATTTATTTATTTCTCTAGTCATTCATTTTTTAGTACTACAGATAAAAAATTTAATGCACCTGCAAATAAAGGAGATAATTATCTATTTAGGAGGAAAAATGTGTCAAACTAGAAAAAAGTAAACTTTTTTTTTTAAGGGAGTGATGCGTCACAAATGATTTGAAAGATATATTTAATAACTTAATGGCACAATTAACCCCAATTAGATTTTTTTAAATGTACATTCATGTAAATGTGTTCCCTATAAATAAAAAATGCAGTTTTTTTTCTCATCTACATTTACAATGTAGAGCCACAGTTTGCTGTTAGTTCTATATGGTGGCACTATATGCAGGGGCAGATTATGAGACGATGGGCCCCCGGGCACAGACATGCAGAAGGCCCCACCACCTCTCCTACATAAGAGTGGGATGCAGTAGGAAGCCTCTTTTTAGTTGTTGTTTTGTGTCTCTTTGTAGGACTTCCATAGTCTCTCTGGGTTTTGTTTCTTTTTGTTGTAATTTGGTCTCTTTGTAGTTGCTTTGTGTCTGTGGTTGATGGCCCCTTTTGTCGTCTCTCTGTGGCCATTTTGTGTCTCTTTCTACTTGCTTTGCATCTCGTGGTAATTTTGTATCCTTCTGTGGTCATTTTTGTGTCTTTTGTAGTAATTTTATATCTCTGTAGGTGCTTTGCATGTAATTGTAGCCATTTTGTGTCTCTTCGTAGTTGCTTTGAGTCAATTTGTATTCATTTTGCATGTCTTTGTGGTTACTTTGTGTGTCGTTGAAGTTGTTTTGTGTCTCTTTGCAGTCAATTTTGCGTCTTTGTAGTTGCTTTGCTTCTCTTTGTAGTCGTGTTGTGTCTCTTTGTAGTTGCTTAACGTCTCTGTGCAGTCACTTTGTGTCTCTGGTGATTGTTTTGTATCTCTTTGTGGCCATTTTGTGTCTCTTTGAAGTTGTTTTGCGTCTCTTTCGGCCATTTTGTGTCTCTTTGTAGTTGCTTAACGTCTCTGTGCAGTCACTTTGTGTCTCTGGTGATTGTTTTGTATCTCTTTGTGGCCATTTTGTGTCTCTTTGAAGTTGCTTTGTATCTCTTTGTGGCCATTTTGTGTCTCTTTGAAGTTGTTTTGTATCTCTTTCGGTCATTTTGTGTCTCTTTGTAGTTGCTTAACGTCTCTGTGCAGTCACTTTGTGTCTCTGGTGATTGTTTTGTATCTCTTTGTGGCCATTTTGTGTCTCTTTGAAGTTGCTTTGTATCTCTTTGTGGCCATTTTGTGTCTCTTTGAAGTTGTTTTTGTATCTCTTTCGGTCATTTTGTGTCTCTTTGTAGTTGCTTAACGTCTCTGTGCAGTCACTTTGTGTCTCTGGTGATTGTTTAGTATCTCCTTGTGGCCATTTTGTGTCTTTTTGAAGTTGTTTTGTATCTCTTTGTGGCCATTTTGTGTCTCTTTGAAGTTGCTTTGTATCTCTTTGTGGCCATTTTGTGTCTCTTTGAAGTTGTTTTGCATCTCTTTCGGTCATTTTGTGTCTCTTTGTAGTTGCTTAACGTCTCTGTGCAGTCACTTTGTGTCTCTGGTGATTGTTTTGTATCTCTTTGTGGCCATTTTGTGTCTCTTTGAAGTTGCTTTGTATCTCTTTGTGGCCATTTTGTGTCTCGTTGAAGTTGTTTTGTATCTCTTTCGGTCATTTTGTGTCTCTTTGTAGTTGCTTAACGTCTCTGTGCAGTCACTTTGTGTCTCTGGTGATTGTTTTGTATCTCTTTGTGGCCATTTTGTGTCTCTTTGAAGTTGCTTTGTATCTCTTTGTGGCCATTTTGTGTCTCCTTTGAAGTTGTTTTTGTATCTCTTTCGGTCATTTTGTGTCTCTTTTTAGTTGCTTAACGTCTCTGTGCAGTCACTTTGTGTCTCTGGTGATTGTTTTGTATCTCCTTGTGGCCATTTTGTGTCTTTTTGAAGTTGTTTTGTATCTCTTTGTGGCAATTTTGTGTCTCTTTGAAGTTGTTTGGTATATCTTTGCAGTCATTTTGTGTCTCTTTGTAGTTGCTTAGCTTCTCTTTGTAGTGATTTTGTGCCTTTTTGTAGTTGCTCAATGTCTCTGTGCAGTGACTTTGTGTCTCTGGTGATTGTTTTGTATCTCTTTGTGGCCATTTTGTGTCTCTTTGAAGTTGCTTTGTATCTCTTTGTGGCCATTTTGTGTCTCTTTGAAGTTGTTTTGTATCTCTTTCGGTCATTTTGTGTCTCTTTGTAGTTGCTTAACGTCTCTGTGCAGTCACTTTGTGTCTCTGGTGATTGTTTAGTATCTCCTTGTGGCCATTTTGTGTCTTTTTGAAGTTGTTTTGTATCTCTTTGTGGCCATTTTGTGTCTCTTTGAAGTTGCTTTGTATCTCTTTGTGGCCATTTTATGTCTCTTTGAAGTTGTTTTGTGTCTCTTTCGGCCATTTTGTGTCTCTTTGTAGTTGCTTAACGTCTCTGTGCAGTCACTTTGTGTCTCTGGTGATTGTTTAGTATCTCCTTGTGGCCATTTTGTGTCTTTTTGAAGTTGTTTTGTATCTCTTTGTGGCCATTTTGTGTCTCTTTGAAGTTGTTTTGTATCTCTTTGTGGCCATTTTGTGTCTCTTTGAAGTTGTTTTGTATCTCTTTGTGGCCATTTTGTGTCTCTTTGAAGTTGTTTTGTGTCTCTTTCGGCCATTTTGTGTCTCTTTGTAGTTGCTTAACGTCTCTGTGCAGTCACTTTGTGTCTCTGGTGATTGTTTAGTATCTCCTTGTGGCCATTTTGTGTCTTTTTGAAGTTGTTTTGTATCTCTTTGTGGCCATTTTGTGTCTCTTTGAAGTTGTTTTGTATCTCTTTGTGGCCATTTTGTGTCTCTTTGAAGTTGTTTTGTGTCTCTTTCGGCCATTTTGTGTTTCTTTGTAGTTGCTTAACGTCTCTGTGCAGTCACTTTGTGTCTCTGGTGATTGTTTAGTATCTCCTTGTGGCCATTTTGTGTCTTTTTGAAGTTGTTTTGTATCTCTTTGTGGCCATTTTGTGTCTCTTTGAAGTTGTTTTGTATCTCTTTGTGGCCATTTTGTGTCTCTTTGAAGTTGTTTTGTGTCTCTTTCAGTCATTTTGTGTGTCGTTGTAGTTGCTTAACGACTCTGTGCAGTCACTTTGTGTCTCTGGTGATTGTTTAGTATCTCCTTGTGGCCATTTTGTGTCTCTTTGAAGTTGTTTTGTGTCTCTTTCGGTCATTTTGTGTCTCTGTAGTTGCTTAGCGTCTCTGTGCCATCATTTTTTGTCTCTTTGTGGTTGTTTAGTATCTCCTTGTGGCCATTTAGTATGTCTTTGCAGTCATTTTGTGTTTCTTTGTAGTTACTTTGCCTCTTTTTGTGGTCATTTTGTGCCTTTTTGTAGTTGCGTAACGTCTCTGAAGTCACTTTGTGTCTCTTTCTGGTTCATTAGTATCTCTGTGTGGCAATTTTGCATCTCTGAAATTGTTTGTCTCTTTGCAGTCACTTTGTGTCTCCTGGGGGTTGTTTTGTAGGTTTTTTTGTAGTTGCTTTCCTTCTCTTCATAGTCATTTTGTGCATTTTTGTAGTTGCTTAACGGCTTTTTGCAGTCATTTTGTGTCTTTGTGGTTGTTAAGTATCTCTTTGTGTCATTTTGTGTGTTGAAGTTGTTGCTTGCAAGCCTTTGTTGTCTGTTTTTACAATTTTTGTTTTGGTCATTTTGTGTCTCTTTGTAGTTGCTCTTTGTGTCTTTGCAGTCGCTTTGTGTCACTGGTTGTTGTTTTGTGTCACTTTGTGGCCATTTTGTGTGTCTTTGCAGTAATATTTTATGCTTTTGTGGTCATTTTGTGTAGCTTTGTAGATTTTGTGTCTTTTTGTAGTCATTTATCTCTTTGTAGTTGCTTTGAATCTCATTGTAGCCATTTTGTGTCTCTTCGTAGTTGCTTTGAGTCTCTTTGTGTTCATTTTGTGCATCTTTGCACTCACTTTGTGTCTCTGGTGATTGTTTTGTATCTCTTTGTGGCAATTTTGTGTCTCTTTGAAGTTGTTTGGTATATCTTTGCAGGCATTTTGTGTCTCTTTGTAGTTGCTTAGCTTCTCTTTGTAGTCATTTTGTGCCTTTTTGTAGTTGCTCAATGTCTCTGTGCAGTCACTGTGTGTCTCTGGTTGTTTAGTATCTCTTTGTGGCAATTTTGTGTCTCTGAAGTTGTTTTTTGTCTCTTTGTTTTGTCTGGAGATCATTTTCTTTTCTTTGTAGTTGCTTTGCCTTTTTGTAGTCATTTTGTGTTTTTATGTAATTGCTTTGCATGTCTTTACAGTCACGTTTCGCATCTTTGTGGTTGTTTTGTGTCTTTTAGTTGTTGCTTGCAAGCCTTTGTAGTCTGTTCTTAAATATTTTTTGGTCATTTTATGTTTCTTTGTAGTTGCTCTGTGTCTTTGCAGTCACTTTATGTCTCTTTGTGGTTGTTTTGTGTCTCTAGGTAATTGCTTTGCATCTCTTTTTAGGCATTTTGCACCACCTTGCAGTCGTTTTCTGTCTCTATGTAGTTTTTTTTTCTTTGTGGTCATTTTGAGTTTTCCTGGTCAGCAGTCCATTTGAGTGAGATTTTGTTGGCGAAGTTCTTGTGGTCCTGACATACTTCTAGGCCCCTTCAGTATTCCACCCATGACTAGACAGATGGAAGGAAATGTCTGTGAAGAACTTCTGAACAACTTTACTTTCGGAAATCCGCTCTACGTGCATCACAAACACTGAAACTGCAACAAGCCTCTGTTTTGTTTGGGTGATTGTACAGATCTTAAGGATTAGATATATATGCCAAGCAAACACATCATGGGTATATGGAAATTACATTTTATCGGGAGGATTTGGTTCTTGCATTGCCTTTAGCCAGTATGATCAAGAAGTTGAGTGTTGTGACTAGAAAGAAATTATTTTTCTTGAGACCCTTTCCTTTCAGTTGTCGTTGTTTACTTCCATTTTTTTTGTGCACATATTTAGTTTTACATCTTGAAGATTACAGAGGGTTAACGAGTGTAATGAAAACCCTTTATAGTTTGGATTGTGATTGCAATCACAATGAATAGTCACTCCAAAAATCCTCTCACAACACAGAAGTCTGCCTCTATCCCAGGCCATCTTGTAAAATCAATGTCATTTTCTGAACATACAAGTGTAGTGTGGTTTCCCCCACAGGGGAGTGTGTGTGCGTCCGCATTGGTGCGATGTGACCCCCCTTGTTCAGGTTTTTTGAGCATCAGCAGGATGCATCCAGGGTCGGGAAAAGGCCATGGATGAAAACAAGGGTACTCCTGACTCCTTCCATATTCATGAAGGAAATTGGTAAATGTAAGCAAAAGCTGTTCAAGCAGAGATGATCACACAGTGTTTTGCATCCTTATGTTATTTTTACAGGGGCATCTGCTTGTGAGTTTAATCTTGCCTGTCACGTGTGAGTAAAAGACGTCAAATAAACATCAAAGCGATAAAATTAAGGAATTTACCAGAACTTAGCTGCACAAATTTGTAATTATTGAAACATCTCTCAGCACAAACAGATGAAATATTTCATGGCGCTATGAAATAATTTGAAATTGTTGGCAACTTCTGTCCAAAGGGAAGAAAATTAGAAGTATGACAGTTAACACTCCTAATATCAAAGTAATTAAAGATTCCAGAAATGTATTTGCCTTGAAATCGCTTTTGAAGATCAAGGAGCCAACTTCAAATAAACATTTTAAAAAAATTGCACTGAACAGACATGATGTTTGGCAGATTTTTCCACAGCGAGGTTCGACGTGTCTGAGGTGTCCCATGCCAAGTGTCCTGCAGGCCTTGAAGGGAGAGCAAGCTACCGGGTGGCTCACAGCTGTGCAAACAATCAATCACTGGCGATGGCAAGTGGATTACGACCCACTATCTGTGTTCATGTGCTTCTGGGACTGAGAGGAAACACATTCCCCAGACATGGGGAAATGGAGTAAGTGGTGCAAGAGAAGAAAGGGAGGCCACTGCAGTCTCACAGGAAGGCCTCTATCAGAACATGGATAAAGTATTGCTGCTTTAGTGCACAATCGTCCTGAGGGAGGCTATGTTTTATTGTTACTGACACCAGACACCAGACTCCCATTTGGAGAAAATATCCTGTAGGAGTCCACCCTGACCAAAGCCAAACCTTTGATGTTGAATTATAAAAAATAAAAGTGCAGTGTGGAAAGTTTCAGACACGTACAATACTTGACTTATAATTAAGAGCTGAAGCAATAACCTGCAATGTTTTTTTTTTCTTTAGATATAAATATTTTGCCACCTTCTATCACAGGTTGAAATATAGCCACATCATAAGGCAATGCAACTTTATCATTATAACACATTTCATTACAGGAAACCTCATCATGCTTCCCATCAAAATGCATACAGCAATTAGTAACATGTAATGAGGTTACTAATTTTTTTTAAAAATTTGGCACAAACGTCCACTTGGACTGAAAGATGAACTGATTAGATTTTGGTGGACAAAGGTAAAGGTCATTGTGACCTTCTATCCGTCTCATTTTCATTAACGAGATATCTCAAGAGTATCCCCTCTTTCTCTGTATCCAATTCACACTAACACTGTTCCATCAAATAAAGGCTAAAAATGCCCCCTAAAATCGTCAAAGTTAGATTGTCCCAAAATGGTCCATAGATGAAGAATGACCCATCTATGGCTACAAATTTTTCCCCATAGATACCGAAACAGAAAACCCCATCTAAGACTTGAAGAAATGTCTGACTGCATTGTAATCAGTGAGCAGCAGGTCAGAAATTTATTGCAAAGCCAATCCATTATGCATATATATATATAAGAATCAGACATGTTATCCCCAACCATCCAACACATTCTCACTCCGATCACATCACATACCATCATATCACATTTGGCCAGATACGACGTGCAAGGTACCCTTGGTGCATTAGTTGCTGACATTCTAACACGTGGTTGGGTTAAGAGAGGAAAAGAACAGAGTTTGGCTTTACAGTCTTATGGGAAGCAAACACCTCTCTCCCGGGTGAAAGTCCGTGTTTGTTTGACCCATCCACCACCCCCTGCCACGTTAACTTTCACTGTTTTCCCATAGCGCTGCCGGCCAGTGTTAAAATATAACGGTAACCGGCTGCGTATCATGCCAGTGTCAAAAGACAGCTTTTTCGTCAGTGTCTGACGCCGGAAGCCACTGCCCATCCATCGGATTTTGACGACTTCTGGGTGAGACTAAGGCCCAATCCCATTTCTACCCCTTAAATCTTCCACTTGGTAGTGAGTGCCCTCGTTTGTGAGATAACCCTTGATGAGGGAAGTGAGAAATATTAGGGTAGAGATCTTTCCCTAAGAAATGAGACACCACTTCATGCAGCCGACGTGCTGGCACACGTCACGCGTAGTAGCGACGCAAGATACCGGTAGTCATTCAGGTTTGAAAATGCCGGCTCCAGCACTTGTGTTGTGGCGTGTGCTATGTTAATTCTTCTCCGTCTGATGAGTCAACAGAGAAGAAATGCTGAAAACAGGAGGCGCCTACTACGTCTTCTAGTTCTGATCGGTTTTGTTCGAGTAAGTCGATTTGTTTAAATATTTTGACGCTGTGTTCAACCCAGTTTCTGATGAGTTTACGCTAGTCCAACCATCTGTTGTTTGTATAGCCTACATTACGATCATACAGTAACAAATTGTTTTCCAAAACTTGCCGAAGTTGCTGACTTTGCGAGGCGTTCTGGGAAATTTCATCTTCTACTTCGTTGAAAGTGTAGGTCGGGACTCCCTTGGAATCTAGGGCGGGTTTTAAGTGTTGGAAACCACTTCCACTACCTCAATTCTGTTTTGGGACACCACTAGCCTAAACGTGAACGCACACAACCAAGTGCAAGTGGGTATTTCTAGGGGAAGTGTGGGTATTGGGAAAGGCCCTAAGTTGAATAAAGAACTAGATACTATCCACAACATTCACAGATGGAAAACCAAAAAGAGTTGAGTATAGCTGTACCACAATATGCAGTCGATTCTTCTCAACCAAGTATGGGTTCTGAAAAATGCTGCTGCACAGAAAGACACCTTTTCAAGTGAAGCTCACGTTGGCGGTAAGTTTGCATTACACAAACATTGGGGTTAAACCCAAAGAGCCCTGTCAGAAGACGACTTCAAACTTCAAAATCCAATCGGCTGCTTGATTGACAGCTGTAGCGCAATACAAAACCAGCACATCAATGAGCACTTAGAAACAATGATATCAAAACAAAGCACAAAAACCTCAAAGATGACAATATAAGCTTCTTATGATAATGTGGCTTTGTCTGTGATCTTGATGGCAGCCCGCAGCCACATGTAGCATTCACGCTGAACTGTATAATGCCCAAGCATCATCTGTAACATATGAGGTGCGAGCAAAGACGCCTTATTTGTGGATGTGAGGTACTCGACGTGCAGAAAATCACCATAAATTCCCCACAAGTTATTGCTGCCCATTCATCTTTTCTGAGAGTTATTGTCTTTCTTCTCCCTTGTGAGAATATGAGACAATCTTCACTTGCCATGAATGCTGCAAAAAACCTTCAATAGCTCTGATGTTGTAGCAAATGAGCACTGTGGAGGGGGAAAAAAAGGAGACACAGCTCGAGGAGAGACTAATCATTGTTTGTGAGAGACAGTGAAGGAGAGACAGGCAGGCAGAATCAAAGAACCCAGAGACAAAGAGAGATCACATGCTCGTATGAATTAGCATTTAAACAAGAAAACATGATCTTATCATAATGGTTTAATAAGCTGTTTAGCTTTTTATCAAGTGTTTGAGCGTACAAACATAGGCACACACATGCATGGACAGTCTGCTTGGCAAAAAGACAGATGAAAAGTCAGAAAGAAATATAGACTTGCACACGTGCCCAGCTTTTGTTAGAATCTAAAATTAGTTTCGCCTCCGATGCATCCAACTAATGAGTTTTCATTGACTCTTTGTGACAGGTCCTGATAGATAGATATGCTCCAGTTACTGTAATTTTATGGGATTCTAAAAGAAAAAGGAGGAAGAGGAGTAAAGGAAGTGTTCGGGGGCTGCTATCTGCAGCCAAACACGCTGACAAAATTGGAGCAAATGCGGCGCACACAGTGATGGGTCATGAAAGGAAGAGCCTACACATTCTTTGTTTGTTATTAGGCCCAAACAATGCCTCTGATTGATTGACAGATTGAGACTAGCGCAAGAAAAAAGAAAAATGCTGCATGCAGGAGAAATCTTGGAGGAATTACATCACTGTGCTGGAGCTGAGCAGAATACTAAACTGTGAGATATAAAGACAAAGTATTGTCTATTCCAAAGCTATTTTTAATACAGGAAGCACAAGGGGCATTTACCAAAAGCCATTTTAATTAACAAAGGCTATCTTCAATTAATTAAATCTAATAACACTCTATATTATTCAATTTGTCACCATTTTATATTTTTTCTTTCCTTAGTTTTCATTGCCATCACAGTGTGGGACTTTTTATTTAAGGGATTACACTTAACATAACTTGTCTGCTTAGTATGCTTTCTGTGTTGTGTTTTCAATGTCATATTATAGCCCATCTAATCATAGGAATGGCATAGGAAGATGGGAAAAATTTTTTAGCCGTAGGCATAGTCATTCTTAAACTATGGACCATTTTGGCATAATCTAACTTTAACATTTTTAGGGGGCATGTGAATTGGATATAGAGAAAGAGGGGATAATTTGCAGCAAAGGCCTTCTTGAGATATCGCGTTCATGAGAATGAGACGATTACAAGGTCACAATTAACTTCACCTTTGACCACCAAAAGCTAATTTGCTCATATGTCGGTCCAAGTGGACATTTGTGCCAAATTTAAAGGAATTCTCTCCAGGCATTTTTGAAATATCACATTCACGACAATGGGACGTGCAGACGGACATAATGTCTCCAGGAACTGGTATCGCCAATATAGAGGCATAAAAAAAATCGCATGATATGTAAGCTAATGTCATTTTTAGCGTTAGCATTAAATACTCACAAAATACACAATATAAAATGACAGCCAGTAAAAATATTTTCAATTGAACAAAATGTACCTTGATTTGTTTAGTTTACAAACTCAAAAAAAAAAAAAAAAAAAAAAAAAAAAAGATAATCAAAAGAATTTACATTTTGTGGGCCACTTTTTATTTAGAAAATAAAAATAATAAATGGTGCATTATTAATTTTTTGTATTGTCTTTTAGGTGTCAAGTCAGTATGACAAAATAAAAATGTGTTTTTGTTATGTCTGGCAAGTTGAGGTGCTTAAAATTTTCTTGAATTTTCAAGCCCCTTGTTTCAAATATGTCCCCCCCCCCCCCCCCCCCCCCCTGCCCCCAAGCTTTGTAATACAACCTACGCCCTTGCACAGCTATTAAGAGACGTGGTCGGTATGTTCGGCTTTTTAACTGCATCTCTGCGTGCCGGGATTTGGCTGAAGAAAACAGCACTTGCAAAATGTTTTTTTTTTTAATCCAATATATTTTTCTGGGTAGAAAATTGTCCCATTCCCTTGGAGACAGCAAGATACGATAATCTGAAAATGGAAAAGGTGCCAAGCAGACTATCCCACTTCCAAGGTTTTGGTGGTACATGGTGGTGTTTACCGTGTCAGTTTGAGCGAGGTTTCTCTCTGGGCAGGCCTGAAAGCGTCATACTTCACTCCAGTCTCGGCCTCTCCGCCGCTCTAGATTTGCATCGATCGTTTGGTGCTCAATCAATAATAATTAGAAAAGCATTTAATGACTTTGTGAACTCCTAACCCCATATGTTACATAATTTCGCAGAGAGGGGGTTTGCTGGTTAAGTAGAGGGGGTAAGGATAGTGTAGTGGCTTCAAGTGTTTGCTGCAGATTTCAAGCAGCCTTTTAAGATGAGATGAGAGGCGGAGGGGGATAGATATTTATCACTGATGCTGCTCAGCAATGCAGCCACTGAATGATATTTTATAGAGGAAAGTAATGTTAACAAACATCTCAAAATGATGCTCTTTCATTATATACCGTATGTTTATCATAAATTATGCTTTAGGCTTCAGTTGCCTAAGTTATTACACCGCACAGATAGTATATAATATTTGAATCTTTACTGAGAGGCATGCGTATACACTACCTGATTGGTTCAAAGCTTTCTCATCCCTCTCTGCCTTTGTAATTGGTAGCTTTGGGAAAAAAGGAAAATCAATAAGAGATAATGGCTTTAACCTTAATTCACCTCATCAGTGGAGTTCATGAGAAGTTAGACTCCCTACTTTTTACATTCACTGTGCTTTATACAGCGGTAAACTTGGAGTATAACAGTAGCACAAGACGACATGAGCCATAAAGTCGGTTTAGAGAGCAGCACAATATTTAGAATTAAAATACTTTGCAATTAAATGTCAAGATTTGGTCCTTAATCCATTAAAAGTAATCTACGTACATACCCATGCCGCAACCCCCAGGGCTTAAAAATGTACCCAATGTGGAAGTGCCAAAAACTGCAGGCTCCAAGAGCGAGTCAGTCCCCTTAGACCCCCATGTTAAAGTCAGTACAGCCTGGTGCAAAGGAACGGTTTTGGTCTCCATGGCTAAATTTCGGACAATTGTACAGGGGTTCAGGGTGTGAGATCACACACCGTGGCCTCCAGCAGGCACTGGGGCGGTTTGCAGCTGAGTGCGAACCAGTTGGGATAAAAGTCAGCACCGCCAGTTCACCTCCTGGGCACTGCTGAGGTCCCCCTGAGCAAGGCACTGAATCCCCAACTGCCCAGGGCATCTGTCAAGGCAGCCACCTCACTCTGACATCTCTCCATTTAATGCATGTGTAGGTCCCGCGTGTGCATGTGTGTATATTTCAGGCCTGTGTGTATATGACAACAGTTCTCAGTTTCAGTAGAGTCACCAGCTACTACGACTACCAGTGTCTGAACTCCATGCGGTATTTATCTTGCTGCTGTTCAGGTCCTATCGAATGTCATCTGTTAATCTGTACATTTGTACATGTGTAACAATGATGACTTTTACATGGAACACAAACCTGGTCTCATGGGTGAAAGTCCTGTGTTTGTTGACCAATCCAACACATTGTCACTCCAAACTTGTCACATATTGACATTTTGGTCATGGACTTTCCACGTCCACATACAACGTGCAAGGTACCCTGGGTGCATTGGTTGTTGACGTTCTGGGACACCATCTCAAGTTGTCTTTTTTCAAGATACACCTCCATTTTCACAGGAAATTTAATGTTTACATACAGTCTCTTTCAAAGTAAATGCACTACATTGGTACAACACCACAAACACATGGTTGGGTTTAAGCAACAGAAGCACGTGGTTAGGGTTAGGAAAAAAGTGCATGGTTTGGCTTTAGAATCTTACGGGACACGAACACCGCTCTCTTGGGTGAAAGCTGGTGTTTGTTGAATCCATCCACCACCCCTTCCACCCACCCCACTCAGATTTTTGTCGCCTTAACTTTTGTCTTTGTCCCGCCACATTTCCCCTGATGCCGCAGGGTGCCGTTAAACTATAACGCCAACCATCCGGACATCATGCCAGCGTTAAAAGACACCTTTTTTCATGGTTTCTGATGCCGCAAGTCACTGTCCAAGCACCGGATTTTGACGACTTGGGAGTGAGACTGGGCTCACCCATCTGCGACCCTGGCAGACTTTGTCTCCCCTTATACTAAACCACCTGACTTCCTCCTTTGCTCCTGTCATGAGGGAGGAAAGCCTGCACCGCATTGGTCACATTAGGTGAATTAAATATGAATTATAGTGCAGTACTTTTCATAGATAAAAGTACAAACAGTGAATGAGAACAGCCTGTACTAAGTAATGTGTTACATTTCAAAGGGCCTGCTATAAGTGATTAGCTGACTTTAGAGATGGAATAATATGTACATGTATGGTACTTCATCATCCGATACATGCTGTGATTGCATGAGAGCCTTGTTTCCTCAAACCAACCAGTCTCAAGAATGAGCTGCCTGCAGTGAGTGCCTTGCAAATCTATGATAATTTCTTTCCAAAATCGATAAAGATATGCAGGGCTCGTTTGCATGAAATGTATTAGGCTACACAAAACGGCCTGTGCCAGAGTTTGCCTTTAAAAGTGATATTTCACTTTGTTAGTGCATTTTCAATCCATGCCCCCCCCCCCCCCCCCCCATATACAGTATGTTAATGAACAGTCAACCCGTGACAAGTTCTGCTCTGGAAATCCATAGTCATTAATGTTCGGGCTCTTCTCATCAGAAATTACAAACAGGCAAAATTAGTTAAGTTATAAAAATCAATGCAGTAACATTATCATGCTCTGCCTTGCAGTAGTTCAGATTGGGCTAAGAGAGGGAACTTCAATTGAAAATACACCACATTTACAGATAAGAAATGCATTGCTGCTGATAATATGAGCCACTTATCTGTTAATGAAATCATACAGAGCATGTTTATCAGATATGCTCTGCTACAGAAGCTCAGCAGCTCTAATTTTACATGTGGACACAGACTCAACAATGTTGTCTCACCAGTTTCACTCAAACTGGCTTCAGTCCAATCTCGTCATTCCTCATGTGATCCTGTGTTGGCATGCGATGAAGCCGATTCGGTGCTGAGCTTCAGATATTATTAAAACAAAACTCTTGGTTTTATCTGAATGATTTGCTCGAGTGAGGAAGCAAATAGACTCCGGTGCCAACATGTTAGTATTGGCAGCGCGGATTGTGTTGCATGTTTCTATCTGCCTCTACCATAGCTGATGGCTGTACTTATCCAACACTGCTGAGCTCTAATTCTCATGTGTTAAATCATTTCCAAGTCATTTTTTTCCCCCTGTCTTTCCTTTTTCGAATACTGGATAGAATAATATTACTATGAGGAGGCAGTTATATGCGTAACTTCAGTTCTATGCAGTTTACTCTGTCATCAGTTAATGTTATATTCCCATGTATACTGAAGGAACAAGAGCTGGATATGCAAATTTGTACCTCAGGAGCCAACCCCCTGACATGTCACTGCTGTAAGCTAGTGAGCAGTTCCATAATATTGACTGCCAGTGTGTAAATGTTAGGTTTACAACACAGTGCAGGTCCATTGAAATTGATTATCACTACCCGTGCCATTGATATGAACAGGATCAGTGTTTTAAATCCTGACATGCCACTCAGGTAGACATTATTTATACAGATAGGTAGCAAGTGTGACAACTCTATTGGAAGCCTGGAATGGAAGTACCGTTTAGAGCCCCAATTAGACAAAGCACCTTTTACATGTTGCACCAAAGCACCTGTCCTTAGGGTCATCCTTACTTTGCTGTGTAGTAGATGCAGGGGACCCTCAGTATTTAAAATGTGCATTTGTTCCTCCCCCAAGAAAAAAATGTCGTAGCAGAGAACTTAGTTTTACAAAATCAAACACATTTACACCATAAATTGGTGCAGAAGGCACATACTGGTGCATAAAAAGTCACCAGATTGCAGGAAATGAAGTGTTTGATGCTTAAAATTTTCCGTGTTCTCATCCCAACTTGTCAAATATCACCCTTTGTCAGTGGACTTTCGGGTCTAAATGGTACACGCTAAGGCCATGTCCACACGCACACAAAATTTTTATTGTTGTTTTTTATCGTATAGACCTTTCGTGAACATGGAACCAGCGTTTTTGGAGCCCAAATACGCCAACTTTTGAAACGCCACCTTCACATTTCCATATTTACAGCACAGTGCGCCTCTTTTCTGAGACAATGACGCCATAACCCCACCTCTCCCTTAACCCGCATGTGCTAGTCAACATTCTCCTGCAGTTTTGTAGTTTTGTAATCAAGTTTGACCCTAAGTAGCAGCTCTACCTCGTCGTCAGTCCGTACAAAGTGGGCTCCTCTGGCATTTGTATTTTCCGCCATCTTCTTCTTTGTGTTTGTTTACATCGCACGAGCTTTATGCGCATGCTCCATTTCTTATTCTATGTTTTTGGTGTACTTTGTGGCAGCGTTGCAGCGCCACTTACAGGCCTTGCATGTATACTACAGCGTTTTCATATCTTGAGACGATTCCGTGTTTATGGAAAACCTTTAAAAAACAAAATCGGTTCCGTCTTCATGTGGATATGGCCTAAGTAACGTCCTGCATCTGTTGTTGACTTTCTGGGGACACCATGTTGATTTACACTTGTTACATACATTGTGTCTTTTCAAAACTTTTCAATTTCAACAGGAAATGTAGAGTTTCTGCTTGTTAGACCATACAGTCTTTGTAAAAATAAACTTCCGTTGGTAAACACCTCAAATTTATTTACAGTATACCCACTTATCAGTCAGAAATCCACTGGAATACATGGGAGAGTATACCCACCTCCTTCTCAGTAACCTAATTTGTGCTGGTACATGACACAGGAGAAATTACTGGGAGTACCACCAGCTGGTCCAGGAGCTTCTCCGAGATGATGGTCAGTTGAAGGCTTATTTTAGGATGAGTTGGTGACAGTTTGACAATCTGCTGTCAATCATCGCGCCTAATTACGGATGGTGAAATGTTACAAAGTAGTCGAGGCTGCAGTTTGTTCAAATATGTCTTGCACTGTGCTTGGACAATGTTGAGCTAACGTTTGCTAAACACATGCCATGAAATGTGTGCTGTACTTCGTCAATGCAACCACAGATGGCCCGTCTCTCAATTCATCCGATCGGACAATGGGACACTGGGCACTTTTCTTGCTCTGAGTTTAAGATTTTCAAGTCAAGGAATTCAGGGAACTCCTGCAAAATTGCGGGAGGCACAGAGTGGGAAAACGTGAGGCGCTCTGCAACACAAAAGCACTTCACTCTCACTGAAAACAATTACAAAAAACAACCCAAGGCTACTAAAACTCGCTATGTCTGATCAGGGCCTGACTGTTTGATCAGCGAGTGGTTGAACTAATGCAGCTTGGCACAAGACGAATGCTGAAATGCTCCCAAATGTGCAACTCCAAGCGGATGGCAGGCAGGCAATGTTCATGAAGTCAGCACAGGAGCAATTATTGCTTTTAACTGGGATGATTTTGCACTATTGTGTCTTTTCACTAATTGTAATTTAAGGTAATTTGCTCTGGGAGGGGAGATGCATTATGTTGTCTGCGTTGCAAAATGCCATCTTAATGAACTTTTTAAAAAATCGAGCCACTAGGGCTGCTGCGGAGTTAAATCGAGAAATAAAATAGAATGTTAAAATACTATAATGTGCATCAACTGCATCTTCCCAGTGTGATACACCAGTAGGATAAAAAAGAGCACTTTTAAGTGTGTGTATATATATATATATATATATATACATATATATATATATATATATATATATATATATATATATATATATATATATATATATATATATATATATATATATATATAATGACTGTTTTGAATATCTGGGGCATACATCCAAAAGGACACAGATGTCACAAATTTGATGTGACCCAGATGTTCCAGAGTTTGCACAGCCACTGAAACATGGGATGCATTTGGACAGTAAAAAGAGATTAGGATTCCACCCATCTGTGCACATAGTGCCCATCACAACTGGCAGCTGTGTAGGCTGAATGAGACAATGCATGTGTGCAGCTGATAAAAACATTTATAGCAGGGATGACCGCAGTAATGATGGGTATTATTGTGGATGCATTCTTGGAAAATTACCTGCACAAATAGACAGCCTTCACTGTATCATATAACTTCATATCTATTCATTTATTCATTCATCGTGCATAGGTATCACGGTGATAAAGGACATTGCATGATGGGGATGTGTCAAATAGCATAACTTATTCTTTTCAATCTTCTTGAGGCCTGGCAAAGACTGAAACATACAGTACAGCTTTGGAAATGAGCCAAATTCTATAAAGTAGTTAGAACATAAGCAAATATGACATACAGAGTGAAACAGAGGCTGCCTTTCTGGGGCCAGATAAACATCAGACGGCGCTGAATCCCTTCCCATTCCCAAGAGAGCAACTACAGCGGAACCCAAAGCCATGTCGGCGACGATAAAAAGGAATTTGAGTGACATGGCAAAGTGGAGACGAGACACAAACGAAGATGGGTTTGAAATTTAGCAGTCCATCCCCTGAAAACAAAGTGCCTCCCCATTAATTTTCCACCTAAATCTTTAATGAAATGCAAATCAAACATTCCATGAATTTGATTAATCTCCGAGGGTGGCCGAGGCCTGCTGGCTGGAACAGTGGGAGACCCGTTGGCAGTGTTGTTCTGATCTACTCAGCTATTGCTCTGCAATGATTCATTTATTTAATTGGGATGAACTTGAAGATTCTGTTTTTCTCTCGTCTTGCCTTCCTTTCCCACCCTCTGCTTCACACCCATAAACATGCATACACTTAGCTGGATGAGCTGTTTATCCTCATCAAAGAGGGAAAAGAAACTCACTTGTCAGTACTCTTTAGTCAGGTCAGGGCTCACCTTTTGAGATGCTCATTGCACTCATTCCGTATTGGCTTTTAGACACATCAATGAGACAGTCGGATGGCTGATGTGCATCTGTTGTCAATCATTCCCTTTTTCTTCCTGCTTAATCCCTTGAGGGTCATGGTGGGGCTAGAGCATATCCCAGCATGCACTTAGATAGAGACAGTCTGCACACATTATGTTAACACCAAGCCAACCAAATCTGACGTCCATTCTACCGAGTGACAAAAATAATTACGTTTCATTTTTCATGCATTTTCCTTTTAATTCATTTACATTTTCATCAACAAGTTATGTTGTCAGAGAGGGTGAAAAGGAACCTGCCCTTGTGGAGTTATTTATGCGATGGACATGTCTGTGCTCTTTGATGTAATTAAGAAGTCACCCTCAGTTCATTTTGTTAATGGTTTTTGAGTATGAGTACCTGATGGCAATAAGACGCCAGCATCTGTCCATTTAGTCCCATAATATCAAGCAATTTTGGGGTCATTTGCTGTAATTACATCTTATTAAAGTCGCACTTAAGTTGCGCTGCTGTTTGCGTTAAAGTGTTTAAAGATTTCAGGCAAGTTGGTGCCATTTCTTGAATGACACTTTTTTCAGATGCCCAGTGACTTTAAATGGCATTGTTCAGAGATGGACTGGTGGTATAGATCAAATGAACTGGTCGAAATGTGCTTGACATGGATGCATATTGAGACTCTCCAATCAGAGTATCCTCATACAACGGTCTGTTTGATATCTTCCAAAACTGTCCCCAACGAGTCAGTGCCCCAACTGATAAGGTTAGATTCATTGTTGGGCATTGTCAAGATATGGACTTAACATAAAGTTACTTACTTAAAGCCACAGTGTGTAGGAATTTCTCCCATCTAACGTTGAAATCATATATTGTATTCAAACAGATGGCGCACTCTAGAGCCTCACTGTTTCAAACACGTATTGCAACAACTGTAGCCGCTGTGTACCAAAAAGCTATGATAACACTGATGCAACCATGTCATCCGATACTACATGGAGTATTCATTCAGGCTCCTACGCAGACACACGCGACGCGAGTTGACAAACCCCCTCCTCACCATGCTGGCTGTGTTTACAACGTAGGACTATTGGGGCGGGTGTAAATTGAAACAAACCGATCATGTCTTGTCTTTTGACAACTGACAAGTGGCTCAACCTCACACACCTCATCCCTCTCCTCGCATTACTGCACCGCTAACAGCTGTTAGTGGCCAGCGGCACTACTGCCGCATAACAAAGTCCCACTCTTTGAGCATAATGCAGGATCATGTATTATGCAGCATCACGGGAGACGGAATCCTCGTCGCCAAGAAAGTGCAAAAGGGAATCAAAAAGGTAGCGTGACCAGCGAATTAAAAAAACAAGGGTCAGCATTGGGGTTGCCTTTCCCAGGTGGAGAGAGCTGCTGAAGAAGAAAGGTAATACAATCACAGGCCAGCGCTAACAGCGGCTAACAGCTAACAGCGGCGCAGTGATGCGAGGAGAGGGATGAGGCTGTTAGCGACCGGCGAATTAAACAAATGAAGGCCCACATCGAGGTAGCCTTTCCCACGTAGAGAGAGCTGCTGAGGGAGAATGGTAATGCAATCACAGGCCAGCGCTAACAGCGGCTAACAGCGGCGCAGTAATGCGAGGAGAGGGATGAGGCTGTTAGCGACCGGCGAATTAAAAAAATGAAGGCCCACATCGAGGTAGCCTTTCCCAGGTAGAGAGAGCTGCTGAGGGAGAATGGTAATGCAATCACAGGCCAGCGCCGCTGTTGGCTGTTAGCCGCTGTTAGCGGCCAGTCGCTAACAGCCTCATCCCTCTCCTCGCATCACTGCGCCGCTGTTAGCCGCTGTTAGCACTGGCCTGTGATTGCATTACCATTCTCCCTCAGCAGCTCTCTTTACCTGGGAAAGGCTACCCCGATGTGGGCCTTCGTTTTTTTAATTCGCCGGTCACGCAGCCTTTTCTATTCCCTTTTGTGCTTTCTTGGCGACAAGGATTCCGTCTCCCATGATGCTGCATATGCATGATCCTGCATTATGCTCAAAGAGTGGGACTTTGTTTCAAATTTGCCAGGGTAGTAGTGAAGCGCCTCTTGCTCCTCTCCTTTGGCTCCTCAGTCACGCAGTGCTGGCCTGGCTCTCAATGAAAACGCCGAAGGTGGTGCTGTATATCCCTTGCTGGCGGGTGTATTCTCAAGATGGTGAAACATAATGGAACCCCACAGACGACTTACCCGCACAATGTACAAACAAATCCAAAATTCTCCTTTTATGAGAATAAGTCAGATTATTGGTGGAGGTAATAGTACACCAGTGATGACATATTTATGAATGCAGACATCAATTTTTGCCAATAAACAACTGAAAATGTTACACAATGTCCCTTTAATGTAAAGTTATGTCGATTAGGTCTAGGAAAGTAAAGTTCTGTAGGAAAAGATTCATGGTTGGGCGCTGTCATGTTGCTGTCAAGTCAACATAGGTTAGGTTTAGGACGAGATTCATGGTTGGGCACTGTCATGTTATGTACTTAATGTAAAACTAAGGTTAAGGAAAACACTCATGGATGAACGTTGCCACATTACATACTTTGATTAAAGTTACAAAGGTTAAGTTTAGGAAAGTAAAATTACACAGATTAGGTTTAGCAAAATTACTTTGGTTAGGTGAAGGAAAAGATTTGTGGTTGGGCATTTTAATATTGCGTACTCAACATAAAGTTAAAGCCGCTACAAGGAACTTTTAACTGGATATGCAAAAGTATCTCGTTTCTGCTGATGTCTGTGCGTGACCTACAACAGCAAATGAGACCATTGGTGTGAAGATAAGCTATTTCTATATAGTGTATATCCATACCTTTAGGAAACTGTCTCCGGGTCCGCCCCAGGTCGCTTCCAGGACGAAACGATTTACGGCACTCAGACGTCACACATCATCTTACCTTGCTGCTTACATTTATAGTGACTCTTATAAATAGTCGCTATTCCTCCTCCTCGACCCGACGTCCGCGGGGAGTTAAAATAGCAGCAATCATCAGATTAAAGTTCTGGGAAAGCACTGGACTCACCAACAGTCAGCCACGTCTCAGTCACACAGACAAAATCCAATCCTCGGGAAGTCAGGAAATCCTTCAGGATAAACGTTTTGTTCGCTAGCAATCTAGCATTCACCAGCCTAATCCTGGCAGGAGCCTGCGGGTCCATGGCAATGAGGACGAGGAGAGCAGGGGCCGCGGGGCTGGAACACCTCATCTGGGCCGACGACAGGTACCAGCCAGGCGTCGACAGGGTCCAGCGAGTGCCGAGAAATAAAGAGGCGAGGCACTGCTCCATACTCAGTCCAAGAAGCCGTGGAATTGCTTGCCAATCAGGCCTTCAGCCTTACCAGCCGACCGCTGCGTTTACCCCGGCGGCGGTGGCGCTGGGGCACGGCAGAGGTGAGCTGGGATCCCCGATAGGAGCGGGGGCAAAGTTTTCCCGTCTTGTTGTTTCATTCATCCCCAAAACAAACACATGTGCGAGCCAGGTAAGCGTCTTTACGACAATACGCGTTAGAGCTCATGGGAAATGTAGGCTTCATTCCAGTAAAACACTACCGCTTTTGTCCACAGGGTCACCAAAATCAACTCAAAATGAAAGTTCCTTATAGGGTACTTTAACTTTGTTTGGTTTCGGAAAAGATTCAGGGTTGGCCGTCATGTTACGTACTTAATCTAAAGCTACACTTAACTTGAGGTAACATAGGTTAGGTTTAAGAAAGTAAAGTTATGTAGGTTAGGTTTAGGGAAAATTAAAGGTATGCTGTTGTCATGTTACGTACTTAATATACAGTTACGTAGGTTAGGTTTAGAAAAACAATCATGGTTCAGCATTGTCATATTACATATTTAATGTAAAGTTATGTAGGTTAGGTTTAGGAAAAGGATAATAATGCTTTGGTGGCCTACTTAACCTAAAGCTTTACTTAACTCCAAGTTACAAACGTGGGTTTAGGAAAATATTAATGGTATGCCTTTGTCATGTCACATACTCAAAGTAAAGTAATGTAGGTTGGGGTAAGAAAAGTAAAGTTATAGCTTAGGTTTAGAAAAAGAAACATGGTTAGGTGACATACCTTGAAATAACACAAAGTTCACTTGGTTTCACAAGGGACATGAACACCAGTCCTGGGGTAAAGTCTTGTGTTTGTTTGACCCATCCACCACCCCAACCTGCCTCATGGCATGGACTTTGGCCATTTATACTACTTAATTCTTCACTTAGATAGCATAACGGCCAGACGCTCAGATAGTTCCATGACATTTGACTTGGAACTGTTCCAGACCAGCCTCCACATTGACTTTGAAAATGTGACAAAGAGGAAGCCACCATGACATCCTCAGAGGAAGTGTTTGTACCCTTAGGTTTTCTCAAGGAAGTTTATTTCCAGTGCCCGTATAGACATCGCACAATATGCGCCTAGGGGCCCAATTGTCTCATAATCTGTCCATGCTTCAAGCAAGCTCCAGTGTGTTTCCCCAGAGCCTGCAGCAGATGTGAAAGCTAACCACTCTTCACACAAGAACCTGAATGATATGATTGTTGAAGTCATATTACCATGATCTCTGCAAGAGATCTCTGCAAATACTCTACATAATCCAATGTTGTAAATGACAAAACCAGGGGTCAGTGCTGGGAATCTTGGGTGATTTAGTGATCCTGCTGCATTCTCTGTTAAGCCTTTGGTGTGAAGAAGGCTCTGAAATCAAAGCCCAAGGTGTGGAGAGGAATCAAGAGGTGCCACCTGAAGGATTACTTGGTGCATGATAAGGCACGCAAAGAGGTTGATACACGAGAGACAACACTGGGAAATCAAATGTATTACATATAATGTGGGGTGCTAAGAAGTGAAGCTAGTGCTTGGTGTGGTGATGCTACAACAGACAGAGCCAGAGGATCATCGCAGCCGGAAATGATCAAGCAGCATAATGGAGGCTATGTTCCACTGAGTTAGAGCCTGAGATTAGATATAGTGCCTTGGACAGGATGTAGTCATTCTCTGCCTTGGCTGCTTGACAGTGAGAGCTATCATCTATAGATCCATCGTCTTTAGAAGCTCAGTAGCTGCTGAACCATCTAGGTTTCACTAAAAATTCCCACCCAGTCCAATTTTACCTCATCTGAAGCTGGCAACATGCTGTGGCATAAAGTTTATGATAAAAGTTGTATTTTCTATACCGAAACCGCTTCTACAAAACATGCATTTTGTGAGTTTCATAAAATATAAACTGCTTAATGTTTGAACACAATTTCAGCTCAGTTGATTTGCTATGTGTTTCACAGAGGTAGCAACAGGGAGACAGATAATAATGAAACCTGCCAGTTGTCAAACATTTGGGGGTAAAAATAAATGCTTGTTCGTGGTGTGCAAGATCTGGTCATTATTTCCAAAATCTTCCCATTATTTGACCACTCTGCAACCTAATGGAGACATAAACCAAACTAAACGACGGGCAGTCCTGGACCAAGTGAGCACACCTTGGATAGAGAAGGCATTTTCTCACCTAACAAAGCCCTAACATGTTTTTTCTCAGCAGAAGTGGAAAAGTATTTTCCAATGCTTGTGTAGTTTTAACTTGTTAGTATTGGTCTCATTTTTTTAACACAATAAAATTTCTGTAAGCATGCCATTTTGAATATGCCACAAGTTGACCCATTACAATGAAGACCTGAACACATATTCCTGGTAAGTCTGCGAGGGCTCAGTCCTGTCCCACTGTGAATTCAGAGGGTGTTCTCTCATTTACTTTCCATAAAACACTCACAATGCATAGTGTTTTTAATGATAAAAACAATGGCGAGGAAATCCCAAATCATTAAAATACAAAAAGAGCTGCCAAGAACAAATTTACATGAAAATAGTAGGAAGGACAGTGTCTTAATTACATGAAGGCATAGTCGTGTTCATGATCAAACAACATTATCAAGGCACACAGGCACTTATTATGCATATGAACCACTGAAAGAAAACCTTTTATGCTTTTCTTTATTTTCTGTCATATACTATAATGTTACAATGGAAGATGCACGTATTGGACATGGCCAAGGTTAATAATAATAAGGTAATAAAAAAAGTAAATAAAAAGTAATCCCTGTGAGCAAGAACCTCAGTGTAGTATGTTCTGAATACACAATTTCCAACAGTTTTTTTTTTCTACTTTGGCTAATTTGGCCAAAAGATCATGTAGCTCATGACAGATTGACAATGCCACTTTACTCCATTGCAGTCACCCCCCACCACAAATACACTGCTAATGTAGGTGTAGCTAGAGGCTAACATCAGGAAAACCTAACCTTGGTTGCTGATGTTTCAGGCTGTATTCCTCTGAAACATGTCCAGTTGTGTTCAGAAGCTTTTATTGGCAGTATTTAACAGTAGTTCCCTGGTTGCAACATGCTAACTTAAACGCAACGTGTAATCTTGGTCTCTGATGTTTGTAATTTCTTTCCGATATTGGACAGTATTTTTGCTGTAACATGTCTGGTTGTTTTTATGTATTTATTTCATGGTTTTTCATGGTAGAAAGTGCCTCTATTTTCCAAACATCTCCAGGCAATGCCGGAGCAGAGTCTCCAAGATGTGAAAGACCCAGAACTGTTGACCAGTCAGAGCAGAGTGGGCTTTTTTGGGAAGAAGATTTTTTGGCTTAACATAAGCCCTTTTTAAACAGGAACTGTGCAAATTTGCAGGAAAGCCCAATCAGTCTTTTTTTAGCATTGGCAGTATAAAAACCAAATATGGGAGTGTGGCAAAATGCCGTCTACCTACTTTTGTTTATACAGAATGCACCTTTTTCGGGGCAATGGGGGGCAAGTAACAAAACGTGTAAAAACGGGAAGCCGCAGCTGGTCAGTCCTACAATTCTCTCATAAGTCGGCCCATTCTTCACCATTCCCGTCATCTGATGGTTAATGACCTCTTCGTTTGCGAGGACAAGGAGGGCGCGCAATGCCTTGTCTCCCCAGTTGCTCATCTTTACAGTGTCTGTCAGGTTTGCGTTTCCCTCTTGCTACTAGCTCCTCGCTAATTCCCGCTATCAGCTGTTTCCTGTTTATCCACTGCCAGTGGCTCGCATGTGCGGCGTCATCAACAGCTCCTCCCACAAGTCTTCAACAGCCCCTCCCGTTGCAGTAGGGTGCCTCGTTCTTTTTAAACTAAAAGGGTTCCGCCAATATGTCTACCCTACGAGGCCGAAAATTGGGCACCTCAGATCAACTCGCCAATCCGGCTCTGTGTGTCTAAACGCTCACAGCTTGCCAGCAAAACGGAAAGTGAACTGGATACAGGGTTGAAGGTAGGGCCCCATTCACTCGTATGAAAGTTTATCGGTGACACACAAAATTACCTGTCTCTTCGGCATCGTTGGGGCCACAGAGTAAGCGCATCAAACACTTTGACAGCGGAGATGGCTACTTCCTTTTTAGCCTTCTGCTAACTTAAATGGCAATAAATTGATTCATGTGCATCCATGATCTGGCTCCTCTAGACTTTTGAAGTGTTATCAGACCAAATGGATCTATTCCCACTGGTGAAATGGTTCATTTTGCAAGGGTTGTAGCACTATAAATGTATGCATGGATTTACAGAAATGTCTTTCCCAATACATTCTCACCCCGACCTCGTCACATATCGACGTTTAGTCATGGTCTTTCCACTTCGACATACAATGTGCAAGGTACCCTGGTTGCATTGCTTGTTGATGTTCTGGGACACCGTGTCAAATGTACTATGTCCGTACAACACCTTGAATTGATATTTTGTTTCCTTCAAAAACACTCGCATGTGGTTGGGTTTAGGAAACAAAAGCATGTGGTTGAGTTTGGGAAAAATGAACAGGGTTTGGCTTTACAATCTTACGGGATTGTTGGATCCATCTACCACCCCTTCCAGCCTCCCTACTCGGAATTCCGCTGCTTAAAGTTTCATTGTTTTCCAGCTGCACTTCCCCCTGATGCTACCAGTTGACCAGCCGGGTATCATGCTGACATGAAAGGATGCTTTTTTTGTTGATGTCTGACACTGGAAGTCACAGACCAAGCACCGCACTTTAAACATTTCAGAGTGAGACCAGGTTGGTTTTTCCCAGTGTAAGTCTATGGGAAATATTTTCGGGGCCCCATGGCATCACGTGATGCTGGAAGTTGTAGTTCCATGGTTTGGCTATTATGTCAAATTGGCTTCAAAGTTTGGTGCACCTCATGGGGGCCTGGTTTAAGAAGGTATGAGGAAAACATACGCGTAGAAACCCCGAATTCTAGTTCCCCTTTAAAGTCACATATCAAATTATTCCACCAAAACTGGTTCCTCATGTAAAGGCTAACTAAAAGCAATGAACAAAGAGATACAAGTAGACTTGACTTGGTGCATTCAGAGTAGCCTTGTGATGTACTTTGTCACTGAACCTGTGAATTACTGTTTAATCTCACAGCCAACTGACAGCAGGGGTGCCTGTTGTACCTCAGGTGAAGGAAGGCTGAAGGACAAGGACATCTTTGAAGACCAACAACAACAACTAAAAAACCCTGTCCTTTGCTATTCCGAATAGTGCACTTTCTGATATAAAAGAAGACCCCACTGATGGAAACTGATGTTGTTGATAAATGATGTAAAAGCAATAAAATAAAAATCTGGGTGTGGTTATATTCTTCCTTATTAAATCACAGCACTGGACATTTAGCTTACTCTTGTCCTCTTCTCACTATATCAAGCTACAGCAGCCAAATCCCTAAAAGCCCATTTTGTTTCTTTTTTTCCCATTCTGCCTGCTGTGCTTTTCTGTCATGCACACTTTAAAATCTATTTATTCTTTCAGTCTGACTGGTTGTGCTCACAGGCTAAACACGATCCTCCTCCACTAAGCCGAAGGAACGGTGCCAAGACGGCAAAAAGCAAGTTCATCACAGTCAGCGCCGTAATGCAAAGACTATGAACAGAGATGACCACTGTTACTTTTGGAAAACAGGATCTTGTTTCAAATTGCTTTTCAAAGAACTGAGGGGAGAAAGGGAAAAAAACAATGATTGATTTTTAGCAGCACATACAGTCTGAGCAAATGGGATCCCAGGAAGAAAAAAAAAAGAACATCCTGTCCATCCTGTGCTCCAGGCAGACTGGAACAAAAGATCATAGCATCAGAGGAGCTGAAAAAGACAAATTCTAGATAAAACATCTGAAAAGTTTTTGCTTCTTTTATCGTAACTATGTTCTATTTTTCAGCCTTGCATAAAGTATGGCTCTATGGATGGCGATAGTTGGCCCACCACTTTGATTCAGACTGAAATATCTAACCAACTGATGAATGTCACGAAACTTTGTACAGACATGCATGCTCCCCAGAGGATGAATGTTACTGACATTGGCAGATCTAATTTGTCTCTCGACTTCAGTGAAATAACTCATCACTGACACACAATTGTGTACATACATTCATGGTTCCCAGTTGATGTAACGTAATAACATCAATGCATTTAACTTTTCATCTCGCAAAACCAAGAGGTCAGATTTTTAATTGCTCCCCAGTGGATGAACCTTTTCCATTTAGAACCCTTCATTAGTTTTTCTTAAGTGCTGCCCTCAGGATGAAAAGCACTTTAATGCTCCCAAGACGGTAGACCCTTTCTGATATGAGCAACCCCACAGTTCTCCCTCTAGGGCCACTTTAAATTAAAATTTTAGCTGTGCTATTGACAAGGCTCTTTAAAGTGATAATTATGTTGTTTGTGCCATCCAATGGCTTTCCTACAATGGAAGGTTAAAGATCATCGCCGCCTCCAAGGGCCACTAGCTGGTGTTTTGATTCCTAGTTATGTTGTAATAACATGTTCCCGTGGGTGAAAACTGCCTTTTCATTGGTTCTCTTTGAGGCTAACCCTGACCTTTGACCCTCTCGACAAAGTTACCACCTTGCACGTGGTAGAGATTCTTTGTCTTACTCAAAGGCACTTAATAAAGGTAGATGATTTGTCACCACAGGAGACTGATTCACTCTTTCCTCATTGCCATGCTACCCTGCTTCGCCGCTGTTTGAAGGAGGTGAATTATTTTAAAATGAAAACTCAAAGTACCTGTTGGGTCAGTTTCAAAGTAGGTTCGTGTTGACCGTGTCAGTCATAAAATACAGCAGCCCAATTAATTTTACTTTACCAAGTCAGTGTGTTGCACAGTTTAACAAATGCCATATTCTTTGCGTTTCTTGTTCCACTCATATTGTCATAGTTTGGCACACATTAAAGTCTGATATGTCCCCTCTGAATACTCACTGTGTCACTTCTCTTTTTCAAATTGCCAATCTGTCTCACTGATATTGACTTTTAAATGGTGGTGCCCCATCTCTTACATGTCAACACAGCAGAGTGAAATAAGGGCTGTCCATCACGGACTCAAAACCAATAGAAGGCAGAAAACTTCGCTGACATACCAAACTCATTTGAACTGTATTAAAATTGCAGGGTGAGGTGATGGGGGTGGGGGTTACAAGGATGAATTAGGGCTGAAGCAAGCTGTACATTGAGGTCAGCTAGGGTCAGTGGAATCCCAGTAGATGCTTAGAAAATGCTTAGGTAATCAATTGCCCTTAGGACCTCTGGAACACACCAAAGAGATGGGTCCTTGATATCGAAGACCAAAAATGTTACAGATTATCGGCTTGCACCCTCCTTATACTTTTCATCAGAAAACTAGGACTTCAAAAGCTTAAATCAATAGTTAATTATATGCTGCATAAACATAAATACAGTTGCAGTTGTTCACTGCAGAGGCGCTGGACCAAGGACTATGCTCTACTCTGTTCCCCTATATGAGTATTTTTCTTCATTTTTTTTTTTCTTCAGAGGATAAGTTCAACCTTGTGTGTCACGTGTGTGAGTATATGAGTGTTACTGTCTCACAGCACCTGTCTGGTTAGGCAAGTGGAACACTGAAATCTAAGTGGTTATACACACATCATGTCTCAGCTGTTGCACTGAATGGAACCTGATACAAGAGTGTGGTATCTGACCTTCAAAGTACTTGCTAGGCTACATGTGGCGTTGTACTTTTTGCAAATCAAGGATTAACAGCGCTATGGATAACATGGTTAGGTTTAGGCACAAGAAAAAAAAAAACATGGTTAGAAGTGGGAACAGATCATGTTTTGGCTTTAAAAAAAAGCCAGTTTGGTCATGACAAATACAGCTGGAAATGTTCTGACGTATTATTAAGAAATAACTGGTTTTGTGGCCACAAACACGGCCATAGCTGTCACATCTTGGTAAACAATACCCAGTTTTATGGCCACAAATATGACTTGTAATGTCTGACAACTTGTTATAAATACCTGGTTTTGTTGTCAAAAACAGGGTTAAATATTTCAAGATGGGATTTTTTTGCCACAAACATGGCTGGAAATATCAGGACCTCTGTTTGAGGAAAAAATGGCTTTGTTGTCACAAACACTGCTGGAAATGTCCTGAGGTCTCGTAGAAATAATACCTGGTTTTGTCACCAAAAACATGGCTGGAAATGTCTTGATATCTCACTAATAAATATCCAGTTTTGTCAACACATAAACGGTTCAAAACATCAAGACATCTTGTTAAAAAATAGCCAATTTTGTTGCCACAAACATGGCTGGAAATGTCAGGACATCTCATTGAAAAATGCCCAGTTTTGTAGCCACAAACATGGCTGGAAATGTCAGGACATCTCATTAAAAAAAATGCCCAGTTTTGTAGCCACAAACATGGCTGGAAATGTCAGGACATCTTATTAAAAAATGACCAGTTTTGTAGCCACAAATGCATCTAGAAATATTCGATTCAACACCTGGTGTTGTCACCACAAACACAGCTGGAAATGTCACAACATCTCATAAAAAAATACCAGGTTTTGTCATCAAAAACATGGCTGGAAATGTCTTGATATCTCGCTAATAAATATCCAGTTTTGTCACCACAAACATGGCTGGAAATGTCAGGACACCTCATTAAAAAAATACCCAGTTTTGTAGTCATGAACACGGCTAGAAATGTTCGATGCCTCGTTAAAAACACCTGGTTTTGTCGCCACAAACACAGCTGGAAATGTCACAACATCTCATTAAAAAATACTAGGTTTTGTTGCCATAAAAAGGGCCAGAGGTGTCATGCCTTGTTAGAAAATACCGAGTAAAGTGGCCCCAAACACAGGTCGCTGAAATGTCCAGCAACTTGTTAAAGATAACCAGATTTGTTGCCACAAACGAATGAAAATTTCAAGATGTATTGTTCAGAAATACCAGGCTGTTGTCACCACAAACATGGCTGGAAATGTCCCGATGTCTGTTTAAAAACTGCTTGCTTTTGCCATCACAAACACAACTCAAAATGTCTGATGTATCATTAAAAAATACTGGCTTTTGCCACCATATACAAAGCTGGAAATGTCTCAGTGTCTTGCTAAAAAATATCTGGTTTTGTCACCACAGACATGGCTGGATATGTCAGGACATCTCATTAAAAAAAGGCCCAGTTTTGTAGCCACACACACGGCTAGAAATGTCCGACGTCTCATTCAAAATTTCTGGTTTTGTCCCCACAAACACAGCCGAAAATTTCATCAGGTCTAATTAAAAAAATACCCAGTTTAGAGGCCCCAAACACAGCTTCAAATGTCTTGTTCAAAAATACCAGGTTTTGGTCACCACAGACATGGCTGGAAATGTCAGGACGTCTCATTACAAAACACCAGGTTTTGTTGCCACAAACTCAGCCGGAAGTGTCACAATATCTTGTTAAAAAATACCCAGTTTTGTAGCTGCAAACATGGCAAGAAATGTCCGACATCTTGTTCAAAATATCTAGTTTTGTCATCACAAATGCAAAATCTCAAGATGTCACAGCTGGAAATGTCCCGACATCTGGTTAAAAAAATATCCGGCTTTGCCACCACAATCACGGCTGGAACTGTCTCACTGTCTTGCTAAAAAATACTTTGTTTTGTAATTACAAACATGGCAAAGTGTGTTGTTGTGTGTTAAAAATACCAGCTTTTGATTATTTCGGTCTTCAGAAATGTTCATATTGTACATATGAAATGTAAAAATGTAACATATCAACATTTTTTCCTGGCAACGTGTCTGACCTTGTGCACAAGGTCAGAGACCAGTCGTCGAGACCAATCATTTAACAATGCCATGAACGATCTGAAAAAAACAATACACTACAACCACAAAAAAACCAGTTTTTAGATGTTTCTTTCCAAAAATTTTGGGACAAAAATACACACCCTATTATATGAATGTAATAAGTATTCAGCACCTTAAAGCTGTGCTTCATAAGCCTCTTTGGCTGCGACTGCTGCTTCCAGTGTTTTGGATATCTCTGAATAAGCTTGGCACATTTAGAGTTTTGGATTTTGTCCCATCATTGTTTGCAGATTTGCTCAACCTATAATCTGCTATCTTCATGTCACCCCATTCTAAAAACCTCCATATTGTTCTGAAGCCACTGCCATGTTGATTTTTGCTGTCTAGGGTTAACAGCCTCAGGTCTGTAGGGTTTAAGGTTAAAGGCCTGCAAAGTTGAAGCTGACTCTTAAAGAATATATCCGACCTTGGCTCCATGTATTGCCCCCTCAGTCCCTGTGGCTGAAATGAACGCCCACACCCTGATGCTGCCACTACGGAGTTGCAGCTTGCATTCCGGTTGAAGAGATTAATTTCCAATTGATCGAACAACAGGATCTTTTGTGTCATGTCACCGGATCATTACAAACTCCAGGCTGTCAAATCAGAAGTGCCGTCACTCTCAGCCCTTACAGCCCAGACTTGTAAAGTTGTGCCCCTGACTGTCCTTCTGGCTAAATCTTCCATCAGAGTAAGATCTCTGTCGCTCTGTCAAAACCCATTCTCTAGGGTTCTTGTCACCTCTTTGACCATGACCATACATGCTTCGCTGGAAACTCTGGGTAGCTTTAAACTGTTTTGTCCTTCTGGTATACTTTCTGCTGGTTTATCCTCCATGGATTTGATTATGCATTTCATTCTAAGTCATGTCTTATCAGCTCCTAAGGACAAATTAATTTGGATGCATCCATACTTTGCATTGGGAGTATAAAAAGAGTCCAATACTTACTCAGGCAAAATGCAGAAAGAAATAAAGAAAAGATGTGTTTCCATAACTACAAGGCCCATATAGTGTGTAGGCCTATAATGTGGGCTGGATAAAAGACCCATTAGTGCAGAATATTCTTTGAATTAAACAACAAAACTGTAAAGCATTGGAGAACAGCCTTGACAGTGTACTTTTATTTCCAATACAAGGGTGCCAGTGAGGAGCCAGAGATAAAGGTGTCTTTGTTATATCCGTCCCATCACATTCAGACTTTACTGAAGGTGACCAGTCTAAAATCGAAGCCACAGAAACGGGTTGACCGAGCCTTTTTCCATCACGCTGTTCAGACCAACCTGTCCTTTCATATGCATCATTATTAGATGAGAAAAGTTTTTATCACTGCTAATGTTAATAAAGATTTGGTTCAGTTAATCTCCAGTGCCTATTCCAAAATTTCTGGGCACTGGTGTGTTGTAATTTTGGTCGAGAGAAGACTGGCATTGCTGTGGATTTAAAACAGTGCCCATCTGCCTTTCCATTTTCTCTTTATATAAGATAAGATGGAACTTAATTTATCCTGAGGGAAATTGTTGTGCAGCAGTGGAAGTTTCTCCCCAGCAACATCAGCGAGGGTCTGTCAATAAAGAAAGTTGGTAATTTCTAATGGCGTGTTTCCACCCCCCGTAAAAGGCCCTCCCTCATCGGCCAGCTCATGCCCTGTGTTTACCCTGCTACTCCCTCCCGCTGCTTCAGCTCTTTTTTATTTGCTCCCTTCCGACGCCCCTGCATCTACCTGCAAACTCGCTCCTCTTTGATCCCCAGGGGGGAGTTTGCAGTGATCACTCTGTGTGCTCTTATCTGCTGCTCAATATGTTTTTACAAACAGTGATAAGACACAAAGCGCCGAGGCCAAAATAAATTACATTTTACCTTCTTACAAAAATAAATTATACATTTCAGTTATTACAGAACTTGTCTGTTTGAACCTTACTTTGTTTTTATCGCCATTGTCTACTCAACTGCCTTTTTGTGCACGCAGTTAGAAGTCGATGGGCCTTATGCAGCAACATTCTCTTAAATTTGCTTTTAATTTCCTGTCAAGAGAACAAAGTCCATCCAAATCTGCACTCAGGTGTGCTAAATAATTAATCCCAGTCAGTTGTAAGTAACCTATTGGCATATGTAACACCCCCTAAACACTAGGGCAGGCGCTGTGGAGAATGCCACAAAAAACAGCAGAAGTTCTGCAATAGTGAAATCAACAAAGTGTAGACAAAGATTTGTGAGTGTCAGTACTGACACTGTCAGCAGATACCACTGCTTTGTCGGTGATATCAGACACCAATGCACAGAGGTACCCTTCTTGGTGGTATGATATGCACCAAGCAGCGTCACAGCAACCCAACTAGTCAAGTACAGCCACTTTGTTAGTGGATGGCATCGGACATGGATGCACAGAGGCACCTTTCTCACCAATCTAAGGCCTTGTTTACACGGATACCGATACAATTAAAAACAGATTTTTATTTATCCCATATAAAAAAATTCCGGGTTTAGACGATCAGTTGTGAAAACGATATCACTGTTTACACTAAAACACAAAAACGGCAGCTTTTTGCTGCAATTAGCATGCCAGGCCAGTAGATGTCGATACACCATATGTCAAACAGCGTAGAAGAACGTTCTGCGCATGCACAGTGATTTGTTTTCCTCTTGGCGCTTGTGATAAAAAACAATGATAAACTACATTTTAACCTTATGTAGCATAGTTAGCTGCTATGCACTTACTAATATTGGGCACAGCAGACGTCTTTGTGCGCAGATGTAGCAGTGAGGTTGATGCAGCAGTGCACAAGTTCATTTGTAAGCTCGTAAGTAGTCCCAAAAGTGCAAAACGTAAACAACCTGGCATATATCCGCCATTGTTGTTGTGGTTCCCGGACGCCTAATGGGCATGCGCGAACTGAGTTGCAACATCATCGTTATCTTAAATCCCTGTCTATCCTGTTTAGACATCTCCATAGAAACAGATATTTTTTAAAAACTTTCACTTTGGAAGCTGTTTTTGAAAATCGGTGGTTACATGTAAATGATAGGTGCAAACGCAAACATAAATACTTGTTTTCAGAAATATACGTAACTGTATAAACAGGCCCTAATATGCACTGGGCGGTGTCAGTTTGTAACACCGGTGGCAAATACTGTACTATAAGGACTAGATTGTGTTTGGGGTGGAGTAGTGGATGGGTCAAACAAAGTCTGGACTTTCACCCAGGAGCTCACTGTTTCCAGTCTGAAAGCCAAACTAAACCATGTTTTTTCTTTATTTTTCAGAACCTAACCAAGTGTTTTTGTTGCCTATGTTATGCCCCACCCCGCCCTATGGGGCAAACAAAACTCCATCACTGACCCAAAATAACCACGTAAACACCTTTAAAACACTCAAACCCATGGGATTTATTACAAATAAACCAAGCAAACAAGACAACAAAAACCCCAGGCTGAGAGGCCGTTTACACGTACACGGTGATTTTCATAAACGGAGACATCTTCCTTCGTTTGTGCCCTTCGTTTACACGCAAACGGAGATTTTCTCCTCTGAAAAAGAGATTTTGGAAAACTCCGGTTGCGCGTTTGCATGTAAACTGAGATAAACGCAGATAAACTGAGTTATAGGCAGCCCACGTCACAGTATGCGCCGGAACTTGCGCCTGTGTAAAAAGTGCGACCTATGTTGCTATGGTGACAATGGATACATGGAAGGCTTGAGCTTCTCGTTACACTGCCACCTACAGGTTTGGCATGCTCTTGTGTATATATACACGGGTAAGTGTAAACGAAGATCTTTTTGAAAACGGAGACGGTGAAATGTCCGTTTATGAAAATAGCCGGCAACGTGTAAACGGCCTCTGAGAGGAAGTAGGACCAGCAGTCTCACACCAGAGGCTTCTCTGAAAGCACCTCCTCCTCCTCCTCCAAGCCAGGTGCAATGTATCTCGTTAAGTAATGCAGCACACCTGGGCAGATCTACAATGGAGGGAAAATGGACAGCAGCACAGAGCACCTCCACCCTTAGAACAATGAATAAATACATTGTAACACTGTCACTCAAATCACATGCAAGTACTGAGGCAGTTGAAGCCTAACACACAACTAGTACAACAACAACCCATTGTTAATTTCCTGTAAAAAAGTGTATTTTAAAAGGATACAATGCATGTACTAAGTGTACATTGACACAGTGTCCCTGCATGTCAGGACACAGGAAGTGAAATATTTAGAAGTGTAGGTCCACTGACAAAGGGGCAGTATTTGACAAGTTGGGATGAGAACATGTTGCTACTGGCTTCACAGGAAAATCAAAAACTTACCAAGTACAAAACATTAGTGATGCTCAATGTCATGTCAGCAGCAGTGGTGAAGGAAGTCCTTTATTTAAGTACAATAAGGAAATTATGTTTTAAGCATTTAAAGTTAAAGTACTTAATGCAAAAACAATTAAATACATTTAATCAGTCCACATAATTAAAATGAAAGGCAGCAAGTCCTCATATTCAAGAAGCTGGAAGCATGAATGTGTTTGTATGAAAAATTACTCATTTACTAGATTTTTAAAATAAGTGGCATTTTCTAGTTAATCGACTTATCTTTTCAGCTGCACTTGTGTATTTTCATATGGTTTGTGTGCAGATGATTATGAAATAAAAAGTACAATACTTTCATCTGAAGTGCAGCAGAGAAGAAGTCGAAAGTAGCATGAGATTAAAATACTAAAGTGAAGTATAAGTACATCAAATTTGGACATAAGTAGTTACATTCCACCACTTGTCAGGAGGGGGACACATAGTAATGGAAATCACAATAATTGGGACTATTGGACCAAGTTAAGTAGTAGTATTATATAATCCAGTCATTGTAATTACTCTAAAAGATATTCATTTAAACTTGATGATATGATATTCATGCATTTTCTTATGTTCCTCAAATTTAGGGCCTGTCCCATTTCTACCCCTTAAATCTTCCACTTGGTATTGAGTGCCCTCGTTTGCGAGATAACCCTTGATGAGGGAAGTGAGAAATATTAGGGTAGAGATCTTTCCCTAAGAAATGAGACTCCACTTCATGCAAATTGGCGTGGCCAACGTGCACGCGTAGCAGTGATACAAGATACTGGAAGTCATTCAGGTTGGAAAACAGGAGGCGCCTACGACGTCTTCTAGTTCTGATCGGTTTTGTTTGGGTAAGTCGATTTGTTTAAATATTTTGACGCTGTGTTCAACCGAGTTGCTGATGAGTTTACGCTAGTCCAACCATCTGTTGTTTGTATAGCCTACATTCCGATCGTACAGTAACAAATTGTTTTCCAAACCTTGCCAAAGTTGCTGACTTTGCGAGGTGTCCTGGGAAATTTCATCTTCTTGAAAGTGTGGCTCGGGGCTCCCTTGGAATCTAGGGTGGGTTTTAAGTGTTGGAAACCACTTCCACTACCTCAATTCTGTTTTGGGACACCACTAGCCTAAACGTGGACGTGCACAACCAAGTGCAAGTGGGTATTTCTAGGGGAAGTGTGGGTATTGGGACAGGTCCTTAAGGCGTATTTGTTCGTATACATTGATTTCTGGGATGCACCAATTTATTCCTGTCTTTTCTTAGTGAGAGTAGTTGAGTGTACTCTTACCAAGATAAGGAAAAAAACACTGATGTTTTCACAGACCACAAATTGATGTCCAATATAAGGAAGCATAAGAATAAATAGTGCATAAATCGCTTCTTGCATGAGGCCCTATCTCTTGATTTAATAAGAAAAAAATGTGTCGGTTAGTGCAATACAACATGTGGAAAGTTGTTTTTGGACACTCAAATACTTCTGCAGACTTCTGTAGAAAACTTCCATGGGTAGGAATTTCACTTGAGGTGTATTTTCTCTACAAACTTAAATCTGCAGCACAGCTGAGTGCAGGTCCAATGCCAGCAACCCAGAAGAATTAAATATTTAAAAAAACAGCTCAAGTATCAATGTGAGCACTTGCTCTACTGCTGGTTGAAGCTGCAAAATCATAAATGTCCATGTTGCAGTCCAAAATCCATCTTGAGTGTTTTGTTCTGACCTGGTTGGTAATGTAAAAGTTTTGCCCTTTTCCAATAAAACTCAATGTAAAGGTACACACATCAGTAATTTGTCTGCGTTTATAAAAAGGCTACATCCACCAGAATTAATTTATTACTTGATACATCATCTCTGTGAGAGTGCTCTCCATTCACACTGGTTAATCCAAAGTAATTGTTGCTGAAATATCAACACAAATCAACAGCGGAGAATTATCTTTGAACCCTATCGCTCCGGAAATTGCTATTTCCTGCCCTTCCATTTGCCACTGAAATAGACTTTTGTCTTATTTCTCTGGCCCTGTAAATTACTCACAGCAGGTGCCCATTCTACTGACGCTAGGGAACAAAGCACATGCTCTCCGGATCGCATGAACCAAAGAGCTGCTTGGTTTCTGAATCGCCAGAGTGTGCATGTGTAATGTTCATACATTGCATTGTAACAGGCAGGAGATTAGCTCACCCAGCGCCAGCTTGTGCACCTACGATAAATGATCCCTTGTGTTTGTCTGCTGCTGTTGTACATGCTGTCGCTTTCTTTTGTGTGAATGAACTCGGCAAGATGCAGGGACTCAAGCAGGGCTGGAGACGGGGAACAGGACGTGGTTGAGGTGTGCATGATCAAGGCTTAATCTGTTGAAAAAAGAAAGCTGTATTTTAAGATGCGCTTTTTTTGTTGTTGTTGGTTCTTTTTGCTTCTCAAGAAAGGTGGCAAAGTGTTCATGAATATCTGAAAGCTGCCGTCCTTTAAGAGTTCTCACACAACATTGTTGAAACAAAGTAGAACTCCCGTCACCTTTTCCACCTTTTGAGCGTCTTTGAGTGTCGGTCAGACGAGAGTTGCTTAACATCCGTATACATATACATGAGCTGAGCCATGCTTTGACGTATCTGCCATCTCTTTATTCCCACTTTCCTTATTTTTGCAGGGCTGGTTTCATGCTAATCATGTACACCTGTTGAGAGGTGCTGCCCCTGCCACTCCCTATCCTTTTGCAGATGTCAACCACCCGCTGGTTCTGTCCCAAGATAAATGTCATGCAGAAGGATAACTTAGGGGGCAATGAGCCCTTTCTGCATAATTTAGCAGCAAACAAAGATGAAGTTTTGACTTTCTTTGTTGCTTTTGTGAGATTGTTTGCTCTTGTAGAGAAAGTATTCACATCTGCAAACACTGATTGAGGCAGCCGATGTTCATCGTGTTCTGTTTTTCTTGCCATTCTTAATACAAATAACTGCTTCTGAAAAAGTTTTGTAGTTAAGGAATGCAGGGAGATTCCATTTGAGAGTCTAATCTGGTTGTTACCATCATTAAAATCTGTTTACTCTCCACAAACATCCAGTCTTGGATTCTGCTCCAAATACAGATTTTAGATTTTTTTTTTTCTTCTCAAAATAATGAGACAGACTGCTAATGCAGTCCAGATGATGCACTTTGTTGTCTGCCTTTTTTTTTTTTTTTTTGGTGTTGGGATCATTGGGGAAATGATTCTCTCCATCTCCCGGATCACTAGAATGACCCATCTGTCATTTTGCATGCTCCCCCATCTTATGTAATTACGGAGAAATTGCCAAGAAATCAGGATGTGCATGCTTCTTCAACAGATAATCAAAAGACTTTTGAAATGTAATGAGAACAAAGAATTATCGGCAAAGCTCTAAAGATTGAGGGGTGTTTAAGGACAAAATACATTGTCGGGATTAAGCTTCAGAAGACCTCCACTCACAGTCCACTTTAACTAGCATTTGATGATGATCTGATTGAAGTAAAAAAAGTATAAGATTGTAATTATGTTGTCACACATACTGTTCCCAAGGTCAATGGAATGAAGTTCTATGCCAAAAGAAAAGAGAATCAACAGGAAAAGAGGATAACGGAAATTAAGCTGAAAAAGAAAAAGAACAAGCAGGACAAAGAAGCAGAGGAAGAAGTCTAGGAAGCAGGAGAACAACAAGAGGAATCATGGGTGGATTATTGAATGGGCCTACCAGGCACAGGGGCCAAAATGTCAGGGGACCCCGACCTACACTTACAAAATGTACCAACCAGGAAGACACTCGAAAAGATCACAAACAAATAAAACAACCACAAAGAGACACAGTGTGATTACAGGGAGGCAGAGAATGACCACAGAGACATACAATTACTAGAAATACTCGAAAACAGCTACAAAGATACACAAAGAGATGCAGAGCAAATATGAAGAGACTCAAGTGACTACAGAGAGATGCAAAGCAAAGACAAAGAGACTCAAAATGACCACAACAAAATAAAAACTGCAAAAAGATGCAAAACAACCATTAATAGGTGTAAAGAGACTCAAACTGACAACATAATAAATACATTGATAAAGTAATGAAAGAAACATTACAAAAAGATGAAAAACAATGACAAACAGGTGCAAATCAACTACAAAATGAAAACAAATAGATACAAAATAACTACAAAGAGATGCAAAGCAACTGCAAACTGACTCAAAATGAGCAAAAAGGGATGCAAAATGACAACAAAGAGATGCAAAGCAACCACAAAGAGATTCAAAATGGCAACAAAGAGATGGAAAGCAACCACAAAGAGACACAAAATGGCAACGAAGAGACACAAAATGGCAACAAAGAGACACAAAATGACAACAAAGAGATGCAAAATGGCAACAAAGAGACACAAAATGACAACAAAGAGATGCAAAATGGCAACAAAGAGATGCAAAATGGCAACAAAGACAGAAAATGGCAACAAAGAGACACAAAATGACGACAATGAGATGCAAAATGGCAACAAAGAGACAGAAAATGACAACAATGAGATGCAAAATGACAACAAAGAGACAGAAAATGGCAACAATGAGATGCATAATGGCAACAAAGAGACACAAAATGACAACAATGAGATGCAAAGCAACTACAAAGAGACACAAAATGACCACACAATCAATAAATGAATAAATAAATAAATACATTGATAAAATAATAAAAGAAATGTTACAAAAAGATGAAAAACAATGACTAATAGGTGCAAATCAACTACAAAGAGACACAAAATGGCAACAAAAAGACTAAATGACCACAACGAGATGCAAAATGACAAGAAAGAGACACAAAATGACAACAGAGATGCAAAATGACAACAGAGAGATGCAGAACAACCACAAAGAGACACAAAATGACCACAAAATGACAACAGAGATCCAAAATGACAACAAAGAGATCCAAAGCAACCACAAAGAGACATAAAATGGCAACTAGGAGATGCAAAATGACAACAAAAAGACTCAAATTGACCACAACAGGGGGCAAAACAACTACAAAGAGACAAATATATCCTTGAAAGGAAACAAAACCACAGAAATATGTGCAATGACTACATAGATACGCAAAACAAAACAAGGCTTAACACTAATAAAGTGTGTGTGTGCTGCTCCTATGTAGGTGGTGGGGCCTTCTGCATGTCTCTGCCCAGATGCCCTTTGTTTCATAATCAACCCCTGGGAGGAATAACAGGAGAAAAAAGAGGAAGAGAATGACTGGAGAAAATAAAGCAGCAGAGAAGAATAAAAAACAGGAGGCAGAAAAGACGAGTCCCAGCAATGAGAAAGAAATCATTTTAGAAATAACAAAATGGTTATTAAAGTTAACCACAGTGGAATGGACAATAAAAACTATCAATAAAGCAAAATGTACACAAGGTGACATGTACAGTGACAGTTTATAGGCAGTGTATAGTAATTTCCCAGAGGCTGTGTCTGTAATAATGCCTATTGCAACCTTGTAAAAATCTGTAAAATCATAAAATAGATTGTGTTTGCCAATGCATGAAGAATGGTTTGGACCGTGAGAAGTTGCCACTATCTTCCATACAAATTGCGCTGTCGAGATATGATGGAGACACTAATAGATTTCCAGTTTCGCTGAATGCACATGAATTATTTAATTCAAGTGTTTCTTTTTTTTCCAATCCGGCATATGATAAATATCAAACGTCATCAACCGCCATAATGATTCATCATTCATCACATAGCACTGAGTCACCGTGTGTATTCTTTGAGATTATCAAAGTAAAACAAGCTGCTTTATTGTTTCCGAGATAAGATTCCACGCCGGCGAGGTTAGATAAATCTGTTTTTTTAAACTAATGAAGTAAACTGTTTCTGCAGCCCTGTTTTTGCAGCCTCATCTCATCATTTTTCCCTGAGATGACATCCCGCTGTTTACCATTTCTGCCCATTATTTACAAGTCAGTGTTTGGACAATAAATTGTGCTTCTCCTGGCGCTCCCACTGACCTCCACACATGATGAAAGGACCTTCAAGATTCTTCAGTTTGTGTCTGCGTGGGCGCTCTGTCACACAGATACTTTTGTCATCATTACTGTTCAGCAGGATCACATCGGTCAGGAGCGGGGGGAAGCCCACACTTTTCACTGATCTGTCCAGGGCGGCGGCACAAGTCTGTCTCAATCAATGCGTGGACACGGGCACCGTAAGAAGCTGTTGTAACCAGATAAAGGCACAAATGCAATTAATGCGCCCTGAGTTTACTCAGTTGTAGTTGTTTTTCTGCTCCTTTTAAATCAAATAAATATCAATTCAGTCATCATTTATAATTGAAAACTTTCTTCTTTATATGTGCTGGATTATATGCTTGCCTGTTGACAAATTTAATTTAGCTGACATGCTGTGTACCGACTAAACAAATGTACTGTAGGCTACAGTCGTGGTTGATTATTACTTTCTTTCAAAAATAATGACAGAATGTCTTCAGGGTGTAAAAAAAGATATGAGGCATTAATATTTCAACATATCAAACTAATCAACATCTAACAGGCATTGTTAGTCAACCAGCCATTCTCAACAGCAGCAATTAAAAGCATGACGTGAAATAGAGAGACAGTGTGACAGTGGGAAAGCAGCAATATGACACTGAAAATAAGCCAGAGCAGACAGCAGAAGAGAGACAACAATGTGTCAACCTGATAATCACATTGAATTGACATTTATTTCCAGTTCAGGTCGCAGCCTGGAATCATGTTCATGATATGTGTTTGACAGATTTTATTTTGCCCTTAGCGATTGGTATTGAGTGACACATACACCTTATATATGTAGTTTCAACCCATTCCCGTTCCCAAAAATATGGCAGCCTAGTCAGAGGCCCTTGGCTTCTGTTAATGATGCAAAAGGCACCTTACCAGGCCTTCAGCTAGCTCCATTGTAATCCTGTCTGTTGCGATAATGTAGTGGAAAGAGCGAGAAAGTACGAATGGGCAGGGAGAAAGGGAAGGAGAGGTGTTGGATGGGTCAAACACACACTGGACTCTCACCCAGTAGACTGGTGTATGTGTCCTGTGGAACCAAAAGTCGACTTGAGTTTTTCAACCATGTGACATAGTTCCTGGCGAAGTTCAGGTGCCATATTTGTCAAGTCAGTGGTGATCCTAGAACATTCGGTGCCCAAGGCATAGTGAAAGTTAGTAAAAGATAGACATTTTGATTATTTCTACTGCCCCCATTTGTGGCCCCACCTATAGATCATGGAGCCCTTAGCATTGACCTATACTGCCTATGTAGCACTGGGTCAAGTAACACGCCCATTAAGTTACTTAACCATGATCATTTTTCTAAACCCATGCAAGTACTGTCGTTGCCTAAATCTAAAGTAGCGTTGACGTTGAAACCTCTTTTTCCCATGAAGGCTGAAGCTGTTTTTTGAGCTGCACTGTAGCATGTAATGAGCAGGAACCGGCACCTCCAAAACTGATGCTAGAAGGGTGTCTAGAGCGTCATAGTTTGGTCGACTTGCGTTTTGTCAACCATGTGACATAGGTCCTCGCATCTGTCACGTTCCGTATTTGTCATGCGATATAGTCAGTGGCAGTCCAAGCACATTCGTTGCCCAAGGCATAGTAAAAGATAAACATTTTGATTATTTTTTTCTTCCCCCATTTGTGGCGCCATATATGGATGATGGCGCCCTTAGCATTCACCTATACTGCCTATGTGGCACCGAGTCCAATAACATACTTGTTAAGTTACCGTAACAAACGTAGTTATTGTAACCCAAACCATGATCGTTGTTCTAAACCTGTGCAAGTACTGTTGTTGCCTAAATCTAAAATCTGTGAAGGCTGAGGTTTGTAGCATGTAATCAGCGGACACTGACACGTCCAAAACTGACGCTAACGGGGTGCCTAGAGCATCACTGTTTGAAGCAAAAGTCCACTACCAAGCTGCTATGTTTGACAAATTTGGAGTGAGAACATGGTGACAGTTTTCAGTCAACACTGAAGCTAGCGGGTTAGGACGGGTAGGTAACGAAGTGGAAATAGACAACTTTTCTTCCATGGTGTTTTCGAGTTGTAAATTGTTGGTGTTGCTGTCACTACAAAAACAGATCCCTTTCCATTTCCATCAGAGCCTAACAACAACCCCACTTTCAAGTTACATTGGTTGTCCCACCCAAATTTATTTTGAAAGACACCGTAGCATGTAACAAGAAGAAATTGACATGGAAACTGACACGTCCAAATCTGACGCTAAAGGGTTACCTATAGTATCATAGTTTGAGGTGTAGGGCCACTGACCAAGTCGTGCTCACAAAGACAACTGGATCACTTTCTGTTTTCCTCAGAGCTTAGTAGCTACCACAGTTGGTTGTTCCAGTGTTAACCATTTCTGCCACTTGGGGATAGCAACTGCAATCAACATCTTCAGAAGCCAAAGCAAAAAAAAATAAAAAATTAAACCTAATGTCGTTCACAATAATAGACAATCTGTGTTACTAATTGCAGTTTTTCTGTTGCCATTTTCTGCCACAAGACCCCATTTTTAATGTCGCCCAACAACACTCTGATTGGTCTTATTATGTCTCCATCCAGGTTAGCAGTCAATGAAAACAACATCACACACATATATATGTGCATTGTTAAAAATATCTGAGGTGTGGGCACTGATTCAGAGGTTAAATTCATACTGGATGGCTCTAATAAATCAGAAGAATGTGTAGTACAAATGACATTGGCATCAAAACAGTGCAGTACACAGGCAGGAACACTGCACTGTGGAGTAGACAATGATTAATGGAATAAATATTGAAACCTTTACCTACACAAGGACTTGCACCCTGGGCTCATGCCCTACAAAGCGAGCTAAAGCTCTCCAGTTTGGCTACCTCAGAAGCACTTGGCCTGATGAACCAGCCATACCATACACGTGACCCTTAGGGGTTAAATATATAAAAAGCAGATCAGAGGTGCAGGGAGTGTCTTTGAACTACACTCCACCCAGACAGAACCTCATAATTTGGTGTTAAGATGTATGTGTAATGATAGAAGCTCCAAGGCTGACTGACTAAAGGAGCTTTTCTCCCACAAGACAATGACATCCCCTCACATGGCAGAGCTTGTGAAGCCATTACCTTGGGTTTTCTCGATAATGAAAAGTGCAAGGGCATGAAAAACTTTATATTTCTGTCAAGTCTCATTGAATTTAGGGGTTTTCCAGGTCAGGAGGCTTTATTTTGTACATGCATCACGGTTATGGTGGCTTTGTGCTGGGTTATCTTAGTCCAACAGTATATGTGAGAGGATCATAGCGTTCTTGTATTCTTGTAAAGAAACCTTTAGATATTTAGAGGTGTTTCTTATACCTTCTAATCTAAGGCTTTTTAAGATTACTTTTTGAGAGGGGAGAGACAGAGAGAGGGGACAACATGCAGCAAAGCGTCATGGGTTGGACTTGAACCACTTCTAAGAACTCAGCCTACATGGGGCGCATGCTCTCCCAGGTGAGCTACCAGCACCCCAAAATCTCAGGATTTAATCGGTCATACAAAGTATGTCAAGTTGGACTCTCTCCAGATGTGGTATACAACAACATATTCTCACTCCTAATCATCACACATTGCCGCTTGTTCAGTGGACCTTTGATGTCTACATATGATGCGCTAGGTATTCTGTGTGCATCTGTTGTTGATCTGGGACAAGGTGGCAATTTAGGCCTGTTACGTGCATTGTGTCTTCAAAATACACTTCTTTCTGCTTGTTAGATACATGGTCATTTTTTAAAGAAACATACGTCTATAAAATACCTCATATTTCAGTTTATTTCCTTGTGCAACAAATGCCTGTTAGGATGAGGCAACAAATGCACATGGTTAGGTTTAGGCAATAAAAGCAGGTGTTTAAGTTTGGAAATAAAAACATCATGGTTTGGCTCAACATTCATGCGAGAACCAAACACCATGCTCCTGGGTGAAAGTCCAGGGTTTGTTGGACCTATTCACCACCCCTCCAACCCGCTGTTTAGGGACTTTCCAGCTCCTTGAATTAACACTGTTGTCGGGCAGTGTATCATAACACCCCAATAGGGGTTAATATCTGACGTGAATATTACTGAGCAAGCAATGGTATTTGACGACTTCAGAATGAGAATGTTGTCCAAAGAGTTCAAGATTAGCTGCTCCTTTTTTGTGACAAACATACAATGGAAACATTCCACATTGAACTGTGGCTGAGACCAAGGACAAGTCTGAATTGCCTCCTTTAAAGTGAACATTTCAAGTCCTAACACATCATCAAGGGCTGACGGGACAAAGGGTCCTTGAGTGGAGATGCTTGTTTTGCCTAAATTTTAAAGAAGCAGCTGAAGTGTTCATTGCCGTCTTTAGTGTCCCAAAATGTGCTGTGGAACTTATCATTATGAGACCTACTAGCCTCAAACAAGTTTATTTATATAGCACTTTTTCAGAGCAGATAGTTACAGAGAGCTTCACACGAGGAAAGCCTAATCAGTTGGGTTTTGAGTTACTTTATAAATGTCTCCAAAAGGTCTAAGATTTTTAAAGAAGTGGTTGAAATTAAGATATAAAAGAACTGTTCACTATAAAGAGCACACAAGGACCAATCGGGCCAATGACATTTTTAAACAGACATGTAGGTAAAATGTCAAGGGGCACTAGAATAAGTTTTCAATTGAAGAATTCTCCAAAGTCTTCACAAGAGACAGCCCCTGAAATGGGACATAACTAAAGTAGACCGAGGCTAAGATGTTTGAAAAGCAGCCGAGAGACCAGAATCAAACACTGCAGCCCTGGTTATAATTATACAACAGAAGATTGGGGGCATCAGTTACTCATTCAGGCAAAATAACTCATGCAGACTAAAAAAAGAGATGGCAGCAGTGGCCAGTTCAGTTTCCCCAAACGGCTGGGAAAATCTGGACAGGGAAGTTAATGAGATACATGCTCAATTCCCATTGAAATGTCCTTGAGCAAGACAATTAATCCCCACCAGCTCCTGAGGTATTCCTTTGAGGCTAATGGTTGAAGACTGTGGTCGTGCCGGGCAGCTCCCAGGTGTGAATGTGTGTAAGTGTATAAAAGTGAAGCGGGGCCATTCTCAAAAAAAAAAAAAAAAAGCATGCATGCTCAGTGAACCTTCCTGGGATAAGTGAAGGTTAGAGAAATCTATTTAAGGTTTTTGATGAGGCAGTGAGCGGAACCGAAGTTGGCGCGGGTAGGTCAGAGTTTGCCAACAAAAAGAAGTCCACACAGCCGGTCCTGCCGTTTGAGATTTTTATAAAGTTTCACATCCACAAAAGGGTGTCATTTCAAACAAAGATCAAGGGAAATCAGAAGCTACTGGTTTGTTTTAGGATGAGAATTTGGATGGATGGCACTTTAAAGTTACTGACTTCTGTCTTTGTGGTGTTACATTCAGCTTTTACAAGGTCAATTACATCCAAGCACCGCACAACATCCACTCAGTCAAAGGGAGGAGGCAAAAAAAAGGATTTGGGAATGACACAAGTTGTGATTTGGAGTGACACAGGAGTGGATTAAAAAAGCCAGAGGGCAAATAGATGGCACATACAACGTGAAGCTTACGTGTCAGCAGCAATCTGCTTCAATTTACGACTTTTTTATCCAATAGACTGTTTATTTGGGAACTCGGAGATGCAGTGAATCATGAAGGTGCGGAATCTTGTGTAAGTGTCCAAATACTTGAAAACAGTACTGTTTCAATTGGTAAATTAATTAGCGAACAGAGATATTAAAAGGTAATATATCACTGTGGATGGAGGTGTTCTGTTCCAAGCTACCGGTATTGATCAGAAACTCTGTCAGCACCCATACAGTGTTATGGTGATTTTGTGCAATGAGCCATTAAAATTGTGGACCATAACCTCACATAGCCTCAATAAAAATCTTATCTGTCAGTATTTAATTTCCCACATCAGTTTAGATTTATTTATCAGGCAAATAGGTGCCGCCAGCAGAGACGTGGCAATGCTTATATCACCATTTCTCTCTGTCTTTTATACACAAGCTTTTTTTTTTTTTTTTGAGTGGCAGGTCCAAGCTTCTTATTGACTTACATGTCAGCGCCGTAGTTTTGGCCAGTGGGTGGGTGCCGACCTAATTAGTCCACAGTATAAATAGAATTAGCAGAGAAAGAAAGGAAGAAAGAGGGAGGTTTGGTTTGGCCCACAATGTAAGTTCTGCACAAAACCACTCATCTAAAATGTGCTTTTTGTAACGTGTGGAGCAGAGGCGAAGCCAGACATTGTAAATATTTGGGGCTTAACCCAAACCTAGAGGGGTCTGGAGGCATGCTCTTGCAGGGACATTTTTATTCCCATTTACAACAGCTATATGGGCTCCTTTCAATTGATTTGAGATGATAATAAAGATAATAACAATAGTAGCAGTATTTACGTAGCACCTTTTAAAACACATTTACAAAATATTTTCCAAAACTCAATAACACAGTAAGTGAATAAAACAAGCTAAAACAAAAAAGGGAATACACATAAGAGTAATACATTCAATAATAATAATGCAGATATTTTTTTGAACAAATTGGGTTTTCAAAAACCAAAAAGTGATTTAAATGAGTCTGTGATGAGTTTGCAGCCTTGATATCCTCAGGCAGGTCATTCCAAAGTCGGGAATCTCTAACTGCAAAGGTTTTATCACCTTTGTGAATTAATCTAGACTTAGGAATAACAAGAAAGGAGGCATCTGAGGATCTCAGGGTGCAAGACGGAACATAAGGCAATAAGAGATCTGTTATGTAACTTGGAGCAAGGCCTCTCAGGGCTTTGTAAGTAATCATTCAAACCTTAAAATCAATGCGAAAAGCCAAAGGTAACCAGTGTAGGTGGTGAGCTGGAGGTGGGAGAGGGATTTTTTACTTATGTCAGTCAGAAAGGAATTTTAATAATCTAATTGACTGGTTGTAAATGCATGAATTACATTTTCCAGATGTTTGTTAGAAAGGAATGATCGGATCCTGGAAATATTTAATACCTGGAGATGGTGGAAAATGCATTAAACTACTAAATTTCCATGTTTGTCTAATTAAGGGTTTGATGAAAAAAAAAAAGACAGATTTTTGCAGTGTTGAGTTGTTGAGTGAGACAGAGAACCAAGACTGTTAGATATTTGAAAGTTAGCACTATCTTGCCCGATGATCAATATCTCTGCCTTATCAGCATTGAGCTGCAAGAAGTTTTGTGACATCTGCTTGTGGATGTCATGAAAGCAATTAAGTAGGTTAACAGTGTTTTGATAGTTACTTGTTGGATCACAGTTTAAATAAATCTGAGAATCATCTGCATAGAAATGGAAACTGATAGTATGTTTGTGTCCAAGAGAGAGCATGTAAATTGAAAAGAGGAATGGACCCAGCATTGACCCCTGGGGAACCCCACAGTGGACATCAGTTGTACCAGATCTAGCTTTTTGGTATGACCTAAATCGAGAGAATGCCAAAAAAAATGTACATAACTTGGGAAAAATATGCCAAAAAATGTAGATATTCTCTATTGTAACACAAAAAAATATTGAGGATGACTAATTTTCACTCCAGCTATCTAAAAAAGATGCAAAAATGTCTGATGTTAGTGTTTCTAAGTTCCATATCATTGGTAGGAATTTGGCAAAAATAGCACTGCTGATTTTGTAACCTATTTCTTTATAGAGTTCACAGAACGGACATTCAGCTGACAAATCTGCTACATTTGAATCCATGCAACAAGACTCCTGGCTGCTTGAGTTGTGAGTCAAGGATCCCCAACAATGCCCTCACCACCTTGGCATTGGAGTATTTCTGTAGGCCATGCTGCGAATACAGGGGAGTATTCAGAGCCTTCATGGGAGATTTCACTCTGGATAAAATGAGTTTCAGACTTCTTCCTTCTTTCACATTCTACTTTTTTTCATGAAAACTAAGCAATGTTCCTGGCTGCTCAGGAGCTGATAAAAACACCCCACCACAGGGCATTTAAACGAACAGTTCAACTAAAGTAGACCTGGTTTGTGTTGGCCCTGCACCACCATGGGAAACTTTCCACTCAGCTCTCTTGACTGTGAGTAAACACAAACCATTAGTTTGAGCTTTTCTCAAAATAAGAATTGATGTATCGCTGATAGCTGCTGTCCGCCATGCAGAGGTAGATGCTTGCTAGATAGCTAACCAATGTGGCGCTCTCGGTAATGTGCCCGTTTCCTCTAATGTGCAGTAATGATTTTGTCGACTCATGCAAACAAAACATCAGCAAGGACCATTGCCCCCAACCCCACACCCTGGCTAAATGCCAAGTTCTCTTCATCGCTCCCATTTCTTCCCCCTTCATGTTATTGCAGTCACAGAATGAAAAATAATCAAAGTCTGGAAACCATTCAGGAATTTGCTGGCAGAGAAAAAAAACTAGACATGTATTTCCTCCCCCTTTTCAGTCTTTCTCTTGCCCTGTTTTCCCCCAGCAGTAAGACTAAAATTATAAATCATCTCCCCGCAGACAAAATTTCATGCTCAATGGGTGAACAACTCCAGCATCTGGTGGGGTCCTGTGATGAGGTGCGTTTCTCCCTCTCCCAGCTTCCCCAGGGCTGATCCAGAGCATTGCCAGCATCCTGCCAAACGTTACACACGTGCAGCTGAAATGATAAGACAAAAAAGGAGATTAATATTTAGCAGGGCTGCTCGCACTCAACCTGTTCTGCAGGTCTGACAGCAGTGCATGTAAAATCTCCGTGGTGGATTCATGTCACATCACAAGGTGTGTGCACACCTTGAGGAAATTTTCCTCGGTTAGTGCACATGGGACTGCAGAGTGTGTCCAAACATACCTTGTATCTCTTAACAACAAGCCCGGAGCCAATGGTTAGCCTCCTGGGCTGAAATGCATGATATGATATCATTGACACTGCAGTAACTTTGGAGAGAGAGGGAGTGAACTTGCTTTAAAACTTGAAATCCAGGCAGTGAGGGAAACATTTTGTTTCTAACATCACGTTAATACGCCCAAATTACTGCGAAGAAGCTGAGCAAATAGTCTTTGGTGATATTTTTAACCTGCCTGGTGGGACTTGTGATGTCAGGACAAATTTAGATTTTTTTTTTTCCATTAATAACTAAATTGATTTTTATCTTTTCACTGCGGTTGTGATTCACAGTCTTTGTTCAAGGACAGTATGCACAAAGGTATCCTTTTGTGGGTCTTGTGCATGTTCAGCATACCTTACAGTAGATTGGTATCTAATACATGTCTTTTTAATAAAGGCATTAAAAGAATGAATTAGTGACTCAGCTATACTTGTTACAAATGTGTTACAAGGTTGAACTTGAAAAAGGAAATCTTTAAAAAAAAAAAAAAATCACATGGAAAATGCTTGGAAGGGACGTAATATGCTTTTCCTTATTGTCTATCACACAATGTTAAAATGCTAGATGTTCATAATTAATTTAGCCACAGCTTGAAAAAATGAGGTCATCATATGTAAGAGTGGTTCCTGTGAGCAAAAACCTCAAATGTCAGACAGTTCTGAATACTCTGTTTGCAATGTTTTTGTTTGTTTGTTTTTCCCCTGCTTTTGAGATAAGCCGACATCAGCATGTGACAGTTTTCTTTATAGGGTCAACTACTCCATGTACGCTACTGCAATTGTTAAAATTACATACACTGCTACATGTAGCTATATGCTAATGTCAGGAAAATGTGTGATCTTGCAAATGTTAGTTATCTCCAAATTTTGGATATTCCTTCTAGAACATGTCTCATTTTTGTTTGTTTTTTTGGCAGTAGAAAGTGCTGCTATACTCTGTTAAAGTCATTCCCTAGCTGCAAGTACACTGCTACTTGTAGCTACATGCTAATGGTTGGGGTACGTGTAATCTTGGTTGCCAGTATTAATTTTTTTCCCAGTTTCAGATCATGTGCCTGCTTGAACATTTCCACTTATGAAGATTTTGGCGTAGATGCTTTCATTGGTCATTTTTTTCTGCAGTAGAAAGTGCTACTCTACTCCATTACAGTCATTCCCTACCTGAGAGTGCACTGCTACTTGCAGCTATGCTAACGTCAGGGACACATGAAATTTTGGTTGCCAATGTTATTTTTTTCATGATTTCAGATCATGTCCCTGCTGCAATATTTCAGCTTGTGAAGCTTTTGGCACAGAAGCTTTCATTGGTCAATTTTTCCACAGTAGAAAGTGCCACTATACTGTGTAACAGTCATTCCCTTGCTGCAAGTACACTGCTACTTTTAATCTTGGTTGCCAATGTTATTTATGTTCTTCCCAATTTCGGATCATATCCCTGCTGGAACATTTCCACTTCTGAATATTTTGGTTTAGAAGCTTTTAATGGTGATGTTTTCACAGTAGACAGTGCTACTCTACTCTGTTACAGTCATTCCCTGGCTTCAAGTACACTGCTACTTGTAGCTAAATGCTAACATCAGGACACATGTATTCTTGGTTGACAATGTAATTTTTTCCCAAATTAAATCATATCCTTGCTGGAACATTTCAGCTTGTGAAGATTTTGGCCTAGAAACTTCCATTGGTATTTTTTTTTTTCTGCAGTAGAAAGTGCTGCTATACTCTATTACAGTCATTCCCCACCTGAGAGTACACTGCTACTTGTAGCTACATGCTAACATCAGGGACACATGAAATCTGGGTTGCCAATGTTAATTTTTTTCATGATTTCAGAGCATGTCCAAGCTGCAAAATTTCAGCTTGTGAGGATTTTGGCGTAGAAATTTTCATTGATCATTTTTTCTGCAGTAGAAAGTGCTGCTTTACTCTATTACAGTCATTCTCCACCTGAGAGTACACTGCTACTTGTAGCTACACATGTAATCGTGATTGCCAGTGTTAATTTTTTCCCAATTTCTGATCATATCCTTGCTGGAACATTTCCATTTATGAAGATTTTGTTGTAGAAGTGTTTGTTTTACAGTCATTCCCTGGCTGCAAGCACACTGCTACATGTAGCTACATGCTAATATCATGAAATTATGTAATTTTGGTTGCTGATATTGTTCATTTCTCTTGGATTTTAGCAAGTCTGATTTGTTTCCGGAGCCTTTTTTAATGTTGCTTTTTTTCTCAATATGAAGTGTTGCTTTACGCCATTACAGTCATTCCCTAATCTTCAATGATGAGAGCGCAGATGTGGAACATAAAAGCAGGTCAACATGTTCTCATAGAAACCCATAACCTGAAAATAGGTTCCCTTTAAAGCTATGTTAAAGCTTTGTTTTGGGCAAAGACCGAGTCACAAAAATATGGACCGAACCAGCTTTTATGAGGTGATTTTTGGCAACGTGAACTCAATTAATTCAGGATGCGTTTTTGAAATAATGTGTGCACAAAAAACAGAAGGAGACGTTGTGCTCTAAAATACATAAAATCACTTCACACAAGCTACAGAATCTACTGCCTGTAGCCACAATACCTTATCCAGTGGAGCAGTAAAATACCTGAATATATCTCCTGAAAGGTATTTGGGGAGTTAAAGAGTACAACAGCTTCTGAGGCACATCTCAGTGTTACCTTCAATCATTTTGGAACAAACTCCTTATTTAACTAAAAACAAATGATTCACCATGTTAAAGGTGACTTTGCCCACACTGAGACAAAACTGCAATCCCGACCTCACCTGTTGGAGCAGTGGGTGAGATGGCAGACATCATTAAGCTCGGGGATCCTTGGTGCTATTTAGAGGAGCTTGTTAAAGGACCATCACTCACTGGAGAAAGTGCTGCAATGCAGGAGGAATAATTTGGCTGCGAATATAATTCCCAGACTGCAAGACCAACATTTTGGATAAATTAGCCGTCTAAGCTTCACTGCTTTTGTATGTTGGCAATGTAGGAACAGATGGCATGTTTTACTGTTTTACCACCGGAGGAGCGTTGTTGATATCTAAATCTAAATAATTCTTTCAGATGGGGCGACTCTTTTCCCTAAGTGGAAATGAAAAGCAGTGATTTAGAGAAAAGTCTGCGCTTTTTTTGTTGTTGTTTATTTCAAAACTTTGTTAAACCCACATTGATGAGGAAGATTAATAGAGAAAAAACTTTGCTCTGTCCTTTTAATTTTGCACAGTCACCATCCCAGATGTCCGCCGATGAAGAGAGCAAACGCTGACAACAATAAAGTAAACGAGTCCGCCCGATGTAGCAGCAACTTTTGGCACGGACATATGCTTGCCTAACAGGGAAAACAGCTTTTCACAGAAGCGGAAGCATATGGCTGGCTCCTGTTTCGACAACAAGATGCCGTGTCACCTTGCTAGCCACCTGTAGCCGGTGACCAGCCGCGAGAGGGAGAGAGAGATGGGGGGGATTTAAGGTGATGCACACGTACACAGGCCGACATACATATTTGCCTCTGTTTCTATTATCCCAAAGGCCATATGCTTATCTTGTTGACCTTTGTGGTGTCCGACGGCATGTCACACACTCTGTCACCATGGCCAGGCAAGCGTGAAGAGGAACGGGTGGGGGTCAAGAACACAAAAGCTTTAGAAAAACATGCTCACATCCTCCTTTGCTCTCTCCGCCTTTTATTTCCTGCTCTCCTCCATCCCCTCTTTTCGCTTCCTTTCTGATGCCGTGCACGTCTCAACAAGCGACAGCGATTTGCATGATGTGATCGGCCTCTGCCTTCCTGCAGCTCTTTAGAAGTGTGTGTGTGTGTGTGTGCTTGCGTCTGCATGTGGCTGTCTGTATTTGAGTGTGTTTGTAAGTGTCAGTGTGTGCGGGCTGACTGCCAGCCAGCTTAAGCTGCAAAGGAAGGGGGGTAAAAAAAAAGGGGGCTTTGAGCCTACAGATATCTCACAGAGCAATCAGGGAAATATGCTCAAATACGTGACAGGCAGAGTGCGTCACTTGGCATGCATCTTTAATTCTGTGTGAGGTTTGGGTGTTGTACTCTAACACAGCTGAGTTAAGGTGAGGTGTTTGCCGGGATGAATCTAGGCCAGGTAGGGTTTGCACACACACATTCACACTTGACTCATCAAGTGAGGAGCGAGATCTAATCAGCAAAGCCAGTTTCCACTGACGAAACATTCAAGGACATTTTGCAGATATCAAAAAAAAAAAAAGAAAAATGTCCAGAAGGGAAACGTTCACAAAAGTTATTTCTTAAACTCCACCTCGAGTGTTCAGAGGACGTCTACCTCGTGTCGCTATTTTTCTCAGCCGCTGCTGTTATTGCTAAATTATGAAAGCAAATGAGCTGAAACACTATTTCTCTTTAGGGATGAAAAATGTAATCACAAGCGAGCGGCGTGTTTTCTCCCCCCTTTATGCTCGGAATCACAAAAGCCGACCAATTTTCTTCCGTGATACATGGCCAACGCGCCGCGTTAATGGCTCTACATGTTTGCCATTACCGGCGAATGTGACAGAGATCAGTGCGGAGATAAGGTAATGAGAGTCAACTGTTAAAACAATCAGTCGAGGCGTTTGCTGGCGTTAATTAAACGGATAAAAATACAATGTAGGAATCACCTGGCAGAGCAGAAAACAATCCTATAGGTGCTAGTGTAATGTGTGAAATCTGAACGTTGGCCTCATTTGCACCACAGTTAGCATCCACATGCACAAACACGCTGGTATTGGTAAGCATGGGAATTATGTGTCGAGAAGAGCATTTTCTTAACAGAGAATAAAATGGCATTTGCTTGCTCTTCATGATAATCACTTGAGGGGGGTTTGGTGTTAATTCATACACTGTAGGGGAGACTGGGGATGGTTGTAACACTTGTCTGCACATGCTTAGTTTACGTCTTATTCCTTATGTGAGAAACTATCACCCTATTGCAGACATTTTAAGGTTTTGTTTTTTTTTTAAAATAGCATTGTTACTTTACAGAAGCATATTGCATTCACTTGACAAATAAAAAAAATCTGTTTTATTGAGTAATTTTTTATTTTTCTGTTTTCTGGTGTAATTTTTTCTGTTTTTCTGTGTAATTTTTTTCTGTTTTCGTGGTAATTTTTTTCTGTTTTTTGGTGCAATTTTTTTCTGTGTCGTGGTAATTTTTTTCTGTTTTCGTGGTAATTTTTTTCTGTTTTTCTGTGTAATTTTTTTCTGTTTCATGGTAATTTTTTTGTTTTTTGGTGCAATTTTTTTTCTGTTTTCATGATAATTTTTTTCAGTTTTCCGTGGTTTTTTTTTTTGTTTTGTTTTTCGGGGTAATTTTTTCTGTTTTTCTGTGTATTTTTTTCTGAGTTAAGAGAGCAATAGAACAACAGACGCTTTCATTCCTTTCTTGAGAGCTCGATATAATGGAAGCAAACATGACCCGCTTGTTTAGTTTAATCCAGTTTTACTTCGTTTTGGGTTTGAGACACTGGGAGATACTCTTGTCTTTAAGTCATATAGATGGTGTTACCATTAGTTTGTCGACTTTACGCAGGCACCTTACTTGAGTCATTTCAGATGCAACATCTTGTATCCGTGGAGCTTGCCCTATGTGTCCAACTGATTCTGGAGAAACCCTGCAATGTCCAGCAGATCTGAATGGGCTTTTCGTCTGAACAGATAGATAGATAGATAGATAGATAGATAGATAGATAGATAGATAGATAGATAGACTCAAGGTCCATACAAGAGAAACACACAACAAAGAGATTAAAAAGTACAGTAAAAAGTAGTCTAACAACCCATTTTTAAAAGGCACTTATACCAGTGTTTCCAAAGCTGAGACGTGCAGCATGTGGCACTGTATGCAATGTTCGTAAGTACCAAAACAATTTGATTTTCAGAGTCATTTAACCGACAAATAAACTTATACATTAAATGTGTTTAATGTGTTTACTTGGGCAGTCACAAACATTTCACTGGCGCTGATCCATCTGGGCCTTTTAAACAATATTCTCAGAGCATCACTGTTTGCCACTTGCAGACTCTGAAGACTCGCTTTTTTATAGTTCGACCACAGATGTGCAGTGTAGGCTACAGAGCTGTGCAATATGCACTGAACAGAGTCAGCTTCACTCCATCAGTGCAACAGCCGAATTTACGTGACAATACAATTGCTTGCACATACAACATACGACACTGACGGTAAATGTCCTCGTCATCTGTCAGCTGATCTGTGATCACGTGTCCAAGATATTTCATTTCACTGCAGATACTCAGAACATTTCCTGACAGCTTAAAGTCAGGAAAACTCATATGTTTACTAGCCGTGTTTTTGTTTAAAGCCAAATTGGTTGTCTGTAGAAATAATTAATTTATTATTAGCCAAATGAAAAAAAAATGGAAAGGAAAGGGAAGTGATCATGTTGAAAATAAAATAAAATGTATGGTGTTCGGTGGCATTAGGGCTAATTGCAAAATAAAACTGAATTTAAATGGTGCTGAAATTAAAATAGTGTATGAAACAAATTTTTTGGTTGTGATTATAGATCATAAACTATGTTGGAAGCTACACATAGAACATATTAAATAGAAACTATCTAAATCTACTGCTGTTTTTTAATTAAAAACAAGGGAGTTGTTGAATAAGAGAAGTTTGTATTTAGTTTTGTATTTATTGTTCAGTTGTAATGCCATATATGTCCTACCGTGCTTAAATTTGGGGAAACCCTATAATTGAACTTCAGAAAACAGCTCTTAGAATACTACATAAATTTGGTTATTGTGAATCTACTAAACAACTGTTTATAGCATCTGACACATCAAATTTATAGAAATTGTGTATTTAAAAACATTGGAAATACTTTTTCGAGTTGTGAACAAAAGCCTTTCTGTTTGTATTAAAAATTGTTTGAATTAAGAGAAGAGAATTATAATTTATGAGGGTTGTTACCTCCGCCAAGGAGGTTATGTTTTCGCCGGCCTCGGTCTGTTTGTCTGTTTGTTTGTCTGTCTGCAAAATAACTCAAGAAGTTATGAACGTATTTTTCAGGAAATGTGGATAATGGGACAAGGAATAGATGATAAAATTTTGGTGGTGATCGGTTGAAGCAAAGTTGATAATAAATAAAGTCTATGGTCTGACAGCCTCAGCAGCAATTAAGACGGTGAAAATAGCGCCATCTGGTGGCCGGAAAGCACGTTTTGTTCTCCTTGCTAAATATTAATAAATTCTTAACTTGAAATTAATGTTCTGTGTTGGAAAAAAGAAAGTGAAAAATACAAAAAAAATCATATTATATTCTGTGTTGGTACAAAATAAAAACGAAATAAATACACCACAGTGTCTCCATGGTGAAGGCACATATAACCTAATAATGATAGTGATGCAAATAACCTAAATTTGATGCAGGCTGCAAAATCTGATGCAGAGGGGGAGGGAATATCACCTACTTGGCGGAGGCCTGCACTCTCTGAGTGCTTTTCTAGTTGCTTATGTTTTCCAGTCCTCTTATCTCAAACCAAACCATGCATTTTCTGCTCCAAGATACACACAGAAATGTCAGAAGTGTTACAACCGCCCCCGGTCTCCCCTGTTTAATAACTGCTTTTGTTTTCCCATCTCCAAGTGTGTGTGCACGTGTGTTTTCTGGGAGAGAAATAGACAGTAAGGGACACCGCAGATAAGTAAATTCCCGAGCCACAACAAGTCGCACCTTGCAGTGCGAACGATGGGGGGGGGTCACGTCTTTGTTGATTTGTGATTTGTCACATTCGGCAGTGTAATGAGGGATTCCAGTCACAGGCAGCCTGCTTCTCACTGCCGGCGAGAGCATGTGCACTCTGACTGGGGGAAAAAGGGATGGAAGAAGAGGAGAGAGAGAAGGGGAGGAATAAGTGGGACAGTTTAGGAGGGTGAGAGAAAAAAGACATTTTGGAATGAGAGAGGGAGGAGGAGAAATTTGTCCAGGGAGGGAAAAGGGAGCGCTGAAAGGAAGGGGGGCCCCCCGAGGAGGGTGTTGTGAGGTCAAGGTTCCAGTCTGTGGTGTGAGGTGGCTGCCAGCACGTGGCCGCAGCACGTTGCAGCACTCCGCGAGGCAGAGCTAACACTCTGGAAAAGGAGACTCTGCAGGAGGAAAGAGAAAGACGGGAAAGGGAGGAGAGTGGATCTACTGTAAAAGAGGAGTGCAGGGCTCGGAGTGGATTCCCCCAGCTCTCCCTCCCTTCCTCCCTTCGTTTCTCCCACCCCCCCAACACAGACAGCCAATAGCTGGGGCCGGTCCACTGGCATCGACGCCTCCGTCTAACAGCAAGCATCGGAGCAAATGCAGACAGAGGGCCCACATGGCGTGAGGACATACAACGTTAGCAAGTAATTAAGAAGATATCACATACATAGTGTTCACTCTGCTAATTGATTCACTGACTTAATTGACTCCCAATGAATATATGATGACAGCAGCTGTCATATTTTCAGTTTAAATGAACTCTTGGAGCAGCTTTATCAGGAAGTCAGTGCAGATGGCATTATTAAAATACTTCATTACATCATACACAAGAGTATTGTGACAGCAATGTAAAGCTAATCATGTTTGCTAATGCTGTGTTTGCCATGGCTGTCGCGCCAAGATAGACTGTGAATAATGTATCGCTCTGTTCATTTTTTTACACACTTCTTGCTTTCGCTTTTCGGTTATTATTCAGCGCTGTGTCGGAGCCAAATGCCTCTGACTGTTTGGCAGAGCGGGAATGCTTTTACGTTTCTATCATGTGTCTCTTCAGTCCTCAATACTGACCACTGTCTTTATTGTGTATCCAAGAATGCTTATTGTGCAGTCACAAGTTGATACACTAATTCTGGCATCATTGGTTTTAGCATAGCTTTTTGGATGATTATGATACACAAGGCCAGTAGAGCACATTAGCTCTGATCAAGCCAAAACAGCCCCCCAGATAAAGAATCATATAAGGACTTGAATCTGCAGACTCCTGTAGTCAGCATGGCAAGCCTCAACAACCCTTCATAGTCGATTTTGAGCCTTCTAAAACCCCCCAAAAATGGACCAAAAGGTTGTGTCAAGTGGGATTATTGGCTCAAAAAAGGGAAAAGAGAGCAAAAATGTGAATGTCATTTCAAAAGTAGGTTGAGCAAGTCAAAAATAGCTTCAAAGGCCTCCGACTTGAGAACAAAATCCCAAGAGTAAGTCTTCTGAGGTAAGAAAAAAAATGAGCTCACTGAAGGTTTTTGCACGTTAAACATACCTGATGCTTGCTTGGCAGCATTTTTATTCATGTACGGTGTCAGTTTACTGTAAATAACAACAATGACTGGGTATTTCTTGGTGAAGAAAGGTGGTAGATGGTAAGGCTGGACAATACTGCGACAGTATTGTAGGGTTAAGCATTGGTACCTTCAGTAAATATTTACATAATGCAATTTTTGATAAACAATCATCAGTAATGTGGATATAATGACTGCATGAGCAAGGCCAGGAATTTTTCATAGGGGTGGCCAGATGGGGCTTCTGACACCAAAACCAAAAGCCATAACCGAATTTCAGGAAGTCCATTATGCTGTTGTATAAGTATATTGGCTAGTTGAAAACCCTATGATGATAAAGACAGCTGAGGATTTGCATACTGATAAACATTGGTCTCTCATTTTACAGTTAAATTTCCTCATGTGCATAGACTAATACCAGCACAATTAACATTTTGACTTCCAAAGCAGTCTTGTTTTTATGTGTTATGCATCTATACGTTAGACGATTCGATGTTCTTCAGATAGGCCGATTGTCCTTTTTCCTGAAAAGACAAAAATACATCTTAAATTTGAAAGGGTACATTGATTGTAAGGAGCAAACATTCACTGGGAACAACCCTACTCGAGTTTAAGGGAGGCTTGTGGACAGGGGCGTGGCAATGCGGGTAAAAGAGGGACTGATTACCTAGGGCCCCAGTGGGAGGAAAAATTAAATGTTTGATTTTGTTATTAGTAATTAGTGCCATAAAATATTAGAATTGACTAAGAAAAAAACAGTAGAAACTCTCTGAGGCCCCTCTCACCTCTTACAGGTGCAAGAATGGTTTGGTATGCCCCTGCACTAGGATTCATCGCAGCTAGAGCTGAGTGGGCGACTGCTTAAGCTACTGGGGCACCAACATCCTCTATCCTGTCTCTCCCCAAAGAAGGGAAATTGGGGTTCCGAAAAATAAAACAAAGAAAAAGAGGAAAGGGAAAGAAAACAAACTGATTTTTTAAGAAAAATAGGGCCCAGAGTTTAGAGCTACCCATCTATCTTTGAATGAAAGTCTAAAGGACCGGTTTCAAAATGGTCATGCTAGCCTCATGCTAGCCTAACTCTGAAGCGCTATTTATCCCCCTTTATAACAAGCTATGCCAACATGATTGGCACCAACAGTTTTACAAAATACCGCTATGTTCATGCTAGCTTAAAAAATGGCTGTTTGTGCCACAGCCATTTATATTTGAGTCACCATGGCTCCCTTTTTGGGGCGCCTCTAAGAACAACTAGAACAATCTGGCAGGTTCACAAAATAACACAGGGATGTTTGGTCATAGACTTTCCATGTTGAGATATGACGTGTAAGGTGCTTGGATGTCGTGTCAACTTCTGCCCGTTTTCAAAATACACTTCCGTTTTCACAGGAAATATACCGTTTTTTTCTGACTAAATGCACTACGTCAGTACAACACCGCAAATTGACATTTTTTTTCCTTCAACAACAAATTCACATTGTTAAGATTTGTCAACACACACATGTGGCTGGGTTTAGGCAACAAAACCATGAAGTTGGGTTTGGGAAAAGAAAACAGGGTTTGGCTTTACAATCTTACAGGAAGTCAACACCGACCTCCTGGGTGAAAGTCCAGCGCCCCGGATGGGTCCAACAACCACTCCTGCCCACCCTACTTGGACTTCCGCAGCTTTAACTTTCAGTATTGTCGTGTTGCGTTTCCACCTGACACCTCCGGATGCCATTAAACAGGAACGGCAACCAGCTGCGTATCATGTCAACATTAAAGGACAGTTTTTTCGTCTGTGCCTGATGCTGGAAGTCACTGACCACATGCCAGTTTTCGACGACTGAATGAGACCAGGTTGAAAATACATCATGGAAAAAGTAATGCCCTCCATGCCACACAAATTTAATGAAGACAACATTTTGATGGATCTTCATCAGGTCAAAATGTTTAGTCCTAGTATATGCTGTCTTTTTTGCACTCTCTCTACTTTTGAGTGAGTCATGCCTCAATTATCTGAAAAACCTTCACTGCTGGACAACCCCTGTCTTGGACTTTCTGCTAAAGTATAGTGGTACCTCCAGACAGTAAAAAGGTTGTTCAACTAGAAGCAGCATTGTGTAATTTAATGGACATGAGGATCGCCATGTGCAGCATCTTCTTTTTTACTCAGTATTTCTTCATTCTACTGAGGACTGTCTGAAAGTTAGGACAGCGGTGCGTCTATGGCTTAGGGAGTAGTTGGCCACCAGCTGCCCTCCATCTAAGATCCTAACACCAGAGCAAGGAAAAGGGCAAAGTAGAGCGCAGCACATTTCTGCCCAGCCGTTCAACCACCTGTTTGACATTCTGCCCTTTGGATAAGGGTTCCAGTGCAGCAGCGCCTGTGATGCTTCCCTGAGCAGGGGAAATAACTGACAATACTGTGCTCTCCCTACTACAGTGAATGGCAGTAGGAAGGACTTTAAAGATGGATGTATAGCTGTACAGGTCCGTCCAGCTTCAAATGACGGTCATAACACTTGTATGCTATCTAAAAAAACAGTAATTTAAATCTACATTTACGCTATAATCCATACAATAGCCATTCAGTGTATTTACATTCAGACATTAACTCTATGTGGTAGTTTTTATAGGTAGTGGCGGAGTCCGCCATTAGATTGCCTATTTAAACACATGGGATTCACAGAAAAGGATTGTATTGCAGTGTAATTTCATCCCATTGAAACCAACCTCACTGGATACTGTTCACTCTCTTCACACTGTATTCTAACATCCTACTCCTTTACATTAAAAGCCAGCAAAACAGGGGCTCTTATTGTGAAGTGACAGAAAATGCTATGTCCATTTCCACTTTCCCAAATCACGATAATTGTTTATTTTGTGATAAAAGCACCAAATTTGGTACATATATAGCTTAATAAATGACGAAGACATCTGGATATCGGGCCAGTCACAGATTGGCATTCTGATGACCATGGTGGCAAAATCCAATATGGCTGCCACCTGAGAACTGTTTTGGCTATAAATTTTGAACCAGATGAGCTACAAATGCAAGCGTAGTGTCTATATCATGGTTTTAGACCATGAGAAACACACTGGAATGTGTTTTATGATTAGATGCATCTGGAGCCCTAATTTGCATATTTCCAAAAATATATATATACATTTTTTTTTTTTTTTTTAACTCTTTTGGCAAACTTGGTGTCTATTTCATATTTTTGAGCATTAAAAACACCTTGGAATAGTCAAGTTTATGATTTATTTTCAAATGATATTACATTTACATTTAATTTGCATATAACCAATATGGCCGCTATCCCCCAAAAAATAATTACACACATATTTTCACCCGGATTTGAGTTGTAGGGATGAGTTTTTTTCCATGTTGTGATTCCATATCCAGAATGATATTGCTTGCCCACTTTATCCACAATCCTGGGTAAAATTCCTTCAATCATGAGCGCGCATTCACACACTCAGAAAAGCATAGATGTAGCCGACCAATCAGGACATGCCTTCCCGAATATGTGCAGACCACACTGTATATAAGGAGGCAGATTCGTCCGACATCCTACACCCTTTTTTAGCGAGCGGCATAGGAGCAACAGGGCCCATAGGTAAAGGGCTAATAGAACTAGGGTTACAATATTGTAACCCTCATTTTATCCCACACAAGCTCCGCCCTTTACTGGACTCTTTGAGCCCTGTCGCGACATAACATCCACCCAGCCACATTGAACCTGACCAGCTAAAGGTTACTTCTTTATAATCCAAGCCGCTACAGCAGAGAAGTAGGGAGCTCCAGCCACCCCTAGGTGGAGCTGTGGCTTAACCCTGCAGGGGACACCTCGCACACCACATTTCCTAGAACACATAAACAGGTTGCTGTGTTACGCCATTTTACTGCCGTGCTCTACATCCACCAGATGCCTCCAGTCACCCAACTCTCTCATCTTTAGCCTTGTTTCCACCAAGTAGTTCAGTTCAGTTTGGTATACATTTCCATTGCAAAAAGTTGCAGATGTTACCAGTAGAACAGTTCCATACCCTCACTATTTTTCATCATCCTTCTGTCTCTCATTGATCCAATACTAATAGGTGGAGCTAAGAATGCTGCAGTCCCTTGACTGGTCCATTGAAAACTGTCATCCTTGTTGCTCAGGGGTGAGATGTTGCTGGTTTTGAAGCTTATGTAACCACTGTTCATACTGTGGCAAGCTTATACATTGGTAGAATAAAAGTATAAAATGAAAGGATGTTTTGCTGCCTCTAGACACAGCTATAGACTGCGGAAATTATATAATTTAATCAACCCTGCTGTTCAAAGGCAACTGCTGGCAGCTACTGGCAATGTTTAAGGTGGTTTTCTTGCATGTTACTCAATGCAGGACTCAATCAGCACACCTTAAACCATTTGTTTTTACTGTCTTGTCTGCAGTGGAAACACTAAAGAGGATCCAAGGTCTAGGTACATGTCTATATGGGTTTCTTTCGGTTCCAAAGTTACCATACCAAAAGTTATTGGTTGAAACAGGGCTAAAGTGCTCACCTGTTTCCACTTCCCCTTGTCAGCCCTGCAGCCCATACCTGCCCGATTTTTATCCATCCCCTGTAACCCCAGAGCATGAACCCAACCAGTTGGTATCTGCCTGCCTGCCCTTGTTCCTGGTTACCCAGGGACTTTGCTACTTCTGCTTAGCCTTTTCTACCAATGCCAGTAAGCTTACATACCTGTATTTTTAATCACTGGTGGTCAGTTAGTTTAGTTTAGCCAGACAGTGTCAGTTTGGTATTGCGAATGATGAATGACAGACAGTAACACAGGTCAGCCGATTATCAAAACAACACTGTTTCAGATAAAATCTTTATCAAGTTCATCAAATCAGTCGTTAAATTCACTTCTTTTTTTTTAATTCACATGCATTCCCATCACATCCATTATTAGTTTTTAAGCATTTATTACTTCCAAATTGTTTTCAATTACCTTTTTGTTACTTTCACCTCCGAGGGTACTTTCAATAAACGCTAAATGGCAATTTCGTGTTGTGAATGATGAATGCCGGACGGGGAAAATTATGAAACATGGCTTTACTGTCACTTAATCAAATCCACTTTATATTAATCATTTGATAATTTATCACCCTTTTTTCATTTCCATTTTAGCGTTATTTTTTGCTACTTCCACCCCTAATAGCCAGTGTCAAGTGTTAGACACGTGTTAAGGCAAATTAAAAGTATAATATTTGAGAACGAAGCCAATGTAAAGGTTGTTGCAGGAAAGAGAAGCTTTAAAACTATTCAACAGAAAACACCACCAAACATATAAGAGAGCGACAAGGAAATTATTAAATAAAACAGGGTGGCGGTTTCATGCTCATTAGAGTTAAACTTAAAGTTCACTGAGCTGCGAATGCACTCTTTTGATCAGACATTTGCAGTGTGCATTTGGCTCCGGTTACCTTGCAATTCGAAGGAGTCAGCAGGATCAGCCTCATCTTCCTCCTTGACTCTGATGGTCATTGCAAGTGAATGTGTTGAATATACATAAATCTAAATGCGTTTCGGGCACCATACAACTCGCGAAAAGTGTATCCTATAAAATAAGTCGTGCTTTTGAGAAGCTTTTTCCTTGTAATGAAGCAGCAGGAGTCACAACCTGATATAACCTTTTAATTTAACCCACAAACATGCACACACATATACTTGCTATCCCAATACTAACTAGCACACACATCAGAAACAAGATTACCTCCTCCCTGGATGTTCTTCCTTGAAATCAGGGGCATAAATATAGACAGTGAGATTGCACTGGGGCCCGTAGAGACAGGGCCCTTGCAAGTGATTCAGATTGCCACCTTGAATATGTTTCTGTGTTCAAAGAGGAATGATTGCTAATTAAAAAATGGTGCCATTTCCTGTATATGTCCTCAAAACGTCATGGTTTACAATAACAGTATAAATATTTTTTCAGGGGGTTGTGGGGTGCCAGGGAAAGCTTGCCCAGGGTGCTCAATGTGCAAGGTCCAGAACAAAAGGCCTTACTACTCAACGTGTTCTTTAACAACAGGCCATAGAGCTTTTTAATGGATTCCAATGGTTTCATGTATAAAATCACTCCTGCTTAATGAATGTTAATGGCAATCGAGGGCCCTGTAGACAATGGGCGTGCAGACAATCCCTTGGTTCTCACCTTCAGGAAGTGATGACAGCCTGTTATGACACTGGGTTTCGTCCTGACAGCATTGCCTCTTGATTACGGCAATTTTTTAAAGCCCTGGAGGAAGGGAGTTGCATGTCTGCACTGTTTCTTTTCTTCACTTTCTTTGCCTTTTTAAGGTCAATTGGACACTTTTGTTAACTTCATAATGAAGACTCAGTGGAGACAATACTGTGTGACTAGTCTAACATTATAAAGTGGCAGCTGGATAGCCTATTATTAGGCAGAAAAGAGCCAGTAGAATGCATTCTAGTTTTTAAGAAAGATCAAAACCTCTGATTAATCAGACTAACTATTTTAGACTACAGCTATGATTTTGGACCCGGAAAACGGCAACTGTATGTGGTAATTAACATTTGAAGCACTTCAGATCGTATCATTAAGCTATTTATGTGAGGGCCACTCAGATTGTATTATGTATGGATGAAAAAGAAGCAGAATGTTGCTGCTAAATAAGGCAGCTCTTTTTTCTCTGAGGTATAATCGCCGTCTTTGTGAGCATGATCAATCAAGTGCTTTGTAATGTTTTTTTTTCTTCCTAATAATCCACCATGCAACATGTGAAAATGCGTAGAATTTGTTTTTAACTCTCCTTGTCCTCCACCGTGATAATTATGAGTGTATGTAATTACAGTAATCATCACAGTTTGTCAGTTTCTTCTCAAATACAATTTACATACGCCCATGCAAAAATAGATTATCTATTGTAATCAGCAGCATGAACATTTACAACTGCATCTTTTAAAAAGCTCAGTATACAAATATTCACATAAGAAAAATGTTTTTGTTTTTTTTTGTAATAGATACTGTGAGCCTGCTGTATTGGGAAAATGCATCTGCAGATCATGTATACCCTTAGGTGCAATTTGTGTGAAATAGTACTCCTTCTTTGATCCATAACCTCGATGTATGGATTACTAGGTGGGCTGACCAGGCACAGACCCAGGTGGCCAAAGTGTCAGGCCCCCTCAGGTCTCCACATGCAAAATGTGACTCCAAGAGACTTACATCAACCAGGAAATGACTCATAATAACCACAAAGACTAAAATACAAAGAGACACAAAAAAACTACAATGAGATGCAGCCCACCTCCAAAGAGACATGAAGAGACTCACAACAACTATGAAAAGAGACAAAACAAGAGATGTGAAATTACTACAAATGGACACAAAACAAGTACAAGGAGACTCAAAATGACCACAAAGACAAACAAAACAACTATAAAAAGACTCAAAATTACCATGAAGAGAAACAACACAACTATAAAGAGACTCAAAATGATTTTAGTCCCGTCCGAATGTGCCATGTCAGTAATCATTACCGCACGATGTCAGTAAAGATTACTACGACTTTTACCTTCTGTAAAAGGGTCCCGGACAATTACCTCAGGTAGGCTAACACTAATCCCATACGAATAGACCAGCAGTAAATATGTGTGTTAGGGCTGTCAAAAAAAAAATCGAAGTTAGAAATATATTCGAATATATATATTTTCTATAAGTTCGAACCTAAATTTTATAATTTGAATATCATTAATAATTAATTAATACTATCAATAATGTTGTATATCACGGCGAATCCCGTTCCGGCGGAGATGGCTCGCGCACAAACCGGGCCAGAGAGGGACGCAGGGACCACCCACTGCGCTGTCAGATGTGTGACCTGTTAGGGGAGACATACAGGGGGAGTGTTGCACCTGCTGCCTCCCTGCCTACCCTTTTTGAAGAAGAGATGAAACGTTACCAGAATGAGACACCACTACAAGCCGACCAGGATCCACTCTTGTGGTGGAAAACTACGCACTGAAGTATCCAAACATTGCTCAGATAGCGAGGCAGAAGTTGGTCATACCTGGCACTTCAGTGACGTCAGAACGGGTGTTTTCATCCGAGTGTCACCTTCATATTGCGCCAGCAATAAGCATCTTATTTTTTGTGTTGTTTTGTAAAAAAATAAAATAAAATAATAATAAATTTGAATATTATTCGAACTCTACTAAATTAATTCGAAAATATTCAAACTCAATTTTATGGTGCTTTTGACAGCCGTGATGTGTGTAGATATTTTGTCATATTGTGTTTACAAGTGGTTTTTCGCAGATTTTCAAGCATGAAGAAGCACTCAGTTTTGCACTTCACAGTTGGACAAGTCCGCGTGAAACCTCAGGTACTGTGGGCCTATGACGAACACGATTCAAGTGTGTTCGAGTGTGGTACGCACAGGAAGCAACGTCATATGCGCATGACGACAGGAAAGGACAGCAGTGCGGATATTTCTTGTCCCGTGCAGATCCATTAATATTACCGACATCCTGTGGTAAAGTGACATTACCCCACGTGCCTATGTAAAACTAATGGGAACGTATCTATGTTTCCAGGGTTCCATGTTCCCTGGTTCTATGTTCCCCCGCTCAACCAAGCGGGGAACATAGAACCCTTTTTGGGTGGTAAGCGGGGAACATAGAGCCCAGGAAACATAGAACCCTGGAAACATAGAACCCTGGAAACATAGGGATGACCCCAAACTTATCCCGTCCGAATAGTGCTTAAGAGAACCAAAACAATTACAAAGAGACTCAAAATGACCACAAAGAGAAACAAAACAACTACAAAGATACACAAAACCTCAAAGAGATGTGCAGCAGTTAACAAAAAGATGCAAAACAACAACAAATAGAGGCTTAACTACTATAAAGTCTGTGTCTTGCTCCTTTGTATGGGAGGTGGTGAGGCCTTTTACATGTCTGCCGCCGAGGGCCCATTGTGCAGTGCCAGCCCCTGGCTTAGGCAATATAGGCCAATGCTAATGTTAATTTTTTCTGGGTTCCTGCCATAAAGTATAACATTCTCATGATGTGTTCAACGTAATCTCGTAAAATGTAGCTCGCCTAGGGCACCAAATGTGTTAGGGCAGTCACTGCCATTGTGTCATAATCCGCCCATGCATGACTCCGATCTGAACACAGACATGATACACCTACTGTATGTTTAGATTCAGTGTGACTTACACTTTCCAAGAGCATATAATCCCATGTTCATTGTGAATACATCTACATAAATCTGCCCAGAAATCAGAAACAAAGATGCAGATCATCACTATTAAAGTTTTCTTCAATATCATAGTACTAGTATTGTAAAAGGAAACTACTGATAGCTAATTCGGCAAACTTTTTATGGTGCCAATTTTCCAAATGTGGGGGCACAATTGTCTCAATTTCGCCTTGAATGGGGGCCCACAGTGTCATACTTTGAAAACCCCTTGATATTTAGAATGCTACTGCAAGGCTCAGAGTGGCAGCAAGGGACTAATTTCCCATCACTGATCAAAACTGACACCTAAATTTAATTTTCGCAAGTAGGGTGAATCCATTTCCACGTCTAGTTAGGTGGGTGGAATGTTCTGCTCCTCTCAGGATCTGGTAATAAAAAGAACATGTCTTATTATCATTTCACCCCTGCTAAAAGTAACACCTGTGTGTTATTTCATTCTCTTTTTTTTTTTTTTTGCAGATTTTTCTTTGCTCATATCTTCCATTTAAAAAACATCCCTGGAGAAACCCGCGTTGCGTGATGTATTAAAGGTCTCCTCGGTTCTGTCTTTATAAAGGCATGGGAAAGTATTTTACCAAAATCCTTCATCAAAACTACATTTCATAACCTCCAAACTTATGGAGGGATTAAACGCCCTCATTTCTTTTCAACTCTCGCAGTCATTGAAAGTCGATCTGGATAAAAGTGTCAGCCAAATGCCGAAATGTAATATTAATGTGTTCTTTTTCTCCTTTTTTTAAAAAAAAAAAAAATCTACAAAGGAACACTGCAGATCTAGTCCATCATCATAATTATTTAAGGAGTATTCTTTTATTGGTAAATGAAGTTGGTTAAAGTGACAGCCGAGTAAATGATGATTGGAGTTTAATCATTCTCATCAATCAAGCGAGTCAATCATTTAATTCAGCTTTACCTTGGCTGTATATGGGAATTAATGCAGGAGGACGGGCGAGGACATTGGGATTCAGCGCATGGGCCTCTCAAAGCCCGCTGGAAGTCAGGGCATGGTTCAGCAGACAAACACATATGTCATGTCACAAGTCTATTTGCTGTGCAGTGGTGGAAAGGCGATAAAAATAACCTTTAAAGAAAGAAATTTTAGAGGCATCATTCTCAAAGTCAAAAAATAGAGAAAGAAACTGTCTTTCCCCTGATTTTGTTTCTACTTTCAAGAAAAAGAAGAGGCCTCAGTGTCATTCACAGGGTGGGTTTGTAAGGGCGGCTTTTCATCCTCACTCCAGTTAGAAATTGCATCAGCCACAACACAAGCTCTTATTGGCATCATATAAATCATGTGTGAGTAAAGGCCTCAGTATGCTTCCAACCAACCCTCGCTCTTAGCATTGATGCTTATATACTGCAAATATGTTTTTGCTGAGAACACATTTCTGCCTAGATGTTTTTTAAATCTAACGTATCTGGCAAATCCCAAATGTTCTCACTCCGACCATGTCACATATTGACGTTTGGTCCTGGACTTTCAGCGTCGAGATATGACAAGCAAGGTATCCTGGGTGCATTGGTTGTTGACGTTCTGGGAAACCGTATCACCTTCTGTGTGTTACATGCATTGTCGTCTTTCAAAATACGCTATGAAATTTTCCCACAGTCTCAAGCACGTAGTTGGGTTTTCAAGAAACAGAACGGGGCTTGGCTTTATAACGTTACGAGATCTGTTGGTGGATGGGTCCAATAAACATCGCTCTCTCAGGTGAAAGTCGGTGTTTATTGGACCCATCCACCACCGCTCCCATCCACCCTACTCGGACTTTCCCGGCCTCAACTTACGTTCTTGTTGTGCTGTGTTTTCCCTTGATGGCCCTGGGCACGGTTAAATAACGGCAACCAGCCGCGCAACATGACGACGTTAAAGTACGGCTTTTTCTGTCTGTGTGTAATGCCCAAGTGCCGAATTTCGACAACTTCGGTGTGAGACCAGGCTAGTAACTGTAGAAAAAGAAAACTGTAATGTTGTAGTTAACCAGTCCCTCCAGGATCTCACGGCAAAAAAAAACCTTGAATTTGTAGCCAATTTTGTCAAAAAAAAAAAAAATTGCGGGAAATTGCAGCAAATGACAAAAATTGCGGCTAATGACAAAAGGAGAAAAAAAAATGTGATTTTATTTTTTTAAACTACTCCCTCCAAAAAATAAGTCATGTAATCACTTGCTATAATAATCATACTGAATATTACAAAAAAATATGTTTTTAATAGTTCTCTTCTTTAGTTTTATTCAACTAGTTTCAAAACATGGACTCCAATAATGTTGCAAAAAAATCCTCCGTCAATATTGTAGCGCTCAAACCAGACAATGTGGCTGTAAAAGAACATGTAAGCTACATCTTCTGTAAACATAACATTTTAATATATTCAACACATATTGTCTGCATTTAAACAGTGCAAATTCTTATGTCAATACAGAACGTTTCTCCATACTGCAGTGCCATTAGCGCATTTCATGACGCGTCTGATGATGTTTCAAATGTCGTTGCATGCGCAACAACTTACAGTCGATTGGAAAATGCGGAAAATCGTGGAAAAATCACGGGACTTTTGAGAAATTGCAACCCCCGCAAATATTGCGACTTTCGTTGAATTTGCGTTAATTATTGCAATCGCAAGATGGTTAATGTAGGATTAAGTTTAGACACAAAACATCTTGGTTATGGTAAGGAAAAGAGGGTGGCACCATTACTAGTAAAAACACAGCAATGGGCTGTGGCGCAGAGGTAGAATGGGTCGTCCACCAATTGGAAGATGGGCAATTCGATCCCCAGGCGCCTAAAGTAAAGCCAGAGTATTTTTGGGCAAGATACTGAACCCCAAATTGCTCCTGAAGGCTGTTCCATTGGTGTGTGAGAGAGTGTGAGAGGTTAAAAACAAAAACACTTGTTTGGTGGCTAAAAAGCTGTTGGAAACACAGCAATGACTCGCTAACAGTTTGTCAGGCATCTTGTCTCCATGTCACACCATCCACCATCTACGATCCCCTCCATCTCCAGATGACCAGGTCAACTCATTTACTTTGTTACCTTAGAAAAGTTGATACTATACATATGAAACATACCAAATTGAATGTATCTGTGGTTTGTAGAAACTTACCAGCATTTTTATGTGGCGACTGGGTTGTCTTTTCAACATGGTCAGATGATGCACGTCATGTGTAACTAGCACATAACAAAACCACTGTAAATGCAGGGTTTATGTTTTGCACCATGAAAGAAACATACAATGGAAAAAGTTCATCTTTATCTTTTTTTTTTTTTAAAAAAATGCATGAAAGAAAAGCACAAGAAAAAAGGCCTTTGGTGTTTCAAAGCCGGCTCGCCATGACATTCAGGCCACAGGTTTTACAGTTTCTAATGTATGCTGACATGGATGGTGGATAATAGAAGCGAAGCAGCGAACTAACCAGCAACGCTTGTACCAGATGGATAAATTCAAAGCCTCACAGTTCTAAGTGTGTGGTGACAGGCTGCCACGGTGGGCGGCTGCAATTTCTGTGTTCTGCTTTAAGAACATGTGATGATAATCAGCGGGGTCCAGTTGAAAGGCATGGTCGTAGGGGGGTGGCCTCCCCGTTGCTCCGATGATATGAAACAAGACGTGGGGGGAAAACAGTGATTTACCTGCTCACCATTCCGCCTCATTAATTCTAAGAAAAGTGCCTACTGATTGGAAATTCCCACGTCTGCCACAAAGGAGCCGTTTTCAAGATGTAGTCATTTTTGCGGAGGAGTGGGAACAAACAATTGCCCTGGCGCCACCTCTTTAAATGGTGCTCTGTTGCACGACAAGCAGGTTGGTGTTGAAATCAATAGCAAGATTAAAATCATTCTTTTTTTCCTTATTTTTTTTTTGTCACCCACACTTGTGCTTAAGCATGACTCACTCAGGGTGTGTGTGTGTGTGTGTGTGTGTGTGTGTGTGTGTGGAGTTCTCTGTGTGACTGAGTAAAACATGAATCACACTCGTTGAAGCTGGGTTTCTGTTTATTTGCGCAGCAGGTTGCCGGTTTGACCATTGGTGATCTCAGTGTGCTGTTATGGACGTGTGCATGAGACCAATAGATGCTGTGTTTTTTTTTTTTGTTTGTTTGTTTGTTTTTTACATCACTCCCATTGCTTACGTTCAATGTGACGAGTCTTCCAGGTTTAAAAATAAAAGTCAGCTTGACCACGTTAAAGTACAAGTATAAATGCACCCAAAACACACTGAGGATGGATTGTGATCCAATCGGCCATCACCTGGTCAGGCTACAAATTACTAGTTACCCTGTTAAACATATGAGTAATCCAACTATTTTTATGACTTAAAGTAGTGTAACTTATGAGAAAAAAAATGATGCACCCCTATTATTTTCAGTGTACAACCCCACACCAGTGGCGGCTAGACGCACATCAGCGCTAGTGTTGTGTCATTCGCGAACGAATTGTTCAAAAGAACGAATCTGTTGAGTGAACGTACTTCACTGAATCACTTCTGGAACTGATTCGTTCATTTCTCAGTTCAGTTGAGCTCAGCAGCGAGCATGCAGGCTGGGAGTGGAACTGCCAACTCGATCCGTGCGAACGATGAATCACTCGTGAGTCACGAGGCAGCCAGGGTGCAGGGAAGGACTGCATACCACGTGACGAATCACTCGGTGAACGAATCACTCAGGGAACAATGTAACCCTGATCCCTGAGTGATTCAAATCATTTCCTATCAGTGATACACTTTGATAGGGACCATTTTCGCCAAGCTAACGGCTAATGTAGCTACTGAACGATTCAGTGAACAAATCTTTTGAACGAATCTTTTTAATGAACTGATTCCAGTGATTCAATAACATCTAAAGAACTGCTTTGCCCATCACTAGTATAAAGAGAACTCTGTAGCTGTTGATGCGCCGTGTGACAAAAAAATGGAGAGATTTGCTGTTGAGGTAAAGAAATATCCCGAGCTAAACGACTCACAATCCCATCACTGTCAAGACAATGGCCACAAAGATATTGCCGAGTGAGTCATAGCTCTTGAGATTTGGCTCTTTGGGTGAGAAATCGAGATTAATTAGAAGATCTCCACACATGATTTTAAGCTCATGCAAAAGGTGGAGAAAGCACAGTTTTTTAAGTGAAAGTGGGAATAGCTGTTGACAAGCTGCAGCATGACACGTCCTGTGAGTGCTAGGGGCAGCGTTTGACAGATGTCACATGGCGTGCCGCGCCACAGTGGTGCCAGTGTGTTTAGATTGCTTTTCTGACAAATATGTTAAATTGGGCAAAAAAGCTTGGGCTATGCCAAAAAAGAAGAATTTTTGCACAGTGAAAAGATGCAAAGCAACAGAATGAATGTTACAGTCTACATATGAAAAGAGTATTTTCAGATGTAGGCTCAGCCCTTTGTAATCACCAACATTTTGAATATGGGCTGGGTCGCGGGGGCAGCAGGCTGAGCAAAGAACCCTAGATGTCCCTCTCTCCAGCAACACTTTCCAGCTCCTCCTGGGGGACCCCAAGGCATTCCCAGGCCAGATGAGATATGTAATCCCTCCAGCGTGTTCTGGGTCTGCCCCGGGGCCTCCTACCAGTGGGACATGGTTGAAACACCTCCAGCGGGAAGCGTCCAGGAGGCATCCTGATTAGATGCCCAAACCACCTCAACTGACCCCTTTAGGACCAGTGGCAAAGGACCAGTGGCTCTACTCCGAGCTCCCTCTGAATGTCCGAACTCCTTACCCTATCTCTAAGGCTGAGCCCAGCCATCCCACGGAGGAAACTCATTTCGGCCGCTTGTATCCACAATCTCATTCTGTGGGTCACTACAAAGAGCTCATGACAATAGGTGAGGGTTGGAACGTAGATGGACCAGTAAATCGAAAGCTTCGCTATTCCATCTCATGCTCCATTCTACCCTCATTCGTGAACAAGACCTCTAGATACTTGAACTCCCTTGCTTGAGGCAGTAACTCTCCCCGAAGCAAGAGAGGGCAGTCCACCAATTGAAAAAACTTTCGTCAAATTCCAATCATATGGTGGGTGGGGGATATACTAATACTAGTCCTCCTGACGTTGGTGCCATCTCATCATTTTCTCGTCTTAGTCATGGAAAAAAACAAGCATAAAACAAAGTATTTTTTGTAGTGCAGCACTGCAAGGATAAATAAAAACCTAATGTGTGAGCAGAATTATGATCTAATGCATGAAATATAACATGACCTCTCTGAAATGAAACTGACATTTATCTGCTCTGCAATATCTGTGAAATGCACAATTACCTTTCTCTTTCCCTCTTTACCGACCTTCTTCCTGTCACTTTCCATCTCAGTCCTCAGACTCAAGAATCAGCCACTTTATATACAGTTTTTTTATGCAATGCTCCCCTCAAACCACTGTTGTAATTAGCATAGCGGTTTAATAAATCAGTATCTATTTGTGAGGATGAGGGTGTGAGAAACCCGTAAGGAACTCGGGTAGCTGGAAGGGTTCCTCTCTATTTTTAACCGGTCTTGGCAGCAGAAACTGTACCACTGGAAGGTCAAAAGGGCATGCTTCGGTGCAGTTGAGCTAAATTGGAGAAATGGGAGCGTTTTAGCACACACATGAGTACACAGGTCCTCAAAGGGAGAGCATACACATTTATTGTTGCATACAGGAAGGAACACACTTGCATAGAGGATGGATGACCCTGTCCACTGTACCTGCTAACAAATTCAAATCAGGTCCACTCATTTCTAATCGCAGAATGATGAAGGGTCAGTGACCTCTTTGGAAAATCTAGTTTCTATAAATGGCTGTATTTTTTCCATCTTTAATTCCATCCCTTAACTAAATGATTTAAAAACGTCAGTGTGCAGACTAGAATGACAAAAACCACGAAAGGTGCCTGACAGGAGATGCAGTCTAACAATGTATGTGCATGCTGCTATCATGGAATTACTTTTAATGCAGACAAAAGTCTAAATTTCGGAAGTATGATGCAAGATCTGTAGAAATGAAGGCACCCTTTTTGTAGAATGTTAGCAGCTTTATGGACAATTATTTAGCAGCAGAAATATTTATGCCACTAGGAAGATTGGATTCCAGCAGTATGTGTATAATGTCCAGTGGTGGAAGAAGTACTCAGATGTTAAAAGTATTGATGTGCTTATATGTTCATCACTTTAAGGGCTGTAATATACTTGCTGTAAACAACGCAAATGCGGCCGCATCGTGGCTGCCATTCGTGATCTGCGTTCGTTTGATGCATTGGCCGCACATCTCAATGCAAGGTACCGTGACGCGTGCGCAAGATGCAACATTGATATGACCGCGCTCGTGCAAATGAACACGCGACCGTGAGATCAGACCAGACGGAGTCGCTGTCGGAGTGTGTGTGTGGCAGTGCTGGATGTATGGTTCAATTCGAGACTGACTGACATACGGAAATATTCCTGGTGTTTCTCCTTGTCGATCGTGTGCATCAGTAGGACAAAGGAAACAAATTCTCTGTTCTCTCGATGGCTTTGATTGAGGGGCCGTACACACCACCTCCAATGGTGACAACGCTTTATTTTCTGCCGCAAATGCAAAAGAAGTAAAATCATACTTTCTTCTTCCTCATCAAGGATATCAAGGGCATCCATGTTTGTTTACAACACCCGGCATGCACTACCTGATTTCTGGGTTATATTTCTGTTGACTGCCCCAAGTGGCGCATTGTGTACGTGTACGTTCGATCAAGCTGCTGGTCTATTAGGGCCCTAAGGCTGCAGCTTGTAAAGGTGGGGCTAATTTAATTCAGCCTTGTCTCCTTGAAATTACATTTTTATACAACTAATTTAAAACAGCAAATATGTTTTAAGGGGAAATATAATGCAGAAAAAATTAACATAATGAGGAAATTTTACCGGGCAAGTTGCGAAAATGTTGATCCTTAAAGCCTGATTTATGGTCCTGCGGCGTACCTACGACGTACCTACGTCGTACCTACGTCGTACCTACGTCGTTGCAGTGATGCCGTCGTGAACCCTTTGAACTTCTCCATCACCCCATTTCGTGGCGGTGCAATTCACCACCAGAGCGGTAGGGGGCTGCGTTCCTTTCCTGAATGGTTATCGTCGTCTCTAGTTGATTCTTTCTTTAGCTTCCGGTTTCCGGTCACAGTGAACAATGGTGACTGAGAGAGAGAGAGAATCTTGCTGGAGTTGGAGTTGTTGGATGTCGAAGAAAGTATGTTAATACTGCAACATCTACATCGCAACAGAAGCTGTTTAAAGATGGCGGGGATGTCGCAATCTGGAAATACGGATCCGGAAATGCATTGCTACCAAGCAAACCAATCACAGCCCTCTCGGTCTGCGCTGGGTCTGCGACGCCTCGACATGTAGTTACATTTTTTTGGGAGGTGCATGTCAGGCTACGCCGGGGGCTACGGCGAGCCTCCTGTGTAGCCACGTACCCTACGACGTAAGTACGTCGTTGATTTAACGCAGGACCATAAATCAGGCTTAACATGTCAGTGAAATATACAGTGAAAATCGTTTTTTTCCCCCGCCAAAAAAGGGAGTCTGGCAATACTCTATCCCTTTGTAGTGACGACAGCATTTTGACTTTCTTCACATTTAGTCAACATCATGATCTTTCCCAAACCTTCCCAAATGCTTGGAGAATTAATATTTAGCACTACAAATGGGTAAGTAGTGTTTGCCTTAGCACAAAAAGCCCATTCGTCTCGGTGTCTACGGTGGCCGAGAGAGGTCACAACACACGCAAACACAAGATTTTTTGTTGAATACAGTGACCATTCAAGCAGCGCATAGAACGGATGCGGTGTGAATGAGGCCTTAGTCAAGTCTGGATGTGAACACAAGGTTCTGATATCAAGATCCTGAAGTTAGCACACCAGCTATCCTCCCCAACCACCACCGTGAAGCGTCCGAGGTACATGAATGTAGTGTTTTGTTACTGAAAAGAAATGTTGTCTCTGAACCTAACCCAGGCAGCACTTACATCGCCTCAACAATGTAATTATAGATCAATTAAGTAACATGCAAACACATTTTCGAGGACACAGGGTGTTTTATTACTTTCTGTACCTCTGGTTAGCTTGTGAATTTACTCCAGGTACCTTATCTTTGTCACAGATCTAACAGGTAACATTCTCGTGCAAAACAAGAAGAAAGTGACTTGAGCCAACATACCTGGATAAGAGAACAATATTGATGTGTCACAGTAATGCAAGTGGAAGGCGCAATCATTTTAAATTCACCTTCAAACACTCAAGGATTACCTTAAATATATCATCTAAGACCATGAGCTGCCAGCTTTTGAGATGTTAAACTTTCTTAATCAGAACGAATAGATCCCGCCTAAGTAGTTCAAACATGAGAAATCACAGTCAAACAAACTTTCCCCCGGCTTCTTATCCATCCACTCTCAGCCTCCAAGTCAATTTTCCATCACTACACTGTCTTACCACAAAGAGCAGCGCAGATCGATTCAGTCCAGGCCCTTTTTTCTCCTGCGCTGATCCAATATGTTTTCTGTAATAATACCAGGTAAGCTTGCATCCCTAAGTGGGATGATATTGTTTCGACCGTTAGGCAATCTTCAATTATTCACAAGCAGATATTGCTTATGCATGTCTTTAGAGCTTTAAAGACTTGCTGCATTACTCAGCATTTAGAAATAGAATTAAAATATATGCAGACGACTTAATGTACTCTCTTTTTTTTCCCCGTAATTTGACTGTCAAAGCAGCGTTGTAAAAAGGAAGGGATTTGTTTTTAAATTGGAATTATTCTGCATCTGGGTGCCAAATAGGATGCTGTGGTTAGATGCAGAGTCTCGCTGTCACTTCGCATTAAAGTATCAGCATGTTGAACTCGGGCTGAACGAAACGGTTAAGGGGTTAAGGTTATGAGGAATAAGCTATTGGAACAATTCGATGCAAATGTGTTTTTGCTCTCCGAATGGGAGCTGTCACACTCAGTCACTGTCATAATTTGGTGAAAATCACTGTCAGATTTCTTTTCTTCCTCATTCAGAAGTGTGTGTATACATGGCGCTTCACCTTTAAGTGTAATTAAAATGGGGGATTCCGTCTTTTAGCGTGTTTTATCATCTGGAGAGCGCGTATTCTTTCATGAACACCCTTTTATCTATATTGCAATCAGCACCTACGTGAATGCACTTTGCTGCTTTGATACACTACAGCTGCAGCTTGTCCATCTGATGTCCTCCTTCGAGTATTCGCTTAGCATTTTTTTGAATTTCTGCTTGCACCGAGGGCAAACTTTTAATTAGACGCAAGCCCATTGCCGCCAACGACGACAACAAACACTGACTTCTTTTACACCACCCCCTCCCTCTTTTTATCCTTATCAGAAATCTCCCCTCAATCATTCCATCCACAGAGCCCAACCCCTCCGACATCGCCTCTTCAGTCAAGCATGATCCTCCCTTTATGGCGGAGAGAGCAGAGAGAGAAACGGAGAGGGGCGGAGGGATGGAAAGAGAGAGATAGGGGGAGGAAAAAAAGAGAGATCCAAAAGGCCCAAGCCGCCTTTCATTTCCGCTGCTTGGCTATGCAGCTTTGCCCCGCTTCCACGGTTCTGGCAGACTCTGCTCCTTCCCCTTGAGAGGCCCATCTAGTCCACAATCTAAGGCCTTGTAATTCAGTCCCTGGCCCACAATGATAGATCGCACTACATGTGGGATGGTATTGTCTGCCTCGCTGATAAGCCGGTGGAGTCGGAGAGTGTTTGTGCATCCCTCTCCCCGTGCACGACTGCAAGCTTGTGTAGTTACATTAGCATCTCTGTGTGTTTTTTTGCATGCCGGTGAGAATGTGTGTGAGCGCTCTCTCGCCTCTCTGTCCTCCGCCCACCGACAGGAACCCAACACCCAAGCCTTCTTGTATTGTGTTGTACTGCTTCTCTCTGAGGGCGTGATGTTACTGAGAGAGCTGAGTCACTCCACGTGGAGACCTGGCCCTGCATCGCTAACGGAAGAAAAGTTGTTTCCGCGTGACTCAGAGAAAATTTACCAAAATATCTCCTTAAGGTAATTGTGCGTGCAAATGTGCTCAGATCTTTTTTTCTTGCACTCGTTTGCAGGTGTGCAAGACAGAAGAAACTAAAAATTAAGAATCCTGGTTTTCTGTTGTTTTTATTTAAATATTTTTTGGCCTCTTTGGACATTTTGTACCATCTGTCTCCGAACAGATGCATCCTGTGTGGCCTTGGAATGATGCAACGCCATGAAAATTCTGAATCTGACAGCATTTTGCTTGCAGGACCACGAGAAGGGTTAACACACTGTTTTGTGATACACCTTAGAAAAAAAAAAAATCCTAAAGCCAAGCTGCATTTTGAAAGAGAGAATACATACATAGTAGTTTCAGCCTTAAAATATGTTCATATTCTGCATGTAATTGAGCTTTTGAGCCAACAGGGGCAGTAATGTCACAGCTTTACATAATCTACCCTTCATGGCTGCACATTTGTGATAAAATCCTCCAATGTGAGTTGATCCAGAATATTTTTCTGCAAAATACAGATTCAGAAACTTAATTTTCAGTGTTATATTATGCTTAAAATGTGGATCTTGGAGCTGAAACCACTGTCAATGTAAATTGTTCAATCAAGATTGTAAGCTATAGGTTAGAATTTCATATGTGTTATCATCTGTGAGGGTGAAACATGCTTCCCTGCATGAATGCATGTTCATTCTTGTATTTAAAGATCTTTGCTGTGGCGGTTCGTGTATTTGCTCCTGGATTTGAATAATTTCTTCCAGCTCATTCAGGATCCTCAAACACCGACGGAACAATTTCTTATCTGACAAGTTTGACTTTTGGAGGCTTTTTTTTTGCTGAGGAAAGATGTACTGATGTGAGAGCAGGGGGCTGCTGTCTTTATGCACCCACATAACACACTCTGGAGCCGTCTGGCAGGAGGAATGAATACCTCATTTATTAGTACAGCGTGTATGTGTGTGTAAATGTGCATCCGTGTGGCGGGTTCCTGTATGATAGCTGTGCGTGCTCTAATCCAAATCTGTTTTTTTTGTGTGCGCCCCGGCTTGTGTACGCACACGCATGGAGTGTTGATTTGTGTGTGTGTGTGTGTGATGCATTTACGACAGCTTCCTTCCTGCCTCCTCTGGGTGCCTGCAAGTGTGGTTGGTCTGAAGGAAACCTGACAGCCTAAATCACGCTGAAGAGCCAGAAACAGATGTTAATTAGCTTTAATTTGCCTTTTGTTGTTCCGCTGCCAAGGCAGCACCATAGACACTTCTCTGTATTTTACTACTCAGTAAAAAGTTGCACTGTAGTCTCGCAGTTTGTTTTCTACAAATTGTCCCTCCCCAAAAAAATCCTGACATTTAGACCAGATTTTTCAGGTTAATGGGCATTAAAATGGTTGTTTTGTTTCCTGTGGAGACGCCACAGCTCAGGATGTGACTGCTTAAAGTAAGTGGAGGGAAACAGTTCTGTAGTTTCACCATTCATTCTCTGAAATGTGTCTTTACAATGTCAAACGCAGCAGTTTCATTCAGTGTGACAGTGCAGATAGATGGATAGATAACTGTCCACAGTGGCTCCATGAACAAACACAAAGTGAATGTGAACTTTTTACAAATACTAGTCTGAAAATAGTTATGACCTCAGCTTCGGGAGGAAATGTCACAAGCTAGTACAGTATTGTCAAAGCAACACTTTCCTGCTGGTGAAATTTCCCGAGTTTTTACACCAGCTTAAGGGCCGCTACAAAGTCCCTTCTTCACCCCCTTTGCATTTTTGCACAGAACTACACATCGGCAGCATCACACCGCTCTAGTGTATGATTTTAGACAGCATGCCAGTATCCCTGACGCAAAAGAGGTGTGACTAGTGTGAGGTTTGATACAACAGCGTCAGCCTCTAGTTTGACATGTGACATACGCCTCTGCTGCACTTATTAAACAATAACAATGGCAGAACATGGAAATAACAGTCATTACCATCCCTGTCACATGGCGGCTGATCTCGTCCTCTGCTCTAAGGGTAAGGACCTCCCAGACTTCACTGTTTTTCTAATGTGCAGACATGTTCGGCTGCTGTTCTTCCTCTTTGAGTTAGCTGCTAACTGCTATACCCTTTTTATGTTACTAATTCCACTGTTTTAGTTGCTTACTTTTTTAATATTCCTATTCTTCCACCTTTATAAGAAATAAGGCACATATGAAATGTATGTGAATATGAAGTGAAACCTGTCGAGTATAGACACACAGATCAACATGCACACACATGGCAGCCAACACGACCTTGTCCTCTTATCCCCTGACAACACATAAATGACTGGCCTGTATTCACTTTTGTATTCACCGTTCTTGTTGTTTGGTTAGTGTTTTGTATTGTCTTGCAATACAAATACTGGCTTAAAGGCAATATAACTCTGTCCCTGCATGCTTCAGTTGTACCTTTTATGAGGCGGAATAACAGTGCAATATTCCCACCTTGACCAGGCAATGTAAAAAGGGCTACTGTGAATCCATAAATAAGAAAGTCCTCATCTTTTAACGACCCAGTCTCACTACGAGGTTGTCGAAATCCAGCTCTTGGGTTGTTGAAAGTAAGAAATGTCAATTGTGTTGTTGTTGTACCGACGTGGTGCGTTTATTTAGAAAGAAGACAACGTATGTAACATACAGAACTTGACAAGGCATTCCAGAAATCAACAACCAATCCACCACAGGTACCTTGCACATCCTATCTGGACGTGGAAAGTCCATGACCAAACGTTGATATGTTTCAAGGTCAGAATGAGAATACATACCTTTAAAACCTTTTCTCTCGCTTGAATTTAACGTTAAACAGATTATGTTAGAATAGATCAATATGTTAAAACACAAGTTGACTGTGATCTTCCGTGATCTCGATTGTTTGGTGGAAGGTGGTCAAAGAACTCAGTCTTTGTCAACATTGTCAACAACCAACTGTTGCACCCTCTCCAGCACCAAACAGGAAGCAGCAAACCGTGTAGACAGTAAACATTGAAGAGACTCTAGAGAGGTGCAGGGTATGGTAGGCATTACTCTAACAAAGACACTGTAGATATACAGTGGTGTGAAAAAGTGTTTGCCCCCTTCCTGATTTCTTACTTTTTTGCATGTTTTCCACACTTAAATGTTTCAGATAATCAAACAAATTTAAACATTAGTCAAAGATAACACAAGTAAACACAAAATGCAGTTTTTAAATGAAGGGTTTTATTAATGAGGAACAAAAAAATCCAAAGCTACATGACCCTGTGTGAAAAAGTGTTTAACAGCTCCTGTTAAAACATAACTGTGGTTGATCACACCTGAGTTTAATTTCTGTAGCCACACCCAGGCCTGATTACTGCACACCTGTTCCCAATCTAGAAATCACTTAAATAGGACCTACCTGACAAAGTGAAGTAGACCAAAAGATCCTCAGAAGCTACAGACATCATGCCGAGATCCAAAGAAATTCAGGAACAAATGAGAAAAAAAGTTATTGAAATCTGTCAGTCTGGAAAAGGTTATAAAGCCATTTCTAAAGCTTTGGGACTCCAGCGAACCACAGTGAGAGCCATTATCCACAAATGGCGAAAACACGGAACAGTGGTGAACTTTCCCAGGAGTGGCCGGCCGACCAAAATTACCCCAAGAGCGCAGCGACAACTCATCCAAGAGGTGACAAAACACCCCACAACAACATCTAAAGAACTGCAGGCATCACTTGCCTCAGTTAAGGTCAGTGTTCATGACTCCACCATAAGAAAGAGACTGGGCAAAAATGGCCTGCATGGCAGAGTTCCAAGACGAAAACCACTGCTAAGCAAAAACAACATTAAGGCTCGTCTCATTTTTGCCAGAAAACATCTTGATGATCCCCAAGACTTTTGGGAAAATATTCTGTGGACTGACGAGACAAAAGTTGAACTTTTTGGAAGGTCTGTGTCCCATTACATCTGGCATAAAAGTAACACCGCATTTCAGAAAAAGAACATCATCAACCGTAAAATATGGTGGTGGCAGTGTGATGGTCTGGGGCTGTTTTGTTGCTTCAGGACCTGGAAGACTTGCTGTGATAAATGGAAGCATGAATTCTGCTGTCTGCCAAAAAATCCTGAAGGAGAATGTCCGGCCATCTGTTCGTGACCTCAAGCTGAAGCGAACTTGGGTTTTACAGCAGGACAATGATCCAAAACACACCAGCAAGTCCACCTCTGAATGGCTGAAGAAAAACAAAATGAAGACTTTGGAGTGGCCTAGTCAAAGTCCTGACCTGAATCCTATTGAGATGCTGTGGCATGACCTTAAAGGTGGTTCATGCTCGAAAACCCTCCAATGTGGCTGAATTACAACAATTCTGCAAAGATGAGTGGGCCAAAATTCCTCCACAGCGTTGTAAAAGACTCATTGCAAGTTATCGCAAATGCTTGATTGCAGTAGTTGCTGCTAAGGGTGGCCCAACCAGTTATTAGGTTTAGGGGGTCAAGGGGCAAACACTTTTTCACACAGGGCCCTGTAGCTTTGTTTTTTTTTCTTCCTCATTAATAAAACCCTTCATTTAAAAACTGCATTTTGTGTTTACTTGTGTTATCTTTGACTAATGTTTAAATTTGTTTGCTGATCTGAAACATTTAAGTGCGGAAAACATGCAAAAAAGTAAGAAATCAGGAAGGGGGCAAACACTTTTTCACACCACTGTACTTAGAAAAAGTGGCTAGCATAGCCACATTAGGGCTACAAACAACACTCTGGAGGTAAATTCCTGAGCATGCAATGCCTTGTCCTTGATGATACACAGAATTAGCCCAGCCATAGTTGTGCAAAAGATGTGAAGGTGTAACTTCATTTGATGCATTTGTATTCCACCAATAGTAAACTTCAAGGGCAGTTTGAGAGTCTGAGTGTCAGAGCACCCCACAAGGACATACACTGCAGTGTACTTAAATTATGTAGTATCTCTTAACTGGATGAAAGAACTTTACAACAAGGACATGGAACAGAAGACCATGTTTGTTGAACAACTAACAAGGACACATAACACCAGTGTATGTTTGTACTGCTCATCTCCAAGCGGCCCACATGCAGTTACGGGACTAACTGGACTTACTTCTAAGCTGAGCCTGTGATATTTAAAGCATGCCTCTACTAATTTGTTGGAAGGTTACCGCTGTGACCTTGTCGCTAATTCAATCTCAGATGACTATCATATTTCAATCAACGTGTATCGGCAGACGGGGGATAATGAGCAGTGGTAAATGGATTAGTGTTGATACACTGATGTGGGAGATTGGACATGTGGCAGGCCAGTAAATGCATCCATATTGTTTATGAGGGTGGAATATGCAGCAACATGATCGATGGTGCGCTTTATTTGAAAGCCTTCCATTTGCCACGCACGCCGGAGTTATTTATTGTTACTTTGAAACAGTCGGAGAAGTCTGTGCTTCATATTGTCGGCGTTTATGCACAGTGAAAATTTAATGATAGCCTGTTTAAATATTTAAATATTTAAAGAGGAGTTAAGTGATGTGTTTGGAGGTGTAATGCAGACAGAGATGTAATATATGACATATATGCCTCTATATCAAGAGTTAAGTTGCCTTATGTGTTTCCTAAAAGGCAATTATGATTATCATATACATACATTCTCTGGTTATATGATGATATACGTTGATAACATAGTTAAATTTGTATATGTATATATGTTTAAAGTATCTATGATGAATTTCTATATGGTATAATAATAACCATGTATGTCAATGATATATATTCAATTGATATATGCGGGGCTATGGGAACATACAAAATTCTGGATGCCTTTTGATTTTCTTATCAATTTCAACAATCATCTCTTTTATACTTAAATATGTAATAAAATATTGTACATTAATTCATGTTTTTTGCCATTCATGTGTACAGCAGCAGGTAAGGACAACAATTTTCCTTTAATTTTGTAAATTAAATGTATGTATAACCTGTATTTTACACATTTATACAAATGTTATGTTTAAATTCTGTATTACAAATGTCAATAAATGTATTACATTTTAATTTACACATTTGTATGGGCTAGGCATAAATGTGAAAGTATGTAGTTGTTCCAGTTTGTAATCGGTTTTATATGTAATTTGTACACATATAATCATATGATATGTTTGCATATGGCACATTGTGACGACTTTTTCAAAAGTTTGTTGTACATTTCCAGGTACTAGGTTCTAGGTTCTCATCCCAACTCATCAAATATCGCCACCTGATAAGTGGACTTTAACTCTTATATGGCGTGCTTGGTACCCTCCTGCGTCTATTTTTGACGATCTGGGACGCCATGTCAATTTACGCTTGTTAAATGCGTTGTGTCTTTTCAAAGTACACTTCAGTTTGCAGACACTGGGACATCATACTGTATCATAACATCATGCCCTGAACTTCCACCCTCTTGCTCTTACATCTATTACTTTGGAGCTCAAGTGCCATTCACCGAGGTTGCCAGAGATGGACGCCAACCTAGACAGCTCTGATGTTGTCATTTTGCAATAAATAACTGCATACATTGTAGTTTCTAGCATATTATATTATCAATAGTAAAATTGCAGAGGCTATACATTTCTTTGTTACTGTTATTTAATACTTTTGTTGTTGGTTATATTTCTGATTATTTTGTTTAATTAAACAATTAATGTTCTTGTTATTAACTGGTCATCAGTCACTTGAATGCGCCGTCATCCGTCACTGCAGCTTCTGACAGATCTGTCAAGCTGTCATCTATTTGCAGCTCAGCCAATGTGACGAATCGTCTGCTGTGCAGAGGATTGTGGGTCAGAACGGCCAGAAAAGCATGCTGGCTTGCATACTGCAAAGTCAGACCAGATGTAGTCCAACATCCTGGTATTTTTTTGCATATTGTGTGTTGGGACATATTGCAGATGTTTTTCTGGCGTACTATACAGTATGGTAGTGTGGGCATTGGAACACACAAAATGGTTTGGCTCAACATTTACACAGGAAATGAACAGCAGCCTCCCAGGTACAAGTCAGGGTGAAAGTCCAGGGTTTGTTGGATCCATCCCGCCAACACATTCTCACTCCGATCTTGTCCCATATTGACGTTGGATCATGGACTTTGAATGTCCAGATACAATGTGCAAGGTATCCACATGAAAGTCAGTGTTTGTTGGATCCACCCAACCTTCTCGGATTTTAGCAACCTTAACTTTCATTCTTGTCCCGCCGCAACTTCCCCTGACACCACAAATCACCATTTAACTATAACAGCAACCAGCCAGGTATCATGCATGACTTTCTTTGTCAGAAACTCACACTGCAAGTCACTGCCCAAGAGCTGGATTTTGATGACATCAGACTGGGTTGATCCTGCTTTACTCCTACCCATCCAGTAGGGACTTTTCAGGCCCTTTACACCACGAAAGGTGCCTTTTTGTGTTAGTGTCTGATGCTGAAATAAGTGACACAGCATTTGATGAGTTTGGAATGAGAATGTGCTGCCATTTCTTTCCAATTTCTTTCATTGGATATGAAATAAATTCCTAAATGCTTTCTGTGTATGAGCCCATCCTCAGCTTTTGTGATATCTGCAAGAAAAACCACAGGTGTGCTCCCTTTTGCAAAAAAAAAAAAAAAAAAAAAGTTAATTATTTTTACTATATTTTATATCCAGGCCATAATTATAATTTAAAGTGTGGGGCACATCCCCTCATATTCAATCATGCACACCCCCTTGAGGGTTGGGTCACAGTAGGTGTCAGGTGTTAAATAGGTGATTACGGCCCAGTGTCTATTTAACCACAGTGCTGTAATTTTACCTTGCAATTTTGTCTCCCTATGCTCTTTTCATTTTCAACTTTGTGCTGCTGCAACAATCTAATTTTCCCACTGCAGATCGATAGTGGTTTATCCTATCTTACTAGCATTGTTAGTATTAAGAATGGCAGTCTTAGTAGTAGTAGTAGTTTGTAAATTGATTTTCTTCTGGACTGGCCGTAAATAAAGTGGTATTTTTGGCTCCGTTCAGTTTTGTTGCTCTGGTTGAAATCATTGCTGTCGTATGAATAAAAAATAATGAACCACAAAAGGCAATGGGACGAAAAAATATATATTTATATATAAATACAAATGGCTGCATGTCTCAAAAGACGCTGCGAGGCAAGAATTAACGAGATCTATATCTCACAACGCGGTCACAAACAAAACGCCCATTGTAAAGACGGAGTGAGGGACAGAATGAGAGATATAAAAAGGAGTGTGAGAGTGGAAATAGGAACAAAATCGGGAAAAGGAAAACAAACAAAAGCATATCAGGAGCTTCTCGTGTAATAACTTTTCTTCTCCGGGACGTCACAGTAATTAACTGCCATCAACATCAAAGCAGAAGGGAGGGGGGATAAGAAAATCTGTCACATCAAACTTGCTGTATAATTTAGCCACACCGTTCCTGAGGAGTTCAGAGAGACGGGAACCTTTGAACATATCAGTAGATCCTAATCACTAACAACACACTGTTTTTTGCTCTGTTCTTTATATCAAAGAAAAGTGTTTTTATATACCCCCTCTTCATTTAAAGAGCCGCGCAGATCTAATGCAGCTGGATTTAAACTTGCAAATATTCCATGAGCAGTGTGATTGAAAGTAGGAGCTTGTTTTTACATAAGCTGAGTGCAAAGGACGCATTTAGTATGCATGAGTTCCAATTTGACATGCAATGTACATCTGTGCATGCACTGCTTTAGAAGTTAAATACAGAGAAACTAAAGAAAGTTTGCACGGCTTCCTTATTCCTGCCGCTTACACACCTCTGCTTCCCTGTTCCAGCCATGGAATTCTGAAACGGGGAGAGTAGGTCTCACAGATACAGCCATGCTAATAAAGATGTGGTTAAGTGCTATGGAAAAGCAGGGCTTAGAGTGCTTTGTACACTTAGAAGGCCCCTCTCCATGGCTAGCTGCTCTTTGAAGGCTTATGGGCTAAAGTGGCAGTGAGGGGGCTGGTGATGCCAAGGCAATCATCTCTCCGAGTTGTACTCCTGCAGGGAACGCGGCCACTATCAAGGAATGGAGGGAGGGCAGGAACGACAGGAGGTCACTGACTGTCACACTGCTTCACAGCACACACATACAGACTGCCGAATACACCACAGAATGGGATTTCAGTCACACAAACATTTTAGTGGAGGTGCTGAAAGCTAAAGTCATGTCAGTGCTTATGATCATGTGCATCTATGGCTCTTCCATTGCGACTTATACAGTGGCAGATCAAGGTGGAACCAAAATTCCCCCTCAATCCCTCCATTCATTTTTTGAACATTTAAAAAAAAATGCTTATTGTAATTTTTGAATTTTTATTTGTTGTTAAGTTTGTGTTGTAATAAGGCAAGGGAGCAAATGCAAATGCCTAATTACAGAAAAATACCCTTGTCCCATTGTCCTTCAAATAAAGGACAAAATCCTATCTTCCTATTAAAAAGGGAGGAAAAAGTCCTATCTTCCTATTAAAAGGGGGGGAAAGTCCTGTCTTCCTATTAAAAAGGGGGAAAAAGTCATATCTTCCTATTAAAAGGGGGAAAAGTCCTATCTTCTTATTAAAGGTGGGAAAAAGTCCCATCTTCCTATTAAAAGGGGGGGAAAGTCCTGTCTTCCTATTAAAAAGGGGGAAAAAGTCATATCTTCCTATTAAAAGGGGGAAAAGTCCTATCTTCTTATTAAAGGTGGAAAAAAGTCCCATCTTCCTATTAAAAGGGGGGAAAAAGTCCTATCTTCCTTTTAAAGGGGGAAAACGTCTTATATTCCTATTAAAGGGGAAAAAAAGTTCTATATTCCCACTAAAGAAACAATTCCTAAACCCATGGCTGTATACTATCCTATCTCAGACTTCCCATCTTAACTTTGGAAATCCTAACTATAACTTTACAGTTATTCAATCGGCACTCGTCCTGTTATGCCTGTTTCTATGATTAAAATGCGCCTGTACGCTTCTTGAGATGGACGAGCCATATTATCAACGAAACTTACTTGTCACTGGCTCACTTGTCCCATCAATTATTTGATTAAGTTATTAATTCAAATTGGTTAGAATTTTATTGGGCCTTAAAAAGCATCACCATATGGTTTGAATAGCCTTTCAGTTATGTTTTGCTGTTCATGTTGTTCCCCTACCTTATTTTAAATCGAGGACAAAGTCTATGCCCTCCTAAAAAAGGATACCTTGCTCTTAAAATCCTCAAATGAGAACAGTTCTGTTTACTAAATTTCTATCTTGATATAAGATAAGATTTTTTTCCCCTAAATGCAGTTAACATGTTTTTGCAATACCAAAAATCCTACATGTCAAACTAAACTGAAATAAGACTTCAGAAGCTTCCTGTCTTTATGATAAATATAAGCCACATGGATTTACACTGCTAAGGTTCTGCTTTACGTCAAGAATGCAATCAAAAATGAATAGGTCGTTTATGTAAAATTGTTTGCTGCATGGCTGCTAGCTCCCAACACATTTTGCAAGAGTGTGCATGAAATAGCATACTTCAGAATGCCAGGCTGAGGTTAAAAGAATGAAAGAATTGCAGGGAATATAAGGGATAAGATGAATGAGGGAAGGTGTGGGACTACAATGAGTTTTCCAGAATTGTATGGAGAGAAAAAATAATGTGGAATAACCAGTGAGTATGTGGCAATCATCCCTTATACAAGCATCCCACTGCATTCAAACTTCATGGTCAAGTCGGGGACAATCACCATGCTGAAGAGTCCCTAGATGAGATGTCAAACTAGAAAGTCTAAGGCCCTGAAAGATTCACTTAAACTATTTCTACATAATCAAACTTGGAGAAAATACTTCTTGCATGCATAGTCCCGCCTTTGATCCTTGACTTCCAAACCTCACTTCAGAGATTGCTCATACCTATCCCAAGATCAAGAATGAACTTCCCAAGTCAAGACGTTACTCCTTTTATTTCCTTTCCATGCAATACTTCAGTCGGGATTGTCAAGCAGGTTTGGAGCGAAATGTAACGTTGTGATTTTTTTTGGGAGGTTTTACACAATTTCCTCAGTGATCTAATGGTTCAAAGCCATTCATGGGTTCTCGCAGCATGCCACCTACTTCAACCTCGCCAGCTGTGCCCAGAATGACTTGATTCAGGCTTGACATTACTTCCATGACTTCTGACTGCAAGAGTTGACTACAGGCTCTTTGACTCCTATGCTCAAAAAAAAAAAAAAAAAATGTCAGCAACGTGGCAGGAACAGAGCAGAACACAATGGCTGCCAGAACTCGGAAGTAGTGATGAAAATTGGCTCCGGGCTGCGCTTTAGGACAGGAAAGCGGAGCTGCAGTGGTTTGTTACATTGCAAAGTTCTGCTGTAATGCTATCATGACATTTTTTTGTTTGGCCATGGTACTGGGCAAATTAAGGGATGCAAAACGTGTTTGCGTTTTGTCATTTGAACTTTTAACTAAAGGATCCTTGTTGTTATCTGCCTAAGAAAGACTAAATATTGGTGTTTGGTAATGCTTATCTGTGCATACACAAGTGTTGGGGGACAAAAGGTTCAGATCTATGGAAAAACTTGCTTATTAACATAATTAATGATTTGCAAATCAAATATTGCAATCTGTATAATGAGAGAACAGGAAAGGAGCAGCTAAAATGCTATTTTGGTGCCAGATTGGATATTTTAAGTTTATACAAAAAGGTGTGAAACCTTGGGAATATTTAACAAGGCAGGCAGAACAAATTAGTAAATGCTTTTCTCCTTGTTAAGTAGAGTTTCAGGAGAAAAAATGGGAAGAAAACATGCCCACCACTACTTGCTTGTTATTATTAAATGCTTCTGAAACTGTCTGCATTTTTATCCCCCCTTATACCACAAAAACGTCTCTCTTGAGGAGGCTTAACTATCCTTAACAAAGGCACAACGCTATGAAGCTCATCAGTTGTGAAACAGCCACCAAGGGGACGCTGAAAATATGTTTTTGACTTATGCTTAAATCAAGTGCTGGGCTCAGAAAGTCAAAGAAGAGAAGAAGTAAAGCCCAAACACTGAGAACTCCATGAATGCACCACATACTGACAACATTCAGGTCTCTGTCAGAGATCCAGGCTGATATTATGTGCTTGTAAATTTGATTGAAAGGGTATGCAAATGTTGTTCCTTATTTGCATCATTCTCTCTCGCAGTGATGATGCAGACATTGTTATCAGTTTGAGCTGATGTATAAGAGCTAACAAAGCAGAGCTGTGAGGCGTTTTGGATCATTTCGCAGAGTGGTGAATGTAAATCCGAGGATTTGACTTGTTTGTTTTTACCATGGCTGGTTTTCAGAAGTCATTTAAAAACCCGCATGACGGATGAAACCCCGAAGTTTCAGTCTCACAGGGTGATTGATAGTCATGCTGAAATATATCATATGGTGAGGAGAAACTGGGCGCTGATCTCAGACCAGTACTCCCACTCACAATATGCTTCACAAATGTTCCGCAGGCCCGGGGCTCTTAAAATAGCGACACTGTATGTACATAAATGGACAGGATTTGGAAATGCATTTACAGTAGAGCAGAGCAACAGAAGATATTTATTATTTATCTTTGTTATTTTCATAATTACAGATATAAAAAAGAGCAGCATATGCAGATACTTTAGTATCTAAATTTAGTAATTTAGTTTGAACTCAGCTGTACTTAACACTAATTGGCTGTTAAAAAAAACAAAAAGCCTAATCTTTTGTTGTGTTTTGTAGAGGCATTGTGATTACTTGCTGAGGTGATGCTCACCTCAGCAACATATCCTTATACAACGGTTACATTCATATGATAATGTCATATGATGATGTTAAGGTTAAGTTACTGTGGCTAGGTTTAGGAAAAGAAACATGGTGACGATGCATCTTAAAATGACCCAGAGTTCCCTGAAAGTTCACACAGTTCTAGTTCTAAATACCGGTCTCCTGGGGGAAAGTCCTGTGTTGTGTTGGTCACCACCTCAATCTTTGAGGTTAATTTGACCATCCAAATGTTACAGAAGTGCAAGGCTAAATTGGTGGATGCTTTTTATACATCGATCTAACTTGGCATTAGGGGGGTGAGCAGCAAGGTTAATATTAAGACAAAAAAATAAAACATCAATGCTGAATTACATACATGAATGATATTCTTTAAATCCCTAATGCACAGGCAAATAATTTAAATCACCTTAAATCACCAACAATACGAACTACTATTAAAAAAGATAATTTCAAAATATAAATACAGTGAATGGCTATTGCTGTTTGAAAAAAAAAGCCTTAAAACAACATGTTTTGTTTTGTAGAGACATTTTGATTAACTGTGGTCTCACTTAGAAGTCGTCAAAATCTGACGCTCGAGCAGTGACTTCCAGCACTAGACATAGACAAAAAAAGCCGTCCTTTGACATTGGCATGATATGCAACCAGTCAGAATTATCGTTTCACGCACCCAGTGGCATCAGGGGTAACATGGAACAAGAACAAAAGTTAAGGCGGCAAAAAGTTAAGACGGGGCCAATAAACAACTTTCACCCAGGAGAGCGGTGTTTGTGTCTTTTAAGATCATAAAGCCAAAGCCTGTTCTCTTTTCCCGAACCCAACCATGTGCTTTTGTTGCCTAGTTAGTTGTTTGTCAATTTGTGGTGTTGTACTGACATAGTGTGTTTATTTTGAAAGAGACTGTATTTTAACAGTAAATTTCCTGTAAAACGGAAGTGTATTTTGAAAGAAGACAATGCTTGTCACAAGCAAAACTTGACATGATGTCCCAGGACGTCAACAGCTAACGCACCCAGGGTACCTTGCACCTCATATCCGGACGTGGAAAGTCCATGACCAAATATCGATATTTGACGAGAAGTAGGAAGGATACATGGAATAAAAAACATGATCTCTCTGGTTCTGCTGTTCCATTTTTTTTAATTAACAAAAAAGTGCAGGGCTAAATTGGTAGACTCTTTATACAATTCTAATATGGTGTTAGGAGTGTGAACACCACATTAGAAAATTAATCAGAAAAATTGAATATTAATGCTGAATTACATGCATAATTTCCTGTGAATCCCTCATGCACAGGCAAGTCATTTTAATAATCTGCAGGGATGGCGGACCCCGCCACCAACAATATGAAACTACTATATAGAGAGGTAATTACAGAATATAAATACATTGAATGGCTATTGTAGGAAAAAATGTCTACCACAAATAGTATCAGAAACAAGGTTTTAATTAATGAAAATCTTAAGGATTACAACTTTAAATGAAAAACTAGGAGTTCAAGGCAAGTCTGCACTTACTAAACCTTACATGCAGCTCTGACATTATTCCAATCTGTTAAATATTTTATGATACATAAAGTATTTTTTTTAATTCATCAAAGGTAAAACACAGGTTGCCTTATGAAACTACCATACTCCACAAGTAGTCTCGCTATCCACATATTGGTGATATTCTATTGCCAAGTCGTATTACACAAGTTCATATGCAGGTCAGACACGCGCCTGCAGCCAACAAACTTAGAACAAGACGCTCGCTCACAGCATGTGCTCATCATAACTCTGCACTTATAAAGCTGTATGCCTTCTCAGCAATCTCCCCCCAAAAACATGAAGCTGTGTTCTATCAGGTTGAGCCGATCTGGGGAATACATATTCAGAGAAATTACATATTCCGCCGGCGACGCCTTCTTGATTTCCTCTGGGTTTTAAAAAAACAAGAGTGAGATGGAACCGAGGGAGGAGGGGGGGTGGTGGGCAAAATTAAATTATGCCTAATTACCAGAGCAATCGATACCAAATTGAGTTGATATGCATCCTTCATGACTTAACTAGATATCAGATAGCACGGGTAAGCAATGCAGTGTAACATGAGTTGATGGATAAAGGTGATACGGAGGCACTTTTGATGGCAGGAGTTAAGGGAGTGAGTCCTGAATTATCTGATCTGTCAGGGTTGCGGCTCTTGTAGTTTGGCAGCTTTCCCAAATCTGGAATTGAGGGGACACAGGGGGAAGGTTGTTGTTATTGTCAGGGGTACCGTACCTTGTTGAATCTGTCACAGAGCCAAAATACATCAGAGCACACGCGGGGACGTCATTCTGAATGTCATTTTTAATTGAAAAATAAATACGAAGTGGCACTGCCCGAGGCTACAATTCGAGCGTATCATCACTGTGGTATCGTCTAGTATGTTGTCCAAATTATTATTCATCAAATTGTCAGGGAAAAATGGTTGTGAGTGATGCGTAGTTCCAATTCACGCCACCACAAGTCCCTGAAGTGTACACTGTCCTGCCCTTAAAAGGAGACAAGTGAAGTTACCTCAGTGACAGCAAGTGATGGACAGCTAAAGTGATACCTTGGGTCATACTGGTGTTACAGCTGAGCGGTACGCCCCGGTAATTAGATAGATCACCCCGAAGGTCACAGGTTTGTTGCCTCTGATGACCAATGAGTCCATCACTGTTGAAATGCCCCAAAACTAAGAGCTGACACGCTGCTTGTGGACGACCCTGCACCCCTCGCGCCTGCGGTGTGGTGTGTGTTTGCACGTCCCAAACCACTAGAAGAAGAAACTACAAAGTGCAATTGCAGTTGCTGCAGTATGGAGTGGTATCTTCGAGATAACTAACCTTATAGTTGGTGTTGAGGTTTTCTTTAGAACACTCAGAGCTCACTTTAAAGTAAGTTCCAGGGGCATTTCAAAAATTTAACAGCAAAATACATCCCTCTGGTGCATTTGAAGTAAATATACAGTACAAACACCTACACAAAGCAGCAAGTAAACACCTTGAGAACAGTCCGTCCATGCCTGCAGTAATGCAATGCAACGTTAACATCTCTCCCATCATTCTTACTCTTCCGACTTCTTCTCTTACCTTCTCTTTTTCTTGCTTCTCCTTTTTTAAAGAAATGATTACACCTCAATTTTTCCCCTTGTTAGAAAGCTAATATTATCCCATGCTGCATCATAGTCATACTTACAATATAGATCAATATACCAGGGGAAAACATAATGCATTTTGAACGGCTGGGGAGATGGGTGTGCATCAAGTACAGAGAAGCACAGATTGAGTTACTCCTGTCCTGAAATAAAAGAACTGTATTTGGAGGCTGAGCAGTTTGATTTTATAAAACTATCATCTAGATGAATAAATGATAAATAAGTGATCCGCACACGCTCCAAGTCTGGAAAGTGAAGCTAATGCGAAGTGCTTTAAACCTGCAGTCTTTCAAATGGCCAACAGAGGGCGACTATCAGTTGTGAAAAGAAGTCCATGATAAAATAACCTTACATTTCCATTGATTTATTACCTTAGCAAACATTTTCTAATGTGTTTATGGTCTCAATTGCTAGTTTAAAGTCTTCTTTAATACAGCATGAGAGTTAAATAGACCGAAAAGCAGAGTATAATTTAAGGCGCAACTACCTCATGATTGAAAAGTTGCTGCCCCGGATGTGTTCTTGGGTTCTCACTCAATTCAACAAGTCCATTCTCATAACCATCGGGTCAAGTACTGCCACTTTGTCACACCTGTCTGCTTATGACATTGACGCACAAGGCACCCTTTAGCGTCTTTATGAGACGCACTTGGCTTTTAGCTAACTCCAATAAAACCCCCTCCACTTGACACTTGGCAACAAAAGGGAGGGAAGGTGGATGGGTCAAACAAAACTGGACTTTGATCCAGAAGAGCAAGTTCTTGTCCTGGGTGAAACCAAAAGTCAATGTTGCTGTAATGCTATTTACGTCACTTAAGTGGCAGAGGTCAGTACTGTGCAGACTCCGAATGACGTTACCTGCGCAAGATGGCAGCGGCCATATCTGAGATATTTTGGCTTCATTTTCGTAGAGTCAGGGTAAGTGCAGATACATCCTTCATCTTACATAATATCTATCTTCACAACATTAACCACATGTAACAATGTGTTTTAGTTGTGGTTTAGATAGAGGATAAAGGTTGCCCAGTGCTTCGCTATGAGACGCAGAGGGGGGTGACGAAGTGTTGGGATTTGACAACCTGGGAATGAGAACGTGTTGGATCCATCCATCGTTCTTCCACAGCTTCACATCTGGCTCCAAAATACCAAAATGGTGACGGCCAAATGAGGCTTCAAGTGGTATTCCGCAAACCAACAGGTAAAGTCATAGTGGCAACGTCCCCTTGATTTATACCAGAACCAGAAGTGTATTCGTCATGAAGAAAAGTAAGAGGCTCATGTGTGCTAACATTGCATTATCTAACCGTATACAAGCCGTCCTCTGACCCAGAACCAGCACTGACCAATGAGTTGTACTCCAGCTACATTACATCAGATATTGGCTGAAACTCTGAACCAAACAAACCGAACGAAGACAGGCAAGCTGGATTTGTACCCCTGGTCTGTACGTTAAGTCACTCGAACCTGGATTGGAGCAGTGGCTCAGGTGAAGGGATCAGACCACCCTGACCACTAAATCGAACGTATCCCCACACTTGTGCAAGTGTTCATATTGGAGAAGGGATGGTGAGTGGTGAGAGAAAAAAACTGGCACATATTTTACCTTGAGAAAATATTCCTGGGAAATCTTAAATATTCGGGGCATGTTGTAGCTTTACAGAGAGTTTGACACTGAGAGGATGCTGGCTGAATTCCATTTAGTAAGTATGTTTGAGTTCTGTGGCCAACAGCGCACGACTGTGGTAATGCATTACAGCAACACATTCACTCCATATATATGTGTGTGTGTGTGTGTGTGTGTGTGTGTGTGTGTGTGTGTGTGTGTGTACACAGATATGGCATTTTCACTTTTTACTGCTTGTTTTCTGAACTACTGCTGCATCTTGGCATCCACTCCCTGGAGCTGAATCAAAATATTGCTCAGCTGTTTTAAGTTACAAAAGGAAGTCCTATGGCTAGTTTGTTCAGATGGTTTATGTGAGCTCCAACTGTCTGCAGTGTTAATGCATGGTTGATGCAGGGCGGGGATGCACAGAGGGAGCTGCTGACCACCCTGGCGAATGCATTTTAGTGCACACTGAGTTGTCTGATCAGATTTAGCAGACAGTCTGTTGCTTTATGAGAAAACACAGACAGCATATTACAGATATACTGTCTTAGCTGGATGTGTATAAGCTTGGGATGACAGTTTCAGTTAATTTAGCTTTTGATAGCTTAACAACCATTAACCAGCAACTAACTGGTTAATTTTTAGGGCAAGAATAAAAGCAATAGGACATGACAGCCAGCAAGCCATGTTAAGATGCAGAAACTGTGCCCATTGCCCACCCTCTGGCCTCCATTGGTTGGCTTATGTTAGCTTTGACCAATCAGTACTGAGCATCACCGTGGTTGAATTACTGAATGGGCCCAGGCGCCTTAAGTGTCAGGAGGCCCTCAGGCCTTCATTTGCAAAATGTCAAATTGACATGTACCAGCCAGTAAGAAACTCAAGATGACCACAGAGACAAAGACACACTAAGTAACTGCAAAGAGACACAGAATAACTAGCAAAACAACCACAGAGCAAACTACAAAGCAACACAAAATGACCCCAAAAAAATAAGAACATTTACCTCAAAGAGACAAAATAACTAAGCAAAACAACTACAAAACAACAAAAGACAAAATTTGAGAACCAAATGACCATAAAACAACCACAAGGAGACACAAAATGACTACAAAGCAACACAATGACCAAAAGAAGACTTAACATTAAAATGAACCCAACGACTACAAAAAGACACAAAACAATCATGAAAAAATAAACAAAAACAACAAAGAGACCCAAAACAACAAAGAAAAAAAGACATTAAATGACCACAAAGAAACACAAAAACACAAAACGTTGCATAATGTCTACAAGGAGATCCAAAACCATTGCATCGCCTGGGTCCGGTGGTAGCTAGCTAGCACGCCACCTGTTTGGCAATTACTGCTGGGAATGCCATCCTGGTGGCGAGACAGAAACATGGTGGCCACAGTAACTCACTCAAGAGTAGCACAGCAGTTAGATACTTGATTGTAAGATTCCGCGATTTGAATACTGTTATCTCTGCTCTATTGTATTGCACGTTCAGTAGGTTTTGATGTTGTAAGTGAGCATGTATATCTGAATACATGAAGTATGTGTTAATGTATGGAGGTTACATGCATGTATATGATGTGTATGTAAGCAAGTCAACTTGGTCTTACTCAGAAGTTGTCGAAATCCGGTACTTGGGCATCAGACATCTACGAAAAAGTTGTTTTCGGCATGATATGCAACTGGTCGCCATTATAGTTTAATGGCGCCTGGCAGTGTGAAGGGGAAACGTAGCAGGAACAGGAATGAAAGTTCAGGCGAAAGACCGAGAGGGGCCGGTGGGAGGGGTGATGGATGGGTCCAAAAAACACAACTTTTTTCCTAAACCCAACCACGTGCTTTTGTTGTTGAAGGAAATTTGTGGTGTTGTACCAATGTAGTCTGTTTATTTTGAAAGAGACTGAACATAAACTGTACATAAGTGGACATGGCGTCCCAGACCGTCGACAACCATTGCACCCTTCACGATGTATGTGGACGTGAAAGGTCGATGACCAAACGTCAGTATTGAGTGCAGTGGATGAGGTGGGTGTACTTTTAGGCAGATAGGTAGATTACCGATGAGGAAGTGGGCATACTCTCCTATATATTACAATGGCTGTTTTGCTGATAGGTGGGTATACTGTCACTGGATAGAAAAAGACGTAGGTATACCCCGTATACCTGAGTATACCCTCCACTACACCGCTGTTTGAGTGGGAATGTGTCGAGCAAGTATATGTCAAATTGTTTAGGAATTTCTGTATGCTAAAATGTTTTAATGTTGGGTCAGGAAGATGTTACTCGCGGCAATCACCAAAATAGTGGCGCCCCTAGCTTGCTCCCACCAGACCCAATTTGTGTGCAGTGTAGTAAACCGAAGAGCCGTGATGTTAACTTATATTTACCGACATATCCAATTGGTCAATAGTATTCTCGACATCTCTAATACTACTGTACTACTCTTACACATTAAGAAACAGGGAGCATTCCATGTAGGGTATGCTTTTTAAAATCCAACTGTGCCCGTCTATATTTAGCAATGGTAAAATTGCTTGAAAGCGTTTGAGCTATCCCATAATTATGGGATCTACGTGCAGATATTCACTACAATATTTAAGGCCATACACAGATCACCTTGAATTATTAAAACTAATTAAATTCTACATTGAATTATTAACAGTAGGCAGTGGTCTTGCTCCAGTCTGGTTGGACACGCTGGAGCTTTAGCAGTCTGAATGCATGCTGGGGTAACAAGACTCCCTCACATGCTCCCACACACACACACAGCTTCTCCGTTGGAGCTGGTCAGTGGCCAAAGGCTGCATGTGTACACTGTAGCTCTCAGGTGGGAGATTGTATTATGTTATACACTCCCTCTTTCTACCTCTGTTGGGCTGTTACCATGCATACATACACACACAGTAGCCTTTTTCATTACAAATTTTAATAACTGTCACCCTGATAATGTAAATGCAATTAAAAACCCTTTGCAAATTCAATTAAGCGCTTTGGTTGCGTATGCTTTTCGATGGAAATATGGATTGCCCCGGCACTTGAATGGATTTCTCAAAGCCAGACGTTTTATTCAAACAATTTGTTTCTGTTAGATTTATTTGCTATGTTATAATAGGTTATTTTTACCAAAATGCTGCAAGTGCCACCACTAATGATTAAAATAATACACTGTACAAATGGGATTTGAGCAAAACCAATCTAATACTACTACTGCGGTGCAACCGAGATCGTATCTCATCTGCTTAAAAAAACCCTGAAATTTCGTACTATTGTTCCTTTGCTGCACTCTCACCCAGGTGCTGAGAAGTGTGAACTGTTTCAGATGCAGAGGGTCACAGGCTGAAGACTGCCAAGTCACACCCAGCAACAACACTCCACGGAGCTACACACACACACACAAAGACACACTTAAGTGTTTCACAAGGAGCTTTTGTCTCTGTCCAAATGCTTCATCTCGCAGGTGGGCACAGGCACAGATAACAAAGTGGCAACATATCAAAACAAGGCTATGCCCCGGCGGTTTGTGTTTTCTGCACCGGCTTTTTCTTCGAGGCGTTTAAAAGCCAGTGGGTATTATTTTTAATGATTGTTTATTGAGACTAATCTGCCACCTTAATCAAAGGGACCTTTGCAATCTGTGCGTCTGGCACTTTTTTTTTTTCTGTTTATGCTGCTGGCTGTTTATGTCATGCCTAAAAAGCATATATCAGCCAAATGCATTTTCAATCACGCACAGACTGGATCGGCGTAATTATGCTGAGAGCCGCGACCCGTTTGTGTCACAAGTCCAAATGTTTGCACTCAAGGTCATCAGGAGGAGTAAGATAATGGGACACAATCAAGCAGACAGAGCAAAAAAAACCAAACATCTTTAGATGCTAAATGATTCACAGCGGTGACAAAAGGTGTGACAGAGCAGGTTTTTCACCCAGATAGATATGAGAAGACATCACAAAATTGCGAGGTTCTTTTGCTTTGTAAAAACAAGTGAATCATGAGGAGAGCTATTATTTATTTGTGAGCCTCGGGGTGACTCATGAACACATCGTTGCAGTGCAGGAGGACACATTGCACACAGTCTTTTTGTATTGCAATTGGTATGCTGTGAAGGTCCAACACTGGATTGTAGTCTTTTATGTGCATGTTTCATTTTGATCTCCTAAACAATGGCAGAAACTTAGAAACTACGTCTTGAAGTTGTCACGGTCTGAGAATGTAAAAGCCGGCAGTGACGCACCTAGCACATTTGGTGCCCTGGGCAAGCCCGAAACAATGGGCCTCATTCACACAGATCTGTGCTTAGTAGAAATCTGGCATTCATTATTATTTTCTTACATGAATGTTTTTCTACTTTGCAAACAAATGTAGAACTGCCTAAAACCATACATATACACAAATAATGAATGCCGAGCTGCCTTAGAAAATGGAACACACCTTACACCAAAATGTATAGCATAAGAAAACCATTCATTAAATAGGCTTTAATAGACAATATTTAAAACCATTAATTTACTAATGCATGCGCTTATTTCATTCTCAGCCTTGCATCCTCATGAATGATTGTCATAATTAAAATATGATATGCATGTTCCAGTCCTAGCTTACAGTGGAGTATATGACGGTATGTATAATGATATGTAAGAGTTTTGGTTTCCATTGTCTTTAACTGAACCTGCCTGTTGACTAAGGATGGCTACTACCACCAATTTTTAATGCCATGAAATTATTATTTTATTCCATTATTGAATTGAATTTTATTTAATTGTATTATTGAATTGGATTAATTTTTTTTAATTGTATTATTGGATTGAATTTTATTTAATTGTATTATTGGATTAAGTTTTATTTAATTGTATTATTCAATTGAATTTTATTTAATTGTTTTATTTAATTAAATTGAATTTTATTGAATTAAATTGAATTTCATTTAATTGTATTATTGGATTGGATTGAATTTTATTTAATTGCATTATTGAATTGGATTGAATTTTATTTAATTGTATTATTGAATTGAATTTTATTTAATTGTATTATTAGATTAAATTTTATTTAATTGTATTATTGAATTGAATTTTATTTAATTGTTTTATTTAATTAAATTGAATTTTATTGAATTAAATTGAATTTCATTTAATTGTATTATTGAATTGAATTGAATTTTATTTAATTGCATTATTGAATTGGTTTGAATTTTATTTAATTGTATTATTGAATTGAATTTTATTTAATTGTATTATTGAATAGAATTTTATTTAGTTGTATTATTGAATAGAATTTTATTGAATTGTATTGAATTGAATTGTATTGAATTGTATTATTGAATTGAATTTTATTGAGTTGTATTATTGAATTCAATTGAATTTCATTTAATTGTATTATTGAATTAGATTGAATTTTATTCTATTTTATCTTATTTTGTTTCATTTTGTTTTATTGAATTTGATTGAATTTTATTTTATTTTAATTCATTTCATTTCATTAACAGGGAACATGTAATTCTGATCTTCCTCCAAGCAGATGTTATGACATATCCAACCTTGCTGGAAGACACTGCAGTCAGTGCCTTCAGGAGACAGCGCATCAAAGACTGACATGTTTTAACATGTTTGAAGACAATGACAAAAGGCTCATCAGCTGTTTTCAATTGCCATTACATTCACAGAGGCTCACTGATGGTCCAACACTGGTGTGTCTGAGCCTAAATATGTGCCGAGAAACAACCTTACCAAATGTCTTATATAGACAAATGCGGGCATGGCAGTATGCTAACTGCAGGTAGCTGGTACGTGCCTGTCAATTTAGAATGATTGTGATTCACCAACACACAAACAGAGATAGGAAAAATAATCAGGCATGTGCATGTGTCGTGAATTTGATGCTAATTTAGATGCCCCCCTCTGGGTGCCTTTGTCCCCTATAGGAAGATCCGCCACTGGAAGCCGGCATAACAGGGAAATATGTCATTATGTGAAATTGTAGCTCTCATCATTAAATTGAAAGCTGTGGGTATCAATACTGGGGTATATAATGTTGACAAAGCCGTATCAGTGACATCGTATCACCCTCCTCACACTCAAATAAACCATCTCTGAGAAAACCCCATAAAGCCGCCACCTTTAGTATGCAGGCATAAATCAAGCGGATACTTTTGAGAAATGTGATGAAAAGTTTTTTGTGTGGAGGCTCCTTGGCCGTCCTTGGTCAAGTCAGCCTGTGATGAATCATGCATTGGATCAAAGCGGAGCTGCCGTCCTCGTGGGGGCACAACACTGTCTGCCGTCATCCTCATTCCACCTGCCGCCCTGGCGTCGGCGGCCACAGGTTGCCTTCCCTCGAAGGATGTCACCGCTGCCACTGTCCCCTCCAAAACCAAACCCTACAGAAGTGGGTTTTATTTAGTCCTCTCCAACGACAAGTCTCTTCCTCACTCCACTGCCTCTGCAGCTGCTACTTGTTGGCGCCCATCTGTTAAGGGTATTGTTTATGTGGTTGGTGATCCGGAACTCATTACCATCCCACCCTCCCCTATACACTATTGTTCTTCCTGCTAATATGGATGCTCTGATGCAATCTGTCTTGAGGTTCAGTACAGTTTTGAGCTGCAAACTGACTAAGGAGACGATGAGATGATATCCCAGATGTTGAGATTTGTTAGAGGAGGGAACAATTATAAACCTCGACAGAGAATTTTCAAAGTTTTGCAAGTCCTTGAAAAAGGCACCAGACACTTTGTTTAAACAGAATAATTGTTGGGTTATAACTGCAAGTTATGAGAGAGGTTTACAGCTTGCCTCCATTCAGATACAATGAATGTAAGCTGCTGACGTCATGTAGCATAATGTGTGGGTTGCTTAAGTTCAGAATTACCTCTCTTTGAAGCACATTTGTTCAAATAAGTGCAGCTTTATGTCTGAATCTATGCACTTTGGTTCCATTTGGATCAGCTTTGATTGGCAAGCGTGCAGTCACGTAACAGTTTCAACGGGTTTGTGGTAGTCGCACTTATACATCCATAGATTTTCCCCACTATTATTCCACTTGACGCCGCCATCTTCCTCGGTCTGTCACGAAATGATATTTCCTGGTTTGAGGCTCATGCAGGCTGCCGGTTGAACAGGCTGAGGGTGTAACTTCTTGTGTCAGAAACATGCCTTGCGTCTCATTTAAAGCCAGGCAGGGAAGAAATAGTTAGTAGCTGCCACCCTCTCGCCAATTTTAGATGACAGAGATGTACTTCACAGCACACGAATGCTGCTGCCACTCCACTGCATTAGCTGGATCCTGCTTACATACACCATTGTTTTATATGAGAAAGTCTGCAGGCCATGTTTAACCACCCGTAGACAAATTCCATGCTGCTCTTTGATTTGGAGGAGTGTTCCTCAGCAGCTTCCACTATACGGTATCTTTCTCTTCATATTTATTCATGTGAACATTGTCAGAGTACAGCTCAGGCTTTCAGCTCTGCCGGATACTGTTTGCGCCCAAGGTAGGCAGAGAGCATGCACGTTGGCAGCTCCATATGCTCAGAATGGGCCACGGAAAATGGATAAGATTAAAGAGCAATGTAACACTTTTTTTCAGTTGTAAATTGTGCAGTCAGTGGTCGCTGCAACTGCAATTTTCTCAGGAAAAAAGAGTGCCAGACAGTGTCTTGTATATGCCTACAAAGCACAAGGCCACCCATTGGTGTGATATGTAGAGTAAAAAACTGCTAATGCTTTTGGATGTATTATTATGGTTCTAATATGACAAATCTGATGGGTAAACATGTATGTATAGTAGTCTATAGCCCTTTTTCCACAAAGATCATGCTATAAGGCCTCAAAGTACAAAGTTCCTTCTTTGTGCTGCCTTTGCATTTTTGCACAGAACCAAACAATGGCAGCACCATGCCGCTCCAGTGTGTCATTTTAAACAGCATGCCGGCATCATGGAATCAAAACAAATGTCATGAATAACAATCATTTACTGTCTTGGCTATATGGCAGCTGATCTAATCCTTTGCTTGGAGGGTAAGAAGCTTCCAGACTTCATTGTTTTCCCAGTTTGGGGGACATTTTCAGCCACTGTTCAGCTTCTTTGAGTTATCCGCTAACTGCTAATAGTTACTTTAAAATCTCCTGCAGTGGCTGGCACATGTAACACGTCATTAAAACGTCCCATGATCCGGACTTTCACCCAGGAGACTGGTGTTGATGTCAGCACTTTTGATAACACTATGCCGGTAGCCTGTGTTTAGCATACTATGCTAATTATGTATATTACGTTAGTTATGAAAGTACTTATTTAAAGCCAAACCACAAAGCTTTTTTCCTTCTAAACCTAACCACCTAGTTTTGTTGCCGAAATCTAACCAAAGCTTTTTTGCACAACTGAATCTGTTCTGTAATGTTAAGGACATGTTTTTAACTGTGACCATTAGGACGCTAATGCATTTTTGGTGACAGTCATATATGTTGTTTTGGAAATCAATGGAAATCTATCGACGCATGTTGACTGCTCGCATGGAAATCCATACTCAAATCTAGAGAGATTTTGAGTCTGGCCCTCATGGATACACCCTTCCTACCCAAGGGGCGGCACTAACTGAGGCATATTAAATGCTGCCGCACGCAATTGGATAGCACAATAGCCAATCAGAGCAAAAAACAAGGTGACATATTCATTGCCGTAAGCCCTATTTGTTTGCTGACCAGTGGGGCTAACTGATATATTATGCTTTTGCCGTATCCTGTCGGCAAACTGGCAAAAACGTCCTTCCTGGAAACGAAGGCTTCTAGGGCAGTCTTCTGTTCCTCTCTCAAGGAAAAAGATAAGTGTAGTTGGCTTAGCGTTTCTTCCAAAGCTAAATTGAATGGACGCGGTCCTTCGGCAGCTGCCATCTTGGCTGTTTACTTTCCGACTCCTACGGCGCAGCGCTGTCTTCATCATTTTACACCCGCTGAAAGCCCGCCTCTGTCAGATAGACTGATCTGATTGGTCCTATAGGCGATTCAGTGGGCTTTGCTCGTCGGGGCCAGATCCCTGTGCAGAGGAAATTAGAATTTGTTTGGGGCGGGGCATCTGGATTTCCAGGTTAGTTGACTGCTACAGATGTTGGAAATCCAGGTATTACAGAATGTATAGAACCATAGTCACATACGTAACTTCCTTTTTTCCCCCCATGGACAGATTGCCCAAAAATGATGCAATATTTGATGCTTGTCAAGCTGAATTAGGGTGTTACATTGCTCTTTAAATATACTGTACATCTATTGTTGCTTTCCAAATTTAAATCTATTCACATTACTGAAAAGGATAAATGCAAATATATGAAAGTATAATCTCAGTACGGATCTCAGTCTCTGAAAACTACTCTGATGATATAAGGGTCGGTAAAGACTGAGAGTGAGTCAACTGTCAATACTATGTGCGCTCATTTACATTCCCACAGTGGCCTCATCTTTTAGCTGACCAACCGCAGTATGTGTTTGTTGACACCCAACCCAACTGCTTATGGATGGAGGTACTCTAGTTTGCTTAATTAGTGCTGATGACAGTAATCAACCTCAACTGATGGGCTTATCGGAAAGTGAACTGCGCCACATTGATTAGCCATCTATGCTGCATTTGATACAGCATACCAGTCTTTTCATTGGCAGGCTGCCATTCTTACTGGAGCTGTTTATGTTGTCCTTGCAGAGCACAGTAAGCTTTCTTTTAATGGACTCAGCTCTTTATTTTTTTTTTCTCTCCCCAAAGAAACTTCACCGACTGTTCAGAAATCAACCAATTATTAGCACATCAGGTTGTTGTCTGCAGCCCCAGGTCCCGGGTGTATATATACTGTTGTGACCACTCCACAAAAACGCTTTCAGAGCAAATTGCCTCAGTAAATACCCTGTGTACATCTTAACAGGTAATATTTAAAATTCTGCAACAGCAAGTCACCCAAGCCTTGATAGATGTGTCTGCCTGCTAGGTCGATGAATAATGCAAATGAAACTAATTCTTCCCGACCCGGTGCCAAGCCTAATACGCATTTATATGCTTTGCTAGTGAAAGATGTGTGAGATTCCTATTATGGGAAGGGAGCAATCTGTATTTTAATAATGGAGCTGATAGACCTTGGCCTTCCTTTCTATGAGAGTTTGGATGTATCTTATGGGACTTCTTGTAGGATGTAATAGCAACAATTGCTTCCAATAAAGCCTGGGAGCGTAGACCTTTTGTATATTTATGTTGTCTCTTGTGTGCAGACATTCATAATACAATAACAGAATCATCACAGGCAAACTTATTATCTAACACATGAAGAGGATCCTTTACAGAGAATTGTCATTGACCTTGCAGATCAAGGGGTTGAAAAATGTATGTAGCTTGTTTCTTGCATCATCTCCCTTTGCATTAATGATATATAATGAGGACGGCGAATGGAAAGCATTTGCAAGAAGTTCAGCATCCCTGAGATGAGAATTACTTGGAAAACTTGCATGCAGCTTCTTTAATAAATGAAGCCAATTTGTGAGCAGTAATGAATTGCAATCAGTATTGTTTTGTCGCATACCTCAGAGTACTATGTGAGCACTTACAAACAGTGAGCACTTACTCTCCAAGCAACAGATCTTTTTTTGTACTGCTTGCACTCATGTATATGACAAATTGAAAGTCTTATTCAACCAAAATTTGCCGCAGATGTTTCTACTCCTCTTAGATTAAAAAGAGCCCAACCATAAATATCTATTAGATTCTTACATTTCCAGGAGACATGTGGAAATAAATCTTCATCGGGCAGGGGATGTCCCACCTTCACAGAGGAAGGGGCATATATTGAAAGTCATTTTAACTTTAGATTGGCACAGAGCAGCTGCCTAATATGCAGAACACTTACTCCTAATCCCTCCACAGGGCTCAATCCGAGGACCACCATTTTGCCTTAACAAGAAAAGATTATGCTTTCAGGTGAATTCAGGTGGTCTCTGCAAGTAGGTGAATTAGGAAGGGCATGATCTGGCAAAGGTGTACTTCACATAAAATCATACAAAGTACAACTTAAGTGAAATAAGATCATGTCAGCTCCTTGAACCTGGGCATTGTAAGTCTACGTTTGCCTCTCTTTAAGATACAGGCTGCTGTTATATTATTGTCCATGTTTCCTGATTGTTTTAGTAATCCAAAGTTTCTGGACTCTGATTGGCTCACTGGGGGCATGCATCATAGTCTGTTCACATATCTTGACCTCACAGGCCCCATAGTCCAAATGTGGACAGCAACTTCACTCCACACCCACCTTTGAATGGCTTTTGGCCATGACCCAGAGTCTTTATTTCCCTTTTGGCACAGAGCAAGCAGGAACAGGACAGCAGCTCACATTACCACCGTCACACCAGTTCTTATTTACCATAAAGTCTTCTTCCCTTCTCTTGCCAGAGCCCCTTTTTCTGCTAGACCAGCATAAAGGAAAAGGGTCACCTGGTTGTCTTGTTTTCTAGAAGTTAGCCAAGTTTTAGTGCAACAAAAGACTACAGTCCCTAATTTCAACTGGACACCGACATTGGCATTGGAGTCATCCTGTTAATTATCCAGTGCCTGTACAATAGGATGCTAGTTTGGCAGAAAGATTCACAAGATTGTAATCACTGCTTGTGTTTGAGTTCTCCACACTTGCTACAACACTCCTGGTCTTGCTTTTCTGTGTGGTAGAGGTTGTAGATGGTGCCCATCCTCTTTAACCTTTGTTAATGTTTACATTTGAAAACCTTGACTTGATGAGTTGATTTCCTTGTCCTGATGAGTGACTCATGGCCACACACCACCACCGTCCAAAATCATCAACCAGTGCTTGCAAAACAGATACGAGAGCAAAAATTTCATAGAGCTGACGAACCGTCTGTACCTATGTCACTTCTTAAGATAGGCTCTTACAAACAGTTAAGCACACAGACTGTACGATATCTTACATAAGCACTGCCAAATTGCCAAGTATGACTTGTCTCTAGCCTGAAGGCCTTCAGAAAAAGACAGTTCAATTTATGAGTGTTTGTTTTGAGGGAAAAGATTGAGTTTTGGTGGAACAATCCAATAACATTTCACTCTGCCAATCTAAGCTTGAACCCAAAGTATGAGTCAGTAATTCTGAATGCCAAAGATGGCACTGTGCCAGGCATTTTTTCTTTTATTTGACTCAGACAAAGTGAATGGTTGACTCATTTAGGTTTAAGTAAATTAGTGTGATTATGTGCCCCTTGAGCAGCACTCCCATCAAGACATATTTTTGAATTCCAAGCTAAAAATAAAAGGTCTATTCTTTGGCCCAGTCCCATTGACGTGAACATGAAATACAAAACAGTATGCAAAGTTAATCAGTGTCAGCCTAAGCGCTACCTGTCAAGAATGGTTTGGGTCCACTCACCCAGGCATTTGCTAATAGCGCATGACAATCTCAATGAGTTTTCCAACTTAAGATTCCAAACCAAATATCAGCACCTCGCCTCCCCGTCTGCTAATTCAAAAAGCCTGAATTCAATTTACTGTACAGTCAATGGCTTTGCGTGATCCCAGTATCTCTCCCCACCCGTTCAGCTGGGGCCTCTTGGAAGGAGGAAAGCAGCGTAATTCAACTACCACTCTATAAATTCTATTACATGGCGCTGGGTATGGCTGTGAAAGTGCTGTGTCTAATGAAGAGCTCGTAGCACCTGACAGCCTGCTTCGACTTTCTGCTGCAGCACACCAGAGCGGTCTTCTGTGGAGAAAAAAGCGAGGGACATGAGTGTGTTGAGACAGATATAGACAAAGTGATAGTATGTGTTTGGACTCTGTGTTCATGCACTGTAGCTCTTAATGTAGTGTCCTGGCCATGTCACATTCATCTGCACTCAATGTCTGCTAGGCTCTGTACAGCTGTCTATGTACTGTTAGTACAGTTGCCTCTTTTATTTAAGACATTTGCATTTCATCTGTATGTCTTTAATGTTGCAATGCATTTATATAATTTATGTCATATGTAACTGCATGATGCCAGAGAGGGGACAGATGACCAGATGTTAACAGTCTACGACCATGCTCCCTCCGCTTTGTGGGGCTGGCATGCAGATGTTAGCATGCCAAAATGCACACAATGACAGAGCTAGTATGCTAATGTTTAGTTGGTGTGTTTCATTTCCATCTTAGTTAGAATGCTAAGATTTGCTAATTAGCTCTAAATAGAAAGAACTGCTGAAGCTAATGGGAGTGGCAGTTGGTTATAAACCAAAGTATTGGGCAAAATATAATTTCGATCTGATCCAGGCATGAGAGGAAAAGTCAATTGTTTTTTGTTAATCAAACTCAGCAACATTTGAAGTGTATTTCGGGGGGAAAAAGAAAGAACAGAAGAAGAATACCGTAAAAGAAGAATACCCCATGCACCAGGTTTAGCCCTGGAAACCCAGGCCCTACACTTCAAACTATGACGCTCTACATGGCTGTATTAATTATAAGGGGAGCAAAGAAGGGCGTCAGGTGACATAGTATAATGAGCAACTAATTTATGCTCAACTTTAGATACAGAGATGGACGGAGACTTCTGTCCATACTCTGTTCATTTTGTCCATATTTGTAAACGTTTTCTAAAAGCTTAAGGATGCGTACGAAATTGAGCAGCATCATGGAGGCAGGATAGCATAGTTCAAGCAAGGTACTACCTTAGGAGACAAAGAAATTTGAACAATGGCACAACAAAATTAATCTGTAATATAGTGGAAAGAATTCTCTGTCCACATGTTGGGATGTACCGTTATATAGCCGCACAAATCGGCATCATCCACAATGCTGCCTCTGTTTAAAGCTATAGGGCATAACTTCTGTCGCCTCCCAGCGGATAATGCGTTATTACAACTAATAAGCTGGCGGCACTTCCATGTACACAGAGTAACACTCGCCAGTCGCCACACACCGTACACAGAGTAACACTTGCCTTTGTGGTAGGATCCACTTCGGAACCGTGTCTCGGCCGCTTCTCCGCCATGCTGCTTTCTCTTTCTACCTGCGCTCTACCTCTTGCTATGACAATCTCCGCTCTTCCTCCCCCTCCCTTCTTGTTGTGAGGAAGCATTTCCTGTGCGCCAGCGCGGGAATGTCACCGGTCGACACGCATACATGTACTAAAAATGATATATATTGAAAAATACCGCGAGATGTTCAAGGAGCCGATCGGCTTAATCAGCATTGTGTCATCTCCTCTAGTAGTGGCTTGGGTGAATAGGCACAATATTACAATCTATTTTTATGCCATCTACTGGTTGTATCTATGACAACATAAAGGACGCATGGAAGTATGAGGGCAGGGACGTTTACAACATTTGTAACCAATGTATCTATTTTTGTAAATAAAGGTTATATAAAGTATTAATGTGCCTTCACAAGGTGAAATGGTTTTGGATACAACCCCAGAAAGGTTTCTGGGTGGAACCATTACACCAGAGAAGAGTACTCGGAAGAATCTCGCATAGGGGGTTCTGGGTGGACCCTTTCACACATGGTTCTAGGTATAACCTGGATAGAGAAAGAGAACTGAATACAGCATTTGAGGCAGGACCCTGTTTATTCGGGAACTGCCCATTGGTCCGACATCCCATTGTTCCGACCATATTAAACCCATTGTTCTGAAGTCCCGTTGTTCCGAAATCATCATGATGCCCTGTGGTTAAGGTCTGGTTAGGTTTGGGCACAAAAACCACTTGGTTAGGAAAAGGTCATGGTGTGGGTTAAAATGAAAAAGAAAGTGACAAACATATAAGCCGTGAGCCTGCTTCACCTCAAGCCTTTCCCAGCTGACCCAGAGCCGGTTGCGACGCACCATCAAGGCAGAAATACGCCCGCTGGGAGCCGTTCAGCACCACGGAGAGCTCCCCACACAACCCCAACCCCAGAGTTAATAACAGGAGGTTATGGTGTTTCACTCTCTTCTCCCTATGACACTTGTATCTCGAGCAGTAGCCTACTTTTGTTGTGTTTGCTGATCCTCTATGGTACACAAATACAGTATAGCCTAGTATAATCATATATCGGAACAATGGGACGTCGGACCAATGGGCTGTCGGACCAATGACATGGTCCCGTTTATTCTTCTTGTGTGTAAAATTACCCAGATCTTCACATCGTTGGCAATAGGTAACGTTTGGTTTCGACCTCCGCTTATTTGAATGGGGTTAACATTTAATTGGCGTAATGCACTTTCTATGGGCCTGGGTATAACCCTTTGTTGGGTTCTAGGTAGAGCCCTTTGCAAGGGCTCCATATTGAACATGTATAGAAAGGTTCTACCAGAAATCAAAAAAGGTTATTTTATGTAGACAAGTCAAAGAAAGCTATTATGATTCTGGGCAGCACACTTATTTTTGAAAGCATATGGAAAGGGAGTATAAATGAACATTAAGGAGGTGGATGGATTGGTCACAATAAAACACAGGACTTTCACCTAGAAGACCACTGTTTGCCCCATGTGGAACCAAAAGTCAACATGGACTTACATGCATTTCGTAAAGTGATGTAATGTACTTCATTTACTTCACTTTTGTAACATAGCTAACTTGCCTAATCGAACTGGGTACATAACAGATTCTCTTATTTCTACCCAAACCATGATCCTTTCCTAAACCTAACCAAGTAGTTTTGGTGCCTAAACCTAACTGGAAGTTTATTTTTAACAAGACACTGGATGCATATCATGATCAGACTGACACAAGAGGGGTATGTAGAGCGTCGGGCCACTGACCGAACTGCCGTATTTGGGAAATTGAGAATGAGAACATGTAGGCAGGGCGTACTACTATCCCCAAAAGATGTTAATACAGGTTTCTATGCAAATATAATTCTGAAATATGAAGGCCTGTTGTGAAAATCTATTCAAACAGCCAGACACTTATGGATGAGCAAGGAAAGGACATTGTGCAAAACTGTAAACTGAAGGGTCATACTACCAGCAAAAATGATTTAGCAACAATGCCAAATTATGAGGACAAAATAATAATATTATAAGGTGAGATTAGGTCATGTTTACTCACAACTGAATGTGCTATACAGCCTAACACTGCAATCAATTAATCCCCACAGTGGTTGGGGATGTCAGGGGAGGCAACTAACACTGCCTTCCATCAACAACTCCAATTGAGACACCCTTGGGCAAAGCTCTCAATCCTCAATTACTCCACTGGAGCTGCTCAGTGGTCAACAGTACAGATTGTGGTTGTACCAGGCGGCTTTCAGGTGTGTGTGTGTGTGTGTGTGATATCTGGACAATGTGTATTGCTGACAAAACTCTGAGCAACATATTCCTGGAGACAGGTTCAAAAGTTGCTTTTTGCTTTTATGGTCATGATTTAAACTAATAAAAAAGGCAGAGTTTTTTTTTTTTTTTTTTTGCCGAATGTGAATCAGCACCAATTTCCCCTTTTTTGGAATCAGATTTCACTGGTACTGCAAGTGCATGAATTGGTGGGATAAACCTCAGCTTGCTGGGCTGCTAAATGGCCCAGAGTGGGTTATTTTAAAGAGTGAGTTTAAGCGCACGGATGCATTTTGCAGCTCTGAGTTCAAAAGTTGACACATTGAAGTGCAAATGGAGTGCCGTCTTTCCCCCGTGATCTCCTGTGTGTTGCTCCCCGCCGTGCTGCCGTCTCGTACAGGTGGCAAATGTGTCAGTCCAAGTGTAAGCGTAAATACCTGACGTTTGAGGAGATGAAGACACATTTTAGTCGATGCAAAAGCAAATAAGAAAGCGGTAATTGAGGAGAGGGTATGGCTGTCTGAAATGATAAAAAGTGACACTTGGAGAGAGTGCAAACAACAATAAGAAGACTTCAAGAAATCAATGTGAGTTATTGTGCGGGCATTTTCTATGACTGTCGACAGCTGGAATGAAAATGGACAGTTGAATTCAGTTCGTAATGCCGACGGCATGCAATGCGCAGTGCTTAGGCCTCTAGTGACCGAGAGTGCATGCAAATGTTCCATGCTCCCCTGTCCACGAGGAAGAGTGGGAATGATGCATCAGGCCTTCTGCCAAAGCTCTGTGGCAGTAAACAGACATACAGTACACACGCACATACATAACATTTCAACATTTTCTGCATCAGCCTTTAATATATTTTCCATTTTCTTTAATGCCCATATTCATGTAGAAACCAAAATGCATCAGCAGAAATAGCTTTTTCTTCACCTCTAAAAACTCATTTCGACTCCGAGGAAATGGAGTCTTCATCCACTAAAGTCAAACCAAGTAAAGCAAGAAAGAGACAAAAACTGGCCTGACTTTCACTGAATCAATAATTAAACTAATTTTGCTATTCCCACACAAACAGAAAGCATACAAACAAGCAGGAAGAGCCAACAATCTGCCTCTAAAATGAATTATTTCTGCTTTGCTGAATGCGGTGTCCGGAACATCCCGGGTATGTGTGTGCATAGAAGGAAACACAAAGGGAGACACTACAGGTGAATAGGGTCTTTCAACTCATAGATGTCCTCATGAAAAATTCCCAGTTGACTTCTATATTAAACCAGCTCTCTGAAATTTCATGTAAATGCAGCATCATTGAATTAAATGTGCTGCCTTTCCAGAACATAAATGTGAACATTGAATAAAGCCATGTTCGAAATCCTGTTTCCATTTTTTTTCTTCTCCTTCAAGGGTCAAACATCTTTAGAGATGGAATTTTGATCCTTTTTTTATCACTTCATAAATCAAAAAAAAATACTGTCGGCTATTAAAAAAAAAGCAATAACTGCCATATTTTTAGGAATGAAATGTTACATAAATCAGACTGTGAGTGATATATGAACGAACCCTTCTGAAAAAAATTCCAGATTATAGATAGGAAAAAAAGAATAAAAAGGTGGTGTGGGTAAGTGCTTCTGAAATGAAGATTTCTGGCTCAGTGTATGAAAAAACAAAAAAAAACCCACACACTTTTAGACAAAACTCGACAAGTAAAAAAGGTGAAACTTTCAATATATTATCAGGAAACTTCCCCTTATGTATATTAAGACAATTATTTTGTATTATAAGCTTTAATATTTTTTTGTTTTAATATGCTAATTATGAATTATCGAATTAAATGTCTTTCATACATTTTGAGAGCAGAAATCTGAGCTCATTAAACACCTTCATATGTATTTGACATTTCCATTTCACCAGTCTGAAAGAAGACATGTAATGGATGTAAAATAACCCAAAACTAGTCCATACCCATTGGTAGCTTTGTCACCTTCTACCTATGCCAATCCTCAATGCCTATGTGCAGTTTCAGAGAGACAGACAGAATGACTGACTGACAGAATGACACACTGACAGTTTCCGTGATTATGTACAGTATACCATACCATGACTTAGTCATACCAATTAGAAAAAACCCCAAAACATTCAGCCACAGGGGGAGCCACAGCGATCGGTCGCATTTGAGCCATTTTTAAGCATTTTTCTGTTGTTATAGCGTCACCCAGTTGCCAATTAGAGTTAAATTTCTCCAGTCACCTTGAGGCGTCCTGTTCTACATATCTACCAAGCTTAGTAAAAATTCATATGGCGGTTAGGCCTAGATAAGAAATTAGCTCTCTAGCGCCCCCATTTTGTTTGATGGGGTCAATAATGGAGGGGTCCCCTCAGATTATGTGTGGTCATATGCCTACAAAGTTGCGTGGTGATGGGTGAAACCTTTGAGATGTTACACACCTTTATGTGATGAGCCACGCCCTCCACAATATTCATTGCCTTATAGAAGCTCAGTTTTAGTAAGTTTTCCAACTTTTGCCAAGAGGGAACTTTAGATATTGGTCCCTAGATTATGTTCACCCAGTTTCATGCAGATCGCTCAAACTTCCAAGGAAGAGATCGATTTTAAGTGTTCAAAATTCAAAATGGCGGAAAATCTATATAACCGCAAGTTATGGGTTCTTGAGGCAAATTTGTTCCACATGAGGAGAGACATCTCTGTGCAAAGTTTCATGTCTCTACGACATACGGGGCATGAGATATGCCCATTCAAAGTTTGCAATTTCAATCGGTTGCTATAGCGCCCCCCTTTGGCCAATTGATGTAATATTGCTTCATTTGCATCCTCCCATGACCCTCTACCACTGTGCCAAATTTCACATGGATTGACCAAGTCAGTGAGGAGAAAAACGTGGAACAGAGACACACACACACACACAGACAGTTTTCGTCATTATATAGTAAGATTGCCCACTGCATGAATAAACCTCACCTGTGGTGTCTCTCCATACATACACATGTTAAAACTGCAAAACAAACAAATGCAGAGGTGCACAAACATACAAAGCCTGACTCAGCTTTAAATGTGCTGATGGGCATGCATAAAAGCACCCACGGGGATGAGGTCACAGTGGGGTCATGTCATTAACCTGCCCATGTGTGTTTCCGGATCAGTTGCTCTGGAAATCTCTACAGGAATATCAATCACAAGGAGGTGTCCACAGTCATTTGTGTGCATGTGAGTGTGTTAGAGACTGTTTGCTTGCGTGGTAGCAAAGGAATTGCTCCCTTGAAGACACGCGTCACCTTGGTTTATGTGTTTGTGTGTGCAGACATTTATTAGCCTTGGATACCCTTGGAATAAAATTTCATTTTGAGATATTCAAACACTGTCAAACATTAAAAACTTTCTCCTGAAATCTAAAATGGTATGAATTGTTAATGGTTCTCCCCAAGCAGCATTTTTTCCAGTGGAAACAAACACTGCGCATATAAGCCAGACACTTTTTTTTTTTCTTTTTTGTGAATAACATTTGATAAATATTCATCAAGCCGTCCAGTCAGTCATTCTACGGAAGCCCTGGGAGGCAAGTTGGAAAAAAAGAAGTTTATGTCCTACATCCTGGACGTCATCTCCTACACACACGACGTGATCCCCTTCATACAGAACATTGTCTCCTAAATTCAGGACATTATTTCCTACAATCAGAATGTCGTCTCCTACCGTTCAGGACGTCATCTCCTACCGTTCAGGACGTCATCTCCTACCGTTCAGGACGTCGTCTCCTACCGTTCAGGACGTCATCTCCTACCATTCAGAACGTCGTCTCCTACCGTTCAGGACGTCGTCTCCTACCATTCAGGACGTCGTCTCCTACCGTTCAGGACGTCATCTCCTACCATTCAGAACGTCGTCTCCTACCGTTCAGGACGTCATCTCCTACCGTTCAGGACGTCGTCTCCTACCATTCAGGACGTCATCTCCTACCGTTCAGGACGTCATCTCCTACCATTCAGGATGTCGTCTCCTACCGTTCAGAACGTCGTCTCCTACCGTTCAGGACGTCGTCTCCTACCGTTCAGAATGTCGTCTCCTACCGTTCAGGACGTCGTCTCCTACCGTTCAGAATGTCGTCTCCTACCGTTTAGGACGTCATCTCCTACCGTTCAGGATGTCATCTCCTACCGTTCAGGACGTCATCTCCCACCATTCAGGATGTCATCTCCTACCATTCAGGATGTCATCTCCTACATTCAGGATGTCGTCTCCTACCATTCAGGATGTCGTCTCCTACCGTTCAGAAGATCGTCTCCTACCGTTCAGGACGTCATCTCCTACCGTCCAGGACACCATCTCCTACATTCAGGATGTTGTCTCCTACCATTCAGGATGTCGTCTCCTACCGTTCAGAACATCGTCTCCTACCGTTCAGGACGTCATCTCCTACCGTCCAGGACGCCATCTCCTACATTCAGGATGTTGTCTTCTACCGTTCAGAACGTCGTCTCCTACCGTTCAGGACGTCATCTCCTACCGTCCAGGACGCCATCTCCTACATTCAGGATGTTGTCTCCTACCATTCAGGATGTCGTCTCCTACCATTCAGGATGTCGTCTCCTACCGTTCAGAACGTCGTCTCCTACCGTTCAGGACGTCATCTCCTACATTCAGGATGTTGTCTCCTACCATTCAGGATGCTATTTCCGACATTCAGGACGTTATCTCCTTCATTCGGGACTTCATCTCCTTCATTCAGGACTTCATCTCTTTCATTCGGGACGTTATCTCCTCATTTGGGACGTTATCTCCTACATTCAGGACTTCATCTCCTTCATTCGGGACTTCATCTCCTACATTCCAGACGTTATTTCCTTCATTCAGGACTTCATCTCCTTCATTCGGGACTTCATCTCCTTCATTCAGGACTTCATCTCCTTCATTCAGGATGTCATCTCCTTCATTCGGGACATTATCTCCTTCATTCGGGACTTCATCTCCTTCATTCGGGACATTATCTCCTACATTCAGGACTTCATCTCCTTCATTCAGGACTTCATCTCCTTCATTCGGGGCGTCATCTCCTTCATTCGGGACGTTATCTCCTACATTCCGGACATTATCTCCTTCATTTGGGACTTCATCTCCTTCATTCGGGACATTATCTCCTACATTCAGGACTTCATCTCCTTCATTCAGGACTTCATCTCCTTCATTCGGGGCGTCATCTCCTTCATTCGGGACGTTATCTCCTACATTCCGGACATTATCTCCTTCATTTGGGACTTCATCTCCTTCATTCGGGACTTCATCTCCTTCATTCGGGACTTCATCTCCTTCATTCGGGACTTCATCTCTTACTTTCGGGACACCGTCTCCTTCGTCCCGGACATCGTCTCCTTCGTCCCGGACATCGTCTCCTTCATCTCGGACATCGTTTCCTTCGTCCTGGACATCATCTCCTTCGTTCGGGACATCGTCTCCTTATTTTCAGGACATTATCTCCTACATTCAGGACGTTATCTCCGACATTCAGGACGTTTTGTCCTACAGTCAGGACGTTTTCTCCTACATTCAGGACGCTATCTCAGGACGCTAATTCCTACATTCAGGGCATTATCTCCGACATTCACAACGTCACCTCCTACATTCAGGGCAGAATGTAGGGAGTTAAAAGTTCAGCCTGAACTCCAGCCAGAATTGCCCACAAAAAAATCCTGCCTTTCAGGATATGGTACACTTATTTATAATTTAGTCCTGCAAGCTGCATTTTTTTAAGTTAATAGTGCAGCAAAATATTCCCACTTGTTTCAAATGGAAATCTTGTTTCAGTAATTTGAGGCATGAGTGTCTGTATCTGAAAACCAGAGGGGTTCCAGGGTTAGTACTCCATCGATTTAGTATTGCACCTCCATAAAGTTGTGGGACTCAAGAGGCAGATTTAAAAAGAATAGTCAAGATCGATGCTGCAGCGGCAGACATATCCTGACTTAGTCCCAAGTATGGGTCAAAAATACTGGCTCCTACATTTCCCATGATGCAAATGTGTTTAATCTTTCATTAGACCCCTCCTCTTCATGGACAGAAAGCACGATACAATTTGAAAGGCATTGCCACCAGTCAAGAAAATGTTGAACTTTTAGATACATGTTTAAACTTGAAACAAGCTGCACTGGCAGATATTTTATGTCTTCACGTAGTGTAGCTCAGTGTACAGATATGCAGACATGCCCATGTGGGTGCATGGAAATTGTGAAAAAAAAAGTTGTTTTTGCTCTGTTACACATGGGTGCTGGGAGTAAAATAAATTACAAAACAGCCAATCTTGTCCTCTTTGTGAAAAATGGGTGTTTGTGTGTTGTATTACTGATAAAAGCACAGTGTTGCTGTACCAGTGATGATTCCCCAGTGTCAGAGGTGATATTTGTTGTAAAATGGTAGTACTGAAATACTTCCTGATAGTTTAGATTGGTAAGGATGGCCTCTCCTCTGTGACTGTAAATCACCACTCCACTTCAGCTCTCGGTTTGACAGCTATGAACTGAGAACGGGATGAAATGAAACATCAATTCTCTGTTTGAGAAGTTTCATTAGAAGATACACTATCCATTTGGAAATTAACACCAACTCGGAGGAAATGATTGCTGGTAAGCGTGTGAGTCAATATTAAATATGATTGCAAACAAGAGTACATTGCTCGGAATGTAATCAATTCTACTTTGTAAATATTACACATTTCACGGTTGTCATTTGAGGCTTGTGTAATCCACTGCAAGCACACCAAGGCACAATGTGGCATGAGTTTTTTTACCTCACAGGTTTTGTCCCAGACACCCTTCTGCGGTCGTATAAACATTACCTTACATGCAAATACCTCTCACATCAGAGTACGATAGATTGGATAAAATGTCAGGACACTGGCTTTTTAATAACACCCTTAATGTCAGACTTTTCCAAAAATGCAGCTATGGGTTTACTTTGCGCTATACCATGTTTACCACTCATGGCATGTCCGCACTTCATGAGTCATACAGCAATGATGGAGGGAACACATTTTAAGGATTAGAAGTGAGGTTTATTGGGAATGTCTGGCTCTGAGAGCGCAATCTGTGGCCGGTGGAGAGAGTGAAGAGTCTTGAAGATCAGCAGAATTTCTGATGTCACTGTCTTTTGATTTCAACTTTACACATGCTGTTTTGAATACCAGCATTGCCTTGTAGCAGAAAATGTTGGCATTGCATTTTCTGCAAACCACAGATCTGTTACATTTGTACATTTATACGCATCGTATTAGCATTTGTTCAGAAAATGTAAGGATCCCTGTTTAATTGTGTTCAGAGGTGATGGACAGCTGAAACTTCTCCCGGTTAGAATTCCTTCAGTCTTCATTGCTTAGGAGGTTTTGACCAGGAGCAGAATTGACCTATGGCTAAGTCCCGCCTTCAAACGCGATGAGCCAATCACAGTGTGTATAGCCATTCCCATACACTCGGACATTCTCTGCCTGGACGTCCATTGAAATGCATTACAGAAAGTCAGTTTTGTTTGGTTTTATGAGCTTTATCTGATATTTGAAGTTTAAAAATTGTCAAACGGTGTGCATGGGATACATGCAACTCCGACACACCTAAACCACATCTCATCCAAGAAAAGTGTCTCCTTTGGATACATTTTTTGTGCGAGAGACCACAATATCAACTCAACGTGAATAAGATTAACAATGATGTCTACATCTGTTCTAAGGTAAGTCAACATTGTGTTTGAGGCAACATATTGTCACTTTGCTGGAAAGAAATATAAAGTTATCTTCAACATCTCGTGCTAACGTTAGCTAATTAACTTATCTGTAATGGCAGAGATAACAAAGGTTGGCAAACGTTATGCTGAATGATTCAGTGTAAATACTGTAGCACCAAACTAACGGAGAGACACTCTTTACTAAAGATGGTAAAAAGGCCGTTATCCTTTTCTCATATTCTGAGCCAAAAACCTTAACTTCAGTGGCACTTTCACATGCTGTTTTTGATGGCGACGGCAACAAGATGCGGTTCACAAGCGTACACTGTGACCTGTAAATTTTGGCTTGTAATTTAAGCTTTTCATCGACCTTCTCAACAATAAAATGATGAATATATCCCTCCAATGCGTAGTTTAGGCCCTTTTGGTTACTTCTCAATGACATCTGATCGTTATGTCCCCAAAAATCATCAATTGCCTCCTGCGAAATGCCGTGTACTGTGACACCTGCCATAGCGCCGGTCACTGAATGTTGATATTTTGTCCGAGTGAGTGGAGGGGGGCGTGGCTTAGCCATAGGTCAATTATCCACAGAGGTCTCGTCCTTTCTGAAACATACACACTGTTGTTGCAAATGGTCCAATCGAGGGCCAGTGTTTCGTTGACATGTTGACAATTTTTCGTAGCTCCTTGTATGTGAGCCGATGGCCCCCTTTTTATATCGTCCCAACCTCACCTGTAGGTGTTACTGGCAGGGGGCTACATGGCCCAGGAAGGTCCTGGAAATACTTGGAGTTGGTCATAAGTGATGATGAAAAGGATGCACTTTTGTATGATTCTATACATTGCTTAATTCTTTTAGGAAAGTCTCTGCACAACATGCATTTTTCGATTTTGTAGGGTCTATTGGGTGCTCCTCTGTAAGCCACAAAGAAAAGACCAAAAGATGAAGTAAGAACTTGCATTACACCCCCGATTTAACACCGTCACTCCATTCCAGTGTGCTCCAGGTTTATTTCGATACCAGTGATGTCACGGAATGCTGTCAAATTACCAGGAAAGGTTGGAAGGAATCCACTTGCACCCCAATGAAATTACCACTCTGCCAGGATGAGGTCACTGCGCTTGATCTGTGACAGCATGAAAACAGAGCCTTTTCAAAGTAAAAGCACATTAGTTGATGCTGGGCACTGCGGCGTCAAGCTTGTGACGCTCATGCAAATGGCTTTGTGTTGTCAAGGGACAATTAGAACCTGCATGATGCTGAAAGCCTTTGTGCTAATCTAGTAAGAGCACCAGGTCGTGATCTCATAAAATCCTTGAAAGGAGAGATTGTCCAGTTCTATCGTGCCCCATGACTGACTGACCTACACAAAAAAACATTCAATAAAAAAATCATAATCAATTAAAATGTGCAAGCTGTAAATGGAAGTTAATTTGGAGCATCGAGAAGTCAAAGGGACATCTGAGGACTCAGCAGGCTCGTGCACATGCCCTGTATTCGTTTAATTTGGATCCCAAAACGGACCTTTTTTTAAAATCCCTATCACTCTCTGTTCCATGCCCTTCAGATAGAGCAGTAATGGTTCAACATATCTCTAAAAAAGAGGAGTAGAAGGCCTGTTATCTAACTGCATAACTCAAATGTGCCCATTTTGCAGCGCACTGCAATCAGCATAGAAAAAAGCGAGTACTAGAGGTTATGTACTTGACTTTAATACCATACATGCATAAACATTTCCAGCGCTACAGAGATTCATTTTTGTTTTCATCCCCAAAAAATGATTTTTTGCTCCCATCCACAAGTGATCAATTGCAAATAGAAACAATGTACCTCTCCTGTCCACAGTGGTATTGCCTGACAGAAATGAATGCGCTTGCTGATTTCCCCTAACATCGAGGTTCAATACTTTGTCTTGAAGATGGATGCAGCTTTTGCAAATTGTCAAACGTCCTCAGGCACGCCGGACGGGCAAGTTTTTTTTTTTTTTTCCCCCCTGTTTTTATCCCTGATGAAATGAAGAAACTAAAAATAAATCAGCATACTCGCAGATACGCAGTCGACTCTGAATTCCTGACGTCTCGCAGGCAGAGATGAGCGCAATCACTGCTGCATTGAAGGCATCCACATATCAAACGCTGTCATGCACTCTGCGGGAAGCCTCCCTCTCAGTCTCAGATTTAACGCTTTTTTCCCCCCTCACTCAAAATTGATTCAGTTTTGAAAATAAAATTTACTAGTGTGCACTTACAACAGATCGCTGTGTAAAGAGCATCAGCAATGAGTGTTTTAGTGGGTTAGTCGATAAATATGTAATGATTCACGGATCAAAAAAAAAAAAAAAGAAAATCTCCCTGTTCATAAATAATGCACTTAATGTTACAAAAGCCTTTTGTAGTGCAGACCATATAGGCTAGACATGTATGTCATGGGTTGACATTAATAGACACCGCGTACAGTTCATCCATTTACTGAAGAGTGGAGTCTGATTCATTGGATTGCATTTTTCCGGGTGTTTTATGAGGCACACCAAAGGCGGAGGAAGGTGGTGGGGAAGCTAATGCTGCAATCATTTACCCATCGTCCCTGCCCACCTTGGTGTAAGTGCATCGCCTAATTTCTATTGCCCTTCAGAGGCCATCATGGCTGCTAACCCAATAACTTAATTGACTCGGTATAGTGGGCTTCAGGGAGCTAGCTGATAGCAATTTGCTGATGCTGGTGGTGGTTGTGATGGTGGCCGACCAGATAAAATACCAACACTGTCAACTCCGATTGAACCGGGCCCTTGAAACAGATTGCGTCCTCGCGGCATTGCTGTTTCGCAGAGCTCATATTGGAGCTGATGGCACTTTTGGCAGGTTGCTGTACAGTCTGTCCGAGGTGGTTTTCATTTGCCTCAAATTCATTGCGCTCCTCGGGAGTTTTGCATATTGGCTTTTGTGGCCGGAGTCACTTCTGCTCTGTTCCATTACGCCTGAGTATTATGACCCCCGGAATGTCTGCTTCTGGCACGCTTTCTGCAACCTCTAACTGCCTTTTCATTTCAGTTTCAATTGAAATTCAATGTGAATACTGGAGGGATAATAAAGAAAATAAAAAGCCAAACAAGCCATGCATTTAATAAGTCAACTTAAAACACCACATGATGGGGCATAACTATCCCTTGGGAGCAAATGTCACTTAATTAGAAAGTATTGATTTTCTAACAGCCATTTGCTGCTCGCCAGCCACCAGTGAGGGGACAGTTCATGTGTCCTGGTGAGGATTCCCCTTCATAGATCTTGATTAGCTGTTTCCGATTAATTCCTGTGACAACGGGGACACAGTTTTTTTTTTGAGGGGGGATTAATTGGGCCAGGTGAATCAGTAAGCTGTAGTCGATGTGACGCATTTTGATCCCTGAGGTTATTTTTTACAAAGGGTTTTTCAGTAGAAATAAATGTTAATGTAAGCGTCTCGATTCTGCTCTGATGTGCATGTGGTCTGATTCCTCAGTTGTCACATGACCTTAATTAAGTGGCACAGATGGAGGGAGTTAAACAAATTACATGCCAAAACCCTAAACCTACGCACAAGTACATATTGCTAAAATACAGGAAAAATAACATTTTCCGATGAATTATTTCTGTACGTTTAAATAAAAAACATTAGCATCCATTATCTGAATTTTATTTTGGGACAAAAACAGATCATTAACAACATATTTTTAAGTTACAAAGTGCTCCACAGTGCACAAAGGACAATCATATGATGTGAAACACGTCAAGGTTCAACACAAATATAAATAAAAACTAATTTGTGAAAGGAAGGATAAAAATATGAATATGTTCACATGCAAGTGAGCTGTGAGAGATTTAAAACAGGACACCGAGTTGGCTCACATTAACATGAGGTATTTGGTAAATTGATTTTTTTACTTTCAGTTTTTCTATGGGGGAAAAAAAAAGTGTGAAAGACACCAAAATGTGTTAAAATCCACAAAGAGATGAAGAACAATACACAGCCTGTAATTAGTAGATATGAACAAAGTAAAATAAGACCAAAGAGGAATAAAGGAGACAGAATTAAACATTGAAAAGGCAGAAACAAAACATTAGCTGGATTGCCAAATTTTAAATGTTCATTTTATCAGGTAAAAAATGTTTATTTTCATATTTAAAGATACGCTGTGATCAGATGTGTCCCTCTTGATTAGTTTCACCTGTGCTGACAAGTTTCACCTGTGAGAGGAAGTCATGTGACAACCCATCGCCCATATAAAGAAGGGTAAATGCAGCACACCTGTTTGCCCTGATGAAGAGCCACACAGCAGCACAATGCTGAAGGAACACAGACTCACAGAGCTCTTATCTGAAGCGAGGCAAAGAGAAAATACAGCAGGCAGGTTGTTAGCTTTTAAAACCTCGGGCAGCCATGTTGACTGAAGTTGCAGCAGGGGTTTGATTAGCGGGGTGGAATTCACAACAATGCAAAGAGGCCACGATGCTCCAGAAGTGGTGTTTGCTGTATAAGATGAGAACCCCCTTGCCAGTGCTTGGGGTCCGTCTCTGCTCTATATAAGGTACTGACGTCAAAAACACCTGGTTTTTGGTAGCACAATTCCCACTTGAAATGCAGCAATGTTTGAAGAGAAAAAAAAAAAAAGTCTGCTTTTAATGGCACAATCGCTGCTGTAAGTGCAGCAATGTCGAAGCAAAAGTAAAATAAATAAATAAATACATATCTGATTTTTGTTGCCTAATCCACACTAGAAATGCAGTGATAACTTTCTTTTTTTAAAAAAAAAAACATTTGCTGTCTCAATCCCTGCTGGAAACACATCTGTATCTTAGTGAAATCTGGGTTTAAAAATAAAAATACAAATAAAATAATGCTTTTAATGGCACAGTCCCTGCTGGAAATGCAGTGATGGTATATTTAAAAAAAAAAAAAAAAAAAAGAGGTCCGCTTTAAGTGGCACAGCCCCTGCTAGAAAAACAGATGTTTTGGTGAAATCTGCGTTTGAAAATAATAATAAAAATAAATAAAAATAATGCTTTTAATGGCACAACCCTGCTGGAAACACACCAATGTCTTGATGAAATCTGGGTATAAAAATAAAGATGAATAAAATAATGCTTTTGGTGGCACAATCCCTGCTAGAAACACGCCAATGTCTTGGTGAAATCTGGGTTAAACAAAATAAAAATAAAAATAATGCTTGTAATGGCACAGTCCCTGCTGGAAATGCAGTGATGGTTTGAAAAGAAAAAAAGGCCCGGTTTTAGTGGCACAATCCCTGCTAGAAACACACCAATGTCTTGGTGAAATCTGGGTTTAAAAAAATAAAAATAGAAAATAATGCTTGTAATGGCACAACCCTGCTGGAAATGCAGTGATGGTGTGAGGAAAAAAAACTGCTTTTAGTGGCGCTGTCCCTGCTAGAAACACACTAATATCTTAATCCTTAATCTGGGTTTAAAAATAAAAATAAAAATGAATAAAAATAATGCTTTTAATGGCACAACCCTGCTGGAAATGCAGTGACGGTGTGAGAAAAAAAAAAACTGCTTTTAGTGGCACTGTCCCTGCTAGAAACACATTAATATCTTAATCTTTAATCTGGGTTTAAAAATAAAAATAAAAATGAATAAAAATAATGCTTTTAATGGCACAACCCTGCTGGAAATGCAGTGATGGTTTGAGGAAAAAATAAAGTTCTTTGAGTGGCACAATCCCTGCTAGAAACACACCAATGTCTTGATGAAATCTGGGTTAAACAATAAAAATAAAAATAATGCTTGTAATGGCACTGTCCCTGCTAGAAACACACTAATATCTTAATCTTTAATCTGGGTTTAAAAATAAAAATAAAAATGAATAAAAATAATGCTTTTAATGGCACAACCCTGCTGGAAATGCAGTGATGGTTTGAGGAAAAAAAAAAAGTTCTTTGAGTGGCACAATCCCTGCTAGAAACACACCAATGTCTTGATGAAATCTGGGTTAAACAATAAAAATAAAAATAAAAATAAAAATAAAAATAAAAATAAAAATAATGCTTGTAATGGCACTGTCCCTGCTAGAAACACACCAATGTCTTGGTGAAATCTGGAATTAAAAATAAAAAAAATAAGGTAAATAAAATAATAATTTAAATGGCACAGTCCCTGCTGGAAATGCAGTGATGTTTTGAGAAGGAAAAAAAGGCCCGCTTTTAGTGGCACAATCCCTGCTAGAAACACACCAATGTCTTTGTTTAAAAAGAAATGATTTAAGTGGCGCTTTCCTTGCTGTAAATGTAGCAGTGTCTCAGCAAAAAATATAACACTTTCATTGCACAATCCATGCTGGAAATGCAGTGATGGAAATACAGTTCCTAAAATGATGGTGGCACAGTCCCCATTGGAAACACACCAATGTCTTGGTAAAAAGAATAAATTTAAATAAATAAACACCATCTTCTGGTGACACAATCCCTGCTGGGAGCACAGCAGTGGCTCTGTAAAAAACATCTGGTTGTGGCTGCACAATCCCCACTGGAAACATTTCAATGTGTTGCTAATGAACAACCACTGTTGTTTCATGGTCTCAAACAGTGGTTTGCAGTTTGGCAGCTTATATATATATATATATATATATATATATATATATATATATATATATATATATATATATATATATATATATATATACACTTGTTGCAACATAGCAACAATCATGGCCATTTAATACATCAATTGGCACAAACCGCATTGGAAGAACTGGTCAATGATGTGTGGTGTAGTTCGGGGGCTGGAGACACTTGTGTAGCACCTGGGTTATGGGTGACTTTAACTACTACTCAGTTCCCCACCCGTGGAAAATGAACCCATTCAGCAGACATCTGACAGAGAGGGTCGAAAATTGATGCAATCATGCTTCAGGGTGTTTTGTAACACGTTTTAGGCATTATGATATTGCTCCATTGCTTACGGACTGTTTATCGGGTGCGTGAGTGTGGGAGTGTTGAATCACACAACACTGTGTACAAGGTCAGAAAACATGACAATAAGGTGATGATCGCTTGTTGGTCTGCATTTGAGTTGCCACTAAAAAGCTCATCTTGAATGAGTGTGTTCGGAGAGTGTTCATAAATCAAGAATGCTCTTATCATCTTTTGGGAAATTGGGAAATCCACTCCTGACCCGTGCTCATGGCCCCTCTTTCTACTGGCAGACTGCCTAGCTAAAGCAGTAGTATATGTGTACGATTCCAAAAAACAGTAGGTTCAGGAAAATTGGACAATGTTCAGGCCTTTGACTGACCCCTGAAAAAATATGTTGGACAGCTGTCAGCTATAATCATCGGCTATCAAATCTGCCTCAACCCACCGGGGTGAGAGGTGAGAGATACCTCTCAGCCCCGCAGCAGCAGTCGCAAATTTGGCTTGACATATACAGACGGCTTTTACACCCTGAACCTGTCCTGTCTCCTGTAGTGTGAGATTGTAATCCATTAGGCCGCCTGAGGGACAAACGACTGGAGGTGAGGTGAGGGGGGTGGGGGGGGGAGCAGACCCCAAAATCAGAATTTCCTGAACCAGAAATGACAAAGGGTTTGGCAACTGTCACATAAAACATAACTAACTTTCAAATGTGGAGTAGGATTTTGTGGTGGAGGAGCAGAGAAAGGCGGGAAAGGAGCCAGGTGACCAAACTCTATTCAGGAAACCGATGTAACACTAGTTGGAAAGGCATTATGAAAGATTCTCAGTATCCTGAAGTAACCTTGTTACAGTGACAACAGCACGTCAGAAATGTAGACACAGCTTTATGTGTTGCTCATTTCAGTTTGATCCATTTTTATACTTGTTATGAAGCAATTTGTGTGTGCAAGTGGGAGTTCAATGCCACTGACATCAGTGAAGTGACTGAGGGTAATGTGCAGGAAAAAAAACAAAACAGCTGTAGTCAAAAGACATCCACAGCTGGGTTTCTGTTAAACAGTAGTGCACGTCCATGTGTCCTGGTGGATTTCATGTCCTGGCACAAATCCACTCAAATTATTTGTGTTTAATGAGCTAAAAAACAATCGATAGTGCTGTTACGTCATGTTAACAAACCATTTACCTATCAGCTGTGTGCAGTGCTGGATCTAGCACATTCAGCACCTTTGGGCAGGCTTCTCCTGGTGGCCCCCAAAACACACAAAAAATATCTTCTTAATTACAAACAACATCAAGATCAGAGGCATTATGTCTTCCAGTTGTCAGTATGTACGTCCCATTTCTGTAAACCTGATTTTACAAGAATACCTTGAGGGATTTTGTTCAAAAATTTGGCACAAATGTTCATTTGGACTTAAGGATGAACAGATGAGATTTTGGTGGTCAAAGGTCAATGTGACCTTGCATCCATCTCATTTTTGTCAACAAAATATCTCAAACACACTCAAAGGGATTTTCTTTAAATTTGGCACAAACATGCACTTTAACGTCAAGCAAAAACTGATTTGAATTTCGCAGTCAGACGTCAAGATCACTGTGACTACATCTGTCATGTTCTTAACGCGATTTCTCATACGACTCAAGGGAATTTTTACAAATTTGGCACAAACATCCATTTTGAGTTAAGCATTTGGTAGTCAAAGGTCAAGGTCACTGTGATTACGTCCGTTGCATACTTTTGAACGTGTTATCTCGAAGATCTTGAGGGAATTTCAAGTTTGGCACATCCACTTAGACTCAAGGATGAACTGATTTGATTTTGGTGGTCAAAGGTCAAGGTCACTGTGACCTTGTCTGTCTCGTTTTCTGAACACAATATCTGAGGGAATTTCCTTAAATTTGGCACAAACCAATATTTGGACTCGAGAATTAACTTCTTAGAAATTTGGTGGTCGGAGGTTAAAAATCAAGGTCACTGACCTCATAAAATGGTTTTGACCATAACTCAGGAATTCATATGCTAATAATTACAATTTTTGTTTGTTTGTTTGTTTGTTTGTTTGTTTGTTTGTTCTGCGCCCCGGAATGGCTTTTGCCTTTTCATTTTCTCTCACTCTAATGCTCCTCACAGACATTCCTCTCCACCAGCTCATACAGCAGTGCCGCATTGCTTGCTTGAAGTTAGGACATTCAAATAAGAAGACAATGCAGTCATATTTTGTCACTGACGGTTGCTTGTGTTGCATTATGATAGGACATGGTTGGAATTATTTTTAGCTGACCGTATATGACCGGAGAGATTTCAACAGATTTCCCCAGTCAAAATCTGATAACTGATGATACCACTCTGTGCACTGGCCTTCACTATATGGACACAATATTTGTGAAATATTCAACACCACCAGCCAGTGCAGGGGAAACACCACTGGAGAAACGGTGTGCGATGCATGTGGAATCTATTTTAGAGTGAATAATGTGGAGTCAGTCATCTGGATAAAAGTCATAACTGTATTCTTAAAACATGCACAACACTTTACTCAAAATCTGCTTTCTTTTCCCAGAACCAACCGGCCCCTCAGCATGAAGACGGAAGCCATGGAAAATCCCGGTGTCTGTTTGATTTGTTACAAATATTTTTTCTTTGTTACATTGGTTGTCACCTTGTCTGCCATGTGTAAAGCTGTGCTGGCAGTAGTAGGACCTGCACTTTAATGTCTTAACCTGTAGCCCCCGGTGAAGCGGGACAAGCTATGGCTCCCTGAACAGCTTTCACATGTGCTGCAGAGGCTGCTGTGCAGGGGAAGGTGCCCCTTTTGTTTCAATGTGTAGGACTTCAAGTGCCACTCCTAGGTGCTCCAGGAACACCTTCCTCTTGTTCCCCTTGTCAGGCATCCAGGTAGGCTTGATCTTGTTCCCCATCATGGGGGCACTGTATGAGGACACAGCAATGGTTTTATGGCAGATTATGAGACAATGGGCCCTTGGGCAGACATGCAGAAGCCCCCACCACCTCTTACATACTATAGGAGCACCATTGCTTCTTTCGTAGTTTTGCATTTCCTTGTGGGCATATTGAGTCTCTTTCTAGTTGTTGCATGATTCCGTGTGTGTCATTTTGCAGGTGAAGGTCAGGGGACACTTTGAGCCCCTGTGCCCTGTAGGCAGTAATCCACCCATGCCTCCTGCAGTTTCAAGTTCCTGCCAGCCTTGTCCAGGTTGTCCACACCTCCTTTGTTGTGGTTGTAGTCCAGGATGATGGCAGGCTTCCTGTCCTTATGATCACTGATCTAAGCTCCTTTGTGCAATGTGCTCAGGAAGTTGTGCCAAAGCATAAGGTTTGGCACACTTAGTCTCTTCTCTGATGTTTCTTTCAAGAACTACATATTTTCTTCAAAGGGGAAGTTGTATAGCTATTTAAAGAGACTGGGTGTGATGCCACCCACTGCAGCAATAGTAAACCATTTTATACCTCTTGTTACAAAGCAATTTGAGTGCGTGGAAGCAGGAGTTCAGTGTCACTGACATCAGTGAATTGACTGAGGATAATGTGGGGTGCCAAAAAAAACAACAACACACAAACAGCTGTAGTCAAAAGGCAGCAGTGCTCTTGTGATGGTGCGTAATAGCACACCGATAATTAAGTAAGTCAGCTGTTAAATAACCTGTGGATCAAATGTCTTCCCACTTTCAGTTCGGTTAGGTGTTGTGACTGTGGGGAATTAAAAAGCCTTCCCATTAGCCATGTGAAAAATCACAACTTATCCACTCCACTGCTACACTCTCACTCCTACTTTAAACCTGATAGAAATATTTTATTTCGCATGCCCGGGACAAAGTAGGGGTCTTGAATTTCACACGTCCAAATCCATGCACCAAATAATTAGTTTTAAGAACAGAAAGATGTTGAGTCACAAGGTGCATTCATATGTGAAGGCCATCTCCTCTTTTTGCTAAGCCGGCAAGGACGTGTTGCTAAGCAGCGAGACTGTACCAAACTTTGCATTTTAAAAGATGCTTGTGTGGGCACCCTGTTTTGAACAACCACATAAACAGTATATCCATGGATGCATTACTGAAAGGGCCAACCAGGCCAAGGGACCTAAAGTGTTCGGGCCTCCCCTGGACCTCCACCTGCAAGTATGACTCAAATCAACACCTATCAACCAGGAGGAGACTGAAAATGATCAGACAGACTACAGAGAAACTGCAGACAGGCACAAAATAAGTACTGGCAGAGACACAACCACACAGAGACAAAATCACTGCTAGGAGATATATAGTGACCACAAAGAGACCACAAAGGAACCAATGAAATGACCACTAAGAGTAACAAAACCACAACTACAAACACACAAAACAACCACAGAGACACAAAACCTCTGAAAAGAGACACAATTGCAGGCACAAAAAAGGCCACAAAGACCATAAAGAGACAAACAACAACGACAAAGACACAAGGTCACCACAAAGAGTCAGAAAACGACTGTAAAGAGACAAAACTGCAAAGAAACAAAACAACCACAAAGAGACACACACAAATACCACATAAAGACATAAAACTACTTCACAAAGACACAACACAAGCGCAGGGACACAAAACCTTTAAAGTAAGACACAAGAGACGTTAAAGAGTCACAAAATGACTGCAAGGAAACACAACCACAAAGACACAAAAATAACAAATGACCACAGACACAACACCATTACTAGGAGACATCAAATGACCATCAAGGGTAACAAAACCACAACTACATAAAGACACAAAACAACCACAGAGACACAAAACCTCTGAAAAGAGACACAACAACAGACACAAAAGGCCACAAAGAGACACAAAATCACTGCTTAGAGACAAAACATGACCACAATTACACAAAGTCACCACAAAGACAGAGGAAAAGACTGCAAAGAGACAAAACTGCACTACAAGGAGACACAAAACAACTACAAAAAGACACAACACAAGCACGAAGACACTAAACCTCTAAAAAAAGAAACAAAAGAGCAGAAGAGACACACAACAACCACAAAGCGTCAAAACATCACTGTTCGGAGAGGTACAACCACCACAAAAAACACACTCACAAAAAATTTAAAAAAAAAAGACACAAAATAACTACAAAAAACACAACAACCACAAAGAGGCACAAAACAACCACAGAGATGCAAAACCTCTGAAAAGAGACACAACAACAGACACCAAATCACTGCTAAGAGACAAAAAATGACCACAAAGACACAAGGTCACCACAAAGAGACAGGAAAAGACTGCAAAGACACAAAACTGCAAAGAAACTACTACTAGGAGACACAAAACAACTATGTAAAGACACAACACAAGCACAAAGACACTAAACCTCTAAAAAAAGAAACAAAAAAAGAGCATAAGAGACACAACAACCACAAAGCAACAAAAAAATCACTGTTCGGAGAGACACAACAACCACAAAGAGACACAAAACAACCACAAAGCCTCACAAAAAAATAAGAGACGCAAAATCACTAGAAAAAACACAACAACCACAAAGAGACACAAAACCATTACTAGGAGTCATAAAATGACCACCAAGGGTGACAAAACCACAACTACAAAGAGACACAAAACAACCACACAGACAAAGAGACACAACATCATGCTAGGGGACACAATGCAACCACAGAGACACAAGGCCACCACAAAGAGACAGAAAACAACTGTAAAGGGACAAAACTGAAGAAACACAACAACCACAAAGAGACATAAAACCACTAATAGAAGACACAAAATCACTGCCAGGAGACAAAAATGACCACAAGAGACAAGCTCACCGCTAAGAGACATAAAACGACTGATAGAAGACACAAAACAACTCGAAAAAGACACAATACAGCCACAAAAAGACACAAAACCTCTACAAAAATACACAAAACAACCACAAAGATACTAAATGACTACAAAGAGACACAAAACAGCCACAAGGAGACACATGATGACCACCAAGAGTAACTAAACCTGTAAAAGATGCATAGCAAGATGCATAGGTAGCTACAAAACAAGACAAAAGAGACACAATCACCACAACGTTTGTCTTTCTCTTGTGTCGGAGAGATGGTGGGACATTTTGCATATCTTTACCCAGGGACCCACTTCCTCATAATCCACCAGATGACTGAAATAACATGGCGTCACTGTAAGCGCTGTAATTTTCCAGTGGAGGGTCGCAGAATCAGAGAGTGGCAGATTGAGCTTCACAGTGAAGACAACGGCCACTGCGGCCTGCTCGTCTTTGAACTGACGGCAGCTGCCCTTGAAGTGAAGTGCCTTAAGCCTCACGCCGACTTGGTGTTGGCATCCAATGTAATGTTGATTGGATCCCCACTGTGTCTGTCGTCTAATAAATCAAGCGCACCATTCTCCCTCTCCACACCCTTCCTTGCTCTCACACCGGCCCCTATGGTCAGCGTCTTGAAATAAAACTGACAGTTATCATAAAGGTGGCGCCGCAAGGGTGAAGGCTGTGAAATAAAAAGTGGTCGTGAGGTTAATCTGAAAAACAAAGTCTTCATCGTGGTCTGCTGGAAACCATAAGATGGCTGGCACGCGGGCAGCTCTATAAACTTTAACCTGCATTTTAAATGAGTGGTGGAAAGGACATCTCTCTTCCTCTGGAGACCAATCGGTGGTTGCTTTGGTGGCTGATGGAGCGATGGAGGAAAAGAAGGAAGGATGGATCGGAGGGTGGGAGGGAGCGTTTTTGCGGGGAGTGATTGTGAGAGGACAGCGGTGGCAGAAGATGTCCTCTACACAGTGATTAATTCCAGACCCAATGTGATTTATGGCCCCACCACGGCTGTTTTGTAGGTCACTTTGGTGCCACATCACTCAAGCTGTGCAAACAACAAGTCTGATATCAGTGTTGGTTAACCGTAAAGGAGGACACACATGCGCGCCCACGTCGAAAATGAAAATGTTTTGCTTTGAATTTTGTATTTGCCTGTCCTGCCATGAAATCAAATGGATTTTGAAAAATATGAGTGACTCAAAGGGACGGGGGACGTGATGTACTGGAAATAACATCCTGCAGGACTACAGAGACTGATGCAGAGGGGAGTAAATCAAACACAGGATAGACTTTTAGTCCTCGCAGGTTTCTGTCTCATCACTGTAGCACCGTTTGGTTAGCTGTTCTAATTGGAGGAAACTTTTTTTTTTGCCAGGATAAAAGAAGTGCAGCAGCTGTAGAACACTGGCGTACTCAGACACAGCAATAGACAACCACGTAAGTCTGGTACTTCAAGACATGTCTGTGTACACAAAGCATCCCACGCGTGCTAACTGGAAGTCAAATTGATGACCTGTTTACACTTCAGTATTTCCATTTTTATGCTTCTTTATACAGTGCACTACATTTGACAATGTTAGGATTGAATCTGCAAAGCAACTAACATTTAGTCTGATGCAAACTGCTGCACTTTATGTCCCCTTAGCCTCAGGTGACACTAAGAGTTACTATAGTTTCCACCTGACATTGTTTTACAAGGAGACAGATGTTGGTGTAACACACACAGTAATGTGCTGCTGTTGAGTTAACTTGCTGTAATTTGGTGTGAATAAAATAAGATAAAACAAGAGAAATTTAAGCCTGCTTTTTACCCACAAGCCAGAGGGACTACAAATACTACCGAACCAGAAGTAGGGTTGATTAAAATTTATGCACTGATAATGGTGCGTTCATTTTGTACTCGGAAGTCGGAAATTCCCAGTTCCCAGTTGGAAGTTTAAACTCAAACGCGCCCTGAGATCGGATTTCCAACTCGGAGCAACCGCATCAACCCCGACTTACGAATTCAACATGGCTGCCGGTCACATACATACTGAGTAAACACTCTGCTACAGTACGGTTTATAGCAGTTTTATCTTATTTGTTTTATATTAGGTCAGCCTCATCTGCGGCGTTCATCAGTTGGAGTGCATGACGGTTTTGAAGCTATCTATACTCCAAAAGTGCAAGGGCAACAAAGGCTTTCTTGCGGGCGTCCATGTTTTTTTCTGACTTGTCCACCGTTGTCAACTAGAATGCAAAAACTGTTGTCAAGTCGGAGGTGACGTCATTCCAACTTCCAACTTCCGACCTCCGAGTACAAAACGAATGCACCATAATTCTAATCCACTGATATTATATGTTTTTACTTTTGTGCAATAAGTCGCTTTATGCTAAGTTTTGTACTTTTACGTAAAGTTTTAAATGCATGACTTTTACACAATCAAGCAATCAATTTATTCATCACATGAAATAAAAAATAAGATTTAACTGAAACTTTACCTTTCCTGTCTTTCTTTGTCCTTTTTTGGGAAAAGACATGACATTGTACGTTGGTGCCCCAGCAGCATAAGCATTCATTCATTCGGCTGTAGCTGCGTTTAGAGATGAATGCTACTGCACAGGCGGACTAAACCATTTTCCACCTCAAAGGAGTGAGGTGGGCCTCAGGCAGCTTCCATGTTTTTATAGAACATTAAGGCCTTGTTTACACGGATACCAAAACAAAAAAAAAACGATTTCTATTTATTATCCTGTATAAAAAATTTAAAAAAAGGCCGGGTTTACACGATCAGTTGTGAAAACGATATCCCTGTTAACACAAAAACGGCAGCTTTTTGCTGCAATTGGCATGCCAGACCAGTAGGTTGCAATACGCCATAGAAGAACGTTCTGCGCATGCACAGTGATTTGTTTTCCTCTTTGACACTAGTGATAAAAACAGACAAACTACATTTTAACCTTATGTAGCATAGTTAGCTGCTATGCACTTACTAATACTGGGCACAGCAAACATCTTTGTGTGCCGATGTAGCGGTGATGTTGATGCAAGTAGTAAGTAGTTCCAAAAGTGCTAACAAAACGTAAACAACCCGGCATATATCCGGCATTGTTGTCGTGGTTACCAGGCGCCTAATGGGCATGCGCGAACTGGGTTGCAATGTCATCGTTTTCCAAAATCTCAGCTATCCTGTTTACACGTCTCCACAGAAACAAGTATTTTTAAAAACTTTCACTTTGGAAGCCGTTTTTGAAAATCTCCGCTTTCGCCGAGAAAAACGCCAGTTACGTGTAAACGATGGGTGCAAACGCAAAGATAAATACCCGTTTTGGGAAATATACGGAACTGTATAAACAGGCCCTTAGTCTTTCAACTAATTGATTTGGTGGATTTTAATTGACGTACGGTACTAATTACTTGGAGATCAAAATATGCAAACAACCAAACTTTTCAGTCCAGCCTTCTCAAGGCCCCACTCCCATTGGGGCCTTGGGTAATCAGTCCCACTTTCACTCCCATTACAACGCCCTTGACTTCCTCCATCATGTAGGTTTAGTTTCTTTTTCTCGCACTCATCCGGCATCCCAGTCAACATGCCCAGGCTTACTCATCAAGACCAAAACTCATCTTCCTTAAAGTGTTACTATATCCTGACAGTAGTACATGAGTCAGATAATTTGTCTCGGCCTCCTAGCAGGTGCACAAGCAGTGATTGACGTTGTGTTAAACTCCTTGGCTCTTTTTTTTCCCAGGCGTGGTAGATTCTTGAGAATGCCATTAGGAGCACTAGCTACTGTCAGGGTATGGTGACAATTTCAGTAAATATGGCTGTTTTTTTTTTTTTTTTTAAAGTTACGTACTGTATCTTCAACTAGTTCTCAACAGAACCACAATTATTGTTCTTCCATTGGGGTATTTGATTCCGTAACTGTTTCTACTTACTTGGCACTTGAACTGAGTGTTTGCTGGGAACACGACACTACAATGGGCTCAAGGGAGGTCAAAATGTGACTATAACACACCCTTTCAATATAAAAGCACTATAACAGCAGCAGAGACACGTCTTTAATAAGTTGTTTCTGAGTAAGTATCATGATGACATTGCTTACTCACTTTTACCCTGCTGCTGTCTCATGGAGCAATTACATAACACTGATGAGAGTCTGTCAGCAGAAAATATGGAGATGAGGCCCAGGTTAGCAGCGATTACAATAATGATTTAGTAACTTTGTGATGCTAACAGATAGAAAAGCAGACTGGCATCATTTAGAGCAATTGGCCCGCCAGCAGCAGTTGATAGTCTGAATTTGTCAAACACTATTTAAACAGTTACATCAAGTGTGTATTACCCCTGACTCATAAAAATTTAACTTCAGCAAGGTGGGAAGATTAAAATTGTGCCTTCCATGCATATGATTTTGGAGTGACTCAATTGACTGAAATTAAAGCCACCATTAGAAACTCAAATTAAGAGGTTGCTAAGCAACATCAATCCCAAAATCCATTTCTTCAATTATTCTGCTGACGTTAATCCTTTTCTTCATTGTGGCACTGGGATTATTGATGCAAATTTCAAATGAGGAAAAACATAGTGAAGAAATAACTTGCTGAAATGATGACCCAATTACTTCCTGCCATTTTCAGGATCAGGGGTTCATTTTTCTATGTCACAGCAGAACATAAGTGTCAAAACAGTGTTTGCAAATCTGTGGCATCTGGACGAGAGGGTTTGTTTCCTCAATCAAAAAGACAGTCAGTCAGTTTTTTCCTTCTGTTCTGTCCTATCTTGTTATATAGAGGGACGAAAAAGAGTTAAGAGGCAGAGTTGGTGCAGAAACCTCGGTCCAGCTCAAGTTAATTCTTATTTTGAGGCACTTCGGAGAATACCGTCAGTAGACTGAAATCAATACAACGCTGGGTTGATCTTTGGCTTTGAGTCAGACCTTCTCTTCACAAGTTCCTTCCACCAGTGATGCCTGCAAGATTTTAAAATAAGGCATGGGCAGAGCTTTCATGTCCAGACCTCAAACGCCATGAGACAAAAAAAACAGTGGGCCCGCTTTAGTCAATCTGCGGGCCTTTGCTCTTTTTTATTGAGCCGGCCGATGTACAAGGGCTATTTATTTTAGCGATGTTTGAAAGTGCTGCATGTTGCCGTGCCATAAGCTAACCAAGGTCATCCGCTCTTTGTTAAAGATGTTAAAGAAAATGTCTCAGAAGAGGAGGGAATAGGATTACCATCAGTTACAGCTCACTTGGCTCTACTCAGCTTCTTTCAGACACAGGCAGAAATATCATCCCACGTCAGTGCCAGTGAAGTCAAAGGAGAATTCTTTGCTTTTACCTTGCATACTTTAATAAACTGACCAACACCTGCTCTAAATAAGGAAATCCCATGAATTCAGGTACAGCAGGGAAGACACAACAAAGACCTAAATGCAGCTCTACAGTGAAGTTCTACGCTCCTGTTTTTAATAGATGCATCATTCCCTCCAACCTGAAAAGCTGCATTTCTTTTTCCCTTCCTTCCTTTTGGTGAGTAAAACTCTCAAAAGTAGCCAAGCTATCATCAGACTATCTGTCAGGGAGGAAAGTAAATGGATGTCCTTTGTTTTCATGGTTACCGCATGGACCTCTCTTTCTTCTCAGATCTTCTTTTCTTCTCAAATGAGAAAAGTATTATCTAGCCAGCAACCCCATGATCCCTCATTTTGCTCCCTGACATTGTGAACTGCTTCCCTGGCAAAAGAGTGGGCATTAGCTCTGGAGATGGACCTTCAGTTAGCAGCTGTAGTGTAGAGTTCAACCAGTGCACAACCTCCCAGTGAGAGTTGTCAGCAGCAGTGCCAGGTCTAACCTGTGTTAAGGCAGCAACAGAAAGTTTGCTGATCCAGCGGGGAGTCGGGCTGTTTGGTTCCCTGGAGCTGAGGTTTGCAATGGCTGGATTCGGGTTGCTGGGGGGTTCCAGAGTGGATAAGCGGTTACAAAGATGGATGGATGGAAACTAACCAATAAAAAGCAGCTGTAAGTTCACTGAAACTACCCCTTCCCTAGAGTCAATTACTGTCCTCTGTCAGGTGAAACCATTGTCCTCTGGTGCCAGCAGCTTTGCTGTCCTCAGCGGCCCGTTCTTTCCACGTGTCTGGCTGTGGTTACCCTGTTGCTGCTGTGCCCTTCTATATGGCCCTCTGCTCGTCCCGAGGAGACGGACACCAGCCACCAGAATGCGGCCAAGATTTGCCACATTCTGCCTGGTCCCAGGGCCGGCCCTTTCAGTATCCGCCACGAAACAGATCAATACTCGTGGTTTCTGGACTATTCACGCTTAACAGTTACTGCCTGCTACGCTGTGGTGGCTTGTCTCTGGAAGGTCACCATGTGACTCGCCCTGACCTGCGTAACTTTCTCAGCCGTAGGCCTCTGTATTGAATCCTACTGCTTGTCTGTTCTTGTCCCTTTCACCTGCATCGCACACCTGTTGCTTGTTTCACAGATTGAAACCTGAGGTCACTGTGTGCTTCAGGGGCAGTAGGAAAAACTGTTGAATGCAATAAGCGAGGTACAGCAATCTTGGGCATGCATGTGATAAAGTGATTAAAAAGCAATCCAATCCATTTTTGCCCATGACGCCAAAATAAAACTGCCTGCCCCAGCTTTAAATAAGTTTGTTGAGCTCTATACTTCGTACCCTTTGGCATCATGATTTTAGTTTTTCCAAAACTTTAATTTATGACCAAATATCTGCTAAAATAATGATATTTCCAGCAGTCTGAAATGACAAATGATAGCATTCTAACACACTTTACTAAGTAGGTGTTATGGCTGCTAAGTATCAGCATGTTAGAATTGTCACTGAGCATGCTAGCATGGTTGCTGCGAGGCTACTTTAGCATGGCTTTGGACGTCTTGTTCCATAGTGCTACAATTATTAATAAATCCCAAATTACCAGTTCAGATAAGGTTGGGGGAAAAAAAAGTGGAGGCGTGTGTGAGTCTGTCGTATATAATTGAGTTGTTCTGTATGTTCTCGTTCTATCTGCTATTAAGTAAATGGGGTCATTTAGGTCGGAAGGAATAACGTGTACCCTGCAGCCACTGTAATGGAGTTCCCTCCCCTCAATGCATGTCTCAAAGCCATTAATAATCTACACTCATAACCACTCTGGATACAAGACTGATTCATTTTGTGATTCAGAGTCACGATGCATTCAGCAAGGAGGACAGCGCTGAAGAAAAAGCATTCAGGCCTGAGACCTGAAAAGCCTGAATATCTTCCTTGGCGGCCCTTTTCTTTCGGCTTTTAGCTGACTATAGCAGATGTTTGTTTGCCCAAGCGGGAGACCCACGCTGGAATGCAGTTGGCTTCATTAACATCGTCCGCAAACCTCGATTTGATTGCATAATGTATACTGAGTGGAAATAAGGTCAGGCATGCATGGTGCTGTTTCTTCCAGCTCGGGCATTTGGATGCAGAATCATGAGAGGGTTCACTAGTGAGCTTACACTCAGCCCACATCATTTGGACTGTAAATGTAATGTGTAGTATTTAAATAAGGATTTGGGTGAAAAGTCAGGATGCTAAAGATAGAGGTAAGACCCTTCATATGAATGCTTTAGATGCTTGGAAACAGTTTGATACGAGGGTATATTGTCACCAACACAAAGATCCTGTCTCCGGGATATCACACAATGCAACAGAAGATGGAAACCTTACACATTTCAGCTGTAGAATTAAAGAATTTCAGCTGCCTTCAGCAGTCTGATAGTTCCGCTGACATCCTAGGATCAAGTGTCTCTTTGAGTGAATTTCTGAGGAAATACCTGCCTTGACTTCAGTGATACAGACAGAGGACTGAAAAATCCTCCAAGTTCAGTGATCGTTATCTTGGTCCACAATTCAACGACAAAGCCAGGCTGCGACTTGCTCATCCATTTTTGATTATAAAAGTTGGACGGACAGCTTGGAGTTTTAAGAAAATGTTCTGGTTTGACTCCAGCTTTAGATTTAACAGGAGCATTGCTCCCGTGTCTTATAACAGGCTGTGTTAATCCAAGTTTAATTGAACAGTTTTTTTTACATTACCTGCGGCGCTAATTGTCGCTGCGTCAGTCTCATTTCTGTGTACTGTTTAGAAGCACCTTTTAAAGATTGGTGAGCCAGCTATGAATACCAATTACACACACAAGGGGAGTTGGCAACAAGCATTCCTAATTATTCTTTATATAAAACAAGTCTCAAAGCTTCATGTAAATATTGACTTAAAGTATGATTCTGATTCTGATGAGCCATTGGGAGTTTTTATTTGGACCTATCCCCCCTCTTCTTTACAACAAAACAGTAAATCTATTATTTAAGAGTTACGTTAAAAAAATGACCAAAAGCCAGTCCGCGTCCATTGACCTTAGGCACGACCACCAGACGCTTGCTGGCGAGCTCTCCCCCCGGGTCTGGCTCCAGGAGGAGGCCCCAGTTTCCCCATACTGGGCGAGGTACTTTGCTCCCGAGTGGTCCGTTTCATCAAGGTCTCTGAATCGCTCTTAGTCTGGTCCCTCCCCCGGGACCACTTTGCCTTGGGAGACCCTACCAGGGGCTATTAACCCCCTGACAACACAGCTCCCAGGTAGAGCCCTGTGCGGGACTGTTTTCTTCATCCCGCTCCTGCCCGCTCCCGTTGAATTTCTGACCATTACCGCCCGCACCTGCAATGTGTATGTCCACTCCCGCAAAACTCTGAGAATTTATGCCCGCACAATAATAGAGATGCATTGATTTTGTGTCTTCTCCCGTCCCACACACCATTTTATAGGCTATTAATAAAGACATTCATGGGCTTGTTTGTTTCGTTTCCCTGGCCTGCATGTCTTTTGATGCACTGGTCAGGAATAGTGCTCCTATTTCGTTGTTTTCATTTAGTTTTTAATGAAATAAAGGCTGTTTCATATTCTATTCTCCTCCTCTGTATTATATTTATTTTTCTACCTTTATATAATCACACAGTGATTGAGGTTAAGGTCTCTTTTCTAAGAGAGACCTGAATAAGAAACATTAATGAGATAAAGATAAAGCCTATGCTCAATAACACCGGCATCATCACGCCTCTTTATGTAATTAACAAATAGCAACAAGAGTAGGCTGTGAGTGGCTCAAATAACACTAATAAATAACATAAAATAAACAAAGTTAACAAATGAATTTAACAAATGAATCACTTGGCCATAATATTGCTGTGGAGGAAGAGAATGTTGCTGACCAACTGCGGTCCCAATCCCGTGCGTCTCTCTTCCAGGATGCGCCCACAGACACTAAAGGCCCGCTCTGAAGGTGCACTGGATGCGGGGATACTGAAGATGAAATGCGCCAGCTTTGAGAGCGCTGGGAAGTAGAGGGCTCAGTGCGCCTTCAGACCTTGTTTGAGCTTCTTTTCCACATCATTTGTTAACTCCATCCTGTCGCTATAGGCTACATCCCGATCCCGCAGTGTTTTTTTTTTTTTAGCCACCCGTTCCCGCCCGCAGCAAAGTTCAAACCGCCCACTCCCACAAGATTTGGGTTCCCAATGCAGCCCTCTACTCCCAGGTTCACAGGGACACTCAACATACATTGCTCGGCCTGCTGCCCCTGCTACCTGGCCCCGGATAAGGTTTGGCTCAACATTCACACAGGAAGCAGACAGCGTGCTCCGGGTTTGTTTGTTGGACCGACCTGTCCTATAGGGACTTTCCAGATCCTTATATCACAACACTACTCATTCTGACCTTGTTTGGTTATGGATATTCTACATCCAGATACAATCTGCAAGGTGCTCTGGGTACATCGGTCGTTGATGTTCTGGGACGTCAACAACGAATGCACAAGGTTACAATTTGCCAGCTCACACGGTTCGGTTTAGGCAACAAAATCACATGGCATGGGTTTGGGAAAAAAGAACAGGGTTGGCTTTACAGTCTTACAGGAAGAGAACACCTGCTTCCAAGGTGAAAGTCGGTGGCTGTTGGATCCATCCACCACTCATTCTGCCTACCCTACACGGACTTTTACCACCATAACTTTCTTTGTTGTCTTGCTGTGTTTCCCACTGATGCTGCCGGGGGCCGTTAAACAATAATGGCGGCCGGCAATGTATCACTGGCTGCTTTTTTCAGAAGTGTCTGATGCCAAAAGTCACTAAGAGCCGGATTTTGACGATTTTATTGCGTTGTTACCAGCTGTCTTCTTTCTTCTTCTTTGTGTACACAATGTTTCCTTGTTTCAAGTGAAAATGCTAGAACTACAGTAAATAAATCTAAATCAATTTTTTGCTTTACTTACACCATTATACATTGTGTTCAAAACAATATTGAGGATTGGTGAAAAACAAAACGTTTGTGGGCACAAAATCCCATGACAATAGCCACTCATCAATGTGTACCCCCATCTAAATTTGGCAGTGTTTGTTTTTGCAAACCATGGTTGACTTACATTTGCAGGTCATATGGTGGATACACTTAAACTTTATGTTGAAACATTATTTTTCAAAAATGTGATTATCTTGAGGGGAGGTTTCAGCACCAAAACCACTTGGTTGTGGTTGGGAGATCATGTTTTGGAGGCACAATCCCAGTTAGAAAAGCAGCAATATCTCTGAAAAAATGATCCCTTTCTGGGGCACAATCCCCGCGGGCAAAACAGCAACAGGTTGCTACCAAACCTCAATGTTTGGTGCCCAAAAAAGCCACTGGAAACACAGCAACAACTCACTTGTTGTTTGTCTAAAACAATGGCCTGCAGCCTGATGGGTGTCTGGCCTCGGTGCCAGGCCATCCATCATCGCCTCCTCTGATAACAAAGTCAGTTTATTTGGCATGTAACTCTAGAAATGTTGACATGATATGTGTGAAATGTGCAAATGTAACATATTCGTCGCTTGCAGAAATGTACAACGCCAACTTTTTTTTTCTTTTCTGTCTGGTAACTGGGCTGTTATCTCCCAGAATAGAAAACATTTCATTTTACCTGACTCTCTGAATAACTACACAGAAAGTGAAATTAACTGAATTTCTTACATCATACACATCGGTTATGTAACCTGTCCCTCATACAGACATTCCTCATTGTTTCAGAGTTGGAAGTGGTGCTCTTTGTATTCATTTTGTTATATATTTTAATGATAAATAATTCACCAGAAGGGGAGACAGTGTGAGGTCAGCGACTGCATCAAAAAAGTAGCAGATGCTCAAGTAAGCCTCGTTGCTCTTCCCTTTAGGCGGACCATATAATTGGAGCTACATTATGAGCCTGCATTCACACTGCATACAGAAACCAGCACGCACACACACATGCACACACTACAAAAAAAAAAAAGAAAAGAAAAGAAACAATAAGCACAAAAACTCAAAAGTTCCAGTGGCAGATATCTGTCTGGCTCTGTAATGAGCATCAGCAGACTTCGCTGCTACAAACGCTTTAAGGACTGCAAATCCTTTAAGAATTGAGAAGGAATCAATCACGTTGGAACTGAAACCAAACTCTGCACTTCTGAGGTTTCAAACCAACAAACTATCTTTTTCTTACTGGATTTTGGGGCCAATTATTATGAGTTTTTGTTGGAATATGACACATCTGTTACCTTTGGGCTTAAATCAGTGTGCAGTAAATGTCCCTCTGGGGAATCATAATTAAGAATACGGCTTTTTGTCCAACGTGTGAGTCTTTTCTAAGGAGCCTCTAAAGTTATTAAAGGTGAAATTTTTTTTTCCTTGTGTGCACAAGATAATAACCTCTGCAAGTTAATTTATCTTGTGCACACATGATAATAACTTGTTCCCACAAGATGATATGCCGCTGGGTGGCACCAGTAGGTAACGCATTCGGACGAAACCTTTCACTGTGTTTTGATACACCACCAGTCAGCAGAATGGCACCTGCCTCCTTAGAATGATATGCAGACGGGTGGCATCAGCTCATAACGTGCCTGGATGGCACCTGTGGTACATAGCTGGAAAACGACAGGTTTAAACGCTGCAGGTAACGACGTAATAGAGGGAGCGCTTACTCACTTCATTTCTTTCAGCTCCCCTTCAACTGTTCTCCGCCAGGTGTTCTTTGGCCGCCCAGGCTTATGTTTTCCAGGTGGCGTCCATCATAATGCTACCTTCAGTATCCTCTTCTTGTCCATTCTTAGGATGTGGCCTAGCCATCTGAGTCGCCGGTGTTTTATTTCAAGGACCACATCTCTGCATTTTGCCGTACAGCTCCTTGGGTGTTGTTTTGTTTGGTCAGAAGATTCGGCAGATTCGTCTCAGGCACCCATTGCGGAAGGCACTGATTTTATTCATGTCTCCTTTCACCACTCGCCAGCATTCTGAGCCGTACATAAGGACAGATTTCAAATTAGATTTCAATAGAGGGAGCAGGGAAGTCCTTACAGGGTGGATGGGAGGGGTAGTGGAAAGTAGGGATGGGTACCAAAACCTGGTATTAAACAAGCACCAGAGCTAAAGACAGGAATATAGTGTTGATAAGCTCCGAGGTTATCGGTGCTTTTATCAGTGCTTCAACATTTTTGTTTAATTCATTATCATCCTGCAGCCTCTCACCTGCGCTCTGGTCCTGGGCTGACCTCCTTCACATACACACATCTGCACACCCACAGGACATGGAATAAAGGCAGTGATCAGCAGAGACACCGCAATAGAAACGAAGTGAAGACAGCAACTACGCTCATGACTGTAAGTGCAATTAAACCTTCGCCAGTAAAAAGCCAATACCTAGTGCGAAATATGTAAGCCCCTTGTACACCGTCAGATTTTTGGCGAATGTTGGGCTGTTTTGCCGGCAAGCTGCGAGCATTTAGACACGAGTTGATCCGAGGTGCCCAATTTTCCGCCTCGTAGGGTAGTCATATTGGCGTAACCCTTTTAGTTTAAACACACCGAGGCGGCCTTCCGCAACGGGAGGAGCTGTTGATGATGCCGCACGTGTGACCCACTGGCGGTGGATAAACAGGAAACAGCTGATAGCAGGAATTAGCGAGCAGCTAGTAGCAAGAGGGAAACACAAACCTGACAGACACTGTAAAGATGAGCAACTGGGGAGACAAGGCATTGCACGCCCTCCTTGCCCTCGCAAACGAACAGGCCATTAACCGTCAGATGACGGGAACGGTGAAGAACGGGCCAACTTACGAGAGAATCGCCGAAGGACTGACCAGCTGCGGCTTCCCTCATGTCACTGGTTACGTCACACACTGAGCAACACGTTTTGTTACTTGCTCACGCCCCCCCATTGCCCTGAAAAAGGCACATTCTGTATGAACAAAAGTAGGTCGGTAGCATTTCCCCTGTTTTGTTTTGATACTGCCAATGCTGAAAGACTGATTGGGCTGTCCTGCAAAATTGCACAACTCCGGTTTAAAAAGGGCTATAGACATGAACGGCAACTGACAAAGCGATAACATGCGACGACTTAGGATGAGAATGTGTTGGATAATTACTTGTTCCCCCAAGATTAAAAACTTGTTCCCACACAATGATTATTTTGTGTGCACAGGACAATTAACCTGTCCCCACAAGACAATTACATGTGCACACAAGATGGAATTAAAATCACCTCATGGGACATTAAATGATCTGTACTTTTCACATGTAAAGGTTACTAGATCATCAAATCCTGAAGGTGTTTAACAGTGGAGTACAATTCAATCAGCTTGGACATCTTTTGAATCTTAAGAAGCTCTTAAAACACAATAGAATGTGACCTATTTCAGGAGTGATGCATGGATCCAAGATGGCTGTTGCAGAGTGGATCCTGTGACTCTGTACCGCTTGGTGATACTTTGTCTTGGGGACTGGATAGCAAGGGGGGCAACAGAAGTATTGAGTTATGAGCCTGCCATCTCCAGACCGACCTGCCTCCTCGTTTTCAATCCCCTAATTAAATCACAAAGGCACACTTTGGATTTTTTGAACTCTAACTCCAAATGGATTCCTAATAGGAAGCCGTCCAGCCGAACAGGTCCGAGGATAAGTGCAGTATTTGTCATATCAGAGACGCACACATTTAAGGGCACAGTCCCAACTCAAGCCTGTGATAATATTTAAAGGACTGGAAACTTTTGAGACAGGAAGGAATAGGAGAATGTTTATCTTTTAATATTACAAATGTCTGGAGCTGTGTTGTGATGCCTTTCAGTGTGAGTCATAACCCTGCGTTACTCTCCTCCTTTGTTTCGGTATCTTTGCTCATGTCAAAGTAGACAACTGCGCCTGGAATGGTGTTTTTTTTCCTCCCCTTTGGCAAAGATCATCACACTTTAACAACATCCATCCACTCAGGGCGAGAAGACAAGAGGAGGAGGAGGGGGGTGAAATGAAATTTAGGCTTCCAACAGCCTTTAGAAAGTTATTGCCTCCCAGAGAATTTGATGCCCTGAGTATTTACAGCTGGCTGTTATCATTTAATAACGGTCACTAGTTCGAAGCCTACAGGATCTGCTGGGAATATGATTACCAGCATTTTGTGTTTGATCCTGCTGTTGCAACTGTCATTTCGGATAAAAAGACATGGGGGGCAAAAAGTTTTTTTGTAAGAGGACAAATAGCCATGGCAGCGTATGATAAGCTCAGGACGTGTTACACTGTCTAGTTCTCTCATGCCCTTTTCAAAGGACTCAGTAATAGGCAGAATTCAGAATGTTGTCGGAATGAGGAATTAGGAAAAAAAAGAGATACCTGACAATTCTTTTGTGAGGCTTTCACCTCCTTGTAAGGTCGGCGTTGGCACTCAGGCCTGAGAGAGAGGTCTGCAAAGTCTGCCGCAAGATCCAAAAGGAGCCTTTCTGCCCCTATGGACGTGACTGGATTCACCCCTTCACAGCTAATCCTATCCCTGTGGGCTGCAAGTGTCATTAAAGAGCCAAAATAACAAGTGGACATGGCCAAAGTGAAATACACTGCTGCACTGTGATTGCACAGCCTTAATTGTGTGTGGTAGTGGGTGGTTTAAACAGAGCATTGATGTACAAAATGTGCAATGCTCTGTTGATGTACACTTCCAGGAAAAAAAAAGTATTTAAAATGCAGCATCGAGCAAAAGCCAGGTGGAGAATGTATACTTTAAAGTGTATATTCAGTCTGGATTAACTCAAATACCTTAAGGTTTCTGGTATGCAATTTCAGTTTGAATTCAGAGCACATAAGAGGCGGCTGAATGGAAAGTGAATACAGTCTATCTCCAACCTCAGAGTGAGGGATTGAGGTTATAACCTGGACCTCCACTGCAGCTGGTGGAGGTGGGAGGGAGGAAGAGAGGGAGGGATCTTTTAGTGAACTAAGCTGTTTGATATCAGTCCAGGCAAAAGATTCTCTCAAAGCACAGGCTACTATATTTGCAGGAAAAATACCATCAATATTCATATTAGACAAATATTAGGGACTTCTGCTTGAAATTGAGTTGTCTCCAAGCAACTCATCTAACTACATCTTCTGGTAAAGTTTAATGAGGGCACTCAACAAGAAAAATATGACATATACAACAGATTTATCAAGTGTCTGACCCGGAGAGTGAACTGGAGCACTGCAGTCCTGAGTCATTCCCGTCTCCTCCTTGGACCTGCTCTTGATAGCAACAGCAGACAGTGACGGATTGAGGCTGTGACCCAGTGATGGACTTCCATTGCGGCTGTCCGGGGGGTCTCTCACTGAAGCCAGGCTGTTTGATTTCAGTCCCTGCTCCAGTTCAAGTCACCCCATGTTGCCCTCTCGTGTGGCAGGGAATTCAAATAGGCTGCCGTCTGGGCAATGCGGGATGACGAACTCAAGCAGCCCAATCACCAGAAAAAAATGTTGGCATTGTACATTTCTGTAAACCACAGAGATGTTACATTTGTATCTTACGATGGAGCAGATATGTTAAAACTTTAAACAGAGTGTTGTTGAAATGTAAAGAAATAATGTGTGTTTAGGTTTGGCACAAATACCACTTAGTTATGGTTAGACTCATGTTTTACCTACACATACTTGGTACAAAAACAATCACTTTTACTTGGTACTATCCCGGCAGGAAACGCAGCAACGGCTCGGAAAACAATCAACCTTTTTTGGTGGCACTGACAACTTCTCATAGAACTATCCTGGCAGGAAACAATGTTAATGTCATGGTAAAAAACAACCACTTTTGGTGACCACTTAGTTATGGTTAGAGTCATGTTTTAGCTGCACATACTTGGTACAAAAACAACCACTTATGTGGCACTATTGCGGCAGGCAACGCAGCAATGTGTCAGAAAAAAATCAACCTATTTTGGTGGCACTAACAACTTCACATAGCACTATCCTGGCAGGAAACAATGGCAATGTCTTGGTAAGAAACAACCACTTTTGGTGACCACTTAGTTATGGTTAGAATCATGTTTTAGCTTCACACACTTGGTACAAAATTTTTTTTTGGTACTATCACTGCAGGAAATGCAGCAATGTCTCAGAAAAAAATCAACCTTTTTTGGTGGCACTAACGACTTCCTGCACTATCCTGGCAAGAAACAATGGCAATGTCTCAGTAAAAACAGCAGCTATATTTTGTGGCACTCTCAGCAGGAAATTCAGCAATGTCTTGGTAAAAACTGACTGCTTCTCATGGCACTGTCTAATCAGGAAACAGTTATATCTTCAACCTTTTTTGGTGGCACTAACAACTTCTCATAGTACTATCCTGGCAAGAAACAATGGCAATGTCTCGGTAAAAAAACAATCACTTTTTGTGGCCCTAACCCAGCAGGAAATGCAGCATTAACTGTTTAAAAAATTATATTTTTTCATGGCAATAGCCCTGCAGGAAATGCAGTGATGTCTCGGTAAAAAAACAACCAGCTTTGGTGGCACAAACAGCTTCTTGTGGCACTATCCGAGCAGGAAATGCAGTGTTAAAAAACAACGATTTTTTGTAGCATTATTCCTGCAAGAAATGCAGCAATGTCTTGTTAAAAAAAAAAAAATTTTTTTTAGTGGCACCAACAGCTTCACGTAGCACTATCCTGGCAGGAAACACACGAGTGTCTTGGTGAAAAACAGTTACTTTTTGCGGCACCATCTCAGCAGGAAATGCAGTGAAAAAAAACAAACAAAAAACCCCACCAATATCCTTAAACAGATGGGCACTCTTGATTTTACTAAGCATTACTCAAACAGGACTAAATGCTGTATTTGTTGGACTATTTTTAGCTGCGGATAGATACACATTTGGATCTCTTGTGAGTACTTTTGGCAGCAGGTTGGTGTGTGTATATATACTACAGTGCCCCTGATCATAGTAATAAATGGACGTGGCTCAGCACATCAGAGACTTATGTGTTTTTAATAGTTTTTGGACAACAGTGGAGCTGTATGGCACAGAGGAATAAGCGACATCAAGCTTTGGCTACACTTCAATCAATTGTACAAGCAGTTCATTGTTTGCTTTGGTCTTTTCATGGGATTTGTTGGCAATATGATATACAATAAAGTGTAGAATATTACCAGCCGTATCCTTCAGTTATTTGCATGGTGACCCCTCAAGGCTCCGATGTCCATTCAAACTGCCCTTGGCTGGACTCCTGGCAGAACACATGCAGACATGGATTAATTAAGTGAGACTCCACTGAGATGTGTCCTCAAACAGCCAGTTTATATAATACAATAAACATTTTTAATTGTATGGTCAGTTGACGGGAGTTTAGTTCGTGGTTGCTTTGTCATTCTGAGCATTGACCTTATTTTTTTTGTTTTTGCCGTTATGAATTGAGATGTCCCATAATTGTGGGTACACTGACAAATGCAGATTAATAGACAAACGCAAGCAGAGTTTGATGACTTAAAAACACTGCACAGTATGAAGGCGCACACCATGACCCCCCTTCCCGATTGACTTTACCAAGCACCGCACTCACATTTCATCTACAGACAAACTGTTTGGTCTCCAAAAGGCTTTTGGAGAGATTACATATCTTTCCTTTCATAAAGATGCCATTAGTGTCTGGGGAGTAATGGGAGCCACTAATTTGATAGTCTGACCTTAAGCTATTCATCAGCTCAGAGGGAAGAGAAGAATAGATGATGCGGGAGATCACATTATAATTTGGCTATAGGATCCAATAGTCTAATGACAGCATTAACTCAAACAGCTGCAAAGAAAATGTTTGGAGATGCAGGGAACAAAAGGCTGGCATAGCAGGGCTGAGCATAGTAGGCAAATCAGTCTGATAGTCCAGCTTCTCAGCAGGGAGCAAATATAATATTCACACAATTCCATAAACAGGGAGACGTCCTTGTCATTGTTTCTGCTTGGCCCTCGAGCAGCTCTTAAAAGTCACAGTAAAGAATGATAATTGTTTCTCCAGAGAATGGGCTGAGGGTAGCAAAACTGAATTCTTTTTTTTTTTAATGCTGCCATAATACACCAAGGTTGTTCCCTTTTTAAATTAAAAACAACACAAGTCAGGAGTTAGAGTTTAAGAGGGGGGTAATTTTAACACTTAGGCAAAGTGCTAGCACAGGTGTTCTCGCGGAGAGGTCAGGCTGATGAAGTGGTTACAAATCTGGACACGCATCTGAGCAAATAAATGAATAATTGAGGGCAGTTATCCAATTCCCCTCTTGTTTGGATCCTTGGGACATTTTTGCAGCATTAAGACTGAAACAGGGCCAACATGCAAATGAAATGAGAGCGTGGCAATGGGTGGTAGATGTGAGACAATGTCAGGAGGCCCTTCTGATTTTTTGAGAGGCTGCTAAAGGACTATTTTGGTGTTTTTGGCATATTTTAGCAAACCATACTGCAGCTTTTTCCTTCTATTTCAGACCAGCTCTCCCACTAACAGGGCTCTGTGGGTTCAACTTTTCATCCCAGTGGATCCATACACTGAACTCTGCATAATGCATGCTCAGCTAGCCAACCCAGGATAAGTCTGGCACTATGAGCCCCATAAAATGGGGGCATTCACGAACTGCTGCATCCAAATTCAGCACTTTCAAACACAGCTCTTTAGAGAATCAGCAGCAATGTGGCTCGGACCACACAAGATGTTGCCTGGCGTCGAATGCCATAGGACTAGGCAGCCGAGTAACTAGAAGAAAATGTTGGCATTGTACATGTCTGAGAACCACAGATACATTAAATTTGTATGTTTAATGAGAACATACAAGATGCCTGCCAAGCTGCAGACCACTGTTCAAGACTGACAAACCATCGTTGCATCTTCCAGCAGCTTTTTAAGCTTTATTTTACCAAATATGCGTTTTTTAGTAACCTGCTACTGCTTTTCCACAAGAAGCTGTTGATATCTGCTGAGACATTGCCATGCTTCCTGTGGGGAATAATGCTCCAGAAAGCAATTGCTTTTTACATGGCATCGCTAAGTTTTCTGCTAGGATAGTGGCACCAAAAACTGTTGTTTTTTACCTTTTTGTTTTAAGACATCACTACATTTCTTGCAGGGATAGCACAATGAGTATAAAGAAGAAGAAAGTATTTGTTTCTTACTAGCCCCTTTTACATTGCCAGACTTTCAGAAAATGTTGGGCCGTTTTGCCAGCAAGCTGCAAGCGTTTAGACACACAGAGCTGGACTGGCGAGTTGATCCGAGGTGCCCAGTTTCCTGTCTCGTAGGGTAGTCATATTGGTGGAACCTTTTTTGTTTCAAAAGAACGAGGCGCCCTTCCGCCACGGGAGGGGCTGTTGAAGATTTGTGGGAGGAGCTGTTGATGACGCCGCATGTGTGACCCACTGGCGGTGGAGTAACAGGAAACAGTAAAGGGAGACAAGGAATTGCGCGCCCTCCTTGCCCTCGCAAACGAGGAGGCCATCAACCATCAAGTGACGGGGACGATGAAGAACGGGACGACTTACGAGAGACTTACGACTGACCAGCCGCGGCTTCCCTCCCACATCACTGTTTACGTCACACGCTGAGCTACACGTTTTGTTACTTGCTCACGCCCCCCATTGCCCTGAAAAAGGCACATTCTGTATAAACAAAGGTAGGCAGGCGGCATTTTGCTGCACTCCCCGATTTTGTTTTTACACTGCCAATGCTGAAAGAAGACTGATTGGGCTTTCCTGCAAATTTGCACAATTCATATTTAAAAAGGTCCACTGAGGCATCGCTGCATTTCCAGGCAGGATTGTGCCACCAAAACCAGGTATTTTAAGCCAAATCACAATCTTTTCCTATTTATAACCAAGACATTTTTGTGCCTAAACCTAACCACACGTTAACCACAGAATTGTTAAAATAAGTTTCAACCTGTCCGCTACATAATAATGTACTAATTGCATACCTTATGCTTGTTTATTGAGAAGTACAATTGCTAGTATTTACTCCGGTGTTTGGTTCGGACAAGTAATATCTGTGTTAACCCCACCTGGCTCCTCTTCTTGGCACACTTTAGACAGGATCTAACATTGGCTTTGCCTGTGTTCATACACCGGCCTTTATGTTCTAGATCATAACAATGTTAAGAGATGACTTTTGTGTTTCAAGCAAGGCTCATATGTTTGCAATGTTTTTCATTATGCACTCAAGGCAAGCTGTATTTATTGATGCAAATATCTACTGTGGGAATGCTTTAGAAGATGGTCAGTGCTATAAAAGGACGGTACACACTGTGTGCATAATAAATGGCCTCAGATGTACTAAACACACACCATTATAGTCCTTTTACATGCCTTGAGTTAGATGGCATCTATGATCACAAATCCACTTAGTTTTATTGGAAGAATTCCCTTTAGTGTCCTCTTCCCTTGCCTGTTTTTTTCTGAAAATGTCAACATGATATCTACAAAACATGTATCAAACATGTAATGTAACTGATTCTACATAGTTCCAGAAAATGATGCCAGTTGTGATATATCTCCCACTGGTATGGTCCCTCCAATCCACAAATCCACTGTTGATTTCCCCTTTGCTGGTGTCCAATTACAGCAATAGATTATGTGTCCTTCTGCAATGTGCAGACCAGGGCAGAGCACTCTCAGAGGGCTCTGAGACACTTGTACGGCCGTCTATCATTACTGATAGCTCCCATCGAGGCCACCTCTCCCTGCCCACTGCCATCCCCCGTGTGATGAATCTGCGCCCATTCAAAGCATCATTTGAACGCTGTTGGCCATGCCTCACATTCTCTTGACCCCATCGGGTCAGGAACCCCGTTTGGTCAGCAGGCTCTTACCTCTTCGTTCGTCTGATCCTGGGAGACCTGCAGCAGCAGGGCACAGGGGACTGATAGATGCACTGCATGGAGGGAGTAATGTATTGTGGTCCTTGCAGGCAACAGAGATGAGGTTTAAATGATCTAGTACGTGGTGGTTTGTAATCTCGCTGATCAAATTTGCTGGGGATCCTCTTCCCCGCTGCCATCTATATATGGAGAAGTAATGGAGTCTACCACGAGTGAACACAAGAGCTGTACTCCATCAAGGGCCCCTTCCACTCACTGCATCATATCTCAGAGTGCTGATCTCAAACCAGCCACTGACACACAGAAAACACCAGAAAACGTGTACACACTACAGCCCAAAATGTCTTCACATTCTTTTGTGACATACAGATAAAGCTCATTATGGGGCCCAAATTAAAGGATAGGCTGTTCTCAGCCATCATTTGTATGTACACCTACAAAAAAAACTGCACCAGGATTCATATAATTTACATAGGCATGAGCTGGTTACTTGTGTATAACCCATGTAATCATGAAGGCTCCGATGATGTAACCAATGGGAGTAAAGAAGGAAGTAGTATATAGAGCGAAAGTAAGCATAAGCAGGTATGTTGTGGTGGTGGATAGGTCAAACAAACACAGGACTTTCTGTTAGGTGTTTGTGTCCAATGTGAAACCAAGTGAATTTTAAATTATTTTAAGCTACATTATCACATTACCTTAAGTACATACCAACCATGTTTCTTTTCCTAACCCTAACCTACTTCACTTTATGCTGAGAACGCAATTTTAAACAAAGTACATAACTTTACGTTAAGTATGTAGCTTTATGTTGAGTACATAACTTTTACTTTAAGAATGTAACATGAGGACGACCAACTATGTTTTTTTTCCCCTCCTACGTTAAGTATGTAGCTTTACATTAAGAACATAAATTTGTGTTAAGAACGTAATGTGACGACGCCCAACCTACTTAACTTTACGTTGAGTACATAACTTTACGTCAAGAATGTAACCTGATGAAGTCCATCCACGTTTCTTTTCCTAATCCTAACCCACATGATTTAACATTAAGTAGTAGCTTTACAATAAATACATATTGTGATGATGCCCGAACATGTTTCTTGTCCTAAACCTGACCTACTTAACTTTACTTTAAGAACATACATTTGTGTTAAGAACGTAATATGACTACACCCAACCGACTTAACCAGATGTTGAGTACATAACTTTACGTTAAGAATGTCACATTAGGACGGCCAACAACTTTTTTTTTCCTAAATCTAACCTACTTCACTTCACATTAAGTACGCAGCTTTACAATGAGCACATAATGTGTACTTAACTTTATGTTGAGAACATAAGTTTACACAAAATTTTTAACTTTACATTAAGAACATAAATTTGTTAAGAACGTGATGTGACTAGGTCATTGTCAAGGTCAAATTTATTTATATGGCACATTTAAAAACAACCAGAGTTGACCAAAGTGCTTCACAAGCATAAAAGAAACTAACAAAATACAGACACAAGGGCAAACAAACAAAAACAATATGTGGAGTCAAGATGTCAAAGATCAGCTCACATAAAAAACCAAAGTAACAAGGTACGTCTTTAGTAAAATCTTGAAAGATTCAGCAGTCTGAGCAGTTCTTATCTGCATGGGTAAACTATTCCGAAGATTAGGAGCAGCCACAGAAAAAGCTTGATCACTTCTATTTTTAGTCTAGATCTCGGGACATCCAGCAACATCTGACTGGATGACCTCAAAGCTCTGACAGGTGTATGGATGCGTAAATGCTCACGTAAGTAAGGAGGTGCCATGCCATTTAAAATCTTAAAAACAAGCAATGAAATCTTAAAATCAATCCTGAAGCAGACAGGAAGCCAGTGAAGTGAGATCAAGACTGGAGTGATGTGCTCATGTTTTCTTGTTTTAGTTAAAATCCAAGCAGCAGCATTTTGCACTAACTGCAATCGATGGAGTGATGAATGGTCCAGACCCACATAAAGAGAGTTACAGTAGTCAAGCCGATTTGTAATGAAAGCATGTATGACTCTCTCAAAATCCTTGTAAGACAGATACAGCTTGACTTTGGCCAGAAGGCTCAGCTGGAAAAAGCTGATTTTGACAACAGAGCTAATTTGCTTGTCGAATTTAAATGTACTGTCAAAAACCATACCCAAGTTTTTAACAAATGGTTAAATGTACAACCCAAAAGGGCCAAGAGTGGCACCACTTCCATCCAGCTGATCAGAACAACCAAACACAATAACTTCAGTCTTATTTTCATTCAAGCACAGAAAGTTAAAATCCAGCCAACTTTTAAGGTCTCTCAAACAATTCAACAGGGGTTGCAGTGTGTCTGTATTATTAGTTTTAAACGTCAAATAAATGTGCACATTGTCCGCAAAACAATGGAAGGAGATATCATCATATTTTATGAAAATGGAACCCAGGGGCAGCATATATAGGGAAAACGGCAGGGGACCCAAAATGGACCCCTGGGGTACCCCACAGGAGAAAGATAAGATAAGATAAGATAAGATAAGATAAGATAAGATAAGATAAGATAAGATACACCTTTATTGATCCCACAATTGAGAAATTCCAGTGTTACAGCAGTCAAGGGGAAAGAGTCAAATTAAAGATTTCAATATTTAAAAAACTTTAAAAAAAAAAACTAGGCATGCAGAAAAAAAAACAGCAATAAATAATAATAATAATGATGATGATGATGATGATGATGATGATGATGATGATGATAATAATAATAATAATAATAATAATAATAATAATAATAATAATAATAATAATAATAATAATAATAATAATGAGCAGTGGATTAAAAAAAAAAGGGGGCCACGGAAGAAAAAAATTCACCCAACCTACATAATTTTACATTGAATATGTAACTCTACATTAAGTACATAACTTAACATCAATAATGTAACCTGATGAGAACCATGTTTCTTTTCCTAATCCTAACCCACATAATTTAGTGTTAAGTACATAACCGTAACATTACACAAAGCTAACTGGTAGGGCCGTTATTTCATTAGACACGATATTGTATTAGTACATATTGTAAAGGCGCAGCTCATCCAAAAATTAAAAATATATTTTTCCTCTTACCTGTAGTACTACTTCTGGTATTCTTACAGTAAATCAGCTGTTTCTCTAAGTTACAATGACCTAGCCACATAAAAATGCTTATCCACTGTTTTAATATATATTTTGAGCGACTGCTTTTGCAGAAGTAGAGGCTTTATCCTATATTTAAGGTTTTGGATATTAGTTTTTCATTTATTGCATGCCTCTTGTGAATAACACAAATATCCAGACTCAAGAAGATATAAAATGTAAGCCTTTAGAAACTAACATTAAATCAATCCCAATTTTCTAATGTATTGTCTTATGTATTTTACAGATACAATGCACATTACATTCACTGAACACATGCCATGATGCATCACCAACATACAGCACAATCTTGTTTACCCATACTTGTATGTTTGTAAGGACATACAAGTGGTTGACCTTTTCCTTGTTCTCTGTGGCATTTGCAGGTCCCCGCCTCAGCCTCTCCCCAACACATAGGCAAGAGCTGATAAAATAACGTACATCCAAACAGCCTATGTATATTGTCAAACATTTACCCCGCTGCTCGCCGCCAATTATTCTAATTACATACTTTGCAACAGTGCAATTTTCTGTAGAGGCTGTTATGGTGACAAGTGAGGAGCCGCATTCACGGGCTTCCATTCTATCCTTAGCGTTCTCTAAAGCCCCTCGGAGGAGGGTGCTTGTTTTGTATGGTAAACAAGACTTCAGCGGATTATGCTATAAAGCTATTCTGCGGTTAGAGGTCCTTAGAAACGGGGCACGTTCACCAAATCCTGAAACAGCTGCTGACATTTTATAAGCCTAATGGCAAACAATGTGGATATTGGTTAATGTGATGTACAGTATGTGGCTGGTTACCAAACAACTGTGAGCTCAACTAAGAGTCTGTTTGTTTCCTACGAATATACTGAGTAGTATGGTAATGTGTGTAGAAGATGATGAGTTTTCTTTGTGAGCTCTCAAACACGATTGGAAAAAGATGTGTCCTGCAATACTGCACTGCATGACAATCATCTGGGTAGGGAGGCATGTTCTAACAATGGGCCCCTGGGTATAGACAACACCTCTCCTACATTTTCGTGGTTGTTTAGACCTCTTTTGTAGTCATTTTGAGTCAATTTGTAATTGCTTCTGGTCTCCTTGTAGTCGTTTTAAGTCCCTTAGTGGTTGTTTTGCAACTTTTTGTTGTCAATTTGTGTCTTTTTTGGTCATTTTGTATCTCTCTGTAGCTGCTTTGTGGACATTTATTTCTTTCAGGTAATTTTGAGTCTTCCTGATTGGTCTGGTCTCTTTGTAGTTTCTTTGCAATTTGTTGTACTCTTTTTGTATCTCTCTGCAGCCATTTTGGGTGTCTTTTCTCTTGCTTTGCAACTTTTGGTAGTTGCTTTGCATCTCTTTGCAGTCATTTTGATTCTCTTTGTAAATACTTTGCGTCTCTTTGTAAAGTTGTGTAATTTGGGGTCTCTTTGTAGTCATTTTAGTCTCTTTGTAGTTGATTGCTGTCTCTTTGTAGTTGATTTGTAGTTAAGTTGTACTGTTTTTTTTGTCTTTGTAGTCATTTTGAGTCTCATTGTTGTCATTTTGTGTCTCTTTGAAGTTGCTTTGTCTCTCTTTGTAGTTGCCTTGTTTCTATATAGTCATGTGTGTCTCTTTGAAGTAGCTTTGTGTCTCTTTGTAGTTCTTTTGTCTCTTTGGATTTGCTTTTGTGTCTCTTTGTGGTCATTTTCTGTCTCTTTGTCATTATTTTGTGTCTCTTTGCAGTTGATTTGTGTGTTTTTGTAGTTATTTTGTCTCTTTGTAGTGATTTTGTGTCTTTGTAGTTGCTTTGTCTCTTTGTAGTTCTTTTGTGTCTCTTTGTAGTTGCCTTGTTTCTGTATAGTCATTTTGTCTCTTCGAAGTTGCTTTGTGTCTCTTTGTAGGTCTTTTGTGTCTTTGTAGTTGCCTTGTTTCTATATAGTCATGTGTGTCTCTGGTGTCTCTTTGAAGTTGCTTTGTGTCTCTTTGTAGTCATTTTGTGTCTCTTTGTAGATGCCTTGTTTCTGTATAGTCATTTGTGTCTCTTTGAAGTTGCTTTGTGTCTCTTTGTAGTTTTTTTGTGTCTCTTTGTAGTTGCCTTGTTTATGTATAGTCATTTGTGTCTCTTTGTAGTTGCTTTGTGTCTCTTTGTAGTTCTCCTGTCTCTTTGAAGTTGCTTTGTGTCTCTTTGTAGTCATTTTGTGTCTCTTTGTAGTTATATTGTGTCTCTTTGTAGTTGCCTTGTTTCTGTATAGTTATTTGTGTCTCTTGGAAGTTGCTTTGTGTCTCTTCGTAGTTACTTTGTGTCTCTTTTAAAATTGCTTTGCAACTTTGTGTAGTCATTTTGTGTCTCTTTTGTAGTTGCTTTGCAACTTTGAGTAGTCACTTTATGTCTCTTTGTAGGCAACCCATGTCTCCTTGTGGTTGTTTTGCATCTCCTTATAGACATTTAATTTCTTTGTGCTCATTTTGAGTCCCTTTCTTGTCGGTACATAAGTGAGAGCACATGACCCAGTTTGACACTTTGGGCCCCTGGGCCTGTGCCCGGTAGGCCTGTTCCGTAATCCATTCAAGTGGGAAGGGGTTAATAAACTGTGGCACACACAAAAATTATTTTGTGATGTAGCAGTTTGATACAGTGCAGTATACTTGTTTCCACAGGCAATCCAAAGCCAGCATGTCTTTTGAAGAGTTTGATGCATTCCTTGTATAAAGAGGATAAAAAAGAGTTTCTTGCTTATAATCTTTTAGCTGTCAGTATTTTAATCCAGATTTCACATTGAAGGATGCATATGAAGAAAATGACTGTGCTAAAACAAAGGCTTATAGTGCAGCCCTCTTGGCTGCAGACGGATTGTAACAGAAGCAACGAGTCAATTTGGTCAAGTATTTCCTAAATCCCTAGTTGAGGGTGTTTTTTTTTTAATAATAAACAAAACTCGAGCGGATTACTGTTTCACTGTTGGAGGTTGGAGGACCAAGGCCGCATTGGACAAATCCCAGAGCTTTGCCGCTGACATTTGATGAAGCCAAATGGAAAACAATATGGACATCGCCGAATCTGACAGTGGTTTAACTCTGGGGAGCTTGTTTATCACCCGTCCGTCTTTTCCTCATTTTAATCACAATCGGATTGGACTCGTCTGTATCCCCCCTCAGACGCTACGCGACCAAGTTTAATTATGATGTCATGCGGTTTGTTTTTCTCCCCTTTCATCCAGGCAGAGGAAATAAGTAGAGGGAGAAGAAGAAAAAGTAAGAATAAGATGAGACAAGACAACGTGACCAGAACAATAACATAACAACTGCGCCTACACAGTGTGGTGTCTCCTCTCCTGCTGAGGAAAGGGGCTCACACAAAAGGGAAGCACACATACAGTTGAAATCCCTCACAGTAAAATAGTTCAGCATAAATAGCACCACTCCTCTTGTTCTCTTCCAAACACTTCTGAGCTCTGTCACACTTATCCTGTGACCCTGAAAGCCAGGCTCGGACTTTGAAGCGCCACAAATGGTGCCGCCCGCTCCTAATGACACCATCCGATAGTCCATTGAGCATTTTTTTGTGTTGGACTTATTGCCACTGTCCGCTTCTCTCCTTGGAATTCCTGCGCCGATGCGGTTTTATCAGTTGTGTTTTATGTTTCCACGGGGCTGATTTCTATCATAAAAAGATGGCGTTATCTGGCACTGCTGTCTGCTTGAGCTGGAAGGCAACTGCCGGGAGAAATTTAGCAGAAATCGATAAGTAGCTTCCCATTATTCTTTTATTCTATCACACAGAAAATGGTATGATTTAGTTGCTAAAATGACTAAATTAATCACGATGGTAACTTGTTCCGCTGCTGAGGAAATGCATTAATTTAAATTAATTTTAATTCCAGCTACTCAAATAGAGACTGCAGCATTCATCTAAAAGAAATTCAAGGGGACAAAGGTAGACGGACAAAAAACCCACACTGAAGACAAAGATATGAGGTCGCGATCCGTATTTAGTTTGTCAAGACAAAGAGCGTGAATTTCAATCACGTTTTGTTAACATAACCTTGTTTTACATATGGTAATCCACAAGACAAGCGCCATCGGAAAAGATCAATAGCATGATAAAGGCAATTGCTCCTGGCAGTGTGTGTGTGTGTGTGTGTGTGTGTGTGTGTGTTTGCATGTGTTGTGGCTCCATACAAACCATGTCCTTCACCTTGACTCTGCATATCAGCCAAAAAACCAACACAATTTCCCGTCTTTTTATGAGGTTGCCGCAAACAATTTGAGACCCCCTCAACCTTTGTGGTGTATTTCACCGCTTCCCCTGGCTGAATAAAATCAGCCCTGCCTATATGCATCCTTGGAATTTACTCAAACTCACTCCAGGCAAATATCACAGCATATTCCAGTATGCTTTTTTCTCACCATCATGCTGCAAAATAGGACACAACTTCGAGTTTCTCAATTTAGCCCTGTGAGATTTTGGTTTCTTCTTACCCATGTTTGAAAGTACGCCCGCCATCCCTCCCCTCCTCTTCCTTCCCCCCGAAAAACACTGTCAACGCAGTCCTCATGCTTTTGTTCCTCGCTCCTGACAATCAACACCAAGGTTTCTGATCTGTTATTCCTTTCTATTCTGCTGCATTCCCCAAAAGCCCTCAAGCATGATAAATAAATGATCAAAATGTGAGCAGCGCTAACTGTTGATGTCGATCACCTTTTTGGATTCATGAGTCTGATGACGGGACGGAAGCTTTAATCAATAGGGGTAGTTCCATCTATAGATAAATACGGAGCTTGATGATGAAACCTCGGGGCATAGATGACGGCGTTCCTGTAAATGATTCCTTTTTGAATGAGTGTGACACCAATCGTAAGCTTGTTGACCGGAATATCACCGGGGCCGACTGGGACGAGCGGTGGAGAAAAGCGCTCCACAGAGCAGGAGCGACTTGGTAGCCTCAAATCCAAGTATGCAAAAACACACTTAACAAAACCTTTGGTCACAAAGACAGAGAGATGAAACAATGGGAACAAACACTCGGCACATTCTGGGGTTTGAAGCCAGAGATTTTGTTCCTTGGTCAGATGTGTGTATGTGTGTGTAGCTCTTCTCCAGAGGTGTAAACAAGCCGATATTCATACCAGGCGAGCTCCCTCATTCTTGCTTGTTTGACTATTTTGTTGTTGGGAGTCGACTCAGTGAGATTTTTCAGTTCATTAGCCAGTTCTTCCCAACACAAGTTTTAATGGTTAGCATGCATAATTGCTTGTATTTTCAGGGAGACAGCAATGATTCCCTTGCACATATGAGCAAATACAAAGCCTTAGATTAACAGTTGTACACAGATTCGGCACTTCTGTGCTCATCTTGCAAAGAGTCCTCTTTTTTTTTTCTTGTAACTTCAGCGTCAGCACTGGGGGGACACATGAAATGGAATTCAGGAATCCTGTGGGATCCGGGGGGATGGGAGTCAATTTCAATATTCATCCCATGACTGGGACTGGACAGGAAAAGTCAACAGCAGCAGGCAGGATAGAAATCATAACTGAATGAAATCTTTATTGCCCCAGGGAGAATTTGCTTTGCACAAATGAGCAAGAAAGCATCAGGAGAGACAGGTGACTGAGGTAAACATACTTGTTTAATACAGATTACAGGTGTACAGATGATGTGATGATTATGGATTTGATAGGTTTTTGGTGCTTGGACTCTAGAGGGAGATCTGTAATTGAGAGGCATCTGAGCAGCAGCAAGATAAACCCCTTCTGTAGTAGACACTGGTGGTGGTGGCCGATGACTCTGACTGATGGTTGATGACTCTGCGGATTCATCGGCCATCAGTCAAAGACTAGGACGCTGATGGGCAAACATGAAAGGTGTGTCGCTTTGCTATTGGTTAAATGTGATCAGCTAATAGAACAGTTTTGACACCCCCTGACAATGACGGCAAGAAATTATGAGTGCATGCTCGTGAGGAGTGAATTACGAATGCTATTAGAAATTAAAGCTGCGAGCAGCATTGGGCGGGAACTCGGACTCTTGCCATTTCAGCCTCCACCTTGCGTAGACAGTGCGAATTATTTGTAAGACACCAAATGTCAAGAAAACAAGAAATGTCAAGAGTAGGCAAGGTCATTTTGGCAATAGAGGGACTTGATATTAATATTACAGTACGTTACGATATGTATTTAACAGTCACAAAAGTAAGAAATTACAGATCAAAGCATGCAAAAGTATAGTCTCCCCGACTGAACTTTTGCTAAAGTTTCTTTCGGCTAGCAAGGCAAAGTTCGTCAGCAGCCATTCGTTCATCTCCGCTGAGCAAAGCACACATGTTGCTTTTTGTTTGAAGTAAAATGGATTGTTTGTTGAAATGTTATCAGGATTGCGATGCTAATTTCTGCCAGCCTGTTACTGGTAATTCCCATTATGTGTTAGCACTGAGCTAACAGACTAATGGCCATACAAGGAATCGCCTTTGTGTTTGGTTCATAGGCAATAAATTGATTCAGGGGTTAGGGACTGGAGTGAAAATCCGCTCCCATGTCCTGGGGTTCTCCCCTAGGAAATTTTGAGCATCAAACACTTCATTTCCTGCCTTCTGTTGAACTTTCCTACGGCAATTTTTGCCCGTTCTGTATCAATATATGGTGGAAATTTGATTTCGTCAAAAATAAAAGTCCTCTGCTACTGTCTGTCTTCTGTGTCCCTGTGTCTACACCTATGTATTCAGCATTATGTGGTAATTTAAAAAGGCTTTGGCCGTATTTCCTGGCCATCAGATGACATCAGCGCTTACTCATAGCTCAGCTGGACCTATGGTGTGAAAGGCTAAAGAGCAGGAAGTGATAGACCTGCTAATGACTCCAAACTAGTAAGAGCAGGATTTTATTTTATTTTATTTAATAAATGTGTTGTGTTCTGATTCTGTCAGCCGAGTCTGACCAAGGACGTCAGACACTGACGAGAGCCAAGGTTCAGCTCACGAGGGAAAGAGACTTAACTGTAGAAATCACTTGGAGCAAAAAAACGTCCCCGCACACAGACTCCTACAGCACTGCTCCACTCTTGATAAGTTGCTATAGGAATTTAATTGAAGAGATAAATCACATGAAATGTATAAAATGGCAATGTGCCTGCACCAGTTCACAGAAGTATGCAATTAAAATTAAGTAAAAGTCATCTGTTTTCCCCAGTCACTGCAACTTTCTTTTCTTTTTCAACATCAACAATATCTGCTACAAAATACATTTATATCCATGTGTAGTATGTATTTGCAGTGTTTTTGTCTCTGCTGATTGAAACATGAATGCCAGTTTATTAATCATGGGTTACCAACCAAAACAGTTGTATAATAATATAATGACCCAATCCCAATTCCTATCTTAACCCTCAATCTTAACTTTCAAGCTCAACCCTCAATCTCACTAGCCCTTAAAAACCAAGTGTTAGGGCTATCTTGAGACTTAGAAATGGGACACCCCTGAAAGGCACATACGTCTTAAAACTATGGGGGGAAGTAATACGCCAAAGCTCCATCCAGTCTGTCAATTCAAAAGAAGAAGAAGGTACATTAGGTCATCAGTAGTCGTAGAAGAAGAAGGTTACAGACGAACGATACGAATCATGCCGTCTGCAGCTGCGGCTACAATAGATGACACCGTCCGGTCATCTTACAAAAATGTCGGTGCAAACATTTCACGTATATTGATAAAACTTAACAACATTACCAACAAGTTAAGTTAACGTTATGGCTTGTGTGCACCGCGACGGCTAACATTAACGTTACTGACTATCGATCGTTAGCGAAAAAATGTGTTCGTGTTTACGCTACAAAGAGGTCTAAAATCCATAAAATGACATTTAACGAAGATATTACAATGCTTATCATAATTTTAAACTCATATTTGCAAGGACAATACTCACAGTTATAACTCTATAACTTTTTACCGCTTTCCGCCGCCATCTTGCTTTGAATGAACCATACGGACTCGGCTGATTTCGGCTGGGCTCGGACGAAGTGTGGTGCTGGAAAATCTCAAAAGTAAGGGACATACAGCCCTTAATCTTCACCCTTAACTCAACACACTGAGAATCGGGAAAGCACTAGCACTTCGCGGGAGCGCGGATTTTTGAGACTGAGGGTTAAGATTGAGGGTTAAGATAGGAATTGGGATTGGGCCAATGTCTGCTGTGGCTCCAGAGGACAGAACTTTGTCAATTCTTACATAATGGCTGTCAGTATGTCAATATCCACACAGGTTATGAAGGAAAACGGGGGTAGCTTTTTGTAGTTCTCCACTCTCAAAATTTCTGCTCAGGCCATACCCACTTACAGCTTAAGCCCCAGCTACTTCCTGTTTAAACTCCACCAATTCCAAGCACAGATATCAATATAGACCACCGATACAGCCGTTACACAATAATGTAATAGATAAGCATATTTTAGTGAATTAATGCACATTTTGAGACGGTATAGCAGCACTAACATTACTTTAGCATTAGCCTGTGTTTAGTCGATGTGCTATGACATTATCATGCAGGGGTTTGCAACATCAAGAACTACAGGTCCTTGGCTCACTTGTTATTCAATTGCTAAACAATTTAACATGTTGTGAATCCCTTTTGTTTAACCAGAAAGAGTCTCAAAATCGCCATCACCAAACCCACCAGACTCTATTTAAATAGTCATTTTAGCAAGTAGAGTCGGTATATTATCACACCTAACTAGGTGGATTAAGGGTTGCTAAGTTAAATAAAGATGGTGTCTGAGTTTAATTTTGTTTCCATCAACTTTGAATGAAGTTTGTTTTACAATGATATACGTACTTTTTTTGAAATGGCTTCAGGTGGATTTAAGAATACCAATTTTGGGTCTGTTTCTGATTAAACAAAAATGATCTTTATCTCTTTGGGGATCATTTCGACAATTTTGTCTGACACTTAAAACAAGATGAACACTGCAGTGGCAAAACCCAAGCACTTTTTTAATGGATATAATCAGACAGTTTGAAACAGAAAGCGAGCTTTAATGTAGCTGATCGAAAACACCCAGCACAGGTAGGCCACTCAAAGTCCAAATGAAAGCAGAACAAAAACCAAACTGAAAACCAACGGGGAAAAACACGAACAGGGATGAATGCAAGAATGACAACAGAATGCACCCAGGAGGAACACAGATGAACTGACCAAGAACAAAGGGAAACACACAGGTGTGTATATATACACAGAAAACGAATCACAAGAACAAGACACAGCTGGAGTAGAAGACATGGGCCAAACTTGGGGAATGGAGTTTGGCTAACAACAAGGCTGGAGCAGACAAGACGAATGCAGAACAGGTGTGAAAGGAAGACTCTGGGAACAAGGAAGGACTAACGAGACATCATGCAAACTATACATTACTGGTCAGTGTTTTAGACTTAATTTCTGTATGAACACTGTCGTAATATATAGTAAGTGTTTGTCATTGTCACATAGACGGCAAGTAAGTTTAGATTGTTTGGGAAGTTCAGAGGAGCAATACCACACAACAAAGGTACAACTTTCAGAAAACTAAATGCAAAGATGCTCAGAAATTGAAATATATAGCCATTTAGTTCAGGCAAGTTTAGTGTGCCAGACAGACAGGAAGCTTTATCAAACAGACAGTAAAAAATACTATTCCACTAAAATGTCAATATCTGAGTCTCCGTCTGGAGTAAAACTCCATTAGGCATTGGTGCAATGTAAGGGAGCATGCAAGGTAGAGTTAAAATAAGGCTACAGTTATATAAAATGACAATATGGCGTGATATCGTAAAACATATCCAAACATTTCTCTCCCCCCTGTCTGCCGTTATTTGCCAGTGACTGAACAAAATGTCAGAACAGTCCACCTGGAGAGTACCGGGCAGATGGAGAGGACTCTCTGCTGGAACTCAAAGCTCTTGACAGCATGGGAGTTCAGGAGGCTTGCACAAAACGCCTAGAGGGAACTGAACAGAAGCCCAAAAAATCTACACATCACAACTAAGGTATCCACAATGAGGTGCATTTATGTGGAAGAGGAGAGCGCAGTCAAAGGTCTGAAGACAGCTGAGTGTGTTTTGAGTGTGTTTCTCCATTCTTGATTATACCAGACGTAGAGTTGGGAAACAAAGAGAGGAAAGGTGTGACCTACTGAATTTTAGCCTAAAACATTCATAAAATGGACTAATATTAGCAGAATGTGAGGAAGTAAGTATGTTTTGCCATATGTTGAATGGGTCCATGTATTGTGTTGCAGAGATCTGCCTTCAGTCCAACATCAGAGTACAAAGACATAGAGCCCCTGGGCTTGTCTGTAGGGTTGGGTGATTCAACAAATGCCCATTCCTATTCCCAGGTCGTCAAATACCGAAGCTTTGTCGCGACCCTCAGCAAGTGATAACGCCCAGTGCATCTCATAAAGATGTTAATTAACTCAGATGTAAACCCATCCATGGCAATATTAGACAATGAGATCAACTAACACAGTATATAAAGCGGGGGAGTCCATGCAGGGTGAGGCAAGGGGGGAATTGGTCAAACAAACTGGACTTTCACCCAGGAAACCGCAGTTTGTGTCCCATAGAAAACCAAAAGTCCAGTGTGTGGGTATTAGATGGATATATTTGCAGAAACTGAATGTAATATTCATAACTATGTTTCATTATTGTACAATTGCCTGAAACTAAGACTTGTGTTGTTAACATGATTAGGTTCATTTTGTCTACTCAACTGAATAGTATAGAGGTTTTTCTTTTTTCAGGCAGATCTGTCAGATTGCCAGGCCGGTCACATCTTCAAGGAAACACCAGCTGATAAAGACACGTCACGATGCACGTCACATGACGCTTCTGAAGAAGACTGAAGTTGATAGTCACAACATGTCAAGGTAAAGCAAAAACTCTGAATCTCTTTGTCTGAAAAACAAAAAACCTCTATACTATTTGTTGTGTGTTTGGTACTTTAAAATTAGCTGTTTTTGTCTACATATGAAGCAGGTCCTCTTCCACAGAGTCCACCATAGGCCCGTTTCCACTGAAGAAGTTCCAGGTACTATCTGGGGGGCAGGAACTACTACAGGAACGTCCGCTCACTCAGCCCTCTCAACCGCCGTGTCTCCACTGAGAGAGTGGAGTAGGAGGAAGGTTCCTGTAAAGTTACCAGGCTCTGGATGTGACGTAATCGTTGCGCAACCATTTTGACCGGGGCGATGCAGCGTTAGCTGTTAGCCCTTAGCGGTGTCTGTAATACTCAGTAACTCAATAAACGGTCCGTGATTTTTTTTTTTTTTTTTTCCAGTGGATGTCTTAGTTACAACATGATTGAGCTAACTGGAGTAGTTTCATGTCGTATCCGACAACGGGAGGCTTTTAACAGATGACGTCCTGATGTTAGCTTTGCTGCTAGTGTTAGCTGTCCCTGTCAGCTGCAGCCCCTGATGCTTTCTAGACATCGTGATTTCCCAAAACTGAATAAATACCACACACAGCAACACAAAACTGCTTTGCTAGCTCAGTCATGTTGTAACTAAGATATCCGCTGGAAAAAATATTTTTTTCACGGACCATTTATTGAGTTACTGAAGCTATGAACGAGCTAACCCTCATCTGCTGAGTTTTAAAAATGCCGGCTATTTTGCCGCTTTCTGTTGACGTCACATCCCGTCTTGAGTATATCCAATCAGCACCAAGTAATCCCCAAGCCCCAGCTAGGAGTTTCTGGGGCCGTTCGGAGTAACCTACTCCAAGGCAGGGACTCTGTCCTTCGGGAGTGGTTCCTGCGGTGGAGACACGCACCAACAGCCCCGTAAAATTACCCCAAAGTTCCCGCGGTGGAAACGGGCCTCATGTTGTTTCTAAAGTACCCCAGAACGGACAAACCAAACACTGGCTTTAGACAGGTCCATTTGCATTTCAGCATTTTGGAAACAGCCATTGTAGTTCTTCGACATGCACAGGAGAAGTTTCAGTTGGTTGCAATTTGCAACTTCACCACTAGATGCCACTAAATCCTACACAGTAGACCTTTTTAACTTCACGTTTTGTTGCCTTAACCTAACCGTGACCCTTTCACAACATGCACCACATATTACAATGTGTTTCAGGGAGAGGCTAAAGGGATCCCTGTCACTATTTGACGCTGAAGGCAACGACAAAGCATCAGCATTTTAATGATGGTGCCGATATTTGGGGCAAGGTGGGGTACACTCTGGACAGGTCGTCTGACACACAGAGGCAGACAACCATTCACACTCACATTCACCTACGGCCAATTTAGAGTCACCAGTCAACCTTCCTGTCTTTGGACTGTTGTTGGACTTTACTTTGCTGTGACTTCTCTATAAATGCAGTCTTTTTAAAAAACCTATCTAGGGGAATATCCATTGTACAAGATGGACAGTGGGTTTTGAGTGCAGCTATGGAAATTATGCAGTGCCTATAGGGACTTTTTTAATGCAAAAAAGATATGTGGTTTAAAGATGCAGAAGTTTAAGGACAGAGGATGTGAAAGGACACAATGACCTATTTGCATTGTGCTTCTTAAAGATTTGCGAATTGCAGATATTGGAAAGTCCGTTGGGATAACAATGGCGGCAAAAATATTCACTATGGGACTGCTTATACCATGAATGCTATAGGATCAAATGTATTTTATGTAAGTTTATTCCACCCCTGCAGCAGAATGTAGACTATCCACTTGCAATAATAAAGCATATATCTGCATATTCTTGCAGCGTTTATCTTTTCTTCCTTCAATTGTATGGTTTGTTTTTGCTAATAAAATGATTTTTACCTTGCTGAAATTGTTAGCATACCATATGTGCTGCAGATTTTTATTGTTTTTGGCTCGGCTAATAGCCTCTTTGAAATGATGGATGAAAACACCACCTGCTGAGGAGCTTTGTTACATTTCCGTTCATAAGTTGCCCAAGACTGTATCTCTCTAATGAAAATATGGATCACCGGCCGTAAGTTCTCATCTGCTCTACATGGTCATGAGCAATCTGCCCCCCTAAGCCTGTTCCTATTCTTGTTTTTGTGGTATTAAGCACTCTCTGTTGGTGTGCTGGCAGGCATAGATGTGTTTTTTTTGTTTTTTTTTCCCAATTACGACAGTGGAGGGAAGTCTGTGGGGGCTCAGGTCAAGTTCTGTAGGTTTCTAGCCCTTAAGGGCTTGTTATGGATCTCAAACTCATCTCTGTGAGCTGTCTTAACTCCTGCGGTCGACACAGTTTCGACCTTTCCATCCAAGAGCACTTCTTTTTATGGGACATTGCGGGTGCAGAAGGGTGGGGGTGTTATTCCTATTTATTTTTTCACCAGCGCTGCATTTATGTTGACAGTTAATTTAAGCGGATCAAGGTGTCCAGTTGCCTTGTCTAAAGCAAAGGCTTAGTATGACAAATAGCAGGGCAGTAAACTCCAAAGTCTATCTCTTCAGCTGCACTGCCCACTCTCTGTCTGCGAAGATTAACCTTTCCGGCTCTGGTGACACGGTTTCGATTATTTCCATAGTCGGCCTCGGAGCAGCGTGAGCGGAGAGCGCAGCCTGGATTCACAGGATCCTGACAAACATCCCCATTTCAATTTAGAGGACAAAAAAAAGAAGTGAGACCAAAGACTGAAGAGCAGAGAGAGAAAGCCAGAAAGAGGGTAACTGCTGCGATGTTCAGGAGCAGCTCAGCGCATCAATTAGGACTGCTTTATGTCTCCTCCTCTTACACAAAGGGATGTGACTGGATCTGGCATTTCTAAAGCACAAAGTAATGAAGCAGGCACAAGTTTGAACTTTGAAACAGTTATAGAATAGTTAGTGTCTTTGCTAATTTGTGTCACTCATCGTGCGAGATCGACTAGGCTTAAAAATAAAAGCATTAGTTGGAGTCTCCACCATTCACCAGACAAATCTGTGGGCTCTTGTTTTATTTGCTCTGGCAGATGCGTTTGGTCCCTTTCCCGTTTAGACAGATTTCCAGCCAGCCTGGGCCACGCTGGAACAGTCCCAACTGTTTATCTAATGTGGGGCGTGCTTCAGGCGATGACTGACAACTTGCGGAGACTTGATGCTTTACACAAAATACGTGATGCCAACATTTTGGGCTCACGCACTCTTGCGACAGGGATGCCTTCAGCCTGCATATCAGTTGACAAATAATTAAAATTTAACCCTTTAAACTCTGCAGTGGAAATGGTCCAACAGTGCCGACATTGGTATTTTTGTGTATTGTGATGTCATTTCTGATGAAACACATATACACAGGGAGCGATGAGGCCGGAGTCTAGACGCCGTTTTGCTGTTGAAATTAACTTTTAAAACATGAGTTGTCTGACTGAATGTGACACATACTGTAGCGCAAGAGCAAATGCTCAAGCTATTATGGTTTTGACACAGGATTATGCAAACCAAGATCTCCCACGGCCATTACAGGGAAATTCCTGGGAAATTACGGCAAAATAGTACATTTGCACCACATGTAAGGTAAGGCTAGGTAACATAAGGTCATGATGTGATGATGGGGAGGACAGAAGCCTTAGCTTTCTGCCGCAGAAAGAATGAATGTTCTAGCTGTTATGATTCTTATTTTAGGTATGTTTAAAAGGGATCATGCAAGCAACAATCTTCAAAAGCCATCACCGGGATGTCCATTTTTTAAAGGGTTAAATCCAGAAGAACAAAAACAAAGTAACTAAAAATAAAAATTGGTGGACATTTTGACACAATAAATCCCTCAAACCAACAGAGTGCTCCTGTGCACTTAGCCTAATAGCATAATCTAAACCCCACAGTCCACAGGCAGGTTTGAAAGGCATGTTTTCTCAACCATATTTGCCAAAATTGCACCTTTTATCATAACCAGAAGCTGCAAAAACAGAGGGTATTCTCTAACCCTTGAACGAATCATGTGTGACAGGAAAAAAAACCAAAACAATTTAAGCAAAATTACTTTCTTCTACATGCGTCATTAAAAATATTGCCAAAAATAAACTGTTTGTACAAACCAGATCCTGCAAAAAGCATTAAATTCTGTGCCCCTCAGTGCAACCATAAATGATATGACAAAAAAAGTGAATATTTGACTTAAACAAAGCAGACTGGAAAAGTTTTAAACTGTAAATAATTCAATAGCATATGGAGCATCCATTCTTTTCAGTATTTTTAATACTTGTGTGAGCTTGAAAAATGTTTATGTAGAGTAATGATTTATAGTGTTATAACTGTTATACAGCATAGAATACACTTTTGAGTTTTCCCAACTTCTAGCCATTACTGTGCTGTGTCCATAGAGGTGCAAGGGTTATATATTGCATTGAAAAATGAAGCCATAGTGAGGAAAATGTGACAGTAGTAAAAAAAATCTGCTCGGCTTTGTTATTATTTTTTTTCTCGATTGATGAGTAGGTTACTCATGTAATGTATAGCAAACTTAAAGTTTTGAAAATGTCGTGGCATGTTGTGGCAATTGCACATATGTAATGAGAATAATGTCTGGCCCTTAGCTTTCTGAAAATGCAGCCCCCTGAGCAATACTGTTGAATAGCCGTGGTGTGCTACCCTGGAAATCCAGAGTTCTTGCAAGAGCACAATTTGAATTTGCTCAGCGAGTCACTCTGGCAATCAGTAATGATGCTCATTACCCATGCTCTTGTAGCCGAGCTGCACCAATCACATCGGTGTATCTGATATAGGCGGGCCAGAGGTGAGCTAAACAGATGACGACAGCACTGCGACGACAAAGTCCGGAATCAGTCAGTAAACATTGCAAGATGGCTACGGATGAACACCAGTTGTTTGAAATGGCTTTGGCCACTACAATGAACGAGTTAGACTTGGCTTTTTCTCTAAAAGAGGAACAGAAGACGGCGCTTGAATCTTTCCTTTGCAAGAAGAACGTTTTTGCTGTTTTGCCGACCGGATACGGCAAGAGTCTAATCTACCAGTTAGCTCCGCTGGTAGCTAAGCTCTGGATACGTCACCCCGTGTGTTGTTCTGATTGGTCGTAGTGTTATCCAACTGTGTACAGTGATATTTTCAAATGCATGCTTGGTGCCGCCCTCGAGTTGGGCCATTTGCATTACTCATAGCCAGACCCTAAATCTTTCTAGGTTTGGGTCTGGATTTCCAGGCTTGTGGTGTGCAGTGAGCATAAATCTAGCTTAGCAAAGAGGAGCACTATTAAGGCATTTTCAAAAAAATGAAAATAAACAAGATGGATGCAGTGTATGTGGATCTTTCTCTTGAAGTACTATTTTCAAGTCTACTGGCAAAACACAATCAAGGCTTATGTCTGCACACTGCAGTCTGTTTATAATTGTCTCATTCAGAGCTCTGATTGGTTGTAGGTCCATCCAGTTGCATGCATTGGAAATCAAAAAATGTTTTGGCTAGATATTTTCTGTGGGTCCTATGAGCAGATTCACTAACAGTATCTCAGGAAATTGGATTTACGCTAGTTTTATGTGCCCTGCGATAGTCTGGCAACCTGTCCAGGGTGTACCCCGCCTCTCGCCCAATGTCAGCTGGGATAGGCTCCAGCTCCCCCACAACCCTCAAGAGGATAAGCAGTAGAAGATGGATGGATAGTTTTATGTGGCTGTGCACGTTTGATCAGGGGTGTGGCCTGCAGTCATGAATTGGACTTGATTAAAACTTGAGTCACAAATTTGATGACTATAGACCCGTCTTGACAAAATCAAAAAAGACTTGCAGATCGAATTGGAGTTAAGCACCAATGACTTAAACTTGAGACTTGAGCCTTTTGCCTTGAAAATACTTCATACCTTCTGTATTTATTTAACAAAGTGTGTCACAAATGAATTAAGTTACTGTGCAACTAACATTAACACTATTAACTCCCAGCAAGTCCACACACAAGTCCCCAGATTCACTTAGTTTGGACCACAACAGCATTTAATCAAGTTTGTTTGTGCACATAAACAACGTGGTGGTCAACAAAATACATATTGCAGTATGCACGGACATCCAGAGAGATCTCGGAATAGAACTGTTGCGCCTTCGCATCAAAAAGGGGCCAGTTGAGGTGGCAGGAACTTCCCACTGGTCCGACAGCCCATTGTTCTGACCATGTTAAACCCATTGTTCCGAAGTCCGTTCTGAAATCATCATGATGCCCTGTGGTTAAGGTCTGGTTAGGTTTAGGCACAAAAACCACTTGGATAGGGTTAGGAAAAGATCATGGTGTGGGTTAAAATGAAAAAGAGAGTGACAAACACATAAGCTGTGAGCCTGCTCCGCCTCAAGCCTTTCCCAGCTGACCCAGAACCAGTCGCGGCGCACCATCAAGGCAGAAATACGCCCACCGGGAGCCGTTCAGCACCGCAGACCGTTGGACCAATGGGCTGTCGGACCAATGAGATGGACCCGAGGTGGCTCGGGCGTCTGATCAGAATGCCTCCTGGGCACCTCCCATCAGAGGTGTTCTGGGCATGTCCAACTGGTGGTAGGCCCAGGACAGACCCAGAACACACTGGAGGCATTTATATATCTCATCTGGCTTGGGAACGCCTTGGGGTCCCCGAGAAGTAGCTGGAAAGCATTGTTGGAGTAAGGGGCATTTGGAATACTTTACTCAGCCTGCTGCCCCCTCTATAAGCAGTTGAAAATAGATGGATGGATGGAGTATGCAAAATGTACGTCTCGAAAACTACAGATGCATCAACTTCCTTTTAACAGAGTAACCTTTCAACAAACTTGTTTTAACAAATGAATACAAATTTTAAAAGTATTCATGTTATTTGTAAATGTATGTAATGTAATATGACTATTTAGGACTTGAAATTCCAAGTTTAGGACTTGGGACTTAAGTGCAAAGACTTGAGGCCTCCTTGTGACTTGCAAAGCAATGACAACCCCTGCATTTGGCATCCACTTGCACCCCAGATGCTATTTGCTATTTCATTGAAAACTTTAAGTGTGAAATTGAAACCAATAAATGGTCATGTATTTTAGAATGCTGCTGCAGGTTACCTTTTTATTAGCACGTGCGTGGAGAAAGGACAAACCTATAAGACGCCCACGCTCTCATTTAGACAGGAACCTAACAATCATCCACAAAATCTACCACCTAATCACCAGCTCTCAGCCTTGGCCTTGATTTTTATGGGAAACAAAAGTGCTCACTCGTTCCCTGGCCTTCTCCTTTCCAGTGTTTTAAACATGGTGCTGGCATAATCAGTTTGCAGTCCACTCCAGCCAGAGGTAATTAGGAGAAATGTAATAGGGGCTGTATTGTGCAGCTTTGAAGGCTCCTTGCTGAGCTCGGAGAGGACGAACCATTGAATCAGCACGCTGCTGCCACTATATAATGCCATATTATGTCTTAATAATGGGGACGCTCAGGGAAGAAGTGAAGGGAATGTTTGGTGTTGACAAAAACATAAGGTCTGGGAGATCCTCACACAGCATCATTTGATAGTGATGCAAATTATTTTCTCAGTAGTGGAACTCTAATAATTTCCAGGTCGTTATCACCGCATGTCGTCAGTGTTCTGGCAAAAAGCTTGCAAAAGCTCGTCAAGTTATGTTCCAAATATGAGTTTTGAAGTATTTTGTTATCTTTTGCTCATTAATGCCAATGTATATTTGACACTGAGTGCTGTATCAGTGGTTTTGCAAAGATCTGGGTTTGGCAGATTTAAATCATTTTTAAACATATTAAAGGTGTCGTTTCCTGCAGCAATATGAAGGTACCCTGTTACTGTTTACACTGCCAAACTGTTATGAAGTACTTTTTGCTAATAAGAGACTTATCTAACCCTATGTATCTATGCAGCACTGATATTTATATGTGGTTGCCATCTCATGTGTTAGTTTTTATGTGTGTATTTTATTTTGCATGTTTACAGACACCGGATCTCCTGGAGAGCCAACCCAGTCTCATTCTGAAGTCGAAAAAAGCCAGAGCTTGGTCCCTCACTTCTGGTGTCCATTATCGTCAAGCGGTAGCCGGTGGCAGCAGGGGGAATGTGGCAGGACAACAGTGAAATTAAGGTGGCAGAAGTCCCAGTATGGCGGGCAGGACAGGTGGTGGATGGGACCAACAACCACCGACTTTAACCTGGGAAGCTGATGGTCACTTTCTGTAACCCCCAGTTTCCACATACTCCGCTGCGCAGCACTGCGGATCTGGAGTAGAGCTTAGATCGGGCCCAAAAAATCCAGCCCGACCCCACCCGAGCCTGTGCATGTCCTGTCCGAGCCCGGCCCATCCCTTTAACTGTAATAACGAGCCCGAGCCCGGTTTAAACCCAACATTTTTAAGGATACAAACGTGGACATTGAAGGCTGACTCTTGTCTTTCTTTCCATGGCAAGCCTTCGTCATGTGCCTCTTAAGTGTCGAGGTCCCCGTCTTTTTGCTGTCATATACCAGCATCGTGCTGCACTTGGTACACTCGACGAAGCCGACAAACATGTCGTCATCGTCGACAACTCACATCTGCGCGGCCAGTGGCGCCGTCAAGGGGGGGCCGCGGCCCTACCCCCCAGGTGTGATAAGTAGTTGGTTCCATAGCCTAGGTCTGTTATGAGGAACCCGACCCGTCCGAGCCCGAGGATAGTGGCAGGAAATTACGGTCAGGTTCAGGCTCGGGCAGAGAATCTAAGCTTTAATCTGGAGCGACCAACGATGCATACCCTCGCCTACTGGATACCTTTCTGGAGCGCCGCCTAGCTGAGCTGCAAGCTCATATGTGGGAACTGCAAAATCAAGCAATAAAAAGTGCCATTCACTCCCAAAACTTAAAACTATGGCTTTCCACTTCAACTATGAGTTTCTCCTCATCCATCTTTCCTCGGACCCTCGCACTGACAACTTGTGCGACAGGATGTGACGTGATTTCTTAAAAATTGAGAGTTTACAATCCAAAGTCGTACATTGTGTAGTATTTTGAAATTTGCCAGATGCTGTGTGCGTTCCGTTTCCCATTTGGTGCGATCTGAGCTACGTGGCTTGACGTGCTATGGACGCGCAGTTACTGAAAAATAGACCTGGCGTGTATCTCCAACGAAGCGGAGCGTCGTGGTGCTTCTGGAACGCTCCAGAGATGCTGCGCGGGTATATGGAAATTGGGGGTACGATTGTAAAGCCAAACCCTGTTCTTTTTTCCTTAATCCAACCATGTGCATATGTTTGCAAAACATAACTACATGCATTTGTTGTTGAAGGAAAAAATACATAAATGTTGGAACTATATCAGCTGGTGCAACCCTTAAAATGTTATTAGTGTATAAACTGTGAACTAAGGTATATGATGCAGCAACACCAGGTGTTTGCATAAGTCTAAGAACCCCCTTTATGTTGTGTCCGCACTGTGAGAACTAGGAACAATTGTAGTTCTTAAATCAACCACAAGAGGAACTATGAGCGACATTAGCATATGTTGATTTGCCGAACACAGCCAATGCCAACTTTGTGACACAAGAGGGCATCACGAGAATGTGTCCAAGCAAACAAAGTAAAAGAATTATAATTTTTACTTAACTTCGGAAAACTTTTAAGGGATTCCGTCCAACTGTGTAAGTCCCTCAGCTAAGGGTAAGGCCATGGTGGAAATACAATGCAATTTGGACTCTTCAAAGCAAAAACAGTGGTGCAACAACAACAGCAGGCTGACAGAGTATATCATTTCAATGTTCCTATTGGCAATGTGAATGCAAACAAAGAAAAGCCCTTAAAGGATGGAGTTCTTGGTGGAGCTACTTCATGGCAAGTTTCAACTATTAAAGCACATCGTATGCCAAAGACCTAATTGTTATTTGTGACAACATAAAAGCAGTGTACTCATACACCGAGGAGTGTGACACGTTTTGTCAGTTGATTGCACATGAAAAATATCTGCCTCTCTTAACGGAACAAACAGCATCAAAAACACAACTTGGATTTAATTGTTTTCAAAAGGAGGTCTGCTTAATGAAATACCTGTCAATCAATTTTGAAGGCAGCATTAAGAAATCTTCCCAAACTGTGCCAACAGAGCGCTAAATTACAACTGTGCCAGTGCATTGTTCTTTTCTTGTCAGTCACAATCTAAAGCTGTAAGTATACCTGCGTTATGAATATGAATACACTTCCAACTGGATTTTACTCCTTTCACAGCAGGAAGTGTGAATTACAGCCCTTTGTCAGCAACTGTGAGCGTGCTGTGTGCAGTTTAATGGACTTTTTTTTTTTTCATATTATGTAATTGCATGATTGCAGCGTATTTAAAGTCAGACACAAGAACTCCGCGCGCTGCTGCTTTATGTTACATCCATGCCAGTTTGTGCTGCTAATGTGCAAAGTTGCCAAGTGCGGCTTTAACATTGTGCTGCAGATGTAGCATCTGCTCCTTCTGTGTGTGTGTGGGAGGGTGTTTGTCTTTCACTTCTTTGTAAAAAGCCTGAATGTGCTGCTTCAAATTAACCGATCAGCTGTCTAATCCTTCACTGAAATGGTTGCACTTCAAAGGGCTCTGGCTTTCTATGCTGCCCGTCCTCAGACTGCATTGCGTGCTGTCAGTGGGCTGCTGCACTGCGAGAGCTGCTTCCCTTCTGGCCTTTTAGAACTTTTAGTCCACTTTCAAAACTGTGAAGCAGCTGATGCCTCACGCTGACCTCTGAATATCTGGGTCTCCACTCGGATGGTTTGACCCCTCAAATCATATTTGTCTAGAAGCTCTGTGCCTTTACCTCACATCCTCTTGACTAATTCCCCAGGGCTTCTTCCTTTACCTTTTCCCTCTGCTCCAGCAGACGTCTTTGCTCTGTCACATACTCCACATTCTCTCTTGTCCTCACAGCACCGACTTTAAAGTCTACGCTTCCATCATCCTTTTCTCCCTCAGACACACAGGTCTGCGTCTCTGCTTGAATAGTTGACATATCAAGTTGGATGTCTGCCCGCCGCTTTAAGCTCATCCTTGGTGGCAACATAGTGAATCCTGCCCCTACTGCTAAGCATTTTGGTGTGATCCCTGGCAGCAAATTGTCATACGAGGCCCTCATCACCGCCGCAAAACCTTCCTGCAGATTTGTGCTCTTAAAACATTGGTCAAAGCAGAATATTCACTCACCGGGGACACAGAACTGCTTGTCTGATCTCTAATCATCTCCTGTCTGCAGCTCCAGCTCATCTGGGCTCAAAGCATTTTCTCCAGCTTCTGTAATTCTACAGCTGCATGTGGTCTCCGAAACCTCAAATTTCGCCCTCATAGCTCTGCCTGCTATGTAAAAACCTGGACATTGTCCCACTAAGCTTTGGCTTTCCTCCCTCTTGACAAATAATGGAAGTTGGAGCTCACTTTTTAGAAAAACAGTCACTCCCAGTTCTGCTTGCATTAGCTAGAAACTAATCTCTTTAAGAAACACTCAACATTCCGTGTATTTCTTTCCAAGAGGGTGCCAAACTAATTGAAGACCACTGCAGTGCCTCTCCATTTCTTTTAATTATTCCACTATTTTTCTTATTTTCCATTTAGCCCTCGAGCATGCTTAGAAGAACTGCCACATTTGTTTTTTTAAGTGCATTTATACCAAATTTCCACATACTAACTGTAACACATTGTAAGCGAGATACACCGGGGATGTTCTCCGGAGCTGAACCCCGAGGCCATCAGCCACCTGCAGCCTGATGAATCTACTGACTGGGTTACCAAAGGGATGGCAGGGGCGGAGGTGAGAGATAAAGACAATGTAGGTCAAGACTGGAAAAAAAAGAAATCTGCACTTCCATTTATTGTCATATGGAATGTGTAGGCGTTGGCTAACAAGATGGATGAGCTCCCAGCACTGGCTAGGACATAGGCTAGTGGGAGTCTAATGTTCACTGAGATGTGGCTATAGCTTGTGCTCCAGCACTGGACTCCACTGGGAGCTCTCCTTGTAAGCGAAAAAGAAAGAAGAAGGGAGGGGGCGTTTTTATTCTGTCTTGATGGTATAACTCAGGGATTGTTATATATTTCTCAAGAGCAGATGTCTTGCTGGTTTGACCATATTACTGTACCTTTTTCGTCTGCCATGGCTGTTAGCATTGTAGAACATCACCCACTGAGTTATTACAAATCCAATACCCCTGCACTCTGACTTACTGAAAAGCCCTGTGATTTTTACCATGGTTACCGATTCCAATTCTACCTCATTGGGTTTTCCCATTATATCAAGTGTACAGCACTGGACTAGTTGTATGCTAATGATAACGGTGCATAAAACTCCCCTGATTTCCCCCCCATAGATCAAACCACAACCTTTTCCATCTGCTTCCAGGTATGTGCCAACTGTCAAGCAGCTGCGCATTAACCTGGGTTTTGAGTATACTATGGAGGCTATACAGTACATCAGGACTGGCTCCATTTTGGCATTTACATTTTAGGGATGGGTGAACCTTTGGATTGTTAGAATTGGATTGCTATAAAAGATGGCCATACATTAGACTGACAGGTCCCATACTCCAAAAAAAAAAGTCTGATTTCAATGTTGTTGATTTTTTATAACTCTAAAGCAGGCATAGTTGCTATATAAATACAGTGAATGTGCCTTTAAATGAGTCGTCATGACTTCCGTGAAGTTGCGATGTCACATCTATGCTATATAAAGGTAGAAAACTGCGCTACAGTGCTGTTACAGTCATTCCCCTGCTGCAATGATGGTGCAGGGAAGCCAAAAGCGCAGATATGGAAGACCTGGAAACACTGGCCAATCAGAGCAGACTGGGCTTGTAGGAGGTGGGCTTAAAGAGACAGGCGATGGAAAGTGAATAGCCTTACCCCTTGGCCCTACCACTACATTTGCGCGTTCCCATGAGGGAGCATAACGAGGGGTAGTGGGTATGAAACTAGCCCTTCGGAGCGAGGGATTTCAGATGCTGACTTGCCAGCGAATATCAGACGTCGCTATGGCTACCACCGAGCAAGAGACGGGTAAAAAAGTTCATACATAACAAACGTTACCGCTGTCACTTTGTTTGTTAGCTAGCTAGCTAGCTCGCACTATTTAGCGTCTGTCATCTGTCCTGTTGTGTTTAATTGTCGGATTTTTACGATAACACACCAGCTAGTATAACTATGCTGCCTCGTAATGTTAGCTGGTTAGCTAGCTAGCAGAAGTCCCCTGTCGTCTGTTGTTCATCAAACGAAGCATGAATGTGGCAAACGCGATCGGTAGGATGAATGAGACTTTATTGTAGATGCCGGTTGGAAATGTAGATGGCTCGCAGCTTGCTGTTTAAAATAGTTACGTATGCGTGAACGTGACCGACGCGGTGACATAGTGAGTGGTGTCCCAGTTCCTAGGAAAAGATTTCAACCCTTACACCTCATTGCTTCATTTCAAGTGCCAAGGGGTAGTGGGCAATGGGGGGTATTGGGATTGGGCCTGAGGTAGACAGTATGAGACAAATAATGTGTTTTTGAACATTAAAGCATGCGAAAATGTTCTAGAAGAATACCAAAATACAAGTATGAACCTGAAAATGAACATAACATGGGACCTTTAACTCCAATGCATAGAGGCTGGGAGGCATGGTAAAAGTCTTATTACTTTCATACATACACTGAAACATAGAAATGATAAGCAAAAAAACATCCTTGTTTAATTCAATAGAGTCAGATGTTTTGCTGGAAGTATTTGTGGTCTGGTATAATCAGTTGTTATGGCAGCTAATGTAAGTTAATCATGGCTAAATTTAGGTCAGTATTGCTGCTTAACAGCCCAGTCGCTACAAGAAAATGTTGGCATAGTTCTTCTCTGATAACCATGGTTACGTGACATTTTATACATAACATATCAATGTTTCTAAAGTGGCGTAGCATATAAACTGACTGTCTTTGGAGGGTAGGTGGGGTGGTGGATTGTGGGTCACCTAGACGAGGTGCCTGCCAAGCTGCACACCACTGTTTGAGACCAAAAAGCAGATGTTGTTTTTACCCATATATTGCTGCATTTCTTGCAGAAGAACTGCCACAAAAGCAATTATTTCTTTACTGATAAACAGCTGTTTTACCAAGACATCCAAGGTTTCTCAAATGAAATCTCACAAGCTTTGGACACTTATAAAATACTGCAAGGACTTATTTACATGATTGTCTGCACCTCTTCAACACAGGATATTTGGCAAAGGAGGAGAGACAAGTACTGTAATCATGAACGGTGTCATGACCTGTCCTGAATCACGCTCACTGAGGAATCCAAATTATTAAGAAGCGAAATATATCACACAATGAATGTGCAGAGATTTTCAGCACTGGCATCTTTAGTCTCAAACCCTGCTTGCTGCCTGCCTTCTTCAGAAACTCCAACATATCCCATCTCCCCAGGAGCAAAGGACGCTGTTGCTCTGACCTTTATAGTCATAAAGGTTTTCGAGAGACTTGTACTGCTTATCTCATATCCATCACTGACCCCTGTTAGATCCACAGCAGTTTGCCTACAACAGGTCAGCGGAGGAGATTGTTAACATGGGCCTGCACTTTATCCTACAGCAGCTTGACAGCCTGTGAACCAATGCCAGGACACTATTTGTGAACTTCAGCTGTGGGTTTAATACCATCATCCCCAGAGCTACAACAAACCGAGCCCTCCCAGCTGACTGTGCCCAATCCATCTGTTGGTGGATCACCAGCTTCCCAACTGGTAAGGCACAACAAGTGAAGCTTGAAGAGCAAAGGTTGAACACATCCTCAGCAGTGGCTGGGGATGTGGTGCTGTTCTCATTCTGTAGCAGGGGCTGCACCTTCGAAGACCTCTCTGTGAAGCTCCTAGAGTTCACTGACAGCACAACTGTTCAGCCGTCCATGTTGCCGTATTTGTGATGGTGAGGAGTCAGCGTGCTGACATGAGGTTGAATAGCTTGCTGTCAGGTTCAGCCAGAACAACCAACACACCACTAAGTCATGTCCTGGCCTGAAAAATGAAGCCAACATGGATGTGCCAAAAACTGCAGTTCCTGAAATGGCCACTTGGGCCTGGCAGTCACTATTCAAAGACCCCCATGTTAAAATGCCCAGCTTTACAGCCTGACATGAAACGGTTTCATGACTGTATGGGGCTGAATTTTATATAACTAATAACTAATTTAAATATTATAAAGACTTAAAGTTATGCATAATTAAGGCCGTGGCCTTTTTAAGTGACGATTGGGTGCAAGTGCCTACAGCACCAACGTTTCTTAGGTAACAACGGCATAACCCCAGATTCACAAAGTACTTGCTTAGCAGTCGCTGTCATTATTTAAGTGCGTTCTCAGTTCATGAACGTTAATTGTAATGATTTGGTCACCTAAAAAAGGTTTTGTTCAGTGTTTGCTTTTCCGAAGAGAATCCTTTAAGGAGCCGAACGTTTGGTTTTTAAAGTAAGTACATTTTGTTTAATGGTTTAAAGCCTGTTTTAGTGAAAATTAGCATTAGCATTATCACCGTTCACCATAGCTGCAAATGCACTTTGCTCACAAAGCTAGCATTTAGTGTCCAATATGGTCACTTCTGGCCAAAGATGTGAAAAGAGAACTGGATACAGCGACAGAGGCGGAGTTACTTGCATTTCTATTAAAGTTGCTCAGTGGTGCATGAAGCCAAAAAAGCTTGATTTCTTTCTGTTAATTTTCCCAGATTTTCACTAGCATGGGGCCCATAGAGCAACAAGAGACTTACGGTGGCCAGGTGGCTAACTTCCGTGAACTTGAATGTGGTTAAAATGATTTAATCATGTGGCTCTTCTAAACCGTAGAAATGTTATAAGACTGAATGAATCAAATCGTTGAGGTTGTGAAATTTATGCACTGATTTACAGACGTCCCTTTGACGATGGAGGTCTATGGGAAAAAGTCTTTTTGGGTGCCATGGCATCATGTGACAGACCTAGACACTGTAGTGCCACATCTGACCACTACTTAAAATTGGTTTCAAAGCCTGGCACTGTTCCTGGGGGCTCGCTTCTGGCACCAGAAATCGAAGATGGCAAAGGCCAAAATGCCAAACTCGAGACCACAAACTACTAGGTGATGTCACGCTGGCTATGTCCATTATTTTATAGTCTATGGACAGAGCCAGGCAGCATTACATCATCTAGCCAGGAATGACCTGTAGAGCAACAGAATAAGGAAACACGTCCTTGCGACCCCATTTGCAAAGTGCTTTCGGAGCATCAGGGTCGGGTCAAATATTCTTTTTTGCTTAAGAAGGTTCCGAACTGAGGGAAATAGCCCAGAAGTATGATAAGAGCTGATTGAATTCCTTGAATGCTAAGAAAATGTGCTTCAGAACTTTTAATCTCCTTCAGCATATAATGGTCTTATTGGGCAAGACAGACCATCCTTTACCAAAGGAAAGGAGATAATGCTGTCGTGTAATTCCTTGGGGCAGCAACATTTAAAGCAACTCATTCGGCCATTCACAAAAATCGTCAATTGTTTTCATAGAATCATACTAATTGGGTTTAATATCAGTGAATATGAGAGACAGGTAAGACCCAACAAGCTCAAGCCATAATAAGACCTTGAGGACTGGGTGCTGGATCCTTAATGTTAATAATTATTTTTCTAAATAAAAAAAAAAAAAAGGTAATTGGTACAGCCCCCAAATTTGACTTTCTAATACTGCCACACAAACTTATTGGGCAAGACGCCCTTCTTAAGCTTGTACCTTGGTAATTTCACAATTAATATACACAGGTGGGGTTAATTATAGATAATTATAGTTCTTATGAATTCTCCTTCACATCTTTCTTTGACCTCATAATGTTTTCCATCAAGGTCAAGGAAAAGTGTTTGAGAAAGTAAATGCTATTGATTATTCGACCGCAGCCCAGGACCACTGCACGAATGGCTTCTTTCTCTGAGCTGCCTCCCTAATGAACATGGGCATAGGCGACTTAACTTGTTACCCATGTCCTTGTTAGAAAGCACAGTTACTGCCAGAAACTAACCAAGATGAATTCTTTGTACACTGAAAAAAATACTGCTTCATCCACTGTAAAAAAAAAAAAAAAAAAATTAAGGCAACATTTTCCATCAGATAATTATGTAGATCAAGTCCTTCTATAAATTATAATTTAATTATGTAGATCAAGCAAGGCTAGTGTTTTGCAGCGATTTCTGAAAGGGTAGTCATTTGAGAAGATAACTGATTCAAAACACATACACTTGATTGGATAATTGATTACACCTCCAGTTTCAATTAAGGTCTTTTTCACATTTGGGACCATTACTGGTACAACATTCATCATTTCAGTGGTGCAGTGGTTTCTTGTTCACTTAGAGGAGATGAGGTCTTTTTTGTAAGGAGACTGGCTGGGATTACGTAAATACATCTTATTAAGCAAAGGGGGGAAAACATCCACAATGCTGTGTGTAACTCAGAAATTACTATGGAAAATTCTATGGGAAAATACAAACTTAATTTATTTTGCTCAAATTTATTTTTTCAGTGTCTCTGCAAACAGTATGAAATAAAAAAAGACTCATGGATTAAGTGAAATTTATGAACTTCAATTCCCAGAAATCTCGCAACACACTGTCAAAAAGCTAGACTCATGTTTAGAATTATTTTTCAACGCCGCATACCCAAATAATTAGACGTAAAAGGTCTAATATTGGTGAGTCCCATTGTCTGGGGACACTCACTCAATGCTGTTCAGGAAACAGCAATTAAAACTTAGTTAAATACAAACTAATTAATAACCCCCCCATGGGCAGACAATGTTAATACACTACCCAACAAAAGAATTTCATTTCAGCAAATATGGTAAATCTATGGGGTCTCATTAAGCACAGATGGCTCGTCTCCTCATTTACACACACTCTGCAAAAAAAAGAAAAAAAAAAGAAAAAAAGTAAATCCTAGATTTAAAACTCGTATTTATATAAAGACTACATCTTTTATTCAACCAAGGATTAGTCCTCCCAGCCACCAAGACATCATAAGATCCACTAATTCCTAAAAGAACAATGTCAAAATTTGTCTATCTGGCTCTCAGTTGTGCTCATTAAATAAAGCAATCACCAAATCTGGGGATTTAGCTTTAAGACATAACTGATCTCTCAGATCTTGTACATGCTGCCACTTCGGTACAGCTCTGTGTTACAATGAGGGATCAAAAATAGGAGTATTAAATGTAACCTGAGCCCAGCTGTGAGTGTCACCAAGTGCTTATTTGAGGTCATTCTGTGGTTTTTAATAAAGGTCCAATATTGAGTCCAGTTCCATGTCCTTTTTTGATATAACGCAGGTGTAGGTGCTACATATATACCATGAAAGTATCGGAATACTCTGTATTCAGAAACTGTGCCTTTAAAGGAGCCATCAGGTTGTGATGCCACAACTATACCATAGACCAAACCACACTATTACATTAACATGTTGCACAGCTTATTTTAAGAAGCTTGTCAAAATCAAAGACTTTTTTTAAATTTTTGAGTAGCATGGAATCAATATAAATAAGTTGGAATATCTTAAATAAAATAATTTGACCACAAAATGTCATCACAAGGGCGGCACGGTGGTGTGGTGGTTAGCACTCTTGCCTCACAGCAAGAGGGTTGCCGGTTCGATCCCGGGCATGGGAGCCCTTCTGTGCGGAGTTTGCATGTTCTCCCCGTGTCAGCGTGGGTTCTTTCCGGGCACTCCGGCTTCCTCCCACAGTCCAAAGACACGCAGATTGGGGACTAGGTTAATTGGTAACTCTAAATTGTCCATAGGTGTGAATGTGAGTGTGAATGGTTGTCTGTCTCTATGTGTCAGCCCTGCGATAGTCTGGCGACCTGTCCAGGGTGTACCCTGCCTCTCGCCCGATGTCAGCTGGGATAGGCTCCAGCCCCCCCCCCCCCCCCCCCCCCCCCCCCCCCCGCGACCCTCAAGAGGATGAACCGGTTAGAAGATGAATGACTGAATGTCATCACAGCTTTTAGATAAATATTAAGTTGGTGCAACTTAATTAACCTTGTCAAAGTCAAAGCAAGTAATGTTGGTTTTACTTAAATAATTGAGTTTGTCAGATGATAAAATATTAAGAGTTGGAACTACCTAATTTTATTAAGTTGAACCAGTGCATTCTTTCTTAGAGCTTAGGTTGAGAAAATTTCACAGCTTTACTCAGCCATCAGAAAAGCCGTTCCAAAGGGGAAAGTCCATACGTTTACGTGGACAGTTTAATTCCGGTTTCCATTTGCCAAAGCACGGTCTTCTATCTCCCTTCTTGGACCTTCTACCTCCCTTCTTCTCCTCAACAGACGAAGCATTAGCAGAACAAGGTTGTTGTCGTACTGCTGCTTCAAGAATATAAGCAAAACAAGCCCGAAAAAGGCACTAAGAACGACATCATCAAGCATCTTGTTATCCGGAGCAAGGACTACAGTGTTTTCTTCCGGTAAACGTAAAAACGTAACATCCACCCCGCCCCCTATCCAATCAGAAACCTTCCCTGCCTCAAACCTTATGCGGACCTGAATAAAGATGATTAAACTGATCTCCCGTGTAAACACTCATTCGGAATGAATATTTCCCATGTAAACTGCCTGGAAAGACTTTAATTCTTAATGATTTCATTCAGATTTATTTCATTCTTCTATTGCAAATATAGCATACCGTTGCTGTCTGATGAAAAACCCGTATCTCCACTTTTGACGATTTTGACTTTCTATAGTGCATGGAGTGTATATAATATTCCCTAGCAACCGTCGGCATGCGTATCCAAATGACCAATGGAAAGACCTTTTTATTACATCATCTTTACAACACGTATCTCCATTGGGTGTAAGAAGTGTCCATCAAAGCGCGGAGAAAGTCAAAATCGTCAAAAGTGGAGATACGTGTTTTTCATCGCACAACGACGATACGCTTAAACTGATATTGATTTTCTTTTTTTTTTGGCAGCTAAAATTTCTATTGCCAATGCACCCATCCATTGTTTTGCTTCCATGTTGGTAAATTTGGTTTATCAAAGATGCCAGCAAAAAACACAGAACATAAAATACGCACAACAGAAACCTTACATAGGTAGCCCTGTGGCTATACATAGGTATTTTTGCAATTCAAAGCAACGGCTTGTGTCTTCCCAGAAGTGTTAGCAGTCACCTATTGTGGCCTTTATAAGGTATATAGACCAGTAGTTCTCAAGGTGTGCCGTGGGGTTTCGTAATAACCACGCATTATTATTGCAATATTCAACTGGGCCTGTGTGCACCCATTTCTTAATAAAGAGCCAAACTGAAGCTAAAAAATGCAATTTAATTTAATTGATTTAAAAGAAAACCTATTATAAGGAATTGAAAGTATGATACATCAAATGTCCTGAGTGGCAGCCAGTGTGAGGGATGATATCATTTAAAAGGAGAAAGCTTTGAGTGGGACAATGGATCACCTTTTATTGTACAGAGCAAATTACAACAAAGCACCAGCAAAGACAACCTACCTTTGAAACAAAAGTGTCAGTAGACGGTATCACGAAATCTACCTGTCTTATTTTTATTTTCTTATGTCGTGATAGAAGTGATAAGCTATAGAAGCTATTGTGCACAGATATAAATACAAATGTGCCATGAGATTTTGGCTTGGCCTTTGGTAAAATATAAACCTTTGTATTTCCTGGACCCAGAAAGTCTGACCAATCAGAGCTGCCGGGCTTCAAGAAACAGGCACTGACATGGAGCATTTCAGGGAACTGATGAGTACAGGTGTATTGAGGTGTACTGATTCTAATATAAGCCCCAAATACAAGTCTGAACCTGGAAATGTGCATAATATGCGACCTTTTTAAATACCTTCCCAATGTTTCACCATTTTCAATGTTATCTCACGGGACAAGGGGAAGTGCATGACTTGGAGACTCTTGACATCCATTTAAAAACCTACAGTATTGTAGGAGAACCCTTATTTTTATTGTATCACTACATAGACGATAGTGAAATAACATCTGCAACACATCTTTCTAGTAATATAAAATGGACTGCCCTTATGTGGTCACAGTCATTTCTGTGTGTTAGTAATAAATGGCGATGACCTTTTACTTAAGTAAATGACTGGGCCAAAACAACACTACATAAAAAAATAAAAATTCAAAGCTGAGGGGAATGCTAATGCTGTTTTTGTTATTTCGGCCATTTGTGTTAAGCACACCGCATATCAACAGCGTGACAGCCTTTACATCACGCCGTTTTCATCCTGCTTACAATCAACATCCACGTTGACAATGTACTCTTCAGTGAGTAATGGCATGCAATGGCTCAGCATTAATTCTGAGCTCTCGGGTATCTTCCTCCGCTCACCCTGGGACCTGGAGGAGACAAGCAACAGTGGAACCTATTAACATGAGAATGATTAATGTGGCCAGATGAACCCTGCACTGTAAATCATTCTTAAAAAGTTGATGCACAGGACGCTGTGTAATTACATGATCACAAATGACCCTGACAAAATAGTCATGGGAGTGCGCCGGAGACGGCATTTAATGTTGATTTATGACGTTGTGTTTGCTCATCTCATTCCTGAATGATGTGTGGAATTTTGGGATTGGGGCGGCCTTGTCTACAAGAGCACAAAAACAAAAGCAATTGCTATTGTGGCAAAAACAGACAAATATGGCGCCAATTACCAACATTTGATTTAAATACATAATGCTTGCTTTGGACTTTTGTCTTGAATAAAAACTTCTTAAAATAAAGTCCCCTGTCTCTGTGTTCTTTAAGTTTATGTCCCCTAAAATGCCTGACTTTGACTATACGGACTTGGATCTGTGCAAAGTTCGTCGCTGGAGATGTTTTCACCTTCTTCTACTGAAGGGGGCGATGTCTGTGCGCTTGCCAAAAAATCTGAGAACAAACGTACACAGGTCAAGTTAAATTAGTTACATCACTAATGTGAAAGCCAAGCACTGTCGACGGGGGAAGAGACACTGGCAAAGAAACCTGAAACCCTGAGCACAGACCGGACTTGTCAGTACAGAGCAGAATTAGCATTAGCATTATGCAAGTTTTGGTAGCAAACATGGTAAAGTATCCTGGTACTATCCAGATTGAGGTTTTTGATAATAAACATCAGTAAACATCGAGGCAAGATAGAGAAGAAAGTGACACCAGCTGAACTGGCATCCTTCTAGCCATTGTACAGGCATTGGATAATAAACTGGACAACCTCCATGCCGAACTGGAATATCCTTTGATTTACCAAAACTTGGCTAAATCCTGGAAACCACCATTCAACCACAAGGCTTTCTTTGGTATTTGCTAATCCAAAGCAGCAGAGGACTCTGGCGAGAGAAGCATAGGAGGTATGTGCTTTGCTGTTATTAAGGACTGGTGTGTCAGTGGGAATCTGAGACGTTGTCCTGTTCCTGCTGTGGATGTTACTTCTATACACCATGCAGAGACGGTTGCAGAGCGGAGTCGCTGCCTGTGTTTGGGCAAAACAGTTGAGGTAGGGATGTGTGGACAGTTAAATTATTCCACAACCAGAAACCATGGACTTCTCGAACCACCTGAAAACATGGACAACTGTAAAGCAGCAGCCAACAACGTATGAAGACGCAAAAAGACAGCACCTTGGCGGAAGGCTAAATTACAGTGCACAAGTTAAAGGAAGTGATGGGATCGCATTTCACTGAAGTTGTACCTTGTTTTATTCCACATGACAAATGACTGATAGGTTCACATCAACTAACATACAACATAAACAAATAAAGATGCTAATTGCACATTAGTAAGACGCTTTTTGCCTTTGCTAATGGGGCAGCTTCAAAGTGAAAGGTGGAGAGAGTGGGGACGACATGCAAGAAAATCTGGTTGGAATCTACCAGATGAGGAGCATCATGATGCATCTGCTAGTCGCAGATTTTGACCTCTCACAAAATCTGGGTCTGACTGAGGTTCAAACTTGTCTCTGAATCTCTCTGATATTTCCTAAAATGCTAACACTTGCCATGTCGATGTGCATGACTCCTTCACTTGTCAACCTTGAATGCTAGCAGGAAGCAAAATCTACCCCAGCAGCGGTGGTGGGCTCGGCAGAGACCAGATCCAGATCTGCTTCCAGTGCCTTATCAGAGTTTATTATTTTGTTTAACACGGTTTTCCCGCTTAAACAAAATTCAAAAGAAAGATAGTTGATTAAGTCTTATTCCCAGGTCATCAGTTATTGATACTTCGGATGGTGGTTCGGTCAGAATACCAATCCCAGATTATTGATATGTGACAACCTGGAGCGAGACTCAACAATCAGCTATCTTTCTCCAGAACTGCATATTGAACCTTTATTAAATTAATTAGTGTTCTTACATACTTTACAACATGTCTGGAGGGGACTTTAAATGAGAGTGTCTTAAAATAAAAATGTTAACTACAACACATAACTCCATTTCTTTGCTCAGCTAATTATTTTCTTGCTAATTGTGACCTTATTAGCTAGTTTTCATAGAGTACCTCATACATTTGACATCAGATTAATTTCATAGCGAAATATAATATATCAAATGCTATCAACTGTTCCTAGCAATTATAGCCTCGGGGGCCACAGGCCTCCGTATGACTGCCAGACACAGTTTCACAGCACTAATGGGAGCGTTGATGTTTTGGTTGGGTTTACATCAGAGAGTCAGCGATTCAATGTCCAATAGAGATGTTTTCTAAAATCATGGACAGGATCCTCCAAAGGACACACTGACAGAGGTCTGTCCTTAGTAATTCAAGAAGGCCAGGGTGACCTCATGTCCCTTCCGAATATGACACTGTCTAGCCGGACAGACTGAAACTAATGATGCATTCCAGTCGCCCTCATCAACCCATAATGTCAAACATGTAAAAGTTTATGAGCAAATGGCTAAAAGTGTGGAAGTGCCAATGTGAAACTGGGGCATGATGTCCGAGTTTACAGTAGCAGTTGTACAGTATGACACTTAAATGGATTGGTAAATATATCATCACTTACATTCCCTGTAATACCTTGTGATTGACAACATCTCCACAGCGTTAACAAGCACAAAACTGTGGAGTTTATCACTTCTATTATTTACACCTCTCAGTGGCTTTTTCATTGGTCTGGCTCAGGTGATATAAAACCAATGATCAATGACCACCTCAGTGCAAATACCTGGTAAATGGAACACATTCACGTGGTGCTTCCCAACTTTACGATTTGAGGAGTATTGCTTGACTGCCTCATTAATTAACTGGCCAGTGCTCAATGGATTGTGGGATGCTGAGAGCTACAAAGGATTCGCTGCATGTGTCCTCTGAATTTGGAAAAATAAAAGGAGGCTGCATCCCTTTAAGCATATGAAATGGGACAGACTTCTTGGCATGTTGTGATGCATTTGATGTTGAAACGCAAACCTTGGAGGATCCAGTCCTTGAATTGGGACAAAGTCTCTACTGTCCTGATTTCCAAATAGATTGGTCTTTCAAAGTGCAATTGTTTGTATGTAAGAAAAAGAGCAATGGGGAGCACAAACATTGCTGGAGGGTACTACTGATGATTGTTACCAACCCAACTGCAGGAATAAAAATGTTGGTATTGTATGTTTCTGTAAACCATGGTACATTAATACACTGAAACTTTGTTTCTTTACATTTCAACAAATTTCGGTTCGGTTTAAGCACAAAAACCACTTGGTTATGGTTAGGAAAAGATCATGTTTTGGCTTCAGGCTCATTTAAACTCATGCAATGTATGAAAATGGATACTTCCATTTCAAACATTGTAAACGTCACTGCCTGCATACTTCCATGTGCTCCTTATGAGGGCATGGATACAGCCAATAGATGGCACTAGAGAGTGGATTCAGAAGTTTTTGACGACAACAAATGAGGCAACGGCGGAATTATGTACATTTTAATGGAAGCAGCACTGTAGACTGCAATGGTCTGTGAGGCTATTATTATGAGGCTGCGGTGGTATCTTGCTTGAACTTTGCTACGTTGCCTCCATGATCTCTGGTGGTACTGCTCAGTTCTCTTCTCTAGCGGAACACATTGCCACATTCAGTGATGGTTCAGTGTTCTGTTGTTTCCCTCTCGTCTGTGGTCGTCTCTCAATGCCATGGAAATCCCATTTTGTCCCACCAGGCGTGTTTGCTTCTAAGTCCAAATCGGATTCAGAATGTTGATCAAGACAGGAATTATTGTAGTCTGAGCCCATCAACATCTCCACGGCTTGGGCAACTCAACTTTTCTGTCGACGCCGGCATTTTCGTGCAGTTTATTAGCCGCTACATTTCTGTAAACAGCAGATCTCCTTTCTTTTTTTAAATTTTATATACTTTATTAATCCCCGAGGGGAAATTCAAGTTTTTTTTCACTCTTGTTGTCAATTGGCCTTGCTCATGGGCACCTCGGCAGTGCCCAGGTGGTGAACTCCGGCTACCAATCCACGCTCCATATTTGGAGTAGACGGGGACACACGACCCTCCGGTTCCCAACCCAAGTCCCTATGGACTGAGCTACTGCCGTCCGGACACGCCAGTGCTGTTCTATTTCACAAGATGGTATCTTGTGAAAACATGGATTGCCGGAATATCTCGTCAATGGCGGGGAAGCATTCTGTCATAAATGACAGAAAGTCTCATCTAGTGTAACTCTTGCCATTGCACTATCCCAGCTGGAAATGCAGCAATGTCTTGGTAATACACTACTGCTATTGGTGGCACTATCCCCGCAGGAAATGCAGGGATTTCCTGGTACAAGGAATACAATAGCTTTTCATGGCACTATTTACTGTAAGAAATTGCAATGTCGTGGTAATAAACAACCACTTTCGGTGGCACTATCCCCGCAGGAAATGCAGGGATGTCCCAGTAAAAAACAATGGCTTTTTGTGGCCCTATCTTAGCTAGAAATACAGCCATATCTCGGTAAAAAACAATCGCTTTTTGTGGCTGTATCTTAGCTGGAAATGCAGTCGTATCTCGGTAAAAAACAATCACTTTTTGTGGCCCTATCTTAGCTGGAAATGCAGCCATATCTCGGTAAAAAACAATCACTTTTTGTGGCCCTATCTTAGCTGGAAATGCAGCCATATCTCGGTAAAAAACAATCACTTTTTGTGGCCCTATCTTAGCTGGAAATGCAGCCATATCTCGGTAAAAAACAATCACCTTTTGTGGCCCTATCTTAGCTGGAAATGCAGCCATATCTCGGTAAAAAACAATCACTTTTGTGGCCCTATCTTAGCTGGAAATGCAGCCGTATCTCGGTAAAAAACAATCACTTTTTGTGGCCCTATCTTAGCTGGAAATGCAGCCGTATCTCTGTAAAAAACAATCACTTTTGTGGCCCTATCTTAGCTGGAAATGCAGCCGTATCTCGGTAAAAAACAATCACTTTTTGTGGCCCTATCTTAGCTGGAAATGCAGCCATATCTCTGTAAAAAACAATCACTTTTGTGGCCCTATCTTAGCTGGAAATGCAGCCGTATCTCGGTAAAAAACAATCACTTTTTGTGGCCCTATCTTAGCTGGAAATGCAGCCGTATCTCGGTAAAAAACAATCACTTTTTGTGGCCCTATCTTAGCTGGAAATGCAGCCATATCTTGGGGAAAAAACAATCACTTTTTGTGGCCCTATCTTAGCTGGAAATGCAGCCATATCTCGGTAAAAAACAATCACTTTTTGTGGCCCTATCTTAGCTGGAAATGCAGCCGTATCTCGGTAAAAAACAATCACTTTTTGTGGCCCTATCTTAGCTGGAAATGCAGCCATATCTTGGGGAAAAAACAATCACTTTTTGTGGCCCTATCTTAGCTGGAAATGCAGCCATATCTCGGTAAAAAACAATAACTTTTTGTTGGAATATTCCTGTTTGAAGTCACCCAGGTTTGAAGGCTAAAAAGCCATTGAAAATGCAAAAACAAGTCACTAAAAAAACAACTGGTTTTGTTGTTTGTTGGTCTCAAACAGTGGTCTTTAGCTTGGCAGGCGCCTAGTTGACACGCCATTCACCATCCCCTCTTCCTCATGATGACAAAGTCAGCTCATGCACTATGCCTCTTTAGAAATGTTGATCTGATTTGTACAAAACAAAAATTTGCTGTTTGCAAAAATGGACGATGGCGACATTTTCTTCCTTAATTGACACTCATTTGTACATATGCAAACTTACATGAGGTTCCACTAAAACTTAGTGTGATTTTTCATGATCAAATGCAGCCATACATAGAAAGAGTAAGTGACAAACTAAGAGAGACAGGCCTGCTGAGTGACTTAACAGATTGGCAGACAGACATAGTGACAGAAAAACTCAAAGAAATGGAGACAGAAAAATCAAAGCAACTTACTGACAGAAAGCCAGGCAAACTAAAATGACTGACAGGCTGTGAAACGGGCAGACTTCTGCTGAAGGTATTTAATAGAATTGAACTGATAGGATACAGGTTCTCTGGATATGTGCGGATGCATGGAAGCTCTGATAACCAGCTGGTCAGCTTCAACTTAATCTGGGCCTCGAAACGTTGTAAGGGAAAAGGGAATAAAGGAAGTGCTCAGGCTATTCTCATTCAACTCTAGATTGAGCTGTTTATCAGAGGGAAGTGGTGAATCTCTCGGCAGAGTGACAGAGGAGAGAGTGAAAGGGAAAATAAGAAGCTGGATGAATAAGTGCCATTGTCAAATGACAAGCTTGCCTGGGTTCCTTTGCTCTGTTTTGAAGATGCAACAGAGCCACAGACTTAACCACTGTATCAAAAACAGACATTTCTGACAGGGACATGAAGATGCGTAAAGCTTTTATCACACAATTACTCCAGTGTGAGGTGATATTTAGTGCACTGCTGGAACTGGCCTTTGCAAGGTGGCTGCACTTAATCTGAGAGCTGCTTAAAATCGTCCTTATCTCGTCCAGGTGTAGAATCATGTGGAAGTAATGAAGGCTGCATATTTGGTAGCACAGATTTCATGATGCACAGTGATACATGCAAATGAAGATGGTAATAAATGTGAGCAAGGCTTACTCCCATGCAATCTTGATAAAATCCAACTATTAAAATACCATAAATAATTTCTTGGACGGGGTCAAGATTTGAATTTGACCTTTAACAGCGACTCATAAGAACCGCCGAGGTGTTGAAGTATCCAGAAGAATGTTGTTTGAATCAAATGAGTTGGTTTTTTTTTTTTTTTAAATGTTTTTGTTGTATTAAAAATGAAATCAGTGATTTGTGACAAGTGCATCAGCAGCTTTCCGAAAGAACACACTTGAGTAAATAATGAGGTCATCTGCAGAGTTAAGGTCACGACAGGATGATGCGTACCATGTTTGGGTTTGGTGGACCGTGTTGTGTTGGAATTCATCGGACAGGACATTTCACTCGGTTGCGCTCATTTTAGCCCCCATATGAAATGTTTAAAATACAAATATAGTCACTGCAAAAGCTCTCCTACTTCTGTGCACACTTCAGAGCTCTGGGGGCAAACCACAGGACATCAAAGTGTCTTTATAGACCCACTCCTTTTTAAAGCACAACATGCCCACAGCCTCTCCACATCAGACACTTGTGTGATGGGTTTTCTGTCAACAAACATGTAGTGGAACACGCAAGGTTACTTTCCCAGTTTTGGGATTTCACAAAATAAACTTGAGCTGACATACAAATAATTTACCCTGACACCTGGTTACTGTCTCAATCTTTAGTTGTTTTATGAGGCGTTGGCTGTAAAAACAAAGACAGCAGCAACTGGTTATTCATTACACGCTAATTAATGACCCCCTTGTGATCCCCCTTAATTGAAGAACCACGGAGCACCTCCCTAAATATCCAAAATAGCTATTACTGTGAAAAAAAGAAAGTATTTTAAGGTAAAAGGTAAAGGTAAAAACAGTAATAAAAAAAAATAAATTGCACGCTAATTGATCCCTGTAAAATACAGAAACCAAGAAGAACCTCCCTTAATCTCCCAAATAGCTATTACGGTCATAGAAATAATATTAAAAAATAAACAAATGAATAAATAAAGCAATAAAAATTATATAACTAAAATAAAACTAATTAATTAGCATGCAAATTCCAAGGAAGGTCTCCCTAAATATACAAAATAGCTATTACTGCCATAAAAATGTATTTAAAGGTCAATAAATAAATAAACAAATAAAGCAATAAAAAAAATTCAAATAAAACCAGTAATAAAAAAAATACTCATAAATTAAATTAATTGTAAAAAATATAAATAATTGGTATGCTAATTGGTCACCGTAAAATGCAGGAACCAAGAAAATGCCCTATAACTATATAAAATACCTATAACTGTCATAAAAATTATATTTAGAAAAGTAAAGAAATTACTTTTTTTTTTTTTTTTAATAATTTTAAATATGATAAATTAATATACCGCTTGTGGTCCCTTAAAATTCAGAAACAATGGAAAGCCTTCCTAACTAATCAAAATAGCACTTACTGTCATATAAATAAATGTATTCAAAGGTAAAAGGTAAAGGTAAAAACAGTATTAATAAATAAATTGGTTAATTAAATTGCACACTAATTGTTCCCTTTAAAATGCAGAAGCCAAAAAATCTCCCTAAATCTCTTACATAGCTATTATGGTCATAGAAATAATATTTAAAAATAAATAAAGCAATAAAAATTATTAAACTAAAATAAAACAAATTAATTATCATGCAAATTCATGCATCTCTTGGGTCCTCCTAAAATGCAGGAACCAAGGAAAGCTTCCCTAAAAAACCAAAATAGCTATTACTGCCATAAAAATTGATTTAAAGGTCAATAAATGAATAAAACAATAACATTTTCAAATAAAAAAGTTACTTATAAATTTAATTAATTGCAAAAAAATATATATATAATTTGTATGCTAATTGGTCACCATAAAATTCAAGAACCAAGAAAATGCCCCATAACTATCATAAATAACCATAACTGGCACAAAAATTATATTTAGAAAAGTAAAGAAATGAACAATTTTAAATATGATAAATTAATGTACCACTTTTGGTCCCCTAAAAGTTAGAAACAATGGAAAGCCTCCGTAACTGATCAAAATAGCTATTAAATAGCTATTACAACAAACAAATCATATTTAAAAGGTAAATAAATTAATAAAATAAATTAATAAAATTAAATTAAATTAAATTGAATTGAATTGAATTAAATTAAAAATGAGACATGTAGTCTAATTAAGAATGATTACTTGGAATGATGAATCAATTAGACTTGATTAAGTTGATTAATATCCTAATTGATAATCCCTTTATGGTACCTATTACCATCATAAAAAATATATATTAAAAAATGATTAAATGGAAAAAAAAGACATCACAAATAACTAACTAAATAAGCAAAATAAATACTAAAAGTAATGAATTATGGCTCACATGCTCATTAATAAATCCCTTGTGGGTCTTCTCACAGCAGAAACCCAGGAAAGCCTCCTTAACCAATTAACTGAGACACTACAGTTGTAAAATATTTAAAAAGTAAATGAAACAATTTATTAAATCAATTTTTAGAATATTTTTTCAGTGGCACACTCTTCCACAGTTTCCATTAATTTTCCTCTCTGAGCTGTAACAGCCGGTGAATGTTAATGTGCGTGGGCTGCAGACCTTTTTTCCACAGCAGTCACTTTGACATGTCATGGCAGGGGAAGCCCAGGTGTAATCAAGGATACTAGTTAGGCCTGCGTTCCATTTAGGTGTGCTGGCTCCAGGGCTGTGGTGTTGTTCTTGCAGGAGCAGTGGGACACTTGAATGCAACAGAGTGGTCGTTAGCAGCATTAGATACACCTGTGCTTTTGTATGTGCTGTGGAGAGAGGTCCAGTCTGCCACAGGACACATGGGAGCAAGGTGTCAATGTTCGGCTACAGCACAGCTATGACTGGACTGGGTGAGAGACAAAGGTGAATTCTGATGCCAATGGACGATGCAAAGTTTTAATGTAGTGTTACCTAGAGAGGAGTTCTGTCAGCTGAGAAGATGGACGCTACAGTAACAAGTGCATTGGGATATTATTTGACCTGGAGACTAAAGAAAGGAAAGAGGACGTCGAAAACGTGAGTCAGATACACCTTTTATCTGTCTCTCTCTTTGCCAGCTGGTTTGTTTCCCGATGCCTAACTTTGCCTCTGCTGCTGCCTGTGTGTATTTAATTACTTGCTGTGTACTTCTTGATGGTTTGGAGGTTTTATTATGCAATGTATCTTGTTTGCCTGGACGCAGAAGCTGCTGTGTTGTTGCTGGAAGAAAGCCCGCCGAGGCTTTTGCTTTTATTGGTTGTTGAGGCACCTGTGTGTGATTGTTTGTAGCCTGTGCAGGAGGTCTGCTAGCTGTTGGTAGGGACAGGAGTAACCCAGAGGCGGAGCTGGCCGGTGGCTTCTGGGGCTCCAGTCCTGTATGTTTTCTCAGCAACATGTTGTTTATCCTGGCATTGAAAACCAGATTTAGGCTACTTGGCATTGTTATGGATCCTTGATTTGCAACTACAGCAGCCCACATCATTATGGCATGGATTCAAATGTGGCAGAAACATTCAGTCTGTGAACTCTACTCCAACATACTATAACTAAGATAGCCAGGTTTCAAGATAAGTGATGCTATTTACGTCGAATTCCTTCCCTATTTATGTCACTTCACTTGTAATATCAGGCAATTTTTGCTTCTTTTTAGATGGCAGGAGTGAAAATAGGTCACAATATTTGTTGTGTTATGGTTTTAGAATGATGGCAACACTTGGAGAAGAGTTCGGCGAGACACAAAAGGTCTATAGGATGATAGATTTTGGCATTGTATTCTCTCAAACGGCTTGAAAACTGGTGCCGATAGCTGCTTTAAATGGGAACGAAAGTTTCCCAGGGGGAACATGCACCCACACCCCTGTATGTTTACATCATCTGGCTCCACCCACCGGTCATGTATGTAATGCTGTGATCCATTTACGTTGCTACGAGCGGTGAGACTCAAGATGATGTCATAAAATGTCGTAACTTCCTGTTGAAATTGGTGGTATGCGTCCCTGTTCGCGATTGTACCATTTCCGTAGACGTAAACAAAGATGGATGCCTCCAAGAAAGCAGTCGTCGCTATTGCAGTAATGGAGCCTTTATTACTAGCAACACTGCTAACTACTTTCACCAACACCAAGAGATAAACAATACACGACATTCTGCGCACAACAACAAATCATAAAGCATTCCCATAAGGCATTATAATGTGTACGAGTAATTAAAATGAAGACTCAGATTTGCTTACCGTAAAAATAATAAAGAGCAGAGCCATTTACGGTAAACATACAGCGCAGCCATCTTTGCTTTTGTCAGTGTTTCGAAACTCCTGAGTTTGTACGAGACTGCAATTGATAGAACTGCCTCAAAGAGGCGTGTCATGACGTGTCACTGCGTAATTTTGCGCCGCTTCATGTCTTTCTACCATCTTACTCGCGATAAGATCTGTATGGAACGGCCCATAATCAAACATGCATAGCACTAGTGGGCAAAAGCATCATCCTCACCACACAAAATATTGCACTAGCAACTCCGCAGGTGGTCATGGCAAGCTTTGATCCACCATATAGATAGCAATGACTTGATCAACCAAAACGTCGGGTGCACAACCTATTTTTCCTGTTTTAACGGAGCGTTTCCCTAACGCATTCCCCACCCCCAGAACAACACAGCGAGGGTTCCTTCGTTGACGGACCTGGCCAGATGCGGGCGGCTAGAATACTAGAACGCCGTAGGCCTTTTCGGCTGACTTTGAATACCAAGCTTACCTACATACCAAGATAAGGGTGTGTAAGTCATGTATTTGATACATGCATTAGTACTTTTTGATGTTAACATACACTTTGAGTTTTGGTGTTCACAACTTTTGAGTTATGTAAAGTAAATACAGCACTGACAATATTCCACGCACCTCTCTGTCCTCTCCAACTGTCCCATTAATGGCTTTTTAAACCCCAGAAACCGAAGCCCCTCTCTCTGTTGACATTGAGCATGACTCGCAGCACACTGTTCACCTCAAATAAAAGTCGTTTCTTGATGGTAGCTCATCCCCATTGCCTTTTGACTCTTGCTGAGGGGTGTGAGCCAATAACTGGCCGACCTTGGGGGTGTCTAGTCAATTTAAGCTGCTGGGAATGTTGCATCTAGCTGTGTGAGTCATGAGCGCTTTGATAAGTCCTTGAATGACCTGTGAACACTGGCTCATTCGGTGAATAGACGGCAGTCGCCGAGGGGTGGATTTGCTTTTGTTTTTCATAAACCTAATGAGTGTAACGTTCTTGACAGTCTATTTCAAGTCCCCTCAGATGAATGTCTTCATAATGTTTTATTCTAAATGCACTGTACGTCTTGATTAACATTAAACCAATTCTCTGCCAGTAAATGATTATTTACGGAATATTCAACATTTGCCTGTGTTGGTAAACATAAATGAGCAACTGTAGCTCATTGCTGTGGAGGCAAAAACAATGTAAATCTGATGAAATGAATCCGAACGAGTTAAAATTTGGATCAGACGAGCTCATTTCCATAATTAGCCAATTGTGTTTGGAGAGCGACTCATTTAAAGCTGCTCACTGTTGAAATATGCATGTCTTGAGTCATTTAAATCATGGACTTATCTCTAATACAGTATATGCATGCAAGCTGTGGCCCCCATGAAAGTAATGAAACGTCTCCTTTGTTGACGAACATTCACAGCTTTGATTTATGAATTCAGCTAGGGTCTGGAGTATACCCATGATACAGTTTGTGTCATTCAGTGTATGTACCACAACACCTGTGCTGTCTCATAGGGCTTTTCAAACCAAACTGTTCTGGGGACTCCTTGAAAGGAAGTGTCCATTGGGGTGCTCCCTGGAGAACTATATACCTTCAAGGGGTATTTTACTATTTGCATCCGTACCTGCAATAGGATGACTTAAGTGACGTACTGTAAACTGGCCAGCGGCTGGTATAGTGGCATCACTTTTGCAGTGAGAAGTCAAAATCACGCTGTATTTCCCCTATTGCATATACCAGAAAACTTCAATAGTAGTCCTGGCTCGTATTTGTTTCAATCACTGAACTCAACCAGTGTCTATTTGAAGTGCCTTTATGGGCTGGGCCTTTACTTCCCTTCCTAAAAAACCCTTGCCAGGCAAACATGGGAAATGGCCTACTATCGAACTGTTTAAACAAACCAGCCAGAATATTACGTGTAAAGAGAAAAATAAATAAAATGAGGCTATTGAATGAAATTATTAATTACAATTATTCAATAGATTTAGCATCAGACAGAGAAAAACTGGGAGAGTTACAGCATCCAACACACCAACAAAGCACCTCTTTGTCCTGTTAAACCAATATTCACAACGTGGATTCATTATTTTGAAAACCCTTTTTGATTCTTTTAATCGGATGACGGTGACAGATTAAAGAAATATAGGCTTAATAATTGAGGAATGAACACACATTTGGATTCTATGACCCCATTAGAGGTAGGGAGTCATCATCTTTTGTTTTTGTCTCTCATGTTCACAACGCCAATAAGTCTGAATGAATTACAGTATTCTGTGTCGCTTATGTTTTCAGTAGGATAAAACAAATGATTGAATTGTGGAGAATCTAACTTGGCTAACGGCAATGCATAAAAATGCTTTCCAGCGTCAATGGTAACCAGACTTGCCGTCTATTTGAGATTGGTGTTAATATGTCAAAGGTGTAGCCACACCCGGCTATTAAAAGGGACTTTGTGTTTAATTGTTAATTCTTAATTTTTGTGTTGTCTGTTGTATAAATGGCAATGTTTGACCAGTTACCATACACTTAAGTCACTCATGGTTCTTCTTGTGTTTGGAAAGCACCTACTCTGAAAAAGGAGCAATGTTCAGCAATATTCTAAGAACTACGGTTGTCCTGCAGTGTGGATACAACAAAAAGGAGGCTTGTTAGAGCTATGAAAAAGTTCCTCTGGTCCAAAAACACCTATGTTTGTCTTAGACTGCTAAAATGTGCACATTAACGACAGTAAATGACAACGACAGGCAGCATCATCTTCTTTCCATACACTTAAATTTCTTCATTTTGGGTGGGAACTGAATATCCAAGTAATGCATCATTGAATACACTGAATAATGTCGGCATTATCACTCATCAACAAGCATCAGCAATAATTACTTTAGACTATAATTCCAATTAACTCCACGGGTGATTTCGTGTTTAAATACTTTAAATCCTGCCTTATCTTCCTGCTTTCTTTTTTAGAAAACTGTTGTTCCTAAAATGATGAAATCTCCCTGCTTTGTATTTGTCATCATCACCCTACCTCCAACATATGGTAAACTCATAAACCAAGATGGGAATTACCTATTAACGCTGCAGGTATCTGTCAGGTTATCGCAAATAAAGGTAATTTACAGCGGGCTGCGCCACAAACAGCTGTCAGCGGTGCTTGAATCTGCCTCAGGGTGCATCATTCCAAGCATATCGGCAGCAGTTTATTCAGACTGTGGAGCAACTCCTTTCGTTTGGTTCACTTGGTTAAACAAAGCTATTCGAATTTGGGTGCACACCAAACAGCCCCGCTGGGACTGCATAAGTCCTGGTTGTCTTTTCAGGCAAGCTGGGGTGCATTTCATTAAGAGAGACCAAAGTCCGGACTAACAACAGGAAAGATCCCCAGAATGAATAGAGGAAGAAAAGTGCGGGAGATTAATTAGTTCCTCACATCTGCAGCTCACATGCAGTTACTCATGCTGGGACATATTTGTTTTAAAAACTTTAGCTATTAACAAGTGTTATCTTAATACACATCATCACCAGCAAAAAAAGTTGGTTTTATTCCTCCTCACTCTCACTTTGTGGTAAGGTTAATCCAGTCCTTTACACTCTAAACCAGTATTATCTAGCATTCGAGAACAGTTTGGTCAGTTTACACATATATACTACAGATAAAGTTTGCCTCAAGGATCTTTACAAACTGTGCAGAATACAACACCCTCCATCCTTAGACCCTTGATTCAGATAAGGATAAACTCATAGGGGATAAATGGAAGAAACTAAAGGGAGAACAACAGAAAGGGATTCCTCCTCTCTAATGGACGGACTGATCAAGCATCTGTGGGATGTGCCGAAAACTCAAATGTACCCTAAATCCATGATGGGGCCTCCTTGAATCAGACTTGGCTCTGCATATCAAGGCAGGGACACAAGACCTCTGGGAGGTGTCCTGTAGTGTCTGACACTGCGGCATTAGAGGCTGATCCTTTAAAGATCTGTAGGTCATGAGGTGGGGTACTGGCACGTTCCATGGATGTTCAATCAGATTGGCATCTGGGGACTTTGGAGGCCAGGTCAGTGCCTTTTGCTCTTTGTCACATTCTTCAGGCCTTTCCTGAACAGTTTGTACGATGTGACATGGTGCATTGTCCTGTCATGGAGTGCCGTTGCCATGATGGTGGAGTTTGAACTGCAGTGGTGTTCAGGTGGGTGGAGAACATCAAGTGGCATCCATATGAGTGCCAGGAGAACACTGCATTGTGGCAAAATAATCAATATTATTTACTTCACCATCCAGTGGCGGTAATGTCTTGGCTGGTCAAGAATATGGATTACGGAGGACATTGAGCAAATTCCAGGTGCCGCCAAACAGACCTGAGCCACGCAACGTCCTGTCACCCACAGACACCTGGAAGAAGACACAAAATATACAAGAGGCAAAGCTCTCAGGTAGGAGAGAAAGACGAGAGGGGATGCTAAAAGTCCGAGAGGACGAAGATCCAGGTCCAAACATCTGGGATAAGGCACTGATGGCCAAGGGAGAGAGTGAGTTCCCAGCACGGCCAATGGTCCAGCACAACGAGGCCCAAGTGAAAAGAGAGAACAAGGAGGAGAAACCAGGGAGAGGGAGGGAGAGGCACACAGCTTTGACGCTAACGTGCAAACAAAGTTAAGAGAGGTTTTTAGAAAGTTTTACAGCATTCTCATCAGCAGGACGAACCTTGAATATAAAGGCTTTATTGACTTACTGAGACTAAGACTGACCAACTGGAAGCACAAGGGCAACAAGTACAAGTAATGACAAATTAAGCAATGAACTGAAAGTAAAGGTAAAATATGAGTTTTAAGTTTGGATTTAAAGGCCATACTGTGTGATAGAAGCAGGGAGGTTATTCTGGAGCATGAGGACACGACAGGAAAAGGCCCTGAAGCCAGCTGACCTTTAACTCTGGGGACCGACTGGAGCCCTGTATTCTGAAAGCAGAGAGCATGGAATACGATTAAGGTTTAAGGAGATCAGACAGCTAGGAAGGGGCATGCCCAGCTCCAGTTTTGTAAGTCATCAGAAGCACCTTAAAGCCTGATCTGACATGGATAGGAAGCCAATGAAGGGAAGCTAAAATTGGTGGCATGGTCTGAATTTCAGAGTCTGCTACGAACGCTTTTAAAAAGATGTCATCATTTTCAAGATGTGACCGATGAAATACACCTAAGGAGGGCAAAATGCATGATGGGATGCACTTGCGCAGGCCACTCCACCTGCCTGAACAGCACATATACATCGCATATGCATCGTCAAAATTAACAGTCATATTAAAATCATATCAGCAACATTATACCTTTTACTATAGTTTTATTGTTTGAACCTGTAGAATATGTCACAGGTGTGAAAAAATTGTTTTTATGTAAAATTGTTGACAATGCCACATAGGGGAATTTCGCCTTATGGAGATAAAGACTCAAAAGGTCATACGGGTTCAAAAACAGACGAGAGACACAAGTCCAAAAATAGATCTACATTTATTTAATACTGCTTCTTATGACAGTCTTTCAAATAAGGTCAACTGTGAATAAATCCCCGCATAAACCACACACCCACATGCACGAACATTGTTGACTGAACAAAGAAGAAAGCAGGAGAATCCAACAATATGAACATATGAAAAGAGCACAAACAGAAAGAGATAGATCTTGCAAATAAACAAACCAACTAAGTGAAAAGAAACTTCACATATACCAACCTCAACAAAAGAGAGAGAAAAAACAGAGACACAATGCTCTTATTCTCACACTGAAACCTGTAACATTCACAGTGTCCTAAGTGGCTTCTCAAGTCTCTGTGAGGGCGTTCACAACTATTGCATTTTAGTAGTCACCAGCTACTCCCAAAAAAGTAGTCAACTTGTTTATAAATTCTTTTCAACACGTCAGCTACAACCAGTAGGGCTAAAAAACTAACAAAACACCTGTAGCTAGCTAAGCAGATGAGACATCAGCATGTCAAGGGATTATTTTAGCACCTCATGTCTACCAGAGAGTACTCTCAGCACATCTCTTCTTCCTTGTGTATCATGGAGAAATAATCCCACCATTTCCAACTATTTTATTGAGTCACCAGATAAGCTCGTCCTAACAAAGATCAAAACCAGGCATTGCATAGCTTTCACTAACAACACCACACCAACAGTGTTTTCAGAATGATTTATTACATGTTGTGGATGATGAGTAGTCATGACTGAGGAGAGGGTCAAGGGATGAAGGGATGAAGGGATGAGGGTTGAGGGATGGAGGGGTGAGGGATGAGGGGATGAGGATGAAGGGATGAGGTTTGAGGGATGAAGGGATGAGGTTTGAGGGATGAAGGAATGAAGGGATGAGGATTGAGGGATGAAGGGATGAGGATTGAGGGATGAAGGGATGAGGGTTGAGGGATGAAGGGATGAGGGTTGGGGGATAAAGGGATAAAGGGATGAAGGGTTGAGGGATGAGGTTTTGAGGGATGAGTGGATGAAGGGATGAGGGTTGAAGGATGAAGGGATGAGGGTTGAAGGATGAAGGGATGAGGGTTGAGGGATGAAGGGATGAGGGTTGAGGGATGAAGGGATGAGGTATGAGGGGGTGAGGTATGGGGTATGAGGGATGAAGAGATGAGGGGATGAAGGGATGAGGTTTGAGGGATGAAGGGATGAAGGGATGAGGGATGAAGGGATGAGGGATGAAGGGATGAAGGGATGAGGGTTGAGGGATGAAGGGATGAGGGTTGAGGGATGAAGGGATGAGGGATGAGTGGATGAAGGAATGAGGGATGAGTGGATGAAGGAATGAGGGATGAGTGGATGAAGGAATGAGGGATGAGTGGATGAAGGAATGAGGGTTGAGGGATGAAGGGATGAGGGTTGAGGGATGAAGGGATGAGGGTTGAGGGATGAAGGAATGAAGGGATGAGGTTTGAGGGATGAAGGAATGAAGGGATGAGGTTTGAGGGATGAAGGGATGAGGGTTGAGGGATGAAGGGATGAGGGTTGGGGGATAAAGGGATAAAGGGATGAAGGGTTGAGGGATGAGGTTTTGAGGGATGAGTGGATGAAGGGATGAGGGTTGAGGGATGAAGGGATGAGGGTTGAGGGATGAAGGAATGAAGGGATGAGGTTTGAGGGATGAAGGAATGAAGGGATGAGGGTTGAGGGATGAAGGGATGAGGGTTGGGGGATAAAGGGATAAAGGGATGAAGGGTTGAGGGATGAGGTTTTGAGGGATGAGTGGATGAAGGGATGAGGGTTGAGGGATGAAGGGATGAGGGTTGAGGGATGAAGGGATGAGGTATGAGGGGGTGAGGTATGGGGTATGAGGGATGAAGAGATGAGGGGATGAAGGGATGAGGTTTGAGGGATGAAGGGATAAAGGGATGAGGGTTGAGGGATAAAGGGATGAGGGTTGAGGGATGAAGGGATGAGGGTTGAGGGATGAAGGGATGAGTGGATGAAGAGATGAGGGATGAGTGGATGAAGAGATGAGGGATGAGTGGATGAAGGGATGAGGGTTGAAGGATGAAGGGATGAGGGTTGAGGGATGAAGGGATGAGGGTTGAGGTTTGAGGGATGAAGAGATGAGGGGATGAAGGGATGAGGGGAGAAGGGGTGGGGAAACTGAGTCAAAGGAGTAGAAAACGGATGAGGTGTGCTTAAATACTTACTGAACGGAAAGGGGATGCGTTCAAGGCGTAGTCTTGTTCCCGAATTTAGTTATAAAACTCCATTAGTTAGCTTCAGTCTCGACAGTCTGTGTGGCTGAACTAGCAAAATGCTGCACATAGGAGTACTCAGTGTCAGGATCAGTGTGTGTGTTTGAGTAAGGAGTGTAAGGGAGAGCGAAAGAGATTGACGGCAAATGCGGTGAAATTGGACGAGAGAGAGTGATCGTTGCCAGAAAGCCAAGAGAATCTGTGTGGACACCACATTGGTGCAAGCTGTCACGCACAGGTAGAGGTAGTGTGGTTTGGGTGGGAACTTTCTTTACTTTCTAATCCACACCGATCCGTGTGGATCATTTGGCTGCAATAAGCGACCTCCACACCTCACGGTCTTGTGCCTTGGCCGACGCTTTGCCCCATGACAGACCCATCTCCTCCAGCTCAGCCATCACCTTTCTCCACCATGTTGTCTTTGGTCTGCCTCTTTCTCTTGCCAGCTGGAGCCCATCTCAGGGCAGCTTTAGGGATCCTATCACTGGACACCCTCAGGACATGACCGAGCCAACTGATTGTTCTCATCTTGATCTCTCGGGACACGTTCTTACAGCCTGTCGTCTTGTGCAGGTCCTCGCTGGATATTTTGTCTGGCCAAAAGATGATGCAGACCTTTCTTAGGCAGCTGTTGTTGAAGGCCTTTTGTCATGTATTTCTGCACCACTCTCCAGCACTCAGAGACATAAAGAAGCACTGTGGGTAGGAAGAGGCTACAAAAGGAATTAGGATCTGTCTACTTTCGTAGAAGCAACAACACTCCTGGGTGGAAAACATTAACAAAAACAGCAAATACTTCATTATAATTTGCACCATTTTTAAAATGGAAGTAAGTGGAAAAAGTCTGATGGGTAGTAGAGGAGGAAAGGTGAGATTTTCTGTCCAGTTGCAATTTGAAGACTTTTAGTATGAGCATTTCTGCAGGCCTGACCACAAAAAGTCCCAATAATTAAGTCTGTATGAAACAAACGCCTGAAGTAGCGACTCTGCGTCAGCCATGGACAGAGAGGACTTAAGTTAAGCTGTGTAGTGTCGGTGATAAAAGGTGGCCTTGGCGATTTCTTTAATGTGCTGATCAAAAGACTGTTTGATTTGAGCGTGACAGCCAAGAATCTTGGCGTTTCTTTTGATCCTACCCTGTTGTCAAGAGATAGTGATGTGTAAAATCATGGAATTCCCTTTAAGCATGTACCTGCAAACTACTTGAAATGCTGATTTTGATTTATTACTAATGAAGGGATCAATTTTTTATCTGAAACAGTGCATGAATTAGTCATCGCTGGGCATCGCATTGCAACTGCTGATAGCCAAGCATGGAGGGCGTCAGACGTCAGGTGTATATCATTATGTCACGTATAGCCTGAGGATGGGTCAGTGTCATATAATCACCACAGACCGTAGTTTAGTGAGTAGCTCCTATATCATGAGGAATCGCTTCACCAGGAGTGTGAATGCTTTAAGGATCAGATGTTCCAGGTGTGCATGAACCCTGCCAGTAAATGTAGAAAACAACCTTAGAGGAAGGCCACCTCTGGACTGCAATGTAGTCCCATTCAGGTTGCATTGATGTTTGCTTAGGTTATGTCCATTATGCGATGCGTTTTAAGTCCTAGAACTATGATCTCAGCATTCAACAACATCTCCCTCAATTCCACATGGAGCATAGCTCGAGACCGAAACGTTACTGCCCCTCTCAACTAGACTTCTATGTTTTCTAGCCAGTCAACTTCCATTACAGTCACGGCGAAAACAGTCTTTACAAATTTAACTTTGTATGTTTTTGACTCCCAACCTCCAAAGTCGTTTATTTTGATGAAATCTTTGTAGGATAGTGCCCCAGCCCAATGTCTCACTGCCCCTCTCCACTTTTCAAACATATTCAAGTAGCAGTGAAGATCAAGGACAGCCCTGGATTTCAAAGCTATCTCTTTTTTTGTCTGTGTGTGTGTGTGTGTGTGTGTGTGTGTGTGTATGGGAAAAGGCATCCCACTTCAGTCAGTATTTAGCTGCAGAAAATGCCCCCTTCAGTGTTTATTCGCTGTAATTTCAAATTCAACAATCAAACTTAGTTTTAATTCCATTACACTCCTCCACAAGCTCCGAAAGTCACTTACTATGCAATATATTGTAAATGATGTTGACTCAAATTATTTCCGAATCACTGTGTAGTTTTAACAAGTGCTATTTACATATAGAAGTGTGAACTTCAAAGCTTACATTCAGCCGCAGTGAAACACAAAGCCCATTATAGTTCAGCTTTTTGTTCTTGGACACAGTGTTATAAATCACACTCACAATTGTTATGTAATACCTGCTTAGTGCTGGAGCTTAAGTGTGATTAAAAAGCAGAGGAATCATGGACTTAATCACACATATGGTGCATGATGCAGGATGCAGAATGTGTCATGAGATGGTACCCTGGTGCAAATGTGTCGCCATGCATGAGTCTAGTTCTTGTGGTACTTCTAAAATATAACAGGGGACTAATGTTTGCTCTGATATCAAAGTGACAAGTAATTTGGTGTGGACCCAGTCATCTAGAGAGAGCATGGACATGTGGAGACGACCCAGGAAGCGTCTCCAATCTGGCGGTGTCGATCACGGCAGATGGAGCGGACGATCAGCCAAGCCGGCTCTGTTGTCAGCGCCATTCACAAACGGGCGCAGTGCATCGCAACTTCATGAGCTGATTAGGAAACAAGACACAGGCGCAGATGAATCGCCCTCACCCGCTGTGTAGCATTAAAGGACACGTCTGCTTTTCCTCCTTTCAAATGACAGAGGGATAGTCCACCCTTCTGGTGCATTTTTTTCGCTACTTGTCGACATGAGAAATGACCACAAAGATCAAAGTACAGCGTGTCAGCAAGTCCGCAGGGAGGAGACGCATGCATGGGATTGAGACTTGGCCTGTTTACACGCTGCAGACTGTTAATACAGAGGGGGGTCGTCTGGGCAGAGGGAAACTGGGAGTGTTATCCAAGACACTGATCCCGGTGGGGGGTCCATATAGGACGGTCAGAACTTTTTTGAAGTCCCTAAGTAGGTTCCAAAGCCCAATTTTTCACATGATTTGCCTCCATGACCTTGAATAATGTTAGGGCTAAATATCATTTGATGTTTATATCTGTATCTTAACATGCTATTTGGCATGAAAATCCTTGAACATCTTGGATGCTGTATGGCCACAAGTATGTAGACACCCATTTCTGTATACCTACTTTTGGTTTGAGGCCCTTTGGTCTCAATTAAGGGAATTCCAAATGTGTTTTCTTTGTTGTATGGCAAAGAACTTGACATTAAAGGGGGACTGCACCCGTTTTCAGACTTCATATATATTATCTCTGTGGTCGAAGACAGTCCAAAGATGTTAGTAAAGATGAACAACTCTCTCCCAAATCCAAAAAGTACGGTGCTAAAACTTAAATTTGTGATGTCATAGGGTATAAACTCTGCAGCTTCTCCATAGACGATGAATTAGGTAAGCCGTTCTAGTACTTTCTGTTTTAGAGCTGAGAACACTACAATAGAATAAAGCTCATTTGGGTAAAAATAAAAGAACATTTTGTGGATCCACAAATTCAGGCTCCCATTCATTGTCTGTGGAGCAGCTCCAGATGTTATACCCTACGACATCACAAGTTTGAGACTTACTTCTCTGGTTTCTGGCTTTCAGACAGAGCAGCTCATGTTCAAAAACAATAATTGAACTTTTCTAGACCATTACAAAATTTGTAGGATTTCTTAATGTATGTGGTGTGCTCCTTTAAGAGCCCTTACCTTGACCCCTTTCAACCCAACATCATTGCCCGTCCTCACCCATCAACGGATCCTCATACAATGATTCATGTGATATCCTACAGTATGAATTAGCACTGCACGAATGACCTTACATCCTTAATGTAGTCTTTCCTAATTAACACAAAGTTATGGAGGTTAGGTTAAGGCATGTAAAGGAAAGGAAACCTTAAAATGACTCAAAGTTTACACGGTTCTGGGCGTCGTTCTCCTGGTGGGAACTCTCGAGGGAAAAGTCCTTTGTTTGATGTCCCATCCACAGTCCCAACCTGCTTCCTTGACCACTCGGTCTTTACTTCCTTTGGCGCAATGGTCACGTGATCACAGCCTTCCAAATTGCAGGGGTTATTCACAAATTACGAGCTCACGATTACATGGGATATGTACGAATTTTGGTGCATAAGTGTTTGTCGAAAAACGTATAAACAGTGCATAAGAGCAGACTGCGCCAATGCTAGCGTGACTGACTGGGAGCAAAAACCTGCAGCCAGGTTCCAAGTTCTTGTGGAAAGCAAATTAATGCCCATAGTTTGGAATATAATGCTCAATAATCATACATGGATGTTCAGGTGTCATATGCTGTTGCCCATGCTGTGTATTTTAAATGCTAATACTGGTACATTTCATACATCACAAATCAAAGCCACAACAAATGAAGAGCATCTCCATGAGCACTTTTGCTAGCAGTTATGAGCGAGTACACCGTTATCTGTATCTGTTCAACCAACTAAATTAAGTATAATCATATCTGTATTTGGAATGGGAGGGGCTTAAACTGGAAGTGGGTGTGGCTTAACCAGAAGTGAGTGGGACCTTAATTTGTTTTAATTTCACGCCTACTTTTGTGCTGTTAACATTTATTTCCTGGGCCAAAGCCCCTTTCAGTTGAACTGAATTGAAATGAATTAAACCCTGCCATACTATAAATCCGCTGGTGTAGCGCACTACTGTTTCTGTTTGAATGAACCGTTTGTTATGTTTTGTTGGGGCCGACCAGAGCCTAGAAGTTGTTATAGTAAGCCTGAAATTGATATGGGTTGATCAGAAGTTGCTTTATTTATTATTTGTTTGAAAACTATTTACTGAAAAGCCTTATCCCACTTCAAAAAAACAAAAAAAAAAAAGTTGCCGCATTCATTGTTTATTGGAACACTCCAGAACAGCCTCAGAAGTTAGCTTCAGATCAATGTTTTTGATCACAAGAGTAAGAACTATTTTTTTTTATAAATTTGAATGAATAAATTACAGTAAATCAAACAGAACACATGCATGCGATATCAAAACCAGAAATAAAATGCGTGAACTAGATTTTTCATACTCAACAAAACCTAGTTTTTTATTGATTTGTTTTCTTAACGTTTGAATATCACACGTTAGATATCACACAGTTTAAATTAAATTAAAAAAAATTAAGTTTTTGGACCATTGGGGTTGCAGAATTATGATGATGAGAGCAACTGGCAGCCCACACACAGCTCTCCAAGCGACTCGGCTGACTTTAGATATGTTACAAACGGAGGCAGGAGCGAGCCAGTGGGAGAAAACCTGACCGGTGTAACAGCAGAGAGTCGCGAGCGGCTAATCCCTGTGGACCGAGTGGCTGCCTGTGATGATGGAGAGATTGTGTCTGTGTGACGCAGCAGAGCTGCAGCAGTGAACTCTGTGTGTGCGGCTGGCCTATTTTCCTTCATCAGCAGCACGGATATTGAGACGTTTTATTCGGATGATACTTGTTCTCGTAAGAAGGACGTTGTTTCATCCAAGTACTCATCTAAACACTGTTTGCCAGTATAATCCAGTACATACTTGGAACATTTTAAGACACATATGTTAATGTATGAGCAAGTTTAGCTTCTTTTAAAGTCCTTTTTAACAACCCACTGACCCACAGCTGGACAGCAGAAGTAGAGCACTGCAGAGGCAGCCAGCAGAAAATTAAATATGTGAGTAACATCCAGCAAATCTTTAACCGATGACCTTTATCAAAAGTAATTTTCAACAGGGGATTTTATCGTACTCCACAGGGAACCCATGCATGATACACCATTGGCTAACTGGGGTCAGTTCATCATTCTCAGCTGATTTTTTTTTTTTTTTTTTAGAGATGAACTATATCTCCGCGCTTCCCATGTTACAGTCTGATGAGACTACCACAGAGAGCGAGGGCTGATGTTTTTGTTGATGAGCACCGGGCAGCATCAGACCCATCAGCCGAGCCAGCCGCGGTTATCACTTTTCCCCATTTTACATCTTTGGTGATCAACGGTCTGTGCCAATCCGGTGGGGTAATTGGCCGTACATCTTCGCCTGTGAAAAGGTTAATTAGTATGCTATTATGTGGGTGATTGAAAGCTATGATAAATAACGTAATGGGTTTTACTCAAGATTTGTTTTGCTGCAGTTTGCTGCAACCAGTAATGCTTGGTTAGTTTATTTGTTTGTGTTAACGGCGCTGTATTTTTCACCATATCTCACAAGATCATATACAACCTGCATCACTGTACATCCTGTACAAAACAGAATAATTCATCAAGCTCTGGATAAGTATATCCACTTGGCGCTGGATATTACAGTAAAATTGAAACACTGTTGCTCAGCAATCACATATCTATTCACTATGTCACAATCTATAAATAGACAAGAAGTACCAAGGGTTATTTAGGATTTTCTAGGCTTTTACCAGTGCAGATTGCAGTTGATTTACTATCCAGAGGGAAATTATTTGCCTGAGCTAGACAAAGGACCAGACCTCTTGAGCATTACAACAAATACTTTAATTATGAGGTGTGTCCGTGTTGCAGAAATTAAAGGAATTATTAAAACTACTCCAATTTGTCCTTCACGAGATTCTCCAAACCAGGAAACACAAATTCACCACTGATTACACACACAAGGCAGCAAGTGCAAGTGCATGAGAGGTGGCGTGCAAAAACAGGCACATGCATTACCATATTTGGGATGTTAGAGGATGAAATAACAGCCGCGTCTCACTGTCACTACATCTGCCGGAGCAGAAAACACACATACTCCATTAGTATGCTGGCTTTGTGCGGCTCCATTCAGCCTATGAGTCATTCACACGCACTGTACAGTGCTGTGGTATAAACTGAAGTCAAGGAGACCGGAGCCATTTAGTTAAGTGTAAAGATATGTCCTGTCTACATTGACACATTGTTCTCACATGAGCACACGCTCATACACACAGACATGCAGCTTAAGTGTATCTATATATCACAAAATGCATTTTTTATACAGTTTGGGATAAACCCAGGTCTGAGCCTAACTCAGGGCTGATGTAAAGCAGTAGATGGCATGTTGGGCCATGTTCAACCCATGACATGCCTTTTTTAATTTTTTTTTTTTTTCTATTATTTGGTAAAAAAAAATGCCAATATTAACATCAGCATTGATGGATTTTATCACACTGCAGTCATATCATTTATTTTAAAGTCCAAACACTGACCCTGTCGTCATTATACTGAATATAATCAAAAGGCACAAGGCTGAAAATCAAGACGTGCACTAAACAAAAGCAAAAATCCACACTAGTACAAGCTTTCTCTCCAACTTTGCTCCTATTTTAACAAAACAAAGTTACTCTGACAGATTCACAAGAAAAACAAGTCTGCTGTTAAAAAGCTGTATTCCTGCTGAACTGAAATGCTGGCAGGTTTGCTCATAGTCATAGTTATCCATTGGATTAAATGTGTTGTGAGTGAATTTACTCAGTTTCTATTTCACCAAATAATAAACTTACATGATGACCTTCTGATTTTTCAATCCATCTGGAACATGTATTTTTAGCATGCAAGTATTTTTACTCAGTTCATATCACTTACATTGTACTATGAATAGAGATGAGATCAGATGTTATGAGAAGGGAAACTGACACTGGGCGACTCACTATAGGCTCAGTGTTGAAAAGGCTTTTTACTCCATCTGTCTGGGGAAATCTGGACTTGCCAACATTGGATCTTTTGGCCCTTTGGTGTCCTGCGGTCCGCGGGGATCACAGACCAGCTGGGTTATTAAACATGAGCTTGCCTTGTGCATTCTGATGCACACAGTTTAAACGTCACTGCTCAGTTGAAGAGGCGTTACAATCAGGGTGAGAGATATAGGCTAAAAAGCTCCTGCTGCACTAACTAGTGTGTTTAAAATGCTGTCGTCAGCTGTATTTCCTCATGCAGCGACAGGTATATGAGCTGAAATGACCCCAAATGTGGGTGATTTACAGCAACTCATGACAGTGTTTCCAGCTCCATTTATGCCCCCAAATTTGGGTGAATTATAGCAACCCATCACTGCATTTCCAGCTATGTTTGTGCCCCCAGACGTAGGTGTATTATAGCAACCCATCACTGTGTTTCCAGCAATGTTTGTGCCCTCAGATGTAGGTGATTTACAGCAACACATCACTGTGTTTCCAGCACCATTTATGCCTCCACACTTGGGTGTTTTATAGCAACCCATCACTGCATTTCCAGCAATGTTTGTGCCCTCAGATGTAGGTGATTTACAGCAACACATCACTGTGTTTACAGCTCCATTTATGCCTCCACACTTGGGTGTTTTAAAGCAACCCATCACTTAATTTATAGCAATTAGATGTGGGTGATTTAAATCAACCCATCACTGTGTTTCCAGCACCATTTATGCCTCCAAACTTGTGTGTTTTATAGCAACCCATCACTGCATTTCCAGCAATGTTTGTGCGCCCAAATGTGGGTGATTTATAGCAACACATCACTGTGTTCCCAGCACCATTTATGCCTCCAAACTTGGGTGTTTTATAGCAACCCATCACTTCATTTACAGCAATCAGATGTGGGTGATTTAAATCAACACATCACTATGTTTCCAGCACCATTTATGCCCCCAAAGTTGGGTGTTTTATAGCAACCCATCACTTAATTTACAGCAATCAGATGTGGGTGATTTAAAGCAACACATCACTGTGTTTCCAGCACCATTTATTTAGCCACCATTTAGCCCCCAAACTTGGGTGTTTGACAGCAACACATCACTGTGTTTCCAGCACCATTTATGCCTCCAAACTTGGGTGTTTTAAAGCAACCCATCACTGTGTTTCCAGCACCATTTATGCCTCCAGACTTGGGTGTTTTATAGCAACCCATCACTGTGTTTCTAGCAAAGTTTGTTCCTCCAGATGTAGGTGATTTACAGCAACACATCATTGTGTTTCCAGCACCATTTATGCCTCCAAACTTGGGTGTTTTATAGCAACCCATCATTGTGTTTCTAGCAAGATTTGTGCCCCCATATGTAGGTGATTTATAAGGACATCAGTGTGTTTCCAGCAGCGTTTGTGCCCCACATTCTTGTGTACTTTTTGGCAACACACTGCAGTGTTTCCCACTGAGTTTATAGCAACATATCACAGGATTTCCAGCAGCATTTATGCCCCCACATTTTGGTGTATTTTTTGGCAACACACTGCAGTGTTTCCAGCAGCATTTGTGCTCCTAAACGTGGATGTTTCATAGTGGCACATCTCAGGGCTTCCAGTACTTTTTGTGCCCCCAGTTTTGTTTGTTTCTTGGCAACCCGTCACTGCCTTTCCAGTAGTGTTTGTGCCATCACCCATGGGTGTGTTTTATCAACCCCTCACTGTGTTTCCAGCAGCATTTGTGCCCCCAGTCATGGATGTTTCATAGCGACACATTACAAGGTTTCCAGATAGTTTTCTGCCCCCAAATGTGGGTTTTTCTTAATGAAACATCTTAGGGTTTCCAGCGACTCTTGTGCCTCAAAAGGCGGGTGTTTTTTAGCAACCCATGACTGCATTTCCAGGGGGCTTTTTCCTCCATATTTTGTTTTAATGCCAAAACATATTGTTTTCCTAACTAAATTAAGTTTTACCGAAAGCTTTTTTAGTCACTGTAGCAGGAGTCTTTTAACCTCCAGCTACATTTGTATGAACCCTTACTAATGCCTATTTAACAGAGTGATAACATTCGATATGGTTGTCTGGTGACACATTGCCTAATCTCCAGCCATTGTTGTCAGATGTTTTTTTTCTTTCTTTTTTTTTGTTTGTTTCTTTGTCAAACAGTTACCTCTTGCTTACATGTTGAAACACCAGTGAGCAAAGTTGCGGCTTAAAAGAATTTAATTCCTCACTACATGGTGTGCGAGCTAACACACACAATCAATTGTTTGGTTTAGTCAGGGCCGCTTTGATTAATCACTGTGACAGACTCTTTGCAATGAACCCATTCCTTCAGTATTGTTATCCCTGAGACGTGGGTATCCTGCTGAAGCCGCCCTCCATCCCATTGTTGGTCCCGGCCCACAGTTTAGAAAACCAGGCCGTAAACTATACATAATTGTTTGAATCTCAATTATGTAGGCAGTTTGTAATCTCTGCCAGAAGGGGACTGCTTAATCACAGCAGCGGGGTGAGATATCACTGTCAACAGACGTTTGTCTAGCACGTTGGAAATCTATAGCCTCGTTCCCAATCATGATCACATTATAACCCACACATACAACAAGTGGAGACAAGGGGGATACAAATATTTTTCATGCTACTCATACGTTTCCCTGATTAGAATTTCCATAACATCCTGAGGGGGAATCACTGGCATGTATTATTCATATCAAAGAACCCTGAAGCATTTAATAGAATTATGTGAACACACACACACACACACACACACACACACACACAGGTGCAGTTTTAGATTAATATGCATGTATGTGAGGAAGAATCTTTTTTAATTGAACAATGTTGTTGAAACAAATAATATCATCATCATCAGTGTTAACAAGGGACAGACTTGACAAGTGAATGGACCTGGACTTTGATCTACAGAAGCCCACCGAAACCATTGAATTGATGGTCTGCAGCCCCAGGCGGAGCTGTCATGATCATTTAAGGCTGCACTGACCAGAGGTCACAATGCAAAGTAGCATGAAAACAGCATCCTAGTTTACCGCGCCACGCAGCGCTGACCCTGTCCTCAAGGGCACCCAAAGGGGAATGTGTTAATGGGGTCCCTCACCGCTCCCAGCAGCAGCTCTTTTTATTAGAAATAAAGATATAAATCCATAGCCACACAAGCAGCCCTATTAAGCTGTAATGCTCATTACACAATAAAAAGCAAAATGTTGGATGAAAAATTGAGAGATATCTTCCCTATTCTCAGGCCGCATATAAATATAGTATACTTCAAAATTCAAACATGGGAAAAAAAATGTTCCCTTCTTGTCAGAATTAAAAATTTACAGTCTTTAAGTGGAACAGACCCCATGAAGCAATGGTGTATCACACTATATCGCAGTAAGAATTATGTGTTTATTTGAATTTATTTGAACTTGACTTTTTGAAAAAGTGACAGCCCTAAAACGTATTGGGAATTATCTAATGCTGCAATGGTATGAAATATTGTGATACTGGTAACCTACACTGATGAGCCACAACATTAAAACCCAAACACTGTTACAGATCAAGTGTGCTTCCTCATGGCAACGGCACTCCCCAATGGCAGTGCCCCCCACAGCAGGACAAGGTGCAATGCTACTGCAAAAACTGGAATGATCCAAGGAACAACAACACAAAGAGCTCAAGGCGTCAACATGGCCTCCAAATTCCCCAGATCTCAATCTGGTCAAGCAGTCGTGGGATGTGCCAGTACCTCAGAGGGCCTGTGTCCATGCTTCAATGGAGCCAAGTCAGATCCGTGGTGGGGCCTCTGACCTGTCGAGGCATGAACACAGGACCTCTGGGGGGTGTCCTGTGATGTATAGCACCAGGGTGTTGGCGGGGGCTTCATTGACTCCTGTCGGTTGCAAGGTGGGATACTGGCACGTCTCTTGAATGCTTGATCAGATTTTTGGAATTGGAGGCCTCAGGCTATTCTTGAGCAGTTTTTGTGGTGACAAATGGTGCATTACAATCGGGAAGTGGTGTTACCATGAGAGGGTATACTGGGTCTGCAATAGGGTTTGGGTGCATGGTATTCGGTGGCATCCACATAGATGCCAGGACCCAAAGTTTCCCAGTCTGTCTGTGGTTTTAATGTTGAGGCTGATGGATGTATATCTATGCTGTGTTTGCCAAAGTGCATGGATAGTGTTTGACAAAGAAATGTATCATGATACAAATTCAGTTGCCAGTTTATTCAGTACACCTACCTAAAATATGCAGACTAAGACATCAGCCCTGCAATTAAATGCAACCTTTGTAAAGGTAATCGTGTTCAGTAGAAACTGTTTCTAAGCTATTGTTTCAACTTTATGGTCATTTTGGAGCCTGTAGTTTATAGCACCATTGGATTGTATTGTGTTGGGGCCATATCTGCAATGTTTGGGACGAAGCTTGATCAACAGGCAGTGTCGACACTCAAGGACAAACAAGATTATTGAGATTAAAAGTTTTGTTAGTGAGTGATGTGGCATTTTTTTAAAGTCATTTTGACCTACAAAAATATAATCTAACATGATGCTTATTGTTGTAAGGCACGGTGGTAATAGACCTGAGAACCGTGTAATTAACACCTCTGGGTTTTCAAGGGGGGTTGCTAAATTGTAACAGAGCTGATGGCCTGGAGGGGGAAATTAAGGGTTGGTAGCTGACAGTCCAGGTTCCTTTTTCTTTTACTTTTTAGAGCTGAGACGGGATTTGGGAATAAAAAAAACATGGAGCTATGTGGAGATGATGGGATGAATAAGTTCTACAGGCTGCAAGGAAAGATGGAGAGTGGGGAGAGCAACTTGAGAAGCATCCATGTCAACAGCGCTGTCACATTTTAACCGCCTTCCCAAAAGTGCCAGAGGAATACAGCTTTCTTTGGCTGAATCTGGCACAATTTGTGTCTCCTTTAGTAGATTGTGCCTCATTATCAATTTTGGCCTGGTAAGATCTTCATTTACATATTTAAAGTGAGAACTATTGAGAAAGAAACATAGTGACAGGGGCCAATTTGCTTCAAAATTCGCAAGTCATAAATGTCTATTAATCCACTTATAAATCACAGGGAAAATACACTCCTTATAAAAATCATCTCTTTCTTTTTCTTAAGTATCACAGATATCAACTGATAGCTGTCTGCACTGTATGTCCGTGAGTGTGCTGCAAACGGGGGCCGCTAATGCATCATTCAGCATAAACACACGTATACTACAAATACATACTGACCAAAATAACCAAGTACCAAGTAGTGCTGAGGCTTCTCTAGTCAGACCATACCTGTGTTCTGTCCTTTTTGTGCACAGATCTAGGAAGACATCACTATCTGTATGGTTTTTGTGGTTGGGGAAAGGGTTTGGGGGCAACATTTTATCATGGCGTAGCTCATTCAAAATAAAAAATAAGCCACAGAAAGCCAAATATTCCAGTAATAATCAGCATTATTTTGCCTATAAAACCTACGATATTACAGATATATGTGAATTTCAAGCAGTTTCTCTACGTTATGCTATAAATTTGAATATGGAATTTAATTCCCAATGCATGAAAACCTTTGTAGACCCATTTCACTTGGGTTTTTATCATGTTTAGGTAAAAAAAAAATAGGCTGCCAGGTGCCTCTACTGCTGTTGTAGGTCTGGACTGGGCACAGTGGGATTATGCATGCATAGGCTAGTTTGTGTGCATGTGTGTGTGTGTGTGTGTGTGTGTCTGTGTGTTTGTGATTGGGGTAGGGGGTAGGGGTATGGGGCAACATTTTACCATGGTATAGCACACTGAAAATACAAAAAATACACCCAGAAATTAAAATATTCCAGTAATAATCAGCAATTTATTCGCCAAAAAAACGAGATTTTTACCTACATATATGTTTGTTGGTGAAGATTCTCAGTCATCCAGGTCATGGTAATCACGGGGTCACGTGAGCTCTTAGTTTCGTGACCCCTATGACTCTGCAAGGGTTCCCACCCACACAGGGTTTATAGCCTGCAACTTCATACCAGTCATTTATAACTGAAGATTCTCCTTGGATGAGAGGCGAAACATCTTCAAGAAATGCAAGTCCAGTTGACTACGATATAACACTTATGATTACCTATATACATATATATGAATTTTAAGCAGTTTTCCTACATTATATCATAAATTTATGGATGAATGTGGAATTGAATTCCCCATGTATGAAAACCCCAAAAAAAGACATTTTACTCTGTTATTTATCTTGTTTAGGTCAAAAGATAAGTCCTTAATTATATTTCAGCCTGGCGATGGCGGCCATATTGGATTTTCCAATTTTGAGGCATTATGGGACATTTTTGCGCTGGGCCCAAAACTAACATGAAATGCCTTCGAGTTCACTTGTTGGGGAAACTGACCCTGACTATGATGGGTATTGAACAAAGTAGAAAAAAAGATGTCAAATGAAGTACTGTGTTGGTACTGGTATCACTTTAAAGGGTACTGGTATCAGTATCCATACTGCAATTTTTTTAATGATACCCAGCCCTAGTTGTAGTCACATATACAACACGGCAACATTATAGTTTCTGCTTACCTGATTGTAATTCCAGAACCAATATCATGACTTTCCCCCAAACTGAAGACAAGGAATAATAGGAGTTGCAAAATGTTGAGGGAACAGTCAAGTCATGGACCATCCCACATCAGATTGAGCACAGGTTACGTCCTACTCAGATCATGAAAGCTGCTGTAGCAGCCTGGAGATAGTTTCCATCCTGATTGCTTGTCCCTGCTCATAACTGCCTTGCATTTCGACAGTTTACATCCCTATGCATGTCTAACCTTTATGTGAAGCCTCTACCTGCCACATCTCAGGGGGTTGTTTTTGGGTCCATACTCTGTTATACTGACCATGAAACAGAACATGGACTTCACAGTAGGGATGCACCGATCCGATATCTGGATTGAATATCGGCACAGATGGATTGGGTATCGGACGATGCAACCTATACCTAAGGCGATCCTTTCCCTTCATATCTATTGCGACGCAAAGGAGAGAATCTGCTGTGTGGAGGTATTTCACACTGTTTCAACTGCTGTTGCACAATTGTTTATTTTCATTGCATCGATCTGTTTCATCTTGTTTCACTTTATCTTAGGAAAGAACTGTGTAGTCATTAATGCCTGATGCCTCGTGTTTTCTGTTCTACATGTAAAGGTATATAGCTTTTTAGGTCAACCATGGTATCGGATCAGTATCGGGTATCAGCTGATACTCAAAGCCACAGCATCGGGATTGGTATCAAAACTGAAAAAGCCGGATCGGTGCATTTGTACTTCACAATTTAGTGTAATGACATTGTAATTGTGTCAAAACGAGACATAATGAAAAGAGAGTTCTGCAATTTCTCATTTACAAGTACTCTGACTTGTAGTCACATCCCACGTCTAAAAACAGTTCTTCACTATGTACAGTGTTTATTAAATTGGCTTACTGCCACGCAAACAAGCTGTGGTGGAGTGGCATTGTCTCAAAAGGGAACGCCAAACTACAGCTCAAATGGAGAGTTTTCCTCTGGGCATACAACTTCCCGACACTCTCCCCATGGAAACAGGGTATTTTCAAAGGATATACATAAAGAGGAATCAGAAATAAAATGACAACTGCAAAGAAGATAAACTCTCGGAGCACAGGGTAGAAATCTATGAAAGTGCGAAATGATGAAAAAGTCAGGAGTGATGTTTTTACCCGAGTAAGAAAACACTTGGTCGATGCATTTTGCAAGCATTCAGATTCCACTCATGTGCTTTTCTCCAACGTACAGTATACATTTATGTGCTGTTTATCCCTGCTGTGTTCTCTGTGAAACCACATCCGTGGCTCACTAGAGAGAATCTGGCAGAAAACTTTCATTCAGCATTCAGCACAAACACACTGTAGCAGTCTAACCGCCACATCTTATTCAATTTCACGTTTCATGTCAAGGCCACATATAATTACCGCAAACTTATCTCGTCATCGCTCTGCCACGCGTGCCTTCAAAGCCCAGTCAAAATGCATATATGCTTTTGATCCAATATCTCGGCCCCTTTATCATGTTGCAGCGGGATTATTGGGATCACTGTCTGTCGGAAGCAATCTGAGGCCCCACATAGAAGCATGACCAGCCAAACTCTGTTTTTCTGCTTGGTTAATCCGACAGCACCTTCTGAGGAGATCCAATTAAATCTCTCCTTCAAAGAATATGTGACTGCTGGAGCGTAGATGAGATGAGAAGGATGGGCGCGAGGAAGTGAGGGGTAGAGGGAGGGAGGAAGGGGTCTCTTCTGTTTTAATCATTCCAGATCAGTGTCACACTATTTAACCAGCCCCTGCACACCACAAGAATGTGTCTGGGAGAACAGTGGAGATTAAAAAAGCATATGTGTGTGTGTGTGTGTGTGTTTGTGTGTGTGTTTGCACAAGCACAGCGTGGAATGGATGTATGCAAGTTACAGGGCTGAACTGATAAACACATCATATATCTGTTGATTAAAGGTGATAAGATGAATAACATCTCAGATCAGATTTATCAGAGCCTGTAATTACAGGGCTAAGCAGGAATTTCATGGTGACGTACTGTATTTACGCCATAAATTGCCACTTGAGTTGTGAAAAAGTATGTGTTTTTACAAAAACTACAATACGACTTTATTCTGAGTACCTTCATAATGCCAATTATGAGTTTGAAGTGTGCCTATAATCACGAAACACTCTTGAAATATTTGTGTCATTGCTTTGGCAAATTACTTGACTTCTGTAGCAGCTGATTACTGAGTTTCTATTAGGGGGAAATACAAAATAAATTGTTTTTCTGAATTGGAAAACATTTTCAAAAACAAGACGCCCATACATTATGCTAAATATATCAATATTAGAGTTGAGTGTTGCAACAACTTTGAAATCTTTCCAGAGGCTCGTGTTTACTGAGACACACTGTGGTAATTGTTTGGTGGTGGGATCCTCAAGGGAGGAAGGCCTGTTGGGATGCAGGGTAAAGAGGATGGCAACCCTCTTGTTAACACAAATGATTATATGCGTTTTTCATTGCTGGAAAACAAGAAATGAGGACGAAAACACTGAAATAATGCTTCATCAAAGGGATAGTTCAGATTTTTTTTTAAATGAGGTTGTATGGGGTGCTTCCATAGACAGTGTGCTACATAGAGTAGATGTTGTATCATATTGTATCAGTCAATATCAGATTAAGTGTATGCTATATTAAAATGTTTTCACTAGGGATGCGCCGATCCGATATCTGGATTGAATATCGGCCCCCGATATCCTCAAAATAGATGGATCGGGTATCGGAAAATGCAACCTATATCTGAGGTGATCCTTTCCCTTTAAATCTACTGCGACGCGAGCTACGTCATACGTCATGGAGCGAAGGAGATCATCATCATTGCATTAATCTACATATAAAGGTATATAGCTTTTTAGGTCAACCATGGTATCGGATTGGTATCGGCTGATACTCAAAGCCACAGCATCAGGATCGGTATCGGAACTGAAAAAGCTGGATCGGTGCATCTCTAGTTTTCACCATCCATCCATTCTTAACCGCTTATCTGGGGCCGGGTCGTTGGGGCAACAGGCCAAGCAAAGCACCCCAGACGTCCCTCTCCTCAGCAACACTTTTCAACTCCTCCTGGGGGACCCCAAAGCATTCCTAGGCCAGATGAGATTCATAATCCCTCCAGCATGTTCTGGGTCTACCTCAGGGCCTCCTCACAGTGGGATGTACCCAGAACATCTCCAATGGGAGAGACGCAGGAGGCATCCTAATCAGATGCCCAAACCACCTCAACTGTCCGAACTCCTCACCCTATCTCTAAGGAAACTCTTTTCAGACGCTTGTATCCATGATCTCATTCTTTCAGTCACTACCCAGAGCTCATGACCATAGGTGAGGGTTGGAACATAGATGGATGAGAAATCACTTCCTCTTCACCATGGCGGTCCGGCGCAACACCCACATTACTGCAGACGCCACACCAAACCGCTGCTCCATCTCATGATCCATTCTACCTTCACTTGTGGCAGTAACTCTCTCCTAACCCAGAGGGGCAATCCACCAGAGAACAATGGCCATGGTTCAAAACAGTAACCATGGCCATTGTTCTCTGCCTCAGATCTAAGGCCATGGCCATTACCATAATGTGAGTGATTTTCAATGGGAAAATAAAGCCGTTATATTGCTCTCTTCAAAGCTAAACCTCATTCAGAAAACAGTGATTTACCCATGCTGAACACAGGAGCTGCTGGTCTGCACACAATAGTCACACAATACCACTAACTAACTGATGGAAACACTGGTGGACCAGCAGCTCTTGTGTTCAGTAAGCTAAGGTAACGGTTTTTGTCAATAGAGTCTGGTGGCTTTGACGAGAGGTAGATGGGGAACTGAAGCCGTTAACAGCTGCCCAGTCGGTATAAGCTTTCTGACAAAGTTAAGCCCTGAAAATACACTCAATGTAGTGTACACATAAACTTATGTTGACTTTTTTAGGTGAGACCTTTTTTTCAGTGGCTTAAATACATTTTATTGCTGGCCCTATCTTTAGCAGTACATGGCCTAGCTTCCATATCAGGCTCCGGCCTGCTTCTCTAAACTATGGACATGCCGTCTAACATCTACTGTATGTAATACACTTAAAATGTGTCAGTAGTCCATGCAACCTTGCTTCAAAACTCTGAACTACCCCTTTAAATCGTCCTCAGCTTGTTTCCCTTCTTGATGGTGTCCTCCAGTCATCTTGTAGTCAACAGTGCGAGCTTGCGGCAGCCTCTGCCAGAGTGAGTGGCCAGTAATTATAGTGCGCACGACAGGTATTTTTCTGCTAATTAATTTTGGGATAAGCAGGCAACCGTGCATGTTTTCCACTTTATTAAGCAGTGATGGTTAAGTGTTGGCAGTTCAACGTGTGTCCTAGTTTTCTAAGCCCTCCGGTTTGGAAGGACGGACGGATGGATGGATGGATGGATGGAGTTCAGGGAGAAAAGTGGTGGGAGCAAGGTGAGGAAGGGTGGATAGGAGATTCAGTCTTGCAGATGAGAGAGATGCAGATGGATAGATGGATAATTGCACATTTTAAGTGTATAGCACAGACCCAGTGTCAAGTTGAACCAGTCAAAGCTGAGAATCCACTACAAAGTATCAAGCCTCTAAAGCACCCGAGGTGCTGACTCTCCCATAATGGTGTTTAGACCCTCTCTGTCCTCTCCCTCATCCACACGTTTGTGTGGAAAAAAGCCTCTTAGGGCTCAAAACCGCTTTAATAGAAACTCCTCAAAATTTTTTTGCTGGAGTGTACACTGAACACTTCGCTACGGCTAAAGAGATCTCAAACACAAATGTAATGGTTTCCCATCCCAGCGTGACAGCTGCTGCGAACGACACACTGTGACATCCTGCAGAGTGGATAGTCCACAGTGGAAGTGAACCCCCACCAAATCTCCAAATAACCTCTAATTGTCGGAGTGAAGTGTGTGCAATTGTCCCAGCTGCCTGTGGCACGCTGAGCTTTCTAACGTCTTAATGAGATGCACACTTACAGTACCATTTCTGATGTCTCACTCAGTCTAGATTGTGTAGGATAAAAGGCTGACACACTCTAATATTAGTTTTTTAGTTGTTTTTGTTGGTTTCAATTTTATGATACAGACAGACTTAAATTATAGTGTACTGAATCATTATTTCCATTTAATAGAACTTTTTTATATTTGTGACATTGCCCATCATTAGTGTTAGTGATAACGACAATTGCCGAGTCACTGCATTAAAAAGATGTCTGACAGGGCGAGAAACGAGAGCAGTCGGATGATCAGACGGCTGGTAAACAACTTATCGAAGGAGAAAACAAAGATGCATTGTTTAATTATTACCCATCGCAATTTACAGATTGACTTCCTGCTTTGGCAATTATTGGCTCATCGTCTGACTGCTTGTGTTTCTTGCCCTGTCACACTTAGATATAGCAACACTGAAAAAGAGCCTGTAAATTAGTCGGCTCATTATCAGCCCATTTAAAAGGGACAGTTCGCATTTTTCCTTTTACCTGTAGTGCTGTTTATCAGTCCAGATTGCTTTGGTGTGAGTTGCTGAGTGTTGGAGATATCGGCTGTCGAGATGTCTGCCTTCTCTCTGATATAATGGAATTAGAAAGCACTCGGCTTGTGTGGCTCAAAGTACCAAAAAAATACATTTGAAAAGCTCGACAGCAATGTCTCTCTCCAGAAACCATGACCCTGTTACTCAGATAATCCACAGACCTTGTTGTGAGCAGTTTCATGTAGGGACTATTTTCTTTCTACTGTGCAGCAACCATATCACTGCACAGAGGGAAAGATGGTTTCACAAGAGCCACAGAGGACACCATTAATATTTACATCTCACACTGTCATAAGCAGGTACATGAGTAGATGCACACTTCCTTTTGCCCGGTGATATGGTTGGCTGGTGTAGTTTGGTAGAAAGGGGCCATGTTGAAGTAATTAAGAGGGTTGATTCTGACCAAGTGTGAGGAACCAAAGTTGATGAGAGTTTCCTCTTTTTTCATGTTAAGTATTGTTTCAAATTATTGTCCACAAATAAACTGTCAATGGAGTATCAAGGCTTAGCAGTATCAGACATCAGAGAGCGAGCTGACAAGCTGACGGCCTTCAGATCAGTGCTGGGACAAGAAGGCAACAGGGAGGCCCACATCTCTTACCTTTTAGCCTGGCAGCCAAACGCTAAAGCCTTGTTCACATTACACGACTGGCCGACCAATCTTGAGTCGCGGAGATCTTTTGAGTGTTCATACCTGGCGACGTGTGTTTCTGTCATCGGGAGTCTCGCCAACTGCATTATGACCTGTGTGTGCACACCACAAGATTTCACTACCAAGCCCTCGCCGACAGAGCCCCAGATAACGCGGTGACGTCACCAAACTACGTTTTGTCACGCCTGACCAAAACAGGATATTGTGAGGTCCCCTGGGCGCTACTTGTCAACATGGATGTCCGACAGCTTGGAGCTCTGCAGGTCGTTTGTGCCCTGCTCTGCACTGAGAAGAAACAGGAAAAGAAGAGAAGGATTTGGGTAAAGGAATGGGTCGCTGCATGCAGATTGCGCGGGTTGTCAACTCTGCAGAGAGAGCTGGAGGTGAATTCTCGGTTGCCACTCTGCCGCTAGCCTATTAGCTTTCATTGTACTGTCTACATAATCTATGCATGTATTCTGACACATATTATTGTACCTTTCATAGCTGAATGATCAAACGGGTTTTCGGGAAATGCTACGGATGACAGTGAAGGACTTTGATTTCTTGCTGGGGCTGGTAGAGCCGTCCTCTTGCGTGCTGACGTGGGACGTATGCCGCCTCTCATTGGCTGATGCTCTTTGTCAGTCGTGTCACATCTCTCCAGTTTTCTAGCATGCCAGATGTCCAGTCCCAGTCTCAGACGAGGGGGCGACTGGCTCGGAGGGTTGTCCATATGCGGGCAGTCTATCTGCCGACTCACCTCCGACCCAAGGTGGCTCTCGAGATCCTCTGCGAAGTCAAAATCGAGGTGAAAATCGTGTAATGTGAACTAGGCTTTACTCTCTGGTAATTCCAAGCCCTGGAAAGCCTGGGCAAGTGTTTGCCCTAAGTAACAGTATCAAGTGCCCAGGGCTGAGCTTGCAATGAAAAAAGAAAATAGTTCCTACATGAAACTGCTCACAACACGGTCTGTGGATTATCTTGAGTGACCGTGCCGTGGTTTCTGGAAGGAGACACTGCTGTTGAGTTTTTCAAATGTATTTCTTTGGCACTTTGAGCACCACAAGCCAAGTACCATCCATTCTATCTCAATGATATTGGAGAGAAGGCAGACATCTCTACAGCCAATATCTCCAACATTCAGCAACTCACCCCAAAACAATCTAGACTGATAAACAGCACTACAGGTTGCCTAAATTTGAGTACTTATGTCAATTCTGGTACATTGAGAGCAGGTCTACCAGAGTCCTTGTATGGACACACGTACTTGGCAAATAAAGCTGATTCTGATTCTGAGGTAAGAGGAGAGATATGTATTTTTGATTTGGGGGTAAACTGTCTCTTTAAATGATGTAATTAACTATATGTGTCCAGTCGACATCCAAGTTGGCAACATCTTCTCTTTTAGTAAGGAGTCTCCCCTTTGCTTTCCGACCACAGGCTGAAGGATGAAGCAGGTTATTTCATACGCAGCAGTCAATACACTAGTGTCGAAATCATGTCACTCCATACCTTCAAACACAAAATCTATCGAAGCCTGTTTTACTCTGATTTTCTGGTTTTATTTTCCTGTAAGTGCTTTTGACAACTGAATATATTAAATAAATGTTCCACAGTTTATTGTTATACAGTGCAATGAATTAATAAAGCTGGAGAGTGGTTAATAAAACCAATGTTATAATAGTTGATTTATCTGAATGGCTGCCCCGCAAGGTATTGAGTTGTCATCAATTAAACATTAAAATGGCCGTTAATGTGTCACGCAAAGTGTAGCTGGTATAATTATGTGACGGTATATAAAACAGTTGAATCTACATGTTAATGAGTTTTACCCTGGCATCCAGTGCTATCAATGGCGACTGCAGTCTGTTCTGTGTGAATTCCTTAAATTACAGTCCGGTTTAATGGCTCTAATGTGACAGAAAAAAGCAGGTAAAGCAGCAGTTGATTTGTCGAGTTCGGTCTGCCAACCTGCATTTAGCTGATGGAAAGCAGGATCAAGTGATGAGCTGTGGGACGTTTCTATCATCACACTAATGCACAACTCAAGTTGTCATTTTTATGAGTCGTCACCTCACTTTGCACAGCGCTTTATGTAAATGAACGACAGATCTCAATGACCACATGCGTCACAGGTACACGATATTAGCCGTAATGATCTGCTGGGTGAAATGAAGCACAGAACACACATGAGGCATGCGACAACGATCTCGTGTGGCGGCGTGGCTATTTTAAGCTCTTCCCTGCTTGCACAAGCTTACCCAAAAAACATTAACAGACTGAAAACTTCCACATCAGATTTGGCGTGGGAGATGTCGGCAGCCGTGCAAGAGCACTATGCCTCCGTTTGTCTCCCACACCAGAAATCATTTTTTTATCTGTAAACATATACAAACACAGTTTTGTCGCGGCATGAAAGGAAGTCTTTGTTCCAAGACAACACAGTGATGCAATTTTTTCTCCCCCACCCAGCAATCCCTGCCTCTGTGCGCCTCTCCCTCCTCGGCTGCAAAATGACGGCACATTTGCATGACGAAAAAAGAAACACGGGTCTCTTTGATATGCCTCTCCTCTTCATGCTTTTCCCTTAGTTCTTCTTGCAGGCCCTGCTCGCTAGGGACAGATAATTGTCGGGAATCTTGCTCCCTCTTCCTTCTCGTTCCTCTGCATGGCAGTAATGATGGTAAGCCTTTTGAGGTGCAACAGGGCTAGGGAACCAATTACACTTTCTGAGTTTAGCTGGTTCCAGACGGAAGAAAGCAGGAGGACCACACTGCTGTACTTTGTTAGGTAATACCACAGAAATTAGCAGTTAACAGTGGGTTTATTTAGTTTGAGATCTCGCCCTGGGTGAATTCAGGGGATTCTTTTGTGGACAAATTTTCCAGGGCCGATGGAACCATCCTAATACGAATTGTTTAATTACAAAGGCTGCAAGAGGAGGAGATGATAGGAAATGAGGGGATTTTGTCGTTTCACGCAATAGAGTTTGAGGCCTCCCTCCATTTTTAAGCTAGATAATCCTCTAAATCAAGTCAAACATGTAGCCTGGTCCTCCTTCTCAAAGGGAGAGAATCAATTACAAATGCAAAACCATAATCAGGGTTTCTCCAAAATCTTTGGAACAAATGGGTCAACATGTTGTGTTGCATGAATAATGGCGCGCTCCTTGCACTTTCTGCATTCCTCCTCACTCCCCTGCCCGCACTCCTCTTCTCCTCTCCCCCATTCAATCACTTTCTCTCTCCCCATGCACTCGGGAATGAATGCCTCAGCTGCAAATTTCCATCAGACTTGTGAAATGAGTGCCAAAAACAAAGACTGCAGCTGTGTTTTTAACCAAGGGAAGCCTTTTGTCTTAGGGACGACTTGTGGCGCCGTCGCCTCCCCCCTTCGCTCACCTCCTCCCCCTCTGTTGTGTCATCTGAGTTAGCAGCCTGGCTCCTTTTTGCTGAAAGATTTGTCTCCTCGTGAGACAGTCTGAATGTTCTATCGCGCTGCTTACATTTTCACCGAGGCTTATTATGCCCGCGATAAGGCCCATGGCTGCACACACAGGAAATATTGATTATCCTACAAGGCAGCAGCAGGGACATGAGAGCGAGAGGTGGGGGGTTGACAAAAACAGGGTCAAGTTCTCTTGAAATATCAGAAGTGAGAGTGGTGTCAAACACAATCAGTCTTTTTCTTATAATGCAGAGGAGTCAGTGAGCAGGTGGTGTGTGCTTTGTAAGTTAATGCGCAAACAGCCCTTGATGATAAAGCCCTACCTGTCTGCAATAATCCCAGAAAGTGCGGTGTTCTACTACTTAAATCTGCAAGCGTGTCTCATCAAATTCCGTGTGATCCTCTGCCAGTAGGTGGGACGCAAGTTCAGGATCACTGTCATTTCTCAGAGAAAAGGCACGTGTCACTTACGGTACTGCTTTTCTACAGAAATCCTGTGTTTTTAGCTTAAGATGTTGCTAGAACTCTGCTTCTGCTTTGAGAAGATGATGAAATAAATGCCTCTCAAAGCAATAAACACAGACTTTAATGCAGGTAGTCAAAACTGTTCAGTGGGGAAATGTCTATCCTTAAGGTCCAATGTGTAGGATTTAATGGGATACATGTGTACAAACCAAACACTGGCTCTAGATAGGGCCATTTGCACTTTAACATCAGCCACCCTAGTTCACAGTCCCATTGCGATGAGAGCATTGGAGAAACACTGATTTTTGTTTTAATGTGGAACGGCTTTATTCAGTGTTTTTACCGGTTTTAATAATTTGGTTCATTTGTTCTGGAGAAGAAGAGACCTCTGCAAATAATTCAGCTCCCGGTAAAAACTCCCTAAACATCTGGCCCTTAACTTAGTCCTCACTGCGAGTTGGTTGTCACTAGTTTTAATCACCTGGTCCATTTGTTTGGTGAGTAAAAGACTTCTGCGGATAATTCGACTCCCAGTTACCATGTCATGAACAAACAGCACAAAATTAATTCTAACCAGGAGAAGTTTCTGCAATCAATCTGCAATCCTCACTGGAAGTTAGTTGTTACTGGTTTTAATCACCTGGTCCATTTGTTATGGTGAGTCAAGAACTTATGCGGATAATTCGACTCCCAGTTACAATGCCCTCAATAAACAACACAAAATTAATTATAACCAGGAGAAGTTTCAGCTTGTTACAATCTGCAGTCCTCACTGCCAGAGTGTTCTTATGGGTTTTAATCACCTGATCCATTTGTTTTGGAAAGAAAGAGACCTCTGTGGATAATTTGGCTCCTGGTTAAAATATCCCTAACAACCAACACTAAAGAAATTCTAACCAGGAGAAGTTCCAGCTTGTTACAGTCTGCAATCATTCTTGCTAGTGTGTTCTTACTGGTGTTAGTCACATAGTCCATTTGTTTTGGACAGTAAGAGACCTCTGTGGATTATCTGGTGCCAAGTTAAAGTGTCCTGAACAAAGAACACTGAAAAAATACTAACCAGGAGCATGGGTGTAGCGGACGTGGGGTACGCGTGGGACATGTCCCCCACATTTCCCGTATCGGTGCCCTCTGTCCCCCGCACTTTTTTTTTTCCCTCTGTCTCTCTCCCCCATTCACGCTTAACTGTCCTGTCAATTAAAGGCAAAATGCCCCCTGCTAATTTCAGCAGCTATTTTAAACACATAGATGGTTGATAACTTATTTGAAATTTGAATCCTTCATAAACTATCATACCCAAGGCCTGCCACATCTGTGCAGTCAACTTAACTAATCTGGTTAAGACAAACTCAATCCAGCTGCTCGCTAACGTTAATGTTGAGCACTTCACATCAGATAACGTTAGCTAGCTATTTGACTTGCCATGAAATGTAGCTAGCTTATTTACCTAACATAGCTAGCTAGCTAACGCGGAACACTAACGTTTGTTAGTAATATTATTAGCTAATGTAGCCTACTGTAGTTGACTCCCATTCAAACCATCAATGTTTTTGATACATTTCATGAAAGCAGACATGATGGTAGGTAGGTAGTGATTGTAGGTTGTTGTTTATTATTATGATAATGTCAGGGTTCATCTTCCAGGCTTACGGGCACTGTTAAAGCAATAGGTGACCCCCCCCCAGGACTCAAGCCAGTTGTGTCCCCCCCCCACCTCTGAAATCAAAGTTTCGTCCCTGTCCAGCAGCACTTGTAAAAGCCGTGTAAAAGGCGTTCTTCTTTGGGGCTTGTCCTCGGCACCGACTGACACACATATACTGCCCCTGTCAGTTCCGACAGGAATCGACACAGCCAGCTGAGGGCTAAATTGTATCCGGTACTTACGGTACAGAAATAAAAAACGGGTACCGACATATTTTTTGCATGTTGGCATCGACTTGGTACCGAAGTATCGGTTCTAATGACAACCCTATTTCCACCTGTTAAACCAAACATTGTAATGCAACTTATTAAGCCCTCCTGCTATATTAAACACTGAACTGAAATTTGTTAGAATTGCTGATTGACAAATGCTATTTGTATGCAGATGATGTTTTGATATTAGTGAGTTAAAACTATCACCACATTGATATGGTTACTGTGTAATAAAACTGGATATTCACAATCTTTAGCTGGTTTGGTGTAAGTGGAACCTTTCTGTTCTTTTCAAGCCTCCCTCATTTCTGAGCTACTCAGGGCACCTGGAAGGAAGCTTGTCCCCTCCTTTCAGCCACCTGCTGTTTACACTGGTGAGTTTTATCTTTCCATAATGATCGGGTCATTTTTTATATCTTTAAAATAGAATAATTCGTTATAAGCTAATTTTCCTCTTTCTATTCTCTGTTCTGTCCCGGGGGAACTAATAGGTATAGATTACCGATACCTACTAGCCTAACTTCCGGCTACTCTCCCTGTTACTGCAACCAGCTACCAGCCCCTCACGACATATGGAAGACAGGCGGAGCCACCGCTGCCTTTTTCATTTGACCAGTAAGGTTTGCGTTATTATCACCATTGACGGCCAGTTCACGGACTCAGTGTTCACATGTTTCACCATTTTTAGTCGGGCTGTCATTCCTTTGTCAGGTAGGCTGAAGTTAGCCTCTCTGTTCAGTAGTCTAATGAGGTGTACATTTGTTTATTAACTGTTCAATAAGGTTTTTCATAGGCTACAGTTTAAAATGAGATCAACCTGTTTTCTATTTTTGCATTTTTCTTTCTTTATTGTTTTTTTTTTAATCAATATTACTGAAAAGGCCTGTTCATTTGTAAGTATATTATTTAATTATTTTATTTTGTTCTATGGAATTCTCTGAGCTGCTATGCAACCAGGGTTCTCGCAATTGGCATTAAAATGTTGTAAATCAATCTTTTAAAAATCTTAATACATGGTAAGTAGGATTTTATGATTGTAATTAGTCTCAAATCTAAAAACAATAGGTAATATTTATATATTTTTTTAAATAATTTGCCGAATAGCAGTAACGTCACGCAATCATGAGAGCGGAACCAACAAAACAGTGATGTGTTTGTGGCCGTGACTCTCAGATGCACGTCGTTCATGTAGCAGTCGGACCACATGGGAAAGTGTAAATTTAATGAAAAATGGCTGTCCAACAAAGATTTTTCTTTTTTTTTGAATTGAATTTCTGGATGGCTGAAACTGGTACCATGCAATTTATACGAGGCACAAAACACAAAGCCTCAAAATCAAGCTGTCAACAAACGCCAGGTATTTCCCGATTCTGTTCTACTCTCATCTCTACCGTGCCTCCACCCCCATCTCCGATATCAACAACCAGGATAGCAGCACCAAATCTCCGGACAATGTTTGGGTGCACGCCTACACTAAAGGCAAAGGTACTGTGGTGTCTGAACACCGTAACAAAACACCAATCATAGAAATCAAATGAGGAAGTTTTTTCATTTGTGTTGATTGTGTCGTTGTGTTGATTGTGTTGTCGGAACCCTGTATGCAACAGAAGCCCTGATCAGTTTCCTTATTCTATTGTGAATGTTTACTTGATGTAAAATACATGTTTGTTAAAATAAAATGTTATTTTTGTATCAAATACTCATTAATTTTCTTACTCCACTATTTATTATGGCTTTTTTCTATGTATTCATTGTAGGCTAAGCTATATAAAACTATCTGAGCATGGCTTTAATTGTTAAAAGTTTTAGATGTCGTGCATTAAAAAAACGACTTATGTAAAAGTATAAAATTATTAGCATCAAAGTAAAGTAAAATTACCCATCATGCAAATTTTGGAATAATGTAACTGTATTTTATTGTTGGATTATAATTAATTAACCAATTTGTCTGACATAAGTTTGAATGAGAAATCTCGCCAAAAACATCAGTCTTTACTGCTTGTCTGTAGCGCTACCCTTCGACCTACCATGCTAGCTATTTCTAGCTCTGGTGCCACAAATTTAGATGTTGGTGTAGCAAATGACTTGTCTGGTAAAAAGGCCGTTATCCATTTCTCATATTCTGAGCCAAAAACCTTAACTTCAGTGGCAACAAGATGCGGTTCACAAGCGTACACTGTGACCTGTAAATTTTGGCTTGTAATTTAAGCTTTTGATCAACCTTCTCAACAATAAAATGATGAATATATCCTTCCAATGCGTAGTTTAGGCCTTTTTGGTTACTTCTCAATGACATCTGATCGTTATCGTTATCTGTCTCCAAAAATCAATTCCTTCCTGCGAAATGCCGTGTACTGTGACACCTGCCATAGCGCCGGTCACTGAATGTTGACATTTTGTCCGGGTGACTGAAGGGGGCGTGGCTTTGCCATAGGTCAGTTGTGGCAGTATCACCTTGCCATACTGTCCTGTTGTGATCTGAATCAATCGCACAGACGAGACGTATGCTGCTGAACAGTGCTGGTGTGTGTTAACTATGTTCAGCAAACCAGCCAGTAAGAAGCAAAAAACTTTGCACAGTTTCTTCCAAACAAACCGTGCAAGTTGAGTAATGCTGTTGCATGTAGATAATGTTAGCTAAATGATGATTAATTAATAGATGCCAATATATCAATTTAAGCTAGTTAACAAGACTACTAATGTTATTGTTACCTGTGTTAAATCGCTTGCTAGCTAGTTAGTGCAGATAATTCGGCTCCTGGTTAAAATGTCCTGAACAAATACCACTAAAGGAATTCTACCGAGTCGAAGTTTCCATTGGTTACAATCTGCAGCTCTCATTGCTAGCTGCCATTAAGTCCTATTGAATATTCCACACTGGACTTTTATAGTATTTCAGATACTTCTCAGAGAGTCATCACAGTCTCACATACAATAATAGGAGAAGAAGTGAGAACGAGCTTGCCTTATTATTACTGATTATACGGTGGGAAGGGGTGCAGCTTAACATTGCTCTGTCAAGAGTATATGTGTTTGGAGTAACTTCCTCTACATTTTAATACCAGATTCTGTGCAACCTTCATCCACAGGTTCATTACAGAAACAAGTAATTTGATTCTTCTCTTAGAATGAAAATTGTTCCTCTGGGTGAGGAATTTGAAACCCCACATCCATTTGACTTGAATTTGCTCAAGTCGTTTCAAGGTAAGTTAGACAGCAAGGATATCTTCAGGGGCATTTAATGTTTCCAGTCCAAAGGGAGCACTCAATTTGCTGAGGAATTCTTGAATAATTGATCACTGAAATGAATTTGATCAGAGATGTAGCCGCTAAGCCAACAATAAGACGCCAATGTTTACACACAAGTGTACAAAAAGTTGGTTCAGTCGTGATCTTGCAGAGTTTTATCAATGGCGGCATCAATCACACTTAGAATCAGCGTCAGTAATATGAGTCCCTGCTGTTCTTTTTTCCTAATCAACATATTGCAGAATGCGCGGCCTTGCTGTGGGGAAGGTGGCGGAGGGGACAGCGAGGCTTTGAGCAGAGGCGGAAAAGAAGTGAAAGATCTTCAAAGCATCTGCTTTACAAGTCTGATGTATTCTCACTAGCTGTGTTAAAATCCTTTGTGTCTCATTAGGCTGCGATTTTGGGACGGTGCCTTTGTGCACTGGACAAATTCTGTTTGAAATGCAAGGGAGAAGAGGGATCTCTCTGCTGCCGGCAAACCCATGGGCTCAGGCTTTGTTAGTGAAAAGAAGAGGGTCACTTGTCTCAACCAATAAATGGCTGATTTTGTCTTCCTTTACATAGCAGAAGTAAATATTTATAATGGCAGTTATTTAGGTAGGACACAAATGCCCATTTGTGTTTGCAAACCAGAGAAGGCATTGTATTCAATTGTATTTTATTTTTTATAGCATTGTTGATATGGAACATCATTAAAGTCGAGTACATACTGCATGTGGACTTGAATTAAATTCATTAACCGTGTACCTGTGTGAGAGGAGTTGCAAAACGTTCTATTACATCCAGTCAACCAGCCTCAGTGCCTGTCCTGTCCTGGGATTGATGACCATGATAATGAGACTGCAGTTCTAAGCACCAAGCCAAACGCAACTAGCAGAGAAACTCATCATAGCGTCACATTTTTTGAGGAAAAGTCAGTGTAATTGCCCATATACTAAAGCTTCTCGCTGTGTCAGCAGTAGTTGAGCACGAGAATAAATTGTTTGGTTACAAAATGTTAAAAACTGCAAGTTGAAGAAAGGGGAAATTAAAGAAGAATCAGCCCAGGTCAGCAGTTTTCATGTCAGTGAAGAAGAACGGTTATCAACAGCAATACGAGCAGCGGCAACACAATGTTTAAATTTGGTGAGATACAAAGTAGTTAACAATGTGCATGTGTGGACAGGTTCTCAATAGCGAGGGCAGAGGATGGGATTGCAACTATTTCTGCAGTTACATGGATAATATGTCTTCAAACCAACTGAAGTTATTCTGATTAGAGATTCCAACCTTCTTCCACGGAGGCTAAATAAAATGATCCGATAAAATGAGTCTTTACGTGTCCCAAAACATTTAATCGGAATCTAACTTTTTTGACTCGCGCAAAGTGGCTGTAAAGCATCTAATTTGCCAAAAATATAACCGAAGAACAAGAGGAAGACGTTTTTTCTTTTATTTATTCAATACAGTATAGAAGGTAAGAAGTGGTTCCACCTGTTAGTAGTAAGTAGAGATGTAAGGGTACACGCAAGTCACGGTTCGGTACATACCTCGGTGTGGGGGTCACGGTTCGGTACGGGTTCGGCACAACGGGATAAAAGCAACAAAAAGTCACATGTGTTACACTAGCTTTTTTTCATTTATTTGAACAGACACCAATTGACTGCAAAACTAAAAACCATCTCCTGTTATAAAAGTAAAAAATAAATAGGAGTGTTCTCATACCTTCATTTAGTTCATACAGAGGAAAAGAAAAACACAGTTTCTTGTGGGGATAGACTGAGGTAGGTACTTGCCAACTGGCAACTTAACGTCATTATAAGAAACTAACATTTTCAGTGTTGTATGACAGTTAAATGTAAACAGTGAACATACTCTGACATTAGCAATATTTCTATACTGGCACAAGTCAAACAAAAAATTTCAAATAGTTCCAAAACTGAAAATCTCTCTCGTGTTTGATGTGTTTCCAGCGACATACCACGCCTCCGTGAAACATCGCCAACAGACGGTCTTTGTCCGGTCCACCACTCATGTGCCATCACCGTTATGTTGCACTGGGAAGCTAAAGTGTTCCCATACGGGTGATTTAAATGAAGCTGACGGCACTTCTAACTCTTAAAGTTTTTGTAACTGCTTCTTTTTCGTCTGTAATGACGGTTGCTGGCAGCTTTTAGGCTCATTACCGCCACCTGGATTGAAGTGAGACTTGCGGCAGACGTTACAATTTATCAGTGTTCTCTAAGCGTCTCATATACAGGCTGATGCACCTTGTAGTTGCTGCCTATAACAACGTAACGATTATTCAAGGCTACTGTTTCAAAATCAAACACAACCCACATAAAAGTGTTGTACAAGCAGAAAGCTTATGTCCGGTGACATACCCCCTGAATCACCCGGCCCATTCTCACTCCCAACTCGTCAAATATCACCATTATGTCTATGATTTCGGTTCCAGATACTGACCTACAGAGGCACCTACTACAAATACTGCTGATTTGTCAGTGGATGTCGTCGTCTCAGAGATGTACCCACATACTCTTTGCAGTGGTATGATATGTACCAGACGATGATGATAACACCAGTCCTTCACCCGGAAGCCTGCTATTCGATTCCAGTGGGAAAACCAAAGTCAAAGGGGTTCTCTTTAAAAAAAACTTTAGTGCACTAATAATGTAGCATGATACACTGGTAATGTATCTCACATGATGTATGTCACGTGACGTGACATTACATTATAAAGAAACCATACTTATTTTAAGCTAAATCATGATCTATTTTTTCTAAACCTACGCAGGAACTTTTGTTGCCTAAACTTGAAGAAATAAGCATAAAAATGTCGTAAGTTTATCTCGGTAAAAAAGACTGTATGCATCTAATGAGCAGAAACTATACATGTCCTGTAAAGACAAAAATGTATTTTGAAATCATACAATGCATGTAACAAGTGTCAACTGATACGCCATACAAAACCAAAGCTGGAGGGTACCTAGCGCATCATATTCTGACAAGTAACACGCATTTTATAGTTCTGCGTTGAATCGACGCGGTAGCCTACGTCGTAACCTACGCCGTAGCCTAACGTGCACCTCCCAAGAATTGTAACTACGCGTTGCAGTGACGCAGACCTCTTGTCTGTTTCTGTATACTGAAACCATTCCTCTCAGTGGAAACAAAGTTTGTATTTACTGGTATTTCACAGATAAGAAACAATAAATCGTGAAGACAGTAAAGCCTCCACTAAAATAGCATTTTAAGTCTTGTATGTGATTTATCCTTTAGGGATTTATTCAGGTGTCATATGAGCAGAGGAAATCTCCACTCGTCGCTAGGCTAATTTATACAATGTGAAATACCATAGGCTTCTGCTAATAATGTTAGCATGTTGTATTTGTGGGGAAAATGTTTCCAGGAAAAGACAAGTGTTTGCCTCTCAATGCTGCGAGTTATAGTGAAGCCAATTTGTGTACTTGTGTTTGAAACTGTCTCTATTAAGCCATGTTTAATGTGTGTTTAATGTATGTTTTGAATCAACTAAACTTTACAGCGCTTCACAGAAACCTCCGCTGCTGACTAGTGTTTTGGAGGTGTAACTGCAGAGTGACACAGACACACCACCGCACAAATAAAAATGCTCATAATGGCATAAGCAATGTGCGTAGGCTACGTGCTTAGGGTCTACGCACAACCATAAATCCCCTTTTAGGGTGAGAATGGTTTACTCCTAATGTTACCCCCTCCCCAGATAGGACAAACATACACAGAAAGAATGTGTTCATTCCAAGTAATATTAAGCATTTACATGTAAATGCACCCATTGTGTTGGCAAGCAATTAAGGCCAAACACCATACACCAGTCTTGTGGAAGCTGGAAGTTGTGTCCAATCGACTAACTCTCCTTTTCACAACACCAAAAGTTTTGCATGATCAGTTGCAGTAAGAGTAGCTGAGCATGAGGACATATTGCTTACATGCTTACAGTTTTAAAATCATAGAAGAATCTTCAAATCTAGGAAATGGGAAGGTGAGGAAGGAGTCAACTTGTACTTTATATGGCAGTAAATGGGAGTGTGACACTGTTCTAACTTTAAATTAGAGTTTAGATCTCAAGAACAAAAACTCCTGTGGGATATATGTTTACATGATTAGAGAGAGAGAAGGCTTGCGGTGACATTTTAAGCTATGATATATGCTCAAACTGTGGGACAGAAGGCAGTTTTTCTGGTCAATAAAAAGCACTGCACCACACTCGAGCTGGTCACGTGACACAGCGATGGAGTCTCAAAACAGCTGTAAAAACAGTCACCGTTTGATATAAATCGCTCCAGCACCATAAAAGATACTCAATAAAGTTCAATAGAAAGTACAACTTTGGAAGTTCAAAGTCTCCTGGGCGTTTTAAAGTTGGAACAGAGCCTGTAGTCCGACGTACATAAGAGCAGTTGTCTTTCAAAGTTGAGCAGGTTTGAACCAAGTTGAATCATTATGAAATCATGGTTTTTGGAAATATGTTGAATAAATCACTGGGATATGCTTGAAAAACTACAAGTACAAGCGCCTTTCATAGAACCATGAACAGCACTGAGAGGTCTTTGGTTATTGGATCAGACTAGGTGTGTGGGTCACCATTCCTGTCAAACAAAGCTAACTGTATGCAGGGGTGTAATTTACAGGGGGGGCACAGGGGACCTACACTTTTTTAAAAGGCGGAATTGCACTCCTCCACTTTGTACAGTCCAAAAACTATTAAAATATTTAAATAAAATAAAGTCAGAAATCTCCAATGGGTTTCATGGTGTTAAACTTTTCTTTTTGATTCATCTACAAAAGTATAACAGACATAAAAAACAGAGTGAGTGGGACTTGGTCTCAACAGGACTAAATCTTTCTGATGCCAGCACTTCACACTTTACTGGTTGTGTTGCTAAGTTTCATTTATTTGTAGCTATTTAGCGTAATTTTACCTGATGGTTGGGTACAGCAGAGGTCTTCAGCAAGTGTCTCACTCGCTTTTTTGGCGATGGTTTTACATAATCCTCTCGAGAGGAACGTTCGTTGTAAACAGAGTTGTCTCCGTTTTGCAGGTAGAGTGTTGATGTCTATATTCAGTGTAACTAGCCACAGCTGTCTTCATTCCTGTATTTGAGCAGCCCAGAAAAACACAAGCACATGATTCGAACAGCTTATCTGTGGCGTAGTACAGTGTGTGGCACAACTCTGCGTTTTTTGCTTAGGAATATGGACGTTATATGGCTGAGAACATGTAGCGCCAATGGAAGGGCTATCTGATGGTAAGGTAAAGCAGTGAAAATATTCCAAATAAAGTGTCCACTTAGCCTGATACTGACTTTTTTTTGGTTGGCCCTTTTTTTAATTCAATTTTGTATTGATTTTGGTTAGGGTGGTACATGATGGTTCTAGATGTAGGTTTTCTAGATGGCAAAAGACCCTTCAGTGCTAACTGAAGAAGACCATCTCGCCTTTTCGGTTTGTGGAAGCTGATTTGTTTCAGTGGAGTTGGCTGGACCTCTCTCCTGGATGTCTTCCACATGCACGGTCCTGATGTACAGGACTTCTTCTCTGTTCTCCCCATCCTAACATAGAGCTCAATCTTAAAGAGCACTGCTGCTGCATGGCTACAACATGACCCTTGCCTGCAATGTCAGATAACAAAATGGCATGACAACAAAAATGAGTCTTGGACAACAAATGCATAAGAGGTAACTTACTGGCAGTCTTAACACACTGAAGTTGTAGCTTATGGTGTGCTCAGAGTTGGTTACTTACCCTGCCATGCATGTGCAATTCGCGGTCAAGATGAAGTTCCTGGGTTTGTTTACAACAACCCATGCCTGGTACATGTTGGTTTTGTGTCCCTGTCGTCGGCCAGGAAGTATTTCTGCTTTCAGGACACAAAAATCTTCATTCATATCACTGTACATGACGTCCTGGACATGACCACGGACAACATAGCTATATGCTTTTCTTTGGTGCAAACGCTAGGTTTCTCAATCAGATACGCATAAATACCTGGCTACTGGATCGTGGGCCATTTGGTTGGATCATCCACCCATTCTTTTGGGTCCCTCGAATATGGATCTGAAAGTCTTTCGCCGTTGGCCAACATTAATTGTTGTTTAAATAGCATGCCAGATCCTTGGGATTGAGCGACTTCACATATCTCCCAGCTCTGCCATGTTTACTGCTGCCCTGTTGCGTGCGCATATCGAGTCACGTGATCACTATTTACCAACACTCAAGGCGTCTATACAAAGAGGGTAAGAGAGATCCATACAAGAGGGGGTACAGCACAAGTCGAAATCCGCCAACAAAACAATCAAAATAATAAAATAAAATTTGAATAAATAAACACATTAATATAAAGTGTGATCATAATAACATATATAAAAATGAATAAATACAAAAAACAAAAATTTGGCAGTGCAAGACAAAACAAAAATGACACCTCCAGGCCCCTAGACCATACGAGATAATTCCAAAAATCCCCCCAGATCGGTCCTTGAGCATGGTTAATCGTCCTCGTCAACGTAGATTCATAAGAGGCAGTTTTTGTCATGTAGTTGACCCATTCTTATATTTCTGGGGGCTTTATTGACTTCTAATACCTGAGTACCTTCAGCTGTAACAACTGAAAATTCCTCCCTTGACACATTATGCATTCCTCATCTGTCCCACACAGTCTCGGAGACACTGGCAATGTCTTACCTCATCATTTACTCATGTGTTTCAGAATTTTACTCCAGAAGGGCTGAATAAGTGGACGAACCCAAATACAGTGTGAAAATCACTCATAACTTTTGTTGTATTTTGTGGTATAAATATTTCTGTTGGTCCTTTTTATGTGTCTACAATACATTTTGCTGCAAGCCCAAATGCTAGTTCTTTCTAATTCTCCAAACATCATTCAGCCTGATTTAAAAAAAATCTGAGCTATCCCTTTACCATGAAAAAAAACAAACAAACAAACAAACAAACAAAAAAAACCTCTGTCGTTTTCGGAAAAAGTTTCTTAATCAGTGTCTTGGCCTGACTTTTCCCAACATACATCACATTAAAACCTTACTTCTTTAAAGTAACTTTTAAAAGGTGTCTGTGTAAAATGTCCGCCTATGAATAATTTGTATTTAAAAGCCTCCGGTTCTATAATTAATACACATTTTGATATTCATGTTGCTTCGAGATGTAGACCAGATATCAAGACAGACATTGGTGCAAATCTGAGCTAAATCAAAGCAATAGGTGAAAAATAACACAAGATTAAGTCGGACCACGAACATCTCTGAAGTGTTTTTACCGGGTTGAGTCAATATGTTAATTATTTTATCACTTTTGCTGTATTTTCAGTATAAATATGTTTGTTATGACCTTACATTTCATTAGGGGGATATATCAAAGTGATGCAAATCTAAAGACCCTTCTGATTGTATGTTAATCACCATCACGTCCGGTAAACCAAAACAGGTTGAGTGGTTTGGAAATAATGTATTGTTTTAAAACAGGAGAGACTCACAGCTCCAATTAGGTTGTGAAGACTTGTGTAACACAGTGAACCTGCCCTTTACTTCTCCTCACTGTTCATTCGACTCTTGTCTTCTCTAATTGCACTAAGGCTGGCTGTTCATTTATTCACATTCAATAATAAGGCTTATAATTGAGCTCAAAGGAGGACTCAGTAAGGTTCACTCCCTAAAAGGATGTCTTGTCTGCTTCTTTGTAATCATGGTGTGCAGCCGCAGCCTGAATGGGAGTACAGATTCGCAGCTATTCTCGGTCTCTAACAAATTCCTCACTAAACCGTCATGATGTCAGATCTGCCTCGTCTCTGCGAGTAGTTGTGTTTAGTCTATGGAGCGACCGTCCATTCACGTGTTTCTTTAAATTGCAGCAGTCGGTGTCTTTGTGAGTCAGTCACAGTGAGATGTTTTGCACAGGCCCTGTGTGAGTAAAAGAATTGATTGTGTCTGAGATAGAAGTGAATCATCATCAGCGTGCCTTCAAATTCAACAGCTGAAGAAGAAATCTCGCCCAGTTTAAAGGCGTTCAAAGCCAAAGGGAGCTGCTCACTGAATGCTGCAGAATTCAACTTTATTCTGGAATCTGGACAGAGATCATGATGTAAATGATGGACATATGGATGCGGCCCAGAACAGCTTGAGAGTTAACCTTTCAGTATGAACTGGGCATGTGTTCATGAGCCAAGGCCTTGATTCAAAGACAAAAATACTGATTGCAGAGTATCTCATGATGGGCCTTGCATCGTTTCTCAAGGACAGTGCTTATGGGATAATATGGCATATACAGTCAGTTGTTTCTTTGCTCTTTGCATAGGCTTTACAGATCTCTGGGTAATGATTTCATTCTGTTTCACTTCTTGAACTTGTTTTAATGAGCTTTCTTCAGTTGCTTTAACCTTTAGCTTTGCAACTTCTGCAGACATCTGCACGATACCTGCAATGACTTAATTCACACCTCGTATACGAAGAAAAAAAAAGGTCTTGCTGTCGGAAGATCCATGACACGATAAAAATCTAAACAAATCATGCAACATGGACAGACATTTGAACGAAGGCATGCTTTATTCAACCAGCAATGGAGGGGGCATCTGAAATATTGATGAACAAGGAAAGGAAGCACAAAATGAAATTTACATGAGGTTATGAATCAGAGATCCGTAGGGGTTCTGAGCAGACAGCTCGGATGACCCCCACCCTCACCCAGCAAACACATTCACCAAGTACGGAGGCGTGAGCGCTGTTCTCGCTAATGCAAACCACAGTTGTACTGTAAGCAGACCTGTGGCTGCGAGCAGACGCGACGGGATGCTCGCACAAACCGAGAGACGCTGACGATGAGGAATACTAATGACAGGCAGGATTCCGGGATGAAATAAATCACACCGGAAGATGTTGCTCGATGCGTTCGACTTATGCAAAATGCTTACACATCTTTGCTGAGGGCGTTTGCGGTGAGAGTTTATCAAACTTGCACGCGGTGCTCACAGCCATCCCACTGTTCAAGAACATTTTTCTCAGCTGTCAGTTTACTGACAGATGTAAATTAGGTAGAAAATGCTGGAGCTCTCTCAACGCCATGCCACAGATAGAAATGTTCTCTTAAAACAGACTTCATCCTCAGTTACAAAGTGGGTGAAAACTGTTGCAGTGTTATATTGATATTAGCATCATGCCACTGGATCTAGTGTGCAAATTGCAACAAACAAAGCATTCCTTTCTATTTGTTAATGTGATGGATGAGTGAGTTTTTAAAGGGCAATGTCCTGAGTATGTGTAGGACACATCACTGATCTTCTCAAACCAACTAAAGAATAGATACCCCAGATTATTTGCCTATTTTCCGAGCTGTGCATAAACCAAGTCTTTTTCTTGGCTTTGATTTATCTTTGATGTGCTAAGTTCATTAGCGGCAATCACTGAGGCTTGTCAGAACCGCGCTAAAGTGATTTTGTTAATGACTCTGGAGATGGATCATCCTGATGTATGTAGGCGTCTCGCAAGGAAAACAGAATAATGTGGCTGCACTTGAAACTCCTGCTTCCATAGACTCATCGAATGCTCGCTCGGAATAGTCAATACCTTCTCATTAGCAAGGGAAACATCAGGGAAAAAAAAAAAAAAAAAAAAGTTGTCAAATGTACACTCACCGTCTTGGTCGTAAAGGTTGAATCACTTATATGCAAAGAGCTGCACCTTCTAACATAAGTACACAGAGAGGACAGAAAAAAAAGTCTTAGAATATGTTCATGGCCAGTAAATATGTACTCAACAAAAATGTAAATGCAACACTTTTTGTTTCTGCTCCCATTTTCACAGGTTTCAGTTAAGACTTTTTTTATGCATTCAATAGATATATTTCTCTCGAATTGTAGCCAAAATCCGTGTTAGGGAGCACTTCTCATTTTCAAAGATAATGCATCCAGCTGACAGGTGTTGCATATCAAGATGCTGATTAAACAGCATTATTACTACACAGTAGTTCCTTGGGATGGTCACAATAAAAGGCCACTCGTGAATGTGCTGTTTGATCACACAACACAGTCCCGCAGATGTTGAAAGTTTTAAGGGAGCCTGTCATTGGTATGCTGACTGCAGGACTGTCCACCAGAGCTGTTGCCTGTGAACTGAATGATCATTTAACTTCCATAAGAGATCTCCAATGTTGTTTCCCTGAATTTGGCAGTACATCCAACCAGCATCACAAACACAGACCATGTGTAACCACAACACATCCTCGTCACATATCAACGTTTGATCACAGACTTTCCACGTCCAGATACAACATGCAACATACCTTGGGTGCGTTGGTTGTTGACGTTCTGGGAAACCGCATCACCTTCTGTTACATGCATTGTCTTCTTTCAAAATACACTTACACACACACTATACCCGTTTTTTTCTTTTCTTCAACAACTAACACACGTGTTTGGGTTTAGGCAACAAAAACACATGGTTGGGTTCAGGAAAAAAGAACAGGGTTTGGCTTTATAATTTTCGGGACACAAACACCGGCGTCCCGGGTGAAAGTCTTTGCTAGTTGGACTTTCACTGCCTTATCTTTCATTCTTGTCCCAGCGCCAGATTTCGATGGCTTTGGAGTGAGACAGGGTTGGTAACCATGCTAGCTCAGGATGTCCACATCCAGCATCTTCACCTGCAAAATAGTCTTAGAGAGCGCCCAGCTGAACAGCTGATGCAACAATTGACCTATGGCTAAGCCACGCCCCCCTCCAGTCACTCGGACAAAATATCAACATTCAGTGACCTATGGCAGGTGTCACAGTACACGGCATTTCGCAGGAGGGAGTTGATGAGAAGTAACCAAAAGGGCCTAAACTACACATTGGAGGGATATATTCATCATTTTATTGTTGAGAAGTTCAATGAAAAGCTTAAATTACAAGCCAAAATTTACAGGTCACAGTGTAAGCGTGATAAACCACATCTCGTTGCCGTCGCCAACAAGACAACAAGATAGAGGATCACCATTGTTCCACTGAAGTTAAGGTTTTTGGCTCAGAATATGAGAAAAGGATAACGGCCTTTTTACCATCTTTACCAAGAGTGTCTCTCCGTTAGTTTGGTGCTACAGTATTTACACTGAATCATTCAGCATAAGGTTTGCCAACCTTTGTTATCTCTGTGATTACAGATAAGCTAATGAAGCTAAGCTCCACAAGTTAAAGTTAGCTTAACTAGCTAACAATGATGTACGATCACCAGAGTACAAAAACTACAACAAAATAGGCTAATGAACTCCCAGCAAACAAGGTGACATGATGAACAACGCAGCTAGGAGCTAACGTTAGGCTAACTTTAGCTAACGTTAGCTAGAGATGTTTTATATTTTTATAAAACATTTATATTTCTTTCCAGCAAAGTGACAATATGTTAACTTACCTTAGAACAGATGTAGACATCATTGTTAATCTTATTCACGTTGCTGGTGAAGATTCTCAGTCATCCAGGTCATGGTAATCGTAAGTCCTAATCTCGTAGGTAACTGGACTTGCTTGCGTTTCTTGAAGACATTTTAGAACCGAAGAAGCTTCTTGGATGAGAGGCGAAACGTCTTCAAGAAACGCAAGCAAGTCCAGTTGCCTACGATATTAGCTCTTATGACTTATTCACGTTGAGTTGATGTTGTGGTCTACCGCACAACTTTATCCAAAGGAGACACTTTTCTCGGTTAAGATGTGGTTTAGGAAAAAATACACCTCGTCGCCCAGCCTCTCAGGATACCTTGTGTCAGAGTTGCATGTACCCCATGCACAACGTTTGGCCATTTTTAAATTTCAAATCTCAGAAAAAGCTCATAAAACTGAACGAAACTGACTCTCTGTAATGCATTTCAATGGACGTCCAGGCAGAGAATGTCCGAGTGTATTGGAATATCTATACGCACTGTGACTGGCTCATCGCGTTTGAGGGTGGGGCTTAGCCATAGGTCAATTGGTTTGAACAACTGAAGAATTTATGCAAAATCTGTTGATAACCTTCTGAGTGAAGCTCATCTGCATGGGTCTTGCCCTGAAAGCTGCTCATTGTTCTAACCTGACCTGTGCTGGTTGGATGTACTGCCAAATTCAGGCAAACAACCTTGGGAGTGAAATGAACATTAAGTTCATAGGTAACAGCTCTCTTAAGCCAAACCCTGTTCTTTTTTCCTAAACCCAACCACATGTTTTTGTAGCCTAAACCCAATTTGACAGAAATTTATCTATTGAGTACATAAAAAACCAAAAGTGCTGCATTTAATTTTTTCTTTAGTGTCTTTAGTCATAAAATCAGTAATTATAATCAAGCAACTTTAGAGCTGCATCACTTATATTTTCTATAATTCAAAGTCTAATGTAAAAAGCACTCATCAAAAATAGTTATTTCTTTATGAGACCTATGTAAAGTGACACGACTGGAATAAATCTGTTTAAATAAATAATACATTTAAATATATCCCATACGCCACATTGCATGACTTCTACGCCGCATGTTATGACCCATGTAGAATTAATAGACTGGCAACATGCACCGTGCTGTTGTTATTGATTTTAAATGACACAAAGAATAAGCGTGTTACACTGATGTGTGCTGAAATGTTATCATGTTAGCCATAAAGCCCCCAGCAGACACACAACGCCCCCAAGGGTCCTGCTGCAGAGAGCCCTCCCAGAGCCTCTTTCTCTCTCCCTGTCATACACACATAGCACTGGCTCCCACAGGCTCCACTACACCAGCATAACCATTAGGCTGCTGCATTGATCTCCGCTCTTCATATAATGGGCCAGCAAAACAGACACAATGCAAGCAGCTCTCCTAAGAAGCTTAGTTCTGCTGCAGCCACTGTTGATGCAATTAATGTATTATTTAGCAGAATCAGTGATTAGAACATGCACAATTCGACTTTTCGTGTGGCACAATATGGGATGCTGTCATTTCCCCTGACAACTGGCGTGAAGGCAGATTACATGGGGTAGGAAGTAATTGTGAAAACACACACTGCAGCACACTCTAAATGTGTTTCTGTCTAATAACTCCCCATGGAAAAAAACCCACAACAGCAATTCGGGGCAAAATTACATGAATCCAGAAAGGCATACGTTTCCTCCATTTGTGATGACTGTGATAAAAGCTCTCAGTGTTTTGATTGCACGTCATGCATTATGTGGTGTGTTTAAGAGGAAAGGGCAGGGTATTGATTTGAACACTGCAGAGTTTATCAACTGTTTAATTTTCACTACAGGCCTGTGAAAGGCTCCTTGTTAAGATATTGATCCCAGCTTGGCAATCATGAAAGCATTAATGACAATCTACTGGTTCTTAGCAACACCTCGTAACGTTATTGTGACAAGGTGCAAAAATCGGGATGCTAGGCAGTTCAAGCACAACCGTCAATTTCATGCATGTGGGCAAATTGCAGGGAATAATTTCATTTCTTTATATTTAGATATCATTAAGTTGTTCTAAACCCATTAAATGGCCGTTATCAGCCTCATGCATGTGGGTTAAAAGAAGTCTACCATACCTACTAGTAGGTTCAGAGGGCAGTTATCAGCCCAGGGCACCAAAACAATGTTGGTAGATTAAAATCAGCGGCATACCCAAAGTAAAATGACAGCTGTTCTTGAGGCATTTAGAATACATACATCAGCATTTTCTCTTTTGGACACTCCAAGGTTTTTTCCTCAACAGTCAGAGTCAGTGTAAGTACTACTGGCATTGAGTAATAGAAGTTTCATCACACTTCAGTATAAGGTTTTTATTTCTGCCTGAATATTTTGAAACAGATGCCTGCATATAAAAATAGCTGGTACTTTTTAGCTGGAAAACACAAGAGAAGCGTAGCATGACGCATTACTGGTCCAAATTCAAAGGAGATAATAATACAACAGAAAACAAAAATTATACACATTACCAGAGACAAGATTTCCCCCCTCAAGACAATAAAGGAACCCCCTGTTCATTATTAATTTATATTTATAAAGGTCTGTGTTGGGAAAAAAAAGGTACTTAAATGCAATGTGTTGTTGTTGCCTTGTGGGTACAGGCTCTCGTTGGCTACTGTAGGTTGCAGGCAAGGTCATGGAGGCTCCTATTGGGTCAAGTGAGGTGTCAATAAAAAGGTCAGAGTGCAGCAGCCATTTTGGTACAGAGTTTCAGCAATACATTTCTATGAAGTGGGAGATATTATCAAAATAGTGTTAAGAGAACATTTGAAAGAATGTAATGGTCATGCATAGCTATTTATGGATGTAATAATGTGTTTGGACCAAGAATTCGACTAAATTTGGATTGTCTGGATCTTTGCCAACCTTTTTTGTCAGAATATTATTCATCAGTAATTTAGCTTGATGCTTAAGAGGCAAGCTGTAACTCTGTTTGTGATCTGACAAGCATTGATTTTACCTACTATGGCTGTACCTTGAAATGGTTTGCATCAATCATATTACACGAATCTTAGTGATCTAACAACATGCCATAGGAATAACCACCTAAACACAGCAGTTGTTTATGTATCATAATTATCTGAAGAGCAAAACCACGGCCCATGCTAAGAGGTTAAATAATTTACATCAATGTTGACTTACACACAGGAATCAAACAGCAGTCTCCTTAGTGAACGACCTGTGCTTGTTTGACCCAACCTATTTACCACCCTGAACTATCCACCTTAGGAATTTCCTTGGTATGTTACGCCACCTGACTATCTCCTTTGCTTCCATAATAATCGTTAAGGCCACTCGAGGTAGTCTCGCGTGACCAGCCTCCCTTACTTCGGAATAGGAGTCTGGGGACATTCGTCTTTCGTTTTGTAATAGAAATGGGCGGGGATATCCACACCACGTGACGGCGTTGCCATAGGTACGGCACTTGTGTTACATGTTATAAGGTCACTTACAGTGGGCCAGGCTTGATAAATCAAACTTTTACCGTATCCCGTTGGTAAACAGGCCAAAACATCTCTCTTCTCCTGCGTAAGGAGTTGTAAATCGCTGTAAATCCTTAATTTCTCCAATCTTGTGGACGTTGCAGCTCTGCAATGTAGCTGAATCAAATGAAATCATATCCATTTTAATCTCTTCTTGCGATGCACTGAACACTTCCTTTTCTGTTGTACTACGGACAACAATTCAGGGAACAGCAATTCCGGTATAGGCGGGTGTAAGGCAAAGCTAATCAGCTGTTGGTCGAGGAAGTACACAAGTACACGGATTTGCTATCACATCATTGCCGCTGGGAGCCAGCGCTAGTTCTATTACGACTTTCCTATGGGAATGTCCACAGACGACAGAGTCAGCCAGCGTGCTGACGTCATCAGCATCTGTTTAAGAGACTACACTAGAGGTTGCTGCCTATCAATGAACCTTCCATTGACAACTGATAATGGCCATTTACTGGGCTGATAACGTCTTTTGAACCCACTAGTAGATGTAGCAGCCCCCTTTCTAACCAATATGTAAGAGGCTGATAACCACTGATAACACCCATTAAATCTAATGATATCACTGAATGCAGGAAGCTGACCCACTCTCCTCCTGTACGTGACCATAAATCAAACACTCTATGTAAATGTGGAAAGCTACAGCCTTTATCTAAAAAAGAGGTGACCACCATAGCAAGTCAACAGATCAGTTACACTACACTGTGGACTGTTTATATTTGTCAAATCTTTATTTGGGAGGAAGCACGAAGGGAGTTCTGAATGAGTGATAACCAAGCTGGAACTGTCTTCAGAGGCAAACTAAAAGAAACAACCAGTGTCAGAGAGAAATGAGAGCTTCTGTGACTAATGACAGAGCAGTCAGCTGCAACTTTGTCCTCACCCTCTTGAATGCCATCTATAGCGCAGAACCAGTCTCAAAAATAACGTGATTATCATGTATAATAATGATAAAAAAACTCCAGTATCTGCATTTGTTACGTTACTCCATATTTTTTCCCTTTTAATTCCGCTAATGAGTGATTTAACAGGCAGATAAATAAAAAGAGTTGTTTGGCCTGAATTCGTCATGACTATCTTTCCCTCTCAGATCCATGTGCTATTAAGACAAAGACAGAATGGACATATATATGTGAAAGAAAAGCACTGGCAGCTGGGTATGTATTTCCATCTATATCCATCAGACATGAGATAATTCTCTCGAACAGTACACTTAAGCACATTCCCATCAAATTGGCAGCAAGCGTGATTAAAAGCAAGAGACGTTTCCAACACATACTCACCTGTCTCGGAGAAAGAACACCTGTCAGAGACAGAACACACTCTAGTCGGGAGATGTCTGAATGGTGACAGTCTAATTCAATTGCATTTGAGCCCAAAGGCAACATGGTAGCCAGGAATGTAATTTGTAATCAGCTGCACAACAGCAACTCAATAGTGCATGATTAGAGCCCTTCACTTAAACATGTTCAACTCAATGTTAAATCTACCAATCAGTATGGCACGTTGGCCTATATTTTTCCTTTTCACATCGCCTTGAACACATAAAATCAGGTGAGCTTTCTGAATCCGTTTTTTTAACAGCAATACATTATTAAGGCTTCAATTCGCTGAAGAGTTATAATCTGATCTTTTGAGCACATCCGATACTTTGTGTTGACGAAAATCTGTCACATGCAGAGCGGCATGTAGATAGCCTCGCCAGCAGGGTGTTGAAACAGATTGAATGTGTACTGAAAAGCCTCTTTCCACCTTGTTTGCATTGACAGCGGATGTAATGAGAATCAGCAGCGAGCTTTAGCCCGGGCTTCAGTGACGTTTACCTTGCACTTTTGCGATGCTCTCACCTCAGTCTTATTGCCTCGTTCTTCCTTGTAGACTTTATTGAGCTGAATGATCCGGGGTGTGTTTTTGGAAGATGGATGGGATTTAATAAGAATGCAAACATGTTAAGGTTGCATTAAAATGTAGCTCAGGAAATCATCACATGACAAAGGGAAATATACCTCTCTGACTGCTTCCCAAAAAGAGAACTAATGAAAGTTTCAAGGATCAAGATGAAGGTAGAAAAGAAGTGTCTTGCTTTCCCTGCCCTGGAGCCTATTCTCTTTATATGCTAACAAATGCACAGCCTCAGGGCCTGAATTACATTGGAGAAGTTTTTTGTGGAATACTTAACTAGTCCCATTACTGCTATCTGACACACTTCAGCCTCCACTTACAGTTGGAGAGTGTACAATAGGCTATTTTAGCAATATTACTGATTCAAACAGTAGTCATGTTTATATTTACTTTTGCCACCGGTGGCAGCGGTGAGCATACCAATGCTTGGCAGCAGGAAACAAGGATGAATCCTAAGTCATCTTTCAACTGGTGCTTTTCAAAGGCAAGAATGCTTACCTGGTAGGATGAGTCCTTCTAAGTCAGGTCCTACAAAGGATAGGCAATGCTCCTTCCGAACATTCGATGAACACACATGGGCACACGCTGGCAAGTGCCTAGGTGTGCGTCATTGAAGAGGCCCCGCCTTCATTTGGGCAAATCAATCACAAAGAACTGTAGGTACCTTATGCCTGCTAAGGATACACACAGGCATTCTTGAAAATTCCCTGAAGTAAGGATTCGGTCCTCGGTAGAATTCGAAGGGTCCTTGACATCAGAACAGTCCCTTTGTGGAATTTGATGACATAGCCTTCTTAAAATTCAGCTGTTTAAGGTTTAAGGATCCTTCCCTGACTTTGAGAAGCACCAAATGTGAATGGCTTGTACAGGTCAGGCCTCCAGGATGTGTGCCAGGCTATGAAGCCATCTTCTGTAGTGGCCAAACAGTGGTACTACAATTTCCAAGTTCCGTCGTGTGATGCCATTAGGCGCAAAAAGACTTTCTCATATACACTTGCGTTGGAATGAGACATCCCTAAATCAGAGGATAAAAATGGCAAAATTACTTGTTTCACTTATCAAAATTTAATCCATTCAGTGCAATAACATTTGGATAGCCATATCCCCATTCAAGTGAGCAGAGCACTAAACTGAAAGTTAGCGTCTCAGCTGGCAGAGGTTGGCCACTCCGTCGTGCTCAACAGTAAGTCTCTAGTGCGCCTGCTCAATTTGTCCAATGATGCAGAACCCCCAATCACCCGGATAATTTCATACTGTGAAAATAAAGCAGTTTTGACCTCATGCACCACTGAGCAAATCTCATAGCAGTGAACAGGGCCCCAGGTTTCTCGATACATCCATGGTACAGACTTGGATAGAGGACACCTTTCTGTGGCAGAGTAAATTATGGTTATGTTAGCGGCATGGCTCTGTGGATGGCAATGTTGGATGGATTATCATAACATTTCTTCTTAAGATATCATAAAGATTGCCCAACATTTGATACATGGGGAGACGCTAATATCTGAAAGCATTGGTTCCATGGGCCATCCGGCCCCTAAATTTGGTGACTTAAAGTTATATTTTGTGCTTCAGTATAGAGTGAAGTAAATGTATCTAGTAACTTACTTTCAACTCTGAAAGTGTTTGTAATTCCAATTTCAATTCCAATTTTAACCTCTAAACTGTACTCAGCCAAAGCACTTCAGTACATTTAATTACAGTAAACATGTTGTCACATTCACTGCAGTTCACTGTGCAACGCTTCAGAAGACATTCACAGTCCTTATGTTTTTAGTTGTGTTAGCATTTAGCTTTTTGTTTGTTAGCTCTATTTGACCAAATTGTCAAAATCTGGCTCTTGGTCCTTGACTTCCGGAGTCAGACACGGACGAAAAAAGCCATCCTTTCATGTTGGCATGATAAGTGGCCAGGCAACATCAGGCAGCGTCATGGGGAAACGTAACGGACAAGAATGAAAGTCAAGGTGGCGGAAGCCTGAGCAGGGCAGGCAGGAGAGTTGGTGAGTGGGTCCTGCAATGACGGACTTTGACCCGGGAGACCGGTGTTTGCTTTCTGTAAGATTGTGATTCTAAACCCAGTTCTTTTTCCTTAACCCAACCACGTACATGTTTGCAAAGTGCAACCACGTGCAATTGTTGTTGAAGGAAAAAAAAGAAGTCAATTTGTGCAACGATAGATGGGAAGGAAGGAAGCCAGGATAGGATAGGAACGATAGATGGGAAGGCAAGAAGCCAGGAAAGGATAGATAGGATAGGAACGTGTTGTGCGAATGTAGGGCCTTTATTTTGAAAGAGACTATATGCAAAGGGTACATTTCCTGTGAAAACGGAAATGTATTTTGAAAACAGACAATGCATGTGAGAGGCAGAAGTTGACACGGCATCCGAGAATGTCAACAACCAACACACCCAGGGTAACTTGCATGTTGCATCTAGTCGTGGAAAGTCCATGACCGATGTCAATATCTGACGAGGTCGGAGTGAGAATGTTAGCCATTACCACCATTAAATGTTAGCTCCGGTACCCAAACACACCACAGTACTCCCACCAGCTCCTCCCAGTGATAATAACTGTAGTAACAGCATGAGGAAATGTTTTATTCAGTCATCGGTTCAGTTTGTTATTTGCTGAGTGATAGTTATGCATACACAAATACAAAAACCTCTCTCATCTTTTCTATCGCCCCTTGGCCATGGGCTATGGGATTTTTCTACCATTCTTTTCATAATGAACTGCAGCAATACCTGAGTCCATCAGATGATTCAGGTATGAATCAGGGCCACTCCAAAACCAGCTTATTTTACATTCCTCTCTCCCTCTTAACTAACGCACTGCTCTGCATGTTTAGTAGAATAATGCTTATGGAAACATCAACTATCACCTTGGAGATAAAATGGGTAGCAGTCTTATTAAACTCCATGAAAAAATAATTAATCATCGACCTCTCTTGAAATTGTCTGTGCTCCAAGTAAATGCTTCTTTTAGGTTTAGACTTTGTTGCCAGTAGCACAGTGGTAAATCAAAGCGCTGTTGGTTCACGTTGACAAGATCTGCACTTAGAGCACAGTTAGTTTGTTTGCTTTGTTAAATGTAGTAGAAAAAGCTAATTTCTAAACTCTAATTTCCCAGCCCTGCTACATTAAAAAAGCATGTGAGGGGCTTTTAGGAAACTGTGGGCCAGATGTAGCTCCAGATTGGTGGTTTGATACCCTTACATTAAGGAAAGGTTAACTGCTGACTTTAAATTACCCATAGGTGGGAATGTGAGCTTGAATGGTTGACTTTCTCAATTGCCCCTTTACACTGCCTCGTCAGACCATTATTTCTCCTCGCCGTTCTTTATGAAAGGTAAAATTGCGGGATGGGGGAATAGAGTTGTCTGCCTTTTACAGCGGGGTAGGATCATGGGCAAGCATTGGGGCAACGTTTTGACGATGTATTATGCACGTGACCCAGCCCCGAGAGATTTAAAAGGTAGCTGATAACAGTTAGCAGCTAACTCAAAGAAGTACAGCAGCCGTAAATGTCTACACACGGGGAAAACAATGAGGTTAGGGAACTCCTTACCCTCTGAACAGAGGACAACATCAGCCACCATATAACAGACACGATAAATGATTGTTATTACCATGTTAATACCATTGTTATTGTTTAGAAAACGCTGCTGATGCATATGATATATGTCACATTAGAAGCTGACGCTATTGCAGTACAAGTTACCATGTTGCACGTCACGCTTCTTTGCTTCCACAATGCCGGCATGCTGTCTAAAATCACATACTGGAGTAGCAGGATGCAGCTGTTGTTTGGTTCTGTGTCAAAATGCAAAGGCAGCACGAAGAAGGGACTTCTGTTGCGGCTCAATAGCGCAACCTATTTGTAAAAAGGGCTAATGTTTCAGCACGGTGATAGTCTGGTGACCTATCCAGGGTGTATCCCGCCTCTAATGAATGAATGAAGACAAAACACAAGCAAAGTTTACATGACCAGATGTGGGTAAGGTAATGCAGCTTAACCTTCTCCGGAACAACATGTAACAAGGTCCTGGTTTTCTGTGCTCTGTAGCCAAAGGTCTTTATTTTTACCTTTTTATTTCCTTGAGTTTCCCTCTCAAGTCTTGTCATCCCACAGCGATCCATTGCTACGTTATAATAGTGCATGTTGCATGTTGAAATTAAAAGTGAAGCTCTACTATCTGACTGCACTCGCAGACAGAATCACATGTAAACGCTTTCTAACTTTGGCAGCTCAACTTCACTGATGGCAATTAGGCCTACATTTGGGAAGAGAACCCCTGGAGGTCGAATTACATTTCTTGGAGAGCTGTAATTCACAGATGGAGAATGTTAGATCATACATTCTGTGGTCTACTGTACATCGAATTGAGCTTTCATGACACAGATGATAATCTGGAACCAAAGTGTGAATTCAAGGCAGTATCTCTTTTATAGGAGCTGAGTGGAGTGGCAGACTTCCTGTTTGTTTATTCAGGGTGTCATCTCCTCTCAGAGTGCTCAGAGCACACGGCGCAGTTTCGCCAGGAAGTGGGAGCAGCAGAGCGTTCAAATGTTTACATTGGTAGGGACTGATATCCACACGACTAGCTAAACTCAGGGCTGAGCTCAAACTCACACTGTGAAAATAGGTGTTAAGATTCATTTCAAACTGAGATGTCTTTCACTTGAAATAGACACTTCATATCGCAGAGTGGTCACTTGAAGTGAACCCCGCTGTTTTTACTTGCGGCAGAACTACGGATTTGATCATGAGTAGGATATGATCACAGGAAACATTTCATGAAAGACAACAGTTGTGTAACACATTATATTATGTCATGAAGCACATTATATAAATACATTAGGAGACGTTCTACAAAGGAAAACCCTCTGGCAGTAATTGTTTAACCTTTGCCTTAAAGACAGGAGGATTTGACCCTTCTTTAATTAAAGGAGGAAGCTTATTTGATTCCATGGTACCTGCATACAGATTGAGAAGCCATTTTAAACTTTAATCTATGCAGATTTAAATTCGCTACATATGCTCTCGTGTTATGACTTTGGACTTTTTCCCGCTTTCCTGAGATTGTAGCTGGAGGCACTTCTATAATCTTCTGATTTTTGTTTTAGATTTTTCGATGAAATGTCCACCAACCGTACAATGCTATGAAACACAAATGTGATTGATGATTATTTCCGTATTGATGGACTAAAATTAACTATTTAAAAGTAGTTTTGATTTCATTTTATTTTATTATTCAAACCTGTATTTAATCCTTCAACACACTGCATATCACCTCACTACATCTTAAAGGGGCAGTTCACCCCAAAATCAAAATAGTACTATTTGTCAATCTGGATTATTTTGGAGTGAGTACCAAATGTTGGCCATATCAGCCGTAGAGATGTGGAATGTGGAAGGAAAAAAAAAACTCAACAGCAATGTCTCTTGCCAGAAATCATGACCCACTTATGCAATATAATCCACAGATATTCTTGTGAGCAGTTTTATGTTGGAACTATTTTCTTTCTACCAAACTACAACCACCAACTGCATCACCATACAGAAGCAAATGTGCATCTATCACCACTGAGCAATCTAAGGCCTAGTCCACACGGACCCATGTACTTCTGAAACCATGTATTATTCGATGTGATTTGGCTGTTTGGCCACATGCAACCACACTTTTGGGCCCCTGAAATCGCGTTTCTTTGAAACCAGAGTCCAGGGTGAAGTTTTTGGAAGACTCCGGTGCCAGCGGTTGCGTGTAGATACGCTAACTGCAGTATTTTATTACCTGTCTCCATTGTTTGACGTCAGAGCGACGGTAAATAGCCAGTGAAATGGCAGCCCAAGCAAACATGCTGGTGCTAACTTTATTTGTGAACACGCTACCTGCTCTCTTTGGATGGCATATCCAGCTGTTCGACCTAATTCAACAGCAGAGGCACCTGAACAGATTCCCAATCCACATTTTATTGTATTTTATCTACTTTGTATTCGTTTGTTACCTTGAGGAGCAATTCTACTTAGCTATCTGTCCACACGAAAGACTCTCCCCTGCCTCGATTCGCCATTGTTGGTTAACAAGAAAGGAAGAAAGAAAGAAAGAAAGAGAAAGAAAGGTAAGGTTGCTTCGTGCTATATTTGTGGATTGTTTTTATTTTCCGCACTTCCCTATTTCGGTATTGACTCTGACTTCTGATTGGTTAAATGGCCTTTCTGTTAGAAGAAGAACATCGCCACCTACTGCTTTGGCATGTGTATTACATCACTTGGAAGTGGGTTTTGTGGTTTCGTGTGGATTTTTTTTATCACACCACTCGTGTGGACGGATTTTATTTTGGAAACCGCAGCCCGAAAAACTTTGGTTTCAGAAGTGCACAGGTCTGTGTGGACTTGGCCTAACATTACAACTCATCCGAGGAAAACACCTTTAATGATGACATCTTGCGCTGTCACAAGAACGAGCCTCTTGTCTATGAGTAGATTCACACTTCCGTCTATATGCAGTTGGCGGGTGTAGTTCGCCACTGTATTCTCAAAACGGTTCAAATGATATCCTATGAAAAAGGCATGCACAACAGTTTGTATGATATCCTACAAATTAGCATCCTACGAATGACGTTACATCCTAAACGTACAGTTACGTAATTAACATAAATTTATAGGTTAGGATGCGGCAAGTAAAGTTAAAGTGGTTAGGTTTAGGAAACTAAACATGGTGAGGTGGTGGTGAAACAGTTCCTAACAAGTGAATCCAGGGGAAAGTCCAGGTTTTGGTGACTCAACCACGATCCCAGTTTGCCTCCCACAAAACCACTTCAGACTACTTCCTTGTTAACTCCTATCAGTGCACTGGTCATGTGATGACAGCCTTTCAAAATAGGTGGGATATGTACGAATTTGGGTGCATTACTTTTGTAGGAAAACATGCGGTAGAAAGAAAATAGTTCCTCCATCAAAGTGCCCACAAAAAGGTTTGTGTATCATCTTGAGTAGCGAGGTCATGATTTCTGGAAAGAGACATCGCTGTTGAGTTTTTCAATGTGTTTTTTGGTGCTTTGAGCACCATAAGCCCAGTGCCATCTAGTTCCATTATTTTGGAGAGAAGGCAGACACCTCTATGGCCGATATCTCCAAAATTCTGTATTGTTTTTCATTTGGGATGAACTGTTCCTTTAAGTCTTTATCTGACACTCCATTCCAAAAGAATCACAATGTCCTGTCTATAAAACCCAGTCATGCAATACCGGACTTACTGAAATACCTCACAAATGCATTCCCCTAGCTCAAGGTGCTAATATGGCAATGCTTTATTTTTATATAACCCATACTTTGTTATTACCTGGATATTGTCACCCAGACTTTTCCAGCACTGGAACACCACAAAGGGATTATTTTCTTTTATATTCTCTCAAAGAAGAGGAGGTAACTTGAACAACAGCTACAGGAAGATACACTGTAATCCACTGTCTTTAATTTTATTGTCCAGAAGATATGGCAAGGTGGTATCTTTTACCCTCCAGTCTTGAATCTTAAGGCCAGAAGGAGCCTCAGCAACAGCACTGCAGTTATTCCTCCCATATTTCCTGTCAACCCCAGTGTGCCACCGCTAGCGGCTGAGCCCAAGCGCCAACAGTTTGGACTGAAATTATTGTAAAGGGACCGCAGCTCTCCTGTCTCTGTAAAGGCGTGCAGAGAGAGAGTGACGGCCTGCTGGGAGCTGCACAGAGGCCTTTTTTGTCAGGGTTTAAAGCTTGCTGTATCACATAAATTCAGCGACAAAAAAAGAAACTTTTGAAATTACATCTAGTATATCTTGCATTGGGGTTCAGTTCACTTCCAGTTTTATCAGCCCCTTTGAGAGGATTTCGAGTACAATAATATTGGTTGGAGTGAGACATCTGTGTTAGCGAGCTAGCAAGGTTTGAGGTACAAAGCTAAGAGTTCCTGTGGGGCGTCTTCCTTCTGCTGCTGATAGTATTGATTAAGATTGAAAGTTCAACATTACACTGAAGAACGCTCTTCAGCCACGGGAACAATCGAGTAAGTTATTAATTCACAAAGAATTACTTGTGTTAGGAAGACATCAAGGGTTATTGGCCCATTGCCTCTTTACCTCATATCAGGAAGCGTCAATTAATAAATATCACATTTTTCACCGTTTGCTCATCAAAGAAAACTCATTAAGTCAGCATTCACACTCAATTTAGACCGTTGTAAATGCCTTTGTAGTGGAGCACGCACGTTATCTTCAACCAAACACAGATTTAATATGTTCTGGGCAATGCTTAAAGAGCTTGAGGGCATGTTCCAGACCAGGAACATCACATGTGCAAGCTGTGGTCACTCTGTCAACAGATGATTTACTGCGATTCCGTATTGAGAAAGTAAATTGCGGGGAGTATTGGGTCTTTTGTGATGATTCTGATGCAATTTTCCCTTCCCACAATGCGGCGCCAATGGAGGGTGCTCCCCTTATCTTCCCGAGTCCTGACTAGAGTTGTTGAAAGATGTTCCCTTTCCTCCATCTAGTTCTTGTTCAGCCATGAAGATAACAACCCCCCCTTCTCCCACACCTACCCCCCTCTGCCCCACACCCGCTGACACATAATCACAACACCGACTGAAGTGTGTATCTCTTAGAGCAGATTCTCATGCTTATAATAGGAGGGCATAGTGCACACGAGGGCGGATGTGTGTTTTCCTTTGAACGTGTCCTGGGCAGCTGCCACAGCTCCCGGTGCCGTAATGTATTTTCAAAGCAAAGGGCTTCTGCAAGATTCACAGAGTACCCAAACTCTAAGATTGAGGTGAAAGGGAATACACGCTGTCACTGTTGGAGATGTTGTTTTCTTTCATGAAAAGCCTCGCAGCAGCATCTAAAGCCAGGGCAATGGCTGGAGTAAGATTACCAAACAATTACCTGACATAATAAATGGTTTGAATCTGCTGGGAGGAGACCAGATGCTGCTAAATGGGAAGCATTTGGTTGACATTTTCCTTTGACTTTCTCGGTGTGCAGAGAGGCAATGCATGGGGGGCCAGACACAGCTTAAGGTAATGTAATAACACTCACGGCGCGCTCACAGCCGCATTTCCCTGCTTTGCTATGTATGAATTCTCTTTCAGCCACCCATGCTGGCACGGCAGCTCGTCTTCGCCAAATCTCTTATTCTGTTTGTGAAGTGACAGCGTAGCTTACAGCGACACTTAACCACTTGGAGAAAACATCAATACGGCATCATGCTCGCTCCAACTGCACATTCCCTGTTCTTCCTCTTCTTGCGAGTCCATCAAGATGAAAAGGTCACACAGCGAGTAGGGAGGATTACCATATCGGCCCGAGTCATCCCTGAGCTGGATGACCGCATAGGTCAACAAACCATAAGGGAACAAAATAGTAACGTTAAAGCGTGGCGGCAGCCAAAGTGACATCAGTCGGGGATTAACTCCAGCAGCTTGAATGTGATGTTGACGAGCAGATGTGAGATCTCTCCCTTAACAGGATCGCCTGAGATTACTTTCCCCAGACGAGATTTAAATCAAATGCGTGAGAAAGAGCTAAATGGGACAAAAACCTCATTTGAGTTTGCCTGTTTCACATAGAATGACCCATATTCAATGGAGCTATGTGAGATATAGTCCATAAAGATGATGAGGCATATGGATCTGCTACTGCATCAGTCTGGCTTGTTGTTCTGCACAGCCATGAGCTTGTTACATTGCGTGACTGCTTTGATTATTTAGCTTGACAAACACTCAAGGCCTTTGTCTAACGTCTCCAGAATGGCTGCATGCTAGCAGTCATGTCACTTCAGAGTTGACAGTATATATGGGGGAGGGTTGTTATGGATGGCAGTGTCAGTTGTTCAGTCAGTCCACCACTTTGGTCCAGGCAGGAATTTGACAGATTACCATGCAGTGTTGCGTAGACATTCATAATGTCCGAGTGATGAACCTTAATGATTTTTGTGATTGTCTAACGTGCTGATGGCACTCGAGAAAAAGTCAAAGTTTTGATGTATCCAGTGGATATGTCAAGATCTACTGGATGAATTGTAAGTAAGTAAGTAAAGTTTATTGCTATACGCACCTTTCACAGATACAGAATCACAAAGTGCTTTACATCTAAGGTTGTGTTGAACACAAACATTTAAAGACCCTAACTTCTGTTTAATGGACAGAATCAAAATTTCAGGAGCAATTATAAGAGCTTCTGTCTTATTTGAGTTTAACTGGAGGCAATTGTCAGCCATCTGACTCTTGATAGCATCCAAACATTCATTTAAAATGGACAGTTGGCCACTCTCTTCAGGTTTGAAAGAATAATACAACTGAATATTGTCAACATAAAAATGATAATACCACTATAATGGCTAATGATCTGTCCAAGAGGCAACATGTACAAGGAAAACAACATGGGACCCAAAACAGAACCCTGTGGGACACCACATGACAGAGGAGCTGTGTCTGACATGAACACTGTACAAAATTTTTGGGTGAACCTAATGACTTTTCCGTGAATGCGACTATGAGGTTAGCATCTGTGGGATTGAGTGAAATACATCAACAGCAATTGGCTGGCTTGCCGTAATATTTTAATTTGCGGGGCATCTTGGTAGCACATGCCACATTACGGCACTGTCCCGGGTTCAGTTTCAACCTTGGAGTTTCTGTTGCATCTCAGACCCTTCCCTCTCCCTCTGTTCCAGTCTATTTTGCCAAAAAAATAATAAAAAGCCCCTAAAAATAATGTTAATAAAATAAAACTAAACTTGAACTAGTTTGTTTTTTGTTAGCATGCTAACATGCTAACCCAAGATGTTGAACATCACAACATGTTTGTCCTCCAGTACATGTACTTCAAAAAGTTTGGCTGACTGAATCATGACAAGAAAATTCAAGACTTTGTTCAATAATTTGTTGATTGCAATGCCCTGCAGCTATGGTTTAAATCTGTTTGGGTTTATCACTACACCTAGACTTGAAAAGTTCCATTTTGTATTTGGACAAATAATTAAAATAAAGCACTATGGTGACAGTAAATTATGAGATAATGAATGAAGCTTAAAATGAGTGCCATGCAAAAGACATCAAGCATCTGCTGTCAGAAAGCGTGTTGTCGAAAGCGGGCAGGGCTTTGTCACAACTGCAAAAGAAATGACACTGCATCCCACAACAGAGGCTGTATTAAAGCAGTGGTATGGAGAATACTGCTAACTAAATTAGTCATGGGTGAGATGGCGGGGCGCTTTGAAATGATTCTTAAAAAGAATCCTTTAATCTCGGCTCTTAGTTGAGTTGCTCACAGCACAGACAATTAAAAGAGAATGAAATCACATGTCCACGGGTGACACACCGCCACCTCAAGGCATTAATTTTGCGCCAAGGAAAATCCGTCACTTAAAATCCACGTTGATCTTTTAAAAAATGACCCATGGCATTTCAAATTTGGCTGCGGGCTGAACTCTGTCGCACCCCCGGAGAGAGACAGATAGGAGAGGGAGAGTGAGCGAGACACTCGGACAGTTACATCCCGAGCTATGGAAGCCACGCTTCTTCAAATAACATCACATTTACACTGGGGCATAAATTATCCCCCTCACTCCACACCGCTGGTCTGAGATACAAAATCAAAAGCAATCAAAAATCTAATTGTTACACATGAAGAAGAGGCGGAGGGTAGATTTGTCAGATCGGGCTTTATCCACTGCCTCCTCTCTGTGTCATTACAGCGGTGTAGTGTACTGCACCCAGGGTTTCTGCATGGATTGCCTCCAGGGTTGTAGAGGGCACTGCATCCAGAGGCACAGACTTGCACTGTGGAGAGGAAGGAAGCAGAGATATTGATTAAACTCTAAGCCGCCCACCATAGGTATCCAGAAGCTCAATGCTTTTGTTTGGAGTCATTTCATTAGCCTCCTTGTGTATGCAGAAAAATATTCAGTTATTACCAAAAAGAGATTTTGATTAATTCAGTATCTGTTTAAGCCATCTACATCTGAGTATTGCCTGCAAGCCATTGTTCTATACAAGCAATTAGCTTAGCATAATCAATTTTGCTCCCACTCCAGTCCGCGCAGATGTGCAGACATACACACAGTTTTATGGTATTAAAAATCTCTTAAGCCATTGTTCCAGTGAGAGTTCAGCCATGCTTTAATAGTTATTACTCCCTTAATGATCTCTTAGATGACTGTCCTTCTTTGCAATATATCTGAAATGAGTATATTTGGAAGCAGCAAGCGCCTTCGCCGTCTTAAATTTTAATATTCTTCCTGGTGGATATCCTTAAGAAACTCTTGAGAGGTGGTGTAATGAAAGCAACAGGCGGCTTTCCTGGCCGTGCCTGTGAAGTTGTACATCACACGGCAGACAAGATCCAGATACTTTGTTACTAAGAGTGCTCTGATCATAAAATGTCAACTGTCACTTACGCTGTAGTGGTTCACAGTGACATTTATCAACCATCTGGTAGTTAAAGGACTGATCTAGGACCAGTTTACTGTACCCTAAACCAAACAGAGATTGATGGATGCACGAGAGCTGTAAATATGTGCCGTAAATAGGTTTCGGAACAGATAGTGCAAATCTGAGCTCAGCACTTTGAATTGTTGATTTATAGACGAGTATATGCTGCGTACCTGCGCAAGAGCTTCGAATATGGTTCGGTGGAGACATATTTGGTTCATCTGTTGCTGTCAAGGTCAAGGTCAAGGTCAATACCTTTACAGAACACTCAGGGTAGATTCTATTTAATATCTCAAACTCAAACACAGCTATAGATGTTCAGAAATGAATACCTTTAGTACCTTTTAAATAGTCTGCAAATAAAGGAAGAAAAAGGCAACCCGATCAGCACTGGTCCTCCAATGAATGATTAAGTGAAAAGTAAAACCAAACATTGATCGAGGAAATTAATGCAAGGTATTAAATCATAAGACCAATTTAGGATTGAATTTTGAAAAATAGCAATATTCCTTTTTCCCTTGCCCTCCTTCCCGGCAACATAGCATAACATAGTTGGTACCATTGGATGCCTTAAGTCTTCTGGTTTGATGTGGTACCTGTGCCGTCACCATAGCTTTGAGACTGGGTTCGAAAAATTCTCTGCCTCACGTCTCACCTTCAGGTCTGCCCATCATACTTGCTGCTTCTTCACATTTTTTGTCAGATACTTTGCCGTTGTCTCTCTACTTCTTTCATTTTCTTGCTCACTCTGTACCCTGACTTTTCTTTTCAAAGCCCCAGACTTCTGGTGAGGCATTCTGACTTAGCTAATCAGGCTGCACTCCACCTCACATGTTTACAGTAGTGGCACTAGGGAGTTCTGTGTATCGCACACCTGACCACACCATTTTACAATACCTGCGAGAGGTGGGAGTATCAGATGGTGCGCTAAAATGTGTTTTAATTAATATGAAATTACATTTTTTATCATGGGCGGCACAGTGGTGTGGTGGTTAGCACTGCTGCCTCACAGCAAGAGGGTTCCTGATTCGATCCCATGTGTGGGAGCCCTTCAGTGCGGAGTGGGTTTTCTCTGGGTACTCCAGCTTCCTCCCACAGTCCAAAGACATGCAGATTGGGGACAGGTTAATTGATGACTCTAAATGGTCCGTAGGAATGTGAGCGTGAATGGTTGTCTGTCTCTACACCTGCGATAGTCTGGCGACCTGTCCAGGGTGCCCAGCCTGTCAGGATAGCTTATGTCGGCTGTACAGCCATTCCCATACACACTGTGATTGGCTCATTGAGTTTGAAGGTGGGGGTCTTGAACTGCAGTCTGCTGCTTGGCAGGCATCTCGCCATTCACCATCCCCTCCACCTCCCAATGACAAAGTCAGCTCAATTACCACATCACTGTAGAAATGTTGACATACTCACGTTTTACAGAAATGTACCATGCCAACATTCTCCTTCTTGCTCTGGGCTGGAAAAGGCAAATTATGCAATCACACATAAGGATTTAGTCCCTTCACTGGTGCAGCCACTGGTGGCACCGTCACATGAGAGGCTGATCTTTGATCCCGGAAGACAGCTGACAAAGACAAGGTCAAAAGATCGAGCTGCTATATGTCACCAGTCATTTATGTCTCCTTGACTTTGAGATGCTCTTCAAACTCTCACTGACAGGGACAATAGGTCTCATCACACCAAGTGCCACGTTCTGTAAGGACACCAGAGTTTAATGACAGCTGTTGCGACTGACTGAGTGTTATTAATTTGGGGACTGAGTTTTAAAGAGACATTGTATTGCTGGATTTCAGTATTGCTTCGGGTATATTGTCACCACAGGCTGGACTGGAGTGTCTGGATTTGGGAAACAAATTGTACTTTGTGTTCAAATTTATTCAAATCCCACAGTTTAACTTTTTATGTGGCGGAAAAAAAGAGCCTCATCCAGAGACAAACTATGTTTTCAGACAAAAGATGAATAATACAAATAATAAAATATGAATAACGCGGGACATGTGAGGCTAGAATCATTCTCTTTCACTCCGCTTCTATAACAACTGATTCTTTTTTTACCAAACAAAGAACATTTTTAATGATTTATTGATTGAGTTGTTGTTTTGTATCATTTGAGCGACGAGCATTTAGTTCAGTGTACTTTTTAGTAGCACCAGTGACAAAACTTTTGGAGGGATTCACCCATAAAGCTCTTATTTTTCTCAGATCCAAAGCATACTTAGTTGCAGCTGTCCTCACCTTGAAAACCACTGTTGGAGCATTTAGTGCAAGGGCAAAGTAACAGGAGGTTTTATCTTAAATGGCGTTGCATTAAACTAGTCCACAGTTATAAATACAGCCCAAACGGAGCTGGTGAAATGCATTAGTGATTGTGTCTTTTAACACCGCACTTCCCAAAAAGGCCTTTTTAGAAGTTGGGGAAAAACAGCCTTTCATTTACATCAACATAAAATGCCATCGATGCATTTGACTTCCACTCCGAGGCTGAGTGCCAGTTCACTGTGTACCATTTAAGGCTCTGGGACCTGCTCACTCCCCACATGATTTCTCAGAGCTGTACAGGGCTACGTTCTATAAAAAAAAAAAAAAAGAAAGTGTTTATTCCGTCGGGCAGGGGTAAACATCCCTTGGGCCCATCAGTCACTGCTAGCTGTTTGAGTGCAGTCCAAGATGGCCTCCGCACACACCACCGCCCCGCAGTGAGAGCTGGGAAAACCTGCATGCTCCATGCACCGTTCCAAACGCTCCCATCTGCCAAGAGTGGTCGGTGTGAATCCAACACTAAACTCTCGCTTATTTCCCGAATTTGTCATTCCACTGGGAGCCACGCTGGAGGGGGAATACCTGCTGTCACAACAGGGGAAGGAAAGCCAAGCCGTGACCATCCTGAATTCAGAGCAATGCCCCATTTTGACCAAATCCAAGGCTGGATGGTTATGCAACAAGAAAGCCGACATGTTGGCTGAAAATCAGTCTGTCACTCAGTCATCAGCTCAAACTCCACTTCATGAATTTGCTCATTTAGTCATTCAAAATTCCATCTATTCACCCTTCAATATTTTACACATCTCATCCGCCAGAAATACATTTATGCATTTATTCTTCCACATTCATTCAAATAGTAAATGGAGGAAGTGACTGAGTCAATGGATGAGATTTGCCTATTATAATTCTGTCAAATGTAAATCTGTTTCCACGACTGTTCCAGAGGTGTAAGATGTATTAAAGCCATGAATATATCTGACTTTTAGATAAAGGCGAGGCAAAGGCAAGGCAAGTTTATTTGTCTAGCACCTTTTAACAATAAGGCGATTCAAAGTGCTTTACATCAGACACGAAAAGCCTCCATCAGCAGATACATCATCAAAAGCTTTGGCAGCTACAGGTACGAGTTATCTGACCCAGGTTTGGATTACGGGACCCGTGTTCACAGCTTGTCTGCTACGCCTTATTCAAACATATCAAACCTCATTTACGTATAAGTCACATCAGCAAGTGAGATAAACACAGGGGAGAACCATGGCCTTTGCAACGAACACAGCAGGGTGCTCCCACATTTCACACTGTTTCATCACTGTGTCCATTTGTATCAACTCTTGTTCAAAATATGATACCCTCCACTGTTCCTCCATTGGATGTGATCCCATAGATTACATTATCTTCTTATAGGATGTTGGGTTATTTCAAGATATTGCATTAGAGTTGTGTTTCAAAAGACTTTGATTTAACCAGACTCTGCTCTCAGGAGACAAACATTATACATATTTGCTGACATTGCTGACATATTGCTGCATGCATTCATAATGTGCTATCAATTTCAATTTGTCTGTTGTTCCTCGTGCAAATCCTTTGTCTTTCTTTCTTTGATCTCTATATGCGCTTTTGTTAGATTTGTTTGGTTAGATGCATTTTTTAGTAGTGGAACTTACTGTGCAGCACAAAGGAACATGTTGGCAGTGTATATGTTATATTTGTCCGTTTCATTGGTATCATATCAGCATTTATTTTTTAAAGTAGATCTCATTACATGTATATGAGCTGATATGAGACCAGCAACACAGACTTTCTGTTTATTTTTGTAAAGCAAAAACCATTTCCCTCAATGGACGTGAAGCTTTTATTTACTTTTATGTCTTCCATCCATCCATCCATCCATTTTCATCCGCTTAGCCGGGGCTGCAGGCCGAGCAAAGCACCCCAGACGTCCCTCTCCCCGGCAACGCTTTCCAGCTCCTCCTGGGGGTTCCCAGGCCAGACGAGATATGTAATCCCTCCAGCGTGTTCTGGGTCTGCCCCGGGGCCTCCTACCAGTGGGACGTGCCCGGAACACCTCCAGCGGGAGGCACCCAGGAGACATTCTGATCAGATGCCCGAACCACCTCAACTGACCCCTTTCGATGCGAAGGAGCAGCAGCTCTACTCCGAGCTCCCTCCGGATGTCCGAGCTCCTCACCCTATCTCTAAGGCTGAGCCCAGCCACCCCATGGAGGAAAATCATTTCCACCGCTTGTATCCGCGATCTCATTCTTTCAGTCACTACCCAGAGCTCATGACCACAGGTGAGGGTTGGGATGTAGATGGACCAGTAAATCGAAAGCTTTGCTTTCTGGCTCAGCTCCCTCTTCACCACGACAGACTGGCGCAGTGCCCACATCACTGCAGAAGCAGCACCGACCCGCCGATCCATCTCATGCTCCTTTTTACCCTCACTCGTGAACAAGACCCCAAGATACTTGAACTCCCTCGCTTGAGGTGGTTTATATTTATTTTATGTAGTCTATCATTTATTCTGACTTCATATGAGTTGAGAAAAGGTTGTTCATCACTAGGCTAACTTACGCAATGAGAATTGTGGGCTTATGCTAATAAAGTTAGCATGTTGTACCATAGGTGACACAAAAGTCTTTTGGCGATGAACCCTGGGTTGTAGCTGAACTTTGTGATGTTCACATACTTTAGGTGTAATTGCAGAGTGATGCAGACGCACCACCGCCCAAGTATAAAGGCTTATTAATGGTTTGGCACCCAGCACTCGACAGAAGTTAAAGAGCAGTACAATGTTTTCAATTTATGCTTCAGCTCGGGATGACAGCAATTAATCAAAGGTAAAGAAAAAAACAACTGGTTTTTTTTTTAACATCAAAACCAGTTGTCCTTAGTGAGACATCGGCGACATTTACAGTTTGACAGCAGCAACATCAATGGCCAAAGGAGATCGTGGCAAAGTTTGAATGGCTAACTAGGAGAGGGAACACCCATAGTCAACTGATTGGATAGAGAGAACTGTAAATGGATATAGTTTAAAGAAAGTCTTCCTGACTGAAAGTACGCTGAGCTTCATTTGTTCAAAAATACCTGTAAAAGCATTTTCTGATGTGACAGACCTATTAAGGGCATATCTCTCTGCATTGAGATTGCCTCCAATGAGGTGCCAATCAGGCACCTGACTGTCAGCACCTGGGGGTCCCAGAGGCTCAAAACAAGAGTCAATAGCAACAGCAAAAAAAAGATGCTTGGCATTGACAGAGAAGATTTGGCCAATTTTTCATGGGCGCAACCCACATACTCAGCTCTGCTGCTCATCCCGCAAATGCATGTTCCTTACAAATGTAGCACAATTTAAAAGGGAAATAAACAGGCTGTCCAACGGTATAAGATTTATTGCCAAAAAGAATTGTTACAACAAAGAGATAATCTACCAAACACAAATTTCCTTTGTTTTTGTGCTTAGTTTAGTTTGTCATTGCCTTCCAGATCTGCTACCAGTGACTTCTAAAAATGATTTTGAAAGTGTTCACTAATCTGCTACCGCTCAGGCTAGAGTATGGTTAGATTCGGGTACAAAAACTCTTTGGTTAAAGTTTGGGGAAAGTCTGGGTCACAGTTAGGGGGGTTGGGTTAGACACCACTGTTAACTATAGATGTGTAAGTACACATGCAAACCTTTACACTAAAGCCTCAAGCTCTGTAAGTTACTTCCTGTTAAAAAAGTTACTGGAAAAAAACATGAAAGTGAAAGACACAGTCATGAATGATTAAAGTTAAACCTGCTTGTTGGTACTTTGATGGATGCTTTCAGCAGACAGTTTGGGTAGTATTGTTTTTTTCCTCACTCTTTCAATAAACCGGAATTATCGTTGAAAGACAGTTTTGTATTTGCCCCACTCACATGCAACCGTGTGTTCATCAAGTGATTCTCACTGTACTTCCATGAATGGGTGATCAGTGAAATAATCAAACAAAATCAGTGAAGTAATCAAAGAAAAACTGCCAAAATAATGCCTGATTATAAAATTGCTGCTTGTCAAACTTAAACCTTCAAGAATGATGAGGATAAAGTCTGGTCCGATTTACAGCAGCTAAAAAGACAAATGCAACCAACGTATCAAAACCATAAAAAAACATCAAAATAAAGTGACTAGAGACAGACCGTTCACCTTGATTGCTTGTTTTGTATGACAGCCAGGTCCTAAACATACTCAAATATTACAACATGTTGAATGGCATGACAATCAAAGCGGTAGCAATAGAACACCAAAAATACTTTTTCTCTGGCACATACTGCACTTGGCAGTATTTCAAGGTAGGTTTTCAGAATTTATGACAAAAGCACTCAGAACAACAGGAGCGTGCTGAGATTCCTTCAGCTATTCAAGTGCAGATTTAATGGCGCGTACACATACACAGTTGAATACAGAACGAAGGTCAGAAGCCAAACTCTATTTGCAGAGGTGGGGAAGACTTGAGAGACAAGCTCATTATGCAGTTCGGGACATACTGTATCATCGATTAACATTCATCATGCTCAATCTACCTCAAAATCCTCGTCGCCTAACCTGTGCTGCAAATGCAAAGCAGCCCCCCACCTCCCTCCTCCACTGCCACAGCCATATTTGTAGACAGAGGTTAATGGGAGTGGAGCGCTGTGTCACTGTATCGCCATGTATTAAGAAGACCTGCAGCTGGAAAGTTCAAGACACAGTGATGTTTACCCGGCAATACCTTAACAACATGTCAAAGTGATTCGCCGCTGCTCGGGTCAGGCAACAGCGAACTGTGTTGAAGTGCGCAGCTCCCCGGAGTGAAGGCATGGAAATAAGCATGCAGCAGGAGTCAAGTGCTGTGATTAGGGATAGCAATTAATACATACATCATACCCGCAAACCATGCTGCTACTGCTGGCTACCATGTATTCTATGGCATGCTGTTTCGCTGATTAGTTATCTAGAGCTGAACCCAAGACACCAAGCAGAGTGTAGGGGAAAGAAGTGTGGTGACAGGTCTGGAGGGAGTACCAAGGCTGTAAGTTAGGCTGGCGGAGGGGGGGGGAGGGGGGGGGAGCGGGTAGCAAAGACCAGAGCTCATTCTACATGCATTAGTACATAAATTATAATGGTTCCAGTTAGAATTAGTGTCTTAATGAGGCAATGACCACTTGAAAGATTGATTTTGTCTTTGACTTGATGTGCCCCCCCCAACCCCCACCCACTTGTGAAACCAAACCTACGAACCTTGGGGAGTACTGCTGCATGTGTGAAAACAGCACACTGTATAAAGTTAATGGTTATAGCCAGTGCAACGTCACCCATTGGTTTGTGGACTCCCGTTCGGACGCCTTGAGTTTGGCAATTTGGACGTCACCATATTGGATAACTGGATTCACAGGTGACCATATTCGGGCAAGAGGATGAAGCTGGGAGGACTTAATAAAATGTTAACGTGTGAGTTTTATATTTATATATTTATATCCAGGAAGGTTGCATGTTGTAACAGTTATACAAAGCCTTTTCTGTCTCCAGAGGGAGCTTTGTGAAGTCCATAGACCCTATAAAATACCACCGTGACACCGCCCACTTTTTGGACTTCCATTTCGAAGCCAAATTTAGCATTTTTGCCAACGCCATCTTGGTTTTTGGAGCCAAAGGTGATCATACCTGAATGAGACAACCCAGTCTTACTCTGAAGTTGTCGAAATCCAGTGCTTTGCCAATGATTTGCGGCGCAGACACTGACAAAAAAAGCCATCCCTTAATGTTGGCATGATACGGCCGGTCGCCATTATAGTTTAATGGCGCCTGGTGGTTTTAGGGGGAAACATAGCTGGACAAGAACGAAAGTTAAGGTGAAAGTCTGAGTGGGGCGGGTCCAACAAGCGCCAACTTTCACCCAGAAGTGTATCTTGAAAGAAGACAATGCATGTGAGCGGCAGAACTTGACACAGTGTCCCAGAACGTCAACAACCAACACACCCAGGGTACCTTGCACAACATATCTGGACATGGAAAGTCCATGAGCCCGACTATAAAACCCCAACAAGGTCTGATCGATGTGAGTGATATGAACCTGCTTCAAGCCAGAGAGTCAGTATGCAGATCAGGTTTGTGGTATGAATAGGGACAGAAAATAACTAAATATGGCAATAATGATTATTATCCAATAATTAATAATTATAGTGTCTACAAGACTCCAACAAGTTGTAGATAATCTAGATGGCAAATATAAACAAACACACACACACATACATAAGGAAATGGTAGTTGCTAATGTTGCGGCACCTTTAACTTCAAACCTGTCCAATTAGTACTGTCAAAATAGGACCACATGGTAAGTAACCTCTTGAACCCTTGGCTTTTGTGCTCACTTTTTAATTCCTGTATTTACAGGCTTATAGTATACACACTACAGTGGAATGTGGACTGCAGTATTTGGTATTTGCATCTTTTTTTTGTAACTTCTCAACCTTTACTGTGGCAAGGACCCCTAAATTGATACACATTGTGTCACTTACCCTGATTTGATGGGATTTTGCTTCTGGGACCTCCATTTGAAAGGATTTGGGTTGTTATATATGATTAAGACCAGAACTGTATAGTATAGCGCTATTAGCAGTCTTGCACACATTGGACTCACTTCTATGGTGAATTAAATATTCAAAACAAACTGCTTATCTCGAGACCCCCTGGAACTCCCTCAAGAACCTCTGATTGGGAACCACTGAGTTAAGCCCTACAGAAATGCCATCAATTTGCACGTAAGTGGTCTTATATATATTCTAACACAGTTTTAATGGAAAAAGTGAAAAGCATTTTGAAATATTGAGACTTTTTTTGCACTTGAAACAACAACGTATGGCTGCAGAAGTGTTCAGCAGGTCCTGTTTGCACTGTAGCTGCGGGTGTTCAGACAGCAATCCCTTGGATTACCTTTGATAAAGAAGAAAGCATCTGAATGTGATTATGATGCAAAAGGCATGAGCAAACATCTCCCTCTCATTAGCCTAATCAGCCAATTAGCAACATGTGTCACATGCAAACTGGCCATCAAACTAAAGAGGGAAGGTAACTTAATGATACAAATACAGAGTAACAGCGCAGATTTAATCCAAGTGTTAAGCTACGTGACCTGATTGCCGATGGCGCATCTCGCTTGGATGAAGTTACTGTCACAGCAGACAAGCAGAAAATTATTGCTGAGGCACAGCAATATAGAAACCACTACCAGTCACAGTCTCAGCTTTATTAAGATAATATGTATAAAAATATATATTTCCTGAAGAGCAACAGCTGGAGAAATTGATTCTTTAAGTGAAACGTTGAGGTGAAAGAACACACAAGGCCAAAGCACATGCACATTCACAACCACACTCAGTCACAAGAGGGGGAATTTCTGTTTCTTCTAATTCGTGTTTGGATTAGCTTCATGAAAGTAAACAACAAATATCCAACAGTGACAAAAACTGCAGGTCAGAAATGCATAAACCCTGCAGTGATTATGTCGAATCTTGTCTGTAAATGCAGTTATGAGGTCAAGTGTAGTAATTTAGATTTAATTTGCGACTGAGTGTAAAATAGTTTCATGCAATATTGAGGGCAATAAAAAAAAAAAAAAAAAAAAAAGAATTTTAATTCAGTGTGAACACCAGACTGGGCAGGCTAATGGAAAAGTTGAAATGACTCTGGTAGTTCCATATTTCCGCTGAGTTTACCTGACCTTTGGGCTTGCTGTTGCCCAATTATTTTGAAATGTTTCTCTCCAAAAATAGAGGCAGGAATAAAACTAAGCCTCTCTGTGACTGCGTTCACGGTTTGAGAGATAAAACACTTTAGAATAAAACATAAATCCTGTGATATACGCTCATTTTCTTTGATTATGCGGTTCTACTTGAACAGACTTCAAACCACAGGAAGTTACAGTGTGGAAGTTTTTCAGAGGTCATATGAGGCTGACATACTGTACTGTGGAAAATGTTAAACTGAATATGGAACTGCTGAAGTAGAGAAATGGTGTTTACTTTGATGCCACCCAACACTTGAGAGTGTAACAGCTTAAATACACAACTCAGTTTAAGGGGTACTGCACACACACTTAGAAGGTAGCTGACTGCATTTTGCCTCATTTCACTTGGTATGTTAAATCTACATAATATGTGGGACTGTTTGTGGACTGCAGGCAGCTGTACATACACTGAACAAAAATTCAAATGCTACACTCTTGTTCTGGCCCTCTCCTCCCGCAACTCCACTTCCCTCCAAAGGCCTTACGTCTATGATAGACGTAGGTGTTGGCACGGTAACGTTAGATACACGGAAGAGGAGAGCAAGTGTAACGTTACAACCAAGACAGTCAAATGCAACCCTGGAGTTTTAAAACTCAACCGGAGTCAGTGATGACTGATGAGTTTTAGAATAAGGTTACAGTGCTAACGTTAGATAGTAGCGTTAACGTTACTAGTAAATGGAAACGCACAAGGACGATAACGTTGAAGTTTCAGAGGCTACGCTACAGTAGGCTAACGTTAGCCATTAGCAACTGGATGCTGCGCTGTCATCTAACGTTATATGTTATATTCAAAGCAAACTAAACATAACGTTACCTGTCCTGCACAGTCAAACGCAACCCGGAGTTTTGAAACTTATCCGGGGTCAGTGATGACTAATGAGTTTTATAACATAACGTCAATGCTAACATAAGATAGTACTGGTGACTGGCAACAAACAACAAACAGTAGGCTAACCGTTAGCAGCTGGATGCTGTGTTGTCATGACGTTATTGCCTATCGTCGCTGTCCGATGAAAAACATGCATCTCCACTTTTGACGATTTTGACTTTTTACGCACTTTGATGGACACTTCTGACACCCAATGGAGATGCGTGTAGATGATGTAATAAAACATCTTTCCATTGGTCATTTGGATACCCAACATAACGGTTGCTAGGGAATATTATGGACACTCCGTGCACTGTAGAAAGTCAAAATCGTCAAAAGTGGAGATGCGTGTTTTTCATCGGACAGCGACGCTATGTTACATTAGAGGCAAGCTAAACATACCTGTCCAGCAGAAACGCTGCAACCATCTAATCCCTTTTTTAGCTCAGGATGAAGCTGCATCAGTCTTCAATGATTGGTTGGAGTTTTCTCAGAACCATATGAGAATGGTATAATTATGAGTTTGTATCTCTGGTGGAATTCACTTACATTTTAGTGTGCCATCAGCTTATTAATAGCATCTTAATCTAAACAAAGAAAAGCGTCAATTTTCCAGAAAGGTAAGTGTCGCTTTAAAATCCGTGTCGGTGAGCACTTCTCCTTTTCAAAGATAATCCATCCACACAATTGCCTGTGAAGTGAATGGTCATTTCACTACCATGAAACGTCTTCAGTGTTGTTTCCTTGAATTTGGCAGTACATCCAACCAGCACAATTCAGTTAGGATGACAAACTGCTGTCAAGTCAAGACCCTGGTGAGGATAATGATCTTGCCTGAGACAGTTTCTGATGGTTTGTCCAGAAATTCTTCCACTGTGCAAACTGATTGTTGGAATTGTTGATTGGATGTACTGCAAAAGTCACGGAACACAATATTGGAGATGGCTTATGTTAGTGAAATGAACATTAAATCCAGCTCTGGTGGATATTCCCTGTTACCTGTCAGAGGGAGGGATTATCTTGGAAAACATAAGTGCTCACTAGCATGGACTTTTTACAAATCTGTTACGAAAATCTGAGAGAAATAAACCTATTGAGCGCACAGAAAAAGTATTCGTTTAAGTATAAAACAGATGCAGGATAATAAAGTTAATTCTCTCTGCAAATCACCATTTTCAGTGAGGAGTCTGATAAAGACGTTTATGTTACTCTCCAAATTTACTGAGGTGTAAATTTATACACTAGTCCACTTATGCAATTTCCAGCTTGCAGTTTCTAACACATGCACGTAAAATTCAATTTGCGTGTCTGTACATTCATTAGCTCCTAAAATGCCTTGGAATTCAGTCTAACCGTTCATAATATGGTACCTGTTATACACTGGCCAATGTATGTATATAGACAAATGCAATATGCATGCATGTCTTTCTCAAAATGCAGAGAGGGCACTTCAGCTACTTTGGGGAATTATATTTAATATTAAGAGAGTGAGAAAAATAGGGAAGTCACAGTACAGAGGAAGGTCTATGGAAATGTGGTCGTGAGCCAGAGTGGGTACACTTTATGTACAGTCATGCACATACACTAGGTGTTTTTATTTTTTATTTTTTTCTCTCCCAAAGTGGTTCCAATAAAAAGTCAGGCGCTAGGTTAAACGGCCCCTATAGACTGCCTGACTGATTTAAAACTCAAAAGCCACCTGCCTTGCACCCTAGGGCCTGTAATTGCCATCACTACACTGACAGCTAGAAAATCACACAAGAGAGGGATTATCTTGTGGCAAAGGTTCTTGTGTGCAGCAGAAGCACTTGGTTGATTGCGTTAAGGTACCCATGGAGCCCACCCCTGTGGAGGAATTAAATAAAAAAAGCCATGGTAGCTGCACATTGTGTTTTTGAGGTGGTTTCAGTTAGCAACTGCTGTTAATCAGTAGTGACAGAGCTGGAAATCAATACGGATTGGATGGAAGTGGTTAACAAAATCAATACAGAGTTTTAAAGTATGTTGCTGTGGCGGTATGCACCTATAGGATACACGCTGGTTGTTGTTCTGCCTTTAAATCAAGGAAGGAGTTAACTAGTTTTAAAAAATACATCATTAGGCACACAACTGACTTGAGTGAGACTGAAGTTACAAATCTGATGACTTCATTTTACAAACAGCCAAAAAATGCCTTTTTTTCCCCTCTTCTTTTGAAAGATCTCAGATGAGCCCCCAAATATGGTTCGTCCCCACCAGTCGGTCTCGGGGATGGAGGGAACAATGTGATGAAATAGAGGGAACTTTCAAAGAAAGAAAAAGGCAAGCAAAACAAATAGCCGTTTTAAAGGAAGTTTATTGACAACAACAAAAAACAGGATAAAGGACCACTAAGGAAAGACGAGCTCCAAAAGACAACAAAACATCCTTTAATTGTACCAGTCCATACCCATTGAGTGCACAGTTTCCCACGTACAGTTTCACATGGTGTGTGTTTGGGATACAGGTCAAAGGAAATTGCAGATTAAATAGTCAACTGAGCCCATTAAGAAGAGCAATGTATTCAGACAGAGTTTTTGTGAATTTGATAGTACGATTGCTTTATTGAAAGTACAGTAGTACCATTGCCAATAGTGGTAGAATGGTGTCATTTGTCAAACATGCAACAGACAGAATGACACACTGACAGATTCTATGATTATGTACAGCATACCATACCATGACTTAGTCATACCAAAAATTAGAAAAAAACAAAACATTGGTCCACAGGGGGAGCCACAGCGATCGGTCGCATTTTAGCCATTTTTAAGCATTTTTCTGTTGTTATAGCGCCACCCAGTTGCCAATTAGAGTTAAATTTCTCCAGTCACCTTGAGGCGTCCTGTTCTACATATCTACCAAGTTTAGTAAAAATCCACGTGGCGGTTAGGCCTAGATAACAAATTAGCTCTCTAGCGCCCCCATTTTGTTTGATGGGGTCAATGATGGAGGGGTCCCCTCAGATTATGTGTGGTCATATGCCTACAAAGTTGCGTGGTGATGGGTGAAACCCTTGAGATGTTAAACATCTCTATGTGATGAGCCACGCCCTCCACAATATTCATTGCCTTATAGAAGCTCAGTTTTAGTAAGTTTTCCAACTTTTGCCAAGAGGGAACTTTAGATATTGGTCCCTAGATTATGTTCACCCAGTTTCATGCAGATCGCACGAACTTCATAGGAAGAGATCGATTTGAAGTGTTTTTCAAAAAATTCAAAATGGCGGAAAATCTATATAAGCGGAAGTTATGGGTTCTTGAGGCAAATGTGTTCCTCGTGAGGAGAGGCATCTCTGTGCAAAGTTTCATGTCTCTACGACATACGTGGCATGAGATATGCCCATTCAAAGTTTGCAATTTCAATCGGTTGCTATAGCGCCCCCCTTTGGCTAAATCATGTAATATTGCTTCATTCGCATCCTCCCATGACCCTCTACCACTGTGCCAAGTTTCACATGGATTGACCAAGTCAGTGAGGAGAAAAACGTGGAACAGACACACAGACAGAGTTTTCATCATTATATATTAAGATAAGATTCTCCAGAATATGAACAGTGGTTACATGAGCCTTAAAACCAGCCACAACTCAACCCTGAGCAGAGTGACCGTCCTCTATGGACCAATCAACAGACTACTGTGTTCACAGCTCCACCTTTTATTACCACATCTGTGTGCTAGGTACCCCGACAGAGGGGGGACCAAAAATGGGGACAGTACGGAACGGTCCCATTGGTACCATCCACAACTTTTCACAATGGAAACAGAAAACATACATGCTGAACTGAACCATACTGTAGTGCTTGGTGGAAACGGGACTACAGACACACTGAATTAAAAATGTTATGTGTTATGTAGATCAATCTGTCCTATAGGTTGCTGTGCATAAGGTAGAGTGGGTCATCCAGTAATCTCATAACCAGTGAGTGTACAATGCCCTTCTTCTCCAGTCCGCTGCTCATGCTGCAAGATACTGAGTGTATTTAACTGATGAGCAGGTGGCACCTTGTATGGCTACCTCGGCCACCAGTGTATGTGTATTTGAGTGCGCTTTGAGTCGTCAGAAGTCTAGAGGCTCAATACAAATTCAAGTCGATTTACCATCCACAACTTTAATACCAGAAAGCAACTTCAGACCAATCACAGCAAGTTATTCTCTCTCTATCTTATCTGACCTACTTTAACCCCAGTGCGTGCTGCTTCTTTTAAGAGCTCCATTCATGGATTTGAATACTGTATCAAACAGCATCTGCAAAACCCACAATTTAACTGCTGTAGCTGTAACTGTAAGTAAGATGGCGTGGTCTGTTTTTGAGCAATCACCATCAATGCTGTTGTGCAGATGGCTCAAAAAAACCCCGCAGCTTCTATACAGAGAGCTCAAATGGTTGCTCACAGCATGCTGTGATTGTGTACAGCACAGTGGAACCTGCCATCCTTTAGGCAGCCTTCTACCTACGTGGATTGTTTTTCCTCAAATTTCCAAAATGCAAATCCAGTGCACATATCCATCACATCATAATCTCTGAATCATCCAGCTATTTTGAAAGTGGTGCTACAAACGAACCACCAAAACACTTTTAAAAAACAACCCTGATTTTGTCACGGTTGCCATGTTACTTGGCTGCTATTTACTCAGTTCGCTCGTAAGGTACAACAATTTGTGCACTTTCATTTTCCAGCTCTCACTCCTGAACCTCTTTAAGGTCACAGCCAAACCGCACTCACTGAAGTTCTCTCCCCACCCCACTCCAAAGCTAGGCCAGCATTACATAATTTGCAACCCAGATAAAGTTAAGACTGATAAACAAGAAGAGTGTATCAAACTAACACAGAGTGCTGCACACAGTGCAGGGGCAGTGTGGTGTTCCCTGAGTGTAGCCTTGTACTAAGAAGAGGCTAAATCTGTGTTGATCTGCCTCTATCACGATATCATTGTCCCCTTCTTTTATTTGCTCGGTTTCCACAAAGAATCCTTAAAATGGACGAGCAGTTCAGAGCTGCTGGTAGCAATGCAAGCTGGGAAACTGACCTCTGTTGGGGCCTTCTGCTCTATTGCAGTGGCATTCTTGAGCCTGGAGCAACTTCTCCCATTACAGAATTTTGCTTCCAGGCGGTACTGCTGAATTTACATTTTAGTGCTTGGATCATATCCAAAACACCGAAGGGCTTTTTGCTGAACAGAGATCTAAAGGTAAAAAATCTGTGGAGGTCTGGCGAACTCTTCTCACTGGAAATCGAGGACCATGAATGAAAATAATTCTGGTTTTCATAGCAATGGGTTTCATTTAACACTTCACATTGTCAGTCATGGGAAAATTATGAGTTTGAATGTGGAGTAATGATGGTGAAGACTTTGAGGAAGTCCTTTAAATCCAAGACAAAGCAGATGGCCCATTTCACACCACAAAGTAAAATGTATGGAAACTTGTCCAACCCATTGGGAACCAAGCTCTGCAAACTATCTAGGGAGGTGAATTTCAAAGCAGTGCGAGTTGTCTTTTGCTAACCGTCTACCGAACTCTGGGTAGTGACCGAAAGAATGAGATCGCGGATACAAGCTGTGGAAATGAGTTTCCTCCGTGGGGTGGCTGGGCTCAGCCTTAGAGATAGGGTGCAGAGCTCGGACATCCGGAGGGAGCTCGGAGTAGAGCCACTGCTCTTTCGTGTCAAAAGGGGTCAGTTGAGGTGGCTCGGGCATCTGATCAGGATGCCTCCTGGGTGCCTCCTGCTGGAGGTGTTCCGGGCATGTCCCACTGGTAGGAGGCCCCGGTGCAGACCCAGGAGGAGCTGGAAAGTGTTGCTGGGGAGAGGGATGTCTGGGGTGCTTTGCTTGGCCTGCTGCCCCTGCGACCCCGCCCCGGATAAGCAGATGAAAATGGATAGGTGGATGGATGGATGGATGGATAACCGTCTACACGCTGTAGATTTGATCTTGTGGAGATGTAACCTCTGCAATGTGACCTCCGCCAGATTTAATCAAATGTTGACCAACCTGAGAGTAAATAAACACAAACTCAATTACAACTGTGACTAGCATAATGAAGCTCCCTGCTTGGCCGCCGTTTCTAAACTTGGCTCCCAGAATCAGTCAGTATGGGCTTTTTCCGCATGCTTACACTGATCTTTCGAAAAGTAGAAATAACAGATGAGAGCAACAAATGCCAGTGTGTTTTGTATTTTCATAATTACCTGAAAAATGACATTTATGAAATGACAAAAAATCCATTAGCTGCAAATTGCAATGCATTAACAAGCTAGGAATGGTATTTTCCAGCAATTTACACTGACCTTTGCATTGTGTTTTTGTACACATTCCCTTTGTAGATTTTTAGCATTGTATTGTGAGACCACAGATCAGGACCAGGGTTAATATCTGGATGCCGTGCCGTGAGAATTTCTTTCATACATTTCTTACATGTACAGCACCCAAAACAAAGAATGAAAAATAAAAAAAAGTGGTCGAGTTGTTTCAAGAAAATCCAACTGGAAGGAATAATCTAAGATTGCTTGGCTCAGATGTTGTCTTGCAGCCACAAAACAACCTCTCCAATGGGGTTGATGATGCATGCACACATATTTATTTAGTTGACAGATCAGAAAGAATGCAGCAAGTGGACTTATTTTTCAACCAATGGGTTTGTCGATCATGGATGTGGAGGGCAAATTCAGGGATCAGGAAGCTTCTTCTGCTTGTGTTCATTCTTTCTTCTGTTTTTCAAAAGTTTCTCTAAGGGTGACATTTAACTTCTCTTGGAGAATGACTGACATAGAATACAAATCTACCCTATTAAGAAAATTCCTGAAGCATTATGTCCCAGTAGCAAAAGGGAAATACTTATCAGGTACCATTCTGTGCTTCTGTTGAGTGACACCAGTCCTATCTCCCTTCATTTATAAATGCCAGCAGTTGGCAGTTTAGGCTTGTATGAGTTTTAGTCCATAAATTACTTACTTCCACTCAGCCTAAGACTGAGAATGACTACATTTACATACACAGTAATATTTCACTATATTCCGAATAATGTGTCACATAAACAACATATTCAGTTTGGATGTTCCAAATCCCACTTTCTTCTGAATGTAGTATTTTTCAATTAAGACGTGGAATATACATATATTATTCCAGTTTTTAGGAGCATCCTTTGGATACCTATGTAGGGCATTCGGAATATGCATCTCAATTGGGGTTTTTTTTAGGTAGTAGGCGACACTCGACCTGTTTACGATAAGCTATGTTCGTGGAAAAGTTTGCAAAGCTGGGGTAGAGATTCATGCCCATAAGAAAAGCCCCCAGTTTTGATCAGATGAAGAAACACATCTACTGTAAAGTATTATCAAAGACCTGGATATCACCAGGTTTTTGGTTGACCTTTTTTGAGAAGGTGGTTGAAGGTATAAAAGAGGGAGGTGGTGTTCCGGTGGTCAAACTAATCCACAACTGGTGGAAAACACAACTGCATGTAATATAATGGAATATGGACAAAGACTGGCATATTTTGTGCATACAAACATAGACATCTTCACTTTGTTTCCATCGCGGCCACTCGGCCGTTCACCGGTTCCCGTGTCAGTGTATGTGTGGATGTGTATAGAGGAGATCAGCGCCGGCACAAAAGAACCGATACCGTTAGCGCTCATCAATACTACAGTCTTTGATCATTTAGCTCCTGGGCTAATTTAGTAGCAGGTTTCGGTACCCATCCCTAATCAAAACACAAATGAAGTGAAGCTTGTAGAAATGAAATCAAGTTTTCAGTGGCTGCCCATTCCAGGAAGTGCGGAACGCTGCAAGTGTGTGCTCCAGCGATCAGTGTTCTTCGGCAAACAGCCCCGCCCCTCAAGAATTCCGGGTAATCTGAAAAGTCCTACCCCCCTACTAGGTACTTTTTCCAGGGTAAATTTGGGGTTGAGGGAAAGTTTTTTATCCGGGTAATTTCGGTGGAAATGCGCAGAGGTTTTTCAAAATTCCGGGTAATTGATAAAAGTTCCTGCAGTGGAAAAGGGGCTATTGTCTACTTTAGTCTTGAAACACGCTTGCAGAGTCCACCTCAAGGAATGCTAAAATCTCACACAACTCATAAAACTGAGATGAGGAAACGAAAATGTTTTTGAGCCCCATATTCCCCTTGTTATCCAATATGTTACGTTAGCCACCTAAAGGATTGCTGCTAAGCATAATTAATACCTGGCTGCATCATTGAACGACTGCCATCGTTCGACATTTTTTTCATTACTGACAAACCCTAATGAAAAGACCATCATCAACAAAGCATTAGTTCATCTCTTAATCCTGTCAGACATCCCAGTCCTGACTGTGGTACTTGCCCTCAAGCTCATTGGTTTTTATCCAAGATCCAAGGCTTAATTACTAGTCACAAATATTTTGTTTTATTTTCTAGAAAAGTGTCTAATTCATGATAGTTTTTAGCAAACAAAAGAAAACAGTACATTTGTTGGACTGGCAGCAGCACACCTTGTATGTAGGACAACCTGTTCTCACAGATATGCATAAAATGACCACGACCTCTTAACACTGCATTACATGGTGGTGGCACGTATTGCGTGAAATTATGTGCCAATGAAAAGTCAATTAGGATCCTTTGTTTGGTGGAGACACAAAGTCCCTGGTTCAGCAACATTGCACAATGGCTGGTTGTTAATGGTGGGATGGGTTGGCGGATCGGTCAAACAAACACAGGAATTTAACTCAGTAGACTTCTGTTCATGTCCTGGTTGAAACTAAAAGTCAGTGTTGACTTCTTTTAACTTAATGTACCTATGTACTTAATGTAGCTACATCATGCTACATTATGTTTCTAGCTCATTTTTACGACATATGTACCAAACACACAATCTGGACAACAATGGAACTCAATGGCACAGAGGAATACTATATCTGACTTTGACTTTACAGGCAATACTTGATAGATGAATTCATAGTTAATTTTGGTGACATATCACTACCCTGGACTATCATGTAATGTAGTCGACATGTTTTCCCTTTTTACTGAAGTGAACTCGCAAACAATTCATATTCCAAAAATGTTTGCAAATCCTCAAAGATAATAAGGCCAGATTTTTACATTTGGATCTATTTTTTGCTTTATTGTTGATCCAGGGCTAAAAAATCTTAGAATCACTCGCATGAACAAGTTCCTCTATTTGCATTTCCAACAGTTCTGCAGTTCTGAGTCATACCCTGAATGCTGCTATGAAATAGGAAAATGTCTATGCCAATTTTAGTATAGCTTGTAATATGAATGAATATTTTTTTTCAAGCACTCTCTTTACATGCAAGGACCTACATGAATGCCAGATATGTCAGAATTCTATATTGATGCATTTCAGATTTCCATCCAGTGACATTTATAGATGCTGAATGACGGGTTAGCACAGGTAAGAATAAGGTCTATTCAGTGAGCTGGAAAAAGGGGGTTATTTTCCTCAGTGCATGGAAATTTACAGTGATCAGGCGTATAATCACCATTACAATGGGAAGTTCGGCTTTTCTATAGAGATGGACACCTTGCGTCAGTTGACCAGAACTCTATCCCCTCTCATTGTGTAATTGCAGCTTCCTCAGCTCTTGATATCTGATCCTGGGGGGTGCTTAGTGTATGCACAGATCCAGCAATCCCACTCACATATTAGTTTGTGATACACCATGGGACATGGCAAATGGATTACAAAGATGTTAATCAATGGGAATGCAGGACCAGAATCAGTTGTTTTCAAGGTCACCACACCTATTTTTTCTTTGCAAAAATCAGAATAATGGTGATATTTGTTATATAGTTTGACACAGTGTATAAACAAAATGTGGCCTTACTTTCGTCTAATAAGGCCTCCTGCACCTGCTTAGAGCTGAGTATTAGCTGGCAGTGTATTTCTGATTAAATATGACCAATAGAGTTTTCAGTGTAAGCAGCATGGATTTGTTTGCATTCATACTTTCTCTCAAACAGAGTATGTTGTTAGACTGCAACGTCTACAGTATGTTTAATTTATAATGTTTGCAAGGCTACAATGTTTATTTCACAATGTCAGCACAGAAGTGGGAATCAAGCAGCCGCACATCACGTCAAGCAGTGTTTGGCTGTTTCACCAAGTACTTTGCATTATTCTGTTAGTTAGTTGTTGTGTTATTCTTCAGCAAAGGGCAGTCATTAGTTTACAGGGTAACCTTGTCATAAGTAAGAAGAACATCACCTGCACAATGGTACCGAATCTTTAAGTAGGGGAGACAGAAAATGGTTGTAACAATTTTTGTCTCAGCACCTATAACTCACTGAATTTTTCCAAGCTGGTCGCGGATGTTTTCCACATTGATATGTGGTTGAATTTAGATTGTGATGTTGGGTGACCAAAATTTAACGTCAACACAACATCTAAGTTGATGTAAAGTACTGACAACATGTGACGTTGATGGTTGGTTTTAACGTGGTTTTACAAATCCACAATCTTCCAAACATCTCATGCCAACGTCATCTCAACAGAATACAGACATTTAGTGGTAAGGTTTGAGGAACACAGCCAAACGTCTGCAAAACATCATAATTTTAACATCCACACAATATGAAATTCTAATTTGTTCAACATTTAAAATATTGATTGATTCATTCATTCATTCATTTTGATTCATTCCAATCAAAATGTAATAATTCATTGGGATTAAGGACAGTACTCTTGCCTGGTTTCCATCCTAGATCTTACTGTGTTCTTGGGAGAATACTCCTCATCCCAAGCCCCCCTCTCTTGTGGTGTTCCCCAGGGGTCAGTTCTGGGTCCTCTGGCGTCCGGTGCCAGCAGGATTGTTTTAGAGCTCCAAACTTTAGACACCCTAAATACCCTAATTCTTCTACTACAAGTAGCAATGTTGCCAAGTTCTCCAACTATATCACAGAATTCATTAACTGATGTCAAATACAACAAGTTACATTGTTCTATCCAATACTGTAGGCTGGAACACAACCTGGGGTGCATTATAAAAATAAGAGTGAAGAAATACAAAATACACAATTACAAAAAATCCAGATAAAACACTAACAGATACACAAATAACCAATTCCTACTAAAGTCTAACTTGCTAAACTGTGCCTAAACATTGTTTAGCTTGTTAGCTGAAGCAGCATGGTGGTTTGAAATGAGCAAATGCCTCACATTAAACCCAAGAGACTCCTCTCTTACCTAACTGAAGTTATGTATTTTTAGTTTCAACATTATCAGTACTAATCAAAATATAAGCTTGGTCCAAAAAGTTATGATTATAAATGAAAATCTGTATTGGCTGAAAAATCTGCATACTTCTTCCCACAACTATGAAATTCACATGCAAAGTCAGGATGGAAGTGATCATAAAATAAATGTACTACATGATTCACGAGTCATTGCTTCTTAACATATCCCCATACAATGATTCGTATGCTATCCTACGAAAATGGACACACAGCTGTTTTTGTGGTATTCTGCAAATTAGTGGCCTACCAATGAATGTTACATCTTTCACAACCGTTCTTGCTCTGAAGTCATCAAATACCAGTGCTTGGTCTGTGACCTCTGACATCAGACACAGACGAAAAAAGGTGTTCTTCACATAGGTATAATACACTGCCAGTCTCTGTTATTGTTAAACCATGCCCGGCGGCGTCAGGAGGAAATGCGACAGGACAACAATGTAAGTTAAGGGGGCAGAAGTCTGAGTAGGGGGGTCCATGTCATTGGTCCGACAGTCCATTGGTCCGACATCCCATTAGTCCGACGGTCCACGGTGCTGAACAGCTCCCGGCGGGCGTATTTCTACCTTGATGGTGAGGTGAAGCAGGCTCACAGTTTATGTGTTTGTCACTTTCTTTTTCATTTTAACCCACACCATGATCTTTTCCTAACCCTACCCAAGTGGTTTTTGTGCCTAAACCTAACCAGACCTTAACCACAGGGCATCATGATGATTTTGGAACAACAGGACTTCAAAAAAATGGGTTTAATATGGTCGGAACAATGGGACGTCGGACCAATGGGCAGTTCCCGAGTAGGGTGGGTGGGAGTTTTGGTAGATTGGTCCAAAAGCCATCAACTTTTACCCAGGAGTCCAGTGTTCGTTTCCCATGAGATTGTAAAGACAAACCCTGTTCTTTTGTCCGACACCTCAACCACATGCTTTTGTTGCCTAAACCCAACCATGCATATGTGTTGGCTAACTGTAACCATGTGTGTTTGTTGTTGAAGGAACATCAACAACTAGCGCACCCTGGGTACCTTGCGCAGCAAATGTCGATGTAGAAAGTCCATGACCAAACGTTAATAGGTGACGGGGTCGGACTGAGAATGTGTTGTCCTTAACGTAACGTTATGTAATTGATGTAAAGTTATGGTGGTTAGGTTAAGGAAAAGAAACATAATGATGACATATCGTAGAATTACTCAGAGTTCACACAGTTCCCAACACTGGTCTCGTGGTGAAGGTCCTGTGTTTTTTGACCCATCCACCACCCCAACCTGCCTCCTAACTGGAATGCTCAGGACCACTCCCTTCTTTACTTCTTTCATTGCATTGGTCACATGATCACAGCTTTCCAAATTACTGGCTCATCATTACATGGGAGTGCATGAATTTTGGTGCTTTACTCTTTATAGGAAAACAAACAGTGCATTAGGTGAGAACTGCCCTTCTAGCTGAAAGTTGTTCTGTTGCCATCCCACTGTTGCAACCACACCCCGGTCTCCACTCCCTGGATGTCAAAACTCTGCCTTGTGGCAATATTTGCAGCTCATTAGTCATTGGCAATCAGTAAATCGCATCTTTTATTTAAGACCCTGTGCATAACAATGTGATTCTGACTAAAGTCTGGACATTGATGGCAAAATTGCAGCTATTTGTCGTGCTAAGTGTGAAAGGAAATGCCTGAAAGCAAGAGCCAATACTAAAGTTTCAATTACACGAATAAGTCAGATCAGCGGAATCTAGTGAGAAGACTTTTCCAATCGCATGGCCATTTTAGCTGATAAAATGGGTTTATATTTTCTGAGAACTTTCCTAAAGCTGTATTAAATCAATAACCAGTTTGATGCGGTGGCAGAGAAAGTGTCTCTGTTGGAATTATCTCCAGGTATTTTCCTGTATTATGTGCCTAAATGTGCAGCACCAAACATCCAGCTCACCTCGGGTCCACATTTCCTGCGTTGAGCCCGCTGGTTTGTCAGCTGCTTTTCTCTGGAGATAATGCAATGTTCATGGGTAATTCAATTTGGACTCAAGGGCACTGAAATATAAAAGGCACTTGAGGCCACTTATGCCATTGTTACAGTGCCAACTAATGCAGATCTTAACAAATGTACTGCCTGGACAGAGACATGGATTTCAATTACCTGAGGGAATATTCCGCAATGGCCTTCTGTAAGGACGCCATATGGAGACAAAATTGGTGTGCTGAAGTCTTTTCTGTGACTTTACGAAGGTCACAAGGACGCGAGTCGAGTCAAGGAAGCTGACATTTGTTAGGACAGCTCCACCTCCTGCCCTGTATCGACATGATGGAACAATTTCTTTACCTTCTTTCCCTCACTGAGGCCCCTGTTGCGAATGCACGCCACACATGACAGCTATCAAAGGCCTATCATCGAGGCATCATCGGCTGTCTCAGCCGCGCAGACCTCATTCACATAAATGTCATCACAATGCATCTGCTGGGTGAAGGTATAACAGCTCCGCGGAGAGAGGAAGGTGAAAGAAATGCATAAACGCAGATCTCCGGTATGAAATGTGTATCACGCGCACAGTGAACTGGAAGAAATCACATCAAAGTTCTACCTTGTATTTATTTCAGCGGGGGGAAAAAAAAGCGTGGATATGATGGTCATCACCACAGCAGGATGTAAAGGAAACCACTCCAGGGGGTTCAGAATGAGGGTTGTTTGAAAAGGAAAAAAAACCCTTTAGCTAAATTAAAGTATTCCTCCCAAGTGGTACAGATGCAGCATGAAATTTAATTACGGTTCTCGCAGCCTCGGTCGAATTATTTTCGCTCGCGCACTTTTGAAATCAAAATAAATAAATGTAAAAAAAAAGAATAAAAGGACCCCTTGCTGAGATTCTCTGCAGGAATCATGTCTGCAGTCATCCTGCTCGCCGGCAGTCTTCACAGCAGCAAAACTTAATGAATTATTTTGCCCCTTGTATCTCCTACCCTTTGAAGACGAGGGAAAAAAGTTTAATTGACACTCTGTCTCACCTTCCCTCAAAGAGGACACAGCATGTCGTTCTCAGGGGAGTGTCACATTAAACGAGACAGAACAAAAGGTGGGGGGAATTCACATTCTGCTGGCAGCCTGAATGTATCTAAGCATCGCCCAAAATTTCCCTTCAAGAGGCATAATTGGAGCAAGGAAAAGTAGAAAGTAAATAGTTGAAAGTTTTTCTTACAGAATGTAAAATTACCTCTGAGTCTTAACCTCGAGGCACCCCTACAGATGAGGTGACTCAAAATGTGTCAAAATGCCCTCATAATAAATTAGCTGAATTAAGCCGTGTAGAATAATTACTGCTTTCACTGCTATATCCAAGACACTTACGGGACTGAAAACAGGACATCACTGATGGGTGATGATCCTTATATTATGAGTGTGGAGACCGGCTGAACCTCTGTGGGCTAACTTGATGTCAAGAGACACTGCTCTAGCCTTAGCAGCTACGCCAATCTAATATATGCAAATAATTAATCAGCCCTTTCTCTCTTGATCTCATTCTAACAAGTTGCTTTTGACACAGAGGCAGTTCCCAAACGAGTCCATTAACGCACTTACCTCAGATTCATTTCCAGTGATGTTGACATTTTTGCATGAGAAACCTCACCCCGAATGTCTCCCTGTCAAGGGACTTTCTTCCTCGCGGGGCCAGCTACACACACACACACACACACGAGAGGCCCACCACACACACATGCTCCCCCTCTCCTTTACTATCACTCACAGTTGCGTGCGCACACACCAAGGCAGAAAATGATCCAGTGTCCCGCAGCATTAGCATCTCGGCGGACGTCAATCACTGCAAGTGAGCACGGACACCCTTGAAGTGCTCATTGACGGCTTCCCTGCAACATGGAAATGTCCAGCCTCATCTCGACAGCATCAACCCGTGCTCCTGTCATTAGCACTTATATAAATCAGCAAGAAAAGCTCTTTTAAGACGCCCTTGTTACATGCCAGAACTGGAGTTGCGTAACACAGCTGAATCAGGAGCAGTGGTTTTGTACTGCATTCCAATTTTCAATGTTTTCTAATATGTTTGCTGTCACAAATTTCTAATTAAATATATCATGTTCCCAAACCTGAGTATAGATTTGTCAATATGATAAATGTAAAATATGTTCCTCTTCAGAAACAGTTAATTCTATGGATATGTTTTGGACTTGCAGCACCGTCCAAATCAGGGAATTAATTATTGATGTTCTTGCAAATTAATCTCCCTACCTGTCCACTTATTTTTTATTTAGGTTTCAATCCAGCAATAATCTGCCGCCGCTTTATCAACGACGGCAGTGAATGTAAGCTGCTTTGTCAGCCAAGGAGGTTGTTGTTCAGAAAAAACTGGGTCAATCGCCAAACACTAGTAGGTCAAACTCTGATATATAAATGCTATGACATCTGCATTCCAGAGAGATCAACAGCTAAACTCAGTGGGCAGCAGTGGAAAAGAACTTAATGTCACTATAAAAAAGGCTGAAGAAGAAGAAAAAGAAAATAAGAAGGAAGAAATCCAAGATCTAACCATCCAAACCTGCTCTTACCTAGGTGTGCTGAATTATGAATCCTAAGTAAACTATTGGCAAACTATAAACTATAGATAACACCCTCTAAACACTATGTACAGCACAGTTAGTAGACTTTCACGTCTAAATATGACGCACTAGGTATCCTCCTGCATTTGCTGTTGATGTTCTGGGACATTGTGTCAATTTACGCCTGTTACATGCCTTGTATTTTTTCTTCTGTTTTCAAAGGAAATGAACAATTTCTGCTCATTGAATGCACATCGTCTTTTTCAAAATAAACTTACAACAGCCGCACAACACCTCTTATTTACGTTTATTTCCTCATGCAACTAAAGCATGTAGTCAGGTTAAGAAAAACAAACAAAAAAAAAAACAATTTGGTACGGCTTAAAACTCTGACAGGAAGCAAACACTGGGCTCGCGAGTGAAAGTCCAGGGTTTGGTTGACCAATCTCCATCCCCTCCCGCTATATAGGGACTTTCCAGCTAGTTATTTGACACAGTTGTCGGCGGCATTACAAGTTGACACAGTCCAGTGGTGTTACAAACTGACTCTGCCCACTAGCGTATCATATCATTATGAAAAGTGCTTTTATGCGTCAGTATAGGCCCGTTTCCACAGCAGGAACTTCGGGGTAAATTTACGGGGCCGGGGCCATTGGTGCGTGTCTCCACTGCAGGAACTACCCCCGAAGGACAGAGTTCCGGAACTTTTACAGGGGCTAAACAAGTCCCTGCCTCGGAGTAGGTACTCAGAACGGCCCAGAGAAACTCCTAGCTGGGGCTTGGGGATTTACTTGGTGCTGATTGGATATACTCAAGACGGGATGTAACGTCAACAGAAAGCAACAAAACAGCCGGCATTTTTAAAACTCAGCAGACGAGGGTTAGCTCGTTCATAGCTTCCACCGCCATGTAAAGAAACTCAATAACCGGTCCGTGAAAAAAATATTTTTTCCAGCGGATATCTTAGTTACAACATGATTGAGCTAGCAAAGCAGTCTTGTGTTGCTATGTGTGGTATTTATTCAGTTTTGGGAAATCATGATATCTAGAAAGCATCAGTGGCTGCAGCTGACAGGGACAGCTAACAGCAGCAGCAAAGCTAACATCAGGACGTCATCTGTTAAAAGCCTCCCGGTGTCGGATACGACATGAAACTACTCCAGTTAGCTCAATCATGTTGTAACTAAGACATCCGCTGGAAAAAATATTTTTTTCACGGGCCACTTTGTGAGTTTAGTGAGTTATTACAGACACCGTTATCGGCTAACAGCTAACAGCGTCCCTACCCCACTACATCGCACTGGTTAAAATGGTCGCGCAACGACTCCATCACATCCAGAGCCCGGTAACTTTACAGGAACCTTCCTCCTACTCCGCTCTCTCAGTGGAGACACGGCGGTTGAGAGGGCCGAGCGAGGGGACGTTCCTGTAGTAGTTCCTGCCCCGCAAATAGTACCAGGAACTTGTTCAGTGGAAACGGGCCTTATGACTCCGAAATCTCAGACAAAGTGGTGGTATTTGATAAGCTGCAATGGACTGCTATTGAAGGGCAGGTGTCGTGCCATATGCAAATATTTAGGCTCATGCCCAAGAATTGGAGTGATGCCACCAAAAAAAGGCTCACTGGTAAATAAACTTAAAATAAATTAGATTTTCGTAACCAGGGGTCGGCAATCTACGGTCCTGGAGCGGCATGCAGCTCTTTAGACCCTCTCCAGTGGCTTCCTGTGGCTTTGACATAAACTTATCTGGAAATGAATAATGGTTATTTTTTTTAACATCCAGATTTCCATTTGTCATTGTTGTACGAATAGAATGATTATTGCATTCTACAATGGTACAAAATGTGGCCTATACATCAGATAAAAAAAAAAGTTTTTACGTTAAATCAACTGAAATATGTGTCATACGTCTACGACTTTGTGCTTTTTCCTCTAAAGTTTACTGAACATCAGTAGCGGTGGCTAGCCTGGAGTTTGTCTAGCAAGGCTAGCTCTGGATTCCAAATCCAAAAAATACGAAAAGTCTTTGAGCAAAAGTGTGGTTTTAATAATGTGTGGGCAGATTCATTTGCTTTCACCACCAACGCTGCAAAGTTAAACTACTTGTACTTGTACTCGTATTAATGAATGCTCATTTAGACCTATTCATAATGTAATAGGCTGTTGCCTTTATTCGAATATGTTTTGTAGCTCCAGACAGACTTTTCTTTTGTTTTCATTGGCCAGCAATGGCTTTTATAATAGTAAGTGTTGCCGATCCATGTCCTAAACTGTATTGTGTTACAGTAAGATAATTTGAGATTTTGGAAGTATGAAATGTTTTGCATGAAAAATGACTTAAACATGAAAGGTTTCAACTGCACATGTATATTTTCATATGCTTTGTGTGTAAAAATCTTAAATTCTAAAGTAACTAATAACTAGAATTATCAAATTATTGTGGTGGAGTTAAAAGTACAATATTATATATAATACTATATAATATATATATAATACTTCAGCAGAGAGACACACACTCACTGAAATTAAAAGAAAGTGTTTTAAAAACAGTGCTCTTGGTGATCTGACTCAGCAGCCATACATCCATTTTATCTAATAGATCTGTGTGATCTCTCAAAAAACATGTCTCTGCAGGAGGCCTTGAAGGTTCAAAGAATCTTGGAGCACATTTAAAACTTGTGCTTCTGTGTGCTGGACAAAAATTTGTGCGAAAATGAGATGTTTTCCTCTCATCTTGGTCAGAGTGCTCACAACCACTCGTAAAATTTTCTTTTACTGAAGAAAAAAGCACAAATAAGACAACATTGGTGAATCCCAGAAATCAATGGGTAATATCAAAATAAGAGCAAATCATAGATACAGACATAAGTAAGAGAAAAGTTTGGCTTCTTGCATGAGGCCCGTTGTTTGAGGGGTGCATTGGTAAAGACTTGGTGTAAGCTGAATGAACTAATCTGATCAAAACAAATTTCCTGTGTAATAAATTACAAGTAAGCAGTTCAACCTGTCTCCAGCTGCAAAAATTTGAGCTTACTGTGATATGAAAAAAGTAATATTCCTCACAAAAAAAAAGTGAAATGAGAAGCTGTAGTAGAAAAACCCCAGCAAATGGATGTCATAAAGATCACTCATATTCCTAATATTCCTAAATGACTTTGCCTCCCATCACCACATGGAAATCCACAGAGGGTACACCAAATCTAGATGGTCATCAGGGAACAAGATGATAATTGATCACAATGATTATGAATCGTATGGCTCGGGAAATCAGTCAGAGTGTGACAGCGGAGCAGCTGTGTGGCTGTTTCCTGATATAAAAAGAACAGTTTATTTCCACTAGAGAGACCGAACGGGAGCGACACAGAAAGAGGAGGCGTGGAGGATGGGATGGCAAATCCACTATTTTGCTTTCCCCCAGCTGCCTCAGCTGGGCTTTACAAGCTGCAGCTGGTAAAGTTGATCAAAGCACATTATTATTATTATTATAAAACATGTTTTAGGAAGCCAGTGCAAACAAAGGCATAACCAGGCAATTGATCTGCCATTCCACAATACAGTATGTGGTCTCATTATTCGTCCAGTGAAGACAGAAATAGGTGATAGAGAATTTCCTGATGTGTGTGGAAATTCTCCAACCAGCTCTCCAATTAGTTTATTTAAAAAGCTAGTTCACGGATATAAACTGTGCAAGTTCTATTTTTCAAAAACAATTCACTCGAAAGCATTTCCTGTGTGAGGCAGCCGGCCTGAGGAAAAACATCCATTCCTGCATTCATTGGTTCTCGAGAACAGAGGCTGTCAAACTGTGAGGTGTGAGAGAGATGGTGGGGGGGCGCGGAGGAAAGACAAAGACGCTGTGTGGGGTGAAAGGGTGTTCTAAAAAATAATTGGAAGATAGTCATTGATTGGGCTCACTTATCAACACGGTCAGCAGTTGGAGCAGCTGACGGAGGCAATTAAGATAATTAAGCTAGTTGTTGTCATAACTCAGTCACATCTGAACACATACGTGTTAACACATTTTTAGATGCAGTGTGTCTTACACTTTCTCAGGATATCATTATCCGCCAATGCCCATTTGGAAGAAACATCTGTAAATGTGCTTGGAAATCACAGAAAAAAGGACCTTTGTCTTTCTCTGTTGTGGAACTTACCTGAGAATATTTGTGTTATCAGGTTTTCTTCAGTATCAAAGTAATCCAGGGATAGTTATCTTTACATCTATTGGTATGCTGCCAAAAGGAAGTACTTATAGCTCGTTCGGCATACCTTAATTGTGGAAAAAAAACCCTCTTCCCCTATGTCTAGATGTAGCACTTGAAGTAGATCAGCATATTGGATGAAGCTGATGTACTTGCATAACTTTTACCACTGCTTTGCCTTTGATTTCGATGTCAGACACCAATGCCAGAAGCCAACTTTCATGGTGGTATGATATGTTGCTGGGCAGCATCATATTGAAATGCAGGTGAACGGAACCTTTTGCAGTATTATGATACAGCGCCGGTCAGCTGGATGGCACCTGTCGCAGCAGTATGATACATGGACAGACGGCATCAGTTCATAACGCAGCTGGACTGAACCTGTCACGGCGGTATGATACAAAGACAGGCGGCGGTAGTTCATAATGTGGCTGGACAGCACCTGTCTCGGCTGTATAATACTTCCCTGGATCGCTGCCTGTAGCAACATAATTTAAGGAGTTGGAAATTCCCTATAGGGTGGGAGGAATGGGTGGTGGATGGGTCCAACAAACCCTGGACTTTCACCCAGGAGTGTGATGTTTGCTTCCTGTACGAATGTAGAGTCAAACCACGATGTTTATTTTCCATGTCCTTTGGTTGACAAAGGATACCTAGTGCGTAATATGTATACGTAAAACAACTTGACAAAGCCGAAAGACAAAAGAGAACAAAGACATGGTTGGATGCACTTATTGTAAGTGGACTTGGATAAAAACCTAGGGATGGACGATAGAGGATTTTTGGCGATATCCGATATGCCGATATATCCACTTTTTCCCCCCATCTAATTTTGGTGATCATCAGGTCTTTTCTGTCGTGGAATTAGTATCATATTATGCAGCATACTCTTATCATGATGGTCCACCAGCAGATGGAGACATGAAATACAATACTTTTCAATGTATGTAATATCCATTCATTGTGCAAATCAAAAAAAGACATGTTGGGCGATTCTAATTGTTAATTTTAAAGCTGATACTGAGGTGCCAACATCATTGTGGATCCCTAATAACCCACAGTGTAACTAATAATAGGAGTTGCAAAGTCTACTAATTAATATTTTAATGTTGCACTCTAAATTTGACAAGATATTTGACACATGGAGTTGACAGGGGATGCTGAGAAGGTTGTAGCTGATTCAGTTTTGCCTGAGGGGGCACCCATGGTGTGAAACTTTCAAAACCCTTGCTGTAGACCTATTGATTTCTGTTCAAGGCCACAGTTGCACTGCAGGCTACACCAACAAGCACAGGGCAGGAGGTAGGGATAAACCCTGGAGAGGTCACCTGCCAGACAGCCAGTCAACAGACACCTATGGGCAGTTGCGAGTTTCAACTTGTTCTGACCTTGTTGTCTTTAGAAGGAGCTATACAAACATAAAAAGAACATGCACACTAGAGTGCAGCTTGGGCCACATATTTCTGTTGGAAATACAGTAGCAACTAAACCTGACCCCGAGCGTGATGCAGCTAATGTAAGGAAAACAGTTGCTCCACTCCATCTCCTTGTGTCACTTTGACAACAAACTGAAAGGCGACATATTGAGGAAGCAGAAGGTTGGTTAGTGCTATTAACTGGGAAGCAAGGCATAAAGCACCATGTGAAGTAGGCCCAACCCGACCTCAACCTGAACTTTTGTGAATGTTTGTCTGAACCCAGCTCAGCCTGTCGGGCATGGGTCGGGTATTCACACTCCAATGCGCCCTCCTCACAGAAGGACCCAGTTGGATTCAAACCTCGCTGTGAGGCTCCAGCATGAATGCTGTGCTGCTGTGCTGCTGTGCTGCGCGGTGTTAAATCATTGAAGGGAAATTTAAGAAGTCATAGAGAAGTACAAAATGTCAAACACAATAATTATCGCTCTGTTCGGCGGTGACAGGAAGACATGCTGTGCTGCAATCTGCAAGACAGCTGACTCTGAAGTCTGCATGAGCCAGAGATCGATTCCTGGCATTACTCGCTTCTCAAATGCAATCTCTCCATGCCTTTGGCCCCACTATCTTGTGTGGATAGAGAGAAAATATGTGTGGTTTCCTAATCTTAAGCAAAAGACAGATGATGAGGCAAAGCCCAGTGATTGCTGATCTCATGGTGGTGGATCACGACCGTGACATTGCTTTGACGTCCAGGATATTTCCACCTTCAAGCCAGAGTGACTCAACATCTTTTATTTTTACAAAGCACAGATCAACACCAGAGAAAAATTCACATGGAATTGTTCGGACTTTAAACAAGTACTGATCAAATCACCTTCACAGCTCTCTCTCACATCAGCGAATGATAATGCCGTGATGCACATTGATCATATAGCTGCAACTTGAGTGGATAGCGCTACGCTAAATGCATCACCCTGACAGGAAGCGCACCAGTTCACACTGCTTGCACAAATCAAGGCCAAAGTGCTCATCTGGAGAGAAATCTAGAGTAGGATTGCCCTTGACATACAATGTATCATGTGTGAGACAAACAAAACATCTGCCAGGCCATGGGATTTACAGCTATCTGTCATGCTATATCAGCGAGCTTTTCATCATGTGATCTGTTGGTGTGTGCAGGGTAGAGAAATGTGATTGCAATAGTAATCAGATCAAATTTTAGCTCACGATAGCCAATGCTTTCTCGGATTTGAAAATAAGTCATTAAATATACGCATATATCTATTTATTTATTTAATTGCATAATTGTACTGTGTATAATTTGCAATTCGAAATGGATAGTTGCAGATTCACAACAGCCATTCATGAGCCCTTAAGAATCATTTTAAGAAAATCAATTTATTTTTCCTTTTTTCCTGTCAGCCCAGTGTTTAACAGAGGTTTAATTACACATGAACTGCCAGGGGAATCTCCAGTTATCATGCTTGGGTGTTATCTCTCCTCACATGTTGCTATGGAAATCTCTGTGCGCATCAAGATTCGGTTGTGTTCCACTTCGCTAAATAAGGGAATAAAGCAATGTTTTTCTTTTTTATATATATAATTGGTGATGCTGTAATTGTAAAATATCCCACACAATGACGAAGCCATTTACTGACATGGGATCAATGACTTTGAGAGGCAGATAAATCAATTTGTTCTCATTTTAAAGTCATCAAATACACCAGTTGGTCAATAATTTCTGTGTCAGACACCAATTAAAAAAGGCATCCTTTAATGGCAGTGTGATCTGCCACATTTCGGTGTCAGTTTATAACAAAGCCAGACAGCGTTAATTTGAAACACTATTGGAAAACAAGGAGCTAAGGAGCTAAAAGGAGTGGATGGGAGGGGTGGTGAATAGGTCCAACAATCACTGGACTTAAACCCAGAAGCCTAGTGTTTGCTTCCTGTATGGATGTTGAGCCAAACCATGATGTTTTCAAGGTGTTTTACTGATGTTGTACATTCCTTTTGATGCAGAACAACCACCGTTCCACCCAGCTTAGTCTTGGCAAGGTGCTGGAAACATCAGTAAATCCAAACTGGTGGAGCTTTTACCAGGTGGTGGGGCTTCTACTACCAGGGTTGTGTACAAGGGTGTTGCATACTGCCAATGATTAGACTGAGAATTACCTGCCTGTCCATTGTTGCCTCATGTATCCTCAATGAGGGTCTAATAGACCGAAATCTCAACAACAAAGTCAAACTCTGCATAGATGTAAATGTGCAGAAATATTTTCCACCACAAAGTTTCTTTTGAAAAAGGTTTTATGCATCTAATGAGCAGAAACTGTTCATTTCCTGTGAAAATGGAAGTGTATTTTGAAAAGACACAATGCGTGTAAGGTGCGTAAACTGATAGTGTCCCAGATCATCAACAACAGACGCACTCAGGATTCCTAGCGCCTCAAACATACCAACATTTTTCATGTGGCCACAAGTGAAAAGATGCAGCAAGCTGGGTGTCATTTCCACAACTTATCCCATCCTCGTCGCCAATTATGTTATGGGAAAGAAACTCAAAACGCATAAAATTGGACATTTGAGGGTTTACTCACAAGAAAGCCAAAAAATTGGTACACCATGACAATTTATAGTATTTGACAAACAAGCAGTATCAGTTGACTCACCGACAGCTTTCCAATACACATGAAAAGGTGTTTCCTGTCACTTAAGCTACTGCTCTCCTGTTATTCAGACAGCCAGCTCCGAGAACAATTGCTTCTCCTCACATAACCAAATTTGGGCAGAATCATACCAGATCGTTTAACTGAAGTCACGCCAGGATAATAAGTTTATGCCGGGTCATGCACACCATATATTCACACAGTAAGACTTTATACCAAGTCATCTACAGTATAGTGGAAGTCCACTGACCAAGTGGCGATATCTGACAAATATGTTAAGGGGTTAAATCTTAACTAGTAGTAATACCACAGTTTAAAAAAACACAATTATGAACCAAAATCCTGCATTCCAAAATAATTTCATCAGAATATACTCAAAGTACACAAAGTACAAGTACTTATTATGCAGAATCGTAACGAACTTTGCATGAAGTAAAACAGCTATTTAAACGTTTAAATGGGTTGATTGGGTTCTGGAGGTGTGGTTACAGCCTGAGGTGGTGGGGCCTTTTCATGGCCCCAAAGTCCCTGGTAGTGCCCCTGGAAAGACACTAGCAGCGCCTCTGCAGTGACACTAAGGTTTACTCCCAGTGCTGAAAAAACAAAAGTCGCCACACACAAGTGGTGCACCTGGGAGCCGTTTTCATTGTGCTGTTGTGTGGCGTCTTCCTCTTCCTACCTTTTTTATGTTCCCTCATGAATCCCTTGTGTGCTCTCAGGAGCACAATCAAGAGAGCCTTCTGGGCATTTCGCAATGATGTATAGTCCTGGGGAAGTGCAGAGGCGAGGTATCTGTAATACGTGATGTGGTGTTGTGATACGACTAAACAAGCCCAAGGTCGTCCATTGGTGATTAAGAGATGCCGTCGGCTGGAGCTCGAGATCCTATTCAAGGTTTTCTTTAAATAGTTGTCGACTAATGGCAAATCAATAACCGAGCGGAGGGATGATTAAACATTCCGTCTTTGACTAATGACATTAAGGCCTGAGCTCCTCATAGCATTAACGCTCCTTACCCTCAGAAACAGGCTTGGCGGACTTGTACCTCAAAGAAACACACAGCAAATTTTTTTAAGTAGAGCATGTATCTGCAATCGCAGCGCGTGAGAGGAACAGGGCTAAAGGTGCAGCAGATCAGTCTGCATATAAACGGCTCCATCTATTTTCAATTAAAAGATGCCATCGATTCGGGCCCATTGGTATGCATGGGAAAACAGCAGATGAGTGAGGAGTGTTCCGAGTTGTTTTCGCCGCTGAGAGGGAAAGTGAAGGGCGTTGAAGCAAATCGAGCCGCTTTGTACACACACGTCTTAACACAAATTAACCAAATTATAAATAAATTTGTCATACTCAGGGTGGGGATTCCGGATAAAGGGAGATTAAGGGTAGCAATGCGGTAAACAAAGATAATCCCAATGCTCAATAATGCAATTCACCTCCCTCTCAGAGGATTGAATATATTTGTTGCCACTTATGTACAAATGATCTCTAGAGGCAATCACTCCCATTGAGTGAGTAAATCAGCAAGCTCAGAATCAATGTTTCATTATGTTATGCCATGTAATCAAGAGTATTAAATATTCAAGTTGTACTGTTAGTTGCGAAACATTCCAGGAAATAATCTGATAAATCGCTTTAATTCCAACCTGCAATTGGCAACTGGCCAGAAGAGACTATGGTTTAATTTTACCCAAGATAATCATCATTTCCTCAAAGCAATTGGATCGGTAATGTTATTTAAAAAAAAGCGCTTAACATCACCATCGGCACTTATGTCACTTGGAGGTCTCACTTTTTTCCCAACCGCTTCCCTCTGTTTTGTGATTCTAGCCATCAAGCCCAATCATAATGTACATTTATTAGAGTCAAGTAATGGTAACAAGCATTTAATGGATACGTGCGGCAAAATCATGAATTATTCATTCTGCTAAGACACTGTTAATGCTTCACCCATCACATTACACAGGACAGAGTAAGTATGGCTGACAACACAATGTAATTATTAACGTTCTGAATGATTTTCTATGGCAGATTAAGCAGATATATACACAGGGTTTTCAGTGTTATCCACGTTTATCCTCAATTTGCAAATTGCTATTCATCACACGAAATGTTACTATTAAATGATTATAGCGAGGCCTAATTATATAACTAAAGTAATAAATATTAATATCTGAGTCACACTTCCGCGGATTAAGTCGTGCCCTATATTTGCTTGATGGTATTTTAATTTAGTAATGTTAAGGATTCAATTAGGCGTTTGGTGCTGTTGCTGCTGTTGGGGTTATTGAGTTTATTCATCAGTCACTGACCTCAGGACTGGCATTTCTAACTTTAAACCAAAACACGCCATTGTGCTCAGGCCCGGAATAAAATGCCCTCTACTGATTGGAATTTCACTCCTCACCTCCACTCCTATCTTGTAGTTTCAGCTGTTTATTGATGACTAAGGATACAACAAGTAAACAACAAACTTTGCAGGAAATTTCAGCAGCACAGGTTACACAGCTTCATTTTAAGGTCAGGTAGATCAATTGTATCTGTTCTATGGTCAACATTGAGGTCAATGAAGTTCAGAGGTTATTGGGTTAATTACTCTAAATTCTTCCAAAAGTTAAAATGTCATTCATGAAGCTTCAGCAATGTTCTGTCTTATTGATTATTCTCCAGAGTGTATGGATTTATGTCTGCATTTTCATTTAGAGGTCAAAAATGGTAATACACAGGCCAAGACATAGCCCATGCTATTGAGTCAAGCAACTTTGAGACAATGTGCTTTTTAGCAGAGGTGGATGCACCGCATACTTCAAGTTGTTTTGTGTTGACCACATAGTTTTTGTACACATTCAAAATTATCATTGGTATTGTTTTTTCTAACTGGCGTTCAATAATGCAACCTTAATTCTTCTAACCCAGTCTCACTCCAAAGTTGTCGAAATCTAACGCTTGGTCAGTAACTTCCGGCGTTAGACACTAATGAAAAAAACCGTCCTTTCATGTTGGCTTGATACGCAGCCAGTCGCCGTTGTAATTTAACAGCACCCTGCAGCATCAGAGGGAAACACGGCAGGACAAGAACAAAAGTTAAGGCAGCGAAAGTCTGAGTAGGTTGGACAGGAGGGGTGGCGGACGGGTCCAACAACCACCGGCTTTCACCTGGGAGGCCGGTATTGCTTCCTATAAGATTGTAAAGCCAAACCCTGTTCTTTTTTCCTGAACCCCAGCCCGTGTGTGTGTTGGCAAAACGTAACCAAGTTCCTTTTCCTAAGAAAACAGAAGTGTATTTTGAAAACAGACAATGCATGTAACAGGCAGAACTTGACACGGCATCCCAGGATGTCAACAACCAATGCACCCAGGGTACCTTGCACGTCATATGTGGACATGGAAAGTCCATAACCAAACATTGATATGTGAAGAGGCTGGAGTGAGAATGTGTTGGTTCTTCAAGGCTCTCTCTTGCAACTTGATTGGATGCTGTCAGATTGAATCAAACAAAGTGGATCTGGGGCATTAAATGTCGACATGCTGGGAATGACTAGTGTGAGTTGATTCAGGAAATGAAGGTGAATTGATTGATATGTGGCACTTTCTACGTAACATAGATAATAATCTGAGGGCTTAGAAGAAGTATTTTCAAGTCAAAAGGCTCAAATCCAAGTCAAATCCTATTTTCCCATGTTTTGTTTAAATGACTGATGGGAACATTTCTTGTTGTTTTTGTTCTTCAATTTATACCCGCTAAAAGTGTTTGTTTTTGCCACTGACAGACTCAGATTGTTACTGTAAGTGTCTGACAAGATTATTGAAAGGATCCCTACAGAGATACACCTTTGTCAAGATTAAGATCATTTTTGTTTAACCATAAACAGCCTCAACATGACTTTTTGGATAAAGTCTTGAAGTTTGATGATAAATTATAATTTTATCATCTTAAGAAACACTTCATTTAAAGTCAACAGAAACAAAGTGAAAATCGTAGAAACCATCTTGTTTTGTCTCTCCACAGTTTCACCAATCAGCAACTCTTGTTCTGTCAAATAAACTCTTGATTCATGGACTTTGATGTGACAATATAGATACTAAAATTACTGTTTGTTTAAATGGAGTCTGGTGGATTTGGTGATGGGGATTTTGGGTCTCTCTCTGGTTGAACAAAAATAATCTTAAGGTTTATCAAACAGTATTGAGAAAGTTGAGAGTCTCCAAGGACCTGAAGTTCTTGAGGTTGCAAATCCCTGGATGATTACATTACAGCACATTGTCAAAAAAGGCTGATGACATTGAGTAATGTTAGCGCTGCTGTACTGTCTCGAAATGTGCAAAGAATTCACTAAAACATGCTAGTCTATTGCATCGTAGTCTTAATGGCAGTAGGGTTCTGATTAGTTCGTCAAATCTATAGTAAACGTAAGGAAAAGGACTGTTTTCCCCCTCGCTGACTCCGCCCACACCACATTCCCTACTTAAGACGAGACACTGATTGTATCTATGGGATGATCTTGTAGTCCAGCCAAAGCTTCCATTCACTTCGCTAATATTCATTTATCAGTGACGATTTCAAAGTGCTGTGTCATCTGACTGGATGAGCCATCAGTAACTTTGACTGACCTCAACGTTTTGTATGCTGGAGCTTGTTAGCCTCTAACTAAATCAGCTCTGGCAATAACCAGAACAGGAAGGCAGCCATGTCTCTTTCAGCAACTTTTCGTACGGTTCACAAGGAATTACTGGAGAAAAGTGCGGAGGAACAATCACTGGGGCTCGGGGCTATGAAAGTCCTCATTTTCAGTGAAACTACCATGGCCAGACAAGGCTCAACTTACAAAACAAAATGGGGCTCAGAGGTGGGGACTTGGCGTAGGATTAATGGCCGGAGTTGGAGGCCACTGGATCCCTATGACAAAGTAATGAAAGAAAGACGTATGGCTGGAGTTCAGCCTGGCCGAGCTTGAGGGCCTCCATGCCTGACAAACACATTATGTGCCAGATGAACTGACGGGAGCAGAATACAGAAAAAGACTGTGTTAGTGGAGGAGGCACATACAGTATGAACTATATAAGACACGAAGAGATCCAACATTTAGATTCCCTGCAGGGTGCAGCTTGTTAGCCACATGGATCCTGCTTTTTTTTTTTTTTTTTTTTTACTACACCACCATTCTTGTTATTTATTCATGCATGCACAGCTTGATAAATACAACACTTTAAAGATGCAGTTTTGCAGTTTTATACTCAGAATCCTGCATCTGCTCAGTGTTTATGCCCTTACATCATAACTTAATGCAATGTCACAGTGTTGTTCTTTTCTTGCAATGTGGAGCAATCAATGATTACAGCCAATCAGAAACAAATTAATTCATGTCACGGCTTAGTGGGGATCTTAAATTTGTTACATCATCTATTAACATCCTGGGCCATGTTGTGTCATATTTCAAACTAATTTAGAAATCATCCAAATTAAAGATACCTCGCAAATTTAACCTCCAAATCACGGGTTAGAGAAGTGGTAACTGCACAAGAAATCCAGAGTGCTAAAATGTTTTGTTCTGAGGAATAATGAAACATTTAAACGCATTACAAATGAATGAGCTACCTGCTGCCAGCTTATCCGGTCCTTATCCTTATCCAGCGGCCCTCTTGCAACCCCGTCTCCTAGAAATGATGTTTGTATATCACTGAATTGTTTTCATAACTGTGTTGGGGGCAACTTTTGGGTGGCAACGTATTGGTTGCCAAGTGGATTTTTTCAAATGAGGAATTTGCTTTGGTGTATGAAATTAAGAAGGAAAAGCAAGTAGTGCAAAAATCAATAGATGTAAATAAAGAATAGAACATGGGTTTTCATGACGGGCTCCACAACCACTAGGGAGTCCTCAGAGTTACTGCATGGGCACCCTAATTTTTTCTAAAGTTCTTTTTTTTTTTTCTTCAAAAATTGAAATATGACTGATGTAATTAAAATGTAATTCACTTGACACTACATTTCCTTCAAATGTATTTCCTGTTTCATATAACTTGTATATAAGCATGTATGTTGGGGAGTAATGAGCTCGATGTAATTAAACCAGTAGTTAAATGGTGCGTTCGTTTTGTACTCAGAGGTCAGTAGTGGGAATGATGTCACCTCCAAGTTGATAACAGATTTGCATTCTATTTGACAACGGTGGACAAGTTGGAAAAAAACATTAAAGTTACCGTTCTACCGTTGGGCTAGCTGTAGCCACTATTAGCAATATCAGTTGATAACAACGCTCTGTGGTATTTTGCACATACAGACAGCATAGCAACATGCCCACAGATAAAAACTGAACAGTACTATGGGTATGGCTGACCTAATGTAAAACAAATAATATTAAATTGCTATAAACATTATTTTAGCAGAGTGTTTACTCACTATGTATGTGACCGGCAGCCATCTTGAATTCGTAAGTCGGGGTTCATGCGGTTGCTCCGAGTTTCCGAGTTGGAAATCCGATCTCAGGGTGCGTTTGAGTTTAAATTTCCGACAGGGAACTGGAAATTTCCGACCTTCGAGTACAAAGCGAACGCACCACAACTACATTTTGCAGCAGCTTGCTTGTAGTTGAGCTACATTCATATTTGCATAGTGATTGAAGTAGTAGTAGTAGTAGATTACTTCTTCTGTCATTTATTGGTGCAGTTAACTCAGTCTACAACTGATTTTGGGCCATAAAAGGAAAGTGATTTATTTATTTTATTTTACCATTGCTTCTCTGCTGAAGTTTAACCCCCTTTGGCCACAATTAGTCATTAAGTGCTGATTTTTTAATTAACAAATGTTCAGCAAAGTTGTTGCATGCTATTTCAAAAGTGATTTGGCTTAATGAGTAATCCTGCTAGGTGCAGTACCCCTGACTGATGGACACTGTTTTAAAGAATAGTTTTCTTGACTTATTACCTGTCAATTAGTGTAGTAAACGCATTTAAGAGGCATTTTTGCTGGCATGCAACTGCTTTGTATTAAATTGTGTTATTTGTTTTACAAATTATTTTGAACTACTTTTTCTAAGTCGCTTTAGTTCACCAAACTGTAGTTAAACTCCCTCCAGTGTGAAGTAATTGTTAGCTTGCAAAGCTATGCTCTCAAAGTAGCTTCCCCAACACTGTGTAATTTCTAGGAAATAGTGCTACCTCTTGTGTCTCATTTAACACATACCCAAGAAGAGGCAGGGTGCTGTTCCCTCTTGTCGCACTGTCTCTCAGCATTAGTAGAATAGAGAGTAGAGTGGGAGCTACCTGTGGCCACTCAACAGGTAACAACCAACTGCTCGTACAGCCTGTATGTGGCCTTACATGCTGAGCAAGGACCAAAGGCAAGACAAGGGCTCTCACGCTTCATAGTGTTGTTACAGAGGGATGAAACAAACACAGGGTCTGGGTGATTTGGAATCCTCAGGACCACAGAGCAGGGATAAGTGGTGTCGATGTTTCCCCCACCGTCCAATAAAGAAACATTTGGGAAGTTTCAGTTATTTAAGTGCATTTTCAGAATGGGTTATGTATGAAAATGAATGGTTCCCAATAAGGTTTGGAAATATGCACTCACTACTGCCTCTTTAGAGGGCTGGGTTGATTTTCTTTTTTTTGTTAGAGTTGGGTTTGTTTGTCACAGCTACGGTCATGGCTATACACTCCAATGAAGTGGCTTGGTACACAGTATAACTGGAGTGGGTGAGTCACTTGTGGCCTTTCTAAAAGAAGTGGATGCCATCCCCCGGGAAATTAAGGAGCCACTGTAGTACAGAACAAAGCTATTTCTGGACTCAGCTGTCTCTTTCGCAGCAGTGTTCTGGTTCCCAAGAAATCTGGAGACAGGAGACTTACCGTGCACCTGTACATACTCCAATCTGTGTATTTACATTGAACAGAGTAGAGTAGGTACTAAAACGGGTCCAGCTGGGTAATCTGCTTACCATGTAAAGGTACAAACTGATGCTTGTGTGGATTTCAGGAACAGGAGGTAGCCCTGTTTTATTTCAAAAGGGAAGCTTAAAGAACAGGTTACGAGTCTGGTACCTTTTCAAACTGTGTTGACGCACTTCTTGAGGTATGGCAATACCTCATGATACATACCTTAACAACAGAATGGAGATACAGTGCCTCATTGATGCACTGGTCCAGGATCACCTTCCATTAAGTCCAAAATGATGTTACAAAGAAGAATCCACAGCACAAAGACATGTTTCTCTCCTACATACTCCTAAATAGGTTTGCTGGCAAAAGCAGTAAACAGGTGGGCACTGATGACGAACATTGTACGCACTTGGCTAATAGATCAGTATTATGCAATTGGCCAATAGATCAGGACAAAAAGTGTTAAAGCAGAGCAGCAGGGTTAGGCGAGGAGAGGCAGATAAACTCAGAGAAGCACAACAGAACTAAGGAACAATCAACACAGCCTGCACTTAAAGTCTGCCATGAGTGCGACAATGGAAAACATCTTAGGGAGGAGACTGTAAGAATGAATCATGGCATGTCCGTTTATCTGCCCCGCAACACAATTCGATGCACAATATAGAGAAAAGAAGTATATGTGAACTCCACATGCACTTTCCCTTTCTCTAAATTAAGCATTGTGGAGCTATAGAGAAAAATATGACATTGAGGCAGCCTAATGGTGATACGGTAAACAAACTGAGCCCTCTGCAAAACTGCAAAACCATCGCTAGAGAAAGTCGACCTTGACTTGTGTTCTCCTAAAGATTCATCCACTGCTGGTGGTTTTCAACTTTATTGCTTTCTGAGGGCAATTTTCAGTGTGATTATTTGTTGGCTTTTACCGTGCTTCTGTTTGACTATAACCAGACAGAGAGAGATGCACTGTATTCTCAACATCCGAGGAGAAAAACAGAGCTTGTCCATTTGTGTTCCTCCTTGAAATATGAAGCAATTAATTTAATTATCAGGCTACTTTACACTTTTGTGTAAAGTAAGGTTGAAGGGTTGTTTTTGAAGTACAAGCCATTGCAGTTTACTGAATACAAATGTAATTTTAGATAAGATTAGTCCATTAGATTATTCAAATTTACTAATTTAGTCAAAATGCTTTTGGTTACTTTTGGAATACTTCAAAATTGTCTTGCGACGTGCAAGGTACCCTGGGTGTGTTGGTTGCTGATATTCTGGGATAACATGTCAAGTCCATACCTTTTACATGCATTGTCTTTTTATACAGTCTCTTTCAAAATAAATGTTTTATGTCGGTACAACATTGTGAATTGACTCCCCCCCCCCCCCCACAAAAGCACAAGGTTGGGTCTAGGAAATAAGAACAGGGTTTGGCTTTACAGTCTTACAGGTAGTGACCCATCCACTACCACTCCCAACCACACTACTCAGACTTCTGTCGCCTTAACTTTCATTGTTGACCTGTTGTGTTTCCCCCTGATGCCGCCGGGTGCCATTAAACAACAAAGGTGACCATCCATGTATCATGCCAATGTGGAAGGACGGCTTATTTCGTTGGTGTCTGATGCCCGAAGTCACTGACCAAGCATCGGATTTTGACGACTACGGAGTGAGACTGGGTCGGTTTAATGGAAATGTGTCTCATATGAATTTGTTTGTTACATCATGTAAACAAACCACGTTGGCCTTCTATCAGTTGTGTGCTTCACTGAAGACATAATCACTTCGAAGGTAGTTAAGCACTTTCTATCTTCGTAGGTTTGTCGTTTTTATAGAGACAACATGTTTTATATTGTGATATTTACAGGAAATGACGTACGATATAGCCAACAGAAAGCAAGTTTGCTACAAGCGATGGTCTAAATTTGCGTTGATGTTTGAGTGCTGCCTGGACAGAGACGGATGGTATTTGTGGCAGCCTGTCATTGCAACACACTGGTAATGGGGCTAAAATGAACGCTTCTGCCAAGTTTGTATTTCCATCACGGCCGATCAGAGCTGGAGTCGCAACATAACTGTGACGACTGCAGAGTTTTGACCTGGCGGTGAATGCAGATTGTAGCCGTTCCCATTAAATGCAAAAGCCAAATGTTAGAAGGTGTTAGTGCGTTTTTTTGTGCAGTGGGAAAGGGGCTTTAGACTTAGCCACTTGCTGCTCATTGCTGCTTTCGTTTAGGTTATGTTTTGCATGTATGTTTCTTGGTAAATGTAACTACAGCAGCATGATTTATTCTGTATTCATGTTCATTTTAGGCAAATTAAATGTACTACTGAACACATTGCAAGTAAGCACAATACAGATATACTGAAATGGAAATGCTGCAGAATAAATCCCGAATGGATGAATTTTGTGACATTGAAACAGAAGAGCTGAGAACAAGAATGATTTTTCCAAAGGAAACAATCCATACAAGTCCTACGGGTTTTAAGAGAATTGAATCTTTACCTGCTTTGGGTTAAAATAGTGCTGGATAAGATATTATCAGAGGGGGCCATGGGTGTGGGTGGGGATTTTCTTATCACTTTGTTGGAGAATTTGGAATCATACAAGTTAGCCTTTAGTTTGGCAGTCCCATATCCCTGCAATGAATAAAGTATAAGTTTCAGTATGAAATCAATTGTTTGTTCTCTGTTGCATCTCAGGCAGAGAGAAATTGTTTTGCCTTGGTAACTGTCACCAGTTTCACGGTTCTTTTATTACCGCTCTGTGACAATGCCTTTGCTGACAGAGAAATGCCTGAAACTGTAATGAGTGTGGATCCATTTTTAATCATTAGTTTGACAGTGATGATAGAACACACTTTAGTTTGCTCTGTGGGAAGCTCACTGTGTACCTTTTTGTCTTTTTACAAGAATGGGAGAAAGCTGCCCATTGTATTTGTTTTTTTTGTCGAAAGTGTTTTCATAGTGACAGCATAACCTATTTTAATGTTAAGTCTGCCTAAATGTGAGGATTTTAACTGTGTGATTAAGTGACCTCTACAAAGTTTAGGTACATAAATTCAAGGTCCACTTACTTTCTTGACCTGGAGTTTTCAACATGCTTTTTTTCAGCCAGAGTTTGCTCAGTTGCACTCAAGCCCTTTAATAGCTTTCTTAGGCCACATCCATACTAATATGTTGTCAATTTAAAACTGCATTTTACGACAAAAAACAATCTTTGTACACACAGCATTGGTTCAGAAACTCCGTCCATACTAACATACACTGGACATGCACAAATCAGTGTAAACAGGAAGCAGATTGTCTGCGGTCGGTTGGTTCAGGCTAATTTTTACTCCCTTTACGTCCAAAAATAGTCAGTTTCAAACACTGTAAACATCACTGTCCTCAAAATTTCATATGTCCATTATGATGGCATAGTTACAGCCAATAAATGGCACTAGAAGGCAGAGTCAAAAATTTCGTACAACAACAAACAAGGCAACGGTGGAAGAGGTTGCATTGTTTTACCTTTCACGGAGACAGTGTTGTAGAAGGTGGTAGTCTGTGTGGCCATTATATCCATCGATGCATGGACGGAGAATTGTTTTCACTATATTACCAATCCGCTACATTCCGCCATTATTTAAAAGTCTTCGTCATCTTTTACGTACATCACTCACTCCACTCCACGATCTCCAGTGGCACAGATCCATTTTGTCCGTGTCCACAAGTTTTTAGAAAATGTGTTCAATACGGAGTATGGACAGAAGGCTTTGTCTGTCTCTGTATCCAATGTTGAGCATAAATGAGCTCTTCATCGCAGAAAAGACTGCAGAGATGTCACAAAGTAAGACCAGAGATTTCTTTGCTGGGACTGACCAACTGTTACTGAAAGTAACACATTTATATAAGATCAAAGCAGCGTAAAATAGATTGGGAGTTGTTGAAAAGCGTATACAGTGACATATCAGAGTGATACCAGCCAAGAGCATTAACCATTAATGGAGGACGACATCACAATGTGAAAGGAGTGCTCAAACAAGAAGCATGAAATCACAAAAGGTATATAGGCCTATCTATAATGGTTTAGCTTGACACACTATGACGAATAAGACTTGAAATTGAGGTCAGCAGTGTTTTCAGAGGTCTCCATTTTTGTGATCAAAACGCCAGAGTAGTGTAAACTCTAGGTGTAAACACAGCAATAGTTACATGTTTTAAAACAAAAACCTTAGGTCACAGATATGGGTTAGAGGTGGCCTGCAACATCTACTATCAGGTTCAAAGGTCGATATCAGCTCATTGAACGACCATTTACAAATCAAACGTTGTGAATTGCTTGCAGTTTTTTATCTATTTATTTAGTCATTTTTCCGTAACCGCCTATCCTGTCAGGGGTCACAGGGGGGTTTGAAACCTATACCAGCTGACATTGGGCAAGAGCGGGGGTACACCCCAGACAGGCCGCCAGACTATCACAGGGCTGACACATAGAGACAGACAACCATTCACACTAACATTCACACCTACGGACAATTTAGAGTCACCAGTTGACCTAACCTGCATGACTTTGGACTGTGGGAAGAAGCTGGAGTACCCACAGAAAACCCAAGCTGACACAGGGAGAACATGCAAACTCTGCACAGAGGGGTTCCCCCACCCAAGGGTTTGAACCAGGAACCCGTTTGCCCCCCATACTACGGGGTTTGGTTTAAAGGCACATATCATATTCAGTCAGTTATAACAACCATCTAAAATATGTATACATTCAGTTTCTCATGGGGCTGCTTTCCTGGATGAAAGTCTTGTGTTTGTTTGACCCAACCACCACTTTAACCCCTGCTGCTGAGTTTCTCGCTTTTTATGCTATGTCACCTGACTTCCTCTTTTGCTCCTGTCATAAGTACTACAGTCAGAAGAGGTCCCCGCCTAACACTTAATGTGAATGGCCATTACATTGCGTAATAATAGCCTTCTCAGCCTAATAGATATGTGTCAGAAGGTGCCTGCCACACCTACTATAATGCTCATAACCACTAATAACGTCCATTTAATGGCCTGATAACAGCCAAACCTGCAGATATATCAATGTTGAAATCATTTCTGTTCAACCTAAAAGAAAGAAAAGTACATAAACTTGCTTAGAATACTAAAACCGTGTCTCCTATTCTGCAGCATCCTCTTGATGCTACTTATGCAGAAGTAGCAAGAAGAAGACCAGAGAAGATAAAATGTAGGGCCTGAACCAAAGCCACATGGAAGATCCCACAGCTCCACAGGGGGTCCCGCCAATTTCACACCATTCACGCACATTCTGTAAACACACAGCAAATGTTCATCTGAATGTGATTTAACCACATTCTCCGACAGTGGCAGCGACAGATGAAAAATAAGCCCCTTCTGACAAACTGTGGCAACGTCTCACTGCCTGATTGCTAACACTATTGAGCAAAACAATTGTGTGAGTGGCAGCCCCACAAGACAGCAGCCTTCACAAGAAAATAAATTGAAATTTGAAAATAATATGTCTATTTCGCATCGCTGGTGGGAGCAGATTCATTTGTTGCTTTGACAATCTGTTATTTAGAAACAAAATATGACTTCATTTCACCGCTTGGTAATCACTGTAATCACAAATGTCAGTATGAGTGTGTGTGTGTGTGTCAGCATGTGGTACAGTATGTGAGAAGAAAAGAGAATGGGAGGGGCTGAAGACAGAGAGAACCAAGGTCTCTCTTTCACCCCACAGTGTGCCCTATAACCATGTCGAGGAAAATGAACAGATTGGTAATGACTTGTGAGGGGATCCCAAGTAGCCCCACACACCATGCCAACAGATTCTCCTCAGCTGGAGCAGGTAGCTTTCAGCCTGTGGGAAACTTTAAGAGGCAACTATTAATGCAACAAGATGGTGTTCAGGGGAATAGCAAAGAAAAGGGCAACAAACAGAAGCCTAACTAAAATGGCTTTTTACATCAAAACAACTCAAGATATGCTTGGGCTAACATGTCGGCCTGCTTTTCACTGGCACTCCCCAACTGTTGGAACTGACAAGCGTTTTTCTACTCATGTTTAATCGGTTTACAGCCGCTCATGCGCATAATGCACATTTATCATGAATGAACAATGCCGGCCCACCCACTGAAACACAGCGGCTCTTCGCCTCACATGCCAAAACATCCATTTATGTTAACCACAAATAAGTCTGGATTTATTTATTTATTTATATGGACTTTTCCTTTTGACAGGCTCATCTTTTCTTTGCACTTGCACTGTACAAATGTAATAATGCTGGTCAGCACTCACACAGAGCTACAGTGTTGAGAGTTTCTGCAGTGGAGGGATATTTATAGTCTAAAGTACGTGCTTATACTGGAACGTGCTCTTTATTGTCGGCCTTTATAGTGACTCAGTACGTCTGTATTGTCATCATCATGCCTATATCTGGCAAATTATATTATGACTGTAGTTGCCCTTGCCCAGTCCTTGCATTCAACCCAAACAGTATTCCCTTGCGAGTCACTCCACATTCCCAGATAAGGTTGTTCTGTACCAATTTATGGTTTTGTGAAGTTTGTATTGGTTACTGACTTCGAACAACAAGCATGTTGGCCTAACCCTGACCCTTTAAGGCCTTCTGCTGACCTTACTGTTACCTTATGCATAACTGTAAACAAATTTGAGATAAGAACATGATTGATAAGGAAGTACGGGACATCAGTGACATAAACTTATGTACCTTGCATTGTTACGAAGTATAAAGTACTTTGTTGTTTAAAGTACGTTGTTACGTATAGTTCTCTGCATATTTATGTAAAGTCACGTAACTGTACTGACTTTTGTTTCAAGTGCACTTGCCAGATAGATTGCCCTCAATAATGATGGGGTAGTGTTGAGGGGTAGGGAATTTTATCTACGAATTGGGATGCCACTTCATGCAAATTAGCATAACAGACGTGTTCACCTACGTCACACGTATCGTCGACGTAGGCCTCTTGCACGGAGAACTCTGTAGATATTCATGTCGGCTACATCGTGAATCACCAATTTTCAAGCATTCGTATTCTAACTCAGCGCTTACAGATAACAATGCATATGCAGAAACAACACATTCCGACATATTTTGTAATCTTTACAATTGTGCAATGGCTTTCTCATGGAGGCTGCCGTCTTACTGGAAAACTCGCCTGGCTGGATAGTTTCGCAATGCATCCTGGGACATTCAATCTTCGTAAGTGTGCATCACGCAGCCCTTCAAATTAAGTGGGGATTTTAAGGGCTGAGAAACACTTCCCTAAAGTTTGGGACACCCTAGCCCTTCGCAGGAATGTGCAAAAACAAGGGCTAGGGCCAATTTTGAGGGGAAGTGTGAGTATTCTCTCCTCGACCTATGTGGTCTATCTCGATCTTTATACTTAATTTGTGTGTCCACTACGAGTTCCTCATTGACTATGCATTGACATTGTTTTTATGTTGCGTTTTGCAAAATGCATTTTACCTGTTTTCGCTGTCCACCACCATGTTTTGTGTAGTCGAAGACATTGTGTCCATTTCATGTATTTAGCTTTGAGCTCAATGCTAGCATAAGCATGGTAATATCATGAGATTCACTGTTTTTATTTGGCCTGTTAGCATGCTAACATTTTTCTAACTAGCACTTAACCATCGAGTGGATAATAATAGATGTAGCTACTGTGACATCACCCATTGGTTTGTGGACTGCCATTTTAAAGACTCGAGTACGGCATTTCAGCCGTTGCTAACTTGTGTTTTTTGGAGCCAGAGGTGATATTATTTGGACAAGAGGTTGGAGCTGTGGAGAAGCGAAGGATGGTTCTGACTCAAAGAGTGCTGCTGCGCCTCACAGGTAGCCTGTCACTCACGCAGCCCCACCCTTTAATATGCGTAACTTAAGGGTTGTCGTGAAGGTTGAAATTTGTTAAAAAGACCGAAATGAAGCTCTAGTGAAAGTTCAGTCAGGAGGACAATACTTTTCATGCTCAGACTGTAAGTTTCTTTCTCACCCTGCCATTCACTCTCTCTCACTCACTCTAGGTGACATTGTCTGGGTAGGTCAATTGAGTCATCAGCCAATTCACAATCAACCATTTGCACAGCGACACACCTTCTCTGTCAGCCTATCATCTTACTGCTCCTTATTTTAAATATGGTTCTTGTTCATCTGTACACTCATATTCTGTATTAAATATTATCTTTACTTCATTCTTCTGTCTCTCCTGATTGAAATGGTTTTCTCTGTTAGGCTGTAAACACGTTTATTTCGGCTGTAAAATTTAACATTGGTGTCTATGGGGACTGATTCCATTCGATGAACTGCAGTTTTTCGCTTCATTTTTCATCCTCAGAGGTCGCGGCTTGCACTAACCACAAAGTACAATCAAGGCTGGAATGTCATTCATTTTGCAAGAATTGAAAGTATCGGGCAAGTTAGAATAAAAGAAGGGTCAGACGACACTTAAAGCTGCTGAGAGGTTCAAATAATGCCACCCCAAAGAGTGTACATTAAAGATACAGCTTACATAATGATTAACATCATAAAATCTGAATATTTAATGTTTCAAATCAAACCTCAAAGCAAGAATCCATTCTTTTGAATGTGAAATTGATGGGAAAAACTTCAACCACACTAAGGACAAGCAGTGAAATATGATTGCTAACAGGTTTTACATGATTGATGAGCCGATAGAAAATGGAAGGTCATCGAATATGACATTGTGAAGCTCAAGCAGCATCCTCTGATCTCGTCAGACAGAACTAAAGGAGGAATCAAAGTTAACACATGGTGTAAATACTGTACATACGGAGAGGAGGGGAATCAGTGGGAAGGACGTGTTAGCTGTTGTGCACAAGCTGCAGCACATTGACTCCCCGCTGATACATTCCCATGGAAGTAATGGATTGATATGCTCCAATAAACAAAGTTTATTTTCTGTCTATCATGGCAATTAGCAAATACACGTTAGATCATCTCTGTTGTCACCAGTTTGTAGAATGATGAAAAATAGAATCCGACTGCAAGTGCTGCGCATCTAAAGTATAACCACTGCCACAGGATCAAGGGCAAACTTGTGCACTGAGGTCAGCCGTGTTTCCGCGATGTCATGCTATGCTTGTTTACGGCCAAATAAGTGAAGCAAACTCCGAAGCTGGAGGGCAAAGCTCAGGGTTGTCAATCATTCATGAGCGTGCTGCTCTCTCCTTACCACAGTGTTAACTACTTTGGAAATGTAACCCAGCTCATGTATGAATTATGAATTGTTACTTGAGCTGACCTTGAGTGTAATTTTTTTTCTTTGACAAATTATTTAATATTTGCTATTTTATTGTTGTGTATCTGTCCTGAGGTCCATGTCCTGTGTATAAAATAATGTTTTCTCTGTGTGCACTAGTGAAAGGTTTATATCCGAAGTTATGACCAAGGACTATTTTTAGTTTTGTGCAGACTTTAATCCAGTTTTTTCCATTACCTTACATCCTTTCCCCCTGACAAGTGTAGCATTAAAACAAACCACAAGTCTTTCGACCTCTAGTAAGATAATACTTTTAATCTATGGATCAAAGAACTCATCTATAGACTCAAATATGATCTTTACAGTGATATTTTCTGGATTTGTCAGTATTCCTCTCATATAACCAGGGTCATTAAATCTTCTGCCATTGGCTGCTGTGCTTCAGCCCGGAGCTGTAATAGCTTCCTGGTGTCAACCTGTGAGGAGCTCACCTTTGAACAACTCTGCATGGGGTGGCTAAAGCCCTTTCATGTCAGTAATCATAGGATGCATAATCATAATGGCCTTGGATTGCCTGCAGCATGGTGAAATAACATGACCGAAAGCAGCTGTTGACAAAATGGATGATAATATATAAATAAATACACAGAATGTCAGAACTTTGAAGTATGAGAACAACACTGTTGATGTCACTAATCCCCTTATAATATCATTAAAGGGACAGTGCACAACAAGATAAAGTATGCATATTTTTCCTCTCACCTGTAGCGATATTTATTAGTCAAGATTGTTTTGGCGTGAGTTGCCAAGTGTTTAAGAGACCTCTACCTGCTCTTCAAGATAATGGAACTGATGGCACTCGGCTTGTGGTGCTCAAGATAATACACAGGATTTGTTGTAAGCGTTTCATGTAGGAGCTATTTTCTGTCTGCTGATCTACACCCACCAACAGTATCACTGCGCAGAAGGAACAGTGCATCTACTCAAGGATGAGGGGCTTATGCTTGTGACTACGCAAGATATAAAGCGTTAGCTAGCTCGATGATAGATGCACGCTTCTGTCTGTGGAGTGGTACAGTTCTTGGGTGTAGTTCAGTGTCTATTCATTTCTTTTTATAGCATTATTCCTTTATTCTGATTCAAAATATCTCATTTTTTATTCACTGTGGACCGTTTTAAATTTACTTTGGGCGGACTGACATTCAGTGACATTCAAATAATCAGCTTTTTCCCTTACTTAAAAAGTATCACTGTCAAATTTTATGACGTTATTTATCTGTGAGCTTCATAAAAGATAAGCAATGCTTGCCACAGCTTTGTATTTTCACTTGACTTTGACTCCGGTACTCCACTGGTAACCTGCTGCATTAAAGCGCTTCCAGCCCAAATTCCTAAATCACCAACTTTACAAACAGCCACTTGAAAAGAGTGAGAGGGCCAGGACCACAGTGTTGAATAATAGAAGTCACCACTTGAACAAATTTCCTTGAATTGTCGCCATTGTTGAGGTTTGGACTGTTTGTTGAAATCCACCACGCAGCTCAGCCCACTGTTATTTCTCCTCAGCTCCTCTGAAAGAGAGCTTAAAGAGAAACATGACACAGCCCACTGATATTTCACTTCGCTGAGACATGAAAGAAGCTCGGGGTTGTAAAGTTCAGAGAACCTATAAAGGAGTTTTTCCTTTTATTTTTCTTTTACAGCAATGAAGATTAGTCCATCAGTTTATTTTATTGGTACTTCAGAAAGTATGGGGATAAGACTTTCGAAGAGAAAGTGGGTCTCCAGACTGGTGCACACCTGTTGAGAAATTTCTTCAGTTTCATAAGAAGTTGCAAAGCTCCAAACTCAACCCACATGCAAGGAACCACAAACCACTGATAAGTTACATTGTACATATGTGGGGGATGCGTATATTTACATACAGCAACACTGTGGTTAACCTGTGGTCAGGTTTAGGCAGAACAACCACTTGGGTATGGTCAGTGTTGAGCAAGTTATTCTCAAAATGTAATATAGTACATAGTCTGATAATTATGAGACATGGATAAATATTTGTCAGCCTATGATATTGAGGTTAGCACAACAAATGGAATGGCGTGTGAGTCAGTCACTATGATCAGTGCAAATTAGTACACTGAAGCTGGAGGACCCACCTCCGGTTCCCGACGTGCCAGTCAACGACAGCAGCACAAGAGAGAATGCTATGTTTAAGACGGAATTATACTTCTTTGTTGAATCGACGCCGTACCCATGGCGAAGGCTCTGCGTTGACATACAGTACCCTATGCTGTAGCCTGATGTGCACCTCCCCAGAAATGTAACTAGGCGTTGCAGTGATGCAGACCTCCTGTCTATTTCTGTAAGCTGAAACCATTTCCCTCAGTGGAAACAAAGCTTTTATTTACTTTAATTTCACAGATAAGAAACAATAAATTGTGAAGACAATAAAGCCTCCACAAAAATAGCATTCAAGGTCTTGTGTGTGATTTATCCTGGCTTCATATGAGCAGAGGGAATCTCTGCTTGAGCATTTTGTTTGGAAAATGTGTTAGGTATAAGACAGTTGCTTTGCTGGTGAAAGTTGTAATAGAGTTGAATTTTATGCCGTTACCCTGGCTTTATATGAGAAGAGGAAAAGTTTGCTAGCTGCTAGGCTAATTTATACAATGTAAAATGCCATTGGCTTGTGCTAATAATGTTAGCATGTTGTTTTTGTGGGGAAAATGTGTCCAGATAAGGACAAGTGTTTGTCTGTGAATGCTGCGAGTTATCATGAAGCTGATTTGTGTACTTGTGTTTGAAACTGACTCTTTTAATCCATATTTTATGTGTGTTTAATGTGTGTTTTAAATCAGCTAAACTTAACAGCACTTTACAGAACCTCTGCCGCCAACTAGTGTTTTGGAGGTGTAACTGCAGAGTGACACAAACACACCACCGCACAAGTATAAATGCTCACAACAGTGAATGGAAACACATCCAACATATACTAACATCATCTAGATGTGATATCATCGGGACGAGGAAAAAACAAACTGGAGGCCAGCTCCTTTCAGGCAGCCTTAGGATGCAAAAGCAGAGCAGGATATGGTGTAGGTATATGAATAGAAACACACTGGACATGATACTGCACATGATCACCGGCACCTTTCTATAAAGTAGCGTATAATGAAAAACATGACAGCACACAACCTCCTGGGGATAGTGTTTCTGGTGGCGCACTGGCGGAAAAGGAGCAATGTGGATTTATTTATTTATAAAAACAGTGACAGGTTGCCAAAAAACACCCATGTTTGGTGCCTTAAAAGCAGTGACTCAATAAATCCCAACCGGTTTTATAATATGTTGGTCTTGAATATTGGTCCTCAGCTTGGCAGATGTCTCGGTTTGGTGACTCACCTAGGTGTCACGTCATCCACCAATCCCCTCCGCCTCCTGATGACAGTCAGCTCATATACCACATCACTCTAGAAACGTTGATATGACACATATAAAATGTGCAAATGCAATGTATTTGTGGCAGAATTGTACACTAACAACATTTACTTATCTTCCGGGCTGATCAGCTATTTTCTATTTGCATGTCTTCTATGACGTGCTGGGAAGCCATGCAAGTGAGCTGTCACAAGTGATGAATGTTGCGCCAACATGGCTATTTGTTGTAAACAAGCCCAATATCCATAGAAATTATGTCTTTATCAGACAATTCCACTTGTTTGCTGTCCATGATTTGTCGGGAAATTGCAAGTCAGCAAACGTGGTGAAGCTAGCAAAAGGTATATTTTACAAATTTACCGTTTCTATACATGACTGGTCTCTTTCAGCAAATCCGTCATCCCTGATTGGCCTTAATAAAACATTTCCACATGATCTTGACTTTCCTTTTGACCTGTAATTAATCTCCCGTCACAGTCAGCAGCAATTTTTTTTTCTCCTTCCCCCTCCTTGCCACACAAATCTTTTCACGAATGATAAAGTCTCATTTATTACCACAGGTACTTAATCTTAGGACTCATTGGAAACATCTGGTTGATAAATGGCTTGCATGAAATTAAACAGCAAATGAACACACAGGGTATCATGGATGATCGCTTATCGCTCCTGGGGTATCCAGGGTAATGAATACACAAATTATTGCAACATGAACGCAGCTGCTATTAACATGAGATTGGTAAATTTGGGTATCGGCGACATGGCTCACCATGTTTGTAATATTTTCTTCTGTGTAGACAAAATAGAAGAAATTATGTCGAAAATGATGTATTTTATCACAATATATGTGCCTCCTAACATGACAGCCACTGTCAGAAACATATTAGAGGGTGATTGGGGAATAGAAAGCCTGTGGTTGGGATTCATTACACACATACACACACCAGTGATAGCATGAAGCGCGTCATATATAATGTGATTTTTCTCGCCACTGGGCCCTCTCGCTTGTTTACCCCCGGAGCATAAAGGAAGAAGAAAGGAAAGAGAGGAGGAAAAAAAAACAGAGCCGAGGAGAAGTTAGCTTGAGACCTTTGCCACGGTTTTGTATCTTCTGGCATTTGCAATTAGCACCAAGCTGCCGACTGACACTGAGAAACAGATGCTGTCCATCCGTTTGTCACTGACTCTTATTTCTCTCTTTGTTGAGCGGAGATTGTGCCCTTGCGAACTCTGTGTGTGTGTGTGTGTGTGTGTGTGTGTGTGTGTGTGTCCCCTTCTGAGCAATGGAGCTGCCCTGTAATGAGGGTATGACTACTTGTCTTCAAACGCTCACTGTTAATTATACTCCCCTTTATTGTGTGTGTGTGTGTGTGTGTGTGTGTGCGCATAAAAAGAGAGAAGGATGATGGGAGAGAAGGATCAAATGGCAACCAGAAGCTACTCAGCACACACACAAGGCTGGGTCACAGTTCACAGGATTGAGGCACACTTTATCCCTAACAGAAATTGAAACCTGAATGTTTTTGCACACACACACACACACACACACTTGTTTTTTATATCTGCATTATGTAAGATTTCAAAGCTGCAACAAAAAACACTCGGTGTCGTCAAGGATAATTGTTAAACCAGGAAGCAGTGTAAAACTCCCAGTCCCAATTGGCTCTATTCTTCCAGTTAGTAATGCAGTTTGTTCGTAAACAGCATGCGTGTGCAAAGAGGTATGAATGATTTATAGTCAGCACTTTACATTTTAAATCAGCTGTTCTGTGGTCAGCAGTCAGCTATCAAACCTGAGCCATTAATCAGGCCTTTAGGCTATCTGTTGGATAATACCAAATCTAGCTTCACATTACTCCCATCCTTGGTGGTGCTCCGACGGACACATCAACCCTTTAAACCCTGAGCACATGCAGACACATCCTGTCTGCAGGGTAAATACAGTGATGTGGCTACCAGGTTGAAAAATTTCAAAGTTCAACAAACCCTGGACTTTCACCTGTGAACCTGGTGTTTTGTAGAGTCAAACCATGATTGTTTTTCAAAACCTAACCATGTGTTCTTGTTGATGTCCTGGTATTGGTAGTAGTGTCCTGGAACGTCAACAGTAGACGCAGGAGGATACCTAGCACGTAATATGTAGACATGAAAGTCCACTGACAAAGCTGTGATATGTGATGACTTGGGCTAAGAACGAGTTGGTATCTCTCAATAAGCTTACTTGACACCAGAAATAACCAGTCTTGGAGAGTAGTAGTAATTAATTGTTTAAACGAATGTTATGGTGATCAGTTAGTGAAAGTAAAAAAAAAAATGTAATTAAATTACATTTACTTATCAAAATGTTGGTGATTACAAAGGGCCAACACATCGTCACATATTGACATTTTGGTCATGAACTTTCCACATCCACATACAACGTGCAAGGTACTCTGGGTGTGTTGGTTGTTGACATTCTGGGACACCGCGTCAAGTTCTTTCAAGATACACTTCCAATTTCACAGGAAATTTAACGTTCACATACAGTCTCTTTCAAAATAAATGTACTACGTCGGTAGCCTGGAAATCCAGACTCAAATCTTGAACGATTTTGAGTCTGGCCCTCACTGATACACCCTTCCTACCCAAGGGGCGGCACTAACTGAGGCATTTCAAATGCCGCCACACACAATTGGATAGCATGATAGCCAATCAGAGCAAAAAACAAGGTGACGTATTCATTGCAGTAAGCCCCATTTGTTTGCCGACCAGTGGGGCTAACTGATATATTATGCTTTTGCTGTATCCCCTCGGTAAAACAACAAAAATGTCCTTCCTGGAAACCAAGGCTTCTAGGGCAGTCTTCTGTTCCTCTCTCAAGGAAAAAGAGTAGTTGGCTTAGCATTTCTTCCAAAGCTACGGCAGCTTCGGCAGCTGCCATCTTGGCTGTTTACTTTTCGACTCCTACGGCGCAGCTGTCGTCATCATGTTACGCCCACCCAGAGCCCGCCTCTGTCAGATAAACTGATCTGATTGGTCCTATAGGCAATTCAGCTCTGCTCGTCGGGGCCAGATCCCCGTGCAGAGCAAATTCGAATTTGCTAGGGGCGGGGCATCTGGATTTCCAGGTTACTACATCGGTACAGTTGACATTTTTTTCCTTTAACAACAAAAACACGTGGTTGGGTTTAGGAAAATAGAACAGGGTTTGGCTTTAGAGTCTTATGGGACACAAAAAGTGCTAACAGCTTAAAAGTCGCCACCTTAACTTTCGTCCTTGTCTCGCTGCATTTCCCCCTGATGCCACTGGGCACTGTCAAACTAAAATGGCAACCACATGCATATCATTCCGACGTTAAAGAACACCTTTTTTCATTGGTTTCTGACGCTGCAAGTCACTGCCCAAGCGCCGAATTTCGAAGACTTCAGTGTGAGTCCGGGCTCAAAGGACTTACATCTGCATATATGCTTTACAGTAAAAGTGTGCATCTTTTCACCTTGCAGGAGTACTTGTTTTGGCATAGCCTATTTCCAGATATTTTTCAGCTTTACTGCCCAGCTCAAAACATTTCTTAGAGAAGTCATCAAAATGTAATCAAATGTAAAAAGTTACAAAGTAACCTTCCCAACATGGAAAAGACAATACATGATATGATGGGCTCCGAGTTCCAAAACCCTCACATCTAAAGGGTTAATCTACTATATTAATGCAAATATATGTTTCTGAATATAATGACTTCTATTAGCATAAATCCTCTGTGGTGCCTTGGAGTGACTCCATTAGTGGCTGATTTGTTGGGGGGCCTCCTGTAAAACAGAAGAGCTGTTTTATTAATGGTGTTTTAATAATGAGTTTTGGCATTTAGATGAAGGATGTTATGCTGTATGTGGTAGTCTAAGTGTCAGAAAAGGGAAATATATGACTTGTTTTATGTTTGAGATTGTTAGGAAACCTCTGAACACTACAATTTAATCGGACCTCTTAGGCTTTTCTGTATTTTCTGTCTTATATATGGGGTTACAATGTCAAATGGGCACCTGTAAACGGTGCATGAACCAGCTGTTGTATAATATGCTATATACAAGGCATAATCACTAGTATTACAAGTGTTAAATCTAACTACTCCACTGTAGCCCATCACAACTCTACCAGCTCCTGTAATGGGCCTTCACTTTTCATAATTTTGTGGGGTTAGAGAAAGCAGGATGTATTTCTTTTTATATGATTTCATACAGCCAACAGTTAGGACCATTTATGAACCTACTTTTTCCCATAAGTCACAAGCCGGGCTCATATTGTTAGGTTCAGTAACAGGCCCGGGGAGCTCTTCCACAGCCTCTGCACAGTAGTGAAAGATTAACAAAGTGTAAATCAAAGTACTTTTACACATGAGGCATGATGGGTGAGATCAATCACTGCTGGACACTGTGGACAAGCCTATTACAGCAAGTGCCACATGGTGTAAATCTTTCTCAGACAGAGCTGGTGGTGAGCTTTGGGATCAGAATTCACGAGTGAATTATTGCTAAATTATAATTTTGCACTTGCACAGAGGAAGTAAGATTAATGATTTAAATGTATTTAAATATTGAACTCATTTGATTTCTTTAATTAATTTTTATACAAAGAAATGTGAGAAGATGGGCTCAGTCTTTTTACTTCTTAAGCTCAAAACCAAACCATTTACATAAAGTTTAAACTGACCTGGTATTGCCGTTCAGTAAATTTCCCATTCTCCTTTGCTTGCTATTCAGAGAGACTTGGGTCTATTACGGCTCTATAGGGTACTTTCCACCAGTGTCTATTTGACAGAGCCATCACTTTAGGTCCATTACTCTCCATCTGCTCCTTCTACCAATAATGCCACTGCAACCATTGAGCGGGATCTTGATGGAAAATCATATGCTTGTTGGCAGCTCAGTGTAGCGATACTGCAGTGACCCGTAACATGTCATAATGAAATGGAAGGAGGAAGAGATGGGAGAAGGAGACAAAGAGCTTGCTCTTTTAGAAATCCCTTTCTTAGCCGGGCTGAGGAGAAAAGAAGGCTTTAAGGAGAAGCTAAAGCATTTTTAGACCCAAAAAAGTAACTTGTTTGTAAAAGGCTGAATTTGGAAGGCCACTGGCAACAACACAAGAAGACTCTGCATGCAGAAGAACAGCATTCGAAAAATAAACAAATTGAAGTTTTGCTCCCGTCAGAAAGCTAACGATAGAGCATATCTTTGTCTCTCATACAGCTACAGAGAACTTTCTGAATCTGTGGCCGTTGTGATAGTTTCCAGTGGGTTTTCCAGCAATGTGGGCAGCTCTTCTAGTCCTGTAACACACTTGGTTGTCTAGGTATGTGGTTCTCAACCTTTTCAGTCCATGACCTCTGCATATTTTGAGTCGTCCTTAAGGGAACAAACCAAACCATGGTTCAGTTTGAGCTGGACCAGAACCATCTGATTGCATCGAACCAAGATTCGGCTATTTGGTCTGGTCCAAGGGAGGTGTCACTCCTGTAATTGGATGATACTAAGAAGTCCAAAAGTTTGGACCAAATACGGTAGTTGTGAAAAGGATCCCATGTCACCATCTCTTCCACCCTGCTGCATATGGTGTCACTGAACAGCGATGTAGTCTTAACTGCATCTGCCACTCTTTTACCCAACATGGTTGCAGCTTAGCAACTAGCAATGCTACCTGGTATGATGTGTGCAGGGAATTTGATGACACGGGGCTTGCAGCTCACATAGGACTGCTTAGTTTTCTTCGAAAGCCCAGTTCAGACCAAAGATTTGTGACGAGACGAAACCATTTTAGAACGTTGCAGAGAAAAGTTGCATTGGTGTGAAAAGACCGCTCTGAGCTCGACTCAAGCTGGCTGATGGTGTCACCTTCAACTCAGCTGGTCAAATTGACGGCGGCGAGTGATGTAAAACACGTCACCTGTTCCAACAGCCAATCGGCCGGTACTGGAGTCCGCTGGTCAGGTCAAAATGACCGCAGACATGGTGTTTGCTTGCTACTGCAGGTGCTCCCTCCCCACCGAGCCGAGTTTCTGTCCTCACAATGTGCTGGTGTCGGCAGGTGGGTCACTGCTGCTCACTGCATTTGCATATGCTCATATGCCACACACACATTCTTATTGACTGATTTTTTGGTGCTGGTTATTTATATTATTGTGGCGTAATAATTATGAATACAGTACATCTGATGCTGGTTTTGTTTATGTTTTTCGCTGTTTTTGTCACGACTACAAATGCAGCTGTAGCCAGTATCTCACTATCACTACCCTCACTCATATTTTAGGAAGCTACAAATTATTTTCAGCAACAAAATCAGCCCGAAAAGCTGGAAATCAGAACAGAAGTACAGAGAGTTGTTGCATAGAGATGATACACCATCTCATCTGCAGTAGTTGCATTGGTGTGAACCGGCAGGTTTTTAGAACGTAGCAGAACAGTGCGTTGCAGGTAGTTGCCTGTTTCAACCAATCTCATCGGGAATCTTTGGTCTGAACTGGGCTTAAAGAAACCCACAGTCACAGTCTATAGCTGTGCAGGTTTCATTACATACTTTGGCAGTACCTTTCCACACAGGAAACAGAGGAGTTGCAGTTGATCAGCATCGGTTTAAGTAAATCCAAACATGATGCTTATCCTTTTTATATTGCCTCTTTTTGCTTTTTGTTTTTCTTCTCCTGTGGACCAAAGTCCTATTGACCGGTGTCTGATACAGACTGCCGTTTGATTTGTGACAATTAGACGAGAACGTTGTTTTAGTGGCAACCCAGAACTTTTTTGTAGTGGCCAGTTGGGGCGACTGAAAGTCTTGAGGTCTATAGTATTTAGGGTAGTCAGAAAGTATGTCTGTGTGGAGAGTTCAGGAATCACTTACTGATATTTCTTATCTTGCAGTTAATATTCCTAATTATCTGGTGCCCCACAGTCTCTTAAAGACAGTAATGGTGTTTGCCGGGAGAGGGCCAGCACTTGTATCAGGGTGGCCATGGCCCCTTGATCACCCTTGGGGCACCACTGTGTTGCTGATGTCTGTAAAGTCCTGCAAATTTAAAGCTTAATTTTAATTTAATTTGCTAATTAAATAGAGTTGTGTACATTTATTCTGATACATTTACCTATAAAATGTGATTTTAAAGACCCCTTGCAGTTACACCACAGACCGCTAGGAGTCCTTGGACCCCATTGAAAAACAATGGTCTAGGCTCTATCTATGGGACAGAGTTGTTCACAAATATTGACTGGGCTCTCCAAAAGCACCACACAATGGTGCATATGAATGCTTTTTCAGTATGTACTATACCCTCAGAAACTCTGAGCACTTTGGGAAATCACTATCTGCTTCCCACCTATGCTCATCCATATCTGCAGCGCCAGCAAAACACTGAATGGTGTGTAAGGGAAAATAGAGAAGTGGGAGAAGGTGCTGAAGCTGAGCAGCCCTGTCCCGGATGATGACTGTAGCAAGTTGGCAAGGCATGACGAATAATGGTGAAGGGGTGGCTGGTTCAGTCGTGCAGTGCAGACAGTGCCAGAATCAGTAGTGTCCAGAAATATGTCTGCGCTGTTTGTACCAACTGTGTCTGTCAAAACAGCGGGAGTTTGCCATTAAAGCTTCTTTATTTCAGTGATACATTAAACCTAATGTTTATTTGTCAAACTGAGCCTTGTTACCCTGAGTGACCTGTCTGACTTTTGCTATTAGCTCCCATCATCCATCTCCCTAAGAGAGCAGTGTTATTGAATGTCAAGACTACAGAGCCCTGCACTTTTGCAGAAATCACCATCCAAGGTTGAGTAAGGTTTTCACCAGTCGAATTAATCAAAGGGTTGAATAAAGCACAGCTTGATGCAGACATGCTCTACAATTTCAACCCTCCCATTAAAAAGCTATGAGCATGAATATCAAGTGAAGTGTATTTTTTTCATGCCAAAAAATTAGCATTCTGCAATTGGCTTTGGATTGATTCAAACCCAGTTCAACCACCAACAAACTTTTGGCTTAAGTTTTATCGCTTCGGTGTCGCTTGAATCTTGGTTAAAAACCTGCCAAGCCCTGCAGTGCAGCTCGGTTTAATGCTAATGATAAACATTGGTTTGCTTTAAATTTCGGCAAGCTATTTCATGGGCAGAAAATAACAGAACACTGCTTTCTTTTCTTCCTCTTGGCACAGCTAATAAAAGTAACCCACACAAGCATGATCTCTCTCCCTCTCCCTGCTCTCATCCTAGGACCAGAGGAGGATTCACACATAACATGTTTGACTAAAAACATCCGATTACAGCTGATCCCGCTCTTCCTCTTGAAGGTCCACAGAGGTTTACATTCTCACAAGTTAATCACATTAGGTCTCCAAATAATCACGTTTGCATTAGGCCTCACAAACATTCAGAACAAAATACCAGAAGCATATTGGTAGGCTTGATTCCATTCCTCGTCAGTCCCCTTGTGAACAGGCTTTGCTTGACATAAATAATATTCATTGCTAAATCTCCTCCTAAGTACTTAATGTAATGTCCATCCTAAAATAAGATTTTACTGCAGTATGTTATTCTGAAGCGAGTATACACTTTAGTCAATATGCAAACTGAAACAACAACTCCCTCCAGAGCTCTCACAGGTTACAAATTTAACACATAAATGGTTCTCGAAATGGGGTTCAACTACCTCTGTGGATCGCTTTAACACTCATAGTGCTGCACGGCACCTCCAGGCCTCTGCACAATATGTTCCTCTAAAGCTGTAGGATCATGAATTTGCCCTTTTAATCAATACTTCTTGGAGCCACTACAACTTAAGGGAGCATGAATCACTGCAACTTCCCCACATGCTTGCTTAATTATGAACATCCCACCCAGAACAAATGGTAAGCCTAAGCGGTCCAATTGTGATCTTATATTATTAGTCACTTACAGACTTGTTAATAAATGTTAAACGCTGCGCTGAATTACAAATCATTTCCAAGCAATGCAGTAATGAAGGTGTTTAGCTTAAATGAGGTGTGCATCCTTGTTTGTAAAGAGAAACGGAGGATTGATTGAATTGTTCAGCCCACAGCCATTAAAGAATACCTACTGTCAAAAGCTGCAATGTAAAAACAATTTCACATAATGATCATGGTGATTGTTTCTATTCCTAAAGATGCAGAGACATAATATTATAGACATGATGCACATTTGCATTTGTGTTTAGTGAGGGGAATAACAGGAAAAACAGAAAGGTATACAGATGTTTCGGAATGTGGGGTACAGTGTAAAGACTTAATCGGCACAAAACTGTGTTTTCATCCGTAAACATAAACCCAAAAAGCTCAATATTTGTTTAATTATTCTTGCTTAAGTCCATCACATCCATGAGCCTATATCCTCATTAAAATGAAATGGAGAGATCATAAGACTCAGGCTTTCTTACAAATAGACAGAAATTAATATCATGTTCCCTTCGCTCAGTAAACCACATGGTCCTGGAATAGAGCCCTGGGGACTTCCACAATTAGAGCTCTAGTTTTCTTAACCAACCAAAATCCTCCCTTAGAAGTAGACATAATCTAAACCAATTAAAACCTCACCAGACAGGCCAGTCTAATCATGCAGCCCATCAAACAGAATTCCATTTTCTGTCGTATTAATTGCAGCAGTCGGGTCGAGCAGCATGAAAACAGAAAGCTTCCTTGAATTGGTTTTGATTCTCGAATCACTGGCCACCTTCACAAGTGTCGTCTGTGTTGTAGTGGGCCCACGGCCCAGACTGAAGCTTCCCAAAGATGTGGTGCATTTCCAACCATGCAGCTTGAAGACCACTTTCAATCATTTTCTCAAGGAAATGTTGAGTTCAAAATAGACGGGTAATAACTATGTGCTAAAAGGATCAAGGACACTTTTCTATTTACAGGCTTTGGCTTTCGTGCTGAGATGAGCTGTTTTTATGCCAGGAGGAACAGATTGTATTTATAATGGTATCTAATGGGCAGCTGTAAACAGATTTATTTATTTTTAATTTTTTTAATAGTGTAGAGGGTTGAAGTCTTGACATGACATGTTTTGTGACAAGTTTTTTGCTTTAACTAATCATTATGATATAAATATTGATTGTAATGTAGTGGCTACAGAATAATGCCAACATAGCCTTTAAATTGTTTCCCTACAAGCCTCACTTTCACTGTGCAATTCTGTGTGCCACCGGGTATGATGTCAAGGTAAAATGAAGGCTTAGATTTCGGCATAAAGAAAGTGCATTTCCACAGTAGCTAACAGTATCGCTTTACAGTTGCCAATGAGTATCAGTGTGAAGTTCTTTGCAGTAACTACTCCCAGAAGAGGAAATGGTGGATCATGGAACAACCAAAGATACCATGGAAACTTTGCTTGTCTCTAAGGAAATCATAACATGATAAGATAAGAAAGTTTAATTGACATTATACTGCTGTGCAAGACAACAACATAACAAAATTATGAAGTCCGGGACAGATGTGTATGTGCACAAAGCATTGTTTACATATACTAGTTCATAGCCATTGGTAGCTTTGTCACCTTCTACCTGTGCCAATCCTCAATGCCTATGTGCAGTGTCACATAGATTGACCACGTCAGTGAGTAGAAAAATGTGGGACAGACAGAATGACTGACTGACAGTTTCTGTGATTATGTACAGCATACCATACCATGACTTAGTCATACCAAAAATTAGAAAAAACCCCCAAAACATTGGTCCACAGGGGGAGCCACAGCGATCAGTCACATTTTAGCCATTTTTAAGCATTTTTTTGTTGTTATAGCGCCACCCAGTTGCCAATTAGAGTTAAATTTCTCCAGTCACCTTGAGGCGTCCTGTTCTACCAATCTACCAAGTTTAGTAAAAATCGATATGGCGGTTCAGCCTAGATAAGAAATTAGCTCTCTAGCGCCCCCATTTTGTTTGATGGGGTCAATAATGGAGGGGTTCCCTCAGATTATGTGTGGTCATATGCCTACAAAGTTGTGTGGTGATGGGTGAAACCCTTGAGATGTTATACACCTTTATGTGATGAGCCACGCCCTCCACAATATTCATTGCCTTATAGAAGCTCAGTTCAAGTTTTCCAACTTTTGCCAAGAGGGAACTTTAGATATTGGTCCCTAGATTATGTTCACCGAGTTTCATGCAGATCGCACGAACTTCATAGGAAGAGATTGATTTTAAGTGTTTTTCAAAAAATTCAAAATGGCGGAAAATCTATATAACCGGAAGTTATGGGTTCTTGAGGCAAATCTGTTCCTCATGAGGAGAGGCATCTCTGTGCAAAGTTTCATGTCTCTACGACATACGGGGCATGAGATAAGCCCATTCAAAGTTTGCAATTTCAATCGGTTGCTATAGCGCCCCCCTTTGGCCAATTGATTGTAATTGTAATATTGCTTCATTCACATCCTCCCAAGACCCTCTACCACTGTGCCAAGTTTCACATGGATTGACCAAGTCAGTGAGGAGTTTTCGTCATTATATAGTAAGATACAGAGTCTGCCTTTTGTCTTTTTGCATCTGGAATCTTGCGGTTCAGCCATGTGACGGACAGCCTTTAGCTTAGTTTGTAGCCAAGTTCACTTCCCATACTTCTGCTTCTGCTCTCACCGCCACTGCCGGTGTGTTTTTCCAGGGAATAGTAGCCCAAACTGATCCCGATGGTCTGCTGATCTGCACTGGTATCTGCTTGCAGTTGAACGCAAGGCGATCATAGTGGTTGCAGTTCAAGTATACCCCAACTTTACAGTCCAAAACAAGCGTCCATGCATCCAACCTATTGTCTCAGTGAAATCTGACCCCAACAGTGGTGCCAACAATAATACAACTTGGCCACACTGGGTGGTGAGGCAATGATATGTGTTTTTAATTATAGACCTACATAGTTTATGTCGACGATTACCAAAGATAACTAAGGGTCAGATTAGAAGAATTATTTTCACAATCTCAGTGTAGAGTTGCTAATTCATTGGTCAAGTAGTATGATTGCAATTTCACACTTCACAGAATATGTTTGTGCTCCTGTTCCTTTTTTTTTTTTTTTTTAATTAATTTTATTCCAAGGAACATTTAAGTAGAAGGGAGCAAGGAAACCAAGTGCTCTGTGCTCCAGATGTCTATCACAGACTAATTTCCCCTAAAACAGGGATATGTACCCTTGTAATTGGGGAAATTAGGTTCCATTAAAAATCTAAAATCCTCTGAGAATATTTTACCAGTAATCCCCTGGTTGATATCCTCAGGACTGCCAGCCCTAGATTGCTGCAACCACACCAATTTGACAATAATAAAAACAGTGTAAACCATTCATGTTCCGAGTTATAAGTCAATATATATGTATAAATGATTGGTGGAAATGTGAAAATGACAGTTCAGTGAGTTGAATTTCTAGTTTGAAGCTGCGGTAATAAGCTTTTTATTTGGTGTTACTCCGGATTTCTGAATCTGCCACTGTCACTGGCAATAGCTTCACATTTTCTGTTGTTACACCAATACTGTAGGTTAAAGCTTTATATTCTTTTTTTCTAGGTTAAGGCAAGACGCTTTTTTATGTTCACAAATAATTGTTAGGCCGTCCTTGGCTGTAGGAATAACATCTGAGGAGTATTAAATTGAATGGTATTTCCTTTTGAAATAACTCAAGCTCTTTATGGAAAACACTGTCACCAAAGCTCTGAACAGACCCCGTGAGGTATTGCGGAGTATACGCGGCAATTATTCAAATGGGTACAAGCCATATTATCCTTGGGATGCTGGCGAAGAGGAGAAAAATACATAAAAAAAAGGAAAAAAAGAAAGCGTAATAGTGCAGCGAAGATCCAAGACTGTCTTCATCTCTGAGAATATATTAAATGTGAAACCAGCTAACGAAAATCATGAACTCTTCAAAGCTCATAAGGAACTCTCCCAAGTTAAATAAACTCCGGAGAAGTGCGCGCGTGTGTAAAAGCAGTTCTGTCCAGGATTGGAAGCTGCAGGATGTACGCTTGATTGAATCGTAGTCACACTCACGAGGAAGCCATATGTGTTACTGCACAAGTGTGTTAATAAGCAGCCATATAATCAATTACTAGACAAGCATGTGTCTGCTACTTTTACTCACAAATGGAAAACAGGGAGTGTTTCACAGTGGGGTGGCCAGCATTACAGTGTGTCAGCCTTATTACTGCCACTTAAATCAATGCTCATGCTGGGAAGTGTGCAGACACTGTTATTTAAAGCAACGGACAGAAGTGAAAAGATCAATTTAGCAACAGTGCAACTATTATCATGACATTTTTGAAGATGAAGGCAACCTTGGTAATGCTTCCATATCTGTACGGAGAGAGTGAGATTTGGAAATTCCAAAACAGAATTTCACTGCACATCCACTGAGATCTGGGTTCCTTAATGACATTAAGTGTTACAGACAGCATTCTATACCAGGAAGTGTCTGACTCACTTTAATTGAATGCTGATGAGACAGCAATGGGGGCGTCCAAGTGGCATGCTGATCTGGATAGAAAGAGACTTATTCATATGCAGGCCTGATAGCGACTTTAGTCAAACAAAGTACATCTTTCCCCTCTTCCCCGCAGTCTTTTAATGACTTGGGGATTTGTAGATAGAAACAAACACCGAGAATAAGGCTCCATGATGGACCCATAATTGTATTTTCACTGCTGAAAACTGTGTCTGTTTATGCTGATTTTATCTGGGCTTATTAAAAATTCACAATCAATGGTAGCGAGCATTAAGAGAAAACGTGGAACTCGTGTTGGATTAAATAAGAATGCAATAGCTGTTCAACTTTGGACCTCGTAGTAAAAGTAACAGCTTTTCTCCACTTGGACATCAACATGTAATATCCTCCACCCAGATGAACGTATTTGACCCACATCAAATCATAACAGCAGCTAATTAGCACCTGTGTAGTGGCCTGGCATCATGTGTATTATTAATTTGAAGTAGTAGGTGTGGACGTAAGTGAAAACCTCACATTGTGCCAGTATTTCTTTGATCTATATAGTAAAGGGATTTTCACCACATGACTTGAATAGCTCTATTTGGAAATGTTGAATCATTCAAGAATCGCTGGTGTGAATGGAAGCTGAAAAATCACATTTTATCGTAAAGATTTTTCTGAAGAGGAGAGTAAAACATTAATTGACTCAGCATGACACCATTGTATTCAGATAATACTCTGTCAATAGATCATCTAACATTCCATAAAAACAACAGAGGTGTGGATTCGAGTCACATGACTTGGACTTGGCTCAGACTTGAGTCACAAATTTGATGACTTTAGACTTGACTTGACAAAATCAAAAAAGAATTGCAACCCAACTAGAACTTTCACACCAGATTCACTCTGTTTGAACCAGTCCAACTGCCACCAATCAAGTTGCAGGAGAGGACCATGAACAATGAACAATGAACAATGAACAAGCGTTTAGACAATTTTCCGCCTCGTAGGGTTTTTTGCTTTATAAAGACCAAGCCACTCTTCCACAACAGGAGGGGCTGGTGATGACTTGTGGGAGGAGCTGTTGATGACACCGCACGTGCGACCCACTGGTGGTGGATAAACAGGAAACAGCTGATAGCAGGAATTAGCGAGCAGCTAGTAGCAAGAGGGAAATGCAAACCTGACAGACACTGTAAAGATGAGCAACTGGGGAGACAAGGCATTGCGCGCCCTCCTTGCCCTCGCAAACGATGAGGCCATTAACTGTCAGATGATGGGGACGGTGAAGAACGGGCCAACTTACGAGAGAATTGCCGAAGGACTGACCAGCCATGGCTTCCCTCCCACGTCACTGTTTATGTCACACGTTGAGCTACACGTTGTGTTACTTGCTCACGCCCCCATTGCCCCGAAAAAGGCGCATTCTGTATAAACAAAAGTAGGTAGGCGGCATTTTGCTGCACTCCCCGATTTTGTTTTCATACAGCCAATGCTGAAAGAAGACTGATTGGGCTTTCCTGCAAATTTGCACAACTCCTATCTAAAAAGGGCATTAGATTACCGTTTGTGTTAACGTTACCTTTCCAGCCTTGCGAATCCGAAACATAGTTGGGTAGACCTCTGGTTTCTTGAGGCATACTCGGTAAACTTTAGTCTCATTTTTACAGTTTGGCAGCTATGCCAATGAAAAATGGCTGGGAGACATCGTGTTAAGGTTGCATTAAACAGATACTCTTTGTCTTCTGTGCAGAAAACACAAAGCACGGCTCATTTTCCAGTTAATATACTGGACCTGAGCTTGTCCAGACGCTGACTATGTCACATACAGATGTAACCTGTGTTAAATGGGGAGGCTTGGCTGGTAATGAGAAACCATTTGATTGTTTTAATGTATCAAGCAGCAAAAAAGTTGTAGCATGACGTGTTTTGTTAATTTGCCACAGGGTATGGTCACACACGAGTGATTGCAGACGATGGACTATTGCCTGATGAGGCGATATTCAATGCTATATGAGGGAAGTGCTTGATGTGACAAACACGGTAAGCTAGCTTGCTAGTTAATGTTTGCTAGATTGCTAATAAATACTGTAAAATATGATGTTATGTTCCACGCCTTTCTTCCAGCTCACTGCCAGCCAGGCAGCATCTCTTTTGTGGGGCAGTTTGTATTTTTCAGGGTCACACATACTTCTTTGCTACTGGTTGGCTGAAAGCGCCTTTTTCGGGGCAATGGGGGGCATGAGCAAGTAACAAAATGTGAAGCTCAGCGTGCGACGTAAACAGTGACGTACTGTGACCTGAATGGACACTGGGTTTGCCGAGTGGCTTGAGCCCCAAATGCTCTGACACAAATCGAAATACGGCCAGTCGAGCCGTCCCCTGCCGCTCCTGCTGTTGTGGTCATTCACTTTGTGAAAATTTTTCTTCACATTCTTTAACTTACTAATGATTTGCGCCTGGTCAGTCCTTCGGCGATTCTTTCGTAAGTTGGCCCGTCCTTCACTGTGGTCTCTTCTTTTGCAAGGACAAGGAGGGCGCGCAATTCCTTGTCTCCCCAGTTGCTCATCTTTACAGTGTCTGTCAGGTTTGCGTTTACCCCTTGCTACTAGCTGCTTATTCCTGCTATCAGCTGTTTCCTGTTTATCCACTGCCATTGGGTCGCACGTGCAGCGTCATCAACAGCCCCTCCCACAGGTCAACAACAGCCCCTCCCATGGCGGAAGGCCGCCTCGTTCTTTTTAAACCAGAAAGGTTCCGCCAATGTCTACCCTACGAGGCGGATAATTGGGCACCTCGGATCAACTCGCCAATCCGGCTCTGTGTGTCTAAACGCTCGCAGCTTGCCGGCAAAACGGCCCAACATTCGCCGCAAATCTGGCAGTGTACAAGGGGCTATTTACTCCGCTGCTTGCACTGAATGGAAGAGAATAGGGTGGGGAAACTTCGCCAATGATAATTTTGCTCACATGTCACCATACACGTACTTGAATTGCATGTCCTGCAATGTGACTATTGCACTTGCTTATATCACAATGTCAGCGTTGAAATGATATGTCATGCAGCCCTATAAAGTCCTTCTGGTTTAACTGCTTTCATCCACTCCTGACTAGCCTACACTGCATCCCCAACCATTGCTGGTGTGCAGCAGTAATATAAAGAAAGACATGCATCCATAATGCATTAGTGGTAGCAGTATTACTTTATCAACCCCAGCGTGGGAAGGTCATTTATCACTGAAATGCTACATGTGATTCAATATACAGAAGAAAAACAATCAGTAATCTGTCCATGCAGACATTCTAGTGTAACCCGTAACATGCAGTAAATAATTTAATGCCTACCTTAGGAGCAATGACTGCTCCATGCAATGAATAAGTACCCTCTTAGCACACATTTTGAGCAAAGCAACACTTTTTGGAGAGTAATTCCATTGTTGCAGCATTAGGAGCACATTAATAAAAGTTTTAGCGATGTGAGTGTGCCTTGAAAACCACAACTTACCCACAAAATGCAAATAAACTGTAAATTGTATTATTTGGAGATAATGTGATGTAAGCTGGGGCCTCAAACATATGTTTAATCAGCCGTAGATTTGATTAATTGTGCACTAATGTAACACACCCTTTTTTTATAATTCATAGCATAAATTTGCATCGTAAATAGATACACTTTAGCTCTGGAGTATCACACTGGAAAATTTGCATTGTTAATATCCACGCTTCAGCAAAGGGGCATAATTATGTGTGAGTATGCTGTTTGCTGTCTGATTACTGGACATTTATAACTTTTGTTTACTTCCCCAGACTACAGGTCAATGTATGTGCCGTCAAAAGATAAATGATGTTCCCCATGTGGACACCCAGCTCCCGAGAATGAGCAGCCAAGCAGATAACATTATTCTGTACACTTACCCTCTTTAAATCAGTCAATTAACTCAAAGGCACACATACCTGTCTGCTTAATTGTGTCCCCAGTGCTTAATTATCTGCATACATTTTAGGGAGATGAAGCCTGAATCTGCCAGATGAGAAACAAAAAAAGAACTGCTGTAGCTTGTTAGTGCCTCAATATTGATGCATAATGAAAGGTGAGATGCTCAATGTAACTATTTAGAGGTAAAAATGGCCACAGAGATCAAACTTCTGTCTTTGACAAGACTTTTTTAAAAGTAAATGTAGAATAGAAGGAAGGGGATGTTCGCCAAGATCTTATATTAATATTTTTTGGCAGTAGTCACGACAAATTACATATACAAAAGTCTGCTGAATAATTACTCTCAAACCTGTCCATGTTAACAAGCCAAATGTAGGGTATTCCAGATCAGATTCACTGGAAGCAGACAGTAAATGCGTGTCTTCATGTTTATGCTGCCTGTTTATATTCAGTATAATATACAAGTGCAAAATAAGACAGAAGTTTAATTCAGTCCGTCCATGGAAGACAGTGTTGCTGTCACACCGACTATGTTTGAGTAGTTTAAAGGCTCAGTTCACCTAATGTAGCCCAGTACCCAGAAGAAACTGATGGCATCCTACACAAATTACATTACATTTGCACTCGTTATACTCATCATATCAACGTTCCCAAGGTGACTTAGTATGCAAGGTGACTTTGGCAATGGGAGGAGGAAGGGGTGGTGGATGGCCTGCCAAGCTGCAGACCACCATTCGAGACCAACAAACAACAAAACCATTGTGATGAAGCGAATCATTGCTGTTTCCAGAAGCTTTTTAGGCACAAAAAGTGGGTGTTCTGTTCAAGTCAAATCAAATCAAATCAAGTTTTATTTATATAGCACATTTAAAAACCACTGTATTTGACCAAAGTGCTGTACAAAATTAAAAAATGACACACAGAATAAAACCAGTACAACGTGAAAAGATTATAAAATACAAAAATATTAAATCCACTACAGACAACCAAAGGCCATTGAAAACGTACGTCTTAAGAATTGGGAGGATTTAATTGTGAGTGTAAGGCTATTCCAGAGCTTAGGAGCAGCTACCTCAAAGGCACAATCTGTTGTAACCTGTTTCTGTTTTTCCAACTTGGATAGTGGGACAAACACTACTCAGACATCATTGCTTTTCCATAGCCAAAATTGGGTATTTTAAGCCAAGACATGATTTTTTTTCCTAACCATAACCAAGTGGTTTTTGTGCCTGAACCTTACCACACATTAACCACAGCATTTTTTAAATTAAAAGTAATAACGCCCAAATGTAACAAATCTGTTGTTTGCAGTTGTTTAATATGACCTACCATAGAATAAGTCCCCCAGAGCATATCTTTACATTTTTACATGCTGTAGTACCATTTTTGGAGTAGTTATTATGCTATCCATCAATACAACCCTTAGCCTGTATTCCAAATTTTTATAATATGTTTGGACTTATATCCATACGACTGAAATAAATTGCTAAAAAGTGCAATAATCTACAAAAAAAAGAAAATCGTATTTTTCTAAATACACTCAAGAAAGTCAGTTCATGCTCACAACGTGATGACGCTTATTCCAACATAGGAAGTGCTGTGAATATCCACGGTCTGGATTGTAATGTCTTTCTTGTGTGCGCTTTTTACTCTATTTCTACAAACCCATTAGTGCAAGGAAACAGTGCTCTGGGACATGATGAATAAATTGCATATTAGTGTAACTCCTCCGGTTTCTTATTTGGTTACAATTCTACTGGCATTTAAAAATAGGTATGCAAATGGGATCGCGGGCACTCCCGTAGGTCTTGAAGAGCTACTTTCAATAGGTTTTTAGATCTCTGAGATTTCTGCTTTTACCCCAGTACAAAGGAGGTGATTAGCTTTTGTTTGTGGTGATTACAGCTTTGTACGATTAAGCAACCAAATTGTTGTTTGAAAAAAAAAGAGCTTCCAACTACATATTGGGATTTGTTTGTTTAGTGTGTGGCACCAACGGACATCCCTGAACGAAGGCATGTTATGGTGTTAATGCTTAAAGGTCTAGTCTGTGCGATACAGTGGCATCTAGTGGTGAGGTTGTAGATTACAACCAACTGAAACTTCTCCTGTGTGCCAAGCACAGTGGTTGGTAGCAGAACTAAAGTGGTTGATGTGAAGACACAAAAATTTGAAGGGCCCTATCCAGAGCCAGGTTTGTCCACAACATGGCAGACTCCGTAGAGGCGGACCTTCTCTGTACGTAGATACACTGATTCTAAGGATAAATCCCTAATCCTAACCCACAAAAAATATTCAAATGTGTAGTTCAAGGTGATCATACACTAATAAAAACAAAACATAAATATGAATGTTATACACTGCCTGGCCAAAAAAAAAGTCGCCACCTGGATTTAACTAAGCAAATAGGTACGAGCCTCCTATTGGATAATTACTGCATGGGCGATTATCTTTCAGCTGGCAACAAGTTATTTAACCCCAACTGGTGCAATGAGTTGCTTCTCATTTCCTAAACAACCATGTCGAAAGACACATCCCGTGGTCGTGGAAAAGATGTTAGTCTGTTTGAGAAGGGTCAAATCATTGGCATGCATCAAGCAGAGAAAACATCTAAGGAGATTGCAGAAACTACTAAAATTGGGTTAAGAACTGTCCAACGCATTATTAAAAACTGGAAGGATAGTGGGGACCCATCGTCTTCGAGGAAGAAATGTGGCTGGAAAAAAATCCTCAATGATTGTGATCGGCGATCACTTAAACGTTTGGTGAGATCAAATCGAAGAAAAACAACAGTAGAGCTCAGGGCTATGTTTAATAGTGAAAGTAAGAGCATTTCCACACGCACAATGCGAAGGGAACTCAAGGGATTGGGACTGAACAGCTGTGTAGCCTTAAGAAAACCACTAATCAGTGAGGCTAACCGGAAAAAAAGGCTTCAATTTGCTAGGGAGCATAAAGATTGGACTCTGGAGCAATGGAAGAAGGTCATGTGGTCTGATGAGTCCAGATTTACCCTGTTCCAGAGTGATGGGCGCATCAGGGTAAGAAGAGAGGCAGATGAAGTGATGCACCCAGTCATGCCTAGTGCCTACTGTACAAGCCTGTGGGGGCAGTGTTATGATCTGGGGTTGCTGCAGTTGGTGAGGTCTAGGTTCAGCAACAGTATGTGCTCAAAGAATGAGGTCAGCTGACTACCTGAATATACTGAATGACCAGGTTATTCCATCAATGGATTTTTTCTTCCCTGATGGCACGGGCATATTCCAAGATGACAATGCCAGGATTCATCGGGCTCAAATTGTGAAAGACTGGTTCAGGGAGCATGAGACATCATTTTCACACATGGATTGGCCACCACAGAGTCCAGACCTTAACCCCATTGAGAATCTTTGGGATGTGCTGGAGAAGGCTTTGCGCAGCGGTCAGACTCTACCATCATCAATGCAAGATCTTGGTGAAAAATTAATGCAACACTGGATGGAAATAAATCTTGTGACACTGCAGAAGCTTATTGAAACAATGCCACAGCAAATGCGTGCCGTAATCAAAGCTAAAGGCGGTCCAACGAAATATTAGAGTGTATGACCTTTTTTTTTGGTGGTGACTTTTTTTTTGGCCAGGCAGTGTATATCTGTGAATGTATCCCCTCTAAATCCTCCACACTGGACCTTTGCTCAATGTTTAGTTGCTTTAATGTGGTCAATTTAAACAAAATGTGAGAAAAGGGCAAAATTATGTGTCTCAGTTCTCCTACACAGTAAATGCAGTGCAGTTTTATTTGAACAGAACGTAATCCAAGGCAACTGCAGGGAACGGCTCTCACGGTGTTTATAATGACATAATGAAGAGATGGATGTTGACATTCGATAGCTGGCGACTCATGTTTGCAAAACAAAACGAGCAGAGAGCACACTGCGTAAAAAGCCATGCTCATGTTTAACTATTTCTCCAGGGCTTGTAGCTGCTATGGAAATGAGAGAAGGTAAATTACGGACAAAGCACAGGCGAGTCCATCAGGCTTAACTAAATTTAGAGCTGAATGCAATGGGTTACTGCCAGCAGCCTGGTAAATTTCTCCTCAAGTGGCTATACCAATACAGCCATTCTGCAGACGAGAATTATAAACACATATCGTTAAATATGTAATTCATTGTTAGTCCTCATGAGACGAATTTACATAAGGCTTCTATATATATACTATAGCCTTAGACTGGAGCTAAACCTGCTGGGAAGGAAACATTTCCATCTTTCCTTCAGGTCCAGTGTATTTGCATTGTACCCAGTCCTGGTGCAGTGCCAGAAATGGTCAAATGTTTTCATTAAAGCCTTAATAGATGCGTTCTCCACCCCAAACTCAACTTTTCACCTTCCCCCAGTATTATTTGGCGGGAGATCAAAAGGAAGCCACACAGTAATGAGAGATGGTGAGTGCTGTTGCATGTGGTCCAGGGGACTTCATGCTAATCAGTGTCGAGAGCCACAATCCATTGAATATTGGAAAAGTACCTGTTTACAAAAAGTGTCTGACCACATGTTTCTTTCTCTCTGTTGCAAACTGGAGCCGAGGAGTCCTTGTGTCACCCAACATTTGGCTCAGAATAAGTCACATTTTGGAGGGAATAAAGCACGGGGCAGCAAGTGACAAACATGCGCGGTATAAAATGATATCTGACTCACAATCGTCTGTTATTCACTAAACCTTCCACCCATTCATTCTCAAAGCAAATAAATAGTGTGCAAAAGATAGCAATTGTGCCAAGGATCAGGCTGCATCAATTTGGGCTGACATATTGCCAGTGCAGGTGGAAATCTTGTAATGTCAGCTATTCAGGAGCAAATAAAGCACCCCGACTTGCAACTTTTACCATTATAAGAGCTTTTCTCATGCTAGGTGAAGGACTCTGGGGATGCCTTTGATGTCAGTTAGTCGATCACTTTATCCTGACTGAAATATTTCAATAAGAACTGCAGTTTTTATCCAGTGCTCCCAGCATCATAATCCAATAACTGTATCTTGGGTTTCGTGCTGATTAGCAAGTATTAGCATGCTAACACACTAAAATAAGGCAGTGACCACAATACCATTATCCACCAAACCCCCAAACCAGGACACCTAAGTGTACTACATGGTTATGCACAAGCACATGTATACATTTAGGACAATAACTTCAGCACTCAGCACACCTACTAAGCGCAACACCGTGAACAGCACCCAACCCGTTCTCATTTCCAGGTCATGAAACACTGATGCTTTGTTGCACTCCTCAGCGTGACAAACTGGCGCACAGGGTACCCTTCGCGTATCTATGTGATGAACAGCTAAAACACATTGAAACACTTGGCTTGTTTCGGGTTAAACTAGTACCTATGTTGTGCAACGTAATGTGATGTAAATACTTCACTTCAGTGATATCAGTGCATGTATCGCTATCTTTAAACAACACTGACTTTTAGTTTTGAACAGGACACAACCTGCAACACAGTCTTACACTGAAGTGATCGAAATCTGGCACTTGGGCGGTGACTTGCGGCATCAGACACCAACGAGAGAAGTCGTCCTTTAATGTCAGCATGACACGCAGCCCGTCACTGCTAAAGTTTAACGGCGCTCTGCAGCATCAGGGAGAAACACTGTGGGACAAGAATGAAAATTAAGGCAGCAAAAGTCCAAGTAGGGTGGGCGGGAATTTTGGTTTATGGGTTCAACATACACCACCTTTGTGTCCTGTTAGATTTTTACAGCCAAACCCTGTTCTGTTTTCCTAAACCCAACCACGTGCTTTTGCAACACATTCTCACTCCGATCTCTTCACAGAAAAACGTTTTGGTCCTGGACTTTTTTTTGGTTTCTGACGCCACGAGTAAATGCCCAAGCACCGGATTTCAACAACTTTGGAGTGAGATTGGGCTCGTTTTTGTTCCCTAAACCCAACCACGTTCTTTTGTTGCCTAAACCCAACCATATTCTTTTGTCCCCTAAACCCAACCACATTCTTTTGTCACCTAAACCCAACCATATTCTTTTGTCGCCTAAACCCAACCATATTCTTTTGTCGCCTAAACCCAACCACGTTCTTTTGTCACCTAAACCCAACCATATTCTTTTGTCGCCTAAACCCAACCACGTTCTTTTGTCGCCTAAACCCAACCATATTCTTTTGTCGCCTAAACCCAACCACATTCTTTTGTTGCCTAAACCCAACCACGTTCTTTTGTTGCCTAAACCCAACCTTATTTTTTTGTTGCCTAAACCCAACCACATTCTTTTGTTGCCTAAACCCAACCACATTCTTTTGTCGCCTAAACCCAACCTTATTCTTTTGTTGCCTTAACCCAACCACATTCTTTTGTTGCCTTAACCCAACCACGTTCTTTTGTTGCCTAAACCCAACCACATTCTTTTGTCGCCTAAACCCAACCTTATTCTTTTGTTGCCTTAACCCAACCACATTCTTTTGTTGCCTTAACCCAACCACGTTCTTTTGTTGCCTAAACCCAACCTTATTCTTTTGTTGCCTTAACCCAACCACGTTCTTTTGTTGCCTAAACCCAACCACGTTCTTTTGTCGCCTAAACCCAACCTTATTCTTTTGTTGCCTTAACCCAACCACATTCTTTTGTTGCCTTAACCCAACCACGTTCTTTTGTTGCCTAAACCCAACCACATTCTTTTATTGCCTTAACCCAACCATGTTCTTTTGTTGCCTAAACCCAACCACATTCTTTTGTCGCCTAAACCCAACCTTATTCTTTTGTTGCCTAAACCCAACCACATTCTTTTGTCGCCTAAACCCAACCACATTCTTTTGTTGCCTTAACCCAACCACGTTCTTTTGTTGCCTAAACCCAACCACATTCTTTTGTCGCCTAAACCCAACCTTATTCTTTTGTTGCCTTAACCCAACCACATTCTTTTGTTGCCTTAACCCAACCACGTTCTTTTGTTGCCTTAACCCAACCACATTCTTTTGTCGCCTAAACCCAACCTTATTCTTTTGTTGCCTAAACCCAACCTTATTCTTTTGTTGCCTTAACCCAACCACACTCTTTTGTTGCCTTAACCCAACCACGTTCTTTTGTTGCCTTAACCCTTAAGTATTTGACAACCTGGAAATGACAAAATATGGCAAGGCCTTACCAGACAGAAAATTATATTTTGTTGCCCAAAACATTGCCTTTTTTTTTTTTTTTTTTGGATAGCTAACCGCTAGCTTATTAGCGGTACATAAAGAACCCCAAGCACCAAAGCAACAGCCTTGCCAAAGACACATTGATTGATTGATTGATACACATACAGACAAATCAGTGTTAAATTCATTGCACCGTTTATGTTCATATTTAGTTCGGTGATAAAGTTTGGGACAGAACATGATAAACATTGACGTAAGCACTGAAAACAAGTATAATGTCATAATTATGTTAATGGCAGTGAAAACTGGTACAATTTAGTATTGAATGTTGAAAAGTGGGACATTTAAGTGTTTTCGGGATCGGGACTTTCGACACCCTCCTTTAAACCAGGACAATTCCAGACGAACCAAGACATCTGGTCACCATACTTAAAGCACCAGTGTGCAGCACAGAGCTGTGACTGTTTTATTATGCAGTATATAAGCCAAAAAATCTATTATGCATTCTTATGTAAAGTTTATATAGTTTTTTGCCAGTAAATATACCGAACCATACAGCATTTCCGAACTAAGTAAATCACTTTCACAAGTTTTCCACAAAGGTCAAGTCCTGGTTGCAACAGTCAAAGACATTTGCCTCTCTCACTCAGCCATTGTTGACAACACTATTTCACTTAAGCTCTTTCCCCTGATTAGAATGTTCTCCACGGTCCTGATAATTAGCCTGTTAATTGCCCCTACTTTCAGAAATGCATTTGAGCATTGAATTGATATTCAACACAAATGAGTCCTCGCAGGTTTCATTCAACGGGTCCCAGCTGTTGGATAAATTCACCGCCAATAGAACTCATAAGAGAAACACAGTCAGATTTTATGAGATTTTTCTTTTCCCTCATTATTAGATTCACAGAGCATTAAAAAATTACTTAAAAACCTTGGGTGTTTAACTTTTGTAGGCACCTTGGCCCATGAAAAGCAGATGTTTATCAAGTGGGGTCTTGACTAAATCACCTATGGTTAATGCTACTGCATAGTTTAGAAAAATTGGATGTGTTTTGGCCTTTGCTCTCACTCAAAAACCAATAATGGAATTGGTGATCGGCTGCTCTACATACCTCTGCAGTTGCCATTTCAACCTGTGGACAATTTCACCTCAACTCAACTGAAAACATCCGATACCACTCACATGCATGCACAAACACATAACATCAACCTTGACCCTGACTGACGGCCAGTTTTCCGGTGCACATGTAGATTTCCTGCTGTTCAATTTGCATTGCTTAGAAAAGGGTCGACCCCTCCACCCCTCCACCCCACCTCTCTCCAGTGCTTTGACAGTTTGAGGCTGAAAACCCATCAGGCTGCTCAGTTCCACGCATGAGAGAATTCCTGTTAAGGCTCCCACTGAGGAAAATGGGCCCTGCCCCTTAATTTACCGCCTCAGTCAAGAGGAGGGCCCATTGATGCATTTCGAACTAACTAGCTGTTTCAGAGACCCATCTCTTTGCCCTTCCCATTCTGCACCATTCATCTCTATTTAATAAACCACATTCCATTTCGCGCTTTCAACAACATTCCTGCTGTTTTGAGTCTGATATGCTGGCGCCGATTCTTGCCTGGGACACCCTTTTGTGACGCAGCATGGCTGGAAAATGGATAAATCCAACACGGTAATGTTATTGGCAACTCAAGTGTTCCCATTACCCATTTGGCAGAGTAAAATAAAAGGGGGAAAAGTTTTATGTTTAACTCAGATATGCAGCCAGCCGAGAAAAAATTGCAATAAATGTCATTTTATTTTCTAGTGTTAAATTTCAGTCAACTGTAAAATGATTCTTTAGCAAAAAAACATGGTTTAAAGTGGTTACATATTAATAATATACTGACACAAAGACGTAGACAACATTAGATATAATTAAAGAGAGTAGAAGATGTTGCTTGTTGGCTGATTTTATCATGTTAAGTTGCATGATGCAGCAAAATGTTTATCGCCCATTGGAAAATAATGACTGCGTGCACGTCTTAGCAGAAGCAAATAAACATACATCAACTATGACATGACACGTGGGACCAAAATCTAACTGTACCTCCATTCTGTCCAGCTTTGCATCGCAGCCTAAGTGAAAGTTCATGATTCTACTGTACAGCCATTGTCACCAGAAAGAAGTTGTGATGCAAAGCACATGGATGAAGTGTACTTGCTGAGCACTTTGCTGAGTTTGGAGTGCAGGTTTTGATTGACACCATTCGCCAATAATACAATGATTATGAATCAGGACAATCTGTGTCACTGTGCTTATCTAGGCGCAGAATCCTCAGAGACAGGTGGTACAAAAAGTATTTAACACCATGATTACATGAATAAAACATAATAAATTCTACAATTTGTTTTGGATTCTAACAAGGTTTTGGTTTTTTTCAAATGGGTGCATTGTTCTCAAGTTGCAATACGTGTGCTGCAAAGTGTCTACTGTACAAAGTGTCATCATTTATACCTGAAAACATATATGAAGATCAGTCTTTATGTACTACAGGCTTTGAAGCAGGGGTCACCATATTGTTAACAGAGGAAGTAATATGGGAATGTCCAAACGTCAGACCTTTTTTCTTTTTGAAGAGTAAGGTTTAAACCAGAAACAGCCCCCAAATCCCTATCGTCAAACCCACCAGACCCCATTGAAATTAACAGTAAATTTACCATTGTAAAACACACTTTTTTCAAAGTCGACAAACAAAATGAAACTCACAAAAACAGTCTTGGTTCACTGGGCAGTATACACACTAAAATGTTTATTTGACACTTCATCCAAACAGTGTTAGATCTAGTAAGTAAAAGTTGGACCCGTCAAAACAGTCTCACTCCCAACTCGTTAAATACTGATGCCTGGTCAGTGGCCTTTTACGTCAAAATATGACATGAGAGTTGCCCCTTTTGCGTCAATTTTGGAAGTTCAGGGATGGCATTTCAATTTATGCTTAATCAAATCCAGATGCCCCGCCGCTAGCAAATTCGAATTTGCTCTGCACGGGGATGTGTCCCAGACGAGCAGAGCCGGTGAATCGCCATCGGACCAATCAGATCAGTCTATCTGACAGAGGCGGGCTCTGGGTGGGCGTAACATGATGAGGACAGCTGCGCAGTAGAAGTCGAAAAGTAAACAGCCAAGACGGCAGCTGCCGAAGGACCGCATCCATTCAATTTAGCTTTGGAAAGAAGAAGAAACGCTAAGCCAACTACACTTATCTTTTCCCTTGAGAGAGGAACAAAAGACTGCCCTAGAAGCCTTCGCTTCCAGGAAGGACGTTTTGGCCGGTTTGCAGTTAGCTCCATTGGTTGGCAGTGAATACGTCACCTTGTTTTTTGCTCTGACTGGCTATCGTGCTATTCAATTGCGTGCAGCGGCATTTAATATGCCTCAGTTAGTGCCGCCCCTTGGGTAGGAAGGGTGTATTGGTGAGGGACATACTCAAAATCTTTCTAGATTTGAGTCTGGATTTCCAGGCCAGGGCTGCCCCTGACTAATTATTTTCCTAGTTAACCAACAGTCAACATTTAGGGCCATTAGTCGACTAGTCGCCTGCGTGTTTATGATATTAATTTAATCATTAAATTAAATATTTTGGGTTTGAGTTGAAGGTGTGAGAAAGAATAGTATCAGTAACATTGTTAACACTGTGCTACTTTACAGAGAAATACAAAACCGTACTAATGAACCTTCATTAATATAGGCCTGTATTTTATCTACAAGTGCACGTTACACACTGAGCGAGCCGCCTGTTAATGACGCTGTGGGCTAATGGGCATGTAGCTACTTCTATGTTTCAGATGATACGTCATGTTTGTAGTTGACCAATGAAGATGAGTTTACATATCACCTTGGGTTCGTCCTTCACCTTCTCAAAATGATCCCACGCTTTGGATTTCCTTAAAATTAGGTTGACCTCCTGCTGCTGCATGAGTGCGTCGATGTCGAACATCAAAGGGCCACTGACCGAGTGTTGGTATTTGATGAGCTGTGAGTTAGACCGGGTCGGATCTGGAGTTCTTGAGGTTGCAAATCCCTGGGTGATAAAATTACAGCACATGTCAAAACATAGGCTAATGAGGTTAATTAACATTAGTGGTGCTATCATGTCAAAGTGTGCATGAAGTCTATCGCATCATAGCGCTAATGGCTGCAGGGTACTGAAATCATGGTATGGTATACATAATAGTGTGATAGTAATAGTGCTTTCCCAACATTTACAGGCTGGGGGAAAGGACCCTAACTATGAGTAGACATTAACTGGATGCCAAATCAATCTCATAGCCTCTCAGTTGAAAGCTACTTTGTTATTCTTCGCCGATCAGAACTAAACGTCCTCCTTAACTGTACCTTGGCTGTATTTTCGGTGTTCAAAGCAACCCCTTCTTCTCTGCTCTTGTTCAACATTAAAACCCTCTCGCCGGCAGAACACGGAGGCTTTTTTCGTGAAGGAGCCACAGAAAATGTGCTGCATTTGTCACCGAGGTTAAGGCCGACTGCTATTGTTCGCTCTCGCTCTGTGCACAACGAGATATTGACATTTTCGGTACTTTTTGTCAGTGGTTCGGTTTGAATGGGAGAGAATGATAAAAGGAGGCATAAAGAGCAGAAGAATCGGCACATCATCAAGGTAAACACTTTTCTCCTCATGCCATGCACCGATGACGATGGTTGGAAGCCATATTTTCAAAGTCTCTCAATTGCTGATGTTTATATCTGCTTGTACGTCCTATTATAGGCTGAAATCATGCTGTACCAACCCCAGTACTGTATGTTTTCTGGGGTGGCCATCATGCCAGCATGTGGTGCACATGGCAGTGTGAGAAGGAGAAAATAAGGTGCACCCTCACAGTGGCACTTCTGCACTGCTATTCTGGAGCAGCAGCCAGCGATAGCATCCATCACTGAGCCAGCTGTGCAAAGTTTCCCATGTCCTCGGCTGTTTTAATCTCACCACCGCCGTCTCTCCCGTCTCCACTCTGAGAGCAGGCCATATTCAGCGGGACCGTATCCATGGAAACGTGCAATTATCAGAGACATCAACAATTCATGCTGAATAATTTTATCAGCAACCGAATGGGTGCAATCGCAGCATCAGCAAACCCCCCCCCCCCCCCCCCCCCAACCCTTCGCTCCCTGTTCCATCTACCTCATTTGGTTGTCTCGGCTACGTGTTTTAGCAGAGCGCGTGTTTGTGGGAGTAAATATAGCACGCAGGCAGCAAATTGCTGCACATGGGTGAGTGTCAGACACAGACTTATCAGCGAAGAGTTCCCTCTAAACTCTCTCCCTTCTGCCACTCAGACTCGAGAACACAGTAATAAGAACTGTGATTTAACCGTCTTTTCGCCTGTGATCGACCCGGCAGCGACAATATTATTGACTGAATTACTCTCCGGATTTGCTCGCCCTCAGTCGTAAAAAGCAAAGAAAAAAAGATGTAAATTAGGAATTAATGGGCACACATAAAGACGATCAGCACACAGAGACAGGCGGGGTGTGAGACAGCTGTGGCAGCCCTCTTGGCAGACTTAAGACAGTGATGCACGCTCAGTATTCAGCGTTATATTAAATGGGGGCAACAGAGTAAACACCTTTATTTAAAACCATGACTTGACAAAAGGCGCACCCTTATTAAAAGATAATTGTTCTTTTGCGCTTTTTTCCCAGAAGCCAGTGGGCCGCATGTTACATGGTGGCAGGGGTGTGGGGACCCATTTTAATTGGGTACATGTGGCACTGGAAGCGGCGGCAGGTAGTGTGGAGAGCGCTGTGGTAACACTTCTTATTGAGGATGAGTGTTAATAAGGCAAACTAGAAATAGATCAATTTCAGTTAAAGCAGCATGTCAGTAGCAGGCCTGGATTAACAGTGCAGTGCCGGAGGGCAGGAGTTCTCAAACTTTTTTTAACAGCGCATACCACCTCAGAAAATATTAGGCTCTGGAGGTATCGCCACTGTGACTGACATTTAAATACAGTAGTGCAGGCCTACCCTGCTCAGCTGTGGAGAGGTGCTATTATTCCTTATCAGAAAATGATTGTTGACTGTTGTCAGTCACAGCGACAGAGAGGTACCACTAGATCTGACACCTAAACACATCCCTCCTTCACTGCAAAGGCCAGCCCCTCATCAGGGATTTCACTCAGTGGTTGTCGTCCGCTTCGGTTTCAGCACAGTTGCTCAAAATATTCTCCACCTGATCCACACTTCTTCCTCTAGTGATTCCCATTTGGAGCCAAGGTTGCAGTGTTTTTAAATCATTCCTTTTTTAATCCACTTACTTTTTTGCTTGTAACGAATTATGAACATGTGTGAAGCATTTGACTCCGCCCTCTAATGTCATCTACTGGCTGAGATAGATAGATAGATAGATAGATAGATAGATAGATAGATAGATGTTGCTGTTGTCCCTGGTTTTATATGAGAAGAGGAAAAGATCACTAGCTGCTAGGCTAATTCATACAATGTAAAATGCCATAGGCTTGTGCTAATAGCGTTAGCATGTTGTATTTGTTTTGAAAACGTGTTAAGTATAAGACAGTTGTTTTGTCGGTGAACCTTCTGAGTTGTAATGGAGCCAAATTTTGTCACATTACCTTTGTTAAATGTTGCTGTTGTCCCTGGCTTCACATGAGTAGAGGAAAAGTCTGCTAGCTGCGAGGCTAATTTACACAATGGAAAATGCCATAGGCTTGTGCTAATAACGTTAGCATGTTGTATTTGTTTGGAAAACATGTTTAGTATAAGACAGTTGTTTGTCGGTGAACCTTGTGAGTTGTAATGGAGCCAAATTATGTACCGTTACCTTTGTTAAATGTTGCTGTTGTCCCTGGCTTTACATGAGTACTGGAAAAGTCAGCTAGCTGCGAGGCTAATTTTTACAATGTAAAATGCCATAGAGTTGTGCTAATAACATTAGCATGTTGTATTTGTGGAGAAAATGTGTCCAGATAAAGACAAGTTCTTGTCTATGAATGCTGGGACTTAAATCCATTAAGCCATGTTTAATGTGTGTTTAAACTTTACATCACTTCACAGAAACCTCCACCGCCAACTAGTGTTTTGGAGGTGTAACTGCAGAGTGACACAGACACACCACTGCATAAGTAAAAATGCTCAAAACTGCGTCGGCCGTGTGTGTAGGCTACAGCGTCTGCTGCACAAGTATAGATCCTGCTTTACTGTATGTGTAAAGACCAGAGATTAACATGAGTGTATTGCTAAAGTACAGGCTGGACCTGATGCCTGAGTGGTCTCAAGAGGGCTCAGCCCCCTCAGTTTTATTGTCCCCTCTGTAAAGCTTTATTTATCCATAGAAAATTGGCAAAAACAACAGTTATTGGCTGAGAGTGATGTGACTGTGGCTGAGCTGGAGTTTCAGAACCGTGGACAGCGCTGTTTGTTATATAGAGGGGGTGAGTGTGCAGCAGTGGCGCTGTCCATGGTACTGAACACACACAATGTATGTATGGAACGAAATGCAGTTTTTTTTTTTCAAATTAGCTGAAAACCTTCCAGTCAGCCCAACTCCCTGCGATCCCACCATCCACCCACTCCACCACTCTTTCCCTCATCTGCTCCCTTTCGTCATACACCACTCCTCTCTCCTGTTGCTAATCCCTGTTTGAATTAAGACCACGGGGACGCCGCCGTGCTCCTGAACTGTAGAAATCCATTAGCGTCAGTGTTAACACGGGGCCACTGTCTGCTCATTACAGCCTAGATCCTTGTCTGGCTGACTGAGGATCTCGGGGCCCTGCTACATGCTGACGGACAGTAAAGCTGGAAGTGCACAGCCACTGTCTCCACATCGCCTCGGGGAGAAGACAGGGAGACAGAGTGGGGAGGGGGGTCGCCTCAGATTACAGAAGTCAAAAGTCACACTATCAGGGTGAGTGTCAAGTACAGACATGTGCACTCGGTGTACACACAGACACACGCTGTCCTGAGCTGAGAGCTGTCTTGCTTAATAGGTCACAGTTTGCTTGTGGTTATATAAAACACTGGAGTGTGTGGCTTTTAGCTAACCTCCTGAGACTGAGTGTGTATCATTTGATTATACCTCCTTTATCCACTCAGACTCATTGAATAAGACACTGATGACTTGGGGAAGGTTAAGTGGAAATATGTAATATAACTGTTTATAAAAGCATGGAAGAAAATCAAAAAAGATTTATTGGTGCGTAGATGTTAAATGATAGAGGGCTCTTTTCGGTCATCAGGGACGCTCAAGGAATAATCAAGAGCTTTGTGTCTAACATATTACAGGGGAATGTAATGAAGTACAATTACTCAAGTAAAAAAACAAAAAAATATAATTAAAATAAAACAGAGACAGTCAAGTTAAAAAAAGAAAAAAAAAACCTAAATAATATATATTAGTTATAAATAAATAAATATGAAATTGAAAACATTCTTACTATATAATGACGAAAACTGTCTGTGTGTGTGTGTCTGTTCCACGTTTTTCTCCTCACTGACTTGGTCAATCCATGTGAAATTTGGCACAGTGGTAGAGGGTCATGGGAGGATGCGAATGAAGCAATATTACATCAATTGGCCAAAGGGGGGCGCTATAGCAACCGATTGAAATTGCAAACTTTGAATGGGCATATCTCATGCCCCGTATGTCGTAGAGACATGAAACTTTGCACAGAGATGCCTCTCCTCATGAGGAATAACTTTGCCTCAAGAACCCATAACTTCCAGTTAAATAGATTTTCCGCCATTTTGAATTTTTTAAAAAAACACTTCAAATCAATCTCTTCCTGGGAAGTTTGAGCGATCTGCATGAAACTGGGTGAACATAATCTAGGGACCAATATCTAAAGTTCCCTCTTGGCAAAAGTTGGAAAACTTACTAAAACTGAGCTTCTATAAGGCAATGAATATTGTGGAGGGCGTGGCTCATCACATAAAGGTGTGTAACATCTCAAGGGTTTCACCCATCACCACGCAACTTTGTAGGCATATGACTACACATAATCTGAGGGGACCCCTCCATTATTGACCCCATCAAACAAAATGGGGGCGCTAGAGAGCTAATTTCTTATCTAGGCCTAACCGCCATATGGATTTTTACTAAGCTTGGTAGATATGTAGAACAGGACGCCTCAAGGTGACTGGAGAAATTTAACTCTAATTGGCAACTGGGTGGCGCTATAACAAAAGAATGTTGGCAAAAAAATTGGCTAAAATGCGACCAATCGCTGTGGCTCCCCCTGTGGACCAATGTTTGTTTCTAATTTTTGGTATGACTAAGTCATGGTATGGTATGCTGTACTCAATGTGTATGGACTAGTAACAATAAATTACTCAACTTTAATAACTTCTTCAGCCTAACTTTTTGGAGATATGTGGTTCTCACTGGACGGTGACAATACAAACATATGAAGAACTTATAGAATATGAGCATTGCTGTAAATTATGTGCTAGCCACTCTGCAGTCACTCCACCTCTCCCCGCTGCTGGGACACAGCTCAGGAGGAAAGCGGTACGAAAGTGGGCAGAAGCTCCAGAGATACACTCAGTAGCGACTGTAGCAACCCGAATTCAGTTGGCCCAAACCCCAGCCCCTGGGGTTTACAGTGGACTGGGTCTAATCTGTGTAACAGCAGCAACAGAAAGTTTGCTGATTTGGCAGGGAGTTTACACTGGGCTGGCTGAATTTGAGCTCCTATTTTGTTAGATGTCTGCCATTTTCTGCTTTCTGGCTTTTTTTTTTTTTTTTTTTTTTCTTTCTTGAAATCGATATGATATGAGGTTACTTGTAGATCACCAAAATAAAAGCGGCAACTTCAACGTCTGCATTTAAATTATATTGATCGAGGCATTTAAAAATGTTCTAAAAGAAAACAGCTGCCTTCTTAGAAATAGTCTGGCCGCATACCGGCCAGACCAAATTTCTTAATTTACACTAAAATATGTTTCTGAAAACATTTGAGAAACTGACAATGCAGTTACAGAATCTTGATTCATATTTGATCACTGCTGCCAAGTTTGAAAGTCTGACTGCTGTTCACTGCTGTGTGGATAGCAACAGTTTTCACAAATATGACCAAGAGTTATTTCAAAAAAGCTTCAAATGTAGCTTTAACTGTATCATTTTTCCCACTCCTAATACTAAGGGTCCTCCATTCAAAAACTCCTACACAGGTTTTGAATGCAGAAGTTTTACTTTCTACAAAAAGAGGTGATTCTGCTCGGAATATGTAAGTTACTAGTCAGCAGCTGATAAACAAGCTGTTGATAATTAAACATGAAAACAAACACCTATTTCAAGCCTACACTAAAACTTTGCTCCATTAGAATCAGATCTTGCCTAAAAAATTGCAGAAAAAGGGAATGTTCAAACTATTTGAGAGATAATGTGCTGCAATGTGTGCCTGCAGTGATGAAGGATGTGATCAGACTTAAACTTCACATTAGTGCACTAAGCTGAAATATCCACTAAAGCATAATACTGCGCCTTTGGTGCCCATACCCTAAAACAGTATGAAGATTCCTCACTGATGCGCTCATTTAAATAACCTTGGCCAGTATTATGAATGATTTCCTCCTTGAATTAGAGATTATGTTTGTAAAGACAGCAGCAGGGATAAAGAGATTTGTTATACCTGCTTTGAGCTCTGGAGTGCATGTGTGAAGGTAAAATGGAAATTCTAATGGAGAGAAGCTGCACGGACTCTATTTGTGTTATTGGGTACATTGCTTATTTAACCTACTGACCCTTAAAACATTAATCTAAGTGAAGGACAGGGGAATGTTATCATCACACAAGAAAAACCTTGATTCTTCCAACTGAAACTTTTAGTCCAAATTGAGAATGATGACTACTTATCTCCACCAAAAGCAATGCATAAGCAGCAAACAATGAATGACATCATATTTATGAGCATTTCACAACCAGTGAAACTTCTATAAGGATCCATCTGATAAACACACGTGTGTACTCTGCTGTGCATTGTGGGCTCTGAATGTATGTGTGTGTGTGAGGCTGTCAATTATATCAATAGAGAAAACTGGATATGGAATCACCGTAAGCTTGAGCACTTGTGATTCGCCCAAATTGCAGCACTTAAATCCCATTTGAGTCTTGATCTGAGGGTTGTTTTTATTCATCAGGCCTCTGCAGACATTAGATACTCCATGACAAAACATCTTGAGAGCATTTTGCTTGTTCAGTGTGATGTATTTTCTTACGGAAATGAATCGGGGATGTAAGACTTGAAGGAATCGTGTGAATTCAGTGAGAGAGGAAGCAGATTTTCTGAGTAGGTTATGGAAAAAATTATAGGATTGTGAAGACTTTTATTTTGTTTTTTGGCATGAGGTTGTTGATGTAGAGTACGCAATTGTACAGGAGGCGGTGTGGGCACGGTATCTGAGCCAGTAGCCAAAGCTTTCGATTTACCGGTCCATCTATGTTACGACCGTCACCTATGGTCATGAACTTTGGCTAGAGAAGAATAAGATCATGGATAGCAGTGGTCTTGGAGGGTGATGAGCTCAGACATTCAGGGCGAGCTCGGAGTAGAGACACTGCGTCTTCATGTCAGTTTGGGTCAGTTGAGGTGATTGGGGCATCTGATCGGGATGCTTCAGTGGGCACCTGCCATTGGATCACGTCAAACTCTGGATGGATATATATTTTATCTGGGTTAGGAATGCCTGAAATGCCTGAAAATGGATGGATGGATGGATGGATGGATGGATGGACGGACCATTAAAACCACTGACAGGTGAAGTGAACAACATTGATCATCTTGTTACAGTGCAATGTTCTGCTGGGAAACCTTTGGTACTGACATTCATGTGTATGCCACCTGACACGCTCCACCCACTTAAACACCAGTGCAGACCAGGTACCCCCCATTATGGCAACGGCACTCCCCAGTAGCTGTAGCCCCCCAGCAGGACAATGCCCCTCCACACCACAGAAACTGCTCAGGAGTGGTCCGAGGAACGTGACAAAGAGATCAAGGTATTGACCTGGCCTCCGAATTCCCCAGATCCCCATCTGATCAAACATCTTTCGGACATGCTGGTACCCCACCTCACAACCCACAGGACTCAAAAGATCTGAAAGTAAAGACCTGATGCCAGACACCAAAGGACACCCCCCAGAGATCCTGTGTCCATGCCTTGACAGGTCAGAGCAAAGACTGGTCCAAGGAGCACCCACCGTGGATCAGGGGTACCAGATTGGGATCTGGGGTATTTGGAGGTCAGGTCGATGCCTTGAGCTCTTTGTCCCATTCCTGGGGTCATTCCTTGTGATGTAGCATGGCGCATTGTCCTGCTGGGGGGCCACTGCCGTCGACCAGTGCCATTAACATGAGGGGGTTTATTTTGTCTGCAACGGTGTTCGGATGGGTGGAGCACGTCAAGTAGCATCCACATGAATGCCAGGACCAAAGGTTTGCAAGCAGAACATTGCACTGTAACAAAATGATCAATGTTATCCACTTCACCCACCAATGGTTTTAATGTTTTGGCTGAGCGTAGTTATATTTAGAACATTTTATTTTAATATCATATTTACCATCTGACGGTGATTTCCAACTGGGAAATTGAGCAGTTCTATTGCTCTCTTCAAAGCCAGACTCCACTGAGACAAACAGTAATTTAACATCACTTAACACAAGAGCTGCTGGTCTACCGCTGCCCCAAACAATTAGTTTGTTGGTGTTATTGTTACGTTTCACTGCAGGTCCCCATCCACTGTACGTTGCCTAGCGTCTGTGTCGGCACCATGTGGCTTCTCTAATCTGGAGGCATGCTGACAAGCATCTACTGTATGTAATACACTGACGATGGGTGGATACAACCCCACGACAAAAACATCTGAACTATGCCTTTAAAGGTGGAACAACTGCCTGGCTCTGTAGCTGTTCTGAAAAGGTAATGCATCTCTGCCCAGTTTCATGAATGATTCATCCTCTCATTTTAAGTGTTTATAATGAATTCAGTTTGTAGAGGGCAATGCTTAGACCTTTGATCTCATAATCACCATTAGATCCTTGGAGTATAGATTAAATATTCTGGTGTTTACAACAGGAGCAGTCTATTTTTTTGTGTGTGTTATTATTTTAAGTGTATGACCGCAGCATTTTTCGCATCATTTCTTAGTTTACTTTCTGCACCTGCTCCTAATCTGGCCCTGCGCCACAAAAGGTGAGAGTCAGGAAGACATCCTCGTTGGGATGCCACGCAGCCGACACAGATTTCCAACATTATTGTGTCAGATTCACTTAAAAGCTTCTCGGTGAGCCTGCAGTATCTTTCACTTTTTGAACATTAAGATTTAAAGTCCTATCCCGGGGCTTCACGCTGGCCGTGTTTAGCTGCACTACAAAAGCGCTTTTTGTCAAAGCTATCGAGTCGTATTGTTAGCTAACTCCTCCTCTTCCTCCACATATCCCTTCTCCATGCAGTGTTAAGCAACACAAAGGCAAACAGCTGCGAGAGGAATCTGTCAAGACAAAGTCTAATCTATAGATATGCATGTGCATGGATCTGTGCGATTGTGTTCAAATGAATCAGGCATTTCCTTCATGCTGCTGATGCTTTTTAACAGACCAAAAAGAAGCATAATCCACATCCGGCAGTCTGTTCCGTCGCCTCATCTTTTGATGCAAAATCAATATCACACTGTAAATGATTCAGCAATGAACACAAATAAAACACTATTTTAATCTCTTTCTGCAAATACTGAATATGAGTTTATTTACAACATGTGATAGCCCATCACACAAATAATAATTGCCTTAAATGTATCAGAAATTGCTTTTGCATCACGCTGTGCTTCTGTTCTACATCATTTACACCACTTTCATTAAAAACACACTTGTGTCACGGGGCATACGCATGTTGGAATGTGCATGTTTGCATCATTTCCTGAAGAGATTTTCCTAATGAACAAAATCCAACATTAAGTCGTGATTGCAGCCTCATTGCACGTGAATCACCTCTCCCCTCTTTCGCCCTCTCCGTCTCCTTTTCTCTTCCCAGAATATGAGCGTACAGTATTTCACCACCACGGCCCATTTATCTGATCCAATCTCTGTCCTGTAATTGAAACTTTTATTGAGATGAAGGGGATAATAGTTGTAAATGTGCTAACCGGCGCCACACACCCGGACGTGATGTAAAACCATCCAAAGGCATAAAGAAGTCCGAAGTGTAAAATGCTGCCCACTCTTGTGTCATGTATCACGCTGCACCATTAGGACACTCACAACTGGCTGGCTGTGGCGTATGGCTCAGCCGGCGTCTCTGAGTGCAGTGGAGGACGTGCCCCATTATTAATAAGCACCTCAGTACACAAGACACCGTTTGATCACCCGTTATGACTCTCTTAAAGTCTGTCTTCATTACTTTTAAAAGGAAAATGGATGTGCGGTACATCAGCCATGCAAATTCAATCATGGAACATATGCTGAGACATTTGTGTGATTATAATCAAGCAGCTTGTGAAAAGTGTCTTGGGTGGAGGCTGCTGCTCGAGTTGTGTCACGTTATTTCAGTGACTTAAAGACGCACATGGTTGTTATGTAAAAACACGCCTGTCTGTCAGTAGCACTAATTGAGATGTGGTTTCAGCTGTATGGTGAAAGACAACTCAAAGGATGAGACAATCATTGCTCAATATTTGTTTGAAATGGTCAACAAATCCTATGATAAGACTGAAACCAACAATGTGTTCGTCCTTGTCCATGGCACTTACCTTGACAGAAGAGATAAAGCTTTGAAAATATATCACAAATATATAGTTTAATTTATCCTATCCTAGAGCAGCTCTTCACTGTCATTTTTATCAAACAGTTTTGAAATAAGGGAAAATTGTGCCCTAGTTTGGCACATTAGATGCTATTGAATATTTCTGGCAGCAGGGCAGTGTATGCATAGATTTATAAAGAGACCTGGATACAGCTTTGGGGGCAGACCTCGGTTCATTCCTATGAAAGTTCGGTAACACTTTACTTGAAGGTATCTACGTAAGAGTGACATGACACTGTCATAACTATGACATGACATGGTCATGAACCTGTCATGAACGTTATGTACATGTCATAAACGTTTATGACTGCTGTCATTAAGTGTCATTCGGTTTTTGTAACGACAAGTTGACATTGTTTGGGTTGTCTTGATTATGACAACTTGACATTAATTAAAGTGACATTACCAGAAGTTGTCTTTGTCATGACAAGTTGACATTAAATTTGTTTGGGATGTCCTTATAATGACAACTTGACATTAACCAGGATGACATTACCAGAAGATGTCTTTGCATCAATCATTATGTCAACTTGTCATAAACACAAAAATAGGTGCATTTCTTGTTAATGTCAACTTGTCATGACAAAGACAACTTCTGGTAATGTCACTTTAATTAATGTCAAGTTGTCATAATCAAGACAACCCAAACAATGTCAACTTGTCATTACAAAAACCCAATGACACTTAATGACAGCAGTCATAAACGTTTATGACATGTACATAATGTTCATGACAGGTTCATGACTGTGTCATCTCTTATGTCGATACCTTAAAGTAAAGTGTTACCAAATCTTTAGTGGTGGATGGAGGCGAAATAGCTCTATTTCCATGGTCTGGAGTTAACTGGATCTTCGGCATTGTTGGGCCCATAGAGCAAGCACACTGAAGACTTGCGGCAGCGGTGTGAAGCAGAGTGCAGCCAAACTTCCAAATTCGCTCTCCACTAATTTGAATGTAGATAAAATGACCTAATTGTGCGCTCCTCTAGACTTTCCATTGTAGTCATTGAACATGGGGTTCAAATCCCCATAGCGAAAGGTTTCATTTTGTGTGGGCTGATTTACAGAAGTCTCTTTCCAAATGTAAGTCTATGGGTAAAGTGTTTTCAGTTCCACTTTTGACCACTATGCAAAATTAGCTTCGAAGCCTTGTGCTGTTCCTGTTCCTCTTAGGTGTATGTGGGATAGGTGGTTAGTCGAGAGGGTTTTTATCTATGGGTTTGATAATAATAATGAAGGTTATAACATGGTTTGCAAGCTACAGGTAGCTAACAAATTAAAGTTTTATATAATTTAGGGCATGGCTTCTTTGAGCGACAGGCTATCTGTGAAGCATCATCACAGCCTATAAGTCAGATCCACCCTCTCGTTCAAGTACGGTCACAACAAGATGGTGATGACCAAAAGGCCGGACTCATGGCTTCAAAACTGCAGTATTAGTTTGTTCTCTCTTTTTTGTTGTTGGTGTTTTTATGTTTGCAAACCAGCTAATATCCCTCAAGGACTGGATTGAGTATTTGAACTGACTGTCGCTCATTTGGATGTTTTTGTCATCTGTACAAAGTTTTACTGGAGGCAGCTGAATCCCCAACCCTTGTCCTGACACGCATTCAGAGGTCATATCAAGTTAAAAACAAGCAAAACATTTTCATAGCCTGGGTTGTCTTAGACATTAATATGCATATTTGCTGAATCCCTCGGCTTCAGTCGCAAATCACAGGTCACAGGTTTCCAGTCTGATCTTTCTCACTGACCCGCTGAGCGTGTTCATGTGCAAAGAGGTGAGCGTCTGGCCTCTGTACTTGAATTGCTCAGCGGAACTTACCTGAGACTATGCAGTGTTTGCAGAATCCCCTCCTTATGGGCTGCAAAAAACACCTCAAACATTTGATGGATGGCTCCCGGGAAACCTTGTGGCCTCCAAATAAGCTATAATGTAATTCAGCTTCTTGTGTGATTTCCCTCCATGACCCTGTGCAAGGAACAATCGGCCGCTTTCAGCAAAACACGGTGCCAAGGTTCAAATATCCCGAAGGTGGGGGGAAAAAAATACACACCGACTGGAACAACATGACCCTAAAATAAACCTGATCCAAGGCTACCTTTCTGGAAAATGCTACATATGGCTGTAGAAACGCAGCTTAAGGGTGTTTATTACAAGACAATGTAGAGGAGAGACACATGATAGTTTTGCTTTGATGCAAAGCCTTCCATATGCTTAGCTTAGCATCATAAAAACACATAGAGGTGGTGTTTAAACCGTCTTTTCATCAAAATCCATTGATCCAATCCACATTAAAACAGTCTTACTTTGTACACTGCGGGTGAGATCAGGCATCGGTACATCAGCGTCTAATTAACCGCCTATTTTAGCATATGTGTCTGTCTCAGTAGTCCCGAACTGGTGAAACCTCCCATTGAACCAAAGCACCAGCAATGCACAAGATGCAGGCTGTGTTGGAAGGAGCCTCAACGGCCTGTGAGCTCGGTTGGACTCATCTCAGAGTCTCCGGATGATTGGCATGATTGGGTTTATCACAGGCATATCTGCTTTATTCCAAAACAGGACCATAATAGTGTGATAGATCATTACTTTTACGGTGTATATACACAACATTAGGCCAAGTTAATGGAATAATTAAAGGCTGTAACTGTGCATGCTTGGGTTAAAGCCACGGCTCCACAAGTTGTAAAATACCTTTGGGAAAACACGAATGAGTCTGATGCACAAGCTGTAAAGAACAGACAGAAATACTTTGTTCTCAATACTAAATAATGTGCGTCCATAGTGTATAAAGTTTGGTCTGAACACACATGAGCACACACTCTCTCCAGGGTTTCATCAACAGTAGTTTCCCCGCTTCCTTCAACCACTCCAACTCCTCCATCACGATCTAGAGGATGCAATCACACGCACCTGCTTTCACTTAATCACCTAATCACCCAGATCTGCAGCAACACAAGCAGAACAAAGAAAACGTTATACAAGCATCCATTTATTTCCGCAGTTATTCTAGCCATTTAACAGATGATAACTTTGCAGAACACAAAAGTACAAGCTGGAATTAGCCTGTTGTTCGGTAAAGTTGACTGATAAATGAACTAACTTTGGGCTGAAATCAATGATTTGACTCTGAGGGTGCACGGCTGAGCGGCAAGCCAACAAAGCAGCCTTTTCTCACAATGCATCAAGGTTATTTAATGTGGCACTGATAGAAAAACACAATCCTCCTTATACACATCTCTTCTTAAATACATCAGAAAAACTTCACAAGAAAAAAATAAGTTGTGTGAGTTTTTATATATATGGGTGTTTGATGTAGTTTTGCCATCTTTTAAAAATGTGAACTCAGTTAACTTCAGTCCATGAAGAATGTTCATCTGTTTTGGGTTCTCCACCATGGAGGCATGTGAGGAAAACAAAGTCTCCTTCGTGAATTCAAAGTATTCGATCCAGTCTGGCTCCGAAGTTGTCGAAATCCGGTGCTTGGGCAGTGACTTGCAACTTGACACCGATGAATGGGGTGGGTTGGAGGGGTGGTGGATGGGTCACCTGAGAAAGCAGTGGTTGTGTCCTGTAAGATTATAAACCCAAACCCTGTTCTTTTTTCCTAAACCTTACCACATGCTTTTGTTGCCTCAACCTCATATTGACCAATTGATTTTCATTAAGTTACCCCCCCCCCAAACTTGGGCTTGGTGAAAAGTAGTTCTAAAAAGTGTCTTCCTCTTCTTGATGTCCTGATAAAACCGCATGTTTAATATTATTGTATGTTCATCTTGGTTCATGCAAATAGTTAAGTTCAGTGATGTAAAAATTGTCAACAACCAATAGGTGTACTTTCTCAAGCACCAATCAGAAAGCAGAAAACCAGGTAGATATTCACTAACAAAGACCACACCAATAAGGGAAAGGTTTTGAATGATTTATTGCATATGATGGATTATGGGTTTGGAGGAAAGCGTGAAGGGGTGAGGATTGAAGGGCTGAAGGTATGAGGGTCGAGGGTCGAATGGATGAGGGAAGAAGGGATCAGGGATGAAGGGTTGAGGGTCAAAAGGCTGAGGGATGAAGGGTTGAGGGTCGAATGGATGAGGGATAAAAGGTTGAGGGATGAAGGGATGAGGGTCAAGGGTCGAATGGATGAGGGATAAAAGGTTGAGGGATGAAGGGATGAGGGTCAAGGGTCGAATGGATGAGGGATGAGGGTCGAATGGATGAGGGATGAAGGGATGAGGGATGAAGGGTTGAGGGATGAAGGGATGAGGGTCAAGGGTCGAATGGATGAGGGATGAGGGTCAAATGGATGAGGGATGAGGATCAAAAGGATGAGGGATGAAGGGATGAAGGGTTGAGGGTCGAATGGATGAGGGAATGAGGGTTGAGGGATGAAGGGATGAGGGTCAAATGGATGAGGGGATGAGGGATAAAGGGTTGAGGGATGAAGGGATGAGGGTCAAGGGTCGAATGGATGAGGGATGAGGGTCAAATGGATGAGGGATGAGGATCAAAAGGATGAGGGATGAAGGGTTGAGGGTCGAATGGATGAGGGGATGAGGGATGAGGAGATGAGGGATAAAGGGTTGAGGGTCCAATGGATGAGGGATGAGGATCAAAAGGATGAGGGATGAAGGGATGAAGGATTGAGGGTCGAATGGATGAGGGAATGAGGGTTGAGGGATGAAGGGATGAGGGTCGAATGGATGAGGGGATGAGGGATAAAGGGTTGAGGGATGAAGGGATGAGGGTCAAATGGATGAGGGATGAAGGGATGAGGGATAAAAGGTTGAGGGATGAAGGGATGAGGGTCAAGGGTTGAATGGATGAGGGATGAGGATCAAAAGGATGAGGGATGAAGGGATGAAGGGTTGAGGGTCAAATGGATGAGAGGATGAGGGATGAAGGGTTGAGGGATGAAGGGATGAGGGATGAGGGATGAAGAGTTGAGGGACAAAAGGATGAGGGATGAAGGGTTGAGGGGCAAAAGAATGAGGGATGAATGGTTGAGGGTCGAATGGATGAGGGGATGAGGGATGAGGATCAAGGGTCGAATGGATGAGGGATGAAGGGATGAATAGTTGAGGGTCAAATGGATGAGGGATAAAGGGTCAAGGGTTGAATGGATGAAGGGATGAGGGGATGAGGGTCAAGGGCCAGAAGGATGAAAGGTTAGGGATGACAGGGTAAAGATCAAGGGATATAGAATGAGGAATGAAGGGATGAAGGTTTAGGGACAAAGGGGTAGAAGACTAAGGGTTGGGGTGTTGGTAGCGTAGTGGATAGTGCCGGCGCCCCATGTACAGAGGCATTGCCTCGCTGCAGTGGCCGCGGGTTCGAATCCGGCTCGCGGCCCTTGGCTGCATGTCAGTCCCCACTCTCTCTCTGTCTCCCCATTTCACCTTCTGTCCTGTCAATAAAGGCAAAAAAGCCAATAAAAATAATCTTTAAAAAGGAGACTAAGGGTTGATGGATGAAGGCTGGGCTCCTGGGTAGCAGGTGAGCACGATGGTCTATGTGTTGAGTCAAAGGCAGGAACGCAGGAGGGATCCCGGGAGTGAAATTGAATGGGGGAGTTGTCTCTTCGTGAGCTCAGCTTCGGATAGATCCACCACTGGTTCCTGCATGCAGAAAGGAGCAGAGAAAAAGATGTAAGAGGTGAGAAGGGATTGGGCAGGTGGGATGTGAGAAATGTGTCCAAGAGAAAGAGAATGCATCAGGTGTGCTTAAATACTATTTGGCGGAAATGGAATTTGTTCAAGGCGTGGTCCTTGTTCCCGAACCTAGCTATAAAACTACATGAAAACATGGAGGGAACGCTGGGGTAGGTGCAAGAATGTAAACTAGTCTTGGTCCCCTTGGACTGTGGGACACAAGGAGAAGCTGGTGGAGTTGTGGAGTGAAAAACAGTCATTGTTTAATCCTGTGTGTATCTGATCAATCAACCAGTGCTCATTTTAGTGAGAAATGTTAATTTTTGAAATGATGTGGATGTCAGTCTCCTCCCACTAAAATAGTTCGGCCAACCAACAACGGTTGGCAGCGAGTTTAGGCGACAAAATCCAAAATGCAAAGTTTGAATGCAAATATAGTTTAACTCTATGGATTATATCAATGCCGAATTGACAACAATACTGTTGACCTATGATGCCTTTTATCTTGTGTGTCTAGAGTTATGTGAGTTGTTAAAATGGATGGAGCAGGATGGGAAATAATCTCAAAAGTAATCCAGTTGTCGTCTTGCAAATATTGATCCTGCAAGCACCCCAGTCTTTGAAAAAATCTTAAAGTCTGTAACTAAAAACTCACTTTGTTTTCAGATGTGAGAGGCCGTCAGACTTGAATCCTTTAAAAGTCTTTCCAAAGTCTTCTAGTGTACATTAGGCATTACATGACCAGGTATCTGTAAACCTCTGTGATTCACTACAGCCTGCCCTATCTTATTGTATTTCCTATCCACATTCAGAAAGCACAGGGGTCAGAATCTGTGAGGTCTTACCGTGCAGACAATTGCATTGCGGCGTTGTGGCGATACCACACTGAGCGAAGATCTGAGGAAATCATCTCCAACCTTTGAAGTTACTCTTTCCCCGCTTGTGAAGTCTTTGCCGCCTCATAGCTGAGCTCGCGCGGTGGGGAACAGGCCCCGCCAAAGAGAAAGAAAGGGCGCCTCAGCCCCCAGGGTCAGTCCACGCATAATGGATTGTTGAGCTGCAGCCAAACTTATTGTTCGGCTTCAAGTGTGTGTGAGTGTGTGTGCTTTTGGGTGATATTCTGCATATGCAAATTACATGTTTGAACCTGTCCGTGTGTGCAACACGAGGCGCGGGACTTACACATCATTAACACAAAATTAGCAAATTATAATTGCATGACTGTTTCCCTGAGGTCAACCTTGAATTGGACTGAATTTTTAAAAAAAAAAAACTCCTCCCCTTTGTCCTGTATCCTTTCCATCTTCTAATTTGCCAAGCATAATTATCAGAACATGGCTGCGCTATTTGCAATTGTCAAATACAATTAACTAGCGCCGCCTGATAGCAGTGCCTCCGCATCCTAAGTTGTCAGAGGAGATACAAGGAGTGAAATCCTCTTTGGCCCCACATGAACTCTTGCTGATAATGATGTGCGGAGTGTAAAGAAATGTAGCCAGAGGCTGTGGCAGATTTCCTCGCAGCTCCTATCATAATCACAGCGTCTAAACAGTTGTGCTGAAAATTTGGTGTTGGGAGTTCAGGTGCAAGTGAGATACTAAGTGAAAAGAGATGATAATGGGCAAAGGGAGTGAATAAGTGATTTTGTGCTGAGAATGAGGAAAGCTTTCTCTTCCACCTTGCGAGCGAAGAGTCTTCAGTCGCAGCAAATGGCTGTCTCCTGGAAACCAGAGAGACAGAGAATGAGGAAGAGTGACACAAAGAATGACTTTAATGGACAAGAGGAAAGGAGAAAGAGGGGAAGAAAGAGACAGAGATGGAGTTTAATGGAGAGGAAGAAGGTGGTGCATATCTCTGGCCACTGATAGGTGACAGAGATAGCAGATTTTCTCCGTGGCCCAACAGTGCTGCCAGGTCTGGACTGTTGGGCCTCTGAAGTCCGGTTCACTCTGCGGTCAGAAGCAACAACAGCCATCTCGTCTTCTGTTTGGCTTCACCCCAGACACTCATATTGAATGCAGACAAGAACTATTTGTCAGAGCAAAATGGCAGATCAAAGAGCTGCGTGCCAGAATCCATGGTTAGAGAATAGCAAATGTAATCACAATCCCTAAAAAGAAACATATTGCTTGGCAACACTAATGTCCCCCTTGAAGTTTTTGAATAACTGTGAAAATGCCCTTGTCGAGCCGCAGAGCTGAGTGATTTTAAATTCACTGTCTGTCACTTCTGAATGAGGTTTTTTTTTTTTCTTCTTTTTTTTTTAATAATGGTGTGCAGTATGAATGGGAGTCTTCTTGTTATCCTTGCGGTGCATTGATGGTTTTTTGTGATATGAAATCAGAATGAAGTCAAATGAAATGTGGCTCACACTGATTGATGAGTGATTGAGTTGAGGACTTTGGGATTGCCATATTACATGCACACACAGGAAGAGTCAAAAAAAGCAGAGCTGATTCATTTACACGTAGCTACATCGTGAATCTCGGGTGAATCCGACACCTATTTGATACACATTTCTTTAAAAAGCGTAAATGCAACTAAAAAGCATTAGAGATGGATTTTAACCCAAGTGATTTAAGACAGATGGTCTCTGAAAGTAGCTTCTTACATGGTCTTGCCCCAGTAATAATGTCAGCTAAAGATATACTGAAATAACACTGAAATCAGCCTGTCTTTTTCCCATTGAATTAATGTGATGGGACCAAAGTGTCTCAAAGAAACTCCTTTAAATTGGGGCAAAGGACAAAATTACTACCTGCACCCGTTTTCTGAAAGTCAACGGATATGGACGAAACAGAGCAGTGACAGCAGACACTGTGGGAGCAGTGTAGCCCAGTTCAATCGAGACACAATCGCAGGATATGACGGACACTTAAAAAATGGCAAAACAGAACTAATCTGCAACGTAGTGAAAAGAACTCTTTGTCCACATATCGTAGTGTATTTAATCCCCAGACCACCAGCGTCTAGAGCATCTCGAACGTTGCCCCCTTTCTAGACATTCTAGCATCTCGAACGTTGCCTCTGTTCTAGACGGTATTATCACATCTTCCTCCGCCGTTGCCACGTTTGCCATTGTCAGAAATGTTTTACTCTTCCTTCTAGTGCCATCAAGTGCAGTGGTTCCCAACTGGTCCAGCCACTGGATCCATATATCTCTGTACTCTTCAGGTCAAGGTACATACAGTGTAATACATTCAGCATCATACCTGAGTTTGGCCATGTCATCGAGCTGGTTTGCTAGCTCTGACAAGTAGCTGTCCATTAGTCATGCACTCTACAGCAGTACAGTTTCCTGCTGTAGCTGTCCATTAGTCATGCACTCTACAGCAGTACAGTTTCCTGCTGTAGCTGTCCATTAGTCATGCACTCTACAGCAGGAAACTGTACTGCACTTCAAAATAAAAGTCACTTTTCTTGAAAATAAAGTATGTTTTTTACAAACTTGACCCATTTGCGAGTCACTTGCGGTGCTTTCAGAATGGGCTGACCCACTGGTTGAGAACCAATGATCTAATGGATGTATCTTTGCCAAGGTAAAGGACACATTCAGGGATGTAAAGGGAGTATGAATGAGCCTTCCTACATCGTACACATAAAAGTTTAGGTACCAACAAAATAATACCATATTTCAACCATGTATTCAGAGGGTCTACACCAGGGGTCGGCAACCTTTACTTTTAAAGAGTGATTATTGGCCAAAAAAACAAGAGTCTAAAAAGCTGCATGTTGCTCCAGGTTGCCGACCCCTGGTCTAAACCTACCCTGTAAAAATAATAGACATTGCCACCATATAATGAGGCTACCATGATGTCCCCCACTGGTTTGTGCATTCCTGTTTTGAACCCTCAAGTTCGGCATTTTAGCCGACACCATCTGAGTTCTTTGGAACCAGAAGTGACTAAATTTGGACGACAGGTTGGAGCTGCCTCATAAAGCCTTGATAAAACTTAAATGGGTGGGTTACATAATAATCAACCCCTCATACAGTTTTCATGAATGGGGAAATTATTTAAAGAGACCAAAACTGTCTTTTGTAGCAGGCTCTTATGTTTATTTCTGGTGCAAAGTTGGGCATTTTAACATGGGGGTCTGTGGGGATTGACTCACTTTTGGAGCCAGCCTCAAGTGGCCATTAGTGGAACTGCAGTGATAGTGACCCTGGACTTTAGACAGTAAATTCTGCTGCTTGTAACACGGTGTGTTTGACGTTTGTGTGTTTCTATTTGGACGTGTTCTGACTCAGAAGATGTTGTGTTACGTTTGGGCTAAATAGTGTCAATGGGCAGACAGGTTTGGGGAGCATAGTGAGGGGAATCATTGTTGCAATGATTTGGACGTTTTATTGAGCATATATGAATATTGTATTCATTTATACTCCTACTCTGACTTCTTCTCTGAACACTTGCAATCACAAAAAAACACATAACCTGCTTTTGTAGCAGTTATCTGATCCCTAATCAGTGCAGCTATTTAATGATCTCAATGGGTGAGAGTGGCGTGACTGAACTCCTGTCTCCTTCATAGTCCCTCAGTGCGAGTGTGCTTAGACATCACAATGTTGTAGTTCAAACAGCCTGAGGCGCATTACCACCACCACCTGGACTGGATTTGCATCTATACAGCAAAAGCAAGAAGGATGCAATCAGATTTGTGACCTCCAACAGAGGTCAGACTAAGTGTATTAAATCATATTTGGATTTTTTCCGGATATGAAACACTTGAGATGACAAGTGTAAATGAGGCCTATGTGCCGTGTGTGTGTGTGTGTGTGTGTGTGTGTGTGTGTATGTGTGCATGCATTCCTTCTCGCTTCCTTAACTGCCTCTTGGGGTTTGATTTCCACACAGCATCGCATTAACAAGGGAAGCACGGCGGGCATGCTTGTTCAATCACTCTCATTTCCCACATCACAGGGGACCTGAACTGCTCATCTCCACACTGAACTGAGAATAATTCTGCATGTCAATATTGCTCACGCTGGTTAACTATTCTGCTGTCGCGTCGTATGGCCACAGACCTGTACTCCTGATCAACACCTCATTAAGCACACTCAGGTCTGCTTATAGTCCAATTTGAAGCAGATTTCCCAAGACAGCCAGATCCCATAGAAATGGACGAGGTCAACACACACACACTCACACATACACAAAGTATGAGTAATGGCGGTGCTTGCTCAGATCCATCTCTTCAGTGTCCCGACGGGAAACGTCTCTTTTATGACTTTTAAGGAGATTACTTCTTTCATTTGGACTAGCTATGGAAATCCCTGATCTCTGTTTGCACTTGTGCAATGGCCAATGTGAGGCAAATTGGTTTTGAGACGGATCACATCAGAGACATGACGATACATTCCAATCCAACACACTCCTTGTAAAAGAGGCAAATACATCCCCATCGCCGCCAGAGAAAAGAATATTTTTATTGTATCTGGGCCCCTTTTACAGAGAAGATATCGGTTCACGACTATGACTGGTAGAAAAATACAAATTTTAATCTTCTCTGGGCAATCAATATGATACAGCTGAGGAACCTTAATAGAGATTTTGCTTTATCAATTATACAGAGGTAGCTGTCCACTTTAATGCCTCTGGTCATTTTAATTACTGCGAGCAAGGATGAAAATGAAAAGGTAGGGTCATGTTTTTTGAGTCTCCTGTCAATACATGCTGCAAATAGAGCCGTACTACCAATGTAAATGATGGGAGGAAAATATCCAGTCCAAAGTCGAGGCGAAAAATTGGATTACAAAGCTTCAGCCGTCTCGCACAGTCAAACTTACTTTTTTAAATTTTCTTGTTTGTATATCCAGGAAAGCCTTTTAAGATTACAGATCAGTTTTACAAGACGATCATGACCAAGCTGAGCAGCATGAATAATAAAAACAGTCATGTGGAAAATTTCATTGGTTTTGAAAACATTACTTTTTTTTTGATATTCTGGTCAATTCCCTCAGTCTCAATCATCAAAGCAGCTCTGAAACACAGCTAGTCTCCAAGCCACTAATGGCGCATTTAAAGTGCAGCAGTAATCTACAATTGTTCACATTCTAGTCATTTAGCTGCTGGATGTTTCTCACAGAAACCTGCAATAGAGACGAGATTGCCAAAATCTTCCATGACCGAAACTGCAGGCGAGTACTAAAAGGGTCAGAGGAACAGCGTCAGGAAATTCTCCCGTCCAGAGGACAAAGAATAAAGTGCAGGTTTCTCTCAAGTCGTCCTTGCTGTTTGTCGTTTTATGCAAACAGCGTGATGATTTGCACAGCCGTAACCACTGACAACACAAGATATGCAAATGATTCATAGCGATCGGGAAGTTCTGTTATCCCTTCGTCATAATCCTCTGAAGGAGATTTTTCTTGTGCCTCGCTGAGATTTTACTCTGCTTTATGAAATTAGAAAAAAGAAAAAAAAATGGCTTAAATGTGCTTGAGAACTTTTGGGTTGAGTCACTATTTCCACTGATGAGGTGATAACACAGTCCATGCACCCACTGGTACCTCAATCTGTATACCAGACCGTGATCATAAGAAATCTTATCGTCCTCAATTAGCATTTCACTGCATGCATGTGGAGTCGTTCTATACTTCCTTGCAATCAGCCCTGAGCCATATGCTCGCAAATATAATGAGGGACCTGACTGTTCTCGCAGGTACAATGCAGTTCATATCATATTATAACACCTGCACTTATCAGGAGACTTAGGAACCACAGCACAGCCATCAGCTTACCATAGGTGTGTATAGTATTCAGCACTGCAGCGGTATGAGGTCCCTTAGTGCAAGGTTGCCATGTTAAAATGAGTCCTGAGGCTCCGGCAATGAATGTTTTCTCAAAAGTGTAGAATCTATGCTATTTCTGAAAGAGATCTGGGGCCAGTTGCACAAAGCACCTGTTGTTTGCTCCTGTTGACACTATGGCATTAAAGGGTTATGTGAAATACCTTGCCAATAACTTACTGGAAGAACTTGATGCATAGAACCAGTGAGCAATCATTAATTGTAAAGGGTTGTTTGATCCATTCCCAGGTGGTCACAATTATAAATGGTAAAATTTAAAGTGCTTGTCATTAAGCGTGTCCACTGAGCCTGGTTTCACTCCGAAGTTGTCGAAATCCGAAGCTTAGGCAGTGACTTGTGGTATCAGAAACCAATGAAAAAGGGTGTCCTTGAATGTCAGCATGATCCGTGGCCGGTTGCTGTTATATTCTAAAGTTGCCCAGCAGCGTCAGGGGGAAACGTGGCGGGACAAGGATGAAAGTTAAGGCGATGAATGTCCAAGTGAGGCGGTCAGAATTGGTGCTGGATGGGTCCAACAAACACAAACTTTAACCCGAGAGTTTTTGGGTCTCGTAAGATCCTAAAGCCAAACCCTGTTCTTTTTTCCTGAACCTAACCACTTGCTTTTGTTGCCTAAACCCAACCATGTGTGTTTGTTGTTGAAGGAAAAGAGACATCAATTTGCGGTGTTGTAGCGACATAGTGCGTTAAAACGGAAGTGTATTTTGAAAGAAGACAATGCTTGTAACAGACGAAACCTGACATGATGTCCCAGAACATCAACAACCAACGCACCCGGAGTACCTTGCATGTCATTCGTGGACGTGGAAAGTCCATAACCAAGCACGTCAATACGTGACGAGGTCGGAGTGAGAGTGTGTTGGTCCATTTGGTTTTTCTGGTTGTGAAACACTCTTCTCTGGATGCCTTAATTTTTCTCATTTATCTCAATAAACTCACCATTTTGCGGTCAAGATGGAGTCAGACGTACTTTATGTTGTTGTTCTTACTTTGGTTACGTAGGTTCCTTGTACAATGGGTTAACAAACTTTGAGTAATTCAATAAGTATAGGACCAAGATAAGGAGAAAACTTAAATCCTTAAGTAAACATTTTAAGGAAACCTTAAGGACAAGACTTGAGGATGTTTTGTGGAACTGATTTTTTTTTTTTTTTTTCGAGAAAAATCGTAACTTAAGGTGCTTTGAGCAACTGGCGCAACCAATAATTGAACATATGTTAAATGTTCTTCTGTTGGCCTGACATTAAATTACTGAATACCACATTAACTTGGCATTGTTGGAGATCCTTGCTTTGCAGTTAGAGCCCAGATAAGTACGGCTTGGATTCAAATGTAGCAGATTTGTCAGCGAAACATTTATTCTGTGAACTCTACTCCAGCATAGTATAACAAAAATAGGCGTCAAGATTTGTAATGCTGTATATGCCAAATAGAGTGGTGCAGGGACATTTTGTTTAAATGTTTTAAATCCTGTTTTTCACAAGCTAAAATTAGCATTGTCACAGTTAACCATAGCTGTAAATACACCGTACTCACTAAGCTAGCAGCTAGCTTTAGGGTTAGCTCCACCCATTCATCCAAATATGGTCACCTGTGGCTCCAAAAAAACAAAGTGACAGTCAAAAAAATGCCAAACTAGGGGCTTGAAAATGAGAGTCAATGGGTGACATCACGGTGGCTATGTCCATTATAGAGTGCTCCGGGAATGACGTTTTTCTGTAGGCTAGTGTTGCCCTGGTTCCCTCGACAAAAAGCAATTGACATTTTCTCATTGGATTTTGCAAATGCAATCAAGTTAAATGAAAGCCTGACATTTACAAAACACTAACGTTAGGCTAAAATAGAACTACACTACAGTCACATGACTTCAACATCACCACCACAACAAGGCTGTAAAGCTGTGCTCAGTTTTAGTCTCATTTATTCACTTGTTAGCAATCGCCTTTTTTAAGAAACCTAAAAGCTTCAAAATTCATAAGTGGGGTGTTTCCTGGCTTATTTAATGCCATAAAACAAAACGTGAAAGTCTCTTAAGCTTGTGTTAAGTGCAGGCATCTTACCAAAAACCCTTAAAACAACCCCACTGACTTCAATTTGATGGAACTGGAAGTACAAAAATGCTAACTCATCTCCATGTTTTGGGGTTTGGGTTTCTTGCAGCACTCTTTTTCTCTCCTGCCTGTGTTACGTAACTTAAAAACATGAACAATACACATGTTTTACCTCTGTGGATAGCAGTTTTGTCACAGGCACCATGTGTTATCCAGGGGGAGCATGCCCTGTGAACTCCTAGTGTGTCCGCCCCTGGAACTCATAATGGACAGTTTAAAAAATGGAACAAATTGATGCAGCAGAACCAGAAATATCAGGATTTTGTCTTTATTTTTAATTCCACACCATCTATTTTCTGGGCACTGACATTACCCACAATGCCATGAGTTTTTAGTTTCCAAAACAGCTTGCAGGACGAGTTTTTGTGCATGAAAAGGGCAATAAGTTACTCGGATGTTAAGGGACTCTGAGATGTTTTTAAAAGTCAGTTTTCAAATATGACAACTATGATTACCTTTAACAAAAAAAAAAAAAAAAAAAGGCGCTCTGTCTGCTGAAGGGCAGTCGGGCAGATAACAGGAGCACCGGTGGACCCTCTCTGTTCACACGCCTCCTCCTGGCAAAACTTCATCATGGCAATTGCCGCCTATTTACTTTGATCTACCTCGACTGTGACAACCAGGGATTAACGGATAGTCGGGGATACGATGTCATAGAGGATTTAGGGATAGATTTTTGATTTACTCGAGCTCGTCCCGTTTGTTTCTGGATGAGACATGCGGGAGTTGACCTCAAAAAAAACTATTGGATTTGGGTATCCTAGCAACGACTGGAAAATGGAGCAATAATTGTGTAAAAGGCGGCGACAGACAAGTCTGTCACAACAAGTACAGTTTTACCTATCCTTCCTGTGTCCTCAAAGGAATAACGCGCTGTCTTTTCATTCACAGTCGAAAATTATACTTCATATCCATAATATCCAATACTTACCGCGGAGAAAGTGCATTTATTATTGCAGCTGGCCTTATAGAGCATACGTGCTGGGTTTACTAGTGTTACATAACATTTATTATTATGCATGAACCTATGTGGCCTTTGTTTGAACTGGCTAATCAGCCCCAAACCATTTGCTTATGACAAAGGCATCAGATCTGAAAGCTTGCCTTGGATTGCAGAGATCAACAGCGCTGAGCCGAGTCAAACAACAGACATGTTTGAGCACGCCGGCCTTCTGAGTCGGGCCCTCCTTTTAATCTGGCCCCTACACGGCGGCGAACTCAGCGGCTCTGAAGGGCCAAATCCCAAGATTGAAAAAGCTTTATCTCCAGATTTCCAGTCAAAACTTCCAGCAAATCCTCCGCTCTCCCTATCCATTTCCTCCTCCTCCTGCGCCTCGGATTTGCTCTCTTTTTTTGCTTATTCTTCCTTTCCTGCCATACATGCTGATTCCTCGACAAAATAATAGCTGTCTTTTCAGTGATCCACTCATCATGTGGTTTTTTAGCACATGGAAAGTACACATGCAGGATGAGCTAAAACCTTTCGTTGTACTAGTGTAAATAAATCATAATAAATGACACATCAATCCTATAAAAATATTTGTCTTTGAAAGTAAATGATTGTTCCGTCTCTTAAACCTTTTTGCTATTGTATAATACAATATTTACTGTTTGCCCAGGCAGTCAATTCATAAAGCAAATGTAATATTTAACAACAAATAGTTCACTGTATGAATAGTCGGCTATTACTGCCACAGCAGTGTACTGTTTGTCACTGTATTTGTTCTCTCTGTCTGTCTCACTCAGCTCTATACAACCAGTAATAAGCTGCGTAAGTGAATAACAGTGAAGATGTCAACCCCGGACTTTTTCTTTCTTCTTTTTTTTTCTTCTCCACACACTTCGGAGAGACCCGTAATCCCCCCCGAGACATGAATGGCAGTGTCACCAATCATACGCAGCACCAAATAGCCAATCAGATTCCTCACTGGTGTGAGACAGAGATAACACAGGAAACATCTTTTTCTTCTATTTATGTCACAGTGCGACTGCAGGACGGGAGGAAAAGAAAAAAAAAAACGTGACGAGTCACATGTGACAAGTGACAACTGGAAATTACTGATAGAACTTTGGCGATGTCAACATGTCTTCAATTATTGATTAGGTTTCAAATGGTGACACAGACACACACGCGTACGCCAACACATTCCCAATAAAGACACAGAAAAATATCTGGAGAGAAGCATCACAGACAAATGGAAATAATGTGGATGACAGTCATATTTTTAGTGATGGTAAATTTAATGTAGTGAAAAAATTCTGCTTTTAAATGTTACATTGGGGTTGTTTTACGAGACAATGCTTTTGCAAATACAAAAAAGAAGTTAACAAAAAAGTTTATATTAATATTTAATTCTATTAAGCACTCAGTGGTGATATTAGTAAAGTGATAGCCAGAGGAGAATGTGTTCAACAATGAACCACACATCACTGAAAAAGAACAAAGAAGTTACTTCAAGTAAAATATTTTATTTAATTAAAATGACATGAAAGGCAAATGGAATATAAATATGGGCGCACATAAGTTGTTTTAAATGATTTAATTATCAAAAATATTAAGACAAGAACACTGACTTTGAGAAAAGAGGAAATTAAATTAAAATTTCAAACGTTTATTTTATTTAAATGTAAATTTTAATTTGAGTCTGATGTGAATGCAAAATATTAAAAAGTCAATGTTCCAGTGAATAATTTACACTGATTGTACACAGTGTACATTAAGTACAAAAATACAGTACTGTAGGAATTGTGCACTACCTTAAAAGTTCATATTAATTTTTAATTTTATAAGCACTCAGTGGTGATTTTAGTAAAGTGACAAGATTATACATAATGTTCAAAAATGATTTAAAGAACCATACATCACTGACAAATAAACAATGAGGTTATTTCACGTAAAATATCTTAATTAAAAGGCAAATGGAATATATATATATGTATGTATGTATGTATGTATGTATGTATATATATATATATATATATATATATAAATATAAAACAGGCTCAAATTAATTGTTTTAAATTATTTAATCAAAAATATTTAAGACAGGAACACATTAATGGAGACTGGGAGAAAAGAGGAAATACAATTAAAATGTATATTTTATTTAAATTTATATTTTCGTTTGAGTCTGAAGTGAATGCAAAATATTAAAAGTAAGTGCTTTAATAAGTGATTGCACACATACAAGTATACATAAAGTACAAAAACACCCAACAACAAAAAAAAAGAACAGGTTTTCACATTCCAAATTTAAATTTCACATGTGAATTATGATATTCCTCATGTGTAATGTCCCCAAAATTACAAATGCCTGCAAAAAATATAGTTAAATTAAATGTAAAAAGTGTACATTTAACATGCTTCACATGTAAGATGACATCTGAGATTCAGTTCAATTTAATTCGGTTCAATTGAATTTAATTCAATTCAATTCAATTTTGTTTATATAGGCCAATATCACAAATCATGATTTGCATGAAAAAAATAGTAGACACCTCAGGAAGAGCAACTGAGGAGAGATCCCTCTTCCAGGATGGACAGATCAACATAAAAGACACTGTCGTCTACATATGTAGAATATTAAACAAGCATGTTCCCATAGCATGTGAATCTTTGACATGTACACATGAGCCAATTTGTGAAGTTTACTCATTTCAGTTGTGCGTCAGAAGCAATTAATTTTTTCCATTGTAAATAATTTGTGAATATTGTAAGGACATTTTCACTGTGAGCCTCCACCTGCTGCGTCTTTGTGACATTATATTTGTAAGAATTGAAGCCCACTCTATTATCTAAAAAAAAAATACACTCAAAGACAATAAACACGCTTTTCCAAAGATAAGGAAAGCTGAGATCGAGACAAAATGTGAAATAAAAGATCCAGACATGGATGACGGTGAAGGCGAGACCACATTTAATACAGAAAGATGAAGAAATTGAAAACAAAAGTGAGCTTTTGGGGGGAGAGAGAGTGAGACAGAAGGAACAACAGGCTGGTTGTTGTAGCCCACAGCTAGTGCCGGTTTCCCTGCGCCTCCACCAGCAGCAGCAAGAACATATTACATCATTAGTAGTGCATCATTCCGTGCCGAGGCTGATTCTGCCCTCCTTCATCTCCCCCTCTAACTCTACTTTGTCATACACACATGCACTCCCAAACACATTTTTTCTGTTTATCTTCTTTTACTGAACTTTCTTTTCACGCTGCCTCATCTTTACTTGTTTTTTCTTCACTTTCAGTCTGTCAGATAAGCTGGATGTTGAGCTGTGTTACAGTATGTGTGTGTGTACTGCACAGCTTAGATTTTTTTTAAGATGTATACTTACACATGTTGTGCAAGTGTATACTACAGACAACATACATATTGTATGACTCTGACATCATCCTCCGTCAGTTCTTTCAGTATCTCTTTGTGTGTACACATGTTCCTGTGAGTGTATCTAATCCCAGCAAGGTCTCACCCCCCCCCCCCCCCCCCCTCCATGGCCATCACATGTAATCAATGGAAGTGGACACATCTGTGATGTCAATCAGTGAAAAAAAAACAGCACCCACAGAGTGGTACAGTTTGAAGTAGGATCCCTGCTGAGAAGGCTTCAGGGCTTCTACAAAATCAGTACACTGTGGCTAGTTTGCTTCTTTCATCATTACAGCTGTTTTGCAGCATTCTGTAGGGTCAGGCAGAACATAATTTGTATTGTCAGCATCCTAAGAAGGCCTTCTCAAATATTTATTTGCTAGCTTAAGCCTTTTTATCTAACACTGCAGGTCAGTTGTAGCCCGGCATTCACAGACTAATTTACAAGTATGAATTAGTCTGGTGCCTCTAAGTTCATTCTTAATTTCGAGGGGGCGTTCTAAGCAGGCCCAGAGATTTAAGACTCTGGACACAATTGGATGGACTTACAAACCAATCATAGCAACAAAATGAAACCTACAACCAATGAGAGCAAAAAACCAAGACCTACAATCAATCAAATGTAGCCTAATACCAATTAACAAACAAAACATGAACTACAAACATTCAGAGCAACAAAACGTGACCTACAACCAATCAGAGAAACAAAATGTGATCTACAACCAATCAAACATAACCTACAACCAATGAGGGCAACAACACATAACCTAAATTTAAATCAACAAAATGTGACCTACAACAAATCAGAGCAACAAAATGTGACCTACAACCAATCACAGCAACAAAATGTGACCTACATTCAATCAAACAAGCCCCTTAACCAACTAAAGCAACAAAAAGTGATCTGCAACTAATCAAATGTGACCTACAACCAATAAGAACAACAAAACCAAAGACAACAAGACATACAACCAATCAAACATGCTGTTCAACCAGCCAACCCAACAAAAAGTGATATGCAACTAATCAAACATGACCGACAACCAATCAAGCAACTATTCAAGACCTACAACCAATCACAGCAACAAAACATGGCCTACAACAATTTAATCAACAAAATGTGACCTAAAGCCAATCAAATGTGACCTACCAACCAATCACAACAACAAAATGTGACCTACAGCCAATCAGAGTAGCACCGATCAGGTGCGACGTACAACCAATCATAGTAACAAAATGTGACTTACAACCAATCAAACATGCCCTTCAACCAACCACAGCAACAAAAAGTGACCTGCAACTAAACAAACATAGCCTAGAACCAATCAAAGCAAAAAGAGCGACCTGCAACTAATTAGAGCAGCCTAGAACCAATCAAAGCAAAAAGAGCGACCTGCAACTAATTAGAGCAACAAACATGCCCTTCAACCAACCACACCAACAAAAAGTGATCTGCAACTAATCAAATGTGGCCTACAACCAATCAGAGCAACAAAACCAAAGAGCAATTTACACCTGAGCTTGCAAATTTGCCTGGTTCCAAGGCTACATCAGTTGGGACTAATTAGGAAGAAGAAATTAAGCAACAACAAATATGTATTTATGCTGGCACAGAACATCTAATAGTAAAGCCATGCCACTGTGAGGTTCATGTTTCTTCTCAGAGCAATTTAACTTTAAGAAGCTGGCATACAGCAGCTTAATCAAAGTTAGAGCGTTTGGTCAAGGTTGCAGACAGCAAGACTGTCAACAAACATGCTTACTGGAGGCCTTCACTGTTTCAAAATGTGAACATCTGCAGAAGATTTTTACAAAATAGCCTATGTATGAAAAATTAGTGTTTATGTGTAGACAATGTAATTTCCACTTCCATCCACATGATTGCCAAGGGTGAATCAGTTAAGGTGATGAGAACACATGCAGCTAATCAGTAGATCTGAATTTCAATCTGTCAGCACTTTACAAAAAACTAAAACCAAGTCTCTTCTTGCTGCAGCCTTTAATCACTTTAATTGATGTGGAGGTGGTCGAAGGTGTTTGTGACTTGATTCCAAAACAGGGACAAAAATAACAGCAAAGTGAATCAGAAAGGAAGATGACTGACTCATTACCAATATAAAGAAGCTTTATTCTCATCGCTGCTGCGAAGCCCCACTTAGAGTCCCATGTGACCATTTAGACTTAAAACCATTGCAAATGATTCACAAGTACTGCACTGGAAGTTATTTGTTTAAACAAATTGTCACCTGGTTGTAAAAGCACTCCATATGAGATCACGTCTTCGGTGTAGTGATTGTGTTGGACGAGCTGGTTTTGCCTGTTGGCTGTACCCCAGGAGACGAATCATCACAATGAGCTTCGGTACAATATAAGTCATTGATGGTAATGTGTGTTAAAAAATATGAAAAAAGAAAGAGGGGTCCGCTGAGTGTGAGAGGAATAATGAGCTAAAAGGTAAAGGCTTGTCAAAGTTTTGGTGAAGAAATGTGATGGCAGCCATTTTCCTCAGCTTTCGTCAATCAGTATTCAGTCAGTGTTTTTGGGTGGCTATTATGAGGATTAGTTGGAGGCATGCATTGTAGGAATATGATGCAAAAGGACTCTTTGCATCTGTTTGCAGCTTTTAATTTCACAAAAACATGTCTGTATTTGGTTCAGGGTTGGGCTACTGGACAAACATATCGGCTCTATTTTTTTTCAAGGTCTGTCTTCGAAGGATGAGTGAGGAAATTGCATAGAGCTATGAATTAAAGGACAACTCTGGTATTTTTCAATCTGGACCCTTTTTTGTGTCTAAGTGACTTGTGGGAACAACAATTTTTGAATTGGAGCCAGTATTGAGAGAGCCGGCAGCTGCAAAACAGGCCACAGTGTCACCACTCAGGGCAAGTACACCCCTTTAATTTACGTCCATTAAAAGTGCTTGTTTTTGCCACTAACAGGCTCAGATTGTTAATATGGCAGTCTGACAAAATTCTGGAAAGGGTCCTACAGAGAAATGAGTAGTTTACCTTACCTTTCTCTTGCTCTGGTCCGTATTCTGTTCAAGTCTGTCAAGTTTCTGGTAGGGGAGTACAGAAAGCGAGTGTCAGCTTTTATAGAATACCTTTGTGGGATAGGGCCATTGTGCTACAAATAGATTATAAGGGACTGGAGTTCAAGTTTCGGGACGCAGCAACTTGTACCGCTTGTTTTGTGATGGGGAACAGCCAATCACATCTAACAGATATCTTTCCCTTCATCCATAGACATAAGTCTGTGATGAATATGTAGGAGAAGTTGATCATTTTAGTGCGGGGCTACCCAGAGCTTTGTTGTGGAACTTCAGACGCAACCCATACCTGCACCCTTGAAAAGTGGCACAGAATAGGCACAAGGGTCACACACAGCACCTGAACTTGCATTTTCCTGGCGGTTAACAATGTGGCCCGAACTTCCCTGACATGCCCCTAACACTCCTTTCCTATTTGCTGCAGTGGCCATTTTGACCAGGATGACTACACCAAAGATGAAAAGAAATCTTATACCGAAGCACTTCCACCGAAAGAAAAATGCTGTTCCAAGAGTGGAGAGACCTGCTGCAGACATAGTGAAGGTAAGGTTTTTAAAGTTATTGTGTGGACCTGGCATTAGAAGTCATGAAAGCATGGCAAGGTACAAGGTACAAGGTACAAATAAGCTGTTTTAATGGATGTAAATTGACGGAGCGCACATGTCCTGAGTGGTGACATCGGCTGCAGCCCTGTGTCTCAATACTGGACCAGTTTCAGAAATTGTTTTTCTCTTTATTCACTTCAACAAAAACATGGTAAAATTGGGTCAAGGTTGAAAAATACCAGGTTCTCTTTGAGTTGGTGAGTGTTAGAACAGTGGAAAGACTAACAGAGACTGCTGCTGTGAGTTGTATTGTGAGTCTTTCAAGTGTTTTACTGTGAGTTAACATGGTAATTAAGCCAGACTCAGCTTGGTGAAAGAAAGAAACTCACTGAGCTGTCCACCAATGTGTCAGACATTAATATTTGCTTGAACTTAGGTTGTGACGTCAGGTGATCCATATTCAATATCAGAGCAACATCAAGTGCAAAGGACATTTCTTTATTGGTTTTAAGTTGTGTTGTTAATCGACCAAAATCCAAGGTCATCCAAACATCTCATGCCAACGCCATCTTGACGTAGAACATTTAGTTGTAAAGTACAAAACCCAAGATCTGCAAAACGTCATGATGTTTTTGTCCACAGAACATGAATTGCATAAGTCTTTAGACATTTAAAATATCGTTAAACAATTTTCATTCCGAACAAAATTTAACATACGTCCGATGTACGAGTCCAGTGTCTTTCTGACATCATATTGACGTCTGGTCTCAGTTGTTGAGCTGATGATAGTCCCATATCGTACATGGGGCATATGCTCGACTGTATCCATATAGTGTCCATATATTCCATCGATGTATATATTTCATATATATATATATTGTAGTAACCATTATAGCACAATACATATCTTATATTTCTGAATACACACTAAGGGCTGTTTCATAGTTGATGCACGCAACACAAACAAGCGACGCAAGCGACACGAGCAACGCACTTCCTTTCATAGTAAACACACTGAATGCAAGCAACACGGGTGACACTTGAAATGCAATACATCGCTCGCACAATAGGGGGTAGCAGAGTCACCGGTACATTCCCGCTAGCTAGTACTGCTGTAGCTAGCTAGTACTGCTGTAGCTAGCTAGTACTGCTATCTCATTAGAGTGCAGGGCACTAGAACTGTCATATAAATATGCGTGTGCCCGTACGAGTTCGCAAAGTTTTTCCTCCTCGCCCGCCATATTTCATACCTGCTTCCTCTGTGAATAACAAAACGTGGTTAATGTCAAGTACATAGCTTCCATTATCACCCCCGCTGGCAACGCATGGTATTACACACGTCGCTGTGTCGCATATCAAAAAAATGGACACTTTGCGTCTTGATGCATCCCAATGCGTCGACTATGAAACGGCCTTAACACTAGTTTATATAGTGTAATGTAGAATGTGGAGAATGCACATATTTGTATATTTTTACACACTTGCAGACGCAGCATAGCGAAGGTATATATTTTATTCTTACTATCTTAAGTATTAATGTTAACATTATAGCATAATGTACAGTTTTATTTCTATTTTATTGAATTTATGACTTTATATTAATACACTTCTATTTTATTCTCCCATTTTTACGTCTTAGAATTCTTTGTTCTTTAAATTGGAGCGACTGTGACGAATGACAACTCTCCCTTGGGGTTAATTATTTCAAATGTTTCTGATTCTCTTTAGCTGCTCACACAAAATACAAAATAGATTTATAAATGTTATACAGGCCTAGTGTTTCCTTATGAAAATCAGAAATGTGCTCAGCTCAGGTCTTCTTTTTCAAAACTATATTTAATTACATTTTGGTGATGAGCATCATGAAAGTCACACTGAATTACCCAATCAGATACCTGGTGACATCTGAAATTATTAGGGCCATATTTTTCCATGATTTCTACCTTATGGACTTTGCTTAAAATCCAGACATTTTGTTCCTGAGAAGTCTGTTTGTGTTCGACTTATAACTTGTGCGAGTGTGAGGCAGACGTGTTAAACAAACAAACAAGAAAACTGAATATTACTGCGCAAACTCAAAGTGCATTATCTGTTCATATCCAAATAATATGCTTGTAGTTGGTTACATCCCTGACATATTGAGGCAAATAGATGCTGCGGGGCTGCTAAATGCTGGCTCTCTTTTTAATAAGATGCTATTTGGACCATTTTTCCCCCAGAAACTGATAAGTGCAGACTCTTATGAGCTTATTTTTTAACTATAATGTGGAAATCTGAGGTCAGGATTTTTTTTTCTCATGTTAAACAGAACAACAGCATCGTCTGCTTCCAAAATGTGACGTCTGAGCTTGAAACAAACCATTTCTCCCCTTAAGAAAATTACCAGCTGTCATTTAGACAACAATGTAAATAGAAAAGACGTTTCTTTTAGGACAGGAAGAATAACGGAAATGCTCTACACTGGTGACCTGTCACTTGAAGCAGCAGTTAAAACGCAGCCAATGTTTTTTGAACAGAGGCACAGATGAAATGGAAATCCTGTTCCCCCAAGCTTTTACTTGTTTTGTGTCATTACAAAGGGAAACAACATATCATAGCCATGCATCCCCCCGCCACTAACCGAACCTGACACCTCACGCCACCTTACATTCTCGCCCACGTCACCAGGGAGAGAACTCCAACTTTTTTTCCCATCACATTTAGTAAAAGAGCTCTTTTATCTTCCAGCAGAAAATAACAAAAAAAAAAAAAAATCCTGACGGCGATCCGTCTGTGGTGGCTTGTTGTTGTTTTTTAACACAATTGCTTCTAACTCTCACTCAAATGTCACCCAATCAAGTCCAGTTACTCACAGCTTTTTTATTAGCTGACAGTAAAAAAAAGGGGAGAGGGAGTAAAAAAACGGAAAATCCCCTCCAGGGTTGTTTGCCTTTGTGATTCCAAAACTAGCGGCAGCCCAAGTTCGGAATTACAACCACCAGTGAATGCTTGGGTGTTAATTAAAGAATGCAAATTTCATGTTTCTGGTCCAAGGCTGACACACACTCAAGGCCCAGAGGTCCATGAGAGAGGAAACACACACACAAACACCCAAATATGCACGCAAACACCAAAAGAAACACAAAGTTTTGAAGGCTTATACCCACACACACACACGCGCGCACACACACAACTGAAGGCCCTAATCAGTCTCTCTCATCCCCTTTGTTCTAAAAGATAGAGATAAGACAGTTGGTGAAGCAAATGACCTTATGGGGGTGAAACTCAGGAAGCTGATTATACAGAAGTTACATGTTCATAAATGTGTTTACCAATATGCAAAGAGAAGGCATAAAGTGGGTCAGAACTTTTGGGGAAGTTTGCGAAGGGGAACATAGGCTGCATATGAATGCAAAGTTTGGGTGGTAACACCCACGCAGGGAGGAAGACAGAATGCAAGACGCATAAAAACACACATTTCTTGCTTCTCCAGGGGATTCTATAGGTGCTGGACCCAAACACTGTAATTTGATTTTCTCAAAAATGCTGGAAAAGTATCTCATTAACAACCTGGTTGGTTTTACTAGTTTTACTTTCAATGAACAGCTTGACTGCATCTTAGGACACCTCACTTTGTTACTGGAATCTGCATGCGGAAGGATAAGAGTTACAGAGCTGTCAGTTTATTACATCTGCTGCAAATTATTTTAAAGTCTGCACTTTGCACTCTGGAAGCTTATGTTTTAGATCATGTGTAATGATTGGCTTGGCAAAACATCTGAAGCCAGTCCTGTTACCGATGTCTTGAACCGGCATCTTCACATTTTTGTGCCTGAGTAGCACAATGAACACTTTCAATGACACCCATGTCTATAATGCATTATAACAATGTCTATAATTCATTATAGACATTGTTATAATGCATTATAATCTGCTAATAGCACTGTGTAATTATTTTTATAAGCACTCATGTCCATAAACACTTTATAGAGCATTTTATAATGACTAATACAGTCTAGTATCATAAACTTAATAATTGCTGCTCACTCACTGAGATTTTTTTTTTGCGAGGATCATTGTGTATCAAAATTCCGATCATTGTTATGCATTATAATCCCTGTTATAATGCATTATAATCCCTGTTATAATGCATTATAATGGAATATAATTTCCTGTAACCCAGTGGTTCCCAATTGGTGGGTCACAAAACTGGGACGCAGGTCCATTCTGAATGGACCACAAGTGACTCAAAAAACATGCTTTATTTTGAAGTATATGGAATTTCTGGCACAGAGCTTTGATTTTGAAGTGCTGTCACCAGCTGTAGAGTGAGAGACTAACAAACAGCTACTTGACAGAGACAGTAAACTAGCTCGATGGCATGACCAAAGATGATGCTGAATGTATTAAACTGTGTCAATGTCAGCTTTATTTATATAGCGCCTTTAAAACAGCCGACGGCCAACCAAAGTGCTTTACAGTTAAATAAGCAAGAACAACAACAACACACACACACACACACACACACAAAACATTTATACAGTGAAATATAACAAAGGTAAAAGACCAAATAGAGGTGACTGTACTCAACCAAAGGCGAAGGTGAACAAGTGAGTCTTGAGCAGTGATTTAAAAGTGGAGAGGCTATTCGCAGTCCGCACAGTCAACGGTAATGTGTTCCACAAAGTGGGAGCCGCGACTGCAAAGGCTCGATCTCCTCTAGTTTTTAATAGTGATTGAGGAACATCCAAGACCATCTCATTCGCTGATCTGAGGGCTCTGGAGCGCCGATGCAACACAACAAGGTCAGAAAGGTATTCCGGAGCCAGCCCATTCAGAGACTTAAAAACAAATAAAAGAAGTCAATCCTGTATCTAATCGGAAGCCAGTGAAGTGAAGAGAGCACCGAAGTTATGTGCTTGCGTTTCTTTGTCCCAGTTAGGAGACGGGCTGCTGCATTCTGAACAAGCTGCAGGCGGTTAAGCTCTCGGTTAAGGTCTTTCTGGCTTAGATAAGGTTTAACTTTGGCTAAAAGCCTCAGCTGAAAAAAGCTAGACTTGACCACTGAGCTGACCTGTTTGTCTAGCTTAAAAACACCATCAATAATCACACCAAGATTCCTAGCGTGGAATCTCATGTAAGGTGCTAGTGGGCCCAGGGAGGTGGCAAGGAGCCTGAACCAAATCAGGGCGACCGAACAGGACAACCTCTGTTTTGTTTTCATTTAATTTTAAGAAGTTTAAGTCCATCCATGTTTTAATGTCACTTATGCAGTTTAGCACAGCCTGAAGGGAATCTTTGGGGGGAATTTTTAACAGCAAAAACACCTGCACGTCATCAGCAGAGCAGTGAAAGGGAATACCATGCTTCCAAAATATCGACCCCAGGGGTACCATATAAAGGGAGAACAATAGGGGGCCCAGAACTGACCCCTGGGGGACCCCGCAGGTCAGAGGGGCCACTGAGGAGGAAAACTGCCCCATATGAACAGAAAAGGATCTGTCCGAGAGGTACGATATAAACCAACTTAAAACAGTGCCTTTTATACCTACACAATGCTCTAGGCGTGACAGGAGAATTGTGTGATCCACTGTGTCAAACGCCGCTGTTAGGTCAAGAAGAATTAAAATGGCACAGTTACCAGAATCAAGGTTTAACAGGTCGCTGTGTGTCTGTTTGGATCCCTCTTTGATAGAGGGTATGCACGTGACGACACAGCAAGCGGAAGTCACTGCTGTTACGCCCACTCAGTCGCAGAAAGACAAAGACGAGTGGCAGCGTTAGCTTGAATGCCGCCAAAACTTAAAAACGATATCAAAAATGGGGAAGAGCTAACCCTTGACTTAAGACATTTCTACTTTGTGTTCTGGGACGTGTCATATCTACAGATGACTGCAAACATCAACGCTGCTGCATGCAAACACGTCTCTCCAACTCCTGCCATACATGTACAATGAGCAGTCAAAACTGTCCCTGTCTTCACCGTAGCTAACCAAGGTTTCAATGGAGGCTCATTCATTCTCTGGCTGTGTTTCACCTGCACAATTAGTGAGTGGCACTGTTAGCTACGAACAAGGCATGCCTGACAATAGCTAACTCACAGTTTATATATATACATACAAACCTGTCCACAGACAACCAGTATATCCATTTGTGTTCTCGTCACTTTAATTTCGCCAACAAACCCGGCCTTGAAGTACCACCATGCGTTGAAGCTTTTGTATACTTTCAGACTTTGCATTGCATTGAAATCAGGTACATATAAATGTCAAGATACCCAATTCCTGGCCACATGTCATTGTCCGTGGACCACTTGTTCTTTGGTAGCTCGTAGGGATCATTGTCGAGTCCAATTGTCCTTAATTTGATCTGATAATCCATCCCGGTCTCGCTGTGTCTACTGCTTCCCCCGCCATGTTGAGGGAGGTTTGTTTTGCCACTCAGTCCGACTGAGAGGGGTGGAAGTGACATAAACGCATACCCTCTATTCCAATTGACATAACTTTTCTGCAATGTCTAGATCTATGCTTACTGTCATCTGGTCCCACCGAAATGCCCAAACGTATTTGATTGGGTGTCTATAGGCCAATTACAATGTTCCACATCATCTAAAGTGGACTGCATTAGAGCCACGCCCCCTTTTTCAACAAGCGTGGTGGACAAAGGAGGCATGTTTTATATAGTTTAAGTGAGGAAATGTAATTTTTCAATACAGTCGATACAGAACATGCATGTTACATATGACGAGAGCACAGTGGTTTATCAGCAAGAGGCCACTCATGTGACTCAGTGTTGGAACTATCAGTGACAGAGCACGCTCACTCCTCCTCTCCGACCAACACACACTTATGCACACACACCTGACAGCCCTGATATCACATGGCTGGGGCTCTTTGGCATGTGGCATGATTGCTTTGGCATCTGACACGAAAAACTGTGCACTGGTGCATTGCGGCGCGTGTGTCGCCGGGCTCTGCCGACATGCTCTGTCACTTGATGGGAGCTCCCGTGGGATGCAAGCGTGCGCCTATTTGACACATTTTTCGTTTTTTATGTGTGGGTGTGCTTCATTAGAAACACACAAATAAGCATTATTAAAGTGTTACTGACGGCGCGGGTTGCAACAGGTGTGCATCACATCTCTCACCACTCTCATCGCAGTTAAACTGTCTTTGGAAAGTATAATTTTGATGTGAATGGTGTTAGATTCTTGGCAAACACTAAACATGATTACTTTTTTTTTTACTTTTTTCTCCAGCATTAAGTTGAATTATAGTCATTGGTGTGTGTGTGAAAAATAGCTTGAGATACTGAGAGATATTGCTGAGTTCTTGTAAGTATGCACAAGCTCATTTTTTTGCTGCGCTTACATTTTTTTTAAGAAGTCAGAGTAAACTTAATGCCGAGTCTGTGGAGATATATAGTTTCATTACTCATGCTTAATGGGTCAAAATGCATTTTCCTTCCTCCCTCTCTCTCTTGATGTATAGCAAGTATGCTATCAATCATATGTGCAGTACGCATGAAAATGATCCATGTGGTCATGGATGTATAATGACCACACAGTACACATGACATAGACACAATACAGCTGGATATATGTGCACAAACTACATGTGCGCGAGCAGGCACGACACAACTCCACAACGCTTTTAATTCAGTAATAAAAGGAAACAAATTACCTCGTCCACTTTGACAAGCTAATGTGCTGTGTTTCACAGCTCCGTGCCCCGCAGGCCAGAGCTGCAGCGTAATGCTCGTTTTTCCACCAGATATATTTCTCTTTCAAAACGCTACAAACTTTGCAAAGACACAGCAAGCCTTTTGGCAGAAGAGTTTAAAGGCACAATCTGTACTTAGACAAAAAAAAAGTGATATAATAGCTCCTCTGACTGAGAGCTGAGGGAGGGATTTGGTAGAGCTGTCGCTTAAACTCTGCATCAAACGCTGAATAGAATATGACACAAAAAAATGCATAATTTGTACATCTGCAGTATGTTGTTTTCTTTGTTTTTGAAATGAAATTGAGCAATGTGTTAAATTTGCTCAGGGGATGGGTTTATGTAACTGTAGCAATAGAATTTGTAAAGCCTTTATACCTTCACAATAGGGAAATGATGTCTCCTTCTGTGAGTTTGACTGTAAACAGGAGACTTTGCACAAAATCTGGTGGGCAATTAGGAAAGGGCCTCTGGACAGTGGATTACATTTTGTTGCTCTAAGTTTATCTATAGCAGGCTGTTGTTCAAAACTGACTTCAACTAAACTTTATACAGTAAAAAAAAATGCAAAATCCCTCCATTCAGCTGTGTTTTTGTCTCATTAGGTGCCTGTGAGTTCCTCTTTTGTTGTTTCTAGAACCACAATATTTAAAGAAAGATTAAAGTTATTACAATTTGGGTCTTGTTTTCATAGTTTTGGCAATTATTCCTAAATGTGAATGTAACATCCATATGCTGCATAAAATAATGGATGTACCCACAATGGTGTCATCCATTGGTTTGTGGACTCTCAAGTCTGGCATTTCTGCTGTCGCCATCTTGGATATTTGGAGCCGGGAATGCCCATTTCAGTCAGGACCACTTTAGTCAAAGAAAACTGTATTTCTTTTTGCAGTATTGTATTTGGTAGTATGGCAGTAAAGTAGTATCACAAAAAAGCTAAAGCGGAGAGAACACGCCTCTTTGCCCTTCCACGCGCCTACATGGAAAGCTGAGGAACAGAGAGCACACCTCTCTGCCCTTCCACGCACCTACGTGGAAAGCCTTAAGGCACAGAGAGCACACCTCTCTGCCCTTCCACGCACTTACGTGGAAAGCCTTAAGGCACAGAGAGAACACACCTCTCTGCCCTTCCACGTGCCTACATGGAAAGCCTTAAGGCACAGGGAGCACACCTCTCTGCCCCTCCATGTGCCTGCTTGGAAAGCCTAAGGCAAGGAGAGCGGCAGCAAAGACCCCCTGGGAACATAACAGAGCCAGCATCAATGACAAACAGAAATGACGTTGATAAGTCACACACAACATAAAAAGGAGGAGCTGGGGTGGAGGCGGGTTGCAAGGGAAGCAGCACCAGTAGGCAGACCAAAGCAGTTTAAGTAGGTTGCTCTGAATGAGATTTGCCTGTTGGTTTCATAGAAGGGAACCATGTGATCTATCAGCTGACTCCCTTCCATCAATCAGCTGCTCCATCAGTTGACTGGGCTGTTTGAGATCAGCTGATGTAGCTGAGCTTGACATCGTATCCTGACTGAATTAATGCTTTGCTCAAAATTTGGATGAGAGGGTGGAAATAACCTTAACACTAACTGCTAGCGTAGGTAGCACAGGGCATTTACAGATAAGGTTAAATGTGATAATGCCAAAGTAAATTTTGCTAGTGAAAAATAGGTTTGAAGCCATTAAAACAAAATGCACTTCCCCAAAAAAAACTGAATATCCGACTATAAAGTCTTTAGCAGAACCAAATGCTGAACAAGACTTTTTAGGCAACAAAAATGCTACAATTAACTTTCTTGATCTGAAATCATACTTAAATAGCCACAGCTACAACTATGCTAATACTGTGAATCTGGAGTTACACCATGGCTACATTACCCAACGTTGTCACCATGGTAGTGACTTGTAAATTGACAACATCTGCCTGTAGCAGCCACTCCCTTTATTATGCATAACTTCAAGCATCAATGGCATTTAAATTAATGAGTTATATAAAAATGTTACTGCCATAAAATCATGACCAAGTAAATTAGCTATAGAGACCAAAAACCATTTTGTACGAGACTGTAAACATGTTGATTTCTGCTGTTTAACATGGGGGTCTGCGGGGATTGACTCGCTCTTGGAGCCAGCCTCAAGTGGCCATTAGAGGAACTGCACTTTTTGGCACTTCTGCTTTGGCTCCATCTTTTAGCCCCGGAATTTGCTGCTTGGCAACATTGTACATTGTATGAGATCTGGGAACATGTCGACATTGCTAAGGAGATGTCGGATGAGGCAAGTGAAAGTGAAATGGAATGAAAATGGTTCAGAGTGCACATCTGTTGGGTCGGTCCATTATTAGGCTGATACTGTGTTGTCTGAATGTAGTAGGAAATCTTTCTGATCGCTCATGTGTCATGACCTATCACCTATTTTTTTGTCACAGCGTCACCATGTTCCCTGATCTCCATCATTTTGCTGAATACATTGCTATCATTACCAAGACAAATTTTAAATAATTTAGAATTATCCTTTGGTTGGCCCAAATTATACGAAGGTTCTGGGACTGTCAATTTCCCTGTAATTTCATGATGTTAATCCACCCATCTGGTGCTCTGAGAGGTTCAGCAACACCCAGTATTGTTCAGTGTGAGCCAGGTCTGGGGCGGATGTGTCTCTTCCACCATCTGCCACGCACCTCGTAAAACTGCTTCCTGTCAAAGAACTCCATAATAACATGACAAATGTGTCAAAAGTCATTCATCATTTATACATGACGGTTTGTTCTAAACTTGAATAAACTGCTTGCATTGCATGGCTCGTTTCTCCCAAACCAAAAGGTGAAGTGAGCTCCGCCACAATATTCCCTGCCTGAATCAGCCCAACGAGCATGAAGGACGGCGGGCCAAATTTAACTGTCTGTGAAGACAACATTCTGTGAGTTTATGACCCTTGACCTTCACCGCGTTTCTCCAGGCATGGGGCTCGATGCTTGTGGTGCACTCTGGGATGCGTGAAGGCGTTAATGACTCTTGACTCTACAGTTTGGCTTTGTCAGCGCGGCCAGCTGTGTATTAATCTTCATACTTGTGTGCGCGCGTGTGCCGGCTTGTATCCGTCTTACAGGGGGAAAGAGAGGTTGAGGGAGGGAGATGAGAGTGTATATGCGTCTATGTCTTTAATCCTTGCCTGCTTAATTATAAATCTCTCCAACTGTCATGGGCTCCTTGCTTGTATCCCAAGAGTTTCTGTTAATATTTCATGCCACTGTCTTGTCCCCTAAGCAAAATGGCCAACCAGCAATTAGGCCCTTCCGCAGAAGACCCTTTCAGGGGTGGGTAGCTCTCTGTGGATATGGGACCTGTTTACTAGCAGAGGAACAGTGGAGAGTTTTATCTATTATGAACTAAAAGCCATACCCAAGAAATCTTCTCCCTGGATTCAGGGTTGGATTATGAGAAGATATACAACCTCTCCTTCTAAGATGCAAGATAATTTTGTCTACCTCTAATAATATACCTCTAATTCTTTGAGGTATATTTGTGTATTTTAGTCATTTTGTGACTCTTTGTAGTTCCTTTCCATGCCTTTGTAGTATCTCTCTCTCATGTCATTTTGTGTGTCCTTATAGTTGTTTTATGTCTCTTTGTAGTTCCTTTGCATCTCCTTGTAGTTTTTTGTGTCTACATTTTGTGTCTCTTGGAGGTATAGTTGTGTCTTTGGTTGTCTTGAGTACTTGATTACTTTCTGCATCTCTTTAACAGTCAGTTCATGTCTCTTTGAGATATATGTGTCATTTTGTTTCTCTTTGTAGTTGTTTTGAGTCTCTCTGAAATTCTTTTGCATCCATTTGAAGTCATTGGAGGTATATTTTAGAATTATTTTGGTCATTTTTTGTCTCTTTCCATCTCTTTGTAGTCATTTTGTGTCTCTTTGAGGTATATTTGAGTATTCTTGGTCATTTTGAGTCCTTTTGTTTTTGTTTTCGGTGTCGTTTTGTTAAAGGCACTATGTGTAACAATTTCTGTTGTTCTTTGAGACAAACAAATTTTGCCGTCAAAAGTGTGTCCTCGCACATGTGTATTTACCTCCATCAGCGTATCTAAGTATGTCCGTAAGCTCCAAAATTCTCATTTACATATACATTGCGACCGGTGTCTCATCATGTATGTGCGCCATCTTGAAAATACAGGTACGTACAGGGACATACTTGAGAAATACATAATCGCCTTTCGCGTTTTCACTTGTCGGTTTTCCAATAGATCGGTTTGCTAATGTTAAGTGCCGATGCATTTGAAAAAAGGCAAAAAGGCAACGTGACCGGCGATTTCAAAAAACGAGGGTCAACATTGGGGTAGCCTTTCCCAGGTGGAGAGAGCTGCTGAAGGAGAATTACAGCTAACAGCAGCTAACAGCTGTTAGTGACCAGTGCCGCTGTTAGCACCGCTAACAGCTATTAGCCGCTGTTAGCGCTGTTAGTGCTGTTAGCGATGCAGTGTTGCGAGGAGAGGGATGAGGTGTGTGAGGTTGAGCCACTTGTCAAAAGACATGATTGGTTTGTTTCGATTTACACCCGCCCCAACAGTCCTACCTTATAAACTCAGCCAGCATGGTGAGGAGGGGGTTTGTCAACTCGCATCGCATGTCTGTGTGGGAGCCTGTATGAATACTCCATGAAGTATCAGATGACATGGTTTCATCAATGTTATCATAGCCTTTTGGTACACAGCGGCTACCGTTGTTGCAATACGCGTTTGAAACAGTGAGGCGCTAGAGTGCGCTATCTGTTTGAATGCAATATACGATCTCAACACTAGATGCAATTTGTGTCTCTTCGAGGTAAACTTTTGTCTTAATTGGTCCTTTTATGTGTCTTCATGGCTCTTTGTTTTCATTTTGTGTCTCTTCTCTTCTTCTTTATGTCTTATTGAGGTAACTTTGTGTCTCTTTGAGGTATAGTTTAATCTTTTTTGGGGGTTGTTTTGAGTCTTTGTTGTCCCTTTGCACGTGTTTTGTGTCATTTTATGTCTTTACTTACGGTCGATTTATGGTGTTTTTGTGTCTCTTTGAGTGTATCTGTGTCTTCTTTGGTCGCTTTGAGGCTCTCTGTAGTTCCTTTGCATGTCTTTGGTGTCTTTTTGCATCTCTTTAAAGATCAATTTGTGTCTCTTTGAGGTATATTTATGTCATTGTGAGTACTTACGTGTCTCTTTGTGGCCTTTTTGTGTCTCTTTGGGGTCGGTTTGTGTTAATTTTAGTGGCATTGTGCAGGTGACCAGGGGGGCCCTGACATTTTGCCCCCTTCCCCTAGCCTGTGTGAGGTAGGCCTGTCCAGTAATCTATCCATGCTTTAGTTGTCAGTTAAATGTGTGGTTCATTGTTCAGATAAATAAATTCAAAAAAGGACAGAAAAAAAGTCGCTGTAATAGAACATTTTGTATGCAATTTATTGTTTCTGACACAAAGTGGAGCAATTAAATGAAACCCATGCACACGCACCGCCCAATCATACCCATTTGTTATGGATTATGTTTGGTGCAGCTATTTTGCAGGGGTCACCACAACTCAGTGGTGCGTCTGCCCTTTACCGACTTCATGTTTTCCCGCAGATGAGTCATTTTGGAAACATGATTAATTCATCCTCATCTAACCACTCACTATGGCATCAGATAGATTACTGAAACAGCAGGAGAGGTAGATGGAGGGGGAAAAAAAGACAGTGAGAATGATGAGAGAGAAAAATGAATCTGAGGGGAGGGGGGAGGGAGGAAGCAAAAGAGTGAGAGGGAGCAGCGGATATTAGCGTGAGAGTGATAAGGGAAGCTGGAGATGAGGAGGACATAGCACAAACTCTGCACACAAACATACACCCACATACAAACAAACCATTCCACTTTACTCGGCTGTACTCCATAAATCAATACTCATTTTTTCCCTCTCTGAACAAACCAAACTTCAGTACATTCCACTGGCAAACAAGGAGCTGGGCTGCGCCGAGGTCCCATGTGGACGGATGCCACCACGGTGACCCTGCCGAGTCCTTAACAGCACAAATGTGACCTTTAGCTTCCTTCAGAGAGCCAGTCGCTGTTCCCTTATCGGGCTGTCCGGGTGCCTCTCTCACTCTCTCTTATGTCAGACAGCTATGGTGACCTTTATTCAAGCCAGCACAGGGATGTAGTCTTCTCGAGTCTTTGGAGGACTTGAGACGACTACCAAAATGTTTTAACTTTAATGATTGTAAGTTTTCTCTAAGTCAAATCTCTGCTTACTTACTTCTTCAGCTTCAAATACTGTGGGGGGAAAGGATGGCAACAACTGCCTGCCTGTAATACCACATTTATAAAAGAAAGACATATTTAGCTGTGACACTTACAAGGGTTTCTTCTGCATATTTATTTAATATTACAGTTCCATGAAGTTTAGGGCCTTGTAATGAACGGACCAAAAACAAGAGATGTCTAAATTGTTGCAGTAGTCCTGTGCATCTCATAGTGATGCACAAAGCACCCTTTAGCGTCTCTTTGTGACCCACAGCTGGAACACATTGTAACACGTAGTTTATGTTGTGAAACAATCACTGTTAGGTTTTGACAACAAAACTAGTTGGTTATGTTTTTAAAAAAGATAATGTTCTGGGTTAAAATAAGTATGTTTGTTATGCAAAAATTTGCGTAGTGTGACATAAGTACATCACATGACTAGAGTCAGCACGCAAAACCATACATAAGTTACGTAACCTTATGTTATAACATTGTTTTTTTGATTTCCCATTGGACACTAACTGTGGTCTCCTGGGTGAAAACCTTTTTATGTTCGACCCACCTCCACCGACTCCTGCCCTGTGTGGACATTCTTTCTTCTCTATACAGTGTCAGTTGCTCTAAGCTTCAGGAGTTGCCATGGATGGGTTTACACTGGAGTTAGCTGTAAGTCTGATGTGTCCTTTAAAGATGCTAAAGGATGCCTTTGGTGTCAATAGCCCCTTTTACACTGCCAGATTTTCGGAGAATGTTGGGCCATTTTGCCGGCAAGTTGCGAGCGTTTAGACACACAGAGCCAGACTGGCGAGTTGATCCGAGGTGCCCAATTTTCCGCCTCGTAGGGTAGTCATATTGGCGGAACCTTTTTAGTTTAAACAGACCGAGGCGGCCTTCCGCCACAGGAGGGGCTGGTGATGACTTGAGGGAGGAGCTGTTGATGACACCGCACGTGCGACCCACTGGCGGTGGATAAACAGGAAACAGCTGATAGCAGGAATTAGTGAGCAGCTAGTAACAAGAGGGACGCAAACCTGACAGACACTGTAAAGATGAGCAACTGGGGAGACAAGGAATTGCGCGCCCTCCTTGCCCTCGCAAACGAAGAGGCCATTAACCGTCAGATGATGGGGACGGTGAAGAACGGGCCGACTTACGAGAAAATCACCGAAGGACTGACCAGCCGCAGCTTCCCTCACACGTCACTGTTTACGTCACACGCTGAGCTGCACGTTTTGTTACTTGCTCACGCCCCCCCATTGCCCCGAAAAAGGCACATTCTGTATAAACAAAAGTAGATAGGTGGCATTTTGCCGCACTGCCAATGCTGAAAAAAGACTGATTGGGCTTTCCTGCAAATTTGCACAATTCCTATTTAAAAAGGGCTTATGTTACACGCTGAGGGGTGTGACATCTGTATTTGAAGCCCTGGGCATGTGAGTTGTTACTGTACATGGCAAATATTAGTTTACATTGTTCATTCGTCATGTCCCTGGTGTGTAAAAGCATTTAGTATTGGTCAAGCTCCTTAACCGCATAATCCTACACTTCCCATAATGCACCCTGATAAAATCTCTTGGTCAGACTGTGGGCTCCCTGTTGGCATCAAGGTTGCAGTTGCACCCTTTGACTGTCTGCCTGATAATAATGGCATTAAAAGCTGAGATAATCCAGATGGCATCACAGGTTATTTTTTCTCAGACTTTAGAAACCTCCCTCTAGAGCTACAAAAGACATCATTTTCTACATCATCTACATCTATTTTCACAGTAGCAGTCGTACTGTAGGAGTCCCCATGACAGACGGACAGATTTTAATGTGGACAACTGGTGGAGTTCCCCTTTAAAAGCCTTGCGGAAAGATCTGTCTCACCCATGCATGAATGCCCAGATGTGAGCTCACACTCATGAAAGTGTCCCAGTCTGCAGAGATCACAAGGACAATGTTCATGGTTCACATTCTTCACTTATCTCTTTTGTAGGGGCTGCACTATTTCTGCATCTATGTCTCAGCGCATGGATGATGATCCATGAGGTCAAGCGTGCAGCTCAGCAGAGCGATAGAAATGGCTTTTAAATGTCTTGATTAATCCCTGGTATGAGATATTTCTCCCCACAGTTGGATCACTAGATTATCACTCATGAATGACAGAGAGGGAGAGTCTGCTTGGTCATGACTTTGGGGTTTTCTTACAGATTTTACAAATATCAGAGGTAACAATGTTCTTAAACGGGGATTTTCTAAAGCAGCAGCCTCCATGGCTGAAGAATAAACTGCACTTCCACGAATGGCCACTTGAGGCTGGCTCCAAAAGAGTCAATCTCAATGGACCTCTATGTTATCATACCCAACTTTACAGCAGAAATAAACATGTTCATAGTCGGTTTTGGTCTCTACAACAAATTTCCTCCTTCATGACAACTATACAGGAGGTGAGTCCCACCTATAGGGACTCAGGGTAAAGTGGTTAACTTCCACCAGCCAAACAGCTAACTTCCGTTTTATTGCTCCATTATTATTTAATTGTGCTGCTCTTCTAGACTTTCGAAACCAAATAGATAAAATCCTGATATTGATGTCTCTTTCACTATGTAAGTCTGTGAGAAAAAGTCTTTTGGGGCCCAATGCAGCACTTACATGATGGACCCAGATGGTGCAATTTCATTTTTGGGCACTATATAAAATTGGCTTCCAAGTCCTGCACTGTTTGCCACTGTCACTAGCCACCAGCTGTCTGCTAGACATTGACTTCTTGGTTGTGCTCGTGGTGTTGGTGCCTTTTGGAGAGGTTTCATCCAAAGTAATATGGCTTACTGCTGGGTTAATTGTATTAACAAACTTATTTTTTTCTTTTGATGAGTTAGCTCATTTACTAGCTAAGTAGCCAGCCCCTGCCTGGAGTTCGTCCAGCTGTGCTAACAATGCTAACAGAAGCCTATGCTAGCCAAAGTTATTAAACTGACATGCACCAAAGGATATAGGGTGATAATACAGTCCTTTTGAACAAAAGTGGCTCTTAGAGGTTGGGAAACAAAGGTGCAACACATTAGTTTGCTAACGTTATGCAATGTTAACATTAAACTGGCCATACTACAGCTAACGCAACATGTTGATCTAATGCTAGATTTGATGCAACGTGGTACAAGGCAGAGCTGAGCAACCAGTCGTTCTGTCTGGGGTGGTTGCAGTGGTGCTGTTCTTGACTTTTAGGCCTTGTTTACATGGATACCGATTTATATTTATCCTGTATAAAAAAAAAAATCTGGGTTTACACAATCAGTTGTGAAAATGATATCCCTGTTTTCACGAAAACACAAAAACGGCAGCTTTTTGCTGCATTAGCATGCCATGCCAGTAGGTGGCGATACGCCATAGAAGACATTCTGCGCATGCAGAGTGATTTGTTTTCCTCTTGGCGCTAGTGATAAAAACAATGATAAAGTACATTTTAACCTTATGTAGCATAGTTAGCTGCTATGCACTTACTTATATTGGGCACAGCAGACGTCTTTATGTGCTTTGTTGATGCAGCAGTGCTAAGTTCATTTGTAAGCTCGTAAGTAGTCCCAAAAGTGCTAACAAAATGTAAACAACCCGGCATATATCCGCCATTGTTGTTGTGGTGCGCCTAATGGGCATGCGTGAACTGGGTTGCAACGACACCATTTTCCAAAATGATGGTCTATCCTGTTTACACGTCTCCATAGAAACAGATATTTTTAAAAATTTCACTTTGGAAGCCGTTTTTTAAAATCTCTGTTTTCGTAGAGAAAAACGCCGGTTACGTGTAAATGATAGGTGTCGACGCAAAGATAAATACCTGTTTTCTGTATAAACAGGCCCTTAGTGTCAACATTGAAGTGAGAAAGGCAGGTAAGCTGCTCCGGTGTTGAGAGGAGAGGCTGGTTGTCTTAAGCCTAGTCCCAATTAACGGGAAACTCCCACTGAGTTTCAGAAATGCTGTTCAGAAACCTATGGGTGACATTTTGAAGACTATACCCAGTATTTATACAGTTAATGTTTTTACCCAAGCTGATCCACACGAACTGCATGTAGTAAAATACAGTAAGTTGAGATCCACTCCATGATACATATACTAGTTGGACCCTTTAAGCTCCAACAGCTTTATTGAGTTGAAGAAAAGACATTTTTATCTAGCTTCAATTCAATTTACCCAAAGAGCCTGTATATTAACTTGAAATTGCTTAGCAACGAAGCTAGCCTCACCGCTAATGTAATGGTAAAAGCTTGTGTGTGAGAATCCAATTTCAAATTCACAGCAAACGAATAGTCAGTGAGATGTTTTTATGCCACACTTCATGAGGAGACTGTTTCCAAAACCTCGTGCATTTCATGCAATTACGTTACGCAGAATGAAATCAACGCTGTGTGCTCAACACCTTTTTTTTATTAACCCCGCAGAACTTCTCATTGTTTCATCACTACATAAAAAAAGAAAGAAAAAAACGAATTGTGTTTAACAATTCCCTCGTCTTTATGTGAGGGATTGTGATGCAAATTCCTCAAATGCTGGCTTCATCATGTATGCTCACCACCCCCAGGTACCAGGAATTAATGAGCATTCCTGCGCCGCACCTGAGCATCATCATGCAGCCTAGTGGAGCGGCCAATTTCCCTCCAACTGGCACTGCCCTCCTAGTTAGCTGCTAAACCCCCTAAGGCAGTGAAGGATTGTTTTCAGCGGTTAATTGACAAGATCCTGGTGGTATTCCACATGCACACACATTCGTCGGTGAAGCTGTGTGTGTGCGGATGTGTGCCTCTCATGCAGGGATGCTGCTTCATGCAGCCTTGTCATGCATAGCACTATGACCTTCCAACAGTTGTTTTAAAGCAAAGGTTGCACCAGCACATGACTTATTTATAGAGTTAATTATACACATCTAGTGCCTATCTTTTAATATGCTTTTCCAATTACAGGCTTTGTCAAGTCGAGAGCATGCCAATGAGTTAACCTTGATTGGCTCTTAATGAATGAATATTATATAATGTTAAGGTCTCATCAAAACTTCTCAAAAGTCAACACAAATAAAAGCTTTCCACAGCAATAACCATACATTATTTTAATGGCGATGAGTTTTATAGATGTTAAGATCATAAAACCTGTTCAGCATGTACTGTACATTGTAAAAAAATGAAAGGCCCAAAATTGAAATTAAGGGCTTTTCACGCAGCAGCAGTGGTGAGTAAGTATTATCGAGTCGAGAGGATGGAGGAGAGGAAATGGCCCTGAACAAAATGGGCCCGCCGTCTGCTTGTCACCGTGTCTGTCTTTGGGTTTGTGGCGGAGTGACAAAGAGCCTGAGGGGGGAAGTGATTCTGAGGCTCTGACTTTGCCAACAGGCAACTAATCCCCAAACAAAGCTCAGCTGACCTGAAGCTGCCTGTCTGCAGCATTCGCGACTCAGACACACACGAAGACACCTAAATCCATATGCACAGTTTGTGTCTCGCACAAACAAAACACACACTTGCTCCCGCGAGTACACACACACACACACACACAAGTCTGTGGTTTCCTCAGCGAGCATTCATGCATGTGTCTCGGTGCTATTGATGTGGAATCTAACAACAGCAGTACAGCATGAAAACAAAATAACTTAAGACTGACATTATGTACCAACTGGAAAAAATCATTATCAATGCTGCTTCTCAACAGTGAGAACATACGACCAAACTAGCCTTCACAAGTAAAAAGCATTATCGTCGAATATGCAGAGAAACAGCTGTGAACACTTGTCTTAAATGACGAGGGGACCTCAAGTAGGCTACACAGTCCAACTCTGTCCTCATACTTCGAGAGCTTTTTGTGTCTCCAAGGCAACTTGGCAGGAATCACACAGACCCAACTTCTCAGTCTTGACAATAACGTCTCGTAGGCAGCAGATTTGATTCTCAGCACAAGGGGTCGCAGGTAGAGAGCTTGAAATTAAGGCAATTTAGGTACTTCAGTTGAGCTCATGTGGGGTCATGGTTTCCTTAGCCTGAGCCTTTTTTTTTTTGTGAAAAATGCACAAGATATGAGCTGGGAGACATCTGAGTGGGCGGACAGGGAGGCTGCAGACACACCTGTCTCAAACACAGGAGGTCTGGAAAAATTCCCATCAGGAAATATGGAGACCTTGCTGAGCCAAAGTCAGCATATTGATCGGCTCAGAGTCTAAAAAAGGATTCTCCCAAGAAAGAACTCCTCTTGGTTGTTTTCCACTGATAACTTTGTGGCCTGTACTTTTGGTTTTGAGTCAGTCCATTGAAAGTAGTTTAGGTTTCCAACATTTCACGGGAGAAAAAAGGCGGTATAAAACTGTCAATATTGTTTTCAGTGGCTAAAGACACTAATTCAAGTGAGGGTATTGGCATGAAGTGGGAAAAAAGTCCATTTTGACCTTTTCTCTTTTTCATGTGAGGTAATACATACTGATTCATGTGTATCCATAAGTTCCTGGTTACACCCTGCCACACCAACATATTTCTTGCCCCCCAAAGCTGTACTGTTCCTTCAGTTCTTAGACTGTGTATAAAGATGGACACTGCATCTCCACATCCTTCCATTGTACCTGGTGACGTCATTTGAAACCAGAGTCTGTGCATTAGTGATCTCAGTAATATCAGGCTTCAATCCATTGACATCACTGACAGTATTTTGGCCATATTACTTTGAATTTTTCCACACCATTACATTCCACCCCGCCTAACTCGGTCTCACCCCAAAGTCATTGAAATCCAGAGCTGGGGTGTTGATTTCTGGCGTCCTTTCACATCAGCATGATACACAGCCTGTTGAAATTATTGTTTACTGGCACCCAGCTGCGTCAGGGAGTAATGTGGCAGGACAACAACTAATGTTAAAGGAAATGACCACTTTAGAATGAAAATACAGACAGGACTTACTCACCCTCATGCCGACAAGAAGTTTAGTGTAGTTTTTAATCCACAAAACTTGTTCAGGGTATTGGAGGATAACAGCTAGCCGTATTTTTCCATACACTTGAAGTGCATGGAACCCACGTCCAAAATCATTTTGAAAATGTGATAATACTCCGCTAATGCATTTCAAAAACGTCAGAACGGCTCGTCCGTCAAGCCACGGCATGCAAAATTGACTTGAAAAGACATAATTTACTCCACTTTTATAGCATCATTTCTCACCGTGCTCAGTTAGCCGAGCCAACTCGCACTTCAAGTGTTTGGAAAAAACCCCGCTAGCTGTTATCCTCCGATACCTCGAACGATTTTTGTGGATTAAAAAACTACACTGGACTTCTTGTCGGCATTAGGGTCAGTAAGTACTGTCTGTATTTTCATTCTAAAGTGGCCATTTCCTTTAAGGCAGCGGAAGTCCATGCGGTGCGGGCGGGAGGGATGGTGGATGGGTCCAGGGACCACTGACTTTTTCACCTGGGAGGCCGGTATTCATTTCCTGTAATTGTTTTTTTCCTAAGTGTAAGTTGAAAAACGTTAATTCACAGTGTTGTACCAACATAACAAGCATATTTGTAGACTGTATGCAAACATTATGCAATGCATTATGCATGCAAAGTACATTTCCTTTGAAAACAGAATTGTATTACGAAAAAGACAATGCACATAACAGGCAGAACTTGACACGCCATCCCAGAATGTCACAAACCAATTCACCCAGGGTACCTTGCATGTCGGATGTGGATGCTGAAAGTCCATGACCAAACGTGATGAGGTCACAGCCTGATATCTGGATATAATGTGTTAAAACAGTGCCTGAGCTAGCAAAATATATTTTATCACAGATCTCACATATCCTTCTTGCCATGAAACACAAAATTCTTCAATTGTTTATGATTAAAATTCTCAGGATTCCGAGGTCCAATGAATAGTTTCCCTGGAATGAGCCTTTCATGAATAAAAGTGTCTAATTGTACATATCTGGCACATTCTCTGTTCATCCTTTCCTACATCTACAACACAGTCAGTCATGCAATTTGGGCCTCTCTTTGTCCTAGAGCAACATTGTTGTTATTCCAGCAACAGTAACCACATCGGGCACTGGTGCCACGCAGGCTCCGCCGTGGTGAAATCTGACTGGTTTCGAATGATGACAACAGCCTGCAGCACTGCAGCCACTCTCATTCCTCTCCCTGTCTGTGTTTCTCTTTCCTCCACACCTTCCCCTGCTCCACTCTGGAGACATTATATCTGGGCAAATTAGCTCATACAGTCCTCTCTAAGTCATCAGCACTCTAATAGTGCTGTTACCATTCGCCTCACACGCCGGATGACTCTTCGATGGATCTAATTCCTCCTCAATGGAGAGAAAAAATAATTCTAAGATATTATTATCTTCTTCCCTCGGGTGACAAAGAAAGTTTCATTTCTATTCCGAATGTGCATGTGATCATGATCTTCATGCGGAAACACTGGTGAAGAACATTCGTGCAGTGTGTGATTGCATTACCAGGAGAAAATAGGGGACGTTTCAGGATATTTAAAAGCCCATAGGAGGGAAAGTCTAACAGAGAGCCTCGAGCTTATAAGTCCAGTGCCTGGCAACAAGATCGATGGCTGTGTCACCCATCAAGGCGATTTAAAACCATAAAGCCGAAGTAGACAAAGGATTTTTTTTTTTCAACCTTGAGTAAAGAGTTGGACTGACTTCAACTGTCGACTCACAAAGCAAAACTCCCTCGCAAATGGCCCGAGAGCATGGCTCGACACTGTCTCCTGGACCAGCAGGCACCAATTTTAAAGGTGTCATTCACACTAGCAAGGGTGTATAACTTCCTCAAAGGGTGAGTCCTTTCACATTCTTAAAACCATGACCCCTGCTCCTGCCAGGATGACACACAGCCCCTGTATTGATTGAGCCATTTGAAAAGTGTGCCCTCCGATATGAAGCTATAGCATTTCTGCTGGATAAGTTAAAAACATAATCTTTTCCCACTCAGACATGAACAAAAATGCATGCACACATGGACATACACACACGAGACAAACATATTCGCCAGCAAAGGAATCCCCCCAGAGAGGTGCTGTGCACACAGTGTTTACTGCTCTCTTCAATTATTGATTAGTTGTTTTCCTTCTGTTATGAGAGGCCACCCCATATGAACAGCGAGGACGGCTCGCTCATAAAAACTGCAGCAGGACTCTTTCCCTCAAACCAGACCGCGCTTTATTGACCTCTGCCTTCCTCCTAAACAGGACACTTGCTTCTCCTGGCACTGTCTCGCTCGCTCGGCCGCTTATTCTCTCTGTTTTCCATCACTATTTCTTATTTGTCTCATTTATTCTCATATTCTCTCTGTCTTTTTTCCCATCCTCTCTCTCACCGAGCCAAACCTCTCCGGACCGAGGCGCCTTCATAAACCGGACTGCAGACTGTGCTCAGCAAAAACCCACACGAGCCATCAGTTTGCACTAAATTATTAAGAATCATTTACAGTTGGAGGTACAAAGAAAAATGCTCTGAGTGCAGTGCGATGCAAATTCTGGGCAGGACATAAGGTAGCAAAGAAATGTGGACACCGCTCTCTAATAAGGAAGCTCCATGCCCAAGTGTTCTCCAGATAACTGCCTAATTTGGATGTTCCAAATGTGAGCAGCCATCTCAATTTTTGTGAGTCTTCCATATTTACAACGCCGAAGTCTGTTCGCTATAAAAAGGACAGCAGAAAACAAAACAGAGCTTATTTTCTGTATCGTTTAGACAGCACATTAGACAAGTCTGCCTTTCTGCGTCTAGATTCATATATCATCCAATTTCAGCAATCTAAAGTAATACATCAGATCTCAGCGGTGCTTTTTGGACAAATTATACACAAAATAATTCTCTGTACCATATTTAGTTTTTATCATCCCGCTGTGATTCTCTAACAAACTAAGTTGCATAAATCTTCAACCAAGAACCAATACTTTGTTTATCCCAGATAAATATTTGCCTTGTCACTCTACCTTCATCCATATCAAATAGCCTCTTATCATTCCCATCCCATGTTTCCCACTTTAACCAATACCGGTGCATATGTATGGACTTCCAGAGAATATCTTTTGGCACTGTTGTGCACTGATTTGCACATGGAAGTATTTCAAGGCCTCTAACCATGGCAGTATAATCAAGTACAGGACACACAGAAGCTTCAAACTGTTCCTTCCACAGCTCCACTTGCTGATTTAGCAAGAGCCTTTACACCTTTCATGGAATTTATATGTTCATCAATTTAGAGAGCAAGATATTGTTTATAAGTCTGCATAGTTCAAACTTTAAACTACTTTAAAGCACTTTGGGTAATCAGAATGTGAAGGGAATTCCTGAAATTCAGTTGTGCCTTTTGGTTTTGGTGTGACACCCCAAGAACTTTAGTGGGCCCGTTTGTCTTCCCTGATGGAAAATTCCAGGGGGTGCTACAAATTTCTACTTCTGCGGCTTTGTGTTGATTCGTTCTGTATGGACTGGTGCTGGGGCCAGGTAAGTGGTGTAGTGGTAGCTGATGAGATGGTAGGTTAGTGAGGAGGCGTTTGGCTGATAGGTAGACAGATAGGTAAGTAGATAGAAACAAAAGAGGTGGTATACCCCTTATACCTGAGTATACCCTCTACTACACCACCGTGCCAGGTATGTACAGTCGAGTACTTAAGCAAATTGCACAGAGCATGTATATTGAGACTTGTTAATGAAGTTTGCACAACTTACCTTCATTGTAGCTCCATAATTGCATTCTGTTTCCCTATGTTTGATGAAAGGAAGTAGCCAGAAAGGCATTGTATAGAAATGTGGTGTCTCTCGCCCTGTACTGCCACTGCTTTTTTTTACCACCTTTTGTCTCTCAGAAGCTTCCATTTCGCGTATATTTTCCATCATCAGAGATCTCCTCTCAGAAATTGTGACTTACATTTATTATTGTTGTTTTTTAAAGTTTTTTTTTAGAAGAATAGCGATATCTTTTACCTTACACTGCTAGTCTTTCCTCAAACTTGCCCATCCTTGCTGTTGTTGTCAAAGATGTGGAGAACTATGAAAATTCCATCTCACAGCTCTGATGTCACAGAGGTGTGCAGTCTCTGCATCTCTCCAAGAGGCCTGCAAACTACCTTTATGACTCTGCCGAAGCTCTGCGCAAGCATTTCTGCAGAAGTATAAATTAGACTTAAGGACCCCTTCACAAAAGTGTGAATCAGCAATGCTTCATAGATAAGTTACAGGCTAAGGTGAGGCTGAGGTGTCTTTGCACAGGGCACTAATTACCTACGAGCTTGGATGGATTACTGAACGGGCTTGCCAGTGACCGACCTGGGGGCCCAAAGTATCCAGGCAATCTTCACCCAATAATGTCACTCAAATTAATATGTACCGACCAGAAAGAGATGCAGAAAGACCACAAAGAGATGCAAAGGAACTGCAAAACAACCAAAAGATGTACCTCAAAGAGATACACAATGATCCCAAAGAGACACAAAACCACAACAAAGTGTGCTCCTATGTGGATGATGGGGTCTTTTGTGTCTCTTTGCCAAGGGTCCCATTGTCTCATAATCTACCCATCCCTCCAAGAAGCTAAAAACTGTAAACTCCTAAAACTATAAGAGTTATTGAACTTTGGCCCTTTGAACACCCTACCTAACCCACCTCTATGTTCAGTCCACCGGCATGTATATTTAATTCTAAATTCTAAGACACTCTCAAGACCTGGCAATCAAATTCACATCCACTGGCAGAGTATCTTGGCTTCCCAGCCACACAAGGATCTCAATTATGGCACACAGGCTGTGGCACCACTGCTCCTGACGATAGAAGATAAAGTGCAGTAATGGAAATGCCATCCTGTTACAGAAGCGGGGGCTCCGGAGTCGACAAGAAAACAAAACAAAGTCAATATTGAAGAAGCGAAACAATGTGGAAATAGAAAATTGTCAAACGGCAGTCCGACTTGGCAGAGGGAAAACAATCTCAAATGGCATGCAAAGCAATGTCGGTGATGGGGTTGCTGTTTTAGTGTCTGTGTGTATGTGCAAGGAAGAGAGAGAGAGAGAGAGAGAAGAGGAGGAGGAGGAGAGGAAGAGCGCGTTTCCTTCCGTAGTCTTTTGTCAAAGGCGGCGTAAAGAAAGGTGGCATGTGGTATCTAAAAGGCTCCACACGCAATCCCAGCTTGCCCACCTGTTCTGCTCCTGCTTTGATTTCAGCTTGAGAGGGAAGCAGAGAGCCTCTCGCTGATCAAGCTAAGCATCCACAGGCTTGGCTGTAAGGTGCACAGAAACAAAGTGAAATTGCCCTGCTACTTTCTTCTCCTCTTGTAATATGTAGCAATTCAGAAAGAAAAAAAAAATTGGAAAGACACAGGTGCTTTTAAAAGCATGAAAAGATTTGAGAAGTTTAACGTCAAAGCGTTTACAAACCACCCTCCTTTGGGCCTTCATGTTAGCACGCCTTGAGATTCTTTACCGCATCTAAGGAGAGAGCACGAGGTGGTTCGGGAAGGGGCAAACAGGAATCATCCCTCTCCCCGAGGAGTTAAGCAAACTGTGAAAAAGATGAGACATAGACAGAAGGGGGAGAGAGAATGAGAGATGTAGACAGAGACGGAAACACAGCATCAGAGAGGTAAAGGAACGGAGGGGAGACAGAGCACTTCAGGGCATACCCAACTTAGACATGGCCATCATAAATGATTAAAGGCCGATTTCCCATTCTGACAAGCCTACCAATCTTTGCACAGTGTAATGGAAGCCAAAGTGAAACAGGCACGGAGCGCTGCATTTGCATCAAGCAATCACCAAAGAGATGTGTTTAAAGAGTTCAGGAGGGGGCGGGGAGGAGGAACGCTTGCACAGAGAGGTTTTTACTATTATGGTCTGTTTAAATGGGGGATATTACCTGTTTACCCAGCTGCTGAGGGCAACTAGCATTTTGTTTGAGGTCATTCTGTTAATATTCCTCCCACCGGTGCACGGTGTGGCAGTCGGGAAGGTTGTGATTCTGTCTTTATAATTCCACAGTGTGGCCCGCCGGGAGTGGGAGGGTCGTGACCTCGGGAGAAAGAGGTGGAAATTGCACCTGTGGGCCAGTGAGGAGGAGGAAAGAAATAAATGATGGAGCTGGGAGGAAGATGGAGGAGTGAAAGAACATGTGGCTCCGTTGATTTCAAGCTTTTAGCAGGCGAAAATCTGAAACAAAATCTTATAGACTGTAGAGGTGATGTCAGTGAAAGCAACTGTAGATTCGTGTTTACCTTTCTCCATATGTCACACATCTTCAGTGCACATGGGAAAAGGTGTTGACAAGGAGGTAAGTGTATATGATGTTTCCTGATGTGTCGAGAAGCGTTCGAGAAGGTGATCTGAAGGTTGCAATCCCCATTTTTAGTCTCACGTTTGAGGCATAGCCCCGAGCAGCACAGAGCTGTGAAGCAATGGGTGCGTATCTCCGAGGCCATGGATGATGGATTATATGAGTAATAATATTGATAGCCGGGTGGGTTTTCCATAAAAATGAAGAGTCAAATGAGTCAAACCTGAGCAATGATAAATCATATCACCCGCTGCCTAAAAGAAACAGATACAGCTTTGACGCTCTTTGACTATCATTGTATGCAATCTTTGTCATGACCAGTATATTCAAATGACGGCAAGCGTGAATTGAAGAACATGAAAATTCAATTTGGCGGGGTTGGGCCGATGGTAAAAACTGTCAAACCAGTTTGATGAAAAGCCAAACACCAGACCGGACCAGTATACCAGCTTTAGTTTTAGTTTTGAGTTTTACCAGCTGACACTTGACTCACCAGTTGCTCTGGAGTGGAACATAATGACACCGTGTCCTAACAGCAAACAAGCGTTCAGCTATCAGGTGTACGTTCCAGATCAGACTGGAGACGTAACCATTTAAACTATGGATGAGTAGCCCTCACGTTTATTTTGCGATATTTACTGGAATTGGCATACAATACAGTCATCAGCACGTAGCCTAGCATGTTATTAGCGATGGTCATTTACCAGAAACCTTCAGCACCCTGGAGATCTTCCTCCAGCCAGTTGCCACCATAGGCAACCCATTGAAATTGGTCATGGACTTTCCACGTTGGTACCCTGGGTGCATTGGTTGTTGACAGTCTGGGACGCCGTGTCAAGTTCTGCCTGTTCCATGCATTGTCTGTTGTCAAAATACATTTTTGTTTTTACAGGAAATGTACTGTTTGAATATGGTATTTTTCAAAATAAATGTACTTTGTTGGTACAATGCCATAAAATTACCTTTTTTTGGTTACCTTTAGGGGTGGTACGGTGGTGTGGTGGTTAGCACTGTCGCCTCACAGCAAGAAGGTTCTTGGTTCCATCCCGGGTGCAGGAGTTTGCATGTTCTGCCCATGTCAGCGTGGGTTTTCTCCAGGTACTCCAGCTTCCTCCCACAGTCCAAAGACATGCAGGTTAACTGGTGATTCTAAGTTGTCCGTGAGTGTGAATGTGAGTGTGAATGGTTGCCTGTCTCTATGTGTCAGCCCTGTGATAGTCTGGTGACCTGTCCAGGGTGTACCCTGCCTCTCGCCTAATGTTAGCTGGGATAGGCTCTAGCCGCCCTGCGACCCTCAAGAGGATAAGCAGATATAAAATGGATGGATGGATGGATGGATGGTTACCTTTAGCCAACACACACAAGTGGTTGGGTTTAGGAAAAAGAACAAGGTCTGGCTTTACAGACTACAGAACACCAGCCTGTGGGGTGAAAGTCGGTGGTTGTTGGACCCATAAACCATCTCTCCTGCCCGCCCTACTCGGACGTCTGCCGCCATAACTTTTGTTGTTGTCCTACTATGAGTCCATATGACACGGCTGGGTACCATTAAACTACAACGGCAACCAGCAGCGTATCATGCCAAGATGAAAGGACAGCTTTTTTTGCCCTCGTTGGACACCAGAAGTCTCTGCCCTAGCGACAGATTTCGACGACTTCGGAGTGTGACTAGGGTGCCATCGGCCAGGGGTAAGCAACTTGTGGCTTTCCAGTTGCTCGTGTGGCTTTGACAAAAATCGTATGAAAATGAATAATGCCTTTTTTTTTAAACAAGTTCATTTATTGTTCTTGGAGGCCTAAACAAATTATGCACCTATACACCAAACTCAATAGGCTGTGTTACCTTCCTAAGGTTCAAATATGTTTTGTGACTTCAGACAAACCTTTTTTTTATCATTACCTTTGGTCAAGATTGGCTTTCTGATTGTAAAGGTTGCCGACCCCTGCCATAGGCTATTAAAGCTTTTGTAATGAAATAAGGAGGTATCATCTGCATAATTAATTATTGCAAGATAATTATTGTTAGATTCCTCATTTGTTTGCTTAAAATCCAAAATGTTACCATATATTTAGACTAGCACCGCCATGTCTCATCGTCACCCCAAAAAATGTTTTAGGAAATAAACACGTGTCCCCCTGCCACCTCAACTGAAATTTGACCTCCTTCATGTTGCCCCTACCTACACCTTCCCCAAACATTATTATTAATGCAATACAAGTTGTATTTAGCACCATGATGCTGTCAGCACAGGTTGCTGATGTGGGCTACTTTTTAATTTGCCAGAATGTGCCATAATAACAAATGCCAGTTCAGCCAGTTTGCATAAAATCAGACTGAGTTCAAAACCGAGAATCGACCCAAGTCTAGTGTTTGGCCCATGACTGCCTGTTACACTCCACCCTGTAGTTGTGCACACTTTGCAAATAGCGGCACTGAAATGCTTCGCCGTCCTCGTTTTGCATCTTTATGGCTGCAACACCGACATTTCCGCTGTTTTTAAATGTAACATTTGCTGCCGTTTGAAATGCTGAGGGGCGTGTCACATGTCCTGGCAGCTCATACAGCACTGTGCTGATTGATGATACACCATGCCTTGACGGCTCTCACAGAATGCCACCATGCTGTAATATTCCTGCCCACCCCTGTTTGCTATGCATCCACAGTTAAATCCCCAAAGTGCGCGGCTCAGTTTTCCCTCCCTTTGCATTTCTGTGTCCTCTCTGAGATGTCATACTCCACATCGGCTCTGATTTGTTCGTCACTTTTAAATCAGAAAAAAGTCTTTGTATGCCTTTTAAAAAAGAAAATTTTGTTATGTGGCATTTGAGGGTTCATCTGCACCTGACACAGATCAGTCACTGTAAGTGCTCTAGCGTGCGTCGTCCACGTAACAACCTCCAAATGAGCGATGTGACAGGATTTAAATCAATGTCGAACCCTGTCCAGTGGGTTCAAGACCAGGCCACGTACTCCAGCACACACACATATACATGCAGGCGAAAAGCTTAGATAATGACGTGGCGCAAGGTGAGCCGGTTAAAAGGCCTTCGCCACTCACCGTCAGCACTGTCCTCTACGCGCCCGCAAATGTCATCTTTAATGCGTCTGACAGCACACAATTAGAGATTATGGAAATTTAAAAAACAGCATATCCAGACCTCTCATCTTCTAACTCATGCAGGGGAGGCTGAGCCACGAAGGCAAAGGTAAATAATTCCCTAATAGACAGAACAAACAGCAAAGAGCCGACAGGTCAATTGTGATCCCACTTGGGTGCTATTCAGCGTAATGTGATAGAAGACAAAGCAGAGATAGAGCGCGTGTATATGAGTGTGTGTCCACATGTATCTCTCTGTATATGACGTGTGTGGCCATTACCGAGACGCATGGAAACACTGCAGCTCAGATATTGCCTTTTGTCTGAGGCTAAATTTAGTGCAAGGTGTCCCTCCACCTTTAATATCACTGCTCAGAGACAAACCTCCTAATTAAGATTTGTCTGCGCGATCCCGCCGGGCACGCCTGTGTCCACGGGCGTGTGTCGGTTTGTGCGTGGCACGTCTGGCGTGTCTATTTGAAATGCTGGCGAGTGTGTGTGTTTGCGCAGAGCAAGGGCATTAACCTGAGGCTGATTCATATTGTCCTGCTAAGCTAGTGGCTCTCCTCATAATGCTGAAACGAGACAGATTTGTCATAATAGGGATGAGCCAGGCAGCCGGGGCCATATCACAAGAATGGCCAGCCGGGGTCCAGGAAATAATAAAGTACCTGAGAGACTGTGACTTCTTTTATCTGTCTGCTTTTTTTTCCCTTTTCTTTACTGTCCCACTAATGGCAGTCCCTCTCGGTCCATGTGTGTCTCCTTTCATGTCTTGTTTTCTCCCTCTCCTCTGTGTCTGCTTTACCCTCCCCCCCCCCCCCCCCCCCCTCTCTTTTGGTTCAACTTTTTTTTTCCCTCCTCCGTCCTCAACCCGCCCCACTAACTCTCCCCGTCTCTCGCTCTCTTCTCCTCCATCTCCTGCTCGCTCTCCCTCCTTCTCTCATGGGGAACAATATATATCAGAGCCCAGCAGAGCCCTGCTCCGCTAGTTGCCATGGCAACCGACCTCATCACAGCATCTCCTCTCTCTCTCTCACCTCCTTCTTCCCTCTGTCTTTCCCTCCATCTTGCTATCCTTTAGAGGGGGTTCTTTAAATTGTGAGTGGGCTGGCTGGCCTCTCCGTGAGCGGAGCAGTGAGGTGAATCATTGAGAAAAAGGAAACACTGACCCTCGACCCACCTAATTTCTGTCTGCTTTGGGTTAAATATGGCCTGGTATGACAACTATCTATCTGATGCTATAGTATGATATATATATAATGGCCAGATCTTTATGGACAACCTAACATAACACCCATATGAAGCCCAATCTAACCTGTTCAGAACATAATCATCTGCATAAAAAACACCTATTAATAGAAATGACAATAATTAGTCTTAATTGACTTTTTAGCATAAAAAAACACTATTATTTGTTTTCCTGAATGCTTAACTCATATCAATTAATAACATGATGTCCTCCAGAAAACAGTACGTTCCAAACCTCCTGAGCTCGGTCTTTGTGTACATAACTAACAGGATGCATTATAACCCAAATGTATGATTAGAAAATCAAATCAGAACAGCATTTCCCTGACAAATAGTATTTTCCCATTCATTTCCCGGTGGCACTCGGGTCCCTAATTGATTCCAATGGACTGATATTTTGAAAAAAAATAAATAAATCATATTACTTTTTGACATGCATAAGTAATATACCATTAAAATGCAGAATCCCTTTTCGTAGCCCAGTGTGGCGACACATTTTGACAAATAAAGGCCTGTCTCAATTAGAAGCCTGGTCTGCTTGCCAAGCACAAGTTCTTTGAATGTATTGACTACCTCAAATTATGTGTCCATCCCTCAATTGCCCAGTAAGTCATTCATATTCATGTAGCCCTTAAGGATCATCAGATCAATAGATTAAAACGGGTTTTTCATTAAAATTAATCCAAGTGGTGAGTATTGTTTCAACGGGATAAAGTGGTCTGTCGGTATGCGGAGTGTTGTAATCCTCGAGTGGCATAACTCACTTTCTGTCTGATGTCCGTCGGAGCTAGTTCTAATGAATGATTCATAATTGATATGTTATCTGAAGCCTTATTTTTATACCATCTATGCTGAGCAACAGCTTTGTGTTAAAGGAATTAAAGGCCTGTTTCATATGGTCCCAAATATAGGCCCACTGATTTCAGTGATTTAGGCAAAATATAGCTAAGGCTATTAATTGAAGTTTTACGGTATCATCACATGTTTACCTTAGACACAGTTTTTTTTTTTTTAAAAAGGAATTTAAAAATAGGAGTAGTGGATTAAAATGTGCCTTGTGCTTCCTCCTTGCCTCACAGTTGCCCATGCTTGTTGAAAAAAGGGGTTGTGGCTGTACTGCAGCCCACTTAAGATGATGTGGAACACTGTCATTGGCTTATCCAGTCAAAGAACACAGTGCAATTGGCTGAAGTCAGGTGACAGTAATGATTCATGTAGATATCCTAGAAAAGTTCCCATCTGGTTACTACATAGGCAGATATATCCCATAGAGTTGTGTGGAAACCAGGTTAGAGCTAAAACAATTGAAAATATTTGACTTCACACAACGCTAATTGCTAATGCTAACTGTAATGCTAATACTGCTCCGTGTCTATTGATGCATCAATGGACAACTGTTTGTTGACATATGCAACAACTTTATAAGGTTATAATATCTTGTGTTCACAGATTGTTTGCTGCCCCCAAGTGGCCAAAAAACATTTTTAACTGCTTTAACATGCCTCTAAAAGCCCTATTTTTGATCACTATCAGTTGTTATCACTACCATTATAATGCCTTTGTGGGCTAAGAATCTTTTATCAAGCCAGTTGCATTAGATCTTCTACCACACTGGTTACTTTCCAATTAAAATAATGCAGTTCAAAGTGAAATAGGTCTACTGTGAGTCTTCAAAAGTTATACACAAAAACTGCTATTCACTTGCCCCACCCATTGTGGGCCTTTGCTGGCAGAGCCCTTCTGTTGTTCCACCCTCTGATCACTACTTCCTGATTCTGTCACCATCGTTTTTTGAACTCAGCACACACTCAAGGTAAGGTAGTGTGTGTTCCTGACACAGTTGTCTCTTAACTTCTGAGCAAGATGACCTTACCTGAGTGCAGACTGCAGATACACACACTCACTTGAGTACAGGCTGTGAAGGCATACACCATTACATTTAGCTCTTCATCTGGGGTTACAAAAATATGACATTAATCATGATTATCTGTTTATTAGTTCTGATTAGACAATTTATTGATACACTCAGTTAAGTAAAAACTGAGTACATATTTCCCTCACTTCAGCCAGGGCAAATGACACCTGCCAGCAGCCCAGAAGGGGGATGAGGGTAAAGGGATGTGGGATGAGGGGTCGTTGAATGAGAGATTTATGGGATGGGAGGAAGTGGTGGGTAGGATGCGGGTTTAGGTGTGGATGGACGGATTGGTTTGGCAGGGTCGGCTGGTGGCTGCAAGACCGGGTGGAACCAGGCAAGGTTGAGACTCTGGGTGGGGGAACTGTCTCTCACAGGCTCCTGGTGTACGGAGTCCCCCGGTTCCTGTATTCAGACAAGGAGAGAGGTAGAAAATGGGGATTGGGGAGGAAGGGATGTGGAAAAGGATGAGGTGTGCTTAAGTACTCGTAGTACGGAAATGAATCCGTCCGAGGCGTGGTCTTTGTTCCCGAATCTTGTTCTAACACTTCATAAAAGAGCACTGTTTGGGTTAATATTAGGTATGTTTGTTATGTACCGTGATGTAACTTAAGTACCTAACATCAACATTGACTTTTGGTTTCACATGGGATGCAAACAGGTCTCCTGGTTGAAAGTTTTGTGCTTGATTGATCCATCCACCCCAGTTTCCTTATGCAGACATCCTTGCTCTCTATACTACACTACCTGACTTGCTCCTTTGCTCCCAAGAGGCTTTAGCCTAACAATAAACTGTGAGGCAGAGTAGGGCCATACTACCTCAAATCCATTCTCCAGATGAAAGCTGATAACAGCCATTTAATGGGCTGATAACAATCGAAGCAGGTGTCAGAAAGCTTCCACTCTCCTGGGAAGGCTCTTTTAGAACATGGCTGCAGGGATTTGCTGCCATTCAGCCACAAAAGCATCATTGAGATCGGGTGCTAATGTTGGGCAGTTCGGACTGGCTCTTAGACGGTGTTTGTATTTACTTAAAAGATTGGATGGGGTGGATTTCAGGGATCTTTGTCTTCAAACTCGGACGACAGATTTCGTCAAGCATTTGTGCACATTGACATGTTGAAACAGAAAGGGTCCTCTCCAAACTGATGCCACAGAGATGGAACCACACTGGAACACAGCTAATTCTCAGACCAGTACACAAAATATCCATTCATCTTATATTTTTTATTCTCATCGAGCATGATGAATGCATTGGATTCATTGATTTTTTTTTTTTCCCTCTCACACAGCACCCAGTCCTTCACCCCATACGTATGTACGCACACATGCTCGCACAGATGCTCACAAACCTCCACTCAACCTCCATTCATGGAGGATTCAGCCATATTTCAGAGGGCGACAAGGGCAGGAGAGCCTTTTTCCCCTCTGTGGGAATTTATGTGCTATCATTATTTAACCTAATTGCATTGAAGACAAGTGGAGGGCGGCATGCTTTCTCGTAGTGGCGAGTACCAAGGAAGCATTCATCACATGTTTACACACATGCCTCTCACACACACACATAAAACACTACACTGCATGTGCATTATGCAGCGTGCTCACATGTACCGACAATATAAAGGATTCTGTAAGAAAAGGACAAATATGAGGATTGTATACATACAATACATACATGTGTGCATGGATTAGACACAGACATGCATTCACACATACAGCTATATCAAGACCATCCACAGACATGTGCCAACACGCCTCATCCCTTCTTTATTTTGCACTCCTCTCTATCTCTTTACTCACTCACAAACACATACATACGCACACGCACTTACACACTCCTTACCATGCAGAGCAACAAGACAGTTGTCCTCCATCTGTCAATGTTATTCATGAGGAAATGGAGATCTGGGCCATGAGTGATGAGTTCTCCTACAGAAATGGCCCAGCCAAAACCTCTAGGAAATCCACACAACCCCATTTATGAAAAAGACGAATAAATATATAAATAATAACTCGCAAGCAAAACATTCGGGGCACAAAATTAATGGCAAATTATTGCGCGGGGATTTCGGGAACAGGCTCGGCCCACTTTATCATACCTCCATCTTTATGTAACAGAGTTTCCATAATGCACAGAGCGGTTCTGCCCAAGAGAAGGAAATAACACCCATAAAAAATAATATTCATTTCAAGCATTTAGAGTACATTTTGAATGTAGATTGTATATTTGCAGTGTTCATTTAATAAACCCCAAAAAAGTTAGTTTCCTCTTTCTTTTTACAATATAGAGTTGGCATGATACGCAGCTGGTGATCGTTACAGTTTAGCGGCGATCTGCAGCGTCAGGGGGAAACATGGTGGGACAAGAACGAAGGTTAAGGCGGCAGAAGTCAAAGTGGGGTCGGCAGGAAGGGTGGTGGATGGGTCCAACAGGCAGAACTTGAGACGAACTCTCAGAACCTCGACCGCTAAGGGTACTTCGCATGCCATGTCTGGATGTAGAAAGTCCATGACCAAACGTCAACATGTGACGAGGACGGAGTGAGAATGTGTTGGTATTCCAGTGTCCACTGTTCCTTCAGCTCATTGTATTTGGTTCTCCCGATCTCCCGAGATTGTTGAGTATTTATATTCTTATGTGGTCACTCACGCCTTTTTGTCTGTGCTTTTACTTGCTGTACAACTAATTGCCCTTCAGGGACAAAATAAAGTTGAAGTTGAAAACTGTCTACTGTAAGAGTTATCAGACTTCATGCATGACCTACTGGACTTTACTTACTTTGGGGTATGAGAAAAAAAACATTTCAGAAGTGCTCACTTTCAGTTTTAGATTCATATAAAGTGGTTTTAGATCATGTTGGTAAATGTTACCAACCTCCCAAAACAATAGCATTAGCCTTTTTTTATACATTAAAACAGAGGACATTTGCCTGACAAAGACCTCTTTGAGCCATAACCTCAACCAAGTATTCGGAAAACAAGTCTGCATTCCCTGAACAGGTAGTTTTTTTCCCCCAAAAAATAGGCTACACACACACCTGGCCCTGTCTCGATGAATGCATGACCAGCCCTACTTTGCCTGTGATCATCTTACCCTAATATTCTCACTCTCACCAATCTCAGTTCTCAAGCCTAAACCTAACCGACCCAACCAACAAAGCACATTGAGCCAAAAGTATTCAGAACGGATAAAGTACTTTATAGTACCAGTATCGTCCGAGTAAAATTGTGTCAATATCCGAACCTGTGAAGGGTAATCTTCATTTGCATAGCTGTTTTCAATATCTTACTCATGGGATCAAAATGATCAGGCTTAAAGTAAAAAGTTCTGGTCAGGTCCCACACACATACGGTTTAAATTCTGCCCAGTCCAATACCAGATGTGCATATTGACAATATAGTAGGTTGGACAGGTGCAGATAATGGTGTACTCACTCATCCCTACAACGAAGACAAGTACGAGTGGTCCAGTTATGTTCTGCATTATATTTAGCCATGTGCTTCGGAGAACTCGTTGGAGCAATGCACATTGGATTGCGGGCTGTTGGACAAAGTGGTCCATTGGGTACTTGGAATTATGAGCCAGCAGTCCTCAGTTTTAATTGTTTTTTAACCAAAACTTACCCATAAGGATGCCAAACCGGAAAATAATCATATTGGTTATTTCTTCGAGAGAGAAGACAAACTATTTTGGTTTAGTTTGGGCAAGTTTGCTTTTTTTTTGTTTGGGTTTCTTGCCCACAAAAAAACTTCAGCAGCACTTCTTGTACATGGAAGGTGAGGACAGGAGGCTGGTGTCAGATGATGTGTGGTGATGGAGAAGGGTGTGGGAGGTATGAGAGCGCCTGGCTTTCTGAGTAAAGAAAATGAGTTTGAATTGAATGGGTTGTGGGACAGGGCACCAATACAGGTGCTTTAGGACAGGAGTGATGTGGTCACAGGCGCGGGAGTGAGTGAACTCCAGCTCTGGATGCACTGTGGATGATGTACCATAAAGCACGCTATTGCAGCAGTCCAGTCCGGCTGTAATAAAAGCATGTATCACAGCTTTCGGCAGCAGGGAAAGGAAAGGGATGGGCGAAGTGAGCGGTGTTTTTTCAAGGGGGAAAAAAGGCAGATTTGGTTATGACATTTACATGGTGTTTGAATGAGCTGCAGCAAGGTCACTGTGTTCCAAGATCACAGCAATTACTGTGAGCACAATGCGATCATAACTGCTGGAAATGGCAGATGATAATATCCTTGAAGGCCGTCACGTGTTAGCAAGAATAGCATCTATCAAACATAACAATGCAAGTATGATTAAATATACAAAAAAATGAAAGAAGGATTTGTTCTGGAAATAGCAGCTAGTCTTTTACCTGACTACTACTCAATGCTTCAGCAAATGCAACGACCTCATATGGCTAACTACTATATAATTACTGTATCAACAGTGCAATTGTACATTCCAATGATGATAATGTGAGCCTGTATAAAGTGTTGCCATTGCTATCACTGTCCCAGTGTGACTCCATTTGATGGCGAGAACAAGATGTTTGAGTGGAATGGCAGGTAGAAAAGCTGCCATGTATCTGCCAATCACACCATAAAGTGGGAGGATGTTATCTCTCGCTCTCTCACTCATTCCCATTGATTCTTGCTCTGTCACAAACTCGCTTTCCCCCTCTTTGTATGTGGGGATCTCTCCATAAAACATCTGACACTATGTCACCCGGCACCTCGCTCTCCCCCCGCAACCTGGACACTGCCATTACACAGATGTCAGACACAGTTGTGATATCATCATAAAAAAGTAACTGCCGCGATTTCCCTTTTTTTTTTTCCTCCCTTTTTAAACACACACACATGCACTGCCTTCTCTGTGCTTGTGAGTAAGCAGGGGAATGGAAGAGGAGAGGTTTGGGGGAGTCAGATAGAAGTGCAATTACACTCGCTGATGTGCTTTGGCCCATATTATGATGCTGGGGGATGATAAGACAGCAACAGCACATGCCACACAACCACACACACACACACACACACACACAGACAATAGCCCCGGCTATGATGGATGTCCGGATGCAAACCCACTCCAAGCAGAAAATAGATGAGTTCTCTTCCTCTCCACCACATGGCATATACATCTTTAGATGGCTCCACATGTTTCTCATGAGCTCATAACTGGAACTTTATTGGCAGGACATTTGATAACGCCGCCAAGGGGTGCGAGGGGAAAAAAAAAAAAAGAAAAACAGCTGGACAATTTCAGTCATGTCCTTCAGTTCAGTCAGTCAGGCTTGATTTATCATGCAGAATGCTCTGTTTAACCTCCCATGTCGACACTTTTAAAATTAATCCATTGCGCCCATTTTGAAGCGTTCATTGTGCTCCGCCAATGGCATTGACTCTATGGACAGTTAAAGGACAGTGCTGGCTTTTTGGGAGAGCGGCGCATGAGTGAGTTGGCAGCAGAATCACCTCTGTGCACCCAGTAGATGTTTGTGCAGTGTCTATAGTAAGCTATAGTTTTCCCTCTGGAACATATATAGTATGTGGTATTATTACCTTTGTACCATTGTTAGCATTATATTCATTTTTCATTTTATATTATGGACATTAATCCTTACTTTTTATGTGATTTATTATCCTATGCTTTTCTTGTATGTTTTTTCCCTTTTCCCCTCAGCATATGTGGGCCCGAAAGGCTGTAACAAGTACTGTATTCAACCTATGTTTGTAATTTTTGTCTGTTAATGGAAAAGCTAATGACAGAAGAAGAATCTTCTAGTTTTAAAATGACCTTTTTTGGCATGTGGTTAAAACACAACCTTAACAACATTAGTTCATACATGGCTCGTTGAGAGTTTGTTGTTCCTGTTCCTCTATTATGTATCATATTTGAATAAAAATAACAAGGACAAACTTAATGCCAGACTATGTAGACCCCTCCCCTGCCCTCTACATCTTGTCAACCACACCCGTTTAAAATTTCTGACCTCTACCTCTAACCTTACGGGAACTGTGGGATTTGACGTTTGTAGTGTTACTCGTGTCCCTGAACGTCTCCAAAACATTTTCAGTTGTCCAATTGTGCTGTTGCAGTTGGCTTTCACTAACTTCTGTGACAATTAAAACATAATGAAGCCGATTTTGAGGTAATTGGACTTGAATTACTTACTTGAGTATTTTCATATGATGCTACTTCATACTTCTGCTCCATTACATCTCAGAGGTACTTCTTACTCAACCCAGTCACAAGAAAAAATGTTGCCATTGCATGTTTCTGTAAACCATGGATACATTACGTTTGTATGTTATTATGTAGCAGAAATGTTAAAACTTGCTTATGGTTGAGAAAAGATCATGTTTTGGCTCATATACCCGCTTTTGGTGGCACAATTCCCATGAGGAAGACAGCAATATCTCTGCCTTTTGTGAACTGGCCAATGGAAACACGTCAAAACACAGCCAGTTTTGCTGTTTGTTGGTCTTAAACAGTAGTCTGCAGCTCAGCAGTTGTCTCGCCTAATGTCATACCATCCACCCTCCTCTCCACCTCCAAACGGCATAGTTAGCTCATAAAATGCGTCCCTTTAGAAACTTTAATATGATTTTGCTTGCTCTGTTCTGTTCTGCTATTTCCCCTGCCTTAGGATTAACATGTCAGCACATGGAAGGGCAGGGAGGAGCGCTCTCCTTGCCTCAGGCTCTCCTCATTTGCACATGGAAGGGCAGAGAGGTGTGCTCTCTCTGCTTCAGGCTTTCCTTATTTGCAAACTGGAGGACAGAGAGGTGTGCTCTCTGTGCTTTAAAGCTTTCCTTGTTTGCAAATGGAAGGGCAGAGAGGTGTGCTCTGTCTGCCTTAGGCTTTCAACGTAGGGGCACGGAAGGGCAGAGAGGTGTGCTCTGTCTGCCTTAGGCTTTCAACGTAGGGGCACGGAAGGGCAGAGAGGTGTGCTCCCTCCGCTTTAGACTTTCCACGTAGGCACGCAGAGGGCTGCAGAGGTGTTCTCTCTCCATCTTAGGCTTTCTGTGCAGGCCTGAGGAAAGGCAGAGAGGCCCCAGAACAGAGCCATACCACCAAATATAATACTGCAAATGAAAATCAAGTTGTCTTTTCCAAAAGTGGTCCTGACCGAGCTACATTTGTCTGAGAGCCTTAGTTACTTTACATATTCAGATTATTGATACAAAACATGAATCAGCTAATACATAATTTTATATTAACATCAGGTAAACTATCCAACAGTATATAAAGTAATTAAAATGAGCTCCATCTTTACCAGCTGCAACATCACAGTGATGCATCAATATTATAATACAACATTATTCTGAAATGGGCCACATGAGTAATACATTTGAATTTTACTGAAGCAATATTTGGAAGGCAGGACTTTACTTGTGGCAGAGTATTTCTACATGGTAGTCTCCAATTCACCAACAGGCCACATCAGTAGTCAGCACCACCTACCTCACAAGGAGGCCAAGTGCTCATTCTTTGACGCCTACTTGCCAGATTTTGCGTATTTATTATCACTAAAGGATGATTTCTAATGTTTAGGTGACCCCCTGACCTCACCCTTCACCCTCTCATCTGGTCAAAATGTTTATATTCATGCTCCCAAAGCGAGCTCTTCATATTCTGAACATTTCACAAGTTTTTTCTCCTTAGGTCCAACTGAAGGTCAACATGTCAACTTTGCAAACAAGATATCTCAGAATGAATGCCATTAAAAACACTGAGAAATAATCACAGAAGACACAGGAATAATGGTGTCAATCATCTTGCCACATGTTTGGTCAGGTAACTAATGAAATAACCTCGAAAGCCTGTATTACTCTGTATTTTCCACCCTGTTAAATTCACAGCCCAGTTCTGTAGCAGTCTGGCTCGGTGTTTCGGGGTGAAATAGCAATTTCCACTCCCAGATGCACATCTATGATTGCCGTGACCCCCATTGCGTCGGTACACTCACAAAAAAAAATGCTTTTTGCATTTTGACTTATCACCCTCTATCTCTCAATCGGTCTTAAGACCCCAGCTCATACACCTACCAGCGAGGATGCCCATCAACGACCGGAATTTGACTTTTTTCGGAGAAGTGCTTACTGAGAGGCTTGTACTTTTCTTCCCAGGCCTAATTCACTTTTGTGAAGTCCTACAGACACATTATTTTCCGAAAATAACCCCACAGTTAGTGCACATGAGGAGAGGCGGGGTAGGAAAGTCATAAAGTATGAGAGATGGACCAGTATATAGTTGGCTTTGTCCTTTTTATGGGATGTCGCAACAAAAAGAAACTCTGCAGAATAACCCCAGGCTTATCCTTTAACCGTGGCATCTTAAACAAACAGGAAACAGCATGCCTTATGGTAAAAACTCAGAAATGTTGTCACAAAGGGAGTGACAGTAAGATGACACACATGGAGGAAAGGGAGAAATGAGAAAATTGGAGGGTAGAGGGAAGGAGCAGAGGGCTTTGGGGAAAGAGAGGCCTTCAGAGTACACGAGAGGCAGCAATCCATGTAAGGTGGCAGAGAAAGCAAGTGTGGACAGTGATAGTGAAGACGCATGTACAGTACGCTGGTGAATACAGTATGTAAAGGCTGCCTCCAAAAGTAATTCATACCTCTGGCCACAATCACACTTATTTCATTTTACCGTGACATTTCTAACCTGTCAATGGTAAACAGCCTTCAGAGGAGTATCTCCTTGTGCTTTGCAGGATGTGTATTATGATACTGACTGTGGCGAGAGCTCTTGAGGATTATAAATGAAAATACAGCAACAATCCTATGTATTGCAGTTGAATGAGTGAGCTGAGTGGACAAGCCTTGGAAAGTCTGGTGTTTAGTTTTTTTTTCCAGAACTATAATTGACTTGTTGACAATTTGATCAGTTACTGTACTTGTCTCATAGGACCTTTATCTTCTTGACATATAGAATAACCTTGTTCCCTTAAATGGACATACATGATGAGCATGTGTTTACATTGTATCATGAAGTGTGTGGGTGTGGGCGTCATGAGCTGTTTCCCAAGGTTCTTCGACCGTATCAGCTTGTGAATGGCTGCATGCTGATATTTAAACAACTTTTACTGAGCACGTTTTTTCATGTTGTAAATTCACAGTGTACCAGTGGTGTAGTGGTAATTGATAAGGTTGATGTGGTACTAGGTTGAAAGCAGGTATCCTATATTTCCTATATATTCTAATGACTTTTTGGCTAGCCAGAAAAAGAGACATATACCCTTGACTATATAACTGCAGTGTACCCATCATCAAAAATACAATATCAATTATGTTAGGAAAATGATAGTTTTAGTGGAACTATCTTTATAATTTCTTTAAAAATACTACTGATTAGTATCTCCAGATAAGAGCTGTAGCCTTCTAAATTTTGCACACCTTGTGCACCCACTCCTTGATCCAAATCCTGAAGGTCCTGATTCACAACCTTAAAGTTGATAGGCTTACATTATTAAAATGAATTGAAGTTCAACTGGGAAGAGAAGTGTGTATTTCAAGCCAAACATGCTTTTTTTCCCTTGGTTATAACCAAAAGGTTTTGTGCCTGAACCTTACCCAACGTATCTTCATAGAACCTTACATATGGTATCTTAATAATTGGTACCACACAAAAAACGTTGCGTCCTTAAACGTACATTTTTGGAATAAATGTAAAGTTATGGATGTTAGGTTTCGGCAATTGGATTACTGTGGTTGGGTTTAGGGAAAAGAAGCATGGTGAGGATGTACGCAACACGTTCTCAGTCCAACCTTGTTACATATCGACATTTGGTCATTGACTCTCCATGTTGAGATACAACATGCAAGGTACCTTGGGTGCATTGGTTGCTGACGTTCTGGAACATTCTGTTTCAAAATACACTTACATTTTCAATGTACCGTTTGCATACAGTCTCTTTTGAAATAAAAGCACCACGTTGATACAACAAGACCACATGATTGGGTTCAGGAAAAAAAAAAGTTGGGCTTATGGGAAGTCAACACCAGGCATCTGGGTTGGTGGACCCATCAACCACCCCTCCTACCAATCGGACTTCCGCTGCCTTAAGTGTCATTGCCATCCCACCATGTTTCCCCCTGATGCCGCTGGGCACCAGTGGTGCCTGGCGTTGGAAGTCACTGACCAGAGTGCCGGATTTCGACTACTTTGGAGTGAGGCTAGGTTGTAAAATAACTCTTCACACGGTTCCGAACACCTGTCTTCTTGGGAAAGTCATGGGGAAAGTCCTGTCTTTTGTGACTCATCCACTACCCAAACCTGCCTCCTTACAGATCACTTGGGACTGCTTCCCTCTTTACTTCTGTCAGCACTTTGGTTACGTGATCACAGCCTCCTAAAACGCATTGGTTATGCACAATTATTGGCTCATGATTATGTGAGATATATACGAATTTGGATGCATTATCTTTAGTAGGAAAACAGCTTCTGAGAACAGCCTGAACTAACCGTATGCTAATCAATATGTTGTTGAAATTTAAAGTTTTAATGCATCTCCTTCATATCTATGTATCTGTGGTTTGCAGACATGTAAAATGCCAGGTTGCGAAATCTTTAATGCTGGCCACAATGTTTGTGTTGTCCTCACCGCCAATGTGGTGTGTGTTTATTTGTGCTGAGGTTTCAATATGTTGTTAAAATGGCACGGTAAAGAGCTGACTCAAGTAAACCTTTGTCACTTGTATGATCTCACAGCTTCAACACGGGGAAGGCATATTCCATCGCAACATGGAAAACAGCAAAACTCATTTCCTTTAATCAGCCCTAAGAGCCTTGTATGGCACACTTGAACCGCGGCATCAAATCCCAGAGTCAGTCTACCTTTAAAAGTGCTGCGTCAGAAAAGATAAACACTGCGGGGAGCTGCTTTTTATCTGTCGCTTTGTCAACACAGACGAAAAAACAAAAAAATCTGCATAGATCTCTGAGCATATAAACAATATTCCTAAGAAAATGACATAACCTGCTTTAACTGCTCGGATATGCCCCAGAATACCTCAGAATATCATTGAATGTTTATGCCCTTTTGTGTTCATGATATGAATGCATCTTAAGAGGAGGAAGGGATCGCCTGAGAGCAAGGACATGCTGGTATTTAGTGACTAACATGATGTCAGATTAAGATAGCAGCGTGTTTGTTGACAATGTCTCTCCTTGGGTCAGTGGGAGATAGGTCAACACACTTTTTTTTTTGCTCAGCGGCAAGGATGTGCATATCCCTGATGGGCGAGGCTGTGTGACAGGCTGCTTCCTGGAGCTACTTAAGGGCCCGGTGAAGACCTGTGGGTGTCGGAGTCATGTGTCTGAGAGTGTTGTGTGCTGAGACAAGAACCGTGTCAGCCCCTTCGCCCACACCCTTCCTTGAAGCGGCAGGGATGGGGTTGCGTGCGGGGCTTATTCTGGCTCAAGTTCCTGTCTCATGACAGTTAATCGAGTTTTAAATGTGGAGCAGGGTTCTGTTTGTTGTCTGGGCCTCTGTTGAGCAGCAGCCCACTCAGGACTGACCAGTTACTCATCAGGATTTAAAGGATAATTTGCCTTTAAATATCAACCCTAATGTCAGGACAAAGAGATTGATATTGGATGATTCTGCAAAATTCTGCATTCCATGTATGTTTGAAAGTGTTGGGCAGGTTACTCTCAAAATGTGATCTGATTGCTAGTTGCCTTCATTTGGAAGTAATAACTAGTTAAGTCATTGTGACGAGTGCAAATTAAATCACCGAAGCAGGAAGACCCACCTGCCGGTTCTGGGGTGTCGGTCAGCTACAGCAGCACCGGAGAAAGAGCTTTACATAATAGGAACGGGACTGTGTACCAGCGTTGCTCTGCCATTGTAGGGAATGTAAATGGAAACACATTCAACATATGCTAACATCACCAAGCCCAGATGTGTCAATCACCGCGATGAGGAAAAAACAAACCGGAGGCCAGCTCCTTACCCCCGCTGCTTTCAAGCAGCCTTAGGATGCAAAAGCAGAACGGGATTCAGTGTAGATATATGAATGGAAACACACGAGACATGATAATGCAAACGATCACCGACACCCTTCTATAATGTAGCGTATAATGAATGACATGACAACACAACACAACCTTCAGGGGATGTTTTTTTCTGCTGGTGCACTGGTGGAAGTAGAGCAATGTGGATCAGTGTGGATGAATGAAAAATAAAAAGAATTAAGTGTATTTATTTCCTCGTGGTAACACATTTTATTAATTTGCTCCTGCATTACTTTTGGAGCGCATTACCTCCAACAATGGTGTTTGAATTATGTAGTTCTTTCCATAATATCTGTGCACAGCTCAAATGTTTTAATCAGGTCTGGGTGGAGAAATGACAGAAAAAAATGTTGGCATTACCATAGGTACATTACATTTGTACCTTAGTAAGTAATGGGTATGTTAAAGCTTTACATCTCAACAACACTGTGGGTAATATGGTTAGGTTTAGGCATAAATCCGACCAATGTAGAGGTAAAAAGAAGTCACTTTTTGTGGTACTATCCTGGCTGGAAACACGCGATGGCTAGGTAAAAAAACAACAACCACTGCCTTTATACCTGCAGGACAGGCAGCACTGGGTGCAGTTACATGATGGCTTCTAATTCGGAATGAAATAAATCTGAATGAAATCATTCGGAATTAAAGTTTTTCCAGGTAGTTTACATGGGAAATATTCATTCCGAATGAGGGTTTACATGGGAGATCAGTTTGATCGGCTTTTAATCGCCTTTATTCAGGTCCGCGCAAGGTTTGGGGCAGGGAAGGTTTCTGATTGGATAGGGTGCAGGGCAGATGTTACGTGTTTACGTGTACCGAAAGAAAACACTGTAGTCCTCGCTCCGGATGACAAGATGCTTGACAACGCCGTTCTTAGTGCCTTTTCGGACTTGTTTTGCTTATATTCTTGAAGCAGCAGTACGACAACAACCTTGATCTGCTAATGCTTCGTCTGTTGAGGAGAAGAAGAGAGGTAGAAGGTCGAAGAAGGGAGATAGAAGACCGTGCTGTGGCGAATGGAAACCGGTTAGTGCAACAAGTCGCGCATGCGCTATATATGTCATCGCGCCATAAGGGCAAGGAAACGAGCATGCGCAGAAAGACAGGAATGAACTTAAAGAGGAATGAGTGTATACAAGTGCGAGAAATTCTTTCATTCGGAATTAGAAACAGAATATTCCAGCCCCTTACATCGGAATGAATTTTCAATCGCATTGGCCACTTTCATTCTGAATTAGGTGTTTACAAGATCACTTTTAATAGGAATGAACTTTCACTCCGAATGAAAAGGGAATTAAACTGTCCATGTAAACGCACTCAATATCTCTGTAACAAACAACCGCTTTTCAAGACACTAGGCGTTTCTCAATACCAAGTACGCCAAGTTCGGACTTGCGCACTTGGGCGTTCGCACTTGGCAAGATCGACCCGGGAGTACAAACTCCCAAGGACAGCTGCCATTGCTGCTGGTCTGTGAGAAATGCATTCTGGGATACCTGGCTGTCAAAAGTCCACACAAGTCACTTCCCGATGCACCCCCGATGGAATGGGCAGAGCAAGTTCACATCCGGGAATTTGGACTGTACTTGGCTGGATGCGGACGTTGAATTGGAACAGTACTTGGGCAAGAACACAAGTACAGGCAAGAACGCACATTGAGAAACGCCTACTGTCCTGGCAGGAAAGGCAGTGATGTCACTGTCAAAAAACTCCACACCTCCACATGACAAGGTCAGCTCAATATTATCTTTAGAAACATTGATATGATTCGTAGAAACACAGAAATGTAACTTGCTCAGGGTTTGCAGAAATATACAGTGCCAACATTTCCTGGGGACTGGGCAATGAAACTGAACCTGTCCTTTAAGCTGACATGTCAGCCTGTGAACCATTTTTTTTATTGCGCTGATTCACAAAAATGACCCTGTTAGAGGACAATCCCTGTGCTCACTGAACCAGGGTTACAATATATAACTGTGACTTTAATGTCTTACCTAAGCTGTTTTAGTGTCTGCACTGAGCAATGTATTAAATCTGACATTTAGTTATGTTAGCGCCAATTACATCACCATCGAATATTGAGGTGTCTAGAGACCTTTATTATCTACATTTCCCTGTCAGCTACATTTCCTCCTTAACTTTATTTGTTGCCAGCACAACCCTTGGCATCTCTGTTTTAAATAGAATGCTGGGGATGTGAGAAGTCTGTCTGTTCCAATCTTGCCAAACACATGCAGGTATGGGTGGAGTTTAAAGGGCTAACACTCCTAAAGGCAACATAACCTTTTTTTTTTTAAGCTGATATAATTCGAGGAAAATTCAGCCTCGGGGAAGAATGATTTCTTTTGAAATCGCCTTGTGAGCAGTTAGACCCCAGCTGCTATCACTCCCAATACATCAGCGTGGTGTCACACCCACACAATCTCATGTCACAGAGAAGATGAAAATGCCATGAGCAAGTGACTGATACCTGCCCAGATCCTCGCAATGGCTTCTTGCAGGGAGGAGCAGACACGGCGCACACAGCCGCATGAATAATTCGAGCCGGGGTCTTGTTATTCACACAAGATAAAATGAAGAACAACAAGTGCTGCTTCCACTTTTTCCTCTTTCGATGATTTATTCAGCGATGCACGACGTTTCAACTCTCGGTCACCGCCAGATGGATACCTAATGAAGAGACAGGAGTTCAGATGTAGTGGGGGCTTTCATTAATGATGGAAAGTGAGGGTTTTTTTTCCAAGGGACGTGAAGAAAGATTTCCAGAGCGTGGAAATCAATGTCACACGCATGGAATTATTACCTGTAATATGCCTTTTGATTGTATGTGCATTACCTCAAACACAAAAAGTATCCCGAATGGAGAGCCAGGTCTTGCTTTAATCCCAGAGTACATTACGCAGGCACAGACACACTAATGTCACAAGGAGGATGAAAGCGCCTCGGCCGGGTGACTGATACCTGACCAGATTTTGTTAATGGTGCCATTCTGATGACAAATGATCACGGGCGACAGCTGTAATGCGACTTCATCTTCTGCCAGTGTCATTACACGCAGCCCATCACAAATCAAGGCCTCTCCAAGCCCTGATGAGCAGGAAAAAAATAGTTCCTGATGAAATACTTATTCATACAGGTAATCATAAATCTGAAGAAAAATGGAGCAGAAATGCACATAAGTGGCTCGCAGGGAGGTTTCAATCTGCTCTGCAAATACTTTTTTTTTTTTTTTTAAATGAAACATTCTTGTTATCAAATAAATAAAATAAGTTCCGGGTGGTGTTTTTCAAAGAAACCAGCTTTGGCTCCCTTTATGATGATTTCGGCTCTTGAAGCTTGATAATCAGATGTTTTTCTCAATGCACCGGAGACTTTTCCTGAGAAGCTTACGTGTTCAGTTTCTCCTTTTTAATATAAAAATGGAGTGTTGTAATTTGTAGCCTTCAGAGGTGTTCCAAGTATCGAAATAAGTTTTTACAGACTGTTTTTCCACTATATTCTCTGTTTTTCTCCTACCATCCCATGGAAATTTTATTCCTCGCGTGTTAAATAATATGTTTACACGCTTGGCCCATAACATGGGTATATAGATATAGAATTAAATGTCATTAATTATTATATGTTTCCCACTAAAATGACCCAGGAAGTGGGTACAGATGCCATAATGTAGACATTAGTATTCTACCCTGGGCCTTTCATAATGTACCATCTATGGATTTTTCAATTTAAACCGATTTTTCTGATCTTACTGCAGTTTGCAGGCAGGAAATCTGGCTAATATGTATTTTTGTGAGTGTGTGTGTTTCCTTATATGCATTTAGCAGCATTTGTACTGCTACTATATAAAAATCTCTCCATACAAAAAATTAACACCTTCAGATGAAGGTGCTCCGATAGATTGGCCATGCAGCGTCAATGGCCGATCTTAAATCCAAATAGTTTGAAGGGCAATCAGACTGTGATGTTCATAGATCACCACAAGGGCTGAAAATGAACTTTTTTGTTAGCTAGCGAGTGAAGCAAATTTAGTAGCCACCTGCATATTTTACCAGCATTTGGTTAGTGGCTGGTGCTAATTTTCATCCCTTCTCACTGGTAACCTGACATCCAGTTCACCTGCCTGTCCCGAGTGCAGACACACCATCGCCCTCTCCTTGCTGGCCAAACACACACACACACACACACACACTGTCGTAGCACCAAAAACCAAAACCTAGGTACTAAAAACCTACACCAGATTCATGAGCGCCGTGGGAAACTCGGATTTGATCTTACGGCCGAGCTCCACCGGGCACGTCAGCGGCGCGACACGTCTGCAGCGCGAGTCCCGTAGCAGCTCGCCCCCCTGTTAATCAATTACAGCGGCTCCACCGGCAACGGGAGCAGCGTGACAGCCCCCGTCTGCCGTGCGACAACTCTCTGTTTTAGGCGGCTCTTCTATTTTTGTCGCGTTATGCTCCCCTACGCGACCCTCCAACAGATTAAAACTACATGAAATAGTGTGCTAAACGAGCACAATGTGTTTTTAAATGAATAAACCATTATTAGAGGTGATATGTGAGGATTTTTTTTCATGCATTTACCCATGTTTATCCGTGACATTGTGTAAATGTCCATGGCGGACATTTGAAAGCGAGTAGATGACAAACAGTACAGTAAACTTAACTCAGATATATGTAATAACTTAGGTGGAAAATGCTTTAACATTTCATGCAGCCTACATGCAGCCTCTCGGCTCGGCAAATGGTAAACAGCCCCGCTGGCTTCTCTACGTGTCACTTCCGTACGCAGTCAGTGGAGCCCAAATGAATACGCCGCGACGCCACACTGACGTGACGCTTACGTTTGCAGCCGGTGGAGCCCGGCCGTTAGGCACGTGTGTATGTTCATGATTGCCAATCAGTCGTAAATTTACAGCGCGCTCCTGCTAGTCAGCAGTTACCATACATTCATGCCCATGAATAGCCAGTGACCGCCATGTAAGGAGGTGATAATCACTATGGATAGGTGCATCCTGTCAACCTGCGAAGATGGTGCACTTCTGTTTGCAGTGGTGTGACAGGGACAGGTAAACCAAAGGCCTAGAATGTATCAAGTCAATTTAAATAACTCATTCACATTTTTAAAAAACCTAATCTTCCAATATTTACATGCATTCCGTATTTACACGAGCAGGACGAGCAACTACGAAAAGATCGGAGCTCCTAACATATTAATGAATGCCGAAAAACATGTACATTTTCTGCAAACAGTTCACTCACAAACCTTCTGCTTATAGGTCAGGAATGAGACCCAGTGAGCGCTTCTGTAGAGGCTGCGATACGCTCCGTTGTTTTCTGCCAGTGTTTGCATGTAGCTTTGTTTTGTCCTGTATTGTGCCCACACGACCAACATGGCATCTTTATGTATACCAGCTCTTTCTCATCTTCAGGATTTGAGTCGTTGGCTGTGTGTCGGAAAACGTTGGGTTAATTAAGGGAGACCGGGGGCAATTGTAACTTTTTGTTTGTTTGTTTTGATGCCATTAACATAGACTGTAAAAATAAGGGCTGTAGCTACCACAGCATCACTATTTGGTTTTATGGACTCCAATTTTGAAGCCTCAGCTTCGGCATTTCAGCTGTCGCCATCTTGTTTTCTTGGAGCCAGAGGTGATGGTGCTGGTGGAGGAGTGGGGGGTGGTTCAAGCTGAGAAGCCAAGGACACTATCCACAGACCTCCTGTCACTCAAAGCAGCCCACCCTTAATTATGCATAACTTTAAGCCTTTAACTTTAAAATTCACTCCGTGTACAGTTGTCATGAATGTTGAAATTAACCCATAGAGACCAAAACCATTTTTTGTACAACATTGTTGGGCATCTTAACATGGGGGTCTATGATGATTGACTGGCTTCTGAGGCCGGCCTCAAGTGGCCATTAGAGGAACTGTGGCTTTTGATGACAATGATAGAATCACAATATTGTTTGAAACACTAGATGTCGAAGGTTACACATGCCTCCACGTGCAGGAGCAACTGTAGCACCATATGACGTTCTAGGAAAGCATTTAACTAAGTGTAATTTAACATCTACAACTGTGTAAAAAATATGTGTCAAAAGCCCTTCTTGTGTCAGCAGACACTCTAGGTAGTGTAAAATAACATTCATGCACTCAGGCACTGCTGCTGGAAAAAAAAATCCTGGGGGAACCACTGCTGTTCTTCAATAATATCTTGAGTGGAACATCAAAACAATCTATACAGCACAATGTGTATATTGAGCAAAGCTCGCAGAGGCACCAAGGCCTTGTAGAGACGAGGATGTGAAAAACAGAGGAGGCAATCATTTATGGGGGGAAGTGTACATGACATTGATTGAGAAAAAATACTGCTAAAAATACTGCTAATGCTGATTCCAAAAGTGAACATGAAATACTTTGTTTGAGTACACATTCTTGGCAGTGCATTGTTTTTGTGGTTTGAAGAATTATAATATCACCAAAAAGATGATATCTCACACAGATGTTTTCCCCTAACACCGTGAGACACACGGATAGGATGAGTCACAACAAGCTCCCTCCATCATTCCCGATCCTCGGCAACATGTTGGGCTTCCCCCCAAGTTAAGTTCAACCTTTGTGATGTGATCTGCCTCTGTTGGAAGCACATGGCTCAGCCTTCTCGGCCTTATATAATTCTGAGGTTGTGATCTTGTGAGGCCAGAAGATGCCACATAGCATCTTTTTCACAGCCTTGGTTTCCAGCCAGCATTCAGAACTGTACATTACAATGGAGTTGACGTTGGTGTTGTGTAGACGGAGCATTGTTTTGAGGCTGTATTTCTTAGACTTCCTTGGGCTTTCTTCAGTCTTGCCTTGATATACGTCTCTCTATCCTGCTGTCCTTTCTGATAAGTGAAGTTTCGTGGGTTTTTATCACAGTCCCTGTAACTTTTTGTGCAGTCTGAGCAAAGGAATAAGATATACCCACATGAATAAATAAAATAAAATAAAATAAAATAAAAGTGGGGCGGCACGGTGGTGTGGTGGTTAGCACTGTCGCCTCACAGCAAGAGGGTTGCCGGTTCGATCCCGGGTGTGGGAGCCCTTCTGTGCGGAGTTTGCATGTTCTCCCCGTGTCAGCGTGGGTTCTCTCCGGGCACTCCGGCTTCCTCCCACAGTCCAAAGACATGCAGATTGGGGACTAGGTTAATTGATAACTCTAAATTGTCCGTAGGTGTGAATGTGAGCATGAATGGTTGTTTGTCTCTATGTGTCAGCCCTGCGATAGTCTGGCGACCTGTCCAGGGTGTACCCTGCCTCTCGCCCGATGTCAGTTGGGATAGGCTCCAGCCCCCCCGCGACCCTCAAGAGGATGAAGCGGTTAGAAGATGAATGAATGAATGAAAATAAAAGTGCTTGCAGGATTCTTTAGATAAGCAAATTAAGGTCCAGGGTTCAAATCCTGCTGGGGTCGACCTCAGCAAAGGCATGCGGTCGCAAGAGGTTCCCACTGCCAAATCAAACGGGATCAGATTCCTTAAGGAGGCTTCAGAATGAGAAGTAACTCCAGAATCTGAGCCAAGTCCTCAACGAGGGCGTGTCTCAAGCCCGTTGTAGACGGGAGGTTCCAGACGTAAAAACAGATTCATTCTTCAGTCTTATTTTGCAGGCAACACAGTGGCGCAGTGGTTAGCATTGTTGCCTCACAGCAAGAGGGTTCCTGGTTTAAAACCAGGGTGGGGGTTTGAACCCCTGTGGAGTCTGCATGTTTTCCTTGTGTCGGCGTGGGTCTTCTTCAGGTTCTCCGGCTTCCTCCCACAGTCCAAAGACAAGAAGGTCAGGATAACTGGTGACTCCAAATTGCCCGTGGGTGTGAAGGGATATCTCTCTCTATGTGTCAGCCCTGTGATAGTCTGGCGACCTGTCCATGGTGTACCCCGCCTCTTGCCCAATGTCAGCTGGGGTAGGCTCCACCTCCCACATGACCCCCAACAGGATATGCACTTATGGAAAATGAATGAAGTAGTTTAAACTTTGTAGAGGTTGTGACATTATTTGTAAAATGTTTCCTATGTTGCATTGCTTTTGTCCCTAAAAAAGACCAAAATGTTGTTTATTCCACTTTAATGGACACAAACACTGTTGAGAGTTCCTTGGTGCAGTACATGCTGTAATGGCCCTCTCAACTATTCAGCAGAGGCTTAAAATTAAAACTAGATCGATTTTCCATTGATTGAGACCATAAATAGGGATAAGAAACAGAACACATGATGCTGTTTTCCACTGTGAATGATGTATGTCTGCTATTCACAATCAAATACACGGCGCACGGTGGCTGCGACATAATAAAAGAGCTTGATTGCTGGTTATTAGAGTGCATTCAACTACCTGAATGGAGGATAAGAAATGGTAGATCATGTAAAGCAGAGTTAAATTGAATAATGGATGGAAATGACAGATGAAATGAAGTTTTTAAGGCAGGTTGAATACTTCTGTCGTCGGATATTACAATAAAAGATGCCTTGTCACTCTTGATATAATGATAAACTCTTTAATATACTGTTGGACAAATCGCATTGTTATGGTCCATAGAAAATAAATCAATAAGCATATTTACCTCCAATAACACCAGTCATACTTCACATTATTTACTGATGTGTGTTATCAATCATCTTAACCTTTACTACAGTTAGGCAAGTGTCAAACAATGCTTTAAAAATCAAAAATGGAAATGCAGACATTCAAACGTGTCACCCGCTATCGATCGCACCTCAACCCACAGTCATGTTATGTATGAAATTGACTTTTCATCTTATTTCAAAAAATGCCAGGGAGTCGGCAAAGGCTTATGAATTTTACACGGAATAAATGGAGCTTCATTATATTCAATCAGTGTTCCAAAAAAGACAACGTTGGAGGCTTCAGTCATTACGGCTCGCAATACCTACAAAATAAGGTTCATCCGGGTTGGAAAGCAGGGGTAAAATGAGAGATATTCAAAACCTTTTTATTCGTAGCAGTCGGAAGGTTCTGTATGGTAAAAGGAACAATTTGTCCTCTTTATCACACTCTCACAGGTTCACATGGAGACACAAAGAAGCAAAGAGAAATGTCCTGATTATGGGACCATTTGTACACGCTAGGAGATTTCATTAAATGCGTTATTCTTGTAACACTTGCAATTTAGACAATGACTTCTTCCTGTTGTAAGTCAAGTGAGAGATGTTGGAGGGACGGTTGCCACAGATATGTGTAGAGAACAAACTGAATGCTGAAGTATGTCTTGCAGGTTTGCACAACTTAGGAGAATTTGTGTCAGCCACCAGGAGAGAAAAGTTCTGGGGGCAACACACGGGAAGCCAAGCCAGGGGGCGAGTCACGCCCTTCTGTCGAGAGTAGAGAGGGGTAGCAGAGCTGAGAGCCTGGTGAGAGAAATCTGTAGACAGCAAGCAACAAATGTTGACATCACAGACTATTGCTTGTTTGGGGTCATGCAGAGATTTCAGGTAACTCAGGGTGCGATTTCACACAGATATATATATATATATATATATATATATATATATTTCTTTAGTCTGTACCTTGTGCAATGTAGACTTTATCGTTCTTTAATATCATCTGTTGAAATTCGGCTCATTCAAATGGAAAAGTGTGACAGCTCTGATAACTTCTGCTGCCAGCAAGTTAAAGAAATCCATCCGTATACCTTGAGCAAATTGGACATGCATGCATTTCTGCCACAAGCAAGCCCAGTGAAAAGCAGAGATTGTTGCAAATGAATCCAAGTTCCAAAATGCACTTTGCCCTCTCTTCATCTTGTTACACCTGGCTTTCCAAGTATGTCTCACTGCTGGCTATCACACATCAATATCCAGCTCTTTCTACCCATTAATTTATGCATTTCAGAATCGCCTCCTGTTGGTATTTTGCTTTAATTTAAATACCTCACAGTTCGGAATAAGGTTATTTGGTGTGCACCTCAAAATGAACCAGAGTAAAGGATTAAATGTGCAAGAGCTCAAAAGAGCTATTGTGAAATACGTACTATGTACAGAGCAGCTGAGCTTTGGGGTTAAAGAAAAAGTAGACTATCTCGTCTAAAACCCAGATTGTATTCTTTGATAACTTTTTAGCATTTTAAAGGGGAACACCACCTAAATTAAGAATTCCAATATGTTTTTTTTCTATGTCCAAGGAAAGTTCAATCCATGTTTGTGAACCTGAGCTACCATCTCTCAAAGCTAGAGCCAGAGAAGTAAAGTCTGAAGCCCTTTTTAAATAGGAATCATGCAAATTTGCAGGAAAGCCCAATCAGTCTTCGTTCAGCATTGGCAGTATAAAAACAAAAGCCATATGCGGCCTGCCTAATTTTGTTTATACAGAATGTGCCTTTTTCGGGGCAATGGGGGGCGTGAGCAAGTCACAAAATGTGTAGCTCAGCATGTGACGTAAACAGTGACGTGGGAGGGAAGCCACGGCTGGTCAGTCCTGTGGCGATTCTCTCATAAGTTGGCCCATCCTTCACCGTTCCTGTCATCTGACGGTTAATGCATTTGTGAGGACAAGGAGGGCGCGCAATTCCTTGTCTCCCCAGTTGCTCATCTTTACAGTGTCTGTCAGGTTTGCGTTTCCCTCTTGTTACTAGCTGCTCATTCCTGCTATCAGCTGCTTCCTGTTAGTCCACCGCCAGTGGCTCGCACGTGCAGCGTCATCAACAGCTCCTCCCACAAGTCTTCAACAGCCCCTCCTGTGGCGGAAGGCCGCCTCATTCTTTTTAACCCAAAAAGGTTCCGCCAATATGACTACCCTACACAGAGGAAAATTGGGCACCTCGGATCAACTCGCCAATCCGGCTCTGTGTGTCTAAACTAGGATCCTACAATACTAGAGTAGCGACACACATTGGTCAAACGCAAAGTTAGTCATGTGCCCTCTAGTGGCAGGATAGCGCGTTGCATATCCAACCAGAACTGACTGAACTTCAGTATTGCTGCATTGCTGCCGACCAGGAATTCTTGAACGTTTCCAAAGTCAAGCAAACCTAAAAGCATAATCTACCATAGTCTACCGTAATAGGAGCATCGGTAATCCGTTTACAGATAAAAAAAAATTAAAAAAAACAGTTGTCTACCATAATGTTACTCTCTGTATTTTGAAATAAACAAATTATAAGCATGACTTAATATGACCAAGACACCTAAAAGTAAAAACAAGGCAGTTTTCATCATTTCACAAGCAAGTACCCATCAGACATACTGTAAGTGAATGGGTTTTCTGGTCAGAAAGGTAATGCCCTCATGCTCCACTAGAGGGCACATGCGGCTTAACTTCAATGGAAGTGTCGTCACTCTGGTATTGTAGGGCCCCAGTCTAAATGCTCGCAGCTTGCCGGCAAAACGGCACAACATTAGCCAAAAATCTGGCAGTGTAAAAGGGGCTTGAGTCCTTTATCACGAGTGCAGATACTGATGCATTTTACTCAACTGATATTCGTACATGAAAAGTGCATTATCCACAGCGGATACTCATTTCAACCCTTCTCCAAACATTCCCGTGAATGCTCTCAGTGTCATCTCGGACATATTTCCAAATTCATTGACTTTAGCACTCCAGTTTTTAGATTTGACTTTGAATCATTTTGGACTGTCTTAGGCCATTGAAAATAATACATATGAATTTCGAAAAGAGCACTGCACAACCTGCAAGCAGACATGACGGCAAATTAATTTTGCTGCAAGAAAAGAGTCTGTACAAGACGTGTAATCTCTACTCCACATGCACCTTTTGAAACATTGCATATTCATGAAGCCTGGGTAAACAAGGGTTAAAGTGTTGATTTTCCACTATACCCTTTGTTTTGACATTTCAGAGTCAGCTTTGCATCCATTTCAGTCACATTCATTAGAAAATTAAGCTCCACTCCCCACTGTCTTGTTGAAAGTAAGAATTAGAGTCTGAGAACCCTTGTAAATTCTAATTATTATGTATAAAATATCCCACCAGAATGAAATATAACTGCGACTTGGAGCAAGCTGAGAAGCAACTGATATTTCACTAGGAGTAACACATTGTGTATGCAAAGAAAAATAAATTACCTGAAAGGAGTAGTGGGGGGTTTCTCCTCTACCTGGATGAGGCTTTCCACATTTATTGTAATTTTCTCACTTGTATAATCAAACAGCTACAAGTCAGCCAGAAGACGGAGGGGGACATGGGGCAGTGTTACAGAGGGATAATGAAAACTTGGTCTGGTTTGTGGAATTCTAAAAACAAAATGTTAAATTGCACACGCACATTCCTCAAAACACACAGCCTGAGCTTTAGAGTGACATTCTCAGTGTGTGCTTAACATAATCCTTTCTTAGGTTCTGCTGCCAATTTATACACAAACCTTTAAGAACTGAATCATCCCCCCTCAAAGGCTGGCGACATGAGAACACGAGAAGGGCCAATTTCTAACACAAGCACAGTCAACCGAGGCTATTCAGGCTAGCGCTGAAGCTAAACTTAAAACCTCCCAATCAGACGAGGCAGCCTTGAATCAGTAAGCCTGGCCCAAAACAAGCTTCTGTCACCTGCCTCCATCAAAGTGTACAGTCGCTTTGTGGCACAAGTCGTCCCAGTTCGGATTTTTCCCCTCATGTGTGACACAGATCTGATGGCTTCTGATGAGTGTGAAGAGCAAAACGTTGCATGGTGTCACATTTGATATTTTATTACTGCCAATCCTGGTTCGTGCCACATGGATATGCAGTTTAAAAAAAAAAAAAACATCCCAAGGCCTCTGACCTACATGTATTCAAACACCGGCCAGAATTCATCAGTGTTGCCATGACGATAGCAGATACAGTACTGTAAATCGTTCACGTGAGACAACTGTCACATTGGCTTAACTCCCATTGCCTTGTCTCTCTGCACAGAGGTAGAAATAAGAGGTAAATACAGGGCCTTGAACAGTCAAGACATCCCTGGAAAAGTTATAAAATTAAAAACTATTTTCCAGGCCTGGAAATGTTTTGGAAGTTGTGAATATCCATTGTTTAAAATGTGTTCATAAATATCCCAGAACATAATGTTGCGCGAAATACTAAACTGAAGTATTAAAAATGGAGTGCTGTGCTGGATGATCATTAAAAGTCACGATAGACAAGATTGAAATTGCATCATTGCCAAGGCCATGCTTCGTTTTCGGGAAAAGAATCACTCTGTGAAGGGGCGTAAATGTAGACAGTGTGGGCAGTGTGGTTGCCCTGGGGTCCGTGGGATGGAGGGGCCCTATTGCCACGTGGGAATATGCCCATGGTCAAAGACAAACTCGTGCATCGGAACCCATCGGAACCTTACGCCACTGCTGTGCTGTTATGAAATAATACTGGTGGTAGCTACTAATGATGGAAAGCTAATGTAATATAAGTGCGTGGCTGCTTAAGTATAGTCATACACTTTAGCAGCATCAGACTGTTGTCTACATAAAAATCTTAGTCTAGAGATTGCGGCTCAGGGGTAGGCAACCCACTAAACCAATCACAAAGGGGTTCAGCCTTTTAGACAATTCCTCCAGTCGTCATGCATACACCGAGCGTCCTCTCCCGCCTACAGCTCCATTAGGTCCCAGGGAAGCTGAGCCTCCCTGAAAGTGACCATTTTGTCGCATTTATCCAATGACCTAGCCTGGAAATCCAGACCCAAATCTAGAAAGATTTAGGGTCTGGCTATGAGTAACGCAAATGGCCCAACTCGAGGGGTGGCACCAAGCATGCATTTGAAAATATCACTGCACGCAATTGGATAACACTATGACCAATCAGAACAAAACACTGGGTGACGTATCCAGAGCGCTACCAGCGGAGCTAACTGGTAGATCAGACTTTTGCCGTATCCGGTCGGCAAAACAGCAAAAACGTTCTTCTTGCAAAGGAAAGATTTGAGCACCCGTCTTCTGTTCCTCTTTTAGAGAAAAAGCCAAGTCTAACACGTTCATTGTAGCGGCCAAAGCTGTTTCAAACAACTCTGGCCCCCTATATCAGATATACTGATGTGATTGGTGCAGCTCGGCTCCGACAGCATGGGTAATGAGCATCATTACTGATTGCCAGAGTGACTCGCTTTGCTGCATGAAAAGAACCTGCTCAGCGCTGTCTCATAGGAATGCTTGGAGGCTCCGGAGGTCGCGTTTGAAAACTAGTGATAAACAGCTGACGTTCATAGTCATGATGTGAAACGCATCCTAGCACATGTTTATGCAATGTAAATTCTTATTTTAATGTAAATTCAATAGTGCATATTTGACCATTTCTTCTATGAAATTTTAGGGGAAGTTCAGCCTCCCTTGTTGTCTCAGAGCAGTCACCCCTGGTTGCCACTATAGTTTAACAGTGGACGGCCATGTCAGGGCGAAACGTGGCAAGGCAAGGACGAAACAATCCCCAGCTTTCACCCAGGAGAGCAGTGTTCGCGTCCTGTAAGATTTTAAACCCAGACCCTGTTCTTTTTTCCTAAACCTAACTACTACTTTTTGTTGCCGGAACCCAACTGTGTTTTTGTCGCCTAAACCCAGAATATGTAAATGTAAATGTTAAATTTCCAGTGAAAACTGAAATGTACCTTGAAAAAAGAGACATGTCCTAGAACGTCAACAACCAACACACCCAGGGTACCTTGCATGTCGTATGTGGACGTGGAAAGTCCATGACCAAAACGTCAATATGTGACGAGGTCAGAGTGAGAATGTGTTGAAAATGCGCATCGTACATCTGCAACCTAGGGCCTTGTCCCTTTCAATTTGCCTAAACGTTAATAGCGGTGGCTAGTCTTGAGTCGTCTTGACGAGGCTAGCTATGGATTCCAGATCCAAAAAAGACTAAAGGGCTCAAATGTGTTTCACAGCTCCAGACAGATTTATTTACTTCTCGTAATTCTTTGGCCAAAAATGGTTCTTTTGAAAGTAAAGATTTGCCAACCCCTGGCCGAGATCAAACAGTTGGCTATTAACAGTTTGGTCATTTACAGACAGCACTTAAGCCAATGATACTTGGGGATTCAATCACATATTGAGTCACCAGGTATTATGAGCTGACATCTATCATATCCTGCCAGTGTGTTGGTTTATTGATCCGATTGGATGGGGAAAGGCTGAGAGGACATGATGGAAATCAACCTTCACTTATTCGAGTATTGGACAAATGCATGTCCATTTACCAAAGGCCTACCCATTTTAAACTACTGAAATAAAAATGGAAATGGTGGAGAAGTATTATGGAAAAGTTTTGACTGATTGGTAAAAATATGTGGGAACCCTGCATACATAAATGATGTAAGAGTTATGTAAATATAAATGCCCGCAGTGGGAGGAAATGCGTCTCAATGTTGTTTCTTTTCACTCCAGTCTGACCGTTTCAGCTCCTGACAGACAACTCATGTTCTTGTGAAGAGACATGAAATGTACAAAATTCACTGTGGGAGACAAAGACGCACACGCTTACAAAGACGTAGACGATCTTACACCATCCCCCCCTGACCCTGTCGCTTCTGGCTTGACAAATCGCCCACAAGTCGGCGCATCACGTGATCTCATCTGTGTCGGTGAGGCGGCTCTTCTGACAGAAACTGACAACACGGATGTCATATCTTATTGACCAACAATCCATGCTGGCATTTGGTTGGCTGTATGTGTGTTTGTGTGTGTGTGAGGGGGAGAGCGTTTCAGTGAGTGTCTCCCATGCAGAATAATCTATGGTGGCATTCAGCAAAAATGACTGATCACTATGTTTAAACAGAAGAGATTGCACAACTACTCTTCCTCTTTTACCTTTCACAACTACGCACTCTAAATCACAGCCTCTCCTTGTACTGTATTTGCTCGGATTTATACATCCACAGAAATAAATGGGACCACATAGCATTAACAACAGATTTTATGCTCCTGAGGAAATTCTGCTGCAGTTACCATCAGCATATCAGATGCGCCATAAAACAGACTTCCTATAAATTATGACATCGGAAGATTTTGCACATGTGAAACTGCTTTTTTTTTAACTGCCAGGAGAATCCGAGAGCCATAAAGAGAACGCTTTCTACTAAAGGGAATTTATTTCACAGACATGCGAGCATCTCCTGGATTAGAGTAAAAAACTGAAGGCTGAATCAAACATGCTGTGACTCGAAGAAATCAGCTTCCAATCAGTCACGGAGAAGCCGCTTTCGACTCTGGGAAACAAAACAGATCAAAAATTGTTTCTCTTTGATCTCCGGCTCTTGAATGCATCACGCGCGCCAGCAAATATCGAGTGACCTGTTTGAGAACATCGAAATGTTTCGTGTGAATTCTCTTTTGAAAGCAAATATTACACTATAATAGGAAACTTTTCAAGGATGACAAGCATACGGGATCATAAGCTCATGAATAACAAAAGTGTAAAGAAATAAAGAGCAGTACAAGACTTCCTGTCTTGTTTAGCACAATAACTTTAATCCAACAAGCCATGGGCATGGCTGGGGTGAAGCACTTATTCTTCCATGTAAGCAGCGAGCTACAAGTGTGAGAAAACAAGAAAAATAAAAAAAGAGAGACACCAGCCGCAGAGGAAAAACAACAAAAAATAAGGTATTAGGGAAGATGGGTTTGTCTTGGTGAATGTTTGTACCTGAAGCACCTTGAAGTTGGAAGCTACAGTGAACTATTTAAAAGTGAAAAGGTTTTATTGAAGGAAGAGTTGAAGTTTTCATCAGCAGCATGCCTGTGGCTCAAACCAGGGCGCTGCTATGCTTTCAAGGTCCAAGTTAGATGTTTCTTCTCTTTGTCCCTGTGTCCTCTCACTCTCTGCAAGTCAATCGCTTATTATTTCTGAGGACAATTTACCCAGAATGTATAGACTCACCTCAGTCTCTCCCTCCTCCCCCGGACATGTACAATAGAGAAAGTGTTGTGCAGTTGGGGAATGTGAAGGTCTTTTTATTAAAAACTTTTTCATTACGGTTAAAAAAGTAATAAATTGCTCTCTAATGCAATCATGTCTCCTCACTTATCTTGTTGGTTCAACTAGAATGAAATTTGGGAAATGGGATTAGCATAATAGAATGCAGATTAGCATAATGGAATAGCGTGCATGTTTTAAGAAATGATGGGTGCAGACTGTTTTTGGCAGTATTGGGTGACATATGGGCTTTTGCTGTACTTCAAACTGATAAGAGGGTGGGAAAATTCGAACCTCTGGGCCCCACGTTGAAGCATATGGCGGTATAAACGTGGCTCTATATCAGCATCTTGATTCTTGGTCATTTTGGGGGTTTGTTTGAGTTTAAATAAACAAAGTCTTTCAGAATATGAAAGTCTTATGTTCGAAGGGGAAGATGACAAACTAGCGGTAAACAATTGTCAGTTGCACTCTGGTCCTCATCATTGACACTCTCCCTTCCTCCGTGTCTTTCTGGAATTATGAATGAAAGGCTTAATGTTCTTGGAACAAGGCAGGGACCAGGTCAGTGGGGTTTTGTCTGATTTGAAATGAACAGTCTTGGCCTTCAGAATATTAAAACCTCTTAAGCAAGGTTTATGCTTCTGTGTACCTACGACACAGAGGGCTTTGTGGAGGCGTCTCTGCACAGAGACACAACGTGCAGCTCAAAAAATTGTAACCACACGTCAAGGCAACGTAGACCCAATGCAGACCTCAAGAGCTATGATTGGTCCTTCAAACTACATAATTTCCGAAAGTCTCAAAAGTCTCCGTTGTGATCGGTTGGTTAAGCCATTCAGTGGGCATATAGCCTCACAAGTCAGTCTTTAGACACTTTGCTTAACCAAAGACTGATGTCTTTCTCCCTGATTTTGTGTTTAGATGGGTGGATACAATTTCAGAGTTTAAAAATCAGGGCGGTCCTTCGGTGGCTTGCTGAACTCTTGTGCTCGTAAACATAGTCCGACTGCGTTAAAAGTTTTAAACAAAGTCACTGTAAGTCCTTCATTTCCACAGTCTTGTGGACTGAGCACACGTTTTATAAAACGGAGTTAAATCTCTTGGCATCCATTTTCAAGCTCTCTGTGTGTTTGTTTCCTTGCGGACGAGAAAAGGGGGAGCGCACATTTCCGGGAGGGCGTGTCCTTTTCAAAAATGCAAGAGGCGTTGCTTTGTTGCTGGCCGTTTTCTCCGGTGTGTTAAACACACTTCAGAAAGGAGTGTCCCCAGACTATCAGAAGGCGGAGATCTCTGATTGTCTGGTGGCGAGACTAGTGGGCGTACAGACCCATCGGCGCAGTCGCCTCTCTCTTTGTCGTCGTCATAATATTTCTAATAAGGGCATTTGTCGTTCAGTGTCGATCATTCCAAGCTCCAGCAACAGTCTTTCTCTCAGTCGCCATTTTCACTGTGACTAGAGCAAAGCTGGAAGATAAACAAACACTGAACGAGCAACGACCATAGACATCACAGAGTCTAGGTAGGTATATAAAAGAGAACACCCCGCCCCCAAGCGCTTTGGCGGGGAATTGCATAGCGACATAGACCAACAGGACGCAGAACTATGATAGGCACACAGCAACTGCGTGCACTTTGCGTCGAGCGTACGCAGAAGCATAAAGAAACTTTTAAAACCCATCAGAGACCCTCTTGAACCAGTTGTAACGTGCTTAGAATTGCGCACCAAAATATAAATGTTTAGACTTTTGCTAATATGGACATGCTACACATCGTCAGCTCGGTTAGATTCTTTGTAATTCACTTGCTCGGTTCACTTTATGGAAACTATGAGCACCATAATTAAATTCACTATTCACTATCAGCAAACAAAGGAGAAAAAAAAGTGGTGACTCCTCACATTTGAATTGGTCAAATAGTCCAAATATATGTCCGTTCCTCAGTTAACAATTTGTATACCTTTCGTCCAAATGGGTCCTCCGATCAAAAGAATCAAAAAGGTTTTCAAAACGTTAATCAAAGTTTTGGATATTGTCATGTGAAGTCCATTGCTAACTGTATGCTAATTTTGTTCGTCAAATGGACTGCGGTTCTACAAAAATAACCAGTATTTTCTTGTCCTCCAGCACCGTTTTGTTGGGTATGCTTGTTTTCGTCAACTTGCTGGCTACAATATAAAAGTGTCACTTTGGAAGGCTAATGGTCTCTGTCATGTCTTTGCAGCTACTGCATTACAAACTCTGAAGGATATGTTCTCAAAGTCATGGCTCGGTGACAGTCATTATGTCACATATTTTGTCTTTATATTTGGAGTTAAAAACCATACTGTTATCATTAGAAAGCTTTAGAAAGTAATGGGGGACAGTTTAGTTATGTGATGACTTGAAACTTTAATTGGACTGCTGTAACTTTTTCCTGGATAAGTAAAGACTTTGACCCAACTTTGAATATGACAAAACTTTGTTGGTGCTAGATGAAAAGTCGGCGGGTCCGTGGGTATCTTTAAGAAATTTTATGGTAATCTATCCAGTAGTTTCTCAGATATTTTAGCCCTGACCAAAGTGGTGGACAGACTGAATCCACAAACATCCACACATTGCTCCTTTTTGCCAAGTGATATGAGTTGTTAATCAGCTGTCCTGGACAATATCCTTAAACACACACACTTTACCACCATGCCACATTTCAGCCTCCTAGGGCAAAAGCTGTGGCTGCCAAAGGGTGAAGAAATTTCTGGGGATCGTCCAACCGTCTGAGCAAGCTATAGAGCTGCTGGTTGCAGCTAATAAATACAATCATCCAGACCTTGCATGGCCTCACAATTGAAAATTGAATTATTAATCCAGTGCATGGAATGGATTTGCTCCCTGCTATGTAAAAATCACAATAAACACTGCTTTAACAGGACAAAGTTCAAATGCCATGTCATTTTATTGAGCATTTAAAGACTGGAATTGGCTTGGAACTGGATGCTGACTTGCCTTCAAGGTCTTAAGACTTGAATGTACCCCAAATACTATATCGTACCCATAGCCCACTATATAGCATGGTTGCTCTGCTGTTTCCATTAATAGGCATAGTAGTCTCATTCAGTGGAAATTCTGGCATTGACTTTACTGGTGTCACTCGTTCATGTTTAATCTGCTTCCTGTTTATTTTGTAGATTCTCTCCTCATGTGCCGTGTCTGGTTTTACTTCCTGTCTTTGTGTGTTTTCCCGCCTGTTTTCTGCCACACCTGCCTCTTTTAGTCCGTCCCTGTTCCCAGAGTCTTCCTTTCACATCTGTTCTGATTTAGTCTTGTTTGCCCCACCCTTGTTGTTAGCCAATCTCCATTTCCGTGTTTTTGCCATTGTCTTCCTAATCCAGCTGTGTCTCGTTCTTGTGATTAGTTTTATGTGTAGATATACCTGCGTGTTTCCCTTTGTTCTTAGTTCGTCTGTGTTCATCCACGCATTCATCCCTGTGTTTATTCCCTGTGTTCTTGGTGTCATTACCTGCTCCGTCTCCTGCCTGTTGCTCTGTTTTGGATTTTGCATTTGAGTTCATCTTATTTTCCAGGTTGGTTTTCAATCTTCGTTTTGGTTCTGCTTTCATTTGGCCCTTTAGTTACCTGCCTGTATAGGATGTTTTCTTTCAGCAGCATTGTTAAAAATTCATCCGATCTGTTAGTCTGCATTTGGGTCCTCTTTGAACTGATTCGTGACAACTTCCTACATTCCAGAAAACATGGTTCATACTAATAAGTATTAATCCTGCTATTATGGATAACATGGATTGCATTGTGGGGGGATTTCCAATTGTACTCGGACCAATTATACCTCCCCGAACAAATTAAACCAAACGCCCGCTTTTGAGAAGTTGTAAAAATGGCCTGTGAAATGTCCAGGTGGGAGCTGTGATGTACCAGTGAAAGCAGTGTTTGTAAAAATGAAAAAAGTGATCCCTGGGTAAGAGGAAATAATAGGATATGAAAACAAAATGAATGGCTCATTAAAGCTCATTATGGCAGTCTTTCAATGTTGTGTGGAGAATCTGACACATACAAGTTCGCAGCCTGAAGGGGCTACTGAATCTTTTGTAACATGCCGTTTGGTGGATGCTAATCAGAGATCAGAAGGAAATCACTATTGTGAGCCTTACCCCCTTTACTGGTTAGCTTGTATCGACCTTTATCATATAAAACATGAACTCTGGCAGTGATGTCATGCACCAAGCTTTGTGCTTTCAGACCATAACTTGAAGGTTTTAATAGAGATGTTATGTATTAGCTTGGGCAGAGAACCAAAAAGATACAGTGCATGTTAGAAACCCTGTGCACAAAACATACTCTGATTCCTGGAGGTGTATTTTTTTTTTTCTTTACCATCTGCTTACCTGAACCGAACATGTGTTCATTTGCATTTCCAATACATCATAAAAAAAAAACAAAAAAAAAACGCCTCAGACAGACAAGTGCTCCTTCTCTCTCCCGCTCTCACACAAACGCACTCACCGTGAATGAATCTTGTTATCTGCAAAGTGCATGTTCTCATTGCATATCCAATACATCATTTGCTTTGCACGAACCAAGACGCCTGTGCCCTACTTCATAACATGAAGTCAGGGCAGCTTTTACTTTAGGGCATATGAGTCAGTATTGACTACGACATGGTATTCTTCACAGGCCCACCCACACTCTCTAAGCCAATAATCACACCAATGCTGTCTAATGCTGCATAAGAGAAAAAAAAACATCTATTTTTGCTCTCATATTAAGTGACAGGTACATGTATATTGAAAGTGACTGCTGGCATTGTTCCATACAGTGTGTGCAGAGTTTTTCGAAAAGCATTAAATATAGCAGCGTACTGTAAATGCACCTGGCAATAGGGAAATCGATACGTATTCTGATTATGCTGTCACTTGGGGGGGATTTTCAGAGGATGCAAGCAACAGTACTTCACCTTGTTTCCCTCAAATGAAGCAAGGCAGCTGCGGCCTACTTCACGAGCCAAAGGGTAACATTTACTTGGGGGTATATGAATCACTATCAGCTTCTTTAATACGTTTAGTGCAGGCCCACTGCCACTAGAGTAGCTTGTCATAACCATACAGAAAGGTTTATGAACTTCAGTTTAACATCAGCATCTTTATGACGTTTTGGCTGTCACCATCTTGGCGTTTTAGTACTGTCATCATGAACAGAGAAAAAACTATCGAGACCAAAACTATTTAATATGCCAGGTCGTAAACATGTTTATTTCTGCTGTTAAGTTGGGCGTTGGGCTTTGCTTTTAGAGCCAGCCCCAAGTGGTCATTTGAGGAACTGCAGTTTTTGGCATTTTTTTTTCTGTGGAGATTGATGCTTGGTCCGTACTTTACTTTGGTCCAAACCAAAATATCTCAGCAACTACTGAATTGATTTCTATAAAGTTTTTCAACGGATGTTCATGGTCCCCAGAGGGTAAAGTCCGCTGATTTTGGTCATCTCTAGACTCTTGCTATAGTCCTACCCTGATGTTCACATTTTTGTTTTTCTTTATGGAAATATCAATCACTGAATGAATTAACAGGAAATTTGATAAAGCTCACCATTGTGCCACCAGGATGAATCCTATTGACCTTGGGAATCCCCTAACTTCTCATGTGGTGCAACCAGCACATTAAAATTTTTAGTTAGGAAATCAAATATCTCAACTTCTATAAGATGAACTGGCACTGAATTTCATCCCATACCATTTCATTATTATGTGTGGTTCTGAGTAAACTCCAATAGACTTTTCTATATAGCGCCATCATCAGGTCAAAATTTGAATTTGTCCAGTACCTTGGTTAATGATCCCAAATACCTTAAAAACTATTGTGACTCCCCTCAACCACAGCTGTAATCTGTGTATAGTGCTAATTAACACGTTAGCATGCTGACACTTTCATTGAACACTTCCCCTAGAAATACCCACTTGCACTTGGTTGTGTGCGTTCACGTTTAGGCTAGTGGTGTCCCAAAACAGAATTGAGGTAGTGGAAGTGGTTTCCAACACTTTAAACCCGCCCTAGATTCCAAGGGAGCCCCGACCCACACTTCCAACGAAGTGGAAGATGAAATTTCCCAGAACACCTTGCAAAGTCAGCAACTCAGGCAAGTTTTGGAAAACAATTTGTTACTGTATGATCGGAATGTAGGCTATACAAACAACAGATGGTTGGACTAGCGTAAACCCACCAGCAACTCGGTTGAACACAGCGTCAAAATATTTAAACAAATCGACTTATCCGAACAAAATCGATCAGAACTAGAAGACGTCACAGGCACCTCCTGTTTTCAGCATTTCTTCTCTGTCGATTCATCAGACAGAGAAAAACTAACAAAGCACACACCACAACACAAGTGCTGGAGCCGGCATTTTCAACCCTGGATGACTACTGGTATCTTGTGTGATTGCATGAAGTGGTGTCTCATTTCTTCGGGTAAGATCTCTTCCCTAATATTTCTCACTTCCCTCATCAAGGGTTATCTCGCAAATGAGGGCACTCAATACCAAGTGGAAGATTTAAGGGGTAGAAATGGGATTGGGCCTTAGTCCTTTTGGGTATGCAGCATAACTTTTCAACCCATTCTCATGCTGCATTCAAATGGGGTTGTGTTTACCAGTCCATAGTCAATATGAACACCACCCTTTTGTGGTATTCACAACGTAGTAAGTGTGCACAACTTCCTATATCATAAACATGAGCTCCATTTGAACACAGCATTATTCCCTTGTTGTCAAATACATTTGTTTTGTCAAGCCCCTCAGCGTCTGATAGTGACGCACAGGGCACCCTTTAGCATATCTATGTGATGCATAGCTGAAATACATTGTAATGTAGTTAATGTTGTGCGTGTTAGCTTTAGGCAACAAATCAACTTGGTTAGGGTTAGTGGAGTCCTGTAGTTGTGACTCAAAACAATACCTTTTAATATAAGAATGCATGAATATGTGGAATATATGATATGCTTTGAAAAACTGCATATTGTAGTAGGAGTACAACTGTAGTTCTGCTAGAACCTCAACGTTGTGCTAGTCAGCCTACAGATATGAAAGACCAGCTTGATCAGTGACACAGATCAGCGGTTAGAGCGCCATGACAGCACACTGTAGCTGTAATATTATGGAAGTGATACAACTTGACATTAAGCTTCAGTATGTGACACTGGTGTGCCTTTCCACTCATTTACCACATCATTAATTTTCACTTTAAGTCTCAAACGACATTCATCGAAGTTGCTGTTAAGAATAATTTGTGATCCTTGAAATCATGAATTCTATACTTGCAATATTTTATGTGGGGAGAGAAAAAAACGGGGTGGTTTTGGAATCAGTTCAAAGACACTTTTCGCTGCGGGCACATACGAGGAATACAGTAGATTTTAAAAAGTCATCTTCTCTTACATAACGTGCGGAGTGAAGGAAGATCCACAATTTTCTTTTGAGTTCCTCTCCTACATAATAGAATATGTTGAATTATTAGAAGTAAAGTTGAGGCCTGGGATCTGCTGTAACTGCATCGGGCTTCAAAAGCAACAACATGTAATACAGAAAAAGAAAAGTACAGAAAAGTTGTCTGTCACTTTTCCTCTCTTCACAAAGTTCAGTAAGATTATTACAGCAGCCCAGTGTTAACACTACAGCACATATAAGACCCATTCACCTTGGATAATCCATATATAATACATGCTTATATGAGCTCAGACAGCCATGTGGTACTTCATAAAGCAATGTCAAGGTAGCGGTTACCCTGGGGCATGTGAATCACCATTAACTAAGACATTGCACGCAGCGTCCAGGCCCACCCACTCTGTCTCCGCCATATGAACATCACAGGCTGCAGTGAAAAAGCCTTTAATAAATATACCAGGGAGGGCAGTGCATCAAGTTGACAGGGCATTGCCTGTGCTGTCCATGAGAAAAATTAATGATTCATGATTCCCAATTATGTTTTAATTCAAATCGGAGATTAGTGCCTGGTAAGGGGCCGCGTGTGTGGCGGCCGGGCTGAGCGAGCGGTTGGCAGAAGCGGAGATAAGACATCTGTCCGTAACACCAGGCCAAGAGAGAGAGCGATGGGTGACATTGAGGTCGTGATGCACAAAAACGCACAGCTGTGTATTAGCACATATGGACGCTTTCTGAATACCACCCCTTTAATTTTATAAATTGCGGGCCATTAGCAAAGAAATTATTTTCATGTAGACCACTGGGAGCGATGCATTTTTTACGTTGTTAAAATCAGCGAGGAACAAAAATCAATGGGAAAACCTTTTTATTTTCCTCAATTAGACTACAAAAGGCATGGAACATGAATAGAAGTGTGTGTGCGTGCGTGTGTGTGTGTGAGAGAGAGCAGGGGGAGTAGAAAGGTAAAAAGCTTTGGATTTCTCTTGCCAATTTGTTTCTTGGCAGTATTCTCCGAATCGCTCAATACAATCTCTCTAAAAGTTTACATTTATCAATTGTTTTCTCTTTTTTCCCTCTCCCCCCATCCAAAGCCTTTAGAACAAGAGAGCCGGAGCCAGGCGAAATCCTTCATTCATTAATGAAAGGCATCCATTACTGTCGAACGGCGACAGAGTTAATGTAAATAAATGAATTCTCCAACCCACTTAACCGTGGTTTATTATGAGCGAGCAAGGCATAATTGTGTTTCTGATCAGTTCAGATAAATTCAGACGCACAATACCCCCACCCCCAGTGCCACTTCTCATTTGCATGCCAAGGTCTGCAACTAGGGGGGATATATCACATGGCTTATTACCAAGGCTCCAGCTAATGACACTAGAATATGAGAGGAAATATATTAAGGCAAATGTGGTAATGCTTAGCTTTGTAGGGGAAAGCCTCTTAAGTGACTCTGCGGATGCTGTTCCTGCTGCTTAAGTTATGAAAAAAATGTGTATGTTATATCGTAACAAACCCATCTGCTCTGGGAGTTTAAATTCAACCTGTAACTCTGAGTAAAATGATTTCAGTTTCTGCAACCCTGACTAAGGTAAATGGCAGTAAACGTGGGCTCCAAAGGAAAACGCGAGTGGGGTTTTAATAGAAAAACAGATGCAATTTAACTCAAAGTACTGTATCATTAGCACATGCATATTTAGTACAAGTTGCTCCAGTAGGAATAGCGCCCAGAACCTGTCAGCTTTTACACACCGAGCAGCTGAAGATCACAATTTCTTGTTGCTAAGCTGTTACTCATATGCTTTAAGGTCCCTCAACTCAGAAGAGAGCAGGTCTCGCTGATGAATAAAAAGCCACTCAGCGTAATAGACCTTCACTCATTAATCATCTATGTGCTGATGGCCTTTCTCGTTGACACTGACCCCATCGAAAGCGTACAGGTATGAGCAGCAAAGAACAGATTAATTAACGAAATCAAGGCTGCAGTGGACGTCTTTGCATCTCAACTCTTTTTGAGCTGAGATAATGTAACACCACCGACTGTGAAACACAATTATAGAATTTCTTGTGTGAACACTGAGTCTCGTCACCCACGAGGAGCTTCAAAACACTTGTAGTAGCTCTGCCAAGGCATGTGACAGTCATGTAAATGCTGTCAAAGGGGATCTATTCAGTTGCTATTCAGGTTCTTAGATGTGTTTTGGGTTTCTACGAGAACATGTTTACATGCTTTAATGTTCACCCTTTGTCTAAGATGCTCCATTTTAGTTCCTGTCTCTTTAAGCTCCATTCATGTAAAAGCGCAGTGTGCTCTGATTGGTCAGCATTTCCTTTTCTTTTGTATCTCTCCGTCGCTGCACTGTCATTGCAGCCAGGAATGAATCAAAATCTTCACAACCAGATGTGTTCCAGCAGTAATATGATCCAAAATTGAGGAGAAAGTAACAACATCACAAACCTAGATTATATGTTCCCCTGTTGTTAGCATGTTGCTACATGTAGCAGTGTACTTGCAGACAAGACATGAGTGTAACGGAGTAGCCTATGGTGGTTCTTTTTATTCTAAAAAATCACCAATAAAAGCTTCTAAACGAAAATCAATATCCCCTTGACAATAGCATGTAGTTACATGTAGCAGTGTACTTGCAGAGTATAGCGCCAATTTCTACCATATAAAAAAGTCTTTCGGAAAAGCTTCTAATTGAAAAATCTTCAAAACCGGACATGTTCCACCAGGAATATGATCCAAAACCAGGGAGGAATTCTTCACATCATAAACTAAGATATCATGTATCCCTGATGTTAGCATGCAGCTACATGTAGCAGTGTACTTGTAGAGTATAGCGCCAATTTCTACCATATAAAAAAGTCTTTCGGAAAAGCTTCTAATTGAAAAATCTTCAAAACCGGACATGTTCCACCAGGAATATGATCCAAAACCAGGGAGAAATTCTTCACATCAGAAACCAAGATATCATGTATCCCTGATGTTAGCATGCAGCTACATGTAGCAGTGTACTTGCAAACGGTGAATGAGTGTAATGGAGTAGCCTAAAGCAGTACTGAATAATATGGTGCAGAAATCACCAATAAATCAAATAAATCAATAATTCAAAATCTTAACAACCAGACAAGTTACAGCAGGAATATGATCTGAAATCAGGGAGAAAGTTAAAACATCGGCAACCAAGATTACGTTTCCCTGATGTTAGCATGTGGCTACATGTAGCAGTGTATTTGTAGACAGGACATGAGTGTAAAGGAGTAGCCTATGGTGGTACTTTTTATTCTAAAAAATCTCCAATTAAAGCTTCAAAACCAACATTATCATGTAGCTACATATAGCAGTGTACTTGCAGAGTATAGCGCTACTTTCTATCATATAAAAGACCAGGGAGAAATTGTTACCATCAGAAACCAAGATGACATATTTTTATGATGTTAGCATGTAGCTACATGTAGCAGTGTACTTGCAGATGGGGAATGAGTGTAATGGAGTAGCATATAGCAGTACTTTGTATTGTGAAAAATCACTAATAAAAGCTTGTAAACCAAAATCAATATCCCCTTGACATTAGCGTGTAGCTACATGTAGCAGTGTACTTGCAGAGTATAGCGCCACTTTCTACCATATAAAAAATCTTCAGTAAAAGCTTCTAACCCAAAATCTTCACAACCGGACATGTTCAACTAGGAATATGATCCGAAACCAGGGAGAAATTGTTTAGATCAGAAACCAAGATATCATGTATCCCTGATACATGATAGCTGTGTACTTGCAGATGGGGAATGGGTGTAACAAAGTAGCCAATAGTGGTACTTTCTATTTAAAAAAAATCACCAATAAAAGCTCCTAAACCAAAATCGAAAATCGGTGAGAACTTAAACATCTGCAACCAAGAATGCATGTTTCCCTGATGTTAGCATGTAGCTACATGTAGCAGTGTACTTGCTGACAGGGATTGGGTGTAATGGAGTAGCCTATAGTGGTACTTTCTATTTCAAAAAATCACCAATAAAAGCTCCTAAACCAAAATCGAAAATTGGTGAGAACTTAAACATCTGCAACCAAGAATGCATGTTTCCCTGATGTTAGCATGTAGCTACATGTAGCAGTGTACTTGCAGATGAGAAATGACTGGAACTGAGAGTCGCCAATGATCACCGATAATGGCTTCTAATCCAAAATCTTAACAAGCCGACATATTTTAGTAGGAATATGATCTGAAATCGGGGAGAAAGTCAAATCATCGGCAACCAAGATTACGTTTCCCTAATGTTAGCATGTAGCTACATGTAGCAGTGTATAAACACTTGCAGTAGCGTGCCTGGAGCGAAGGACAGCATAAAGAAAACCTTAATGAGCTGATGTCAGCTTGTCACAAAAGAGTATTCAGAACAGTCTGAAGCTTACTTTAATATATATTTATCACATTATTTGAATCTTTGGCCATATTTAATACAGAAAATAATATAAAGCATCGGTCTCCTTTAATCACTGTGATGAATAAGGAACGCACTCCATGTTATCAGAACTTACTTTCATGTTACTTAAATGAACTTAAAAGCATTGAGGGTCTAGCGCGACCCCAATTAGCTGTTTTTGAATGGTACAAAAAAATGTACAACAGTGTAAGATGGGTATTTTTTTCAAGCTATAGGTGAAATTGTGAAGCTGGGGTCATAGATCACCATAGGTTGAAAATGTCTACCATTCTACATAGCCATTTTTTTGTCTCATCGTGAGTTCTGTCCTCTGTTTTGTTGAATTCCAGTGCTAATTTACAGAGAATGAATCACTGTGGCATCACTGTTTGCACTTGGCTCAGTTGGGATTTCAAAGAACACAATCGCACAAGCAATCATGAGCATCACAATGAGCTGTTTTCAGATGCAGCAAACAACGAGAAAAAACTTTGCTAAATTAATAGAAATAATAACTTGTTAAAATATTTAAGCAAAAACTTTTTGTTCCCTTTCTTGGTCACAATTTTATGCTACATTACCACAGTAAATGTATTGCATCAATATCAATAATAAGTGCCTCTTTAATCATTCATTCATTCAGTTATTGAATTTGGTTAGCTGAAATATTACAAGCGTGCGTGCTGCTTCACACCCTTTGCTTTCACATCAAGCTGCTTCTCTGCCGAGCTGCTGGGGGGCAGTGGCAGCCATGTTTTGTCTCTCTGTGGGAGAAAAAGCATCTGGGATTGAGGATGTAGAATGGTACATATGGGAGTTGCACGCTGTGTGCAGAAAAATACCCAAATGTTAACCTGGTAGACTACTATGGAACCTTATCTAATGGTGTTTTCAAGCCGTTCCTCATGCAACACCTTTCCCTAATACTCCCCTGGGTGCAGACAAATACCAGACACCCATTAAATAGTGACTGCAAAGAATAATAACACACATTGTAGCGCTCGCTGTGGCTCACATGTGGCATCTAAGTGTGTCGACATTTTGCAACTAAAAAATGTCATCGTCTAACGACTGGGCCAGGATGCATTCCTGTGCAAGTACAGTCACAATATGTCTCCCTAATAGTACTTCTGCCTCAGCCTCTGTGCTGCACTAAAAAAGAATTACGGAGACAGTTTTGTCTTCACACACAAAACTACTCATGGGTGACAGCACAAAAAGGATGCACATGCAATTTGGCAGCATGTGTCAGGTTAAACGGCATTAACGGTCTTCAGTCTGTCACTCTTGAAAATAGAAGCGCACACCAGTGGATGGGGTTCAAAGAGGGCTTATGTGCTTGTCCTCATTTTCTATATGTTACAATGGATGTTCATATTCAGCATGGGCAAATCTGAAATGAGGTAAACATATGTAAAGGTATTCCCTGTGAGCATCTCTGCGACTGTTCTCAATCTTTTTTTTCCTAGTATTGAGACCAGCTGATGACAGTTCAGAGTGGATCTCTTTACGTGGTCATCTGCTCCAGGTAAGCGGCTGCAAATCTTTATATTACATACACTGCTACATGTAGCTACATGCTAACAGTGGTAAAACATACAATCTTTGTTGCTAATTTCTCCACAATTTTCAATTCGATTCCTGCCTAAATGTCCTTTTGAAGAAGCTTTTATTGGTGACTTTTCACAGTAGAAAGTGCCACTTCACTTTGTTACAGTTATTGCCCAGCTGCAAAAACACTGCTACATGTAGCTGCATGCTAACAACAGAGAAACAGAGCATTTTAACTGTAGAAAGTGCCTCTGTACTCAGTCACAGTCCTTCTTGGGCTGCATATACACCACTACTTGTAGCTACATACTGACATCAGGGAAACATATAATCTTGGTTGCTGATATTTGTCCCAAATTTGGGATCATATTGCTGCTTGATTTGGATTTGAAAAGCTTTTTGGTGACTTTTTACAGTAGAAAGTTCTGCTGTACTCAGTTACAGTCATTCTTGAGCTGAAAGTACACTGCTACTTTGTTACAGTTGTTCCCCAGCTCCAAATATTGTGCTACATGCAGCTACATGCTAACATCAGGAAAACATAAAGTCATTGTTGCTAACTTCTCTCCAGTTTTCAATCAGATCCCTGTCGAAACATGGCCAGGTTTTGAAGATTTTGGTTTAGAATTTTTTTATTTTTAAATTGGTGACTTTTCAGAGTGGAAAGTGCTGCTGTACTTGATGACAGTTGTTCCCCAGCTGCAATACACTGCTACATGTAGCTACATGCTAACATCAGGGCAACATATAATCTTGGTTGTTGATATTTCTCCCAAAGTTGGGACCAGATTACTGCTGAATTTTGATTTAAAATGGGTTTTTTGGTGATTTTCACTGTGCTCAGTGACAGTCATTCTTGGGCTGCACGTACACCGCTACTTGTAGCAAATGGTGACATCAGGGTAACATATAATCATGGTTGATGATGTTAATTTCTCCCCAATTTCAAAACAGATTGCTGCTGGATTTTGATTAAAAGCTTTTATTGGTGACTTTTCACTGTAGAAAGTGCCACTGTACTTCATTACAGTTATTCTCCGGCTGCAAATACACTGCTACATGTAGCTAAATGCTAACATCAGGGCAACATATAATCTTGGTTGTTGATATTTCTCCCAAATTTGGGAACCAATGGCTGCTTGATTTGGATTTCAAAAGCTTTTTTGGTTACTTTTCACAATAGAAAGTGCCTCTGTACTCAGTCACAGTCATTCTTGGGCTGCATATACACTGCTACTTGTAACTACATGCTGACATCAGGGAAACATGTAATTTTGGGTAACAAATATTAATTTCTCCCCAATTTTAGATCAGATTGCGGCTTGATTTTGATAAAAAAAATTCCCACTTGCAAATGAATTTGCTACATGTAGCTACATGCTAACATAAGAAAAACATAAAATCTTGGTTGCTGATATTTCTCCCGAATTTGGGATCCAATTGTTGCTTGATTTTGATTTGAAAAGCTTTTTTTTTTTTTGGTGACTTTTCATAGTAGAAAGTGCTGCTGTACTTGACGACAGTTGTTCCCCAGCTATAATACACTGTTACATGTAGCTACATGCTAACATAAGAAAAATATAAAATCTTGGTTGCTGATATTTCTCCCAAATTTGGGATCCAATTGCTGCTTGAGTTTGATTTGAAAAGTTTTTGTTTTGGTGACTTTTTATAGTAGAAAGTGCTGCTGTACTTGATGACAGTTGTTCCCCAGCTGCAATACACTGCTACATGTAGCTACATGCTAACAAATGAAAAACATAAAATCTTGGTTGCTGGTATTTCTCCCAAATTTGGGATCCAATTACAGCTGGATTTTGATTTAAAAACCTTTTTTGGTGACTTTTCACAGTAGAAAGTGCAATGGTCATGCAGAGATGCAGAGATACAAAAGACAAGGAAATGCTGACCAATCAGAGCTACATGCTAACATCAGAGACACATGTAATCTTAGTTGTTGATGTTGTTTAATTTCTCCCAATACTGGATCAAATTGCTGCAGAATTTTTGCTTTGGAAGTTTTTTGTGTTTTTATGGTATAAAGTGCAGCTATAACAGCCTGCTGCAATGACCATGCAGATGAGGACAACCCGAAAACACCGGCCAATCAGGGCAGACTGGGCTTTTTCAGGAGGAGGGCTTAAAGGGACAGACAGTATGAGGAACAACAATGTGTTTTATTACCATTAAAGCAAGTAAACAGGTTTTAGTAGCAACCCAAAATACAAGTTTGAACCTGAAAATAAGCAGAATATGTCCCTTTTACTGGAAGTCCCTAAGATAACACACGGTTTTATTCCATTAAGAAATGTTGCTGTATCAAACACCCATATGTCCAATTATAATCCTCTGATATCCAGCTTCGAACAAATTAATTTATTATTGCCAATTCAAAGTAAAAAATAATAAAATAGGATTTATACAAGACATCAAAATGGATTTTCTATTAAAGCAGCAGCATGACCAAAGTCAATCATGTTTGTTTGTTGTTTTTGCCCTGCTGCTTTGCATTCATTTACACACTCTTATGACTTGGAACTGCCCAGTAAATCCTGAGTTTCTCCATTGTTGGCCACTGTTCATTTGTAATGGAGCATGAGGGGGTGCTCCAGTGTTTTGCTGATGGGCGCCAACACAGTTTTAAAGTATTACTCATTTGTTTCTCCAAGCCAGATCAGGTTTAGATGCAAAAAGATACTGTACTTATTGATATCTAGCGGAACGTTGAATACATAAAAGTGATTTTACTGCAAACAAGCAATTCCGTGGACTCCGGGGACCTTTAGGATATTGCATGTTTATGGTTAGAATGATCTCAGAATGAATTCTCTGCTGTATAACTGTCCTCATTCATTCATCTCTTACTGAATCTACACACATAATCTCACTGTTTTCAATGCACCACAATGCCTGTAGCCGAGATCAAGTACATTTACAAGATTTATGTTTGTTCTTTGCACGTCTCCCGGGGCAGACATGCCACAAGTTTAGGACTCAACTTTGGCTTTTTTCGCATTTGAACGGGTGCACGCGGAGCACGTAGGGCCCGTTGTGGGAATACACGCATAATGAATCAGGAAGAAAACAATAAGCGCTCGGAGGTCGTTTGGTTTCCGAGTGTCTTTTCAATCATCAGCCACCGACAACTCCGAGGCGAAATTCCCAAGGTGGGAACTCTCGCCATTTGTCAGGCATTTTTCCAAATATTCTGTTTGCCATACAGCGCAAGACATGTCAGCGCAATGACCAGGGGAGTTTGTGAAAGCATGTTCTTATATTTGTGTTTGTGCCTGCATGTGTGTAAAAAAAATTCACCTTGTACTGCTCTGTGGAGCTGCTTCTTGATGAAATATCGTGAGAAACCTCGGTGTGCCCACTTTCCCTCCAGCTGCCTTGTCTGCTTCTACCTCAGTGCTTTTCCCACGTTTCCCAGAGTGACCTGTAGTCATTCTTAACAACCCAGCATGCTTTGCAGCTGCAAATGGAGCCCCAAATGCTTTCAAGAAATCATTTTCCAGCACATTTTAAACGACCTGCAGCTGGTAGATCAGAACTGAGGTTAGGGTTATTTCAGTGGAAGTCTCATTTAAATGTTAGTGTACAGACACACACATACAGTATGAGTATTAACATCATGAATCACACAGTGATACAACAAAAATATGCAGATTTCCAGCAATAAAGGGAAAAGGCGTAATGATACTTGCCTCTGAAGCTGTGTCAAAGAAAAGCTGACTAAAGGTGTGTCCAGATATAAAAGGAAACTAATTTTAGAAGTGGTGTGACTGCAGGCAAAGAGGACGAAAGGGAACATGTCCTCTCTCTCGAACCAAATATTTCACAAAGATGTGAAGATTAATTTCACTGTGCCACTTTTTGTTCGTGAGTCGGTCGATTTTATGAGTGTTTCCCTGCCGCTACACGAAACTCTGTCATGTCTTGTCAATTTGATCCAGGCTACATTCAAAAGCTTAACATTTTTAGGGTCACTTGCAGCATTACAAACATGACTGAGAGCCACCCCTTCCATTTGAACTCCCCCATCCCTGAACAGAGCCTTAATTTCAGCTGCCAGCTGTTGAGTAGACATCAAACACTTTGCTCCCAACAAGGAAGAGGAGGACATGAGATTTTTTTTCAGACGGATATATCAGTATTCTCTCGTCTCACAATTTTTAATTTTCCACAAGTGGAAAAATACTCAGGACGTGTTAGGGCCTCGACATTATTCTGTGCCAATGACTCTGCTGTTGGTCCTTGTACTGTACCTCCGCTTCAATGGGTTTCTCTCTGCTCAAAATGATGCAAAATGATGAGTCCAGCAGGATTATGTAAACTGAAGGGTTATGGTTTGAGGTAGCCGAGCCATTAAATCTGGGGTAGGAAGGAATCTGGAAAAGGCAAGGGCATATGCACGTGCTTCATACACAGTAACCCTATTTCACTGTAGAGTTGCCTGCAGCACATTTACTCAGCCCCTCCTTGCCCCACTCTCTCTCTCTGTTTGTCAGACCACAAATGAGTCAAGAGTTAACGAGCTCGCCATCGTCACTCCGCCTCACTCCCCACTGTTGTCTTTCGTCAGCTCTAGGGGCTCGAATTTCAGCAAACACAACCCCCTCAGCGTCAGGTGTCACAGTGGGCTGGTGGCCAGCATCAGGTGTAATCTGTGTAAAGGCAGCAACAGAAAGTTTCCTGATCTGGAAACGAGTCAAGGCCTTCCAGTCCGCGAGATCTGGGGTTTGGGCTGGATCTGCTTTGCTGTAGCAGCTGACCTGAGTGTCAAGGCATTTCTCAATCTGCGTTCTTGCCTGTACTTCCAATTCAAAGTTCGCATCCAGGCAAGTTCAGTCCAAATGCCCGGATGTGAACTTGCTCTGCCTGTTCCGTCAGGGATGCATCGGGAGGTGACTTGTGTGGACTTTTGACAGCCAGATCTCCCAGAATGCATTTCTCACAGACCAGCGGCAATGGCAGCCGTCCCTGGAAGTTGCCAAGTCCGAACTTCTAAGGCGCAAGTCCGAACTTGGTGTACTTGGTATTGAGAAACGCCTTCAGTCTCCTCCCGGTGAGGTGGTGGAGAGCACACTATCATTCAAGGCTGTAGCTAATTTTAGCGACATAAAATGAGTTTGAAACGGCGACTGTGACCCTTTGGCTTCAGTTAGCAAAAGGAAAGGACAATACTATTCGCAAAATTTTAGTCGATTAATCAATTAGTTGTACAAAAAAAATGTATTGCCAACTGTGAAAACATGTATCAAATGTGAACATTGATTACCTGTTTCAGTGATTTTTTAAGCAAATAGGCTATGTCAAATAATTTCTGGTAAATTTTAGTCTTTATTTTTGTATTTTGTGTTTTATTTTTATTCGTTTGTTTGTTTTGTCCAACTGTCCAATAATACAGATAGTCAAGGCCATTGCCTAATTGACACTGGGCTGGCCCAATCACATTTTATGTCCCTCTGTCTGAAATCGCCTGTGATTGGCCAAAGTCTCAGGTCACGGGCTAGACTTTCTAAAGCCTGAAGAGGCCAAGAGGAGGTACAGAAGTCTAGTTTCCTCTCAGTCCAATTGAATTACAATATTCTCAATGATTATAATGGGATTTTTGCCCAATGAAAGCAAAACAAAACTGCCTATCCCAGCTTTAAGGGTTGTTGCTTCACCTCTCTGGTTCTGGCTGTTAATGCAGATTAAATATTCAGTCCCATTGGCTTTCCCTGATAGCAGTGTGACAGTGCAAATGGAGGCGTGAGATATATACTGTGTGCAATGAAATACGGGTTTAGTCGTGAGCACGTGCATGTAAGGGAAAAAATGTGTGTACTTTATGCACACGTGTCTTACTTATTTATGGCAGGCGGATGCTTCACACAGTGAGAGAAAGTCCCCTCATCTGTAACAAGAGCCTTTGTATCGACACATGCTCAGTTCTCATCATGAGGAGAAGAATGGGAACAGAGCTTATCGGCATAATTGGGTACTAAGAATGCTGGCAGTACTTTTTTCTTTTGCTTTTGCTTTTTCAATTTCCTGTTTTGAAATTATACTCTTGTATTCAAAGATAATAATGATTTTTAGCGAGGTAAAGTAGCTGCTGAATATTCATGAGGGGGAAAAATGCAAATAGCGTCATTAATGGTGACTTTGGGAGGTACAGTATATAGGCAATAACATAAGTACATTATATGAAATATTATTAGTTAATTATTAACTATTCAATATCTTCAAGCTATAGTGTTGCCATGGTGATGGATAGTCCACAAACCTTGCTGTGGTTAGCAGAGGTGGGAGCAAGTTATTGTTTTGCAAGGCACAAGTAAGTCTCTCATCTTTGCACTTAAGTTCCAAGTCAAGACCAGCAAGTGTCGAGTCAAGTCCCAAGTCCTAAACTTTGAATTTCAAGTCCCTAACAGGTCTTAATGCACTCTTCACCTCATGTAATGCCATTATAACAACAGAGTAATATATAATCAGTTTACAAATTTCATTATATGGCAAACCTGGTGACTTTGTTGGAAGTTGTTGCACCTTTGTCTGTAATTTATGACATGTTTTGCATACTGCAATTCTTTTTTTGTTGACCACCATATAGTGTTTTTTACAGACAGAATGGTATTTAGTTACAGTTTATTTCCAGCTGGTGCAAACACATCAGTCCTATCCTGTAACTTGATTGGCTGCTGTTGGATTGGTTCAGAAAAAATGGATATGGGAAATAAGTGTCAATTTGCTGGTAATGAATAGCATTTATGTTGGCTGATCCAGAAAATAAAGGGAAAGGATTTGATTAGTAGCACACTTTTTAAAGGAGAAGTCTGGTATTTTGCACTTTGAGCCCCATTTCTGGGTTGTTTATGATGAAATAGAGAGGCTGAGACCAAAATAGTGACGATTGCTCATTTTCGGAGAATTTGGCTTTCCCCTGCCTGGCTCAACACTGCTGCCTATGGCCACGTGTGAACCTGTCCAAAAACCACCCTCAATGTTAGTTTTCAAAGTCATGAAACTCACCGAGTGGTCAGTGGTGTTCGTTGATGTTCTGACATAAAAATCGTAGCAAACTGTGGTTTCTGTGATGATTTATTTGACATTTTGTCTAATCCATTGACTTTCTATGGAAAGCCTCATTGTCCGTTAGTAGTAATCCACCACCAGAGATGGAAAGGGGGTTGTTTACGACAAGGTTGCAGTCATTGTAGTCATTTAGCTCTGCGAAAGTGCCAGCTCGACAGTGCTGTGTGCGCTCCTGGAGGAAGAACAAGAATGAACGAAAAAGTTTTGTAATAAGTTTAAACAACTGCACAATGGATTACTCGCTTGTAAACAACCTTCGTAGTACGATGCCTTTGAACACAACGCCAACCTTCTTCTGCTTCTTCTCTGTGTCCCATTACATTGCAATGGTTTCCTGCTGGTTGCAACACCCACATAAAGGAGCATTATCTCCATCAAGTGGGCTGGAGTGGATAACACTTCAGGGTCAAACGATTGATGAAGCGGAAGTCTATACACAGGTGTGAGGCAGCTGAAAAAATAGTTCCACAATCGAGATGAATAGCGAAAACACAGATGGAAACCACAGTTTGCTACGATTTTTATTTCAGAACATCAAGGAACACCACTGACCACTCAGTGAGGTTCATGGCTTTGGTCTTAGCCACTCTATTTCATCATAAACAACTCAAAAATGGGGCTCAAAGTGCAAAATACCGGACTTCTCCTTTTACAGGACTTGCTTTTTAATCCCAAGGCTTATGGAAAGATATCAAGTATTGTCATTTAAAAAGGCTCTAGTCCAAGCGGAGTTACAAGTCAGTGGTGTAAAAGTCCAAGGTGAGTCTTTTTTGATTTTGTCGAGTCTAAAGTCATCAAATTTGTGACACGAGTCCACATCTTTAGTCATTAGGGTTCATGAGGACTGTTTCTTGTTGGATGGATTACAATGAGTCACTTTGTGACCCGGTCTTAAACTCAAATCATGGATTATCCTAATCACCATCACATTACTCCTACAATGACAAAATTATATGAGCACTACAAATTCCATTTGTACAAATCACAGTATCACATTTATCTTACCCTATTTTTGTGAGTAGTCTCATTGACTTTGTTCTACCTCTTGACATTGACCCTTACGAAACAACCATATACTTTCACACCTGGTACTGTAGCTGTTGCTTTCCAACACCTCCACCTGCTTCTGTTCAAACCACTGAACACCAAACACATAAATCCCGCTGAGATTAAGATCCTCGTGGAAAATGAGATCTTAATCTCAGTGGGATTTACCCAATTTAATCCTGATTTAATAAGATTAAATAGATGTGTAGAGATGTATTTTTTAAATATACATGTTCTAAATTCTACTAGGGTTATTACTGCAGTGTATGGTTTAATGCTGAATGTAAACCTTCTGACAGGCCAAGCTTACTTAGTGGGAGTCAGACTGTAGTGCACTGAAGTTGCTCCAGCATGCCAGGCATCACCCCCTGTGGTTGTATTTATGTTTATGCACCGTGTCCTCAGTTCCAATGATCACGATGGCCCCAGCTCTGATGCCTTTTCGCAGGCAGGCCCTGAATGTTAATGAAACAGTAAAATGCAGTGGCCCTGAACAAAAAAACATCAGGATATAAACTTTGTCCCCCTGAGTAGGTCAAGCATCACCAAATGAGGGGAGTTTTGGAGATTCATAAGTTAGCATGGAGGCTAAAAAATCCATTTGGACTGGTAACATTTTCCTCAGAGTGGCTGATTAATTCAATGTCTGCTTGGATTTAGATTCTCCGCCTTCGCCTTCACCGTCTCCTAGATAGCAAGCGTGCTGGAAGGTTACCTCATCATATGGTTCCGTACCTCAAGAGCTTGCGAGGCTCGAGGTGTGTTTGCACGCAAACGTGACGAGTAAACAAAGACAGGCGAGGAGGAAGGCATAACAAAGCAAAAGGAAAATAAATGCCAGCTGTCTGCTTTAACATGGAGATAATAATAAAGGGTCTTGGCAACAATCAGCCACATTAGAATATTTGCAGCAGCATTTCACAACTCTGTAGCTTGGACCATTGCCAAGGAATTTAACTATAGACAAGCTATTTCATTTTACTCCCATAATTTGTAAAAATGAGCCAGCAGCTCTTTAAATTCCACACCACACACTGCAGAACCTATAGTGATGAGGATTTTAATTTGCCAGAGTGACCTTCAAATTTACCGGTCTGTGGAGTATTGATGAAACCATAAGGCTTCTAGAAAACTGTATCATAAAATACTGTTTACTACTCACTGGCACTGGGCTTCGGCTTATTCTAATCTTAATTTAGATACTGTTTTGTAGACACCCAGTTTACTCTCCGAAGCCTTGCAGTTTGTGACCTCTCTGTGGGTGATGTGTATGTTATATTTGTAAAGTAGGCGCAGACGCTTCCAGTCGCGTCTCTCTCAGCTCTGCTAAATTTGTGCTAAATTTAGGCTCTAGTGTCTATTTTGCAAGTCTTGGTGGTGCTTTTTGTGACTGCTGTTGGGCGGTGGTGCCATGTGGCTGCAAGTCACTACTCTAAATGAGGAAGTCAACTCACCAGTCTGTAAACTCTCCCTCTGCCAACTGGCTATCGAGCTGCTAGCTATCCAGGTTGAGGTTTTCAAATGGAAACATCAGTAAACATCGTGGAAAAGATGGAGAAGAATGAGCACCAGCTGAATTAGAATACTGCTAGTCATTGTACAGGTGTTGGAAAATACACTGGATGACCCCCGGGATATCAGAAACTGGAATATTATTATTTGATTCACCAAAACTTGGCTAAATCCTAGATAGCGCCATTCAACCAGGAAGCTCTTTTTCTACATGCGGATCCAACGCAGCAGAGGCAAGACAAGGGGAGGAGGCGTGTGCTTTACAGTGAATAAGGACCGGTGTGTTTGTGGGATTGTGAGATGCTGTTCTGTTCCTGCTGTGGATCACTGCTATACAACGTCCAGATGCAGCTGTCCATCCTGAAACCTGAACAATTTTAAAGCAGCACAAGTTAAAGGAGCTGATGGGATCATATTTCACTGGTTTACATGTTACATAATTCCATGTAATAAATAAATAATGATTGATCAGTTTGGGATATGGAATTTCAGGGTGTACTCCGCCTCTTGACCCAGCCTAGTCACCAGAAAAAAGTATTGGCATTGTGCATTTCTGCAAATCTCAAATAAGTTACATTTGTGCATTTCAGACGTATCATATCAGTTTTTCTAAAGTGACATATTATAAGCTGACTTTGTTTTGGGAGGTGTAGGGGATGGTGGATGGCATGACACCTAGGCAAGACACCTGTCAAGCTGCAGACCACTGACGACTACTATATGAGACCAACAAGCAGGAAATCCAGATGTGTTTTAGTACGTCACAGCTGCATTTCCAGCAGCTTTTTCGGCTCCAAACGTGGGTGTTTTTGTCACCTATTGCTGGTTTTTCACCAAAAAGCAGTTGTTTTTTACCAAGACATTACTGCATCAGACATTGCTATGTCTTATGCCCTGATGATGGCACTAAAAGACTGCCATGAGACTGAATGCTGTTTTTCACAGAGATGTCGCAAAGTGCCATCAAAAGCAGTTGTTTCTTGCCAAGGCACTGTTGCTATTCCTGCGATCTAAAGTTTTTTTTGTTGTTGTTTTTCTTTGTTTTTTCTGGAAACCAAAATTCATTGTCAGGACAACGTCTAATGCTCACATCAATTTGATGTATAATACTGATAACAGACGACGTTGATATTTTGTTTGTCTTGAGTTGTGTTGTTAAGTAACCAAAATCCAACATCTTCCAAAAGCCTCCTGCCAACATCATCTCGACGAAGGATAATGACATTTAGTCGTGAGGTACGGAGACCAAAACCCAATGTCTACAATTCGTCATCATATTAATGTCCACATAACATGAAATGCTAATGTCGTTACACATTTATCATCTCAAAAACCTATTCTTTATTCTAACCTGAATTTCGCATCACTCTGACAGAAGAGTCCAACGTTTTTCTGGCATCATGTAGATGTCTGGTGGCAGCTGGGGTGCCCTGTGAGCCACAAGTGAGTTTTGCAAATAGATGGAGGGATGGATATCATAGCTGCATCATTTAATACACTGTCCACCCCTACTCGTTCCTCCCATCTCAAGCAATGGTGAAACACCACGGCAAAACAGGGTGTACATTCCCAATAGGTGAGATTGCACATTATGATTTATTCCTCTACATCCCTTTTAAATCTCCCCCAAGCCACACTGTAGCTGTGTGTGTCTGTGCATTATTTCTTGCATGCATGTGTAGAACCTTTTAACACTTCAGTAATCATGGTGACCACTAAGATCTGAGGAGGATAAATAGGACCCACCCAGCAAATAACTACACATATGACTGCACTAAGAGAGTGTTTCCCCAGCCATGTCAAATAAACGCCAACTTAATTAATAAGTATCATTATTTTTTTACGGGAAGGAGGACCCTTAAGTAAGGGCTGAGTCTGCATACAAAAAGGCAGATGAGTAAGACGAAAGAGGGGCAGTTATATTTATAATGCCGCCTGTGCTTTGTGATGATAGTGAGACTTCTTATAGCTTCTCTCATTCTGGAGCCTCTCTGCGGACCATAATCACCACATTTGTTGGGTGCAGAGACTCTGAGAAACAGTTAACGACCCTGTAAACAAGCAAGCGCTGGCTGCCTAGCTAGCACGTTGCTAAATGTCAAGAGAGAGAGAGAGAGGGAAAACAAGAGTGCCACAGTGTGAAAGAGTAACACACTATCATTCTCTCATTCTGATGATACAGCAGACAATAACAGGGAGGGATTGAGGTCCTTCCAAATCCATAAGTTACTGGGGTCAAGGTTTTGGGTCAGTTATGTGCGTACACACGGAGATATGTATTGATAATTGAATCAATTTACCAAGAGCCAACCAATAAAATGGGAGCAGTAAAAGAATTCAATCAGCAGTCACACATTTAACAGGGTTCAAAAGGTACTTCACATTACTGTGTAAACATTTGACATTTATTTGTATTGGATTAGAGGGATGAGCATGGAAATTTGTATTTCTCTATTCTCTCTTTTTCATCAACTGTAGGTCTAATGAATGTGTCTTGAAAACAGACAATCCGGTAAAAGACATATTAAGTAACAAGAAAGGTGTATGAATCAGAACCAAAAAAAAACAAAAAAACAACCCTCTTATTAACCAAGACAGACGTATAAATGCACGACAAAAAAACAACAACAAATGTGTGGACACAACAAATAAAATGCAAAGGCAAAATGGTAATAGAGATCTGTCTGTTTTGAGTGTGTTACTAAATCCTTCAGTAACTGTTCTGCTGTGAATTTCATGCATAAATTGCAGAGACACCCAGCAAAGCAATTTATTACTGTGCTAAGCAGTAACCAATAAGTTGCAGTAAGAATGAGGACAAAAATTTAAATAAACATCTGCCCGCCTGCCATGACACACTTTTACATCTTAAACACTTGCTCATGGAGGCCTAGTAGCTGCTGTTCTGAACACCTGATGTTGGGTACCCTTGCATCTTGGCAACACAACTGGAAGTAGTTTTATTTGAGTTCTGCTTCTGACAAGACAGGTAAATGTAGTTTTCTGTTTGTCTGCGGAGTACCTCAAGGCTCTATACTATGTCCTCTGTTATTTTGCTTTTATCTGTATGGTTTGTTCTTGTTTGTTGGTTGGCAGTGGTGTGCATTTTAACCAAGTGAAACTTCTCCTGTGTGCCATGTGTGTAGGAAAACTACTGCGTTCAACGAAAAAATGGCACTATCCTGGACCCTGGTTTGTCCTTTCCCAGTGACGGTAGAAACAACATGGTGGACTGTGTTGAAGAGGGAAGGCTTTGTCTCATGTAACAAACACATGTTTCTTACTTTCAAGTGATTATAGCCTAATAAATATAATATTCAATTTCTGCCAATATATCCATGATCCTTTAACTAAAAAAGACAATGGGTTAATAGATATCTGAGCTTGTTATGACAATGGTTGATAAGTCAGGTCTTCGAGAGCAGGCATTCGAGTCATTGCCAAAATAAATGGAGGGCGAATAACGTTGTTACAATTGCTTATTTGTCTAAATGTTCGCTAGTCATGGACACTAATTTTGCAATATTATAAGTGGTGAATATTACTTTTCAAGTCAGTTGATAATCACTTAATATATAAATTTTAAGTTGTGCAATTAAACATGGACTGCAACAATGACTGCCAAGAATTAAATGCAATTATACTTAAACCCAAAATCATTATTAAAAAACAATTTTGGATACTTTTTTTCTTCATTTTAATTATAAAATTTGGAGGAGTCGTGCAGAAGCCTCAGTGAGTTAAAAAGCACAATTAGCGATGTGTGAAACAGCATTTCAAATGTTTCTATCAGAATGGATTGACAGCATTATCTGCAGAGGCAGAGAATATTGAATGGTTGCCTTCTGAAGAAGCTGTGAAGTTTCCACAAGGCTTCACCAAACGAATGAAATGTTTTATTAATTGATTTGCTCGATTTCCCTCTTGTCCTCTTGCCACATTAGCATCAATTACTTTTTTTGTCTCTGTGAGGCATTCTGTAGGAATTGTATTTCCTTGTGGCACGCTGCATATCAAGTACACTGATGTGAGGTGTGCACAGGCATGGCTACAAACACATACACACACACACACACACACACACACACACACCCCGCCATCATCCAATCAATAGAGCTTAAATCATTTGTCCTGTTTTGTGGTCATCCTGGCTCCAGAACAAGTAGATTTCCACCTAAATCACACCCGACTGTGGCTGCTGTTGTTTTGATTTGGGATTTGCTCAGCGAGAGCCAGAGACAGCAGTGTGAGCAGTAGCACTGGAGGCAGATGATGTTCTTGGGGGTCATTAATTAACTCATCCAGAGCCTTTATTAGCTCCTTAATGGATCTGGTTAGAGCATATCAGGGCTTTGATTACCTCCCGTCGGCTATGCAGAGAGGGTCGACTGCATGTGTGTGTGGGTACGTGTTTGCTGGAAACTGTGGGAGTGTGCGGAGGCACTTGCAAGTGTGCCCTCTGCATGTGTGCACGGGATGTGTGGGCGTGTGTTCATGCAACTCCAGAGGTCTCTTTTAAAAGGGCTTCACTTGATAGAGGCCAGTGAGGGGAGCGAGGAAGTTGAGTGAAGAAAGGTAAACCTGTTACATGTATGTGAACTTACCGCTTTACTCCTACAATTTTGACCTTGCTTATTGTGCAGCACAGCTCACAACAACAGAGTCTGTGCTTGTTGTCTCCCAGAAGACAACTGCAAAGGTACAATGAAGTGCAAGTAGAGGAAATGCAGCTCATTCTGTACTGATGAGCTCACAAAGGTTCTATTGTGTTGTGCTCCGTTGACCATAGCCCAGAGTGGAGCCCTACCTCGTGCACTGTGTGCTTATCTGCAGCTAATATTGATTGACATTTACAATACAGGGCGATGATCTCAGCACAGTGTGGCTGTGTGTGTGCGTGGCGAGTAAGCCTCCAGGCCTTTTTTTTTGCCTGTGGTGAATGTTCTTAATTGAGCGACGGAGGAGTTCTGTGCCCCATGCGCTCGCACACACACGCATGGCTCCAACTCAGCAGCGTTCCTTCGATATCAAACACATGTCGTCCTCCCCCCAGGTCTCTCCATCGTCTTGCTCTCAGTTCCTCGCAGACTCTGCACACTTTAACCCCCAAGGCTTCTTCTTTTTTTTTTCTTACACCCAGCACTAACTGAAAGCTCCTACAGAGGGATGCCGGATTGATCGGGGGGTCTTTGAATTCGCAGGAGAGATGAGAGGGGACAAGATGATTTATTAAGAGGACACGTTGTAGAGAAGCAGCGTCTCTTACATGGCTAGAGCTCAGAGAAGGATTGGATTACCCGAGCGCACATGCATGTGGTTTGGAAGTAGAGTCGTGGTACATGGGTTGAGTGGTTGTGTAAGTTAAGAGAAGCAAATGAGGCTTGTTTGATGTATGTAAATGTGATGGTGTGTGGGTATGAGCGTGCTTGGGGATTTACTAGCTATATGAGGGAGATATTTGCATATTCATATGGACCTATGGTATAAGAAAAGACAGTTAATGCAAAATGTGAAGTGATAAATACAAGTGGCTACAGCTTGCTAGTTAAAGAAGCACAGGTGTGGGGGGTCATGAGTAACATGAGTAAAATGTGAAGCAAGGTATTTTTTTTATTGGTGAAATTTCAGATCTAACAGTTAAAGGCCTATAAATCAGTGAGAGATTAAACATGGCAAATACATTGATGTATGTTTTAAGTGGTTTTTTTTCCCCTCACAGTCATAATTCAAAGCAAATACAGTCAAGGTGACATCTGCTCAGTCTCCCTCCTCTTGTCCCGCTGACTCCCTTCCATTAACTCACTTGTGGTATTTGCAGCTAGTCAGGTGCCTACTTGTGCGATGTAGATCCGGTAATTGGCAGCGCGGCCCAAGTGCCTGTTAAGTCTGCGAGTGCATGGAGAATTCTTTTGTAAGACACTGGAACACACTCGGTTAATGGGGTCACACTGTCGTCGGTGCACATACGGTACACGCCTGTCAAGAAACAAGCTAGTGTGATGAAAAGAAAGCAGAAAAACATGCAGCTGAGGACCTCAAGGATAAATATGTATCAGTTAATGAATAGAGTTTTATGACAAGGACAAAAAAATAAGACAATTACATGTGAAATGCATTCAATTTGACTGTTTTTATGAAAAACACTAAACATAATTAAGTGAAACATGAATGTTTATGTTTGAGTAAATTGAATGTGTTGGGGGTTTTGGACTGCTCAAACAAAACAAGACACTTAAGAGGTGACCTTGGATCAAGCTGTGAAAAATCTGCCAAATTATTTATAATTCCTGCATTTTTATATTTTAATGCTTTGTTCACACTACGACCAACAGGCTACAAGTTATTTTCAATGGAAGCTGGTGACTTAAAGCTACAAACTGGCGCCCAACCTTATGCAATAAGGTGTTAGCCAGTCATAATTTTTGTTTGTAGCTATGGCACTGTGTTATTTAGCGAAGTTAGCTGATGCTATGGTAGTTGTCGGTGCATTGCGGTACACACAGGGATGCAATGTGGTGGTAAAATGTAATGTCATGGATATATTTTTTTTTTTTTGACCAAATACACACTTTAGTTGATGTTCAGTTGAGGTACTTTTGCAAGTTGCAGAACACACAAGCCCTGACGATATAACTATTTCAAGGAGTGCTTGATCAACACTTATCTTAGTCACCGTCAACCACTGAATGGTATTGCAAAGTACACTGTGATAAATTGTGGCATACACTTACTCTGAATATGCTCTCAAGCTGTATTAGGGTATGCCTTGTGTTTCATTTTTCACATATGAGACACACTTGATTACTAAAGTAAGCATGCACTTAAATGGGACCAATGTGTGTCCTTATATTTTGTCATATACTGTATGTTACAGTGTTGAATGTTCATGTTAAATTTGGCCAAAGTTTCAAATTATTAGGTAAAAGTAATCTATTTGAGCAAAAACCTCATGTTTTAGACCGTTCAAAATACTCTGTTTCTAACGTTTTTTTTTTTTTGCTGCTGTTTCTGTGGTTTAAATGTAGCAAGTAGCTGCATGCTAATGTCAGGCAAATGTGTAATCTTGGCTGCTCCGACTTGGATGTGTCTGGTTGTGAAGATTTTGGTTTACAAGCTTTTACTAGTGACTTTTCACAATCAAAAGTGCCACTATACTCTGTTACATATATTCCCCGGCTGCAAGTGCTTTGCTACATGTAGCAACATGCTAACATCAGGGAAACATGTCAACATAGTTGCAATTTCTACACAATTTCAGAATATATTCCTGCTGGAACAGGTCAGGTTGTGAAGATTTTGGTTTAGAAGCTACTATTGGTGAATTTTTCAAGGTAGAAAGTGCCACTGTTCTCTGTTACAGTCATTCTCCGGCTGCAAGTACAATGCTACTTGTAGCTACATGCTAATGTTCAGGGAAACACATCATCTTGTTTGCTAATGTTGTTTCTTAAATAGCGATGATGTGAAGGTGATGAAGAAGTCTCCGATGACACCATCTTGCTTGCATAAAAAAAGGTTTATTACAAGAAGTACAGCATCTATCAAACATCTAGGATGCTTGGAGAGGTTCGTAGCCAACGTGAACTGCTCTGAAAGACAGCCCCAAATACCCTGCTTATATAGACCTGGTGGTGTTTGTGAAATGTGAGACAAAGTCAAACAGATGACAAAGAGACATTCTTGTTGGATTTTTCCAACCCTACACCTACGCTATAAATATCTTCTTTGACCCTGACCATATATGTTTTTTTACCCTGAGCCCCTTACTGGTCATCTGTTCCAAACCTTCAGAGTGAATGATAATACACTACACTAATATTCAATCCAATCCAATCCATCCACTTTATTTATATTGCATAATTTTAACAAACACAAGGTTTCCAAAGTGCTGCACAGCAAGATAAAATCACAGTAATAGAAGCACAATAAAACTTGTTAATCTCTCCCTGATTTTGAATCAAGTTCCTGCTGGAACTGGGATATTGACACCTTTTTGATTGTGCATGTCCAGCACTCTCCCTTAACATGGCTCAACATAGAAAAAAAATGGAAATTTTCCATGGTAGAAGGTGCTGCTATACTCTGTTGCAGTCCTTCCCTGGCTGCAAGTGCAGTGCTACATGTAGCGACATGCTAACATCAGGGAAACATGTCAACATAGTTGCCAATGTTGTTAATTTCTCCCTGATTTTCGAATATATTCCAACTGGAACATGTCAGGTTGTGAAGATTTTGGTTAAGAAGCTATTATTGGTGTTTTTTTTCAAGGTAGAAAGTGCCACTATACTCCGTTGCAGTCCTTCCCTAGCTGCAAGTACAATGCTACTTGTAGCTACATGCTAATGTTCAGGGAAACACATCATCTTGTTTGCTAATATTGTTAATTTCTCCCTGATTTTAAATCAGATTCCTGCTGGAACTGTGAAAGAAACGCTTTTTTGATTGTGCGCGGCCAGCACTCTCCCTTAACATCGCTCAAAATAGAAGAAAAAAATGGAAATTTTCCATGGTAGAAGGTGCAGCTATACTCAGTTACAGTCCTTCCCCAGCTGCAGGTACACCGCTACTTGTAGCTACATGCTAATGTTCATGGAAACATATAACCTTGTTTGCTGATATTGTTAATATCTCCCTGATTTTGAATCAGATTCCTGCTGGAACATGTCCAGTTGTCTAGATTTTGGTTTAGAAGTATTTAATGATGATTTTAATTGTGGAAAGGGCTGCCATACATTGTCACAGTCATTCCCTGGCTACATATGTACATATACATTTTTAGAAGAAATAATGTATTGTTTGTACATTAAAGCATTTAAACATGTTCTAGTGGAGGCCCAAAATACAAGTATGCACCTGAAAATGAGCAGAATAGGTCCCTTTAAGCGCTCAAAACTGCTGTATTTTTACAGCCCTTTTGAGTTTTCACACCTGTCCCAGATTTCCTGCTTTTATAGGTCACTAGACTTGTGATCAGCCACCTTTCTGTGCAGGTGTTCATCATTACCTTGTTAGTGTGATGGTATAAGTCGTCCTCAGTTTCTTTTTGTCTGCCGTCTTTTGTGCCCTTGATGTTCTCGTCATTGGGATATAGCCTTCTGAGCCTTTTGTGCAAAAGAACACGCAGTACAATTGGATTTGACAACAATATATTTTTATCTGCCAACAATTGGGAGAAGTGTCACAAGTACAGCCACGTGTAAATGCCAAAGTAAATCCGCTCCATTACAGCTAGATCCCAACTCTGACCTCGACAGCACAGAGATCAATTTGTTCTCGCAGGTTTCAGCTCAACATGCCAGTAAACATGTTGGTAAAGCTGCTGTCAGCGGCTTATGTTAAAAGATAAATAAATAAATAAAATTACACAAAAGACGTAAAACCCCCAAATGAGCAATTTTCAAGAAATCCTTTGCAGAGTTAATTATGTCTATTCAGAACTCTTTCTTTGGTGACCTTTCCTCACAGGGGGAATGACATGCAGCTTTGCTCTCTCCACAAAGTTTATCTTCCTATCAAGAGAGCGTTTCCATTTAATTCCACTTCTTTCCCACTCTAACCTTTGATACAGTGGTTCAGTATGCAAATGATCATCTTCATTTTGTTAGTGAGGTGAATTAGCATTTGCCTTTTTTGCCATATTATCTCACTTTGGGTTTACATAAACGTTCATTGTCAGTGTAGCAGCGGCTCTTTGAATTATGCATGAAGTCCTTCCCTCGGCTGAATCCTAGAACTTGAGATCAGCATATTTTAGATATTTGCCCATTTTTCTCAGCACATCTGGCATTAATATGTATCCCTGGTCTGGAACTGTGATCGTAACACCTTTTTGGGTGTGCATGGCCCGCACTCTGCCTTAACACAGGAGAAAAAAAAGTGCAAAATACATGAGATAAACTTGCATGTATTTGTCAAAACAAATGCTTTAACACCATGTATCTTTGTAGTTTGACAGGAAGTAGATGGCACACTGCTGTGCTGTTTCAAGTAGCCCACTGTTCGGAGTAGCTGTTGTAATGCATAATTTCTGCTTTTATAGGCAAGATTTATTTCCTTATCTTTCTGCATAGTTGAGCATAATAACCGTGGTCTAGGTTGAATGCAAACCAAGTGCAAACACAGCGTAAGACCCCTCAGAACTGGAATCCCCTTAAAAACATGTGATAAAATACATGCCTTTCATACTGTTTCTCATAGTCTGGATAGTGTCCACAGTTCCCTCTTTATACTATCAATGGACAGCTGTGGTATGAAAGTGTTAGTTCTGGACTGATGGAGAGTACAACAGAATATTGGCAGATATTTTCCCCGGCTTGTTGACAGAAAATAAAATCATGATGCCAGTACATTTCTTACAAAGCATATTTGATGTTGCCAATTAGTAGTAAATAATATATATTAGACTTACAGTGACCAAAAACATTCTGTGATTTTGAGGAGCCAAAATCATATCTATAAAGACCACCAAAAAATATGTGATCTTACAAGCCTGGTTAAATCATTGTTTCAGAGGTTGTCTGCACGCAGCTCTCAACATGGAGGTGGCTGAGCTGGCAGCTAGTGGCTAATAGTGCTGACGGAGCAAAGTGTTAACCAGGGTGGGCAGTGCATTTTTGTGTCACACTGTCCCATTATCAGCTGTTACCACCGTATACGCACAGTTGGCAAATTTGCGAATCCTAGGACGAAGCGAAGGAATCACCCACCCTACTCTCCCTATGATTGGCTAGAACTCACTGCGTTTGTTGGTTGGGTTGGTCAGGTGTGGGCAAGATGAGCGGGACTGGTTAGGGTAAGACTGTCAGGGTAAGTCAATCAGAGACAGAATAAGACGGGCCTTTCCTTTGCTGTCCTAGGATTTGCAAATTCGCATATAGTGGAGAGCAGTGGCAATTAGCTCATTGGGGTGTAACAACACGTCGATCTGCATCAATATGCCAATTCACTGATCAACAATCCAATATCATTGATGCGAAGTGAAAACATCAATACACATTGGCATCTTTAGGATACCTTTACTTCGGAATTCTCTGGGCACGTCTGTGTCACTAATTCCAGCCAAACACACTTCCTCCCAGCCTGGTGCAACTGAGCACCAGGAAGACAATGACAAGAAGCCAAGAACAAGATTTATTTACTGATATCATCTCATATTGATAGCAGGCCCCTGGGTGGATTTAAATCAAAATTGTGTTGTGGCAGACTTTGTGATGTCAGTATCGTATCATGATGAAACCTGTGATTAAAATGCCTATTGGGTAGCCAGTAAGATGCATAAGCCTCTTTTACACTGCCAGATTTTCAGCGAATTTTGGGTCATTTTGCCGGCAAGCTGCAAGCCGGATTGGCGAGTTGATCCGAGGTGCCCAATTTTCCACCTCGTAGGGTAGTCATATTGGCGGAACCTTTTTGGTTTAAACACAACGAGGCGGCCTTCCGCCACGGGAGGGGCTGTTGAAGACATGTGGGAGGAGCTGTTGATGACGCCGCACATGGAAGGAAACAGCTGATAGCAGGAATGAGCAGCTAGTTGCAAGAGGGAAACACAAACCTGAAAGATGCTGTAAAGATGAGCAACTGGGGAGACAAGGAATTACGCGCCCTCCTTGCCCTCGCAAACGAAGAGGCCATTAACTGTCAGATGACGGGGACGGTGAAGAACGGGCCGACTTATGAGAGAATAGCCGAAGGACTGACCAGCTGCGGCTTCCCTCCCACGTCACTGTTTACGTCACACACTGAGCTACACGGTTTGTTACTTGCTCACGCCCCCCATTGCCCCGAAAAAGGCACATGCCAATGCTGAAAGAAGACTGATTGGGCTTTCCTGCAAATTTGCGCAATTCCTATTTAAAAAGGGCTATAGATGCACTAAAATGCAAACGACTGGACCAAGCACCACAACAGCTAACAGAGAAGCTCAGATTATAACACCACTATATCTTTATGAAGCAAATCGTGGTTTGCAGTTATAGTAATGCTCTGAATATCGTATAGCGCTCCTTTAATATTAAACTTTGCCTATGCAAGGTGTTCCTTTGCCAGCAGCAGAGAATTTCCCCATGAATTGTCAGTTGAATAAAGTTAAATAATGGCTGTAATGCCTCTGATTAAATATACATCATTAACATGCAGCAACAGTATGCTAACAAACATGCACAAAAGGCATAGATGGTCCCCACACATGTATAATCCGTGGCCATGCTACTGATCGGGTTACACTCTCAGCTGGTGAAACCTCTCTCACCTAAGCCTCTTTGTGCTGTGAACCTTGGCAGAAAATGAATGCCTTTTCCAATATGTACAGTGTGCATACAGTATCAGTACAGTGCAAACGCAAACATCCAGAGGTCTTCTATATCAGGGTGCTGTTGTGTATCTTTGCACATCAAACTGAATCAGAGTATTGAATGCTATCATCATGAGGTTTGCTCGTTGACACAAAGGAACTGGAACATGGAGAGGCAAGGAAGAGTCTTTATTTTTCTCCACTGTGCTTCTGAGAGATGTGGAAGGTGCCAGTGTGCAGAAAAAATGATCTAATACTTCTTTGCAGGTGTTTGTCAAAATCACCATGACCATTATGAAACCAAAAGGGTCAAACCTTATCAGAATGTCCATGAAATCATTGATGCAACATCAACAGCTATGAGTTTGGTGCTTAAAGGTCCAGTGTGTACGATTCAGGGGGATTTAGTGACATCTAGTGGTGAGGACTGCAGATTGCAACCAGCTGAAACTTCTCCTGGTCAGAATTCCTTCAGTGTTCATTGTTTTATTGGCAGCTAAATTATCTGCAGAGGTCTCTTCCTCTCCAAAACAAATAAACCCAGTGATTTAAACAAGTTTAAAACTGATTCACATTAAAATAAAACTGTGTTTTTCGATGTTTTCGTTGCGAAGGGGCTTCTTCCTACACATATCCTGATTTTGCCAATAGTTGTTGTCCTGAGAACATTTTGTGTAATAGCCCATCACAAACGTTGCTTGGCTGAGGCAGTTGTTGTCCCAGGGCTATCATCCAAAATGTTGTTCTCAGGACAACTATAAATAGCAAGAGGCCCTATTTAGAGCCAGCGTTTGGTTTGTCTGTTCTGGGCTACTGTAGAAACATGGCAGAGCAACATGGCAATCTCCTGAACTTTTGTTTGGTATGCATTTTTAATTTCTCCTAGCTATTTGGGATCAGTAGGACTAATAAAAAACTAAACATTGTCAACGATAATCAAGTCCCAGTGTCCTAAAACGAGACGATAATTAAGTCCCAGTGACTTCAAAAGAGTACTTTCTAATAACAGCGTCTTAGCTTGTTACTTTTGCTCAAATTGGTCAAATTTGTTGCCATATCAAACTCAAAACATCATTATCATAAACAAGTTTCAACCATTAAATTTGATCAGGTTTTGTCCACTTTTGTGACGGGATCGGCTGCAGACTGACTTGGCAGAGATGGCTGCCATCTTGTTTTTATCTGGATTAGTGTATTTTGCTCTTACTACCACTAGATGTCACAAAAAATTGTCCATGAACGAGGACAACAGGTCTAAGTTAAAGGACAACTTCGGTATTTTTAAACCTGGGCCCTATTTCCCCATGTGTATGTGTGCGTATGATTCATAGGTACAACTCGTTCTAAAATTGGTTCAGTATTGAGGGAGGCGGATGCAACCGGCAGCCGCGAAATGAGCTAAAACGGTAACAGGAGCAAATGCGTCCCGTATAAGTTTGCACATTAAAAGTGCTTTTTTTCGCCACTGACCAGTTCAGTCATCTTGCGAGAGCTTTGCTCCACTGTGTCTGTAGCTCTCTCTACTTGTGGGACAGCCGTTTTCTTGAGGAAGAGGTGTTTCGGGATTGGATGTCTTCTCTTCTTCGGCTGGCAGTAGTCATCTTGGGAGAAGTGAGCACTGCAGACCCGATGGTCTGCAAGGCGCAGTGTCTGGACAGGAGTGTTAGCATCCATTTGTAGCACAACTAGCCACAACTTCAGCATCTCACCGTCCGACAAAGGCAGCCTGTGAAAGGTGTACGGGGTGTTGCGCAACATCCTGTTCTTGTGTTCAGGAAAAAGGCCCGTTTATTTGAGCACTCCAAAAACTCCGGTAACACTCCAGGGGGTAGCACCTAAAAGACTCTGTCCCAAACTCTGACTCTTCTAGCGTAACACACACACTTCATACACACATACTCACTTACAGTACCCAGCGGGGCAGCCTTCCCTCTCTCTGCTCCAATACTGACTGACAGCTGACTCCAATCATAGCACTCATAGCACTGGTGATCTGAAATGGTCAGTGGCGAAAAAAAGCACTTTAATGCGCAAACTTATACGGGACGCATTTGCCCCCGTTACTGTTTTAGCTCGTTTTGCAGCTCCTGGCTGCATCCAATTTTAGAACGAGTTGTACCCATGAATCATACGCACACATACACATGGGGAAATAGAGCCCAGATTGAAAAATACCGAAGTTGTCCTTTAAGTAGAATGAAATATAAGGTCAAGTAAACCCAAAATGGGATGTCCTCATATGAGGACACAGGGTCTCAGGAGGATATTATATTCCATTTCTGCCAAATTATTCCCCTAAATCCTGCACACTGGAGCTTTGAAATGTCTTTATTAAAGGTGTGAACGTCCTAAAACATGGCTTATTACAAGGTTTTGCAAGGGAAGTAAGTAATTCAAGTTCCTTTACGAAAAAAAAACAGTATTTTAACCGCAAGCTTAGTTTGGATTAAAGTTTTTATGTCTCTAGAATGTAAATAATTTGTAACTAACTTTATTGAACTGTTCATCCAGTAAAGCAGCTTAGTGAATCCAAATTTGAGTATGCGCTTTTTATCGATTAAAATAGAGAAGAAACATTACGAAATGCCAGCGGAAAATGCTATTTGGAGCCATATCTTGGCAAATCACACCAGGAGATCATTTAAAACCAATCATCCCACTTATATAATTAACCATTAAAACGTTAGCATAGTTTGCTCAAATGTAAGTTAATATACTGATATTAACGTTTAAATTCATTAAGTTTTAATAAATCTAAGAGGACATTAAATTGTGACATTAAATTGGGCTTGCTTTGCAACGTGAATAAAAGATTGCCTGAAGCAAGCAGAGCTGGTTGTATCATGCCCCCTGCACTTATTATACCAGGGCTTCTATCAATTTAGAATACAATATCTTGATTGATTCAGATACAGAATGTTAGGTAGCATCTGATAATGTCACAGAATTTTGAAAGGCAACAAGTGTCCCAATTATTCTGCACTTAGTCGGCAGGAATCAAAAATCCACCATCAGCCAGACAAATACTGCAGTCCCATTCATAGCCAATCAATAGCACATATGTCATCTTGTCTCGCAGTTTCGACACTCCCAATCAGCCTAATGCGAGCGCCCCAAAAATCCAAAAGGTGAGCCGCATCATTCTCGAAGGTTTCATCAAATCCCAATCAGCAGCGTCTGCGATCTATAGTCCAAAATAATCAGGCCGTTGTTACAAAGCAGCCATTCCCTCGCAAGTATTAACATCCATCTTTTGTCAGCGGCAGGGAAATTTGCACACACAGGCCACCCTGGTGATTCTGCTAACCAGGCCGACATAAAAATCACCGATCAGAAAAAGCTATTCGAATAAAATGCAGCCTCATAAAACATCTTTATTACTATTAGTGCAGTTTACTGTGGGGTCCAATCAAAGAAATTGACCATTTATAATTGGAAGTGCTCTAAGAGGGAGAAGGTGGGCAATAATAGCATGATGATGGTGTTGGGGAAATGGGGAACAAATAAAAAGTTAAGTATATTTAAAGCAGGGACAAATGATTGTGCGCTAAAAAAAAATACTAAGGCCAAAATTTTAAGAGGCTTTGTTATAAAGGCGCAAACTGCTGTCGGCTGCCTGCTTGACTTGTGTTCCAGTATAAGTGGACTAAGTGGAGTAGTAGGAAGGGAGTACACTATTCTACCTCGGCCAAAAATATACATGGACTACTTGACATAAAAAATGGAGTTGGCCCTTGACTCTGTCAGTGGTGTGATCAGCCTGGTGTGTATTAGGGGCCTGAGGGGGAAATATTTCATCGGGATCACGGATGCGACAGAATTTGAAATCAAAGCTGCGAAGCCCTGCCTTCACTTGCCCTGCCACTTGAACATTTTTCCCTTATCTTAGCTGTCTTCACCACTGGCGGGCAGACGTAACTGTAAATGGCAACCCGCCCCCTGAAAATGAGTGTAATATCTGTAGCTTGGCTGAGCAAGCTTTGCCCTATAGCATCCACTAAACATAGTAACTTCCCAGAGAGATGCACTTGGTGCCAGGCTCTGCCTTTTTATCAGTTTCCCAGAGTCTGGCAGTATGCACAAGCAGGTCTAGGTGAGGAAAATTAATTCTACATTCTGGCTGTCAGCCTACCAAAGCAGCAGAAGCAGCAGCAGCAGCAGCAGCAGCAGCTAATACCAAAGACCCCAGCTTGAGCACACTATTGAATGAGTCATAAGCTTCGACTGCAAATGTCTTATACATTATTTTCTGACAAGGTGAGTTGAGATTAAAGACACAGTGGGAGTGGCCATTTTTCCTACTGCATCTGTTCTATAAAGTAACTTAGCTAATAAGAAATAAATAAATCTGAATTGATTAAGTAAATAATTGTCTTTTTGTGTTATGATGCCGCTATATCACATTGAATTGGCCAGCAGAGTGCTGTAAACAGTGCTTTCAGACTCACTAAGGCAGTGGTGGAAAAAGCATAGATGTCATGCACAATGGGAATGCTGGGGACAAGTCCCAACCACTTTTTGAAAGGGCTGATCTTGTCCCCATCACTTTTCAAAACTATAATTTATTAAAAAAAAAAGGTTCTGAAAATAGCTTATATAGTAGAAGAAATATAGATAAAACAAAAGTCCATTGTCCACAAAAATTAACTTCTGCAAAAAAAGTCAAATTTTTGACAGTGTTTCGTCTTGTCCAAATTTTCTTTTCTCTCTGTGTACATGACAACACATAGAGCTAAAGTCCAGGGACTGGTTGCACAAAGCACCTTAAGTTTTCTCCGTAAGTATGACACTTCAGGCTTAATATGACCTTAGCTGAGGGACTTGTTAAAGATGTTGCACAGATGCCCTTAAAAGGTTTCCTCAATTAAGGAAAAACAATAAGGCATTTTCTGTATTGAAAGAGATTTTACAGTGGTAAAAGTTTCATTAAAGTGTGTTTATTTGCTTGGATTTATTTGGTTTATTTGTAATTGTATGAGGAAAATTCTAAGTGTAAAATCAAAATACAAAAAAAATCATTCATCACCATGAACTCAGCTATGTACCTTGAGTTGTTTGTTTGTTTTACCTTACTTTGGTTGCTAAGGTCTTTCGTGCAATGGTTTAGGGATTCCTAAAGTATAAGACCAAGACATGGAGAAAACCTTGAATACATCAATAAAAGTTTTAAGAAAGAAGAAACATTTTAAGAAAACCTAAAGGACAAGACTTCAGGGTGTTTTGTGAGACTTATTTTATTTTAAGAAAATTTTAAATGAAAATCTTAACTGAAGGTATTTTGTGCAACCAGCCCCAGGAGTTTACACAATCATTAAAATGATGTTTTGGAAAAGAAACATGGTGAGGAAGACGTTCTGACTCAAAGTTAACTCAAAGTTCCAAACACTGGCCTTCTTGGGAAAGTCCCAGGGAAAAGTCCTGTGCTTTGTGATCCATTCACAACCCCAACCTGCCTCCTTACTGGACCTCTTGGGACGACTTTCATCCATATTAGTCACATGAATTCTGCACAGATGACTCATCATAACGTGGGATAAGTGCAAATTTTAGCGTATTACTTTACATAGAAAAACCCACAATCAGTGCACGAAAACACCCTTTTGATGCACTGTCACACAATTTTCCCAACCTGCCAGAATTATTCACTTTCAGTAACACTCCCCATTAAATTGCCTTAAAATCACATAAGTTGATGACTGACTGAATGTTTTTACATCTTTTTTTTTTTTTTTTTTTTTTTTTTTTAGCCCTTTAGTCCTCCACCACTTTAAACATAAAGTGGCACCCTTGAAGTGCACAGATACTTTACTTAATGGTATTAGTACAATACGTAAACCATACTTCTTTATTAAAAATCCAACTAAACTATACAGAAGTATCATCAGCGTATAAATGACTTATGGAGGTTGCCTAGGTTGCAGCCAACAGTGCTGACTTCATAAACAGGGCTGAACAACAGCTACAATGCTGACAGAGCTAATGGTGTTAATCATGGGACTAATCTCTATAATCCAAAGTGTTCTGGTTTCTGTTTGTAGTCCAAGTAGTGTTGACCAGTCACGTTTGAATGTTGGGTAAAGAAGTGAACAGCTAAAATGCAATCCTGGAACCCAGTGGCTCTTAGTTTAAGACGAGGTGGTTTTAATTTAGCTTGTTGTTGTTGTTATTTGTTTTAATCTGCTTGCATTCGTATACAAGTATCTGTTTATAGAGAATATCAGAATGACCAGCTTACAGAAGAGAAAGAAGAAGAAGAAATCATGGATATCCAAAACCTGACAAGAGGCCCCTACTACTTTTTGCTTTTCTGTCTTGCATAAAAATACAAATGATACACAAAACCAGAAAAACACATGCTATTTCCAGACTGGCTTTAATAATAATTCTAAACAGCTGGAAGAACTCTGGTATTTACATATGTATATACACACGCTTACATCATGTTTCCTATGCTATATTAGCTGTAATTTATACCATGTGGAATATGGGGTATTTGAATTATGGTGGGGTGTTGAGTTAAAGACTGGATCTACTCTCCCGATACAAAAAAACAGGAGGAATGGCGTGACTCCCATTGCTTCTTACTCCAAACCCCAGTTTAATTGGCTGGGAGTGACTGACAGATATGCACTCTGTCAAGAGAGGCCGTCTTGAATATGGCAATCACTATGTCTGAGATGCTGGCTCCCAAATGAAGCAATTTATTTTTATTAAAAGTTAATCCATACACTGCAGCCGAGCTTTATGACGCACATTTGATACAGCACGGTGAAGTGCGTGTTTACAGTTTCAGCATCAGTGCCCCCAGTGAGACCTGACTCCATAACCTGTGTAGCTTTGCTGCCACGCTACCTATTGAGTTGATCATGTCCCTTTTTTATTGTTTGGGTCCCTTGGGCGAATATAAACCCTGAACTGAGATTAACTGGCAAGCATCCTCAATACAAATCCATTTTAAATTACTAGAGTCCAGGTGGACAGATGTAGTTGCATCCATCCAATAATGTTACAATTTCCACTGTGCCCTGCTTTTTTTTTTTTTTTTTTTTTTTTTGACTTTGCTTTGGAACATGCAGCACAGCATGTGTCTTTTGAGATATTATGCAACATTTCAAGTTTTAAATTCAGTAATGGGTGTCCCAGTATCAGTTGCAAGAGCACAGATGGACAGATGGAGTTTTCACTCTGCCCTGCTTTTGCCTCACCATGCTATGAAGTTGTACAGTATATGAGCCGCTCTCAACTATTACACAGCATTTCAGATTATGTTATTCCTGCGGTTTCTCGTCGACGTCTATCTTTCAAAACATATTAATGGAACGGAGCCGTGTAGTTCTTGATCTTTAATACATTAGTGAGAAGGGAACCATTAAACAGCTGTGAAATTCTGACAGTATGCAAAGTTATGCAAGTTACAGTATCTTACATTCCAAGCTGTCAGTTTGTGTTTTATTATTTTGTTTTATCCCTACCAATACTTCTGAAGCCGAGATTTGTTCACTGCATATGCTCTTTTTTAATACCTTTTATTGATTTCATTACATAAGTTCTCACGTTTCACATTTGGCTCCAGTGAAGGAGTAGGAGGTTGAACACCTCGCTTGAGACTTCAGCTGTGGTACATGAGTTAAGGCTTACTGATTTAAGTCCCGACTTAGATCCTGGAAGTATTTCATGTATTAGAATACATGGGCATCAGTGTACAAGCCTGTGTCTCTCACATTTAGGCCAAGCCAATGTTAACTGGAATGGAAGGACATTTAGCTAGACACACCAACAATCTTCCAACCCATGCGACCACATGGGACATTTGTTCCTACACTCTATTACAACCCTTTCCTAAAATAGTGCCCCCACTGGTGGCCGGTGTCCATGTCAGCTCCTGGCAGTACCAAAGAGGGCTGGGAGGCCACTGCAGGGTCTTGAGTAAGTGTGTATTATTAAATATCCAACTCTAAACTAACTTCATTGCAGTGCAGTGGCTGCAGCTGGCTTGACCACGGTGCTTTGGACTGAACCAGAGTGTGGGATAAGAGACTGGAGCATGTGCAGTCAGTTTGCTATGCATACAGTCCGCTCGGTCCTAAAAAATGGACTGCACATGGACATCTGCATAGGGTCCCTCGGATGTCATGCTAGCTTGTTAGGAAGGGGGCTAAATAATGCTTCAAAGTTAGGCAAGAAAAACTGGCACGGCGAGTTTCAAAGGGGGCCCTAGAAGTCTTACGTCAAGATATCTCAATGAAAATGTGTTCTATGGGTACCTATGAGTCTCCTCTAAATTCGGGAACACTTGTTTCTGGTAATTTCTTTTGTTCCATCAATGTACTCCTTCAAATTAAAGCTGTATAATTGTCTTTTTAAGGAAAAGGACAACCAGCCAATGACTTGCCAAACACATGTATATACAGATACAGGACTGTTGTAAAGTACTGTACTGGTGTTAGTCCATGCACATCCGATAATTAGTAATATTAACTGTAAAATGAAGTGTTTCAATGTGCGATTCCTTAACTGTCATATTGACATAGAGTTCAACTAGCCAATATTATTCAACAGCATAATCGAATCTAAAATTCCCCTAGATCTTCAGTGGCCCCATCCGGGCACCCCAGTGAACTTTTCTGGGACTGCCACCAGACATAAACAAACACCAGTCTCCTATGTCAAAGTCCTGTGTTTGTTTGACCAATATATCCAATCCCAACCACCTCCCTATGCAGACTTTGTCGCTTTTAATGCAGTGTTGTGCTCGTTACTGAAAAAAATAGTAACTAGTTACTTCATTAAAAAGTAACTCAGTTAGTAACTCAGTTACTTAAACCAAAAAGTAATGCGTTACTGAGAAAAGTAACGCAGAAAAAGCAAACCTTGACTTAGGACTCTCGTCTTGGCTCGCCATCACGCCATGACCTTGACGCACACACAGTAGTGTCATCTATACTCTGAGTACGTCCTGGCTGTAGATGACTGAGTGGGGACGCTAGAGGGCGCTAGGTGCTTTTCTTTTTTGCAGTGTAGTTTTTCTAAGCCACAAAGAAGACACTGTTGCTAAGAAGTATCATGTTTTGGGAAACTCAGCCCTGCAGCCCAAAACCTTTCCCAACTGTATTGGCTCATAGCTACAGCGCCGTTTTAAAACCTGGCCAAAAATAACGGAGTAACACACCGTTTGGTAACAGTAACTGAGTTACTGAGTTTAAAAGCTAACGCATTAGAGTATTATTTATTGCCAAAACTAACAGCGTAACACATTACTGCCCAACACTGTTTACACTATGTCATCTGACTTTCTCCTTTCCACATGTCATATTTACTACGACCACTAGAAGTCACTACCTAACAAACTTAAAATTGTGTCATGATAAGCTGCTTGTATAACTGACATATGTGGTCATCCTTTGGGGGAGGACAATCTAATACTTACATGATGAGTAGCAGTGCCAGTCCACAAACCGCCAGTAATGAAAAAGTTGGATTTGTAAACTATTTGTGGGACAAGTTTCAATATTTTGTACCAGCTGGTATTGGATTACAGACAACATCCAGAGAATTGTCCCTTATCAGGCAAATGCTCAGCAGTCATTCTGTCTTATTCACAGTTGACAAACATTTGGCTTAACCCCCAGTCAATATGCAATTACCCATAGCCAAGTGCTTGCAATAGTCCAAAGCTACACAGAATTGAATTTGATAGTGATTCATTATTCATGTGAGCCATGTAATATTTATATCCTGATAAGAATAAATAATTCAAGCCAAGATGATCAATTATGTATAGATTTGGCATAACTAAATGCAATGTTTCTATAGCCTTTATCCACATGCAGCCTGGAGGAAAACACCATAATTAAGAGACAGAGAGGACTTTTGTTTGTGTCAAGGTTTTTAATGAGCACCCAGTCGATAACAACTCATTCGACTCCATAGATTGAAGAGTCTTAATCTATACAAACCGTCAGTCCCATGCGTGCTCCTGCCATAGGTTTAGTATCCCCTCCTAAAGTCCCACACTCTGTGTGCACTGCATGCCACTGCAATTTGGAACTTCATTATTGCTCTATCACTGAGATTAATTGTGCAGAAAATTCTCATTTTCTTCACTTCAACCATCAGACGGCGTGACGTGCCCAACGGATGACTGAAAGACATGAGTTGTAGTTGTGTTTCACAACCGCACAAAATGTTATAATACACACATGTTGTACATCCAGTACAACCACTACATTACGCACTATACTGAGCTGCTCTATTGTAATTGTTATCCATTTGCCTTTAGTTCCAGTATTACAAAGATACTGTTTTCTTAAAAACTGCAGTTTTTGCATGTCATCCTCGCTTTTACTCTTCCTCCCAATACTAAAATGATAAAATGATAAAATGAAAAATAATACAAATAAAAGTCTAACCACCAAAAGATATCTAAATCTATGAAAATACATAATGGATGGCATGTCTAAGAATTTGTCATGGATGGATTACTGAACAGGCCTATCAGGCACAGGCCCAGGGTCCAAAGAGGCAAGGAGGCCTCTGGCCATCACTAGCAAGATGTCACTCAAATTAACACATTATGATCCAGAGGAGTTTCAAAGTGACTACAAAGAGACACAAAATGACTACAAACAAAACAACCACAAAGAGACCCAAATGACTACAAAGAGACACAAAACAACTACAAAGAGACACAAAGTCACTATAAAGAGACAAAAACAGCTAAAAAGAGACACAAAATGACTACAAACAAAACAACCACAAGGAGACCCAAATGACTACAAAGAGACACAAAACAACTACAAAGAGACACAAAGTCACTATAAAGAGACAAAAAAACAGCTGAAAAGAGACACAAAATGACTACAAACAAAACAACCACTAGGAGATACAAAGCGACTACAAATAGACATAAATCAGCTGAAAAGTGACATTAAATGAATACAAAGACACAAAGCAACCAAAAGCAGACACAAAAATACAACAGAGACAGAAAACCACAAGAAGACACAAAACAACCATAAGGAGACATATACAAAGAGACACAAAATGACTTCAAAGAGACACAGAACAACTGCAAGAATACAAAAAAGTGACTAGAAAAAGAAACATAACAACTACAAAGAGACACAAAATGACTTCAAAGAGACACAAAACAACCACAAAGAGATTCAGAGTGACTACAAAGAGACATAAAAGCTGGAAAGAGACACAAAATGACTACAAAAAGAAATAGAACAACTACAAGGAGACACAAAGTGACTACAAAGAGACGTAAATCAGCCATTAAATGACTACAAAGAGACACATAGTGACTACAAAGAGACATAAAACGGCTTACTACAAGGAGAAACAAAGTGACATAAATTAGCTGAAAATTGACATAAAATGACTACAAAGTGACACAAAACAACCACAAGGAGACACAAGATGACAACAAAGAGAACAAAACTACTACAAAGAGACCCAAATGACTTCAAAAAGACAGAAAGCAATCCAAAGGAGACACAAAGAGACACAAAACAACCTCAAATAGATACAAAGCGACTACAAAGAGACACAAAACAACTACAAGGAGACACAAAGTGACTACAAAGAGATATAAAAAGCTGGAAAGAGACACAAAATGACTACAAAGAGAAATAAAACAACTACAAGAATACACAAAGTGACTACAAAAAGAAACAAAAGAACTACAAGGAGACACAAACTGACTACGTAGAGACATAAATCAGCCGAATATTGACATTAAATGACTACAAAGAGACACATAACAACCACAAGGAGACACAAAATGACTACAAAGAGACATAAATCAGCTGAAAAGTGACATGAAATGACTACAAAGTGACACAAAACAACCACAAGGATACACAAGATGACAACAAACAGAACAAAACGACTTCAAAGAGACCCAAATGACTTTAAAAAGACAGAAAGCAACCCAAAGGAGACACAAAAATACAACAAAGAGACACAAAACAACCTCAAATAGATACAAAGTGACTACAAAGAGACACAAAACAACTATAATGAGACACAAAGTGACTACAAAGAGACATAAATCAGCCGAAATGTGGCATTAAATGACTACAAAGAGACACAAAACAACCACAAGGAGACACAGAATGACAGCAAAGAGACACAAAACAGCCACAATGAGACCCAAATGACTTCAAAAAGACGCAAAGCAACCAAAAGGAGACACAAAAATACTACAAAGAGACACAAACCAACCACAAATAGATACAAAGTAACTATAAAGAGACATAAAACAACTGAAAAGAGACACAAAATGACTACAAAGAGAAACAAAACAACTACAAGGAGACACAAAGTGACTATAAAGAGACATAAGATAGCCGAAAAGTGACATTAAATGACTACAAACAAAACCACCATGAGGAAACTACAAAGAGAAACAAAACTTCTGCAGAAGACACAAAATTACCCCAAAGAGACATACAACAACAACAAGGCAACACAAAATGAGCACAAAGAGAAAGAAAAAACACACGTAGATGCATAACGACTATAAAGAGACACAAAACCAGCACAAAGTCTGTGTGTCTTGCTGCTAGGTCAGAGAGGTGGTGGGGCCCTTTGCATATCTTTGCCCAGGAGCCCATTGTGTTATCATTCATCCATGGCAATTCTATATTCACACTCTGTTGGACCTATCATCAGCCATTTGTACACATTTCGGCTTAGCTCCGCTTTTCTGTCATCCAACTTTCCATTTCTAAAGATCCGTTTTGGCATCCTGGTGCTTTTAAGCTATTAGGTAATCATTATGCATATTAAAACCAAATGAGCACACATTTCATTACGACACTGACAGCTGCAAATAAATGCAAATAGTTTTAAATTGCACTTAACACCTGCAACCTCTTGTTGTCCAAGAGGCCATTTGTACATTGTCGAGCTTCCAAATCAGAATTAAATAGAAGAGATTTTAGTGGTACTACAGTGGCTTTGTGTACTTGTGTTGAAATACTGCAGTAAATGGCTTTCTGTGCTTAAAATCTTCTATACATTAGCGCGGCTCCGTCTTGGTATTTGAAGTGTGATAACCGAACAATAACAGAGCCACAGCACGGCCTACAATCAACTTTTTTTTTTTACCTTTAGATTTGCTGACATTCCCAAAGCTGTACGCTTTTAGTTCATGCCCAAGGATGTGTTTAACAAGCGCTGATGTGGACGGTAAGTGGGCTAAACTATGTGTATTCATGCTGCATGTGTCACTCATATTTTGCAAACACATTAGTGTCAACCTAGTCTTTACCAAGTGGCTCATACAGTACAGACTGTAGCCTATACCTGACGTGGTTCTAGATAGCCTTTTAATGTTGGTGTAACCAGTGTATTTGACGTATTTATTGTTTTCACTGATTGTTTTTTTATCTACGTTGTCGATAAAATTAGGATACTAACTTCTTTCTCAACAACTCAACAACTAAAAGAGCTAAAGCATCCATATATTATGGACGGATGCCCAATGTGGAAATGCTTGACTAATATAGCCCCCGTCAATTTGTGCCATAGATTTTAATGATAACAAGGTACCAGATGCCAAGATGGCGCCTATCCATTCCAATACAGTTGCTTAGCTTGGTACGTACAGTACAGGCCAAAAGTTTGGACACACCTTCTCATTCAATGCGTTTTCTTTATTTTCATGACTATTTACATTGTAGATTCTCACTGAAGGCATCAAAACTATGAATGAACACGTGGAGTTATGTACTTAACAAAAAAAGGTGAAATAACTGAAAACATGTTTTATATTCTAGTTTCTTCAAAATAGCCACCCTTTGCTCTGATTACTGCTTTGCACACTCTTGGCATTCTCTCCATGAGCTTCAAGAGGTAGTCACCTGAAATGGTTTTCCAACAGTCTTGAAGGAGTTCCCAGAGGTGTTTAGCACTTGTTGGCCCCTTTGCCTTCACTCTGCGGTCCAGCTCACCCCAAACCATCTCGATTGGGTTCAGGTCCAGTGACTGTGGAGGCCAGGTCATCTGCCGCAGCACTCCATCACTCTCCTTCTTGGTCAAATAGCCCTTACTCAGCCTGGAGGTGTGTTTGGGGTCATTGTCCTGTTGAAAAATAAATGATCGTCCAACTAAACGCAAACCGGATGGGATGGCATGTCGCTGCAGGATGCTGTGGTAGCCATGCTGGTTCAGTGTGCCTTCAATTTTGAATAAATCCCCAACAGTGTCACCAGCAAAACACCCCCACACCATCACACCTCCTCCTCCATGCTTCACAGTGGGAACCAGGCATGTGGAATCCATCCGTTCACCTTTTCTGCGTCTCACAAAGACACGGCGGTTGGAACCAAAGATCTCAAATTTGGACTCATCAGACCAAAGCACAGATTTCCACTGGTCTAATGTCCATTCCTTGTGTTTCTTGGCCCAAACAAATCTCTTCTGCTTGTTGCCTCTCCTTAGCAGTGGTTTCCTAGCAGCTATTTGACCATGAAGGCCTGATTGGCGCAGTCTCCTCTTAACAGTTGTTCTAGAGATGGGTCTGCTGCTAGAACTCTGTGTGGCATTCATCTGGTCTCTGATCTGAGCTGCTGTTAACTTGCCATTTCTGAGGCTGGTGACTCGGATGAACTTATCCTCAGAAGCAGAGGTGACTCTTGGTCTTCCTTTCCTGGGTCGGTCCTCATGTGTGCCAGTTTCGTTGTAGCGCTTGATGGTTTTTGCGACTCCACTTGGGGACACATTTAAAGTTTTTGCAATTTTCCGGACTGACTGACCTTCATTTCTTAAAGTAATGATGGCCACTCGTTTTTCTTTAGTTAGCTGATTGGTTCTTGCCATAATATGAATTTTAACAGTTGTCCAATAGGGCTGTCGGCTGTGTATTAACCTGACTTCTGCACAACACAACTGATGGTCCCAACCCCATTGATAAAGCAAGAAATTCCACTAATTAACCCTGATAAGGCACACCTGTGAAGTGGAAACCATTTCAGGTGACTACCTCTTGAAGCTCATGGAGAGAATGCCAAGAGTGTGCAAAGCAGTAATCAGAGCAAAGGGTGGCTATTTTGAAGAAACTAGAATATAAAACATGTTTTCAGTTATTTCACCTTTTTTTGTTAAGTACATAACTCCACATGTGTTCATTCATAGTTTTGATGCCTTCAGTGAGAATCTACAATGTAAATAGTCATGAAAATAAAGAAAACGCATTGAATGAGAAGGTGTGTCCAAACTTTTGGCCTGTACTGTATGCCAAAAAAGTTTTCGAGCTTCAAGGTTTCTTTCTGCAAACTTTACATTGTGATGACGCTGCATATTTTCAAATCACTTATCACAGCTTGAGGAAGGTGTTACAACTATAAAATGAGATTCATTATTGACCTTGTTTGCAGGTTAAGGTGTCTTGTCAACAGTTTTATAGGAATCTCTTTTATAGTGGTGGTCTATGGGGAAAATGCTTTTAGGGCCTGCAAGGCTTTCCTGGGGTCCTGATTTGTGCCTATAACGTTTTTGGTAAAGAATTTTTTGCTTCTTTTGGCACATATTTCATAAAATCTTCACAATGTTGGGTAAATAGCATACTTAGTTGATCCCAAACAAAATACATGAGGTTGTTTTAGAGTATCTCTTACTATTTACTGTCTCTAATTGATTACCAAACCAGAGCCGTATAGCTCTTCAATAGTGAATTTGATTGCAAACAAATTTAGGAATGGCGTACATACAGCAACACTGCACACAATTCCAACCAAAGTGGGCATGACAGTAACATTAAAACATGATATTTTTTACAATCCTTTTAACTTTATTAAAACTAGAAAAGCACTCGGAGAGCGCAGACCTCCGCCAAGCAGCTCGGATTTCCCGCCATTTTATTATTTTATCCACTTCGCTTCAACCGATCACCACCAAAATTTTATCATGTGTTCCTTTTCCCATTATCATTTCATCAAAATCCATTCAGTACTTTTTGAGTTATTTTGCAGACAAACAGCCAGAAAACATGGCGGAGGTAATGAAATGTGCCAAACATGTTCTAAATGAGCAAGTGTATGCCATGTATAACAGTGGTACCAAAAGCCCCACCTTGTGGCCTTTAGTAAAACACCACCATACTACCTTTTAACCAACATATCCCTTTAATGTAATATTCCATAGTAACCAAATTCAGCAAAGTTGTACAAATGGGGATGCTGAACGAGTCTGTAGCATTTTTAGCACTAAAAGATGTTTAAAATTGCTGTTGTAGCAGTTGCTTCCAGCTGAAAGACGCACCTAAGCGCTCACACGCATTTTCATTAGAAAATGTAAATATTCTTGTTCTTCTCATCACTTGATTTTTAAAAGATCAGTGTCCTGTTAAAACCATGCACTTTTTTTTAAATTTTTATTTTTATTTTGCACAAATTATTATTATTATACACAAATACATTAAAGTCATAGCAGTATGTTTGATATGTAATTTCTTGGATCAATAAATGTTCAAACTAGGCCAATCTTTATACTGATTTAGTGATTATTTTCACTTCTCTACAATGCCGTAAAGGAAACAAGAACGAGTCCTCCTTCAAAGTTATGAATGAACGCTCTTCACAGCAGTGATACCTAAATAAGGCAATTTCTTTTTTACCTTGACAGGATAGCTTGGTAGTTATATAGTGCTCAGTTGGAACAGAGGTCAGAGCTGCCATTTTGCACTGATGTTCACTGATGACACCAATATACCCCACAGTGCTACAAATTGGGTTTTGTGTCAGGCTTATTTAGTTGTGCAGTTTCATTAGTCAGATTCTCAATGGGATATTTGATACTCAGAATCAAGGGGAAAGACCCCTGCGGATGATACAAATACCATGATTAGATAATCAAGTTTAGCACTGGACACAAGGTGTCTCTAACCCAAGCCACAAGCAGACATGGAAAAACTGGCAAAAACTGTAGTTCCTCAAACGGCCACTTGAGGCCGGTTCCGAAAGTGAGTCAATCCTCATAGACCCCCATGTTTACAGCCTGGTACAAAACTGTTTTTGGTTTCTGTTACTAATTTCCCTCGTCCAAATATGCTCACTTCTGGCTCCGAAAAACCAAGATGGCTTCAAGGCTTCAAAATAGAAGTCCACAAACCAATGGGTAATGTCATGGTGGCTACATCAATTATTTCTACAGTCTATGCTCTAACCCCTCAAGTCTAGAAGTGCATGCATAGGCTGGCTTCCAAACCAGTTATCATTTCACAAAGTCAGGCTTTTTGGTGCACTTCTGAAGCTCTGATTGCAGACATGTAATGCTACCATTTAGCAAAGGAATGGAAGGGTCTGCAAAGCACATGTCAATCATCCACAGCAAGAAAAACAGTTTTTTTTTTAGTGTGGAGGCCTCTTTGAATTGGAAAACAAAAAGGCTTCCAATACTGGATTTTTCCATGTGAAGGTGAGGATAGTGCAAAAGGCTTCCTCCCCTGGTGTCCCCTCAGGGTGAGGCAGGTAAACAGAGTGTGGTGTCGAACCAGGCTTTCTTCTGAACACACTTCAGCCTTTTTTCAGGTGGAACAACTTGTTGTGCCTCACAATCTTGATAGGCAGAAATAAATGATGCTAAACGTACTAAATTGCTTTAAAGTGCAATCCAGCTCTTGAGTCATTTCTAAGCTAATTACATCAAAATATCAGATCATGCACAAAATTAGGCAGGAGGTAGAGCAGCGTAGGAAGGAGGGAGCAAAGGGGAAAAAAACTGTACGAAATGAGAGAGAATGGGAGGGCAAGAAAAATATGAAACAGCAAACAGGATGACGGCCTGTGAAAAAAAGCGGCTGAGGTGAAGATATATTTGATTCTATTTTTACAGGATAACTCTTTAGCTGTGTGATGACAAATGACTTTCTCTGTGTCACAGAAAACAAAGTGCCCCACTGGGAGCCCTGTGCTATTTCATGATTTCTCTGACCCTGGCAGTGACAAAGTGAAAGTAAAGAGAGAGACTTCCAAACTCGCCACAGACGGTCTCACAGCATTAGAAATAAAGTAGGCTTATAGGGCGTGACGGTGCATGTTTACAGGTTTAGTCCTGTGTGGGTATGTGAGGGAGCAAACAACAGAGAAGGGTGCCTGATGATTGATTAAAACAGCACGGAAAGATTACAAGCGTGTCTGTGTCAATAGCCAACTGCATAACTACTGGACAGAATGTGTAATCAATGCCATTTGCTTGAGGAAGGAAGGACAGGTATTAATCCCATGAGCTGTGCCTTGCATTTGACATTGATGACTCTCAATACTAACCTCAATTTTTCAAAGGCGCCTGGAAATCAATTTGTTCTTGAGATGCTCCGACCTCTTCGCCCACCTTTTGATTCTCTCAAAATTCCTATCGATTAGTCCAACTTACAAGGCTCCAGCCACATCTGCTGTAGCCTTTCCTTGGATTATTGGATTTGGATTGGCTTGTTTTGTTTCCTCTTTACTTAAAGCTACATTAATCTGTATTTATTGATAGTAACATTGAATTAAATGACTCCGCAGTAATGTGAAATTGTTGCTGGTAACATTGTTTGGGTTTGGTTTTGGTCCAAATTGGCAGAAAGCCATTGTAAGGAGATGGCTGATGAGGAAAGGCAAAATACATTGCATCAGTTGGAGAGCCAGATAGTTTTTGTAACCTTTGTCGATTTGGGTAATTGCAGAACGTGCTGTTGGCACAAGAAAGCTTAACTAACAATCCTATGCTGTTTACCCTCCAATTAGGACTGGTTAATATGGAAAAAATTGAATATCACTTTCTTTGGGGGGGGGAGGTAGAACAACTAGAACAATGCGTTCAATACGTTGAGAAAATGACATCAATGTACTGTAGTTCAGCCTGTAAAACCAGGAAATGCTTCCAATATTATGATAAAAATCTAAAACAAAATCTAGTCTCATGTCATGCTACTGATATAATATCAATATATGTCCCAGCCCTACCTCCAGATCAATCAAACTGCATTCCTTTCCTTCACTGATACCCCATTAGTTGATGCCCCACTGTGTTTTGTCCTGTCCTGACTTCCTGTTTTGGATAGAGTAACATCATATTAAAGAAGTACAGATACTATTTCTTTCATTAAGTCTTTACAGTTATAGTCCTTATAGGAATAGCTCCACATTTTGGGAAATGTTGTTAAACAAGAAGATTGATACCACTTATGTCTGTTTGTTGAACGAGAAGTCAGAGCAAGGAGACAGCTATCTTAGCGTAGCATAAAACATGGACGCAGAGGCAAACTGCTATCTCGGCTCTGTCCAAAAAGCAGCTACAAGACGTTTTTAAATGATTATGAAACAGTTTTAATCCAATGCATCCTCATACAAAGGTTTGTATAATATCAGAGCACTCTGATGTTGTCGAAATTGCGCACTTGGACAGTGACTTGCAGCGTCAGAAACCAACAAAAAAAGGCGTCCTTTACTGTGGGCATGATACTTGGCTGGTTGCCATTATAGTTTAACGGCACCTGGTGGCGTCGGGGGAAATGCGGCGGGACAAGGATGAAAGTTAAGGCAGTGAAAGTTTGAGTGGGTTAGGGTGGGACAGGTGATGGATGGGTCCAACAAACGACTGTCACCTGAAAGAGCGGTGTTTGCATCCCCTAAGATTCTAAAGCCAAACCCTGTTCTTCTGTCCTAAACCTAACCACATGCTTTTGTTGCCTAAACCTAATCACTTGTTTTTGTTGTTGACGGAAAAAAAACATCAAGTCGCAGTGTTGTACCAACATAGTGTGTTTATTTTTTAAAGAAGAGAACTTAACACTGTGTCCCAGAACGTCAACAACCAACGCACCCAGGGTACCTTGCACATTGTATGTGGATGTGGAAAGACCATGGCCAAAACGTCAATATGTGACGAGGTCGGAGTGAGAATGAGTTGCATAGCTATCATGCACATAGATATCAACAGTTCATATGATATCTAAAAAATTAGCGCCCGCCAAAATGGTGTCTTTACGTGAAGTACTTCATGTAAAGTTTTGTAGATTAGTAGCCTGAGTGTCAGACTGAAGCTCCCAGAACCTTCAGTCTGACATCGCCTCCATTGAAGGCCATTTACAAGGGGGAGGGAATTTGATTTTTCCCTAACCAATCAGTAGAGATCAACGACTCACCCAAAATCTGACGTCATTAGTATCCATGCCTCGGGGGTGCCGAAAACAAGCGAGCATTGCCCGTTTAAAATGTCTCCATCGTCGTGCACGCCCAGCTGCATCGCCGTTAAATCCAGTTTAGCAGCTTCCTTAATTTGGTCCTCCATTAACGCGAGTAGTGGCGAAATACCTCGAGAGCATCATTAATGTGGTCTGTAGGCCCTGTAGTGGTCGCCATTGTTGCTATCCTCACCAGTTACCCACCGGCGTACAGCTTGACATCAGCGTGGCGCTGATTGGCTAATCGCTAGACCCGCCCCCGCCCCCGGCGTTCATTGGTCCTTCCATCGTTTGGACGAGATAAATCGCAAATTCATTGCAGTATGCCAGACCAGAGATGCAAGCCTACTCAGTTGAGTGGGCGGGGTCTATGGTCTGGAACCAGGCTAGTAGATTAGGTTTCCACAAGTAAAGTTACGTTGGTTAAGGTTTCGGAAAAGAATCATGATGACGATATTCCTTAGAATAACTTAAAGTTCACTTGGTTTCACACAGGACACAACCACCTGTCTCCTGGGGAAAAGTCCTGTGTTTGTCTGACCCATCCACCACCCCAACCTATGTGATTTGAAAGGATTCAATACCAATCCTGAATTCACCTTTGTCCTCCTCGACAGGTATGTAATATGTCTATTTTATTTATGAAACACAATGCGAGAAGTGGTTTTACATCAATATATGAATTAATATTGGTAAAGTCATACTACGGTTATTTATCTTACATAGCCACAAATACATTAGCTCATTGCTTTGATCAAGACTGTGTGAGTTGTTGCTCATGGAAACACTATCACTTTCAATCAGAGTCCCTTGTAGTTGCTTTAAATGATTGCTTACTATTTGCTCACTGAATGTGTCAGTGAAGTCACTGGTTATACCATGTGCTATGTTTCCATATATCTGAAACTTTTTATCTACTGATTTATGCATGAAGCCATGGCGAGGTTTTAATATTGCACAAACACAAAACCCCCCAAGCCTAATCATTTTGATTTGTTATTATACGCACAACAACAGTACAAGTCAGACAAATGGTGTTTTTTTTTTTTTTTTTTTTTTTACATCCAACCAAAGAAATAAATCTGACCACAGGCTCCTCGGCTCAGGGTTTCATGTGAAAATATTAGCAGCACTAATGCTCAGCTATTCAAACAAATGGGAAGTTTTACTGTGCATATCAAACATTTTATTCCCACAAATTAAGATCTGTCTGAGGCAGCCGCCTCTGCACACATCTATAAATTACCAATGTGGAGACTTTTTAGAACCATTTAGAGAAAGGAAATCAGTGGAATGGATTTTGGGTCAAGATTTTGGCATTGGTCAAGTATTCAGTAATGTCAATATAGCATGTCAGATGCCTTAATTTTAAGGGGCTGGTGGTAAGAGGGAATAAGGAAAGAGGATAAGAGGAGGTAAGCAAATGTAATTGGAGTAAACAAGGCAGAAGCAGAAAGGCAAAGGGGAATAGGACTGAGATTTGGGAGATAAATGGGTTACTCAACAGTTTCTTTCAAAATGCAAAATCCACCATTAGCAAAAAAAATCAATACCTGAAAAGATGAATTTATTGCTGGCATGAAAGCAAAACACATTATGGCTTGCTATTAGAAATATGAGATGTGAGTCTCCACTGAATAATTTTACTTTTGCTCATGAGATCGTCTGTCTTTTTGGAGCAAACTCATGGACAGTGATTTGGAATGGATGGCAGGATTGGAGATCTCCAAGGCCAAGAAAAAAAGAGAGAGAGAGAGAGAGAGAGATGTTGCCGACCAAGTCTGCGCACTAAAAAACAAAACTAATTTGAGGATGCTTCAAGATTTCCCAGCAATTGGATGTATATATTTGTCTGATCTCGCTAATTGGCCCTTGATTGCTTGACTGCAAAACAGAATAAATGCATAATTGTCTAATTAGACGTGATTAATTCAGATTTAGATGTGAAATGATTTTGGTGTGTTTGGGGAGATATTTAATTCATGGCACTTGGTTGGGGTTAAATGAATTGATATGAGAATTACTTTCCATGATTAGGTCTTATTCACCTAGCCAACAGGCAGGAAATGGGGCTGAATCTGGTGGGAAATTAACAAGGATGTACAATGAGAATGGCACCTCAAACTGAGACTAAGTGACAAGGTGGAAACAGAAGTACTGGAGAGATGGGAACATACGACAATAGAGCAGGCAGCGGCAAAAATCCCCTACGCCCAAATATTGGCTTTTGACCTTTTGACTTTTTCTATATATCACTGACAGATTGTGAGTACTTTTCTAACCATTAAGATACAGACAGATAAACACAGGAAGTCTTGCTATCTTCGAGGTCGTACAACCTTCACTGGCTAAATGACCATCTTGTTTTGCTTCCTCACAACATACTCACCATTTGTCTGACCTTGACTTTCAGTAATTTAGTTGTTTGTATCATTCAAGAGGGTAGATGTGATTTCAGAGTTGACTGGAAGACATTGGGGTGGAACATGTCAAGATAGCAGGGAAGAGAGAGGTTATTGTGAGGTTAATTTTGTAATCAGCCTACATTTGCTTGCTGTCAACTCCCACTGAGGGTGTTAAAAACAAGGGTTCACTGACAGCCGAGCCTCCAGGATGAAATGTTGGCATTGTACGTGTTTGCAAACCACGACTATGTTTCATTCATTTCATTCATATCATATCAATGTTTCCAAAGTGACATAGTATATGAGCTAACTTTGTCACTGGAAGGTGACCCATTGCCATTTTTCCCACCATGATAAATGTCATGGAAACCAAGACACCCCTGCCTTTCCTGCCAGGACAAAGCCCCCATAGGTGGGGAGTCCAGGGGTCTTAACTTGACTTCACAGTCCAGGGATTATCAAGTGTTCCAGGTAACACAATCACACCTCCTCACCCAGGTTTCATTAGGTGAGTGAGTTCAAGTAGTGCCTGTGGTCCACTCCTTGATCCCTTTTTTCTGTGCCATCAGTGATGTTCCTCATGGCTTTCTTCCTGTGCAGTCCTGTGCCGCCAAGGAGCTTAAAGGCCTTGCATAAGCATTTGGCCGGCGCAGCCTCTGCAGCCAACCTCAATGAGCATGCATTGCACACACCATGTTCATGTGCTGTACTTGGCTCCGTCTCTCTTCAAGGCCCCCTCCAAGTGGTCTTCCTAAGGGACAGTCAATCCCAGCAGGACCACTTGTCTGGCTGTTTTGGACAACAGGGTCCATGTCTAAACTGGAGATGCCTGGGCTGAGTGTTGTCTCTGGTGTCTGGGATCTTGAGTTGAAGAAGAGGAAAAGGGGAAGAACCCTACTTCGTGATTTGACATAGATGCTGCTGTAGCTTCAGTAGTACGCTTTCCCCAAGTCTTTCGGACGATAACTCAGGATATACTCCCTGCCGCGTGTGGACCCCCTTTTGGGCCCCTTTAATGATAATGCCTAAAATCATCACAGCATCAAAACCACTCACAGAACAGCAGGATGTCGGGCAAGACAGCTCTTTCTCTGATTATAGGACTTGTATTTCAATACCTTACTTTTTTTCCTATTCCACAAAGGCTTTTATCTCTCTGGGGACTCTATAGGTCATAAACCCACCTCCTGCTGTGATAACGACTCAAGACATGTCACTGATTACACTAGGGCAAACCACCACTTAAGAAAAGCAGATATTCTCCATGACATGGATCTGAGTAACTAAATGTATGTCACCATGCAGTAGGTCAGCTGGAACCTCACTTGTCTTGCCTGCCAAACACAAGGTGGTGGGTGGTATATCTGGCACTGTAACACTCCAAGGCGATACATTTGTCACATTTCTCCTCTCAGCGCGAAGCAAAGAACCTGTGAGTGAAATGAGCACAGCAACGCTGTCAGGGGACAGGGATACATATACTATATGCAGGCCTTGCAAGTGCTGAGCTTACAAACAGGCCAATTTGGAGCACAGATGATGCAATTTGCCCTTCCTCCCATCCTTGTGGGTTTGAGGATGGAAAACCTTGAGCCGAACTCGGTGCTCTTAGGCATAACAACCTCTCTTTTTGGCCTCACGTGGCGCCATTCAGGTTTCATGTTATAAGCCTCGCCTTGAGTGGGCCAAGAGTGCACTCACTCTTACTGTCTAAGCCAAAGAAAGCATCAGTGCTGACTTAATTGACAATGACTTAAGAGTCCTGCCCAATGGGCTCAAGAAGCTACTTTGGAGGCAGCCTTGAACAATATATTACATAGTAATGCCATCTGAGGACAGAGATGCTTGCTGACACTATCGAGTAGATAATAAATGACGATCTCTCCCTAAAACGGATATTTGGCCACAGGTGAAAAATCAAAAATGCATCAAAAATGCATGACCCACCAAAATGCCCATATTTATTGGAGCCAATGCAACAAGCGAAAAGCATGGAGGGGTTGACAGTTACCACCAAAACAGCGAATTTCTTCATCAAAATGCAAATCCACCCAACAAATCACATTATCACACAAGCTATATGTGCACTTCAGCAAAATGTGGGTGCATGACAGCCACCGGTTATTGTTCCTACCACACAAAAGTAACAAAACTCAATAGGCTTACACATCACACACACAGCCAGCATTAGCAACATATGCCTGAAATGACCATTTTTCAAAATAAATGGTAACATACATACAACAGTGGCAGCACAAACAGAATAACTTCAGTGACTATGCAAGGCGGCCATATTAGATTTTAAACAGGTAGGCCTACTCTCTGATGATCGAAAGATTGAAAAAGTCTTGTTTTTTTTGTTGTTGTTTTTTTACAGGATCTGGTTGGTGCAAACAGTTTGTTTAGTGGGGCGCAAAAATTTAAATGAGACATTTAGAATTATCTAATTTTGATGAAATATTAGTATTTTAAGCTCGGATTTGGTTTTGTTTCCTGACCGAAACAATTCATCACGTGATGCGTTTAAGTACCATCTCATTTCTTTTTTTAATAATCTGACAATACTTTCTGTTTTCAGTTTCTGGCTATGATTAACGCTGTAATTTTGGCTTTTTTTTTTTTTAAGAAATCATGCCTTTAAAACCTGCCAGCAGATTTAGGGGTCAGAGGGTTTTTAAAATAAATATAAAATACAACCATTTGAAGTTGTATATCCCTCCACTAGGGGTGCAACTAACGATTATTTTCATTGTCGACTAATCTGACGATTAGTCGACTAATCATTTTATCGAAAAATGTGTTAAAATGTTGAAAAATGTCGGTCTGTCTCTCCCAAACCCCCAAATTATGTCATCTAATGTCTTGTTTCGTACTCATGCCAAAGGGTTTTAGTTCACCGTCATGGGAGAGTGTGTAAAGCTGCCAATATTTGAACGTAAGAAGCTGCAATAAGAGTATTTTGGGGTACTTTTATAGTACTTTTCTATGAAAAATGACTCAAACAGATTAGTTGACTACTACAATAGTGACTGATTATTTTAATAGTCGATTAGTCGACTAATCTTTGCAGCCCTACCCTCCACTAAGCTAAAATAAAAATCTTAAGTCCCTCCCCAGTGGTTAAAAAATATATGTAATGCCTCCCCTGTTTTGCACCACCTTACATCCTCTTATAAATAATCAACAGTCCATACGTTGCCATCGGCTAACTGGAAGAAGCAGTCGAAAACTCTGGAAAAGCCTTTTTTTTTTAAATTGAGAATGTCATCAAAAATGTGCTTAAGCATCACAAAGTGAGTATTTATGTATGCTACTTTAAGGTGGAGACATAAAATTGGAAATTGGTAAACATGTTGCTTTTAACCCCTCGTTCTCAGTAACCCTGGGTCAGATTTGTGAGGATGTTTTTTTACATACAAAAAGTCACAAAATGTCCAAATGCCATTAATAAGAGACTTTAACTATGAACACTTTATGACGTTATAGTCGGTGTTTCTGTATTTGTGTCTACATATAGCTGTTTAAATGAGATGGATAACAACAGCTTAACTTTTTTTTTTCAACAAGACCTGCATATTCATTTAATTTACAGAGAAGTTAAGGATCGTGATTGCAGATGCATCCCACCTCCATATTTCAACCTGCTGATTGTATGAAATTGGACGTAAATCAATGAGATAGACTAACAAGTCACTGAGGAAAATACTCAGTAATTAAGATCTAGCGTGCCCTTGATGAGAAACAAAGGAATGTAATATGCCTTACATATTTAGAAAAGTCAGTGCTGCTTCTATAATCACTGCATATTTTATTGTGTGTTTACAACTTGCGGACAGACTGCCAAACGAAAGAGAACAGGTTGCCTGTCTCATATGTTTTGCAAATGAGCCTGTACAGTCCTGATGTATCTCGACTTTGGAAGTATTCCTCACAAAGTAAACATGGCCGCGAAAAACAATTGTCTCCCTGGGGACTCACAGCTAGCACAGCGATGTCGGGGGGGGGGGGGGGGGGGGGGGGGGGGCTGCTGGGGGATGCCAAGTGTGCACAGTTTGTGGCAGCAGCCATTACACTTTCAAATGGGAATTACCTCGTGTTATGTACCAGGCTTTTTACTCTCTTACATGCAGATTTCCCCCTGAAACCATTCATTGATCATGGAAATTAAGCCCAAGCATATTTATTCGCCAGCCAGACTCTACCACTCAAGTAGGCTCAACATTTGTTTTCCTAGTTGTCACCATGTCTCCGGGGACCCATGTGCCACCTGTTCTGTTTCTGGGCGGAAAATGATTGCAAGGAAGTGGGAATGGAGGGTCTCTTTTTTTTTTGCCTCCTGATTTTCAGTGAGAGTTTGGTGGCACATTAGCCTGCAGCTTCAACTCTCACTGCACCGTGAAGAAGCCGGAAACTTTACAGCAAAAATGATTGATGAGTGGCTCACAGCGGAAAAACTCTCAGGGGTGTTTCCTGGAAAAGTCAACTTTTTAAAATTAAGAAAAGCTACAGATTCTTTTTCTTTATGCTTATGTATCTTGGTCATGATGTTTCAATAGTTTGTATTATGAAATTATATTATGCCAGTGCTACTGCACAGTAACGCAATACTTGTTGACAATTTACGAAGTACTACACACTTGCTCTCACTGCCTATCTCTAACATCTATAACCTTTACCCTCCACTGTACACGAGCACAAACACCAACTTTTGCTGACTGGCTGGAATCAGGGGCCATGGTTCTCTGTCGGAAACCGGTGGATTGCCCTCTCCGGGTTGGGGGAAAGCTACTGCCTCAAGCGAGGGAGTTCAAGTATCTTGGGGTCTTGTTAACAAGTGAGGGTAGAATGGAGCGTGAAATGGATTGGCGGGTCGATGCGGCTTCTGCAGTGATGTGGGCGCTGTGCCGGTCCGTCATGGTGAAGCAAAGCTTTCGATTTACTGGTCCATCTACGTCCCAGCCCTCGCCTATGGTCATGAACTCTGGGTAGTGACCGAAGGATTGAGATCATGGATACAAGCAGTGGAAATTAGTTTCCTCCGCGGGGTGGCTGGGCTCAGCCTTAAAGGGAAATTTCGGTTCATTTCAACCTGTCTCCTATCGTCCTAAATTTGTTTCAAGTGACTAGTGACATAAAAATAATAGTTAGCATGTTAGCCGCATAGTGACGTCAGACCTGTTAAAACGTAAGTGAATGGGCAACCTTCAAGTGCAAAGTTAGTCCACTAAACAAGCTTTTTTTCCACAAAGACCGCCTCATATCGTTAGGATAAATGTCAGAGAACATATAGAAAACAACATGTAAATGTGTTGTCTTACCTTACCGGTGTGCTGCCATGTTTGTTTACCATCTAGCTCTGCTTTCCAAAGCGCAGCCGAAATATCGTGAGAACAAGCAGCGATCTCATACCGTGCCTGTGTCTCGTCCTCGGTCACATCCAGACCTTGAAAATAAGGCTGCAACCGGTCCCATTCCTTGCAACAGAGGCATTCCTCTTCTGTGGGCACTGGGGCACAGCATTCACAGGTACACCACCAATCTCCAGAGCTACGCAGCCTTGCAGCAGCCATTCCTCCTCTCTCGTCCTCCACCTGTTGCGCCTCTCTCTCTCTCCTCCTCCGTTCTTCAATTTCACGAAGCTCTTCGTCAGTGTATTCTGGCTCAAATAAATAAGGGCGGCCATCAAACTCTGCAAAATCAAATTCCTCCTCCACAAAGTCGAAGTCTGGCAAAAAGTCAGCCATTATTCTATAAATCTTTCATAAAATAAATGAATGAACTTTTCAGGCTACTGTCCGGTTCTGCCTTCCAGCTGTTACTGCTTGTTTTCGCGAGATTTCAGGCACGGTATGAGATTGCTGCTTGTTCTCGTGATATTTCGGCCGCGCTTGGGAAAGCAGAGCTAGATGGTAAACAAACATGGCAGCACACCGGTAAGGTAAGACAACACGTTTACATGTCGTTTTCTATATGTTCTCTGACATTTATCCTAACGATATGAGGCGGTCTTTGTGGAAAAAAAGCTTGTTAGTGGACTAACTGTGCACTTGAAGGTTGCCCATTCACTTACGTTTTAACAGGTCTCACGCTACTATGCGCCCCGGCTGTATCTAGGCTAACGGCTAACATGCTAACTATTATTTTTATGTCACTAGTCACTTGAAACAAATTTAGGACGATAGGAGACAGGTTGACATAAACCGAAATTTCCCTTTAAAGATAGGGTAAGGAGCTCGGACATCCGGAAGGAGCTCGGAGTAGAGCCGCTGCTCCTTCGCGTCGAAAGGGGTCAGTTGAGGTGGTTCGGGCATCTGATCAGGATGCCTCCTGGGCGCCTCCCACTGGAGGTGTCCCGGGCAAGTCCCACTGGGAGGAGGCCCTGGGGCAGACCCAGAACACGCTGGAGGGATTACATATCTCGTCTGGCCTGGGCCTTGGGGTCCCCCAGGAGGAGCTGGAAAGCGTTGCCGGGGAGAGGGACGTCTGAGGTGCTTTGCTCGGCCTGCTGCCTTCATGACCCGGCCCTGGATAAGCGGATGAAAATGGATGGATGGATGGACACAAGCACAAATGGCAAAAGCTATCTTTAACAATTTACTTTCTTTGATGTTTTTGTCAGATATGCAATGATGATTGCTGTCCAATGTCAAGCCTCTATTAGTGTCAAGACAATACATGTGCACTGCGGCCCGTCGAAACTTTTTTACGCCACTGGCTGGAATAGTGTTCTGCAGCTCAGTCTGAGCCACTTTGTTACCCATTCACAGAAGTGCATGTGGCACAGGTTGTATATCTCTGTCCAAACCTGTCAGGTTCAGGCCAGGTTTCAGAACACAAACAGAGTAGACAGCTCGCCAACTGTGAGAAAACATTTGCAGAATTTGGCAAAAGTTTACTGGATTACAATCACTGACTGCACTTTTAATGGGTTTCATACAATTAGCTAGTCTTCGCACAGCTACTCACTCTTTAAATCACATGTAGATGTGTATGATATATTTTTGTGTCGGTATTAGATTAATTTAACAGAAAAGTCTTTAAAAATAACTCGAAATTTCTGCAGCTTAACTGTCTAATGCATGCCTTCTTTTGAACAAGTTGTCAATTTTGCTTTATATAATGGAAACCCTACGTTCTATATGCAACTTCAAGGTGTATTGTGTAATGCCTGGCCACATGCTCCAAAGAAATGGAGAAAAGCATTTCACCAGTCTACTACTACTGGGTCCATACAATCTAACAGCTATGATTTGTGAGTCATTCATTGGCTGAAGATTTATGCGCTAAATAGCAAACGCTACATGCTACTTACTAGTCTAAAAGAGACATTGCATGTTCAGCATCAAACCTCATAGTTAACTTGCCAAGAACTGTCTCCAGCAGTGGAAGGCAACCAATATTTAATCTTGTTTTGATACTTCTTGTATCACTTCTTAGTTTCTTGCCAGGAACAGGGGATTGGGATGTTGATGAAAGGTGTTTGCCAAGAACTTCAGCCGTCTTTGGCATAAAAAAGTTATGCATTTTTCAACAAAAATGAATTAGTGCAGATGTAGCCTTTGTGTTCATTGTGCCACTAACCGGAGTGACAATACTTTTACTGTGACTGACAACCCCTCAGGATAGCCCCACTTCTTGTTTTCTCATGTTGGACTTATGGTTGACAGGATGCAACAGTGACTCACTATTGCCTCTTGAGGTAGAAATGGTATTACAAGACAGGACAGGCTGAGGCTTGCTGGATAGCATGCTCATTTCAGTTGATATCTCTGAAACACAATAAATAGACATATTTGACATAATATCAGAATTGCTACTTCTTCCCATTTCACCATTACAATTACTACTATTAATTTTTTCAATCATGAACATTATAGCATGCTTCTGAAAAACACTGCAGTGTTCAGTGATTAACAGTCCTCTTCATGTAACCTGCAGCACCTGAATGAGCTATAGGAAATATATGCGTTCTGACAGACTGTCAGTTTTACCAATCAATAAATAAATCAATGGATTAATCAGTTAATGTTCTGACGTCCAACTGAAGGTGAAATTGTCAGACAGCTGCAGATTTACATGGAATAAGATCAGCAAGCCCCGGGGCATCCTTAATAAATTATTTAACCTCATCATTAATGTTCAAGGACGCAGACTTTTAGACATAAGCAGTGGTTTCAGAATGGCTATACACATACAGAAAATGTGCTGTCTGCCTCATCCAAGATTCATGAATCTAGAGTAAACTGTGAAAACAAACAATACATTTTGTGGTTTAGTTACAGAGCATGAGCAATTTTTTGTTCTCTTAATCCACTGGGGAGATGTCACTGGTAATTACAGATATTAGCATTTAATGTAAGTTAACCACTTGTTTTATCTAAATTGTATTCAAGCCTCCAGTAAAGTTCATAGGGAGCATAGTACCTCGGTCATTAGCACTTTTGCCCTGTACCCTGAAGGTCCAAGCCATGGGTAGTTCTGTGTGCAGTTTGCATTTTCTCACTGGGCTCGCTTAAATTTCCTCCCACAGTCCACAGATATGCAGGTCAGGATGACTGCAGACTCTAAACCACCAATAAGAGAGAGTGTTTGTGTCTGTCTATGTGCAAAGGCCGAAACCTTTGACATGCAACCTCAGTAAGAAGTGAACATGCCAGCTGCGCTGCTCAAAAGAATGCCCTGACCAATTCTATGTCGCAGTTTAACCAGCATTTAGCTCAAGTCCAGCTCCATTGAGCTGCTAGCATTACTGTAAAATCCAGGCCTTGTTTCAGTGGCTATAGAAGTCCACTTTATTACGAGCAAGCTAAGCCTAAAAACAGACGAAATTAAAAATGGTGAATGAAATGGGAAGGGCCCATTGTTGCAAAGGCTCATAACCCTGAGGCCCCAGTCTGAAAAATGTTGAACCAAAAGCTTGGCTAATTATTTTGAAAAATAATGTCACATTCTACCTCTGATTGGCTAGTACTTACTGTGTAGTTGATTGGGTTAGTTTAGGCATTAGAAGTTACATTGGTTATGATGAGTGAAGGAAGGTCAGGATCAGCCAATCAGAAGCAGAGTTGGGCAAGTCATTCCTTCAAGGTCCGATGACATCATTCTGCATAATATTTAGCTATATGCTTCTGTTTGGGCAAGTGCCCAAAGAAGTCATCCTTCTTTGGAGCAATGCGCATTTATTTCTGGGAATCCTGGCTGTCGAGCAAATGGTGTTTTGGTGCAGTGGGGCATTTTTTAGACTATTGGGGATTCAAAGTTATGAGCCGTCAGAACAATAGCATGACACCAATGAAATACCAGAAGGAAAAGTAACACTTTCGTACCTACTATTTGTCACAAAATTTTAATCAATACTTGGATCTTCATCAGGTCGAAACTAAACGATCGAAATGTTGTCTTGATTAAACTTTTGTGGCATGGAGTAAATGTGCAGGCATTGCTTAATGTGTGCTGTTTTTTAATTTGGATAATTACATACATATCACCTATACGATGTGCGTTGTGGTGGCGAAAAGGCCTAGAAATAGTTGCCTATATGTGATCTCGCTCTGGGGAGAAGTCTTAGAACAAGGTGACCTGTAAAACATTGTGATGGTGAAACATTGTGATGGGAAACAAATGTTATTGGCAGGAACAAGTTACGGTAGAATGCAAGATTGATCCAGAGTCATAGAGTAATTATTATTCCTTAGCCAATGAAAAACTGACTTGTTCTTATTCCCAGACTCCTAAATATGGCAGCCTAGTCAGTGGCCTTTGACATCTGTTACCGTCGCACAAGGCACCTTACAGCCTCTTTATGAGAAGCCCGAGGCTTTCAACAAACTCCACTGTGAATCAATCTGTGGCAATAACACAGTAGAAAGAGCAAGAAAGTAGGGCTGAAGGGAGAGGTGGTGGGTGGGCCAAACCAGTGACTGACTCTGCTTTTCCCACTATACAAAAAGGAAGCCAGATATCCCGGATACTGCCGCCATCTTGTGTGGGTGAGGTCTGTTAGAGCGATCTAGTAGGGATCTACGTGATATTGAGTTCTTGCTGAAATACCCGTCCAACCATCACAAGCAACGCCAGCAAAGCATGTCAAACCCCATTTTATATCATCAAATAACTAATTAAATCCAAACTTCTAACAAAAAAGAGAACACGTGAACATACTTCAGCATGATAAGGGCGACCTAAAATGACGGAAACCATCTTTGGGAAAAAAATTATTTGGTATGTACCTTCATATTTATTATACAGTCTGAGAGTCCAAACACACACCGGACTTTCACCCAAGAGATAGGTGTTTGGGTTCCACGTGGGCCCAAAAGTCAACTTGACTTTTTTCAACCACATAACATAGTTACTAACATACATCATGCAACATAGTTATCACATGACATTGTTGTCAAGTGACACACTGGCTAAGTAACTGTGACAAACATAATTCAGTCAGGAGTGACTCATTGTCGTTGTCATGTGGAGAGGGGTGGATTTTTAGTGAGTTTGTCATGGGCTCTGGATAAGGTGACTGGAGGTGAATGGGGCGGAGGAGGGTGTGACGATTCCACCTAAAATGACAGCTGATAGGAGCAGAGAGGAGAGCAGATTTAAGGTTTGGCAGCAGCAACGTGAATGGCCGAAGGAGACAGTGGCAACGTTTGATCGGCTAACTCAGAGAGGGGGTGCCCATAGTCAGCTGATTGAAGGAAGCGGTGGGAACCAAGTAGTTTTGTTGCCTAAACCTTTCCTTTGGAGACAGAGGGTTATTTTTAAAATCACTGTTGCATGTAATGAGCAGAAATTGACATGGCAGCTGACCAAGATGCTGTATTTGACGAATGAGGAGTGAGTACATGTTGGAAATACTATGAATTGGTAAGCATGTCTTAAATTATATGAAGATGGAGTAGGAGACAAAAGGGTATAAAGGTTAAAGTAGAAACAAAAAAATTGAGTGAGTTACAAAGAAATGGATAATGTTGTTGCCTGTACAATAAAAAAAAAACGGAACATTTCAAACACATACTGTAGACATGTGCGGATGATAGGAATAATGGGTGCAGCCATTCTGGTGTACTTTGTTTACCGCCTACAGTATATGTTGACCTTTTGCCCTGCGAGGGCGCTTACAACCGATGTTTCCTGCCTTCTTTTCCCCTGACAATTTAAGCGCTCACAGTGAAAGTTTGCATGCAGCTCCTTCCCATATATGTCTACAAATACACAACATTCATCAAACCGGCAAATAATGTGGGTATGTCTATTGAAGACCCTACAGAGAGCTAAAATCTTTTCCACATCAAGTAAAAGTCCAGCTATAGCTATCTAACATCACTTTTTCTGTACACTTCTGGTAAGGTCATACTTGATTGCACTACTTTTCTCTAAACGAGGCCCTTCGTTTGGTCTTTCCTGCAGCTGTATAAAAGCCAGGCAAGGATACAGAACAGAAACTTTTGAGCAACACCCACAGAAGAGCTGAAAGATTAAAAAGAAGTTGTGATTTTATTCTGCCAAACATTCTAGTCATTTAGTTTTATAGGAGCAGGGAGCAGATCGGGGGATCTGAGGGGGCAGCTTCAGTTTCGGGCATGAACCTTTGCTGTGTTAACCTTTAAAAGTGTGGTGAGAAACGGGCAGCAAAAATGGAGAGAAGTCACATAAGTAGGGATGGAGAGCGCAGAAACTACAGGGAAAGGAGGAGATGAAAAGAGGAAATGACACACGGAGAGAGGCAGCCGAAGAAAAGGAGAGCAGAGCAGAGAAAAGAGCACGGCCTTCTGTAATGAGCCCTGCTTAAGAAGCAGCACTATACTGTCTGTCGGGTTTCATTTTGTATCGATGCCTCTGCGCATTTTCTCTTTCAGTCCCTGTGCTGTAATCATGTTGTCTTGTAGAACTTCTAGAAAAAAACATAAGAAATGTTCACTGTCTATGGCTCCCGTGGTAGGTGGCTCTGTTCACTTCCCATTTCAGACGCTCAGACTAGAAATGTGCACAGCGTTCCGACGTTTCCATTCGTGGACTCGCTCTGTTGTCTCTCCTCGATCAGAGGCTTTGAGTCTACAAGGCAACATGTCGGCAAGAGTACACAACGCCGCCTTTACATGTCCTTTATCCAGATGCAAATAGGCTTGGCTTCACTCTGAGCACTCTGAGAGGTGGGTTTGTTCTTCTTGTCAGAGTGATCTCTGGATAGCTCCCTGTCAAGACGATCGCACTGTATCTTCGACAAGATGAGAATAATTGTAGATGATCATTTGAATACGAATCGGGACTTGGAGATCGTTGTCTCTTACGGAGAATCAAGCGGCCTCAATCTGAAAAAGTTGTCCTCAAGTCTCTCCTGAAAAAAAGTTTTGACAGCATGAGTCGGGATATTTGCCACACAGTGATATTATTCCCTTAAGAGTGTGATAGACCAGAAATGCCACAGATCTCTTAAGTTGCTGATGGCAAGAAAACTCCCAATTTCAGACTGCTGTTTTAATTGAGTGGATGAAGGGTGATGTGTGAGAGGAACAGTGACTGTTGCATCTCTAGGACGACACATTTGCTCTGAGTTATTCCAAAAAAGCGTCGGCTAATTGGCGTGTTTCAAAGATGAACCCCCTCTTCAAAGACGTCGCACAAAAAAAGGCATTGGTACATGGTTAGAAAATCAAATCGGAGCTTTTTTAATTACCTAAAAGCCAGAAGATTTGTGATGTGCGAGAACAGCTTGTGCTTTATTTATACTGTAGAGCATGTGCATGGTAAGTTTTATTGCTCTGTGAGATAATTCTTCCAGTCCTCAAAGAGAAGTCATTCCCGGATTTCTTTGAGGGTCACGCTGTTGCAATGTTATTTTGATTTGTGCATCTCTGTCTTTTATCACTGAGCTGTTTCTAATGACACAGACAAAATGGGACTCCCCATGGACCAATTATCTTAGCTTTCTCATTAGCAGCAAAGCTTGACTATTAGTGTGGGCTTATGGATATAGCTAAAGCACTATATGATGTCCTCTGTTTTCTGTTTGTGTGTGGGTGTGTAACACTCGCGTGTTACAACTGACAAGGCGGCGCGTCAGTGTGCCTCTATTACGAGTCTTCTTCAGAGTCCTCACAATGAGAGCTCTGTCTCCGGAGGGAGCCTGTCCAACTCCACCACAGAAACCATATAAATAAGACGGTGCTGGGGTAAAAAAAAAAAAAAAAGGCGAGAGAAGCTGTCAAAGCAACATGAAGAGAGCACGCCCAGGCCTAATGAAATTGGCAACACAAACACAGAAGGCGTTTCATGGCGATCTCATGCCGGTGTAACGATTCTGCGCCCTGGATTGTACCAATTCTAGCCAATTTCAGACAGGTGTTTACTCCGACTGAGTGGCCAGTGCCTACGGCTGTCTACTCACAACAGCACATTTCATTTAGATTGGTGGGCACCATCAAAGTGGGGAAGGGGGGCGCGCTGGCAGGTGTATTATATTGAAGTCTGCTTGAAACACTCCACGCATGAGTGCTTCCAAGCGCGCGTCATCCAGCCAGCTGTTTTCTAATTGAAAATACTCCATCTTCAAAGAGTATAAGTTTCATAAAGTTCCTGTACCCACATCTTTGCAGTCATTTGGGCAATGACACGTCTAAAATTCCAATGAAAAAGTGAAAGTGAATTAAAAACTTCATGAAATGGACCTCTCACAGGTAGACATGAAAAATACATTTAGTTTCACAATTTCATATCACTTGATGTTATTTCATCATTTAATTTTATGTGAAATTGTATTGGAGCTCAAGCCAAACTGAAACATGTCTAAATTTCGGGTAGGCAGTTAAATTTTGGCTTCAATGGACAAAAATTCCATAATAAGCTGAGAGAATGTTGTAATTTAAGTGGACTGAGATTAAACCAGCAGCTGCACCTCCTCTTGGGTCTGTTTTCAGATTTTAGAAAATCTAATCTGTTTTGAGAGACTCTGGCCAATCATGGGTCATTTTATTGACTGTTTTACAAATGCAGATGCACATGCACACCCCTTTGGCGAAAGCCTGTTCAATGGAATTATGTGGAGAAAGTTGCTATTGCAGCATTGGCTACAGCTGCCATTGCACGATTTAGAGCAACCGCCACTGCTGACCACTTGTCCACTGTGAAACCTGGCGCTGGAGGGTGTGCATTGGCTGAATTTGAATCCACAGCATCAGGACGCTAGACAGAGGGACTGTGGGGTGGCTAGCTAGCTAATCCTCATCTCATTTATGGTTTGATGAACAGAGAAAGAGAAAGTCAAGAAGAGGCTACAATGGGAGAGGATTAAATAAGTTAATTTAAGGGAAACTCTGGGACAGGGTGTTTTTTGCCTTTCCAGCTTTCAAGGGTTAGTTTACCCAAATTAAGAAGAAAATTAAAGTCCGTCGTACTGGATGATGCTTAGAACATGCTATCAGAAGTTTTCAAGGGACTACTTCTTTGGTTTAAAGGTAGTTCTATCAGAGGACTGTTTGTGACGAACCATTTAGCGAAAGGCATCCAGTTCGTGAAGCACTGATGATGAATTTTCCCAACGAATGATGATTTTTTTGTAGTGCACTGGACCATAGGTGTACAAAACCTGACCTAATTAAGCATATTCAGACTACATGGCTGCAAGGGGTAATGGACAAGAGATAGGAAGGGGGCAACACTCGTAGGGGAGGCACCAGCATTCGAATTCCTGTCAAAAGGACATTTGTCTCAAGTGTCCTCACAAAGTCTTGCATAAAAAAGCCAAGAGGCGGACGATAACAAAACATAAATTTCACACTTACACTCCCATGTTCCCAGGGTACTATGTTCCCAAGGTCCTACGTTGCAATGGCCAAATGTTCCCAGGCTCCTATATTTCCAGGGATCCATATTCCTATGGTCCTGGCCATGGCAATGTAGGATCTTGGGAACATAGTACCCTAGGAACATGGGACCTTGTGTCTTCCTGGCAAAGGAACATTTGTCTCAAGTGTCCTCACAAAGTCTTGCATAAAAAAAGCCAAGAGGCAGACGATAACAAAACATAAATTTCACACTTACACTCTTTTCCAGTGGTGCAGGTATGAAGAGGACACTTTGACAAGGCACACACTCAGGGACAAGGGCCTGATGTAGAGCGCTGTTCACCCCCAACAAGTAATAAAACACTCAACGAGCTGCCTCCCGCTGCCATGGTAACAAATGTCCATATAGGTTACCCCCATTGTGTGGCGGAGAGACGAGATGAGCTACCGGTGTAAGGGGAAAGTAAAAGATGTAACCTCAAAACGGAGGTCAATTATGTTGGAAGTTATCCATGGCTTGGAGCAGGGACACTGCTGTCGTCACGCAAGATAATAGCTATTACTGACAGGTTGGTAAAAGACGCCGAGCACAGCACTGAGCTGTAATTTCTCGGAGGCTATATGCCAGCGGTGTCAGCTTGCATCTATAAGGTATTCTGCGAAAAAGAAAAGAGGGAGAAGGCACTCTTATAGGTCAGAGACAACAGAAAATTTTGATAAATAGTTCCTGGCAAGTGTTTTGTGCAGTGCTTTTCTCTCCAATTTGTTTATTTGCTCGGGCCCACTGTGATGCATTACAGATCTATACTGTTCCTAATCCTCTGCAGCTCCGGCTTTGACAGCTTTTGTAAGAGGCAAACAGAGCAGCAAGCTCTCTCTTTTGTTTTGTCTGGAGTCCTAAAAGTTGCTCAAAAGTGTGCATTCTGTATGTGTTTGTGGACACGTCTGCAATTATCTGTAGGAATCAATCTCTGTGTGAGTGTGTGTGTGTGTGTGTGTGTGTGTGTGTGTGTGTGTGTGTGTGTATCTTACAATAAATAGCGCTGTAAAGCTACATTCCGGTTGCTTCCATTTAACAGAGTCTCAGTTCCACGGCAAGCCCGTAAAGATTACAGCCACGCTCAATCATTCGAACTGAGATGTGTGTTTAAAGAAGAGTCTGGAAACTACAAATAACTTTAATGCCGGACAGGAGAAGTCTCTCTCATTGCCTTTCTATCTTTTCTTTATCTCTTTTTCTCTATCTGTTTCTCACAGTTCCTCTATCTTCTTCAGGCGAGCTCATCCTTTTTTAAACAACCTCGCTTTTTTTTTTCTCTCTCAGCCTTTGTTTCAATTTCTCTTTCTTCACTGCCCGCTCTGTCTTTCCCTCCCTCTGATTTGTTCCTTCCCATCTTTCTCTTCCCTCCCTCTGAAGATGGCCTTCACACAGAGTGAAGGGGAAAATGAGCTCGGTGAGAGGCCGGGCGGGCGCGGCAAAGACAGACAAAGAAACGAGCGGCAAACTGACAGTTCACATGCGCGCGCGTGCAGGCCCACGGCTACGTTAATTGAGGGAAGCTCAGCAGGTGTGGTCAGGTAGCGCTGTCCGCTGTTGGGAAGTGCTGATGCTTCAAAAATGACCACTGCTGGAGGTTGGTCTCCTGTCATGCATCAATCAGTGGTGCAGGTATCATTATAGACACGGAAGGAAGGGCAAAGACTGTGAATGGTGAGGGCTGACTTATTATAGGTGAGGCTGGGGAGGATGAGAAAAAGTAAAAGGTTGCACTCTGCAGGTGTCTGTGAATATGCACTACAAACAGTGAGTGATACAGTACAACAGTATTGACCAGTGAAGTTTCTACTGAACTGACAAATGAGCGCATGTTTCCTTCCATTACTGTTATACAAATATTAGGAATGAAGGGCATCTAGATAAACAGCTGGTAGCGCCAAGACGCCAGTCAAGTGCCATTAAATCATTGCAGAAGAAGAGGGCACAACAGGATGACAAAATTAGAGGCGTGCCAGTCAAAGCTCAAATGTTGGAAAACCATGTAGAAAATATGACAGAAATATGGCACAAGAATTAATACGAATTAATTAAATTAAATAAACAACTAACTAATTAGGGAATGAATTTTTGGATGTGAAAGAGGTCAAGAAACATGTTATGTTGAAATATCCATAATAACTAACTATACCCATCTTCAAACAGATTGAGGTTAGGGGGAAAAGACCCAGAAAGGCAGTATGGACCCTTCACACACAATCTTAGTCAACCATTTTAATCATACATTTTAATCTATTGATGGCTCTTCATCAGATATGTCTTGTGTGTTGATATGCAGAGTAAACCAAAGCTATTTTAGGGATAGAGAGTTATAGAAAATGGCATTAACACCTTGGATGGTTGATGTTTGTTAACAGAATATTGAACTCAGCAATAAGGGGCTTGGGAACATGGGCCATTAGGAACATGGGACCTAAAAACCATAAGGCCTTGGTAACATAGGACCCTGGGAACATTGGACCTTGAAAACACAAGACCTTGGCAACATATGGCCCTGAAAACATAGGACTTGGTAACATAGGACCCTGGGAACATGTGACCTTAAAAACATTGGAACTTGGGAACATAGGACCTTGGGAACGTAAGACCTTAGAGACATAGAACGTTGGGAATAAAGGACCCTGTGAACAAAGGACCTTGGGAACATAAGACCCTGGGAACATAGGTCACTGGAACATGTGACCTTAAAAACATTGGACCTTAGGAACATAGAAACTTGGGAACATAAGACCCTGGGAACATGGGACTTTGGGAACATAGGACCTTGGGAACATAGGACCTTGGGAAACATAGGACCTTGGGAACATAGGGCCTTGGAAACATAATACCTTGAAAACATAGGACCCAGTAACAAAGGTCCTTAGAAACTTAGAATCCTGTGAAGACTGGACCCTGAAAAATATGACCCTGAGGACATAGGACCTCAAAAACATAGGACCCTTGGAACATAGGACCTTAGAAGCATAAGACCCTGTGAACAAAGGACCTTGGGAACATAAGACCCTGGGAACATAGGTCATTGGAACATGTGACCTTAAAAACATTGGACCTTAGGAACATAGGACCTTGGGAATATAAGACCTTAGAAACATAGAACCCTGGGAACAAAAGACCCTGGGAACATGGGACCTTAGGAGCACAAGACCCTGGGAACAAAGGACCTTGGGAACATAGGACTTTGGGAACATAGGACCTTGGAAACATAGGACCTTGAAAACATAGGTAACCCAGTAACAAAGGACCATAGAAACTTAGAGTCCTGGGAACACTGGACCCTGAAAAATATGACACTGAGGACATAGGACCTCAGAAACACAGGACCCTTGGAACATAGGACTTTGGGAACATAGGACCTTGGGAACACTGAACCCTGGAAATATAGGACCCTGGGAACATATGACCATGGCAAAATGCAACCTTGGGAACATAGGAACTTGTGAACATAGGACCTAAGAAACACAGGACCCTGGGCACATAAGTCATTGGGAACATGGGACCTTGGGAACACTGAACCCTGGAAATATAGGACCCTTGGAACATATGACCATGGCAACATGCAACCTTGGGGACATAGGAACTTGTGAACATAGGACCTTAGAAACACAGGACCCTGAGAACATAGGACCTTGGAAACATAGGTATGCTCCCTTGGGTATGTAGCATCTCCAACTTTAATGTGGGAGACTGGCATTCCCATTCTGACATGACATTCCCTGACCTAACCATAGTTTATTTGCTATACCCACAATATTTCTCTAACCTTAGCCATAGCAGTTGTCATAAGCAAATGTTGTAAATAAAAATAATTTTAAAGATATTTCTATTGTGGACATAGTCCAAGGATTTGAAGAATCAGAATGCAGCTCAAACCTTGTGTGCATTGTCTTCAACACACCGCTGTGCATGTAGATCATCTTCAATAAAGACGCAGACAAAACACCTTAAAACTAATTGGTGAGAGATGAATTACACCAAGGTATACAAGTTCAAGTGAAAATCATATTTAATCGTTTCAAAAGTGCTTTTCATACACTTCAGTGCACAATGTAATAACACACAAAACACTTCATACATTTTTTAATCACCACTTTGAGTCATCTGTGTGATACTAACAACTTCTTACAAAACAATACATGCTGTGTGTAAAGTAATATTTTAAGAGGATGTACTGAATGACACATCCTTTCAGCTACAAAGAGACATTTCATCTGCAAAGGGCCCCTCACTGAGAGTGAAATCACAAAGGAAAAGCTTGAAATCTTATACGGAAGCCAAGAGAGGTAAATTATAAATCTAAATGGCATACGTTTGGCCTCAATATTCCATTCCCCCTAATTCAAGTGGTGTCCTGAAGAGAGGTTTTGGTGTTAAACAGGGACAGCTTAGAGAAACAAAATTAGCACAGGTCACCCACTTATGAGAGCTGTGCGGAAGGGTGGAGGGGCTGCCCTTCATAAGGAAGATACTGCCTTTTTTTAGAGGGGATGCAACCATATAAACACTTTTATTACTCTATTACAGAAAGTGTAGCAGGGATGAAATTCAACAGCTATTTCCACCCAGCCACACTCGGCTGAAAACTCGAGGGTCATGGCTAATTGGTCGGTAAATTTAAATGCAAACAGTTGCAGTTGCCGTCCAGTCATGAGGAAGATTGACGGGAGTAAACGAGATCAACAAACAAGGCTTGTGATTATGCAATTCATGAGGGATCAATCATAGCGATGCATGCACTCTTCTAAATCAGCGTTACCTACATTAAAGACCCCCTCCTGTGCAAATCAAGTTTTTAACCTTGTTAACCGTCCATATGGTGTTTTTTATAGGCTACGAGACAGATCATGAGCAAAATAAGCAGTCAACACCCCGGCTGAGCATTTTCACCTTAGAACCGCATTGAACTGTATCAATGACGGTCTCAAAAACAGATTCCAGGGCTTCAAGCCAGAAAAATCTAAGTGCCGTAATGTTAGCTTACTTTGTGGTTATATAAAATGCTAAAAACATAGCCTAGCTAGCTGTAGGCTACAAGCCATATGGAGGGGTGTGGCAGCTGTGGTTCAAGGAACACAAAAGACAATAACACCATATCTACCAATTTCTAAATGTGAATCCTCACATTAACTTAAAGATTCCTTATTAACTTCTCACTACTTCCTGTATCCAAGTGCAACATTCAAAGCCATAAAGGATATCCAATATCTTAAAACTTTTCGACACACATTCCAACATTCTGAACTGGGCATAATATTGTTATCAAATGCTTACCAAATTAGTCTAAAAGATTGCGATGATGATACGAAAACAAGACAACAATTATCTACATACAATTATCTATTTTCAAATCTCAAAGTATCCCTATGTGAGAATTCAGGCACAGTACCCAGAGATACCAATGCTTTGTCATTTTCACGTCAGCTTCTTGGAGCTGTTGATCAACAAGCTTTAACTAACATTAGCAAGACATTGTAGGCAGTGACGGACTCAGGATGTTTGAAGGCAGGGGCGAAAATGAAAAAAGGGCACCTACTGCATGACATGGGGACAAGAGGGCAGCCAAAAGGGCACATCCGCTCATTTTCATCCAATAGGGCACATCGTCTTGTTTTGATCACTCAAGAGGGCAGCCAAAAGGACACATCCTCTCATTTTTGTTAATCAAGAGGGCAGCTGATAGGGCACACCCTCTCATTTTTGCCACTCAAATGGGCAGTGATTGTAGGTGTTCGATAACATAATCAAAGCTAATGCCAAATGTAATTTATTCCCGTTTAAAAGTAGAAGTTTATGTGTTCGATGAGCAGAGTGGAAGGTTAGCTAAGGGGCGGGGCTAACTTGGCTATTAATAGATCCATGAATACTAAATGAGACAAAGGTGTGAAGTAGGGATGCCTGATAATATTGGCACGTCATCTGTATTGATATTGGCTTTAAAATGAGCTATCAGAAACGGCCAACATGCTGATAGTATCGGCATCATCGGTATCAACCAATATCGGGTTTAACATGAATCATGCTTTTTTCTTATTGTGCACAATAAACGTATTATTTCATGTCTCCGTTCACTGCTGTCCCATCACAATGAGAGTATTAGGTAGGGAAAAAAGTGGATATATCAGTGTCTGTTATCGGCCAAATGAGTTTTGACATATCGGCATATCGGATATCGGAAAATATCCAATATCGTGCATACCTAGTGTAGAGTTACATCCAAGCCATTTTAAGGGGATTCTATGCATAATTCAAAGGGTATGAGATCTCTAGACATGGATCTCAACATGGAGGTGGCTGAGCCGGCGGCTAGCAGCTATCGGTTCTTACTCAACAGAGCTGACAGAGCTAACAGTGCTAACCACTGGGGAACTCGAAGGTGGGCGCTATGCTTCCATGCCATTCCAATATCATCAGTAACTTGTGTACGAGGGCAGTGCAAAGCAGCCTCACAACAACAAACCATAGAGAAGCTCGCATTACAACACACATAAAGGTAGCATGACTTCATTCTCTGCTCAAGAAACCCTGACTTCTCTAAGCTACTTTAAGGCATGAAGGGATGTTTTGCCATCGAAAAATATTTAAATATGTAACTCTGATGAACAGAGATGAGTTTGGAGTTGAATCAATGCCCAGAGAGGAACTTACAGAGACATCTCTTCTTCCTTTTGGAGCTGGAAGACATTTCTCAAATTGAGATTCTTGGTCCAGTAGCTGTCACTGGTTGATGAGTAAACCCAGAGCGGGTCAAGTAATAAAAGACTGAATCATCTTTGTGGTGGGAGTTGCAAGAAATGTGAATAACATTCAACCGATTTGACTTTTCAGGCCCGGGTGGAGTGCTAATTTCCTCACCCTGCCAGATTCCAGATGGGACCTTGCAAAGGAGCTTAAATTGCAAAAGAATGAGAGCTCAGAAACAAATTTTCAGGTTAGACCCCGAGACATAACTGGACTTATTATCAGCTCATTTTGTGGAGAAATGATTGCTCCTCCATACCTCGAAAACATTCAAGCAACTTGTGAAATGAATAGCTTCTCACAGCAGTTGGCTAACTATGACTCACCCCCAACACTTAGCTGCCTGTGAAAGTTATTTGATTTGGCTCCAAATATTAACAGTTGTCGTGGAAACATGACCAAGCCAAATACCAAGTCGTTCGAAATTCAAATGCATATTTTACAGATGTTTGCCTGCAGGCTTTTTTGGGTCTCTACGAGTGGATTAGCTGTAGTTTGGCTCATTAATTCTTCAATATTTCTACTCCTTTCACATGCTATCAGCAGATACACAAGGGCCACAAGTGTGTCTTAAAATAAACAGGGCTTTGTGGACATGAAAAATGCAAAGGCCCCTCGCCAAGTCCCTCATTTGTCTGCACCTGAAAGTGAACCACCTCGCACAACAATCACCCAGACAAAGAAATCAATAAAATCAAAGTGTGTGTAGGCAAATCCAAACTTTACTTCCGACACCGCCTTGACAGAAATGAAACGATCCCTCCGCTCGGTTGTTTACACTGCTGCTGATTGTCTCAGATACAACTGGGTGAGAAAATCATACATATCGCCTGCATTCTGATGAGTTGTTATCGGCCAATTATTTTCCTCCGGCTGTCAACAGAAATGAAGCTGTATTTCTGCAAGCATGGCTAACAACCCGCAGGGAGGCCTGTCTGTCGGGTGTGTGTGTGGTGGTGCCGGTGTGTGTGTAGGTGTGTGTGTGTTTGGGGAGGTTGCACTACATAAGCCAAACAAATAGACTTCTTCCTTATTGTACACCTCCCCTCCCCCCCCCCCCCCCATCTTTATACCCCCTTTTTTCATGTTCCTGTTCACATTCCAGCACTCTTTTTTACTTTCCTTTCTCTTTATTCCCTGAGCTTCTTCCTCGTTTTCCCTTATTATAGTTTCACGGCTCTCTACGTGCAGCTCTGTGTCTGGTTTTGGTACAGACTGTTCCTCTGCCTCTTGTTTTTTTCTCTCTCTCTCAAGCTTTCTCCGTCGTCCCCTCATTTACACTGCTCCCGTCCTACTAATGCTGTATTCATTCGACTTTTCCTGCTGATGTTAAGTTTGGTGTCGTGATTTATTTCTCTTTCAAAACGTGTGCACGCAATATTAACAAACCCACATAAGTGCACAAAGTCATATACCATGGACGCCGCGCATGCACAGGCAAAATAAACAGCGGCGAGCAACTGACACAGTCTCAGACTGGGTGCAAGGGAGCAAAGGCATAACAGGCCAGAAACAATTAAGCACAGAGAGGAGATGGGCCCGCTAGTGAGGGACATTTACATTATTGAAAAGGACTTTGAGGGGAACGGTGGGAGCTGCATGCCCAGAAAACACACACAGGCTGCCTGCTTCACTGTTGGACATGCCAAATAATGATCTCTCCTCCGTATCTGTCTCTCCTCCTCCCCCCCTCCGGTCTCTGTCTTCCTCTCCTCCACGTCTGTCTCCCCTCTCTCCTCGCTCTCTATTGGACGTGCCCTCCAGTATCATCCAAATCACGATCCAATCTTTACAAATGGCATACCTACAGAGCTGCGTGATGTGTCACTCCGCATCACAAACTAGGCCCAAACGCAAGAGGATGTCTATTGTGCTTGACATTCCCCTCCCCTCCTCTGTCATTTCATCATGTAAAATGTCAAAGTGTGTGTTTGTGTTTATGTAAGGGCACATAAGCATGTGTGCAGCTTCACTCATGGAGAGATGTTTATTTGCGTGCGAATGAGCATTTTGCATATTTCTTCTTGCCTTTGTGTATGTAAGGAGGGCTCATTTGTAAACCGCAGAATCGTCTGCGTGGTGGCATTAGATTTGTGTTTTCTGGGAGAAAGTCTGACTGCGATAGGAGGAGACATGGGACTCATGGAAACGGTCGGCGAAAGCCAGCTCACAGCACAACCTGCCCCCTGGAGGGGAAGAATTCAGAGCGCCGTTCTTTGCAAGAGCTTGTCAGCTGAAGCAGCCAGGGGTCCAAAACTCACAAACGATTACATAATCTTTAAGAACACAAACACACACAGGGACACATGGCGAGCTGTTTTGGTACTGGTAAGAACAGAAATGACAGAATTTCACCTACAGGTAGCAAAAAAGGTTGAAACTGCAACTGTCAACCACAGTGCATTCATTAATAATGCAGAGATAGTTTACCCCAAAGGTATTTTCAGCTGGCTCATGCTGTGAATGCTTGCTTTTTATCTTTAATACACTGTTGCATCCTTATCTACAGCATATCCGCCTCCCTGCCTCTGCATGGCTCAATAGCATCTCACCTTATCTCATTTAATTTCTAAAAGTCACCAAAACTTGTATTATTCCCGTGTCAAAAATACCTCCCCCCTTGATTTAATTGCGGGAGAGAGTAAGAGTTGTTCACTTCTCGCCGTGTTTCACTGCAAAGTTCCGAGACTCAGCAGGCTCGGGCTAATTTTAGACACAAGGAGGCAATGACCTTTCATTCAGGAAATTCTGATAGTTGCTGTTTCGGTGTATCCTTGTTTGTGTAACTGGCTGCTGGAAGAAAACAAGCAGCGGAATAACAGGATGGTGCGTGTGTGGCAGTGGGTGCAAGGACAGGGACAAAGACGACAAAGATGTGTCAGATTCCACTTGTGGAATCCAAATGGATTTTTATTTTTAGTTCGGAATGCTTGATGACGACATATTGCCTTGAAATGCTATCGTTTTATTGATAATTTCAAATATAAGTAATTTGACATTCCATATTTGTATTAATGTAGACAAATCCCATGAAACATTTATCCACTGTGCCACAGAGGTAAAAAGGTCCATATGCTATTAAAAGCACACTCGTGAGTCTCAGTGTTGCACTAAGGGACGTCTTCCATCATTATAAAGAACAGAGGCACTGTATTGTAGTTGAATTAATACCATAAATGCCACCCTGCTGCTGTAAACGCCCACTAGAGTGCTAAATGTGTGTGAATCCACAGCTGAAAATAGTCCCTGATAAATGCACTATATACTCCTGTCAGAATAGCAGTTGCTACAAACTACAGTGCCCAGGGTTTTAAACATTTCTAAGCCTATTACAAACATAATACTTTGTATTTGTGAGCATTTTTTTTTAAAGGATTACTTCACCCCTTCCTCAAAAAACATCTCTTTATCTTTTTATCTCATGCCTCTGGTGAACGAAGAATCCAAAAAAATCCAGAAAATTCTTGATCAATTGAAGTCGTAGGCAACCCCAATTCAAGGTGAGCTGACAGAGACTATCGTAATCTTTTGAGTGTTCATACCTTGTGATGTGTGTTTCTGTCTTCGGGAGTCTCGCCAACTGCGTTACGACCTGTGGGCACACCGCAAGATTTCTCCACCGAGCCCCAGATAATACGTTTTGTCACGCGTGAACAAAACAGGATATTATGAATTTCCCCGGCGCTAAACTTGTCAACATGGATGTCCAACAGCTCTTGATCCTGTGGACGCCGCCATTGTTGCTGTTGCTTGCCAGCTTGTCCTCCTCACATTTCTTCCGTCCTCCTGTGTGCTGACGTGGGACGTATCCCGCCTCTCATTGGCTGATGCTCTTTGTCAATCACGTCAGACTTCTCCAGTTTTTTAGCATGCCAGATATCCAGTCCCAGTCACAGACGAGGGGACAACTTGCTCGTAGGCTTGTTCACACATGAGGACTCGTCGTGGCAGACTATCTGCCGACTCACCTCCTACCCAAGGTGGCTCTCAAGATCCTCTGTGACGTCAAAATCAGGGTGAAAATCGCTTAACAACAGCAAAGCTATATCAAAACATCTGTTTACAAACTTTCGCACAACTCGTGCAGGATAATCCAAGTCTCATTTATCTAGCCGGATGCTCAGTACTTCCCAAACAGACACCTAAAGTGAAACCTAAAGTGAAACCTATCTACTCTCAGAGCCAGAATCCATTCACAAAAACAGCAATTTTAACCTCACTGAACACGGCGCTGCTGGTCTACCTCTGCCTCAATCAGGTAGTGTGTTTGTGGTAATGTGGGACTTTGGGGAATCGAAAAAAACCCTTGAAAACACTGATAAGAATCTCATTCAATAGCATCAATCTTATCCTTCGACAACTCCTTCAATCAGAATCAGAATCCGAAATACTTCATTGATCCCAGAAGGAATATCGTGATTTGTTACAGTCACTTCAGTGTAAAGAAGGAAGAATTACAAGAAGTAAAAATAGGAGTATGTAAATATAAATTAATAGAATTCAATAGAATAGAAATAAAAATGTGTAAATATTGTATCCACACAGAAACGTCAGCTTCATGTTAATTTTTGTTGTCTTTAGTCAACCACAGCTTGCCCGATAACAATTGACCTATGCTATTAAAACATTTCAAGGACACTTTGGAGTAAATACATTCAATGGGGAAAAAAATAATGTTATCAGTGAGATAAAATGGCAATTAAAGCAATTTCAAAACTGTTTTGAGTGTCATCGTCAAATGACTTTTATTTGAAGAGAAGCTGTTAAGTAGCACTTAGGGGCATTAAAAAATGCCTACTGAGAACTTAATGATCATGATGTGTAAAAAACAATTTGTTTGTGATATAAGATCTAAAATACCAAAAGCTTATATTAAATTTAATTATGTATGCAAAGAGTTTCAAAAGAAAGGACCACTACTAAAAGAGGTACCGCAACAAAGTCAAAGCAGTAAAGTCCGAAACTTCCTCACGTTTAGTTCTATGTCAGGGTGAAGTTCCAAAAACTTCCAAATCCTACATTTCCCATGATGCAACTTAACAGCATCTCTCATTAGACCCTCAAAGCCAACTAAAGTCTGCTTCTTTCAAACCCCCCAAGCCCTCTGATGACATCTTCAGGGTGACTTTTTAAAACAATGGAAGACACTTCTTAATCATTATCACAGGTCTCTGTCTATTCAAAATGTCCGGCAAAACTCAAATTGGACAAATTTGCAGTCCTTCCTGTTGTTGCTGCGGGCATTAACTCCTCCTGCATCCTCACAGGCACACACTGAGCTATAATAAAAGTCAGCTCCATAATAAATTGCCCCTCTGCACCAGAAACGCCAGAGTAAGACAAGAAAAAATGGTGGGAGGGCTCTGTGGTAAATATCGAAGGAGAGCTTCAATATTTTTTTTCATTATACAACAGACGCTGGGTACTTAGCACTTAGCGTGGGTCTAACTGCTTGTGTGAAGATATAGTGTGTGTGGCATAGATAATTCAACCCCCAGTGATTTCCTCAGCTGTGCGCAGGTAGCTTGTGAACCCTGTCACCCCAGCGTGATCTACCTCCTCTCTGCCGGCTCTATATCCTCCATTTCTTTGTGCTTCCTTTCAGCAGTAATGGCAGCATGAGTCTTAAGTTGCTGTTGTTGCGAACACGGATGCTGCTTTTGAACATGTTTGCATCAGGGCCAGCGCTAGCATTTTTGGGGCCCTCGGTAAAGTCTGATTAGAACGTCAAGGCAGACATCTCAGGGCACCCTTCAGCGTCTCTGTGTAACAAACCAATGTATCCTTGTACAACGGTTCTTATGATATCCTATAAATTAGCGCCCCACGACTGACGGTTCGTCCTTAATGTAAAGTTACATAATTAGTTACGGCGGTTAGGTCTAGGCAAGTAAAGTTACTGTGGTTCGGTTTAGGTTTACATGAGGACATACTTTAAAATGACTCTAATTTCACACAGTTCCGAACACCCATCTCTGGGGGGAAAGTCCTTTGCTTTTTGACCAGGCCACCACCCCAACCTAACATAGAAGGCCGCTCAAGACCACTTCCTTCTTTTCTTCCGTCAACTCATTGGTCACCTGACTGCAGCTTTCCAAACTTTTTGCGTTATGCACAAATTACTGGCTCATGATTACGTTGGATCTGTGCAATTTTGTGTCCATTACTTTTTGTTATAAAATGTAAAAACAGTTTATGAGAACAGCCCGCTAAAACACATTGAAACACATGGATGGTGTTGAGGAATGGTTAGGGTTAGGTTTAGGCAACAAACATACTTGGTTCAGTGGAGAAAACAAGGTCATGTTTTGGATTAAAATAAGTACATTTGATACGTAACTTAAGGTGACGTGAACACCTCATGTTCAAATTGTGGTCTCCGGGATGAAAGTCTTGTTTTGTTTGACCCATTCTCCGCCCATTCCTCCAGTCTTACAAGGACTTTCTTGCTCTTTATACTACATCAGTTGCTCTCAGCGTCGAGTATGGCCAAAGGTGGGTTTATATTGGAGTTAGTTGAAAGCCGAGGTGAGTGACAAAGCAGAAGTATTTGACGCCTTGGGAATGTGGACGGGCTGTGGCATGCCACAAAACACAATCCGCAAAACCAAAAACTAAATTCTCCTTTAAAAATGTAGAGCTGGCCCCTGTTTTAATGCTTCCATGTCGGAGGTGTTTTTGTGTTGTACTTGCGTCCATCCCATTCTCGTAATCTCACAAAAACCTGACGTCCACTGGGACTCAAAGATGAGCTGATTAGAATCTGGTGATCATAGGTCAAGGTCACTGTGACCTCACAATACACGTTTTTGGCCATAACTCAGGAATTCACGCTAATTGTGACAAGATTTTTTTTTTCTTTTACTAGTGTCCAATTGGATCAAATGATGAAGTGATGACATTTTATATCCAAAAGGTCAAAGGTCAACTTCAGTGTGACATCATAATGTTCTGCATAAAACACTTTTCTGGCCATTACTCAACGTCATTTGGTTGGATGCTGCATTGGTGACACAAATTTTGGGTGTCCATCTTGAAACAGTGCTGATTGTATAGATCTTCTGTGCTGCCTGGTTGAAGATGTGTAAAGAAGTCATGTTTCGCCGAAAAATACACTTAGTGCCTTTCATTAAATTCCTTCAAAGTCTTTTATGAGTCTGGACGGACATGGATGTAAACCGCAACTCGACTGGTTGGCAAAGGCAAAAAACCCCAAGGCGCAAATTGTAGTTTTCCTTTGATTGGGGTTGATTTTTCAGACACAGCCTTATTGCCTGTAATAAGACAATAAGAGCCATACCACCACCACCACCCCCCTGCAGGTTGACCCCAGCAACCAGGCGTTGGCGTGCAAACTCTCTCCACATGCACACACATAAAACAAGCTTCTGCAAATACTACACTCCAGTCCACTGCACTGAATACACAAACGTGCGCGTACACACACACACACACACACACACACACACACAGACATCTCATTCAGACGCTCAGCTGCTTGCCTCCCCCACAGTGTTGTTGCTGGGGAGTTGCTTGCTGAAATATCACCTTGAGTCTTGCCATTTCCCAACCTCATTTACTTTATTACAGCAAGTGTCTGCCATGAGCGGGGGGAAACAAATGGGAGAAATAGAAAACTGGAGATAGAAAAAAAACCACACACACACACACTCTTGTGCGGACACGTACGCACACACAGACCAACCGTAATCAGTCTCGAGGGGGACTCCATGCTAATGCGTAGGAGAGAGGGGAGATTAATAGAATGAGAAGGGGAGTGTGTGTCTGTTTGTGTGAATGTATGAGGGCGGGTGGAGTGTGTGTTGGGCTTGCGGGGGGGGGGGGGGGGGGGGGGGGGGGGGGGGGGGTCTGTTAGCACCAGTGGCACGAGCCAGGAGGAAATGACATCGTCGGGGTTGCCACGGCAGTGGAGGAGATGCTCTCTCTCTCTCGTCAGTCTCTCTCCTCCAGTCATCCCCCACTTCATCCATCAATCCTTTGCTCGTGCAATTTCCCATCTATCTTTTCTCCTCTACTTGCTCTCCATCTTTGTCCCTCTGCCTGTGTCTCTTTATCCTTTCGCTCCGCTCTCTGTCCTCGCCCTCCTTCATTTCCCTGCCGTCGTCTGGCAGAGCTCTCTATAAACATGCCAGGGACAGTGCCTCCTCTCTCCCCTTCCAAATTGTCTTCCTCCGTCTGAAACGGCCGTGATGATTGCATTCTCACACTCCATTGTAAAACAAAAAAAAAAGGGGGAGAGAAGAGGGGAAAAAAGGGAGCGGATAGTCGCCGTACGGCGTGGCCCTTTTGTGGACCGCTGTTGGGAATCTGAATTGCCTGTCAAGCAGGGGGACTTTCCAGCTCGCAGACAAGACACAATGGAGCTGTTTTGACGGGGGCGAGATGTGAGGCAGAAGACCATTCTCCACAATGCCGTGCAGTCATTATGATGTCCTGACTCATCGCTTGGCGGCCTGCGTCACATTGCAGCAGGCACACGCACACTCTCTCACTGGCACACATAAATTATAGCTTGATGGTACAAATCAAATGCAAATTGCATACACAAACAGAGGGAAACTGAGTGGATGTTAATGATATGACAGTCAAATGTGTTTTGAAATGTCGTTTGGCAAATACCAATTAAAGGGCAAAAAGAGCAACAACGTGGGGAGCTTTTTGTGTACAAATGAAGCTGACAACATACTTTACACTGTCATATATCTTCTTTGGTATTTTAACTCTATTTATAACATGAAATCATAACCCATTGGTAAGGTTTCAAATACTCATTTGCATTTGCACAAGAGGATTCATTCTATACGCATTCATGGAATTCTTACACCCAGATGGTGTGTAAATTTCTCTTACAGGAAATTACTTTTGCCAACATCTTCTCAGGATTCTTAAACATATAAGTAAAATTGGATAGTTTTCCTTTTAAGTGACTTTTTACTGAAACTGAAGCTGAATTATTTTATTTTTTTGGTCATTTGGGGGTAGTAGGACAAGCTATAAAAACGCTAGTATTAATTTGGAATGGTGTTTTCGGCAAATTCTAATCAAACATTTGCTTACTAAATGATCCTCTGTATTTACCAGCTACTACTAACTGTCTTTCAGTCAGGACAACTTTAGTCAAAAAAAACTTTAATTCTATTTGCAGTATTATATTTGGTGGTATGGCTCTGTTCTGGGGCCCCTCTGCCTTTCTTCAGGCCTATGCAGACAGCCTAAGGTGGAGAGAGCACACCTCTCTGCCCTTCCACATGCCTACGTGTAAAGCCTAAGGGCTCATTTATGCTCAACATTAAATACGGATCTGGATACGGACGGAGCCTTCTGTCCGTGCTCTGCGTTCATTTCGTCCATATTTCTGCACGTTTCCATAAAGCTTACGGATACGGGCCAAACGGAGCAGTACCACCGGAAACCGTGGAGGCAGTGTTGCTGTCACTGCCCGATACGTAGCTCTAGTGAGACACGAAGAAGAAATAACAATTCAATTTCTGTCATCGGCAGTACTAGAGAAAAGAATTCTCCGTCCTCCAGGCGCGATGTGTTTAACGGCCTCACTGACCACCGCCTCCTACAACGCTGCCTCTGTTTTCGTCTTTTATGCAAGAGGTACATTATCAATATCTCCTCCACAGTCGCCATGTCTGTTTTTGAGTTTGTTGTTGTCATAAACTTTTGATGCTGGGCTGCCTCCTGGTGGATATATTGGATAACATCCATGCCAATGTAAAGGGCGCATGGAAGTATGTGGGCAGTGATGGTAACATTGTTTGAAACGGACGTATACATTTTCGTATGTAAAGGGAGCATAAATGAGGCTGCACCTCTCTGCCCCTCCACGCGCAAACGAGGAAAGCCTGAGGCAGGAAGAGCAAACCTTCCTGCCCTTCCATGCGCCTGCATGGAAAGCCCAAAGCAGGGAGAGCAGCAGCAAATACCTCCCGGAACAGAACAGAGCAGCACCAATGACAAACAGAAATGACATTGATAAGTCAGACACAACATAAAAAGGAGGAGCTGGGGTGGAGGCGTGTTACAAAGCAGCTTGCAGAGGAAGCAGCGACAGTAGGTAGGCCAAGGCAGTTTAAATAGGGCGTCCTGAATGAGATTTGCCGATCGGTTGCACAGAAAGGAATCATGTGATCTATCTGTAGCTGGGATTTGAGCTGAGCTTGACATCATGTCCTGCCGGAACTAAACAATTTTTGCCATTTGGTGCTTGCAGGTAGTGTGCAGATGCCTTACAGTGTGGGGAGAGTGATTCTAAACAGTAATGTTGCTATGTTAAAACCATAGACTGTGTAAAATAATGGACAAAGCCACCCTGACGTCACCCATTGGTTTGTGGACTCCCGTTTTGAAGCCTTGAGTTTGGCAATTTGGCCATCACTGTCTTGAATTTTTGGAGCCATATGTGACCATATTTGGACGAGAGGGTGGGGATAACCCTGATGCTGATTGCATGCTTAGTTAGCACTAGCTCAAAACAGGCTGAAAACCATTAAATGAAATGTACTGACTAGAAAAACTGAACATCCAACTCCTTAGAGGGCACAACAAAAAGTTGGACAAGACTTTTTTTGTTGCAAAAAAGCCGAAAACAAACTAAAATAGCAACAAATACAGCTTTGCCCTTACTCTGTGAATCTGAGGTTACACCATGGTTACACTACCTACCCAACATTGCTGTGTGGTAGTGACCATGATCTCAATTATGCATAACTTTAAGCTTTAATAGCATTAAAGCATGTTAGTTATATACTGTAAAAATTCACCCCTCACCCCCATACAGTTGGGTATATTAGCTAAAACTATAGAGATCAAAACTGCTTTTGTACCAGGCTGTAAACATGTCTATTTCTGCTGTAAGATTTGGCAGTTTAAACACGGGGGTCTATGTGGATTGACTGTTTTGGAGCCAGCCTCAAGTTTTTGGCACTTCAGCATTGGCTTCATTTTTCAGGCCCGGAGGTTGCCGTTTGATTAAAACATGCTAAAATACTCTGTGGAGCTGAGTTGGGTGATACATCTCTGTGGGTTCATCCGGATTCAGCACTACAAGCAACAGCTTATATTACACCCAGTCATTTGATCGATTGTTGGTATGAAAGAATTGTTGCGTCCCCCAGTAATGAGAAATAAGACATTAAGACTGGATTTCCTTATGTTCTTCTTATTTTGCTGTGTTTGGGATTTTGTAAAAAGGTAGCGAGCAGGTGCCAGACCATAAGCAGCACGCATTAAGGAGGAAGCTACTAAAGTTGTGGGCACAACATAGAAAGAAACCCTCCTAATTCATTGGTAGCTATTGCTTCTAAGCTTATAACATGTTCACTGACACCGTGGAAATCTCTGTCCCTGTAGGTAACAGTACTAATTTGTGAATTATATCTGGTATATAATGATATGTATTGATATATATTGTGAAGCTGATGAACAATTCCATTAAAAAAATCTATAGAAGCAGCACCAGGGGAGGAGGTGGGACAAGGAGGGGGTCATTCATACTCATACTCACAGCATCACAGTGTAAAGCCAGGAGGCATCACTGACATTTTGGGGATAAAGGTCTTGTTAAAACCTCGCTGTTTCACACACACACTCACACCAGCCCCGCCAACAAATTCTAAAGCAAGAGCAGTGCCAATTTCTCTCTAACCTAAATCCCGGTATAGAAACATTCATAAGGGGCTCGCTCGCTGATCAATAGGACAGGCGTCTGCAAATCCCGAACCTTCCTCTTTTACTGTAAGTCTCCCCGCTGTTCCATAAAGTAAGCTGAACCCTGCTTTCACCGTGTCTTTCTCGCTCCACATTATCGCTATGTAGTCTTGACTCATCTAGGCCAACTGGCAGAATAATAAGCAGAGAGGGATATTTGGTGGGACTTTAAGAGAGCTGAAACTACAGTGCTGTATTAGTGCCACTTTCACTCACTCAGATGAAGAAACACTGCCAGTGATTAAGCTTCTTGTGGATATGTGTGTTTGCTTTTGTGTGTGTGTGTGTGTGTGTGTGTGTGTGTGTGTGTGTGTGTGTGTGCGCCTTGGCTCCATTGGGAGCCTGTAGCAGAGCCTTAAATTATACATATGTTCTCATTCCATTACCAGTGGCAACTACTAAAGGCTTCCCAGCATTTCCATTACCAAAATGAAAGGATGCACGCACTAACTCACACACACTCAGACACACATACACACACACACTTATATATAAGCATGCTTAAGCAGGGCAGCGTTGAATTTGAGTTTTTACAAAGCACTTGCACCCAATAGTGACAATCCTGAGAAAAGTTTAAGGAAACAGACTCCAGTGCATCTGTGACCAAACGGTTGCCAGTTCAGATCCTCTGATGGACTGGCAAAAAACTGGACAGAGGGGATGAATGATTAATGCTCTGTCCTCTCTTAACAACCACCACTGAGATGCCATTGAGGAAGGCATTTAATCCCCCTTGCCAGTGGAGCTGCTCAATGGCCTGCAGCAGTGGGCTGCACTTGTACTGGGCAGCTCCCAGTTGTGCAAGTCAAATATTCAGTTTTAATGATTCTGTCAAAGCAAGAGAACGTAGCCACTGTGACTGGTGAATCTGCCATGGATATCTTGGTGGAGCGACATTACATATCTTTTCTTTTTCATAATGCTCAAGACATGAATAATGCACTTACAGGATATGATTCCACTTTCCAAAGTCACACATGATACTTACATGCATCTATAATGGGAGCTAAAGTTGTAATCTGGTCGTGCTGTTGCGTGCCAGAGCAGCGTGCATAAGCCAACGACTTTACTTAACAGCATTAGCAGATTATATATCCCATACACAGACTATGTAAGTGGTGGGTGTGTTGTGTTACTGCTTTAATAGTCATTAGTGCATGTTGTGTATGTGCTGGAAGGTAGGTACATGTCCCTACCAATATCCAGCAACTGCTGAATTGACGAATCCCAAGTTACACCCCCCATAGTTACTGTTGCTAGGTCCTGACAAAAAGATATAGGGCAATGCTTGTTCCATTTAGCCAGGTGCTAATGTTTATAGAGTGCTGTAGGCCAACACAGAACTTAGTGTTGCCCTGGTTCCCTCAACAAAAAGCCAATGGGATCTTGAGCTTGTATTAACCACACACCTTGTTTTAGGCATCAAACCCATTGACTTCAAGATGAGGGAATCGGCCGTGCTAAAATACTAACTCATCCCTGGGTTTTAAGACTCATTCCTGCACCAATATATCAGATCATTTCTGGTTATCAGGCAATTTAGCTTCAAAAACCCAACAGTATTCGCAATGACGTTGTGTATTTACAAATACGTAACACCAAAAGTTAGTTCAGGGCAGCAGGTAGCTTTACAGAGACAAAAGGAAATGCTGGCCTTGATCTTTTCTGGCTAAGGATAATTCATGTCACCTTGAAAATATGTAAGCAACCAACCTTTCTGCAAATGTTGGTATTCCTTTCAGCATAGACAAGCCTAGCATATAGCAAAAGTATAACAGGAAAGGGAGTAAGTTCCCGAGGTTCTGCCATGGGCTTAGGAAGGGCTAAATTTTCTAACAAATGACTTGAATCAATTGAAAGTTAGTCCATGTCAATCAGTGACTAGTCAATGTTTTTAGTACACAAGTACCTTTAACCGATCTTGCTCTCCTCTAAGAGTCCTGTCACCCTGACCCTAATACCACCAATAAAATTAGTTTCCCGTTTTCTTGCCAAAGTGTGAGCTGCTGTGGCTACATCTGGTTGTAAAAGGCACCACAGCTCCGTCAACTAGATGTGCATCGGGATGGTTCCCACTGGTGAGCTTGGGGAAGCAGCTGTGAGCTTCACTTTTTTTAGAGATGTTGAAATTCGCATTTGTGCGGACAATAAGCCATACAATGGGGAGGTTTATGCCTAATTGGAAGTGTTTTCAATTAGTTTTGTTTTCCAACTCCGACGAAGAGCAGCACACAAACGCTTTCCTAAACTTTGACTCATCCAGATGTTCCAAACGGGGTACTGAGTCCGCCAGACTATATAAAGATATATAGACTTTTTCTTTCACATACTTGTATGCATAAAACTCTTGTGTATTTCTTACCCTTATTTGACCAGTTTTGTTGCCCTTGTTCCTAGCACATTGACAGCAATGCAGAAAGTTGCAGAACGTTTTGAACATGAGCAGAAATCTTGCTGAAACATATGAGCTATCAAAGTCCAGGCGTTTATAAATTAAGTAAAATTAATTAGTGTGTCATTAAGAGGTTATTTCCCCAAACAAAAGACACAAATAAGGATGGAAGAGTAAATCCCACTTGGGTGTTGACTCAGTAGAGATCACATTAAATGTGAAAAGTCATTCTACAGCCTCTCTGAGTAATATTCCATTACATTTTCATATTTTGAATTGTCACTTGCCAACTGAGTTTTGTTTTTCCTTGATTCAAATAAAGACATTTCTACCGTATATAGATGCATAAAAGGCAGAAATTGGTGCATAAAAATTCACCAGGATGAAGGAGATGAAGTGTTTGATGCTCAAATAACCAAAGAACCTCCCACTCAATCTCCCCTATGTTGAAATGAAACCTTTGAAACACTTGTATGAGATCAAATGTGCTCTTCCCCACTCCACTCCATCCCACTCCACCGGGCTGGATGCCGAATCTCAAACCGTCTCCGGTAAACACTGGTACCTCGCTGTGGCTGCTTCTCATCAGCTTTCAGATCAGATCGGAAGTGGCGGACTCTGAGGAGAGGTGTTATCAGACAGCTGAAGGGAGAGGCCCAGTCAGCCCGGTGCTGCAGTCATTTGAGCCCAAGCTACGAGCTGAGACAACATCAGACAAGGATTAAATCAACAAACCAGACTGACCCTGGGTGACCAGGCAGGCTACTTACAACTCTGTAGAGAGAAGAGTATTTAGTCTGTTGGGGAAGAGACACAAGGGGGAGAAGGGAGGCAAGTAGGACAAATGAATGAAGGAAAAGGTACACTGGAGGACAGCTTTGTGAAAAGGTTAAGGAATTTTCATCAAGTCATTTTTATGTGTATATTGCCCAATCATAGGAAAAGATATACGAGGACACTTTTCATATAGAGCAGGTCCATACCATATTCTTTAATTCACAGACAGAAATTTCCACCATGAACAAGCACTATGGCAGTGGTGGCAAGGAAAACTCAGGCTCGAGAGTGGGCGACCATCTGCCTTGACCAGTTGCGTTGAGAGCCGAGACAGAGAGAGAGAGAGTGTTCTAGTGGGGTATAAGGTTACTATGAGCTGTCCAAGATATGTTGGTGCCTGACTATTAAGGGCTTTGTAGGTGAGAAAGACTTTAAATTCAAGTGTGGATTTTGCAGGAAGCTCAGTGTAGGGAAGCTAAAATTGATCTTTTTTTCTAGGTTCCTATCAGTACATGTGTCATGGAATTCTCAATCAACTGAAGGGTCTGTAGAGAGCTATTAGCGCAGCCTCATAGTAAGGGATTGTAATAATCCAAACTGGAAGTAACAAATGCATGAAAAGTTTTTCTACATCTTTTGAGACAGGGTTTGTCTGCTTTTTGCAATGTTGCATACATGGGAAAAGGCGGTCCTTGAGGCTTGTTTTATATGGGAGTTAAGGACATATCTTTATAAAAGGTTATTCACTGATTCCTTGCCATGGTGATGGAGGCAAATGCAATGCCATTCAGGGCCTGATATTACAGTTCTTTGCCATTTAGGGCAAAGAACTGTAATTTCAGTTTTGCCTGAGTTTAGTTGCAGAAAACTGCCGGGCACCCAGGTCTTTCTATCCGTAAGACATACTTTAAATCTAGTTAACAGTTTGGTTTCCTTTGGCGTTTTTGATGGATATAATTGGGTATCATCTGCATAACAATAGAAATGTATGTGTTTCTTAATAATATTGCCAAAGGAAGCATATATAAGGTGAATAGCACTGGCCCAAGCACAGAACCTTGTAGAACTCCATGACTAACTTTGGTGTTCATGGATGATTTATCATTAACTTGTACAACCTGAGTTCAATCTTTTAAAACACACTTTAACAAGCTTAGTAGGGTTCCTTTGATGCCATTTAAATGTTCCAGGTTTTGTAATAGGATGTGATGATCAATGGTGTTGAGTGCCACACTAAGATCTAACAGGACGAGTACCAAAACAAGTCTTTTGTCTGATGCAATTGGAAGGTCATTTGTAACTCTCACTAGTGTCGTCTCTGTGCTGTGATGCTCTTTAAAACTTGGCTAAAAATCCTCAAATTAACTGATTGGCAACTGCTTTCCTCTAAGGATCTTAGAGAGAAACAGAGGGTTAGATGAAGGTCAATAGTTGGCTAAAACCCCTGGATCAAGAGGGGGATTTTTAAGAAAAGGTTTGATTACAGCTGCTTTAAAGGACTGTCGTACATAGCCTGGTAACAAAGACACAAATGAGGGAAACTCAGGGTCTAAGAGACAAGTTAATGGTTAAGATGAAAAGATCATTAAAGTTAGTTGGTAAAGGTTGATGGGAGAAAAGTTGTCAAGATATATATCAGGTTTTTACAGCTCTTTCTAAGGTCCCTGTGTTTTAAAATAAATTTGTCTTTGTTAATGATAAGTAATAGTTTGCTCTTGCATTGTGTTGGGCCTTCCTTTATGTTTTCAGACTATTTTGCCATGCTACATGAGATTTTCCAGATAAGTAGAACATCATTTTCTGTCAGGTTTTTGCAATAGTTACTTTAATTTGCATGGTTGGGTGATTATACCATGAAGCTCACTTCCTTTGTTTTAAAATCTTCTTTGTCAGAGGGGCAATAGAGTGGAGTGTCATACACAGTGAGCCTATCAACAAAATGATCAGTTTTGGAAGGACTGAAATTAGCATGACAGTTCTCTGTTATATTGAGACACAGCAATGAATTAGATGGGATCACTTCCTTATGTTTAGCTGCAGCACTGTCAGATAGACATTGGGTTTTTTTACGTAACGGCATGTGTTCCAGTAATAGGACTTCAAAAGTTATTGAATGATATAAATGATAAAAGAGATTTCTGTGGAAAGACAGTTGAATTTCAAAGCCAAATACCAGAACAAGTTCGAGGATGTGGTTAGAAACAGTTACTGGGTTTATTTGCAACAGCTGTCAATCAAATCTTCTAATTACATAAACATAGTACTAAGCCATCATTATTGACATCCACATGAATATTATCTATTTCAAGGACTAGACTTGATAAGAGTTCCAGAGATGGGGGATTCGAGTCACATGACTTCACTCAAGTCAGACTTAAGTCACTTTAGACTCGCCTCACTAAACACCATAAAAGAGTTGACTTGACTTTGACTTGACATTCTTGACTTGAGACGGATGACTCAAAAGTGAGAACAGAACAGCGGAGTGCAAGGCCTGCAGCTCGAATATCAGTGACATGACTACTGCAACATTTAATTTCACTGGTCAATACAAAATAGAGATGCACCGATACCACTTTTTCCTCCCCGATACCAATTCCGATCCCTAAACCTTTGGTATCTGCCGATACCGAGTACCGATCCGATACCAGCGTGTAAAATAAAAATGGATGGGATATGAATTTTTGTATGTCTCAACTCCTAAAACTCTGTGTAAAATATTAAGAAATAAATACATAATAGTAGAAGGAATGCCATAAAACTTTTATTTATTATTATTATCCAGTGTTGACACAGATCAAGACACAGGTTTAAGTGCAGCCACACAATTTGGTAAAAAAGACATTTTAAAGGCTACAGTAGAATGCTTTTTAAACTCTGCTCCGTTTTCGTTTGCCTGTAGCGTGCATATGCATACTGACGTGAGGCATTACGTGGTATCGGATTGGTCATAGGCTGTACTTGCCGATACCCGATACCGCATTTTAGGCAGTATCGGAGGCATTTCCGATACTGGTATCGGTATCAACTCTATTACAAAACCCATGAAAAAGGTGAATGCAGGTGAACAGCGCACTTATTAGCTAGTCGTACTTTAGCTCAAAAGCTAATCTTTGACCAGATCATCAGAATTTGATACAACTTGACCTGTGACTTGCTTGACCTGAGCAATGACCCAACTTGACTTGCTTGATTCCCATCTTAATAACTTGCTTAAGAGTTGACACATAAAGCTGAAAACACACCAGTGTATGCATCAAGTACCGCCCCTAGCACACACTGGAGGCTGCAGCTCATCACCAGATGACCACACAAAGTTATTACTACTTTTACTAATAGATTTATACTCCTCCACCTCTGCCACCTAACCTGAAGAACCGATCCCCAGAGCTATGACTCACCAGGCGATATCTTTTTGATAATGGTCTTTATAATGACGAAATTGTGGGTTGTTTGGCTTGTGTATTTCATGACGACAACAATGAGTCTCTCCTCATCTATTCTTTCTCACACAGGAGACACAGCAAAAGCAACAGAGTTCTCTTTGCATCAGTGGCCAGGAGAAGAACTGAGCTGCCATAGGAGCAGAGAAAAGGAGCTGCTCTGGGAGTTGGTATGTACAAACAGAGAGTGAATGGGGGAAAATGCATGTAATTCTGGGGGCAGCAGAGTTGGAAAAAGGTCAGTGGCGTAAAGTGCTGCAGAGTGATGTGTTGAGGAGTGCTGACGCATGTCTTGCCACTGCTGGTGTGGGGCTGTACACTGAAAATGATAGGGCCATATTTTTGACAAGCAGTGTTCGCCGCAAGTGTGTTTTGGCCTTTAGACTTGAGACTTGCTTGTGACTTACACATGTGTGACTTACTCCTGCTTCTGGAGAGCTCAGATAAAAAACTCAGAGCACGGACTGGTAGTGTGGTCCACCGTAACAAATGGAATTGACTGAGAAGTCAAAATCAAGAGGCACTGGCCCTTCTAAATACAGCATAACCCAACATCCAGTGTTACCTTCGACTTGCTATCGTATTTTGAACCAGTGATGTTGCAAAATGGACCCAGTTTGACAGTAATACCTAAAATGACTCCAATGTCACAGGGAAATTGAATGGGTTTTTTTGTTTGTTTTCTGTGTGTGTGTGTCTGTGCATGTGTGTGTGTATCCCGCTCTGCCTCCTGAGTAGCGTGCTATGCAATATGGGCTTTTTCAGGTCCACTAATTTCCTGTTCATCTCAGCTGCATTTAAGTGAAGAGTTTCAAGTGGGATAGACATGCTTGTAACCTCTGGAGGGAGGCGGATTTTACAGCCCTCTCGTCTCAGACAGGCCGACAAGGGGCTGGGCTTCACGCCAATAATGGCAGTCTTTCCTATTGCAGATATCACAAAGCATATTAGATGGTTTGGATTAAAGGAAAAGTTGTGACCACATTTCTGGATTTCTACTTTAAAACAACACCCACGTTTTAATATTGTAGAACACTTAACTTTTAGTCTTCTTGAGGGATCAGTTTGAAAACTTTGCAGTCCAATATTTTTGACTTGTCTTGATGAGCTGTTCGCCACAACTTGTTGACCATGTCATTTTTGTGCCCTTTTGTCTCCCTCATGTAAATAATGCAAATAAATTCAGAAGTGTACAATGCTGCTGTCAGTTAGATAAGTTATCACCTCGGCTGCTGTACATTTAGTACCGCTCTTCTTTCTTTTCTTAAGCAGTGTGTTCACTGGGCATCTTTTACTGGCAGGAAAACACTGAGGGGGCCATGGGAGCAAGAGACTGGATACAAAAAAAAAAACCAGAACAACACTCAAAGGTGCTTTTACACACTTGGTAAGATGCAGTAATGTTTGGTAGCCGGTTTGTAGCCAACGCTATGCTACCACGGGGAAATACACAGACGAACTTACTGGGATGATTCAGTGTCTAGCTAAAGAGCTGTATTTATCTAGCACTGCACTGCACTACACTGCAGTTTTAATATCTAACGAAAATGAGAAAACTAAGAAATGCTTGAATATAGCTGTGATACTGATGTCATGATTCATCGTGGTTTTGTTTCATCTTTTTACAGTAGGCATAAAGCTGGAAGGGATTATGCATTTGGTTGTGTGTGTGCGGTTGTGTGTATCTACTTGTCCGCAGCTAATCGGGCAAACTACTGGACCAATCAGCCTAATCTACCATACGCACATGTATGACTGTATCTTCAAAGATCTCTCATGGTCAGGGTAATTCAAGTAATTGTTTTTTTGTTTGTTTGTTTGTTTGTTTGTCTGTCTCTATTTTGGACTTTTTTATACCTTCATTGACTTTACTCCTCTCAACCGGACAGTAGGGGCCGCAAAATCTAGTCTCATTTTGAACCAGGGCATCTGCAGATTAAAGCCTTCCCCATTATGTTATGATCCCTCAAAGTTTTGCTCAATATGAGATGACTTAGACCCCATTTTTGTTATCTACATCAGGCCGTCTGCTGCACTGCGTCATACCACACCAGGAGCATTTTAGAAGTGGAGTGTTTTGCCTGCCTGATTTTGCAGGTTTTGTTGACATGGTCATTTTTCCATGATATATGTGCATCTACCGTCAGTACGTAAGCAGGCTATGTACTGAAGGTTTTTTTTTGTTCCAACCTCCTGTGACCTGAGCTTTTGTTTAGTGTGCTTTTTTTCTCATAGCTATATTCCGTAGCTAAGTATGACAAACTAAGCTTTGTCTTTGAACAATGAGTAGTTGTGGAGAGGAAAAAAAAGATGTCCTTGTATAAGGACGATGGGTTTCTTTTATACATAGTGTGTAATAAGGTATAGAAATGTTTATTTCAATGCCTGAACATTGTTGTGTAAAAACAAAATTACATACACTGCAACATTTGTTCAATGTTTTGTAACTGTGTGGGTTGGGAGTCGCTGCTCAAGTCTAAAACTGCGCAAAAATAATCATTTCAATGCCTGTACATGGCTGTGAAAAAACAAAATCGCAAATAATGCCACATATCTAAAAGCTTTAGAGTTTCTGTATACATTTACTTTGCCCCATACTCCAAGCTAGGAATGCCCTTTGTGTCTGTCTATGAAGTCCCGATGTCTTCAAACAAATACGTCCTACTTAACAGAGTCTTAGGTTGTTACTATTGCCAAAATTGGTGAAATTTATATGCCATATCAAATTTCAAATGTTATTAAGCAAACATAAACTAGTTTAAACCATAGCATTTGATCAGGTTTTGAACCTTGTTCACAGAGTTGGCCACCATTTTGGTTTTACATAGATAAGTGTATTGTGCTTTTGCTACCACTAGATGGCACAAAAGTGTCCACGATCAAGGACAACAAATCTAGATTAAGCAAAATTGAGTAAAAGGTGAAGCAAACCCAAAATGCTATGCTATCATGTCCATGTCCCTTAATTGTGTTACAGTTGAGATTCTACTTTGTCGTGGTGTAGCCAAGGGTGTGTATGTTTCTTCAGGTCTGGTAAAATCACAAGTATAGTGTAGAGTAGCTGCGATCTTGGGTGGCTGCCTGGTGGAAATCTGAACACTTTTGAGTGCACATTACTAGTTCCTTATCCTTTTTTTCCATTGACTGCAATAAATAAGCAAAGCAAAATGATATTGGATGATGTACATAATACTATAAAGAGAGAGAGAGATCTTCCCTATGACATAACTCTCACTGTATTATCTACCTGTTGCTGTGCGTAAATATTATGCCCATTTTTTGACTGTCACAACCCACAAAGTGTCATTAAGTGTAATCTTTGTAGGTCTCAGTACTCTTTAGGTATATTTCCAGCCAAAAAATGCAGGTCAGTCTCATCTCTCTTTTGGCTTTCTGCAGGTACAAATATATAAATGATATATAATTTCAAATGTTCTTCGGAACATGTGAAGCTTAAAAGCTGTGATGCCAGCTTTGAATAAATTATACATATTATGAAACCGGAGCTGAAATCTCAATTTGTACATTTCTATCTCTCTTGTTGTCCCAATACCTTGTAAGCACTCCAAACCTCACAGCAGACGCTACTTTCATATGCAGCACAAGTTTTCAGCACAGGTTTTGCCCCTAGGGCCAAAATCACTCCAGTCAAGTAAAAGAAGCAATTTTTGCAGCGGGTTTTGGAGATTAGACTGACTCGAACTTAAGTCTCATTCGCAGCTGCACAGATAGGAAGTGAAAACGGGTTGTTGGTCGTTGTAGTCAAACATTCATGATTCAGCTGAACTACTTTATCAGATCCCTCCATAATGGCAATGTGGTTCAAAGCTGCGGGTGGATTGGAAATAGGTTTCTGTTACAGTTCGTAAACAATCTGATAATTTACTTGGCACTGTAGAGGAAGAAAGGGAGGGGGGGGGGGGCATAGAGCAAGTGAGAGGGAAACAGAGTGAGCAAAACAGAGGCGCTGAAAAGGCATGAGGACGACTGCCAATTCAATGATAATTATAGTCTCAGGGAAAAAAAAATCTCAAATCAACAGAAAAAACATATTGAGCTATGGATTTCTGCCCGAGGTGAGGTGCTGACAGTATCTCTCCCTGCTATCTGAATCTGTCACAGAGCTTATTCCTCAATTTTAGTTCTCTGGAGTGCAAGGAGAAGAAGAAGAAGAAGAAGAAGAAAAAGCTCCCCTGCACTCAATCTCATCCACGGGCAAAGCCATCACTCACACGGTCATATTTGAATTAGGTGTCTAGACATACAGTTTGCCAAAGGACTACTCTGCTTTGTCGCCGAGGGTTTCCACGCGGCCCTTATCCTCTATCAAAATGATAGAGTCCCAGAAAGGATCCAAGGCTAGGAATGAATGCGGGTGTAAATGATCTGGAGGGGTTTCCTGAGAATAGGTGGCAGAAGTCCCACAAAGCTTCTTTGTCAGGAAGGGAAAGAAAAGAAATATCTATGCAATGCAACAGAAATCAAGATGATCCGGGATGATATGGTAATATTTGACACGACAGCAGAAACAATAATGCATGATAAGTAAGGAGTACAGGTCAATACTCGCACCACTTGCCAAGTTTTAAAGGCAGTATAAATATTTATGACTCTAATCCCCAGCACAGGTAACTGGTATTGCATGCAGTACCTATTGCCTATTTAAATAAGGGTTAAAATGCTCTTGTGAGACATTAAGAATGGGACCTATCCCACGTGAAGTCTGGTCATGACTTGAAATCGCAATGATGACCTTGGGTAGGAAACAAAATTCGAAATTCAGACTACTGGCTGCCCACTTAGGGCCATGTTTGCTTTACATAGCAGTAAAAACAGATGGATCCTGTCTGGGCCATAAGGTACTTTAACATTATGATATGCATTAGCAAAAAAAAAAAAAAGCTTTTTAACTTTTCACATTATAATAATATCTATATGAAATGGTAACTGTAGTATTTTTCAACCTGGACCCTATTTCCATTTGTGTCTAAGAAACAGGGTCCAACTCCGATCTCATCAAGTAACGATGCTCAGTCAGCGGGCATCGGAGTCAGACCCTGACACACAGAGGCACCCTTTATTAGTGGTGTAAGACAACTCAAGCCGTTTGACGCTCAGTGTAAGTACCTTAGTATAAAAGAGCGAGAAAGTCCACATAGGGTGGATTGGAGGGGAGGAGATGTGAAACAAACTCCGGACTTTAACTCAGGAGACCACTGTTTGTGTCTGGTGTGAACCCAGAAGTCAATTGAGTTGTTTTAATAATGACATAGTGTATTAGTGATGGGCAAAGCAATTCTTTAGATGTTACTGAATCACTAGAATCAGTTCATTAAAAAGATTTGTTCAAAAGATTCGTTCACTAAATCGTTCAGTGCTTAGAGAAAACGGCCCCTATGAAAGTGTATTGCTGAGAAGAAATGATTTGAATCACTCAGGGATCGGGGTTACATCACCGAGTGTTTCGTTCACCGAGTGATTCGTCACGTGGTAGGCAGTCCCTCCCTACACCCTGGCTGCCTCGTGACTCGCAAGTGATTCATCGTTCGCACGTACCGAGCCGGCAGTTCCACTCCCGGCCCGCACGCTCGCTGCTGAGCTCAACTGAACTGAGAAATGATCAAATCAGTTCCGGAAGTGATTCAGTTCAGTACGTTCATTCAACAGATTTGTTCTTTTGTACGATTCGTTTGCGAACGACACAACACTATAGTGTGCTAGAATGTTTAGCATTCTATGAGTTACATTAGTAACAAGTTTATGTATTTTTAGCCAAACCAAGATGCTTTTTTTCTGAATCTGAACATGTGGTTTTTTTGCCTTAACCTAAAGGAAATTAACCTCAAAATTAAGTTGTTTTGTTTTTCTTTTTTCCTTGTTTTTCTAAGAATGTGTTGGTCTAAAACAGGCCGCAAAACAGGCTGCAACGTAACCACTGTGGCATGTTTGCACTATCAATTTATGTCCACTAAAAGTGCATGGTTTTGCCACTGACAGGCTCAGATTGTTATTCTAAGTGATTGACAATTTATGGAAAGGATCCTTACACAGATAGACATTGTTGTTTGGGAGTAAGATCCTTTTTGTTTAACCAGAAACAGTCCCAACTTTGCTATCGCCAGAGCCACTAGAAGTTTTTATCTTTGTCAAACTTACTTAATTAGAAGACGACACACACAAATAAAACCCACAAAAACCAGCTTGGTTCATCTTTCCACTGTTCCAATCATCACCAGCTCTTTATTCACCCAGTTAGATATGAAAATAATAGGAGATGAGTGAGAGGGAGATCGGACAACAGAGAAGCAGTGGCGGAAAACAATGTGTGCAGCAGGCATATTTTAACCTCTAACTGGGTGAATTAAGGGTTTATTTTGACCAAACCAGAGCAGGTGATTGTTGGAACAGTGGGGAGAAGAACCAAGACTGTGAGTTCAGTTGGGTTCAGCTTTTATTAAAATGGAGTCCCGTGGCATTGGCAGTAGTAGTTTTGGGGCTATTTCTGGTCAAACAAAAAGGGTCTTGCTCTAACCCAAAGGTCTGTCTCTGTAGGGATCATTTCCATAATGTTGACAGACACTTCTGAGCAATCTGAGCCTGTCAGTGGCAAAACAAGCACTTTTAGTGGATGTAAATTGACGGCTTGTTTGTGGCTGCCCTTTCTGTCAATCCTGGACCCACTTTAAAAATATTTTTTCCTCATTAGTCAAACACTAAAACATGTGGATATAGGGTCAAAAAATACCAAGATGGAAACAATACAGGTTGAAAAATACCAACCCTCTGAGTAACGCATACTTTTTATTGCCCATTGCTTATGATCAAGTAATTATCAACTGAATATTGAGTTAGTTCTACAGTTAAGGTTAATGTTACATATAGTGGAAACTCTACAGCTTGCTAGCAGCCGTTGTGAGGTCGGAAATTTCATAGCAATCTATCCAATAGCAGCCAAGACATTTAACACTAGAAAACTAACGTTACAATTAGTAACACCATCACTAACATCGGGTATATTTTACCCAATATAATGTACCCGATAAAATGTACTTCTCATCCAAATATATTAAAGTTCAACAATACATGGCAAACTGAAGTACTCTTCTTATATTTCCCCCTATACAGCGTATCATAAAATGAAAAAACAAGGTATCATGGGGGGACCCTATAAAAAGGCTCTAAAATTAGTGAAAAATTAGGGATAACTTAGCTTTCGTGTCAAAGAAGAAATACAACTGATGATTGGGAACATAAAGGAAATTTAGCTGTGTTTTACTCATTTGTTGCCATGATAATTAATACAAAAACACTAACTTCAGCTAAAATCCACCCGACAAATATCTTACACAAACATCGGGTGAAAATCACCCTAACGCCTGTTGAGAAAAAACAGGTATGGGAGCAAGGAAACACAACTACCTTCAATGATGTCTTTGAGCAGGATGAAGCTACCCAAGGACCCACGCAACTCAGACAAAAGCAACACAATGAAAATCACATGATCACAATCGCACGGGTGAAAACCACCCGACATTAGTGTTCTAGGGTTAAGTTAAAAAAAAGAAAAAGAAAAAGTCAAGCAATCACCAATGTCAGTTAAATCAGGAGAGACAGAATAATGAAGTAAAGATAATATTTAATGCAGAATATGAGTGTACAGATTAACAAATGATTTGTGCTGATTAGGATTAAACAGAAGTCTTTGGCGCTTGGACCCCAGAGGGAGGTGATTGAGGGACATCTGAGTGGCAGCAGGATAAATCCCCCCATGGGGTCCAGACACTGGTGGTGTTGGTGGCTGATGACTCTGAGGCTGCTGAGGCGCATGAGGCTGATGAACCCGTAAAGACTGGGTGGTGATGGGGAGGTGAAGGGTGCACATGACTGCAGCAAGAAAAAACTACGGCAACAAAAGAATCATTTTTAAAATGGGTCCATGTCATTGGTCCAACAGCCCACTGGTCCGACATCCCATTAGTCCGACAGTCCGCGGTGCTGAACGGCTCCCGGCGGGCATATTTCTACCTTGATGGTGCGCCGCGACTGGCTCTGGGTCAGCTGGGAAAGGCTTGAGGCGAAGCAGGCTCACGGCTTATGTGTTTGCCACTTTATTTTTCATTTTAACCCACACCATGATCTTTTCCTGACCCTAACCAAGTGGTTTTTGTGCCTAAACCTAACCAGACCTTAACCACAGGGCATCATGATGATTTTGGAACAATGGGACTTCGGAACAATGGATTTAATATCGGACCAGTGGGCTGTCGGACTAATGGGCAGTTCCCTTTTAAAATGAGGAGCAGTAAGACAATAGGCTGACAGATGACTTAGTTGACAGACCCTGACAATGACACCTAGAAATCGTGAGTAAGCATGCGTGCAAGGAGTGAATGGCAGGTGAGAAAGAAAACTAGAGATTCATTAGGCTTGATCATCTGTAGAGCATTAAAGTTAAAGTACATGGTAATCCATCTAATAGTTGTTGAGATATTTCAGTCGGGACCAAAGTGGTGACTGGCCAACCCACCAACAGACCAACATTACCGTCTCTTGCTGGAGATGCTTCCAAATGGTAATTGCCATAACTTCATCACTGTAGTTAATTATGTATCTGTGTTCAAGTTAATGGGTTTTATGACAAGATTTTGACACCAGATGCTCGGTCATTATGCAATTTTAGCATGTGGGCGCTTGGAATTTTGGCAGGGGTTTGGCATAATACAAATTACTATTCAATATTGGTGTTATATTCATGATTTTATAACCTATCATCAACACTGCAACGTAAATGGACTGATTTAATTCGCCATCACAAAGGCTCTCAGTGAGTAGATGCTTTTGACTTTGGTGCTAGCACGCAGCTAGCTTGTGCCCACCAGGAGGAAATATCATCACACTCTATAATAGCTTTATAAGCACTCCAACACCACCTCTCCATAACTGCCAATCTTTCCTGTTTAGCAATTTATTCGCCGCTTGTTTGGAGCGCTTGTGTCTAAAAATGACCAGTTAACCGAGACACAATGTCACTGACCATTACACACTGATTGATGCCTGCTGGCTCCCCGCTATATAAAGACCTGGCTTCGGAATCAGATCAAAAGTTGTGTGGGGGGCTGATTATCATCGGCGTTGATGAAGTGAAGTCGCTCAATGTGCTCACAAACCCCTCAAGAAAATCCCGGCATCCATCGCCCTTTATTCCCACCCTCTGCACTGATCACTTACCTAAGCTCGACTTCCACTATATCCTGACAGCTCGCCCACACTCCTGCATCCATTCTCACTCATCTCACCCTCAGAAATTGTACCTCCTCTCTGATTGGTAAGTATTAGTCATGCACCCCTCATCCTTTTGTCTTTCACCTTTCTGTTGCCAGGAAAATAGGCCAGCTCCGATCTTTCATACAGATGAGGCTCTGTGTGTCTGATTAGTCACAAATGGTTACATATTTGAGAGCATGAATAGGTGCATCTGAGTGTGTGTGCACATAAGGGCGGCAGTCAATTAAACAAACAGACACTGTCCTTGGATAAGCGTTCAGGGTTTCTCGAGCACCTAGTGTCAATTCAGGGAACCCTACAGTTCTCTGTGTTCAATTCCCAGCTGTATTACTGGCTCCATCATACATGCTGTGCATAGAAAACGAGAAGGGGGGGGGGGTGCGAGGATGGAGACAAGGAGAGGGAGAGACAACATAAGATAGAAACAGACCTAGAAAAGGGAGGAGAGAAAGACAGGATAGAGAGGATGGAGGAATTAAATTCACCACACAACAGTGCCATCTAGTGGGCTCTCGCCTCACCCGTCCTTTCTTCCTTTTCTCATTGTTCCTTCCTTCTCCCTGCCACACTTCCATCTTTTTTTTTTTTTTTTTCCTAGACGCACATTCATCACACACGCCTACATGCACGCCCGTGCACATTAATATGCATGCAGGGCAGTGCATGTACGCCTGCACAGATTCCTGATTTGGCATCGCGGCAGTGACTCGTAATCTTCTGTGTTCTGCACTGCAATGATTCAAAACAAGGACTCACAGAGACACAGAGAGAGAGAGAGAGAAGAAGTTGCAAGCCAGTATAAAAACACTTGTTTGTCCCCGCTGTCCTCTTCCCCTTGTTTACTTCTATTTTTCTGTCCCCCTCACATTGCTTTTTTGACCTCCCTCTTTTTTCTCACTCCTTTAACACATTCCCCACCTCTCCATCCCTCCCTTTCTTTGCCTCTCCAGAGCGCCACCACCCAGACTGTAAACAGCGGTGATGGATTACTAATTGTCCTGCTCTAGATGCAGTGGGGTGGAGACAGCTGCGGGCGGGTGGATTGGGATGTGGTGCTGCTGCTGTGTGTGTGTGTGTGTGTGTGGATGAATGTGAATCACGCAATCAGAACAGATAGTAGGGTTCATTTTTTTAAAAACGCTTTCTGTATCATACATGCTGCGGCGACAGAAATGATGATATGATGGGACATTTTGACCTTCTGAGCATATGTCCTTGATTGAGCATTTGCAGTTTGATACCTTGCCTATTAGTTTTGCTTTGATAGCTGTAATTAGGCCCTTGGGGAATCTGCCGCAATCTTCTAGCAATAAACTCTGTCCTGCAACATAAAAATAAAGCAGGGCTGCGATGCAAAGGTGGTTTCCTCAAGTGTAGGTTTTGCTAAGATATGAAAAGGACTTTAATAAAAACCTAGCAAACACACAGATTATATTGGCCTCTTCTTTTCATGGACACTGGTGGCAGCATTGACTTTCCACAATGGCAGTTTTAATGTAATGCTCATGGTGGGCAGCATGCAGGATTGTTGTTGTGCATGGAAATAAAAGCAAATACATTATAATAAGGGAGCTTAGCGAGGTTAGTAGTGGGCTGTATTCCTTGTCCGGCTGTCAGTCCGATCTATTTTTGTGACATAAATGCAAAAACCAAAGCAATGCAAAGTGTTAATCTGCTAGCTTTAGAGATGCTGGTGGGCAGATGTTCTTATGCTGCATTTATGTGCTCCTTGAATGGTCCATTTTTCCAAATTGGGAAGTTGCTCTTCAAACTTTGGAGCGTTCATAAGCTTTAAGTTGTAGTTTGGAAACAACCTAGACGCTACAAAGAAGATGTGTTGTATTTCTAGCTAAGAGTGTTTAAACAGGACATTGATAACAGTTTGAAGCTTTAGGTTACACAGTGATTTTGTCCTAGACCTGGTGTTGAGCCAGTACATCTCATAAACTGTTAGTACGCATTCCTATGAAAGTAATACATCCAAATTTGTGCATATCCCACATAATCACAGGCCACTAATATGTGCATATTGGCAGGTTGTAATCATGTGACCATTGTGCTTAAGGGTGTAAAGGTAGTGGTCTGTAAAGAGGCAGGTTGGAATGTTGGATGGGTCGCAAAACACTTTGCCCCAAGGCCTCCCCTTTGAGATTGGTGTTCAGCACTGTGTAAACTTAGTGACTGAGTGAATTTTGAGTCATTTTAAGGTATGTCCTCATCATGTTTCTTTCAACACATTCTCACATCGACCTCGTCATGTATTGACGTCTTGGTTATGAACTTTCCAGGTTTACATACGACGTGCAAGGTACCCTGGGTGTGCTGGTTGTTGACGTTCTTGGATACCGTGTCAAGTTCTCTTCTCTCAAAATACACTTCTGTTTTCCTTCAACAACAAAAACATGGTTAGGTTTAGGAAAAAAACAACAGGGTTTGGTTTGAGAATCTTACGGGACTTTCACCACCTTAATTTTTGTTCTTGTCCCGACGCGTTTCTTCCTGATGCAGCCAGGCGCCGTTAAACTATAATGGCAACCGGCTGCGGAAAGTCCTTGCCCAAGCATCGGATTTCGAAGACTTCGGAGTGAGACCATGCCCGTTTCTTTTCCCTACACCTAATCACAGTAACTTTACTTGTCTAAACCTGAAGACGTAACCTAAACTTCCGAAACCTAACCTCTTAACCTTGTCACGTTAAGTACGTAATGTTAGGATATTATATGAATTGTTGTATGTTCATTTTCATAGGATATCATACAAACAGGATACGTTGGTACATCTCCTGAAACTAATAAAAAATTGTGTTATCTGACTAATGCTAATAAAGAACTTTTCTAACTAATATAGTTTACTCTACATGGACAACAACAACAACAAACATTACAACAAATTACCATATTACAAAGTGAGTTTTCGAGATTTGGTTCAATGAAACAGGCAATTTGAAGATGACACCTTAGGCTCTGGGAATTGACAAAAGGGTCCATTGATTTGTAAATATAATAGTAATCAACAGATTATCCAATAATATATGGTATTGTTAGTGGCAGCCCTGAATTCGAGGATGTAAGTTCATTCTTGAAAGTCTACTATTTGTTTGTTTTGGTTTGGAGGCAATACATTTTAATAATGTACATAATGTAAATACATGAGTTGCACAATTGCAATATGGGAAATGTAGGATCCAGTTTTTTGAAGCTTGATCATACTCAACAAAAAGTATGTACTGTTATATGACTTTTTTTGTCTCTTGCAAGCCCCTCAACTTTATAAAAGTAACACTAAATCAACAGTATAATGTCATTTAATCTGGTTTGCAATCGGGATAACATGAAAACCATGATGTTTATTCATGCTATTGTTGAGCTGAAGTTGTTTGCTTAAAGTTTAGAGTGAAGTTTTTCCTGTCTTAATGAACAGATACAGATAGTTGTCCTTTTCTCAAGCACCACGTTTTACGGCCCCGGCACCAGTTGTGATGCTAGCCTCACAGATTGTACTACAGTTGTAAAATCTATAAACAGTAAAATCTTAATGCCACACCAACACTAGGCCTGAGTCAGCACACACGCACCCACACACACACACCCTTATCTTCATCTGCACCTTCCAATCCATCCTCCCCTCTGCTTCCTGCTTCCTTCCTCCCTTGATCTCAGTGGTCACATCACCCATCAATTAAAGCGACCCCAGCCACAGGAGATGTTATCTGTGTCGCTTTGGCTTGTGGTGGAGGGGAGAACTAGTTGATTGCCCTGGTGAATTATATATGCATTATTGATAAGCTCTACTTTTGCCCAGCTTCCATAAATATATATTTATCTAACGTGTCACTTTGTCTAATCGTCACCGGCTGGCCCTGTGTCCTCAAGCTTCTGGCAGGCAGGAAGGCCCAGGAGTGGTGCCAACTGTGTTTATGCACAGGTTTGCAGCTTGGATTATTAGGAAGGGACTGTGTTTGTATGCAGGCTAAGAACCTCGGCCATAAACAAATTCACTCTTATACAAAACGAAAGTCTCTTGGATAAATATTTTAAGGAGACAAGACAAAAAGGACTCCTCGTTTCCCAGATTTACATGGACACGTGGATGATTGATTGATTGAATGATTGATTTTGCCTGCTAAGAACAACCTCCATCTTCTTCTGGCGGTTATCCAGCAGCTCCACTGCTCAGCAAATGTCATTCATAATTAAAACGTACAAAAAAAAAGATGAGTTCAGCTTCAAGAGTTCATGCCGGAGCCCAGCAGGCCAGATCTTCTTGACTTTTTTGCAGCTATGAGGATTGATTTGATCAATCATCTGCCCTCCCTTCCCCCCAAAAAACCTCTCCTCTGGTCTTGACCTGCTTGGTGAATAATTTAAATGAAAACTTTGGCAACATCTATCCAGTAATCTTGAGGGGCAACACATCCTCTGATCTAAATGATAAAAAAGGTTGTTTGCCAGTGACTCCCCAAACAACTTAAGGCTCATTTATGCTCAAAGTTAAATACATATATGGAGACGGACATCTGTCAACAGTCTGCATTCATTCTGTCTGTGTTTGTACAGGTTTTCTTAAAGCTTAGAGATACGGACGAAATGGAGCAGTACTACCTGAGATTGTGGGGGCAGTGTAGCCGAGTTTGAGTGAGATAAGACATTTTTAAAAGATGCAGAATGGAACAAAGCCATAATATAATGAAAATAATGCTTCATCCGTCATCTGCTGCCTCTGTTAAAAGATACATTATTATATCCTCCTTCACCATGGCCTTGTTTGTTGTCTGAAACTTTTGACTCTGCCCTCTAGTGCCATCTATTGGCTGTATCTATGACAACATAAGGGATGCATGGATGTATGAGGGTAGTGACATTACAACATTTGAAACAAATGTAAAGGGAGTAGTTTTAAACACATGAAAAATGTTATGAAACAGCTGCGGATACACACCAAAATTGTTTGGTTAGGTTTAGGCAAGATACTACTTGGTTAGGTTAAGAAAAGGATCATGGTTTTGTTTAAAATAGGTATGTTTGTTATGTAACTTAACTGAAGTTAATTATGTTAGTTACAAAGTTGCCTCTGGGAAATTTCAGTAGCACATAAAACTGACTTCCATTTCTATGCTGATGATACCCCGCTCTATAGCTCATTCTCATCAGATGATTCAAGCACAATTAAAAAACTAACCCTAACCCTGTATTGACCAATTTAATATGTAGATGTCCCAACATTTCTTGCAACTCAACAGGGACAAAACTGGGGACCTAATCATTGGTACAAAAGAAAAGCAATTTCAATGTAAAACTCATTTACAAAAGTTGGCTCTGAACAGAAAGCATGAAGTAAAGACCCTTGATGTTATCTTTGACTGTGACCTGCAATTGAACCCAAACCAAGAATGCAAATTCTTTTATCTAAAGAAAAACTTGTACATGCTTTTATCTCAAGCACACTTGACTACTGCAATGCCTTGTTCTCAGGCCTCTCAAATAAATCTTTAAATAAACTTAAGATGATTCAAAGTGCAGCTGCATGTCAACTCACCAAGACCAAACATCAAGTTTTAAAGTCTCTTCATTTGCTTCCTGTTAATTTTAGAATTCATTCATCATTCATTTTGCTTTTAGTTTTTAATTCTCTTAATAGACTGGCTCCTGACGACTTATCTAATATGTTGGTCAAATACATTCCCTCTAGATCCCTAAGATCCTCTACCTCTGGTCTTTTAAATGCAGAGTAGAGCGAAAAAGTACGGTGATGCTGCATTCTGTGTCTTTGGCCCTCATCTCTGGAACAGCCTACCAGAGAATGTAAGACCCTCTGGTTCAGTCGATGGCTTCAAACAAAATCTTTTTGGACTTGCATTTATGTGGCTTTTATTTGATTAATTGGTTTCAAACCTAATTCGTATTTTCTATGTGCATGTATGTGTCTGTGTAAGTGTCTTATACCGTCTTTTACCCGTATTTTCTCAATTTATTATGTCAAGCACTTTGAATTGCACTTGCTGTGTGAACTATGCTAAACAAATAAAATTATTATTATAATTATTATAAGTTACAAAACAAACAAAGTATGTTTGTTACATACTTCAACAATTAAGTAAATTTTATTACGTAACTAGCCCTGTGAGGCAAATTGTGATTTGTGATATTGGGCTTATAAATAAAATTGATTGATTGAAGTACGTTTGTTACGTCTGTTTATTAACTAGCTAAGGTAAGTTAAGCTACATAACAAATGTATGTATAAATATTTAGATAACGTATGTTTCTTACATATTTTACCTTACATAAGTTAAGCTATGTAACAAACGTAACAAACGTATAATTATGTTTGTTAACTTTATGTAGAGGTACAATTGTTATCTAACAAATATATATATAAAAATATATTTTTACCCAACCTTGAATTTTTTTTTTAAACCTAACCTTGTAATGTTGGTGCTTAACTACGACTGTTTGTATTTAACTTTGCAACCATTAATACCTTCAACCATCGCTCATCCCTGCATTACAATATATAAATAATGTCAGTTAAGTACTTTCCATAACTTAATGTATGTACGAAAGTTTTAAGTTAACATTGACTTTTGGGTTCACACCGAACAAGAACAGCGGCCTCTTGGGTGAAAGTCCTGTGTTTGTTTTAGCCCATCCATCCACACCAACCTCCTCCCTACGCAGACTTTATCATTCTTCGTACTATGTCACCTGACTTCCTCCCTTGCTCCTGTTATAATTACTACTACCACTAGAGGTTGCCGCCTAACAATAAACGTAAATATGGGTTGTAATAATCTGCTTGCACAGATGACCTATAAGACTGTTTTTTGGGAGTGCAGTCAGTAAAAGGAGTGGCATAGCAGAGCAAGATCAAGGTTTGATGGTTGTGTCATTCCAATCAACCCGGTCTTACTCCGAAGTCATCAAAATCTGGCACTTGGGCAATGAGTTTCAGCATCACACACTGATCAAAAAGCCATCCTTTAACGCTGGCATGATACGCGGCTGGTTGCTCAGTGGCATAAGTGGAAAACGTGGTGGGACACGAACGAACGTTAAGGTGACGAAAGTCCACGTGGGGTGGGTCGGAGGGGTGGTGGATGGGTCCAACAAACACCAACTTTCACCCGGGAGAGTGGTGTTCGTGTCCCGAAAGAATATAAAGCCAAGCTCTGTTCTTTTTTACTAAACCCAACCACATGCATTAGTTGAAAGCAAAAAAGTGTAGTGCATTAATTTTGAAAGAGACTGTGTAAACGGGAAGTGTATTTAGAAAGAAGACAATGCATGTAACAGGCAGAGCTTAAAACGGCATCCCAGAACATCAGCAGGTAACGTACCCAGGGTACTTTTCATATCGTATCTGGATGGGAAAAGTCCATGACCAGATGTCGGTATGTGACGATCGGAGCAAAGCCAATGTCCTTATATTCACCTCTAGCCGCAGCCACATCAGAGCTCATCCACAGGGTCTTTCATCAATAGTTTTTGTTCATGCTGTCACACAAAACATTTTTTGAGATACAGTACACGCTGGAGATGTAATCATTGCATGCACAGAAGGCTCTCCCAGATGAGCACACACAGAAACAGAGGTACTGCTCTTGATCTGGAGCGAGCACAAACACACAGTAGATGGATGAACTTGATTCAAAGCATTTGTTCTAGTGGCTGTCCCCTGCGTTAGCACAGCAGGACAAAGCACACTGACTCATAAGTTATAGTAAAACAGAGCACAGATAAACATCATCAAATGCGCTTAGTAAGGCAGTCGGAGCAGATACATTTCCTGCCTCCGATTATCATTATACCACTTGTGTATTTGTGCATGGATTTTAATGTGTCACTGGTTGCTATTGACGCTAATTTGCATTACCCGTCAGCAAGTTTTGTGGCTCTTTTCACTGAGATGACAGCCAGCCATGGTAAAATCTCTATTGTTTACCAGCAGTCCAAACTGAAACAAAATGATATGTCACCAATAATGCGGTTTTGCGCTCTGATTGGAGCATCGTGGCAACAAGTCTGTCGCTGACTGTTGCAATCAACCGCAGCTCTCTTTTTCTCAGCCCTCTGATCTTAGTAGTCAAGAAGAAAATGAATCACATGCCGTCAATTGTAGTGCCAATTTCTTTCTGAACATGTGACAGACAGCAAGAGAGCTCCACATTTAAGTAGCTTCAAAGTACAGTAGGTCTCCTTTGAGGAGGAAGGAAGAGCTAAAATTGCTATCATTTCCACACCGAAGCCTCTTTTGTTTGCCCACGTGGCCCGAGAAAATCAACTTGACATTCTAAGAAGCATCAAGCCCCTTTTAGACCCTCGGTTTCCATCTGCTACCCTTTACTTTGTCTCTCTATCCCTCTGTCATAATGTGCTCCGAAGAAAAAGAAGACAGAAAAAAGTAATCAAAAAATACCCTCCGCACTTCACCAGAGAAGTTCTGCCAAAAAAGAAAAAAAAAACAGCTGCAATTACATTTCAAGCCTTGGGGAGGATGGGGAGAGGGAAGGGAGGAGTGATGGGAAGAGAAGACGTTGGAGGGGTGAGGATATCTGGGTGCGATTGGTCACGCCTTACCCCTCCCTGCTGAATCTCAAAGAAACAGAGAGATGAGTGGAATGGGATTGCCCATTTTGTTCCTGGAGAGAGGAACAGAGTCCTCTTTGGATTCGCAGTGCTGAACCCTCTCATGTCACAGACGGACAAACAGACACCCCCCCCCCCCCCACACACACACACACACACACACACACATGCAGCCTTGCCATTTTGGTCACTACACCCCGCGGTCCAAACGATGACTCAGTGCTTTAATCGTATTTGCGGGGGATTTATGCCCAGAGAGGAGTTTCCTCGCTGCAGACTGCGAGGGAGCAAGAGATAGAAGTGATAGAAGGAGAGAAAGAAAGTCTCCGACCACAAGAAAAAGAGAGAGTCATCAGAATCAAAGGTGCAGCTACTGAACCATGACGACTGTTGCACAGAGAACTCATTATTGTTCTCGGCGGTGAGAGGAGACGGCCTTATTATTCTCCTGTGCATAACAGGAACTCATAACAGGAGATTGCTGGCAGCGTTTATGGAGTAGGGATAATGCTTAGGTGCTTCTTGTCCTTACTTTTGGCACACTCTTTTCTCACATAATCCAATCATTTAGGTATTCTCGAGCTTATTTTACTTGTTAGTATTTCTCATTCTCCTGGAAACAGGAAGGTGAAGGTGGCGGGAGGTGGGAGGAGGTTGACGATTAGGTGGGATTTAGAGGTGAGGGGTGGTGGTGGTGGTAAGTTAGAAATTCAACCCTTGAGAAAAAAAAAAGGGTTCGTGCGTTGGCGTATGCTCTGTTTTTATTTCTATTTCTATTTCTGTTTCAACTCTGACAATTTGGCAGAAATTAATAATTGTGCTGTCAGAGAAAAGCACCAAAGCCTGTGCACTTAACGCTTCGGTGCGGTTTAATTTCTGATGAAATCCTTTTCTAAATGTTACACACTCTTTCTTTACTTCTTTCCTAATATCATCTGCTGTTTTACTACCTGTTCAAGTTGTAGACCATGAAACAGCCACCAGAAAGACTCAATTAAACAGAACTGGATCATAACTTTTTTTACTTGTTTGGCCAATGCAACTACATATGAGACAAAAGAGACGTTAACATATGTACTCTGCGTATGTACATATGTAGCGTACCTACTTAAAGTTGCATAGTTACATCAAGTCTGTAAAGTCACGTAACTACACTGACTTTTGGGTTCACATGGGACACAAACAGTGGCCTTTTGGTTGAATGTCTATGTTAGTTTGACCCATCCATTACCAACCGCACTTGTTGCACACGATAGAGTTGAGCCGAACACTCTGATTAAACAAGTATCTGGTACAGATAACGGACTTCATACAAATATGGGTACTATACCGGTAATATGTTGATATCTGTACTCCTGACTTGGTTATCTATGTTCAATAATTTACTCTTTTGATAAAAAATGACCTAAAGCTCAATTCTGACATTGTTGTATGCAAATAGTTTAATAATAAATAATAAATATATAGCAACTTCTGATCAACACCTATCAATTTCAGGCTTACAATAACAACTTCACACCCACCCCCAGTCCAAACCAATTTCGAGTACAGATACAGATACAGATGTTGGTTAAACAGATACCAATAATGGTGCTCTCACTCATCCCAAGTACGTGGACCTTCTCACTCTTTATACTTAATTCAAGTATCCACCACAACAACAGATCCTCACTGATTTTGCATTGGCATTGTTTCCATGTTGCCAGCACATACTTTTATCACATTTCATCCCCACCACCACATAATGCACCGTTGAGACATAAGCCCTGTTTCTACCAAACACTTTCAGTCTGGTACCTTTGGAACCAAAAGTAACCCTTTAGAAATGGTACCTAGACCCTAGCGTTTCCACTGCAAACAGTACTCTTAAATATGGGCGGGGTTGTCACTCACTGATCCGTTTGGCACCCACTTTATTTCCTCATCACCGGTGACACAGATGGAAGCCTGCACCTCGTTTATCGTCCATAGAACGAGGTTGCGCACCAGCATTTTCAGAAGGGACTCTCACAGGCTGCAGTGAGAGTCTCTCTCTATGGGATATTCAGAAATAGCAGGTTTGTGCACTTCTCAGGCAAGCTCAAGGTTTAGTTTTACCCGAGCCCACAGGAACAATGCTTTGCTACGCTTTTTTTTTCTCTGAGTAAGGATTACAATATATGCAGTGCACATTATCTGGTCAAAATTAATATATATTCTGAAAAGCTTGTGGATCCACTCATAAAAGTCGATCCATCCAAGAGAGACAATAGAAGCTAATGGAATGGTTACGGCCGGGCTCCACCGGCTGCAAACGTAAGCGTCACGCCGTATTCATTTGGGCTCCACTGACGGCGTACAGAAGCGACACGTAGAGAAACCAGCGGGGTTGTTTACCGTTTGCTGAGCCGAGAGGCTGCATGTAGGCTGCATGAAATGGGTAAGTTAAAGCATTTTCTACCCCCAACAACAAGCAGGTAGGAACCACCCACTCTGTTCCTACCCAGCAACAAGCAGGTAGCAAACTCCACACACCTCGCATCAGTACTTTTCCACCCCTCGGATCGGCTTCATTGCCTGCATAGGCCTATTGACTTTTTTATTTAATTTTTTTATGCAGGGTTCCATAGAATACAATAAACAGTTTAAACTGTATTGAAATACATAGCTTAAACGGTAGGATCACAGATAAACATGGGTAAATGCAAGAAAAAAAATCCTCACATATCACCTCTGATAATGGTTTATTCATTTAAAAACACATTGTGCTCGTTTAGCACACTATTTCATGTAGTTTTAATCTGCTGGAGGGTTGCGTAGGGGAGCGTAGTGTGACAAAAATAGAAGAGCCGCGTAAAATAGAGAGTTGTCGCGCGACAGACGGGGATTGTCGCGCCACTCCCGTTGCCGGTGGAGCCGCTGTAATTGATTAACAGGGGGGCGAGCTGCTACGGGACTCGCGCTGCAGATGTGTCGCGCCGCTGAAGTGCCCGGTGGAGCCCGGCTGTTACAGTTGTCATCCTGAAATTTAAGATGTGTTGATGGATTCACGTCGTCAACTCACATGTTCAGTAACATTCCACCTTAAAGTTGCCAGCAGTCGGCCCAGTGAGTGAAATTACAATTTTTCAGACTACAGCTGCTGCGAGAGGCAGAAAAACAGTGAAGTTTTATTTATAGTTTTATATTTAAATAAAAGCTGCCATGGTAATTTGGCGACTGTTTTCTACTTACGAATCAACGGACTGCAGTGTTTACAGTTTCACCTCTTAGTACTGGATTGGTGTGCTAGGTACCCCAGCAGAGGGGTGACCAAAAATGGGGACGGTACGGAATGATTTCATTGGTACCATCCAAAGCTTTTAACAGTGGAAACAGAAAAAAAGGGTACTAAACTGAACTGGACCATTCTGTACTTCTTGGTAGAAACAGGGTTTGAGTGTCCATTTTTTATTTCTGTGGAACTGTGTTGTATATACTGAGACTGGGCTGGTGTATGGCAATGCCTGTACTATGGGCTTTTAAAATACAGACAACTCAATAGGAAAATATATATAACTAGAAATCTAGTCAGAGAGTGCAGACCTCCGCAAAGAACAAATACCCTATCTCGCAATGTTAACACAAATGAAAAATAATTTGTGTATCTGCCCTATGATTCTGATCAGCCCCAAAATTGAATGGGTTCTTACCTGATCCACGCTACGCCAAAGGTAGTTCTGCTGTTACACTGTTGGAGTTCCACACATTGATCTCCCACACAGAAAAAGCAGTCTGACCACATAAATTTACTAAAGGGCACCTATTTATTTTCCGTAACTGTGATGGACGCAGGATTTCAATCATACACTTACTTACAATTATATTTTAAATGATCTATGTCCAACTAAATTCATTGCTCATGATGATAATACTCAGAAATTGTCTTGTAAGTTAAACAAGCTGAACAAAGTCTGTCATGATATCCTCGCTTCATTCTCCCACACTTTAATCTACCCTTTACGTCACGCCTCATCCCGTGGTTTAAAATTCTATTCTGGGAAGTTTCTCCTCCCTCGTCGGAAATGAAGAAAAACTACAGTCTCAGGCTCTGTCTGAATGGTTCCTGGCAAGAAGATGCTCCTTGGTGATTACAGTAATGATGCAGAAAGAACTCACAGTTGCCTATTGGAAATGCACAGAATGCTGCTTTTTGTATCTGCTGCTCTAAAGGACAAAGTACAGAAGCTCTTAATGGGCTTTATGCAAAATCAAGACATTCATTATAGAACATGCAATATACTTTTCTTCCTCGTCTTTGCCATTTGTACTTGAAAATGTTTATGGATATCTACTCAAACCTTGTCACAGGCAGCACAGAGATTTTGAATAGTGTATACTCACAGAGCATATTATTACATATATAAATATCCTATGACATTGAATTGGAAATAATGGTAAAGTGGTTGAGTGGGCTGTAGCTGCATGATGGCCAGGGCAGAAACATATATAGTCACAGCTTTAATCACCAGCAGGAAACAAGTGGTCATTAGCATCATTAACCCACATTGCCACCCAGTGGTGGGATGTAACTAAGTACATTTACTCAAGTACTGTACTGTACAATTTTGAGGTACTTGAACCTTTCTTGAGTATTCCCATTTTATGCTACATTATGCATCTACTCCACCATATTTCTGAGGGAAATCTTGCATTTGTTACTCAGCTACATATAATCTACAGCTGTAGTTACAGCTTATTATAAAGGATTTAAGGTCTACATCTGAACATTTTAAGTTCAACAACAATCCTGTTTTAATGTTTGCATCCATACATGTTCGGGAATCCATTGTTCTCCAAATAGGCAGGTTGTCTTTGTCTTTGAAAAGACAAATGTACAGCTTTATTCTGAAGTAGTACATTGATTGTAAGGAGCAAAACATTTACTTGGAACAAGCGTCCTTCAGTGTAGGGAAGACTTGTGGGTACCAACAGAACCTATGTTCTTTTATACCTTGGGTGAGAGTTCAAGGGACAACTTGCAAATATGCATGCCATTGGTTCCCTCGCCAAAATTCAGCTTATCTTTGGAGCATTATTAGGACACGTTATGCCAACATGGTTGGTAACAATGGATGCCTTGGGTCGCCTAGTTTCCAATTAGCCAGCAACTGAATCAAAAGTCGCCTTGCTCCCCTGACCCCTCCGCGGGTCTGCCGCTGTACCGAAGTTTCTTTAATTAAACACTGAAAGGGGCCATTTTGCACAATGAGGACTTTTGCTATTTTAGGTATGTTTTGCTAGTAATACTTTCACTCAAGTAGAATTTTGAACCCTACTTCCTTCACTACTCGTGAAATCTGATAACAAAAGCCCCAAAACATGCAACTGTCAATCTCAAAATTTGCTGTTGTTAGTTGATTGCTCATCATGATATAGTACAGTAGTGAAAAAACAAAATGAGGGTACTGCAGTCTAGAGATGCACCGATCCAGCTGTTTCAGTTTCGATACCGATCCCGATGCTGTGGCTTTGAGTATCAGCCGATACCCGATACCGATCCGATACCATGGTTGACCTAAAAAGCTATATACCTTTACATACAACAGCAAAGACTAGAGGCATCAGGCACTGATGACTACATAGTTCTTTCCTGAGATAAAATGAAACAAGATGAAACAGATTAATGCAATGATGAACTATTTATTTTTAACAGTTGAAGTAGCGTGAAATACCTCCACACAGCAGATTCTCTCCTTCGCTCCATGACGTATGACGTAGCTCGCGTCGCAATAGATTTAAAGGGAAAGGATCACCTCAGGTATAGGTTGCATTTTCCGATACCCGATCCATCTATTTTGATGATATCGGGGCGGATATTAAATCCAGATATCGGATCGCTGCATCCCTACTGCAGACACCTTTGCAAGACATGCCAATTCAATCGTTTCGATAAAAGCATGACTAGCCAATGACATCCCCTACGGATGGTCAATGACAACTCACATAGTCAAGAAAATTATTTGCTTTAGGTTCAAGAGAAGACATACGGGGACATAACTAAATGGGGTTGTGATGCTTTATAATGCACTTATTCTGTGACACACAGAGGTATACATGGTCTGTTTTTGTTTATTAAATGCATATGGGATGCAGGAGCAGAGAAATTCAAGGCATTATGCTTTATCTATGAATGATTAGTTGCAAAGTTTGAAAACTGAAATGTTTTTCAGCTCCCTGCTTCAGTAATGTAAAACAACTCTTAGAAGGCTGAGGAATGACTTTGGACTGTGTCTGCATCTGCATCTCAGGATGATAGGCTGCTGAACCCGAGGTCGGATTTAATCTCAAATTTTTCATGAAGATAATGGGAAACCAAAGCATACACACGCTCCGGCACCAGCTATTGACTAAGTATTTGCCATGCAAGGAAAATGAATGTGGAGAGTTTATCTCTGTTTCTCTGCTTCCACACACTGCTGCGGTTGAATTGGTCCGAGCTATTGCCATTAATACTGTGAGCACCACTTGGAGTGTTCACTCAAGTTAGGAAGCAGTCTGAAGGTCCCTCTATCAGTACAAGGACTGCTATCGCAAGTGCTTTATGCCAAGTGGCTGTGTGCAAATATGGAAGGTGTTTTACAGAGCCCCATATATAATTCCCTGATTTTTTTTTTTTTTTTTAAGGAATGGGATTTTTTTTTTTTTTTTTTAATCATCCATTTATTTATTGGTTTATTTTGCAGGGGTTTGCTCACCACAGTTGCAGCTCTGTTTACAGAAACAGGGGAGAGCATTAAACCTTCAGAATTCTCTTGAAAAAATAATCAACCGAGCCGTGCAATAAAAAGCAACAAAGGCTAGCGTAATGAGCACAAGGCGTTCGCAGCACCATTATTAGCCAATGCGGAGAGATGAGGGCCCTCGCACAATTACAAGTCCCACACTTATCTTGTCGAAGCAGATTCTGCAGGGGAAAGAGAAGCTTGTGTGTGTGTGTGTGTGTGTGTGTGTGTGTGTGTGTGTGTGTGTGTGTGTGTGTGTGTGTGTGTGTGTGTGTGGGTGGTTGGGCAGCAGAGTGCATGGCCAGGCCTTTAAAAAAAAAAAAGCTCAATAAACTAGCAATCTCTGATGGGCCAATATTCTAGAGAATACCACAAACTAAGCAGCTGAACACCATATTTCTTTTTTTGGTGATTCTTATCATGTCATATGGGCAAGTCATTATCTCAGACCTGGGCGTGATGTATATGAGTTCTTGTTAGCCACTATAAAGCGCTGAAATGTCATGTAACTATGATGGATTGGGTCATATGGCATTTATTATAGCTGCAGCATCTGTGTTAAAGGGTAAACCCACACTGAATCACAGGGGGCAGAAAACTGCTGCTGGCTCATTCTGTAATTGTTGGACATACCATATCTGTGGGATATGATGTGCCCCATGATATATATTTTTACAGGCCTATTTTCCCACAAAAATACCACTAAAACTCCAAGGTATTGAAGGCAGCCTGTGGAGTTTTTTGCAAACAATGTTATTTTTACATGCACTACTCACCAGAAAGCACTCAGTGTGCTTGAGGCCTCAGAATTGTAAACCTACAGTTTACATTCATTTGCTCGCTAACGGTCTTCTTCTGCCTTGCTTTTGTTGGCATATTGCACATTTTTGATTTTCAAATTAGCATTAAACTATTGGCAAGCATGCGTATCACCTCACCCACTTGCTCCCACATCACCCATTTGTGTACATGTACAAGATACAAACTTTAATTTGAAAAGGCTGGATATTACAATTCAGATCTTGAGTAAATGAAATGATGCCACCGATGTTTGCTTTAGTTTCTGAGCTGTCTTAAATGTATTTCTCTAACAAAGACCACACAAATAAGATAAAGACTTTGAATGGTTTATTGTGTATGATGGATTATGGGTTCGGAAGAAAGCGTGAAGGGATGAGGGTTGACGGTCGAATGTATGAAGGATGAAAGCTTGAGGGATGTAGGGATGAGGGGATGAGGGTCAGGGGCCAGATGGCTGAAAGGTTAGGGATGACAGGATAAGGATCAAGGGATGAAGAGTGAGGAATGAAGGGATGAGGGTTGAGGGATGAAGGGATGAAAGACTGAGGGTTGAGGGATGAAGGTTTGGTTTCTGGGTAGAAGGCGAGCGTGACGATGGATGCGTTGGGTCGAAGGCAGGAATGAAGGTTGGATCCCAGGAGTGAGACTGAGTGGGAGAGTTGTCTCTTTGTGAGTTTGGCTTCGGATAGAGGTCCCACTGGTTCCTGTATGCAGAAAGGAGGAGAGAAAAAGATGTAAGAGGCAAGAAGGGATTGGGTGTCGAAGAGAAAGAGTGCAGCAGGTGTGCTTAAATACTTTTGGGCAGAAATGGGATGTGTTTGAGGTGTGGTCTTTGTTCCTGAACCTAGTTATAAAACTACATTAATTATTGCTTGAAGGTTGCGTATTATTGAAGTCAACTTCTAGCCAGCGGACAACTGCTCGTGGAAGTGACAAAGTAAGATTGATTTCTCTGTGACATTAATAAGCCACCATGCCTAAGTGCTGCTGGGTAACTAGTTGTACGACTAACAACACTAGACAAATCTTAGGCCCAATCCCAATACCCCCCCTTGCCCACTACCCCTTGGCCCTTGCCCACTACCCCTTGGCCCTCGAAATGAAGCAACGAGGGGTAGGGGTTGAAATCTTTCCCTAGGAATTGGGACACCACTCACTACGTCACCGCGTCAGTTACGTTCACACATACGTAACTATTTTAAACAGGAAGTCGTGAGCCATAGATCAGCCTCTCATTGGGCGGAACGAGCCACCTGCTGAAGTCCCGCCCTACCACCTCCGGTTGTCATAGTCGACAAACGTCCTTTACTAACTTTTGCAGTGTTTGATCTTGCGGGGATGTAGCCATTTTTCTGCCATGGTTCGCATCCTGTAGGCGATATTTTTGTCGGCGTGTTACACCAAAACCTGTTTCCCCCCGGCAATATTTTTGCAAGTGCACCGTTGCTGTGGCACCGCCAAGAACGATTGTGATTGGTTGAAAGAAATAAAAAAAAGCCAGGGCGTTTTTTTCTCCAATCTTAAAGTGAGAGTCAGCGCAGCCAGACCTTTCTTTTCTTGAGAAAAGTCTGGTGAGTGAGACTACTCTAATGTCTGCTCCACCCATTTCATAATGGTGAGAATAATAAGCAATACTCATACTAATATGTCATACAATAATAGTAGAATAGTAACACTCCAAGCCCAAGTGTTTGGGTTTGCATTTTGGGGGTCAATATAGACCCAGGCTTGGCCAGTTTAAAGCACTTTATTTGTATTCACACAAATCCTTTTTTAAGCTAGTGCGAAAGTATCATGTAAGACAACCTTAGGCCTGATTCAAAGCCAATAAGGGAAAATTTTCTCTCATATCTTGCCTTTGAATTACCAGAAAGGGCTTTAAAAATGGAATGCCATGGCCTCAATTTTCTTCACTCATAATTTATCTAAAGGTTGTAAAATTGTAAAATGAAGAACTGAAGCTCACTCAAGGTTTTGGAGTGTACAGATCTGAGAATACAAACCCCTCTTCCCCCAAACGAAGATGGCTGCAATCTTGTGTTGTCATGTCAAGAAAATCAGTTAAAATCTTGTTGCTCATTCAAGCGACCACCAGGGCATTGGCCAAAACACTGAAGTGACATACACAGGACTGTAGCTACATTATTAACTAGCATCATGTTGAATTAATTTTGGTAAATAAATTAAACCATCCAGGAGCAATGAAATCATGATACCAGGAACTGAATTTTATGGATATACTATTAGACCACAAATGACACAAACGGATCCCCTGGCGCTACGACACTACTTCCCCGAGCGGAGAGCGGACGGGAGCTTGGACCTCAGCTGCTGTAGCAACCCCAGCACCAAGTGATACAGCAGTGCTGCGTCTATCCCGTGTAATGGCAGCAACAGAAAGTTGCTGATCGAGCAGGGACCTCGGGCAGTTGAGAAGGCAGTCCAGGGTCAGGTCAGTTTTGCTTTGGTTGAATTCGAGGTACTGCAGTGCTCAAAGTTAAGTGTAGTGAGTGCCGGTCATTTGTTGATGTTAGTGGACTCCATTTCTTAGCTTTCACTAGCTAGTGCTTCAAACTGTTTGTGCTGAGGGGACCTGCATAAACGTCACATCCTTTGTATCATCCTGGAAACTTAATTCCAAGTTTTTTACATAGAAATCAGTCCACAGGCTGTTAGAGGCAACTGAGATAGTCAGGGAAGAGCTTAGTTTAAGTTAAGTTACACCCTGTTAACCCACTGGCTATAAATAAACAAAGAATACACGTGAAAAGTTAAAAACAGATCCTTAAAAATGAATGAAAACTAAAGCTCAAAACTTAGTAAGAGTTTCAAAACAACCCGCAGCACTGCTCTCTATGGGTTCATATTCCGAAGCATGTTCCCCTCCTGGTCACACACCAATATGTGATTCACTGTGGATTTACTAAGAAGAGTGCAACACTGACACATTGGATCTTGGGCCGGTACAGTCCCATGTTGATTTCTCAAGCCAATGCGTCTCCATTGCCATGGAAGAGTACGAGGGTTTTCCTTCCAACCAAACTGTACAGCAGCTGATTAACACTTTCAACCAGACAGGAGAGAACTGATTAGTGGAATTAGCCTTGGTGCAGTTTGTTTGGAGGGAAAGCCTGCACTCTCTTTCATGGCATAGGGCCAAGGAGCTATGATTCACATAGCACAATGGCGGGGTGCGTATGTTGAACTCATGATGTCATGGGTTAATCTGACTCATCACTCTGTATGCCCTTATTTTCCCATCTTTCTCGTCACTCTCTGCTGAGCACCACATTACCAAATAGAGGAGAGATAATTTTAAATAATCTTATCACTCAAATTCTAATGGAAATGTGAGAAAAGAATGAAAAAATATTCATCAACCGCCCTCACAAAAAATACTCAATTAAAATATGTCCCTGTTGTGTCTGTGTGTACGCTAGGCTTTGAAACCCAATGCCTTCTTTCATTTAATGTTTTCTACTTCTCTGAAATTATTTAATTATTTAAAAGACTTGAGTGTGGTGACTTACGATAAAAACGAGCAGCTCATTGTTCTTCATGTCCCCTGTGAGCTTGTTAGCATGATAATCAGGTTAGTCTGAACTTGAGACTTCCTGTAGGGGTGGATTTATGTAAGAGGTTACTTTGAAGGGATAGAAGGAACACACTTCAATGAAGTTTCACTGGAGTGCCTAGGCATCCAGTAACACTATTTTCAGACCGGTCTAACCTGCACTGGCTACCAATTAGCAGCAGCAAACATTAGAACCAAGCGGCTACCTCTGGGGCTGAAAAAGAGAAAGCCATGCAGAAGTGCCAAAAATTGCAATTTCCTCGAGACTGGCTCCAAAAGCAAGTCGACCCCTGTAGACTCTCATGTTAAAATGGCCAAATTTACAGCAGAAATAAACATGTTTACCACCTCGTACAAAAAAATGTTTTGGTCTCTGTAGCCCATTCCCCCTTTTATGGTTGGTATTATGTTATTAAGGCTTAAAGTTGTGCATAATTAAGGGTATGAGTAAGGCTTTGAGTGACAGGTGAGGGCCGTCTGTTGACATGTCACTACCATGTCGACAATGTTAGTTAGGTAGCGTAACCATGGCGTAACCGCAGATTCACAGAGGATAGCCATAGTCGTAGCTGTGGCTACTTCAGTGTGTTTTCAGTTTATGTAAGTTAATTGTAATATTTTGATCATCTAAGATCCCGTTTTATATTTCAACTGAAAACGGTAAACTTTAGTTGCATTTTGGCTGATTGTTGACACGACAGCGGTATTTTGGGTGCCTGAAAATGCAACATTTTGAAAACAGGTTCCAGAGTGCGATTTTTTTGGAAACAGCACTGTCTCCGTTGTCATGGAAACTTGCAATATGCAGTTCCTCTGACAACAGAGACTTTTCACACATGCGCATTACGGTTCCAGTCACTAGGCATGCGCAAGAAAGTCGACCATCACAACAACAATGCCAAGCTCTGTGCTGCTCACCCTGTTGAATTTCTCAATGCTTCTTCAGCAAAGTGTAGATTTACTGTAGCAACTCCATCTCGTCGTCCATCCAGACAAATGTTTGTGCAGTTGCAGCGTTGCCAGGTGTACGATAATTATCGTATTTGTACGATAATTTGGCCCTCTGTACAATTTCATGAATGTGTGGTTGTAATCAGTATGCTGGAGTTTTTTTTTTTGTGAGCCCTGAAGGCATCTGTTCGCATGTGACATGTTTCCAGCCAATCGCACTTTGCTTAGCGTGAGATACGGGTGATGTTTGTCTCTGAACAATGAGCACGATTGTCTGAATGGTCAGCTGTACCCGCCCCACGAGGCGCTAGGACCCGTCAGGAAGTCAAGCGAGAATGAGATTCAAAACAGAAGAAGAAGAAGAGGAAAAACAGAAACAAGGAAAATGGAAAAAAAGTAAACCAAAAAAGTAAACACTAGAGTGACTATATTTGCCTATAGTGCATCAGTAGTATTGTTATTTTGGTTATGACGTATGTACAATAATTTCCCCCAAAATATGATAATTTTGAGTCTCTGGTACGATAATCCTACATTTCCCACCTGGCAACGCTGTGTGGTTGCCATTTTGTTTGTTTATACATCACGGCTCTGTAGAAAGAAGCGCATGTGCGCAGGCGCGTGTTGTATACTGCAGCGTTTTTGGTCATTTTTGAAGATCCGTGTGCACAGCAGTTGTTATCAAATGTTGTCGTCTGAACGCGGAATTTTTTTTCAAAACGAAAATGAGAAACGATTCCGTTTTCAGCGGATCGTTTTCGTGTAAACGTGGCCTAAAAATTCTTGTTCAGTTTTGTTAAACTAAAAGACTCTCTGAGGAGTCAGATGTTCAATTTTTCCGGTGCCTTCAAGCCAGTTTTTGGCTAGCATTAGCATTATCACACATAACCATAGCTGTAGATGCACCGTGCTAACTAAGCTAATGCCTAGTTTTAGGGTCAGCTCCACCCTCTCATCCAAATATGGTCACTCCTGGCTCCAAAAATCCAAGATAGCGATGGCCAAAATGCCAAACGTGAGGCTTCAAAACGGGAATCAATTAACAAATGGGTGACGTCATGTTGGCTACGTCCATTATTTCATACAGTCTTTCATTAGCACATGCTAATAGGCACCATCTACAGGCAAGAAAATTATAGTTTTACAGGCATTGAACACTTCTTGGCATTCCATGCAAGTGCATATCTGATATATGATGATACTTTACAGACATTTTTTAAAAATCTGTCCTTACTTTAAAGTTTTAACATCATAGCAAATGGCAGTGACACACAGCCCACTTTAAAACTATGGGTGGGCTTTAGTTGTATGTTCTTGAGGGTAGTGTTTGCTCAGTGTTTAGTAAAGTTCAGTTGGGTGTATTTATGAGACTCTTCCTCAGCAGTCTTATGGCTTCAGGGTAAAATCTGCTCAAGAGTCGAAATGCTGCGGTGCCGTTTGCCAGACAGCGAGGGACAAAACACTTCGTGGTTTGGGCAGGTTATATTGCCGGTGTTGCTTCAAGCCTTCCTCCTGCACTGTTTCCTGTAAATCTTCCGTACAGGTGGGAATTAGCAATAGTGATGTAGTGGGCCTGTTATTTCTACTGCAAGACAGTGGAATCAGAGGCCATGCACATAGATCTGCTTTTATGTGAGGACTTCTTCAGCCCTCTCAGGTTCCTGCTTTCTTGTAAATGATGGTCTTTGGCAATGTGGGATTTTGAGGAACTTGCCTGCTTTGTCATCTGTAATCTCATCGTGAAGCACATAATGGCGGTTACTTTGTAGCTTCCTGATGCCAACTTTAAGCTCTTTTGTCTTGTCAGAAGGGACAGATTGTTGCTTCACGTCGTCACAAATCTCTCGCAGGCGGACTCATTACAGTCTGTGAATTGGCTCATCCCTTTGGTGTCATCTGCAAAGTCTCAGCCGGGCTGGGCACAAGTCTTAGGCAGTCATACTGCTTCACAAAGGGGAAAAAAAATCTGACCAATGACAATAATGACAGGGGATGGAGAAGAATGTTACGACGGAGGAAAGCCAGGGCTTTCTTTAATAGAGAGATTGAGCCCTCGAGCCAACAAATCACTCCTCTACATTGACCTCTTACAATGTGTGATTTAGTAATTGACATTCCCCCTCTCATGTTGATCCTGGCTTCTGGCTAGTGGTTCACTCAGCAGTATTCACACCATCCAATTCCTAAAAGATGTATTTAATCAGAAACACTTTGGCACCCTCTGAAAGACTTCGGCAATCAAACAGGGATGTGGGTAAGCCTGTCAAATTTGTGAGCATAATCATTTGTTGGTATAGACTTATTTTTTTGTCTCTTGAAGCCACCTTTGTCCAAGAGATATAGCTTGGATTTCTCCATGGCTTAATTCACCCAGCAGCCTGCTTTTTTCCCCCTTTCAGAACCATAAAAGCAGAAAAAAAAAACGATTGATGGCAAAGTTTTGCTCCACGCCAAAGAGAGAGACAGTTTGAAAGAGTCACAATTTTCTCGGCTATCAGCTCTTTTGCTCCGTAGCCAATTAATTGGTATGGATGGAGGAATTCTTGCCTGCAACATCACAACTGAAAGATCCATTAGATGTGCGGCAGTTCAGACGAATAATGCGGCTCAGTCAATCACTGATGATCACGGAACAACTGCCATTAGAGATTATAGTAAAGTCTTGTTGTGATTTCTGTTTGTAGCTTCAAGCCATCCAGCTTGTTTTCCCAACAGATGCTATATTGGTCCATCTCATAAGAGAAAGTCTAACTTTCTTGCAGAGATGGCCTTTACATCTTCATTGATACAGCTTTGAAATGAATGCAACACATAGCGTGTTTACTGTCAAGCAGAAATGTTGCGGAGGACATCATCGCTCCTTGCTTGGCGCTGGCAGACTGACACTTTTAATGCCACTGCCAGAGAGGAAATATGGTCGGTGACCTAACACGGAGGCTTACTACTGATGGTCACAATGAGAAGGCTCAGTGTCAAAGCCATTATACAAGCCTCTGAGAAAATACACACACAAATCAACCTCTGCCGGCATGCCAAGATTTTTGACTCCACAGACAGCCTTCGGGGAGATTTCCCCTTTCATCAGCTTTTCTCTTCTTCTTCCAAACCAGAACCAGTTAAAAGATTGGGATTTGATATGCTGTCACTCATCTCCTGGCTGATTCGGATGACAGGCGGGTTCACGAGCTGCTGTGGAGTTGATGCAAACCAAGCAGGGAGGAAATTTGGAGGCTTCGGCAGATTCCCCACTGAGCAGTAAGGCAATCATTAGGAATTAGGAAGGGGAGGAGGAAGAGGGAAAATAGTTCAGGGGAAAGGGGAATAAATTTAATGGTAAGTCAATAGGTATTGATTTTTATGTAAATTTCTACGCAGCAGAGGAGCGCTTGTTCAGTCATGAGCTATCAGGATCCAAAATAAGGCTAAAACAGATGAGGGGATACTCGCCACTTTCACATTGTCTACTATTTTTTACTGTTCCGCAACCTTTTGGTCACTGACAGTTTCTCATTCACCTTTCTCTGTCTCATTCTCTTTCTCGTTCATTCTCTCCCTCCCATCTCCATCCCCTTTGTATTACTGCCAAGCAGTCAAATGGATGTTGGCATATTTTAGAGCCCTGTTGTCCAACTCTCTCTCATGCGCAGGCCAACTCCGTGGCTCAGCAGAGTGCAACTTGGCAGCCGACGAGACAAGCACACAAAAGCAATTAGCCCGGCCACCAACAGTCGCTTGGAGAACTGAGCGTCCGTTCTGTTCACAAGTCAAATAGAGAGTGTTATTTATATCCAAAGGTCAGAACCCTCCCTGTCAGAGGATTTCAGATCTGTTAATGTGGGACGTTTACACTGCGGGCACAAAAAACAAAAGAAGTCGGAGCAGAGTGATGTTAAAAGGGCAGTCCTGTGACAACGCAGCCTCCCCTGCACATGCACGCAAGCACAGCAGAGGTTGAAGCTGGGCGGTGTTAAGAGATCAGGGTTTTAACAACCTTCCTTCTCACACACACAGACATAGAGCGCACGGCAATGCGCACCCTGAGCAAAGAGGTCAGTCAAAGTGGCGCACTGTTAAAGGCGGCGGAGTATGACAACCTCTGTGGGGCTGACCGCCCTTGCTGTCAGAAAAGATGACCCTCATCTCACAGTCTTTGTTCCGAACAAGAGGGGAAGCAAAGCAGACAAAAAAATGACAGCGGAGCCTAAGAATAGTATGTGCTGCCGGGATACCTGAGAGTAGCCGGCTTGATGTGACGTGCTTGGCATGAATGTGCTGTCAGGATGTCCATGCAGGTCCACATGCAGGTTGATGAGTAGTTGAATCTGAGATTGCGGGGGTTGTGTGAAGATTTGCAGCTAAGGTGTGAAAATTGATAGCTGAAGCTAAATTTTCATAATAACCAGGCCTGGATGTAAATCTAGTGTTTTGTTATGACTTTGGTTAAATGGTGTTTGTTTTGCTGCACAAAGAGTCAGAGCTAAGACTAATAAAGTACATTCTAGCATGTGTCAAATTCCCAGGTGCTGAATACCCCTGATTTTCATTGTTTCAACACTCCTTGATATTGTCAGATTTCAGTAACTACAGCTTGTGTGCTCTTTTATTATTTAAGCACTGTTCATAAATAAAAGACTGGATAGAAGACAGTTATTTTTGATCTTGTAAATTGAGCACTGCTGGCAATCTGAGGTAGCATGCAGGCATGCAGTGTTTACAAGTCTAACTGCTGACTGATCTAAATTTGACACTTGATGCCCACGGAGGAGAGAAGGGTGTGATCTTCACAGAAACAAGGTGTTATTTTTTCCCCCGCCGCTCTGGCCTAATTGATTCTTGCTTTTAAGTATGGCACCTGTGGGATTTGCTACACTACTAGCTAGGGCTGGGCGATATGGCCAACAATTACACTTAGAATTTTTACATCAATCAATAGTTATAATGATATGATATATATGATCATTTTTGTTTGTTTGTTTGTTTGTTTGTTTGTGTGTTTGTTTAAAGGCTTATTTCTGCTCCTGCGTGTCAGTTGGACAAACCAAACAGTTGTGGTTTAGACTATTTGGTAACACTTTACTTGAAGGTATCTACATAAGAGTGACATGACACTGTCATAATTATGACATGACACGGTCATGATCTTGTCATAAACATTATGTACATGGCATAAACGTTTATGACTGCTGTCATTAAGTGTCATTCGGTTTTTGTAATGACAAGTTGACATTGTTTGGGTTGTCTTGATTATGACAACTTGACATTAATCAAAGTGACATTACCAGAAGATATCTTTGTCATGACAACTTGACATTAACAAGAAATGCACCTATTTTTGTTTTTATGACAAGTTGACATAATGATTGATACAAAGACATCTTCTGGTAATGCCATCTTGGTTAATGACAAGTTGTCATTATAAGGACATCCCAAACAAATGTAATGTCAACTTGTTATGACAAAGACAACTTCTGGTAATGTCACTTTAATTAATGTCAAGTTGTCATAATCAAGACAACCCAAACAATGTCAGCGTGTCATTACAAAAACCAAATGACACTTAATGACAGCAGTCATAAACATTTATGACATATACATAATGTTTATGACAGGTTCATGACCGTGTCATGTCACTCTTATGTAGATACCTTCAAGTAAAGTGTTACCGACTATTCTTTATTGTCTTGCCAAAAAGTGGAATATTTCACCAATCTAATGTAAATTAAAAAATAATCTAAAAATGGGCAATGACATTTCAATTCTGGTCAACAGCATATCAAACCCCCTTGTATGGTTTGAAACATTTATTAAGTGTTTAAGTCAACAGTGTTAACGAAATCAATCTCAAAAGAAAATTTCAAATGTGGACAGTATCTCCAGTACAATTTTTATACCCCAAAAAATAAAATAAAATAACAAAAGAGACTTTGATGATGTAGGGAAGAAGGGTGGGGTCATTCCTTGTTAAACAACCACCATTGCAGATGAAAGTCTATTATTTCTAGTATTTCTAGCATCAGACTCCAGAGCTGGCTCTTCCCATTGAACAATATAAGCAGTTGCTCTGGGCATAAAACTTGAACTTCCAAAACAAAACTGGTATTTTGCACCATTTTTGCCATGAAAAACTAACACACCGTGGATATTTTAATCAGTCTGGAATTTACTGTGCCACTAAATAATCATATTTAGAAGCTTCTCATAAGAAATCATAACACATTTACTTGAAAACCTTGCATATGAAAAGTAAACAGAATAATAATCAAGAACCAGTCCCTGTGTTATGAAGGCAATGAACGCAGAACAACTGTATCAGGGAACACTACTATTCTATAAGCTGTGCTCTCTTTTAGAATTGATATAACTTCTTGCTCCTACTTGCCTATTCGCACTATTATAACACATATATTGTAAAATTGTATGTTTTTTATTGGTGTTTTGTGTTGGGTGTCTGTATCTATCTATGAAGGAAAAAAAATAATATAATTAATTAAAATAAGATTAAATTACTTGCAAATAGTTTTCGAAGCTAGTGCGGCAAACTAACTGCTGATTTATGTTGTTTTTTTTTTACATTTTACGTGTTACTAGAAACTTGCCTTTTCTTGGGCAATTTTGTGGTAACCTTTTATTGAAACTTTTGTAAAAAGGGCATGTTCTTCACCATATGGTTGCCTTGTGTATCATATCTTCTCAGTCGCGTCATATCCTTTCTACATTTGGACTTCGTATACATGAATACAGTTTAGATTCACCCTTTTTCAATTAGAACAAAACACTAAAATATGCATCAAACTTTAACCAGATCAAGTAAAAGATCCTTTGAAGGATTATTCATAGGGTTCGAGGGGTAATATACAAATACTGTATTTACTGCAGTCTATTTCATCACATTCTCATGTGTTTGGTCATGGACTTTCCACGTCCAGATACAATGTGAAAGGTACCCTGGGTGTGTTTCTTGGTTGTTGATGTTCTGGGACGCCGTGTCAAGTTCTGCCTGTTACATGCATTGTCTTCTTTTGAAATACACTTCCGTTTTCACAGGAAATTTAACATTTACATACAGTCTCTTTCAAAGTAAACACACTACTTCGGTACAACACTGCATCATCTAAAGACATCTACAGCAAGTGGTTGGCTTTAGGAAAAAAGAACAGGGTTTGGCTTTGTAGTCTTACGGGTCACCCTCCCTGGTTCCACCACCACTTCCGCACAACCCTACTTGGACTTTTGCTGCCTTAACTTTCGTTCTTGTCCCACCGTGTTCCCCCCTCACACTGCTGGGCACCATCAAACTATAACAGCGACTGGCCACGTATCACATCAAAGGAGGGCTTTATCTTTGTCGGTGTCTGATGCCGCAAGTCACTGCCCCAGGCCGAATTTCGATAACTTCAGATTGAGATTGGGTTGTCTATTTGTAGATAGTTTTGCTGCTAATAGTTCTTTAGTCTTTCCATGCTTTTTTGTACATTATGTGCACTTTAGCTAATATTTACAACACACAAGTGTGTTCGGTGTCATGTGAAGTGGCGACAGGTTACAATGAGGAAGGCCTCCAAACCAAATGCTGTTCAAGGCCCCCAGAAGTCCAAGGTTGTCCTTGTATGACTCGGGCAGAAATTTTGTTCGTGGAACTATGTTAAAGTTTTCGTCATGTTACATTTAGTCAAGTTTATTTGTTATTTCATTCTAATGAAATAGACACAAATAATTTTAACTAACATAACGTGACCTTGCTAACTTTCCAGAAGCATTAGATGACTCGACAACCTGTACACCTGTGGTCATAGAACTTTGTTGTAACATTATAATGTTAGCATGGGTATTAGCTTGGTGGTTGTCTCTTCTTTTTCTTCTTCTGCTACTTCTTCTTCTGTTAAATGGTGGGTGGCACCTAGCGTCTAAAGTGTATTAGCTCCACCTTCTCCGAGTGTATGGGTGGTTTAATTATATTGAACACTTACTGAACATTTTTTTGTATTTCTATCAAGGAACATTATTGAGATAATTAACGTTATATTTTTACCGCCCAGACCTGTTTCTAGCATTTAATTATATCATGGTTTTTTTTTTTTCAATTAAAGCACAACCTTAGCCTGTTATTTAGCTTTAACAGACTGTTTTAAATGTTTCATGTCAGTATTAAAGTAATGTTAGATTAAGATTTTAAATCTGAATCTCCTGCCGGTGCATCAATTGCTAATACAACTTGTGATTTATGATGACCACTCTTTTTTACTGAGCAGAGGGCCCGGGGCCGACGATGTCAGTCAATACCTGCAATATTGCCTCATTTGCAGCAGCTGTCAAAGTGACTTACACCCGTGCACACGCGCACATCCACATACGCACACACAAACACAGCCTCCCCTACTGTCAAAGTAAATTGGGTGCATGTTCCCTAAACCCTATTTATGGGACTCCCATTGTTTTTCTTGATGCAGTGTCTGACACAGGGAAGAAAGGGCAAAATTCATCCAGCCATTATCCGGGGAGAGAGGGGGGGAAAAAAAAAATATGTATTTGAAAGCGAGAGAGAGACAGAGATGGACGGACAGGACAAAGAAGACGGAAAGGTTGAAACAGACTGGCAGGCATAAGAAAGAGACAGAGAGAGAAAGGGTGAGACAAACACATAGACAAACAGAGGGATAGACTGCATGCCATGAACTCAGCTGTCAGTCCCCCCCCCCCCCCCCCCACCTTCCCCACCTCAGCTTCCTGTCACTCACAGCTGATGACAGCCCCCATCCTGTCTCTGCCTCCGTCACCTCAATCACACAAGGACCTGATACTGTCATCACACTCTGAGCGCCATATCAAACTAGTACACTGCTATGTGTGTGTATATGTTTGTGTGTACCTGATTGGGTATGTGACCCCTTGCTGGGGAGAGAATGTGAAAGTGTGTGTGTGTGTTCAAATTCCTGATTGTGTGTCTGCAATTTGACAACCGAGCCTTCTTGAGAAAAGTCTGTCTGATTGTCGGTCTATCTGACAAGCTCCCATTCTGAGGAAAGCCTATGGATTAGGCCGGGGCCAACAAATACACCCATCGTAAATCTCCGTTGCTTACACCGGGACAGCAAAAGCTTCGATCTCGGGGCTGCATTGAATACAGATCAAAATCTGTGATGTGGGATTTTCACGCTTTGGAAAAAATTCTCAACTCTGCTAAAAACATGTTTTGGATGATTGAAACTGATCCATCAAGGTTTTCTTTTTTTCTCTTTTTTGTGATCCAGAATCTTTTTTAGAGCGATATCACTTGTAGCTAGAGTGTATGGTTAAACAGACACTATCAGTCAGTATCACACACATTCAATACTTATTAATAATTGCTGTTGGGAATGGTTGTACAGTGTCAAACCCACTGAGAATCAACATCAAAGCTGCTTTCTCAGGCCTTGATCAGACTCTATGATTGACTCTCACTGCTCTCGTCAGCTAACACATGCAACATACAATTTTGGGGTTCGGTATCTTGCCCAAGGATACTTCAATATGCACACTGGAGAAGCCAGGGATTTTACCGCTGATCTTCCAATTAGTGGACAACCTGCTCTACCTTCAGAGCCATAGCTGCCTCATGTTGGTTTTTTTGGTTGTTTTGTTTTGTTTTCCTGGTTTGACATCATGTACGTGCCAGAAAACAGGGTTAGTAAACAGTAGAAAGCAGCATGGAAGCTATTTGTTACTTATGCAAACACTCATTTAAACTTAGTGCCCACTAATTTAGAACAATCTGCAATCACTGCTTGTATGAAGAAGGATGGAAGTTGTGGCTGAGTTGACAAAGAGTTGCATAAAAAGACAGTCAGGCTGGTTAAAGGGTGAAAATTAGCATGCTCACCCAGGTATCGTGTTTCCATTACTGCCGACCAAATATCCATACCATAATTAATAAGTACCCATGACTACTGCTAAGTTATTTGTGCATAAATGACTGCTGTTGTAACCTTGCCCACTCAAGACAAAAGCTGGATGTTAGTGGGGGGTTTTGTCTGAGAGTCAAGGTTGTCCTAAGGCTGTGAGGCTATATTTTGGAACAGCATTGCTTTGAGTCAAATGCTACCATCAGCATGCTAACATGTTCGTTGGGGAAGATTCTTAGTCAAACAGGTCATGGTAATCCTAATTGCTATAGCATTGGCAACTGGACTTGTTTGAGTGTCTTGAAGACTTTTCCCCCCTTAGCCACCCTAACGTTCTGAGAGTTCTCAGAAGTGCTCTCCGAACTGAAGAAGCCTCTTGGATGAGAGGTGAAACGTGTTCAAGAAACTCAAGCAAGTCAAGTTACCAATGATATAGCACCTAAGACCGCTAACACGCTCACAATAACAATGCTAATACTTACTTTAGCATGCTAACCTTTGCTGAATAAATACAGTAAACAAACAGTACAGTTGAAGCCAAAGGGAACGTCATTAGTTTCATCCATCAAGTCGCCAGCAATTAGAAGAAGAGCAGCACATCTAGAAATAGTTTGTAATAGCCTTCTATTTTTCACAAGTCACTTCCTAATGGGGCTCTACTGGCTTAGCGGGCTAAACTCGATGACTGCACCCCTGCTGTGACACAGACATGATGACATTTCAATCATTATGCAATCGGTCAACATTCTGACAAACACATGGTAAATGCTAACCTGGAAATCCAGATGCCCCGCCCCCAGCAAATTGCCGAAGGACCGCGTCCATTCAATTTAGCTTTGGAAGAAATGCTAAGCCAGCTACACTTATCTTTTTCCTTGAGAGAGGAACAGAAGACTGCCCTAGAAGCCTTCGTTTCCAGGAAGGACGTTTTTGCTGTTTTGCCGATGGGATACGGCAAAAGCTTAATATATCAGTTAGCCCAACTGGTCGGCAAACAAATGGGGCTTACTGCAATGAATACGTCACCTTGTTTTTTGCTCTGATTGGCCAATGTGCTATCCAATTGCGTGCGGCTACATTTGAAATGCCTCAGTTAGTGCCGCCCCTTGGGTAGGAAGGGTGTATCAGTGAGGCCAGGCTCAAAATCTTTCAAGATTTGAGCCTGGATTTCCAGGCTAGGTAAATGCAACTTGATGCCGAACTTCGAGGAAAGCCTGATTGGCTGCAGATGCTGTGATCTCTCAGATGCTCCAATCCCTTCCTTTGCGTCTCTCCTGTCACCCTACTAACATGTACAGGTCGGACCAGTATAGTACTAGATAGTATTTCTTGATCTGAGCAAATTAACTTCAATGGCCTTGAAATACAAGTACTAGGCTTACAAGAAGACTGTGCCTTTTGTTGAAGGACATAATCTACCTAGGTATATCTTTCAATAGACTCAAGGCTAGTGGCTGAACCTCCTTTTTCCCAGACAAGATGGCCTAACAGAGACCAAAACTAAGTTATAGAATAAGAAGTTCAAAGAAATCGAACTTCTAACAATTGAACATGAGCAGAGGGGCTGGATGTAGCAGCTTCCACCAGGCTTTCAAAGATCAATGGTGACCGTTTTCCTGAGCAGAACAAATTGTACTTCCAAAATGTCACTGTTTGGAAACTCATTGTGCTTAGAGAATTGTGTTAGTGACCAATCAACTTCTAAAAAAACCCCATATGGCGTCTGCATTCTTGGCCTTTCGAAACCCAATTCATCAGGCCCTTGCTACAGCCCTCACCTAAGTGGTTGGGTAGGTGTGTTTGGTGCCATGTTCCTTCCTGCTCTTTCTCCATCCAGCTGTTTGACTGCTGCTCACTTGGCCTCTGTTTTGGTTGCTCCCCTGAACCTTCCCAAGGCAGTGTTCCTGCCCTATTGAAATCTATGCACATATTCAGGGAAACGTCCTTTCCTGCCTGTGCCGGGTGTCCCATTTTTAAAATATAAGTTATGGATTTATTCATTAACTTTCATTATGTCCACTCAGAGGACACAAGAGGAGACAAGGAGGAGAGCAGCTTGTGTGTGAGCGTGCGCGCATGTGTGTCTGTATGCTCGCATATGGACAATGATGTGGAGGATTATGGTTAACCTTTAGTTTTGGCCATTTTAAGATGATTAATTTGCCACTGTGTTTTTAGCTGGAGGGCAGATGCAAGCAGTGAAAACTTATAATTGCCTCAGTACTGCGTACCCTTCTCAATGTCAATCCTATGATAGAGAGCCTCTATTCAATAATGCCTAATCTTGGAGGGATTTAATCAGAAAACAGATACAGTTGAAGAAACAGTGAGAGGTCATTAAGTTATTCCCCTTCCACTGACGTTTTGGGGTTTGTAAGGGCTTTTCATCCAGATAGTAGTTTAGGAATTCAGTAAGAAAACCTTATCTGATATATTGTAATTAGAGGAAGACAACTCTTAGTATACTTGACTTCAATTGAAAACGCTTATGTTTTGCAACCTAGCAACCTAAAAGATTATGTTTCACGTAACCCTGTATTTGTTGAATTACTGGTTGTATTTCGTCAACTGAACCTCAGAAATGTAGGTATTGCCCAGACGGAGTCACATAAATGAGGTTTATACTTGGATGAAAATGAACGGTTCCCAAATGCAAACAAGTTATTTAGTATCCAATTTTTCTTGCTTACGTTGTGTGAATCTGAAGTAAAAGAATACATAACACAAACAATTTCAGTGCCCATAACACTCATAAACAGAGCTTGGAACACTTTTATTACACCTGAAAGATATTGTTTTGTAGAAATGCACCGTTGGGATATCTGAGAATAGGGCAATTTATTTTGCCAGCACAGACAGTGATCGGAAAACAGTGTGACTGTATCCTGCTTCCTGCAGGTACTGCTCAGTGTTAACTGTCATGGACACCTTTTGGACTTTGTCAATGTGCTTTTACACTTTCTGGGAAAAAAAACAAAACAATAGAATGGATTTTTGTGGAACTATTTAGGGTTGATTGATTCATGCAAGAAAACGTTCTGGTAGCTCTCTGTAGCCTTTGAGTGGTCATTGAATTACATTATTTTTCTCAGAGTCTAAAGCTAGCTAACTCCTAGCTGTGATATGAAATATGCATCATTCATCTGGCAGTTTCTGTATTTGTGATGCAAACATGACAGAGCCAGCCAGTTAAACTTTGCCAGCTTGTGGTGCAGCAACAATGCCTGCAGGAAATGAAAGCTTACTTGGCTACGTTTTCACAGTCTCGCCCATTAAATGAGCTGACCTCTGCCTGCAGTGTAACTTCTCAAAATTCATGTTTCCAGTGCGGCTTCATTTGCTTGACACAAGTCAGTAAATTAAACCACTCAAAACACAAACTACTTGCTTTAAGGGATAGCCGACTCGATGCCCCAAATGACCACTTGTACACCAATTACTCACCCCATGTTACACTAAATTAGAGAAGACAACTGTATTTTTCGCATGCCTCTGGTGAACAAAGAACCCCAAAACAGAGAAAATTCTTGATGATTTGGAGTCATAGGCCACCACATGTAACAACAGCAAAATAATATGATAATCCAAGTCTCATTTATCCAGTCATATGCTCAGTACTTGTGGAACAATCTTTGCTCTCCTTAGAACCAGACTCCACTGACAAAAACAGTAATTGTACCTCGCTGAACACAGGAACTTCTGGACTACCCCTGCCCAGATTGGTAGTTTGTTTGTTTGTTAGTTTTACTTTAGTGAATCCAAACTAACCCTTTCAAACACTTAAGTCACACAATAATACGAACTTATTAACTGATCAAGGCAGCGGTAGACCAGCAGCTCCCGTGTTTAGTAGGGTAAAATTACCGGTTTTGTCAATGGAGTCTGGCTTTGAAGAGAGTATATAACTTTTACTTTCCGTTCAGTTACTTATGGGAAAGGGCTGTCGTTTTGGAATGTACTGAGCATATGATTGGATAAATGAGACATGGACCCCTATGACTTCAATTCTTCAAGATTTTCTTCTCAGTTTTTGGATTCCTTGTTCACCAAAGGCATGCCAAAAAAAAACAACCAAAGTTTTCTTTACAAATTCAACATAACACATGATGAATAATTGCTATGCAAATTATCATTTTGGGGTTGAAGTGTTCCTTCAAGGTGGATTTATAGTTGTATAGTTGTATAGTTGTCAGCTCTACCACCAACAAAATATGACTTATACTAAACATATTTTCCAAACAAATACAGCATGCTAACGTTATTAGCACAAGCCTATAGCATTTTACATTATGTAAATTAGCCTAGCCTTTCCTCCACTCATATGAAGCCACAATAAATCACACACAAGATTTCAAATGCTATTTTGTGGAGGCTTTATTGTCTTCACATTGTGTCTTATCTGTGAAATAAAAGTAAATAAAAGCTTTGTTTCCACTGAGGGAAATGGTTTTCATCTTACAAGAATAGACAGGAGGTGTGCATCACCGCAACGTGTAGTTACATTTCAGGCTACGCCATGTAGAGCTTAGATTCTCTGCCCAAACCTGAACCCGTGCTCGGGCTTGGACGGGTCAGGCTCCTCATAACAGACCTAGGCTATGGAACCAACTACTTATCACACCTGGGGGGGCCCTTGACGGCGCCACTGGCCGCGCACATGTGAGTTGTCGACGGTGACAACGTGCGTCGGCTTCGTCAAGTGTACCAAGTGCAGCACGATGCTGGTATATGACAGCAGAAAGACGGGGACCTCGACACTTAAGAGGCACGTGACGAAGGCTTGCCAAGGAAAGTAAGATGAGAGTCAGCCTTCAATGTCCACGCTCGTATCCTTAAAAAAATGTTGGGTCGGGCTGGATTTTTGGGCCGATCTAAGCTCTAACGCAGTGACCTATACCATAGGTATGGCGCCGGTTCAAGGCAGGGGTATCAATCCCGCTTTAGGGCTATGCTAATTATTGCCTAATACGTAGCGAGATGTTCGGCTGGCTGTCGTATAGTATTCTCAACATAATGAAACTATTTATAACGCCTGTGTAACATTTGATTGTGTGGTCAGTGATGGTTGACTAATGTATGGAAACTAACAGTAATGCATAACCTTTGAAATGAGCCACACCTTAACCGTATGTGTGCCTGCATGCATGTGCAGGAACAAAGCACTGCCAGGACACTGTATGTCCTATTTCCTCTGGACGTCTTTGTTGACAACAACCACTTTAATTGCCAATATATTCTTATGAACAAAAATTAATTTAATGCCTAATATCTTAAGTCCTGTTAATATAATACATGCTTCGATCTGCTTCAGCTAGTGTGACATCTCCACAACAGTAGCAATTAAAAACAGCAACAATATAAATAATACCAGTACGGCACACATTGCATCCATCCTTCCCCATGCTATTTTATCCTCGTCTTGTTGCACTCCTCTTGTGCAATCCTTGTCCTCATTTGCATTTTAATTCCTGTGCTTGTGCGGCTCGGCGTGGCTAATCCTGTGCTAACCTAAATGAGGCCTGTGTTCTCAGCTAAAGAGTGTGTGTTCCTGTCTCGGGCCTCGCCGCTTCATTCTGAGAAGGGGGAAAAAAAAAAAAAAAAAACCTTTTCGTTCCTGTCAGAAACGCACACGTATTTCCCACACACGTGAATACACTCGCACTCTGCTGCACACAACAGCCCACACACACACACACACACATATACACACACTGACAGCCACGTAAGCAGGAACACACAGACAGGCAGACACGCATTTATCAAAAAGGCTGGAAATCTTTATTTCTCTCTCAAACACACCACATAACCTCATTTCTTTTTTTCCCGCAGCATCATATCTTGGTGAAGAAGACAAGATAGCCAATTAAATCAATCCTCGCACCTTGTGTGTATGCTATGCAAATACTCCTGCAGCTGAGGGAAGGAAAGGGGTGACAAATTCTGGCTCTCAGCTCCCTCTCTCTCTCTCCTCTACCTACAGTAAAAAGGTGCTTAGATGGAAAGAGGATTACAGCTTTGCTACCCACCTGAGACGCCTGTTGGGGGCTTTATTGTGTTTGTGCGTGAAAAGCCCTTTTACTAAAGTGCTGACGAGCCATGGCGAAATGCCGAGACAGAGTGAGAGAGATGCAAATTGTGCTGTTGGTGAGTGCATCCTGATTGTATTTAGATAATGCTTAACACAGCAGCTGTTCATTTAGGTGTGAATGTGTGTGCGCAATAAAGTGTGCGTAGGCAGGAGTCGGAGTATGTGTGCGCCCAGGTGTAAATGCATCTTCCTCACAGAAGTTTGTATTTGTTCATATATGGGTGGTGCATTTGTCACCAACTCTGGCTGCATTAAAAGCCCTCCGCTACCATTTTCTATCCCCAAGTCCCAGCCCATGCATTTTTAGCAACCTCTCCATTCATACTTAGTCATTATTTAAGAACATCTTACATATGCATCTCTCTTTTTACTAGTCCATGAAAACCAAGTATGGTCAAATGAAGCTTTTACTCAGTTGTTTGACAGACAAATTCAGACTCCAGGCCTGGCTCCTACCCCACATGAGATTGTAGGATTTGGAGTTACCAGGGAGAGTTAAGTCATGGATGTCAGTTCAAGTTCCATGCTTATCAAGTAATCTGCACTCGAGTCCCAAATTAGAGGACTTGAGACTTGCTTGACTCATATTAATAAAATACTTGACTTTAACTTGATGTTCCTGACTTGATACCTAAGTAAACTTGAGAAAGATGACTCGAAAAGACTCTTTTATCTTCTTTTTTTTTTTGTAGATATTGAGAAGTTGACAAGTGAAGAGCGATGTGCACAAACCTCACAACCTACTAGAATGTGGCAGACCAGCAGCAGGCAATGCACCAGGTAGGAATCATGGAAGGGGCTAGCCCAAAACTGAATTTGGATTTGAATTCATGGATAATGTTGTCGATGACAGTAGTAAGAAGAGCAACATCCACTGTCATCTGTCACTACAAATCCCACAAGGAGAAGTAAATGAATGTGTCTTTTTACATAACTTATTAGCTTGTTGGCTGGTCAAACGTTAGCTTGAGAGCATTTGACTTGGGACTTGACATATATTGCGTAATTTATAGCAGCAATTTGTCTTGAGTTTCACAATAGTAACTTGGGTCTTGCTTGAGACTGGATGGTTAAGACTTGGGACTTGCTTGATACTTGCTTGAGACTTGAAGGTTAAGACTTAAGACTTGCTTGTAACTTGAAGGACAAGACTTGAGACTTGAGGTTTAAGACTTTCAACTTGCTTAAGACTTTACAGTCAAAACACTGAGATTTGATTGTGACTTGAAGGCTAAAAATTGAGACTTGCTTATGACTTGAAGGTTAAGACTTGACACTTGCTTGTCACTTGAAGGTTAAGACTTGAGACTTGTTTGAGACTTGAAGTTTAAGACTTTTGACTTGCTTGTGAATTGAAGGATAAGACTTGAGACTTGCTTGTCACTTGAAGGTTAAGATGTGGCACTTACTTGAGAATTGAAGGCCATAAATTGAGACTTGCTTGTCACTTGAAGGTTAAGACTTGGCTTGCTCATCACTTGAAGGATAAGACCTGGGACTTGCTTGTCACTTGAGGGATAAGACATAGGACTTTCCTGAGACTTAAAGATTCAGACTTGGGACTTACTTGAGATTTGAAGGTGAAAAATTGAGACTTGTTTGTCACTTGAAGGTTCAGATTTGAGACTTGTTTGTCATTTGAAGGATGAGACTTGGGACTTGCTTGTCACTTGAAGGTTACGGTTTGGGACTCACTTGAGACTTGAAGGCTAAAAATGGAGACTTGCTTGTCACTTGAAGATTAGGACATGGGACTTACTTGTCAATTGAAGGATATGACTTGAGACTTGCTCGTGACTTAAAGATTAAGACATAAAACTTGCTTGAGACTTGAAGGTTAACGCTTGAGACTTGCTTGTGACTTGAAGGCTAAGAATTTAGACTTGCTTATGACTTGAAGGTTAAGACTTGAGACTTGCTTGTGACTTAAAAGCTAAAGATTGAGACTTGCTAATGACTTGACGGTCAAGACTTGAGACTTGTTTGTGACCTGAAGGTTAAAACTTGAGAACTGCTTGTCACTCAAAGGTTAAGACTTGGTACTTACTTGTGACTTCAATATTAACACTTGAAACATGCTTCTGACGTGAAGGTTAAGCCATGTGATTTACTTGTGACTTGAAGGATAAGACTTGAGCCTTGCTTGTGACTTGAAGGCTAAAAATTTAGACTTGCTTATGACTTTAAGATTAAGATTTGAGACTTGCTTGTGACTTGAATGATAAGACTTGAGACTTTCTTATAACTTGAAGATTAAGACTTGAGACTTGCGTAAGACTTTAAGATTAAGACTTGAGACTTGCTTGTGACTTGAAGGTGAAAAATTTAGACTTGCTTATGACTTTAAGATTCAGACAAAAGAGTTGCTTGTCAAATGAAGGCTAAGACTTGAGACTTGCTTGTCACTTGAAGGGTAATACTTGGGACTAACTGGAGACTTGAAGGCTAAAAATTGAGACTTGCTTATGACTTAAAGATTAAGGCTGAAGATGTGCTTGTCACTTGAAGGCTAAGACTTGTGACTTGAAACTTGCTTGAGACTTGAAGGTTACAACTTCAGAATTGTTTGTGACTTGAAGGCTAAAAATTGTGACTTGCTTGTGACTTGAAGGCTAAATATTGAGACTTGCTTGAGTTGAAGATTAAGACTTGAGACTTACTTGTCACTTGACGATTAAGACTCGAGACTTACTTGTCACTCGGAGGTTAAGACTTGAGACTTGCTTGTCACTTGAAGGTAAAGACTTGAGACTTGCATGTCACCTGAAGGATAAGACTTGAGACTTGCTTGTCACTTGAAGGTTAAGACTTGAGAATTGCATGTCACTTGAAGGTTAAGACTTGAGACTTGCTTGTCACTTGAAGGTTAAGACTCGACACTTTCTTGTCACTTGAAGGATAAGACTTGAGACTTGCTTGTCACTTGAAGGTTAAGACTTGAGACTTGCATGTCACTTGAAGGCTAAGACTTTGAACTTGCTTGTCAAATGAAGGCTAAGACTTGAGACTTGCTTGTCACTTGAAGGTTAAAACTTGGGACTCACTGGAGACTTGAAGGCTAAAAATTGAGACTTGCTTATGACTTAAAGATTAAGGCTGAAGATGTGCTTGTCACTTGAAGGCTAAGACTTGTGACTTGAAACTTGCTTGAGACTTGGAGGTTACAACTTTAGACTTGTTTGTGACTTGAAGGCTAAAAATTGTGACTTGCTTGTGACTTGAAGGCTAAATATTGAGACTTGTTTATGAGTTGAAGATTAAGACTCAAGACTTGCTTGTCACTTGAAGGTTAAGACTCGAGACTTGCTTGTCACTTGAAGGTTAAGACTCGAGACTTGCTTGTCACTTGAATCATAAGACTTAGCATAAGACGCAAATATGAGACTTACTCCTGCCTCCATTACTCTATTTAAACTCTTACCTTTTAGTGTATTTAACTTTTTCATTGATTGATTGATTAATTGATTGATTGATTCCAAACATGTAAACAAAAAAAGATAGAAAGAAAACAGAATCATTATTTTTCTCTCTAAAGTCCAGGGTACTTGACATTAATGGGTTTGGAATTCGTCACTGTTTGAAGGATCTCACCATTCTTGCCATACAATCCATGGTTGTCTGGTATTTCTGACAGATTCTGATGAGCTGGCTGACTCACTGGCCGTAACATCAGGTGTTTCCAAACCATATTTTTCCCCCTCCTCTGTTTGCTTTTTGGTCAAGGTTGCCGCCTGCTGCGCCGGCTGCTGGGCCAATCATTCGCTTTTAAACGCTTGTGCTAGTGTGTGTCCAAGTGATGGAAAGGGGATCAGAGTTGTTTTCAGACACATATTGTTCATTTGTTTGGCCGTTGTTTGCCACAGCAGATATTGCCATGATGCTCCATTTATTATTTTGAATTTTTACTTAGCCTGTGAAGTTTTTATTAATAACTGGCTTGGGACTTTTTCCAGTACATAATAAATCATGATCATATTTGTTGATAACCCGTCAGCCTTTGGTTGTTGCTATGACTTGCTGCCTTTAATTTAAAGAAGCACTCCACTGATTGTATATGTCAAAGTCAATTTACCGGTCACAGGGAGCACTACACATCCTGTACGAAAAGGAGTATAATGTATGTGTAATGTCATCTGTGGCTCTCGAGGAGCTTTGTCAAATCTGAGAAAGTCCTTGCAGACGGCACATCTTTAACAGTGTTACAAAGTGGGGGCGAGGAGCTTCAAAGATGATGGCTTTTACCAGGTAAAAAGAGTCTAACAAAAGATGCCACTGAGGGAAGTGTAGCACCCAGGGTTTTTAAAGCGTGACCATAGACTGAATAAAGGTACCAATGACATCACTGAAGGCTTGAGTTTGGCATTTTGGCTGTCGCAATGCTGGATTTTAGGAGCCAGAAGTGACCATATTTGGAGTGAAGGTGGAGATAACCCTAACGCACCCTAACTCAGCTGCTAGCTGAGTTGGCGCAGTGCATTTACAACTGTGCTTAATTGTAATAATGCTAATGCTAATTTTCCATAGCAAAAAATAGTCTCAAAACCGTTCAAACAAAATGTACTTAACATAAAACTGAATATCCCACTCCTAACCGTTCTGCAAGGTCCTAGAAACCTAGCTTTTCACACCAGTGCAACTAGATCAGTTGGTGTATCATCTGTATGCAACATCTCTCTGCACTTCCATTCTGATTTCCATTTTCAGGCTTATTTTGTGGCTGATATAAATTGTAGCTTCTTAAAATATGAATGAGGATAGTGATAGGGAGATACTGACTACAGTTGCTTAAGCGTAAGGACATACTGGGATGCAGCAGCAGTGACCCGCCGTCCGACATGGCACACTGTGAGGACGGAAACAGAGGGCTTAGCGGGCTCAGTGGCGACGGAGCGAACACGCCGTCTGAGGCCATTTTGACTTGACCAACCGACTTCACTACAAGCTTGACATGCTTTATGTTCTAAAACCAGCCGCAGGCGATCTGACCAGCTGAGTTGCGGGTGACACCATCAGCCGGCTTGAGTCGAGCTCAGACCAGCCAGTTGCAACTTTTTTCTGCAACTTTCTAAAACTGTTTCATCTCTTTGCATATCTTTGGTCTACTGCTACGCCTACACTCTGACACCACCTACCTGTCCCCTCAAGTGGCCATGCCCCTAATTATGCATGATTTAAAGGCTTGATAACATTCAAATGGGCAAGTCGTACAAAAACTCACTCCCCATATAGTTATCATGAACAGGGATATTACCTATAGAGACCAAAACCGTTTGTTGTTTCTCGCCTCTCAACATGATAAATGGTAATTGGACAGCACTTGTATAGTGCCTTTCTAGTCTTCCCACCACTCAAACTGCTTTTACACATCACATTCACCCATTCACACGCTGGTGGGCGAGGCTACCACACATGGTGCCACACACTCAGTATCTTGCCCAAGGATACTTCAGCATGCGGACTGGATTGAACCATCGATCTTTTGATTAGTGGACAAACCCCTCTACCTCTGAGCCACAGCCACACTGTGTTTAATTCTGCTGTGAAATTGGGCATTTATAATGGAGTTCTATAAGGATTGACTCGCTTTTGGAGCCAGCCTCAAGTGGCCACTTGAGGAACTGCAGTTTATGGCACTTTGCTTCGGCTTCATTTTTTCAGGCCCTAGATGTTGACCTACTTTTTCAAAATCTGTCTCTTCTTTGTCCTTAGGTACTTCAACTTTATAGAAGTACATCAGGCTTTCTAAACAACATAAGTATCCCTTTCAGAGAGACTACAGGTTTAAAAAGTTTGGTTTCGACAGACTGGGAAATGAACCATGCAGGAAACAGGTTTTTAAAAAAAAGCAAGAAACCAGTGTTTCTTAGTATTTAATAATTATGACAAATATAGTTCTTCTGCATTGGAATTTCATGCTGACAATTTGCCATATAGACACATGGATGATTATGAAACCAATCCTGAAACACGACTCCTTTTTTTGGACGTATTTAATTTTGCGGTTTAATGCCATGTTCTAGCAGATCCGACATGGAGCTGAGGTTGAAAGTAAATTTACTTAATTTTCATCCTGGATGAAAAAAATAATTAAAATGAAAAAAAACAAAAAAAAAAAACAATTCTCTGCTCTGTAAATTAAATTTTCATTTCATTACCACTACCTGATCTTTGGTTTCAAACACCTGTTGTTTGCCTGGAAAAGTGGTTGCGTGTCCACGCACTGAGAGGGAGAAGATAATGACAAATCCACTTGTAATGTGGGGGGTACTCTGCTAATAATTTGCCTGTAGTTATAGCTGCGCTCACACGCACATGCAGGGAAGGATGACAAATATTGTCTTTTGAGTAAACTTTTTTTAACCTAAGTCATTCTGGTTTGCAGCATCAGTTATACACATTAATGTTTAATCTAGACATCAAGAAACTTGATGATTTACTGGGGATAAAGTACACTTTTCTTTGCTCTCTTTTTTAAGATACAGCGCAGTTGGAGTCCGAACACTCCTCACACATCATCATTACCATGGCTTACAGGAGAGACTGGGCAATGCCTCATTTGCCAACCCCTTTGTAACCCTATTTAGCTCCCCACCCACCGCCATCATCCACTGATTCTGTCTCTTTGACACACTCACCCCCTTCCACATCCGTTATTTCACTTTCACACACGTCTGGCACGGCCACAGGTTGTGCATCGAACAGGGCCCAGCAGTGGCAAGCGTCAGCGACTGTGCCGCGGCCCATTTAGCATTCAACTCAGCCTCCACTCTCAGGACAGCGGGCTCTGCAGGGACATCACAGTGTTAGAGGCTTTTAACATTCTATAGACGACTCAGCGCTGAGACAGAGAGAGCGAGGGGGGAGAAATACAGCGATGGGGAACAATAGTAGGAGCAGATAGAAGGCTAAGAGGGGAACGGTGGATGATTTTGAGGACGAGGAAAAGTGGATGGGGGGAGGCAGAGAGACAGAGAGGTGGCAGGCACTTTTTTTTTGTTTGTGTTAAACACTGCAAAGCAAAGTGTTTTGTTCCCGTGTCAATCCTGGAGTCGTCTCCCCGCGCAATTACAGCGCATAGTAGATTTTAGAGTGTGAGAAAATAGTGGTGGAGTGTGTTGTGAATGCATGGGTGAACATAAAGAATGTGTTTTTCATCTTTACCCTGCCACTGACATGTCTTGTTTTGAAGCTGGTTAAGTGTCTGGAATGACAAATTGCATGGTAGGGTGCAGATATGTGAGACTGTATTCAAATACATTTCAAACTAAGTCTGATACTAATATTCTGTGCACTCTACCTCCCAAACAGATGCATGTGGGGGTGGGTGAACGATATGCCTGTGGTTGGAAATCTAAATTTTGCTGTTTTAGATCATTACCGAGCTACAGCTTATCAATCAATAGCTTTTAGGCCTAATGGGCATCAAGAGCGAGAGGGGAATGGTGAGCTGGCGGTACTCTAAGTACTGCTCTTGAATGGCTCATGCATACATCTCTGTGTTACCTTTAAAATGATATATAATGGTGACCTACAACACAGAAATCTCTCTGCATATGATGCTATTTTTTCAGTGCAGTAGTAAAAAATAAAAACTCTTTTTAGAATCTACAGAGGCTGGGAAATCTGTGTAATGCAAGTAGCCTTGTATAGTGGCGTTTTTAAGGTGGCCAGCTCGAGACAAAGACAAGTTCATCCTTGACAGTGGGATTATGTGTGACAGCTAGATATGGCATCACATGGTCTTCTTTAGCAAATCCATTTATTTAAAAAGACTTTATATAAGCATAGATCAAATGACTGTGTGAAGTCAAAGGGGTCACTAGCAAGGACAACTCTGGCGTTCCAGCTTTACAAAGCAATTTAGCATCTTTTAGCTTGTTGTTTCTGTTTCAAGCCGACAGCTGTTTTCACTGATAAACCTTTATGCTATCTTGGAGGTGCTAAAGTTTCGCTCTGTTGCATTTAGTACCTCCAGACTGCAGCCTTAGATATGATCAGAATCTGCTAGTAGCAATGGAAGCTACAGTACTATAAAGAAAGGTAATTATATAATGCAAATACATAGTCCCACTCTCCTTAAACATGGTGAGTTTTAAAGGCTGATTCTGATAATTGTTGGATTAGGTATCTCTGAATTACGTAAATTGCTAGAAGTATAATAAAGGGATTCAATATTTGACCAGTGGAATTATATCCTGGGAGAGCGAGGATGGCTTTCATAAGGGCAGTTAACATTTACCTACAATGTCCAGTAAATTCATTAACAGAATAAGCATATTTATTGTTAATAATTCAGGGCATTTCACAGGCATTTTGGGGTTGCAGTGAGGCGAAATTTTCAACACATGACCTATTGCATGTGGTACAGGTTACCCATAATTAAAAAAAAAAATTCTCTCTTACCTGTCTGCCAACACATTCTCACTCAGACTTCATCACATATCAACATTTGGTCATGGACTTTCCATGTCGAGATATGAAGTCCAAATTACCCTTGGTGGGTTGGTGGCAATGTTGTGGAACGGCGTGTCAGCTTTTGAAACCTTGCTTTTCCTTGCGACTGTTACTTCCTCTAGATAGTCAAGTTTGATCGTCTTCTCGGCGCTCCTGTGACTGGTCCCCGGCGTGGCCGATCCGAGGACCTCACTAAACCATCCAATCGGTAGTAGCGACCGGCGGTGTGTACAAAGGGCGGGGACTTAATCAACGCAAGCTTATGGCCCGTGCTTACTGGGAATTCCTTGTTCATGGGAAATAATTGCAATCCCCAGTCCCTATCATGAGTGGGGTTCAGTGAGTTACCCACGCCTCTCGGCGAAGGGTAGACACGCTGATCCACTCAGTGTAGTGGACATCTAAGGGCATCACAGACCTGTTATTAATCTCGTGTGGCTGAACGCCACTTGTCCCTCTAAGAATTTGGACGCCCACCGCAAGTGGCTGCGTAATTACTTAGCATGCCAGAGTTTCATTCGTTATCGGAATCAACACATAAATCGCTCCACCAACTAAGAGCGGCCATGCATCACCACCCACAGAATAGAGAAAGAGCTATCAATCTGTCAATCCTTTCCGTGTCCGGGCCGGGTGAGGTTTCCCGTGTTGAGTCAAATTTAGCCGCAGGCTCCACTCCTGGTGGTGCCCTTCCATCACTTCCTTTAAGTTTCAGCTTTGCAACCATACTCCCCCCGGAACCCAAAGACTTTGGTTTCCTGAACGATACCCGGCAGGTCATGGGAATAACGCTGCCGGATCGCTAGTTGGCATTGTTTTAAGGTCGGAACTACGACGGTATCTGATCGTCTTCGAACCTCCAGCTTATGTTCTTGATTAATGAAAACATTCTTGGCAAATGCTTTCCCACCCCTAGTGGCACAAGCCTTTTAAAATAAATGCACTATGTTTATACAACCTGCAAATAGAAGTTTTTTCCCTCAACAACAGATGCACATGGTTACATTTAGCCAACAGATGCACATGGTTGGGTTGAGACAACAGAAGAGCAGGGTTTGGCTTTACAGCCTTGCGGGAGACAAATACCAACCCAACAGCAATGTCTCTTTCCAGAAATCATGACCTAGTTAAGGCCTTTACATGAGTCAGTTTTTTTCGGGTGCATATGAAAATTAACAATATGTAATAAGAAAAGACACATTTCTTCCTTTGTCTACCTCCACTGGAGTTACCTATCTGGTTGTCACCACTCCCTCCCTGTCTGGCATTTGGCACCGTGGCTGCGTGTGGTCCACATCCTCTTCCTCTTCATCATCATCCACCTTAATTTTACTGTCTGACCTGTTGATAGTGAACTACCTAAGTTAGGAAATGGAAAATCTCAACCAATTCTTGGTCAAACAACTCTAAGGCTTTGAAATATGCGAAAAGCTCAGAAAGTAGAACCCGTTCTGAACATTTTACAAATGGACGAAAGTTTCTGAATCAGCGTGAAAACATGATTGACACAACATAAGGTTGTATTTACTTTTAGACGTGACAATTTCAGACAAAAAAAAATCCACAGATTTTGTAATGTCAATGCACGTTTCATTCTGCATGGTGATATGGTTGGTGGGTGTAGTTTGGTAGAGAGAAAATAGGTCCTACATGAAACTGCGTACAACAAGATCATGATTTCTGGGAAGAGACATTGCTGTTGAGGTTTTCAAATGTATTTTGTTGGCACTAGGTCTTTTGTGTTGGAGAGAAGGCAAACATCTCTACGGGGGACCAAAACAATCTAGATTGTGGCCTGGCCCTTTAAATGGGATTTTTTCGTAGTGACAAACTTAAGGAATACATCTAGTAAATTAATTAAATTAAAGAAAATCAAACTAAGTTAAATAAGCAAAAGTAAAAAAGAAAAGTTGATGTGTGCTTGGTAACAATAAAAGTTTAGTAGTACAAAGATCTGTTGCCAAGGCTTATCTCGTAAGGTGAAGAAAGAGAGTCCTTGATGTTCACTGCTATTTCTGCACAGCACTTTTCAGAGATCACCTGTCACGCCTGTCACTCAAACCGTGTGGGCGGGACTGTGATGCCTTTAACCTTCAATTTTTTTTCCCCTCTTGTTTGTTGATGAAACCTGAGAGGTTCTTTGTTCAGCTAACACTTCATCTCTTTTTTTTTTTTTTTTTTTTTTTTTTTTACACAAACTTCTTTTGCCTCAAACTGAAACATAAAACACATCGCTTCAAGGTGACCCCATTTAGACCCACACACATTTATTAAAAGCATATAGAAAGGATGTATTAACTCACACTGTAGCTTTATGTTCCCATCAGGTATATAGATCCTGGCCACCCCATATATGCATTTGTTAAATCCCCTTCCAGCCATCAGTCTCTATCAGCAGTGGTCACCTCTATGCCCTACAGGCTACATCCTGTTGGTATATTTCCATGAGTTGTTGGCCCAGGGAGCAGCACCAGGCACTGAGAACACTATATCAGTGTTTTCAATCATATTAAACGTCTAATGTAGACTTATCTGCTAGCTGGAGGCTACACTAGCTCAGGCAAAGCCTCTGTATACTGGCCTTTCACCAGTCCCAACTGGCTGATTAGTATTACCCCAGGGCCACAGAGTTCAGCACCTGGGCCAGTGCCATATACAGTACTAAGAACTGGCTGTTTATTTTCAAAGGTCAGGAATGCACCAAGCACAGACAGCCTGGTCTCACTCCCAGAGCGTCAGAATATGCCGTTTGGTCATTGTCTACGGCGGAACACCGTTTAGTTTCTGTGTGAGACTCACCAGGCATCATTGTTAGACGCTCAGAGCAACTTATGTAGTTTAAAGAACATGAAAGTCCACTTAGAGTTGGAGGGAGGTAAGAGGGATAGGTCCAACAAACACTGGACTTTGACCCAAGAAAAAGGCATTTGAGACCAACAAAAATTAACATCGGTTTTGGGGTTTGTGCCACTCAACGCCGGGTGTTTTTTAAGGGACATCCATGATCTTCTCCTAAGTATAGCCATGTATTTTTGTTGCAGAAACCTAATCGCTGACCCCTAATGTGATTCGCCTAATTTGACTACCGTCAACCATCGTCTTTTCCCAATCAAAACCAAGTAGTTCTGTTGCCTAAATCTAACCACCATCCCCCTGTGTGAGTCGTCTCACATGGCTACCGTTAACCATGATCTTTTCCGAAGCTTTACCAAGTAATCTTGTCGCTGGAGCTCTACCACCGGCCCCTGCATGCCAGACTGTTTCAAAGCCAGGTGTTTTTGAAGGACATCCATGATGTTTTCCTAACCATAACCAAGTCATTTTGTTGCTTAAACCTACCCACCAACCTCTTATGCGAGTTTCTTAACATGACTAACAAACCACAATCAACCGCTCTCTTTTCCTAACTATAACCAAGTCATTTTGTTGCCTAAACCTAACTGCCAACCCTTTCTGACTGCTGCCTTTGTGCTACTCAAAGTTGCTTGTTTTTTATCGACATCCACGTTCTTTTTCTCACCATTACCAAGTAGTTTTGTTGCCTAACCACCACCCTTACGTGATTCACTCCACGTGGCTACCATTAACCATGATCTTTTCTTAAGGATTACCAAGTACAGCCGACACCTTCTTGCCACATTGTTTTCGCCATATTGGGCCAGGTGTCTTTAAGAGAAATTTGTGATCTTTTCCAAACTATAGCCAAGTAGTTTTGATGTCTGAACCTAACCACCAACCCCTAATGTGATTTGCTTCACATGACTAACCTCAACCACAATCTGTTCCTAACCATAGCAAAGTAGTTCTGTTGCCTAAACCTAATTGCCAACCCCCTTTTTACTGCCACGTTTGTGCTACTCAAAGCTGGATGTCTTTTTAGCGACAACTAAGATCTTCTTCTCACCATTACCAAGTAGTTTTGCTGCCCAAACCTAACCGCCACCCCTTTAAGTGAGTTGCCTCACTTGACTACCGTTAACCGCTATCTTTTCCTAACCACCAGGTAATCTTGTTGCCTTAACTTAACCGTCGACCCCTTCTTGCCACCTTAATTGTGCCACTCAGCGCCGGGTATTTTTAAGGGACATCTGTGATCTTTTCTGAAGTATAACAATGTATTTTCGTTGCTTAAACCTAACAGCCGATAGTTGCCTCATGTGACTACCGTCAACAGTTATCTCTTCCTAATCATAGCCAAGGAGTTCTATTGCCATAACCGAACTGCTGATCCCGTCTTACCTTCTTCTTACAGTAGTGTTGCATTTGAGCTCCTCAAAGTTGCTTGTTTTTGTGCAGTCTTCGTCTAACCATTACCAAGTTGTTTTGTTGCCTAAAACCTTATGTGAGTTGCCTTACATGACTACCATTAACCCCAATCTTTTCCGAACAATAATTAAGTAGTTTTGATGCCTAAATATAACCATTGACCCCCAGTGTGAGCTGCCTAACATGACCAACGTCATTTGTACTCTTTTCCGAACCATATCAAATAGTTCTACTACCTAAAGTTAGTTTTATGTCACTCAAAGCCGGGTGTTTTTTAGGGGCATCGGTAATCTTTCCCTGACCATAACCAAGAAGTTTAGTTGCCAAAACCTAACCGCTGACCCCTTCTTACTGCTGCATTTGTGCTACTCAAAACCGGGTGTTTTTTAGCAACATCTTTAGCGACATCGTTCTTTTTCTAACCTTTACCAAGTACTTTTGTTGCCTAGACTTCGCTGCCGCCCCCTTACCTTGGTCACCTCACATGACTACCATTAACATCAATATTTTCCGAACCATAAACAAGTCATCTCATTGCCTAACCCAACCTCTAACCCATTATTTCGTGAGTCACTTTACATGACTAACGCCACGTTTAATCATTTCCGAGCTATAACCAAGAAGTTCTGTTGCCTAACTCGACCTCTAACCCCTTACATGAGTTGCCTTACTTGACTAAGATAAACCACGATCTTTTCCTAGCCATAACTGAGTAGTTCTGTTGCCTAGCCCAACATCTACCCCCTTTCGTAACGTCAGCGTCGATCTTTTCCTAGCCATAACCAAACAATTTTCTTGGCTAACATAACCTCCAACCTCTTACATGAGTCACCTCACATCTTTTCCTAACCACAACCAAGTAGCTCTGTTGCCTAAACCAAACCTTTGACCCTCTCTTACCACGTCGGGCTTCTGCCCAGGCAGCAAAATATGACAAGTAGGCATGAGATCATGTTGCACCAGAAATGCACAGATATTTTCATCACAAGTTATAAAGTTGTAAATATAAGAAGGGAGACTTTTCAGCATGAGTGATTACACATAACAGTGGACTCCTTTGTGTTTTTAAACTTTTAATTCCAATGATAGAGAATTAACTTTTGGTTATTCAAGCATGAGTGCAAAACATATTTTCTCGTTACTGCACAGTATTAGCTTGAGGCCACCTCCCTTCTTGGTTTAATCCTGCCGTTCTGTGTAGGATATACAATTTATGAAATCCTAGACATCATAGTTACTCATCCCTCCTCCTTGTCAGTCTCTCCTCTCTTCCCTATGGTAAGGTAATTCTGTTTTCTAACTGCAAATAAGATCTCTCCCTCTTCTTCTCCCATTTATCTCCCCGCTGTCTCCTCCTTACAACGCCGCTCTGATTTCCTCCTCTCCTTTCACCTTTCTCCCCGTGTCTCCCCTCCTCTCCTAAACAAAGTCAGCGTGGGTGTGATTGGGCCTGAATTTGCATTAACAAATCGCGCAGGCTGTTGCAGCTCGACGGCGGCACTTTTTTCCGGATGATTCAGCTTCAGGTGGGTGTGCGTGTCTGTCTCTGTCACATCGACGCCGGGAGTGTTTGTGTGTCGACTTCCCTCTGCGGGCGTCCTACTTCCCAGCCACCAGTCAGACCCACACACATACCCAAATGTGTTTGACGTATTAATGCTTTTGGAAATATTAGCACGCTTGCTGCTGCCAAGGATTACTCCATCTGCAACAGCCCCTTCCAACCCTAATGAGAATTCATGTTACATTTTAAACAGCCAAGAAGACGTCGGCTGCCTCACTATCATCCTTTCACTCCTTTCAGCCGCGTATTCCTATTTGACTCTGAGGTGCCAAATTCAAATTCATTTCAGCGAGAAGAAAGTACATTCTAAAATACCTATGAAGCAAGAGAATGCACTTAATCCAGCAAATATGCGCACTGTGTTAGTTTTGCAGTTTAATGGAGCAACTGTGTTATTCAGATAGGCTGGTCTCGAGGTTTGTACAAATGAGAAATGGCAAATGAGCGTGAAGAACGGGCAAAGTTTCAACTCGCATGACGACTTAAAAGTACACTCGGCTTTCCAAAAGAGATCCAAGCGCGGCTGTGTTTATGAATATTAGTGTGGGAGGAGTGTGAGTGTGCACGCTTGCATGTGTGTGTGCGCATTGTAATGAACAATAAATACTCCCTGAGAAGTTCCGTGTATTAATAAGCCTGTGAGTCTCAATATGCTTCAGTGTGTGTGTCTACATAGGTGTGTCAGCTGAGAAAATAAAAGACACACGGTGGCAGATCTCCGCCATGTGCTGCTCTGCTCTCGCTCTGTTTGTTTGGGATTTTTTTTTTCAAAGCGTGAACAATCAGCAGGACACTGACGTGGTATGATAAAAGCGGAGGAGAGGAAATGAAAATGAGAGCTGATGTGAAAGTAAACATTTGATTTCATCGACATTAATGCTCACAAATGAATTCCCTACGTTATTATTAATATTTGCGGCTCGTTTTCTTTCTTCCTTTTTCCTTACTCAGCTTGTGTTGGCTGTGTGTACCTGCATGGTGTATACTCTGGCTCTGTGCTGCCAAGGGACTGGAGTAAAATGGGTGACATTTTCAGCAAAATTGCCCAGTAAGTTGCCTTAAATGACACCTAATTTACCTGGAAGAGTTTGCATTTTTCCTGTCCTGCTGACACATTTGTTGCCTTGTCACCAAAAGCACTACCAGCTGTATCGCATCTGGCCATCTCTCATGACTCTAGTAGCTGTGTAAATGAGACTGAAATTTGTGAAATTGCAACAAGAAATCTTGAACTAGATGATATCTTTCCAGGTTACAGTGAAAGCCTCATCTCCTCCTCCAGCTTCAGACAATGACTGTATTTTTGCCCTTATTCCAAAAAAGACAATATTCCTGCTAAGCTGTTTATATGGCAAATAAAAATGAGTATTCCACTAATGTTCCCATGTAATGCAGCTGTGCATATTAAATACGCATCCTGCGAAATTAACATAAATTCAACTAAAACGCCAGCGCATACCCAAAATAAACCAAAGCTGTTCTTCTATTTTTAGTATATGTTCATGCATTGTCTCACTTGAAAGGTAAGGGAAGTTTTTTTTCCCCCAACAGTCAGAATCAAACGCTTCTGTCTGTCACTGAGTTATATAACTTTCAGCACACTGAAATAAAAGTTTTTCATCATTGCCTGAATATTCTCCTGTAAAATAAAAATGTTGCAGATGACTAGAACTGGGAAAGACCATGAAGCTTTATATATACAGTACAGGCCAAAAGTTTGGACACACCTTCTCATTCAATGCGTTTTCTTTATTTTCATGACTATTTACATTGTAGATTCTCACTGAAGGCATCAAAACTATGAATGAACACATGTGGAGTTATGTACTTAACAAAAAAAGGTGAAATAACTGAAAACATGTTTTATATTCTAGTTTCTTCAAAATAGCCACCCTTTGCTCTGATTACTGCTTTGCACACTCTTGGCATTCTCTCCATGAGCTTCAAGAGGTAGTCACCTGAAATGGTTTCCACTTCACAGGTGTGCCTTATCAGGGTTAATTAGTGGAATTTCTTGCTTTATCAATGGGGTTGGGACCATCAGTTGTGTTGTGCAGAAGTCAGGTTAATACACAGCCGACAGCCCTATTGGACAACTGTTAAAATTCATATTATGGCAAGAACCAATCAGCTAACTAAAGAAAAACGAGTGGCCATCATTACTTTAAGAAATGAAGGTCAGTCAGTCCGGAAAATTGCAAAAACTTTAAATGTGTCCCCAAGTGGAGTCGCAAAAACCATCAAGCGCTACAACGAAACTGGCACACATGAGGACCGACCCAGGAAAGGAAGACCAAGAGTCACCTCTGCTTCTGAGGATAAGTTCATCCGAGTCACCAGCCTCAGAAATCGCAAGTTAACAGCAGCTCAGATCAGAGACCAGATGAATGCCACACAGAGTTCTAGCAGCAGACCCATCTCTAGAACAACTGTTAAGAGGAGACTGCGCCAATCAGGCCTTCATGGTCAAATAGCTGCTAGGAAACCACTGCTAAGGAGAGGCAACAAGCAGAAGAGATTTGTTTGGGCCAAGAAACACAAGGAATGGACATTAGACCAGTGGAAATCTGTGCTTTGGTCTGATGAGTCCAAATTTGAGATCTTTGGTTCCAACCGCCGTGTCTTTGTGAGACGCAGAAAAGGTGAACGGATGGATTCCACATGCCTGGTTCCCACTGTGAAGCATGGAGGAGGAGGTGTGATGGTGTGGGGGTGTTTTGCTGGTGACACTGTTGGGGATTTATTCAAAATTGAAGGCACATTGAACCAGCATGGCTACCACAGCATCCTGCAGCGACATGCCATCCCATCCGGTTTGCGTTTAGTTGGACGATCATTTATTTTTCAACAGGACAATGACCCCAAACACACCTCCAGGCTGTGTAAGGGCTATTTGACCAAGAAGGAGAGTGATGGAGTGCTGCGGCAGATGACCTGGCCTCCACAGTCACCGGACCTGAACCCAATCGAGATGGTTTGGGGTGAGCTGGACCGCAGAGTGAAGGCAAAGGGGCCAACAAGTGCTAAACACCTCTGGGAACTCCTTCAAGACTGTTGGAAAACCATTTCAGGTGACTACCTCTTGAAGCTCATGGAGAGAATGCCAAGAGTGTGCAAAGCAGTAATCAGAGCAAAGGGTGGCTATTTTGAAGAAACTAGAATATAAAACATGTTTTCAGTTATTTCACCTTTTTTTGTTAAGTACATAACTCCACATGTGTTCATTCATAGTTTTGATGCCTTCAGTGAGAATCTACAATGTAAATAGTCATGAAAATAAAGAAAACGCATTGAATGAGAAGGTGTGTCCAAACTTTTGGCCTGTACTGTATCTATGTGGGAGTTTACTACATATAAAAACACCTAAGATTTGTTTACCATTTGTGTACATTTATAACAGTCTATGATGACAGTAAAGGGTTAACAATTTCTGTGGAGCTGTGGGTTGTTATTGACTACAAGACCCATGAGCCTTTGTGAGATGGACCAATTGCAAGCTCTTTAAATACCTCTAAACTACAGGAAATATGTCCCTTCAGCTCAGGCCCTGAGCCCTGGGCCTGAGCTGAAGGGACACATTTATGGGTAAATGGGAAGAAGACTTTGTATTCAATGCAGAGAATAATGTTTTTGCTCATCATATTATATGGTGCTATGGTCGGGTGATGAAAATGAATTATTACAATTCCATCAATATCTTAATAGCACAAATTCTAATATAAAATTGTCACTTGACTACAGCAAAACTGACATTAACTTTCTGGATCTGAATATCTCTAAGACTGCGGATGGACAGCTACATACTTCAATCTTTAGGAAACAATCAGATAGAAATACGATTCTCCATGCAAAATTGTTTCATACAAAATCCCTTATAGAAAATATTACCTTTGGCCAGTTCCAGCACTTGAGACGCATCTGTGATCAGGCATCAGATTATACTGAGAAAAGTGAGGAGATGGAAGCTCGTTTTCTTGATAGGGGCTACAAAAGACAGACGGTCAAACAGGCAAATAACAAAGCCGGAGCCCTTAATAGGGACTCTTTGCTTCAAAGAAAACCTGTGAGGGAGGCACCTAAAGGTGTGTTTTTTACAACTAAATATAGCACAGAAGCCTTCAAAATTAAAAATATCATTAAGAAAAAATGGAACATAATTGAATGTGATAACACTCTGAAGGACATTTTCCCTGAACCCCCTGTTGTGACCTTTAAGAGGGCACCTACTTTGAAAGACAGAGTGTCTCATAGTCATTTACCAGCTGCACGTCCTAATAACTGGCTCAAATCTGAACTTAAGGGCTATTACAGATGTGGCCATTGTCCTCATTGTAATAATATTGTTAAATCTAAAACCTTTGAAGTTAGAAATAAAACATATCGCATTCATCATTTTATCAATTGTAAAACCACCTTTGTGATTTACCAACTTGAATGTCAGGTATGCCGAATCTTTTACATTGGCCGTACTAAATGCAGGTTACACGATAGACTTGCAAAACATAAGTATGCGATCAGGAAATCAGGTAACCTGGACTACCCTATGGCTAAACATTTCAAAGAACATCATGGCAATGACCCCTCCTCTTTGTTGGCTATGGGTATTGACCATATCCCTGAGACAGATAGAAGAGGGGATAGACAGAAACGTCTAAATCAAAAAGAGGTGGAATGGATTTTCAAATTGAAAGCTACAGTACATCCAGGAATTAATGAGGACCTTGACCTTACTCCATTTTTATAAATTAATACTTCCTATGTAAAGGTTCCCTGCTTCGTATATCTGTTTGCATATATTTAGTGTCTTTTTTTCTTATTTTCTTTTTTTCTTATTTTGGTTGTCTCTCTTTTTTGTGTTTTATGTATATATTCGATTAATTTTCATATGTTACTTCTGCTTCTGAATGCAGTCTATGTATATATATATTTTTTGTTCTCCTTATAGAATTTGACCTATTGATGGTTTATTGTGATTTTTTCCTAATTATATTTGTTATATTCTCATTGTTTGCCTTCTGGCCCTATAATGCAGGTTTCTATTCATGAGTGCATTGTGTAAAGGGAGTTTTGCTTATATGCCTGCAGTCTGGCAAACGGAGTGCTGATTGGCTCCACCCATGTCTGAGTAGGGCCTCATTTAGGCCACCTGTGAACCCTGCAGCTTTATGTCCTGATGAAGGCCAGTGAGCATGGCCGAAACATGTTGGTGATTTTAATGTTCATCATGAACTAGCCATTTAATAAAGGCCGTTTAACTTTTGCACCAGAGAAGAGTTGCCTTGGATTTTGTTTTTTCAAGATGTACTGCACTTCCTGACCAAAGAGCACCTTCCTGGTTACCATGATACTGCAACCCACATGAGCGCTTCATCTGCTGTTGTCTTCAGGCCCTGGGCTATTGGGAGCTCCTATTGGCTCAAGTGAGGTGTCAATGGAAAGGTCAGGAGCTCGACCCCCATTTTAAGGTATGCCAGTTGGTTTGTTTACATGGAAAAAAGGGAAAAATTATGAATAATATGTGGAAAAATATGAGCGTTTGAAACCATGCAGCGGCAGTTCATGGATATTTATGAATGTAATAATGTGTTTGGACTAAATATATTGCCGGACTCCGATCGTCTGGACTACTGGCAGAGTGTGAGAAATAAAATGGGAGCTGTTTGAGCCGTGATTTAGTCTGGAATAATCTGGATAAAATGCTACATATGGAATAAGGCCTAATTGGAATATCCAAGAGGAATATGCTGTTTTAATGACCAGCGGAATTATAATGGAATGGATAGATCCTATTTCCAGTCTTTGCCTCTCCCCATCTCTCCACTAGATACCTTCAAGCTTTTCCCGCACTTTTCCAGTTACCTGATCCTCCCTGCAGACCTGTCGCTTATTAAACCACACATATGCCTTGTTCCCTTATTTAGCTCCAGTGTATAAAAACCAGCTACTTGCTCAGGTCTGTTTGCCAAATCAGCATTGCCTTGCTGCCACTGTGTTTTTGTAGCCATCGTTCACTTGTTGTTCCTGTTACCCTGTTTGTAATCATATCTGCCTCCTTGCCTTTGTTTGCTTTGTAGCTGCCAGACATTAACCTGTTCCCTTTTATTCCGTCTGCTTTGGTTTTAGTCTGCATTTGGCTCCACTTCCTGTTGCCTCGTACATTAACTGTGACAATACAGGCCAAAATCAATGTGAAAAACTCCAAAATCCACAGGTGAAACAAATTTATGCTGTGGTGCCATTCTTAAGAATCTGTTCTTCCAGTATCTTTCTCACATTTCAAACTGAAATTTTATATTTGTATGCCTCTGTGCTGGTGATAGCCATAGCCAGAGGCATTATGTTTTGGGGTTTTACACATGTTCATCAGTCCAACTGTCCCATTCTCATGAATAAGATATCCCAATAATGCCTCAGGGGAATTTCTTTAAATTTGGCACAAATATCCACTTGGACTCAATGATGAACTGATTAGATTTTGGTGGTCAAAGGTCAAGGACACTGTGACCTGGTCCATCTCATTCTCATGATTGCAATATCTCAAGAACGTTTTGAGGGAATTTCTCCCAGTTTGGCACAAACGTCCACTTGGACTCAGTGATGAACTGATTAGGTTTTTGGTGGTCAAACGTCAAGGTCATTGTGACCCTGCATCTGTCTAATTCTCAAGAACATGATATCTCATGAAGGCCTTGAGGAACTTTACTCAAATTTGGCACAAACAACTACTTGGATTTAAGGATGAACTTATTAGACTTTGGTGTTTATAGATGAATGTCACTATGACCTCAAAAAACAAGTTTTTGGCCACAACTTAAGAATTCATTTACATATTATGAAAAAAATTAACATAAATGTCAAAAAGGTTAAAATGATAAAGTGATTACATTTCGTATCCAAAGGGTCAAAGGTCAGCTTCACTGTGACATCATAATGTTCTGCAAAAGCACTTCTCCAGCCATTATTCGCTTATTCTAACCTTGAAACTGTGCTGATTGTGTAGATCTTCTTAGCTGCCAGGTTGAAAATGTGAGTGATGCATTCATGTCTGAATGAATATACAGCTTCTTTGCTGCAACATCCATATTTGAATTCATTGTGTGTTGTCATGGCTACGTATGAGTCTGGACAGACATGGATGTAAACTGCAAGTACAATGTGACTGGTTCACAGAGGCATACAACCACAAAGCAGTAACTCTAGTTTGTTCTTGACATATTTTATTCAGTGGTGGGGTGAAGGAAAGTACATTTACTCAAGTACTGTACTTGAGTGCAAATCAGAGGTACTTTTACTTAACTTAAGCATTTCTATAATGATAATGTGGCATAGTCCTTTCAGTAAAGGATCTGAGTACTATTTCCACTGCTGACTTTATTTGAAAAATACTGAATATTGTACTGTCCTCTTGTAAGATAAGTAAGAAACGATTCCCTTAATATCAAAATAAGTAATGAGTGAGTCCTAAATGTCTGAATCTACTCATGAAAAACGCAAAAGGCATCCAGACTCCTTTAAATTGTTTCACATTTCATTATAAATGTATTAAATACATCTCTTTGAAGTTAGTCTAGCCTCAATTCCCCTGAAATACCTAATTCACATACCCTTCACTATGACTCTCCCAACTGATCTTAGATGCATCCTGTTTCCTTTTGATCATTAAAACGTCTCCAGAATTTGACTGCAGTTCACTCGAGACAAATGCAATTGATTGGACATGATTTAGGAAGGCACACAGTCTTCTAAATTCAGCCCACGCTCATTCAGTTCATCTAAGAGCAAACACAAAGCTTTGAAACCTCCAAGATAGAATCATGTCAAGGTATTGTTCCAGGAGGAGTACAAAGATTTGCTCAAGCAATAATCCCAGCACAGCAGGCTCTGTTGTGAAAAGGTAGCACCATGATTCAGACTGGGGAGGTGATCAAGAACATAATGGTAACCTTAACCAAGCTTCTGAATGCCTCTATCTGCAGAGATGGAAGAATCTGCCAGAGGGAAACTCATCTGTAGCTCTCCATCAATCAGGACTTTACGATGCAGTGACCAAATGGGAGCAGCTCCGGAGTGAAAGGCAGAGAGCGCTCACCTAAAGCTTGTAAAGCAGCCTCTGAGAGAACTTGGCAAAACATTTTACAGTGTGCTTTTAGGCCCCATTTACTCCACATCAAACTCTGTTTACAAGGGGGCACTATTGCAAATGTGAAACAAGCTGGATAAAGCCTTCTGATGTATTGTGATGTCACTTGAGTCAGCATCAGTTGGTCTGAAAATCTGGGGGTGTAGTGTCATGCCGGCGTTACACCCAACAACTTTTCAAGATATTTTACTGTTGCAGACAAATTTCCAATGTCAGAATAGAATCATGACAGTTTTGCAAGAGTTTGTGCACACTCCTGCAATCTCAATTGTTTGGTTTCAGTAGGTCATAAAACTCAGTCCAAGCTGTCTTAAATCGGTCTTCTTTTGTTGTGAGGTTCCAACAAAATCGAACATGTTTTGTATTATTGTACGTTTTTAGTCTTGGCTCATGCCAATACTGAAATTCAATGACATAAACATTGTCAACAACCAAACAAGAGGCAGCAAACAGGGTAGCAATGGACATGAAGGGGGCTCAGGGTGCCCATTGTTCCGATGCCCCAAAATTTAGATGTCCTTTTAGTCCAAAAACTGTCCCATAGGACCAAAAGCCCATTTCTTAGACAGCCAAAAACAAAAAACCATTGCTCTTAAGTCCAAGACAATCCAGTCACCAGGAAAAAAAAAATTTACGTTTCTGTAAACCACAGATTCATTACATTTGTGGTGAATGTGTGGTTAGCTAGTGGTTGGCTTAAAACACCCATGGAAAAGCAAGGACAGGCAAAGTCAGGTTGGTGAAAAACACTAGGGTCAGGCCCACCATCAGTGGCGGTCAAAGGGTACAGATGACCCCAGCCCAGAGCTGAAGGTCGAGGCCGAGTAATTTTTAGCAATTAAAACTTGCTGTATCTGGCTCAGACTTTAAGCTATGGCAAGTAAGACATTGAATTAAACTGCAGAAACAAAGGCATCCATTTGTACCAACCAAGTTAGGCTATCTTGTCAGAAAGGGGGACAAATAATGCTCCAAAGTTATGCTAAATTTTGGCGAGAGAAAAAGGAAATCAAAATGGTAATTTAAATATTTCTGCATACTGTCGTCCCCAAACAGTGTCACATTATTTCAGTTCTGCACACAATTTGACTAATATTTGATTAAATTAGCCTTGAAGTTGACCCTTCGCTAAGCCCCGCCACCCTTAGTTACTGTTGCCACATCCGTCAAGCTTTCGCTACTAGCGTAAGAAATATGGAGTTTTCAGCGATATCAATGAGAGATATTCCAAAGGAAATAACATCAAATTTCTGGAAAAACTATTCGGACATATCAGAGAGAAGCCGACAGAAAGGTCTTCAATATGCATGTGAGAGCTACATTCACAATATCATCTGCTGGAGTTATGTTCCCTCCTTGGGGCAGACAAATAAAAGGGAGAGCAGCTAGCACACAAAGCTAGCGTTAGCTAAAGTTAGTTAGCATCTTAACTTGGAACAAACGTAGGTGTTTTTATTGATCTTTGCTGGATTCAGCTGTTCGTGTGGTCTTCCACACTGTTTTAGCCATATCTTCCTTGGGTCTTGGGCTTGGGGAAGGGGAAAAATTCAACACCACCTTCGATACTCTTTGGGTATCAGATGTCGGACTTGCAGGTACCGTATGCACACCACTTCGGCATATTAGCTTCTGCTGAAAGCTCAACAGACCTCTCGGTTGCTACACTTGGTTGCTAACGTAGGATTGGACAGGGACTGTTTAAGGGAGAGGCTTAGCGAAAGGTCAGTTGAATGAATAAATTAAGAAAAATATTTGCTCACTCATTGTTGGATCTTATAATTCATGACCTTGCAGTAATTTCTCCTGTCATGTGACTACCTCTGCTTTTCAAAATAAGAAAACAAGAAAACAAGGTCTAACAGTAGATACAAGTAGACACAAAATACATGTGAAAATATGATTCACTGGATTATATTTGCAGGAAATATATAAAAAAAATGAAGTATAGGGACACCCCCCCCCCCCCCCCCCCCCCCGGATATTGGGTGTGGATGAGGGGCCCACTTTTGAAATTGCTGTCCCCCTGCCCAGATTCTCAAATGGCTGGCCTGACCGGGGTTGAGTGGTGAAAATACAGCTGGGAAACGCACAAAGGGTCAGTAAAAACACTCGGGGTCAACAGCTCAAGTGCGGCTGTAAAACTGAAACTAACTGCAGGGAGTGTGTGTTCTGACAAACAGGGCTGCAGAGCATTTGACGTTTTGTTTTTGTTAAAACGGGCTGTTGGAGAAATGGGCTTTTGCCCCAATGGGACATTTTTTGGAGAAATGGTGCCTTGTAATTTTGGGCCATCGCGACAATGGCATGGCACCCTCTTGCACTGTGGAAAAGGAAGGGAAACTGGTGGAGTTGTGGAGAGAGCAGGAGTCCATTTTTTAATTCAGCATGTACCATATTCACCAGTCAGCACTTATTCCCATGTTCTCCTCACACTTTAATGGCATAGCTAACCAAAAGAGACTGGTCGCAAGTTGAGACGACGAAATCCAAAATTGTAAAGTCTGTATGCAAATGATGCAGAATTGACAAGAGTCGTTTGACATATGATGCCTTTTATCTTGTGAATTTTTAATATGTCGTATTTGCTAAAGGAAGTTTGGTGTAACTTTTTCCACCAGGAGCAGGATGAGAAATAATCTCAAAAGGAATCGAGTTGTAGTATTGAAAATAATGCCCCTGCAAGCTCCCCAGTCTTTGCAAAGTCTTGTAGTATATGACTAAAAACTCACATTGTCTTCAGATGTAAGAAGTTGTCAGACTTTGATCTTTTTAAAGTAGTTTCAAGACTTCTTGTGGATGGAAGGCATTAGAAAGAAGTGAGTGTACCTGACCTCTGCAGCCTGCTCCTCATCTCTGTTTCAGGCTCGAGGCTGCATTAGCTCAAATAGTGAGTGGAGTTGCATGGTGGATAAAATAGGTGTCAGGTTTTGACAAGAAAGTTATATTTATTGATATTGCTTTCCTGCCACATAGATTTCTATACTGTTATTTTGTTCAAACTGTCCATCCTGAGTCTAAGCGTATTTTTTGCACTACTCAGACTGCAGGTCAGACCACCCCACGTTCTCCACTGAGCCAGTACACTGAGCCAAATCTAGAAGTGTCCTCGAAGGAAACCTGCTGTAGAGCGCCCACAGCTTGAGACTGGCATGCAGACTCAACTTTTAGGACAACAATTACCTCGAGCACCCAGCCAAGTCGAGGCTGGAGAGGCTTCAGGACAACAATTCTGTGAATGTCCTCAAGTGGCCCATCTTCAGCCTGGACTTGAACATGTTTGGAGAGAGTTGTAGATCACAGTGCAGGGATGCTCAGTCACAGAACCCCGGGTTAAGTCCCAAACGTTGACTTAAGCGAGGATTTCAAGAGCACTAAAAGGGCTCCATTCTGATTATACCGAAAAGATTATATTCAGTGATAAATTTTCTTAAACAAAAACTATATCTGTCCTTGAGATCTCCCACATTAATCTCCATATGAAGCGCCTCCTGTGTGGCCCTGGCTCCAAGGTTGTGTTTTTTTTCTAGCTGTTGACCAACTTTGCCGCACAGAAATAAATTAATGACAAAATCTCAGAGGGAGCTTCCTAAAATAAAAAGAAAATCAGGGGGAAAAAGAGACAAGGTTTTCAGCTTCTCAAAGCAGCAGCATTTGACAGCTCGAGATGAGACTGGCCTCTTCTTTTTCTTTCACCTCTGCTATTCATTCCCCTTATTGGGCTTTTCTCTCTGATCTGTCTCTTTTCGCCAACTCTTTTCTTCTCTCCGCAGCGTAAATGACCCTGGAGGGTTGGCAGGCTGTGAGCAGAAGCTAGTCAATCAAGATTTGAGAAGGGAGGGAGAAGATCCAAGACATCATGCTGGATTTCAGACTGCGCACGCGGGCACCGCGGAGCGCATGCATGTGTGTGTGCGTGCTCCGGCGGGGGGCTGTCAGGACAGGTTGGCCTGACACAGGAGTCGGTTTCAGAGGTTGCCTAGGAAATGAGGCGGAAACGATTCCGCTAACTCCGTTCTTAAGACAGACAGGGAAAGTGACTTTGGGGAGTTAACAACCACTCTCACAAAGGACAGGCTGAACCCAAGTTTGAAAATGTTTTATTTATATATTTTTAGATTTTTTTTTCTCTGCTATGAGAGTTTGGAGGAATGACCTAGACTTGGAGAGAGAATTTGTAATTACCTTCGGAGCATGACGTTTATCTCATTTCGACACCTTGCCTGCATTATACATCCTGGAGACAAAGCAAATTTAAAATGCATGGTGGTCTGGCACCTTCCTGGGGTTCAGGAGGGTGTTGTTACACAGCAGTAAGTGGAGGAATGCAGCTGGCAGAGACCGTCTGGTTTATGGTTATTCAAGTGTTTTCATCCGGATGACTTGATTTGATGTTCCTCCCGATCTGGCTTGTCAGTGGTTTTCGGAATCTTCAGGTTATTCACATGGCTGGTCGAAATAAAAAGGTTAGCTGAGGTCCGAGGGATGTCATCGGAAGTGACGGGGCATCCGTCTTCAAGTTAATGAACTCCGGGAGAAATCCAGGTTTACTCCACATAAGTGAAAGAGGCTGAATCAAAATATGATTAAAAGCTAATTAAACACACCATTAAATCGGCAATGAATGTGGTTGCCTGTCGTGTACAATGAGGTTCATGTATCACACCCAGCTGTCCGGCTAAGCGTGGGCCCGCTTCATTTGTCACCCTGCCATGTGGCTTCAGTGTGATGTCAGCATCTACCGGAACAGTTTCTCTGATGAGCCGCTTTCTGACTGATATCTGTTTTTTATTCAGACGCATTACAAAGACACACAGATGCCGCAAATCAATTCTGTAACATTTCTGCATGTGCTGGAGTACATCCATATTGTGTTTCCTGGACGTTTTCCTTTGATCAGCTGCTTTTTGAAAGTATAAATCGATCCATCCCGGGAAGAATCAAATGAAAACCTTCCTTTTATCAGTGCAAAATATGTAACCTCTGTGCTCAGAGAATAATTTCTACCCGCCTCAATCCATACCCTCGTGTATAGATCTACGCAGGGTGTTTTGGTAACTTCATAATGTATAGCACACAGCACGCTTTCCTTTCAAAAATTAATACAGTTCAGAACAACTCGCATGCAACAGAAGACAGCTCCTTTTGATGTTGTGATACATTGCATCTTTGATCCTGCCATACATTTATAGTAATGACCAAATGTAACCAAACGAGAGCAAATTGATGGCCAATCCAAAAACACACATAAAGTATTTGTGGATTCTTTGATTTCCATTCCTAACCTGAAGTGTCAATCAAGACTAAAGACATCCATGTTTGCAAAGGCAGTTAATGTTTTGTTTAACTCTGCCTTTGTTTTTTAAAGTTCAGTTCAGTCTAATAATTTTGGGTTTTATTTTTACCTGTTTGGTTGAAATAGCTCCAGAAGGTCCCAGCTTTGGATATCGATAATAGTCCTGTTCATTTTGTCATGGTTCGGAGAGGACAGAGAATGTAGCTGAACAAAACTTTCAAATAGAGCAGGGTCAGTTGGGACATTTTTTTTTACCAACATGAAATCTTGAAAAGTGATAAAAAATAATTTAATCCCAGAAGAGATACACTTGATCAAGTTTTTTGTAAGAGTCCAACCCAGACATGAACAGCAAAATTTTGTAAAATGTACAAGAAGTGCATTTCCCCCCAAAGTCCACCTTCCAGAGATGGTTGGGGATATTGGGTATGATCTGTTGGGACACCTTGTTCTGGGCTAAAAATACTTTAATCAAGAGAGACACGTTTTTTATAGTCAACGGAATATTTATGAACGTGCACATAAGAATGAAAAATGTGGAAGGTACTTTGACGATTAGAATATGAGAAAAGGATAACGGCCTTTTTACCATCTTTACCAAGAGTGTCTCTCCGTTAGTTTGGTGCTACAGTATTTACACTGAATCATTCAGCATAACGTTTGCCAACCTTTGTTATCTCTGCCATTACAGATAAGTTAATGAAGCGAAGCTCCAGAAGTTAACGTTAGCTTAACTAGAGCCCTTTGGACAACAGCTAACAATGATGTACGATCACCAAAGTACAAAACTAGAACAAAATAAGCTAATGAACTCCCAGCAAACAAGGTGACATGATAAACAACACAGCTAGGAGCGAACGTTAGGCTAACTTTAGCTAACGTTAGCTAGAGATGTTAAAGATAACGTAGACAACTGGACTTGCTTGCGTTTCTTGAAGACGTTTCGCCTCTCATCCAAGAAGCTTCTTCGGTTCTAAAACGTCTTCAAGAAACACAAGCAAGTCCAGTTGCCTACGCTATTAGCACTTACGACTTATTCACGAGTTGATGCTGTGGTCTACCGCACAACTTTATCCAAAGGAGACAATTTTCTCGGTTAAGATCTGGTTTAAGAAAGCCTCAGGATACCTTGTGTCGGAGTTGCATGTACCCCATGCACATTGTTGGCCATTTTTAAACTTCAAATCTTAGAAAAAGCTCATAAAACCGAAGGAAACTGACTTTCTGTAATGCATTTCAATGGACGTCCAGGCAGAGAATGTCCGAGTGTATGGGAATGGCTATACGCACTGTGATTGGCTCATCGCATTCGAGGGCGGGGCTTAGCCATAGGTCAGTTGGCTGATAGAGATTGTGGCAAAGTTTGACTGGAGAATTGTGAATGGATGAGCACAAAGAAAGTCTTTCTGATTGAACTTACGCTGAGCTTCATATAATTTAAATAATAATGTATGAAAAAGACATTCAGTCTAAATTTAAACAAGTTTTATTTACAATGCCACTTGTTTAACTTAATTTCAGTGGCACCAATCAGCTCAGTGCTACATTTAGCTTAGCGTTTCGCTTAAAAAAAAGTCAGAAAAAAAAGTCAATCACAACAACTTGAGCGTTAAAATAAAGGTAAATAGTTGGCATTCAAACTGTGCTCAGGGGTTAAAATGTAGGCTTACATAGAGTTTATTAACTCGGCTTAGCAGTTTAAATCTCTTAATAGATTTAACATTTATTCACTGACTTCAAAGTGGGTCTTATTTGATTAGGAAAAGCCTTGGTCTTGTTTTTGTCTACTTGTTGTTGATTTGTAACGAGATCGGAGCTTTAAACAGTATCATCCTAATCGCTTGTCTCAACTGTCCCAGGGAGAGCAGACAAATTTATTGGATAATGTACCACTATTAATGATTGGCATGACATGCCAATATGCATTCTATCCCTTCCCTCTTGCAAGGTTATAATTAGATGTGCAGCAGGAGAAAACATTCTATACCTGTAAATGTTCTTCAGTGAGGCGTCACTCAAGCCTGTGTGGGCGTTCGGCTTCACCAGGTTGTGCTGACCATCTTCTAATCTTCACATTACCAGAAAGTTTCCATCCATACACAGACAGAGCCATCTGTCACTATGCCACACTCAAACTGTTGAGAGGCGAGTCCTTTATGCTGCTGAAAATTCGGTGGAGCGAAGCAGACGAACAAAGCAGCGTAAGGTAGACAGAGAAGTGTTGCTGGGTTTGAGTCCAAAGTTGTTCTCTACAAAGACCAGGAGGGTTGGATGACTTGTTTTTTTTTTGCTCTAAAATTATGAATTTGTGTACTAAGTTGCTCATTTCCGTCGCCAGTGTTCCAATTTTGTTCCCTCATTTTGCTCAGCACTTGCAAAGTAATTTCCTTGTCCCCTGGACATGCTATGAGCTGCTTAGAATGTTTTGTTGTTGTTGTTGTTGTTTTGATTTGGGAATTAAATACACTGCATGCATATATTTCAGTTTTCAGCATGGCATCTGTTGTGCTTTGTAGGATGAGATGCTTTCACTCTATAGCTTTTGATGTAAAGTGTGAAGGAAATGGACTTTGCGCAAGGAAAGACTGAAGGAATTTTCATAGAGTATATTAAACTTGGATGTGAATTGATCCCACAAATACTACATTCGAAGGCCTAAACAAAAAGCCACAGACCATCATATTCCATTTCATCAAATGTGAAGTCAAAATGAGGCTAAGAATAAACGGGTGTCGGAGCTGAATGCTAATATTAGACGATGTTAACATGCTGACGTTTAGCAAGCACACTGTTTATCGATGGTGTGTCAGAGTAAAGCCGTTAAAATTGGTTGTCAACACATTACTTGCAATGATGTGATGTTTATATCAAATTCAGACCTAGCCATCCATGACTACAAACACATTTCTGCATATCAGCCAACGCTGATCTCGTCTGTTGTGATGGACTTTGTGCACCGTGACTACATGGCATGACGACAGATAAGATACAGCTCCATTCATTTGTTGTTTCAGTTGTTTTTGAAGAGAACGCAGCACCAATAACCGTACAACTGCATAAATCCATCCGGATCACTCTGGACTGTCTGTCCTTAAAATATGTTTATGATACTTATTGCAAACTATGGCGCCAGTTATAGTACATGCATGTTTAAACAGCTGGTGCTGCCCACTACACAAAACTTCTCCTCAGAGCTTACCCAGTCATCACGTATAACTTTATGTCAATAAAGATAAAATATTCATTTTGATGCATTGACTCAGCACCTGTATGCAGGTAGGCTATGTAAGCTCAGTATGCTGTTACAGAAAAGTCAGTGACCCCACCACCTCTGCTACATAGGAGCACGCCACACAAGCTTGTGGTGTTTTGCATCTTTTTGAGGTTTTTGTGCCTATTTCGCGGCCATTTTGTGTCTCGTTGTGGTTGTTTTGTCTTTTTGAGGCAATTTTGAGTACAAGGGGGAAAAGGGGCAGTATGTGTGGGATTGAGTCAAAATAAATAATGCATCAAACTTATAACAACACACCCACCATCACATTTGACTTGTCTGAGCCTTGTTACACACAGTGTGTGGTTTAAATCATATCGAGTTGAGGTGATGTCTGTTTAACCCTGAGTGGTTTGTTTTTATAGTCTGAAGTCAGCTGATCGACCTGCTGCTTGCTGCGGAGTCCGAGTCGCTGATGCTTTGATAAAATGATATAATGAGCTGCGTCGAAGGGAAGAACGAACCTGCAGTTTACCAACGGGTCGTGTCCAAGAACGCATTTTGTGTCATTTTAGGTCATTTTGTGTCTCTAGGGTATTTTGGCGGGTCTTTGAAGTAATTTTGTGTCTTATTTGTTTGTTTTGTGTCTTGTCTTAGTCATTTCGTGTTCCTTTGAGGTCATTTTGTGTCTCTTTGTAGACATATTGTGTCACCTTGAGGTCTCTGGGGTAATTTTGTGGGTCTTTGAAGTAGTTTTGTGTCTCTTTGGGGTAATTTTATGTCTTTTGTAGACATTTTGTGTCTCCTTGTGATTGTTTTGTGCCTCTTTGTAGTTGTTTTGTGTGTCTCTGAGGTAATTTTGTGGGTCTTTGAAGTAATTTTGAGTCTTTTTTGGTCATTTTCTGTTTCCTTGTGGTTGTCTTGTGTCTCTTCATAGTCGTTTGATGGAATTTTGTGGGGTTTTTTGTCTTTTCCTGTCTCTTTGTAGTCATTTTGTGCTTCTTTGAGGTAATTTTGTGTCTCGGGGTATTTTTTTGGGGTCTTAAAGGCAGTTTTGTGTCTCTGACGTAATTTTGTGTCTTTCTTTTGGTCGTTTTGTGCCTCTTATAGTTATTTTGTCTTTTTTGGTCATTTTATGTCTCTTTGTAGACATATTGTATCTCCTTGAGGTCAGTTTTGTTTCTTTGAGGTAATTTTGTGTCTCTGGGGTAATTTTGTTGGTTGTTGAAGTAGTTTTGTGTCTCTTTGGGGTAACTTTGTCTTTTGTAGTCATTTTGTGTCTCCTTATGATTGTTTTGTGTGTCTTTATAGTTGGGTTGTGTGTCTTATGAGGCAATTTTGTGGGTCTTTGAAGTAATTTTGAGTCTTTTTTTTTGATCATTTAGTGTCTACTTGCGGTTGTCTTCTGTCTCTTCATAGATGTTTGATGTCATTTTGTGTTTTTTTTTTTTGTCTTTTCATGTCTCTTTGTGGTTGTTTTGTGTCTCTTTCTTTGTAGTCATTTTGTGCTTCTTTGAGGTAATTTTGTGTCTCAGGTAATTTTCTGGGTCTCAAAGGCAGTTTTGTGTCTCTGACATATTTTTGTGTCTTTCTTTTGGTCATTTTGTGTCTTGTTTGAGATAATTTTGTGTCTTTTTTGGTCATTTTATGTCACTTTGTAGACATATTGTATCTCCTTGATGGCAATTTTGTTTCTTTGAAGTAATTTTGTGGGTCTTTGAAGTAATTTTGAGTCTTTTTGGTCATTTTGTGTATACTTGTGGTTGTCTTGTGTCTCTTCATAGTTGTTTGATGTCATTTTGTGGGGTTTTATTCGGTATTTTCATGTCTCCGTGGTTGTTATGTGTCTCTTCCTAGTCATTTTGTGCTTCTTTGAGGTAATTTTGTGTGTCTCTGGAGTAATTTTGTGGGTCTTTTAGGCAGTTTTGTTCCTCTTTGTAGTCATTTTGTATCTCCTTGTTAATGTCTGTGTTTGATGCAATTATTGCTTTTTTGTTTATTGTTCGTTTTGTGTCTCTTCGTGGTTGTTCAGACCAATTTTGTAGTTATTTTGTCTCTCTCTACAGTTCCTTTGCATCCCTTTGTAGTCTTTTTGTGCCCTTTTTGTAGTCATTTTAACCGTCTTCCTAGTCAGTATGTGTTAATTTTATTTGACATTTAGCAGGTAAAGGTCGGGGGGGGGGCACTTTGGACCCCTGGGCCTGTGCAGAGTAAGCTCATTCAGTAATCCATCCATGCATACCGGACACTAAAAAGAGTTGTTTAAAAAGATTTATTATTCCATTTTCGCCCATCACAACTTTGTACTACCGACAGTAGATGGCAGTCAGCACATCTCCAGTTTGGAAAGGCAGGCAGAGAACTTCTGTGGACTGGGGGCAGCAGCAAAATGTCTTTTAGCCACGTCAAAAACAGGCCAACCTTAAAAAAAAGTCAATAACAGTGCAAGCGTACGCTACATTTAGGATACTTGCACCAAAATAGCAATTTTACCTTGCAGAACAAGGGAGCTGCTGGTCCTCCGCTGCCTTGATCACTTAGTTTATGTGTTGTTGTGCGACTTTTGTGAATCAGAATTCACCCGTTAAAACCACAAAGTCACACAACAACACAAACAAACTAACCGTTGGAGGCAGTGACCCATCCCTGTAATACTTCCAAGCACTGTTAGTTATATCCTCGAGGCGCAAAATGTTTAAAAAGCAATCCATTGTATATTAACTAGATGCAATTAAAACAATCTCCTTCTGATCTACGGAGTCCTTCCTTTGTGTGAAAGGGTTACAGCGATCCCTCTCCTCATTAGTGTGCTGGAACATCCTTTGGTATACATGATGTGTTTCGTCCAGTTACTGAGGGCTGCCATTTTGGTAGTCCCTCTGGGAAAAGAGAGTTCACTCATATCGTAATTTCAAAAGTAGAGAGTTCACACACAAGCATGTATAATTACCCTTCATACCACTGTTAAGCATTTGGAGGCATATTTTTGAAACACCATCTATTCTTTTGTTCTATATTGGAACAGATACATAATGTATAAGGCCAACTAGAGCTAATTAGCTGTGATGATGGCCTTTTTACAGAATGTATGAATAAAATCAATAATAATGCTAAATCTTTACTTACCTATTCTGCTCATACACATTATGAATGTTATTAGCTGGTGTTTTTTTGTGTGTGGCTCAGGGGGATGTTTTAATTCACAGCATAGCACTGAATAACAAGTACTCTGGCGCTCTCTGATTGTATTGTTAAGGTTTTATTTTCTGCAGTTTTACAGTAAAAGACTGTGAAAGGCGATGGTGGAGGTGGAGGTGGAGATGGAGGAGGGAAGGAAATGTTGCAGAACTACAAAGAGCTATTTAGCTTCTCAAACAAATAATGTCAGTGTCAGCGTAATGCTAGAAACACTTCCCAAACCCATCCCAAAAGATAATGACCTGTACACACCCCTCTGTCAAGCAAAATAAAAGTACTGCTTCATCAGCCTGTTCTTTTTATTATCTGTTTCTGGCATCAAGGCGTGTTTACAGGACAGCTCCTTATTGTATTTCCTGATCTTATCCTTTGCCCGCTTTCATTTCCGTCTCGCGCCTTTTCATTTAGACGCCACGACGCAGCACCTCTCTTTGCCAAGCCTCGTCAAAGTCCGCCGCTAAATATGCAGTGACCTCAAAGGTGGTCTCCCCCTCCCTCGCTACCCATCTCTCCATCCCTACATCCTTCTCCTTCTCACTCACTTGTTTCTCCACATCTATCCTTTTCCCATCGCCTTTTCACTCAAAGCTCAAGAGCAACCAGTGCTCTCAGAGGAAATACAGGCCCTGCCAAAGAATTCATTGAATTTGTTGTACAATTGATCCCTTGGAGGCAAGCTGGGGTTGAGAGTGGGATGTGGGTGGGGTGGAGGGATGGAGGTATGGAGGGGTCAGGAGAACAGGGAGGGAGGGTTAATGTGAAGGGCTGGCAACTGCATCAGGGGAGTCTGATTGAAAACAACACGGCAAAGTCTCAATTGGAACGGATCCTGCTCAAATTTACTCCCCCTTTACCTATGTCCCAACGCTGTGGAGCGGGCAGAATGGGAGACTGCAACAATAGAGGAAGCTCTGGGTGTCTGTTTGTTTTATTTATTTGTTTCAGTGCAGACCATAAATTAAATCCTCAACAATGACCGAAGTCAGAAACTGAACATAATTTAATTTAACAAACACTGCAAAATGCCTTTAACCCTCTGTAATGTTGATATTCTCTTAAAATAAATATGTACTGGTGGTAATTTGGGATTGGTGTAGATTAATCCAGGGTTACTGACGGACCGAAATTCATCTCAGGAAGTTGATCAATCACGGTTGATGATACCCCTGACTAGGCTTGCCGCATTAGTTGGTGTCATTGGTGTTTGGGCATGCACTAGTTACATTACATGCCCACCAGAAATAAAGTTAGTTCATTTTCAGATATCAACGCCTTTGTTCACCAAATAAAAATCCTCTAATTTGTAAAAAGCAAAGCATGTTGATATCCCAATATCTGCCATAAGCAAGCAGGGACCTTTTGTACAAGGCAGCATTCACTGACCGGCACTACCAGGGTGACTGCCACCTGGTGAGCTATCTCACTCTATAATGACGAAAACTCTGTCTGTGTGTCTGTTCCACGTTTTTCTCCTCACTGACTTGGTCAATCCATGTGAAATTTGGCACAGTGGTAGAGGGTCATGGGAGGATGCGAATGAAGCAATATTACATCAATTGGCCAAAGGGGGGCGCTATAGCAACCAACTGAAATTGCAAAGTTGCATATCTCATGCCCCGTATGTCGTAGAGACATGAAACTTTGCACAGAGATGTCTCTCCTCATGAGGAACACATTTGCCTCAAGAACCCATAACTTCCGCTTATATAGATTTTCTGCCATTTTGAATTTTTTGAAAAACCTTTAAAATGGATCTCTTCCTAGGAAGTTTGAGCGATCTGCATGAAACTGGGTGAACATAATCTAGGGACCAATATCTATAGTTCCCTCTTGGCAAAAGTTGGAAAACTTACTAAAACTGAGCTTCTATAAGGCAATGAATATTGCGGAGGGCGTGGCTCATCACATAAAGGTGTATAACATCTCAAGGGTTTCACCCATCACCACGCAACTTTGTAGGCATATGACCACACATAATCTGAGGGGACCCCTCCATTATTGACCCCATCAAACAAAATGGGGGCGCTAGAGAGCTCATTTCTTATCTAGGCCTAACCACCATATGGATTTTTACTAAATTTGGTAGATATATAGAACAGGACGTCTCAAGGTGACTGGAGACATTTAACTCTATTTGGCAACTGGGTGGCGCTATAACAACAGAAAAGAGGCTAAAATGCAACAGATCGCTGTGGCTGCAGTCGTACTATCAAATTCACAAAAACTCTGTCTGAATACATTGCTCTTCTTAATGGGTTCAGTTGACTATTTAATCTGTGATTTCCTATGACCTGTATCGCAAACACACACCATGTGAAACTGTACATGGACAACTGTGTATCAATGGGTATGGACTAGTTGTCAATAACTGTTGGAAGGTTTTGCAACCAAACTTATACACCCAAGTTTGTACATATCCAACGTAATCATGTGCCAGTAATTCCTGCATGTATTCTGGAAGGTTGCGATCACATGAGCAATGCACTAGTGGTAGTAAACAAGGAAGTGGTCTGTCCCGAGTGGTCTGTTAGGAGGGAGGTTGGGGTGGTGAATGGGTCACAAAACACCAGACTTTCCTTCAAGCCATTTGCTGGAGACAGGTGTTTGGAACTGTGTGAACTATGAGTGAACTTTGGGTCATTTTAAGGTATTAAACGTCGTTCGTTACGTACTACGTCGTTCGTGGGGTGGTAATTTGTTGGATATCATACCCGGATATCATACAAATTGTTCAATAAGTATATGTTGCACTAGGGTGTTGACAAGTCCAAGGGAAGTTAAGAGAAGTTAAGAGGAAGAGGTAGTCATCCTCAGGTGGGGGGGGGTTTGGAGTACGACTCAAACATTATCATCACACTGGTTACCTCGACAGTAGCTAATGAGATTTTTCCACTGGATTTTAAATTATTGCAGAAAATAAGTTATTTGGCAAGATTGCGAGATCAGCAAGATAATCTTTACAAGTGAAATACCAACAACAAGACTGTAAAACCACGTTTGGCGTCATGACATTCGGTAGTCTCATTTAGCAACTTGTTAGCAACCACCTTTTTTAAGACACATAAAAGCTTCAAAATTTAGGAGTTGATGTGTTTTGTCATAGATTAAAACATGAAAGGCTTTTAAGTTTGTGTAAGTATAACTGATGGACTCGAGTTGTCTGCGTTGTGTAGATATAAAGAAGCCCAGACCATGGATATCCTTGGAGGCAATCTCAGCTTTTTTCCGACAACAGGTGTCAAAAACAAAATACGCCGTCAATCCAGCCCCTACACAAATTAAGTGACAAAAGATTATATTAGCGGAAAATAAACTCATAAACTTAGCTTAACAGCGCTTAAACGCGGAAAGTTGCTTACCTCTCCCACGGAGCACAACAGCAAAAGGTGAACATAAGGGTACAAAAACTGGTTATCAAACGTTCTTCATATTGTGCATGGAGGCCTAAGCATGTCAGGTAATAAGAACTGAACCAAATTTTGTTTCCACTCATTTCCAATTTGCAGGACTCATTCCTGCAGCACTGTATGAAGATCAAAGTGAACGCTCTACAGACATAGAGCATCATCAATGGGAATCTCTTCTTGTAAAATGCCTGGTGTTATCAGTAACACCTGTGTTGTCACAGGTTTATTAACCAGTTGAAAATTTCCTCACCATAGCATCCCTACTCTTGATCAACTGGGAAAAACCCTCAGGAGTGTTCATGGCAATGACCAGAGCTATAAGACTAATGGAATGGTTGGACGCTACTATAAGGACATAGAAACAGGGAGCAGACATATAGAAGTAGTGCAGGCGAAGACAAGCTTGTCCAACTTGTTTAGTCTTTGACATGTTTTAATTTCCATGTGCAGGTGAGTAAGGTAGCCTGCTGGGTCTTGTACGGCGTTGCTATGGAACTCAGTGTTACTCTATCACTGTGATGGATACACTCCATGACCCCCCTTTGGCACTTAACCACAGTCTTGTCAAGACTGTCAGCAAGAAATTAAGCAAGTATAACCTGAGAGTTATGGCCTTTTATAGCTTGTTTCTATGAATGCTTTAGTCATTTCTTTATGTGTCACAATCATCTGAAGGACTCTTGATTTTGCAGCTGAGGTTAGCGGCTGTCTCCCCCATGTGTTCATTTGCACTCTCCAAAGCAAACACACACTAGATTCTCCTTTGAGAAAAAGAATTGATTTCTATTATGAGTATTAACGCTATTAAAATGAGCATCAGCTATAAGAATCCTTTCATTTGACTGAAAGGGATGTGGCTACAACCTGCGTCATCTTTTCCCTGTCAGTGTGTCCATTGGTTGAAACCTCAAGTTTTGTGACCGTAAGACAGTAAAAGTTGATTGTACACCCCACCCATCATTCACCCTCCCACACACACACAGATTCAGTGTTATTACAGTGTTCAACACATCTAACCACAGTAATTGAAATCATAATATTCGGGTGCCTCTGACAGGATTTTGATGGAGTTTCAGTAGAATAGCAGGCTAATGGCTTCCACATAGATTTGATCATTAGAGAGAATGAAAGCTAGCTTTTGTAGGGCGACGGTGATTATCCACCTGCTCCATTTTGAGGCAAAAAAAAATTGGACCTCTAATTTGAATCTGCATGGATTCATTTTAAGGTCCACGGTGAAATCAAAAGGTGTGGATTGGTGCTTGTTTTCTTGTGATGAGACACAAGAAAGCCAATCATATTACCACACAAAGCAAAATGATAGCAGCTGATGAGCAATTTATACAAACACAGGTTTTTCAATTCACCACCCACGTTGGGTGTCAAATTAGTTGCTTTTTCTAAGTTTTATCTGTATTTTTTTTTTTTTAATTTGCGACCATATGGAGTGATGATTCATAATCCAAGGGCCAGAAAAAATGTTGGCATTGTACTTTTCTGTAAACCACAGATATGCTATATTTTCACAATTTTATGTAGCAGATGCGTTGGAAATTTGTTTTAACAATGCTGTTATGGTTAGACATATTTTTGCTTAGAATACCCAGAGGTACAACTTCAAAGGAAACGCAGCAACGTCTTGGTAAAAAAAACACATTTGATGTCACTATCCCGGCAGGAAGAGCAGCAATGTTTTGGTATTAGAACAATCACTTCTTGTGACACTATCCCCGCAGGAAACGCAGTGATGTCTGGGTAAAAACAACCATTTTTTATGCCACTATCCCTGCAGGAAACTCAGCAATGGCTCGGTAAAAACAATGGCTTTTTCTGGCAATATCCTGACAGGAAATGTGGCGTTGTCTTGGTGAAAAGGACCACTTTTTGTGGCACTGTCCCGACAGGAAATGTGGCAATGTTTTGGTATAAAAACAACCACTTTTTGTGACACTGTCCAGGTAGGAAACTCAGCAATGACTCTGTAAAAACAATGGCTTTTTGTGGTACTATCCTGGCAGGAAATATGGCAATGTCTTGGTGGAAAAAGGACCACTTTTTGTGGCACTATCCTGGCAGGAAATGTGGCAATGTCTTGGTGGTATAATGACCACTTTTTGTGGCACTATCCTGGCAGAAAATGTGGCCATGTCTCGGTGAAAAAGGACCACTTTTTGTGGCACTATCCTGGCAGGAAATGTGGCCGTGTCTTGGTGGAAAAAGGACCACTTTTTGTGGTACTATCCTGGCAGGAAATGTGGCCGTGTCTTGGTGAAAAAGGACCACTTTTTGTGGTACTATCCTGGCAGGAAATGTGGCAATGTCTTGGTGAAAAAGGACCACTTTTTGTGGCACTATCCTGGCAGGAAATGTAGCAATGTCTTGGTGAAAAAGGACCACTTTTTGTGGTACTATCCTGGCAGGAAATGTGACCATGTCTTGGTGAAAAAGGACCACTTTTTGTGGTACTATCCTGGTAGGAAATGTGACCATGTCTTGGTGAAAAAGGACCACTTTTTGTGGCACTATCCTGGCAGGAAGTGTGGCAATGTCTTGGTGGTATAATGACCACTTTTTGTGGCACTATCCTGGCAGAAAATGTGGCCATGTCTCGGTGAAAAAGGACCACTTTTTGTGGCACTATCCTGGCAGGAAATGTGGCCGTGTCTTGGTGGAAAAAGGACCACTTTTTGTGGTACTATCCTGGCAGAAAATGTGGCAATGTCTTGGTGAAAAAGGACCACTTTTTGTGGCACTATGCTGGCAGGAAATGTAGCAATGTCTTGGTGAAAAAGGACCACTTTTTGTGGTACTATCCTGGCAGGAAATGTGACCATGTCTTGGTGAAAAAGGACCACTTTTTGTGGTACTATCCTGGCAGGAAATGTGACCATGTCTTGGTGGTATAATGACCACTTTTTGTGGCACTATCCTGGCAGGAAATGTGGCAATGTCTTGGTGGTATAATGACCACTTTTTGTGGCACTATCCTGGCAGGAAATGTGGCAATGTCTTGGTGGTATAATGACCACTTTTTGTGGCACTATCCTGGCAGAAAATGTGGCAATGTCTTGGTGGTATAATGACCACTTTTTGTGGCACTATCCTGGCAGGAAATGTGGCAATGTCTTGGTGGTATAATGACCACTTTTTGTGGCACTATCCTGGCAGAAAATGTGGCCATGTCTTGGTGAAAAAGGACCACTTTTTGTGGCACTATCCTGGCAGGAAATGTGGCCGTGTCTTGGTGGAAAAAGGACCACTTTTTGTGGTACTATCCTGGCAGGAAATGTGGCAATGTCTTGGTGAAAAAGGACCACTTTTTGTGGCACTATCCTGGCAGGAAATGTGGCAATGTCTTGGTGAAAAAGGACCACTTTTTGTGGTACTATCCTGGCAGGAAATGTGACCATGTCTTGGTGAAAAAGGACCACTTTTTGTGGTACTATCCTGGCAGGAAATGTGACCATGTCTTGGTGAAAAAGGACCACTTTTTGTGGCACTATCCTGGCAGGAAACACAGTGGCGTCTGGGTAAAAACAACCAGTTTTCATGCAACTATCCCTGCAGGAAACGTAGCAATATCTGGGTAAAAACAATGGCTTTTTGTGACACTACTACAGGAAATGTGGCGATGTCTTGGTGGAAAAAGGACCACTTTTTGTGGCACTATCCCAGCAGCAGAGCAGCCATGTCTCTGGAAAACACTGCTTTTTATGGCACTATCCTGACAGGAGATGCAGCAATATCCAAGTAAAAAATCAATTCTTTTTGTGGTGCTATTCCAGAATCACAGCTGGAATCACAGCAATGACTTGCTAAATCACAACCGGTTTTGTTGTTTTGAAGAATGGTCTGCACCTTAGCAGGTGTCTCGCCTAGGTGTCACACTTTCTTCCATCCCTTCCACCTCCCAATGACAAAGACAGCCCATATGTCACTTCAGAAATGTTGAAGTAATACATATGAAATGTAAAAATACAATGTGTTTGTGGTTTGCAGAATGTACAAGGCCAACATTTCTCTCTGGCGAACTGGCTGTTCATATGTGACAAAGCTTTTGTGATGTTATTACAAGCGAAAAGCCTTGAAATAATATTCAGCTTTTTTTTTTTTTACCTTTTCGCTCCTTCCCTGTTCCGATATTCTTTTTGGAAGAAGAAACAGGTTAATTTTTTACACTTTCTCAACATTCTTGTAAGTCAAGTTTTAGAAGGAAAAAAAAAGCAAACATATCAGGGGAGATACAAAAACCAGGGTAGATGATCTATCCCAACAAGAAGTGGATTCCAAAACTTCAGTTCTAAGGCTTCCAAACTCACAGCACTCTGTGTTTGGAGAATAACCAAGACCAGTGGCTAGCTGCCTCTCTTCAAAGGCATCGAAGCAGGAGGGGAGGTGGTAAATAAACCCCAAGTTAGGCTATGTTTTTGGCATGAAAGGCTTTTTTTCTGTCTTTTATTTCCCTAAATTGTCATATTCTCTTCTTGTCATGCTTCATGGGTATTCTGAAGGTAGCTAAGTCTGGCAGGTTTTACAAGCTGCGAGGTATCCATGAGGGGCTGAAATCCCTCTATTTTTTTTGGCTCTGTAGAGTGGAATATAGCAGGGCTCACGAGCTGCGCCCGGTTGATTGGAGTATAGGAGCTGATTCCCCCTGTTTCACTCTCAGTCTGACTAGTTCTCATAGCGCTTTGAAGTGCCTCACCCAGAGCTCTGGCAATCTGCAGGAGACAGATCTCTAGACATGCTGACAGAGGAGGAGCCCGGAGCCGCGTGTCCGGCATGTGCACAGCTGCGTGCACATGCGAACATACCTCGCCACCTCTGCACACGCAAGTACGACCTTGAACCTGAATCCTATACAGCTGTCTTGTACCTGCACTGTATTCACTCAGCTGATGAGAAATGGGGGTGCAACTGACAGTCCATTGTGATAATAATGATTAGAATAATTGAATGCTGCTTCTTTCATTTCAACGTATTTAGAAAAGTTCCTGAATAGCTTGAAATGACTTTTAATTGACTCCAATATGTTCCTGCACTTGAAAATCTACACTGATTCTCTGGCTTGAGTTTCACTTCCAGCCAGCCCTGCTGCAATTTAGCCTCGCTCCCCCCCAACACGTAATAATATTACCATCATTACACAGATGACTATTCCCTCCACTTCTCAGACTGAAATGCTCCTAAATCCCCAAATCTCTACCTTGAAATGCACTTCCACGGCGCTGCGAGCTATACACCCCGAGCTACAATCCATCGGGGCAATAATTCCATTACTATACAGAGCATAGCATATAAGGGCATCGATTCTGCCTCAAAACACACCGACTCACCGGATTGAAATGTGCCTTCAGTCTGCATTACTTCCGCAGCATTCGTCCCCATAGTAACATCTCCAAGGATGGGCAGCATACGCACTCAGCTGTCACCTGGAGGAAACTTGCTGCTATCTGAGTTAGTCATTTAATTGTTACTTTTGCTCTGGATAATTGAAACTCTAAAGTACACAATAGAGGCATGACGTGTTGTTCCTTTACACGCTCTTGGCCCAGACCCTGCGAGGTGGGATTTTTCCATATAATCTTACATCTACTGCACTTGGAGAAACATAAAAGCAGTAACAAAGCAGAGCACGCGCTGACTGTGTTAATGATAGTGATACTTCAGCATTCTTTAATGCCTCACACTGCCACAATCAAGCAAGAACATATAGAGTGAGAAATTGCTGCTGTAGATGTGTTAAGATTGATTGCAGGCTCTTCAACACAAAGCATTTCAATGGGAAAAAAAATCACTTTGAAGCTGAAACTGAGGATAAAAAAAAAGTTCATTTAATGCTGCGAATGTGGCACAAAACCAGAAGACATCAAAGTAAACATGGTAATGTGTGAGGAACGTTAAAGGGACCATAATAGAAGGAGTGCTGTTATAAGCACAGCTATTTAAAGACGTGTAAGTGCAGCGTACTGTGGGTGTTAGGCTGTAGAAAGAACGATTTTTCTCACTGGTTTGTTTAAACTGTTGGAGATTACATTCACTCGTTGTGGGTGTATTTGGCAGTAGCAGTGTCTTAAAGCTATAATGTTAAAGGTTCAGTATACAATATTCCAAACTACTAGATGTGGAACTAGAGCACCAGCATCTTGGACTAGCAAATGGGCGTGATGACCACACCTTTCCCCTCCTGATTTTGGAATGCCCCAATTCCCTGCCAGATAAGCAAACTTTCTGTTGCTGCTGTTGCACGGGTTAGACCCATTGCAGCCTCTGGACACAAGTCCGCTGGGACCCCTGGTGCTGGGGTCTTGCATTGGCTGAATTCCAGTTGCTTTATATGCTGACTAAGGGAAAGTCTTCAGAGCTTCCATCCGCTCTTCACAAGAAGTAGTATCAAAGCAAAGGGGAGTGGGGGGAAGAACAGCATGGCGCACTAGCTAGCTAATTCTTGTCTGATTTGTGGTCTGATAAACAGAGAGAAAGGGGAGCAAGAAGCAAGGAGGGGGGTGCAGCTTGACTTTACTAGCTATCTTGCTAATGCTAGCTACCGAAAAAATCAAATACACAAGAGACTATTTTGCCATGCAATCGCTTCAGCAGATACAGCGATCCCCCACTTAAAACGAATGTAAGCCAAGGGGTAATGTGTGGTTGGGGGGGTGGCAATGAGCCATCACTACTTCCTACCACCCTAGCAAAACAAAAAACAGAGAAGCTCAGATTTCAACACACACAGAAGAATTGTCACTTAAGTGTCTGCTCAGGACTCCGTTGCTCCACTATATCCTTACATAGTGAATAGTTTTGTTGCTACATTAATGCTCCAAATGTCACATGTGGAACCTTTAAAGTCTGAATACCATCAAGTCAAATTCTGCTTTGCCATGCTCAGTGACACAGCAGCTCTAATAATATTTGCAAGCAGTTATTCAAACTCACCAGTCAACTGTTGTACTGTTGGCACAGATTTCTTCACAGTTTTATGGAAATGAAGTGGAAGACCGCTAATCTCGAGTATACCACTGTCCGTATCGCTTTGAGACGCAATTCCTCCTCAAAATTATACTATCATGACAAATAACCATCCACCCTGTCTTTCACCTCTAAATGCACCGTGACTCACCCAATTGAAACTCCTGCCGGCTTTAATCTTGCGTGGCAGTATTTCAGAAGTTTACTAAACAGATTGTTTGCTGCGACAAATATGCATAAACACACGTGCGCCCACGTGCATACATATATGAACACACTCTGTTGGAGGAGGCCCAGGAAGCATTACTATTCAAGGTGTTGCCAGAGTATTTACGCCCTTCCTCTGGTGTACAGTTGACCCATAAAATTACTAAGCCAAATGGATGTTTGACTCAAACAACACCCTTAGGATGTTTATGCTGCACTGCAAAACGCAGTCAGCTTCAAACCACCCTGGAGTAATTGCGGGGCTTTTACGAAAAAAACACGATGGCTCTTACAAGTTCCGGCGTTAACATGTCTGATTTGAGGCTGAGATATAAAGGTGCTTTGAATGTGGGATGATTTGGTTAAAGGATGGTTGGAAGAAGGGATCTGCGTGCGTGGTTACATAAATCCACACCTTGGGCGATGTCTTATGTTGGAGCTAGAAAGGGGTGGGTGGAGGAAGCAAAAGCTCTGCAAGCTGTTGCACACGGGGACAGGGAAATGATCCCAAGCATCTTGTTTGCATTGTCTTGCGTGGCCATTGTTTGTGAATGTCAGGCAGCAGCTTCCAGCTCTCAGTGTGCTGGAGAGGGTTGAAGCTTAGTACTATGACAGATACACACATGTATGAGTGTGCACACACATTCACAGTTTTCAGCTCCTCTCTGTTGCAGAGGGTTGGAGAGTAGCTTGCAGCTTTCCCCCCAAAGCCGCAGTCTGGAAGAGCTCCATTATAGTGTGTGTATCACTCTCTGCTGGCCGACTGTATGAACTGCACCCACACAGCTCCACTCACTGACCCATATTGTCTCATCCTTAATCCTAGCAGTGCACTTTTTAGCCTTTTTTCTTTTCATAATTGTCAGTTGAATTCATCAGCAGTTCTCTTTGAGCCTTACATTCACATGAATCTTCAGTTTGGGGTCCTGGAGTCCATGGTCTCTATTTAATAGCACAGAAAAGATACTTAACATTGCTTTAGCACCTTGACACTTTATGACTCCTCTAAGTTTTATGAAGAACATGATGGCATGTTTCAGAAACCTGTTATTTTTCTATATTTGGTGTTATATAACAAGTATTCTGTCACCTTCATCGAATAAGCAAGCTCAGGTTTTGGAAAGGTGGTACTACTTCAATACTTGTCCACTTCTCTGGGGTTTAAATCAGTCAGAAGAAAAGGAAGAAATGTATTTAATTAAAAACAAATACTTGTTTTGCAATGACTGGTGATATTTTTTATGACTTTGAGACCCCAAACAACAAGGAAGTAAAGCCACTATCAACAACCCCAGAAATGTTGATTGACTGAGTAAACACATAGGAGTAAGTTGAGGGTATCTGTAGGTATACCTACTTCTTTTTCTGGTCATTTACAGTAGGGGAGACTGGGGTAAATTGAGCATAGGGGCAAGTTGAGCCGCCCCTTGTTGCTAGGAAACCGTAAATAAAATTGAGCATGTGACCAAATATTTAGGAGGAAGGTATCATTTCATAGAGTCTGTGAGGGTAAGAACCACATAGGTTAAGTGGTTAGAGATTTATGTCCAAAAAAGCATTTTTCACTCATGAAAGTGAATTTAGTCTATCATAAATTTCATGGGGATTGTGTTTAGGTCAAAATAGACAAATAGATGTTTTATACATCAATTGTGGTATCTATTAGCTACAAAATGAGGTAGTACAGCTAGCATGAAAGTGCACCATTTTAGCTGTGGGGGCTAATAAAGTCAATATGGTAGCTATTTGAGCAATTTGAACAGGGGTAAGTTGAGCCACCAGCTCCCAGAGTTGGTGGCACAGCAAGGAAGTCCCAGCAGTTTGTATTCCCCTGCAACCTGGACAGGTGGGATACTGAGTAAAGGGGCAGGTGGAATATGGATGGATGGAAGGAGGGGGGTGGATGGAACGAGAATAAGATGGAGGGAGGAGTTTAGAGAGGATGAAGGAGGACATATAGAGGAAGGATGATGAGAGAATGAGAGTTTTGGTTCAGAATGCTCAAATGTGTTAATAAACAAGTTCAAATTATTATAATACCTTAATTTCCTCAATTGGCCCTCCTGTTAGCAAGGACACCAAACTAGGATTCACGTCTATGGATTTAGTTCAGTGTTTTCTTTCCAAAAACACAGCTGTTAAGGTTCTCTTCCTAAGCGCACTTTAAGGCATTCTCAGGCCTATGTTAAAATGTTTTAAAGTTGTTATATGCAATGATAATTTTAAAAAGATTGGTACCTGTTGACTCGTGTATTATAAACAAAAATACACATGGATTTGAAGAAGCGTCTTATTTAATTCAGTACAGACATGTATAACTGTGGAATATCTTAACCCAGGGAGGGAGAGAGGGGAGGAGAGAAGGTGAGGTGGGGGGATGGGGGGTAGGAGGGAGGGCGGGGGGAGGGAAGGAGGGAGATGGCTCAACTTACCCCACTCCTATGCTCAACTTACCCCAGACACGGGGCAAGTTGTGCCACGAGACCACTTTTTTTGGACATGCCATATTATCAAAACAGTTATGTTCACACTCATTCTGTTTGTTTGTAGGGATGCACAACATCCTGAAATATATGCACATATATTAGTTAGCAACAAAACGATATTATCCTTGATGTAGTCATCCTGAATATGAAAAGTAGCTCATCTTACCCCGGTCTCTCTACACTTATCAGCCAAAAAGTCTTTTGAATATGTTGGCGAGTATAGCCACTTCGTCCTTGGTTTAGCTCCCACGATACCACTGGATAACAGGAGATAAAACCAAAAATAAGTTCTTTACAGTTTAACGATATAGTCAAGTAACAAAGTAATTCAGAACAGGTACTTGTGTAGTGGTAGTCTTTATAAACAGATATCTGCGTATGAACGGAGAATCTGTAGGCAATGGGATAAGATTTTAGTATTAGTATTGACCAGTCACACTTGGGTTTTGGTCACATGCCGGTGAACAGTCTGTGTGAAGAGTTAAAAAGGGTAAAATCGATGACTGAGATGCAATCTTTGAGCTTATCGCTTGAAAACAATTTAGTTTTTTACCTACAGGTCAAACTATGACGCTCTAGGTACCCCTATTGCGTTAGTTTTGAATGCACAGGGCCATTGTGTAAGTTTACGCAGTGTCTTTTCAAAAGAAATCGATAAAATACATACAGTCTCTTTTCAACAGAACTTTATAATGTAGGTTAAAAACGTCTAGGTTTACTTACTTAGGTTTAACTAACAAAAGCGTGTGGTTAGGTTTATAAAAAAACATCATTGTTTGGCGTAAAATAAGTATGTTTGTGACTAACAGAATGTAATGTCACGTGACATGTCACTAGCATAGTATGCTGCACATTCTTGCACACTATGATGTTGTTGTATTAAACAAAGGATACGATTAGTGGTCTCCCTGGTGAAAGTCCTGAGTTTGTTGTATCCGTCCACCTACCTTCCCACCCATCCTATGTGAACTCTCTTGCTCTCTATAGCACAGTAGTTGCCAGAAGCGTCTATAAATCCAAGTTCCTGGTGCGTCTCATACCACCTGCTGAAGGGTGCCTTGGTGCACTGGTGTCTAACGCCCAGGGACACTTGCAAAGCATTGGTACTTGACAAGTTCGGACTGACAGCAGGTAAACAGTCCATGTGGAGAGCATTGGCCAAAATGCAATCTCAGAACCCATCGGCTATCGTATGATGACAGTTTAGCTTTTTATTAGTTTTATTGGCAGGTTACCTGTGAAACATTCTGTCGTTGACGTTGTTTCTCAGCTGTAACTCCATTCTCGTGCCTCAAGTTGCCAATTGCAGTGTAAACACGGTGCATGGAAGAGGAAGTCTTTGCCTTGATATCTGTTATCTGTTAGCCAGATTTCCCTTGGCTACACTGGAACCCTTAGAAGCTAAATTATTGTCAAACTGATAGCCGATTGGTTCCAAGATTGGTGTAGTGGCAATCCAGGATCAGCTGTCCAGGGGTCCTTTGCAAAATAAGGAATTTCAGGAATCAGTAAGAGGAGTATTCAGTATAAGAAATATAATCTCATGGTTGAATTCTCAAGCAACACAAAGACAATTTGGAAGTTTTAGGCCTCGTTCGTATAACATTGGTGTAACCAAAGGGTACAATCTTGGAACAGACCAGTGCATCAACCACACAACCCCACTGTGATCCTGTGCTAGTAAAAAATACAAGGACCACTGAGTTTTGAGCGTATCCCTGTCACCCCTCATCTATTTCAGGCCCACCATGGTTCAACACATACTGTGTGTAGAGAGGTATGTAATTGAATGTTACCTATACCTTTCAGTCTCGCTGAGGTCCTGTGAGCAGTGAAACTCTATCAAATACCCCACTCACAAACAGCCTCCTCTGGGTGCAAAGGCATCCATCAGTACGAGCGCCGCCCGCTTTGTTCTTATCAGCCGTGATTTCCTGGTTTTATCTTTGATATCAGGGGCATAAAATATGAGGAGGTGATATGATAGCTGTTTAGATCTTTCCTTTTTTCGTGAGAACAAAACAGTAGTTTTATTTTATGTAATCATCTTCTAGATTCTGAGGTTCTTCAAGGGTCACTTGACATTAATAATCTGGCTGCAAATTTGATCAACAAAGAAAAGGTTCACTAAGGTAGTTCTCCAGTGATGTGTCTGTGTTGGAGAGGTATTTTAGAGCAATTTTCTTTCTGTCATGTAGCCCCGATGAGAGGATTTCTGCCAAATTTCCTCGGCTTTTATGTGACAATAAAAAACATTTGTTGCAGAACATTTATCACCCTCCATTTGTTGCAGAATTCCCTCTCTCTTTCAGTTTTTAATGGTTACAATGAGCCAAGAAAGTCCTGAATTTCTCTGTGAAGTATATTCAAGTAAATGAGGGATGGTGTTTAATACAATGTGTGAACTCGGGGACAACCTCACCAAGAATTACACATTGTCGTTCACTTCTCTATCTCACCTTGCAGTTGAGGGGCGTTTATTTAAGTCCAGTCAATTATAAAGGAAGGTACTTGCAAGAGGACATGTTTCACTATCAAATCAATAAATGTTTCAGCAAAAAAAAGAACCTCCATTCTCCACTTTTATACCAAGTCGGATTATGTTTTTTTCTCTGTCATTATTGCAAAAACATTTTATTTGAATCAGCAGAATGACCTCTACACTCTCTACTTTATGCATGTGGATATTGAAAACCCTCCCGGGGAGCAATTGCTGATAGTGGCAACTGTCACTGTTTGAAATCCTAATTTGCTATAAATCAGAAAACAAGCTTATCGCCAACTGAGAAGATTGCAGCAACCTTTATTTTTATGTTTGGGCCATATTTTCCCTCGGCTGCCTGTAAATGACAGCTGTGATAGCAAAGAAAAGCAACAGCTTGCACAGTAAAGTATGAGCTGGATCTGAGCTGTTGGTGTGATATGCTAATATCCATACTTTAAGTGTGAATTTTCTCTCTTCCTGTGGAGTGCGTGTTACAGATTTTGACTGGCTTAATGGGATTGCATCATGAAGAATTAATTGTGTGCAAAGCTAACATCAAGGGGTGGAGGGAAAAGTAGCTTAAAGAAAGAGTTGTGTCTGGAGCTGTGTCTTATCTGCTGAATACTTCACACACAAGACGATAATGTGTGTAACAATATCTCACCTTGTGCTGTGTTAAATTTGTGAAATAACTTTTTCTTTTTGCACATGTCCTCTATGGTGAATGAGGAATCCAAAAACGGAAAAACTTCTTGATACAGTGGGGACCATGTTTAACAACAGCAAAAACTATATCGAAACATCTGTTTTCAAACTCTCACACAACTTCTGCAGTATAATCCAAGTCTCATTTATCCAGTCGTATCAGTACTTCTCAAACATAGGTGTAAATTTCGGGAGGACAACATATGCCTTTGTCCCCCGCAATAAAAACATGAAAAAGTACAACTGTTATTTCGACAACATTAAAGACACTGGAGCACTGGAGCGTTTTGCAGCCGAGTGTGAAGCAGTTGGGATGAGAGTCAGCACCTCCAAGTCTGAGACCATGGTCCTCGGGAGTGTATCTATGTTCCCAGGGTTCTATGTTTCCCGGGTTCTATGTTCCCCACTTAACCCTGCAAAAAAGGTTCTATGTTCCCCGCTTACACAAAAAAGGTTCTATGTTTCGTGGGTTCTATGTTGCCCGCTCAACCAAGCAGGAAACATAGAACCCTTTTTGTGTAAGTGGGGAACATAGAAGCTTTTTTGCAGGGTTAAGTGGGGAACATAGAACCCGGGAAACATAGGGATGACCCCTGGTCCTCTGTCGGAAACCGGTGGTTTGCCCTCTCTGGGTTGGGGGAGAGTTACTGCCTCAAGCGAGGGAGTTCAAGTATCTTGGGGTCTTATTCATGAGTGAGGGTAGAAAGCAGCGTGAGATGGATCGGCGGGTCGGTGCAGCTTCTGCAGTGATGTGGGCGCTGCGCCGGTCCGTTGTGGTGAAGAGGGAGCTGAGCCAGAAAGCAAAGCTTTCAGTTTACTGGTCCATCTACGTCCCAACCCTCACCTGTGGTCCTGAGCTCTGGGTAGTGACTGAAAGAATGAGATTGTGGATACAAGTGGTGGAAATGATTTTCCTCCATGGGGTGGCTGGGCTCAGCCTTAGAGATAGGGTGAGGAGCTTGGACATCTGGAGGGAGCTCGGAGTAGAGCCACTGCTCCTTCGTGTCGAAAGGGGTCAGTTGAGGTGGTTTGTGCACCTGATCAGGATGCCTCCTGGGCGCCTCCCGCTGGAGGTGTTCTGGGTACGTCTCACTGGTAGGAGACCCAGAACACGCTGGAGGGATTACATATCTCATCTGGCCTGGGAACGCCTTGGGGTCCCCCAGGAGGAGCTGGAAAGTGTTGCCAGGGAGAGGGATGTCTGGGGTGCTTTGCTTGGCCTGCTGCCCCCACGACCCGGCCTCGGATAAGCGGTTAAAAATGGATGGATGGATGGATGGATGGATGGAAAAGACATTTATGGCATGAATTGGTGAAGAAAATCACAAATTGGTGCTTAGAAATTCACAAAAAAAACTGCCATTTTATATGTTCAGATTCAGATTCAGAAAACTTTGTATGTTTTATCTGCTTTTTTGGATTCTTTTGTTTGTCATTTATCATGTGAGAAAAACAATGTTTTCCTCATAAAGGTAACACGAGGTGAGTATTTAGCACACAGATGGTCATTTTGTTGGTGAGGTATTCCTTTAATGATTCCTAGCATGGATAGCACACCTGCGAGTACTAACAATAGCTCATAAGCAGAGTTAATTTGGGGGCTATTTAGTATCTCACCAACTGTCCAAACACAAACAATGGCTATCGTTTGGCTCTTGTGAATTTTAATGGCAAAATACATGTAATAACTCTATTGTGTGTATTTGTCGGGCAAGCAGAAACACTTGCTTTCAGAAGGCAGATGTGACAGAGTTTACTCTCACAGCCAGGTAAACACTCATTCTCAAGCTTATGCAGCTCGAGCGAGAAATCCTAGGCGCCTTGAAAACACAACAGTTATGAAACAGCGAATAATCACAGCGATCCTCCAGGTTCCTGTTCAGCTTTTCATGTCCTGAAACAGGGTTCCCTCCTCATGACGTCCCAGACCTTTTGAGGGTTCGGAGTTAAGAAGTTGCTGCGCAATGCAAACCAGTACATGAAGACTCTTGTTGGAAAGGCTCTAAAATGACAATGTCTGCACCAGGAATGTTCTCTGTATTAAGTGTCAACTACATGGAATTGAGCTGAGTCACAGATGATGGGGATGGAGGAAGTCGGTGTTTACGTACACACAGTCAGCGCGTGGAATAAACATCTGTGACGTCTTTGGAGTTACTTTTGTGTAAGTCAGCAAGATGAAAGAGATAACGTATCCCCTTGGATCTGCACAGGCACACACAAACACACACACGTACCGGGACGCACACAAGGATACGCACACATCAGGCAAAGTGAAATCAAACTCTCGCTCAGACCGGATATGAACATGATTCAAGGAGTCACCTGGGAGTGTCATTTCTAAGTATCTCCAGTGGGACTCGCCTCAGGTAATCCATAAGCAATTATTCTGGGGAGACAACAGACAGGCCTGTCATATCCGTTCTCCTCTGTGCAGATGCACTCAGGCAAGAACAAACGCTGCCGCGAGCGTGCACACACCCACACACATACACATTTGCACATCCATATACAAATGCGCATCCTCCTCTCACCTTTTCTCCCTCCTCCTCCTCTCCTTCACACACAGCTACACCTAATCTCACACATACTTTCTTTGCTCTTGTTGCTCACACAGACTCACCAATTTTTCTCTTCTCACGTTTTGCCACCCTCTCCTCCAGAATAAATGTTAGTATTGAACGTTTCTGCAAACCATGGATATGTTATATTTGTACATTTCATATTTAATGGATTTGGCGTAACTTTATAGTTGTTTATGTTTCATATTCAATTTCATGTTGTGACAATGCTGCAAATAACATGTGGCTAGGGTTAGTAAAACATGTTTGTCTTAGAAAAACTGGTTTGGTCACCACACACATGACTAGAAATGCCCCAATACCTTGCTAAAAAATACCTGGTTTTGTCCCCACAAACACAGCTCCAAATGTCCCAGGGTCTAGCTAAGGAAATACCCAGTTTGGTCTCCATAAACATGGCTAGAAATGTCTTAACATGTAGTTAAAGAAATACCTTTTTGGTCTCCACAAACGTGACTAGAAATGTCAAGGTGTCTCATTAAAAAATACCAATTTTTTATTGCCACAAACATGGCTGGAAATGTCCCGACGTCTAGTTAAAAAACATACCCGGTTTGGTTGCCACAAACACAGCTGAAATTGTCCCAACATCTAGTTCATGAAATACCTTCTCTAGTCACCACAAACACAGCTGGAAATGCCCCGACGTCTCTTTAAAAAATACTAATTTTGATTGCCTCAAACATAGCTGGAAATGTCTCAATGTCTCATTAAAAAATACCTGGTTTTGTTGCCACAAACACAGCTGGAAATGTCCCAGTGTCTCATGAAAGAATACCAGGTTTTGTAACCACAAATATGGCTGGAAATGTCTCGATGTCTAATTTAAAAAATACCTGGTTTTGTTGCCACAAACACAGCTGGAAATGTCCCGAGGTCTCATGAAAGAATACATGGTTTTGTCACCATACATATGGCTGGAAATGTCCTGTCTAGTAAAAAAATACTTGATTTTGTTGCTACATACACAGCTGGAAATTTCATGATGTCTTGTTAAAATATACCGCGCTTGATCACCACAAACAGGGCTAAAAATGTCCCGACGTCCAGTTAAAAAATACCCGGTTTGGTCACCACAAACACAGCTGGAAATGCCCCAGTGTCTCATTAAAAAATACTCATTTTGATTGCCACAAGCATGGCTGGAAATGTCTCGATGTCTCATGAAAGAATACCAGGTTTTGTAACCACAAACACGGCTGTAAATGTCCCAATGTCTTGTTAAAAAATAACTGGTTTTGTTGCCCCAAACACAGCTGGAAATGTCCCGATGTCTAATTAAAAAAATACCTGGTTTTGTTGCCACATACATGGCTAGAAATGTCCCGATGTCTCATGAAAGAATACCAGGTTTTGTAACCACAAACATGGCTGTAAATGTCCCAATGTCTTGTTAAAAAATAACTGGTTTTGTTGCCCCAAACACAGCTGGAAATGTCCTGATGTCTAATTAAAAAAATACGCTATTTGGTTGCCACTAACATGGCTGGAAATGTCCTGTCTAGTAAAAAATTACTTGATTTTGTTGCTACAGACAGCTGGGAATTTCATGATGTCTTGTTAAAATATACCCGGTTTGGTCACCACAAACACAGCTGGATATGTCCCAATGTCTTGTTAAAAGATAACTGGTTTTGTTGCCACAAACACAGCTGGAAATGTCCTGATGTCTCATGAAAGAATACCAGGTTTTGTCACCACAAATATGGCTGGAAATATCCTGACATCTTATTAAAAATACCACATTTGGTTGCGACCAACATGGCTGGAAATGTCCTGTCCAGTAAAATTTTACTTGATTTTGTTGCTTCAAACACAGCTGGAAATTTAATGATGTCTTGATAAAATATACCCTGCTTGATCACTACAAACAGGGCTAAAAATGTCCTGATGTCCAGTTAAAGAATATCCGGTTTGGTCGCCACAAACACAGCTGGAAATGCTCCAGTGTCTCTTTAAAAAATACTCATTTTGATTGCCACAAACATGGCTGGAAATTTCTCGATGTCTAATTAAAAAAATACCTGGTTTTGTTGCCACATACACGGCTGGAAATGTCCCGATGTCTCACAAAAGAATACCAGGTTTTGTAACCACAAACACGGCTGTAAATGTCCCAATGTCTTGTTAAAAGATAACGGGTTTTGTTGCCACAAACACAGCTGGAAATGTCCCGATGTCTCATTAAAGAAATACCTGGTTTTGTTGCCACAAACACAGCTGGAAATGTCCCGATGTCTAATTAAAAAAATACCTGGTTTTGTTGCCACATACATGGCTGGAAATGTCTCGATGTATCATGAAAGGATACCAAGTTTTGTAACCACGAATATGGCAGGAAATGTCCCCAAGTCTTATTAAAAATACCCTATTTGGTTGCCACCAACATGGCTGGAAATGTCCTGTCTGGTAAAAAATTACTTGGTTTTGCTGCCACAAACACAGCTGGAAATTTTATGATGTCTTGTTGAAATATACCCCACTTGATCACAACAAACAGGGCTGGAAACGTCCTGACATCTAATTAAAAAATGGTTGGTTTTGTTGCAACAAACATGGCTCGAAGTTTTCCGATCACCTGTTATAAAATGCCTTGTGTGGTTGCCACAAACACGGCTGGAAATGTCCAGCCATCTAGTTAAAATAATACCCCCTTTGGTCATGACGAACACACGGTGGAAATGTCCCATTATCTAGATAAATGATACCCAGCTTTGTAGCAACAAACATGGCTGGAAAGTCCTGATATCCTTTTACAAAATACATAGTAAGTTGACATGATACAAACAGAAACATACAAATGTAACATATCTGTGGTTTGCAGAAACATACAATGCCAACAATTTAACCTGACGATTGGTCTGCCTCCTAGAGTGAAACCTTTAATTGTAATTTTCAATAAAGAATTCACACTAATACTGGATGATGATGAGTTTTCCTCTTTCTCCAAACCCATCCTTACTGCCACTTAGTGTGGAATTAATATTTCAAATTACAGCTGAGGACCAAACGAAATCTATTCACGTCTCGGAGACGTTGTCACTCGAAAGGTCTAAAACTCAATTTGTTTCTCCAAAGTACAAGAACACACAAACGCATACACACAAAGACGTACGGCCGCGTTTGTTCTTCCACCTTGCCGGGTCAGAGATGCTCTCTAGTACTTTCCCTATAAAAATGAAAGGCGATGTGTTGCTGATACAAGCAATGCTCCCCTGAATTTTAAACACAGAGATGAAACACACCTGAGTCCTTGGAGGACCTGCGTTGCACACTGCCCCACTAGCACTCCTTTAGAAAAATGTCCACCTCTTACTTTGGACTTAGTCAAGGGAGAAATGAGCAGAAATGGCTCAAACACCTAGCTAACACCCTGCCCATGTCTGCTACCTTTTAATTCATGCCTTTATCGTTTCTCGTCGCTTGGTTGCTCCCCTCTCTTGTCTCCCCTTATATATTTTTTTTCCAATTACTTGAGTGCACAAAAGCCCTTGCCCATTTGGAGTGCAATAAATTATCGTCTCTTAATTAGGCAGCGAGGCGGTAAAAGCATGTCTGTCCAAGTTTGTTTCAACCCGACTGAAGATTTTATGATTGAGAGGTGCAAACTAATTGGATTCTTGACTGGCTGTCTGGATAAAATTGCTCGACTATCAAAGAAGGATTGAGTGAGTGATTGAGAAGGTCGGTGGAGAAATGCAGCATGTGAGTGGGTTTGGAGAAGAGAAACACAAGAAAGGGAGAAATGCTGAGAAATACAGATTGTCGGGAAAGGGAGATGGCCAAGGATGAAGGAAAATGGGAGGCGAGGAAGAAAGACACATGACAAAATACAGCATTTAGACATAAAGCAACCATTTTGTAGTTCTTGGAGTTGAACTTTCTACTTCCGAGACGAACTTTCTAAAAACCCTATCATTAGTAAAGGGATCATTCCTTCCTCTGGGCCTTAATTGTGCCCCAGGCCTTTTCTGATCAATACACTAAATTGTTCATCACAAAAGCCTTTGGTGCCTTGTGTGGCGCTACAGATTAGAATGCAAAGCAAGAGCATACATAACAAGTGTCTGATTAAGATCAAATGCAATAAAGGCGAAATGAAGGCTCTCGTTCGAAAAAATGCTATCACAAGATTCAAAATAGGTTTTGGCAAGAAGGGCGTATAGCTGAGCATTATTTGGGAGGTAAGGGGAGGTGAGGGGAGTCCTGATAAGAAGCTGTGCCAGACCTCATTCTCATTAATGACCCCTATATCTTTCAAGGGATGGTGAGCTTGGGAATGAGACGGGAGTAAGAGCCGCACTTGTTTTTCAAGAAGCGGTTGCTATGAGTTTCATACCTGAAAGACAGATTTGTCGAATCGGATCAGTAGCGAGGCTTAGTGGGGCTGAAAGCCAGGATGAACGGGCAACAATGGAATACCTGCTACCTCCAAATCCCCCAACAGCTAGCCTGCAATTAGCACACACTGTGAGAGGGCTAATTGCAGGCTAAATAAGTGGGCTACACTCTTTTTAGCTTTCGAACCCAGCATCTTGAGAATAAAGCTGCCGCAAGCTCTGAGCCTTCTCGGAGGATTCTCCCAAGGTCAGCGGTAGGTATGACCGTCCAGACAGCCTTTGGGCCCTTGTGGCTATCCCAGCTCCTCACAGGAGAGGCCCAACTAGCAGCCAGCAGCCTTGCAGCAGCTTCCCACATGTACTTAAGCCAAGTAATGAGGGCCACTCTAGATCTGGACCAAGCGCTAAGAGCACCCTGGCCTTCACGGAGTCTTGCTGGCAGCAGTCTGCACAGCTGTGGTGGTGATCAAGATGCTTGACCAGGAGGTGAACAGTCTGGCAACAGTGTGTCAAAAACATAGTTGACTGGCTCCAGTGGCAAATCAGAAAGAGCAGAACACCTTTCATTTACTGTCAGACGCCGCCACAGTCGCCCTCTCACCCTTTGTGCTAATCATTGACCTGAAACCTGCTCGCCACAACAGCTAATAACTTTCCCATAATAATGATAATTTTACCCCCGCACTAGCAATTATTTTGTCAGAGTGAGTGTAAGGTTTCTCAATAGTGGCTATTCAGTATGTAATGTTTAATAACATGATAGTGATAAATGCCCCCCTTAGGATAAAAGGCGGAGGTGGTATGGATTCAATGTGTTGCTCAAGGACACCTCAATACTTCTGCTGTTATATAGCAATGGACGCCAGTTTTCTAAGGTTTGCTCCACGTGGGCAGCTCAGCCAAATGTACAAAACTGCGCCGGTGTGAATTGAAATGATTCACCTCTCGGTTAGACTTACTGTTTCATTATGATGATACCAATTGGGTGGAATGACGAACTTCCTTCTCCCTAGACGTTAGCATGAAGGAGTTCTTCACCTACATTATGCTCGCAGTTTCTACCGCACATACAATATTACATCCAGTTAGCATTTGAGTCCAGGTGGAGATCTTATACTGACACACAAACCCAGCAACTGAATGCCCTATGAGAATAAAAATAAATAACGACCAACAAGCTCCTGATTGCATATTGATCTTTTCAAAACACCCATGAAAGTTTATGACCGCAGTCAAGCATTATGACTTGTTCCAGCACATTTTTTCGGCCCGTAGTAAAATAGACACAACTATGATCTCTATTACTACAACGACTTGTGAATAACAGTCTCCCAACCAGATTGAAGATTTAATAGAGAGTAACTCGGAGGCGTCGGAGAATGCTTGGTGGAGATCCGAATGAGTTACCGACAACTGCAGGGATTTCTCTCATTTAAGTGTAATAAAGTTGAAATCAGATATGAGGAGATGGGATATCACACGTGACAGATGGGCATTTTTTTGTTTTATAAAGGCAGACCAGAGGCATTGAAATACATGAAACCATAGATTACTATGGATAACAATCAATTGATTTGTCTCCTTGGAAATGCATACACACACACACACACACACATAGCAGAAAAGTTCAATATTCATTCTGTTGCCAATTACTGTCCGTTTTCCAGTGACATGTGTGTGTGGTGCTTGTATTCTGATTTTCCTGAATCCTAACAGTGACATCTGCTGGACATTTGGAGGATTGAAGTCTCTGTGCAACAAGAAAAAGAAAAGCATGTGTAATATTGAGTGTTATTAAAAATACCGAACGTTAATTCACTTTTACTTAAGCAGTTTTTTTTAATCACAAGTATACATTACAAGTATGCATTATGGAGTAAATTAAAATGAAAGTCCTGATAAACTGTGAGAGAGTGGAGACAGGAAATACATCAGCAGAAGAAGACGAGAAGCTGCAGGTGCGTCGTCTGCCTTAATTAACTGATTGACGCACCTGCGGGGAGCGCGCGAGGTGACCCGACTGGAACACACCGCAACACGTCTCGTGACAGCAGATGCGTGACGTGTTTTGGTAACATGCAATGTGTTTTCTGCGTTCACTGAGGAACTTTTATCCTCACTGAGGTGTGTGTGAAGCCTTCCTGCAGTGTGTGTGTTCTAGTTGAGGGGCTAATGGCGAAATGGACTGGTTATAATGGGACTTAAAGGGTCGAGTGAACTGTATTTTTTTTTTTATTATTATCAGGAGGAGGAAGTGAGCAGACTGTGGAGGACTTCACAGTGCAGGAGAACTCACAAAACGACCTTCAGACTGGTGAGTACAGATAACAGAGTTATTTAGGGATTGTTCTTTACTTATCAGAGGAGAGGGGTGGCAAGGGTGGGACTTTTTTTTTTCTGCTTTTTATCTTGACCCTCCCTAAAGCTGCAAATATTTTTACCTTCCTTTCCGGAGTGACAGGGGAAGAAGCATGACCCTCCCCCCACCACAAATTGGCCTTAAGCATTTTTAAAAAATGTATTTTTTAATTTTAATTACACCAAATGAAGGAATTGGAGCCTGTGCATAGAGTAAACAGCAAAATGGTAATCCCCCCCTATGAATCATATCATTATCATGCAGGTTTTTACAGTTTCTGGTCATGATAACCAGTGTTTGGTGATTAAAAAATAACCAAACAAAAAAAACCTTGCTTTTCAGACCCCAGGTAGCCAAAATGACCTGGCCCAGCATCGCTCCAAACTCGGCATGCTATCTGAAATTAGCCAGGCCGCGTCCAGTTACCTTACTCGGGTAAGACTGGGCCTGAATGACACCCCAGAATCGGGCTAAATCAGATACACACAAAATACATCAATTTAAGTGCCCGCCCACCCCACCCCGCTCCTACTGTTGATTCTACAACAATTCATGTGGCTTAATTTTGCACCCGCCGTGGTGTCCAAAGCTCTTTCCATTTATTGTTGTTCATTTTGTTTGAGTTCTGGTTGATTTGTTTGGCTGTAGAGGAAGTTGATTGTACGTATATTTATGAGTATTAATTGGTTGTATGCACAGGTTGCAAATGTTCGTCAATAGAGAAGAACTTTGTTGTTGGTTTGGACGTCATGGCTCCGTGGTGTGATGGTCCACTGGTGTGTATGTTGGCATTTTATGCAATTGTTTTTGGAGCCTAAAGGTAATTTAACAAAGTAAGAAACGTATTGTTGTAACTCACTGGCTGTGCAGATTTGAGTGTTTGTGGCTGAAGGTGCAGTGTCTACTTTGCTGTGTGCTTGTGGCTGCAGTCACCATGGAGACTATGATACATCTCTGTGTTGTCTGCTTTTTGATGTTTTGTTCGGCTGTTGATGTGAATTATTAATTCCTGTTACGCCCGCCGTGGTGTTCATCCCTCTTTTTTGTTGCTGCAGGTGAGTACGATCACAAACTTTCTTACTGTTGTAAGTAGAGATGAGTGTGGCTAAGCTGTGTGTAATATATATATCTCCATCTTGTCTGCTTTGGTGATGTTTTATTCTGCTGTCGATCCTGTAATAAGTGTCAAACTTTATTTATATGGCTTGATAATGTTTTCTTCACCCGCCATGGTGTCCATAAAGCTTTTCACTTTTGTAATGCATACTGAGAGAACATTTTGCTGTCATTGAAATTCATCTTTACTTTTACTGAATATGATATTCTAGCACTCTTTCCGTGGTGTTTTGAAAGCACATGTGTAGCATTTTTATCCAAAGTTGGATCCAGTAATGCACTAGTCAGACTTACAGCCTCATTTTGTCGCTGTTGTCCCTGTGCATCTGTGCCAAAATCTGTCCCATATTTTAAATCCACTCCTACGGGAGTTACTATTATTGCTCCTCTGCTTACGTCTCAAAATGCTGACATTGCCTGTTAGCCTGAAATGCCAAATCATCACCAAGCAGCAGCAGATTCATGCCCGAGTTGGTTTACCACATATGCACTGTACATCAAGACCACAAGGGCCTATAGATACATGTACAGCTCCCCCAGGAGCACATAGGCTGTGTCTTTCAGAGTCGTGTCTCTCCGTTCGAGCTGTGGCTTGGCTGTAAAAATTCTCATGGGAAGGCCGAGCCTCCAGACCACCCGTACAAGTGTAGCTGCAGTGGTAGCAGCACAAACAGCAATGTACAAAAGTAGGCCGGTGTTTGCCTAAAGGAGAGTTAAGTGGTCTTGTGAAGGAAGGTCAGTGGTTCAAACTCTCAGGACCCGTGGGGGAAAGAATGAACGAACAGTTTCTGCCTCTTGCTAAAGTATTTTCAAGGTGCCCTTGAGATAAAAAAAAAAGCCCGAGTTCTTTAAGCTGCTGGACCTTCACAGGTCTCAATGTGTGAATGTAGCAGTGTGTATGTGAACTGAGGCTGTGTAGAAAAACAACACACCAGCTCAGCAAATCCTTCCCCTGACAAAGGTTAATATAATAGTTGGTCCTCAACCTTTTGCGGTACATTTGAGCTGAGCAGCAAAATCCCAAGAGACATTAAGTTACTGTATCGATTGTTGGAAATGTCACACAAAGTGTTGAATGTGAACACAAGAGGGTCAGTAAGCATATTTAACTGCTGAACTTTGCTCAAATTGGATCAAGTTGGTGGAAAAGGTTAGAATTTAGAGCCAAGGAGCTTTTTGTGTTTAAGTAAATGCACAACATGAAGGCATGCTTCCATTGCAGTTGGCCAACTAGGAATTATTCTTTCTTGTCATGTAGGGAACAAGCAGACAGGTCACTTAAGAACAAAGCCGAGGCTTATGTTATACTGTATATGAAAAGCAGTCTCAGAGGCAAGTCTTCTGGAGATAATTGCTCTCTATGGACATCCGCATATCAAGAAATGTCACAATGCATGCTCGGCTTCCTCTGTTTGAGACGCACAGATGGTCTGATATTGTGTCTCATGATGTCATACATTTTAGTATGCAATGGGTATAATTGTGTCATGGATGTAATGCTGTGAAACTGGTTATAATGACACATTCAACTAATTATAGTCAGTCAGGAGTTTATGGAATCACAATTTAATACTATTTAAGCAGACATGTACAAGGACAGTTATTTATAATAAGCCAATGGTACGTGCATATTGTATATCTCATACAGCAGCAGCAGTAATGACTGGTATCAGTGCAGTCGACAACAGAAGACGTCTGTCCATACTACCCACCATATCCTCTGCAATGCAGGTTGAATTACAGACAAACACCTCCATTATTTGCGGATGGTGACCTGTAAATTGTCTTTGTGTCCTCTTATTGTTTGCTCAGCGGAGCGCTGGATAAACTCATTTTGCCCACTCACACCACTGAACCGTGTGAGCAGCACACACAAAGCTCCAGCTAATGCTAGCTGTTCAGCAGCAAACCCCCACTGATGCCTGACGCCCAAGAACAATTGCTCCCGGAAATATCAGGAAGAGCCCCTGATGTCCGTGGGAAGTCCACATGATAAACTCAACAACCTCCTTCCTCGGGAATTTCATAAACTCGTGTGAACTGAACGAGGTGTGATTCAACTTAAAGTGACATTAGCATCTGCCTGGATGATTCATCATGTGGAAGAAAGAGTACAGATGCTGTTGAGTGCTTTGATGCCCTGTGCAGCATCTGTTTCTATTGTAGTCGAGGTGTCTAATAATGTGGTTATAAAAGGGATAATTACAAGGGTTTGGCATTTTCAGTAATTTCCATATTCGAGTACACACACATCAGAGACATCAAGTGCTCGCAAAAAAAGAGGATATAATAAGAATAGGAGTGTAAATTGGCTGACAGTGGGGGTAAAAATGCAATTTTAAGTTCATTTATTGAGCAACCAGCTGTAAGTGAGCCTGTTAAACCATAAATTCAAAGTTAACATACGAACTTTCTGTTGCTGCCGTTACAGAAGTTAGATGCTGCACTGAGGGATCGTCTCCACAGTTCGAAGCCACTCACTCGACTCTGTTGTTAACCTGTTAATAACCATAGGGTAATGGTACTTTGTCACAGTTAGCCCATTCACTGTGTGCAGCTCTGCAATTAAATCAAGTTTTACCCATTTTGAATAGTAAGAAAATGGAATTCATGTTGAAATGTGGGAAGTAGGGCAGTGAGTACTCTATACAACAAATTCAAATGTCCAAATTGAGTCCTAATAATTAAATTATTCCCTTACAGTGGATGTAAAAAAGTCTAATGTCTAAAAACCCCTGCTGCCAGGTTTTCATGGTGTAAAAAAATAAGACTAAGATATATATAATTTCAATTCTTTTTCACCTTTAATCTGACTTATGATCTGTATAATTCATTTGAAAAATTATCAAATCTTTGAGGGGGAAAATATTAAAAAACATGACCTGGTTGCATAAGTGTGCACACCCTTAAACTAATACGTTCAAACTAATGTTAAATACTAGTCAGTACACACCTGCCGTCAAAGTGACTCTGATTAACCCCTAATTAAGTTTGACTGTCCTAGTAGAATTTTCCAGAAGCCATGGTCCAAAAGAGCTTACAAGGCATCAAAGGGATCTCATTGTTGACAGGTATCAGTCAGGAGAAGGGTACAAATAAAATTCCACAGCATTAGATATACCATGGAACACAGTGAAGACAGTCGTAAACAAGTGGAGAAAATATGGAACAACAGTGATGTTACCAAGAACTCAAAGTCCCTCCAAATGATGAAAAGACAAGATGAAAACTGGTCAGGCACGCACCCAGGAGTCCTACAGTAACACTGACGGAGCTGCAGGAATTTCTGGCAAATACTGGTTGTGTACTACATGTGACAATCTTCTGTGTTCTTCATGTCTGGGCTATGAGATAGGGTCACAAAACGGAACCCTTTTCATAGAAACAAAAACATCCAAGCCTGGCTAAATTTAGCAAAAACATGCATCCAATCTCCCAAAAGCATGTGGGAATATGTGTTATGGTCTGATGAAACCAAGGTCGAACTTTTTGGCCATAATTCCAAAAGGTTTGTCTGGCGCAAAAACATCACTGCACACCATTAAAAGTACACCATACCCACTGTGAAGCATGCTGTTGGCAGCATCATGTTTAACTATGGCTTTAGTGAAGATGTAGGGAACTATGAACTGTTCCAGTACTCGTCAATTTTGGCCCAAAACCTTCAGGTGTCTGCTAGAAACCTGAAGATGAAGAGGAATTTCACCTTTCAGCACCACAATGACCCAAAATATGCATCAAATCAACACCAACACAAGAATGGCTTCACCAGAAGAAAAGCAAAGTTTTGAAATGGCCCAGTCAGAGCCCACACCGAAATCCAGGAGATACACTCACAATCTCACAAAGTCGGAGCGCGTTTGTGTCAAAAAGTTTTGAAATAATTTATCTTCTTACTTTTATTACATCACAAAAACCTGGTATTTTAACAAGGGTGTGTAGATGTTTTATATCCATTGTATGTTGGATTGTGGTATACTGGTTTCAAGGTATACCATGATGGGAAAATCGATAGTTAGCATACCATGTACGTTTGCTTATATAAGGAAAAAAATGCAACAGGACGGAGAATATCACCCTCATTTTTGTTATTTTTCCAAAAGAAGACGTTTTACAAGTACTTTAATTAAAAAAAAAATGTTTCAAGCTCAATAATTGTGATTAAAGCTTATTCAACTAAAAATAACCCTTTGGTTTTCATTCCTTTAAGAGTCATTCTGACTGATAAGAATAATCCATAATACCCTGATACTGTGAAACGGTAATATTTTCCGAGATGATTATTGAACCATTGCAACCATGGCTGCAGATCCCGGGGGGGACATGTCCCCCCCAAATTCTGAAAAACACAAATTGTCCCCCCCAGTTCTAAATAGCTTAAATGATTGAAATTGAACAAATGTATACAGTAGTCCTATATACTGGGAGAAAGGGAAGATGATGAGGAGAAATGGGAATCCGTGAGAGGCGAGAGATGAGAACGTGAGTGGACATAACATGCCTGAGACCCTGAAACTAGAAGTAGTATTAACTAACAGCGAAGCAGTGAAAAGGAGGGTGATGGCTGGTTCCATGTTGAAGAGAAATAAACAGTAAAGGTAAGCATATGATTCTCTTTGTAGTGCTTTTTGAATGACTTGGTGATGGTGATGAGCCTCTATGAAATCGTGAAATATGCTGGCAATCTCAAGCGCTCTGTGGGCATGATTTGCATGCGTGCAATTAAAAAAAAATCACAACTGATTGTGTCCCCCCCAAACTTGTCATCAGATCTGCACCCATGATTGCAACCTTACCTTTTATAGAGTATTTATGATGATTAGACCCCACTTTAGTAGATAAATCTAACTAATTCTGGAGATCTGATTTAAACACCAAGGAAAGTGGTTTTGTGACTCGAGTTCTCATCAAGAGTTCGACCCAGAGTTAAGTGATGATTATCTACGACCCCTTTTCACACACAAGTGGTCATGTGATCCATTATTAATATAAGTATATTACAGCAGCTTTAAATGTCAAATAATTGACATTATCTTACCTGAATATGGCTTCTTAACATGCAGGGAACTGGGAAGAACATAGTCATGCTTACAGCAGTGTGTGTCTTCCTGAAGGGCACCAGTAACTTTACACAGACCAAAATGCCATGCTCTTAACTTATTGAATTTGCGACTGCTTGAGTTTCCTCAAAATGTGATCTCTGTGCATCCCCCGGAATCGTCTCCTGGCATTTCACCCCGTCCTGCTTTTACGAGATTGTCTCTTGACATTCTCACGCCGCCGTTTTGCTTCACTGTATGAAGAATCGCACACTTTAATGTGAAAAGCAACAACGTTTATTTTTTGACCTTCTCACAGACTTATCTCAGAAGACAGTGATGCAAGCACTCGTATCTCGTATTCCATAAAAATGTCCACAGAGACGGAACATATAACACCATGGTCATAAAAGCTCAAATGGAAACATTAAATTAAGCACTAGATATTTGTATTGGATACAATGGAAACATACTGTTCAATTAATTGCCAAGGAAACACAGAGTTAAAGAAGAGATTTGTCATCATAGTTTTAAGTGTACCAGGTATTCAAACAAAGCAACATTGAGCAATACAACCAAATCTTTGTATTTACACTGAGGAGCGCCTTTTTTGTCACTGTTAAACATCATTACATATAGAATAGTATTGAATCAAATAATATAGTATTGATAATATCCCCTTGAAGTTTTGTTGTACGGGTCAGTGTGTCAATGGCTGAATCTCATTTAGACTGTTTTGTCCCGGAAAATCCAAATCAAGATTGAGCCAATGACTGAAGTAAAGAGTGATGTGCACCCCATTTACATCAATGTGCAACAAGTCTGAGGACAGCCTCCTGTGCATGTCTGTCTCAATAACACTGTAGTGAAGGACGGTGTGATTTAACCTTTTCAGAGCGTGTGGATTTGATGGGATCAGACCTCAGTGTAAAAAATGACATGTAAAATTGAATTGAATTGAATGTTTCGTGAGTATTGGCACGCCAGCACAAATACGTCTCACTAAACAGCTTGTTTAATAGAAAAGTGGAGAAAAATATCACAGCCAAATGTGCATTTTCACCCCTCAGCTCAAATAATAACCTGGGGCTACAGCTGTAACACAACTCCCATATAATGTATCACATGAAATCATAATGCCAGCACGTGTCTGGCTGCCAAAAAAAGTAATTAACACAATAAGTCAAACAGAACACAACACTTTCCCACAAATGCATGTTAATTGCACCGCAATAATTCTTTAAGCTACAAAAGTTGAATAAATGTGCAAAAACAAGGTCTACATTTAAGGGAATCTTGTATTTAATATTAGTATAATGCTATTTCCTCTCTGTTACTTTTAAAAAATAATTCAGCATTTATTAACTTATGTAAAATTTATGTAAAGACATCTGAACAGACAGCAATGGCTACTTTGGTTCCTTTTTAATGGACGAGGGAAAGATAAGGGGAGGTATGTGATGAATTTACAAAATATACATCTGTTATTCTGCTCTCTCTCCAGCAACCATGATTGATTAAAGTTGGGGTGGTGTGTATGCAGTGTGTGTGTGTGTGTGTGTGTGTGTACTTGCACGGATTTTCAAAGTGCTATATCTGATAAGGTGGTGTAAATAAAAAAAGAAAAAAAAGAAAAGAAAATTAGAAATTGATTTGTGGCTTGTTTCCTTGTTGCCGTGGTACAAATGCACCCATCGTGGCCCAAAGTGCCTTAGAGTAGGAATTTCTAGCTCAACTCTGTCCATTTGTCTCCTCTTTTTCTGGATTGACTCCAGCATAGTCATCCATCGAGAAAAGATTTTCACAAGGAGTCAAAGATGACATGAAGCGGCGCCATATTTGCTTTTAGATATCATAGTAAACAACTGAAAATCACTTTTGAAAAGCTTAATAAGACAATACTCCAGGCATCTTTTTTTTCTTTGCTTGTTAAAGCTGCACTAGGTATTTTTGCACTAATGGCAGTAAGTGTTGTCTGTGATGGCAAAGACAGCCAAATGGGAAAGGAAGGAAATATCACTGGCGAGTAGGGATGACGATGCCATTGATTCGCATGCCGGTCTATTGGTCAATTTTGCTCTCTAAGTTGCACCTCGCATCACCTGGGTCTGTAAGGAGCTAGTTAGCGGTGCCGCTCATTTGTCGATTGCCTTTAGTAATGCCGCTTTGACCCAGCAACAGTGTTGCTGTTGAAACATTGTGCCCACCCGCTGGTCTCTTCCCAGGTTGCCTCGGTGAGTAAGTGGCTCGATTTTGAGCCGCAAACCTTTTTAGCATTGTTAAGCTAACACTTGTATGTGGGTCCCATGTGGGTAACAAATGGGCTTAAAAATGGGCCCAATGTGGGATTGTCCATGGGTTCCGTATTGGCCCCATGCCGATTGCCCCATGTGGTGTTGCTAGGGCTACACGGGTACCAAGTGGGCGTCTTATCTGGGGCCCACTTGGGTAAACCCGTCATGTGGGCAAGTGGCATGGGGCTAATATGCCCCACATAGGGCCCATTTACTACCCACATGGGCCCCACATTCATATGTTGGCTGGGGTTTAGCTCTGTTAGCACCATAAGCAGTGTCAACACAGCTAGTGGTGCTAACATGGTTAACAATGCTAAAGACGTTTTGCACTTCAAACTTAAGTTGCTTGCTCACTGGGGCTTCTTGGAGGTAGACCGAAAGGGTTACCACCATGTTTCCATAGCAGCAGAACCATTGGTAATCTTAAATTAGCAGCGCCGCTAGCCATTTCCCACCCACCTCATGTGGTAGCAGTGCAGAGGCCAAGGCGAACCAACCTGTGACCAGAGGGTAAACACAGCAAAGCCTGTTTGTGTCTGTCAGCACAGCCAACATCACTAAATATTCAAATTTCACCCTCTCTAAATGGATAGTGCATCAACATGTGGTGCCAAAGCTCATTGTGTCAATGGAACGGTGGACTAAGAGAAAAGGCCTCTTGTAGGCTATTAATGCTATTTTATGTTTTGTAGAAATTGATGGTTAGTTACCAGTTAATGGGTGTTGGGCTATCAACAGCAAAATTATCTGAAAGTGCCATCCCTACTGCCAAGTCCAGCTTTCTAAGGACAGGGTGCTTGTAGCTCCTTTTGTTCTCCGTCCAAAGAGTATAATTTTCACAAATTTTGCCCAGTGCAGCTTTAAGATAATAATTAAGACCAGCTCATGCTGATTTATTCATGTCCATCTGTAGTTTTCAGTTGTCGGGCTCCAGTCCCTCCAGATGATCAGGGATGGGTAGACCAGTGAGAATCGTCAAACACTTATTCCACACATTGAACACGGGGCACACGGGCTGGACGAAGGAGACGTGGAACGTGTGCAGGTGCTGGGAGCCCACAGCGTCGTAGAAGGTCACGTAACCGGCGTCGTAGTCCAACAGGACACCGACGCGCCGCAGGTGGGGCGAGGGCTCGATGGCCAGCTCTTTGCTGTTGTGGCGGACCACCCAGGAGTTGTTGCAGCGGCACAGCACCCAGGAGGCCGAGTTCTTGCCGATCCACTCGTGCTTGGGGGCTGATTTGTAGGCTATACCCACAGCGTACCTGAAGGGGAGCAGAGGATTCTGTTATCCTTGAACTTTGCAAACAGACTCTCTGAAATTGTAACTGGCAATCTGTGGGTAAATAAAACTCACCATGTGCTCCCTCCAATTAAAGCCTCCCAGTAGTGACGACCGCTGTCAATGTAGACGTTTCCAACCACACCGTAGCTGTTCTGGCTGGAGAAACGCTCCTGGCTGTGGCCTTTCTTGGATGTAGTTTCGTCCCGCTCCACTGTCAGGTTGTCGTGGGACACCTTCAGCTTCTTGTGAGCAGATTTGGGATCCAGCTTGAACGGCTGGCCTGGAAGAGGAGAGGGAGGAAATGAAAAAGAAATTGATTTTGAAATGTATTTAGATCTATAGCAGGCAAGTTTCTTTACAGAACAGCTCATTTATTTTCAGTTAATTGACTCTCATATTTGCAGACGGGAAAAAACATCTCAAGCACAGCAAGTGTAAGCCAATAAGCTACTTCTGTGTGAGTGTCTCAAAATGAATTTTCAGTAAAGGTCGATCCGATACGGAGTGATCGTTTTATGTCGTCTTGTTGCTTACTGTTGGTCTTCAGAGTCCCCGGCTCACTGCTCCTGCTTCCCGCTTGGTTAATGGCCTTGACAACAAAGATATACTTGGTGCCACTCTGCAGACCGTGCACCGTGTAGTGGTTCTGCTTGATGTTTGGAACAATCATCCAGCTCTCCAGTGAGTTACACAGACCTGTGAGGAGAGGGGAAAAGAGGGCAAGATAAGGAGGCGCAGATGAGAAGCAGGGACGATACAGTGCAGTCAGGTAATTTGATGAAAAGTGATATTCGGCTTTTCACTTGTTTAAGGCCCCTAAAAATGCATTTAGAGCAAATATTATGTGCTTCATTTAAAGTCTGAAAAGAAATCTGTGACACATTTGACTTCACGCACTCTCAGTAAAAAAAAACAACCTCTAAACACGACAACTATTTACTTAAAAGTTTCCTGGAGAGGTGTGATGTACAGGGCAGCAGTGTGAAAGGATAGTGTCCTCAATGATTGGTTGTGTGTTTGCCTGTGGCAGGAGGAACAGGTGAGAGGGTGTGAAAAGGCACTAGAGGAAACCATTCACACCTGGTTGGCTTCATAGCTGCACTATGCTCTGTCTTCTTTGTGTGTGTTTTATTCAATGGCACTACAGTACTGCAGCACCACCTGCTAAGGCCACATCAGACTGATACATCTTCATTTTAAAATACCGTTTTAAAACACAAGTACACAGTATAAGGTGGTCAAGGTGGCGGACATCATTAAGGGGGGCATTTCAAAGCAAATATGGTGGCATGTTGGAGCAGTCTGCAAGCATTAGTCATAGCTGGAGGAAGCCATGTCAATGTGAAAGGAGTGCCCACAAAAGACAGATCAAACCCCAAAAGGCATGCAGACCTAGATATAATGTTAAAAACCCTAAGCCTGTTTTTATAGGCCTCTGCTCAAAAATTGCATATCCATAATGAAATGAATATATCTCTGCAACCACAAGGTCTATTTGAGTACTTTTGGTGTCATGGTAAAGGGAACACTTGTGAGATTTGTTAAGATGTGTAAATATCAGTATATGTGTTATATGTGAAGAGTAAATGAAGATGGCACACAGCACAAATGAAATATTTTGAGGTTCGCCTAAAAAAAAAAAAAAACATTTTTAGGATGAGTATCCCTTTGGAATGATGCAGCTGCAGCTCTAAACCTCTATCACATCATAGTACAATATGTGAACATTATCTCTGCAAAGGTTGATTCTGATAAAGTGAAGCAGAACAATATTAGAGAGGTTTTAGTACAGAAAATTCAGGCGAGCTCTCCAAAATTGCTCCATGTTTGCATGTGATTTTTGTCATGTACAATCCTATTTCTTTCATTTTTTGTTTCTGTAAATCCCTACTGATGTTTAGGGTATACACATACAACTGTCTGTTTGTTTTTTTTACTCAATTTCCCACTCCAAACTGACCAATATGCACCTGAGTTTCTCTTCTGCGCTTTGGAGTCCTGTATCTCCGCGACAGCTTGGCCGATTTGAGTGATTGACACCTCGTTTGATTCGTTAGAGCCAATAGAATGACGCTATACCCACCAAAATGAGATTGACAGCACTGTAAGCCAATCAGAGTCAGCAAAACGCGTTGTGGGGAGATGTCGGCTGCTGTGAGTGGTCATTGTTTTTGTTCCCCCGGAACCTTTTTTTCTGCCTGGATTCATTTGAATGACAGACAACTTCTGGAAGTATGCGAACGGAGCGTGAAACAACAGCAAAATTCGCATTTTACAGCGAAATTAAAAAGGTAAGAGCCATATTACAAATATATTTTAGATTTCTGTTGTTGTTGTTCTTTGGGCTGTAGCTCTGTGATGGTCAAAGGGAGAGTGATTTGGAGTATACATGTGGAAAGAGTGGAGTCTCAGCTGGAGATCTTGAACATGTGGTCAAGTTAGAGCCCGAAATATACCGAGTGGGTCGGGATATCGGTGCTGTTTGGAGTTGTTGGAGTTAGTTGTTGTTTATTTAGTTGATGTTAAAACTGAGTTTGGGGCATGTAAAAAGTTTTTTTTTACAGCCTTGTAGCTGAGGTTCTGCTGTTAAATTTGATGTGCAACATCACTATATTCTTCTGATCAGTGTATTGATACACACCAGGCCTTTATTAGCAGCTCTAGAGGACTTTAGGGTTCAACAGGTTTAAAGGTGTTCATATTGGCTTGTCCAGAGTAAAACTAAGGGTCCATCCCAATGCTCAAACTTCCCCTCAAAATTGGCCCTAGCCCTTATTTTTGCACGTTCCCGCGAAGGGCTAGGATGTCCCAAACTTTAGGGAGGTGCTTTTCAGCCCTTAAAATCCCCACTTATTTTGAAGAGCCGTGCAGTGCACACTTACGAACCCATCTCAACTGAGGGGAAGATCCAGGATGCATTGCAAAACTATCCAGCCAGGCGAGTTTTCCAGGAAGATGGCAGCCTCCATGAGAAAGCCATCGTACAATTGTAAGTACTATTTTCGCAAATAAGCATGCAAAAATTCCAAAATACATCGGAATGTGTTATGTTTCTGCATATGCATTGTTATCTGTAAGCATTGAGTTAGAATATGAACGCTTGAAAATCGCTAATTCACGATTTAGCCAACATGAATATCTACAGAGTTCTCCATGAAGCCATTAATGCTGCACACATTTAGGTAGTTTTATCGATATGCATGATGAGCGTGCCTGCATTTACACGTGTTATCATGAGGCTTATTCCGATTTCTATCAAATTGTCATGACATGAGTGCAAGAAGCCTACGTCGACGATACACGTGACATAGGTGAACACGTCTGTTACGCTACTTTGCATGAGGTAGTGTCCCAATTCGTAGGTAAAATTCCCTACCCCTCAACACTACCCCTTCGTCAATGAGGGGAATCTATCCAGCGAGTGCACTTGAAACCAAGGGGTAAGGTTAAGGGTCGAGAATTGGGATCGGCCCTTCAAACCCCTGTAATTTTCAAACAAAAACAGGGACAGCAACGTCATCAAAGGTCTGCATTTTCCAAAATGCAGGAGTAGTGTGGACGCTAGGTGTGAATGTAGTAATGCAAGTTCAAGGCTTTCATTGTAAAGCGTGTGTGTGTATTTTTCTTTCATGTCATGGCTCAGTCTGCAGAAAGACACCACCATACTGCTGCTCTTTGTTGGCCACCCTTAAGTGAAAATTATAACCCACAATGAGCACCCATAGTTCTCCCTTTATTACTACAATGTCAGATAAAAGTGTGTTCTCCATCTTCTCCTGAAGACCTCAAGAATCGACAAGGAAGCTAAAAGATTTCCCTTTGTTGGTGCAGTTTCTTCTTCTAGTCAGTGAAGCCTGAACAGTATCTACATAGTTTATGGCAATGAGCAAAATGTCAGCCTAGAAATCTATAAAATTAAGGTACTTTAACTTCATGTGCAGTACTGCATGCAACCTTCCTTGTGTGTAGTAGCCAAAATTTAGATCCATTGCAATAAAGAGGATGTCTGCAATTAACACTTCAAAGAACTACATACAGATACAGTTACTGAATGCAAATACATTGAACAGTAGTTGCTGAAAAATGCCCTAAATTGTATTAAAAAATAGGAATGTTTCGAAAATCTTAAGACTTACAACTTTAGATACCCGAGGAAAATACGTAAATGTACTAGATAAGCATTAATTTTTGTTCTAATCTACCACAACACCAACCAAATGCAGGATTAAGACAAATACGCTATCTGCTGCTATTCCTACTGGTATGCACTTAAATACATTAAAATCAATAAAATCAAGCATACAGTCTAACTAGACTAACTCCCTTTGTCTTTCCTACCATCTGAGCACACATTTCCCATAGGAAATCTCATCCAGAGGGCTGTATTGAACAATTATGCATTGGGGTTAAGCATGTTGTTTTTGAGGTTTTGTTTTTTTAAATCAACACCGGGGGAGTTTCACTTCTTGCATAGTGATTCATCTGAATTGCTCCAGGGGGAATTTCCCCGGCGCATGACTTAGATGCCAACAGCAACACCTCTGACATTATCGGATGTGAAAACAGGAGGTGAGGAAAATCACAGCGACTCTCGGAACAGCAGGAGACAGGGATGTGAGAGAAAGAGGGAAATAAATGTCGCATTAGCTTAATGTCTGTCGGTTCTAAACATGCTTTAAACTGTTAAGTAATGAGAAGGCAATGGCAAAGCTGTAACCTCGGGAAGATGGGAAGAAAGATATAAAAGGAGGACTGAATCTCTTAGCATACAAAGTAGAAGCAGAAGGAGGGAAAGAAAGGAAGTCAGAGGAGTCTAAAGAGACTTCAAAAAGAACATCTCACTCCGTCAGTGCTACTTAAACCTAAACATCTTCCATGTATAGATATAAAAACTCCAGTGAAGCCTTGTACTTCTCCACACCCGATGCGAATCCTCTGCTGCACCATTGTCAAATCTCATTCTCCTTTCATCCGTCACAAGCCACAGTCGCTTGATGTGTGACAACATCTGAGGGTGATAGCAGCATAAAGGCTAGAGGCTTCACTTCAGGAGGCTCTACTTCCACCGCTATCTCAGCTTTAAGTAAAGCACTTCAACTCCCACCTGCCTTAAGGGAACTAGTGGCCACCAGTAGTGCAGCGTGATTGTGTTGGGCAGAACTCACGTCTGTAAATAGCCTTCAAATGGTAAAAAAATAAGTCGTCTGCATACGATTTTACAAATCTCTTTGAGTAGATAGTATTTTTCCTTAATTATAAAACTATTTTACTTATTTTACTCATCTGTTCAGTAATGATGTCAATTCTGTTTCTCATGGTCTTAATGATGTTTCCAAGCCTTCTCCAGTTGCCTGAATTCCTTTTTCATAATCACTTTATCTTTTAGTTGGATGTCCTGTTTATGTTTCCTATTTTCCATCTGGGAGGGGTTGTTATTGTGTCTGTAGCAACTGAAATCCATCCAGTCTGTCACTGTCAGTCTGCAGGAAAGCAGCAGTTGCACTTTTTAGGAGCGATTAACATGTTTTATGGTTATTGAAGAATTATGCACAATGACGAGTTGTTGTTTCTTCTTATTTCCATGTCAATCTCATGCATGCCAGAGGCTATTATCATGGTAATTTTTCTGACTGTTTTTCTGACTGTGGCGCAGGAAAAAAAAGTCACCAGTCGTAATTGTGCCTGAACACCACATCTGTTTTGAAATGCCAAAAACATGTGTGGTCCCACCAGGCTGCTAAAAACAAAAGGTAAAAAACAAGATATTTCTTTCAAAAACCTGAAACTACTTGGATTTTCCATCTGATCTGAGCATTCCTTCTTGCTGCACATACTCGGCATACTCAGTGGTGGAGTATGCCGATCAGCTTGCCTATAGTGCCAAATGTGCTACGTCCGGTACTGCACATACTTACTTGCAATGTTGGACTGTCCAGTGAAGATGGCGTACTGGAGCTCGTAGGACACCACTGTGAACTCATCATCAGACGTCCAGTGGACAGAGATGGTGTCATAGGAAGCTGTGCACAACTCCTCCCTTATGCACGGAGCACTCGGAGCTGCAAAGGGTAAAAAACAGGAATGTAATCCAACATGATCTTATGCTGATAATTCCAATTAAATGTACTTGCTAATTACATTATTCTAAAAAATAAGACGCTCAAAGGTTGTCAGTTGTTATAGCAAACAGTAGCCCCAATTAACCTCGCATGTAGGGCTTCATTACACACAGGACTGAAGATGTTCTTTCCACCAGAGTGGTAGGTTGAGCATTAGAAGCAACGTGGAAGAAAAATAATAAAATATTCACATGAAAAGCAACTCACATTAAAACTGCGGGGAGAGTGAATATCACAATCCTTTTAGCAGTAAGAAATGTGGGTTGTTACATAACCTCAGATGCTAGATTGGCTGTCTTGCCAGTCTTGTATTCATGTGCTCTCCATTATGTTATAGTTCTATAGTGAAATAAATAAAACAAATCCTTTTTAGTATTCAAAGCAGGAAGCCTTTAGCAGAAAGTGAATGGACTGAGGTAAGAAACAAAGATACAAAGGCACAGCTTAAATTGATTGTAAAGCCACTTCCTATCGTTTTCTGTGTCTGTCACTCTCTCCCTCTTCCAAGCCTTCTGTCATGAGTGGCTGCACATAGTGGAGTGATTCAGACTGATTCACTTAGTGAAAAGGCCCTCCAGCGAAGCCCTCATGCATCGCAGAGAATAAATACGAGCCAGCCATTTTCACAGACCTTCACATCCACTACACATGATGCCTTGTTTTTGTCCCCGGCCTGCTCATAATTCATACAGTGACATTTTGACGGGTCCGTGCAAATGGGACATCGGAAATTAATGTTGAAAATTAATTTTGGAGTTAATAGGCTGGGGCCTGTTCCTTCAAATGCAGTGCTTGAAGATAGTGGAGACTTCAAAGGAATTAAAGAAAATAACAAAGGAGGAATTTAAAGCTGGACTAGAATTGTAATTAAAGGCAGTGTTTGGTTTCATGGTCAGTGAAGAATGGAATTAAAGAGCCAGAATGTAGATCGGACAAAAAGGGACATTTGGTGTATTATTTTCACCTTGAAGAAAGTAAACAGGTGATTTATGGGGCACATACATTGCAATGCCCACGGACTTTGACTTTAAATTAGTCTGACATCAAGGAAAGTTTGTCTGAATGGGAAGACTGATGAAAACATTAAGGTTACCCGTCAGGTAATCCAGATTCTCCAGCAACTTCTTCTCTCTGGTGAAGTCCAGGGCAACAGTGTCGAAGGTGTCCGTTAGGTGTATCTCAGGGATCAGCACTTGGGTCGATGCAGTTGCCATGGAAACCCTAGGTTATGACCAATCAAAATTGGACAGGTTGTCAGGCTTTATTTCCGCAAGTGTTGACTATTGTCTATAAAAATACAAGAAGAATTAATTTGCTACTCCAAGATGTAGAAACAAGGTATTTCGGCATGCTTGTCTGATTGAGTTCTACAGATAAAAAAGTATTAAACTGCACAACAGTTGCCAAATGAAAAATACTGAATCTGAATTAAATCAGCTTCCTAATTAGTGAGGCTGTGCAGATTAGATTCTGATTGAAACACTACTTTTGTGTGAAGGACTAAAGGATAATGATTTCTTTTTATATCACTCACTCCTGAGGATGCACATACTGGACACGGGGTTTTGTTTTCAATTGCCAAATCAATTAGTCAGAACGCTTGAGCAGGGAGTGGAGTAAGATTAGGCAAAATAAAAGATGGATTGCCTCTCCATTTGCCTTTGCTTGTGGGGAAGTCAAGTACACAAAGTTTTCAAATTGTTTCTCAACATCCATGTGTGCACTCTGTCCTCTTTGCCTGAAGCTAGACTTTGGTTTGCTAAACTGAATAATTCCAGCATGCACAGCCAGCGTGTTGGCCATCTGACCTCTCATTGATGCTCTTGGCAGTCTGCAGGAAGCGAGCGTGATCGGTTTCTTTCAGCGTCTGATCAGCCTGCGTGATGAGGGCGGTGGACCTCTCGATGCACTGCTTGCAGTTGGAGATCTGTTGGGCGAGCTTCCGAATCCTTTGTGCCTGGGAAGGATGGCAAAGAGGAGTTTAAGAACAGGGCTGTTAGGCTGGATCGAATTAACCAAGAATGCATGAAAATGCCCTCAACCAGGTTGAGATGTTGCAGAGGATTAGAGATGAGAACATAATCATAGCTGACGACAGGAAATGACCCCAAAAATATGTGGGTTTGGATGGATGTTAACATTTTGAGGTCATTCATACACGAAAATGTCAAATCCGGGGTTGACTGATGCACATAGTCATGTTTTTTATTCATGTTTTCCTAAATTGGTATGAATGGTATGGTAAATAATAGTAAAGGGTATGAACACGTCTAGCCTGCTTAGTTTAAGTTTCAGGGACTGGAAGTTGATGTCTTTCGGCTTTCGGTTATGCCACTTTACTGGCAACAGCAGTGCCAGTGCAGACCTCCATTACATTTCATTCTCGGGAATGTGAAATCTCAGGAATGCTTTGAGAGAATTTCTTAAAACGTGGCACAAACATCTATTTGGATTCAAGGATGAACCGGTTAGATTTTGGTGGTCAAAGGTCACAGTGTCCTCCGGTACATTTCATTCTCAGGAATGTGATATTTCAGGAATGCTTTGAGAGAATTTCTTAAAATGTGGCACAAACATCTATTTGGATTCACGGATGAACTGGTTAGATTTTGGTGGTCAAAGGTCATATGCTAATTATGACAAATCTGACAGAAATGTGATGACATTTTTCAACTTGACTATGACATAATATTGTTTTGCTAAAACCCCTTTTCTGGCCATAATTTAACACCACAACTCAGGAACAGAAGGGGAGACATTTGTTTGGGTATTGAATTGGTGACTAGGTGCCCATCTTGTGGTGATTGTATAGATGTATGAGATGTATGTATGAGTTAACTGGTTGGCGGGGGCATACATCTGTGAGGCAGTAATTCTAGTTCCATGAGCTTTTCTTCAAAAGCCCTCTTGCCCTCTTGTAACCATGAAGACAAGTGAACCAGACACATCAAGGTTAACTCTCTCTCTATGTTACAGAGCAAATAAAATAAACAGGTGTGATTGTGCGACTTAGCTTCATACAAAAGTTGATTCTATCTAAAAAGGAGAAAAAACGAAAAATGATCTAAATACACGAGTTAAGCCTTCACATGTCTCGGCTAATGCTACATTTTCTAGGCATGTCAGTGATTCTACTGCATGCAAATCTGGGATTTTGTTTGTCCCCCAGTTTTATTCCCTCTCCCTGCAGCACAAGCGGAGATGCTAAGAGACAGATTGAGGTCAGCGGCTGGATTGAGGTTAAAGGACATTTCATCATCAGTTTGGCTTGTAAAGAACACAAAACACTGTAATCTCAGTCCAAATCCTTTGAAAGTTGCAAAGTCCTCCATTGACTAGCAGAAACTTGGTCTCAGAAAAGAGCATTTTGTGTTGTTATTGATCATAATGGAGCACTTTTTCTACAAAAAGCATTTGTAGAGATCTGTTGGCCTAAAAATAAAAATATCTCTGTGTGCATCTCTGTCTCCTCTGATGCAATCCTAAAAGCTAAAAGCGCACTTTACACGATGAAAAAAAAAATCCCTGGTGGGTTCCAAGTCTCATTAAATATAGCTTTAAAAAAAATTATCCAGGTTTAGAGTACAAGTACATGCGCCATCCCATATGCTCTGGGATCTACTTTTGGCTAGTCTGAGTGTTTTTTCCGTCTGTTCGGAACGTGTTGAAGGGTTCGCATTTTAGGCAGCTGAACAGTTTGCCGTCTGTTCCAGATATAAGGTCAAGTAGCTGTAACAGAAGTATTGCATTTGACACAAAAATGGGGCCTGGTGGTAGCTTGGAGTGCTTTCACTGCATGTGTTTAAAAGACATGAGTAAAGGTGATGACATCAGCAATCTGTTGCAATGCAAATCTTTTGACTGAGATCGCCTGCCACCCAGATTTGTCCCACATTTGCACATTATATGCAGAAATCAGGGAGTTAATTTGTTTTTATTTTCAAAGATATGACTAGAATGTTAGCTCTGCAGAAAAACCAGAAAAAGCAAATAAATAGTATCCTCTATCCCACTCCTCGCCCTCCCTTGAGTGTTCATCTCACCTTGCCCTCCTTGATCTTGTTGCCAATGATCTGCCTCCTCTGCTGAATAATGTCAATCAGGACATCACACTCCTCCAGGAGCTTGCCCTCCTGGCGGGACGCGTTCACCTGAGAGCATTAGATAAACAAAGAGATTGATGGATGCTGGGAATGCACAGGGATATAAGTTCAGTAGCTCCGCATCGTGTCGGCCGAGGGACAAGATATCATCTCCATCCATCAGCTCGGCCCTCCTCTCCGATGCGAACACTTGAGGAAGATGAGGCATATTCAGCCATTTTCCCCCCGCGCTGGCTTGAGAGCTGAGTGACAAGTGAAATAAGCACGACGCTCTGTGGCTGTTAGAGAGCAGACATGACACTCAGCAATATGCTGCACAGCCAGACTGTCTGTGGCTGCCTTCGAAATCACACCCTATTTACTATATAGTGCCCTATATTTACACTCTGCCATTTATCATTTTCTCTGGAGCATCTGACTCCTGAGTATGAAATGTGTTCACAATACAGTGTCCTAAAAAAATCCCACATTAGATTTCAACGTGTGGCATTTTATAGATGCAAAAATGATCTTTGCAAGACTCTACAGGCGACACAAAATGACTGATTGATAAGTCAGAAATTTCACTTTACTGCTCAGTAGCTCCATATCTTATCCATATTTACTATCTTTGTATTATCTTATAGGTACTATATAATTGCTCTTACTGTAAAAAACTATCGTGGTATTATTGTGGTATTGGTTACTATATACGTTTTATCTTATCCATATTTACAGTGTAGCCTGAAATGTTCACTGTTGCTAAGGCAAAAACTCCATCTGACATTAGCCATTAGCTCAATCTTGATCAATAAGCCATAAAATTACAATTTGGCATGTTTGAATAAAACCAATTACAACAACCAATAGTCATACCCATCAGGACCACCTGTTCTCTTTCTGAAGTCGTCATATACTGCCACTTGGTCAGTGATTTCGGCGTCAGACACTGAAGCAAAAAGGCCTCCTTTCGCGACAGTATGAAGTATAAGGCCACAGGACAGCATCAGTTTGAAACACTGCCAGATTACAATGTAATTCAAGGAGCTGGCAAGTCTCTATGGGGTGGGCAGGAGTGGCCATGGATGGGTCCAATAAGGATTCATTATGAATGTTGAGTCAAATCATTATGGTTTTTTTTGTTTGTTTGTTTTAAACCTAACCACATGAATTTGTTGCAAAGGTAAATAATGGTGTCAACAACAGACACAGGAGGATACCTAGCAACCATACAAGTGTGGTTAGGTTTAGGCAACAAAAGCACCTGGATACTTCAGAAAAAATAATTGGGTTTGGCCTACATTCATACGGGAAGCCAACACCGGTCTCCCGGGTGAAAGTCATTGATTGTTGGATCCATCCACCACACGTCCTGCCCACCCTACCAAGACTTTTTGCCCCTTAAAGGGATAGTGCAATGAAAATTCAGCCATTATCTACTCACCCATATGCCGAGGGAGGCTCAGGTGAAGTTTCCTCACATCACTTGTGGAGATCCAAGGGGAGAGGAGGTAGCAACACAACTCCACCCAATGCAGGCTGATGGCGCCCCAGATTAAAATGTCCAAAAACACTTAATTGAAACCACAAAATATCTCCATACTGCTCGTCCGTAGTGATCCAAGTGTCCTGAAGCCCCGACATAAAAAGTTGTTTGGAAAAACATCATTTAAACTCTGTTTTTAGCCTCATTGTAGCCTGTAGCTCTGACTGCCTCTCTGGGCACTGCGCTCACGTGTGCGCGCTTGCGTGAGACATGGGCACTGTGTTCATGTGTGTTCACGTGCTTTCGCTGGTCTTGCATGCAAGCGCGCAAACATGAACACGGTGCACAAAGAGGCAGTCAGAGCTACAGGCTACAATGAGGCTAAAAACAGAGTTCAAATGACGTTTTTCCAAACAACTTTTTATGTCGGGGCTTCAGGACACTTGGATCACTACAGATAAGCAGTATGGAGATATTTTGTGGTTTCATTTTAATCTGGGGCGTCATCAGCCTCCATTAGGTGGAGCTGTGTTGCTACCTCCTCTCCCCTTGGATCACCGCTAGTGTTGTGAGGACTCTAAAAGTTCACCTGAGCCTCCCTCTGCATATGGGTGAGTAGATAATGACTGAATTTTCATTTTTGGGTGCACTATCCCTTTAACTTATGTTATTGTTCGGCCGCTTTTCACTAGACACCGATACAAAATAACAGCAGACAGCTGCGTATTGGTGTGAAAGGACTGCTTTTTTTTCGTTGGTGGCTGACGCAGAGGCAGCTGCCCAGGCACTTGTATTCAACAACTTCTGCATAAGACCAGGTTGTAATAGCATATGTCGCTGTTAATCGCTTTGAGTTCAAACATCTGCTCGGCTCAAAACCAAAAACTGATGGCAATTAAACTTACGTAAAGTACTTGAATTTCATCTGAAGGTGTCTGAAAAAGTGCAATTAATGCTGTTGATTACATTCAGGGTCATTCTGCCATGAGGGTCTTTAGAGGAAAAACTGCATTCAGCTGCATTCTCTGAAGTGTGTGATTTACTTGGAACCTTTACAGACTTTAAAATTTCAACTCCAATTATGAGACTGCAGGTCCATACATAATGAGTAATTTCTCATTGTGGTCATTTCCTAACACTCCTTTCAGCACCTTGTAAAGTGTTTTTCTTGCCGTGGTAAAGCGATAGCACGGGGAGCAATGAAAGGGAAGTCTGCTGCGCGGCTGTTGCCAAGCCAACGAGTTTGCAAATACACTCTTACGCACACATGTTGACAGGTGTTTTAATAATGACATCATGGGGAGTCATTTGCGTTTCCTCCACAGAGCCAAACAAGGCTGGGAAGGACTTCATCAATATCCTCAGCGTCGACTCCTTAACAGCATTTTTGTGGTTTTCTGGGCTCATGTTGCCAACTGAAACAATTTGCCACCTGGATCACATTGCAGTACATGAGACATGCTAAACTGAACGCCTTAGCTCTGCTGTATAGAAGTGCATCTGCCTTTTCAACACTGCTAATTGGTTTCTTCGACATCACTGTGACAGCTCCTGGGAAGCTTGGGATGTTAAACCGCTTACTCTGTGAAAAGCTGGTATATGTGTTATCTCTTTGTGGCATTTTGTACACTAATTAGCATACTTATGCAGGTCTAAAAATAATGGCGTCTTGGGGGTAGGAGCTTCTCTGAATTTAGACCACAAAGACAGTTTTTGGAGGTTTTTTTTTTTTGGAAGTAAGCTCTTTTGGTCTCCAGCAGATTTTGCTGTGTTTTTCAGTGCACCATCGGGTCAGGAATAGTTTCCAACAACTGGGAAACTACAACAAAATTAAAATGTAATGAAAGTTTTCTCGGCTGATTCACTTCCTCTGACATTTCGTGACTGTTTATCTCAAGAACTCAATGTGAATAAAGATGACGTCCTCCGATAGCGCTCATCTGAGTGGAACAACCACCCACAAGACTGCAGGGACACACACACACACACACACACACACACACACACACCATGGTCACTTCTGCAGATATAAGCACAGTACATTTGGTGGCATAAAACCTGATAACAGGCAAAATGTGAGTACATGGATGACATGGTAGAATTGTGATAAACACACAGTTCGTGACCAGAGTACATCATGTGCCATGTGAAAATGTGGAGCATCGAATGACTGTGGGCAGAGCCCCCTGGAGCACATGATCAGTATGACAGATTGCACCCTGACAGCAACATTAAGTGATTCATTTAGCCAGAGAAACATACACACATACATGGCTGACTCAGTCCTCCAGGATATACAAACTTCTGGAAAGGCGTACAAACCAAACTTCTGTAAGGAAAGTGACTTTAAACTTTACAATAATGAACAGCATTAAGCCAAAGACATCAGAGGTATTTCATCCGTGCGGCTTTTGCTACGATAAGCATTCATTTCCCTTTAATTTTCTCCGAGTGGATTGGAATAACGCATTTTCTAAACAAACCAATTATCTGCCTGAAATTACCCTTCATTGACTGTTTGTGATTATGTAATTATACTTGGATCCAAACATGATAACTCCATTTTTCAACATGCAAAAGGCAGCACTGAGTGGTGTAAATATTGTGCGGTGTTAGATTCTAACAGCATCTTGATTCTATTAGTCGACATTTTGCCAGCTGGAAAAAAATGCAGGGATTTGACACAATGTGGTGCAGGAGCGTAAAAAGTGGGGCATGGTAAACACATTTGTGCTCGCAGCTAAAAATGCTCTTTGGGCCAATGCACAAATTTCAAAATCTATGAAATGAAGTGTGCACATGGGGCTACTGGTTTCTGTAGTTTCCATTGTATCTCAGGAAACACTGGTCCCATTTGCCCATAGATGCAACCAACCCAATAACCAGAAAAAATGTTGGCATTGTACAGTTCTGCAGACAACCAGAACCTTACATTTGTACGTTATGGAGTGGATTCCTGGATACCTGAGGTTAAGGTGCAGTTAGGTTGAGACAAAAACAACTTGGTCGTCGGTGAGTGTCTGTCGGCCTAGTTTTTGCGGTGTGTCCCGCACTGTCGGCACTTCAGCATCAGCGTCAGCAGCTTTTTGGCCGATTGAGCATGTTGAATCGGCAGTGGAGCTTGTCGGTGAGAGTGATCACTCTGATTGGCTGTTCAGGTTTTATTTCCTCGCCCCTGTAGTGAGTCAATCTGCCTGTAGTGAAACGAGGGCTAACTGGTGCTTCCTCCTCAGGCTCCACTTCACTCAACTGCCCTACAGACCCGCTGCTTCTTCCCACTTTAACCTGAATAACAAACCTGGGCTAGCTGGGAGCGGCTAGCAGAGCGTTAGCCACAGCATGACGGGAGGGAAGCACAGCCAGTTAGCCTCCGCTAGCCTCCCAGCTAGCCCCAGCTCTCCGTTTGGATCCAACCGGAGCACCGAGCCCTGGTTTGTTATTCAGGTTAAAGTGGGAAGAAGCAGCGGGTTTATCGGGCAGCTGAGTGAAGTGGAGCCTGCAGAAGAAACACTGGGACCATCTGGATGTAATAGTCCGTGGAGATGCTGCGGTGCTTGGCTGAACAGATAAGAAACCCCTCGGCTGACAGGATGTACCACTCTCTCACTCCGCTCTCTCTCACGCAGGCGCAGAACATACTTGCTACTTGGCGACGTAGACAACGCAACAGTTTGTTTCATTGCCACTAGTTCTTTGATTTTGGTTTGGTGTGTCCGCACCCTAAGATGCTTTGTGAATAACTTTTATCTTTACAAGGACCTGGTCATAACTGTAAGGGGAAAAGAATTTGAGGGCCTTGTTGGTTTTGAACAGTAGTCTCCAGCGGTCTGCAGTTTGGTAGGTGTCTCACCTCAGTGTCTCGCCATCCATCCCTTGCACCTCTCCATGACAGTCAGCTCATGTACTAAGTCACTTTAGAAGCATTGATATGATACTTATGAAACATGCAATTGTAATGTATTTTTTGTTTGCAGAAAGATTCAATGCCAACATTTACTTTAGGGGACTGGGCTTTCAAAGTATACTATGATTTTCATGTGATCTAGAAATGTCAAAGTGATCACCAATCAGAACAAATGTTGGGGCATTTTCCCGTCATACTAAATCTGGTCATTTGGCACTAGTACAGACAGTGACTCAGAAGAACTCTGTGAGCTCGCAGTCTTTTCAGAGGGCCATCCACGCCTTAGTCAATGCAAGTTTTCTCTTTTAAGTATGCATGAACACTGTAGAGTTTTTATACGGCCCCTGGAGTCTGGGAGATGTCAGAGAATCCCAGAAGCCATCTCCAGAGAAGCTCTCGAATAGATTAATCCAATGTGAAATATTCAGACAGCTGCCCATGCAATGCTTTTACTGTGTGACCCTCTTTTTTTTTTTCAAAACTCACCCCTCTCATTGGCTGACGCTTTGCATGTAAAAAGCTTCATCTACTGAGTTTACATATTTAATTTTGGCTCAGAATCACCAGTCCAACATGTATATCTCCAGCTTCTACTTGTGCAATATGACTTTTCTCACCTCAAAACAACATGCTGTCACTGTACACTCCACAAGCTATTTTAAGGCTTCAGAGCGAGCTGTGAAACTGTACTGTATGTGTACTTGTGACCATAATGCACCTGGGAAAAATAGGTCAAGCTTTTTTTGCCCCTTTGTGTATGCATCATTCATCCATTTCTGATTTTTAAAGTGGAGTGCTTCTTTTTTTTTTTTTATCCTGTTGTGACGATCGAAAGCATTAAAAAGCGTGTTTTTTTTATTTAAAATTCCTGCATCATCAAAATTCTTCAAGCTTAGCTCCTGGAAAAACATCTTAGCGTGCTGGTGACACAGAATATGCACACAGCACTTTAGCAAAGAAAAAAAAATTAAATCTCCTTAATAAATCACAATCCTCTTTGCTTGCAGTTTGCAAAGGCCTTGCCAGGCAGAGAGGCTGTTCTCCATTATTTCTCAACTAAGATGTCACTGCCTTTTAACCCTGTGGCACTGCTTTATTGAAAGCTTCTTAGTGGGCCAGCGTAACATGAACAGGCAGGCTTAGCGCAGAATTGCCTTCAGTAGAGCTGAATGCACACAGACATTCACACACTTTGTTATCCTAATAATAAACATCAACAAAACCAGATGTTCTACATGAATGAAGGTGTTTGAAATAAGAAGTTTATGCTATACATTGGTTTAAAGACAGAATATATGATGCTAAAGCAGCATCAGCTGTTGCTACAATATATGTTTTTACACCTTATAACTGGACACACAGAGTACATAATAGCAAACATAACTGAAAGACAGCCCTGTATTAGAATAAGCATTGCAACTCTGCACGGTCATCTTCACATCAGAAGTTTGACCCAGAAAGAATACAGTGGGGCTTCAACTAATGATTTATGTCTGGTTTTATGACACTGAGAGCCCAACTCAGGACAAGAGTTGAAAATTTGAAATAGCTATAAACTAAAACTGCTCTGCATTGGTACTATGTTAGTTACATCTCCCTGTCAAATAAATGGATAAAATTCATATTCATTATGTATTTTTTTTTGTCTACAAAATGCCAGAGAGTGATCTCTAAATTATTTTTATCCGACCAACACTCTAAAACCAAAACATATTCCATTTACAGTTGAAATCAAACAAACAAAATGCAGCAAATCTTTTAATTTTTGCCATCTTTTGCTTCATAAACGACTAAAACAACGTATAATTAAAAACTGTCGCCAGTTAATTTTATGCAGATCGACTAACTGATTAATTGACCGGTCCTTTCAGCCCTTAAAACATTTTAAATCTTTTAATTCTTTCACACAACCGCTGTAGTTTTAATTTAGCTGCTAACCTTAGCTACATGCTAAGCTAAAGGATACTAGTCTCAATTTTAAAACAAGATACAGGTCAGTGGGAAATAGAAAACTGGCTTTTGTCAATAACTGAAAATATAAAATGAGCAAAAGAAAACATTAAACAAAAGAAAACTTTCATACTCAGGCAGATCAATTACATCAATATGTCTACAATAAATGGCATATTTGCTAGTGTAAGACAGTATATGGGTCAGAGCTGACCTCAGAGGACCACTGGGACTCACCTCTACATGCTGACAAGTCTGGATCAGTTTCCCCATAAGAGACTCCAGCTCATTGTTCCTCTTGATCAAATTGCTCAGGTTGGAGTCCAGAGCTTGCTGTAGCAGACAGATAAAAAAAAAAAAAAAGAACAACACAGAGAATGAGAAACGAAGAACAAATGGTCAGGACAGAAATGCAAAAACCCCAAACAATACAAACAAACCAAAAAGAGAGACGTGCAGTGCAGAGCCATAAATCAAAGGAGGATAAAAATGCAACAGATTTTTCCTTCTTAGGTTTCTCTGCTTCCACCAGCCAAAGGAGTTGTAAGACAACCTCAGGCGCTACATCACAAAACAATGAAAAAGTTTGAAAGCAAGTGGAAAACAACTACATTCTAGAAAACACAAGACAGAATGAGCAAAAAACATTTGATTCCTCAGCGCCAGAGCAGCAAAGACAAGCCATGTTTTCCCTCAACTCTTCTTCACAAGCATCCTTAGGAGCTGTTGTTTCCTTCTTCTTTCTGAAGAGGTGCGTGCATGTCCACGTACCTCTGAACGCGGGGGATACCCCTCATCCCTGTACTGCCTCCTCATCCTGCCCCGTCCGAGCCTCCGACAGAGAAGCCTACTCTAGGAGAGGATGTGACTGGGACAGCCACTCCACTGAGCACCAAGCCATGCGCAAACCCGGCCAAGCGGCAAATTAGGCATCAAAAGCTTCCCCTTTGAGAGCACGCAGCAGCGCTCTAGGCTAACGAACCGGCAAACAGGTGACAGCACGTCAGCTCTGTCCCCTAACGCTCCTCCCTCACTTTTTTTTTCTCTCTCTTCCCTCCCCTTTTTGCTGCTCTTCATCCACCCGGGCACAAGCTGTCTCTTTTACTTCCAAGTCATATTATTGCCAAGCCAAGCGTGCTTAAGCCCCTCTGATGCCACGTCTCCACTGTCCTGCTCAAAACCCTTTTCCAGAACAATTTAAACTCAGGCTCGGTGAATGCTGAGATTTCCCGCATGTCTCGAAAATGGTGTTACAGTAAGGGGCATTGGAGCAGTAAGGCCGGAACAGCAAATTTCCAGAGCCGGCCCGACCCATTAAGCGATAAAAGCAGTAGCTCAGGGCCTCCTGCTCTCTGGGGGAACCCTAGAAAATTTTTATTTTCAATGAATATGAGAAAAGGAAATAAAAATGCAACTCCATGAACAAAAACTGACAACATTTTGCAGCATTTTAGGTAACAAACACTGACTACAAACTGGACGTTTCAGCCAGTTTGGAATATACTGTGTCACTACAAATGGTTATATTTATAAGTACTTTAAACCCTAGTATAAGAAGGCTCACTGTCACAGTAATAGCTTTAAAAAAACAAACATATTTGATTAAAATAAGACGAAGCTGCTTTCCAAACTAGTTCTCCAAACAAACTGCTAATTTACAGCTTGTTTTTACATTTTAATGTAATGTAAATATTTTACTTTGATTCATTCATTACCCATAATCGCTTATCCAAACTCAGACTGACCATATCAAGTAAAAGGCCCAGTGAGGGAGCAGTTAGGAGGTTAAGGGGGTAATAAACAAATACTGTATTTACAGCAGTCAATTTAAAGATAAGGTTGCTGCCAAGAGGTCGGTGGTCCCCACATGCTTATTTGCGCATTATGTGCGCTTAAACTAATACTTGTATTACACAAGTTGGTTCAGTAATTTCAATGAGGAAGACCCTCAAACCATATTCTGATTAAGGATCCCACTAGCAAAAGGCAAAAACACTGAAAAAAAATCTAAAAAAAAATTGGGTTGATTTTCGTCATTTAATTTGCCTCAGTTTAACAGAAGCAAACTAGCTCGATCTGCTACATTCAAATTCACATAACCTTTAACCTCTTTTCAGCATCAGTGTAAACACAGCCAGGTTCTGATGTTATGTGGAGGATTAAAAAGGAGTTACCCCCAGAGGGAATATTGAATAAACAACAACAATAATAAACACAGATAGAGACGGTGGGATTTGTGTGTGTGTGTTCTGTAGTGGCACTAGGAGCTTAATGGGTGGCCTTAATACGCCGATGACACACAAAATCAAAAGCAGCATGAAGGTCTACACAGAGAGGAATATGACGCTGTCGCCGCTATTATCATCTGTGGAGATAAAAATAAACTAAACCTCTTAAAGGATGATGCAGAGGACAAGAATCACAACAATAAGTCAGCAGCTGTGTCACGTGCAGGTCGGTGTATGCAGCAAAATGCATGCAAAGCGGAAAGCATATTAGTTTAAATATCAGCACACTGTAGCACATAACACGGCATGTTCAGGGACAAATATTACATCTCCATATGCACACACAGAATCATCAGTGCATGAAATACATTGAGACGTAAACAAGGGAAGAACAAAACTCAGGAATTTAAACAATGAAACCTGCCGTCAGTCTCCGTGCCGCTTATCTATACATTTAAAGTAAAGATAAAGTTAAAGGCAAATACACACACACTGTTTGTGTGTAATCAGAATTGGATGTCAAAGGGTTAACCCACATCCACAGCATCCATGTTGCCAGCTAGTATTAATCTCTTGGAGCTGAACTGCCCTCCTGCCCTTCAGAGGTTGATCACCTGACAATCATCCAGCTTGTTTATCCATATTATATCTCTCTCTCTGTCCGTCCAGATTTGTACCCCAAAAACACAGGGTCTGAAAAGCGTTAATCTCTGCTCTGAATCAACTCGGCTAAGCCATGTTGATTTGATGAGTTTTCAGATATACAGTAAGCCAATGGATTCAGATTAACTCAGTGTTGAGCTGCATGGATGCAAAATCATTTTAAACCAGTGGTGGAAAGTAACCAAGTACATGAAGTACAGTACTCAAGTACAATTTTGGAAGCTTGCCTAAGTACTTCCATTTTCTGCTACTCATACACTCTACTTTATTTCAAAGGAAAATACTGCAGCATATTAATGCCCATGCATGCATGTATTTACTAGTTACCTTGTAGATTAATATTTTACATGCAAAGCATTTCATGGAATAGTGTTTGTGTTTTTTTAGCTTCTGCTTATAGAGTTGATTTTTTCTAGGGACAACTGACAGCACAGGACAAACATCTGTGGATAAAAAGGGACATGAAAGTCACTGTGGTTTAGAGACCGACTGTCATCACTAGGATTCATCTCTTAAAGGGGATACAGGACAGGTTTCTCCACCAATGAGAAATGTATTTTCATGTGCAGTGTATGTTGCATACAATGGTTTGTTGCAGTTCCTCTAATGGCCACTTGAGGGTGGCCCCAAGAGCGAGTCGATCCCCATAGACCCCAGTGTTAAAAATTCCTATATTTACAGGAGAAATAAACATGTTAACAGCCTGTGCAAAAACGGTTTTGCTCCCTGTAGCTAATTAACCCATTCATGACAAACATACGGTGGGTGACTTTTTGTATAACTCACTTGTTCATAATTTATAAAAACTTTAAATTATGCATAATAAAGAACATGGCTGCTTTGAGTGACGTGTGAGTGCTGTTGACAAGTTGCTACCATGATGAGAACGTTGGTAAGGTAACATAACCATGACATAACCCCAGATTTACAAAGTATAGGCATAGCCGTAACTTTCGCCATTTCACTGTGTTTTCAGTTAATTGAAGTTAATTGTAATGTTTTCGTCGCCGTAAAAGTCTTGCTCAGCTAAGGAGTCTGATTTTCAGTTTTTCCAGGTAGTACATTTTGTTTTAATGGTTTTTAAGTCTGCTTTTTGCTTGCAAAAAATAGCATAAGCATTATCACAGATAGCCATTGCTGTAAATGTACCATGCTAATCATGCTAACCAAGCTAGCAACAAGTGTTAGGGTCCGCTACACATTCTCGTCCAAATATATATGTATATTACATATATATATATATATATATATATATATATATATATATATGTAAAATGTAATAAGTAATGTATGTTAATTACTTCATCAAAGTAATGTAATTTATTACATTTGTTTACTTGTTGATTACTTTTGTGACAAATGTTTTAAACTACGCAATCAAGCTGAAAAATGTCAGGAAATGGGTAATGCTAAAAAGAAAGCATTATTGCATGACAAAGAGATGCAAAGCGGCAAAATAGTTATTAAAAAATAACTTAGTAGCACATCTATAGTACTATTCAGACGGGATTAGTTTTACATAGGGATGTGGACTAATGTCAGTTTACCACAGGATGTCTGTAATATAAATGTCTGATTTGCACGGGACAAGAAATCTTCGTAATTCTTCCAGAGATGGGAGTGGTAACTCGGTTTGCGTTGAAATATTGCCCATGATCAGGATTGTGTGTACACAACGATTAGCTATATGGATTTATATTAGGCCTACCTAACACAACCAGAGGTCTTGTGGCTCTGAAAAGTGCTTTCTCCTCAACCTTTTTGATTGGTCTCCCACGTAGGGCTATGCAATCATTAGAAGAATGTCCACTATCACGACTGCCGACAACACCGAATGCTTCTTCAAGCGCCTCCATCATCGAAAAACCACGGAAAAATGGATGTAAACAGGACGTGACGAAATATTTACATACATTTTTACAGAGGATCGCATTCGCACGGGATTAATATTACCCGAGGTATTTTCTCCGGACTGTTTTATAGAAGGTAAAAGTCGCCGTATTTTTACTGACATTATCCGTAATGATTACAGACATGGCGCGTTAGGACGGGACTAAAATCCCTGGTAATAATTACTTTACCCCACGTCTCCACGTTAAACTAATCCCGTCCAAATATGTATTTTAATTACATGACATTAGTTACTCCCCAACACTGCTTCAGGCTCCAAGAATCAAAGATGGCAATAGCCAACATGCCAAACTCCAGGCTTCAAATTGAAGTCCACAAACCCACGACTGACGTCATGGTGGCTATGTCCATTATTTCATAGGGTTTATGATAAAAATAGATCTCTCCTAGGTGGGGTACCCTGCCATGCCCTACCTTTGAAAAAAGAAATCCTAATAATGACATGGTGGTCAGTGTCTAATCCACAGAGTGACGTTCATGGCCACTTGGCAGCAGACAAAATTACCCCACAACTCAACTGTGGGAGACGAGATGAGCAGTGAAATGGCTTGAAATGTAAATACACTTCTAAAAATAAGATTTATTTATTAAATGTGGTCAGCTGACAGACTGGAGCCAGTTTTGTGTTTCTTTTATAAAAGGAAAGCTTCTTCCACAGCATCTGCTCTTAATCACTGTGAGGCTGCTCTGCTGCAGCACACTCAGATCCTCTCACAGGTTTATCTCCTATCACCCAACAAGAATCCTCTTTTTAAAACCGAGGCAAACTTTGCATATCTCCGAACGTCTCCCCTTTGGCTTAAAAATAAAAGTTGTGATGTTTTTCCACCATTGTCATTAGTGCAACTACAACTGTGTGTGTAGGCTATGAGTGTGAGCTAAATCACCCTGAAGCAGTGCTGATAAGCGAAGAATGTGTGCAAGAGGATCACACACACACAGTCAAACATAGATGGAGGCAGGTAGGCAAGTGAAGTGAAAACTTCAGAGACGCTACATCTTTTTCCAGATTTACTGTGACACTGAGCAGGATTGTCTTCTCAGGAATTCTCACTGAACTGCCAGCATTTCACTCCAATTCTTTCTTTGTTGCTCGTGTGTGTGTGTGTGTGTGTGTGTGTGTGTGTGTGTGTGTGAGAGAGAGAGAGAGATCAGAGAAATCGTAGTCACACAGATGAAGAGAGAAGCGGTGAGACAGAGAGAACAAAGGTGGGCAGTTAAACAGCAAGATAGAAATGATGAGGAAGTGGGCAGAGGAAACACAGACCATAGTGGTCATCATTTATGTGTTTACTGCTGCTCTGTGCAGCGTGTCCACCCATCCTTACACACATCCACACTATATTTATATCGTATTGCTAAGTCATCATTTTATAGGGTGTTGTGTATTTGATGAAGGGCACTGGTGTGTTTGCTAGACATCCACTTTTCTCCCACTGAGCTCCTCTGTAAATTGGAAACAATGTTTGTGTGTGTTTGAGAAACAGAGATGACTCCAGCAGGGAAAAAAGTTGCCCTGACTCTAAAGCACAGCACAACAGAGAGGAAAAAAAGAAAACACAGCAAGGAAGGAATATTGTGCAAGGAAGAAATTGGGAAAGAACGGTGTGTGTGTGTGTGTTTGATTGAGAGGCAGAAAGGCTCCAAGGAAAAGGAACGTTCTGTACAGAAAGACAAGAAGTGGACAGTGAGTGTTGTACTGTGAATTCTGACAGTGGCACCAATGAAAGAGAGAACCAGATTTAGAATCTTTAAAGTGGCTATAATTAACACATTAACAATAAATCACATGAGGATCACCTTTTATGAGGTGACAATATGTCAATGTTGTTTTACAGCTTGTTTCTGCTGCCCCCAAGTGGTCAGAAAATGAGCTACAGCAGGAACTTCAGCTATAACAATGGGTTTTTCATTAGATTAAATGATGATTGAGCCATTAAAGGTTCTGTATATGAGATTCAGAGCAAACCACTGTCCCCTATGTAATGATATAACGGGTTGATGGTTGATGTGTATTGTAATTTGAGCTCGTCTTTGGTTCGTTGCGGTAAGTTGGTTCGGCATGTGTGTGTCCCACTGGCTCATACAGTGGTTACTGCTGATATCAGGACAGCAGCGTTGTGGAAGCATAGCGCCAACCCACCAGTTCTGCCCTGTTTAATCAATACGATGTCACTCAGACCTCGTCACATGTCGACATTTGGTCATGGACTTTCCACATCGGGATATGGGAAAAATACACTTCTGGTTCCACAGAAACTATACAGTTTGCATACAGTTTCTTTCAAATGTACAAGCACTATGTCAATACAGCACCGCAAATGGACGTTATGTTTTCCTTAAACTACAAACACACGTGGTTACGTTTTGCCAACACAGGCGTGGTTGGGTTCAGGCAACAAAAGCACATGGTTGGGTTTAGGAAAAAATAACAGGATTTGGGAAACAAACACCTGCCTCCTGGGTGAAAGTCCGTGGTTGTTGGATTCATCCAGCACCACTCCTTCCGGCCCTACTTGGACTTCCTCCACCCTAACTTTTGTTGTCCTGGCGCATATTTTGGCTGTGTATCATGACGACGTGAAAGAACAACTTTTTTTTGTGTGTGTCTCATGCCAGATGTCACTGACCAAGCAGCAGTTTTTGACAACTTCGGATTGAGAGCAGGTTGGTTTAACACAGTTAGCTCTTTTAGCACTGCTTATGGAGTTAGCACCATTAGCTGCTAGCAGCTGCCTCAGCTACCTTCATGTTGAGAACCGTGTCCAGACAACTTTCCGCTCTGAAATTTTCTTTTGAAAAGTAACTTAATACCAGACTGAAAAGCTTTTTTTCACTACCATCTTATCTGATTGAAATTTTGTTGCGCGTCTGACAACACCCAAAACTCATGGGTGTGATGTCACAGTGTACTGACACACCCTAAAGTACCCTTCCTCATCAGTGGAGATGATTTTTAGCTGGCGCTGCTCTTTAATACTTTACTTTAAAGGAAATTTGTCAAGTTTGGAATTTAAAGGTGAAATGATCAACATTATAGCATGTACCATACTGAGGAAGGAGGGAAGGGAACAGGTGTATTCATGATATGAAAGATGAATGAGACAGTTTGGGGACATAAAGTTAAATACTGTGCTTATCAGTGAGGCTGTGAATCAAATGTTTCATGTCTGTTCATGTCTTACTGTGCATGTTAGCACTTGACAAACCACAGTATGTTGTTTCAACACTAAAGGCCGGCTGATTAAACCAAATGGATTACTATATAAACACCACAAACCTGTGATATGAAACTAAAGCTGACAGGCCACACACACACAGCAGTCCCCATCTTTTATCCTCAAGGTTCTTTCTTCTCAGACCCAGAGCCAAGGACTTTAAAAGCTATTTCCAGCCGCCTTCTCTGTCAATTTCCTGTGACGGGGGTAATTTTATCTCTGAAAAAGGATGGGTGTTCCCACAATAACCTCCACGGCTCTTATCAGACACACCACCACTGCTGCAGAAAAAAGGAAACTATTCCAATCATCTGATATTCTTTTTTCCCCTGTGCCGAGTGGGGATATCTCAAATTCCAGCAGATCAGTGCAAAAAGTGATATGCATGAAATGGTCCGGAAAATATGACCACAACAGTTTTGCCTTGTCAGACTCCAAAATGAAAGAAAAGCGTCATATCTGAGTGAACGAGGGAGGGAAAAGGACTGCCTCTAACATCTTAAGTATTTCAAGTTCTAACCATCGGGTTACCTGACAAACAGAGGCTTTCATGCCTGTGCTGTGCCTCCTCTTTTAAGAAGTTCCCCCAAACTTTGCAGTCTTTATGAATTAAAAATCAAATGTGTTGTTCAGCATAAATACTGCATGGCGGTCGGGTTGCTTCTCGTGGTAATTAGCTTAGATCGGGACCTCAATTTGTGTCCTACCCTGTTTCTGTCGCTTGTTCATAACTCCAACCATTTGCTGCAAAACTTTTAAAAGCTTCGACTTCAGCAGAGCTAGCAAAAAATAAAGTGTAGCATGTTTAATTAATCTTGTTGTGGAATTATTTCAATTAAAACTGACACATTTCTCTTTGTCTAAAGGTTTAAAAAGACCACATTACTTGTGTTACATAATCTTAATTGAAGATGAGATTACTGTTCCTGTCGAGATTTGTTTGTTTATGCAGTGCGTGGGTTTACTGCATGTTGTTACTGTATGTGTGCCTTGAAAAGGAGCAAAATATAACCCTCGCCCTACGGAAATGAATTAAGGTTAAGTGACCTGACATGGAGCTTTCTACTCTGAAACTTGAACTAAAACTTAGCCTGAGGCTGGGATGTATTTTGAGCCTCGCTGAGGATGCAGCAAAACAAGTCATGGAATTGAAAACAATGGTGATATTTAGTGCTATTAAGTGTCCTTTCGTATGAAGTAGCATGGTGAATGTATCCTTCTCTGAAAGGTACAATTCACTCGAAAATCAAAATGTTTTTTGTTGCTAAACCTGGGCTGCTATTTATCAGTCTTGGTGTTTGGTTTGTGGTGTGCCGAGTTTTGGAGGTAGCTATCGTAGAGGTGTCTGCCTTCTTTCCAATGTACTGGAACTAGATGCTTGTGGTGCTCAATGTGCCAAAAAATACATCTAAGCAGCAAGATCTGTGGATTACCTTGAGTAACCAGGTGATTTCTGGAAAGATACATCGCTGTTGACTTTTTCAAATCTAACTTTTTGGTATTTTGAGGACATCCAGCTGAGAGCCATTAGGTTCCATTATATTGGAGAGAAGGTAGACATCTCTACGGCTGATATCTCCAACACTCGTCAACTCGTGCCCCTTTTAATGCTGTGTCTCGGTTCTCCAGAGTCCTCAGGGCTAGCAGGGTCTTAACCCGTGGTTTGTATCAAACTCACGTCATGCGCCAGCTGGCAGTCTTGAGGCTTTCGAGGGCAGGTGGTCAAATCCCCCCGAACTTCTGCCAGAAAAGGCATGTTCTGCGTGTGAGAAAGGAGCTGCTGTCTGTGTCTATCTTCAGATTACTGTAAGGCGATAGGGCGGATAGGGGGTCTCTAGTGTATGTGTGCAGGCGTGCATGCCTGGGTGTGCATGTGTTTGTGTGCGAGGGAGGCAGAGACACAAGTTAATGAAGCGTTCATACATGTTTTGCTCTTCCCATCTGCTCTCACTGTCCTCAAAGTGCACCAACTTATATATGATTTATTCATTTTGAGTACTATATAAAAGGCAAATAGTAACTTTTCCAACAAGTCTTAAAAAATTAGTGTTAGTCAGTGCCTTAAAGAGTCTGTATTTATGACCATGATCATCACATGACCTCATAATTCTGAGATGTACTTGAATGCACATGTACTGCAAGTATAGTACCCAGCAGGTATTGCCAGTATGTCATGTGCCTCTCCTTCCTACATGGGCAATATTTTTCACCCTGTGAGCACATCAGAGCAAAGAGAGATCTGCTATTGCTTTGCTTTTTGTGTTCCTGCAGATAATTAGCCTGTATGATAAGTGCTGGATGCGCTGACCTGTGCTACGCTACGCTCCGTCTCCGGATGAATGGAGGGAGCATGATAATTAGATGATGCACTGACCCGAAGCTTTCCTGCTAATTATTCTTCTCTGCTTAAATCTGCTGAAACATGCAAGATGAGAAGGTGCGGACGCGACGTGTCAATGACAGGACATCAAGCCCATCATTGAAAGCAGAGAGGGTGCCGACCAGCACAAGGCCCATAATAAAAGATCACTGTGTGGAATGCAGACTGTGAAAACAGATGGTTTGAATTACTGCTTTTGGTTATTGTTTGGTGCTTTGTTTAACTTTTGGCAGGTTGTAGATCATAGAAAAGGGCATTTTAAGGCCCAGAGACATATTACACTCTTTGAAACAACTTCTAGGTCTTGTTACAAAGCTGCTTTTTCCCACCGAGCACTAGTGTTACTTTAATCGGTACCTTTTCTGCCGTGGGTACCACAACTTGGAATCAGTTGTTGTGTTTCAGTTTCTTCCATTATATCACTGAAGGCACGCTGCCTCTCTGAGGACGTATTACAAGCTACTTCACACTTGTACATGTGTTTTCAAACCTCCGGTAAGAGGAAAAACCTGTTTCTCACAGGAGTCACACTGCAGCGTTTCATTTAAAGGCGCTTTGCAAGGCTGAATAAACACGTTCTGAGCGAGTGTGCAGCAGGGTATTGCCGAAAATGTTCCCAGGCTAGATGACGCTTTGGAGAAGTTGGATGTATTTTCTTGCTCATTGTGTGTTACGACTGTGTGAGATAATCAGCTTGATCCGAAATGTTTTTGTTGGAGGAGTTAGTTAACGCTGCGTCTGAACACTAGGAAAAGTAATGAAAATGGTCAAACACTTTGTAACGTGGTAAACTGCCCAAACTTTATGGAAGTGCAACACTAAACCAACGGCGTAGCCCTTTAAGAAATGCGATTTATTCTTCAAGGACAGATATAAGAGGAACAGCATCCCATAGACATCCCAAGTACATTCCCTCCTGCATGGACTCTGATGTAACACACACATCTCCACACATACTGCCTCTGTGGCCATTACAGCACACTCTAATAGCCATGCTCAATCAAGCACACCTACACCCTGCAGGCAATTGGCGCTCATTAACCTGCAACCTCACCTGAAGACACCATGCCTCGTCACTAATGACACTTCCCATATTCACCGTGTGTGCATGCCTCTGAATACCCTCCTGGCACGCTGGCATGGTGTAGTGATTATGCTAATTGCTTAATTATTCAGCAGAGATAATAAGTCAGCATGAGATGATAAAATCGCACTTGATAATTGAGTTAGATACCTGGGTAAGGATAATAGGAAATTTCAGTGCAGAGCAGCCAAAAATTAAAGCTTAAAATTCATTATTTGTGTTGAAGAATGGGGGGAATCTATATCTTTGATATTAATGGCCGCAGGTTTTCTGACATATTTATGAGTCTTAAAAGAAAACCAACCCATGGAAGCCAAATTATTCACACAGACGCACATGTGAGAAAAATAAAAAAGAATCAACTTCAGTGCTTACCCTGAGTTTTTCATAGCGGTCGCTCAGTGCTGCCACCTGGTGGTCTCTGTGCCTTCCCACCAGCTTGCACAGCGAGCAGATCAGCTGGTCATCAGTGACACAGTACATGTTCACCTTCTCCTCCTCGTGCTCCAGGCACTGGAGCCCTCTGAGGTGGGAGTCTGGCATGGGCTCGATGAGCCGGTGGCCGGTAAACGGCTTCTTGTTTGGGTGCGTCGCTCGGAGGCACTCCTCGCAGTACGACACCTCACATGTCACACACGTTTTGACTGCGTCCTGCGGCGGGTCCTGTTCGCAGAACTGGCACTGGACCGGTTCAGGAGGTGTGCCCGGACTAGACATGGCAGCGCTGACTGGGACCAGCGCCAAGCGGTTGCTCCCTTCTTCTCCGGGAGAGTTGGGCCCACTGTGGGGCGCAGGCAGTGGCAGCGGTAGAGGCACCCCAGCTGAAGATGAGGCCCGCTGAACTCTATCAATAATGTTTTGCAAGGTCACGTTCCTTTTAAGTCCTTCTAATCCACGCTCCGGACTCAGGGAAATGACATATCTACAGGTGGGGCACTGGAAGGCGCCGATGCTCTGAACAGATTCGTTGGTTGTACAGTGGGAAATGAGGATGCGATGGGCGCAGCCGAAGCACAGGCTGTGGGCGCAGGGGAGCAGTAGTGGGTCTTCAAAGAGCTCCAGGCAGATTGGGCAGGTCAGCTCTGACTCCAGAGTGTCCATCCTGCTCAGAGGAGGCCAGGCGGGACCAGGCGCAGCGTCAGCGAAATCCAGAAGAGCCGCTCAGCTGTCTGCAGGCCAGAGACAGAGAGATAAATGGCGGAGGGCAGAAAGAGAGGAAGAAAAAGGGAAGAGAGAGCAAAGGGATTTGTGATTAAATGGTGTGAAAAGGCTTACTTCTCACTGCTTTCTTGGGAGGACTTATATCTCAATGGAGCAGACCACTGAGTGCACTTAAAGAATGGCAGTGTTAAGTGCCGGATTTTCTAAGTCTGAAGATATCAATTGTCCCTCATTTTCAGTTTTCACACACAACGAAGAGCTTTGAAAAGTTAAGCATGTTTTCAGATCTTTGAAACCAACAACAGTGATGCAATAATTAGGTATAGATTTCAAAGGCGTAAAGAGTAAGAGGACAGACAACAGTAAACAAACTTCGACCTAATTTTTTATGAAATACCCAACTGGACACTGGACACACCACGACGTTCTGTAACTGCAGCTGCACCCAGTTTGGAGAAGCAGGCAGATGTACCGGCATGGAAACTAAGCAACGTACTGCTGTGAAGGGATCGGCAACAAAATGTATTTTAGCCACCTAAAAAAAACACAACATAAGTGTGCACTGTATTTAGAATACTCACAGCTTTACCTCACTGTCAGACAGCAGTTTTAGACAGGAAACCGAAGCCGTTCTATCACTCTCTTCAAAGCCAGACTCCGTGAAGAAAAACAGTAATTTCACATCACAGAAGACAGGAACTGCTGGTGTACCGCTGCCTTGATCAGGAAGTTAGTTTGTGTTATTGTGAGACTTTGGTGTTTAAAAGGGTGACTTTAGATTCAGTAACGTCTCATAATAACATAAACTAAATGATCTTGGCATCGGTAGATGAGCAAATCCCTTGTTGAGCAAGTTGAAATTACTGTTTTTGTCAGTGTCTGGTGGGTTTGAAGAGAGCGTAGATGGGAAGCTGAAGCTGCTAAAAGCTTTCCTGTCGAAACAGGCTCTCTGTGTCGAGGTAAAGCAGTGAAAATATTCTAAATATAGCGTTAATAAGCGTGATAAGTGCCTTATAGAACACATCTTCAAAAGCTGCAAATTATCTCGTTATGTAACTTTGCAGTAATTACTCTTAAAGGATTTGCAATCATTGCAGTGAGTGATAAAACAGAGGAGTAAATGTTGACCAATGGCTTCTGGGAATAAAGTATTTTGTTCTCTATATTGCTGACTTTTTTATTGTGCCTCATAGGGAAACCCATGCATTCACACACACATGACTTTAATCTAGCAAAATCAACACCTTGTTGTCAGAAATTTATAAGGTAGTTATCACAGCCATGGTGAGGTTAGACAATGTTTTGTCTATAAACATTTCATTTAGTATGCATCTATAAGCCTACAAATAAGTGTGGCTGAAAGCTTCATCAGTCTGTCCAAAAGTTAACAATGAGTTTCTGACTCCAGGTTAGAAATCCAGCCCTGCATGCAAGTTGCTTTCTTTGTTCTGTCTTCATTTGTAAATTTAGCCGCAGGGCTGTTAATAATGTCAGTTAGTCTGTGGCAGCAAATGGGGATTTCGCAACTACTACAAAAAAGAAAAACTTTCACTGCGAAAAACTACTTTATAAGATTGGATGAAACCGATACAAACCCTTCAGGGGAATGGGATCATTGCAGGCTGAAGAAAATGGATCAATGCAGAGTCAAAAAAGTGATACACTCAGGGACAATAAAAGCACATAACTAAGTTGTACTATGAATAAATATGTAGTTAATTTTGCCACCATGCACAAAAACTAAATGATTTATTTTCCATGATACAGTGAAGTGGTTTTGGTACAGAAGGTAAGCAGTTATATCTTATATCTTGGTTACCACAATAATCATGTCTGACTGCTTCTTAAACAAACTTGATTCTGGCTTTAAAAAGGCACAAAAGAATTAAAAATTTCAGTTCTACAAGATGCCACGATTGAATAAAGCACAGAGGGATAGGGCTATTGGCAGGCTCCAGGTTGGGCAAAGCAGGCAGGTGATAATCAAAACCAGCCACATTACCAGACACCACGGACAGGTTACATTTATGTTTTTACATAGCAGATACTGTAAGGTATAACTTCATGTTTAAATAAAGCTGTGGTTAGGTTTAGGGAAAAACCCACTTGGATATGGTTAGGAAAAGATCATTGTTTTGTCTTAAAATACCGGGTTTGGTGAGCACAGTCCTGGCAGGAAATGCGGCATTGTCTTGGTAAAAACAGCTGCTTTTCATAGCACTATCCACCTTGGGAAAATGCTACAAAACAACCATGTGTGTTGCCTGAAAGGATCCTGATAAGCAGCAACAAGTCACAACAAAACACTTATGTTTCATGCCCCCAAAAAATGCTGGAAAAACACTGACTGGTCGCTACAAAACAACCATGTGTGTTGCCTAAAAGGATCCTGATAAAACAGCAACAAGTCATGACGAAACACTCATGTTTCATGCCTAAATAAAATGCTGGAAAAAAGGCTCATTTATGCTCAACGTTAAATATGGATCCGGATACGGACGGAGCCTTCGGTCCGTGCTCCGCGTTCATTTCGCGTATTTCTGCACGTTTCCATAAAGCTTACGGATACAGGCCAAACGGAGCAGTACCACCGGGAACCGTGGGGGCAGTGTTGCTGTCACTACCCGATACGTAGCTCTAGTAAGACACGAAGAAGAAATAAAAATAAAAAGAATTCTCCGTCCTCCAGTCGCGATGTATTTAACAGCCTCACTGACCACCGCCTCCTACAACACTGCCCCCGTTTTTGTCTTTTATGCAAGAGGTACATTATCAATATCTCCTCCACAGTCGCCATGTTTGTTTTTGAGTTTGTTGTTGTCATAAACTTTTGACGCTGGGCTGCCTCCTGGTGGATATATTGGTTAACATCCATGCTAACGTAAAGGGCGCATGGAAGTATGTGGGCAGTGATGGTAACATCATTTGAAACGGATGTATACATTTTTGTACGTAAAGGGAGCATAAATGAGCCCAAACACTGACTGGTCGCTACAAAACAACCATGTGTGTTCCCTAAAAGGATCCTGGTAAAACAGCAACAAGTCACAACAAAACACTCATGATTCATGCCTAAAAAAAAAATGCTGGAAAAACACTGACTGGTCGCTACAAATCACCCACGTATAGAACCTAAAAATCTGCTGGACAAACACTGACAGGTTGCTACAAAAAACCTACGTTCAGTGTCTAAAAAGCCAAAAGCTTTTCATAGCACTATCCACCTTGGGAAAATGCCACAAAACAACCATGTGTGTTGCCTGAAAGGATCCTGGAAAAAACAGCAACAAGTCACTTCAAAACACTCATGTTTCATGCCTTAAAAAAAATGCTGGAAAAACACTGACTGGTCGTTACAAAACAACCATGTGTGTTGCCTAAAAGGATCCTGGTAAAACAGCAACAAGCCACTACACAACACTCACATTTCATGCCTAAAAAGCCACTGTACTGGAAAAACACTTACCGGTCGCTACAAAACACCCACGTATAGAACCAAAAAAATCTGCTGGACAAACACTGACAGGTTGCTACAAAACACCTATGTTCAGTGTCTAAAAAGCCAAAAGAAAACCCAAGATCCTGCCTAGGTCTCGCACCATCCACCATCCCCATCACCTTACCATGACAAAATCACCCATATACTACATTACTTTAGAGACGTATATTAACCATTCAACTGTAAAACGTCTACAAGAGCAGTAAAATGTCACTGAAGTCTCTGCCAACTGGCCAAGAACTGGCCGACCACGTGTTGCAACTGCGGTGTAATATTGACAGATATGACTCAAATGTCTCTCGTTTAGATTTAAAACTCTCATTGAGCTGTATATCAAAAACATTCATTAGAATTAATAAAACAATAATTACTTTAATGCTATTATCTAAAAACCACGTGATGTGTTTTTAATTTCCCTGACTGTAGATAAGGCTAGCACAAATGGAATGTATTGAAGATAACAAACATAGTGAGGATAGTTTGCAAATTCATGCAAATGAATGCTAGAAACAATGCTCAAACTAATACTAATCATATTAATAAAACCCTTCTAAATCATCATGACTAAAAGATATCAAGCTTTCTGAATCAGTGGCTCAATTTCTGATGCAGGAAAAGAATCCAGTCCGAACCCTACAGTGTGTTTTTTTTCAGCAGATGTCACTGTTTACTGAGCTTAAGGCTTGGGCGCGTTTGAGTGGACTACCACACTCAGAATATCCCTCCAATTCGCTCTGTAGCCATCTTTATGCATGGCTTGCTTTCATCCTCTGTGCTGCAGATAAACTAAGTCGCTGTGATATCTGCGGCCAGATAACATTCATTTGCAGTGCAGATGAGCTGCAGGATCAGAAAATGGATGGAAGGAGAAAAGAACATATTTAGATTTATTATAAAACTGATGTGAGTCGAGCAACTTTGATCTGTTATTTCCAAATAAGAAAGGAAGTGCCACATTTCTATGAAAGGATATAGAGGAAGAAGAGGACAGACAGTGAGTGGGAGAGATGGAAGTGATTCAGCAATCACACACTTCAAATGAAATGAAATAGGTATGTGTTTGCAGGGATCGTAAACACATCAAATCCTCAGAGAGGCACACTCACATTTACACTTGTCCGTACACATCCATACACACTCACATTCCCACAAACACACAGCAGTTTCTCCGAGGCAGCAAAGAGCCTCCCTCAGGTGTTTATATTTCAAGATAGTTTGTCAGCAAGGACTGAGGCTTGTTGACAGCCCAGTGAAACTTGGAGAGCTGTGTTGTCAAAGGAAATCAGTATAGCATGAGGTTGTTTGCCCTTTTGGTCAGTTTGTCTGTTGAGAACATAAAGACAACAAAATGTCAATCCTTGTGGGCATGCATGATATATACAAAAATGGGTCCCCACTCAAAAAAAAAAACCCTCTATTGTGCAACTGTAGGTTTAACACCAGAGCCAACACACACAAAAAGATGGGACTTAAAGATGATAAATGTCCTTACAGCTGCACAACTCAATATTCATATAAACAAGAGATCACACATATATGTTTAATTCTAAAGGGGTTGCCAGTTGTGACAACCCACACAGAACTTTGCATTTGTTGACGTTACATTTGCTACATTGTTATGTAGCTGATACGTTGAAACTTCCCATTTCAACAAAGCTATGGTTAATGTGTGGTTAGGTTTAAGCACAAAAACAACTTGGTAATGGTCAAGAAAAGATCATGCTTTGGTTTAAAATACCTGCTTTTAGGGGGGCTAAAACCGCTAGAAATATAGCCATGGATCACTTAAAAAACACTTACATTTGGGGTTAAAATGCTGCTGAAAAATCCGCTACAGAGCACCCACCTTTGGAGTCTTAAACCCGCTAGAAAAACAGCCCCGAGTCACTACAAATTCCCCTCACTGAGGGGCTAAAAACTACTAGAACAACAGCCAGGGATCTCTGAAAGAACACCCATGTTTGGGGACTAAAAAAACGCTAGAAATACAATCACAGGTCATTTAAAAACATCTACTTTGGGGGCTAAAAATAAAAGCCACAGGTCGCTAAAAAACACCCATGTTTGGAGTCTTAAACCCGCTAGAAAAACAGCCAGGGGTCTCCTAAAAACACTCATGTTTGGGGACCAAAAACCACTAGAAATACAGTCAATAGCACATTTAAAAACATCTACTTTTGGGGGCTACAAATAAAAGCCATGGGTCGCTAAAAAACACCCATGTTTGGAGTCTTAAACCCGCTAGAAAAACAGCCAGGAGTCTCCTAAAGAACGCCCATGTTTGGGGACTAAAAAATGCTAGAAATACAATCACAGGTCATTTAAAAACATTTACTTTTGGGGACTAAGAATAAAAGCCACGGGTCGCTAAAAAACACCCATGTTTGGGGACTAAAAACCACTAGAAATACAGTCATTAGCACATTTAAAAACATCTACTTCTGGGGGCTACGAATAAAAGCCACGGGTCGCTAAAAAACACCTACAGTCAGGTCCATAATTATTTGGACAGTTGTCATCATTTTGGTTCTGTACACCACCACAATGGGTTTTAAATGAAACAATGAATACCTGCTTAAAGTGCAGACTCTCAGCTTTCATTTAAGGCTTTTTTCAAAAATGTAGTATGAACCGTGTAGGAATGACAACCATTTCTTCACACAGTCCCCCGACTTTAAGGGCTCATAAGTATTTGGACAAACTAACATAATCATCAATTAAACAGTCAGTTTTAATACTTGGTTGCAAATCCTTTACAGTCAATGACTGCCTGAAGTGTTGGACACATAGGCATCATCAGATGCTGGGTTTCTTCCCTGGTGATGCTCTGCCAGCCCTTTACTGCAGCCGTCTGCACTTCCTGCTTGTGTTTTGGGTGTTTTGCCCTCAGTTTTGGCTTCAGCAAGAGAAACGCATGCTCAATTGGATTCAGATCAGATGATATGACTTGACCATTGCAGAACATTCCACTTCTTTGCCTTAAAAATGACTTTGGTTGCTTTTGCAATATGCTTCAGGTCAATGTCCATCTGCACTGTAAAGCATCGTCCAATGAGTTTTGAAGCATTTAATTGAATCTGAGCAGATAATGGTGCCCCAAACACTTCAGCTTTCATCCTGCTGCTCTTGTAAGCAAGACAAGACTTCACTAGAATAAATACAGAGGGTTTATCACAAGATGCAAACCATTGGTTAGCCTTAAAAATGGAAGGCCAGATTAGAGTTTGTCAAAAACCATCTAAAAAGCCTGTACAGTTGTGGAACAGCATACTATGGACAGATAAAACAAAGATCAACTACCAGAATGATGGGAAGACAAGAGAAGGAAGAAGGGAAGGAACTGCTCATGATCCAACGCACACCACCTCATCAGTGAAGCAGTGTAGGTACTGTTATGTCATGGCCATGTATGGCTGCCAGTGGAACTGGTTCTCTTGTATTTATTGATGATGTGACTGCTGAGAAGAGCAGCAGGATGAAAGCTAAAGTGTTTGGGGCTACATTATCTGCTCAGATTCAACCAAATGCTTCAAAACTCATTGGACGATGCTTCACAGTGCAGTTGGACAATGACCTGAAGCATACTGCAAAAGCAACCAAAGACATTTTTAAGGCAAAGAAGTGGAATGTTCTGCAATGGCCAAGTCATATCATCTGACCTGAATCCAACTGAGCATGCGTTTCTCTTGCTGAAGCCAAAACTGAGGGCAAAACACCCAAAACACAAGCAGGAAGTGCAGACGGCTGCAGTAAAGGGCTGGCAGAGCATCACCAGGGAAGAAACCCAGCATCTGATGATGCCTATGTGTCCAACACTTCAGGCTGTCATTGACTGTAAAGGATTTGCAACCAAGTATTAAAACTGACTGTTTAATTAATGATTATGTTAGTTTGTCCAAATACTTATGAGCCCTTAAAGTCGGGGGACTGTGTGAAGAAATGGTTGTCATTCCTACACGGTTCATACTACATTTTTGAAAAAAGCCGTAAATGAAAGCTGAGAGTCTGCACTTTAAGCAGGTATTCATTGTTTCATTTAAAACCCATTGTGGTGGTGTACAGAGCCAAAATGACGACATCTGTATCATTGTCCAAATAATTATGAACCTGACTGTATGTTTGGAGTCTTAAACCCGCTAGAAAAACAGCCAGGGGTCTCCTAAAAACACTCATGTTTGGGGGCTTAAAAACTTCTGGAAAAACAGCCATGAGTTGTTAAAAAACTTCCATGTTTGGGGGCTTAAACAGCTAAAAAACAAACCGCCACGGGGCGCTAAAAAACCATCCTTGTTTGAGGGCTAAAAACTGCTAGAAAAACAGCCATGCATGGGGGCAAAAAAAAGCCAGAAAAACAGCGATGACTTGCAAAAAAATGACCGGTTTTGTTGTTTATTGGTGTTGAATATTGGTCTGCAGCTTGGCAGCCATTTTGCAAACCATCCTGTCCACCCCCTGATGATAAGTCAGCTCATATATGTAATTTCATAAATGCTGATATACGTGCAAATGTTACAAATTCATGGTTTTGCTGAAATGTACAATGCCAACATTTTCTCCTTGCAACTGGGATGCATTCAGGAGATGGTCCAGACTAAAACATGGCTAAATGAGAGTAAGTATTGGATTTACAGTGGTTGGGTGGCTGCAAATTAATTCTAATGTTACACTGTGTCAGCTGGGTGAGTAAACAGGCAGCTGTTTGACTCTACCTCCAGCGAAACGTGTAAGCAGTGTTGTGTTTTTAGCTCGTTTTACTGCCCCCAGGTGGCCAAAAAAATCAATGAATGCAGCTTTTAGCTTGCTGCAGCGTAATGTCAAAAATTCCAAACTTGTGCCAAAGCTGGAGGCGTCAGTCGTTCGATCAATAATGAAGTTGATATTGACAAGTTGGAGGCCAGCTCCAGCTGTAAAATGCACCAGCACTTTCTCATTAAGTTGCATTCAGTCCATTGACAGTAAAGCTGAAACTGAGCAGTAAACTGTGAATTAAACACCTGGATTAAATTACAACAAGTTTAATATGGTAATAATCTTACACAGCTAATTTCCCCTTTACTACAGTAACACCTGATTTTAACTTGTAAAGTCCAACTCTACAGTACCCGTATTGTATACAGACTCCTAACCCAGTGTTTCCAGCTGGAATTTCCTTTTTCGAAACCAATGTCTTTTGGAAATAAATCTAACTCATTAAAACCATATAAATCTCTTGCAGGAATGTTGAGGGTGTGTACTGTGCATTGAGCATTGCAAATGGTGGTGTATTAATGAAGCAGATTTGAGATTATGCAGTCCATCCCTGTGCACAGCTGTCAGCCAGGTAACAAAAACCGCAAAGAGCATTTTACAGAAGCAGAGAGACCACGTAAAAAAAAAAAAAAAGTTCCCGACAAAGTCAGCAAAGTTCGACATTGATGGAGCTCTGACAGGCCACTGCTTGACAGGAGGGAGAACCTGGAGGCACGAAAGGATAAAGAGAATAAATCTCCCTCATTCTGACAAAGACAAACACACACAAACCTAAATCTGACATACATAGTCGCACAAATCCAAACTGGCAGGTGAGACAGGGTGAAATGCCTCTCAGCACACCATAGGTGACACTGTTGAACCGAGCAGAGGTAGGAGGAAGAGCGTTACCGAGGGAGAGGAGGGAAGAGTGGAATAGAAAACAGGCATGTGAGAAGGGCATTGAGACTGGAGGAGGACATTGATCAAATCCAGGCGAAGTTGTTTGTTTTTCCCACCATCACTTTGTGCCTCATGACTGTCAGAGCTGCCACTGTGTGCGAATGGCTCGTCTTCTGTGCTGGCACCACTGAAACGTCAGTACCAATACTCTTCAGTGGGGGGCAATACAAAGCTGCGAGACGGTGGATGGATCCTCCACTGCTTTATCCCGCTCTCTGTTTCTTACTGAACAGAGAACAGATTTCATGTATATACACGGCGTCTATTTATATGCTGTAGTAATACACCCCCATGTGTGTTGTACATGACAGAGTGAAGGTATATTGTGTGTGGCCATTATGGCACATTGCTGCCAATCTCTTTTCAAAAGCATAATATTTTAGTTGCTCTCCAGCTGCTATGGTGACAGCTTTATGCTATTTTTGCATTTCTTTTCTGTCATTCAGACCCTGGCCTCGGTTGGTTTAACTAAACTGTAAAAAGAAACTGTTTGTTTGAACTTAAAGTTAGTGTCCAGGCTGCCTTGTGATTTTAAGTTGACTGAATTTGAGGAGACAAGTTGAGGGAATTTTGTTATTTAATGTGCCTTCTCAGTCAGCCCGCACACTAAACCTTAAGTTAAAACTAATAGGTTATTATTTATTTTTACAGTGGTAACCAAGCATTACTTCCAAGGCTTAACTCCTTGAAACCTGGAGTGACATCACCTTTCTTGTGCTGCTTTCAGGCCCTTTTCGTATTTAATTTATTAATTTATTTAATTTATTTAAATTTAATTTTTAAAAAGTATTTAAACCGTTTGATACGAAATAGTGCGAGTTTTATTTTTTATTTTTAAACATGGAAAAAAAGGCAATGAGCGCTTGGTTAGACATATCCCATAAACTGCAAAAAATAAATTACAAATAAATAATAATAAGAAGAAGAAGAAGAAGAAGAAGAAATTTAAAAAAATTGATTTAGAAAATTATTTTAGAAAAATAGGGAAAATTATATTTATAATTATTAATTATGACATTTTAAAATTATGTTACAGAATTTTTAAGCACTCCAGGTCATTTCCTTGTTTGTTTCTTTTTTTAAATAAATGTTCTTGTTTTTAATTTTCTCTTTTTACTAATTTCTTGCTATTTTTTGGGGGGTAATTTCTTCTTTTGTTGCTCATTCCCTTCTTCGTATGTTTCCAAAAGAAATCAAGCCAATGTGTTCAGGTTTCAAAGGGTTTATTAGTTAGTTCACTCATGGGATGTGTTATAGGTCACAGCTGGCATGTCTACTCTATGTACTAGTGTTGTGTGATATTGAAATTCTCCTATTGATGACATAAATGACTGTCCATAGAGCATATCTATGGACGTGAGGTTCATATGTTGTAATACCCAGAAGCGTCTTGGCTACTTGGCTATATTGGACAAGGGTATGCTGAGATCAATACATCAGATCCGTAAAAATCTGGTGGGGTTATTTTTATTTTTTAACATGTTTAATTGCCCTTGTACAGTCTCGTTATCGTTCACTGTCATGTTTATATTTGTTGTCTTTGTAAAAGCCTTCATGATTGACGTTGACTGCTCACTGTAGTCGGAGTTTTGGTCTGGCCGCTCTTTGTGGGTGGAGTTGGTGGCAGACTTGCATACTCTGTTAGGTGGTGAGTTTTAAGAGAGGAGCGAAGATTTGCCGGGTTCTAGCTGTAGTCCCGACTTGTTTTATGGCAAAGCTAACAATTTGCTTCATTCACGTTTTTCGGCTCTTTTTTTTGTTTGTTTTGAAATCAAAACAATCGCTAAATAGCCCCATTTGCATTTGTCTTGCAACATTGCGATAAAGCATAGAAAAAGCAAGAGGAAAAGTGGAAGAGACTGATTGTAGCACGAAATGCATAACAGATGTTGCTTCACTGAATGTTCTTCTGTTATCGTGGCCACTTGACGACTATTATTATGGCTAATCAATATTGTGTTGAATGATAATCTTCATATCACCCAAGCGTTGTGTGCACCCACTGTATGGAAGCTAGTTTTGGATGCATTAAGTTTAGGCTAATGCTAGCAGCTCTTGTCTGCTCTTAACATGATCTGAGGAAGTTTAAACTCCAGTAAGAGACAACGTTACCCAAGATGCATTCTCGGAACCCATCGGCTGTATTTGCCGTCTGACTTCCGGCAGACGGCGATACAGCCTCTGGGGGCAGACCCCTGATTTTTTGGCATTCCGGTTTGATTTGGGCGGAGGAGGCGAATTTCCGTTTCCGACTTCCGTTTATATATGAGTTAATATGCTGAACCATTGCGATGGATTCAGAGTTTGCAGTGACGCCAATTATGTTCTGCCTCGTTAGTTCACCGCATGAAGCGTTTAACCTGGCAACAACTGCAGCCGGCTCAAACGTGATTGGTCAATATCACGCGGACTACAAACAGCCTACAACCGGAAACCAGGGCTCTTCCGCTCTTCTTCCGGAGGCAAGATCTCCGGGGTTTGCCTACAGACTCTACATTCACTGAATGTAGAGTCTGTATATAGAGACTACCCAAGATGGGGTTGAATTTGCGAATACATTGGTCAGCCCTTATGCCAAAAGCATGTGTAAATGTAAAAGAGCAAGCCTACTGATTGAAAGCATGTAAGCTATGCAGCCCCATCTCACATTCATCCAGATCATACTTCCATGTTTCGGATCACCAGCTGGCGAGGATGACTTTTTGTCTGAAGCGTGCATACTTGCTTTAGCCTCAGTCTTTGAGCACAATATCACATGTGCAGCCATCAAGTGCATATTCAAGACAGCTTTTACAGGAGTCAGCAGGGAACAGTAAAAAAAGCCGTGGCTAATTATCTTTAGCCTATTTTGGTCCGTTTATAAGAAGTGAAACTAAATGCTTCAAAGGAAACTGTAAGAATGTTTGGTGCAGTATGGTGGACAGTGCTGTAAACTGTACAAGTATGCCATTAAACAGGAAACTAGAGCAGCACAATGCAATCACAGAAACCACGAGTAATATTCAACATATTTTTTTGCCTGTCACTACGTTTGATAGTTAGTTCACTTGACAGTAAAAATCAGTGAACCTCTGAACCCTGTTCCCTGCCTCCGCACAGATAGCAAAATAATACCTGACAGTTATGATATGCTTAGGTGTGCGTTAGAGGATCTGTGTCGAGATGCTCCTCCTTTCAAAAAGAGTCAGATTCCTGTATCGTCTTCGTCTCCTCTTGCTATTCCCGGCAGTTTTCATTGCTCTGCTTTGCTCCTGTTACAAGACCTCGTAACCCAAGTCCAAAATACTACATTTCTATTTTGAGAGGTACAAATGTCATTGCCCTGATGCTACTCCCGAATGTATGGTGCTTTTATTTTGAAACCAAACCCTGTGTATGGTCTCTGATCCATAAATGTCAGCGCATAACCTGATGCAGCAGGACGTGAAACTTTAAAGGACGTCCACTGGCTCCCTGGAGAATAAATAAGCACAACTATGACTACGTTGACATGCACAAAATATTCTGGTGTTTGCTCTTAGTCCAAAACATACATTATTCCTACCAAGCTGTTTACACGTCTAATGAAAATGAACATTTCCATTAACATACAGCTGTGCATACTCAGATTTAAGTGCCCGAACATGTCATTTATCACATCAAAAGTTTTCTGCTGGCTCCGGAGTTGTTTGATCTTGTGAACAAAGCTTGCCTTTATCTTTCATTCAGCCACCTTTTTGAAAACTTTGCGGTGTTTGTGCATATCCAAAAACCTGTTTAATTGCCAAGTCTTTCATAAGTGGGAGTATTTCTCCTAAAGACCAGAAATGTGGGCTTTTCTTTTGAGCATGCACCTTTACCCCAGGCTTGCAAACTTTTGGCTAACTGAGACATTCTGAATACACTGTATACCCGTCCAAAGACCAGAGTAATACCAGCATATCCCACGTGTCTAAATCATATAATGCTACATTTAGAACGATGCCTAATTTGGAATAACCAGCTTGACTTTGCTGTTTACATAAGCCATATTAAATTTGGAATACTGTCATGTTCAGAATAATGGTGGAATATTGGTGTGCACTAAGTCTGACACACCCGATGTAGACAGTGCCTTTAAAGGGGAAGTCCGGTATTTTGCAATTTGAGCCCCTTTTCTTGGCTGTTTATGATGAAATAGAGTGGCTAAGACCAAAATAGTGACGATTGCTCATTTTCGGAGAATTTGTCTTTCCCCTGCCTGGCTTAACATAGTCTCGCCACCAGACAATCAGAGATCTCCGCCTTCTGATTGTCTGGGGACACTCCTTTCTAAAGTCTGTTTAATACACCGGCGAAAACAGCCGGCATCAAAGCAACGCCTCTTGCATTTTTGAAAAGGACACGCCCTCCCGGAAATGTGCGCTCCCCCTTTTCTCGTCCGCAAGGAGCTTGAAAATGGATGCCGAGAGATTTAACTCCGTTTTGTGAAACGTGTGCTCAGTCCACAAGATTGTGGAAATGAAGGACTTACAGCGACTTTGTTTAAAACTTTTAACGCAGGACAAAAGCTATTTTGTACCGCTACACGTGTTTCTAATCGGACTATGTTTACGAGCACAAGAGTTCAGCGAGCCACCAAAGGACCGCCCTGCGGATTTACTATTGGTTCTGCAACATAGGGAGTTTTTTTAAACTCTGAAATTGTATCCGCCCATCTAAACACAAAATCAGGGAGAAAGTCATCAGTCTTTAGTTAAGCAAAGCGTCTAAAGACTGACTTGTGAGTCTAGGTTTAACACTGCTGCCTATGGCCATGTGTGAACCACCCTAAATGTTCGTTTTCAAAGCCATGAAACTCACCGAGTGGTCAGTGGTGTTCGTTGATGTTCTAACATAAAAATCGTAGCAAACTGTGGTTTCCGTGATGATTTATTTGACATTTTGTCTAATCCATTGACTTTCTATCGGAAGCCTCATTGTCCGTTAGTAGTAATCCGCCGCCAGAAACAAAAAGGGGGTTGTTTACGACATGGTTGTAGTCATTGTAGTCATTTAGCTCTGCGAAAGTGCCAGCTCGACAGTGCTGTGTGCGCTCCCGGAGGAAGAACAAGAATGAACGAAAAAGTTTTGTAATAAGTTTGAACAACTGCACAATGGATTACTCGCTTGTAAACAACCTTCGTAGTACGATGCCTTTGAACACAACGCCAACCTTCTTCTGCTTCTTCTCTGTGTCCCATTACATTGCAATGGTTTCCTGCTGGTTGCAACACCCACATAAAGGAGCATTATCTCCATCAAGTGGACTGGAGTGGATAACGCTTCAGGGTCAAACCAACGATGAAGCGAAATCTATACACGGGTGTGAGGCAGCTGAAAAAATAGTTCCACAATCAGATGAATAGCGAAAACACTGATGGAGAACACAGTTTGCTACGATTTTTATGTCAGAACATCAAGGAACACCACTGACCACTCGGTGAGTTTCATGGCTTTGAAAACGAACGTTTAGGGTGATTTTAGGACAGGTTCACACATGGCCATAGGCAGCAGTGTTAAGACAGCCAGGGGAAAGCCAAATTCTCCGAAAACGAGCAATCGTCACAATTTTGGTCTTAGCGACTCTATTTCATCGTAAACAACCCAGAAATGGGGCTCAAAGTGCAAAATACCGGACTTCTCCTTTAAGCTTGCCATCAGGCTGCTGAGTTACACTGGCATTTTCCCTTCCTTCCGCTAACTGCGAATTACCTTTTACAAATCCCCTTCACTACTGGAAACAACAACAACCTCAGAGCAAACAACTTATATCGTAATAATGTTTTGCTAGAGCTGCCTAACAGCTAGCAAGTTCATTAAGCTCCTCCAGAACCAAAGTATAGCCGGCCCTTTCCATGTGCAAATGTTTCATCCTTGACACCATTTTGCCAGAGCACCGTCACTGCATTCTCAGATTACTGCCACCCAAGATGACTGCGATTGGTTTAAAGGAACAAAAACAAGCCAGGGCATTTTTTTCCCGCTGTAGCAGAAAGATAATTTGTGATTTCATACCTTTCTCTGGCACAGACAGAGACGACTGTGAGAACCACTAACGACGCACTGTAGAAATTAAACCTCCTTTAACGTTTGATTTCTCTTCCTGTTTATATTTGGGCAGTCTCTCCCATTAGTCTGTGCTGTACTTCTAAATCTTTCATTGACTTTGGGTCCAAGGAGGTTGCGGCTTTCCCTTCCACTCACAGTTTAAGCTGTTAAAATTTTCATAGGAGCTTTTTCTATCCATTTTCTAAAAACTGATTCGACAAGGGCACGATGCAGACAAAAACAGAGGCTGTGTTTTTGAGACGGGAAAGGAATGTGAGCAGTTCCTGTGGTCCTCCATGGAGCCACTCGTAATGCTGATGTACTGTTAATAACTGTTAATAACTGTGGGTCTCCCACAGTTTCTTCTCTCAATGTTATATTAATAAAAGCCTCTGACTTTATGAAATTTTTTCCTCTTTAAACTCTGCTGCAGGGGAATTTTATTTCACTTCAGCTTTTAAGCAAAATGAATATTTCAGCCACACCATCGCTTGACAAATTGAGCTGAAGAAGTTAAACTCCACCATGGCAGTGGGGAGTGATTCCATTTCCAGATCGCTAAATGATGTGACACGAAATTACTCCAAAAAAAAAGTAATTATAGGAAGCAGCCAAAAGTGATTCGACTCCTCCAAAAAAATGTGTCCGGGTGGGCGGAAGGGGTCCATTTGGTGAGTTGACGTGAGCGGCTGTGGCAGTCCACAGAGCAGAACCGAGAAGTAGGTCATCCCCATTGACCTGGCTCACACAATCAGCATACACTAGTGTGCGTGTGTGTCTGTCACTGTATGATTGTGCTGTTCCAGTTCTCTCTTAACTCACAGGAGGCAGAAAATAGCAAACACAGTGAAATGTTGGAAGCAAGCGAAAGAGGGCAAACCATCTGAAGCTGAGCATAAACATGATAATATCTGCCTGTCAGCCTCTGTAATGCCACATTGTCAGAGCAAGAAAACCCATATGGTGAGCTTGGGCTGAAATATGTTCACAACACACTAAAAACTGAAGGACATTTGACTTTGAAAATAAAATTTGGATATTTTTTCACCACAGCAAACTGCAAATATTTCCTCATCTTGAACATCAGGTTCAGAAACACTACCTACTCTCACAGTCGGGACACGCAGAAAGTCCCAGCGCTCAATTATTCACATTTTTGTGAAAAGGCTGCATAAATTATTGACCCTTTTTGTGAATTATAAAACACAACCTTGTGTTTTTTTCCTTTTTTAAAACCCTCTCCCTCTCCATATTTAACAGCGTCTAAACCTTTCGACACCTTGTTTACCTCTGATCTGTCGAAGAATTTTAAAGATCCCTCAACCGCTTATGGGATTTGCGATTCCAAAAAAAAAAAAAAAAACACATAATCTGCTTTCATAGCAGCAGCGGATAGCGCACAGTGAGAGATTAACCCTCGACCCCGCGGAGTCGTCGAGTACACGTTGTCTTTTCAGGGTCATGATTTCTGTGCCAAGGTCGACCCGAATTTCCCATTGATTTTTATACCTTCCACCATGCGTTGTGCAGATGCAGCCATGCGGAAAGAGTGCTGATACGCTCCCCCAACATGTGGAGCAAAGTCAAAATATTATTCTACAGCGTTTCCTCGCAAAATATTTGTCTTGGGCACTGATTGTAGGAAATGAGTGATAAATCTTACAGCACAAGCGCTGGCAGAAATCATTCTAATATAGTCCGCAGCACACTGGTGTGCAGGTGCAGGTGCTGAGAGTCCAATTAGGATAGAGGAAGTAAGAGCATACTATGGTGATGAACAGGCCCAGAGCTCGAGTTAAAGAAGTCCAAACTCCACTTTGAGACGAGCGATAAAAAGCTCAGAGCTTTTGGATGTCAAATTCAAAGGAGAATTAGATTTCAGAATCTCTCTCATCTATCACATCCCTCCGTCTCCTCTTCCTCTCCCCTGTATAGTAATAGCTGCGTTCTGTGGTTTGTTAGCAACACTAACCGTTGCCACTCACACACACACACACACACACACACACACACACACACATAACGTCTTTGTCTGATTCCAGACACCCTGCCATGTTGATCCCTAATCCGCTTCCTACCACACTAGCTGTGACCAATCACGGGCTTTCATGTTGCGAAGCGGTCAGTCACACCTAACAGGATTGGCCAGTCGTAGTCCAGGATGCCAAGGCTATTAGTGATTATGATAAAGGTTGACAATTTGTGTGTGTGGGTGTGTGTGTGTGTGTATGTGTGTGGCAGGGACTGTCTGGATTCTTGCTTATGTGACCCAGATTGAGTACAGTGCTGCATGTAAAATGAGATGTTATGTTTGGGGGCAGAGATTATAATGGGCAAAAACAATCCTGGTGTCAAGGACACATTCGCTTGGCCTGACTGTATAACTACTTTTGTTGGATGGTATATTGTCCCAGAAATCATTGCAATAAATGATATTATTGTCATTTTGAAACCACGTTAAGCCACTGATATAATGGTAAGACAATAGCATATTAATAAAAGTACACCCTTTCAAAGTGCGATGAATTTTTAATACTAAAGAATATTCAAACATTGTGATTGGAATATATTAAAAATACATTTTTAAAAAGGTCACACCTGTTAATATATACAAGAAAGTATATGACTTATTGACTTATTGTGATTAAATTAAAGATATTTTCACCAAAAAGTGATGCAAAAAATGCACAAATTGTTGCATACAAATTCAATAGAATTCAGAAAATTTTTCGACGCCCAAAATTTCCCATAGAATTATGGTACATTTTATTGGAATTGTCCAGAATTTATCAGTTTGAGACTTAATACAAATTGTGGCCAATAAAAACAAAACCAAGTGATACCTCTTGCAACTAAAAGTTTCTTTATGCTTCTGCGTACACTCGACGCAACATGCACACAGTTGCTATGTGTGTAGTTCTGCGTCCTGTTGGTCTGTGTCATTATGCAATTCCCCGCCAAAGCACTTGGGGGTGCGGCGTTCTATTATATACCTACCTAGACTCTGTGACGTCTATGGTCGCTGCTCGTTCATTGTTTGTTTATCTTCCGGCTTTGCTCTAGTCACAGTGAAGATGGCGACCGAGAGGGAAAGACTGTTGCTGGAGCTCGAGATGATCGACACTGAACGACAAATGCTCTTATTACAAATGTTACGACAACGACAAAGAGAGAGGCGACTGCGCCGATGGTGTGTACGTCCGTTGAATGGCTCGAGGCAGACTACGGGCGAATATGTGACGCTGCAGCAGGAAGTGAAACCCTGCGAAATGCCGGAAATGATGTAGTTTGAAGGACCAATCATAGCTCTTGCGGTGTGCATTGGGTCTGTGTTGCCTCAACGCATGGTTACAATTTTTTGGAGGGAAAAGCCCTCTGCGTCGTAGGCAAGTTTAGCAAAGCTACGGAACGCTGCGGGTACCCTCTTATCTAGCAAGTGTGCTGCAGTCGGCTCCAGGGGATGAACGGCCTGAGAGCTGGGCAGTTTGCTGGTTGATTTATGGAGTAGAGGATGAATGTTGGAGGGTATCACCACAAATGACAGACTTTTTAGCTCATTGCCATGGGCTGGCAAGTTAACGACAATCAGAGGACTGTGCCTCTTCCACTCCAAAAGTGCAGCTGCAGGCTACCGGTATGCTTCACTGTGTCATCGGCATGATGTTGGCTAACATGTTGGTGACCTTTTCATGCAAACAAACATGCATGTAAACACAATGGGCAATACTGAGGTCAGCAAATTGATTGAGGTCATGTCTATATATCGTACGATAAGTCAATAACACAATTACTGTGTCACGCCTAATCTTCGCACCCATGAGAGACATAGTGAGGAGAACTGGTGCTTGTTGTAGCTTGAATGGAGCACCATGGTGGTGTAACTCACTGCACTGCAACAGTTCAAAGTGCCTGTTATTGCGTCAGTTACTTGAAAGCCCAGTGTGATGCGCTCCAAGGTTACTAATGTTCCTTTTTTCTGCGTCTTCTTTAAAGCCAAGTCCCACTTGAGTACTTGGTCTATCACTCACTTGCATGTCTTCATTTAATCTTACATTTACAGGGTGGAAAACTAGATACAGAGCGCTGCCTGTGATGATGGAGTATTATCTGCTGAGCACATGTGTGCTATATTTCCTTTTTAAAACATTACAAATTTAGTTAATGCCTCCCTCCATGATCACAATTATTCTATAATGCCTTAATGTTGCCTCAAAATATGTGCTTAGGGTCCCCTGGTGGAGATGAAAGTGATTAAATAGTGGTTATTCCCGAAAGTACTAAATTATCATCGCAACTTTGATTGGATAATGAAATGTTTTCAGCATGAAAGCGGCCCCAGAGAGCTGGCAGACTGAGGTAAGCTAGTTTATGCATGTATGAACAGAACACTAGTGGGATAAATAATAAGCATGCTGCATCTGCGTGGCTCATCCAGTGCAGCTGCAAAGGGAGTCATGTGACAGGGGCAGATTTTCTCATTTGGAGTGAACACTGCGAGAATATCCCTCTTATCAAGCTGTCTTTGTGCGGAATTTAAATCCGTAAAGTTGCATGCTCTTGAAACAAGTAAAATCTGCCATTGCAGCAAGAATATTTTGACTTGTTTCCAGTATAGTTTAGTTTTCATTTTATAAGTATAAGTAATTTAAATCTCAATAATAGTAAGAGGTGACTTGATAAGAGGTCAAGGAGTTGTATTTCCTCAAGGACCCTGTTTCTTTGCATGTTGTGACCCCAGTTTAAGCTGAGCATGCCGACAGTAACCCAGCCTCATAGAGCACCTTGTATGTCACAACACCCAACATATGGACAGCTTTGGAATATGCTTACAATTACACATGCTTTTGAATGGTCGCATTTTTTGAGTATGAACGATGACTTTTCAGAGCAAAGTGAGACCTGACATGATCTGTGTTTACATTGAATCCGAAGGGAAGGAATGTCTAAAAAAAAAAAACAACCCTGATGATATTGAATTCGAGGGGCCCCTCGAGTGGTGGTTACTCCAAAAATGATGTGATCTGACTTTTTAACATCTGCCGGCCTGCAGCAGATTAACCAAAACCCTCAGTCCATATCAGATGGCCGCGACCTATCTTCAAACTCACAATCTGGAGATCTGGAGAGGAAAATAACTAAAATCGAGCTGCGTCTGACACCTGCGAAAGGTTGTGTATCGGGCGGCACACTCTGAGAATCTGTGATTGCTTTGCTTTTAAAGGAAAAACTGTGAAAGGTCAAGTTGTTACCAAAGATTTCAAAGGGAGTGAGTTTTGCTTTGGTCACTTGAGGACAGTTTTATATGCAGTGCAGTGAGTTCTCCAAGAAATGTCTGGGATTGCAGGACTACTGTGGTATAGTTTGAAATAGGATGCTTAATGCAACGTCTTAGCACACAAAATGTTGGCATTGTACTTTTCTCCAAACCATTGATTACATTTCTACATTTCGTACATCAACATTTTTAAACTGACTTAGTTCAGATTACAAGTATGTGAGGGAGGAGATGGTAGTGGATGGCATGGCACCTAGGCGAGGTATTTATTAGCAACACATCAGGACCAAACTGGGTCTTTTCAGCCAAGCATGACCTTTTCTAACCCAAACCAGTTCTTTTTGTGCTTGAAGCTAGCCACAAGGAGCTGTATGTGGTATTATCTATGAGCCTGGAATGAAATGCATCTTGGGTGATCCCATCACAAGTGGAAAGCGCATTGCTAATCATGGGGGAAACTAGAAGATGGGTGCTATGCTTCTACGATGATGGTGTGGGTTAAGACGACATAATCAACGGCAATGGATGTATGAGCACAGAGTAGAGTGGCTGCAGTTAATTAGCCAGTGGGATACACACAGGGATTCACATGCACCAACATGCACATGCCGCTAGGCCGTCCACCAAAACTGAGAAGCTCTGATTACAGCACAAACAGAGGTAGCTTGATTTAATTTTCTGCTTAGAACGCCATTACACCACTGTATCTTTAAAAAGCAAATAGTTATTTGCTGTTCTGCATGTTGTACACTGCTCCACAGCATTGTCACAACATAAAATTGAAAATTGAAATGTAGATAAATGTAAATTTTCAACACATTTATGATATATGAAACCACAAATGTAACATATGAAACGTGTAAATATAACAGCTGAAACGTACTAATGTAACATAAGAAAAGTACAAATGTGACATATGAAACGTGTAAATATAACAGCTGAAACGTACTAATGTAACATAAGAAAAGTACAAATGTAACATATGAAACGTGTAAATATAACAGCTGAAACGTACTAATGTAACATAAGAAAAGTACAAATGTGACATATGAAATGTATAAATGTAACAAATGAAACACGTAAATATACCAACTGAAACGTACTAATGTAACATAAGAAAAGTACAAATGTAACATATGAAACGTGTAAATATAACAGCTGAAACGTACTAATGTAACATAAGAAAAGTACAAATGCAACATATGAAACGTGTAAATATAACAGCTGAAACGTACTAATGTAACATAAGAAAAGTACAAATGTGACATATGAAACGTGTAAATATAACCGCTGAAACGTATTAATGTAACATAAGAAAAGTACAAATGTGACCTATGAAATGTATAAATGTAACAAATGAAACGTGTAAATATACCAACTGAAACGTACTAATGTAACAAAAGAAAAGTACAAATGTGACATATGAAATGTATAAATGTAACATATGAAACGTGTAAATATTACAACTGAAATGCACTAATGTAACATAAGAAAAGTACAAATGTGAAATGAAATGTATAAATGTAACAAATGAAACGTGTAAATATAACAACTGAAACGTACTAATGTAACATAAGAAAAGTACAAATGTGACATATGAAATGTATAAATGTAACAAATGAAACGTGTAAATATAACAACTGAAACGTACTAATGTAATGTAAGAAATGTATAAATGTAACAAATGAAACGTGTAAATATAACAACTGAAATGTACTGATGTAATGTAAGAAATGTATAAATGTAACAAATGAAACGTGCAAATGTAGCATATGAGATGTAAAAATGTAACAAATGAAACGTGTAAATGTAGCATATGAAATGTAAAAATGTAACAAATGAAACGTGTAAATATTACAACTGAAATATACTAATGTAACATAAGAAAAGTACAAATGTGAAATGAAATGTATAAATGTAACAAATGAAATGTGTAAATATAACAACTGAAACGTACTAATGTAATGTAAGAAATGTATAAATGTAACATATGAAACGTGTAAATATAACAACTGAAACGTACTGATGTAATGTAAGAAATGTATAAATGTAACAAATGAAACGTGCAAATGTAGCATATGAAATGTAAAAATGTAACAAATGAAACGTGCAAATGTAGCATATGAAATGTAAAAATGTAACAAATGAAACGTGTAAATATTACAACTGAAATGTACTAATGTAACATAAGAAAAGTACAAATGTGACATATGAAATGTATAAATGTAACAAATGAAACATGTAAATATAACAACTAAAACGTACTAATGTAACATAAGAAAAGTACAAATGTAACATATGAAACATGTAAATATAACAACTGAAACGTACTGATGTAATGTAAGAAATGTATAAATGTAACAAATGAAACGTGTAAATGTAGCATATGAAATGTAAAAATGTAACAAATAAAACGTGTAAATATTACAACTGAAATGTACTAATGTAACATAAGAAAAGTACAAATGTGACATATGAAATGTATAAATGTAACAAATGAAACGTGTAAATATAACAACTGAAACATACTAATGTAATGTAAGAAATGTATAAATGTAACATATGAAACGTGCAAATGTAGCATATGAAATGTATAAATGTAACATATGAAACATTTGTGGTTTGCACAAATGAGTTGAAATTGGGTTGATGTTGGGACCTTTATGTTGGAGCATGCATTATTAAGTATAGCATAAACTGCCAACTTTATCTCTAAAATTAGCATGCTGTGTAAAATTGCTAAAATGATGAAATATGCACTGTCCAAATGTTTAGTTATGCACAATCCACACTCAAAATCTGTTCAGCAGCCGACTGTAGAGGCTTCTGACAACAGCAAAAAAAGTTTGAGGGACCACTTATTCCCTCCACAGGACTACACAAGCTGCCAAGTCTCACTGAACCGATTGTTCTCATTGTCACAAGTTTCCATGGCAACATTGCACTCATCTTATTGGGCTGGTGATTAAAGAACGCACTGGGGTGAATAAAATGAACTGAAGTGGAGTGGAAACAGGGGGAGGATGAGTGAAAAAAGTATTCCAATCTGTCTTTGTCCTTTTCTGAAGGATGTTTAGATAGCAATTAGCAGTTTGCCCCTCAAGCGTCTGAAGTGGGAGACTGCAGACACTTTGAAGATCAAATTAACCAATTAGGGAGATATAAGAGTCTCATGAGTTATACCTCCCTAATTTATCATGTAAGCTACACGCTGGTGAGATAACAGGATATTTAGGGACCAGTGTAGGTGGCTAACGCAACCAGCAATACATTTTTTTTCCTTGCGATTGATGCAACAACACTCAAGCACCTTTCCCTCCTTCCAAGTCAAACAACGTGACAGATGTGCCCCACACAGGAAAAGGAATGACAATACCGCCGTCACTTTATTTGTCTACACGGTTCCCACAGTCAGTCTTCAAGTTGGGAAAAAAACAGACGGATCTGAGAGCTGGGATGCTTTGCTCAAGCCCGCCCCGGCTGACAATGCCACTGAAACGTGTCGGCGGAAACAGGAAAAGAAACAGCAACAATACTATTGTTGCTATATTGGTCGGCATCGTGACAGCCACAAACTAAACATCAGACAGAGCCACTTTGTACTTCCTCGTCTCTGTTTGTCAAAATGTGGCATGTGGCAAACTGTGAAGCTATATGGACGGACTGAAAGTTAAAGTTTATGGATAAATTAAACTTTTTTTCCAACAACAAATCAAAAATTTAACTATTTTCATACACTTTTCGTACCAAAATGTTGTTTTTTAGCACTAAAATCAAAGGACACTGCCCCTAAAGTCCCATATGCTTCTAATTTTAATGCATATTCTTCGCTTCAGTCAAAGTTTCACGCATCAGTCCTTTAACTAGCACTATAAACTGCAGTACAGTCCACTACAGAAGCCTCCCTTCCTTGAGTTCCCCATTGTCTCGCAGATCAAACGCTGAACCTGGATTTCCTTGATCCCTGTGACCCATAGCAGGTGAGAAGGATCAGTAGCAGCGCTGAGCCCGTGGCAGCCAGCTGTCGCACACACACGAGACGCATGCGCCCTCACACACGCATGCACAGATCCTGTACGTACCAAGCACGCCTCAGCACACAGGAGATGCTGTGAAATTGAATAATCTGACCTCTGGGAGGCTCAGTTAAACACACAACGACAGAGTTGTGCAAACAGGAATGCCATGCAGAGTGTATAACATGCACTCATGTGGATGCTTAACCCTAATGGTGTGTTACGTTCACAAACACACTTAAACATTTGGGATAAAGGTGCCATGCAGCTAAATGGGTCCTCTCCCCTCAAGCTGTTAAATTAACACTGTCAGACTTCCTGCCTCTTAAGTGCAAAAAAGACCATTCGGGACCTTTTTTAAAGCCACTCATATTCACATGCACACACACACACAGCACTCAAGTACACACACATTTTAAGCATCCCTCAAGGCACTGTCTCCTGTCTTTATGTATCTTGGGCTTCAAGCAACCACCAAAACACAGCGGCTCTTTGAAATTAGGTCACACAAAACAGACTCACATGTGACCTAACCCCACCCACACACACATCCCCCCACACACACACACACACACACACACACACACACCACGTACAATTTAATGTGTTTTCTGGGTCAGTATTCAAAAGTGTCACGGTCAATACCTGTGAAAGCTCTTTTAAGAATCAGATCCAAATGTCACGACGACACAACCACTGCACGAAAAACATCACATCAGGCTCTGCTCTGGGTGCAACTCTGAATTTGACAAAGTTGAGAGCACATTTTGGGGCTAAACATGACAAATAAAACTCAAAATATAAGTTTTTGTGAAGCTGAAGAGCTCAAAAGACTAAAGCAACCAGGAATAAAGAAGTCATTCCTAATACACACCACATGGTAAAAGCAGACACCTTGTTGTAAATCTAAATTCAACAACTGTTTCTGCAGAAGTTTCCCCTGGACCATGACACAGATGGCTCCACAGCACTCACTGGCTGAGTTGCGAAGCCACTGCTCTATCATTATCATTCCAGTAACGCTGGCACTCAACGCTTCCACTCCTCATTTCCACTGGGAATACAATCTGAGCCGTGATGGAGGGTGAAAGCATGCGGGAATCCCCCGGGGACTCTCAGACTTAAGTAAACTAAAAGAAACACAGACTCCCACTGAGAAAGGCCCCTTGCACAGTCAGCACGAGAAAACAAAAACCGGCTCCCCACTTCACCTCCTCCTCTTACCTTCCACATGATTAAAATCCCATCATCCACAAACAAAGTGAAAAAGAGAGGAAGAGAGAGAAGTAGGGGGAGATCTCGGAGGCTATCTTTGGCTCTCTCTCTCCTCTGTGGGACGCAGTAACAGCAGCAGCAGCAGAAGCGGCGGCGTGCAGCGAACTTGGGAGTCAGTGGGGATGTGGATATGTCTCCGTGGCTGTGTCATCACCTCTCATGACATGTTTCCTCCCCTGCCTGTGTAAGCCTTTCCATCCTGACCCGGCAGAGAGGGAGGGAGAGAGAGAGAAAAAGAGAGAGAGAGAGCAGGGGCAAACTAGTGCACCGCCCCCCTCTATCTCCCCTCCTCCTCCTCCTCCTCCTCCTCTTCTCCGTCCATCCCTCCCTCTCTGTTTCCCTGTATTCAAATCTGCCAGTGGGCTGCCCTGCCTTTAAGTAGGCCAATCACTGAACCACTGGGGGGTGGAGTCTGGGCCGGCTGTGTGCAAGTGTGCAAGTGTGAGTTTGCAGTCATATGTGTCATTCCCTGAATAAGTGTGCGTTCACGTCTGCTTGTCCTTGGTTATATTTTTGCATACATGCCAACATAAATGTGGACATTTACAGAGGCAGGCAGACCAAAGCCAAGTTACATTTTGTTTGAGTAAGTACACCATACTGTGATCTCAACTGGGAGCTCATTTGTGTGTTGTGTCCAGCACAAACAAAGTCCTACCAGGCCTTTAAACTACAGTCAGATTGCTTAGTGTTTCCCATTCACTTCAATGGAAGCCCATGTGACACATTTAAGCATGCATTTCCCATTTGGGTGCGATCTCCTTTTATTAAACATTTCCTGCAGTTGCATGCCGTCGCTCTCGCACACTGTTTGCAGCTTGTAATTGCTCTGCTCAGTATTTATTACTCACACTGTGACCATGACATCCGCTTTCAAGGCTGAGTGTGGGGCATTTTAGTTGAATGGAAAGCATGTGAACAAAAGACTTGATTTAAAAGTATTAATGGGTTTGAGATGACATGCACTGCAATGCTTAATGGCAAAATGTCCAAATTGCATCCCTCTTGTTAACCTGCCATCTCCTTCCATCACCCACGTCCAGACCCAGACACCATCTAGTCCAGACCCAGACTCGTAACTGATAAATTAATGACAGCATTTGTAGCACTGGTTTAGCGACCAGTAAACTCACAGACTATTGCATGCTTTGAATCATTTCTCATCTCAAATCTGAACAGATACCACAGAAACAACTTCAGTGAAATGGCACATGAATTGGAAAAAAAAAAAATCTCTTTTGGAAATGTTTCATGTTAAAAACCTGCGAAGAAATTTGGGGATTGTGGGCCGTTCAGACACTAGACAGCTCATCAGTGATGTGTTTATGGTGACTTAGTGGGTTAAGGCAAATAGTCTGGCAATTTAAGGACATTACATCACTTTACTGTGATGCAGCCTTTAAAACCAAGAAATACTTCCAATTATACGATATCCAAAGTCTAAGATGATATCTAGTCACATCGCGATATAGTAGGGCTGGGCTATACGTTCGAAAATATTATTGCAATATTTTTAGGCTGCAGCGCAATACCCAATATGTATCTTGATGTTGTGAAATCTCTAAACTAAAATACAAATTTACTAACTGAACTGCAGCTACAATAAAGTTAAATAGCTACTGTCACATTACAGCTAAAAAAAAGCAAAGAGTGCTAGTAGTATTGAATTAAGTAAAGTGGAACTACTGGTGCGTATATTTTGAATCACCTGGCTCATCTCAGGACCCAAGTGTTGATGCTTTTGTTAACTTGAAGCTTCCTGCCAACAGATAAATGTTAGCAGTTAACAGAAAGTTAAACTGTAACTGTGGTACCTTTTAAACATGCAGATTTATTCATTTTGACCTGGAAACACACCATCCATTCTGGTGCTCCATGGTCGCAAAATGGGACTAAATAGTCGTGGTATGGAGCCCTGCTGATACAAAAACATGCCTCATCTGCTCACACTACAGCAGCACCTTTAAACATGATTTACTAACTGTACTCTGGGAAAAACTAACAGCTCTTCACTTCATAAATTAATAATCTTTGTAAGTCACACTGGTGCTCTATGGTTGCAAAACCTGACTAAATAGTAGTGGTCTGGAGCCCTGCATGAAAACAAACGCCTTCAAAAACACACATTCTCACTTAGGGGAAAGGATCTGAATGAGCAGAGGAGTGCGTGTGATGTATCATGTATGCAAGTCTTTGTTTTTGTGTGTGTATCTGTAAGAGGGAGAGAGCAAGGCACTGAAACGCCAAAGCAAGTCTCATGCCAGTGGCTCAAACAAATGTCGGGACAATTTAGGCTTGATGTTTGCAATGTAGTCATTTTACACATCCCACGTGGAACAAGCCATGATACATTGAGGATAATTGGTATATTGCCCACGTCTATAATAGAGAAATATTGCAATGACAGATATCTTTATATACTTCTTTCAAATGAACGCCTCTCTGCAGTTGAGCTACATAAAGGCCACTATTTTCCAATTTACTGTATAATAACCTTCATCTGTCTCCACTTTGCATCCATGACATGTCCACAGCAGCCATTCAATCTCCTGTAATTTTTAATGTCTCTCTGCTGTCTCTCCCTCTACCTTGAAACTTCAGCTGTTTTGGCTGCTACTCATAAAAACACCCCCTCCCCACCCCCCCTTTTTTTATGCGGCCCAAAAGAAAAGCAGCTTAAATTAATCTCTAAAACGCAAGTCAGTCATTTACCCTCCCACGCAAGGCACGCTGCCCCGCCACAACTCGAATCTTTGATCAGAAATCGCCAGCATTCATCAGATGTCTCATTGGAAAACTAAACCTCCAGACATGTCTGATTCACTGTGGACGGCGCTCTCAGTCCTGCCAATTGTGCATAACAAAAAAGCAGCATGGAGCCAAAAAACAAAAAAGAATCACCAGCTCTAACCATTGTACAGAACTTTACAGTCCATGTGATGTGAAAGCTTTCAAAGGTGGCTGCTCATTGGTTGCTAGGTCCCGAATAATCCCTAACGTTTTGCCCTCGGGGAGGGAGTCCTGTTGTTGAAAGTGTAGGACATGGTTCTGTATTCACACAGGGCAATGGGCTTCATTCCATTCTGTACCCTGGACTGCAGGATCCAAGAGCCCGAAATGGCATTTTGGCCCAAAATTAAGTTTTATGCATCAAATGTAACTGTTTGGGTCTGATAAGTTCCAGAGAGCATGTCCAAAGCTGAATGCACCACTGAAATGCCAAGCACCGACAGACATTTCAATTAGATAAAGTGTTCTAGAATTCCTGTAAATGTGTTTTTCGCTGTGTACTTTGGCTCCAAGAGCTCAAATGGAAGTTGTTTAGTGAATTCAGTAAAGAGTTTCAACTCCAAAATCTTCCCTTAAGTTTAAGAAATTCACCTATTCCAATGATCATAGAGGCACATACTGTAACTTAAAGATGGCTAGTCGCAGGATGTGACGTTTCATTAACGCTACACCTCTGGTTCATACTCTGTGTGTGGTATTGTGTGTGCTGACAGTATGTCCATGTACAGTATTTGGATGTGTGTGCTGCGGTGGGGATTGTGGCTGTGTGTTACTGGCGGCTGGAGTGGGATCAGTCAAGGTGAGGCGGCTGCTAAAGAATGTTCTTCTGGAAAAGGACAAGGAAAGAGTTTCCATGGCGGGTCAGTTCTCAGGAAGAGCAAGACCACTAACTTTCCGAACACTCTACTAGTCCCCTAAGACATGAAGTGTTCCCTCACCACAGCGAGAGGGAAAATGTAGGCAGCACATACATAGTTAGTGCATTGACCTCTGTGTAGAAATATATATTTTTGCTCTTTTTAAATTCATAGCACAGCACTTACAGTGAATATGAGTTGAGCTGTGCGATTGAAAAGTATGTCTGAAGGTCGTCCAAGCAAAGTGGCACTAGCCATTTCTAGACAGATTGACACTATTTCATATAGAGTTTCAGAGTGGAAAAAGTATATGAATCGCATGTATTCATATGGCATGTCACCCAGCCACATAGGAAACAGATAATACCTGCTGTTAATGGCCACACTTGAGTGAAAAGCTGTCCATCATTGGGACTTTCTCACCTACACACAACTGGCCAATCCTTGCATGAGGTGGGCGTAGATGTTGGATCCTTGGAGAGTTACAGAAAATGTTTAAATCTGATGTCAGAAAGATGTGGGAGGAGGACAGAGGAGAAACTGTTCCTCAGAAACTCACCCTGTCACGTTGAATTCATTCTCACATGCCTTCACAGTAAACAAATTAGTTTTGAATTTAACAACAGCAAATTGAGCTCAAAATGTCCATTTACAATCTCTAACATAACTGCGCAGTTTAATCCAAGTCCAGTCATCCAGTCATATGCTCAGCCCTTTCCAAAGGGGGACTGAACCGAAAGTAAAACCAATTTACGCTCTCTTCAGACCCAGACTCCAGTGACAAAAACAGCAAGGAGCTGCTGGTCTACCACTGCCTCCAACAGTTAGAACGCATTCACACTGGCACCATTTGGTCCGCTTTAAACGAACCCCGGTCCGCTTCCATGGATAGTTCGGTTCGTTTGGAGTGGTATGAACGCTCATTTGAACTCAGGTGCACACCAAACGAGCGAACCCTGGTCCGCTTGGAAACTGGGGGTCTCGGTTCACTTGCAAGTGAACCCTGGTGCGGTTCCCTTACAGTGGGAAATGCAAATGGACTATCAAGCGAACCAAAGAGAGCAAGTGACGTAGAGCGTAGTGCATTTTGGGTAGAAAAAAACAAAGCCAACAGCACAAATTAACAATTAATTAACAATTAGGTTTGAACACCAAAGTAAAAACAGAAACCCCAAGACTGCATAAATTTGGTATCGCTCCAATGTTTTGGAGGGGGATGGATTTCTGTTTTGGTGTGAATGCGCCCTTAGTTTGTGTTGTTGTGTGACTTTGTTGTATTAAGAGTTAGGTTGGATTCACCAAAGTCACACAATAACACAAACAAACTGAAGCTGTAGCCCCTTTTACACTGCTAGATTTTCCGCAAATGTTGGGCCGTTTTGCCGGCAAGCTGCGAGCGTTTATACACACAGATGCGGATTTGCGAGTTGATCCGAGGTCATATTGGCGGAACCCTTTTAGTTTAAACAGACTGAGGCGGCCTTCCGTCACGGGAGGGGCGTTTGATAACTTGTGGGAGCAGCTGTTGATGACGCCGCACGTGCGAGCCACTGGCGGTGGATAAACACCGCCAGTGGCTCGCACAGCTGATAGCAGGAATTAGCAAGCAGCTAGTAGCAAGAGGGAAACGCAAACCTGACAGACACTGTAAAGATGAGCATAGTACGCTCTCCTTGCACTCGCAAACGAAGAGGCCATTAACCGTCAGATGACGGGGACGGTGAAGAATGGGCCGACTTACGAGAGAATTGCCACCTGACAAGCCGCGGCTCTCCCATATCACTGCTTACGTCACACGCTGAGCTACATGTTTTGTTACTTGCTCACGCCCCCCATTGCCCCGAAAAAGGCACATTCTGTATAAACAAAAGTAGGTAGGCGGCATTTTGCTGCACTCCCTGATTTTGTGTGAGCTTTTAAATGGATGTTTTGTGATAGATTTGCTGTTGTTTAACTTGGACCCCAATGACTTCAATTAATCAAACGTTTTTCTGGTTTTGGTTTTGTGATTCACTGTGAAGCCATGCGAAACAAAAAAGTTTTCTTCATGAATTCAGCATAATACAGGGGGAGTAACTGACATACAAATGATTAACTGGTGGGGTGGGGTGAGTTTCCATGTAAAAAGTGTGTTGGACCTGGTAGCACTGCATCTAATAGAAAACATATTCAATGGACAACATTCAATCAAAGTTGCAGTGTGCTCAGCTCTATGTCCCATCTTTAAAAAGTCATTTAGTTTTTTAATCAAAGTTTTACCAGCAAGGAGACACTTGTGGAAGATAGATGCTCAAAATCGGTTATTCCACTGATGCCTCAATTGAGACATACTGCACAGTCCTTGCATTAGCAGGTCTTTGGATATTTTTCCTCTTGGAAGTCATCCAACAGCACTCCTCAGAATGAAAGCACACAGATACAAGGCCTCTTCACTCATTCAAATCTCCGAGCAGACGCAGCAGCTGAAGCTTTGTCAAGCGTCCTCTACCTCGATACTGCAAAGTCAAGTTTGTCACCTTGAACTATATGTTCCCAACTTGCCCCTGGTGATATTTCGATTGTGCTCCAAATGACATTGTGCAAGCAGAGACTGAGGGTGTTGAGTTCAGAATCCTAATGTTCCAGGCCCAATGGATATTTTTGTGCAAAAATATAGCCAGAAGAGATGATGACTCGCATTCAGTGAAAGGAGGCTAGACAAAATAAAAGAAAGAGCATACAGGCTGAATGTACATTACTGTTGGTACATGTGAAACATTTCAGAAAACTTTCTCGGACTGCTGTTATAAAACACTGTTACGCTGGGAAATTGTAAAGATGTGAGATGAGGGTTTTGTGTCAATTCTTGCTCTTCAAGGTTGTGGTTTTGCTTTGCTCTTAAGAAACTATCCTGTGTATTTAATGCATCCATTTGGCATTCGTCGTCATGGTTCTACTGAGATTCGTTTTGTCACTTATAATGGCACCAAAAAACTCAAGCAAAGAGAAGATGAAAGAGGCTGTGCCATTAAAGCTCAGCTATGGAAAGTAAAACATCTTCAAACTTGTTTTTCATTATTTGCCTCATGTTAGCTGCTACATTTGTAGTGAAATGTAGTCGGGAAAAAAAAGCTCCTCTTGTCTTTCATTTCCAGCCTTCCCATGACAACTCTCTGAATTTAGGAAAGCTGGTCGCCACTGGGTTTAGAGAGGTCTTATTTTTAACAACCAGGAATGAGTGGAATGCAGTAGAGTCCGTCTCCTCTCTCAGGGTGAGACCATTACGGCGATAAAGCACGACAGGGTTACGGCCGAGACCTTTGCAGAGGGCACCGACGCCGTGGGGAGTCTGGGATTTGCAGGATTTACATCACACATATGTGCAGATGGACACGTGACCACAACACTGTGATCTTTTAAATGGGTCTTTGTCAACCCAGGGTAAATAAATGCAACTGGACACATACTGTATGTTATCCAACAATGCAAAGTCAGTACCCTTTGATGTGAACGCCCACGTATTTATTATCTTCCAGAGGCATCTTTATGACTTGAAAATATAGTGTCTTAAAACCTCCCCAGCCACTGATCGCTATCTTGGACAGTACATTAGATATGCATTCATATTGCATGACTCATGGGAGGCTGGGAGATATTCTGCAAAGCTGTCCTTACATATATTTGCTTCCAAGTACAGTCGTGTCTCACCGCAGCCGCACAGAAATTTCGTTTGTGACCTTTTTTAAAGCATCTTGGTAGTCACAGCTAAGGGCCCTTTCGGAAAATGCCAAACACATTTCCCCTCAAACTGACCCCCTGGCCTTCTAAATGAGTTCACATGCAGGCAGTAAAGCACCGACTTCAATCAGCGAGGGGACGACGTACAGCTGGTACCAGCCGAGCAGAGACACAATTTGGGATTAGTAGGGGAGGGAAGTAGGAAAAGCTGCGTTGTATTCAGAGCATTTCGTGTTTCGTCGAGGAGATTCTGGTGTAGAGTCTGCGAGCTATCTGTCTCTGTCAAGTGACATCAGCGAATAAACTGATCTAATCAGAGAGAAACGAGAGAGAAAGCCCCAAAAACAGATTTTAAGAGAGGAGGCAAGGGGGAGGGGGAGCAAGACAGACAGATTAAGAGAGATATGGAGGGAGAGGGATGGGGAGAGCGGCAGATAAAGAAGTCTGGGTGATAAACATTCAATGAAGCGGCACTATTTCCTCTGAAATGGATATTTTTGGTATGCAGGGTAGTCGAAAATTGAGAGGGGAAAGGGAGAAGAATGATGACACAGTCTGGATGACTATAGATACAACTTTTTTGGCTTGCCGGCAGCAAATCAGGGGCCAGCCCTATAAATGTGAAAGGCTGTCACTGACTGACTGAGTGATAAAGTTACACCACTCGACAGTTGGGTTGCAGTGTCCCCATCGGCCATTGCTCTTATAAAATGAATAGGCACAGTCAGGGTGCGAATTATCGCTCGCAAAATGCCAAATGTAGTAGATTTTCCATTTGGTGAGTACATCTCAGAAGGCTATCTTCCACACTGATGGGTAAATGTTGGTACCAAAATAGTCATGCAATGAAAAGAAAACTGTGCTGAGAGTCTGTACTTCAAACATCGTGATTCAAACCTGTATTTGATGGATATGTTTCTAGAGTAGCATGTGTGGGTGTAGCAAGCATGTGCTCAAGCTCAGGAGAGAGCAAGAGACGGTTGACGCGCTCAGGGCTGACAGGTGTTGGCGATCGGAGCAGAAAGGGAATTAGCAGTTACGCTGAAAACATCCAGCAGTGGCAAAGTGCGGCCTGTGGCGAGCTGCCATGCAATAGCTGTGGAAAGTTTCAGTGGCTGCTACGAGTTGCGGGCATTTGATTCCGCAGTAAAGTGCAGAGTCCTGTGACATGTTAACCTACGTTACAGATGGTTTCTTTCCCATCGACATGCCTCCAGGCCACAAAGCAATGTAATTATTGTGGTGAGCTGCACTTCACCACTGCTTGGTATGTTTTCGGAGTAAAGTTGTTAAGTGGTAGTAAATTCACAGTGTAGGTTTCTGCAGCTTTCCAAGACCCACATGTCTTGAAGTGCAACTGCTGGCATTTTCATAACTCTCATGAGACGCAACCTTTTTCTGGTCTGGTATGTTTAACTAAGTAGCACAAATCATTGCCTGTCCACTGTACATTGGCATGTGACTGAAGACAGCACTTGAGACGAGTAATCTAGAACAACACATATGATCACACAATAGCATGATTATATTTCTGGATGTTTAAAATTGAAGCTGTTCTCGGTTATTTGATTCATACGTAGCTTAACCATGTCATGCATTATGCTACTTAAGGCTAGTTCACATTACACGATTTTCCCCCTGATTTTGCATCGCGGAGACTATGGCAATCTTTTGAGTGTTCATACTTGGCGACGTGTGTTTCTGTCATGGGGAGTCTCGCCAACTGTGTTACGACCTGTGTGTGCACACCACAAGATTTCTCCACCGAGCCCTCGCCGACAGAGCCCCAGATAACGCGGTGACGTCACCAAACTACGTTTTTTTAACTTGGAGACGACACATCGTATAGGCATGGATATTCTTCCCAGTGTTGAATCAGATCTGCCTCCAGGGCCTGGGTCCAATCACAACGCACTCCCTGTGATCCTGTGGACGCTGCCATTGTTGTTGTTGCTTGCCGGCTTGTCAGTGTTGCGAGATCTTGGGAAAGAAACAAGCAACCAGGTCTATGGAAACAAGCCCAAAAGAAGCGACGGATATATATAGAGAAAGGCGACGATCAGAGACCAAGCCCAAATAAGCAACTCCACTTTAGAAACAAGCCCAAAGTCACGGCTAATAAACGGACCTGGCAACCCTGCAGCTTGTCCTCTTCACATTTCTTCCATCCTCCTGCGCGCTGATGTGGGACATATCCCGCCGCTCACTGGCTGATGCTCTTTGTCAGTCGTGTCAGACTTCTTCAGTTTTCTAGCATGCCAGATATCCAGTCCCAGACGACTTGCTCGTAGGCTTGTTCACACATGAGGACTCGTCATGGCAGACTATCTGCCGACTCAGGTGGCTCTCAAGATCCTCTGTGATGTCAAAATCGCGGTGAAAATCGTGTAATGTGAACTAGCCTTAATCTTCCGAAGTTTGTTTTTCTTAAATTTGGTTTTGGTCAGATTAACGAGATGCTCTTAAACCTCAGAGTTGTTCACACCTGTGTTCTCATGATGATGATTGTCCTCGTGAACTTACGAGGACAATGGGATGTTTATCCCAAATTAGCATAGCGAAACAAATCCCCATCAAATCAATGTTATTGTAATATAAATCTTTTAAAAATATACAATTGCAGAACTGAAGAAAATGCTATTTTTCACAACTATGTCAGCCCAAAATGTGTGAAACAGCACTCTTAAGTGTGCGTAGTTTCTGGTGAATGTCAGAATTTCCTGAAACTGTAAGTAGGTTATAAGAAGAAATTTCTTCCTAACAACGGTTGGTAAATCTGGACCTAGGAGCTTGAATACGGACCTCCGAACTCTGACCTCTAAAGAAAATTGCACATGAGCTTTTAATATCCAGGAATTCACATTGTAGACACTACCACTGCAGACCCCTGTAACAATCTGGCCACAGTGTAGCACACTGACGATACACGGTTCAGCCATATGCTAAATTTTGACCTAGTCTTGTTGTCTTGTAGGTTGGGTGAACTGACCCTTTAAATATGCACTGATAGATACTCATTGTCACTGACAGTCATGTTTACTTACTTACAACGGCCTCAGAACAAGGAATCTGAGGTGTGTGTGTGTGTGTGTGTGTGTGTATGTGAACTGCCAGTGCAATCTGACAAACATCCCCTCAGGTAATTCAAGACAGTACAAGCCATCAGATTCTCTACAGAAAAGGACATGAAATGTGCATAAAACTTTAAATGTCATTGTGAGTCAGAGCATCAGACAGGTCAGGCGATCAACAGAAATATTTTGATTCACTGCTGTTTGTGAATATGTAAAAAGGAACAGGAGGCATCTGAGGTCAGAGTGAGTCATAACACACTGTGAATCAACAGTAGTTGTGAACATTTTTACGCTGCTGTCTGCCTTTAAGCATGACATCAAAATGGATGCGATAAAAACATCATCCAGGACGATAAAGAAAGATTTCAGATAAAATTGAGAGCATCCTGTGGAGACTTTTGTACATTAAGCATGCTCACACACACCCAACTAGATCCATTGCCTGAATCTGACACATTCACCAGCAGCAACAGCTCAAGGTCATTCTCTGTCACGCTGAAGAAATTCACTGCAACATCATCAGGGCGAATGCAAATAGGCCCAAACACAGTCGAGCACACAGCCACATAAATGCCCATAAGCACACACACAAATCAGCGCACGCAACGACACACACATAGATACTGGTAAACATAAACAGATAGACGCAGATGGACTAACACACACACACACACACACAAATAAACACACGCATATGTATGGGTGTCAGACAGCATCATCATTAGCTGTCACAGGGCCCAGTGTGTCCTCAAACTGTCACGAGAGGAGTCACGTCCTCGCCGCTCGCCCTCAACCCATACGAACACCAGCTGGCACACCATGACAACACTACATAATCCCAAAGACTCAAAATCATAAAAATCAACCAGGAAATGCACGCCAGCATTAGCATAAAAGTCACCTAAACAAACAAACAGAAAACAAGTGCAAGTGTCATGAGAGCGAGTGGTAAAATTAATAATATTTTCTTGAATTGAGAAGGGAAAAAGAAAGCAGGGTAATTTAATTTCAGGTTTTAAGAGTTGGCAAAAGCCTGCTACTCTCTCTGAGATTTCAACTGCATCTCAAAGTTATCATTATCTCTATCATTTCCCAAATTTAACTGGCTGAGGTGTTAAGGTTGCAACAAAAGGCGAATGGGTCGATACCATATTAGTGGTGAATCTCTCAACCAATACCCAACTTTACCAATCAGTGTCTTCTCCTGACCAGTCTACCGTTCATAAACGTTCCAACCAACGCTAAAGCCCCACATGAGGGTCAACAGAGCTGGAAAACTTGTGACCAGATTGTGATGTGCACTGAAGCAACAAATGGAACCATCTTAATGAATCATTTAGGATGTTAGTGACTCATTGAATTACAGTTTCTAATTATAGCTCATTTAAAACATGTGCAAAAGTGACATTACTTGACCTGCTGTGCCATTACTAATCCCAATCAATTAATGATAAGATTAACATCTTGAGGCAACTTGAGGCAACTGGGCATCAACTGTGCATAATTAAGCACAGACTGTATAAAATAACGGACATATAGCCTGCATGATGTCACCCATTGGTTTAACATTTCGAGGCTTTGAGTTTGGCCTTTTGACCCTTGCCATCTTATATTTGTAACCAGAAATTACTATATTTGAACAAGAAGGTGGAAGTAAACGTAACACTAGCTGCTAGCTTTGTTAGCTCAGTGCATTTACAACTGCGGTTGACTGTGATAATGCTAATACTAATACTTGCTGGAGAAAAACAGGCTGAAAACAAAATGTACTTTCCAGAAACACTGATTATTCAACTCCTCAAAGGGTCTTTTAGTACAATCAAATGCTGAACAAGACTTTGGTACGCAACCAAAAAAAGTTTCATGAACGGAAAACACATTGAAATAGCAACAGCTACGGCTACACCTATACTCCAACATTGTTGCCATGGTGGTGACTTGTCAACAGACTGCACCCACGGCGGCCATTCCCTCAATTATGCAGAACTTTAAGCCTTAATGAAGGCTGGATGATATGATCAAAATCTGATATCCCGATATAGGTCATTTCATATCCCAATAACGATACCTATCCCGATATAGCACATTTTAATCCAATGAATAAAAAGTCAGATCATTAAAATGTTATTTTCTCAGCAGAGACAGACAGCGATGGAGCTGACGACAACTAAATGTGACCCGTGCAAAAGATGGACAGACTCCACATGACGAAAAATATTGCCAATAAAATTGCGTCACAAAGATATAAATGACAGAGCAAAATATGAAACAATAGACATTTTTCTCTCGTCACATGATATATATCGTCATATCGCACAGCCCTAGCCTTAATTACATTCAAACGGATTAGTTATTTGAAATTCAACTGCCTTACAGTTGTCATGAACAGGAAAATTAGCTATAGAGGCCAAAATGATCTTTTGGCCTCTGTGCCAACGACAGCCCAAACTGGAGGCATTGTCTTTCGGGTTGTCTGTATGTACGTATGTCTGTTCCATTGTTGTGAACCCAACATCTCAAGAATGCCTTGAGGCAGTTTCCTCGAATTGGCACAAATGTTAACTTAGAATCAATGATGATTTGATCAGATTTTGGTGGTCAAAGGTCAAAGTCACAGTGACCTAGCATTCGTCTCATTCTTATAAATGTGATATGTCAGAAACACCTCTTATTTAGATATCCAACTTCCGCTTAGACTTAGTGTTGAACTAATTGGAATTTTGTGGTCAAAGGTACTGTGACCTTACAGAATGTTCTTGGCCTTAACTCCAGAATTCATACGTTAATTATTACAAAATTGTCTGATAGGATAAAATGATGAAATGATGACATTTTATATCCAGATGGTCAGCTTCACCGTGACATCACAATGTCTGGCCATTATTGAATGCCAAGCTAGCAGCTGGTTCTCAGGCGGTCACTGTCACACACCGCCAGAGTTTGTGCTCAAGCTAATGTGCTATTTTAGGTGTCACCGCATTATCTATTAAAATTCTCACACAAAGTGCATTATGGGCTGCCTTGTTATATTGAGTAACATCAGGGTGTGATGAGGCGTAAAAAAACTGTCTTCACTTCTCCCTTCTTTAAGCTGAGGGTGGAAGCAAATCTAATTTAAAAATATATGTGGAGTTCACAGCACGGGTGAAAGGATGGTCATTATGTTGTTCTCTTATTCTCCTGGGAAGCACTGTCATATAACGCACCAGCTTTCAAACTGAAGTCCTAATTATGTCGAATGTGAAACTCTCTAATTAGTGTGTGAGCATACCTCTCCACAATGCTCTGCTTGTGTTACGCACCCAATCACATCGGCATTTGTCCCTGGCAGTTGTATTACTCCTCATTCAACATTAAATGGAGGTCAGCAAAAGCTCAGTTGATAAAGGACAGCAAACATCGTTGGCTGGCGAGCAAGCTTTGCCTTTCAGTATAATCACAGTCCTATTATTAAAAATCTAAAGTGCTTTACCCTGAACTGGAATAAAAATTCAAGTGGAATTCAAGTCATAAATTACAAGGCCATGAAATAACCTAATAGGCCGACTGGAAGTTACATCAGACACTTATGACCTTTCTGGATGAATCTCTGCGATCCAGTGCCAATGATTCAATCAGCTGAGCCTGAAACTGCTCCAGCTGGGACACACATTCCTACTGCGGGCACACAAATGCATTGATAATACCACAGTTTGGGGAGTGCAACTTTATCATTTGGAGCCCTGGAGGAGGTGATAGGAAATACTATGTGAGGATGTTTGAAGAGCAAGTTGTTATTTTAAAGTCATATACCGCTGCTTTAGATGAGCCTCCCCGCCGTGAAAAAAAATTGACTTTTTCCCAGGTGTGCTGAATGACGGCGTGAAGCATGAATAAGTTATAAGTGAAAGTCAGGCTCTCCGACCTCCCGCGCTCTCGTCCCCGCAGTGTACTGCAGCCCTGTGTGTGCACTGTATGTGTGTGTGCTTAATGTAATGCAATGGTTAATGTAGTACAGTCCAGCTGGCTGTGAGAAAATATTCAGATTTATGGGCCTGCCATCACCTGTGACAGGAGTGCACACACTCACACACACAAAAGTAGGGAACATCTCACTTTGCTTACAGTGTATATGAAAGCTGTGTATCCTATGGCCATTACAGAATCAGAGATGTTACCTGGGGATGCAGATTACTATGAAATAGAGAACAAAGTCAGAGAGGAATGGGAATCTGGAGCATTAATCAAAGGACATGCATTTTTTATGAAGGTGGGGAGGGAGCTTTGTACAGTGTGGTGGCAGTGTGACTACAGTATAGGACAGCCGTGAATTATGAATGGAATAAATGATGGTCCCACTTGGATCATTAATATTGTGAATTATTAATCTTCTAGGGTCCAGGTGTGAGTCTAATAATCATCTGTTTTAGTAGGTTGATGGCTGCTTAAAGGCATCTATGATCTAAAAGTAATTAAAGGTGTTTGTTTCACTTTTAAAAACCCAAACCCGAGACGAGAGCTGGCGATCACTCTCAAATTCATTAAAAGGCTACTCCTCATTAGTGTGTGTTTGTGAATATCAAGATTCTCTCATGCATTTACAGTCAAACACTCTTTAAAGAGGAGCGTAATGATTTTTTTTTTCACTCATACCCTTTCATGTGAGTGTTTGAAGGACAGAAGTAGGACACATCATTGCACCTTCTGATGAATGGTGATTGATGCAGGAGCAAGGCAATGAGTCTTCATGGCCATATGAATACTCGCAGATGCAACCCTGTCTCCTGGAAACCGCATTTGCATATTTGTAATTGTTTTTTTTTTGTTTTTTTTTGGTTTTGCACACAAAAGGGTAATCTCTCTCAAATTTTACTCACAAATTTGTTCAAATCTGTTTTTAGTGAGCACTTGCACCCTTGTAACAGTAACCAGCCCAGGACTTCCTGTCCAGCTTCAGCTGATGCAACAGTTTGCCTCCCATCCAAGACGCTTCTTCAGTTCTGGCTGGTGCAGAATCACAGGCTTTAAACTCTGTGTGGGTGTGAACCCAACAGGTCGTTGACCCACCTGGCCATCATGTGTGTTGTTAGGGTTAGAAGGGACCAGGTGTGAATGGGTGTGAAGTCGTCTGGGGAGGGATCCCAAGCCTTCATTGTGGTGGGTAATAAGTGCTGTCGTAGGCCGCCTCCTCTGTTTAACCATGGGTGTTCCAGTTGGAGGTAGATGGCTTCTTTGACACCTCAAAGGGAAGGTTATCTGCGTGCTTGTTGTCCTCACCAGGGTCTTGACCTGACAGCAGTTATCGTACCAACTTGAGGGCGTAAATTCACACCTTCGATGGCGTCTGAATCCCAGGTTTCACTGTGCTAAGCAGATGGCAGACGGCATATATGGCATCATGTGGGCGAGCGGTTTGCTAATGTCAGTGTTGTAATGGTGCCATTGTAATGGGGCCGTTATTGATGATAGGAATGCATAGGGATATGGTGACGTGATTCTGAGACCCATCCGCCGCCATGACGCCTTGTTGCAGCATGATGACGCTAGACCCTATGTAGCAAAGATCTGTTCAAAATCCCTGAAAGCTGGAAACATCCCAGTGCTTGCATTGCCTGTATACTCACTAGACATGTCACCCATTGAGCATGTTTGGGATGCTCTAGATCGGCATGTACCACAACATGGTCCAGCTCCTGCCGATGTCCAGCAACTTCGCACAGCCATTGAGGAGTGGACCAACAATCCACATGCCACAATCAACAACTTTATCAACTCTATGTGAACGGTCACACCAGATACTGACTGATTATTTGAGATATCTGTGACCAATTCCTAATAAATGTCAAAATGTTCTAATACGCTGGCGATAATCGCAGCCAGGGGCATGATGTTTTTGGGTTGTCCATCCGTCCAAACATTTGTCCATCTGTCCCATTCTCATAAACAAGATATCTCAAGAAAACCTCAAGGGAATTTCTTTAAATTTGGCACAAACTCAAGGATGAACTACTTAGATTTTGGTGGTCAAAGGTCAAGGTCACTGTGACCCGTCCGTCTTATTCTCATGAATGCAATGTCACAAGAAGGCCTTGAGTTAGTGCCCTCAAATTTAGTACAAACTTCTAATGGGCATAAGAATAAACTGATTAGAATTTACTGGTCAGAGGTCAAGGTCACTGTGACCCCGTCTGTCTTATTCTCTTGAATGCAGTGTCTCAAGAAGGCCTTGAGTGAGTGTCATCAAATTTAGTTCCAACTTGTAATGGGCTTAAGAATAAACTGATTAGAATTTGGTGGTCAAAGGTCAAGGTCACTGTGACCCCACAAAACACGTTTTAGGCCATAACTCAAGAGTACATATGCTAATTATGACAACATTGCACACAAATGTTGAATAGGATGTTATGATGAAGTGATATGTTTTATCCAAAGGTCAGAGGTTAACTTCACTGTGACATCATAATGTTCTGCAAAAAAAAAAACAAAACACTTTTCTGGCCATTACTCAGCAATATGTCACAGGAGACCTTTGCTCAGATACTGAATTATTGACAGGTATCTTGGGTGCCCACCTTGAAACTGTGCTGATTGTTTAGATCTAAATATGGCCTTTTATTTCACTATCTCAAGGCACACCTGTGTAGTAGTAATGCTGTTTAATCAGCGTCTTGATGTGCCATACGTGTCAGGTGGCTGGATTAATGTGGCAAAGGTACAAGTGCTAACTCAAAAAGATTTTAACAAATTTGTATTTTTAGAGAGATAAGCTTTTTGCATAATATTTTCCACCAGGAGCAGGATGGGAAATCTCAAAAGGAATCTAGTTGTAGTCTTGCAAATAGTGGCCCTTCAAGATCCCCTCTCTTTGATAGTCTTAGTGTGTCACGAAACACTCCTATTGTCTTTAGATATGAGAGGTTGTCACACACTTGTCTTTTAAAAGTCTTTACAACGTTTTCTAGTGTATGGTAGGTATAATAAAATATGGGAGCAAAAACAAAAGTTTAGTGTTTATATTTTTGTTCAGTGTCAGTCCCTTCCAAAGCGTGGGATGATGACACCAGAGAGCAGGGTTTGCATCCCAACTCCTGTGTGCCATTGCTCACAAATAGAATAAATAAATAGAGAGGTTCAAGAGGCAGATACAAATATCTATGTCACTTCTAATGCAGTATTTAGACAGGCAGACAGTCAAGTAGATTCGCTGGCCCTCAGAGGTGCATCGCAGGGGACAAAGCTTCTTAAAGCAAATGACATTTGCTTCCAACATGGTTGCCTGCCCTCCCTACATGTCTTGTTTCTCTATCGAGTTCGAGCTGTCCCCTCAGGCGGGGCCAACACCTTGTCTCTATTCTTCTAACATCAGCACAGATAAATACTGCCAGCCGCAGACACACAGGGCCAGTCTCTCTCTCTCTCACATACACACACTCACACACACATTGACCTCAGAGGTTCAATCAATAAACCACCCACAGCACTTTTCCAAAGCAAAAGAGACACTGTGGAGCTGTCAGTGTGTGTGTCTGTGTGTGTGTTTAGTTACCGCTCTCCAAAACAAACAAGGCAATCTATAAGACCATTAGTGATATTGCATTACTCTCCCTTGGAATGCACAGCTTCATACATCTCAGCACGCATTATCTGTTTGCACGAAGCAATCCGTTCTTAACACCGAGGCTACAAAGAGAGAATCTCAGTGTTTTGTTCAAGTGTTTGACCCTTCCTTGGAAAAGAACATCGCCTCCTATTTATCACACACCAAGCTGGAGATGAAGAAGATCACGAAGAGGTCGACTCTGAATGAGGACTAGACAAAAGAATATGATAGAAGAGTTTTCTAGAGTAATGACTGCCAGATACTGGTATCATATCAAAGTAGAAGACTTAAAGTGATAGTTCAGGTTTTTGGACATGAAGTTGTGTGAAACGCTGACCATCTGTAGCTCTGATGTGACGGTGTCACTACTCTCAACAAGCCTCCTGCTCTGAGAAATCGCCCATAGCTTACCGGAGAAAAAGTAGTTCTGAAGATGTACGGGGGACACGTAACCAAAAGGTTTTAAGCTACAAAAAAGTATGCATGTGTTTTGTTAGACTATTTCAGTCATTTTAAAACATCCCCGCATTACGTCAGACCTTGCTATCAATTGGGACTATTTTCTGGCCAGTATCACTCCGCCGTGCACGCCCGCAAGACAGCACAGCAACAGAAATCAATTAGACAGTTCATCACCACGCCGTGCAGGTGCGCAGGATAGCAACGGCTAACGAAAACTTCATCGGCTGTTTCCAACAGAGAACCAGTAGGCTATTATTAGTGAGGAAGAAGATGTACTAGCCCTATATATACCTATTACTACAGCGCAAACACCGTCGTCAGCTGCTGTAGGTAAACAGAGGAACCTTTAGTTATATCCAGGATAATCACAGCCACGTGAACCTTCCAGCTTTGACCTTGAGCATTCAGATGTTGGATGGCATTCATTGGTATGTTTTTCTCAGCAATTTCCAGAGCAGAAGTGATCACCACCAATTGTTGAAAAATGTCTTACAGAAATCTCCAAATGTCAAATTTTGATACCAAATCACAGTATGGATTTTTCATTTTCTCAGTCTTAGGACCGTATCATCGTCGACGCAAAGGCACGCAGACACGAATGCATTGGGACGCATCGAGACGCATTGGCCGCCATGATGCGTGCTTGCGTCTCAAAATGTGCTGTCCATTTTTTTGATACGCAACGCAGCGACGCGTGTAATACCATGCGTTGCCAGCGGGGGTGATAATGCAAGAGACATACTTGAAATTAACCACTTTTTGTTATTCACAGAAGAAGCAGGTATGAAATATGGCGTGCGGTGAGGAAAAACTCGTACAGGCACACCCCCATTTATATGACCGTTCTAGTACTAGCTAGCTACAGCAGTACTAGCTAGCCAAACTGTACCGGTGACTCTGCTACCCCCTATTGCACGAGTGATGTATTGCATTTCAAGTGTCGCCCACGTCGCTTGAGTTCACTGTGTTGACTATGAAAGGAAGTGTGTTGCTCGGGTCGTGTGCATCTACTATGAAACAGCCCTTAGTGTCTTAATCTGGTGTTTTACAGGACTTTTTGACCAATTTTATCAGTTCTTGAGTGTTTAAAAATTTAGCACCAAACTTGTGTAACAAATGGTTTACCATCCCCAAAATAGCTGCAACAACTTATGAGACATAATCAAGCATGTGGATGACCATCGTATACACCCGTGATAATGTTCAAGGCCCCTGAACACTCTAAACCTTCAAAGTTTGAATAGGTGCCAAACCAAAACACAATGTTTACTACATATTTATGAGTAGGAAAACTTTTAGATGATGTGTACTGCCTCTCTGTGGAATATATTGCAGCCCTGTTATCTCCCCCTAAAGCTCCCCTGTCCCCCCTAAAAACGAAAATGGGTCTATGGAAGGGAGCCTGGCAGATGAAGAGGTTAACTGCATTTTTATATTGTGTGTAAACTAGTCGTGATGGACAAAATAAGCAATAAATACTCCAAGTAGTATTGGGAAACTGGCTAAATATGTAGCTATTTCCTGATATAATTGTACACACATCATGGCGATATACCAGTGGAGATTTACAGATAATAAACCCATGCCTCAATCTACTCAGTAACTTAGGAGTCAGAATCATTTTCTACATCCTTAAGAAAATTCATATTGATGGTCTGCAGCACGTTGTACCCCGATATGGCTGATGAAACATATTTCATGATGCTTTTACAGTTCAGATTGAACCTCAATAGCTGAACTTCCCCTTTAGCGCTGCATTTGGGTACAGTTTTCCCAAACAGTGTGGTTTCTAAGTGACTGTGATCCGGGTGACTGGACACATTCCTTCTGTGGTTTTCCCTCAAGCCTAATGTGGACCAAAAGTGATCAAATCTCCAGTAAACATCTATCAGAGCGCTTTGCTTTGCTCAGATGGCACGCAAATCCAATTGTTTTTTTATAGCTGGTCATAAAGGCTGGTTTGTCCACTTTACAAGCGTTCGCATTGGACTTGTGTTGGGAAAATATAATCTTTTGCTGTCATTACTGTATTGGTTGTCTTGGTAACAATGCATGAGTACATGCTGACTAAGATTCTCTGACTAGAAACGCCAACTGAATGTTTGGATTTTTTGGGATTTATTGGTGGCAGACTGTTGTTTCTCTGTTGATGTTTTAGTCAGATCAGGTTATTATTTTCTCACAGTTGAGCCAAACAAGTTGAAGCACAGCTTGAAATTTTGTTGTCACACCAAAATATAGAGCTGTAATGAATGAGTGTGCTTTGAGGTTCTGTTTACAGATCACAATGCTGCACCTGGAATACCTGCTCCCCATAATTAGTCAGCTTCTCTTCCTGGAATCACAAGGGGGGGGGGGGGGGGGGGTGATGTAACATCATGATACAGTGATAAAAGTGCTTGTTTGTAGCCACAGTTTGATTTGTTGAACTTGACTCTTGGAGCTGTGGCGACTGCTCTCCTGACACCGCTCCCCCAGTTTATGAATTCTCCACGAGGACACATCGATCCACTTGTGCTTGTAGGCCAGACATCGACTCCCAGCTTCAGCTAATCAAAGAGCCAATTAATGCAGGCAGCAGTATGCACACGGAGCTGCGGCGTTAATCAATGGCATACTAAGCTGCACCGGCACTGACTTTGTGAACTAGATGAGACAAATAGTGTCAGCTATTATGTCGTTGGGAATGATCTCATCTAAATTGCCTTTGGTTGGTATTCAGGAGGCCTTTATTATTGTATTCTCCTCTATTGATCATCACAGATCAGTTTTTGTTGACTTGAACAGCCACGAAACTGCAAACTGAAACTCTCATCTATGTTTAGGACAGAGAAAGGTTAACAAGCATGTGCTCAATTAAATATTAAAAGTCTTGTGCCTCTTACACGAGGGATTTTAGTCTGAAACGGAAAAAGGAAGTGCTGAATTGAAAATAAATATTCATATATTTTTCAGTCTTTGACATATAGTTCATATATTGACGTTAAAACTGTAGTGGATGTTGTAATTTTGCAGTGAAGATGATTAGGTAGAGGTGCTCGGGGTCTAAGTTTGTCACATGGAAAAAATAGGCAATACTCTGGGCTATATGGTTTTTAACATGGGCAAAACAAGATGTTCCACAATGCACATGTGCTGCTCAGGTAGGCATACGGGCCTTGTTAGCTGATTTTTATCAAGTATAACAAAAGACCAATGGTGCTCCATCTCTGTAACCGGTGGTTAAGAGCACATCCCATAACGCACTTCACTAACACAACATGTATTTCAGCAGATCACAATGCATTTCATCAGTTAGGTGTCTTACAAAAGATGACATCACTGAGGTTGCAGACTGCATAGCTGCCCACTCATACGCATTCGCTGTGAGAGTCACGCAATTGGTTGATTTCACACGGTCTCACGCCACACCTCTAATTTCTCACATGAAAAAAACAGTGTTGGTAGTCGTTCCACTCCTGTACGGTAGGTGGCGCCACCTTCCATAACTAGGCTACTACTACCTACAATGAACGAATGAGTCCCTCCTGCTGGTTAGAAGAGGAAAAATAAATATTTCAAGTCTTGCATTTAGTAGTTAGCACTTAGCTTGTCAATTTTATAGTTAAGGGCATTGGTAGCGTAGTGGATAGTGCCCGGCCCCATGACAGCTTCAGCTGTCACGGGTTGGACTCCAACTTGCAACCATTTTCTGCATGTCATTCCCCCACTCTCTCTCTCCCCATCTCACTCTGTCCTATCCACCAAAGGCGAAAAAACCCCCCAAAAAAATCTTAAAAAAAAACAACTTTACATTTAGTTTCTTATGTGTTGTGAGAACATGTAAAGGCATTTGGAGAGCTTTGTAAATGTCAAAAATGCTATAGCAGAGTACTTTATGTTAGCAGCTAAATTAAAATAGTAGCCTATAGAGTGTGCCAGTAAACCCGGAACTCCGTCAGCGCTTTTAGCACTTCCGGTTCTCTCGTCTAAAAGTCAATACGTTTTTTGAATGGGATTTTGGTAAAATGCCTCAAATAAGGTCTGTGGTTAACAAAAGCTTAAGCGAGTTTCAGGTTTTGTTCTACGACATAAAACACGTCAGTAAATACCCTACTTGTGAATTTTGAAGCTTTTACGTGTCATAAAAAAGGCGGTTGCTAACAAGTTGCTCAATACGACTACAAACCCTGTCGGGGACATTAAACGTCATCACCCCCGAACAGGCGAGAGTGCTGGCAGTCCGCCATTACAGCTTCTTATTTAGCTTAAACAGTCCGATTCCCCCATTATACAATGTTTTTAAAATAAAGCGGCTGAAATCAGTTGAAAGCTTAGTGGCGGTGATGTTGAGAGTCATGCGACTAGCTTGGAAATCCAGACTCAAATCTAGAGAGATTTTGAGCAGCTTCTTTTTAATATAACTTTATGTTCGTGTAATAGGCCACATTTTGTTAAATGAAAGTTTTGTGGTTACCTGTTGTATTTGGTAAAGAAAAGAAAAATGAAGTATTAAAACATAATTGTCTGTGATATTAATAAGTAATTTGTCGGTAATTTGTAGGTCACGGTAATTGTAAGTGCTAATATTGTAGGCAACTGGACTTGCTTGCGTTCTTCGTTCGAGAAACGCAAGCAAGTCCAGTTGCCTAGGATATTAGCACTTACGATTAATGGGTAATGATTAATAGGTATTATTGTGTAGGCTTAAGTGACAACATTGTGGTCGGCCCCGCTGAATCTCACTCCAATTAACCAATTGCCAATTAACTTGCCCAGCATAAAAGTTTCCTGGCCCTGGGCCATTAGTTATGTCAAACCCGGGTCTTCACCTTAGTCAGGGTCCTGTTGGGGCAGCATCCTATTGCATTACACACAATAAGGGTAAAGCAGTTGAGACACATGTAAATAATGATTGATCAAGACCCCAGTTTCACTTTAAGCATACCAGTTTCTAGTGTTGGCATTTTGAGTTATGGGGAAAATGAATCAATACATGCAGTTTTCTTTCTGCACACTCCTCATGAAGCCTTCTTGAAAACTATTTTTGTCCAGTACATTTTAGGCCACGTGGATTGAACAGATGGATGCTTCAGTAGCACTTTGGTGCCGCTGAAGTCTTGCATCTGGTGTGAATATACCGTCGAGCCATGTTTAGACAGAAAACAGCGCCGTGTTTAAAAAAAAAACTAAAAAAACAACACAACCACTCAATCATTGAACTGCGACAGTTGAATTGGCTCAACAGGGGTGCCAATGCGAGAGGTTCCAACAAAGACATGCAAAAAAAACGTTAAACTCAGCTCAGATTTTTATTTGACCCCCATGATACTTAACCCATCTGCTTCCAGCTGGCTACCTGAGGCTGTTGCTATGGGTCATAACTTTATATCCCTGTAATAAATACACACATGTCAAATAGAAGGTAATCTGCATGAGAAACAATGGAAAAGTTATAAGAATTATCCACTTATCGTGATCAAATATACCCACACAGACGTGATCACTGTAAGCGGATTCCACTGTAATTCAATGTAGAGTCAGGGCAACACGTTCAAGTGCACATTCTTGGTAGATTACTTTGTAACATGAACACTGTATTTCTGCTCTACCTGGTGACTGCGGTGACTTTCCAGAGTTGTGAAATACTGTCTTACTGTATTACTTTCGTTGTGTGGTGTTTTGGCTTCTGATTCAAACCTTTTGTCCTACTGCTCAGTTCAGCCGTCCTGGATTGTATTTAATGTCTCAGTGGTACCAGAAACAACATGGCCCCAACACAGCTCCTTTCATTGCTTCAACACAGGACTGGTTTCTGTCTGAATGCTTTCATAGCAAAACTATATCCTCAACTTGGTTGCCTGATATGATACAAAGTTCATACAATGTTTTAGCAAAGAGATCTGAAAGGAAAATGTAAGAACTTTTGAATAATATCCTGTTTATATCTTTGTGGACTGAAGCACACTTTTAAACTCTATTATACAATATTATACATTTACAAAATGTCGATCTAAATATGAATAGAGGTGTTTTAAAGGTCCAGTGTGTAGGATTTAAGGGGATATATTCGCAGGAATCGAATATAATATAACAAGTGTGTTTTCTTTAGTGTATATTCACCTGAAAATTAGAGATGTACCGATACCACTTTTTTCTTCCCGATACCGATTCCAATCCCTGAACCTTAGGTATCTGCTGATACCGAGTACCGATCCGATACCAGTGTGTAAAAAAAATGGATGGGACTTGGATTGTTGTATGTCTCAACTCCTAAAACTTTGTGTAAAATATTAAGAAATAAATACATAATAGTAGAATGAATGCCATAAAACTTTTATTTATTATTATTATCCAGTGTTGACACAGATCAAGAGACAGGTTAAAGTGCATTTGGTAAAAAAGACATTTTAAAGGCTACAGTAGAATGCTTTCTAAACTCCGCTCCATTTCCATTTCGTTTGCCTATAGCGTGCGTATGCGTAATGAGGCATTACTTGGTATCAGATTGGTCATAGGCTGTACTCGCCGATACCCGATATCGCATTTTAGGCAGTATCAGAGGCATTTCCAATACTGGTATCGGTATCGGTAAAACTCTACTGAAAATAAGAATTGTTGTTTTCCTTACCTTAGAATGAGCCGTTTATATCTACATAAGGAGAAGGTCCTCATTTATGGAGTACCATGTTGTACTGCCATGCTTCTACAGTAGCCCAGAGCAGACGAACCAAACACTGGCTCTAGTTATGGTCATTTGTGTTTCAGCATCAGCCACCATAGTTAGAAACGCGTGATGAGCAGCGTCAGAAAAACAGTGAATGTTTTTAACAGTGTAAATCACTGGATCCATTTGTTTTTAGAGGAAGAGATCTCTGCTGGTAGTTTGGCAACTGTTACAAACCTCCTGAGTGTCTGAATTTAAAGTTATCAGAGAAAAAATGTGAGCGCACATTAGCATGTGGTGGCCTACTGTAGGTGCCTGTCTCTGGCGTGCCAAACAGCTTCGGCGAAAAACTCATCTGCAGCATGAACCTGTTTTATTCAGTGTTTTGTTATTGGTTTAAATGACCGGGTCCATTTGTTGTGGACAAGGAGACCTCTGCGGATAATTCGGCTCCTGGTAAAAACCTCCTGAACTTTGAACACTAAAGGAGTTCTAACTGGGAGAAGTTTCAGCTGGTTGCAATCCGCAGTCCTCACTGCAATATGCCTCTATATTCCCATGAATCATACACACTGGAACTTTAAAAAATGTACTGACATTCTTACTTACTAACGGTCAAAGATTACAATTCGTCAAACACCTGCCAACCCTCTCAAATGACCACATGTGGGTGCCAGGGAAACACTGAGCCTAAGAGGGTATGTTTTAACCTGAATGATAACCCTTGTAATTGTTCATGCCACAGCTTATCAGAAACATTTGGAATTTGATTTGCTATAGCATGAACTGTGCTGCAAAAAGGAGTTTGAAAAGCTTCTTTTTAGTGTAACGCTTAGGGCTGATCAAGAGATAACTGCTGAGATATTATATTGTATCCTCTTCTATTCAGTATGATTGTCATTCTGCGTGGGAGTTCTTGTAGCTGCAGTGCTCTCTATACAAGGTTCCCAGCACTTTAACAATAATAAGACCCCACTATTGTCCTGTAGTGGCTGGCACAAGCACACAATGCATTGAGAGAAGTTGGATTGCCAACACAGTCAAAGCTGCAGCGGAGCCAAAACTGTGTGTTTAGCAGAAGCGGAACAGAGCAGGGCACTTGACTAGTTCACGGTCCATCTCATCACCAAGTGTCTTTGGCTCTCAGGCTTTGTCATTGTGCAGATAAACATTCAAGTGCCATGTTTGGTCACCCCAAGAACAAACCAGCCCATTCATACAGTCCAGTACCCCGAGGGTGGATGAAAGGGGTCATTGCAAATAAAATTCCTCGACTTGCATTTAGAACTCCCCCTACTTCTCTCCAAAATCTCCCCCCTCTGTCCTTTCTGTCTATTCAAAAGCATTTTCTTGAGCATTGGTGTAAGACAAGGAGGTGGCGAGGAGCCAGAGCTGGGCTGCTGGGGAGCTGAAACACGAATGCCAAGCTCTCGGGTCCTCAGCAGAGAGATGGGATTTTATAGCTGGAATGTGAGGGGGTTTGGCTAGGCATGAAAAAGATTGGACACATTGGCAGTCTCTGATGCCAAGGCCTCCTAGCTCGAGACCCTGCTGGGCTCCAAATATGGCAAAGAGGGTGTTAAAACTGAAAATAATTTGAGCATACTGCATGTAGTTAAGGCTTCAGAAGGGATTTTTGTATTGTGTAAAGTCATTAAAATATTCAAATCAACCGTCCTTTTTCATAACATAGACGAGATTGAATGTGTGGTCACTTGGCGTACAGTTTGTGGTCTCTGGCAACCAGAATACAAGAATCTAAATGGTTGCCTTCAATTCCACAAATACTGCAGCTTTTAGTTCACTATCTAGCCATCTTTGGCTTTCTCCAACACTTTACACCTCACTGTGACAAGCCAGGAACTCGCATCTATGCTCCGGGTTAATGTCACGTCTCCGAACCTCCCTCCACACACCGTTTCACTTCATTTTAGCTCAGTGCCAGTAGCTCCAGGTACGCAACTGTCACATCCTGCTGCATTCAGCAGCACCTCCCTCTCTCAACATGTCAGCACTGATAAGGGAATGGAGTGTGCGGAAACCATAATGGGGGAAAGGGAGGGACCGGGGATGTTATGAACTGCGAATACGTCCATGACCACAGCTGTAATGGCTACCTCAAACGGTTTCTGTCGGCTCGGCTGGAAGTGAATAATGGAGCATTTCATGCATCTTGAAGCAAAAGGTCAATGCACTACCGGGACTCCTGAAAACCTAATCTACAAAAGATAAGCATCATTTAAAGTGCCTCGGGCCTTATGAATAAAGCAAAACAATTCCACAAGAAAACTCATATTGCGCCTGTCATGTAAAAACCTCATAAGTAAGTCAAATCTACTGTGGGTTATTCCTTAAAAACATCCTCACATTCTTTTATCTGCCTCACATACCCTTTTTAAAATAAGATGAAACATAAATCTCCATCAATCTGACAGACAAGGTTGTTTTTTTCCGAGTTTCTGGGTCGGAAAATGACATTTCTACGAAACAAAATCATCAAAGGTATGTTTTTTTTTGCACTCAAGTAAGTTGTAGATTCACACTGCTCAATCAGCCATAGCGAAATCCCACTGACAGCTGCTAAATGCATTTTACATCATGATTCAATATTTAGAGCTGTGTGCCGGCCTTTAACGAACCAATCACTTTGCAGGAAAACAGCGCTACAGTCCGAAAACACGTGACGTTTAAAGCAGGCGATTACAAATATAACCTGCTAAATGGTGGCGTAGGTACGCACGCATGGTCACTATAAACCTCTGTGCTCAGCATGCAGCTTAGTTAAGTTGTCTATAATTGATAAGTGAGTATATACACTATGTGTATTATTCATCGGCCATGTCAGTTGCAATTCACTTCAGACACATTGCTTTGCAGTGAGGCATGGGAGAGTGTTTAATGTTGGAACCTCACAAATTCATGCAGACCTGAAGGAGTTTAAACTACTTATCATATGAAGTTGAAGTGTACTTTTTAATCTTTGCAGAGAGCTAGTACATATTTGCATGCATTAAAAGTCAGCGGTACAAAGCAGGGGAGGAACTTTAATGAATCTTCAGTTCGGAGGCGTCTGAGAATACAGACAGAGCTGAATAATTTCACAATAAACATCAATATATTACAATATAATGAGAAACCTACCCGTGCCAATCAAAGTTGCTTTTGTAGAAGTTTGGAGCGTGCTTATGCATTTAAATAATTGCTTGCATTATTTAGCGTCGGCAACTTTTGACAGCTCGTGGAACAAAGCTAGTGGACTTTAAAGTTTCTGTCCTGATGTCTTCTAGACTCTTGTGTTTTATTTTGGAGTAAAAAGTAATATAACTTATAATTTAAAAGTACTCTGAGGTCACCACAAAGACAAACAAAGCCAACAAACGAGGCCTATTATACTGATAAGCGGAAGATTTAGCTTCATGACACATCCAGTTCAAATGTGGAACATTGGCTTCCATAATACGGACATGAGTCCAAACAAGCAATTTGTCCATTGGCTCACGTACAAGGAGAACACAGAATAAATTGGATAGTATGTCAGAATAAATAAACAAATGCCCTCTGGGTACTTGCAGGGTACAGCTAACAAGCGAGTGGTAAAACATAAACATGGCCCTCTGTAAATTTAACATGCGGCACAGAGCAGACAGTGGCACCCCCAGGAATTTTTGATACGGGTGGCCAGATGAGGCCACTGAAAGTCTCGGGGTGGCACACCAGAACCAAAAGCCACGGCTTAATTGCAGGAATTCGGTTATGCTTTTGAAGCATATACAGTAGGCTGGTTGAAAGCTATGTCAATGTGGAGAGTTAAGGAACCACATATAGATAGTAAATATTACGAATTATCTGATGTGCACAGACAAATACCAGTGCAGGTAAACATGAGGCAGTACTTTCAATATAACACCATCATTTGGGGAGTAATAATGCACTGACGTGTTGTATTTATATATAGGTCAAAAATTCAATAGATTTTTTTAATAATATAAAATATTGTTTTTGTAACTAGACAGATAAATGAAGAAAAGAGCAACTGAATCAATCCGTGTACAACGGTCTTGAGACGCGCCTTCGTTGAGGACTTGGCTCAGATTCCGGAGTTACTTCTTATCCTGAAGCCTCATTAAGGAATCTGATCCCGTTTTGGTTCGGCATTGGGAACCTAAGAGTAACTAAGGTGTGTTTTATTGTAATTAAATGCTGCAGAGAAACGAGCAGGCAGGTTGTCTGAGATTGAAGGTGACTTTAATTAAAGTATTAGAACGCCTTAAACCATGAAAAAAAGTTATTTGTCAAATGTTTGCAAATCTAATTTGGACTTTGAGTTTGGAAATAGTGCAAAATATTAAAAAATTTGTCATCCGGCATAACAGGAAATACATGTTCGGGTAGGTTGGGGTTGGGGAGACTCGTGGGTACCCATAGACCCTACTTTCATTAGATAACTTGAGGTAAGAATCCAAGGGACCCCTTTTGGAAATGGCCGTGCCAACACAACTTTGGAGTGTTATTTAGCTCCCTTCCCAAAAAGCTATGCAGTTATGGCTGGTCCCAATGGACGCCAGGTTGCTAATGAGCACCCAAAGATGAGCGGCAACAGCTTCTTAAAGACAGTAATGTCGACCTTGAGTTATTTTCCTCAGAGAGGGTGCCGGGGGAGGGCCGGCAGTTTTAATTGGCCACCCCTCATCACCCCTGGGGGCACTACTGAGAACAGAATCCTCAATTTCAGCTGGTTGTATAAGGCAGTTGTAAAATACTTGAACACATATTGGCTATGGTCTAGGTAATTCAACCCCAGTGAATACTATACAGCTACAAATGTACTGCAACCAGATTAAGTTAATGTGCAGTGGCTTTATGTTGGCGAATATAACTTTGAATTATGTATAACCACTGATTGGTATTAGTAATAAGGCATTTAGGTCCCCAGTGTACTGTTATTGTATTATATATACACAACACAGAAGTTCTTTTGCATTCATCTCGTCATCTACTACAAAGATAATGCAGACCTATATAATAAAGCATTGTGGGTCCATTGTTACTGAATACAAAGCCAACCAAAAGTGAACAACACATGCCGCGGATCAAGTTTAAAACTCAAGACAAAGCTGCGCCCAGACAATGACAGCAGCAGACACGTGCATTCAGCTCCCACGCCTGGACCACATGGAGCAATCAAGCCCCCTAAACAACCCCCACCCCACCTCATCCCGACCCACTCCACCCCCTCCGACGTACGACATCCCATTGTGCATGTGCTACGAGGAAGGGGGGAAAAAAAAAAAAAAGACCCGAAACCTATTGCGTCTAAAGGAATGGTCCCAATGAAAGTGAATTAAGCAACAAAGGAGGCACTTACATTCAAGAGCCTCACATGGTCCTCCGACAGAAAAGAAGAGAAGCGTGCAGTGATTCCAGGCTGAGAAAACAACAGTGAGTAACCTTGAACAGAGAGAGGGAGAGAAAGTGGAGGGGGAAAGAGAGAGAGTTAGAGAGATGGAAAAGAAAGGTGAGAGAGGACGCAGATTGATGCATCCACACACCCGGCGTACTCGCAAATCAAAACACTTAGGATCTTTTCTTGCATCTCCCCTCCTCCTCCTCCTGTTCAGCCCCCCCCTCAACCCGTGCCTTTGGGTTTTACTTGTCATGTGTTCAGGCTCAGGCAAGCGTGAAGCGGACTGAGGAAACCAGCGCTGCAAGTGCTTTGTCCAGCAGTTGGGAAACAACTACATTACGTGGAACATTGAGCTTTCTTGGACCCTTCTGAGGGTTTGATCCAGAGCAGATGGATGGTGAGGCAGGAGACGGAATCCAGCAACTTGGCTCGTCTGTCACACCTTCCTGGGACCTCATCCTGAAAACAAAAAAGAAAAAAGTCTTGTCTCCGGTGGAAAATGTAGATAAATCCAAGGCATGTGTCCAGTTTCCAAAAACAGTTGGCTGCAACTTTACATCTCGGCATAGTCAGTCCCAACAAGCATTATGAAAGTCCCAAACTGCAGACACACTGCCTCATTTCAATTAAATGAAAGACTCTTGCTGTACATCCATTTGCTGATTACACAAAATATTACACTCCACAGATGTATTTTTTTCTTTCAGTTAAAGAGCTGATGCAAACTGCCTCCGTTTTTTTGTAATGTTTGCAGTTTTTCACAGCTTTGACTTGCTTTTAACTTTCAGTGGTTGTCACCCAAGGGAACAGAAGCACAGAGCGGCGGGATCAGCAGATGTTTTTATATTCAAACTACACAGTTTAACTCAAAGCGCTTCGGGCTGAAACTGAGATTTTACAGTCTAATATGAAATATTTGATTTGTCAAGAGCTGGAGTGAGCATTCTCTTGCAAGAATATCAAACAATTATAAATCCTTGATAACTTCAGCATGCTAACATGATCACAGTGAAGATGCTAACATGCTAGTAATGTAACACAGTGACGTCCCAGTAAAAATAAAAGAAAAAATCCTGGTTTTCATGGCACTATCCCTTCAGGAAATGCAGTGATGTCTCAGTAAAACACAACTGCCTTTCATGGCACTATCCCTGCTGGAAAAACAGTGACAGTTAGCTAAAGACGAGCGAAGTTTGGTGCCTAAAAAGCCACTGGAAACGCAGCAATGACTTCCTAAAAACAGCTGGTTTTGTTGTTTTTGTCTCAAATGGTGGTCTGTGGCAGTTTGCAGCTTTGTAGGCGTCTTACTAAAGGCTACTTCACCCCACAAAATGTGTCGCGGAGATTATCGTAATCTCTTGAGTATTCATACGTTCCGATGTGTGTTTCTGTCATTGGGAGTCTCGCCAACTGCGTTACGACCTGTGTGTGCACACCACAATTGCCGACAGAGCCCCAGATAATGCAGTGACATCACCAAACTTGGAGACGACACATCGTAAAGACATGGCTATTCTTCCCAGTGTTGAGTCAGGTCTGCCTCCAGGGCCTGGGTCCAAACACAACATGCTCCCTGTGGTCCTGTGGACGCCGCTATTGTTGTTGCTTGCCGGCTTGCCAGTGTTGCCTGATCTTGGGAGAGAAACAAACAACCAGGGCTGTGGAAACAAGCCCAAAAGAAGCGACAGATATATATAGAGAGAAAGGCGACATTTAGAGAGCAAGCCCAAATAAACGCATCCCACGACTACCAATATCTGTAACTGACTTTACAAAAAAACAAGCCCAAAGTTGCAGCTAATAAGCGGACCTGGCAACCCTGCCGGCTTGTCCTCCTCACATTTCCTCCGTCCTCCTGCGTGCTGACGTGGGATGTATCCTGCCTCTCATTGGCTGATGCCCTTTGTCGAAATTCTCCAGTTTTCTAGCATGCCAGATATCCAGTCCCATTCGCAGACGAGGGGGCAACTCGCTCGTAGGCATGTTCCCACGTGAGGACTCGTTGGCATCTGCAGCACTTTAAAACAGTTACAATGATGTAACATGTCAATAACAACCCTGCTATATGGTGGCTGATTTCATTCAGAGGCTAAGAGCCTGTTTATACGGTTCTGTATATTTCTGAAAATGGGTTTTCATCTTTGCGTTTGCATCATTTACATGTAACCGGCGTTTTTCTCGATGAAAATGGAGATTTTCAAAAACGGCTTCCAAAGTGAAAGTTTTTAAAAATATCCGTTTCTATGGAGACGTGTAAACAGGATAGACGGAGATTTTGGAAAATGATGACGTTGCAACCCAGTTTGCACATGCCTATTAGGCGCCTGGGAACCACAACAACAATGGCAGATATATGTCGGGTTGTTTACATTTTGTTAGCACTTTTGGAACTACGTACGAGCTTACAAATGAACTTAGCACTGCTGCATCAACATCACCGCTACATCGGCGCACAAAGACGTCTGCTGTGCCCAATATTAGTAAGTGCATAGCAGCTAACTATGCTACATAAGGTTAAAATGTAGTTTGTCATTGTCTTTCACTAGCACCAAGAGGAAAACAAATCACTGTGCATGCGTAGAGCGTTCTTCTGTGGTGATTGATATATGGCGTATCGCCACCTACTGGCCTGGCATGCTAATTGCAGCAAAAGTAAACAAGGATATCGTTTTCACAACTGATTGTGTAAACCCGGATTTTTTTTTTATACAGGATGAATAAAATCTGTTTTTATTTGTAGCGTTATCCGTGTAAACAAGGCCTAAGGAGCTCCCCAATCAAATTTTTAATTAATTTGGGGGCATTTTCGTCTGCTATTCCTCTCTAAAGTCGCTTCTCACTGCCAATAGCTGCTTTTCAAATCTCCCACGGCGGGTTGCACACATAACATGCCATCAAAATGTCACACCCGTTCTGGGTCTCAATCGTACCTTATATACAGATCAGAGAGGCATCATAAGGGCGGATATTCCCACCTTGAACAGGCAGTCTGAAAGGGCCGAATGTCAGCCCATGAACTATGTCACTTTGCATGGTTTGCAGAAATGCACAATGCCAGCTTTGTCTTCTGGCAACTCTGCTGTATAATAAGGGTTGAAATATAGTGTGTGGGCAGATTTGCTTGACTGACAGGTGTCTCAGACTATCACACTCAACTGTGGCATTTACCCCATCTCAGCCTCACCCAGCATTGGGATTATTTTGGTAGCTCCAGCAAAGATGGCGAGAACAGATAAACCCAAATCCAAGCTTCAAAACATTTAAACCTCAAAAATGTCAAAACTTCAAAACATCTCCGTGCGGTCTGTGGCAGAAAGCTTTTTTTTTTGGTTCACATTGCCCTCGCTCTGATGTCTCCGACGACAAGAGGCCTGAAGCTGAAAATCAAGCTGCAGGTCAGTTTGCAGATTTATCCACACAAACCAGGCTAATGACATGAAATAGAACACAAATGCAATGACGAGGGCACTTTTCTTTCTGCTTTGCATCATTTAGCAGTCATTACACAGCCAGCGCAATGTGTCTGGAGAGGAATGCATATGGTTAAATCACACAGATTAACCCATTTACCCATATTGTGCTTGAGGAAAGCAATTTGGACCCCCCCCCCCCCCCCTGCTGACAATGGTTAGGATTTGAATGACCTAAGCTACTCTAGCAGCCCCTAACAACATGATCAGCAGCTAAGTCGAACTCCACCAGGGACCATAAGACCTGCTGATGAAGGCAGACATGCCTAATCATCTGCTTCAGTGCTAGTGGGAGATAAACAGATTAAAGTGAATATTGAATGCTTTTATGAGACTTTTTTTTCATAATATAAAGATTACAGAGGATGTAGAGCTGAATTTCATGTCTGTATCATCTCTCCATCATACCTATGGACATGTTCGGAGATAATCTTGAGATGTGCCGGCTTGCGTGGGAAGTGGTAGGATAATCTTACAAGCCACCCAGAAGAAAGCCTTTGGTTTTCCATGTGTGTTATCTTGGTTAGATTGTGCATGTGCATCCATTTTTGTGTTTCTGCTGAAAGGGTAAGTTACCAAAACGGCCCTCTTGTTGCACATTGCTTTGATAAGGGCTGTTCTCGTGCACTATAAACAACGTTAAAAGAGCATGAGTGATCATTGAAGGCGGAATAGACGCTGTACAGTGGAGCTCCCATGAGACACTGAAAGACATTTCAAAGCTGTATTGCTTTTGTGTTTGTGTGGGTTGCAGCTGTCCCAATGTCTCCCCTGAGCTCAGAGATCAGTCCTAATATGTTCCATGCCAACCTCTGGCACTTTTTAATGTCTTCATCCTTTCTTTGTCGCAATGGAACATATTACAAAAGACCTGTTGTGTCTTACATTACTTCAACCTAGAGGTGAGTGGGGCATTTCAGTGTACCAGCTGTCAGGTTGTTGTACTTAAAACCTTTGTCCAGTTCTGGGTTCAGTTGGAAAAACCTCCGGCAAATGTACTTTTCAAACTGAACAAGATGTTTTTGTAAGAATATATGTGCCACGCCAGATATTTTGTTACTCAAAACCATCTGAGAAACTGTCATTGGAACTGTGTGGGAAAGGGAATGCACTTAATACTTGGCAGGTGATTGGATGACCCATCTGTCTTTCACCATCCATCACGGGCTAGTTTCAACCTATCAGATGGAGCAGAGCCAGAGGGTAAATGTAACCCAAGAAAAGCCCAGTTCTGATACCACACATGCTAATGCAGCATCGATGTTAGCCTCTTTATGAGTCGCCATTGTTGTTTTGCTCGAACAGTCGCCTCTCTGTGTCCTCACACACACCTAAACTATGCCTGTAGCTTCCAGCGTCTCGTCACAGGATGTCGATTGGTCCGCTCTACTGGTGGTTTGGACGTGAACGCATTACTTGAAACCCGACATGATGGAGTTTCATGTTGAAGAGCAGAGATTAAGAACTTTGGCGCCATCTATCGTAAGCAACTGACATTGGTACCGTCATTGTCTGGTTGTCGTGGTCGTCCTGTGTTGTGTGTTTTCTTTCTCTTCCTGCGTCTTCTTCCTCGTCTTTTGTTCTAATTGGCGGTTGGCAACCAGCTAGTCACTTTACCGCCACCTAGCCGAGTGGAGTGTGCAATAGAATTCCGGTTGATGCCCCCGCAGCGCGATGCTTTCTGTGTGTGTTGGGGGCGGCACTTGGCTTGCGTCAATGACGCCGCCGTGATGTGACGCCGCTGGTGTGTTTTGGACTTAAGTGGGAGGTGGAGGGGATGGTGGACAATGAAGCCAAGGCAAGACAGCTGCCAAGGGGTGCTATCAATGGCACGGACGAAAATGTCTCTGGACACATTTGAATAGACTTACAACCAATAAGAGCAACAAAACATGACCTACAACCAATCAGAGCAGCGTAACATGTCACATCGCGTTGGTGCTTGGTCTGTTCTCAAGCAGGGAAAAATTGGCGGCCTGGTCACAAACTTTCTCAAATTACAGCCAAACAGTACACTAAAATGAGTTTCTGAAAACATATAAGACAAGAAATAGGCAATACAGTAACAGAATTAACCCTAACTCTAACCCTAACCAGATTTGTCTGGCTCCCAGGCTAATGGGCACCCTAACCAGGTGTTTAACACCAAAACATGATTTTTTTCCTAACCATAACCAGGTGGTTTTCGTGCCTAAATCTAACCAGACGCGAAACATAAAACATAAAACACATCTGCTACATAGTGACATACAAATGTTACATACACGTGATTTGCAGAAACCTGCCACCTACCTTGCTGCCAGTGCCATGGCAGCAAGGTAATGTCTGCGAGGCATCTAGGTAAGCTAGCAGTTAAGACGCAATCCATCTAATTGCAGCGTCCCTGGTTTGATTACATGTCTACATTTCTACACCTAGATAACAAGTGTTGGCTGCACTATCCCTCCACAGCTTCCCTGACTGTGGCTCATTAATGCAACCTCAGGGCTGTAGCTTCAGTTGAGGACACCAAGGTTAGTCCTCTGTATTTCAGGGGTGAGGGTTCTTTAAGGTTTGCTTTCTATAATTAAAAGCTACACTGACTTGGTATCCCTAAAATTCTGGCCCTGTGCTACTTGTTACCAAGGCAGAGAGGAACTCCTGTTGTGCTGCACCAAAACATGGATCAAATTCTTATTCTTCTATAATCTGATAAAATAAACATTTCCTTTTTGCGTCATTGCTGTATTGACTTTCAGACTCTGCGGCCACCAAGTAAAAGTTCCTGCCACACAGCCAACCACATCTCCTGTAATCAGGCATTCATGTTGTTACAGATGGTGTAATGGGCCTCGTCCACTCAGCCTTTTAAAAGCCTTGTGTTCTCACATTTTGCCAACTTAGTGTGAACATGGTCTGAAGGGCAAAACACATTTCTTGTCCAAATAAAAGTTGAAACAGAAGCTCTGCCACATTAACTGCCACTAGACGTGAAGAAGAAACTTGAAAGCAAAAAACAAGGAAGCTGCAGATTAATTACTTCTTAAGTGACTTCTGTGCACCCAAGTGTTACAGTTACCTTGCTGCCTCGAGGTGCAAATCTGCCCTCATACAGCAGGAGTTCAGTTTATAACCTCCAAAGTACTGCACATCAAAGAGAAAAATTAATGGGATCAATATGTTCCGAGTTTATTTCAGTACCGGCACACTCTGCGCAGACATTCCAGCTGTGTACTGTATACAGTCTGAAAGTGAAACAAACAGGTCAAGGCTGCTTTTACGTGAGCATCAGCAGTTTTCCTCTGCTGAGTCTCCACAGGCAGGAGGTCAGCACGGTACCAGAAGGGAATCACTGACACACATCCACCGTCTGTTGACCTATTTAGCCCATCTGTACAGTCGGAAAAATAGTTTAAAAAAGCACTTACTGGTATTTGGGGGTATATATAAACATGCCATACAGGTCACTGTTGTTACCATAATGTCCTAGTTACACTGTAAAAGCTTACAAGTTGTTCTTACCACTAAAAAAGTACAGTGAACTGATTGCCTTGCAAAAAGGTAAGCAACTATAACTATTAATGATGACTTAATATCTCATTGTTAAATTTACTTTAAGGCTATTTGTTACAGTTATTAATACTTGAAAATGACAAGTCAAATGAAGCTGTTCTTTCCAAGTGTTTGCGACTTAAGACAGAGTTAGTCTGACTTAAGTGAATATTTGTTTGGAATTTCGGAAAGTGATTGCCTTAGATAAATAAATGAGCACAATAAAGAATCTTTAGTTCACAAGATTATTATTTCTTATTTAATTTGAACTAAATCCCATTCTGAGTATCTTAAAACAAGGCTAGTGATTGTGGAAACAAATTACCATATAACTTTAATTGAAATCCATTTAGTAGCTCGGGGCAGCTACAAATTGTGACAAATAAAGCCCTGTCTCAATTAGAAGCCTGGTCTGGTTGCCAAACAGCTTATTTTTTTTCAAAGAAATTCGGTAACACTTTACTTGAAGTTATCTACATAAGAGTGACATGACACTGTCATGAACCTGTCATGAACATTATGTACATGTCATAAACGTTTATGACTACTGTCATTAAGGGTCATTCCGTTTTTGTAGTGACAAGTTGACATTGTTTGGGTTGTCCTTATTATGACAACTTGACATTAATCAAAGTGACATTACAAGGAGTTGTCTTTGTCATGACAAGTTGACACTGTTTGGGTTGTCTTGATTATGACAAGTTGACATTTATCAAAGTGACATTACCAGAAGTTGTCTTTGTCATGACAAGTTGACATTACATATGTTTGGGATGTCCTTATTATGAGGTCAAAGAATTTATTCATAACACTGTCATAATGGTGTCATGACAGCCAGTTTTGTTTCGTGTCCTGCCAGACATCTATCTGACCGAGTGTTAGAGTTGATCTGTAACCTTGGACATCTAATTATAGTAATCATTATGTCAACTTGTCATAAAGACAAAAAGAGGTGCATTTCTTGTTAATGTCAACTTGTCATGACAAAGACATCTTCTGGTAATGTCATCCTGGTTAATGTCAAGTTGTCATAATCAAGACAACCCAAACAAATTTAATGTCAACTTGTCATTACAAAAACTGAATGACACTCATAAACATTTATGACATGTACATTTACATGAAACACATGAAATTCTTCAGATATAGATGGCTACCTCAAATTATGTGTCCATTCCTTGATTACCCTGTAAGTTATTCACATCCCTGTAGTCCATAAAGGTCCTCACATCAAAAGAATAAAACATGTTTTTCATAAAAAAATAATCCAAGATGTGAGTATTGTATTGTATATGTTTCACCAGGATAAAATGGTGTTGTGTCGGTATGCCAGGTGCCATAATCCTCAAGTGTTGTTGGAGCTGTTGGAGCTAGATTAAAAGAATGATTCATAATTGATATATTATCTGAGGCCCGATTTTTATATAAGTAAAACTTGATTGTATTTCCCATCTTTACCAAGCAACTGTTTTGTGTTAAAGGAATTAAAGGCCTGACCCATATAAGCGCCTGTCCCTAATATAGGCCCATTTATTTCAATGATAAGCAAATAATAGCCCGGGCTATTATTTGAAGTTTTACAGTATACATTCAAAAAAGATCCACTTTAAAACTTTTTTAATCTAAACATAATCAGATTAATTTTTTTCTCTCTGACTTATCTGAAGATTTTTAACAGGGCTCCATCACTCAGTTTTATCACAAACACCAATATTTGATCAAGCCTCAGCAAACTTAGAAGTTAAGTGAAACATTCATCGAACTATACGAGCTGTGATAAACAAAACAACACTAAAGCAGTTAACATTGTACTATATCCTCCTGAGACCTGAGCTTTTGTTTGGTATTTATTTTAATTTCTCCTAGCTATTTCGGATTAGTAGGATCTGATAAGTATAAAAAACGAATCATTGTCAATGCTAATAAAGTCCCAATATCCTTAAACAAGATGATAATAAAGTCCGAGTGTCCTCAATCAAACTAATGATAAATTCCCAGTATTTTCTCGTGAGTACTTTTTAATTGAATGCGTATTAGCTTCTTACCGTTTCCAAAATTTGCACAATGTGTTGGCATATTAAACTACAAACGTTATTAATTATAAAGTTTGAACCATAAAATGTGATCAGGCTTTGGACCTTGTCCACTTTTGTTTTTATTTGGATTCGTGTACTGTGGTTTTACTACCACTAGATGACACAAAAAAGTGTCAACGAACGAGGACAACAGGTCAAAGTAAAGCAGAATGAAGCATAAAATGTAGTAAACCCCAAATGTAATGTCCTCATATGAGCACACAGGGTCTCAGGAGGATATATCTAGCTATATATCTGTATTCTGGTGGTTCATACTGGCTGTATTTAAGTTGCTAAAACTTAGAAAGAGCAACTTATCTATGAGTTTACAAAATTAAGTAAACACAACTTTAGACTAATTGTTATATTTACTTTTTCAAGGCAATCAGTTTCCCAGACTTTTTAAAGTAGGATAATCTTGCCAGATATTACTGCCAGACAGTAAAGAGACAGTAAAGAGAGAAAATGATGGTGACAGGTGGCGACGTTATATAACTTAAGTTTTTCACTGGGAGTAATTTGTTTCAATTTTCCACAGGTTTTATGAGTCTGGGTTTTAATGGGGAAATTTTATGATAACAATGTTTATTGTTTACTTTCTTACAGCAAAAACAGAGGCAATTATTGCGACACTAACATATGGCGCTTTTCTGCCCTTGGGGCATGAAGATACTAATTTGCTATTGTCATATACATTTACAGTAAAATATGGAAGGGTTATATTATGCGCTGCAACTGAGTCATTTCATAAATATTTCACATACTGAAACATCTGAGCCATTAACAAGAAATATTCCTTTCCTTTTGATGAGCCAGGCTGCAGAGCCATCGGAGCGTCATAGCTGGGGGGGCACTTGGTGCAATAAAGGAAGTCAAAAGGGAAATTAAATGTTTGTTAATACATATTTCTGAAGAATTGTGGGAACAAAGACGGAGATGTTTTACATATTATGTTCAAACAAGGCAGATGGACAGTGATCAACAACAGGGATAAACAAACTCCAATGTTTCACTCTTTCCCACAAGGGGTGTCTTTAAATAACTCAAAGGAATCGGCACGAGTCAAAGAGCATGATGACGCAAAGCACAGAAGACACAATGTCTCCAGGAACTAATCATCAGAAAAGGACAAATGAGACAAAGATATTTAACCGTCTCTGTTGCCTGTAGCCGTTGTAATCATGCATGCGTGACCTATTTGCTCTTAGTGGTGCAATATGTCCAAGTTTATCGTATTATGCTGAAAACCCTATGAAGCCAATGACACAATATTTTGTAATGTGAAACCCTGGAGGTTTTCACAGAAGGTTATTTACTTCAAAGCCATATATTTTGACCTATAAATACCCATTTCGCTCGACTACCAAAACAAAAGGGTAAAAAGAAGTCCAGTGGAGCTGAATATATAAGCAAGCAGGCAATAATGCAGGTTCTGAGCTAGGGTTGGGCAGGTTTAAGCAAAACATTGGACCTTAATACCAAATGTCACCACTAGGTGTCGCACTTGAGTCAGCAGCCACTCCCGTGTGGAACATAACAACACATTCCCACGCCAACCTCGTCACATATTGACGTTTTGTTCATGGACTTTCGACGTCCACTTACGACGTGCAAGGTATCCTGGGTGCGTTGGTTGCTGACGTTCTGGGACACCGTGTCAAGTTCTCTACTTTCAAGATACACTTCCGTTTTCACAGGAAATTAAACAAATTGACATTTTTCTTCCTTCAACAACAATCACACTTGGTTGTGTTTAGGAGCAACTAGAGGAAGTGGTTAGGTTTAGGAAAAAAGAACAGGGTTTGGCTTTAGGATCTTATGGGACGCAAACACCGCTCTCTCGGGTGAAGGTCGGACTTTCGTAGCCCTAACTTTTGTCCTTTCCCGCCACGTTTCCCCCTGACACCGTCCAGCGCCCTTAAACTATATTGGCAAATGGTCGCGGGCCATTCTGACGTTAAAGGCCGCCTTTTTTTAGTTAGTTTCTGGCACTGCAAGTCACTGCCCAAGCGACAAATTTCAATGACTTTGGAGTAAGACCGGGCTCGGTATCTCTCGTCTTGTCACCCAAAAATGTTCTAGTAGCTAATCAAACACAATGTGTGCCACTCTTCCCCTCTCTTCAATGTTGCCAGCTTCAGCTCTCAAGTCAGTGCTATCACATCACATTTGAGATCAGTCTTGGTTGATTGGGAAGTGTAACGTTTGTGTTTTTCCTGTCTTGGGTGCAATGATTCAATTGAATCTCGAACCTTAAAGCTTGAAACTCAGCCCGACATATTTGGTACCTATGGGAACTTTGGGATCTCCACTGGAATTTAAAGTACATGTCTGTGGGTTTGAACAATGTGTGGTTGCACAGCATGAGTTTGTAGTGAGTGGGCTACTGGCAGATCTGTTTATGGTTTAATTTAATATAGATTATAACAGGCTTCATTGAGCAAGTTGTGTGCAGAGAGAGGCTGTGTTGTATCCTGACCTCTCCGTGTCCTGGATGTCTTGGCGTTCTTGCTCGCCCCTCATGTTCCAGTGCATTTTTTTCTTCCCCAGCGCTGTAATGCAACACCACAACAGAAACTGGCATTTACACTCTGCCTCTCCATGCCCAGTCTTCTGTGGCTTTTCCACTTGCCATATTACTCTGCATGCATCTGCCGCTTCCTGAAGCCTTCCACGACTTGGGGCGATGCCGCGGGGCTTTGGAACATGCGTAGGGGGAAGGCCAAACATGTCACGACCGCTTACTCCTCTGTGCCAGCTTCTCGTGCCTGACTCCCTTGACCCAAGGACCGCTTTTAATTATCCTATATGTGCTGTGCTAACAGTAGGCAGCGAGTCTCAGCTGTGAGGAGCAAACAAGTGAGCTGACCTGGAAAAAGAATGCCTTTACTCTGACGGGCCCAGAGGGTTTAAAGGGCACTATATAGGAGAGCGGCTGGCAGGGCTGAAAGCATTGGCAATATCGCTCACATCAGACCTGGTTGTGTTTGTTTACCCTGTTCTGCTGTTTTGAAACTCATGTGCAGGAACACTGATGCTAGCCTTGACATATGACAGTAGCTGTGGTGCAGTTTTGCTTTTTGCCGAAGCATTTCCTTTATACAAAATCCAGATATTATAATAGTAAGTGAAGGACTCAGAGGGCACTTAAAGACCTTTGAGCATCCCCATAGCTCTCATTCTCATTAGATAAGGGATTGAATGCTTGCAAGGCTCTGTTTTACAGGGCTATATCCTACCGCTTCCTCCTCCGAGCGTGCGTGGTAATTTAATTAAGTCCACTGACTTTTCCAAAGGGCAACTGCAAGAACCAACACAATTAATAAAATGGGTGACTCCTCTGCTCTTTGTTGCTCTTTGTTCCCCTTTCCTCATTTGAGTGGCTCAGCACAATCCCCTCACGGCCCCTTGACTTGATTTGCATTTAGAAAAGTCAAATCTAGCCTGTAATTATTCATAAACTTTAAGTACAAAGTAAATAGCACATGAAGATTTCTGACAAAACTCTTCTAGGAATTTATACGAATGTGAGAATCATTTGTATGCAAGACGCAGCACATGGAAGTGACTAAGCTGAGTTGCATTTTCGAAAATGTTTGCATTAAAAAGTCCTTATTTGCCGATTTGAGTGACTTCAGTTTGATCTACATTTTGACAAGTGATGGTGTCAATGCTGGCGTGCGAGACTGGCGCTCCAATACATCCATATTCCTCCGGGAGTCTTCTTATCCTTCTCAAATGTCAGCGTTTAACTGATGATGTCGCTTCCAAAATGGTCGCTCCTCTTTGGGATTTCTCTCTGAAACTGAGGGTTATTAGCAGGCTGTGCCGTGGCTCATAGATGGCTCAGGGGTCCCATAGGACAGTTCAAAGTGTAACGAGGTTAATTAGCAAGAATCACGACCTAGACTAAAGAAAACTGCTCGTAATATAATATACAGTGGAAAATGTGTGGGTAATTTATAACTTGTTAATTTAAGATTTCAGACAAAGAACTATAGATGTCAGACAATATAGTTTTATTAATCTAAAGTGGGGTTAGACTGAAATTGGTTTTTAAGGCCACTGCCAATATACTTTGGTGAGTTACTTTGATGAAAGTCATTCTTTTTGTGCTGTCTTCAAATTTTGCCATTTAAAACTCTCAGATCAAACCCAGATCCGATGAATATGACACATTCTCTTTCACAAATGTATAGTTTTTATGAGAAATGTGCATTTAATCTGTGCGTTATCCATCATATCAGACATGAATTATTGCACTAAACGCTGGAACAAAACGTGAAAGGACATTTGGGTTTGATCCACGGGCAGACCAGGATAAAATCCACCCTTCATACTGGACACATATGTGTGACATTCACGGCAAAGATCTCGTGTGATTCTCTGCCAAAGCTCAACAGCTGTCCAACTTGCTGTTACACCAAAAGACGTGTCATGTAAAGTCAAATTTGGAGCTCGACGTGCAAAGAATATTATGAAAATAGAGAAATACCAGATCTGGATCTCCATGAAAAAGGTTTAAAGAAATCATGCAGACAGTCGGGGTACAAAAAAATGAGCAGCTCATTTATTCAGCATAATCCGGAGAGAAATTCCTGCTCTTATGCCCCCCCCCCCCCCCCCCCCCCCCCGACACACACACACCCACACACACACTAGTCCACAAGGGTGTTTTGAGGATACATTGGTCATGCAGTCACAAGCAGAAGGTCAGCGTCTAGAGGACCGCCCCCCATGGCGGTGGAGAAAAAGGTTCTAGGGTCAAACACACACAGACACAAATAACTGGTGTGCGTCATGTGTGGTCAGTTATTAACACAAATATATATTATTAAATCTGTGCGTAGTCCTAGTTGCCGCACATCATCATTTTGTTTCTTCTGCCTGCACACGTGTGTCACCGTCGACACACATCCTGAGAGGATTACTGCTCTCCCAGCCTCGCAGTGCCCCAACATCTGCTTTCCATTGCATGTCTTGAATTTTGTATCTCCTCTCACCTGCTTTTAGCGTACAGTCAGCCGCGCAGCTTTGCAAACACACTGTACATATGGCACGTGTGTGTTCCTGTATATCTGTGAATTTTTAATGCTGCAGCGTGTGATGAGGTCACTCGTGCGTTTCGTTTGAATTTCAATTCATAATTTAGAATTACAGCAGTCGTTTTTCTTTAAGCTCATCAATCATCCTTTGGGAGGGTTATAAATCTGAGCTGCGGGATTAGTTCAGAATTTTCTTGCAGAATATTTGCAGATATAATCATTATTTTTATTCTGCATGTGCACCTTTTGATTTTAACCCCTTGTTTGTGTGGTAAAAAACATAAAGGTGTTCTGTTATCTCATAGCATAAATAGCATTTCTATATTTGCGTTATCATCCGCCTCTTAATTCCCAATTGAGATCATGTTGAGAGCTTTTCAAATAAAAAGGCAAACCACAGCATCCACTTTCCTTCATGTATATTTCATGCTCTCTGATTCGTCTACTGTATTTCTACATCTGTATAAGCCCATATTTTTACTTTTACCAAGCAGGTCCTCTGAACAATGCAGCCTTTGGCTCTTAGGAAGCATTAAGGTCTGTCAGATGAATCGGAAAAATCACGCTTGGAGAGGGAATGAAAAGCTCTCAAAAGCCACATGAAATCTTAAACACTTTTTCAGCGCCGTTTTTCTTCTCTCTCTCTTTTTATTCAGCTAACGCTGGACAAACTTAAAGGTCTCGCTCAGTGGGCGCACAACACTTGAGTTCTTTTTTGTAGCTTGTTTGGCTTGGTTTTGAATCGGGTGAGAAACGTTGACTGTCAACACGGCGAGATTGGTTTTGTCACCTAAAAAGTGTGAAACCTGTGAATATGCATGGTTTTATGAATAAGCTGGAGATTGTAGTGCACTCTGTCACACTGATGCCTTTGAGAAATTAATTTGAAGTCTTTTTTTTTTTTTTCCTTAAAAGGCACTTCAGTCCAAGTCCACTTGTGCGAACCTTGCACTTGCAGAGATAAAAATCCCACTTTGCTGTCACATGATTCTCTACCTTAATTTTCCACCCATCTTCACTCCTGTGCTGGAAAATATGAATGTTTCCTTTTAATGGTGTCTTACCTACTTTATTTCAACTTTTGAATTCCATGTATCATATCAACGTTTGGTGACATTGTCAGTGGGAGGTAGTGGGAAAGTTGGATGGCGTGACACCTTGATGAGTTGGCTGCCAAGCTGCAGACCACTGTTTGTGACGAACAAACACCAAAACCAGTTGTGTTTTGACGTGTTTGTTTAGAAAGGCATAGGAGGCTTTTTCAGTCTCCATTGTGCCACCGGAACCAGATATTTTTAGAAAGGCATTGGCAGCATTTCCTGCCACGATTGTGCTACCAAATGGGGTGTTTTCAGTAAGGCACTGGCGGTTTACCAGCCTTGATTTGAGCACCGAAACTGCGTGGTTTTAGTGAGACATTGGTGGTATTTCCAGCCTTGATTGGGTCATCTAAAATGGGTGGTTATAAGCGAGGCATTGGCAGCAGTTGTACTGCAATTGTGCTACCAAACGGGATGTTTTTAGCAAGGCATTGGAGGCATTTCCAGCCTTGCCACAAAAACTGTTTCTTGGCGAGGCATCAGTGGCATTTCCAGCCTTGATTGTGCCACCAAACCATGTTTTTGCAAGGCGTCAGTGGCATTTCCAGCCTTCATTGTGCCAACAAAACCAGATATTTTTAGCAAGGTATTGGCTGCATTTCCTGCCATGATTGTGCTACCAGATGGGATGTTTTTAGCAAGGCATTCACAGTATTTCCAGTCTTGATTTTAGCACCGAAACTGGGTGTTTTTAGTGAGATATTGGTGCTATTTCCAGCCTTGATTGGGTCATCTAAAATGAGGGGTTATAAGCGAGGAATTGGCAGCATTTTCTGCCGTGATTGTGCTACCAAACGGAATGTTTTTTAGCAAGGCATCGGAGGCATTTCCAGCCATGATAGTGCCACTAAACCTATGTGTTTCTGAACAAGGCATCAGTGCCATTTCCAGCCTTAATTGTGCCACCAAACTGAATGTGTTTTAGTGAGGCATTGGTGGCACTTTTTCACCATGAATGTGCCTCCAAAACCTGTTTTTTGTGAGGCATCAGTGGCATTTCCAGCCTTGATTTTGCTAACAAAACCAGATGTTCTTAGCGAGGGATCAGTGGCTTCACCAGCCTTGATTGTGCCATGAAAACTGGGTGTTTTTTCACGAGGCATCGCTGGCATTTGCAGCTGCAATTGTGCCACCAAAACCTGGTATTTCAAGCCACATGATCTTTTCCCAAGTATAACCAAGTGGTTTTTGTGCCTAAATGTAATCCTATGTTAACCAATGTGTTGTAGAAATGTAAAGTTTCAACATATCAGTGATATAATAACATACAAATGTTACATATTTTTGGTTTGTAGTAACATACAATAACATTTATTCTGGCAACTGGGCTGAGAAAATAATCTGAGCTCAGTGGCTCAGTTGGTAGACAAATCAAATCTGATTCTAGTCCCTCTATCCTCTTTTTTTTCTTTCAACATGCATTTACTGACCTGAGAAGGTACATAGTAAGACTGCTCTGAACATGCCGTTCTTGTACTCAAGCTCCACACCATCAGCTTTAAGCAGTTGAATTGTAAATCCTTTGGAATACCTAAAAATATCTTTAAAACATGCTGGCGGGTCATGCATAGGGCAATTTATGCAAACCTGTCCTAAAATTAGTTCCACCACTAAGTTTGCTGAAAATCCTCTTGCAAGTGTCGATTTAATGAGCTTATATTTTGTGCTGTTGCCCCTGATATGGAAATGTCTTTGGCAGATGGTGCACCCAAACACGTTGCACTTTCTCCAGGCATGCGGGTCCCGTACAACAGTGCAATATGCTGTTTCCACCGCTAATGAAGACGACACACACATGCAAGGGCATGTTTGCATGTCTTCATGCCAGAGGGCAGAGGCGGCCTGTTTGAAGTCAATGCACAACTGAAGTCAATGTGGAATTAATGTTCAGATCTGTTTGTAAAGAGGCAAAACATGTGTTTGTTTCACTAAGCAGCAAAATACCATGCTCCTCTGAAGCATGGACCCACAGTGCAGAGGATGTCATGCAATGCTTTTCCCCTCAAACACTTCCAATCTGTGAGAGATGAAGGGAAAGAGAATACAGAACAACTGAAAGGTAAAATCTTTCAGAGAAACCTTCTATCAGTGATCAGACCAGCCTTTATGCTCATACGGACATAATCCTTTTTTGGGACTGGTCCTAATACAGGATTGGGATCTTTGGTTCTTTGGGCAAGACTCAAACAACCACACACACCGCGTTAGTCACTTTTTCCACTGTGCTTCACGGAGCCTGTGGCTATCTGAAGCCATTTTCTGGCAAGTCTAAAGCCAAACAATCTTCATGTGCTCCAACTTTCCAGTAGTCTTCCTCCTGTCTACACATGTAGAGTCTTGAAGATGAGGGGAATATCGCTGAATTTCAGATGTTGCTTTTTGGCAACACTCTATCTCTTTCTCACAAAACTCATATATCCAGAGCAGATATTTCCCAGCGTATTTGGTGGAGGTGGCACAGAAGTGAACACTGTGGCGTGAACAGCATGGAGAGTGTGAAATTGCTTTTCAAATATTGTGACATGACTGCCCTTTACATGACTAGAGCAGAGTTATCCTGTCTGATGATTCACACCATGGCAGGAGAGTGGCATGGCTCTCGGGATGGTATGTTCCATGGATGAAAGATTTCCAGTGAAGTATGTTAGACATTCATGCACACCTCACAACTGTGACACCTTCACTTTGCATCTACATCAGTGTTAATGTATCCAATACTTTGGTTTGTTAACAAGTACCTGAAAATCTAATGACATTAGCATTAGCAGTGACATTTGTTTAGTGCTAAACAGCAAATGTCAGCACGCTCACACCCTACACAAAGATGCAAACATGATGAGCATTAGATCTGTTGTCAAGACTAGTTCAAAACCTGGTATATTCCTGGACCGTATGAAACACTAGAGGGCTTCGAATTTGAAACAGGAAGTAGCCACATTCACTCAGTCATGGACTTTGCCCAAAAATTCATGTAGAATTCACGTCCCCGTGTGACTGCACAACACTATTGAAGTTTCACAGATGATGATAATCGGTGAAAAGTCCCATGGGCACAGATTAATCTAACAAACTGAGTAACTGGTTGACTTAAAGTTGCAGGTTGTTGATAGGGAGGGGGCTACCACTCCAATCCCAATACCCCCCCCCCCCCCCCCCTTGTCCACTACCCCTTGGCCCTCAAAATGAAGCATTGAGGGTAGGGGTTGAAATCTTTTCTTAGGAATTGGGACACCACTCACTACGTAACTGTGTCGGTCACGTTCACGCATACGTAACTATTTTAAACAGGAAGCTGCGAGCCATCTACATTTACAACTGACATCTACAATGGAGTCTCCGGTTGAGTTCATCCTACCGATCGCGTTTGCTGTATTCATTATTCATTATTCAGTATTCAGACAGACGACAGGGGACTTCTGCTAGGGGTCCATGTCATTGGTTCGACAGCCCATTAGTCCGACTGTCCACAGTGCTGAACGGCTCGCGGCGGGCGTATGGTGCGCCGCGACCGGCTTGAGGCGGAGCAGGCTCACGGCTTATGTGTTTGGCACTTTCTTTTTCATTTTAACCCACACCATGATCTTTTCCTGACCCTAACCAAGTGGTTTTTGTGCCTAAACCTAGCCAGACCTTAACCACAGGGCATCATGATGATTTCGGAACGGACTTTGGAACAGTGAGTTTAATATGGTCGGAACAATGGGATGTCCAACCAATGGGCTGTCGAACCAATGGGCAGTTCCCTTCTGCTAGCTAGATAGCAAGCTAACCAGCTAACATTACGAGGCAGCATAGTTATACTAGCTGGCGTGTTATCGTAATGTGAAAAATCTGACAATTTTGCAGAACAGGACAGATGACAGACGCCAAATAGTGCGAGCTAGCTAGCTAGCTAACAAGCCGGTAACGTTAGCTATGTATGAACTTTTTTCCCCGTCCCTTGCTTGGTGGTAGCCATGGCGACGTCTACCCCTCGCTGGCAAGTCAGCATCTGGGACAGGCCCTTACTTTCACTTCTCCTCATATTGATTAGAGCAACCATTATTTATAACAAATATTCAGTAACAGTACTTATTTATAAGGTGGTCTTTTTTCTCCGTCCAAAACTGCCATTTCAACCTGGGCTAGCTTGTTGATTTTACCATGCTTTTATCCTTTCAATGTTTCAGAGCTTAAAGAAATTGAACTGAACAAAGTTGCATACTTACGTAAGTTGTGACAAGAGTGTGTGTATGTTGTTAAAATTAAATGAAGTTGTCAAATTTCACTTCACAACTAGGCTATCATGCTACATTGGTTACAAAAATAGGAATACAGAAGCATTAAACTGTCAGCTTCCATAGTCGTGTCAACGGCTATTCATGTTTAAAGAACTCTGGCCAATAGGGAAACACCAACACCTTCGTCATCACTCACTCAAACCAACACTTTGGCCAAAAAATGATTCAGTTGGTTAGTTGATAACACTTAAAATAAATGTTTTTGGCATAAAAAAATAAAATAATACTTTGTTAATTATCATGTTTTAGTCAGTTTACAACATATTTTAAGAAGTTGGTCAAAATTAAAAAATATATATTTTTGATATTTTTGAGTAGGATGGAACTAAAATAAATAAGTTAGAGTATCTTAAATAAAGCAGTTTGACCACAAAATATTAACACAACTTTTGGATAAATATTGAGTTGGCTCAAAGCAAACCATATTGGTTAAGGTCCTTAACCAAATGAATTTTGTCAGATTATAAAAGACGTATGAATGTACTCAATAATGCCAGAATTGGAACTACTGAAAAATATGCATGCAAATTGTTACCTTATTTTTTTAAGTTGAACCAATGGATTATTTTTTAGAGTGAATGCTGTGCTGACATTAGCATTTAACTCTGTGCCAACAGCCTGTCAATGCCCCTCACATGGCTGTAGACTCATAGTTTTGTTTCCACAGCGCTGCTACCTAATTATGGTTTGATGTACCAGATCAAACTCAAAGTAAGCAGGAAAATATGTCTAATGTCTAATGTTTCTTCAATAGTGAGCTTTATGGGGCACGATTTAAAAACATGTAAACATTCACTGTAACATTATCCAAAATGTTCCTTTTCAGCATGTGTAATTTAGTTAAGTAAAAGCTTCGACTATGACAGAAAATTACAAATTTGCATGAAATTGCACACTCTGTGGGCGTCCACAAAAACAGAATGTCTTTGTTAGTGCTTTGAACAGACACAGAATGACACAGCAAATTGAGGTCCTGTGAAAAAAACAGGTTTGACACAAATTGTTGACAGATGTGACTTGAAACCGGTGGCTTTACCCTTTTGAACTCTGACCAGATGACCACTTTAGATTTCCATCAGCCACTGACAGAGCGAATGTTTGACATATTCAAAGCTACAGCGTCATATGATTTTGGTCATGGTAAACAATGAGACAGTTGCGCTCTGTCAGGGAAATGGAAAGGACTGGACGCTGATGCGGTCGTTTCTGACGTGGTGAAAGACCGCAGATGTGGACCGACACACCCTGCTCTAACCACACAGTGGATATTTCCACTCACAGAGGACATGGAGCGTTTTGACTCAACTACTTCAGGCAAAATAAAAAGTAAAGGAGTGGGATTTTATTTGACATTGATCATACAACTTTGGCTTTGATGCATAAAGGGAATAAATAATGCAGCAGTGTTCTTGTAAAGGTATTGCAAGCAGAGGTTTTCTAAAAGCAACTGGGTGCAAAGACAGTGCCTTTAGCAAACTGGGTCTTTATACAGCAGGGCAACATACTCAGCTCTGCTTTCCTGTCATTCATTGTCCAAGGACGAAATCCTGTCCTCTGGAATATGACGAGATATATTTAAAAAGCCTGTGTGACTATAAACACTATGCCACCCTCCATCAGCCTTGAACACCCCTTTAATTCCTTATAAGCTGCATAATTCAGGTATGACTGGAGTCAACACTTTATCGTCCAGGTTCTTTTGAGAGCTACTATCCAAGGCCACACGAGTCTGTTTTTATAAAGCTGTAAAAGAGAATACAAGCAGAGGTATGAGGTGAGATGCTTCTTGAAGCCACAGGCTGTATTTGATGATGACTTTAAAGTCAGTTTATCAGAATTTAGAGTAGATGTGTTCTGCTCCCGTGCTGCTGAAGTCAGCTCCTGCTGCTCACTCCTGCTACAATCTTGTCTCGTTGACGGAGAGCTGTAAATTGTCATTTTTATGGTGCTGTGCATAGCGTTTTAATGCCAAGACATTAATTCTGAGACATTTGTAAAATTGTTGTAAACAAATATCACCCTGGCCTAGAAGATCAGCAGCCATTAGTCATCTAGCTGGGTTCATTAATTGCTAAAAAGATTGCTTGCTCCAGCTGCAGAGTTTCAGCCGCACATTAGCCGACCTTGTCCTTACAAATCTGCTGCCAAAGGCTCTGGTCATTTATAGTCCAAGTGTCATGTTTTAAACACAGCCAAAAGACTACTGCAATGCTAGTGCTCAGACTCACCAGGAAAGAAGGTTGTTGGATGGATGAAAATTTTAATTGAGTTTATTCTCGCTACAGGTGCCAGTTTAGCACATCTCTGACTCAACATGTGAGGGTCAGCTCTGCACTGTCAGACCTGACTCACCTTTGTCAATCTAGCAAAGTTCCACCACACGAGCATGTTACTGTTACTCTTAATTGAAAGATCAGCTAAGGCTGACAGAAATTCAGTCATTAGTTTGAGAGGTATCATCCACTCAAATGTTTGATTACATGAAATTTGTACTCTATCACCAGAAAAAAACACTGATATATCACATTTTGGACAGCCCCTTTTACACTGCCAGATTTTCGCCGAATGTTGAGCCGTTTTGCTGGCAAGCTGCGAGCATTTAGACACACAGAGCCGGATTGGGAGGAGCTGTTGATAAACAGGAAACAGCTGAGAGCAGGAATTAGCGAGTAGCTAGTAGCAAGAGGGAAACACAAACTTGACAGATACTGTAAAGATGAGCAACTGGGGAGACAAGGCCAACATGTCAAATAATGAGGTTCGTGCATTTGGGAGTGAGCCCTGCAAGCTGTTTTGGATGGCTCTGTACACTGTGTTTTACAGTCTTTTTTTAAACAGTGTAGTCCGTGTGACGTTAATGCGTGCCGGACTTACTTATACGGGCATGCCCAGGCATGCCGGCAGCGCTCGGCAGCCCTTCGGAAGTCCTCGGGAGTGTGACCAATCACAGCGGAGTGGGCTCGGCAGGAGGCGAGGGCCGGGGGGTGGAGTAAATTACACAGACGGTTTTCAAGGGATTCAGGAAATACAAGGAAGCAGTGCAGCGAGAGGCACAGCGTCCTGAAGATCTACAAAGCTTTGTGTGCAGATAATCGTGTGTAGCTGCTCTATAGGAGTCCAGAAATCAAATACAAAGGCCCAAAAATGAGTAGCCTATAATAGGTCCTCTTTAAGGTCAGACAACAGAAATATTTGGTTAAAGGGTAAGTTTGGCATTTTTTCCAACCTGGACATTATCTTCCCATTTTTTTGTGTCCAAGTGACTGATGGGAACAAAGAGCGAGACATGAGAGGTGAAACTAGACGAGACCAAACTTAATACCTTGATTGAAATGACAGCAGAGCAGGCAACACAAACAAACAAAAACAAAAAAAGCGACCGCTGCAGCCGGCAGCCGCCAACCTAGCTGCAGTGTAACCTCTTGGGGCAATAGCACATCGTAAATTTATGTCCACTGTTTTGGCCACTGAATGGCTCATATTCCTGACAATATATGGAAGGGATCCCTACAGAGATAGACCTTTTTGTTTAACCAGAAACCTCCCTGAAATTGATAGCACCAAAGTCACCAGACTACATTTAAATAAATGATCATTTATCATCATCAAACGCACTTTATTCCAAGTCAATGGAAAGAAAGTAAAATTCACAGAAAGCCGTGTTGGTTCATCTTTCCATTGCTCCAGCAATCACCAACTCTGGTTTGGTTAAAAAATACACACTTAATTCACACAGTTAGATGTGAAAAATATGGTGGCTTTATACATGCTAAAATTACAATTATTTGAATGGAGTCTGGTGGGTTTGGTCGTGGTGATTTCAGGGCTTGTTTCTAGTCCAACGAAAATGATCGAAAATGATTGAGTGGTGACATTGCAGCCTGTTTTGTAGCTGCCAGCTGCAGCAAAAACATGGGAAAATGGGAACATTGGAAAACACTGAACTTACCCTCTAATGTCAGAGAAAGATGGTGGTTACTGTCTGTCAGGCTACTGTACTTCCAGCATTGGCACTGCATATTGGCAGTGGACACAGACCATGCCCTGCGGATTAACTCAATAAGTCTGACCTGTTGGTGGCACTGGTTGCAACCTCAGAGGATCACCAGGACTGGCTGACCGACTTTGCCATCTCGATTGCCACGCCACTTATTGTGGCTAAAAATAACAGCAGAGGATCATATAAGAGATCATATCCCACAGGGGAAAACCCCATGTAAAGCGAGACGTGCCATAACCAAAAAAGCTCCACCGTAGATTACAAGCTTCTGTGGCTCCCATGCCGTACAGTTAAGTAATTCATGAGGAACCCTTTTCTTCTCTTCAGTGAGAACGTGCAGGAAGACATTTGGAGAAAAAGGAAAAATTACAAGGAATAGTGGAGGTTGGAAAAGACGGAGAAAAGAAGATGGAAAAAGTCAACGACAGAGCTCAGCAATGAAATATTAATATGCCCACTGTGTATGGCATGGGCATCTCTGCACTTTTCTGTCAGACTCATTTCCCGTTGTAAAAGAAAATAGAGGCATGCTTATATTGCACAAACCCAAATTTTTACAGCAGGCATGTACATTTTTGTGCAGTTTCCTCAGGCTTCATAAACACACGGCCCGACTGGCTGCGGGACAATGAAAATGTCAGTAAGTTTCCCTTCCAAAGAAAAGCAAAGGCAGACACTTCCCCCTGGAAACCAGTCGCGAATTCAGCAGCCGTGTGCTGGAATGTTTTATGATTGCCTGATTTTTCTGATATGCTGGGCACAGTGTGGGAGGAATGGGATGACATGTAGGAGGAATGTATTGAGTAGCAGAAATAGAGGATCAGCGAGAGCCAAATGCTTATGACTGGTACAGCTAACTTTGTTATCAGTGTCTCTTTTCGCATGTTCGTCTTTTTACAGTCTTGTAACGTCAGAATATGTAAGTTGTAAACTCTGAAAATGAAAGGGAAGGAAAGGAAAAGCAGCAGCTCAGAAAATGGCTTTAGAAAGTATTCTGTAAAAAAAGAGGAGAGGCTCTCCAGGAGGAGAAAGGAGGTGTAGCAGAGCGAGGTAACGCCACGCTAAAAGAGGAGCAGAAGTGACAGCCAGGTTCTCATATCCTATAATTATAGCACCACCATCACTTCTCCTCTCTTCACCTCCTGTCTGCTCATTCCTCCTTTTTAACCCCCATCCTCTCCACAATCCCCATCTCTGCCTCCCCTCATACATTCTCTCTCTCCTTCCCTCCACTCTTGCCCTGTCATCTGTCATTTCCATACCACTCTTACTCTCGCCTTCCCCGTGTTCCTCCTGGAGAGATCTGGGCCACTTTGTGCTCACCCATGGGAATGGCTCACCCAGCAGGGTAAGTCCATCTCCAGACTGCAAGAGGGCCGCTGTTTTGTCACACACAACTGCTCTAGCAAGGCAGAAATCGAACTGAATCCAGCCTGAGAGGTGCTGTTAACTCAGGGACTGTAGCCTCTCGGCTGTTTTGCTAGTTTTCAAGGTGCTATGTGTCACTATATACTGTATAATATTACATTGCCAGCTTATTCTTAATAATACCTATTAAAACAACAACACAATAAAAGACCATGTACAGTAGAATTAAACATGAATAAGACTGTACAATAAAGGTAATGTGCAGTATTTCAAAGAAATTTACTCCATAAATTGATGCAGAAAAGGCAAAATCAGCGCATTCACTAGAATCCAGGAAATAAAGTGTCGTCGTTCAAAATTCTGGCGGAGAACCCCCAAACCCATCGTTTCATTTGTCCTTCCCCCATGTTTTAACACCTGTGCCCATGGCCACACCTAGGTAATACAAATGCAGTCGAGTCATGTTGGACGTTCCAAGTAAATGTGTACCCATATGTTATGTAAAATATCTTTTTTCCATTGACTTGCATCAAATATTCGCCCTAATCACTGTCTACGTTTATTCTGGTATCTTGCCCCTCTTTCGGTGCCAGTTATGCAGCCATTCTGCCAAGGGCTGAGAAACCAGTCTGGAAATAAAAGGCCCCTTGTGACTTGACTATGTCCAACAATATTGGAGACAAAAACCAAACTGATCAAACTTAGATCAACACATGAACCCAGTCCCTGTCATTCTAAGGTATGAGGTGCTTCCACAGTGGAGAATACTGTATGTATGAGACTGACTGCAGAGTGTGTTTTTTTTTAATTTGAGAAAACAATCTATGGTGGGTCATATCACTTTGTTCCGGAGTCCCGGGGCCGTATTCACAAACATTCTGAGAGTACTCTAAGAGACCTCCTAACTTAGACTAAAAACTTTTAGGAAGAAGTCTCTTGACTGATGGTCTCAAAATTATCATGGCTATAGCTTTGCCTAAAATCAGTAGTACTAGGTACTTTTCCAGTTTTTGGAGGCACTGGAGAGGATGTTTGTATGTCTTTTAGATGTTTTTTTATGCTGTTGTTTATATGGACCAATCTGAGTCTGAAATAAAGTTTGAATTGAATTGAATTGAATCTTAGCTTAGGAGTGATTTAGGAAAGTTGTAAGAGCAACTCTGAGCAAGGAAGGGACAGAAAGTTTTATCTTACTGAGGAGGTGTGGTTGACCCTGTTGCTAGGTGTGATTCTTTCTTTTAACAGATGTGATTGGTTGTCACAGACACACCCTTTTGTGAGCCTGCAAGGTGTGGACACCCAGTGGAAATGAAATGAACTGCATCACAATATGAGCTTGACAGTGTTGTCATTGTTAGCGTGATCATTTTGTGTTTAGAGACCGTTTCTCCGACCTCTTTGTGTTTCCACCATTTTCTCCTCTGCTTAGGAAACTCTTTAGCCTCTTAAAAGTCCTCCTCCCTGCTCCTCACAGTTTTTCACCTTAGGAGCTCAAGATGCTTTGTGAATAACTTTTATCTTTACACGGACCTAGTCTTAACTTTAAGGGGAAACTCTAAGAATTTTCTTTGAATTTCGTCACTAGGAGCAACTCTTAGCAACAGGAAGCTTTGTCAATACGGCCCCCGATTTTTATGGAATTGGAGCACTTTAAGGTCTCTTCCATTTTAGCTGAAAACCTAAGATTCAGAGTTCATTATTGACCTTGAAAAGGTAAGAAAAACCCTTGCCCTCCCGTGTCCCCCATCAGTACTTATTTTGGACGAAGAAAATATGTAGGGTAGCCAACGGCAAGAGACGAATAATTGTTTGATCCTGTTTGAATTGTGCCATGAATCGCACATGTTTGTCAATTTAAAAGATCATTTTGCAAGTCAAGAGAGTTGCAGTCTGTCGTAGGTTAGTTCTAGTACCATTTAGTTTTGTGTGAAACCACAATGCGTCACCAACACTAGCTAGCTAGCTGGATAGATAACTTAGCTATGCTCCATGTACAATTGTAACATTATCTTAACTAATGCGTTTTATCCAGTGACTCCTGGACGTTTTTTTTTTTTCTTCTTTACACAAGAAGCAAAAGAACGAGCAGGAGCCAATGCTAGTTGAAGTACAAAACACACATGCATCGTAGCCTCAGGGAGAGTAATTACGTATTCTTTTTTTTTTTTAAAGATTATTTTTTGGGGATTTTTTTGCCTTTAATGGACAGGACAGTGTGAAATAGGGAGAGAGAGTGAGTGGGGGGGACGACATGCAGCAAAGGCCCGCAAGCCGGAGTCGAACTCGCGACCGCTACAGTGGCAGTTGGCACTATCCACTACGCTACCGACGCCCCCGTAATTACGTATTTTAACTGTCTAATAGTTCAACAGTTTTACAACAGACTGCAACTTTCCTGACTTGCAATTCATGGCACCATTCAAACAGGAACCAAAAATTGTCCTCGTCATTAGCTATTGCACATTTTTACTGATTTATTTTTCGGAAATAAGATCTCACAGTGGCCCACTGAAAGAGAAGCCTGGAGCTTTTGATTATCATGCTGCACTGAAAGCAAATTTCATCAACCTCAGTCATGTCAAAAAAGGTTGATAAATGATTAATCAGATGCCTCAGGAGTGGGTCTTTTCTAATGTTTCTCATCAACTGCCCTTACATCCAGGCTTTTGTGCCACAAAGCAGTTCCACTAAATCTGGTCCAGCTTAGATGCAACACAGAGGCTTGTGTCGAGTATCAGTTTTGTTGCATCCGTAGCATTTCACATTCCTAGTGTGTCAGTCTTGGCTAATGTGGTTTATGTCTTGTTTTGAAGTGTTGAAGACCCAAAATCAGAGCCTAACCTGAGGTGTGTCCGTCTATACAGAAAAGAAAAGGGAAAAGCATCGTTCGCATCCTACAAGCCAGCCAACATCCACACAACAACTTTTAAGTGGTGAATCAATATTTCACAAAGTCTCCTGTGCTGCACCCTGGGCTGCAGAGGGCCTTCACCAAACAATAGGATCCTGACCTGCATTATTCATCCCTCACTCATTCACTCCTCTCTGACTCAGACACAGGACACACAGGGGAATTCAACTTTCCCAAACTAAACTTCAGATAAGAAAACCTTTCAAAACATCTGCCTTCTCCATTCTCGAATCTCGGTGGTATTTCGAGTGGCCCCGTACCATCCCTAATAATGTTAACCACGTTGAATAATGCATAGCTGATTCATATCTCAGTCGGGCCATGCCAAAAGCCCCTCAATTTGACCGAATGTCAATGAGTTAAGCAAACAAAATTTATTGGGATTTTTTTTTACAATCTATAGTAATTTCAATTATTTAATTTCCAGATGATGAAACATGGCATGAACCCAGGTTGCATCACATTGTATCAAAAATGCGTAAAAATCCATCTAACATAAGTAATAGATACAGATCTATATTTAGAAGTACTCCAATCATCATTAAATCTAACTTTGGGGACTCAATAAGCGTAACTCGGTTATTACAAAATGACTCAAATACTGGCAGCAGATTTTTAATGAACTTGACATTTAATGCTTCATGGCTTTTAGTAGGTTTCCCCTAATGTCTTTTCATAACGTGTAATTAGGCACGGACTTTAAATAATGTGTGCGTGCAAAGGTTCCTAACAGAGGAGATGAGGATAACTCAGCCTCAATCAGTGTATTATCTCTGCTCCAGACCATTACTGAAGCCGGCTACCTAATGGCCTCCGAATTAGATGTGGAGCTGATTGCACATTGATTATAAGTGAATGAGGGCAGGGGATGTAGATGGCAACAACCAAAGTGACTTTAAAGAGCACAGAGAGACGCCAGAGGAGGGTTTTGTAAATGCAAAGATGAGTCAGGATGTATCTCACCCTTCAAGGCTGTCACAAAACTTCTCCTAATCTTACAGTGCTTCTTGTAAAAGTGAGGCTGAGCCAGAATTAAAGCACCTAACTTGTCTCTGGAGGTCTCAACTTTAAACTGGTTCAGTCAAAGATAGAAGCGCGGGAACACACGCAGTCCCAAATGCACCTTCACACCTGAGCAGCGCTAAAATCTTTCCACTGATCACCGTTTTGTGTGATAGGAAGGTGAAACAACTGCATATAAGCACTGAATTAATTTCTTTGTACAGTTAATTTACTATAATATGTCTATTTGCATTTAAAGAGTTCTTGGTATATCAGTATCTGATGTGCTGAGGTTGTCTTTGTTTAAAAAAGACAGCATTGGTCATTTGTTGAAATATTTAAAGCAGCATATTTTTATGGTTACCTGACAAGTGGTTTCTTGTAGCTGTGTGAGTAATGTGCCTGATGATGTTATCAGGGTTATCTCTGTTTGGGTATGGGGACTGCATAATGGAAACTAACTTTGGTCAAGACTAAACTCCCTCAAAGACTGTCTGTCCTGATGTCTGGTCCCCAGAATGAACCATAGGCTGTGAAAATAGTGGGCGTGGCTACCGTGATGTCACCCATTGGGTTGTGAACTTTCATTTTGATGCTTCAGATTCGGCATTTCAGCCATTGTCATCTTGGTTTTTGGAGGCAGAAGTGACATATTGGTGCGAGAGGCTGGAGCTGTGGAGGAGCGAGGGGTGAATCTGACTGCGAAGCCGAAGACACTATTGGTAGACAGCATGTCACTCAAAGCAACCTGCACTTACTTATGCGTAACTTTAAGCCTTGATAAAATGTAAGCATACCCCTGTACAGTTGTCATGACCAGGAAAATCAGCTATAGAGACCAAAAACTTTTTTATATCAGGCTGTAAACATGTTTATTTCTGCTGTAAAGTTAGGCATTTTAACATGGGGGTCTATGGGGATTGACTTGCTTTTGGAGCCACCCTCAAGTGGCCATTAGAGGAACTGCAGTTTTTGGTTTCCATGTTGGCTTCATACTTCAGCCCAAGAGGCTGCTACTTGGGACTGAAGGGGGCAATGTTTGTGCACATCCCTTAAATCTGAGATTCAAACACAAACCAGATTCGGTACATCACTAATAAAAAAGCCAATCGCTGTTTGACTTCGACTCAACACCTGCAGAGAAACCTGAATCCTCCCGCGCAGAGCCGTTGTGTCAGTATAGAGTGCAGAGTTTGCATTAGAATGGTGAAATTGTTGACAGCAAACATGGTAGAGTATGCAGTTTTTGGATGTTGACCGTACCCTGGAGCTTCCTTCCACTATTTATGTTAGCCACTGCCGTTACAAGCTAACAAACAGCATAAACACATAAAAGATGCTAACTATGTCTGTATGTCTGCTAGTCGCCAATTTTGCTAGTGCGCAAGTTTCGACAGGGTAGTGTTGTCTCAAACCAAACACGGCCGTTGTGCACTTACCGGAAATGACGACCACAAATTAGCTAGTTAGCAAACTAGCATTAGCATTCGCGTTATCGTTCATGGTACCAAATCATTACAGACTGCTAAATTAACCCAGTAAACGTACTGGTGGCTTATACCTGACAACAGTATAGTGGTGCTGAGTGCAAAAAATACATGTATAAATACATGTATAACAACCCTCACTGGTCGCCAAGATGGCGACCATTGAGGGTGAGAAGTGTCCATAGTTCCACACTCAACTTCTTGACCGTTTTGAGTGCACCATCTGGGTACTCATAGTGCACTGCATTTTTCCATACTTCTCAATGTGAACGCACTTATGCACTCAAAATATTAAGTGTACAGAAGTACGCGATTTGAGACACAGCATAAGTCTCTCAGATGATGCTTCTAACTGTAAGGCTAGCCGTCTCTGCTCTTTCACTGATCAACCAAGCACCAGTAGTGCTGTACCACCACTGGAGAAAGCAGAAGGCAAAGTGAAACTTAGCTACTACAACCAGTGGTGGTGCGCAATGTTTTAGTTGTTTGAACTTATCCAAATCTTCTTTTGTTAGTGTTCGATGGCGCTGACAAAACCATGAAATTCGTAGTTAAGATCTGAGAAACTGTTGAGTGTGCTATGCTGAGAGAGGACGGAGGGAAACAGGGAAGCATGGGATGAAAAAGGAAGGAAAGAAAGATTGAGAGAACGATGTCATGGAGGAACCATTTCACTGCTAAACCTGCTGAGGCATCAACATTCCCCCTTCACTCCCTCTCACCCTCATTGCAATGCAAACCCACTACAGCAAGAGCGACACCTGAAAAGTCCTTCAGTTGCTGGTGAATGAGCTACTCGGTTGCCTGAGGCTATGAACAGGTATCACTCCTGAGAAATCAAACTCCTCTAGCGCCAAAGGGAAACCAAGAGGAAGTGGCGGTACTGTTGCATCAACATGGCACCGGTCCACGCTTTCTCTTACTGCGACTGAGTCCTGCTTTAAAAGCCAGCAGGTGAAAGTGAGGTGAAGTGACCTCGGTGGAGCTCTCTTTGGACAGCGGTATCGCGAGACGCTGTGGGAATCGAAAACAGCTGTGATGATGTGCCAGAGACCGACTACAGACGGGATCTTCTCACTATCACAGCTCTGCACACAGCACAGCCGAGGATTCAACAGAAACCAGCTGGCAGCCACGCTTAGAGGCTCATCGGTTAAAAGCGCACTTAGATGCTCAGTTCATCCAGATTTTCAAAAGGTCTTTTTGGAGACTCAAAAAAATCTGCCTGCAACCGACCAAAAAAAGCTAAAAGAAATGTTTGTAGAAATCCACCTCTTAAAAACGCACACACAGTCACTGGAGCTAAAATCCTTTAAAAGTAAGGTTAAGGTTTATAAATGATGATACTCCTGTTCATTTACATCACCACACATTTTAAACTGTGCTGATTTGGCTGACTAATTTAACCGCCCCGAAAAGGTTACTCTTCATCTGCGATTTATAATTCAAATGTTTTATTCAGCTACGATAATTTATTCAAGTAAGTTTATGAATGACTAACAAAGATCCCTCACATTCTCTCTCCCACACACACACACACACACACATATGGCTCCAGTATGAATCACCATGCAGACACACATTTACAGGATATGGAGTGAAATTACAGTCTTCAAGGACAGCAGAGTTTCAGTGTGATATCCGTCACATCTGGCTTTTAAGATCCTCTGCATATGTCCTTATGTTATAGAGGTAGTTCACATGTGTGGAGCTTGTCCAGATGACCAGACTTTGTCTCATCACAGACCTCAAATTAATTTGTGACTTTTGACTTTTAAACTGTAACCAAATCTTTCCCTAAGAAAACAACAACCAAGTTAGCAAATAAAACCAGGTGTTTAAGATGTCTAAACTTAATCTTAAAGTAAGCCTATGTAACTTTAATCAATCTTATTAGCTCACAGGTGTAATCAACATTGAAAATGCATATAGGCTATATGTCTAGTGTTGGGCAGTTGTGCATTACATTAGTAATATTACTCCTGTCTGAAACACCTCAGCTACTACAACTGACAGCACAACAACATGGCCCGACACTAGCTCAACAACCAGACCTGGATTTTAACCACGTGATCCATTTACGTTGCTACGAGCGGTGAGACCCATGATGATGTCATAAAATGTCGCAACTTCCTGTTTAAATTGGCCGTATGCGTTCCCGTTTGCGTTTGTACCATTTACAACCTAAACGTAAACAAAGATGGATGCCTCCAAGAAAGCAGTCGTCGCTATTGCAGTCGCGGAGTATCAAGATCTTCATCTCGAACGTAGCAAGCCTTTGTCATTAGCACTGCTAGCTACTTTCAGCACGACATTCCACGCACAACAAGACATCATAAAGTATTCCCATAAGGCGTTATAATGTGTTCGAGTAATTAAAATGAAGACTCAAATTTGCTAAGCAGTAAAAATAATAGTAAAGAGCAGAGTCACTTACGGTAAACATAGGGCGCAGCCATCTTTGCTTTCGTCAGTCTTTCGAAATTCGTAGTCCTCTGAGTTCGTACAAGAACGCTACTGGTAGAACCGCTTCAAAGAGGTGTGGCATGAAGTGTCGCTGCGTAATTTTGCACAGCTCCCTACCATCTTACTAGCGGTAATATCTATATAGAACGGCCCATAATAGTGCAGAGCTGCAGGCTACAAGCAGCAAAGACCTAATAAAGCTTGTGGCTGGATATGTGGTGCGCGACATGTCGCCTATCTCCACAATCAATGTTTCCTCATACAACTGTTTGTATGATATCTAACAAATTAGCACCCAGTGAATTAGTACCCTTATCGGTTAGGTTAGGTTTAGGAAAATAATCATGGTTGGGCGTCATTTGTCCTTAATGTTCAGTTACATAGGTTAGGTGTAGGAAAGTAAAGTTACATAGGTTTAGGAAAAGAAACATGGTGACAATGTACCTTAAAATTATTCAAAGTTTTGTAATTTGTTTCATACCGGACACAAACACTGGTCTCCTGGAGAAAGTCCTGTGTTTGTTTGACCCATCCACCACCTCAACCAGCATCCTTACCCATACTTGCGCTCTTTATATTACTTCCTTCTTTACTCACAGGCAAAAGAAAACCCCTAGGCAAAAAACTAAAGTTGCAAGCTATCTAGATTCAGCTACACTAACCAGAGATTACCCGGACATACTCTCAGAGGCCCACACGTGAAATCTGAATTTTGAGGAGAAAGTGCGCAATTACCAATTTTGTAGGGTTTGACAGAAAAGTAATATAACAACAAGTGTAATGACCTTCATTTACAGGAAGAAAGAAGCAATAATATCACTAAAAAGAGTACAGTTATAAGTAATAAATTTGTTTGAGTAACAAGCGCAACACTGCATATGTCACCAATTTCTAGTAATATATATTCCAGGTTTTTATCATTTATCATCGCCTTTTTCCAGTGACATCTGTAGTGCTTCCACTTTCTACTGAAATGAACTGACTGCTCATTGGTTGCACCTGTGCCTTGTATATTTAAATGGCCTGGAAGCATGTGTCTGTAGGCACTGAAGGGGGGAGGGTTGTTTGCAACACTTTTTCCATCATGCAAAAGCGAGATCAGAATCAATGGCAATAGAAATCGGTTGCATGACAAGACCACTGCCCGCCAGCACAGAAAACAACGAAGCATGACCTTGTTAGAAACCCAGCTGAATGGAAATAACAAATTGACCATGGCAGTTTATCTGTCAGCATCTCCTATAGAACAGAGCCATGTGGTTTAATTGATTGGCCCATTAAGTTCTATAAGTATGCGCTGCTGAAAAAGGCTGTGTGTGGGTGTTGATGTGTGTGTGAACATGTGTATAGCATGCCAGCATGCTCCTGAGGGCAGATCACTTTATGGCATGGTTGGTTGGACAGTGTCCTCCTGTCACATAGCTACAGTAGTCACACTCGTGAATGAACACATACTGGGAGGAATAAAGCTGAAGTGTCCTGAGGTCTGACACCACATAACCATGTGTGGCTTTAGTCAGAGGACATTTTGACAGTCCATTTTTGTTTTGTTATTGTCCCATTATTTTTCAAGTTGTGACATTTGAGTACCATTTGTTATCCCAGTCATCTTGACTCATCTGCTCTTTGGAAAAACAGACATCATTAGCTCATAGTATTTGGCTTCTGATGCTTTTTCCCATCTGTGGTGGCACTTAACTCTTGATTGACACACTAAGTTCAACCAGCATTCAATTTTGGGTCAAAGTCTCTCACCCACACAGAAGCAACACATGCCTAAAACCCTCCACCAATGAGGTCATAGGTCAGATCCCATTTTTTTAATCATTTTTTTCTCAGGTTTGACACGTATCTATCTCAAAAGCTTTAGTAGATTACAAATTTCCTGATAATTTAGTTGAAAGTTTGGCTGCAGGCCAAGGCCAAGGTGGTGGGTTTTTGTACACATCAAGGAATTTAAATGGTTTCAAGAGATTCTTCAGACTTGGCAACATTCTTATCTCCTAATGCCAACGACTCACATGAAAAGACCAAAACCAACAATGAATTTAACCTTCCAACAAGTCTTGTGAGATGGAATTTGGAGCTGGACCAACACATTGTTGGTTTTGGTCTTTGCTGGAAGAACATTTCAGAATATCAGCAGTCTTAAAGGGACAATTAACCTCCACAATCAGAAATACATGTTTTTTCCTCTTACCTGTGGCGCTATTTATCAGTTGGATTGTTTTGGTGTGAGTTGGCAAGTACTGGAGATATCGACTTTGGATATATCTGCCTTTTTCCCAATATAATGGAGCTAGATGGCGCTGGGCTTGTGGTGTTTAGAGCACCGAGAAATACATTTTAAAAACTCAACACCAGTGTCTCTTTCTTGTCTTTTCTCTTTTTTAATGGTGGGGTGAATCGTGCTGATATTCGAAAATGTTCTTCCTGCAAAGACCAGGACCAACACGAGCCCTTTTTAGAAAGGAGTTGTGCAAATTTGCAGGAAAGCCCAATCAGTCTTCTTTCAGCATTGGCAGTATGAAAACAAAATCGGGGAGTGCAGCAAAATGCCATCTGCCTACTTTGTTTATACAGAATGTGGCTTTTTTGGGGCAATGGGGGGCGTGAGCAAGTAACAAAACATGTAGCTCAGCATGTGATGTAACCAGTGACGTGGAGGGAAGCCGCGGCAGCTCAGTCCTTTGGCGATTCTCTCATAAGTTGGCCCGTTCTTCAAGGTCTCCGTCATCTGACCGTTAATGGCATCTTCGTTTGCGAGGGCAAGGAGGGCGCGCAATTCCTTGTCTCCCCAGTTGCTCATCTTTACAGTGTCTGTCAGGTTTGTGTTTCCCTCTTGCTACTAGCTGCTCGCTAATTCCTGCTATCAGCTGTTTCCTGTTAGTCCAACAACAGTGGGTCACATGTGCGGCGTCATCAACAACTCCTGCCATTGCGGAAGGGCACCTCGGTCTTCTTAAACCAAAAAAGGTTCCGCCAATATGACTACCCTACGAGGCGGAAAATTGGGCACCTCGGCTCAACTCGCCAATCCGATTCTGTGTGTCTAAACGCTCGCCGGCAAAACAGTCCAACATTCGCAGAAAATCTGGCAGTGTAAAAGGGGCTACTATGTTAACCCGTCTTACAATACTTGTACTTCCACAGGCTGTCATGTACCACACAGCCCCAGCTCCATACTTGTTAGTAGGTTAAACTCATTGCTGGTTTGGGTCTTTTCGTGTGATTTATTGGCATTAAAAGACAGAAATTGTCGCTAAATCTGAATAATTCCTTTAAATCATTGATCTGTACATATACCCATCACCTTGTCCTTGGCCTGCAGCTAAACTTTCAACTAAATTTCCTGAAAATCTGTACTTAACTGTAGCTTTGAATTGGATGTATCCTGCAAACTTGAAAAAATGGACAAAAAATATGATTTGGGGTGGACTTTCCCTTTAATCTTCTGTCATTGTGATTATTGAACTCACTTGAATGAAAGCAGACATATTTCCTTCAGTTTTTGGAGCTCATCCAGTTAGTTAGAACATTTTTTGGATAGTGGCCTTGGTGGAGGTGAGTGATCTCACAGTTCCTTTAAGGGAAATATGTAACTGAGAAATGTACTTATAAAGCTTAAACTTCTCTTTGCCGTCATTGATGCATGAGAGAAAATGCGCTGTATACATGAAACAGTGATGTGATTTATTCAGCAATGATTTGCAGATGGGTTAATCCAGGTCAGGAACCTTTTTCAGGTTTCCTAACGTTTCTATCTCCAGGCCACTTTTTGGAAAGCAACACACTATGAGAATGAGTCGACTGTGCCTGCTAATGAGGACCTCGTGGGTACGAATTCCTTTCAGGTTGAGTGTATGTGTGTGTGTACAACCATGTGTTTTCTGCATGTGTTGACAAAAAACAGTATTCGTGCACGCGCTGCTCTCACTGTGGTGCGCATAAAACATGCACTACCTCACATGGCCCTCAAAAAATGTGATAAAACAAACTGAAATCTTGTTTACTGACATGCATGAATTCCTAACTCCCTCCAGGAGTGGGTCTGAACCATTGTACTGGCAATTACAAGTGTCTCTTTGTGGATGAGTTCATGCATACCTATTTGTGCATGTGTATTTTTCTGGCAAATTGTCTTTTAGCTTGGCCAACTGGATAACGTTACTCCGGGCCAAGTCATTAGCCACTGAAATAAAGCAGCTTTGTTTTGTTGTCATGGTCCACAAAATTCTATTTAAAATCAGGCTCGCTTCCAGAAGCCGACAAAAACGGGGGACAAAAGAAAATAGAAGAGGCGCACTCAGAGTACAGTATCTGAAACAAACTGCCTCTCCGTTTTCCACTGATCACAATTAATCAGAACCTCCTCGAGCAGAACGTGACATGCTCATTTCAGACATCACTGGCACACAGCACATAGCAAATGCTTTAATTGGTGTTGTGAGGGATGGACGCTGGAATGAGAGAGCATTTCCTCAGATAAATAGCAGAGGGAGCAGAGTGGAAAGGGAGTGGAAGAAAAATGCAACTAATATAAAGGTCCTCGGTTTGCTCTGTGCAGCGTGCATCAGATCGGGAGATCCAAGAAGAGATTCTAATTACTTTCCAAAGTTTCCAGACTTCGAGTTGATCTGAACTCTGATAAGCTGCGAGTGAGAGAAATCAAATTTATTCTCATTATTCCCTGAGACCATCCTCGCAGAAGGCAAGTGTTCATACTGCACGTTGCCACTATTTCAATTACAAGCTCGCTCCCATCTGTCAGTCACACACTCTCTTAGTCTCTGTCCCCTCACACACAGAGGTAGAAACCCAAATGCTCATCCATTACCTCTCCCGATGTGTCTGATGTTCTGCTAGCAGCTAATTCCTCTTCTCTCGGGGTCTGTGAGGGCTGAGGAGAATTGAAACCAGAAGCCATGAAATCTTTTTAATCTTCCCTCTATTCTCTCTCCCTCACAAAACCACAACATCACCATACTTTGTAAAACTTTGTTATACCTGTATTTGTCACCTCGTTTTATGTAACTCTTTCTTTATCAGTTGTGTCTTTTGAGAGAGAGAAATGGGTTTTTATTTGACCTTGATCTCAAACTTTGCTTCAAAAAGGCAACCAAAGCTCTGGACTGACCTCTAGTGGTGCAACTGGGGAGTTACAACCACCACATCCAGCACTAAATTCAGTTTTCTGAGCTGGATTTTCTTTCCAGCACATTTAATGAAGCACAGTTGCTCAAGATGCTCCGTTTAGCTGCCAAAAAATCAAGCAAGCACAAACATTAATTGAGTTAATAGTGTATAATGGAGCACATACAGTACAGTGGACCACCACAGCAGCTGCAGGAGGGCCTTGGGCTGTAGTTCCTGGAGTTCCCCTGCAGGACTGTGACATAGTTTTTCCAAAAGAAGCTCTATTATTTGGTGTGTTGTAATGCTGAGCTGGTTTGTTCCCATCTTGGGCCATTACCACATTTGCACCAGAACAGCTTTGTGTTTATTAGCATTCACCTTTTGCTGTTAGAAGTTGGATGTCGTCATCTCTGTTGGAGGCACAGACTTGTTGTTATAAGGCCTGAGCCCTGCATGTAATGTTCTGCCTTTCTGAGAGATGACTCATCTGACCATCTGACATTTCTCCATCACTCACTCGACCACTGTCCCTATTCTTTGCACCACTTCACTCCCACGCATGTCCTCTTCAGGTGTAATAAGGGGATTTACGCACTATAAGCTCCAACCGCCGCACCTCGCTCCGTCAGGTTTCTGAAGGTGAGACTTTGAAAGCGCCTGCTCACGCCTCACTCATGCTGACATTTACAGTCGAGTGACTCAGAGATTTCGCTCTGTTTGTCCTTGCATCTGAAGCCAGAGGCTCAGCCGTCAGGGTTACGGGGCGAGGATGACATCTCTCTCTCAGACTCCCAGGCTTACAATGCTTTTGTCACTGATCTGCTAACTGGTGGAGGAGCCGTCGTGTCTGAATCTCCTTTTCTTTCCCTTACCTCTTACTTATGAGCAGTCTCTACTCTGTATCTCGCTTTGATCTCTTCTTGAAGCAAAAAGCTGCTATAATAATGGAGACGAGACACACGTAGAGAAGCAGCAGGAACTCTGAATAGTTCTTTGAAATATACGAGTTTGTGTTCCCTCCTCAGTTTCAAATCAAAAAGTGAGTTTAACTTTTATGGAAGAAAATCTTGATCAGTTAGAGCACTGTGAGTGAGTAAGCGAGAGAGCTCTGTGAATCCATAAGTGGACTGCCAAGGCAAAGATTATACTGCTGTAACCACACACCACACAAACAAAAATGGTCGGCCACCCACCAGCAAAAAATGTCCCAGCTATCCCCAGAACCAACTCTGCACTGCAGGCAGATACACCCAGGAGTTAGGATACTTGAGGGCTCTTTAGGGAGACAGTACAGGTTGATGTAGTTACTTCTAAATAATACACATCACCATAAAACTTCCCCAGTTGATTACTTACATTAAGACAATTTTCTTCCCGAAATTTTGGCTTTAAATATGCAAATGAGGTTCAAAATTCTAAGAAAATACTGCTGATAGCCATAAAAATCCTTTTTTTTTGGCCATATTTTTAGGAAGAAAAGTTCTATAAGTTAGGCTATGAATAATACATGAACAAACCACTCCATAAAAACCACCAGAGCAGAGATAGGAATATTACTGGAGAATTTGGTGTTTGTAGGTAATACTGAAGTGGAGATTTCTGAGTATGTAGAAGAACAAAATGGCCTTGAACAGATATGTATTGTAAAATCCTTGCATGTCTTATTTTGGCTTTGCCATCTTGGTTTTCAGGGGCCAGAAGTGACCATATTTAGATGAGATGGTGGAGCTATAGTGGACGCTAGGGCTGCAAATAACGATTATTTTCATTGTCAACTAATCATTTTATCGAAAAATGTGTTAAAATGTTGAAAAATGTCAGTCTGTCTCTCCCAAACCCCAAAATGATGTCATCTAATGTCTTCTTTCGTACTCACGCCAAAGGGTTTTAGTTCACCGTCATGGGAGAGTGTGTAAAGCTGCCAATATTTGACCGTAAGAAGCTGCAACAAGAGTATTTTGGGTTAAATATGCAAATGAGGTTCCAAGAAAATACTGCCAGTAGCTATAAAAATCCCTTTTTTGGCCATATTTTTAGGAAGAAAAGTTCTATAAGTTAGGCTATGAATAATAAATGAACAAACCACTCCATAAAAAACACCAGAGCAGAGATAGGAATAATACTGCAGAATTTGGTGTTTGTAGGTGCTACTGAAGTGGAGATTTCTGGCTCAGAGTATGTAGAAGAACAAAATGGCCTTGAACAGATATGTACTGTAAAATCCCACACAATTTTAGACCAAAAGCAACACTCTACAGGGGAACATGGTACTATGAAACCTCTGCAGTTGATTGCGTACATCAAGACAATTATTTTTTGTGTTACAAGTTATCTGAAATGTTAAATTGGATATGAAAAAAAGGCATTATCTTGTTAAATATTGGCTTTTTGCATACATTTCCAGAGGGGAAATCTAAACTAAAGTAAAGACCTCAACACCTATTTTGGATGTCGTCTTCTTCTTTCCACTGGTCTGAAGGAAGACATGTTATGAGAGCAAAACAGCCCGAAATGTCAAAATTGACCATGACATGAACAAAACTGTTTTCATCTGTTGTCTCCCCTTTAAAGTAACTGGTGACCTTTGACTTCAGAAGTAATGGCAGCATCCCCCTGAGAAGGAAGTACAACTTTAAGACATGGCTTCATGTCTGTAAGAAGGACAAGACTCAAAGATTGAACTAGAAAGCGACTTTGAACATTGTGTGATAGATGATGGACAGGTCAGTTTCAGGATGTCACGATATCTGATTTGATTTCTGTCACACAACTTGCATAGAAACACCTCATGACAACATACAGTGTAGTTATATTCTGATATGTTATGTAGCTGTATGCATGTCACACTGCAGCATCTTTACCTTGATACATGACATATCATAGCCTCAACGATTGCAGCATACCAGCCAGTTTAGCCAAATTTAGTGTACTTATACTGTGCACGCTGGCTCACTGACACGACTTCTTTTGACCTCTAGTCATACTATGACATAATATTCTACGGCAAACTCTAGGGCTACTGTGCAATGATGTATCATGCTACAACTGTACTATCAGACTGCTACAACTATGAGATTATAATAAGCGGCAACACCTGAGACTGTCATTAAAGGGAAATTTCAGTGTATTTCAACCTGTCTCCTATCGTCCTAAATTTGTTTCAAGTGACTAGGGACATAAAAGTAATAGTTAGCATGTTAGCTGTTAGCCTAGATACAGCCGAGGCGCATTAGTAGCGTCAGACCTGTTAAAACGTAAGTGAACGGGCAACCTTCAAGTGCAAAGTTAGTCCACTAAACAAGCTTTTTTTCATATACATATAGAAAACAACATGTAAACGTGTTGTCTTACCTTACTGGTGTGGTGCCATGTTTGTTTACGGTCTAGCTCTGCTTTCCAAAGCGCAGCCGAAATATCGTGAGAACAAGCAGCGATCTTATACCGTGCCACCAAAATTTGAGATGGCGATGGCACAAATGCAAATGCAAAACTAGAGGTTTCAAAATGGGTGTCCAATATATTATACAGTCTATAGATTACTTTTCTATGAAAAATGACTCAAACAGATTAGTCGACTACTAAAATAGTCACCGATTATTGTAAGAGTCGATTAGTCATCGATTAGTTGACTAATCGTTGCAGCCCTAGTGGACGCACATTGCTATGCCTCTATTCTGCTTCACAGCTTGTCATTGCAGCAACTTCTTAATCTCAAGGTAACCTGGCCCTAATGCATACCCTGCTTTATCGTCCATTTAACTGTAAATGGGACCATAATTTATAAAACGAAAATCATGCCGTATTGAAGAGTTGATCATAACAGATGAGACCATAAACTCATCAGGAAAATGTTTACTGGGGGAATAAATCAAAAGAAAAGTAGGGTCATTTTTACATTTTATACAGCTGGACCTCTTTTTACAACCAGTGGAATCGCCCCCAGCTGGACATCAGAAAGAATGCAGCTTTAAAGCACTTCTGCATTGGCTTCACACGTCAGACCTGGCAGATATATCCACTATTTATATCCAGCCTAAGGCTGTGGTGCACAGCTTTCACTTCCGTTTTCTGTCTCCAAACAGGGTCAATCATTCCCCCAAAGCACTGAGTTCAACAGCAGACATAAACTTTATCATATTTAATTCCATTGTAGCATATTGATGACACGCAGTACAAAAGCAATTACCAGACATTCCATTACAACTTGGACCCAGTAAACCCCACCAAAAATACCAACAATAAACACCATAACACTAAGTTTCTCTTAGTTTCATAGTGAAGTCAACAAGACAAACATGGTCTTGGTTTGGGGAGACAAAGCTAGGACCATTGGGATTATTCTTTCCATCTTTTTTTTTTTTTCTTTTTCTCTTGTTGAATAAAAATTGATATACTGTATTTATATATTACAACACTCGACAGAAAACAAAGTAATACAAAATCTTCACAAAATATGAGCCTTGAGCAACGCATGGAGAAACAACTTTCAAGAGCAAGACCTATGGCACGTTTATTCCCTCACGGATTTACACATTTCACAAAAAGGTGCTTATAATCACAAGCTAACTGATTCTAAACTGAGCACACATTGATCCCATGGAAACAGTGAACTGTGGGAAGCAGCAACATGCTCATACACATGGGCTGACAATAGATGGCACCATAGGCCCGACCACAGTCCTTCCACTTCTTTCACTTGTGTGGCTTTCTTCCAGTGACTTCTCAAAGTCACTTCCTTGCAAATCAAAGGGGGGAAAAGTTTATATATTGCTGACGTGGCTTCAAATATGACACCATAACTTGAGAAAATGTGAAATATTTGCCAGCAAATACCCACCTGACTGTGACATTTGAGAGGATTTGGACATTTGGTTGTGGGTGTATGCAAAAAGGTTTTGATTCCCCATCTGCATTAGCAACAATACTGCAAATGAAATGAGACATGAACAAACTTTCTTCTCTCTTGCACCTCAGTAGGAACACTGCAGTATCATTAAATCTCTGTGAATTTTAATGATTCTTAAAAAACTGCCTCAAGCCTCTGACAAGTAATGAGTGCGCACCCCGTATTCAGTCTAGCATGGGAGGTATAATAAAATGGATCAGTCATGTGAATGGATTTACTGCTGATATCATCATTCACCACCATAATCATAGCTTTCTGATCAGATTGTGATCTTAGCAAATGTTATACTTTCAGTGGAAATACAGTGAACTTCCAACACGGAAAGTTCCAGGCTGGAGTTAGGTCAAAGAATACATCCAAATAATTCTCAAGGTTTGGCCATTTTTGGATACCAAATAGAATGTATAACGTCATAAATCAAATTACAATTTACACATACGTTTTTTTTTATTGCAGTTTGGGCTGGGTGATATTGAGAAAATCAAACATTGCGATAGTTTTGACCAAATACCCCAATATCAACATTGCGACAACGTGATTTTTGCTTAATAATTATCAGTAATGTGGATATAGTGACTAAGTGGGTAAAGGCGAAAGATAGAACAGCTAGAACAGTCTGGTAAGTTCACGAAAATCACAGACACCATGACATCACCCACTGAGTTTGGCATTTTGGGTTGTCTCCACCATCTTGTCCAAATACGATCAATTCTTGCTCCAAAAATCCAAGATGGTGATGGCAAATGCTAGCTGCTAGCTTGGTTAGGATGGTTCGTTTACAGTTATGGTTGACTGTAACGATGCTAATGCTATTTTTTTTGCTAGTTTTGCTGAAAAACTAGCTTAAAACCGTTAAAGCAAAATTAAGTTACTCCAAAAACTAAACAACAGACTCCTTAGAGGGGATTTAAGAACAACTAAACACTGAACAAGACTTTTTGGTTACACTTTATTTGAAGGTATCTACATAAGAGTCACATGGCACTGTCATAATTATGACATGACACTGTCATGAACTTGTCATAAACATTATGTACATGTCATAAACGTTTATGACTGCTGTCATTAAGTGTCATTTGGTTTTTGTAATGACAAGTTGACATTGTTTGGGTTGTCTTGATTATGACAACTTGACATTAACATAAAGACATCTTCTGGTAATGTCATCCTGGTTAATGTCAAGTTGTCATTATAAGGACATCCCAAACAAATTTAATGTCAACTTGTCATGACAAAGACAACTTCTGGTAATGTCACTTTAATTAATGTCAAGTTGTCATAATCAAGACAACCCAAACAATGTCAACTTGTCATTACAAAAACCGAATGACACTCAATGACAGCAGTCATAAATGTTTACGACATGTACATAATGCTTGGTTCATGACCGTGTCATGTTATGACAGTGTTATGTCACTCTTATGTAGATAACTTCAAGTAAAGTGTTACCAACGTTTTTTGGTGTTACACACTCAAATAGTGACAGCTATGGCGACGCCTATGCTCTGTGAATCTGGCATTACGCCATACTTATATACCCTAACCAATGTTGTTGCCATGGTAGCGACTTGTCAAGGGACCTCACCCACCTGTGACCCAGAGTGGCCATGCCCTTAAGTGCTGTACTGTTGGGTATTTTAGTAATGGGGTCCTGGAGCCAGCCTCTAGTGGCCATTCGAGGAACTGCAGTTTTTAGCACTTCGGCATTGGCTTTCTTTAAAACCAGGAAAAGACTGTATATGATATCCAAAATCTAAAAGGATATCTGGTCTCATATCACAATCAATAGCATAGTGTAAGCATTTGTATGCTTACACTATGCTGTATTATGAATAGTTGGACATGTGATCTTCACACCATTCTGATGATGACATCATGCTTATGTCTAAAATTGAACCTTCTTACTCTTCCTACCAAACCTGCCAGTGTCACAAGCTCTTGAGGTTTTTTTTCCAAAACAACTGGGTAAAATGAACACAACTGTACGATAAATATCCTGAAGTAAAAAAAAAAAAAAAAAAAAGACTTTGGCACATCATGGCGAGAGCACATAAGCAAACTTACAGCTTTACAATTAGGTCGAAGCATTTTTTGCCATAAATGAAGTCATCTACATTCAATATTGAAGACATAAACAGCAGTCCGACGAACACCAACATTTAGACTGCCAGTTAAAGGACTGACGTTCTTTTGGTAGGTTGGCAAATTACATACTTTACATGTCAATTTTTACATATATATTGTTTATGTATGTTGGTATATATACATCAAACATAATCTGATGTTGAAAAAAGTAATTTAACATTTGTGTGGCTGAACTACATTACCAGTACGCACACAAAAATTCTACATTTAGCAGCAGTTACTAACAGGTACATCGTAGTGTCTGTATGGTGAAAAAGTTTAAAAAAAACTTTAAAATGATGAAATGAAAATGTAACTAAAGAAACAAATGTTTTCCTATTGATTTCCGTTGAGATATGAAGACCGAACTCCTGTTGAATAGAAAATATGGTCGTGGTAACATTCTGAGGAGCTGTGAAAGGATAGTTTTTTGAGGTATTTCTGGCGGGCATTTTTTTAATGCTCCCAAATCAAAACATAATGGGCTACACACAGAAGCAACGTCTGAACATCCATTCGAAACATGGAATACTAGTGGCTCTTGGATGTAAAAGTCTGTATAAGGCAGCAGCTGAACACGTAAACAACAACGCCATGGCGCTAAGATGCAGGAAAAGCACAGGGGGTTCATGGGAAGGGTGAAATTCATAGATGAACGGATGGAGGGCCTCTGAGAGAAAACATGAAATGAAGGTAGGGTTAAGGAGTGATTGTCACTGGAGGGGTTTAGTCGTTTGAGCGAAATCTCTACAGAGATTAAGCTAGAGTTCATGGTCGGACATCACACCAGCGTTTCAGGCAGTGCGTCGGCATTGTCCGAAGACAGCAGCTGCCAGATCTGCCACCGGTCCCTCTGCCAGTCCTGCCACTCCGGGCTATGTGGCGACATTTGGTTCTCCGCTGTCGAGGCTGAGTTACTCTGCGCTGCACTCAGCCTCCCCTGCTGTAGAGGGGGCCGCTGAGCCGGTCCGAGCTGCGGTGAACTTTGCGAACTAGCCAGTCGATGGTGGGCGCTATAAGGGGGAGGAAAGCGGCTGTCGTTAAGCACAGCGGGGCCACCGTCACCAGTGTTCGCCCCGCCTTGAGGTCTGGAGGTCGGGTTGAGTCCATGCCCGCCTGCTCGATGTGTGCTGTTGAGGTGTGACGTGATGGAAGGGTTGGCGTTGAGCTGCAGCCGCGGTTGTCCCGCCTCCACGTTAGGGCTGATGCACACTCTGGTCACCGGGGGGTGGGGTCTGCACTCGGTGATGCCAGACGCTGTCTGAGTCCGTTGAAGCAATGCCTTCTGCCTGCCGTCGCCGTGAAGTCCGTCAAGACCTTCCTGTGAGCTGCGGGAGCTTCCCTCTGATATGTTGCCATGGGAACCTAGAAACAAAACATCAACTACATTAGCGGAATTTATTAAAGATTAATGAAGAACTAGGGTTACATACATAACTGGTTGATGCTTGACGTAAAGGTACAGAAAAATCTTTATTCACAAACCTTTTGGCAGATCTTATTGTGTCTTTAATGAAAAGATAGAGAAATAAGTAAAAACATGAGTTCTCTATCGTTCCTTTTTTAAACAGTTCATTTAAGTACAACTTCTTTTGAATAATTTTCCCTGATTTAGATATATTTTCTGCAGAATTTGGCACTTTTGCAAATATTTTGTAAACCTTCGTGTTGCAGCCGTATCAGTGTACTCCTGAGTTTCTGCCCTCCCAGCTAGTTAATGAATTGAGTCAGTTGTTGATTAGACGACTAGAGAGAAATAAGAAAACAGCAGGGCTCTGGTTTCTAATGACCAGCAACTATAATCACAGAAACTGCAGTGATTATGAGCCTAATGCGCTCAGTGCTGCGCCTTGTTTTAAGTGCCCTGCAGGTTTTCATTCCAGCTTTCGTTCCTCCCTGATAGTTAATAACCAGCACCAGTAGCTGAGCACTTACTGCTCTGGCTCTTTAACCATTAGGGACAAGATTTGGGCCTGGACTGACTGAAACAGTTTACCTGTGTATACTTGGTCCTTGAGCGCTGGTTTCAGCGTAGTGTGCCATGTCCCCCAAATGTTTGCATGTTCCTCTGATATGGCGTCTGAAGGAGGCAAAAGAGAGGTCAAATTCCTCTCAATGCTCAGTTACACAGAAAGAAAAAGCACAAAGAGTAAAAACAGACTTGCTTCTTAATTACCAGCCAAAAAGTTTCTATTTTAAATACACCAGCATTAAAAATTATGGAAAACCATGTCAACCGTTGTGATGAAAAAAGCAAAACAAAGACATCCTGTGAGTCATTATGACTTATCACAACATACTGACTTAATATCTCAAAGTAATGAGAAACTATGCCTTAGTGTCTCAAAATACACCTAATTCGACTCAAATTAATGAGTTACTAGCTTTTACACTTTTTACACTGCCAGATTTTCAGCGAATGTTGGGCTGTTTTGCCGGCAAGCTGCGAGCGTTTAGACACACAGAGCCCGATTGGCGAGTTGATCCGAGGTGCCCAATTTTCCGCCTCATAGAGTAGTCATATTGGCGGAACCTTTTTAGTTTAAAAAGAACGAGACGGCCTTCCGCCACAGGAGGGGCTGTTAAAGACTTGTGGGAGGAGCTGTTGATGACGCTGCATGTGCGAGCCACTGGCGGTGGACTAACAGGAAACAGCTGATAGCAGGAATTAGCGAGCAGCTAGTAGCAAGATGAAACACAAACCTGACAGACACTGTAAAGATGAGCAACTGGGGAGACAAGGCATTGCGCGCCCTCCTTGCCCTCGCAAACGTTAAAGGCCGTTAACCGTCAGATGACGGGGACGGTGAAGAACGGGCCGACTTACAAGAGAATCGCCGAAGGACTGACCAGCCGCGGCTTCCCTCCCACATCACTGTTTCCGTCACACGCTGAGCTACACGTTGTGTTACTTGCTCACGCCCCCCATTGCCCCGAAAAAGGTGCATTCTGTATAAACAAAAGTAGGTAGGCGGCATTTTGCTGCACTCCCCGATTTTGTTTTTATACTGCCAATGCTGAACGAAGACTGATTGGGCTTTCCTGCAAATTTGCACAATAACTATCTAAAAAGGGCTAATGTCTCAAACTAATGCTTTTTTGAGTATCTCTGAACAATGACTTGGTATTTTAACCCTCTGAAATCTGAGCAAATTGGCTTGTTGTTTTTTAAACATGGAAGAAAGGCAATGAGCAACAAAAGAAGAAATGACACATAAAATCAGCAAGAAATTATTTAAAAAAAAAATCTGTAAAATTGCTTAAAAATCATAATGATGCTGTGACATAATCTTAAATATACATTAATGATAATTATAAATATAGTCTTCCCCGAGGTCCTTTTAAAAAAAAAAAATAAAAAATTCTAAATTTATAAATTTTTTGTATTTTGTGGAACATTTCTGACCAAGTTGCTTTTCCCCCACATATATGAAAGACGTCGTACCAATTTGCTCAGAGTTCACAGGTTAAATTACTTGCGAAAGGCGTCTGAAAGCAGCACAAGAAAGGTGATGTCGATCTAGGTTTCAAAGGGTTAAATCAGTGAAAAACTAGTATCTCAACATGACGTATTTATCTCAAAATAATGACTACCGGTATCTCAAAAACAGTTTCCCAGAGTAATGTGTCTCAAAATAATGAAACTTTATCAAAAATAATGACTTATCTCAAAATACTGACATTTTATTAAAGGAAAAATTACTTGTGTGTCCCAAAATAGTGACTTAATATCTCGAAATAATGAGTTAGTGTCTTAATATGAGATTTTTTAAAAATTATTTAGTATCTCAGAACAATAAAAATCTAGAAATAGTAAAAAAAAAAGACTCACTGTCTAAAAATAATGAGAAACTTGAGCAAAATATTGACGTAATATCTAAAAATAAATAAGTAATGAGAACCTTTCATAAAATAATGACTAAGTTATTATTTTGAGATGCTAACTCATTATTTTAAGATTAATAAAAATGTTATTTTGAGAAAGTTTCTCATTATTTTAGCCTAATTAATTGTTTTGAGATTTATTTTTCATCACTGGCAGAAATGGGCTTCTATAGAAAATCAAAGCCAAATATGAGAGAAATTATTGTATGGAAACAGAATCTACTAGAACCTGCGTAACTGTACATTTCAGGCATGAAAATCCAGAAGTCATAATCACTGTAGAGTTCACCTTTGGCCCCCCAAGTGTCGGCCCCAGGCTCCCTGCTCCAGCCGGCCACCTGCCCCACCAGAGTGTACTGTTCTGGGACCCGGAAGAGCGGCTCGCTGCCCGGGCTTCCCGGTTCCCCTCTCCTCTCACTCAGGATCGGGGAGTTGTTGTCATAAGGGGACACCTCGCCGCTGGACACCTTGTTGGAGTCGCTGGAGGAATGGCGCTCGCTCAGGGTGAAGGGCTCCTCCGGCTGCAACAGGTCGGGACTCCTGTGGTTGATTACACACAGAAATGAGGATGAAACGGGCAGAGGGGGAAACAACATTCCACATGCATGTGAACGCCTTGTGTGTTTACGTGGGTGGAACTCACTGTGATGCTTTTCTTCTCAGAAGGTAGTCCACCACATCTGGATCCGTCTCCAGCAGATTCATCAAAACCTCGTTTTGCAGATCAGGAGGCACCTAAAAAATATAAAATAAATGAATAGTTTTTTCTCTTCCTTCTTACTCCTATGCCTGTTTTAGATCACATTTACAGAGCTAAGCTTTTAAGCTGCTTAAAACAACTATACAATTACTATATACTTACTACTTAAACATCATCAAACATAGATCTCTTAAAGAATTTCCTTCTTACCCACTAAGAAAACAACACAAAGAAACAATTAGACAGTTAAACATTAGTCATCTTTGCTTTGTTACCCTAAATTCCAGTGCATTTTGTTGTCAGATCTTCACCTTAACTTCATGCTTATCAAACACGTGGATTATAACAGAACAGTGCACATCGTCTGCAAATGATTCACATCTTCAGATGCTTTGAAGACATAAGCAGGTTACCAAACAGCTTCCAGATGCGATGTCATTCACAGAGCTTGAGCTGCCTACAAATCTGTTTTTACTCACTCAAACTGAGCAAGTCACTCACATCCACTACATGCAATTAATAGCTCTTCATTGGCTTAGTGCAGGAATGTACGCCTCAGGGGAACGGCAATGGCAGATTGCAAAACATTGCAGTGTACGGTTTTGGACCTGAAATGACCTGAACTGCCTGTTTGAGAATTCCAAGAACAGAAAGGAACAAAGGCAAGTGATGGGACGGTAACCTGAGTGAAATTATCGCCTCTTAGGACACCACTTTTATTTTGTAAAGAACAACTTCAAGTATTGCATTGAAAAGTTCTTGATGTTATTGACGTCTAACTGGTAAGACGCTGTTGTTACATTTACTCAAAAGAATTCAGGTAGGCTTCTGGCCAAAAGCACTCCTCATCCATCCGTCATCTTGCACTCTATTTGTTTTTTCTCACTTCCTTTATTTGTATCTCTTCTTCTTCTCCACTAAAGTAGGCAGAGCTCTGTTTTCATTAACTAAGACAGAGCCATTGTCCGCTAAGCCAGCAGGGATTGTCTTCCTTTAAGCCTACGCAGGAATGTGAGAGAGAAATTGTGCGTGAGTGAATGTAAGACCTGCGTGGGTTTAACGGAGGAGTGGAACAATGAAAGGAGGAAGCAGTGGGGATGAAAGTTAGAAACACACACACACACACACGCTCAGTGACTGACCAGGAAGAGGGTTGGGTAGCTGGCGATCATCCTCTGCAGCACGGCGATGACAGCCGTGCTCTCCTCGGCCCGCGCTGAGCTCTGGACGCTGAACTCCTTGTCCGAGCTCTTCTGTTTGTGAAGCAGGTTGGGGCCAAAAATGGTGGCCAGGTTCAGAGCCGTCATCTTGTTCCCTGTGGTCTGTATTGGGAGAAATAGACCGTTTGGGTTAAGATGCACACAAGGTCAGCCATGTTGATGCCAGTTCGTCAGGTACTTCATCTGTAAGTCAGAGGACGCCTTATCCTATTTTTTCTAAATCTGACCTGCCAATTCTGATTTTCTTTTTCTTGTCTTTCATGAAAACTTAATTGTATGTTTCTAATAAAACACTGACCATAAAATAACTTTCGAATGACTGCTCTGCTGGCAGAACAGCCAGTCACTGTGATTCCTCTGAGCAGCACGCATTGGAATGAATGAAAACTTTTCTCCTTAATTTGTTACCAGTTGCTTTTTGGAAATAAAGTTGCTAGGAGGGTCTTGAAAGTTGGCAACAAGGCCATATTTGACAACCTGGGAATGCAGCAACTCTGATCAATCCACTGATCAAGCTGGAAATCTTGAGATTCCAGGCTTGCCGGGCTTACACCAAAGGACTTATCAAGCAATTTCACTCTTGCAGCCAAATTTCGGATATCGGAATGAAACCAATTGAGTTTTACCTCAGTCTTTTTTTTCTGCTTAACATCCTGACAAAATCAAACATGTTTAATATTACCATAATCTTTTAGTTTTGGCTCATGCAAATACAGACTGTCAATGACCTGAACATAGTCGCCAACCAATTTAAGTACTTGTGCACAACAATGGATCAGATTTTAACTTTTGATGGAAACTTAGAGAGCATTTTCAAGAGTGCCCATCATGTCCTGTTTTTAATCAGGACGCTGAAGAGCTTCGGTGTTGCCCAGCACATACTTGAAATAGCATACAGAAGCCATTTACATTAAAGCATGATACAGCAACCTCGGTGCAAGGAGTGAAAAAAAAGCTCTCCGAGATCGTCAACATTGCAGGGAAGGTGATTGGCAAGTCACAGAAGCAACTCAGCAATATATTCGACAATGCTGTAAGCATCTATCGATCCATCTATCACTGTGCTCTCTCCAGCCACAACAGGAAGCAGCAAATGGGGTAGACAGCAAACATGGAGGGGACTCCAGGGAGGCGCAAAAATGTAAACAAGTCTCTGATCTCTGGGACTAAGAGATAAAAGAGGAGAAACTAGTGAGGTGTGAAGTTAACAAGAGTCTGTTTTTAATTCACCATGTATCCGATCTACCAACCAGCACTTTTTTTTTTCGCAAGAAATCTTAATGTTTGGAACGGTTCACATCTCATTCCCACAAAAATTGCACGGCAAACCAACAGAGGCTAACAGGAAGGATTTAAAAAAAAAAAAGTTTATTTATAGAATAACATACACCCAGATATGGCTATATGATTGATTTTTGACTGACAGATTGATGGTGACTGTCATTGCACAAAGATTGACATGTGCGTGCACACTGTGGTTGCCTTCCGGAGAAGCACATAACAGTGACAAGAGTCTACAGCCATGGCGGCGGCTCTGTAGAACCTGAAAAATACTGCAGAAATGAGCTCACACTGTTTTGCTGCGATTAACACGGTTCTTGGAGATACTTCCGCTCCCTCATGATTCTTCTTCTCTCCCCTTTCTCCTACAGTTCCCACTGTCCCCCACCCTCCATCCAACCACTTTCATTAAATTTCCTCATGTTTTCTTCCAACGTTCTGTCTCTTCTCATGCCCCCCCCCCCCTTCTCCTTTCTTGTCACTTTACCAAAAGACAGATAAAGAGTGGCACATGGGGGATGTTAACACTAAAAGTGTTGGAGTATATCACAGCTGACTCAGTCCCTACCAGGGCTAGGCGATGGTGTGCTTCCTGCGACACAATTAGCGCCTGAACCTACTCACCCTTCAAAGCTCGGACAACTTTTTTAGACTGAAATTCGTTTTTGTGCTTCTCTCCCAGTTTCCTCCCTTTCCACTCCCAGTCCCAAAGGAGAGACGGGAGCCACAAGCAGCCAAAAGTATTGATGTGTTGTTCTCAGATACAGATACTGGAGCAATGGAGTCATGAAGGGGAAAAACACATACACACATCAACGTTTGCATCCCTTCTCGTGTATACACACAGAGACGACAAAACACAGCCAAAATACACTCTCTGCTTCTCTCTCACACTCGAAGAAAAGTGGAGAGTCATGTCCACACACATGCAGAGACACTGATACTTTTTTTCCTGACACACATACATGCATGAGTCCATAATCTGGGAATTAAAGAAAGCTAAAGGGAGTGTGGGACTGGGAAAGAACTTCCTCTATCCTGACCTCTACTCCACTTGTGTCTACTATCACAGAATCAAAACCAGGAGTTTCTGGTGATCATTCATGAAGCCCTTTGATTTCTAATGTAGACCCAAAAAAGTGCGCTAAGAATGGCAGGGAAAGAGATGACTGGTTTCTCTGTGTGCTCAAACGTAGGTTAAAAAATGAGCTCTGGGAAAATGGGGAACACGGGTCATGTGGTTGCCTCCCACTGGCTGATTTAAGAATTTGCCACATCACCACAACCTCTCGGGTTCAATACCAGCCTTGCTGCATGTCTTACCCACAGACTGAATAGAGCCACCATGAGATCACCAATTGGTTTGTAGACTCCCGTTTTGAAGTCTTGGTGTCACCATGTTAGATTTTTGGAGCCAGAAGTGACCATACTTGCACACGAGGCTTAAACTAACCCTAACGCTAGCTGCTAGCTTGGTTAGCCCAGTACATTTATTGCTATGGTTAACTGTGATAACCAGGGCAGGAATTTCATGAGGGCCCTCGCGATTCGGCCTTGAAAAAAATATCTGCCCTAAGGCCAGAGTGGCCTTGATGCCCCGCCCGCACTGCCCCAGGTGATTTTGCAGTTTTCTCCTCGGCCTCTTTCCTGTCAACACGGCTTTGACACCTGTGTCCTTTGAGAAAAAAAATGCGTCTTTTGATGACATTCTGGATTCTTAATGGGCAACATTAAATGAGACGATGCGTACATAAACAGTGACAGTGTGACACCAATCTATCACCAGCCAACCAGGAGACTGCAGCCGGTGCGGTTGATTTGTTATGAATTTTCAAAGTTTTAAAATTTAGACACTTGCTGTAGCCCCACCATCAAGACTACTGACTTGTGTTTGCAGCTGAGCAAATCTGTTTTTTGATATATTTCTGATATTTGCCAAACATCATCGACCTAGACTCGAAAAAATTTTGACATTTTTTTTCATGAACATTGAAAATTTATTGAGCAAGAATTTGCAAGTATATGTTTACAGTACCGTTTACAGTCAAACATCAAACATGGGCTCAGTTTTTGATAAATCAAAAATCTGTGTAGCACTTTTATGGAGGACAGTCTGAAGGTGCTCTGTAGCAAGTTTGGTGTCAATTGAGCAAAAATTGTGGGAGGAGATAGGTTTAATAAGTTTTACAGATTTTGAAGAAAACTGAGTAATGGACTTCATAATTTGCAATAGGTTTAAATGTACAAAAGTTTCTTCAGTATTGGGGGTACATTTTGGTTAAAGTTGTGAAGCTGTAGCACATATGGTTATTTTGTTATGAATTTTCAAGTTTTTAAACTTTACATGCTTGCTATAGTGCCACCATCAGGCCTATTGGCTTGTTTTTTTGGAGCTGAGACAACCTGGCATAGGACTGGACCTTTTGTGCAAATAATAAAATGCATGAATGAAGTAAAAGTTTAAAATTTCTTGTTTGCTTGAGCTTGTTTTATTCATTCATTTCACAGTTAGTTATACATCCTTAGTGCTTAAATTAAATTCATTATGGACGTGGACTTAAAATCATTGTTTTATTTTATGGCCTTGCTGCTCTGGCTTTTAGCCTTTGTGCCCTCAAAAAATTGACAACACGAAAGGCCAAGTGGCCTTGCCCCTAAAATGACGAAATTCCAGGCCTGGGGATAATGCTGGTGCTTGAAACCACTAATACAAAATGTAACATGACACAGCAGAAAACTAAATATCCAAATCCTTCGATGGTCTTGAAATAACGAATGCTACGGCTACACCTATACGCTACGAATCTGAGGTTACGTCATGGTTATGTAACCTAACCAACATTGTTGCCGTGGTGGGGACTTGGTCAACAGATGGCACCCACCTGTCACTTGCAGCTGCTGTAAAGTTGGGCATCTTAACATGGGGGTCTGTGAGGATTGACTCTAGGAGACTGCTTGATCATACCCGTTTCTCTAGCCTATATCCAGTCCAAATGTATTATTGGAACACTTTTCACTTCTCACTTGCATTCTTCTTTCTTGTCAAAGCCCGGTGCCTACATTACCCACAGTGCAACTTGACTGCAGACAGTCTGATCAAAGATTCGAGCGTGTTATGTGAAATCACTTGAGACAATTTATCAGATCACGCAGCTCCCTCTGGAGCCACCAAGGCCTTTATACAACTGTTTTTACACGTGTAGTAGCACTCTCTGAGACCTGAAAACATTCCACTCCACTGCTGTTTCAGGCCTAAAGAAATATGTGTGCATACCAGCCACACTAACTGATGCTATCACTTCTTTGGTAATTTCCTCCCAATGAGGTGGAAACACAATGCAAACACAAGGCTGCCCATAAGCTGTTTGCACGTGTTTGCACAGGACTCAAAGTGAGTACATTTGGATGTGTTCTTTTGCCTCGTGTTTTTGTTTTTCGCCACTTAATTCATGGATTTAATGGACTTTTTGAGTCATATTTCCTGTTGATAAAAACTGGCGCTCACCTCCTGTCCGTCTTTGTCGTGCCGGTCGTTGGCGTGGTCGGCCACGGTGGACAAAAACTCAAGGAGGCGGTGTAGGGTGTCACTGTTGCATGCTGGGAGCAGGTAGACCATTAGCTGAGTGACAGTCTGCTGCTCATCTGGATCCAACACTGCAACACAGATACGGATGGATTGAGTGGAGAGACAGAGGAAGAAAGGAGGCGAGGCAGAGAGGGGGGAAAAAGGAAGATAAAGCTTACATGTGGTGTTGATGAACGCCGTGTAGAGCTCCTTGGTTAGAAGAGGGTCGGGCATGTCCCTGAGGAACTCCTTAAGCAGAGCAGCCACATCGTGAACGCTGTGCTCCTCATCCAGCTGAACGTCAATGCCGCGATCAAACTCCTCACGTAGCTAAAGGAGAAACAGAGGAAGACGGGGTTTCAGAAACATCCTCCACACATAACAATGCACATTATATTCTGGGTAGAGCACACACCCACATGCACTCACTTCCTGTTGGTCCTCAAAGTGACCTGGTCAACTCTGCAACTAGTTTTACCAGTACGTATCTTAATCTCTAGGATCTGACCTTTGGACGACTTCCAGAGAATTCGTCTATCGGCGCTGACGATGGATAGGGCTCTTTTCACACTCACAGTAAATTAAGCTAATAAATTCTCGTTATACAAGCTGACAATGGTGGCAAATGCGTAAATGTTGACACTGGATTGTATCAACACAGACCAGTAGAGAATGCAAAGTGGATATTTATACTGAACACAAACCGTTTAATTTAGTGAGTTTATAATAAAGACGAGGTGTTATAAACATACACAGGGGTAGAGTGGTCCGTCTAACCACAATGAACACAGGACTATTATATTTAACGGCGCCAATACCAAGTGTCTTAATTGGAAAATGCGACATTCAGAATAAGGCCTAATTCAGAACATCCAAATGGAATATGCTCTTTACATGACCCATATCAAATCTGGAATAACACAGAACCTCTGCTCTTTTTATCTGAAGGTCAGGTTTGTATTTTATATTTCATTAAAATTTAATAACTCAAGCGTGGCATCCAACCTCGACTACAGTGTAGGTAACCCTGGATATCTACCTGAAGGTCAAAGATAGTTGTGCCGGTTAGTGAATGAATAACCTCCTCTCTCTTCATAAACAGCCAGTGTGTCTGGTTTCCTGTCACTGCTACAAGTGTAAAACAGTGTTTTAAAAAAACGTGGAAAAGATTATGTAAAAATGATGCAGCCCACACTGATTGAGCCGTGACGCTTAACCCTGATTTACGTAGTCTTTTGTCAAAGGCGATGGATAATGAGAGGTGTAGGAGTAAGGAGAATAACTGATTGCAAATTTGTGTGTGTTGAGCTGGTGAGATTTTATTTCCCTAGCTGACAGATACAGCGTTGGGACCAGCTCTGTTGGATTACTGTGCATGTATTTCGTAGAAAATTCAAGAAGAATGTGTGAATGTGTGTTCGCTTTGGCACAAACAGCATTTTGGTTCATTGTGTTGCTTATCACACTATCTATTCTTAGAAAGGAGGTTTTGTTTGTTGCTGTTGACTTTCGTGGAATGTGTGAAGAGCATTTCACACAAAAAGTAATTTCATTTTCTGCAAAATTAGCCTTTGAGTGTCTTTGTTGTTTAGACACGTTGCTACCTCACCTGTCGGACTCTCTTCTTAGAGCTTCCCACTCTAAAGATCCCCACAGTCTGCAGACCTGAGTAGAGACAGGAAAAAAAGTCATTGACTAGAGAACAATAGCTGTCTGTAGCACCTGTGAGATGAATGAACATGTATGTTCGCCGCTCACCATATTTCTCGATGTGCTGACAGCAGCTGTCGACCACCCGGGGCACCTGACGGTAGATGGGATTGAGGCTCAGCCTCTTGTCTCGGTGCTTCTCCTTTTTACTTGGCGTTTCAGCCGGGAGAGAGAGCTGCAGGGCCTCCAGGAGGCGGGATTGATTGTCATCCAGGTCTGTGATGGAGTCCACTGACATGCCGCCCTGGAAGATGGATTGTGCATTTTATTCAGATAGGTTCAGCTGAATAAAACACCTGATCCCAGACTGGGGTTAAATGTCTTATTTTGTCTCACCCTCCTGCGTGCTCGCGGTGCAGCCTCAGGCGTGTTGGGTGACGTTGACTCATTGGCTGTCTCCGATGTGGAACTCAAAGAAGAGTTACTGCTGGATAACTCCTTATTGGACGGCCGTTTGGTGGCAAACTGCAGGAGGGACGATCCAAGAGTTAGTGGTTTACAAATGAGAAAGCAAAGATCTCAACTGAAGGAGAGACAGATAAACTCATATACCTGTAAAATGGACGAGACGAGGTCAGAGGAGTCCTTATGCTCCTCGCGCTGTGGAGGGTCCTGACGATAGCCATCCTGGCGCTGCCTATGCGTTCTGTCATTAGCAATGACCTGGGAGAGCGCTATACTGAAGGCCTGGGGTATGCATTCTGGGAAAAAAGGAAGGTAAAGGGGATGAGCATTCGAGGCTATTGAAGGCGCATTCCTGTAAAAGTTGCTCAATGGCACATGAAGTCAAAAGAGTTCGTCCTCCATGTATAAAATTACCCGAGTCTTCCATTCTGCTTTCACATCAGTGGGCCCATAGTGCAGGCGCATTAGAGGCTTTGCCAGCCGAGCAGCTAACTTCCAGTTTAGCCCTCTGCTAACTGGTATAGGAGTAAAATGATTTCATCATGCAGCTCTCATAGACTTTTGTTACTGGACTGAATGGATCAAATCCAGATCGTCATTTCACAGAGGTTGTGACACTGAAAAAAATGGGTCTATGGGTCTAAAACGCCCTTTTTGGCCCAATCAAGTGGTGCAGGAATGAGTCCTAAAAGCCAAATATGAGTTAGCAATTTAGCACTCCAGGTTCCCTCAGCTTGAAATCAGTGGGTGTTTGGGTAGATGCCTGAAATGTGGTCTGTCTATTAAGAGACTCTGCAGCTTAATACGCCAGGAAATGACAGTCATACATTTTTAAGCCCTAATATGTCTTAAAAAAGACGGTTGCTAGCAAGAGGCTAAAAGAGACAATGGAAGGTTATAATTGCTGAAAACAGTTTTCAGCCTCTTTGTCATGGTGGCAACGAAATCATGAGACTGTGGTGTGGTTCGTTTATAGCCTAATGTTAGCGTTTTACTTCTGGCAAAGTGGTGTTAATTTGGAAAAACTACCTTGTGAAAGAAAGCGTGCAAGTATCATGAACTTTTGTTTACCACAGAGGTTATTTTCTGCAAGAATCCAAAATCCAGTGCAAAAATCCCTTTGGCTTTTTGTTGAGGTAAACAAGGCGACGCTAACTTCTGTGTTGGCCTACAGAAAAACATAATCCCTGCACCACTCTATGGCATCACATCACTGGAAGTTGTAATTCCATGGTTTGGCCACTATGTCATATTAGCTTCAAAGCCCAGGGCTGTACCTGGGGGGTCTGGGCGAGGGTAGTGATAAAGAAAGTTCAATAAAACTTTACTGGATAAAAACTGAACAACAAAAGCACCAAGTTAGCTGCAAGTAAAAATGAACGCTTTATTAGCAACTTCCAAAAATAGCTCTGTGAACTTCCAGCAGGAACATCAAACACATCTCCAATGAAACGCATTACTTCTGCTGAAGCTCATGTGATAAAAGCCTCACAACACATTTACTACGACTGTTAAAGCTCTTATAGCACTACTATAGTACATCTGTTTTCCAAAATAAGACATCACAGAAAGAAAGTTGGCAAGAAACCCTGGCTATGACAGACCACTAATTCTAGTGCCTTTGACCAAAATAGCACAACTTTGATGACTCTCACCCACAAACAATGTCATGTTCTCCCGGCAGGCCATTTTTAGACGCTGCTCCGCACCGACACATTTCACTCATTTTAAAGTATGACGAGAGGCAGTTTGTTTTGGCAAGAACTTGCAACAAGACGTATTCCAAATTGAGCAAGAGTTTATACAAAAATCTGGTGAAGCAAAACCGCCACAATTAACTCGGGCAAATTTGTGTTGTGCTGCTGAGGGATGAAAGCACTTAAAGATACGCACAGAAAGATGATGTCATGCCGGGCCATCGCAGGCTATATATTCCATTATACAGAACCCCAAAGCCTGAGCCAGCAGCTGAGAAAAAGCAGCCCAGCTGTTCAGTAGATGTGTGTGTATTTATGTGTGTGTGTGTGTGTGTGTGTGTGTGTGTGTGTGTGTGGAAAAGAGGCAAAGGAAAACAGTGGAGAGAAATGCAATCCACAACCACAAGTGGAGGGCTGTGCTCATGAACAACATGACCACTAACACTGTGACACAACGAATTTGCTTTGCAGCCTCACAGGGCTTATGTAACACACACACACACACACACACACAATCTGGATCACATAATGTACAGCGCTTCGCTAACGTAATGCACAGCCCTTCACAGTGCATCTAGGGCCAGACCACATTTATCAAGCCATGTCAGATTTTCATAAATCTACATTTTCCAGGCCTACAGTGCCATTCCTGGTTTTCAGCACCATTTTTCTTTCATACCGAGTTCTTATGCAGTGTGTTTTTATTAGCTGGATGCGTTCTAAGTCCATGCAAAAAGTCGGGAAAGCTTTTTTAACGTGCCCAAAGTGCCAGATGATGGCTTTACCACACAGGACAATACAGCCAAAGTGCCAAGACGTATTTTAGAGATCAATTTGTAAAGCTTTACTTTGACTGACAACCTCCGTGATACTATCTGAGGTAAAAACCCATAAAGCACTCGCAGCAGATTTTATCTACTCAGCTTTATTTGCAAATATAGTTTGACTGAGGTCTGGTCACAACAGCTCACATAGCTGTGGCTGCATTCTGCTTTGCTCTCTCGCAGAGAAACGACTGAGCCTGCTTCAAAGAGAAACGCAGGGCTGGTATTCAGGGACCCTGGGAGAAAATTAAACTTAGAATCTCATTTGGCCGGTTGGACTACGGGTGCATCGGAGCCATTTGCTCTGGAGGGGTTGAGCCAAGCATGTAGTGGAGGGAAAACCTACGTACAGTTAGACTTGGAGCCTTACCCTGACATGAACGTGAGGGACTTGTCTTAAAATGAATGTTGCTCTGGGAATAAGTTGTTCTGGTTGTTTGGCTCATAATAATCACCAGCTGGATTCACACTTGTCATTGACGATACTGGATTCTGATTGGCCGAAGCATGGGCTTTTTTCAGACTATACAGCTGTGACATACTAGCAGCCTCATCATAAGGGAAACAGCTGTTACTGATGGAGTAAATAATGTTCATTCCAAGGTTGACAAAAACAGCAGTGACGAAAACTCAACATGAATAAACATACATTTTTTATGACAGATCATGACAATAATGCAAACTGCACGAGTTACTTGGTTTTTAGATTCTTTCCTGGTTCTGCTTCTTTATGTCTACGAGCTGTTTATAAATACCTAGCTCAATTGCTTAAGTTATTCGATGTTACTTCGCTTTACTTAAAACCAGGAGTAAGCCCTTCCTAAGTCCCGCCCATTTTCGCTCTCTGCTCCGGTAACAGTTGAGCAAGCTTGGACCACTGCAAAACCTTTTTTTCCACGTTAAAAAGAGAACCTCATTTCATCAAGATGGTTTTGAGATGTGGCTGGGGACTGGGAAAGTGTAAAGGTACGTCTTGGCATGAGAGTTGGGGGCGCCACCTTGAGGTACACGCTCTGTTTCTTCTGTTACCAAAGTTTATGCACTTAATCCAAAAACAATAGTTAACACTATCCAGGTGTGTAACTGGAGGTAGTAATCAGGGTCTGTAATCCAGCCTTGAGCTGCCATGTGGATCGATGTTGTTTATCGTGGTTAGTTGGATCAACTACCGCAGGAACAATGACACAGCATGACGTGAGCTTCACATTGTCTATAGTCACATCTTAATGTCACCATAACATAACTTAAAGCTAGAGTGTACCTGGGCTACTTTAAGCCATCATATCACCAATGTCAGGTTTGCTTCCTCCTTATTTTTATGGTAACATTAGAGAGATTTTGACTTGATGACTTTGACTTGCTTGCGTTTCTTGAAGACGTTTCGCCTCTCATCCAAGCTTCTTCAGTTCTAAAAGACTGGTACCAAGTTGCAGGCTTTAAACCCACATGTGACTCTGCAAGGGTTCCCACCCACACAGGGTTTAAAGCCTGCAACTTCGTACCAGTCATTGAGAACTGAAGAAGCTTCTTGGATGAGAGGCGAAACGTCTTCAAGAAACGCAAGCAAGTCCAGTTGCCTACGACATAGCACTTACGATTATCATGACCTGGATGACTGAGAATCTTCACCGACATTAGAGAGATTTGGACAAAGGGGGAGAGGTTGGTTGCTGACAGATTTTAAGATGACATGAATTGGCTGATGTTTCTTTGTTAATCATCTCTGTAAGGCCCCGAAGTAACTTTCTACAGCAAAGAGAGATGAACATTAGGTCAGCACCATGGTTTGTAATCTGTAATAAATACATAGAATACTTAACTGAACGTCAGAATGGGAAAATGTGACACATACCCGGCAGTGAAGGAGCAATGAAAGTCTGATAGCCTTGTCATCATTGGTCTGTACTTCCTTTTTTGTTAAGACCGACAGCCTCAATTTGTGCCGAGTATCTTTTTTTTTTATTATAAAAATTCTATATAGTACAAAAACAAATTAAACTTTTGGTAGCCCACTTTGGTAGTTTTTGCTACAATAAAAGCGTTTTCCTTTAAGAACATAATTAAAATAATAATTAATAAGGTAATGAATCGCAATACATCACAATATACTTTATCCCAATACTCAGGATATTGATGTACCATGATAATATAGCACTATTTGTCAGTGATGTAAGAACTCAAAAAGAACTAAAGGATCAGCGTGAATTTGAAAAGAGAAGCCGAGTTTCTTTAGTCCTTCTCCACTCTGCAACTGTGCTCCTTTTGACTAAGATTCTCTTTCTGCCAAATATGCTTTGCTGAGTGCAGCAGAGTGGCTGGTTCTCAGAGCCAGTCCCCTTACAAGGAGTCCCTCCACTTAAGCTAAATATAAACTGTCAAAGCCCAGTAAACAGAAACTGTGTTTTCATAACCTCTCCGTTCACCTGCCTGAGGGGCGGGGACCACAGACTGGCCCTGTATCTCGCTGTCAGGAGAGCGAGACGTTAGCGTCGTGACGAATAAAGAGTGAAAGAGAGTGCGTGTTAAAAAGAACTTGGCGTACCTTTGTCTTTACTCTTCTCTTTTGCTAGCGAGTCCAACTTCCTCCTCAGGGACTTTTTCCTCTTCTGCCCATCTGTGCCGGGGGAAAAAAAACAAGGAAATAAATCATCTGAAACAAATGGTTTCCATATCTGCTGCATCTTATCTCACTTATTATATCTAATAAGCTTATGTCAGGAATGCAGACATAAATTAACCACAGGGGAGATGCTGTCTATGAACTCAAATCCATTTAGCTGAAACATCAGACAGGTTCAGCTACGGTATTAGCCAGCAGAAAAACATATTAAAGTGCTCATAGTTTTCATCTACACTGGCTAGTATGTGTAAGGATCATAGTTTTGGATATATCCTGTTGCAGTGCCATACATGTTTATGCTTCCTGGTTTTTGGGCTGCTTTAAAAAAAGGAAAGTCAGCTGTCAACATGATGAATGACTCTTGAAGTTGTTGATTAATGATCAGGGAAATCTGAACAACCGTGCTACATGCAACTTTAAAGTCTCTGAATCCTCGTTTTAGGCCAGGATGTCAGTTTGTGAAACCTCAGCAGCTTTTATTGCCTTCACTCGGTCATTCTGCCTTTAGGATTTTTGGTCATCAGATCGTTGTGAACTCGTTCAGGGAGTCTTTGCTTTGATCTGCTGGTTGAGCAACCTCTGTTTGAACCCCCAGATGTTCCCTTGTGCTGTATCAAATGAGCCACTTGTAGGGTTTGGGACATTTTATCCAGCCCCAACAACACGCTCGATGGTACGTCAGCTAGCAGGTTCAGTTTCCCCATGTGTCCAACTGTCTCGGACCAATCTGAACAAGTTGCTGCTGTTCTTTGGTAATCCATTTATTGCCACTATGGTGATATACGAGAACCAAGCTGTAAAGTAAACCGCAGCTTGGAGTCAGAAGGACAAGAGGAGGAATCTTCGGGTGCAGGAGGTGGGAAACAGTGAGGAGGGGGTGTGAGATGGGAGAAAGAAAGCAGATGTTGGGATGGAGAACGAGGGTAGCGAGAGAGAGCGAGAGAGGAGAAGCAGAGATAGGAAATGGTTTGGATTTTTGACAGATGGCTCCGAAAGCCATACGGAAATCCCCCGAACCTCCAAACCTCCCCAGTCCAATTTCCCAAGCAGTTGTGAAACTCTCTGATGAACCTTTGCTGCTTCTCTGTCCCATCACACCCTCGACCCATCCCTCTTTGTCCCCCTCGTCTCTATCTCTCTTTAATCTGTTTTCGGTTTTTGAAGAAACACTAGAAACATGACCCCGTGGCACTCGGATAAATATGAGAAACAGCAGGGCTGAAAGCACACATTAGCAGTGCTGAAGTAGCGCACACACACACAAAACTCTTACACACCAGTTGAAATATTTCCCTCGCTAGCACATGGCGGCCGTTAGGGGCTCTGGAATTCATAAGCAACACAGACAAGTACGTATTAAATCATGGTGGGGAGAGGTTTAACCTTCAGCTGGAATGCAAGGCCCTGGATAATCCACTGGCTGCACTATACTGCTGCTACAGCGGACACTCCACCCCTATATACTACACTTTGAGCCATCATTTCTATCAATTGTGATCACTTTATAAGAAGGCAAAGTAAAAGCTGAGGTCTGGAAACAGGAACAGCAGTATAAAGGAGTCTGGTGGGACAAACACTGGCTGTAAACAAGACAACCATCTAGCCAGACTACCGACAGTACCACAAGTACAGCAGGTTTTTTCCTCCAAGCAAGTACTAATGTGGGGGTTTCATAACTTTACTTGAAGTTCAGTTTACTTCTCATTGTGCGTGCTACTCACCCTGTGAAAACAGTTGTATAAATGTCCTCTGTGGCTGCAGAGAGCCCTGCAAAGTCTGAGAAAATAACCTTGATGATGTCATCTCAGTTTTGGCTTTACTGGGTTTTTTTAACAAGAAGCCTGCGCTTCAAACTGGGATCATGGATGTGTGCTGGGAAAGGGAAACCTAATGAAAGATATTATTGAGCTGCATTGTGGGAAATGTAGGATTCAGCATTTTTGGAGCTTTCTATGTTGTAAAAGTCAAGGTAATTTGGCCGCTGCTGCTTCCAGTACCTCTAGTCCAATATTGAGGCTCAGTACCAGGACACCCCTTGCCCCTACTGCTCAGACCCTACCCCTCTGATTTGTGGGTTTACATATATGTCTAAAGTGTCCTAATTCTTGTTGGAACAGAGTGTTAGGGCTCCTCCAAACTGAGGTTTTTCAGTGACACACTTCAAAGAGTGTTAACCCTCATATGGTCCTTTTCTTTATAGCAAAACCCTTTTTAGACAGGAATTGTGCAAATTTGCAGGAAAGCTCAATCAGTCTTCCTTCAGCATTGGCAGTATAAAAACAAAATCGGGGAGTGCAGCAAAAAAAGCCTAAGAAAAGCCTACCTACTTTTGTTTATACAGAATGCGGCTTTTTCACGTAACCAGTGACGTGGGAGGGAAGCCGTGGCTGGTCAGTCCTTCGGCGACTCTCTCGTAAGACGGCCCGTTCTTCACCGTCCCCGTCATCTGACGGTTAATGGCCTCTTCGTTTGCGAGGACAAGGAGGGCGCACAATTCCTTGTCTCCCCAGTTGCTCATCTTTACAGTGTCTGTCAGGTTTGTGTTTCCCTCTTGCTACTAGCTGCTCGCTAATTCCTGCTATCAGCTGTTTCCTGTTTATCCACCACCAGTGGCTCGCACGTGCAGCGTCATCAACAGCTCCTCCCACAAGTCATCAACAGCCCCTCCCGTTGTGGAAGGCCGCCTCGGTCTGTTTAAACTAAAAGGGTTCCGTCAATATGACTACCCTACGAGGTGGAAAATTGGGCACCTCGGATCAACTCGCCAATCCGGCTCTGTGTGTCTAAACACTCGCAGCTTGCCGGCAATACGACCCAACATTTGCGGAAAATAGGCAGTGTAAAAGAGGCTAAACATAACAAAAAAGTCACTAGCTAGTAGTATACTTAAGTCTTGGTAGCTAACTACTTAGCCAGCCAACATTACATCATTATTGCTAGTTTGTGTATGACAGCCCTACATTTTCACATATTTCCATGTCACTTTCCCCACTTTGATGGCATAAGACGCCCGAAATTCGACTGAGGCCCAGCAGCAAAGTTGCTGCGCTTGTTACCGCGCCTAAAAACCGGCAGGGTACGAGCACAGGTTGCTATTGTTTACCTACAGAGTGCTGCTAGTGGCCTGGTAATGAAGCAATGTCCTTTTTTATTTGATGACTTGTTTGATTGATTGATAGTGTGAAGTCAAGTTGTCAATGAATCGTGAGTGTCCATGCTTTCCTGTCTCAATTATATAAATGCCATCTATGCCTGCTGATGACATATCAGGGTCTTGAAGGGTTGTCCCATTTTATAGGGGAAGCCCACTACCACTACCTTGAAACTCTGGTCTGAGGAGCAAAGAGACACTCATAAACTGGGGTAGGGGTAAAAATAAGAAATGAGATTGGGCCTAAATCTCTGGAGTACTCAATTAAAACCTGCCTGATTGTCTAACTGCTCGCATCATGTTGTACAGAACCAGAAATTCCCTTTCTATAAATATTAGTATTCTATCTGATTGCCCACATGTTCGCTTTCAGTTGAGTGGGATTCTGTATATTTTTCTTTTCTCTAAACTGTGTTGCATGCGGACATTTTTAGCATGGGCGGGCCCAATGGGAAACAAACCACACTCTCAACCAGTCTGAGTGTAGCGCTCTGCTCATTTCTGCTATATCTGGATTAATTTGTCTAATTTTGTCATTTTCCAAACCTTTACTTGCTTAATGGTTTGATTTACAAGACCCAAATACAGTTGTTTAGCTTTAAGATAGAGCCACAAGGACAAATACAGCCTACTTCTGCAGCATTTAGGACTTTTAATAGATCATGGGTGACTGCACTCAGCTTTGGCTGCAGCGGAAAGGGAGTTGCGTGTCTTCAAGAGGAGGGGGGGTCAAGAGATACCCCATCAAACAGGAAGCACCCGATCCCGATGCGAAGTATGGTTTACATCCAAATTCATGTGTTGTCACAGCTTCCCCAAACACAGACTGTACATGACTTCCCTTAAATGCACTTGAAGGATGACAAGATGATGTAGTCGGAGGCTCGAGCTTTGGCTTTACTTTATGGGACACTTGAAAGTAGCTGCGCAAGCAAACCCGCGTCAAGAATAGCAAACGAGTAGAGCATAGTTCCGGAGTCAATCACAGATGTGGTTCGTCACAGTTAACAAGTCACATACATGTCGGGGTCTTGCAAAGCTGATGCTGTCTGGAGTGTGCCGAAGCAGTAATCCCACCAATCTGGAGCTAAAACTTATGTAACCGTACATGCTCCCACCTTTTGGCATGGTGATCTGACACCCCAGATCATAGTCCTGGTGTAAACGGGTGTAGGCCACTTCCTGCAGCCTGGCCCTCTCCAGCTCCGACAGGCTCTGGATCGGGACTGGCATCAGACGCACGCTCCGCCCCGACAGGCTGCTCCAGGTGAAATCACCCTGAGGGAGACAAAAGCTAACACCATCAGAACATGTAACAGATAGATAGAATATAATATATAGTGAGGTTTCTTGTCACAGGATGAACTCCCCCTCACAGTACATTAATTTTCCCTGGACTTGATGCATGTGAAACAGAGTAAACCCTTGGCCTCTGCATTCTTTGAGTAGTACAAAGTATTGGAAAGAATTTTTTAATGTGACTCTCATGGCTGATGAGCTTGGGAGTGGATTATATTAGAAAACATGTCGTACAACCGACAGTTGCAGTCCTTCAAAACACAAATCAAATCTGAAAAGTCGCCAACATGTGCGCAGTATGTTACTTTTACAACAGCAGACCATGAGCCAAACTTAATGTATAAAGTTGAAGTAGCCTCCACAGACAGATAAACAGAGACAGCAATGTGCGTCGGAAAAATGGAGCAAGTGAGGACATGGAGTGGCCTTGCGCTGATGGCTTTACAATATGCCCTCCACGCACAGTATTAAGGATGCATGGCACATGTGGAGGAGGAGATGTGGTTACTATGGGGGCCAGAGTGTATGGAGCAGTCTGAGTCATCGCAGCTCCAGCTGTAGACAGGTTTACTTTGCTAAATCTGTGGTAAAGGTGGAGTTGAATTATAATGAATTGCTGGAAGCCCGGAGAGCGCTTTGGCTTTGATGAACATTTTGAGTCATCTGCATCTCTGGTCATGCATTCCTCTGTGTCTACTGAGAGAAGAGGTCAGGAAGAGGGAGAGGTTAAGACAGAGGGGGGAAGAGAAAGAGACATTGCTGCAATTTATCTAATGCCTTATCCAGACAGAGGGCTTACAAGTGTACTCTAATGTGTCTGTGTTTATACAGTCTTTATTTTGTGCTGCTGCAAGTGGAGATAAACCATTTTACATCAGTTTATATCTTTAAAAAAAATAGAATTTCTGCATGAGTGATGTTTTCTCTTCACGGCCTCTAGAAAAATGGGTTTCTCTGAGGCCTCGTCCACACGTACATGGGTATATTTATAACAAAACTCTTCCTATGAGTTTTGGCCTTTCGTCCACAAGCAAGCAGGCATTTTAGGTCACTGAATACTTGATGCCAGTATCAACACCAGTGCCCTTAAAGAGATACCAATACCAGTAGAGCACTTCGTTCAATAGTTGATTCCAAAATCTGGACTGGATATCTGGCATGCTAGAAAACTGGAGAAGTGTGACACGACTGACAAAGAGTCTCAGCCAATGAGAGGCAGGATATGTCCCACGTCAGTACACAGGAGGACGGAGGAAATGTGAGGAGGACAAGCCGCAGGGTTGCCAGGTCTGCTTCTTAGCTGTGACTTTGGGCTTGTTTTTTAGGAAAGTCACTTACAAATATTGGTAGTCACGGGTTGCATTTTTCTGGGCTTGATTCTAAAGTGGAGTTGCTTATTTGGGTTTGCTCTCGAAACATCGCCTTTTTCTTTATATATCTGTCGCTTCTTTTGGGCTTGTTTCCATAGCCCTGGTTGCTTGTTTCTCTCCCAAGATCTGGCAACACTGACAAGCCGGCAAGGTTTCATGAGTCGAGCTGTGTCGGTGTTGCCATGGGTTTTGGGACTGTTTAACAGCTTGTTGTTGGATGTTAGCAGCTCCTTGAACTGACCGTTATGGCAGCAACAGAAAGTTTGTTGATCTGCCAGGTAGCTTGGACTGTCTGGGATCAGACCCCAGTGCAAAAAAAAGTTTCAAATGCAGGCATTGTTTGATTGGAGATGTTTTACTGCTGCTTGGGACGGGGTTATTTCGATATCCAGTCCTACTGAAAACTGATCTTTTGTCAAATTCTGTCCAGACTGTGTGCCTTTTTCTCCTTCATGAGGTGTCAATGGTGAATGTAACCAAAATAGTGCCGCTTCTAACCTTGCTAATCAAACCTTTTACATGTTTTTCACTTAAATGTACAGTTACTCTTGCACTATATTGAGTAACAGAGGTGTCAGGATGCATTTCAAAGGTCACTGCTGCAGGTAGCCTTCCGGTAATAGCTTTTTTCAGGCTTCTGATTGGCCAACATCATCTTCTTTGCATTGCTGTAGGGTTAGGGTTATATCAGCGCCATCTGGTTTTGCATGCTCTTGATGGCACTTCAAATTACCTGACCACAAATCACACTTTCAACATACCCGTGTCCGTACCCGTGACTTTACGTCTCTTTGCTTTTCATGATCTGGCCCCTATCAACAATATTTTCTTGAAGTCATTCCCCCTGCTGTCAGCTTTCTTGTTATTTGACCTCACTCAGTGCGGTGAAGCAACAGAGCCATCACTCAGCCATGGAGGGAAAACAAGATGTAGACACAGGCAACCTGGAGAGCCACCTGAGTGTGTGTGCATGTGCCTGTGTCACGAGTACAGCGCAAAGCCAGCTGCACGTTGCCCCCTTTAATAGAGCATCTTATCCAGCACAGCTGTTTGTGTGTATGCCATTCCTTATCGCTGGCTGAGGAAACCCTTTTTCCTCCCGCTTGACCTCACACACAGCTTGAGGAGGGCACACACACATGCTTGTACACACACACGCACACACACACACACTGCAAAAGAAAAGACAAACAGTTGGAAAAGTAAAATAAGAGGCCTCTCCTCGGTCGAGCTGGTTCTGCCCAGCAGGATTTCTGAAGGGGATGGATGAGCTCCAGTTCTTAAGTGTCAACCTATGAAACCCGTGGAATGCTGACAGAAGAGCGAAGGGGGCCAGACTAAATCCTGGTATCACTGCTGGACTCTGGTAACAATGAGCTGAATGCCTGTGTGACCTGCAGGAGCACACATTCAGATTTACAAACCGAGACGTTCCAAAGCCAACCCGCACTTTAACTTCTGACAAAGTAGATTCTTGTTGAATAGTGATCATGTTATACTCTTGTTCTCGTGTATGATTTGAAGGGCTTACACCACATCTGGAACCACTGTCACTATAGCACCGATATATTTCTTCACTAAATATTCATTTTAAACTTTACCTATGATGTTTTTAAAAGTGCACTTAGACTTGTCTTTATACACCGCATTTCAGTCTCATTTCTCTCTGTAGTGGCTTGCAACCCATCTAGCAAGCAGTGCATATCAATTGTGTTCAAAGCAGAGCTGTTGCACGTGTCAATTGTGCGGGTTCACACATTGAAATCGGCAGTACACTACAATGTGGTAGTTGTTGCAAGGCTTCTCTACACTGCCAAGACAACCGAATTGCCACAACAGTTGGCATTGTAAGGTTAATCCAATCATGGTCTGTTCATACGTTATTATTTTGCGAATAAGTCGAGATTTTACATTCCTTTAACTTTCGAAAACACAGTGGGTAAAGTGTGGTTAGGTTTAAGCACAAAACCACTAGGTTATGATAAGGAAAAGATCATGTTTTGGCACAAACACCTGCTAGAAAAGCAGTGATTTCAAGGTACAACCACTTTTCCTGGAAATATCTTGGCAGGAAACGCAGCAATGTCTTCATAAAAAACAACTGCTTTTCGAGGGCACAGTCCCTGGGGGATACACAGCGATGCATCACCAAAAAACAACCAATTTTTTTATTTGCTGGTCTTGAAGAGTGTCATGTTATCCACCACCCCCGACACCACCCGGTGACAAAGACAGCTACTCTTTAGAAACGTATATACATATTATGATATGTATGAAATGTGCAAATGTTAACGATGCCAGCAGGAAATGGAAATGCAGCAATGTTTTGGTAAAAAGACTAGAAACACAACAAGGGGCTGCTAAATAATGTCCACATTTGTTTGGCTATAAAGCCGCTGGAAACACAGCCATGACTCGCTAAAAAAACAGCTGGTTTTGTTTGTTATTGCTCTCGAAGAGGGTTCTGCAACTTGGCAGGCAGCACACCAAGGTGACCATCTATCATCCCCTCCACCTCCTGATGACAAAGTCAGCTCATGTAATACGTCACTACAGCGCCAACATTTTCTTCTAGCAACTGGGCTGGCCAGGAACAACATTCTGACAGGGATATACAGATGTTTCTTTTTGACCTAAAAGTATCTCAAGTATAAAAACACCCACCATGTGTTATTGTTTGACTTGCAGAATGAATAGAACTTTCTCAGAGGCTGCTAATACCCCCAAATCTCAGAAATCTCCGGAAAAAAATGTATTAGCTACGACCCTGTTCAACACCACAGAAACAAAGGAAGAAGCCTTTGTCTATGTAGAGCCTCAGAGTGACAAAAATTACCCAAAGATGAAGATGAATATTGTGCTAGATTCAAACGTGTTCCAGAGTGTGTGGAAAGTTACCGATTTTATCTTTAAATAAACCCTTTTCCACTTCAGCACTCCATTTAATGGAACAAAAAACACCGATTTTGGATGTGTTTTGGCCTCCAAGCACGTGGAGCCGACGGCCAAGTTTACCTCGTCAGACGTCCAAGCCTGGCCTTAACAGCAGCAGACACAAACACAGAAGCTGATTGCCATGGTGATAAGTCATCTGAAGTTCATGATGAAAAATTTTAAGAGTAGAGCTTCATGTTTTTTCTCATCTTCCCCGGTAAGAAAGCTGCTCTTATAACTCTTGAAATGACGATAGTAAGTAGCTGTTATAAACCATAGTAAATGCTAATTAGTTTGGCTCTATCAGTAGAGTTAACACAGATGACATAACCAGTCTCGTAATGTCATTGCTCAGATAGACATCTCACAAATGTCATGACACAGTGCACCGTAACGCCGAATGCCTTTGGAACATGCAACCAAAGCATTCATTACCTCGGGACTCAGTGTGACGTAGGTGCTTAGTGAGATGTAACACTGTTTGAATAGCCTGTAAAGAGACAAATTTGCCATGCAGCTACTGTCACAGTCCTTTACCTCCTGATGTTTGTCTCCAAAATATAGCTGCTGGTTGCTATGCCTTTACACAATCTGCTTTCCCTCTGTATTTATTAGACCTATCGAAGCCCCCACAGATGTTGTTTGCTGGAATGGCTGAGCAGATCTAATCAGATAATCCCAACTTTAACAAATGGCATTTTCTGCCGGTTCGCTGCACTTAATGCAATTTTGCATTAGCAGAAATAAACCGCAATAAATCATAAATATGCTTTGCAGGGGAAGAGGGAAACAAAAGGATTAGACACGTGGGGTCAAAGAATGCAAAGAGTGATTTAGGCATGCAGTTCGTCAAAGCCAAACAAAAGCTTGGTGAGACGTGAAGAGGTGTTTATTAAATGCTGCTTACTAGGGGGGCTTACAGTAAAGTGTTATGTATATGTAAAGCCTCAGTGCAAAGCTTCTAGTGTTGTCACTGTTGCTTTGTGCTCACATCTGACAGATGTTACACTGGAAAGATTAATGACTTTGCTGACTGGACTGGCACCGTGACATTGGATGACTAATGCCGTTTGGCCATACAGTGCACTGCAGCATGTGGTTTCTGTTCTATTTTCGACAAAGGGACAATGGCACAAAAAAGCCACGGGCAAAGGAAAATGTCAGTTTCCATGGCAACGCATACACAGAAAATCAAAAAGGGCCGGGAAGTGAGAGAAGTATTACTATGGTAACGCACCTGGAGCACACACACGCAGGCACTTATTGCTGTGATGCACTGACTCAGTAATTTCCGAGTTAAGGTGAACAACATCATAGTGACGATCATCTTCCTCTCCTTTTTAACATTAATAATGTTCTTCATCACAGTTACACTGCATGTGTCTATGCTTGTGTATCAGAGCCACTTGGTGACTTTCCTCTCTGAATCATTATTTTCCTGATGACTTATTGACAGCACCATGCCATACTATAGCTAATAATAAACAACACTGCTGCCCCCCCCCCCCCCAATTTCCCGCTCAATATCCCATAAAGTGGAGTCATCAGTGTGACCGTGAGTCACACACACACACACACACACACACACACACATTGACAAACTTGTGATATTATTGGTCCCCATCTGGTCATACGCATGTGACCGACGGATGGAAGAGGGAGTAAGAGAAAACCATCCCTTCTCCTCAGATTAACATATGCATACACACGCTGCCTTCAAATGCTGTTGGACATTTCCTCATCACAACCAAATAAATAGAGACCATGTAGCAAATCCTCTTTTCAAGAAAAAAAAAAGTATGCGATAAAGCCTTTAATCCACTGGCTCAAGCAATAAACAGGGTGAAAATCCTGCAAGACTCCAATGAGTTTTGACCTTAAAGATAGCTCGTAGGACAAATGCCAAGGCTGTGAGTTCAGGCTTTTCAGTGTGTGTCAATGTGAGCCTTTTTTTTTAATTTTGATATACTGCAGCAGGTTTTCACATAAAGCAATCCATTGCTGTGGTACTATATGGTGACAGTGGCAGATGCATTGATCTGACTTTTTCTTCTAGTACTTAAAGAGGACCTAGTATGGTCGTTTTCAGTTTCGTACTTGGATCATTGCAGGTGGGGATTAACTGTAACGTAGTATAGCAGCACTTGCTACCATGAAAAATAACCAGTAAAAGCTTCTAGAACCAAAATCTTTACAACCGCACATGTTCCAAAAGAAATATGATCCGAAATCAGGGAGAAATTAAAAACATCCCTTGTTCCCCTGAACATCCCTGATGTTAGCATGTAGCTACATGTAGCAGTGTATTGAAAAATCCCCAGTAAAAGCTTTGAAACCAAAATCTTCACAACTGGACATGGTTCAACAGGAATCTGATCTGAAATTGGGGAGAAACTGACAACATCAGCAACCAGTATCACATGTTTCCCTGATGTTAGCATGCAGCTAAAAGTAGCAGTGTACTTGCAGCCAGGGAATGACTTTAATGGAGTATAAAGACACTTTCTACCATGAAAAATCCCTGGTAAAAGCTTTGAAACCAAAATCTTTACAACCGCACATGTTCCAGCAGGACTCTGATCTGAAATTGGGGAGAAATTAACAACATTGGCAACCAGGATTAAATGTTTCCCTGATGTTAGCGTGTAGCTAAAAGTAGCAGTGTACTTGCAGCCAGGGAATGACTTTAATGGAGTATAACAACACTTTCTACCACAAAGCAAAACTCAGCTAAAGCTTTGAAACCAAAATCTCTACAACCAGACACCTTCCAGCAGGAATCTGATCTGAAATTGGGGAGAAATTGACAACATTGGCAACCAATATTACATGCTTCCCTGACGTTAGCATTGCAGCTAAAAGTAGCAGTGTACTTGAGGCCAGCGAATGACTTCAATGGAGTATAATGACACTTTCTACCGCAAAGCAAAACTCAGTTAAAGCTATTGAAACCCAAATCCTTACAACTAATCTGAAATTGGGGAGAGATTGACAACATCAGCAACCAATATCACATGTTTCCCTGACGTTAGCATGCAGCTAAAAGTAGCAGTGTACATGCAGCCAGGGGAATGACTTTAATGGAGTATAACAACACTTTCTATCAAAAAAAAATCTCTGGTTAAAGCTTTGAAACAAAAATCTTTACAACAACACATGTTCCAGCAGAATTCTGATCTTAATTTGGGGAGAAATCAACAACACTGGCAACCAGGATTAAATGTTTCCCTGATGTGTAGCTACATGAAGCAGTGCAGGCTGTAACGTAAACACTTGGGGTAACGTCACTGGAGCAGATAACCGTGAATGAAATCTCACATGAACTGACGTAAGCTTGTCTTGTAAAGTATTCATAACTCTCCACGGACTCAGGTTTGTGCTCGCAGGAATTACTCTGACATGCATTTACCTCATTATTAAGAATTGCAGATGACAGATCTAACAGTGGGAGGAAAACACAGGTATTGACTTATGGCATGGACGCTAGAGTGTCTCTGACTTCCAAATGTGTCTTCTACTACCACATCTGTGATGGCACAGTCATGCCAGCTGGCTTCGTATGAATTACAGTCAGACGTGTGTGATGATATTCCAGGAAGGTACTAGAGGCCCAGGAAAGGATCACCTTTAGTGACTTCAGACACTTAAGGAACATTCCAAAATTCTTCACATCGCACTTATGGTTTGTTTTCTTCCCCTTTTGTGCTGCAGCTGGATTTAGAGTTTCTGTGCCACAACACTGATCCAGAGGAATGCACAAGTATTTTTCAACACATTTTTTTTATGTCCTTTATAGGTTTGCTCCATGCATGTAATAGATTGCTTTCACTGACCTGAAACCTCCTCAAGGTCTACATCTGCTTGTAATTAGTGACCACCCTCAACTGTCAGCCAGTGCAGTTGCCGTGTGTATGTGTGTGTACATGTTTGTGCATGCATCTGTGACACAGTTAACGATTAATAGGCTTTTCCACCTGTTTTGGGTTGTCTTTGACAGTGCCTGAGGTGAAACCAAATTATGGATCCAGATTACACAACTTGCATAACCCAGTGCGAAAGCAATCCAGCAGGATCGGGCTCATTGTTGGTTGTAAAATGTGGGGTTATCAGCCTTCAGTGTGGGAGGTCATGCAGGTGGAGTATTATGTGAGGCTGTTATGGTTGTAAATGCAATTATCATACCACCAATTCCAGTGCCAAGAAAAGGGCAGCTGCTGTGAGTTAGACATCACTGGTTGTGTCTATCTGCAGCTACGCCTGGACAATGTATCTGTAATACATCAATATTGTGAAATGTGACTAGATAGATTGGCTGCATGACTAGAGAGCACGATAATTTGAAACATTCAAATGGTGCTCACGTCAAGACAGCCAATCAAGCTGCAGACAAATTGGTCACATATAGTGGGCATGCAGCGTTATGTGTGCGACCCACTTTCTGGAGATTTAAAAAGCAGTTAGCAGTTAGCAGCTAACTCAGAGGGAGAACAGTGGCCAGAAATGTCCACAAATTGGGAAAACAATGAGGTCTAGGAGCTCCTTATCCTCTGATCAGAGGACGAGATCAGCTGTGATATACATTTTGGGATGTTTCTTTTGGCCGGGGTTAAAAGGGGATGCCATGTTTGCCAGATGACGGGTAAACCAAAGCAGACGTTTTCGCAATATCTGCTCTATCCAAATCCTCTTGACTGTTGGAGCATGTCATTGTTGGCTGTGTTGGTCTTTAACCTGGTAACAAGTTCCTTTTGACTAAAATGTGCTCTGTGACTCCATTCCCAGAAGTCATTCCCATGCGTAAAATCACAGCCTCCGCGGTTATAAAAGAATCAGTGACATTTTTCTCTCTATTCAGGCTTCCGAAAGTCATACAGACTGACCAGGGGTCAAATTTCATGTCGCAAGTTTTTGCACGTCATGAAACAGCTTGACATCACTCATTGCTGGTCGAGTGCATATCAACCAGGCAGTCAGGGGGCGGTTAAACGCTTTCACCAGACAAAATCCATGCTTTGCGCTTACTGTTGCCCCCTGTTGTTGGACCTTCCAGCACTGTTGTCCAAGGACAACTGAAAAATTCTGACATGTCGTCTAAACTTGATAAATGTTTTCCGCATTGTGTGGTCAGTTCAATTAAATCTCAACGTGTCTCTGTTTTCAGATGCGCCGACTCGAAGCGATGTATTGCACCAGGCCATCGGGGATAGCACGAACCTTCGCCCAGCAGGTAAACAGTGGGAGGAGGGGAGTGTTTCTCGCTCTAATAAGTCGGGGAAGCACACAAAAACTTTGCTGCACTTTGATTCAGACTAATGTGTAACTACTGTCATTAGAACAGCATTGACTTTTGGTTTTACAAAGGGAACGAACTATAACCTCCCTGGTGAAAGTTGGGTTTTGTTTGACCCATTCACCTCCACTCCCTCCCGCTTTTACAGAGACTTTACCTCTCTTTACACGACATCAGTTGCACTCCATGTGAAGTATTGCCACAGATGGGTTTACATTAAAGTTAGCTGAAAGCTTGGTGCATTTCATAAAGACACCAAAGGGTGCCTTTGCCGTCAATATCACATGCCAAAGGGAGTAAGAAAGCGTCAATATATGATGCCTCGGGAATGAGAACAAGCTTGGGGAGACCGAAATCCAAGTATTTTTTCTTGCTGTGTGGCAATTAAAGCAATATTTACATTATTACATACATAGGATCTGCCAAGAGTACGGCTGAGTATATTGTCATAAAACACACCTCCATAAAATCAGTAGAGAAAAAGTACACTCACAAATTAGCCAAGTTACACAATTCCCAGCCAGTTTCCTTCCCAGCATGCAGCAGAGGACTATCAGTCCAAGGTTTTCATCAGAGAATCACATTCTGACAACAAAAGTAATGCTTTGCTTTGGCTTATTGTGGTGGGAATTTGTCTTATTTTCTAAGAGGAACCAAAATTGCAAAACTTGGCTGAGCATAACTGCCAAAACATTTGTGTTGATGTCCACCCTTGATAGTCTTGCAAAACTTATTCCAGCAATGCCGGCTATGGAAGTACTTTTTTTGATTTGCTGTGGGTCACATTATTCACCTGCCAGCAGAAGACATGCATCTTTAACTTAGTTTTGTAATTCTGATTTGCAATGAATGTCAAAATATTAAAATGTTTCTGGCTGTGGGGGAGCCACCGCACATTACTGAGGAAATACAGGATTCAGCAATTAGCACAAGCACTAATATGTGGGTATCATCTTTCTCAGCATATTGATTTTAGTCTGCCTTTGCATTTAATGAGGGCTTTCTGGCTCAGTCGCAAGAATGAGCAACTCGCGGAGTGTGTGCTCCAAATAGCCCCCCCCCCAATCACTGGCAGGCACATCTAAAGCCTCGGGCGAACTTCAAACATTTTAAAGACAGATTAATATGAAGGGCCCGCAGCAATAATGAGGCCCGACCTTGAAGACTTGGGATCTTGCGTAATGGTTACGTAAGCTGCAAAAGCAAAGAAAATCAGGTATTGTATCAACACTACAGTTGATACAGAAGGAGAAGTTGAGGTAATGTGGTGTGTGTGTGTGTGTGTGTGTGTGTGTGGTATTGGCTCAAAGCAATGTGTGGATGGCAGGGCGACCACATATTACATCCAAAAAAAATCAGTCAGCTGTCGTTGGCAGACTGGGTTTATGTCAGAGACGTTATACTCCTGTTTGCAACACTGAACTTTATGCATATTAACACCAAGTATTTAGACAGCGTGTTTGTGTGCATATCTGCGCCGGAGAACAAATTTGAGACATCTGAAGTCTGTGTACAGGCTCTACTAACCTTCTCCCCAATTCTGGCCAAAATTACAACTCCTATTTGTGTCTCTTAGAAGTTGTCCTAACTTTCCATGGCATATTGGTCATACTGTGTTTGGTCTTTTGTCTCTGTGTTGCTGCATCTTGTCTTTCCACCAGTGATGCTCCACAGCTCTGTCGGTATACGTGTGAATTGTGGGAAGTGAAAATTCACAGCTCAAGTGTGAAGATCCACATTTAAATGTCCATAAAAATGCAGCTCCTGCCTGATAAGAACTTGTCATTTCTCCATGAACAATGTCTTGAATAACACTAAACATGGTCCTGACGAGTGACATGCTAGTGAGGTGAAGTACAGCTGAGTTCAACATGCTGGCAATTGGTCCTCACCCCTACTTTGCCTTGCAAACCATTGATTTGTTTGTAGGGCGTGATTGGAAACATTCAGATTGCTTGGGAGGGTCCAGGAGCTGGACCACAAAATTCACTGTTTCAATTCTCTCTACATCCTGCTTTGTCTCCTTTCTGGTCTTTCTTCTGTATCCAAGGTAATTTGAGTGAGGTGGTTTCAAAATCCCCATTTTTGTCCGTCAGAATTTTGACAGTCTCACACAGCTAGACCTATCTCTACACTTTATTGCAGTGCCAGCACTATCTGAACCTACCATAATTCTGTACTGAAGAAAAGAAAAATGTTCTGGGTTGTTGTATGTCTTTGGGCAGCACTAAGCCCAGGATGCAGCCATGGTGTCCTTGCACAATAGCATCATGAAGGAACTTGTTTTGGTTGAATATTGGCACATAGGAAGGTGAGCCCTGGCAGTAAAATGGCTGAATCCCTGCAACATTTAACACCACATAAAACATTAAAAGACATATGTCAACTTTGTGCTACAACTTTTACTGACAAAAAAAAAAGATAAATATGATTTGACCATTGGTTCTCTAGAGGTAAAGCCTGTCTATAATTTAACTATAGAGGAGCTCATTGGACTTGGTAAAGTCACAGATGATTTCATAGCTGTATGTGGCTCCTGCAAGACGTGATTAAACTGACGGAAGCCACTGAGAAGTAAAATGGTTAGAGACATTGGAGACCCTTATTGCAAGATCCAAATCTTCGTCAAAACTAGCCATTTTCAGTTTGTAGGTTGCTAGCTCAAAGGCTGTTGTTTTACATAGCGACAGGGATTTTAAAAATGGTCCTACTGGTTAAAGTATGACACTCTAGGTAGCCGTCTAGCGTCACTTTTGGATGCTCAGGAACAGTGGGTAAATTTATTCTTGTTACATGCACTGTCTTTTCAAAATAAACTTCCATTTTGACAGGTAATGTGCAATTTCTGCTTCTTAAATGCAGATATTCTCTTTAAAAACAAAAAAAAACAACTAAAAATGTAGATTAAAAAAATCATTTCTACATTACTTGCTTAGGTTTCAGCAACAAAAGCATGTGGTTAGATTTAGCAAAAAAATGATGCTAACATACTATGCTTCATATGCTAGCACACTGCATTGTTATGAAAACAGTCTCCCAGGTGAAAGTCCCGAGTTTGTTTGACCAATCCACTCCCTTCCCACCTGTCCTATGCAAACTTTCTCGCTCTTTATACTATGGCTGTTGTTCAGAGCGTGAGAAGATGTTGCCACTTCTGGGGTGCCTCAGTGCGTTGGCATCTGAAGCCAAGGGCCACTGACTAGGTGTCAGTATTTGACATGTTGGGAGTGAGACTGGGTTGATGGTCTATATCCTGTGGGTCAGACTACTGGCTCCATAATGAAGATGAGACTGCGTAAAGAAATGGCCTGGTAATCTTTTCTGCGCTGGGGTATTAAGACAATACGACTGAATATTAATTCCAGATTTGGCAAGAACGAGTGAGTGAAAATACATTATGTCATAAAGGTTTTTAGCAGTTGTTTTAGGGTTAAATTAACAAACATGTACACAAATGAAGGAAATAGAATCAATGACTTGTGTGCTCCCACGTCTGCTTCCTTGCCCGTATCTATTACCCATTGTCCTCCTCGGCTAATACGCCCTCCTTCATCTTGTTGGACACAAACACAGACACACATGAATCAAGCCCTATTCAACTGTATACAAGTCTATAAATTCCCCTCCTTTCTCCCTCTTACCAGACTAGCCGGCTGAGCTAATGAAGCTGGTTAATCATTACTAATCCTGTATGGAGAGTAGAGCACTTTACCGATTGTTGTGTGTGTGCAGATTGGAAGGTGGTCTGGGGGATCATAGCATAAATAAGTAGAAAAATGTGTTGCGTGCTCCACTTGAACTGAGACAAACTGAGTGTGGCCTGATGGCAGCAGTGGAGACGGTCCGAGTAATCAGCACTCAGCCCTTGACCGGCATGCATGTGTATGTTTATGCGAGTTCCTCCAGGCCTCCATCTGTGTTATGGAGTGATTTGAAACTCAAATTAAGGTCACAACTCAGCAGTAGCCCGAACCACTGCCAAACAGGACTGAGCAGATGACAATTGCAGTCTTTCAACCAGCAGAGGTGAGCAAGATTTTCCTCACCAGACACTTACAGCTGGGAATTGGAAGGGATATTTGAAGGGAAAAACAAGTGCCTGAGTGTTTTATTCCTTTATTCATCTTGTCATCACTCAGTGCAACTTGCTGCAACCCAATTGGCAGAATAACTGTACACCAAGGATACATTACATTTGTATGTTAATATGTAGTGGATATTGAAACTTTACTTTTCTTTATGTTTCAACAATGCTTTGGTTAAGGTTTAGGAACAAAACCATTTTATCTATAGTTTGGAAAATATCATGTTTTGGCCTAAAATAGCCAGTTTTCGTTGGCACAACCCCAGCTGGAAACACAGTGAAAACAACCGCTTTCTTGGTACTATCCCATGGGGAAACACGATGACGTCTCAGTGACACACAGCAGCTTTTTGTGGCACTATCCCCAGTGGATACATAGCAAAGACTTGCTAAAAACACCAACATTTGGTGCCTAAAAAACTGCTGGAAAAGCAGTGACGACTCACCTAAAAACAACCAGTTTATTGTTTGTTGGTCTCAGAAAGCTTGGCCACCATCCCCTCCACCTCTAGATGAAGAAACACACAATACCAACATTTTCTTCTGGTGACAGGGCTGAGTAAAACTCCAGTCATTACGAACAAAAAAAAAAAAACAATCAATGAAACTATACAGTGATGTAATGACTGGATCGTTTTTCTCTTTGTGTCCATTGCATGCAATACACAGAATTCCAAAACTGATTGGATGGAAAGATGGAAAGAATGATTGCTACCCCACCCTCCACCCCTTCCAGATTCCCCTATTCTCCACGCAGGCACCCTGCAGGAGTCTACTGACAAAAATAGGATCCCTCAATAGCTTTCCAATTGTGCATGTGTGTGTTGTATCTAATTACTGGTCTTAGTTGTGGTTGCTGCATACTTCATGCATGCTGTAAATGTTACCAGGCATTAATACAGTCATAAAATTCTTAAATATTACAGGGTTAGAAAATAGTGAATTAAAGCCGTCACAAGTTTCCAGAGCCCAATTAACATATTCAGATTGCTGTCTGATCAACAGTCCAAAACCCAAATATATTCAGTTCGCTATTATGACACACAAAGAAACTAGCAATTATTTAAATTTAAGAGGCTGGAAAAAGTGAATTCTGGGGTTATTTTTGCTGTCAGTTCATTCAATGTCAGTGGACAGTCATTTAATTGATAATCGTCTCTGCTCCAAATTCAGTTGCAATGGACTAGAACTGTTGAATTCAGTATGCGCCCATTAACACAGATACATATACAGCGTGTCGTGTGTTTGTGTGCGTGCACTTTATCTGTCAATCAGTCAAAATGGTCGTGTAAGTAGCCCCATGGGAAGTGCTTTCCCATCGAACCCTTTGGAGTCGGAGCGCTCCACTATGGCAGCACCGTGAGAACGGGCTCACACACACACACATGCACACACATCACAGAAACCACTCCCAGAGAAATAATGTGCAACTCTATCAATCCTGGAATGTTAAATAGATAGACTCAAAGATTAGAACTGGCATCGCTGCCAAAAAGCCGTAACGCATTGGGCCTCTGAGTCATGCAGCAACTCGGCTTCTCTTACTCACCGCAACTGTGACAGTGCCACATACTTGGATACACACTTGCCGTGATGGTTCCCCAAGTTTCCCCGCTCAATAACACACACCTCCAAAACACTTTCTGAGTCACAGAACTTTCTGACAATCAAATGTCAGAACGGAAAATGTACATGCAAACACAGTCGCACTAGAGACTCAGACAACTTCTCAACGTCCCATTACTTCCTGCCGTGCAGACATACACATGACAGCTATGACGCTGGAAAACTGAGGGGAAGCCTTAAAAAGTGTGACCTCAACACTACAAATCAACTTAAGCTTGAAGGTTTCCAAAGGTCTAAGGAGATGTCCTACAGTGCATAATAAATCCAAGAACTTCTGGCAATTATTTACAAATTCCAAGCAACTCGTGGCATCAATCTGTCATCTCTGAAACAGCTGTTTTCTTCTCTGCTCGTCGAATTTCACGACAAACCGGATTTCACACAGTGTGGCTGCAGACGTTTCAGTTGACAGGCTGTTTTGCAACCGTAGACCAGGCCTTTCTCCTTGCCTAAGAAGATTTCCTCACTGAAAACGTCCATGCAAATAAACGTTGCACGGAGGATGAGTTGGTATTTTTTGAGGAAGTGGGGTTACAACTGGCATTTAAGATAAGTCTGACTCCTGACTGCACCATTTCAGGAGCACATGCGTGGGTTTTCGGAGAGTGCTCTGGTTTCCTCCCACAGTCCAAAGACATGCAGGACAGGTTGATCTAATCATCTCTATCCAGGTTGCCCTGCCTCTCACCCCTCCACAACCCTCAACGATAATTGGGTAAAACTGACGGATATGTGGATTCTTGAACTGATACATACAGGAACTTTGACTGTTTCATCATAGTCATTTGTTGTCATAGTTCTCAAACACCTCCTATTATACCAGATCAGAGTGTGAGTGCATTTACTTAACACCTCAGTCTTTATTTTTCATGGATGTAAGCGTGTGCAAGATTATACGTTGATCCTATTAGAGAATAGTTAGTTTATTTTTCACCCCAGTGGCAAGAACATGAGCCGACAAAAGTACAGCACATTCCCTTGGTTTTTTTCTCTCTGTGCTTCTTCCACCGTATCCATTTAACACAGTGGGATCAGAGCAAAGTCTCCATAAGAGACTTTATTTTCCACATGGGTGCCAGATCCACCCCTCCCACCCCCTCCTGCCAGTTAATCCTGAGTGGTAGTTAAAGAGCGGGGATTATAACCTGCTGGTCTGCTCCTCAGAATCCACATGATGTTGATGATGAAGATGACAGAGTTTAGGCAGAGCCGCAGTGACTTTATGGGACACGTGTCAGCGTTGACGCACAGCTTAAACGCAACGTGTGAACACGAGCAGCGCACATGTATGCTAAACTTGGATAAACATATATGTGGAAAGAAAATCTTTCACTTTTATAGACAGCTGACCTTTAGGAAAGCTGCGTCCTTGTTCTCTGTGTCTTGGGCGACACATGACATGAATGTGATCAGTGTGTTCCACTTTATTTGTGACCTCAGACATTTTAAGGGCCCCCTCTTATACCCCAGGGCACTTCCTGCAGGAGGAGGTGGAGCCTGAGCCGACTTTGTAGCTTCCGATGGAGATTGGGAGTCTTCCATGACTGGACTGGAATGTATGACCGGGCTGAGACACGGCAGATTTGCGCCCCTGGGGCCGCTGATGGCTGCATAATGTTCATGCTTGGTATTTGTAAATGCACATCATGGGCTTGCATCTGGCCAAAGGCTCTTGTCACTGACTATCTCACCTTACTTACAAAGTGATGTGAACCATTAAAAAACAATGACCCACTGCGTTCAAGAGCAAACCCCTTCAGAAGTGATTAAATTAGTGTTTAAACCACCGGCCTTGTTTCAGTCCAGGAAGTTTTAGCCAAGTGTGACTTCCTGGAGACCGACGCCACACCCGTCACTGCTCCACGATGCTTTGTTCTCTCTGCACACTGGATGTGACACAGCATGTGTGTATGTGCGCAGGCCTCCGTGCACGTGTAACACAGGTCACAGTTGGGTCAGCTGCTCTATTATTGATTTCCGGGCGGAAAGAGAATGGACACAGCGCTCCAGTGCTGCTGCCCTGCCCAGCACACCCACCAACCTTCAGCTGACCCAAAAGTGTGTGTGTGTGTGAACACATGCCAGTAAAGAACGCTGTAAAGTGTTGACAATCACCACTAGGTGTAGAACACTTTAAACAGAGGCTGATATGTGTTAATGGGGTGTTTAATTACAATGTTAAACGACTTATCACCTTCCCACTGGCACTGCTGCGGGAGAGCGGACGCAACTCAAACAAAGTCAGTTTCTCACTGGGTCTGTTAAGTGTAGGTTTGATTACTGGTGAGAGCTGGGAGACTAGATCCACAAAGCTTGTACCACATAGGTTTCAACAAGATTCAGCGCTGAGACATGATGACAACGAGCAACCAAAATTTGCTTCACAGTTCTTTACTGACACTTTGACGAATGATGAGTGAAAGTAAAAGTCTGGAGCTATAACCTCACAGGGAGGACGCATGTAACAGTTAAGGGACTGTACAAAAATAATTTCCAGAGTTTTTTAATCTACTTTTATTTAACAAATTCAAAACAATTAATTGCAAGGACAATAAAGCCCCCACAAAATCGTATCGTCATATGCTGAGGCTAGAAACATTAGCATGTTAACTATCGCAAAGACGGTTATTTTGCCGTTGGAACTTTGTGAGTTGTAATGGAGCCGATTTTTTTGACGCTACCTTTATTAAATGTTTCTGTTGTTCCCACCTTCATAGGAGTAAAGGAAACGTCTGATAGCCGCTAAAGGCTAATTTATGCAATGTAAAATGCTGTACGCTTATGCTGATGATAGCATGTTGTATTTGTGGGGAAAACATGTCAAGCAAAAGACAACTGTTTTGTCTGTGAACCTTGTGAGCTGTAATGGAGCTGCATGTTTTACTTTTGTTTCATATTGTCACGATTGAGTCATGCTTTATTTCTGTTTTGGCAGTGTAATTGCAGTGACTGATGCAGAGTCAATAAAATCTCACTCCGACCTCGTCACATATTGACATGCTTGGTCATGGACTTTCCATGTCCATGTACGACGTGCAAGGTTCCCTGGGTGTGTTGGCTGTTGACGTTCTGGGACGCCGTATTCACGAATTGACTTTCTTTTTCCTCCACCAATCACACATGGTTGGGTTAAGGCAACAAAAGCAAGTGGTTAGGTTTAGGACAAAATAACAGGGTCTGGCTTTAGAATCTTACGAGAATACTTACGAATACTGCTCTCTTGGGTAAAAGTTGGGGTTTGTTGGACCCATCCACCACCACTCCCGACTGCCCCACTTGGACTTTCCCTGCCTTAACTTGCATCCTTTTCCCGCCGCATTTCCCCCTGATGCCACCTGGCGCCGTTAAACTTTAACGGCAACCAGTCGCGTATCATGCCGGCTTTTTTTCCCGTTGGTTTCTGATGCCTAAAGCGTCGGCTTTTGACGACCTCGGAGTGAGACTGGGCTCCACAAGTATAGATGCTCTCAATGGCTTCGGTCACTTCCATAGAGCCTACGAATAACTACAAACAAGCCTTTAGTGATGTGACCAACTTCTTCCTCAGGATTACCACTGTAAAACTAACATGAAGGTTCAAGCTACTAATTGGTGGTGTAGAAAATAAAACCCCAACGCAAAGACATGATTGTTGCACCTTTATAGTCCATGTTGGACACAGAATTGAAATATTGCAGGAAAAATATGAATTAAAAAATCAAATCTGGAAAAAATAAAGACCCTGCCCTGCTCTCCCACAACAGCCAGACTAATCTTCCTTAAGCGAAAAGAAGTATATACATTTACATCACCCTAATAATTTTCATGCACTTCCAAACTGAAAGAACTACAGCCTTAGTCAGTTCAAAACCATGGTTGTTGAATACTTTGAATAAAATCCGGTGAATTAATCGGCCTCGGGCCAAGGATAAAGTCATGCAACCAAATCCAAATGAAACTTTGCAAGCTTTTTGATCATCCTGCTGTTTTCCCTTGAGCCACAGCACTAACTTGAATTTAAAAGAACTCTGGCTCAGAGGAGAGTGAAGTTGACACAAAACATCTCAGAACTTTCCAGGAACTACTTTTCACTGTTTTCATAAGAGCAGCAGAGTGGATTAATTTGAAAAATAAACATGGACACATCAGATGTAGTGTGCCTGTGAAAATACTGAAAAAAAAAAAAATAAAAAAATAAAAAAAATATATATATATATAAATCCACTGGTAAAAACTAAAAAGTCTGACTTTGGGCAATGCTGCATGTCGATAACAACGATCAGTCAACACAGTGAACTATTTACAAAGGACACAGATGACGACGTTGAAACATCTTTTGCACTTGTATTTTTCCAAAATAAAAAGAACCTTTCTGAAATGTTGACATGGGAAAGGACATAAATAAAAGGAGATACTGGTTCTCGGAATATATATATATATATATATATATATATATATACATACATATATATATATATATATATATATATATATATATATATATATATATATACATATATATATGTGGCTGTCTCCCCTCATCAGAGACAGGATGAACACATGACGGCTGTCTTTCATTACTTACACTTCACTCTCATATCCAAAGAGGAATTCTTGACCTGTATGCAAGTATCGCTGTTTTGATATACTAGTCAAAGTCACACATTATTGTGAAAAGACGTTATTGCTTACGTAATAGAGTGATGACACACAGTTGCATAAACGAGTGAAGATGCAGCCTTGCAGAGGTGAAACACTGCAAACAAACACCGCCTGATAGATGGAGTTACCCATCCACTCATTCATCAATCAGCGCATGCAGGTCCTCACGTTTCCTGTTTACATACTCATCGTTTTACTATAAACAAGTGTCCACCAGAGCACATGGCGATAACACACCCTGAGGATTTCCCAGGGATTTTCCTTTTTTCATTCATTTTTCCTTTTTGCCTGTTTTTGTGATTCGTCCATATTTTTGTGGCGTAAGAAGCAAAATGTTCAATTCTGGTAACACGACATCTAATTTCAACTCCCAGCGAGCCACAGACAGAACAGAGTGGAGGAATATTAATAGACTGGAAGGTAAATAGTGAGTGTGCCGCGGTAAAATGGGCGTGTGTGTATGTGTGTGTTTGCCCGTGCACTGCCACAACAGACTTGTTGATCCTCACATTCCAGTGGCAGCCTTGAGAGCAGCTAATCCAGTCTTACTCAAAGGCCCCTTGAACCCGGGTCACACTTCTTCCACACACGCACTCACAAGTTAAATGCATGGGCACACACATTAAATGGGTTTGTCTTGTGTGCAAATATGCACATACCAGGCACATGAATGCACACAGCCGCTGCAAGTATAAACAGTGCACAGCGTCTCCAGTGAAGCAAATGTGTGCGTTATTCTTGGCATCATCTGTTATTCCGTCTCTGACTCGGAATATTTCCTTCATCCAGGCTCTCTGGGATGTCACCAGACTGGAAATTTGACTTCCACCTTCTTGTCAACTCATCTGTCTCTATCTGTCTGGGCTTGATTCTATCACTCTATTCGTCTCCATAGGTCTGTCAGTCTTTTGTACTTGCAATGCTCTGCAAACAAAATCGCTACTGATCAGTGGAGCAGGTTGCTTTATGCCTGTCACGTATGCAGCAACTATTGGCTCATCTTTGACAGGCAGCGATCAAACGTGACACTGCATGAGAAAGAGGCAGTTTATTGAAGGCTACATATGTTAATTCTCACCTTGAGGTTACTTGTTCACACTTGTGTTGTAATAATAACTTCATGAACTGCCTTGAAAACCTCAAAACTGATGTTACCATCATTTGCATAGGCTGTAATGTGTCATCTAAATCCTCTCTACTGTTCAATGGAAATCATACAGTACAACCAGTAGTAGAAAGTGGAGCCCCATTGTAAACTAAATATGCTGGCTTTATTTAAACAAAAGTTCCAACAAACGGTGTAGTACCCTTAGAATCCATATGTAACCCATACGAACATGTTCCTAAATCCCATTTAGTTTTGAGTTTCTACCACAGCTAGTTTTCTAAATTGAAGGCTTTTTATCAGATGGTAATACCTGCATCACAGCTCAATCCAGTCCTTCCTGTATTTTGTGTCCACAGACGATACAGTCTACACCTTGATCATCTACCGAACGGCAATGCGCACCAACATTTTCATTACAAAATGAGGAGAGTCTCTGTCGGAGTCTATTTAAAAATAGCTTGGGTCCAAGTCCTTGTCAAGCAAGAATGTCTAGCTCCACCTTTTAGTATCAGACAAGTGCACTAGGTACCTCAACAGAGTGGTAACCATGACAAATGAAACAATTGTATTGGTACCATCCACAACTTTTGACGATGGAAACGCAAAAATACCCATTCCAGTGTGTGACGAACTAAACTGTATCGAACCCAATTGCTTGGCTGAAATGAGGCTTAAGATTACTATGTATCTTGCGAGTTTCCAACTGGTTCCATCCAAAACTAGAGGGGCACTCAGAGAGCACAGACCTCCACCAAGGCCGGTTGTCCCATGCAACCACTGTCCCGAGTACTTTCTGTATAAAGTTTGTGCAACCACATGTGTCGACTACCCCAGAGGATTACTAGTACCTATGAATGGTCATTATGATGTTATATGGAGTCAGCGTATTTCCACTATTGGCAATGTTTTGTCACTATTGAACTTTACTACCATCTCCTTCATTTTAATATGTATGGTACTCATTCTACCAAAGCCAAACTCCCTGTCTCTACCCCTGTTTTGGATCTACTCCTCAGTTTATTGGGTTCTTCTTTGGGCAAGTACTTTTTCCATAATCAACAATACCAAAATATGACCTCCTTGGTGGAGGTAATGAATCATCATCAGGGGGATTTGCCGCTCATCAATCATACAAATACTTGATATTCACTTTTGCTGGACCATTACTAACCATCACTATTCATGAGAACAAAGCTACACAAACCAGGCTTCTCATTTTGGTCACGTCAACTACTCTAGGCTTTCTTCCATGTTGTTATGGTTCGATCCAATTCTGTCAAACAAAGTGCTCTGCTGTGCTGCTGCAGCGGTGGGGATTAGATCAAGAGCAGTCCACCAAGATAGCAGACTTAGTGTCAAAACGTATCATCGGGAGAAAGTTGTTTGTATGCTTCTGAGATTGTCTGCACTTCTTTCCAAAGCATAATCATGTTCTTTCCTTGAATTGTGCGGAAACCATTATGTGGAGGTTTGTAACAGTAGTGGGTGAATTCCATGAACCGGGTTACTGAAAAGAACTGGTTTTCTCACCCCTAGCAGTGGCGGCAGCTGCAGGTGGTTTTGCTGATGTTAGCATTGCATCAGCAGGCTTCCCACTGCTAAGAGTGGCACTAACATGACTTTGCTAACACCGGCCTGCATTTAGTAACATAGGATTTGACTTTTGAAACTCTGTTGTGTCATCTTCTGACTCTGCCGAATGTTTTCTTTGTGTTGCCCTTTTGGAGTCAGGCCAACATTATTGTAATGTGGCGTTACTTAGACGAGCTGTTGACGGAGAAAAGCAGGCAGGCGGGAACGGAAACAGCCTCACATTGTGCCCCCTGTGAATGCAGTTTATCTAGGGCCATTATGAATTACCCAGACAACCTGACATGGAAATTATAGAAAAAGTCAAGGTACACCAAATAGTAACATGTACAGTTGCCGACCCACTTCAAACACCTGTCATAATGTGCTCCTGACCTGGATCTCTATCATGTGGTTAATAACGAGATCATCCTCTATCAATCTATTGTATGCTTTTCTCATGAATTCTTAGCTGTCTGATATGGTTACATTCACTATAAAGTTATTCAGCACATATTGGTACATGTGCATTTTCTTACTTCTGATGCTGTTTTGACTCATTGACCCTTTGTCAAACTTTCCCAAACATTTCTAACCTATAGGAAAAGGTCTTTCTTTTTTCACCGCAGCTTCAAGTAGCCCTCGCAAGACTGCTCTGACATGTGAATATATTGTTCTTGATACAAAAATGTACATGGCCATGAGATACTTTCTGCTGCGGTCCAACAGCTTTGGCTAATTTTTGAATAGCTGTGTTGCTAAGGTCAACCAGGGAGCAACAGCTGTCTGAGGTGTTGAAAATAAGGGCAGGGATTTCTCCACCGGACAGCACAATCTGTTCTTATTATTTAGCATGGCGTTCTGCTTTGTGTGCATGACTCGTGTGTATCCATGTGTGGCTGTGCGGGTTGAGTGCAAACATGAGTGTGTGATGGTAATGGACTACAAAATTCCAACTACTCAGAATGGTAGACTTGATTAGTTCAGTCGCAATTCCAGTTCATTATGTATTTTGCAGCAAATCAGGGACACCGCGCTGTTGTAGTTCTTAAAAATTCCCAAACTATGATGTAATACTTCTGGATTTTACACGACAACACGGTGATTGACATCATGCCCTATTGGCTTCTACACAAACAGGCAGGAAACACGTCTAGCCTTTTCTTGAACCTACTGACCAACTCCCTTAATTTCCCCCTGTAAGAAAGAAACACCTCTGGAAACCAGGGCAGGAGCTTCAGCTTTAAATCAAACTCCTTAAAACATCACATATTTTGCTCAGGCCCACAGAACTCAGACTCCTGCCTTTGGTTGCACATCTCCCTCTGCAAACAGTAGATCAGATCTTGCCAGAACTTTCTCTTCTGCGTTTCCTCCGCTCTGTTTTCCCCTCAGCCTTCGACCATCTCCATAAAAAGACAAGTCTTTGGGGAGGGCGGACTTCTCTTTCGCTGTTGATAATAAAACAAGTGCCTTTCCCTGACAGGGTCTAGAAAGAAAAACGAGGGACGGACAGCGTTGTCATGACGAGCCAGAAGTGACGGCTGTGGAACGTGAGGAGGCGGTTTTCAACTTTCTCTTTTCCTGCCATGCTGGAACGGTGCTACGTGCAATACGAGAGCAAGGATCCTTTCAAGTGGCAGAATGTTGAGGGCTGTGTCACAAAACATGACATTGTTGATAAGAGGTCAACAAGCCCTACGTACATCATAAAAGGACGGAGCAAAGTGGTCAGCTGATCTGAAACAAAAAGAAACATTTTCCCCAGAACTGGACAGGCCTTTTTAACAAAACTAACAATTTAGAAATTCATTCAGTATCTGTCTGCATTCCTCGTCATTGCACTTCTCTGAACAAAATGTCCACTTCTGCTAAGTTCTCCTTCTGGGTCAGCGTGTGCTGAGGAAAACTTGCGATCAATGTAAATAAACTCGCTGTGCTGATGACTAAGAAGCCACTTGGATGGTTGATGCCATCCGCCCACACTCACACATGCATGAGCACAGCTGTTCATTCCAGACACTAGAAGGATGGGCATTCACGACAATTCCCTTGTGGATCTATCAATAATGATTTATTCATTTAAGCGTTCTGTACAACCTCCTTTCAATTCGCCATATGACTGAAGGCTTTGTATGCCAGAGCTGTTTGTACTGGGAGTGGCAGGGGAGTAAAACAAACACGCCTACTGCAACAGAACAAGGTCATACATCAGCAGGTAAGGAGAGGGACAGAATGTTATAAAATGTTTGCTCTCAGCATTACAGAGGCAGAGAGGAGGGAGAGCAGGGGGGAGGAAGGAGACTTTTCTAAAACGATGAGAGGTTGACTGTCGGGAGACACGGCAGAGAGAACAATTGGAGACAAAAGGGGGGAATGCGGTGCTTGTCTAAACAGGTAGCTGCACTCAGGATGACAAGGGTCCCTGGATGGCTCGAGGAAGACAGAGCATTTTCTGTTTGGTCAGCGACGACAGACAGACAAAGAGAGACAGAGGCAAGATGAGACAAACAATAGTGGAGGAGAGTAATCAATCACTTCATCAATACTTCCTTTGTGTTGCTCTCTGTCTGCTCCTCAGTGTCAACCACAGCGAGGGCACATCTCTCAATCCAGTATAGTCTGAGCTCATCAAGGAAATCAATTGCATATCAAGCTTTTTTTCACACTTTTGAACTTCCGGTCATTTCAGCTGTAAATTCACAGCCTGCAGAATAACGCAGCGCTGGATCCTCAGATAGCGCCATCATTTGAGTGACAGCCTGATTTGAAGTGTACACATTGCAGCAGTTTGCCAACACTTGTAAGCACAAATCAAGGATTCAAGACAAAGACAATCATTATTTGGCTATTGGCAAAAGCATGCAGGCTTGCTGGCTCCCCTCCAGGATTAGCTCACTTACATCAAACTCCTGTGTTCGGAAACTTCCTCGTTCTTTCATTTCTCTGTTGTTCAGACAGCGTATTATTTTACCCTGCACATGACCTTCAGTCTAGAACACTAAGCAGTGAGTGAAAACCATTGTTGTAATAGTCAAATGTGCCAGTTTGGATCAACATTTTTATTTGTGCAGTACTTTGGTTTAGCACTAAGCTCCTGCAAAAAATGAAGACATTCTTATCAGCTTCATCCGTACATTGGTTAGCGCTGATTAGCGAATGTTTGCCACAATAAGATAATGAGCAATGATGCACATTATACCTGTAGTAGTAGGTTGTAGTCTGTTGCTGCTTCGCACTGCTAGAAACAGTTTCAAAGTTATTTTCAATGTTGCTTAAAGCTGGGGTAGGCCCGTGACAGGAGTTTGGCAAATCACAGAGTCATTTCAGAGAGAGGGCGTTCCTATTAGCTGTTCTACAAATGCAGATGTGCGTGCACGTCCCTTTGGTTAAAGCCTGATTTAATGGCAGAGAATCCTGCAGAAAGAGTTGTATTGACAACAACCGCCTACACCGCAAGCAACCCCAAAAAGGAACACCGACTTACCAAAAAGAGAGTCGAAAAGAGTTTTACAAGTTCACATTTATGTAGCTAACGTTAACTAGAGCCTCGTATCACAGTGTGTCCGCCGCCTCACTCCCCACTGCTATAGACCACCTCGGAGGAGAGCAGCAACTTGAATCCAGCTAGTACAAACCCCAGCTCCAGAGAGGTGGACAGCTCCAACTCCCCACCAAATCAGCAAACTTTCTGTTGCTGCCTTTACACAGGTTAGATCCAGCGTTGCCACTAGCCACTAACCCGCTGTGCTGGGGTTTTTGTGCTTGCCGAATTCAAGCCACTACAGGTCCATCTCTGGAGCTGCTGCCCACTCTCCTCCTGTGAGAGCAGTCCACAGCGGTGGGGAGCAAGGAGAAGGAGCTGGCGCTAGGAGCCAGCTAGCTATTCCTTGTCTTATTTGTGGTCTGATAAACAGAAAGACAGAGAGCGGGGCAAATAAATGAATGTATGGGAAACACTGGGTTACTGTAGAAGGGCATGACCGTGGTCTTTTCTTGGGAGGGGCTTAGGGAAGAGAGGGGGAAGCTGCAGGAGGAGGGTGTATTTTCAAACTCTTTCAGGTTAATTTGCCTTTTCCAAAAGTCTGCCTACCCCAGCTTTAACACCACATCAAGAATATCTGTGAATTCACTAGTATCCTTCTCTGATCTATCTCAATAGAAAGTGCAAAAAAAAAAAAAAACCCTTGCAGATGCTCATTTCTTAACGGACAAGTGCGTGAACAGGATAGTCAGCGATGGCGATTGGTGTATATATTGAAAAGAAAATAGAGCAGCTAGTCTCTCACTGTCTTTAAAAGCCAAAAAACATGCATCTTAAGCCAAGTCTGCCTCGTATTTTTTTCTGATACAGCACTAGAATTGATTTGCTCCCCCTGACATTTTCATCGCCTTTGCATGTGATGAATCTGGCTTACGTTGACTAAAAAGGTTGCCTGTGTATCATCCTTATAACCCTCGTAATACTGGAAAACAAATTCCTTCCAAGACAGGAGCTGGGCGATCAATCCAGACTGTTACAGGTTATCCCTGATGGTATTCCATTTGTACAATGCCTTGACGCCACAAGCTGAATACATAACACATCACTGCAAGTGGAACAAATGCACGGCTGCCTCGAGGGGGATTAAACGTTTACGCACTGGCAACCATAAGTTGCCGTAACGCATCTCCCTCACTTTCTCCCTGGCTCTGTCTCGCTGTCTTCGCCATCCCTGTGTGTCTCCTGTCTGGTAACCTAGAATCTGAAGTATTTATCTGCCCTGGCAGGAATGACAGAAGCTCGCGTTTATTTATCATCAGAGGATGAGGAGCAACTTGAAGGGGCATAATCCTCCATTAGCACAAATGAAATTTTCTTTGGAACGGCCTCTTTGTCGTATTTTAACAGCATTTTTGTACAGGATTCAACTAAGTGTTGAGGATTGATGAGACGGCAAGAACTGCTTGGCTGGAGGTCCAACGGTATTTCTGATGTGTACTCTTATGCCTTATACTCTTATGATGTCTTATGCCTGTTTCCCGAGGAGCGATTTCATATATTTACAACCATCAGATGCCGTCTGAATGAATTTCTTACCTTATAAAGCCTCCACAAAGTAGATTACCATGCTTGACTTCTGTTTAGACACATTTTCCAATGCAAACTATATTCCCTTTTACAGCTTGGCAAAGTCAGAGTGCGCACTTCAGACTTACTTTGCTGGATTACTAGATTTTTGCTGCTTATTCATGAACTGCAGTGCATCAACAGAATCTTTGCTGACGTGTTCATACGCCTTCAGCACACCCACATACTAATATGCACAGGCTGGGCTGGAAAACCAACTAACAATCATGACTGTGGCTGCAACAGGTTGCCATTCAAGATTTCTGAAAGTCTTTTATCCAAGAAAGCACTTTGAACTGCCATAATCATCAGAATGCTGCCTCGCTGTAATGCTAACTTAGATAATTGATAAAGAGCTGACACAATGAGTAGTTGAAAAAGAAAATGTATCATCAATCGTTTGTGCAGTTTTTCAAGCAAAACTTCACTGGCTTTGGCTCCTATAATGTGAATATTTGCTGGGTTTCCATGACATTAAACTGATTATTTTGGGGTTTTGGACTGTTGGTTGGAAAAAGCAAACGATAGCAATATGCTATCTTGGCCTTTGGGGAATTTTGTAGGATCTATTGATCATTTTCTCCATTAATGGTTTGGTATAAAAAATGATGAAAGATGCTGTAATCATACATGATTTCTACAGATTCTGGCATTTCTCATTGTGTTTGAAATGCGCCCAATAAATAAAGCTGCCTCACTCTAAATGCTATTAGTTTCGCTCTTAAGTCACCGGGAAAAAAAGTTGGCATTGCATGTTTCTTCAAGTCAAGAATATGTTTCTTGACATATTGCATCAGTGTTTGCCAAACTGACGTATATGAGCTGAATTTGTCATCAGGACGTAGAGGGGATGGTGATTGGCAGACCACAACAACAATAAAGGTTGTTTTTCCAGTGGCTTTTTATGCACAAGATGTGGGCATTTTGTAGCTGTCGTTCCAGCAATTAGGCTTCAAATGTAGGTGTTCTGTGGAGCCCCACCACTGGTTTTCTCGGGGCTTTTCAGGCACTAAACATGGGTCTTTATTTTCGCCCTGATGCTGTATTTCCAGCATTTTTCAGGCACTAAAGGTGGTTATTTTGTGGCAACCTGTTGCTGTTTGACCAACAGAATATTAGGCTTTATTAGTGGGCGTTCTGTTGAGACCCACTGCTGTTTTTCTAATGGCTTTTCAGGCACCAAACATGGGTGTTTAATACTGCCCCGATGCTGTATTTCCAGCGGCTTTTTAGGCACTAAAGGTGGTTATTTTCTAGCGGCCTGTTGCTGCTTGTCCAGCAGGTTATTAGGCTTTATTAGTGTGTGGTCTGTAGAGACCCAGCACTGTTTTTCTGGTCGCTTTTCAAGCACCAAAGGTTGGGTGTTTTATCGCAGCCCATCACTGTTTTTCCAGCGGTTTTTTAGGCACCAAAGGTGGGTATTTTGTAGTGACTTGTTGCTGTTTTCTCTGCGATTAGGCTTCAAACATGGATGTTTTGTGGAGACCCACAGCTGTTTTTTTTGTGGCTTTTCAGGAACCAAACATAGGTGCTTTGTAGCGACCTGTTGCTGTTTTTCCAGCAGCTTTTCAGGCATCAAAGGTGGGTATTTGTGGCAATCTGTTGGGCTTTATTAGGCTTCAAACGTAGGTTTTTCTAGTGGCATTCAGGCACCTAACAAAGGTGTTTTGTAGTGACCCATCACAGTTTTTCCAGCAGGGCTAGTGCCACAAAAAGTGGTTGTTTTTTACAGAGACATCACTGCTTTTCCAGCGGGGATTGTGCCCCCAAAAGCAGGTACTATAAGCCAAAATATGATCTTTTCCAAACCATAACCAAGTGATTTTTTTTGCCAAAACCTAGCACACATTAACCACAGTGTTGTTGAAATGTTGAGATTAAGCACATCTGCCAAATGATAATGTACAAATTTAAGATATCCGTGGTTCAAAATTTACAAAGCGAGATTTTTTTCTGGCAACTGGATTTTCCATCATACATTTATTGGGTACACAGAAATAGTCCAGAACTTCAATAAAAACAAAGCGCCCAGATCCATCAAATGTAATTTCTCTTCAAAGATGAGATGCACTGTCGTGAAGAGGTGCATCAGGAACAATTTGGCCAGTGCACTGCAGCCTGTTTTGGATGCATTTTAGACACCACTACAGTGGGCCATGTGGCAATAGCTTTCACACCACACAGTCGCACTACTAAGTACAAATCCAGACCGCAACGTGCAGCCAGCCGAGCCAAAGAAAATTGTATTGTTTTCCAATCAATGCTCGTAGCTTTATGAGCGCTTCCAGCCACAGAAACATTGCTCATAAAGAGGAGACAGACCGCTGGAGCAGTCAGCGGAGGATTCCTCACCAGCGGAGAGGAGGAGAAGGGGGGTCGAGATGGAAACAGGAGGAGGGGACCCAGGAGAGAGGGCAGATGATAAAACACTAGCATGTGTGCATGTTTAAATCAGTGACACTAAACAACTCCATTCCTACATTTGAATGAACCTGTTCTGCAATGTGTTGCTTCCCCAGACCCTGCAAGTGTCGTCATCTTCATCAGAAACACGCCACACAGCCAAATATGAGCTCTAAAATGCTTAGGCGTTCGTTTTGAAGGTGCAGTTCTCATCAGAGCCCTCATCGGTCCTCGCGGCCTTGACCCATATCTGTGTGTTTTGCCCTCATGTGGACACTAAGCTTTGAGGTGTAGAGTGTCAAACACAACACCTGTGGCTTGCAGCTTTGTGCAGCAGGTTTCTGCGTCTCCACTGAGCTGCTCTAGAGCAAAAGTCTCCTCTTCAAACCGGGAAACATGTGTGGTCTTGTGCTCTTGCATGTGTTCGGGCTCTGTACGCGCCACATGTCACTAAAAACGCTCCATCACAGGAAGTCTTGGCATGCTGAGGCCCCCTTTTCTCTGCTCAAGTTTCAGATTTCAGTTTCAGAGTCACTAGCACAAGGACAGACTTAATATGTTACAACATTTAAGTCATATATATTTATTTCATTTCTTAAAAGTCATGCAAGATATGAAGGATGCATAAAGGATGTAATAAATTTTGCAATGGCGCTTTTTTTGCATAAGATATAGAGCGGCAAAGAGGCTTTAAATTCTGCATGCAAAACTGTGTTCAAGTCATCTAAATGAAGGAAGTAAATGTCTCACTCTGTTCCTCACACAAGCACGCCAGACGTGCACGCGCGTGCGCAACAGCAGAAGATGTAAGCCCCCTTATCAGTCCACGTCCGAGTCATTCTAATTAATTTATGGCCGATAAACCAAGTACTTACAAGATAGGAATTTTGCCTGTCGAGGAACACGGAGTCTCCCATGGTCCCGGATAAGTATCCACATATAGTAAACCAAAAATGTAGATGCAACAAATGATATCCCGTTGAAAAATAAGTCCGGAGAAGTGTGTGTGCGCGTCGGAGCGGAGCGGAGAAAAAGAGTCTCCACGAAATCACTTGTGTCTCCTCTCTCCTCCACACACAAGACAGACAGAGAACTTGGGAGTGCTTTCACAGCAAGTCACCGCAGCTTTTAACAACTGATGTCTTTACACCAGTCAGAAGAAGCGCGTGTCAGAAAACCATCTGTGCCAGAGAGGACACCATAGTGCGTAATGCGTAACGGATCCATACTGCGCGCTCCGCGGACTGTGGTGAAGACAGATGCTGAACCGAGGCGAGGAGAGGCAGGGAGAGTGCTGTCAGGTCGGCGACAGTGTGAGTCGGGGCTTCCGGTTGTGATTTTCAAAATATGAGCAGCTTTGGTCAGGGATGGCAACTGCGTGGGTTATTAAAACAAAAGGCTTGAGACAGGCGTGTTTTTTTTTCCTTGGTTGAAAAATTATGTTCAATATGAAGAAAAATTCTGATAAATAAATAGATAATAATTATAATAATAATATTTAATTTGAGATTTGAGTAACAAAAATGACCTTTAACTATGAACTTAATGCATGAAATGTGGCATCATAACAACCTATGTTTTCACCTCACCCCAGCTTTAATGCATGTATTAAACTATACATATTATGTAATCAAGCATAAGCACTGAAGCATATTTGACACCGAGAAGCAGAAAGGGGCAGAGGGGGAGGGGCAGGCCATGCGGCTGCTCAAATGTTTGCATGTCAGTATGTCAGTGACCCACAAATGGAGCTCCACAGCTGATAAGATTTGACTGTGGAAACTCCATGTAGGGAGATTTTAGTTTTGGGACAGTTAATAGTGAGGAGCGATGATGGTCTTTGCTGTAAATGGTGAATGACATATGTGTGTCATAGCTTCAGATGAACTAAAAAAAAAATCCAAATAATATTCCTTTCATTCCAGGCTTACTTGTGCAGCATTTCAAATGTATAAAGACAAGAAATTATGGTACAATGTAATGTTGCTAATATGTAGATTTCAAGTAGGGCTGGAGAATATATCAATATTATGCCAATATCCTGAGATGAGACAGAATATCATGTTAGATTTTGGATATTTTTGAAAGCACCAGTTGTCAATTCTACAGCGTCCCGAGGAAAATACTGGCATTGTACATTTCTGCAAACTGCAGATATGCTACATTTGCACGTTTCATTGCGTTGCACGCATTTTAGCCATTTTTAAGCATTTTTCTGTTGTTATAGCGCCACCCAGTTGCCAATTAGAGTAAAATTTCTCCAGTCACCTTGAGGCGTCCTGTTCTACATATCTACCAAGTTCAGTAAAAATCCATATGGCAGTTAGGCCTAGATAAGAAATGAGCTCTCTAGCGCCCCCATTTTGTTTGATGGGGTCAATAATGGAGGGGTCCCCTCAGATTATGTGTGGTCATATGCCTACAAAGTTGCGTGGTGATGGGTGAAACCCTTGAGATGTTATACACCTTTATGTGATGAGCCACGCCCTCTGCAATATTCATTGCCTTATAGAAGCTCAGTTTTAGTAAGTTTTCCAACTTTTGCCAAGAGGGAACTTTAGATATTGGTCCCTAGATTATGTTCACCCAGTTTCATGCAGATCGCTCAAACGTCCTAGGAAGAGATCGATTTGAAGTGTTTTTCAAAACATTCAAAATGGTGGAAAATCTATATAACTGGAAGTTATGGGTTCTTGAGGCAAATTTGTTCCTCATGAGGAGAGGCATCTCTGTGCAAAGTTTCATGTCTCTATGACATACGGGGCATGAGATATGCCCATTCAAAGATTGCCATTTCAATCGGTTGCTATAGCGCCCCCCTTTGGCCAATTGATGTAATATTCATTCGCTTCCTCCCATGACCCTCTACCACTGTGCCAAATTTCACATGGATTGACCAAGTCAGTGAGGAGAAAAACGTGGAACAGACACACAGACAGAGTTTTCGTCATTGTATACTAAGATCATATCAGCTTTTCCAAAGTGATGCATATGAGCTGACTTTGTCATCAGGAGGGGGAGAGGATGGTGCCTGTCAGACTCCAGACCACTGTTCAAGACCAGCAAACAACAAAACAGGTTGTTTTAAGGTTGAAGATATCGCTTAGTTTCCTGCTGAGATAGAACCACGAACAGAAGTTGTTTTTTTTGTAGACATCTCTGCATATCCTGCCGAGATAGTGCCACATAAAAGGATGTTTCTTACCGAGACATCACTTCATTTCCTGCTTGGATGGCACCTTTAAAAGAAGTTGTTTTTTGCTGAGACGTCACAGAGGTTTCCTGTGGGTATTGTGCCACCAAAATGTATATGTATGTCATTGTATTTGTTACATAATAATGTACAAATGTAATGTATCCGTGGCTTGCAGAAATGTACATTGCAAATATTTATTTGAAGCAGATATCCTGTGAGAAGACTAATTACTGTGATCATCACTGGAAAAGTCCAGAGATGCATCATGCTTAAGCTGAAAATAAACCTATTTATCATGGCTTGTGGAGAGCTGATATTCTGGAGATACATGGCTCCTTCCAACTGTGACAAATATCTCGCTGTAGGCCTCATTACTGTATCAAATAAATCACAGCGGAGAGAATGTACTGGGTGAACCACAGAACCAAAGCTGTGATCGCTTGCTTCCACTGTAAAAACCAGCGGTCATTTTTTATTTACGAGCGTTCCTCTTTTTAAAATATGCTCATAAGAAGGACCACGAAAGGCCAGTCCACCACGGGAGGGATCGAAACCGGAGGCGGAGGCTTGTCTGGGTTTGTGTAATACTTAATGTGGAACCAGTGTTGGGCAATCTGCATCTAAAGACTCCAACCTCATAAAAAACAGAAGCATGCGAAACAAATAGAGCACAAGGCGGTTTTATCGAGGACACGGTGGCTGGAGAATATGAGCTGACCTCATACACACACACACACACACACACTCAGTGTGAGTTAATGAAAACAATTTGCTTTGCTGCACAGGAGTGGGTTTATTGAGGAGGACACATTCCTTTTTTCTAATTTTATAAACAGTGTGTGTTAATGAGTGAGAAAAAGACACTGAATTCCTCTCTGCTTATCAGATAGTGCCGAAGCCATTCAAAGAATGCTGAGAAGTTAAGAGGGACACTGACTTAACTTTGAAATCAGGAGATAACAGATAAGCTGCTGAGGACTGAGCCATAAACCAGGTGCTGCGTGGACTGTGAGTGTGTATCTCAGCCAGGCATCATCACACCCCTGCAGTGTTATAAAGTTACAGGAGGCTGAAAACCTGTTCTGCAGAGACTGACCGCTTATCAGATCTTGTCTTAGTGAGGCTGGTCAAATGTTTGAGGTGTTGGATAAAGTTACTCAATGCAGAATATTTTCATTGAATGCAACTGGGACAGAAGGCGGAGTCCTGAATCCTTAATTACTTGTATTTAATCAGTTGTGTGCAGGTCATTTGGGAGCTTCTAATGTGAGAAGAAATGAATGATAAACGTGACTGACGGATAAAAAATCCAATTTTCAAGATATTTTTGGCAGCTCAAGTCGCTCATGACGTCATACATTCAAACGTTCAATTGTACCTGTCAATTTAAAGGAGCCGCAAAGCAGGTTACTGGCTGGAGCGCAGCGCCTTTGCCGGTTGGACAGCCCCAAACGCTAGGCTACACAAAATCGTCACATTCACATGAAACAAGGGAGATTAGCATGCTAGGTGTTATATTAGCATGGATGTATTCGCCTCTAGTTTAAGAAATTCTTTCTCAATATCAGCTCACCAGGCAAACTCGGGACAAGGCTTCGCACATCTGCTCCTTTTGATTTCAGTCCCTATATATGAACAGGCTCGAATCATAAATGACTCGGCGTCCAGCTACAGCAGTGACAAGCTTCTCTCTCATTTTGAAGTAGGAACGAATGTGTGGTAGGAACTAAAGTTCCCAAGGATGTTCTCTGGGTTCTGCACAAGCGATGGACATCTACTTTTCGATTGGCGGCTGGTCATTTGCAGCCGGAATGCATCATAGCTAATTTGCATAAAGTTCACGACTCCCCAACTTTCATTTGATGTTCTGGTCGCCGGACGCTTTGCAGCTTTTGCAGCCGTGGTCGCCGGTGCCCGTTGAAAATGAATTGAATCGGTCGCCTTTGCAGCTTTTGCAGCTCTTGTTGTGCACGTATAGTAAGAGACCTTCTAAGTAGATACATAGACATTTTTTTTACTGGTTTTAAACATGTTTTTTGTTAGCATAAATTAACATTGACATTATGACACTTAACCATAGCTGTAAATGCACCATGCTAACCAAGCTAGCAGCTAGCATTAAGGTTACCATGACCCTTTCGTCCACATACAATCACTTCTAGCTCTAAAAATCCAAGATGGCAATGCCTCAAATGCCAGAATTGAGGCTTCAAAACAGGAGTCCACAAACCAGCTATGTCCACTATTTCATAAAGTCTATGATAAGCACGTATAAAAAGTGTTTATGTAATTATTCACTGCCAGAGGGGGGAGACAAACTATGTCAAACTTAGTAAAGTTATGTCAAACTGCAATTTCTAAAGTCGAGAAAGAGAATTAACAATTTAAATTTGCTTTATGCGGATGATGTTGCGATAAGCCTTTTAGAAACAGCAAAAACAACAACGCAAGATCAATGTTTGAGTCATTTGAATTGTAAAGTCAAATAATTGTCTTGCTTTTGCTTGCAAGAAAAAGTGGCCGTATAAAATATATCTACATTCTTGGGGATGATGAATATAGAAGGGAGGAGAAAGACGTTAAGAGTAATGTCAGCTTTATTCCCCTTGAAAACACGGCTAGAAGGTTCGAAGCCGTGTTTTATGTTCCTGTAGGAGGAGCCCATTGTCTCCTAAAATGGTGTTTCAATTGTCCCAGTATGACCATGGCTTCCACACACAATACACAGAGCCTGTGGGAGAGGGAGGGAAGGCTGGAGAAGAGGGAGTGCAAGGAGAAGAGAAGGGAGGAGAGGAGAAAAAGGCTGACATGGATGTGTGCTTTTACATGCGTGTTGCAACTGGCAGGGAGATCGGCTACTACTGCACGTTACAACACGATTAAATTGTTTATGAAGGCCACTGCAAATCAATACGTCCATGCGTCCCTTCAGCTGGCCATCAATTCTCATATCATCTTGAAATTGTTAAAAATGATGCTGAAATGAGGCCCCGTGTGCTCGTATATCAATTTCAAAGAACACTCAGGATTTTCCACTGTTGAATTTGGCACAGCCTGATTGTGTTGATATATCGCATCCCTGCTATTAAGTGTCGATCCAGAGAAGAAGCAGCTTGGAGTTTAGGCAACAAAAGTGACAGTGAGGAGTATTTACAGCAATTTAAATCAGGATTTCTTTTTTGTAATCCTAAGCGACCTCTAATACACCGACTCTCAATTTGAAAAATAATAATTCCTCGGACCCACACTGCTTAAATCACCTCCTTTATATGCACATCTTGAGATTTCCAATATTATTTTACAGGGAACAAATGAGGCAAGCCAATAATTCCAGAGCTGTACAGTCAAAGCGAGCTGCAAAACGCTAATGTTTACATCGCTCAGTCGGGAGGTGCGGCACCCTCCTTCCAAAGGCCGAATGCCTGGGTTGTGAAATCACTCCATCGAGTGGAAAGTATTCTGTTAAAGTGCTTTAAGACGATCCAGTAAATGACAGAGAAAAATCCTGCAGGGCCTTCGATCCGTTTAATAAACACTCGCAAAATAGATGTCGCAAGGACCAGATCGAAGTATTTGCATGTGTTGCATCACATCCACAACCTCTTCTTGCTCTCAGGGGATGTTGGGTGTGCTGAGGGGTCAAGAATTAGATCTCAAGATAGTTTATAACTCATAGCAACAGTTGGAAAGGTCAATATCAATATGTGATCCACTACATGTTTCCAAATAGCTGCTAAAAGTATGAACTGGCAACATGATTTCTCCAATTTAGTGACACCATACCATCACTTACTTCCTGTATAATCAATACAACAAGAAAAAATAAAGGGATGGTTTAATTTTGCTATGACCTTTATACACCTCCGTGGCAGTGACAGCTATGGCTGGAGGCATTATGTTTTTAGGTCGTCCATGTACAGTATGTCCATCCATCCCTTTCTCGTGAATGCAATATCTCAAGAACGCCTTGAAGGACTTCAAATTTGACACAAACGTCCACTTGGACTCTGATCTGACTAGATTTTGGTGGGCAAAAGTCAAGGTCACTAACTGGGTTTCCATCCAAATGAATTGCAAATTTTAAGTGAATTTTGTGAAAATGCGCAAAAGAAAATGCGAATTTATACACGTTTCCATTCATTGTTGTTTTGTGAGTATTGGGAGTCAACAGGTCGAGCAGTAGGTGGCGCTTCGCATGAAAAATAAAAATGCAAAAGAACACTCGTAGAAGAAGAGGGTGCTGTCAGATGACGTCATTGAGAGCGTCTCATGTCCACAACTGATGTAAACAACTACCGGCACATCCATGACGACAACGAGATGGAGAGATTCCTTGGGAAGTTCTTGGCTATTGCGAGAGCTCTCATCACACTCATATCAGCGTTGTCAACAAACATAAGTGTCCTGAAAAAGAAACAAGAAAGACTACACCCACTGACCAGAGTACTACTGTTAGACATTGGGAGAAGGGGACCACCGCGTCGTTGTCCACGTGTATGGGAACGTAGGCGCATAAAGGACTTTTGGGAAGTAGTTGTCTTAACTGGGAAGTGAAGTAGAAGTAGGATCCGGTAGCCTACGTCATTGTTTATTGCCAAAAGTCGCATCTTCCCAATATCGATACGCTGACTTTTCCACCCCTTCCAAGCGTAAAAACTTTATTGTGATATTTCGGCCTTTTTTCGAATATCTGGCGTTTCCATTCAAGTTTTTTTTTTTTTTTCGCAGTTGTTGAAAATGCGAATAAAAATAGGTGGACAGAAACCCATCTACTGTGACCTCACGTCCACCTCATTCGTGTGAATGCGGAACATCCTGAAGAAATCCCCTCAACTTTGGCACAAACGTCCACTTAGACTCAAAAATGAATTGAGTAGAATTTGATGGTCGAAACACGTTTTAGGTCATAAATTTCACACAAATGTCTAATAGCATAAAATGATGAAGTGATGATATTTTATATCTATAAGAACAAAGGTTCACTGTGACATCATAATGTGCTGCAAAAACACTTTTTTAGCCATTATTCAACTCCGTAACTCAGGAGAAGAAGCGGACATATGTGGTCGGATACTGAATTGGTGACACTAATCTTAGGTGTCCATCTTGAAACTGTGCTGACTGTATAGATCTGTCTGTGCTGCAGGGTTGAAGAAGTGCATGAAGCATCCACGTGTTAGAATACAAAGTTTCGTTATAGCATGATGTATATTTGAAGTATTATCTATTGTCATGGCTACATATGAGTCCGGTCAAACATGGACGAAAGGACGACGGAGGCATACAACCGGAGGGTGGTCTCTAAGTTGGCCTTTAGCCTGGTTTCCACAATATTTAAAAATATTACTTCCTGCCTGCAGTCATGTTTTTGAGAAAATTTAGGGGCTGAAAAAAGATTCCTACTGGTGAAAGTCATTTACAAGAATCTCATAACATATTGCAATAATCTTTTTATATGTGATCTTAAGCCAGTTTTTAACAGTCTCTCTTGACATAGCCAGTCAAATTCAAGAAAAAAAACTAAAGCTAAATATGAAAATAAATATTTGACGATGGAGTGCTTTCCAGCTTATTAGCCTGTGGTCTTTGTGTTTTATCTCTTTTTCTTGCAGACAATGAACTTTGACCTCGGTTTCACAAGACAGCCCGAAGAATGGGTGTAAGAAAATGAGAGAAAGGGGAGAGGGTGAGGGGGGAATGGTAGAAACTGGGCACACATAAACGAATTTACAGCAAGAGCTGCACAAAGCAGCTCTGGGGGATGACCTCAGAACTGGGGAATGTGAGTGTGTATATGTGTGTGTGAGTAAAAGAGAGAGAGAGAGACAGACACTGCTTCACTCCTTTACTCAGGGAGGTAAATACAAAAGACACACACACGCAAACAAATATATTAGCGAATTATGTCTTGTCAAGGGTCTTAGACCACAGTCTCCCTCCAGAGACGACCGTCTTCCAGCGGAAAATATGTTTTTTTAGAGGAACTGATCACTCAACACCCACCAAACACAGGACACACACGCTCACCCACACACACAATGTGACGACAGCGTGGGTCTGGATTCAATCTGGACGCTTCTATCAACAGGCCAACCCAGTTGTCCTAAATCTCCATACTCTGTCCTGAGGGCCAATAGACTGGGAGAAAGGGAACGGGGGGGCAGGGGGATGTAAGCAAAGAATTTCGGGTATTGGCCCAGCATGGCTATATGGCTTTCATCTCCATACCACCTCCATTAGACCGTGCTTAAAGTGACTGGCAGGTCAGGACTGTTCTGCAGTGGGAATGCTCGGCCCTGACCTGAGGGCTACTACATTTTGCAAGATAGAAATATGCGTTTCGCAATAGAACACATTTAGAACGTGAGAATATCAAAGTAGAGAGGTGCACTTTGTTGAATTTCTGGTTGCAATTTAGAAACACACACACCACCTGCATACCATGAGAGGAACATCTGATTCTGAGGACTTTATGGTAATGGGACTGTGCAATTTGATAAATTGTTTTCTCAGAAAAGAGTTCCCGAAATGAAATATGAGTGACGAAAGGCGCATTCTCTGTGAAAAACAAAATCTTGACTTCATTCCTTGACGTATGCTTTCAGATTGTGTAAAATAATGGATATATCCATTGTAATGTCACCAAGTGGTTTGTGGACTTCTGTTTTGAAACCTGGAGTTTGACAAATTGGCCATAGCATCTTGGAACTTTGGAGCTAGAAGTGACCTTACTTGGACGAGATGGTGAAGATAACCGTAACACTAGCTGCCAGCTTGGTTAGCACAGGGCATTACAGCCACCGTTAACTGTGATAGTGCTAATGCTAATTTTTGCTAGCAAAAAAGGGGCTTAAAACCATTAAAACAAAATGTACTTGGTGGGAAAACTAAACTAACTATTTGAATCCTTAGGTTGGTCTTTTAGTGCAACCAAATGCTGACTAAATCTATTTAGGTGACCAAAATACTACAATTACCAATGGGTGGCTGTGGCTCAGAGGTACAGCGGGTCGTCGGAAGATCTTCAGTTTTCAGTGCGTGTGAATGCTTACTGAGTAGCAGGTGGCACCATGTAAGGTAGCCTCGGCCACCAGAGTGTGAATGCTTGTGTGAATCCGTTATGGCTATGTCTGTATTATGTGAAACTTGTATTGTCGCTGTGGTAACATTTTGTCAATGGGCAGCACCCAACACTCACTGTGGCCAAGCCCAACTGTGCATAACTTTGAGCCAATCCATTCCGTCCGCTAACATTTCGAAAGTCTAGAAGAGGCGAACAATTAAATCAGTTAGTTAGTTAGCCTCTTGGCCGGTGGAAGTAAGCCACTGGGCCATCCAAAGTCTTTAGTGTGCTCGCTCTATGGGACCCAAGATTCAGAACATTCAGCTATTATTATACCCTGAAAATTCATGGGAATGAATCAGGTGCGCTGCCTCTAAAGCTATGTCCAGTTTATACATCCATGATTTTTACTTGGAGGTCTACGAGGATTGATTCACTCTTGGGGCCAACCTCTAGTGCCGCTCATGCTTTGGCTTGGTTTTTCGACTCTGGAGGTTGGTACTTGCTTTTGAAATGACTCAATCATTAATCATTCCCGATACTGTATGTACAATATTGGTTCTCAATGTACTACTGGTATTATCTTGAGTCATGCTAAGAGGTGTGCACTTCCAATCCAATTGGTTATAGCCACACCTATGGCTAAGACTAAGATTACTGATTCAATGATACACACCTGAGTTTGTTTGCTTTACAGAGAACCAACTTAGGCTTGAAATGATATACCTTTCATAGTGCAATGACAAAGAAATCCACATGCAAAGGACCACCAAAGTATGATCAAAAAATAATGCATAATGTATCGAAAATCAACTGTTTGTTCAAAACTGCATTTCTTATTTAAGGAATAATATAAAGAGGCAGTAAGTGCCTCGAGCAAAGAGGTCAGTGCTTCCCTTTCATGTCAGAAATTCAGTGAGTAATCTTACATCATCATTTTTGTGGCTGCTGAGGAATAATTAATTGAAATCAAGTGGTACGTTCAGAATAAGGTTTGGCAAAAGAGACCAAAAAACTCTCCAAGTCTCTGCATACTTTGGTGTTGTAGTTTCAATGTTGTTTGCCCAGTTCATTTTGTTACACCAAGCTCTCCAAACATGAGGAACCCATTGCTATCACATGTCAGCATTCATTCTCTTATACAAATGCTTTTGTTTCTGTTTTGAGTCATTTCCTATAGTTGGTTTGGCTTTTGTTTGTCTGGGAGAAAGCATTTTCACATTGACGTCTCAATGACAGTCTTCTTTATTAGAACATAGATAAAGAAAAATGTTGATTTTTCGAGCAAAAGCAGACGGTAAATGTGTTCTTGGTTGCGTTCCAGTTGAAATATACTCTTCTAAAACCAGCATTGTTGACTCAGTCGCCTGATAAGAGGAATGAATGAATTGCTACATGTACAACAACCTTTGAAATATTGCTTGTAAGGGCAGCACTTCAAGTTTCAAGTAGCAGTCACAAACTGTTGTTCACGCTTGTCGAAAGTAGAATTGAGAGTGTTTCAAAATGGATAAAATTGCCTTTAGAACATACCAGTATGGTCTGTCTAAACTCACTCGTCCAATATAAAAATATGAAACTGACTAGGTCAAAATGCTAACATTTTTCAACTCACAAGACTCTAGTACCAGCATGTGTTTCTCAACGTTTCTGTTTGTGTGTGTGCTGGTGTTATTCATGTCAGCATGCATACCTCTCAGAGCCGGCGTGTTTTCATCACCTGACTCTTAGTGACGTCATATTCAAGGACGAAACAGTTTCAGGTTTTTGTTATTGAAGCCAATGCATCAGTCTCTCCACCCGTGTGTATATGTTTATCTGTGCTTGCTGACCTGACCTTCCACCCCTCTATCCATCTATCCATCTTCCTGCCTGCCGCTCTGTCAGCTTTTTTGCCTGACTGGTTTGCTGGCAGCTTTTGCTCTGAGAAACCTCTGGTAATGCTGGGTAAGTTTTCCATTAGGGTCAGGTGCTTTAAAGCAGCTACAAGGAGTTTTAAACTGGTTATGAAACAATGTCAATTTAAAAATGATTCCTCTATGACCTACATAAGCAAATAAGGCCATCGACAAGAAGATCAGCTATTTTTATACAGTTACTCTTAATGCCTGTCCCATGTCTGATGTCCCCAAAATCAGATGAAATGATTTAAGGCATTCAGGCAGCAAGGTGTTTGCATTTTCCAAGGCAAAGTTTCAGAGAAAGTAGTACGTTAAAAGGAAGTAGGAGGAGATTTTTCTTTGGAGAACTTTATTTTTGACTTTATAGTTCGTAGTCATGTCTAGGGTTGGGTATCATTTAAAAAATCAGCTACCAGTACCAATAACAGTACCCATGAAGTGGTATTGATACCAGTAGAGTACTTAATTTGGTACCGTTTTTATGCCTCTGCAATGGCAGTGTTTGTAGGTTGTCCTTCTGTCCTTCCATCCGTGTGTATACCCTGTTGTCGTGAATGGGATATATCAAGAACGCCATGAAGACATTGCCTCAATTTTGGCACAAACGTCACACTCAAGGACAATCTGATTAGAATTTGATGGTAAAAGGTCACTCTGACCTGACTCAGGAACAGAGGGGAGACCTTGGGTTGATTACTGAAATGGTGACACTGATCTTGATGACCTACCTTGAAACTATGGTAAATGTATAGATCTGTGCTACCAGATTGCAGATGTATCACTGTGGCAACATTCATATTTGAAGCATCTTCTTTTTTTATTTGGGTACAAAAAGGATCAAATGCAGGTATTGCCTGGAGAAGTACTTGTACTACTTGGTAGTAGGTTATTGGTACCCAGCCCTGGTTATGGCTGACACTGGGGCGGGATCAGCAAAGAGAAGAAGACAAGAATTGACTGAGGATCAACAAAAGCTAAAAGGGACGGAGATAGAGCAGGGGTGAAAACATGAGATTTTAAAGGCTTTAAATCTGATCCTAAATTGACACTCTTCCTTTGAGACAGATTTGATCCCAAAAGTAATGCACGCACTAGCTAGATCAAGACTTTCCCAGCACAAGGCGCTGGTGCTCATGAAAACACAGGGGCCACCAAAATCAACACAAAGAGAAAGTTGCTTGTTTTAAATACATAAATTGAATAAGAGAGTGTCTTTTGTTTCAGAAAATGTTATATCCTTGCCTTTGTCGATCAGATACTACCACACAAGACAGCGTCACGTCAGTTGTTTCCTATTTTAACCAATGTGAATCCTGGGAAATCTTTTTTTTTTCAGTATATGTGTTGAAATATGAAGGGATTGATAAAAAATTGGTATAATTTGATCTAAAATAGCATAATTCTATCAGACTGTATGAGTAGGTATTGTCTTTTTTTTTATGTCACCGTTCATGTGGACCACAAACAAAACCTGTTTGTGCCTCAAGTGCAACTGAATGGCCTTGTTGTCTGTGTAATAACAGCTGTTTCACATACAGATACCTTGTCTTTCAGCGCCAGCCCCTTCACCTTAATGCACACGTGCACACACACACACACCAACACACAAGTGTCCTCCACCTCCCACGCCTCCTTAATGTTTTCTGCCACAACAGTTGCCATGGTGTCTCAGCTCGCCAGCTGTGCCGGACACCACAATAACAAGTACATGTGTATTTCAGTGACAGTGTTTATGCATGTGTTTGTATACCCACGTGTCAGCATATAATATGATGCGCTAATGTAGTTTAATAGTCCATTTAGACCCAGTAATGTGCCATGATCCCTCTGAAACCAGTTATGTGTTTCACATGTGGTCAAATATTCGTGTGATGTCAAGGCAGCTCTATTGCAGTGTAGAATAAATGCAGCCTCCATTCCTGCCATTCAGAATTATTTTCACATCAAGCCAAGCTGTTGAGAAAACACCGCAAAAGTCCGTGGGAAAATAATTGCAGAGATTTCTGTATTTTTTATGCTCTGTGATGCATTCGCTGGCAGTGGGAATCAGAACGCAGCCTTTACTTGTTGCCATAGCACCATAGTGAAAGCGTCTGGATCATCATGGGAAACAGAGGGAACGATGTGCGATCAACATGAGCTTAAATTTGGCATAGGAAGTCACAGAATTGTCTGGGGTTCTTGGATATCTCTTAAAAATACCGAACTCTGAATTTGAGTTAAAGCCTAGACGTGAGACTGGACATATTCTGGAAAAAACAACAGAACAGAAATGAGATTTTGGTTAAAATATGGCATAACTTTAAGGAGAAAAAAAATGTTTCACTGTTGGCTCAAGGTGCAAAAATCATTAGTGTCGGATCCACATAACACAGTGAAACAAACCGTAACTCACTTATTTTCTCTCTTGCAAACTGAAAAAACTTTCCCACAATTCAGACGTTTTTCTTGAATGAAAGGTGGCAGCACTTAAAAAACACCAGCTCCACACCTGTTATAAAACATCAAGAGATCTGCACTTTGCAAAACAACAAAACCTCCTTTTCACTTTGTCGTCTTTCTTTTGTCACGACACAGTTCTGCCTGACGAAGAGGCTTCACACCGACTCTTGAGTAAACCAAAGGAACAGCCGTTGAGGAGTCTCTCTCTGTTGAGTGAATCTCCAGAGACGCCTCAGAGGGAGGGTTTGGAATAGCTTGAATAATAGAATAAAATGTCCACTGAGTGATGTGACGTGAGTGTGTTGGCTCAGCCTCCTGCTTCAGCTGATGGATAGCATCTCTCTCGGCACATTTATCCAAACACTTTGTGTGCCTGTGTGTGTGTTTGCTCACAAGCTTTTGTGTGCATGAATCTGCCATCGTGGATTGTTGAGATCTATTAGCAACCATCTGGGACATTTTGAGAACTCTGAGTTTTAGTTTATGAGAGTATATGAACTTGTTTAACAGAAACAAACACAACCTAGACTTTTCTTTTGGTTTAAGTGGATGTTGGCCCTGGCAATAGATTTCAATAACAGGGGCCCAAAAAGCTCAAGATTCATTGTGTCAATAGATTTTTTTGTGGATTTGATGAGTTGCAAATGTGTTAGGAACCGTGCGCCGATTGAACATGCTCCAGTTACTCAATAAAATCAAGTTGGTAGTGTATTCATCTCTAGCTGGTTTGCTAAGAAGAATGCTTGATGCTTATCATCTCTTGCACCAATGTCCTGTATTCCCTGGTCCTATTCCTTTAGCGTTTTTCTTGTGTTTGAGCAAAAAACGACATGTACATGCATCTTCTGTTTCTTCTTGGATTTTATAGTTGTCGGCAAATGATGTTATGGCACATTACTGGCACCAAATGGAATGGCGTGTAGATCTGGAAATGCACGTGCATGGAACCCCAGTTAGTGTATGCCCGCAGATACTGAATGCCGGCGCCAGACGTGGGAATATGTTCCAGCCTTAGCACTGCATCTTAATTATTGCCTACTTGTGAGGCTTGACACAGCTAACCATCTGCTGGCTAGAACGTGAAGCCTAGTTCCACTAATCACCTTCAGTACAGTATCCCTAGAACCCATATGTAACCCTCTACGAAAGTGTACCTAAATCCTAGATATGTTTTGCATTTCCACTGCACATAGTACTCTTAAAAGCCCTGGTAAAAGTACCTTTATCGCTTCATCAGAATTCGTCTCGTGTTTCCTTTGGCTTAGTCGTAAGTGAAAAAGACAGGCCCTCATTTACGTGCAAGTGTGTTTGTGTGCTGCCTAGAAAGTAAGTGGGATATTTAGAAATAGGGGTGTGCAATTGCGTCCTTGTTGAGTAAGAGTAGTAGTAGTAGCTTCACTTTTTAGTTTCGGATCAGGGGTAATGTAAAAAATGGGAAGGAATGGAACAGTTCTACAGACAAATATGAGAGTGGTGTTGATCTTGGAGGCAACAGGGTGCACACACAATGCCCAGAGAGCAAAAGCCCAGACACACCACACTGACTTTAAAGAGCTACTGGCAACAAAGGGGGACTGTTGTGTTGCCTCACATCGCCTGCGTCTCGGCTAAAAAGTTGCACATGAACACACCACAAAGACTCCAGCTGGTGGCCAACCAGCACTTCTTTTCTGGGCCTGCGTAAGAGGAAATAACTCTCCACACCAGCAGATGGCAGTAGTCTTTATTTGTCAGTCAAAAACGGAAACCGGAAGACTGTATCGACGCTTGTTAGCCAGGTAGCACGTTAGCAACACCATCCAATGTTGAAGAGCAGAGCATATTTACCATAATCTGGCCATATGGAGCAAGTTTTTTCCTCCCTCTTGAAATTAGCGTTTTGTTTACTTTCCTCACTTTTGTTTCTCTTCTTGTGTGCTGAGCCGAACTGCCAATCAGAGCAGTTTCAGTCACTAACGGGCTACACCGTCGCCAAAGCTGATTTAACATGCTGAATTGGAAAAAAAAATGGCCAACGGCGGCCACACAAGTTGTGCAACTAGGAACTTGAACAGTTTAATCCAGCTATGATGCTGAACCTCAGGATTTTCGGACATGCGATTAGCAACCACAAACACCAACATTTTATATTTTCACTTGTATGTCTTCAATGTCTCATGTACAACAGGGATTTGAAATATCTGAATTGGGGTGAAGGGCAAGACAAGTTTTACGATAATTGACACATGGTTATTTGTGTACGTCCACTTTTGAAGGGCAAAATAATGGGCAGTGCTTTTATACAATCTGACGGTCGAATTGCCCCGCCAGCCAGCAGTTCACACAAACAGTCACATTACATTGTGGACAGTGACTGATCCATGTACACAGGGTGATGGGTGAGCGCCCATTCAATCACCTGCTTGCATGCAAATGAGTTTGCTTAGTGCTCCCGATGCTTTGTCTGACCGCATTGTTTTTTAATGCAAATCCAGTTTAAATTAAATCACACAAGCGCCACATACAGGGGCGAGGACGTGTGGATAATATGGATTGAATGGCTGTGTATAATATCCTCAGCCAGCCATTATTACTCTGCGTGTTTTCCATGATAATCAGCTCAGTCTTGTGAACATTTCATTTGTTTTCAATGCAAATCAATTTGTCTTGTGATTTTTCAGATATCAGGTGTTTCTCAGTATTGGGCTTATGTTTCTGGACTTAAAATGATGGGGAAAAAAATCCTAAGTAATTGTAGAAAATGTGGGATTTTTCCCAACCACAAGATCCTTTTTCTTTCTTTGTATTGGAGCTTGTCTCTCTTTATTCTGCGTCTTCCTTCTTTAGTGATTGTGTTTCTGGTACAGTCTGGCGCACCCTTTACCCCGTTTCACCCCATCTCCTCTGACAGCTGTTTCTATTATTTGCAGAATGGAAGCAGATATAGTGTGTGTCAGTGTTAATCTGTCAGTGTGACTGTGGTCAGGCCTCCTATGGACTGGGAACTCAATTGAACCCTCAGAGCCATAACAAACGAGCACAAGTGACATTGCTTGGTTATATCTGTGTTTATCAGTGTGTGTGCATTTGGATTCCCAAGCTTTTTCCACTGTGCATTTTTTAAAAAGTATGCATGTATGCATACAGTTAGCACATGCCTAAATGTCCTTGTGCGCTCATAGACACTGTATGTTTGCATAGCTGTATACACAGTGCGTGAATGTAGCTGTGTGTGATCCCTGCAGCATGTAAGTCACCTGGCCGAAAGCATATCAAACCTTTATCAAAGTCAAACCGAACAGCCTCAGTTCAGGGTATAAATATTTAGCCTGCCGTATAAACACAGCAGCCTTCGAGGAATGCTCTGTTCACAAATGACAGCAGTGCTTTTATCCGTGCACTGATAATAGGGGCGAGAGACAAAACTGTTGATTCATCCGAATACGTAACACGTGCAGCAATCAAGTTAAGCTCCTCTAAAGCCTCGGAAAGTGTCGGTCTTTATCAGGTATTTGACATTTGTGAGAGATGCTTTGAAGCTGTCTGACCATTGGAGAAATCTGCAGTAAATTTTACGACAAAGACACACAAAGAAACATCCACGTTTAATTCTAATACCTCAACATATGACGCATATAAAGTGGCTTAAATATGATTCAGTGTAATGCTAGGGGATTAGCATTATCGTTAAAGCGATAAAATGTGAATTTGTAGCTGCTCTGAAAAGCTAAATGTTAGGGATTCATGATAACGTGTGGTTAATACTGGCTGATGTGTGAAGTAAATTGTTAGATTGCATGTGAAAAATAGTCTGCAGCTCTGGACTCACAGGGATTACATCGCTATTTCCACTCCACTGGAGAGCCGGACAGTGGCAGGGCCGGAGTCACTTATTTAACATAGAGGGGGACCATTTCTAATCTACACCTTCTGCTGCCCAATCCTTAGGGAAGGTTTTGATGACTTGGGGCCAGTTTAGGAAGCCAGAATATGATGGCGTGCACACACTATGACATCTTTATGACTTTTTTTTTTATGACATACTGGTACTATAATTTGACTCTTTTATGACATAGTAACACTCAACTAAAACTATGACAGTCAGCAATTATATTGACTATGTAACACTCATATTACATTCCAGTGTCACAGGTTTTAATGTATTTAAGAGTAATTAAATGGAGAGATGGTGCAGTGTTTAATCATAATTGTACCTACAGCAGTCGAGCTTCTGCTCAGGTACAACAACGTCACTTGCACAAACTATATGCAGAACTGCAGTACATCATAATACTAGAACTGGGAGTAATAATAATGGCAGTTTGTTAGTTTATTTATAATTCTGTTTACATTTGCTGATTTTTTTCTTTATATATTTTTATCAATATGTTGGGGGCAGGCATTTTGAGCATATTGCATTATATTACTATAATACATTTTATAATTACTGCCTAGGACAGTGGAGGACAAAAACTTGAATTTGCGGCCAATTTTGTAAAAAAAAAAAAAAGCAATAAAAATTGCGCCATTTTTATGTGATTTTTTTTTTTGCGGGAAATTGCGGCAAATGACAAAAATTGTGGCTAATGACAAAAGGAGAAAAAAAGTGATGTTTTTTAAACTACTACCTCCAAAAAAATAAGTCATGTAATCACTTACTATAATTATCAAACTGAATATTACAAAAATAGCCGCAAGTGTTTTTTATAGTTCTCTTTAGTTTTATTTAATTACTTTAAAAACATGGACTCCAATAATGTTGCAAAAAATCCTGAGTGAATATTGCAGCTCTCGAACCACACGTGACTGTAAAACAACATGTAAGCTACATCTTCTGCAAACATAACATTTTAATAAATTCAACACATATTGTCTGCATTTAAACTTTGCAAATTCTTATGTCAATATAGAGCGTTTTTCTATACTGCAATGCCATTAGCGCGATTTCATGACACATCTGATGACGTTTCAAATGATGTTGCCGCAAAATGCGGAGAAACGTGGAAAAAGCGCGGGACTTTTGAAAAATTGCAAGCCCCTGCAAATATTGCGGACTTTCGTTGAATTTGCGTTAATTATTGCCGTCGCAAGATCACGATTTTCTGGAGGGACTGTTTTTTGTACAGTTTTCTTATTGTCAAAAAAATGTCGTAGAAAAACCAAAATCAAAAGTGTTTCAGCCCTATCCGTGGCATTCAGCCTTAAATGTTTTAATGGTTTACAAATATATATATTGTTGTGTTTGTTTTCAAAAAGGCTCAGTAATTTCTAAAAACAGCTGGGCACTGTAGCTTTTAGCAAACGTTTCTCAAACAGGAGTGAGAACATTTGTTAGGGACTATTTCCAGCTGTGGATGAATACACATTTTGTGCTTCTATAAGTATGGCAGCAATACGGTGTTGGATTGACTCAAAATAACTAATAGACTTTGGGGTCTATGGCACTGGGGAATAAGTTATACCTGGCTTTGGTTTAAAACAATATTTGTGAAAAACAAAAATGTATTCTCCGTTTTTCATTGGATTTGTTGACAGTAGAGAAATATAGAATGACACCAGCCTTGTTCTTTAATAAGTTGGATTACTTTCCAGTCTACCTCCTAAAAAACCCAATTTAAACTGGTGTGTTCTGAGGAGGTTTTTAATTTCCCAGACAGTATTGTCATGTGGTTTAACATGAGCCTCACCAGGCAGACGTATGTTTGTGTGTGTATGTATGTGTGTGTGTGTGTGTGTGTGTGTGTGTGTGTTTGGGTGGAGGCACTGGATGAGAAGAAGAAGAGAGTAGTGGAAGAGAGACAGGAGGTGGGGGTTGACAGATCCATCCCATCTCTTTTTCTCTCTGGAATGCAGCTGGAATCCAAGCTTGACTCCCCTGTTGGCTCCCCCCCGACACTCCCACCACCTCATATCATGCTACACACACACACACACACACACACACACAAAGAAAAGCTGGGCTTGCACTAGTTATTCCCTCTGTTAGGTCATTATAACCATGGTTGCCTGTTCTAACCTGTCCAGCTGATATGTAGCCTCATTCACACTCCTTTTGTTGTGTGTGTTAAAGAGGGAGTAGTTATCCATGCCTATATGATGAAACTCACACGCTGCCACGTCGTAATTTAGCAGTCTGTAATGATTTGGTACCACGAACGATGACGCGAATGCTAATGCTAGTTTGCTAACTAGCTAATTTGCGGTTGTCATTTCCGGTAAGTGCACCAAGGCCGTGTTTGGGTTGAGACAACACTACCCTGACGAAATTCTCGCACTACGCCAATGAGTACATAGTGCACATAGTATACTACATGGAAGTGTACCGACAGAAGTATGTGATTTGAGACACAGCATGAGTTTGTCTTTGGTTTGTTGTGCATAGTCAGTCGGGCCGCGCATGCATTTTGGTGCATGTGTGTATCCCACTAGCTAGCTCATCACCGCCATTTTGTGTTGTGTTCATATGGAGGTCACCACTGATTGGGATGACATGGAAGCATAGTGCCCACCCCTGGTTCCCCCAGGCTAACACTGTTAGCACTGTTGCCATTGTTTATTGCTGCCTGTAGAGTTAGCACCGTTAGCTGTTAGCCGCCGGCTTAGCTACCTCCATAGAGCCTCTTGAATGAAAAAGTACAATAGACTGAATAATGAAGCCTACTATCTGTAGCCAGTCTGAATGTGTAGATGCAGCGGAAGGTAGAATGAAAAGAACCTCTAAAATGTTCTAGTTGGTGGCATGGTTTGAGCTCTTTGAGTTCTTCCATACTGTCAGCATGAATCATTCCTAATTCCTCCATTTTCTCTTTGGAGTTCAACACTGAGCTTTGATATTCAAGACCTTTCCTGCACTTGTTGCATTTACCCAACCCTATTCTCCAAAGCCTGTAATATATTGGAGGGAAAAACACAGGAGAGTAAAGATCTTAAAGTGATTTAAGCTTTTTTCTCGTAAGGCATGACACATTTTCCACAGTTTTTATGACTTTGAACAATACTGACATATAGAGGTCACACATTCTGCACAGCAATCATTGCTGAACATGTAGAGCTGAGTTTCTCGATAATGTAAACATGTGCCACTCTCAATCACCCCTCTACACGACCACATGAGCCCATAACGTCAGGTACGGTATGAATGATGCTTAATGTAAATGATGTTTTGCACTCCTCAACATCTTTACTGCTATTTTCAATCCTATTTATAATTTCAGTCCATGTTCCTCATGTCTGATTTTTCCATTGCAGAGAACTCGCGCTAACTGCGTCAGAGCCTTTGAACATATAAACCATCTCCTAATGCTTACGTTCGAGAAGGATGCTTTCTTTGTTCTCACTCCTACAGCCAGGGTCAGCCGCGTGTTTACATCACTGAGGTGTTGCCGTGGCAACAGACAGAACCTCGCAGTCAGAAAGAGGAGAGTGCAGAGTTAGATTGGGAAGTCCTTGAGAGTAATATATGAAATGAAGCCAGTGCACTTGTATGATGCCACCAAGAAGTAATTGTCAGTTTGTTTTAATGTGATCTACTGCAGGTATTAAAACAAATGCTTTCCAACCATCCCAGATTTATACCACATTGTCTTATGTCTCCATATATTATCATCTCTACAACATCAATAACAGTATTGGTCTTAACAGTATGTCACTGCTGGAAAGGTTGTCTTTTCATATTGTTGCTATATGTCCACAGAAAACAAAGCCTACACCCTCCAGAATGCACTGCACTGCACCAGACCAATAAACGCTCCCGTTGGTGGGTGATGTAATGCAGCTTGGCCTTTTTGACACAGGAAACAACATGGCAGCCAGCTGGTAACAAATGATGTCAAATTACACTTAAATGATGACATTAAATATACTTTTGATAACTTTTTAGGCGAGAAATAAGCAATGCAGTCACAGAATGTTGGCATGGCTGGATTACTGAACGGACCTACCCGGCCAAGGGCCCAGGGGCCCCTTGGCCTTCAACATGTATGGATTCAGAAGCAATTCAAATAACCACAAAGAGATGCAAAGAAATTATAAGGAGACACAAATTGACGTTTAAAGAGACACAAAAATGACTAAAAAGACAAAAGTGACTAGAAAGAGATGTAAGGGAACTACAAGGAGACAAAATGACTACAGAGACAAAAAATGACTTTAAAAAGACACAAAATGACTTCAAAGAGACACAAAATGACTACAAAGACACAAAATGACTTCAAAGAGACACAAAATAACTTCAAAGAGATACAAAACAACCAAAAAGACACAAGATGACTTCAAAGAGACACACAACGACTACAAAGAGATACAAAATGACTTCAAAGAGATACAAAACGACTACAAAGACACAAAATGACTTCAAAGAGATACAAAACAACCAAAAAGATACAAGATGACTTCAAAGAGACACAAAACAACTACAAAGACACAAAATGACTACAAAGACACAAAATGACTTCAAAGAGACACAAAACAACCAAAAAGACACAAGATGACTTCAAAGAGACACAAAACGACTACAAAGACACAAAATGACTTCAAAGAGATACAAAACGACTACAAAGACACAAAATGACTTCAAAGAGACACAAAACAACCAAAAAGACACAAAATGACTTCAAAGAGACACAGAACGACTACAAAGAGACAGAACATCACCAAAAGACACAAATATACTTCAATGAGCCACAACTTGACTTTTAAAAAGACACAAAACAAGCAGAGACATAAATATACCTCAGACACAAAATTACTTCAGAGAGACACAAACAACTATAAGGAACTACAAAGAGATAAAATGACTACAGAGACACAAAATAACCAAAAAAAAAGACCCAAATATACTTCAGTGAAACGCAAATTGACTTTTAAAGAGATACAAAATGACAACAAAGACATGCACAGGAAGTACAAATAGACACAAAATGACCAAAAGGACACAAATATACGTTACTGAGACATAAATTGTCCTTTGAAAAGACACAAAACGACATAAAAGACACACAGAGGACGTACAAAGCTACACAAAACAACCAAAAAGACATAAATATACCTCAGACACAAAATTACTTCAGAGACACAACAACTAGACAAAGACGTAAAGGAACAACAAAGAGACAAAATGACCAAAAAAGACCACAACATACCTCAAAGAGACACAAATTAACCTTTAAAAAGCCACAAAACAACTCCAAAGAGATGCAAAGGACTCACCAGAACACGAAAGTACCACAAAGACACACACAGCACGAAAAAGATGCAAAACAACAACAACAAAAAGAGGCATGGCATCTCATAATCTGCCCATGAAATCTCTTTCATGTTTGATCATTACTGCCTAGCTTACCCATTTGATCTCAGTAACTTCAACCTCCATTTTTACAACACAGGAAACAGTAGGGGGCCCACTTCCTGTTCACACATTCTCATATTACAGCCAAACAGTGCACTGAAATATCTTTCTGAAACATTTTAGGCAAGAAATAGGCAATACAGGAACATAATCTTGGTTTATATTTGATCAGCACTGCCTAGCTTTCCCATTTGATGTCAGTATTTTCAGCCTCCATTTTACAGGAAGCAGTGGGGCGCTCACTTCCTGTTCACAAATTCTCATATTACAGCCAAACAGTGCACTGAAATATCTTTCTGATAACGTTTTAGGCAAGAAATAGGCAATATTGTGACATTATCTCGGTTTATATTTGATGAGTACTGCCAGGTTTTACCTTTTGGTCTGAGTTTGGTCTGATTTTGAGAAACAGAGAAGGTCAGTCTCTCTCTTGACGTGCTTCTATACTGTGTCCAAGATGGCGCGTAAGCAAAAATGTGGAATTCTGGGCACTTGTGATATGGACAGAGGTTTGTCATAGTTCATTTACAAATAGTAAATGATGATAATTATGATGCTAATTAACTTGTTTTTCAAGAATATCCTTGCATAACTTCTTTTTTTCACGTGTTCTTAAGACATTTCACGTCAGATTGACTCGCCACTTGCCTCTCAGGGCCTCCATACTAGAAACCACACTGCACAGAATACCAGCATCCTTCAATCCAAATGTAGATTCTCAACTAAATCCCGTAAACACACTCAACGAACCAAAACCAAACATCCATTTTGTGCTGTTATGATTGCCCAGCATGTTGGCTTTTCAGCCGCCTCCACTGTCGTCAGAAAGCAAAATGGAAAGATTTAATAACTTCATAAAGCCAAACTGCATGGAGACATGCAGGTAAACATTCGCAATACAAATTCGAGCACACACATCTGCACACACACACACACACACACACACACACACACACACAGGGTATGACTGCGGTAAGTCATTTCAGAGCCTATTAAATCTCCATTAACACACAGCCTCCCTGCCAGCCCGAGCTAATCCAACCCAGGTGTGTGCTTGTGAGTGTTTGCACCCCATCTCTCCCCTGCTCCCTCATTCTCTTTCTCTCCCTTTGCTTTCTCACTGTCTCTCACTGTCTTCATATCCCCCGTTTTTTTACATCTCTGCTCACAACAAAAGTCTCCATTTCCCACGCTCTCCCTCAAACCTGGCAGCCCTGCAACAGCAAACCTCCTCCAATTAGGTCAAATTAAGGCAAATTGCAGCTCTCAGCGGGAAACCAGACTGACACGCCTCATTGTTAATCTTATTAAGCGCAGGCATCTCTATAGTCACCTACAGTCTGGAAAAGACAGCCGTAGATTTCTCCCCTTTGAGTCGATTGGTCTCTCTTCATCATCAGCTCGGGTTAAGGGCCCTCACTGATTCTTAAAGTGTGTGTCCCACATGCTAATTCACACCTGGGCTGCCACATCCAGCCATGAGCTTTTTTTTTTTACCCCTTTATCCTGATCTTAAGTGTCTGAAAAACAGACAGAACGAGATGATAAATTCTAAAAAGACAAAGCATCTGCTTTCTATTCAGCTGAGGGTCGGAATAATGAGGCTGAAAGATGATGCAGAGTGACAACAGGGTTATAAAACAGACCAAGCAGTGAAGTGAAATAAGGAGAGAAAGATGACAGGGTGATGCATTTATCTTGGGGAAAATAAAAGTGACACGAGTGTACTTCCTCTAGGTTTTTCTGAGCCACGGTGGCCATGGTTGCTGTTGTCAACCACCCGCTTCTTGTGTTTACTGCAAACAACCCGGTGCTGCTCCTGGACGTGCAAAATGCATCACTTCCTGCATCGGTGGAATTTTTCCAGCGACGACCTCAAGTGTGCAGAAAGGTAACGTCCAAAGTCAAACATCTTTTTCCCAGTCTCCAAAAAGTAGGGCAACAATCCTGTTTTTTTTTTGTTTTGTTTTTTTGTTTTTTCATGCGGGGGACTACTGGTTCTCAAAAACTAATATCTTATGTACACACACTCACTCCCCAGCACACACACATTCATGTTCTGGGAAGGTACTCTGCAGGAGAGAATATGATCTCTGCTTGGAAGTGACGCTGTTCCCCTACTAAAGCAGTACAAACACACATTGTTATGTTTGTGAGTGTGTGTTCATGTGTGTGTGGGTTGGTGGGTGTGTTGATATGTGGGTGTTGGTGACAGTACAAACATCTCCACTCCACTGGAGATGTCTTATGAGAATACTTCGCAAGTGTGTAATAATAACAACGCGAGCCCACATTTACCAGAAGATCTTATTGGTTTAATTGTTTAACAGTGAGGAAGGAGGGCAATTTATAGGGGAATCTATGCGTGTGTGTATTATGTAAGTGCTCGGCAGACGACAACAGATCCAGTAAGGTTTATTTGTAAATGTCTGTGGTCTACAATACACTTTCAGCCTTTTAGAGTGAACACATTTCAGGGACTGGGATCAAATTGTTGGGTTTTCCCTCACTGTCCAATGCATTTTAAACAGTTTTATTTGGCCCCGGCGCTGTGAAATATGCTCTGCCTGCAGCTGGTATCAGCTATTGTGATGTTTTTGTAAGATACTTATGACACAGAGCGGCTGAGGAGACAGATGTGCGCAGCTGTGACTGCCCACAATGCAGCCCACCCACATTTTTACTGTGATTCATCATTTGTGTGAGTGTTTGTGTGAGTGTCCTGATAGTGCCGAGTGTTCCCAAAGTCCCTCCAATTTGTGGAGGACTTATTGTAAGCTGTATGGCACCCTCTGGTGGCAAAACCAGCTCATTACACTTACTTACTGCTAAATCTGAAATTTACAATGGATGAAATTTTGACTAAATAATGAATACAGAGAAAGCATAATTTAGTTAGAACTGCTTAAATATAGTAAGATGTTGCAGACTTATGCTGGGGACCATCTTGCCAGATTTTCCTGTGGTGTGGGGTGTGTTAAGATTATTTTTTGAATCCTTGATCTGCTTGGAAGTCCATCCTCGCCACACTGATTTCAAATTGCACCTGTTAAACATGCTAAACATTTACAATCCGATATCCTCGTCTGGGGGGAACCCCGCGGATCACCAGCTCTCAGCAGGTTTTAAAGCAGCATCATATGGATTCAACTCCGAATTTATTCACCTCCAGTTCACGCTGTAACATGTTCACATCGTCTTGTCAACTTTGTCCATATTTTTTTCTTGGTTAATGTCCTGAAAGAAGTAGTTCCTAGTTTGTAAATTTTGTTTGTAAATGGCATCTGTTAGTGTGGTATGTCATTTTGGACAAATCATTGCTGTTATGGCACATAATTAGGAGGCCTAGGTGATGCGGACGCTTAACCGGTCCATTGTGGTGAAAAGGGAGCTTAGCCAAAAAGCGAAGCTCTCGATTTACCGGTCGATCTACGTTCCAACCCTCACCTATGGTCATGAGCTCTGGGTAGTGACCGAAAGAACGAGATCGCAAGTACAAGCGGCCGAAATGAGTTTCCTCAGCAGGGTGGCTGGGCTCAGCCTTAGAGATAGGGTGAGGAGCTCGGACATCCGGGAGGGACTCGGAGTAGAGCTGCTGCTCCTCCACATCGAGAGGAGCCAGTTGAGGTGGTTCGGGCATCTGGTAAGGATGCCTCCCGGACGCCTCCCTTGGGAGGTGTTTCGGGCATGTCCAACCGGGAGTAGACCTCGGGGCCGCCCCAGGACACGCTGGAGGGATTACATCGCCCGGCTGGCCTGGGAACGCCTCGGGGTTCCCTCGGAAGAGCTGACGGAGGTGGCTGGGGAGAGGACTGTCTGGGCTTCTTTGCTGAGGCTGCTGCCCCCGCGACCCGGACCCGGATAAGCGGAGGACGACGAGACGAGACGAGACGAGGTGTACGGTTAGGGGTGGAGTTAGGAAGCAGGGAGAGGCTGATGTTCCACTTGGGGTATCGGGTAACTCCCCTTCCTAGGAGCTCACGCACCTGAAAAGGCCGCGGTTGATTGGAGTCGAGGCTGGCTGCCGGAGATGCCGACAGACTGCCATGCCACATTTCTGCAGAAGATTCCGACAGACATTCAGAAATCCAGAGGCAAAACCCACCGATCCGGGAACGCCACTACACACCTCACCTGACCTGGGGTCGCGTTCAACCCCCCCGTGAACTAAAATCACAACACTGCTTGTGCTGGCCCAGCCTGGCCGTCGATCGGAGGGGGCACCCGAAGCGTCGGGTTGGGGTGGCCGCCTACAGTAGTGGTCGGGTCTGATGAAGGGTGAGTAACCCATTTACCCCCTAGACAGCTCAGAGATCTACACACATTAGGTAAGTGAGGCATACGTTCAAGTCCAACCGCACACCGCAGGGAAATAATGAAGCTTAGCTAAAGGTTACAGTTACCAGCGTTAGGAGTGTCAGGTAATGAGTCAGGCATAACGTTAGGTGTCTTGTAACAGTTGCTGTCCACACACTGTAGGGACAGAACTATTAAACCTATCACATCTCAGGTTTTCAACATTAGTTAAGATTTGAAAAAGTGTTGGCCAGTCTTTACGTAACATGCGTCTGATTTGAGCTGTGATTTTTGGAATGCATGCATGTGAGAGTTTAGCTAGATTTGTTATTGTTAAACACAGCACTCCTTTACTCCAACTCATCAAGAATGTTTGCTGTTGGGGTGACCTCTAGCTCATCTGGTAGAATACATGCCCCATATATTGGATTCCAACCTGCAGCCCTTTGCTGCATGTCATCGTCCTTCTCTCACCCTCATTTCCTGTCATTCTTTGATTGTCTTATCAATAAAAGGCAAAAAATGCCCCCAAAATAATCTTTGAAAAAAGGAATATTCGCTGTGATAGGTTGAGTAATTGATGTACAAATGGTCATTATGGGAGTAAAGTATTACTTAAATAGCATTTCTTTGTTCTTAACATAAATCACCGCACACTGAACTGAATTACTGTGACAAAGGGACTTGTGGCTCATCTCTCCCAATGGATCCAAATTACCTGTGGAGAGAGATATAGGTAAATCTTTATATCACAGAAATGAACTCGAATCCTGTGTTTCACTAAGTCCATATGGCTCAAGTGTATTCAATTCATGGATCCAAAATGCTTCCCTTCTTAAAAGGCGGTTGATCAGATTACCCCCTCTTGGATTGGGTTGCACTTTTTCAATACCAAAATTTTTGAGGGAAGTGACTGACCCGTGTTTTTTCTCCTTGTAATGTCTATCAATGGCATAATCCATGTTCCCATTTCTAATGGCCGAGTTTGAGATAGGGATGTCCTGATCCGATCCTCGGATCGGGTATCAGCGCTGATCACGTTATTTTTACAAAATTGGAATCAGTAATAAAAGATCGGAGGAATCAAAACAACAACATTGGCCAGGTTTTTCATCTGTATTGTTCACTGTTGCCTCGGCTTTCCAATGTATTAAGTGTGGCGATCCTGTATATTTTCTAAATATTCTTTTTTATAAGACAGTCAGCTGATGGCTTGTTCACCTCCACACACTGAGGAACCTCCAGACACACCCGCCGGTGCTATTGGCGAGTGGGATGGCTCGATCAGCTGAGCCCAGGTAGACCGGCCCCTACGTTATGCCGCTCCTGGCAGTATGGCGAGAGTCACCGGTGAGTGAGAAATGAACCAGAAGTCCTCTGTGTATTCGGCCACAGCATTTTACATCGCTCAAAATCCGCGAAATGGGTGTGCTACCCTGTGGAATATCATCCATCCGGCCACCGGCCTCACCTCACGGATATCAAGGGATCCTACGGAGCCTCCACGCCCGAAACAACACCGTAGCATTACGGCATTCACACATGGATATCTAATTTGTTTACATTTTGTGCTGCTGAACCACCGATAAGCTTTTTAGATACTATTTAAATAATGGATTCTTTTTTTTTTCTTTCTTAATGCTTTGCAAAGTATTGGATCGGTCTCGGTTTCAAAATAAAGGACTCGTATCGGATCGGATGCAAAAAAAAAAAAAGTGATCGGGACATCCCTAGTTTGAGATGGTGTTCTGTTTGGCCCACAGACATTAAACCACAAGGACATTTCAAAATGTAAATGATGTGTAGAAAGACAGTTAATGAATTCCTTAATGCCATATTTCTTTCCTGAACGGGGGTGATTGAATGTTTTGGTGTCGAACGTATTTGAACAGTGTGCACATTTTCCACATCTATAATTTCCATATTCTTGTTGAGCAAGCCAATTAGTCTGTGTGGGTTCCTTGTACAAAGAACTCACCACAAAGTCTCTGACATTTCTACTGCTTTTAAAACAAAAGCGAGGTTTGGAAGATGTGAAATGGTCCAAACTTGGATCACATTCTAGGATCATGAAGATATTATTTCAGAAAGTGTCCACTAGGTGTCACTAAAACACTCTGATCCTAACTCTCATTCAGTATTCTCATTGTAATGCCTTTCTGATACAAGACTTGGCCTTGGCGTCCTCATGTTGTTCCCAAAACTTCTGAAGTCCTCTGACTTTAATGTAACACAACACATTTAACTGGAGGTATATACATAAGCTGCACAGTCCTCAACATGCACACACACCTGCAACCAATATGACTCTCCTCGCCTCGCCTCGCCTCTGGAACTTGAGTGTTCCTCTGCTGAGCTAGTTTTCTATTTATAGCCGCAGAGCTCCGGCTGTGTCTAAAATGCCTGCTGTCTCATTCTGTTTTGCTCCCTCACCGTCTGACAGATTGGGGAGCATCGGTGCAGGGTGGAGAGGTCCTTCAGTTTAAATCACTTTGCTTTTCAAGGCCTGGAGTCGTATTTATACACATCCTTAGATGACAAGGATTTGCTTTCATAGAGGCCGGTGAGACAGGCTGTCACAAAAGAGAAGCCTTTGACGAGAATTAGAAGAGTTTGCCTGTCATTTGTCTGTTTCTATGCTAAACAGATGTTCAAGTGATGGTAGAGCCGTTAGAAAGTATAGTGTATCTGCATCCATGTCACTTGAGTACCATGACATCACTCTTAATCCTTCCACCCCACTGACCTCTGGACCCGTGAAAGAAACTTGCAGCAGATGTATGCAGCTAACTCAGTTTGTCACTTTAATCAATTTGCATTTCTCGTCGTTTTACAGCTGAACAAAAACAGGAATGGAAGCCAAAGTTTACGTTGCGCTTCATTACACAGCTGAGTAACAAATCAGCCTCACTTTGGAAACCGTCCAAAAGACATGTTCAAATGAATTCAGTGTCAGGCAGTTGTTTAAGCCCAAGTTTGCTCCCAGCAGATAATGGTGACTCCTGCGAGCCTGGCCAAGAGGAGCGAAGAGAGGAGATAAGACTCTGGGAAGAACATGGCTTTTGCTGGAGGGAACACAGTGTGTGTGTCACTGTGGGGGAATCAAAGGAGATGGCTGCCTTGGTTAATTGTGAAAGCATGATTAATGCTTTGTCCAGTTGTCTTCTCCCGCCTCTCTCCCTAAGTTTAGAACTGCAAAAGTTCTTAAGGTGAATAAAATTTGAAGTCATGCTAGTGCAAGTTTGAGCTGCAGTATGAATGAGATGGAAGGAAGGAACAGCTTACTAATATATTTGTCATGCCAAAGCTCATATTATTCTTTCCATGTCTGCATAGCCAAAGTGGTTCATGTGACGCCCATGAGCCAACTGCCAGGGGTGGAACAAAGTCGTTTTTTGTTGTACTTGTACTTTTTTTTGAGTATTTCTAAAACTCTGTAACTTTACTTTTACTCAAGTACCTTTCATCACAAGTATCAGGAGGACAGAGCTCACAATGGTGGCAATCTAACTCAGGTGACACTTTGGAAGAGATGCATGTTGTAAATATTTACATTCACCAGCCGGGGGTCAGGGGGTGGTAAGGGTGCCGAATGGCGATCGCACATGGGTCAGGGCTAGTATTTAGTGAACAGTGCAAATGCACATCAATGCAGTCAAATTGAGGATCACGTCCCTCTGGGTTATGTTTAGCATTACTGTACCTCAGCATAGTTAAAGGGTTGCATCTACCTTAAATAATCACTCATTTAATGCTCAACCTCGTGACCCATATCAAATACACCTACGATGCTGCATGACCCAGGTGCATGCTAGGTCTGGCTAACATGCTAAGATCCTAGCAGTGGATCCACCAGCAGTGACTTCTGCTTTTGCTGGGGAACTTTTGACTACAGTGTGGAGGGTGGGGGCTTTCTACTGTTCAGGCATTAAAGGGATAGTGCACCCAAAAATGAAAATTCAGCCATTATCTACTCACCCATATGCCGACGGAGGCCCTTATGAAGCTCTGACTGCTTCTCTGTGCTCTGCGCTCAGAGCTACAGGCTGCAGTGAGGCTAAAAACAGAGTTCAAATGACGTTTTTCGAAACAACTTTTTATGTCGGGGCTGCAGCACACTTGGATCACTACGGATGAGCAGTATGGAGATATTCTGTGGATTCAATTTTGTGTTCTTGGATGTTAGTCTGGGGGGCCGTCTGCCATTAGGTGTGCTGGCTGCTCCCCCCGCTGATCTCCGCAAGGGATGTGAGGACTCTAAAACTTCACCAGGGCCTCCGTCGGCATATGGGTGAGTAGATAATGGCTGAATTTTCATTTTTGGGTGCACTATCCCTTTAATCCCTGATGTGATGGCATTCGGTTCATCACACTGGGAAACTTTGAGAGTGCAGTGGGACAAAAAGACTGGACTGGTTATATATTAACAGTCGGTTATGCTTTGAGAACAAACAAGCAGAAACTTTGAATGTAGAGCAGATTGAGGAAGACTTTGCGGTGCACAAGGCTCACAGTATGATGTTCAGACAGGAAGTACAACAAATTCTTTGAACTCACTCTCCAGGTGAGAACGTCTACAACCACTGCGTTGCCGAGCAACAATACGTGTGCCCACTACATGGTGTATAAAAACTGTGCAGTCTCTACTTTGCTGTATGTTTGTTGCAGCAGCTGCTTGTTTAGACAGTGTCAAGTTGCTTAAATTGAGTACCTTAATATTTCTTTTTGCACCAGGGACATTTTGTGTATTGTCAGTAATTTTTGTTGGAGTCTATTTTTGGGTTAATTCTTGTGAGGCTAAACTGACTGATAATTAGTGGTATGAACAGGCTGAAAAGTGCTGTTTATGGAAATGGAATTTACTGTTGGTTTGGAAATAAGGGGTCATATTGCTGTTGTTCTTCCACTAGCATTGACGTTAACAACACACATTTTACGTACATTTTAATTGAACTACTTTTTACTTCGGTAAATTTTTACACAAGTACTTTAACTTTTGCTGGAGCAGTTAATTTCTTGTATATTATTCTAGTACTGTTTCCACCTATGCCATCTGCACAGGTGAGGCAATGCCTGCTGATGCTGGGCAGTCTGTGGTGGTTGCAGCTTCACAAATCTAAATGTGTTGGGCACATTTCATGCCATTCTGCCAAAAGATATTGTGCAACGACGGTGCTGAAATAAGCTCATGTTGGGTGAAAAATGGACAAGATTCATCCTCTGGGGAGCGTGACAATGCTCAGTAAGTTTGATGGCATAAAGCCCTTTAGATTCTGATGTTTTTTATTGTCTACAAGTGGAACCTCGGCCTGAGGGGCTGTCGAAAACATTAGAAATCTTCCACTGACTACTAGTTTTTGAGATCTGAGTTTCGTGAAAGAAAACAAGTGGAAACTACATGAATACTTAACTATAAAAAGGGAGTTTTACACAGCAGTTTGAAAAATCACAATGATTTAGCAGCCCTTGGCTCCTCAGGCAGGTCAGTTCAAAGGAGCCTCCATGTCAGGGAACAAATTGCTGCGTTGCTTTCCGTGTAGTCTTTGGACGGGCAAAGCTGAATCTGTCCAACTAACTCAGCCTGTGATCCCAGCTTGGTTCTCTTTCCAAAAAGTAAAATCAAGCCGGTGTGATCTTGTGTTTTAGTTTCTACTGCTGCATTTAGCATAAGCTGGAGATTAGACAGAAAGTGGTTTGGCAGACCAAATGAGAAGGAGAAAACAGCCAGGGTGTCTATAAAAGTGAGTCAATAAAAGTGAAGAATGGACAGGAGTGAGCTTCTGTGAGGAAAAATGAAACCAGGCAGAAAAGGGATGGGTGGGTGAAGGGGAGAGGAAGTTGAGGGTTACTCTGTCAGTAGCAACCCCTCTTTCAGTGGAAGCCCTAGGGCCTCAGCATGAAGCCCTGACCTGGAATTCCAAATAAATAATTCCCTAAACCTTCCCACTGAAAGAGGCTCACACACATAAACGAAGGGGGTGCACCAAGCAAAATGCACAATTTATCCAAAACTCCAGCTTATTTAAACTGCTTTTCCAGGTATGTCAGGGTGTATTTGATCAACAGGCAGTAAATAATTCTGCGAGGTAAAATCACACACATGCATGCACGAAACTGTACACACTCACAGGTATTAATTCTCACAGCTTAGCCCTCAGAGTAGCCCAAATCCTGCATGTGTGAGCAGGAACATTCAGGTAATCCTTGCTAAATACAGCATGAAACGCTTTTATTCAGTAATAAACAGGCATGCAGCGGGAGGCATGCAGCGGGACACTAAGGTCAAATGCCCTGCAGTGTATACAAGTAATTAATATACACAGAACAGAGAGTGATAGTACAGCATATTAGCGAGGGCTGTAAGCAACATGTCCCAAGCTGAACTCTGATGCACCAAATTCACAGAGCAACATTCAGATAAATACCATAGCTTGATAAAATCACAAACAAAATTGGATTTTATTCCTTTGGGCTCATTTTTGCGCAACAGGACAGGATATGAACATGCAGTGTCCTCTTGATGTTCCTTATGAGGATTGTTGCACACATACACACAATCACTGAAACATGGAGACTCAACCTATGTTCGTTTTACTCATTACCCTGAGAAAGATGCTATCTTGACTGATATTCGGGAGATCAGCAGAAACATCTAAATGAACACTATACTATAAAGTTGTCCACATTCATGAGGAAAGTCAACTGTGGGAGTGAGGTGATTTGAGGCTTGATACTGCTTACATTTTGCAAAGATTAAACAGTTTAAATCACCCTCCGTACAGTGTTCACAAACGGGGAAATTAGCTGAGACCAAAATCGAGTTTTGTACCAGGCTGTAAAAATGTTTATTTCTGCTGTAAAGTTTAGCATTTTAACCTGGGGTCAATGGGGGTTGACTCACTTGGAAACAGCCTCAAGTGGCCATTCGATGAACTGCAGTTTTTGGCACTTGTGTGTTGGCTTCATTTTCCAGCCCCGGAGGTTGCTGCTTGATTGTAACATGTGGTGAACATTGTGAAATGGTTGTGGTTAGGTTTAGACAAAAACATGTTTTGGGTTGAAATAAGTACGTTTGTGATGTGAGTGATGTTAGTAAGCAGAGACTATATGTAATTCCATAAAGTTATCTGCTTTTATGTCTGGAACCTCCCGTCTACAACGGGCATGAGATGCGCCCTCGTTGAGGACTTGGCTCAGATTCCAGAGTTACTCTCTTATCCTGAGCCTCCTTAAGGAATCTGATCCCGTTTGATTCGGCAGTGGGAACTTCTTGCGACCACATGCCTTTGCTGACGTCGACTCCAGTAGGATTCGAACCCTTGACCTTCCGCATTGACGACGAGTGCTCTAACCACTTTTCACACGCGATGTAGGTACACAAATTACGTAGCATTTCGTTAAAACAACAGTGACTTTTGGTATTACAAGGGGCACAAACTGCAGTCGCCTGGATGAAAGTCTAGACTCTCTCAAGCGGAAAGTCCAGTGCATCTCATAAAGATGCAAAAGGATGCTTTTAGTGTCAGTATCATCCGCTTAGGGGTGAGACAAAGCAATGGTGTTTGACGAGTGACAACAGGCTGTCACAAGAGCTAGCTCAAAGTTCAGTTCACACAGCACTCCACATTCATTGTTCACAACCTCTGGTTTAGACCTCTGCTAACTTGAATGTGGCTTGTCTAGACCTTTGAAATGATATTGGACCGAATGGATCAAAGCCTGATAGTGAAATTAGTCATTTCACGGAGGTTGTGATGCTCAAAAAATATTTATCTATTGATTTACAGACATCTCTTTCACAGGGTTGGTGAAGGAAAAAGTCTTTTCGGGCCCAGTGGCATCCGTGACAAGCTCAGAAGTTGACTTAATCAGTTCGGCTACTCTGACTTCAAAGTCCGGCGCACTTCCTGGGTGCCTGGTTGCGATCAGACATGTTTAGCTTATGATTCACCAAAATCATGTAACACATGTTAATGATCAAAATGTTAATTAAAACTGACAATAATGTAACCAAACTACATCAATAAGACTCTTTTACAATAAACCAGAATTAAGGCGTAGTCATGCCAGGAAGTGGCACCGTGAAATTCGTGTCCGCACGAAACAGGCAGTTGTTGAAGTTTGGTGAGTTATTGACTTGCAGGAAGTGTTGGTGGACCACTGTACTGCTGGACGACTCATTATCAATATGTAGGAGGGAAGTTGGAACCACAACATTAAAAAACCCTTAAAATAACTCTGGGGTCACTAAACATACACAACCGTTTTTTCAGTTCCTATCTTCCTGTTACTGTTCCAAGATTAGACAAAGAGCGGGTGTGTTTGGGGAAAAACGTTTTCACCCAGTGTGAGTATCATATCACCAGAGTTTACACTGATTGAGACAAATACATAAATGGGAAGCTGTAAACTCTAAACACACCATGGCAGATGTGAGAGGATCTTATCCATGCTCTCCCTCTGGCCCATGACAAACCACATTAGAGAGAACATTAGTGGACACAGGGGTCAGTGTAATGCACGTACACGCAAATACACAAGGGGATGACCATTTTTGCCTTCAAGACTGAGAAGTGTACAATTAGATCATCCACCCACTGCCTTCAGATTCTCTCCCACACACACAAAAACACATTCGTATACACTAAAAGTAACTCAACACCGCTGCTTTCTCACTGGAGGAGAGGTTTAATCTGCACCAGACAGAGAGATTCTGGCTGCGGAAATTAATGTTTACTTTTCAGCCGTCTCTATTTCAAACTGCTCTCTTTTTCCCTCATTGTTGAGAAAACATCCCAAAGGAGATGTGAGATTGCTGAAGCAAAACACTGCCAAACAAACCCCGCTGTTTCATATGGTTCCTTTCAGCGGAATATCATGGAAACTTGTCAAAAACATTGCCCTGTGAGGTATTGTGTTCCCGTGCAAAAACAAGAGGAAGCTTAAAATATTTTTTTCACACACATTATGCAGTACGGTGGGGTCGCTTTCTCAGGTAAATCTCATTGGACTCAAATGTTATAGCCTGTTGATTTCTGAACTGCATTTGCATACTGTTTGTCTTTTTACTTTATGGCTTTACAGCACCGAACAAGAAAAGGGTGCAGTCCTGATCTCAGAAGAGACTAATGACCTTTTGTGATTTGTGATTTATAAAAAGCCGACATAAAATTCACGGAAAGCCCTGAATTGTGTGATGAAAACATTTTCAACACAGTGCCCAAGCAAACAAAGGGCACCGGGTTGGCTCCTGGGCATAGACTGTAAAAGACAATGGATGTAGCCACTGTGATGTCGTCCGTTGGTTTGTTGATGAGTTTTGAAGCCTCAAATTTGGCATTTTGGCTTTCGCCATCTTTGTTTTTTGGAGCCAGAAGTGGCCATATTTGGATACGAGGGTGCCTGTGGAGAAGCGAGAGATGAATCTGACTGATGACTCTATTGAAAAGTAACTGTAGAAGCAATTTGTCACTCACAAGGTGGAGTGAAGCCACTGGAGTCGCCCCCTACTGGTCAGTCGAAAGAATGAAGCTTTAAGGCACTCCTGCAGTGGCTTCATTTTTTAGACTTGGAGAATACATTTTTACATTCATCTGTACTTCTTCTATATGCGATAGGACATTTCTTAAAAAGGCCAGTAATCAACCTTTCGAAAAAGAGTTATGCTTGTTTTATTATGCCTCCGTGCCAGCGATAGCTCTGGCCAGAAGCATTATCTCGTGAGCATGATATCTCAAGAACGCCTTGAGGGAATTTCTTTAGATTTGGCACAAAGTCCATTACCGATAAAGTGATTTGATTTTGGTGATGACAAGTCAAATGTCAAGGTCACTGTGGTCTCGTTTTCTCATGAACGCGGTATCTCAAGAACAGGGATTTCGTCAAAGTTGGCACAGACCTGGACTCAAGATGAAGCTGCTGAGACTTTGGTGGTCGAAGGTCAAGATCACTATGACCTCACAAAACATGTTTTTGACCATAACTCAGGAACTCAAGTTACGACTTTACTGGGACATCCTAATGTTTTCTGTTCATTATTCAACATCATAACACAGCAACAGAAGGGGAGAGATTTTGTCAGACACGGAATTGGCGACACTAATCCTGGGTGCCCATCTCGTGCTGATTGCATAAATGTCCTGTGCTGCCGGGGTTAAGATGTGTGTGAAGCATCTATGTTTTCACAGACAGGGATGTAAAACTTTTGATATAGTTGTCACACAGAAGTGGTGAATATATCTGTACTAACTGCACTGCCACCAGCAATTACATACTACAGAACTGTAACGGTGAGAGATTTAAAGAGGCCTTTTATGAGGTGGGAGCAATGGGCTTTATGAGCATCTAAAGATAAATTACAGGGCTACAGTGGAGCTAGCTTGCGCACACAGCGACATTAGAGCTGATATGCACCGCCTCGAAAATGCAACTACACACTGGGACTATGGCATGTACAGAGACAGCGTGTTTGGAATCTGACACTGGACTTTAAATCAAAACCTGCACCATAGGTATCCACTGCAGGGCTGCTGTAACTGCTGCCATAGCCCCTTATAAAGTACAAATCAAGCTTTGCTATGTAGTGAGATGGAGGCGACCAACTGTCTGCTCTGGTGTCTCATTTGTTTAGTGTAGTTACCAGAACTGCTTAGAAATACTTAGAAACCCTAACTCACTTGCATTGACCCGTACTTTCCCATCCTGTTTACAACTTAGAGGCCTTACATCTGCCAAAAAAAGAGAGAGAATTTCACTACGCCAATTGCATAATGTCAAGATGAAAGTATTTCGACTAAAAGAGTAATATTACTCTGCCTGTATGAGTCTGGGCGTTTCTGTTAGCTCCCCTTGAAAACACAAATCTGCCTGGTCTGTCAGGTTGTACATGTTAACGACCAGGCCGTTAATGTGGAGCATAATCAAACTACAGCCCGTGCAGACCCGAATTCATAAATCCAGAGCTTCTCCCAGGAGGGGGACTGTACAGAAGAGGAACATGCTGCAGAGATCATCTATACCATGAGTAGGGATGTTTAGCAGCAAGACACAACAGATGTGTAATTCATTCTGATGTAGTAAACACAAAGAGATTCCACCCTAAAATCAATCGTTTATGTGAGAGGCAAATGCAAACATCATCTTTAGATCTACAATATGTAATTTTCTCCTGCTTGGGTTCTCAATCAAAAACATTAACAAAAGACGGAGCAATAATATTCAGGTCGTTGCGGAGGGACTGCTAGCCAAGCTCCTGCTAACGTGTGCTCGCCATTTTCCTCTGACAACTTAAGATCCAGATGTTCAGGAGGTTTTTAGCCGAAGCCGAATTATCCACAGAGATCTCATCCTCTTCAAAACCAATGTACCGAGCAATTGAAACCTCTAAAAACTCTGAATAAAGCCAATGAAGTTAAACATTTGTGTTTCTCCATTGCTGTTTGGGACTGTATTGAGCTGCTGCTAAAATTTGGTCAACTTGTTTCAAGGATAATTTAAGATCCAGACATTTGATGACTAAATCTGATTGAAACATAGAGTTAAAAATGATAAACATCTAAAAAGTGTATCTTAAAAATGTGACTTAATACTGGATAAAAAGTCAATGACAGCATCTGGCAGACAACCACAACCCTGACACATGTGCAAAGGGGGGATATGATGCCACCAACAGGTGACAGTTAATTTAAATAACGGATTTCTCCTGGTTTGAACATTGTTGGAATTGTTTGGGTTTTCCCAATGCGGAATAAGCTACATATTGTATCGTTGAATCCCATAAAGACAAGAATAGATGTCCGTAGACTCCTGGCAGATCAATCTAGAACTCTAAGACAACAGTGAGGAGATCCAAGTCAGGCACTACAGCTGTACACCAAGAAAATCAACCTGTACTCCATCACAGTTTCAGTGTTTTGACAGAGGCTCTTGCAAAAGCGTGATCCTATATTTGACTCCTTGATCTACATTACGGTTCACTCACTATGCGCTGTTACAGTGATACTGTGTGGTTTAAAAAAAAAAAAAAGTATCTGTATTTGTGAAACTTCGAAATCCTTGGCTGAACCATCCGAGGTAGTGTGCTAATTTGATTCCAGCGTGCATTATGGCGCAAGCATTCCAAAGATGTCGAACCATCAAGGTCTTGTTCCTCCGACGCAGCCTCCTGACTTTGAGGGAACGTAGGGAGGAAATCAGGGAGGAAAGGCAGAATGGATAGCTGTGAGGTTCACAAGTTCAACCTTTCTGTTCCTAGAACAGAGAAATATAAATTCAAACAGCCAATCTTGCGTATTCAGTTTTCAAATATACAGTATCATCTGCTGATAGATGGATTTCTGTATCCCCACTACATTGCTTTCTTTTCTGGTTTGATTTTTATTAGAGTCTTGGAACAATTCACTTGTTAAACTTGTCTCATTCCTCAGTGTGTGATTGATGATGCAGCAACTAATCACAAAAGCCTGAGCCGGAGCATGTTTTCCTAGAACACTGGGAAACACTGGAATTAACTAATAATAGCCTTTACTCAGAGCTGAAAGGATTAGACGATTAATCAATTACTTTAAATGGATAGTAGAAATTATAGAAATTATAATTAACGAAAATCAATTGATTTAATTGGGAAAGTTCTCAAGTGAAATTGACAAAAATCCTTCAGACTACTCAAGTGCAAACATTTTGTACCTACTTTATGATATTTTATAACCCAGACGATTAATAGATTAATAAAGAAAACAGTCTGCAAATTAATCGGTAGTGACAGTAATTACTCGTCGCAGCCCAAGAGAGAACATTTCAAAAATGAAGTTACAAAGTGCTTCAAAGCAAACAACGATAAGAACGTCAGAAACAGCACATAGACAATCAAAGACTGACAAAAGCAAAGGAATGTGTCGTTGAAAATTGTCAGACACTCACTGCCCACCTGAAAATATGACTGTTTGGTACATAAAGAGATAGAGACTGTTTTTTCTGCTATAAAAGATGAAGTTGCCAACCTCATGAGCGTCTAACAACAAAGGCACGGCGACCTTTAGTCTTCCATCTGGACCTTAAAGCTGCCAGAGGGCTCGTGCAAGAGAATTACAAGGTGCAATCCAAAGGCAGTAAAATATTCAAATCCCCTCTAACAAGTAACCAGTGAAGAGTATATTCTCCCAGCTTTGATTATAGGCTTTGCTGCAGCATTTCTTTCCAATGGTCTTGTTCCGAACACTTCAGCAGCAGCAGAGAGCGTTGACATGTGTCAGCGCCCCGGCCTGTCTAGTTCATAGCATAAGCAGTGGCCAGCATGATCAGTTCATGCATGAGTTCCGATAAATAGGATATTAGCGTGAAAATGTTTTTACAGGATGAGTGAGCTGGCAACACAAATGTTATTCTAATTCGATAATTCACATACCATGTGTGGGATTCTGTCAAAACTATATCACAGTAATGTTACACAGGATATTCTACCCATTAGCCAACAACAGCCTGGTCTTTCTCACAGGGCATCAAAGCATGCTTGGGCACTTTCCCTGGCATCACTATAATCACACCGAGCACACCCTTTTGCGTCTGTGTGAGACGCATTGAGCTTTGCCAAAAACTCCAATCTGCGTCATTGTTAGATGCTCATAGTTTTGGATGTAGTTCAAAGAAAATGAAAATTTCTTGGGATGGGTGGGAAGGAAGGTGGATGGGTTCAACAATCACAGGACTTTCACCTGGGAGACCTGTGTTTGAGACCAACCCACAACAAAATCAGTTACAGCATTTTTTTTACTCAAAGCTAGGTGCTATTTAGCGACATACCGCTGCCTTTCCAGCCACATTTGTGGCACCGAAACCTGATGTCTTTTCCTAGCCATAACCAAGTGGTTTTGTTGCCTCAACCTAACCACCGATCCTACGCGTAAGTCGACTCACATGACTAACATCAACCACCTAACTGCTGATCCCATCTTACTGTAGACCCCTTCTGCGTCAAGATACAATGCAAAAGGCTGCCTGGCGTCATTATAGCAAAGCCAGGGCTTCATGCCCAAGCGGCAAAATATGTCAAAGATGTTTTTAGCGACACACCACTGCCTTTCCAGCAACTTTTGTACCACCGAAACCCGATGTTTTTAAGTGACATCCGCAATCTTTTCCATAACCAAGTGGTTTTGTTGCCTCAACCTAACCACCGATCCGATGCGTTAGTTGACTAACATGACTAACATCAACCACATTCTTCTCCTCACCACTGCAGACCCCCTTCTGCGTCAAGATACGATGCAAAAGGCGGCAAAATATGATCCATTACCAACATACTGTCTCTAATTGATTTGGGATTCTAGTGATAGTTGTGTTTCATTATTAGCATTGGAGAATGTTGTAAATTTTACCCTTTAACAGAAACATTTCCAGTCTTTCTTCACCAGTTGTCTTTTGCTGGAAGTGCAGGTGGTTTTAGTAGAGTATCTTTGAATATGTGCAACTTTCCTCATACAACATTTCGTACGTCCTATGAATAAGCACTCCACGAGTGATGTTACATCCTTAACGTTAAGTTACGTAATTAACGTTAAGTCATGAGTTTGGGTTTCGGCAAGTGAAGGTACTTTGGTTAGGTTTGGGGGAAAAAAACGTGGTGAGGACGTACCTTAAAATTACTCAAAGCTCCGAACACCAGTCTCCTTTTGTGACCCATCCACCACCCCAACCTGACTCCTTATTGCACTGCTCATGATCACTTCCTTTCAGTACACTGGTCACGTGATCGCAGCCTTCCAAAAGATGTGGGCTATGCACAAACTACTGGCTCATGATTACGTGGGATACATATACATTTTGGTGCATTACTTGTCGGAAAACGTACAGACAATCCATACGGTGGATGTTAAGATATTTCAGTCTGGAACAAAGTGATGGACAGACCAACCCATCAACATCGCTATATAGAGCTTTGGCACCAGCATGAATTTAAACATATTAAGTTAATCCTAAGAAAGCAGTCGACCAAAGTCTGTTTCTCTACTTCTTCTCTGAGCTCTGAGTCCTCTGACATAGTTCCTCAATGGTACATAAACATCAATAAACATGGGGGGCACTGAGAGAATTTAAAGAATGGTAACAGCATGTCAGTGACTGCAATTCTAAATGTTAGTATTCCAAATCAAGACACCGGTCAAATACTGACACTCAAGTAAACACATGATTTCACATGCTTTGCAAGGGACTGAAAGCAGCCAAAGAATCCATTTTCCATCAAAATCATCCAGAGTAAGAAAAAGAAAAATACATCTTCCAAATTCCAAATTGTCATGACTGCGCACTTATAAAGCAAATAGGAATGTGGGATTTTCTTTGTGTCAACACACATATATAACACCTACTGTATCATCACTGGTAAACCAATTGTGCACTAATACCGCCTCTTTAATCTTTATAACTAACATTGCCTTACATGAATAAATTACTCGACAAGACCAGAGCAGGCAGACACATTTTTCCCCTTCCTTCACTTTTCGTCTATGTATTAGTCGCTATAACATTCTGATCGCACTTGTAGGAATGCATGCATGTTACACTGCCAAGAGACAAAGCTCTGACCTCTATGAACCCATGCTATATTTAACTGTTATTAATCATTCAGTAGCGGGTTTTTTTAATTGTTAGAATCTGATTTTGTAATGTTTTTCTTCACTTCGCCCCTCTCCTAAAGCGTTAGGGTAAGTGGGTCTAAAAATAGCCTGCACAATGTCAACATTCTGGCGCCCCATAAACAACCAGGATTAAATTAGCCGACCACTGTTTCCTCTCTGAGCCCTTGTGCATGTGCGTATGGGTATTGCCGGAGCGGCAGAAAGACTGTTCGGTCTTAAGTTACAAATTCCATAGTGTTCCTGTAAAAGCTGTGACTGTTTTTATACGGCCAACTTTAGAGTCAATCACTCCACAAGAAGAACCACTTCCAGTCACCGACCCTCGCGCTGTAATAACACAGAAGGTACTTTCTTAAGATTCTTTTTTGCGTCATTGTTCTTTGAACATCAACAACCTGACCATGGAAAAATAGCTATTGAGCAATGATGGCCAATATAACTGTCAAGACACTGCTTTTTGTGTAAACCATTACATCTCCACTTTGTCTCTGCTGCTGCTTTCCACTCTTTTTCCTCTGTGCTGCTCCGTCCACGTCTCCCTCCTTAAAAAGGCATAGCACGAGACTTATCTGCGCAGGTTTCCCTACACACACACACACCGACACACACACTTACACACTTAGAGGTGCACATGCAAATCATTTTAAAGTCGGATCTTAAGCAGAGCAGAAGCCTGGACGTAAATTGGGGTGCATGACCGTGCACCTACATATAAAAGCTGCCGTACAGCAAAGAAATTAAAGTCTTTAGTCATATATCTCAGCTATTTTCTTTGTTCTATAAAACTGAGACCTAAATATAGTCAGTTAATAGCTTGAAACAATTTCAAAAGCTGGTTAAGTCGAATTTTGAGCAGTTTTATTGCTGGAGGAGCCCTTAAAAGACAAGTTACATCGGCAGTTTTATACATGAATCAGCTGCTGGACGCCATTTAGTTTAGCATTTTAATAGCCAGACAATGAGCACGAACATTACACATACAAGGACAATTTGAAAAAGAAATGGACACGGATAAACCGGGCTTGTGCCCAAGGCTCTGGAGTCAGTCAGCCTTAAGGATTTTTCCAAGTGGGTAGAAATATGTGTTCGAGGACGTGTTTATATGAGAGTACGTCTACATGTAAATAAAATGTAATGCGTGGGTGTTTTGTACGGTAGCCAATTAAATTGCTTGCTGTGCGGGAATGAATTTGTACGTCATTATGTAGCGGATTGGGCGTGTACTCTCACAGCGCTCAGGTGAGGTAGCGACCAGGTGCCAAACTGTAAGCAGCGTGCGGCCAAGAGACACAGCACCAAAAAAAAGAAACGGCTAATGAAGCAAGGTGAAGGGTTGGCTTCGTTCACCCTCACTGGCAAGCAATCAACAATCCTGCATAGTGTACCTTTAACGTGTGGTTAGGGTTAGGCCCAAACGCCACCTGGCTATGGCTAAGAAAAGTTAATGTTCTGGCTTGAAGTACCTGGTTTTGGTGGCGCTACCCCGGCAGGAAACCAGTACAGTCTCGGTAAAATATATATATCTGCTACCTTCCCAACATAAAGTCTTTGTTTACACTTCATTTCAGGTTTTAACTTCACACCAAACAGTGTGTGAAAGCTCCCAGCAGAGCAGCAACTTCTTGGCTCAGTATTTTTACAAACACTCTGAGGTGCAATAACTTCATGGTACAGATTGTACTAATGACTCCAAACTGATGGCCTCATGTTATCCTCGGTGGACCGTAGCAAGGGAGTTGGACAGCATGGAAAACAGAGCTGCAGCGGTGGGAAACTCTGCTGAGTGAGAGCTTCTGGACATCTCCGAGAGGAAGAGAGGGAGGAAGAGAGAGCGAGAGAGAGAAAGACAGGCGCGCTGCAAGAATCACAGCCGGAGCTGCTTTTCGTAATAGGAAATGATGGGAGAGCTGTTTGAGGGCCGCATGGCTTTGACCCTGTGACCACTCGCAGTCGTGAGAACCGAGTCCGGGGCCATGTGTCCTTAAGTCCCTCACATCGGCACACACAGGCGCCGCTGCACGTACACACACACACGCTTACACTCAGTGTGGAAAGACAAAATACAACTAAGGCAGGACTCCACATTGGAAGCAGGGAAATTATCATACCTTCTCACCAGTGCATGTGGACTCGTGCCAACTATGCAGCCTATAAAGCCCCCCTGCTAAAAGTAAGTTGCCCAAGTATGTTTTGGTTAGGATTTCATACGCTGCCCTCCCCTTATTCACACTCAATTTAAAGCCTGTATGAAGACAAAAGCCGGGCCAGCTCAGTGATGACAACAGCAGGAGAAAAACTCTTTGTTGGATTGATTTAATCCTCACATCTCCATAAGAGTTTCCTTAGCTTTCCCAGACTTGTGTGTGAGGTGTGAGCTCTCAAAGGGACTGAAACACGGGGAACAAGTCCAGGTAGGAGACGTAAAGCAGCATTCCCCTTCCCCCCATTAATTACCCATGTGCCCTTGGGCAAAACTACTCCAATTGTAGTGGTTTAATACTGCACGGCTTCCAGGTGCAGATGTCAGCGAGGGGTCAACACGCCCTCTGCGAAAACCAATAAAACTCCCAGTTTGGCTCCACTATCTCCACACACACCTGAAGTCATGATGTCAGACTCCGCACACGGACACATTTCAGATGCTCACGTTCAGGTTTCCAAGACTAAAACATGCGTTTGTCAGAGTCTTGCTGGAGTGGAAATAGATCTTCAGCAGATGTGTCTTCTGGCGTGTACGCAGCGGGTTTGCTTTGCTGCTAGCAGAAATAAACAGAGTGTTAAGTCTGCTGATTGCTTTTGCTAATTGTTCCAGGAGCTGTCAGGCCTGCTGGTCGATTAAATCAAGGGTTCTGAGGAACTTGATATAGAAATAGGGATGAAAGCATTAAGGATTTGTTGGTGGCTGCAAGAGCATAGGCTCGTTTCAACATTGGGGAGGTTTGAGGATCTTCAGGGAGAAAGATCTGAGCATCAAATTTTAATTACTCGCATTTTGGTGAGTTTCCCTGCACCAGTCTGGGCCTTTTACGCATGATCTATGGTGTAAATGTCGTTAAATCTATCAAAATAAAAGTCCTCTGTTGTTTGCATGTTTTTATTTGGGGGGGGGGGCAAATGCACAGGAAAGTAGCAGGGGACTTTTATTTTGACAAGTTTTAAAGTTTCACCATAAATTGTGTCCCCTGGGTTGCCTTATGTCCTTATGTTTGCACTCCAACTCTTAAAAACTTGGCCACACAGTACCTGCAGGATGACTTGATTAAAACCACAACAGAAGAAGAATGCACTGCATTTGAATATAAAAAAAAGTTTACCTCTGATTTCCACACAACATAAGCGTGAGAGCTGGACGGCTGCACTTTCCTCTGCAGCCACCTCCGCGGCGAGAAAAGCGTGCCGGTGCTCCCTGACTGCGCCGCGCCGGGTCCCCTCACCAGATACGGTAAATCCCCGGCGGTATTCCTTTTGGCACGCCTCTCTATATCATAGTCAAAGTGGAAGTTGGAGGATGGAGAAACATCCAGCGGTATGGAAGGAGAGGAGAGGGACGGCGTGATGGGCTCCTTGAGTGTCGGGATCTTGGTGCGTAAAGCCGGCTTCACAGCCGAGCGCTCCGGGGACGCACCTGCGTCCGCGGCGGCTCCAGAAAACGGCGCACCACTCGCTGCCTCGGTCCCGGTGTCACAGTGTCGTATGATAGCGGGGTCCAGGCTCCGGGTTTGGCGTAGCCTCCGCTTGGTTATGGCTTTGGAGGCAGGAGAGGAGCAGGAGAAGACGCTGTTGAGGAGTCCTTGCGCGGTAGACATGTCTCCTCGTGTTGGATCTCACATCAGCGCTGCTCAGTGCGTCTCTCTGCGACTGTAAGACACGAGTTTAGTGTTTCCCCATCAAGAGGAAGGTCCAAGTACAAGCTGGTGAAGAGTTGGAATGTGCTGCATCTGGCTGCGCAAAGTCTTCTTTCTCTCTCGGCGTGCTCCTCTGCGCATTGGTCATTCCCAAACTGGAGTGGTGTGAGGAGACAGTTTGAGAGTGTGTGTGTGTGCAACAGTGTGGGAGGGGGTTCAGAAAACTTGAGATGACCTTTTGCACACTGTAGTTTTGGTTTATAAGCAAATTTAATGTCAAAATATTACTATGAAGCACTTGGATTTTATTTTCTAACTTTCCATTTTATCCTTATTCACCTGAAACAGTTAACACCACTTGTTGCTGCTGACTTTCCCTGTTGCCTTTGCTTTAAAAATGTCTGGAAAGATGAGTTTCTATAATTAATAAGCTCATTTTCATAAAGGTAATTAGCCATGTAGACAGACAATAATCAGATGGGCAGAAGGTCACACACACAGACACTCAGACATGATTTAGCCAGGGATGAAAATAGGTGTATTAATCCTCGTCTCCCATTAATCCACCTCGCTGTCTGGGAATAATAGGCCTATCAGTGAAGCCTACTGTGTGCTATTATTAGCTGAACAATAAGTGAGCCGCAGGATTAATAGCCAGCGCCTTTCTTTATACACCTGTGCAGGAGGCTATATTCTAGTTTACACAGATGCTCGTGGAGGAGCCCAGTAAGGCCAGTGTGTTCAGATGGCCGTGTGGGACACAGTGAGACAGAGGGAGCAGGAGCATGTGTGGCCCAGTGTGTGAAAGTATGGGAAAAATGAAAAGAGACGGCAGGAGTCCGGAGAGGAGGGTGCCGGACGGCTGATAAAGGAGCTTATGAAGCTGCACCGCATGACACACTCGCACACATATACACACAGCACAGCATGACATGACACTGATAACAGCTGAGATAGATTTGACCCTTCTAAAAACAGTCCGCGGGGGAAAAGAATGAGACGCGGGCTGAGTGAAAACACAGAAGCAGGGATTATAGAAAGAAAACATGGTGTTTCGCATTAGTTCGTAAAGAGTTTATGGAAAGAAGCCAGCACTTGAGGTATTTTTTCCTGAACTGTGCCCCTCCATTTGGGGGTAAAGAGCCAAAAACATTATGGAACAATAGTACATAATTGAGACATGGGCGGACTATTAGGTGATGGGCCCCTGGGCACAGACATGCAAAAGGCCCCACCACTGCACCTCCATAGGAGCAAGACACACAGACTTTGTGCTGGCTTTGCATCTTTTTGTTGTTGTTGTTTTGCATCTTTTTGTAGCTGTCAGGATCCTTTTGCAGTTTTGTGTGTCGGTGGTAATTTTGTACGTCCTTGTGGATGTTTTGTGTTTAATTTGTTGTCTCTCTGAGGTCACTTTGTGTCTCTTGGGATATATTTGTGTACTTTTTGGTTGTTTTCTCTTTGTAGTCATTTTACGTCTCTTTGTGTCTCTTTGTAGTCATTTTGTGTCTCTTTGTAGTCATTTTGCATCTCTTTGTAGTCATTTTACGTCTCTTTGCATCTCTTTGTAGTCATTTTGCATCTCTTTGTAGTCATTTTGCGTCTCTTTGTGTCTCTTTGTAGTCATTTTGCATCTCTTTGTAGTCATTTTGCATTTATTTGCGTCTCTTTGTAGTCGTTTTGCATCTCTTTATGTCTCTTTTTAGTCATTTTGTGTCTCTTCGTGTCTCTTTGTAGTCATTTTGTGTCTCTTTGTAGTCAAATTGCATCTCTTTGTGTCTCTTTGTAGTCATTTTGCATCTCTTTGTAGTCATTTTACGTCTCTTTGCGTCTCTTTGTAGTCATTTTGTATCTCTTTGCATCTCTTTGTAGTCATTTTGTGTCTCTTTTTAGTCATTTTGCGTCTCTTTGTGTCTCTTTGTAGTCATTTTGCATCTCTTTGTAGTCATTTTGTGTCTCTTTTTAGTCATTTTGCGTCTCTTTGTATCTCTTTGTAGTCATTTTGCATCTCTTTGCATCTCTTTGTAGTCATTTTGTGTCTCTTTTTAGTCATTTTGCGTCTCTTTGTGTCTCTTTGTAGTCATTTTGCATCTCTTTGTTGTGATTTTGCATTTCTTTGCGTCTGTTTGTAGTCGTTTTGCATCTCTTTATGTCTCTTTGTAGTCATTTTGTGTCTCTTTGTAGTCATTTTTGTCTCTTTGTGTCTCTTTGTAGTCATTTTGCATCTCTTTGTAGTCATTTTACGTCTCTTTGCATCTCTTTGTAGTCATTTTGCATTTCTTTGCGTCTCTTTGTAGTCGTTTTGCATCTCTTTGTGTCTCTTTGTAGTCATTTTGCATCTCTTTGTAGTCATTTTGTGTGTCTTTGAGGTATATTTCTGTCTTTTTGGGTGTTGTTTTTTGTCTCTCTATAGTCATTTTGTTGCTCTTTGTAGTTCCTTTGAATGTCTTTGGTGTCATTTTGTGTTTTTAAAGATCAATATGTGTCTTTTTAAAGTGTGTTTTGTCTTTTGTAGTAAATCTTGTGTCTCTTCGGGCTTTTTTCATTTTTGGTTGGTTGTTTTCTCCTTGAAGTCACTTTACATCCCTTTGAAGTTCCTTTGAATCTCCTTGTAGTCGTGTTGTGTCTCTTTGAAGTAATTTTGTGTCTCTTTAAGGTTTATCGTTTATTTATTTATTTATTTTTTTTGTATGTCTCTTTGTATTTTCTTTGTCTTTTTGCATCTCCTTTTACTCGTTTTGTGTCTGTTTGAAGTTATTTTGTGTCTCTTAAGGGATGTTTATGTCTTTGTTGTTGTTTCGTATCACTGTAAAGGTCAATATGTGTATCTTTTAAGTGTATCTGTGTTGCTTTTAGTGATATTGTGTCTCTTAGGGGTATATTTGGGTTTTTTTTGTGTTGTCCTTGCTCTTTGTGTTATTTTGTGTCACTCTGTAGTTCCTTTACGTCTCCTTGTAGTTGCTTGACGGCACATGAAGCCATTTTTGTGTCTCTTTGAGGGATATTTGTGTCTTTTTTTGGTTCTGTCTCTTTGTTTTTGCTTTTTAGTCATTGTGTTTCTCTTTAACGTCATTTTATGTTCTTTGTAGTGCCTTTGTGTGTCCTTGTTGATGTTTTGTGTCTCTTTGTAGTTCCTTTGTATCTCCCAGTAGTCATGTTGTGTCTCTTTGAAGTATATTTGTGTGTTTTTGGTTGTTGTGTGCTTCTTTTGTAGTCTATTTGAAGTGTATTTGTATCTTTTTTTAGTGACTGTGTGCCTTTTTGTTGTTACTCTGCATCTCTGTGTTCATTTGGAGTCTTCCTGGTTGATACATGTTAATTTGAAACGGCCACTGACCCTATAGGCCTCTGGGCCTGTGCCTGGTAGGCCCGTTCAATAATTCAGATATTATGCAGACATGTTCCCATACCACATATTTAGAAAGTATTCACCCTTGCAGCATCCTTGACTTTTCATCTGGCTGCCTTCAAGCTCTTGTGTAATGCTCAGGTTGCCTTTAACATATGATTGACTGTGTGTGTAGCCATGAAAAACATTTAATGTGAAACAGTGATCATTTGACATGACTGTCAAAATGCATCAGAAGCGGTGAGGGTTGAAGGGAAGGAGAATAAATCCGCAGGGCTACACTTGAGCCAGTCACGTTCGGTGTTATATACACACTGTCCATATTTGGTATACAATAGTAGAGCAGCACCGCCTGAAACCATTTTAAGCAAAAATGAGCCTAGATTCAGCCACGGCTGTAGAGACATAGTTTCCTGTGCTGGGGATCAGTGTAGATTTCATTGTCCAAGCCTGTCAGGCAGATATGAATGAAAAGGTCGCGAGGTCAGGAAACAAAAGAGATCAAATTACTTTTAGCTATGAAACAATAATCCAGTGACACAGGGTCTATTTTTATACGTTAAAGACAATTAATTAAGCGTGAGTATGTTTGCAAACTTGCAGGTCAGTCTAAAATTAAAGACACACAGTGTGTACACACACAGTTTGGGCCCTGGAGCAACTCACCCAGATTTCACGTGTTCTTGGCTGTACATGTAAACATCCACATACTGTATGTATTTAAAAGCCACCATATTGTTCCACTAGAGGAAGATTAGATTATTGAGACATGGTGAGTTTTCGTTGACTGTATTTTGCCTCAAGGAAAAGGATCCTTCCCGAAAAACAACATGTTGCGCCCCCCATATGGGGTCTATGATATGTGGGGTTGCTGTCAATGCATAGGGTGGCTGAATATTTAATCTTAGAATATGATCAGTAGAGTTGTAATCGAGGCCATTTACAATCATCCAATAAATCCCCTGCAGGTTTGTAATCATTTTCACGTCATGGATCCCTAAACAGACACAGATGGCGTTCCTCTTTGGTGAGATTTTATCCCGGAGACCCTTATAGGACCATCTTTTTCATATGGATGTGGAGATTATAAAGATGGTGGTAAAATGGGAGGGGGGAGTAAAATTGGGATAAACACAGGTGAATTACTGTAAAAATCAGTTTCACGTGTTTTGTAGGCAACGCACGGAGCTCTGTGATGGGCCTGGGGCCTTTGAATGTTAGTTTAGAAACCTAATATTGATTATGTCACTTATACGCATGGTCCATTGAGACCCTGTAGGCTGCCCTTGGTACCAAATCATGCCTTTAAGATTATATACATGTATTACAGCTGATTAAACAAATGGAACAAGATGACTGCACAATTAAGGCCAATCGGGTTCATGTAGACATTTATTGTGCGCCTATACTTCCATCTGTTGGCCGCATTTTGAAATTGTAGTATGAGTACGGTGTCCGTGGAAGACCATTTCAATATTTTGTATTGCCTTTTCGTGCTGCCTTCCTGGTTGTCGTAAATGTTGCGAGCAGAACTTGTTCATACTGAAATGAGCCAGCAAATAAAAAAAAAAATACTACACGGTGAATACGGATGAACGAATAAGGACATTAGGGTCTTTTTTGTAAGAATTCACAGACGTTATTTCCGCGTGATATTAAGTTCCCAAGCCGAAATAGAAAATGACGAGGCGTCGGTGAAGGCAGCAAGATGATGGTTGCGTTTATCCCACAACAGCGCCATCCCTCCAAAGTCTGTTCTGGTGGGAGACCCCTCGCAGGAAAAGCGCTCGGCAAGGAAAGGGTTAAGGAGTTTGTAGGGTCCAGATCGATGCCCCCTCTCCCACACGTCGCCATGAACAAATGAATTCGCGGGGAATTAAATATCCATTTCACAAAGGAGAAAGAGTCCTGTGCTTTGAACCCGACCCCACCAAGGCTAAAGTGTTGTATGACGCTAAGGTAATGTTTGTGCATTTAATATAGCTGTTCGGTATTTCGACTTTGTCCAAACGAATAGTTTATATCGGACAAGCAGGGTCGTGTTGTGTAAAGTGTGGTAAGTTAGCCTGTGTGAATCAGGCCTAAGAACGAAATCACATTAGCTCTACATATAACGGTTACAATTTCTCCCATGGTTTCCGGGTACGTTTGATTGCACGTTTCCTCCTGTAGCGCATAATTTAAGTAGTGAATACAACTATGTTTGTCGCTGTTAGCTTATTCCTAAGTAGGCGTCTGTCAGCTGCAACTGCCACCAGTAATTACAGGACAAAAACGCTGCATTGATTAACGTTAGGGGTCGTTTGTAGTGCAGTAAAGTAGCGTTAGCTAGGTGGCTAACATCCAAACTAGTGCAACGCCAACATTTAGGCTAACAAACAAACACACCAACACGTCCTCCACTAACTTGCATTGTGTGCGAGCAGCTTGGAAAATAATATTAATGTTTCAAGCACATAAAAATGCTCTCGCAGACTATTTGAGCGTTATTTTCTTGTCGGCGAAGTGCGTAATGTCGTTGTGGCTAGCTTGCTAGTTAGCTAGCTAATGCTAATAATAGAGCGTTTGTTTACATCGACGCACTGTAGCCGGGGTTAGCTAACAGTTAGCATCGACTGTTGTTCAGCTGCATGTTTGTGAGATGCAGCGGTGAAAGAAGCTTAAGGTATTTTACAGGGCCTAATGCTATGTTAAATGGCAATTAATATTTATACGTTTGGCTGCATCCAATATTTTGCAGCAACACGCAGCTGACGTTAACGTTAGCTACCTAAAGAAGCAAAAGCAAGATAAGTGATACGCCATTTTATTATTTATAATAAATACATGTAAGTATTGTTTTAGTGTTGAAGCGCGTCTTTAAGATGCTTGTTTAAATAACTGACATAGTGTTGTGTAATTTGAGTAGGACGTATGCTTCATTTTACAGCATGAAGAAAGTTAAGGCTACTATGCTAACTGTAGGTTAGCCTTAGCTTACATCACAATGCCTAGGGTTATCATAATACTTAATACTAGGTCGATAATGAATGGAAAATATTAACTGAATTGATGTTTGTTTCTAGTTAATGCACAGTCTGGAACCAGGGCAATTTGCATTATGTTAAGTCCTGGTTTTCAAAGTAATTACTTATAAATATGAAATGATAAGACATTGAAATATAGTAGTTGTCAGTTCCATCAGTTTGTAGTAGACGTAGTCATTATATAAATGTCATTATATAGCGTCAGACATGGTCATCATCTTGTGTCCTTGCTGACTGAGGGTAGAAGCTCCTCCTGAGCCTCTCATTCCCATTTCCCAGCAACATTGAACCAATTCTGGTCTGGTTCCAGCAAGTAACGTTTGAACCACTCAGAGCATTTCATCCATCCATTTTTGTAACCACTTATCCTCTTGAGAGTGGCAGTACCATTCACGCTCACATTCACACCTACGGCCAGTTGAGAGTCACCAATTAACCTGCATGTCTTTGGACTGTGGGAGGAAGCTGGAGTACCCAGAGTACACAATCTACAAACTCTGCACAGAAGGGCTTGGGATTGAACCAGGAACTCTTTCGCTGTGAAGCGACAGTGCTAACCACCACTACAGAACAGTACTTGAGTAAATTCACATATGTTCCACCTCTTCAGACTCAACCAAAGTGTTGCAGAAATTATATTTGCTAAATTGTGACTCGAGGCCACTCAAGTGGTCTGGTGATGCACGGGAGGCTAAAGCAAGACTGATGATCTGAGACTGATTGTTGTGTGCTCACATTACAGGTCATTGATGTCCTGATCGGTACAGATGAACATGGAAGAAGAATCCCAAAGTACCTGATTCACTTCAACGGTTGGAACAGGAGGTTATTATACCTGTCTTTCTTTAATCAACGTTACATGAACATTGTTTCATACTTAACTATATTATACTCATCATAGTGTTTATCATTGCAAAATCTCATGTTCATCAACCTGTGTCATGATAGATCTATAAAACTCTGCTGTCAAACTGTGCAGGTCTGTGTGATTTTTTTTTTTTTTTTTTTCTTGAAATTTTTTAAATGTGTGTGTAGCTGGGATCGTTGGGCTGCTGAGGATCATGTCCTAAGGGACACTGAGGAAAACCGTAAATTGCAACATAAACTGGCTCGCAAAGCTCTAGGTCGCATGTAAGTTCATATTATGTTCATTCATACCATCAAAGTGTTTAACCATGGAGTATATTATCTTGTATGTGTAGGCCTCTCTTAGTAGAGAGAATAATCTTTAAATGACTTTTGTTACTTAATTCAAACTCAAACCACAAGTCTAGTGCAGTGTATGTCAGTGTCTGGTGTGTGTCCACATGTTTTAGATTTGACCTTTCTGTTAGTTTGTTCTGTTTTTAGATGAAACTGATACATAGTGTGTTTTCTTTCCCGGCGGCAGGAAGAGAAGGGTATGGGCGAAGAGGCGTCGTCGTCAGTCTGGTACTAAATCTTCTCTGAAGACTCTCCCTAAGGAGGACGACAGTGATGACGCATGTGAGAAATCTTCCTCCGTCTTTGTGTTTCGCTCCCAGTCTCCCTCAGCAATCAAATTAATCCCTCCACATTCTTCTGTCTCTAGGTTTGATTTCGTCGTCAGAGAGCAGTGACGGGGACGACTCTGACCCTGAATCTTCAAATAGCGGGGACAGCACCTTCTCTGAGGATATCAACAAGATGGTGAAGTGGATCAGTTCAAGAGGATATATAGACCTCGATATTTACATTTTAAGGCCTTTAGTTTCATGACCAGGATGTTTGTTCAAGGAAAACGACATCCTTGTAGTTTGTATGGACCCTGTACCTAAAGGTTCATATCTTGTTTGTTTCAGAGGGTTGAGCCAGACATTAATGTTAAAAGGGAATGTGAGGAGAAGATCGTCCACGTTGACATCAACATCCCTGATACTCTGAAGAAGAAGCTGGAGGATGACTGCTTTTACATCAACAAAAGGAAGAAGGTACACACACAGCCCAGTTGTCAGATTGGATGTTGGCATCGTATGTGTCTGCAAACCACAGACACATTTAAACTTTACGTTTCAACAAGGCTTTGGTTGACGTGTTAGATTCAGGCACAAAACCCCACTTGATTATGGTCAGGAAAGGATCGTGTTTGGCTTGTAATACCTGGTTTTGGTGGCTAAAAATGGATATGGAAGTCTGCTTAAACTGAATTTATTTGAGGGTTGCTCAGATTGAATGGATTTTTTTAACATGTTTTTTCTCTCCTAGCTGGTGATGGTTCCCTGTCAAACGAATGTCGTGCACATCCTCGAGTCCTACGTCAAGCACTTTGCCATCAACAAAGCATTCATGGCCAACGAGCGGTACCGGCGGCAGCAGAACACCACGCAGAACAGCAGCCCACAGCCGATCCCTCCGGAGAAGAGGTGAGTGCACGCACACACTCTGAACAGAGGAAAAATAGCATGATGTAAACAGATGTGCTCTTTCATTTGGATTTTTTGGATTTTTATATTATGGCTCACAGTTGCATATCGTGCATGATTATTGACATTAACTAATCCCTATATTTCCTTTGTTTAAGCGAGGAGTTGTGTAAGGAGATGGTCGACGGCTTGAGGATCACGTTTGACTTCACCTTACCCATGATCCTCCTCTACCCCTGTGAACAAGCTCAGTTCAAAAAGGTCAGCTCCTCCAGGCTTTTCCTGGCCGTCAATGAAAGCTCCCCCTGCTCCAGCAAGTAAGAAATAAGTCCTGTGTGTTGTTTCCAAAACAATGGCGTGACTGTGAGATACTGCATTTGACTGTCGTGCGCTATCATTAAGCCACAAGCCTTGTTCCTCTTCTGTCGTATTCAAAGTGCCCAACGAGAGCGCAGCCCGAGTCCGTTGGGACACAACCCGCCCACGCCCCAGTCCACAGACAGCCAACCAGCGCTGAGCGACATTTCTGCCACCACACCCACCGCCCCAGCCCCCACCCCAAAACGCCGGCGTCACCCTGACATGGACTGCATCTCATTCCAGTCCCAGTCGCTCAGGCGCTCCACCAGGAACACATCTGGAGGTGACCGACCAGCTGAAGGAAGCAGTGGAGGTACACAATGCATTTCATATAAAGGGACTGTTTCTTTCATGTGTCTTCTGTTGGGAATTTGTCTGACACAACAATGATTGTACTTGTGATGTATGTAATGATTTAGGTGGAGGCAGTGCCACAGCATCCCCGCAGCTTAAACGCCGTTTGGTCGACACCACATCCCAGCCCAAGTTCTTCCTCAACCTTGACAGAAGTAAGACGGCACTCCGTCATTCAAATATTTGCAGTAACCAGTTTTGCCCAGTAGATGGTGTCATTGTACTTATTTGCTCAAAGCACTGACGACTCTCCTAAAACGGTCTCTGCACTCGTCAAACTTTTTGTGTCTTGCATTAATCCTCGCTGTCATTGCTTTATTTTTTTAGACATATTTCTGCAGTGAAAAGCAACACAGCCTTAAGTTTATTTGTAAACATGTTGTTGTTCTCTTTACCCAGAAACCCCAGTACACAGTGGCTCATCCTCCCCGTTGCCCTTGACGCCGAGCAAAGAGCGGAGCGGGCCTTTCTATGGCCTTGAGAGCCGCAGAAACAATGAGCTTAACGAGGTGATGAAATTATGTGTGTGATGAACGTACTAGTAGCTGGAAGGGAAACAATATTCAGCTCAAGGACATAAGAATAGTTACATAAATGGCCTCCATCATTGCAGGGAGACAATTTAAGTAACCTGTATGAATTGAACCAAGCTAAACACTGTGTATGAAACTGTGTGGTCCTTGTGTGTTTAATAATTCAGTTATACATTGTCGTTATCAAGTTCACATTGACCTTTCAGTGGAAACATATTAAACATTTATCATAACTTTCAAATGCAGGGCCGCACATGGTATATCAGTGTAAATGTGTGAAGCCTGAATGTTCCTGTTAAAAGCTTTTCCCTTTACTCTGTCAACCAGGTCCTAAGTTGGAAGCTGACTCCTGATAACTACCCTCAGCATGACCAGCCTCCTCCACCCTCCTACCTGTATGGATCACAGCACCTCTTGCGTCTTTTTGGTCGGTGTCTTTGATCATTTTGAAGCCTTTCTCATCAGTTTCTTGCGCCTTTGTGCAGCATCTTTCTGTTACCATGCTCAAGGTCTTGCTTTTCTTCCAGTGAAGCTTCCTGAGATCCTGGGGAAAATGCAGATCCCTGAGAGGAATCTCAGAGCCCTCGTCAAACATTTGGAGCTCTTTCTCAGGTAGGACTATTGTGCTTACATTAAATGTACCCGTATTTCTTCCTTCAGAAGAAAGGGACATAAGCTGTTCAATTAAAATGGGTTAAGGAGATTAAGTACAGGTTTCAAGTTCCTTCACGCTGTGCAAATAGGAAAGCGCCAATCTTTGGCTCACTCAGGCCCGAAGGCTTACAGTTTCTCCACTAAAACATTCAGGCGTAATATTGAAATCTCACCCCCTTCCTGAAAAATGTATTGTGCCATCAGGTGAACGGAAACTGTGTGAAATCATGCAGAATTTCCACGGAAGATAAATCATTAAAAAGCCAAGGTGCTGCATTCAATTAACGGGACAGGAAATAGGAAGCACTTTGACTCAAAATGAACCTTGCCAATAACATGCACGGTTCATTAACCAAGGTCTGACCTAGCTAAGCGTTAAAGCTCAATAGTAGCTGGCAGTTTTGAGCCGCTGGAAGTTCTCATTTCGCAAGGAGAGAGGGGCAGAATCTGGAAGCTATTGGCACAATCTCTCAAACACCCTTCACAAATACACATGCACATACATTACCTGATGTAGTGCAAGAAATTAAAAGATGGAGGACAATAGAATTCAGCAAAATACAAAAATAGTGATTGTCAGGAAATGATTATTACACCAAAAATAACCCAGAAACACCAAAACAAAAAGGCAAGGAAGAGTAAGTAAATGAGAACATTGGGGGTTGGAGGGGAGGGAGAGATGGAGTGAGAAAGAGCATGTGTTGGAGGGAGGGAGATGAGTGGGCGTTACACAAGCGCGGGAGTCTAATCTTTAAATCCTCCCGAGCGATCTTCAGTTCAGCCGGTCCCAAACCTGAGGGATTTAGGTCCTCTCATTCTCTAATCAAACACACGCCGTACTGCCTTCTGCCACCAAGCAGTGCTGTGGAGCAGCGCCTGAACTCACCATGGAGCAGACACAAATCTGAGTCCGAGGGCCAGAATTACCTCTAGCTCAGTACTCGTGCCACGAACTCATGAGGTGGTCTTCTGAAAATAGCTAACGCTGGCATTCGGGAAGAGAGTGGTGTGCAGTATGATGACAGCATTCAGTTACATATGTGATGCACAGATTTCTGTTCTTGCGGCGGGGCATAAGGGATCTAAAGCAGCATTGTCAACACGGGCAATCCGCACACTGCATTTGCAGTTCCTCTTGGCAAAGCATATCATGCGGTGTCATCAGCAGTTGGGGGAAACATGGGTAGAAAGCCTTTTAATTCACTCCATTGGCTCTGGACTGCAAATCAGCTGTGCATCTCTTTTCATAGGACATTATTCTGCAAAATGGCACCGACAATAACTTGGATGCAATAAGGAGTGAAGTGTTTCAAAGTAAATCACTCTTGCAGTTTCAGTCCCCTCTGCAGCTCTGTGATGAGCCGCCGAGACAGGATTGATAGTGTTCGGCACAGGAAACACTGACATTCCTCTCTCAGTAACCAATTAATGTTTCCAGCGTTCCGGAGACTCTGCAGGACACTGGACGCAAACTAAAACGCCGGCGTCTTTTGGGAAAGCCTTCATGCCTTTTACTCTGAAATCAGCCTCATGGCAGATTGTGCAGAGCGGGCGAAAACTGATTGATGTCGCAGAGACTGAAGTGCAGTGCATTCTGGGATTTGGCCGCAGTTGATCTCTCACTCTCCCTTTCTCCGCAAGAATGATTATGATTAAGTGTGAGTGTGTGTGCACATGTGTACGCACACGTTATGCTGATTTACAATGTGTATGCCTAAAGCGGCTTGCCTTGTGTTATTACTGATCTAACAGCAATAAAGATTAGGCTGAATTTCTGGCACCAAAGAATTAAAAAAATAGATTTTCCGAGGAATAAATGTGAATTGAAACCTTTACAGTGCTTTTCAGTGAATCTCTTGGAATCGTCTTTGTGTTTTCGGTGAAGAATTAGGCTTAAATTAACTTAATTTCGATACACCCCGTCTCGCTGACCTTTGATCCGTTCACTGTGGGGTGCTCACATGTTCCCTTTATTGTCCCATTAGGTTGTTTGTTATTCGTTGTCAAAGCGTTCTTAAGTTCTCCTCTGATGAGGATAATTTGTTTGCATTGAGATTAGGAAGGCCGGTGGAGCTAAGATGAGATGGCAAGATTTAGAGGATTTGGCCGAGTAGCGGATACTAAGAAGATTCCGGATTAGTTTTCCCCGCTACTGATTAGATGGGAGGAGGGGAGGGGGGGATTTTTCACTCTTCCCTCCCTGACTGCTGGTCGGTCGTTCTCATGTTCTCAGTCTTTCTTTCGTAGCGATTGGTTCTCTGATGGTGGTGGTATAGGGATGGATGAGGGGGCTTTGTGTCTGACATATATACCCGCGGACAGAGGGCAAGGGGTCTAGGATTTATGTGGAATGAGCCAGGGATATCTAGGAAAACCACAAGCGAACTGGGACGTGACATCCGAGACGCTTTCCTGTCGTTGCTTTTTGCGTCATGTAAGCCTATCGTGTCCGTTCTGTTTGTCATCGGACAAACGGCTCATGTTGAATATTTAATGTGAACAGAGTGGGCTTCTGTCGTTGGGGTCAGAATATCTCACCAGATTTCCCTTTCCTGTACTTCCTTTCCCCCGCCCTCTCTCTGTCTCTCAGGTTTCTGGCAGAGTTCCACGAGGACTTTTTTCCAGAGTCCGCATATGTGTCCGCATCAGAGGCCCACTACAGCATGAAACAACCAAGGCCAATTTATTAAAGGAGACATCGGCCATTGTGTTTCCTTCCTTTGCTTCTCTCTACCCTGACCTACCCTTCAGCTTGTCTAGACTGACCTGTCTGGGCTCGTGTACAGAGGAATAAATAGCAGCTGCCTCTGGAGTTCAGCTGTGTTGTGTTTTCCCCGGACCAGCCTTTCTTCTCCTCTGACCTAATATTAGTTCTCCTGCTGGTACCTTGTGGAACCAGTTGCTTCTACCATGCCACTAACCCTCGCCCATCGCTCTGCTTGTAGGACTGTCCTGCATGTCAAGTCACCCTGCTCCGCTTTGCGTCAATGTACTGCTCCGAGGCATGTCGAGCGCTGTGTGTTGGCATGCGCTACCTTTTTTGTAGCCCACATTTAATACCACAAAGGCTAAGTCCTCATTGTCTTCATTTTTGTTACCTGGGCTAAGACCAGGCCAAGGCTTGATAATTCTCTTGCCTCTCAGATATTAGAGGCTGGCTGGAACAAACAGCTTTGAATCATTCAGCTGTGGACTGATTGGCGAAACCCCTTTCCGAACTCTGACTATGTCACTTTTTATATACAGCCACAGTGTTGGAATATTTGGGCCTGTTCATAGAATGGAAACAGACACAGATTGTAAAGCCATGTGTTCTTGTTCTGCCCATCAACTAAACTAATTTTGGATACTCTGTAGGGCACATCTGATTTGCCTGTTTGTTAGCCTGGCCCGTCTTTATGTAGTGACTTTCTGCAAGCGCTTCCCACGCAGCACCGCCAATGATCTTCTGGATACGCTTCCGCTAATACTACAGGATGACTTGCTCCTACTGTCCTGGAGATGCTGTGCTGCTTTCGCTGAGCAATTCTAATTTACTGACTCTTAAAAACTTTCAGGAATGTTGTTCCTGTGGATCTCTCTGTAGTGATGCCCCTTTTTGAATACCTAATGTCCACTCAGTGTCCATGAGACGTTTTCTTATTTCTTGCTTTGTCTTGCTTTTCATGTTGTCCTGTGCATGTCTGATAAATGTCTAGCTGCTTTTTATTTTCATGTTTTTTTTCTGCCTGTTCCTCTCACTGTGGCAGCCTGACGGCACAACGGCGAGAAATTGGAAAGACGGCGTTCTATGTACAACATATCCGAGAATAACCGCGCACAGCTAAAGATCTGAGGTTGTTAGTATTTGCAGATTTTAAAGATTGTTTCAGATAAGCTTGAATCATTGAGTAGCGCAAAGGTAAGACAATCGCTTCGGTGGGTCAAATTGAAAATATATTTTTATGATTTGCAGCATAGCAACTGATGCCATTAAACAAATGCTAGGAGTTCCTTGTGCAACAAGTTAATGCAACAAAAATGATTGTTACGCTTAGTCGTGATGTCTTTGTGAAAATGTAAATACAAAACACCTGTTGATCATTGTGTTATTTATTTCTCTGTGGATCTCCCTGTTCGTGTGTAGGTTGAATTTGTTATGAAATACTTGATGAGACCCATTCCAGACCAGTTAATATACAGCTAGTTTGTCTCAGATGTTTCTGTCAGTAAGCTATAAATGGCTGTTGTAACACACTTGTTTGCAAAATACAATGGTTCTGATTTCCATGTTATGTACAGGACTTTTCTGTTGTTAATTTTCAAAGTATGTTTCCTTTCAGCTCTGTTTTCTTCATAGAGTTTAAATAAAGACTTTCTAAAACTCATCGTCTTATTGACACACACATTAAGCACCATTTTCTTTTTCAGTTTTTCCAATCTTGATTGATACCTCATTCCTTTGCCTTTTCTTGTCTTTGTACTTTCCACTGTAAGATGAATCAGCTCGGAGCATGCAAATGGATTTGAACCAGCAAAAACCTCCCGAAGCACTCCTCTATTAAAAGTTAAATGTAGACAGGAGAGTTTTATCAGCTACCTTGACCTTCAATTTCTCCAGACTGTAGCTAAGTGTAGTTACTGCAGCTTGACTTTTTGAATCTGCTGTTGTTTCTAGCACAGCTCTTCTGTTTGTCTTAGAGCTACTTGAAAGCAATCTTTAATGAATGTAGTGGTCAGCTTATTTATATGAACATGACTACTTTTGAAACAAATCAATCAAAAGTAATTAAAAAAAAACTATCAGAATCAAAGTCAAAGGAGCAAGATGGATCTGTTATTGATGTGGTATGAGACTGCAGTTATTCCCCTGGTGAGCAAAGCACTTAAAGGCCGAAGTATCCTTGTGTGGTGAAATACATGTGCTCGAAGATGTGGTCAGACAACATTAGCTCATCTAAAGCATGCTGAAGCCCTTCAGGGCTTTCAGAAGAATTGCAACATGGTGAGCTTTGGGAGGTTTGCTATGAAATCATACCCATACCTTAGAAGCACAAGTTCAACCTCGATTCTAAAATGTTGGGATGCTGTGTAAACGGTAAATTACAAACAGAATGCAGTGATTTGCAAATACGTTTTGATGTATATTCAATAGAATACAGGTCAAAGACAAGTTAGAATGTTCAAATTGATTAACTCCATTGTTTTTTTGTAAGTATACATTCATTCTGAATTTGATGCCTGCAACATGTTCCAAAAAAAGTTGGATCAGTGGCAGCAAAAGACTGGGAAAGTTGTGGAATACTCAAAAGACACCTGTTAAGAACTTTCCACAGGCAAACAGGTGAAAGTCTCATGATTGGGTCTGAAAGGGGCATCCTTAAAAGGCTCAGTTGTTAAGTACAGTGGGGGTTTCACTGCTTTACATTAAAAAAAAAACTAAGTGTGCAACATTACAACAGTTAAAGAATACTTTTTAATGCACAACTGCAAGGAATTTAGGAATTTCAACCCCTGCAATCCTTAGTATCACCAAAAGATTAAGAGATTCCAAAGAAATCTCTAAACGTGAAGGGCAGTGCTGCAAACCAACACTGAATGCCTGTGACCTTTGATCTCTCAGACAGCACTGCATTAAAAACCAACATGATTGTATTAAGAATATTACTACATGGGCTCAGTAACTCTTGGAAAACCATTGGCAGTAAACAAAGTTCTTCACTGCATCTACCAATGCAAGTTAACACTCTACCATACAAAGCAAAAGCCGTATATCAACAACATCCAGAAATGCCACAGACTTTTCTGGCCCCGAGCTCATCTGAGATGGACTGTGACAAAGCGGAAAAGTGTGCTGTGGTCTGACGAGTCCATTATGGAAGTCGTGTTCTCCGGACTAAAGAGGAAAAGGACCATTCAGATTGCTAACAGTTCAAAAGCCAGCATCTGTCATGGTATGGGGTTGTGTTGGTGCTGATGGCATCATGGGTAACTTGCACAACTGTGAAGACACCATTAATGCTGAAAGGTGCCTACAGGTTTTGGAGCAACATATGCTGCCATCCAGACAATGTCTTTTTCAGGGACCTCCCTGGTTATTCCAACAAGACAATGAGACACAGTCAGTACATTGACATGGACAGTTTGATTCCACTTTTAATCGGAATGAAAGGCCATTCCGATTAAAAATGGTCATGTAAACGGTCATTCCGATTGAAAATGAAATCCGATTAAAGGGGGTGGTTTATTCCGTTTGTCATTCCGAATGAAAGAATTTTGTGTGCATGTATATACTAATTCCTCTTTAAGTTCATTTCGGTCTTTCTGCACATGCTCGTTTCCTTGCCCTTCTGGCGCAATGGTGTATATACCGCGCATAGCAACGGGCTGCATAGCAACGGGCTGAGATAGAGCAGTCGGACTCGTTGCACTCACCGGTTTCCATTCGCCACAGCACGGTCTTCTGTCTCCCTTCTCCTCCTCAACAGACGAAGCATTAGCAGAACAAGGTTGTTGTCGTACTGCTGCTTCAAGAATATAAGCAAAACAAGCCCGAAAAAGGCACTAAGAACGGCATCGTCAAGCATCTTGTTATCCGGAACGAGAACTACAGTGTTTTCTTCCGGTAAATGTAAACATGTAACATCCGCCCCGCCCCCTATCCAATCAGAAACCTTCCCTGCCCCACTGATCTCCCATGTAAACCCTCATTTGGAATCAATATTTCCTATGTAAACTACCTGGAAAAACTTTAATTCCAAATGATTTCATTCAGATTTATTTCATTCCAAATGAGAAGCCATCCTGTAACCGTAGCCACTCTGCACGTATTCCAACAGCGTGGCTTCGTAGTCAAAGAGTGCATCTACTATACTGGCCTGCCTGCAGCTTAGACCTGTCTTTCATTGAGCATGTGTGGTTCATGTGAAGTGTAAAATATGACAGTGGAGACACTGGACTATTGAGCAACTGAAGTTGTACATCAAGCAAGAATAGTAACGAATTTCACTTTCAAAGTTTTATTATGAAACTTCCAACAATTAGTGTCCTCAGTTCCCAAACACTGACTCAGTGTTGTTAAAAGGTGATGTAACACAGTGGTAAACATGCCCCTGTCCCAACTTTTTTTGGAACATGTTGCAGTCATCAAATTCAGAATAAAAACAATCAAGGTTATCAGTTTGAACATTAAAGGTCTTGTTTTTGTACTGTAATCAATTGAATAAAGGTCCAAAGGATGTGCAAATCATTGTTGTGACTGTCACAGCTCTTAGAGAAATTGTTATTTTATGAGAACATCATACTATCATGTCATGGCAATCCATTAATTTAGCCTAGGATAAAGACTGGAGAGAGGGGGAAACAGCCAGCCTGGCTCTGTCTGAAAACCTGTAAAGCTACTAGCACCTTTTTATAGCTTTCACTGAGTTGGGTAGTGTAAAGGTGCTGCCAGGCATGTTTTTGAATTTCGGAGTGCACCATGGGAGCTGTTTTCCTCTGCTACCAGGCTTTATGCTAAGCTATTCCATCCAGCTATCCTACCTTCTTAGCTAATGCACATACATGGGAGTGGCATCAATCTTCTCGTTAACCCTCCAGGAAAATAAGTGAGTAAGTCAACTGCCAAATTGTCTTGCGTATCATAACATAATTTGCCTCGATTTGTTGATGGGGTGCTGTTAGGAAAATTGCATTAGAATGCAAATAATATGTACTGTTATAATGTATATTGCAAGTCTGATTTATTGGCTAAGCTGGTACAGTTGATCGCTTGAATACCTTGAAAAGGGTGTACAAAGTCTTTTCTTATATAGTGTCTGCAAAATATGCTCTTAGTCTATTCCCAGGGTACCTGTGGGAGGCTGGCTAACCTGGCTTCCCCATATCAGGGTCCTAATGGGTTTTAGTGGTAAGCCCTAATTGTATTTGGACTGGGTCAGACTTCTTGTAATGAACTGCTTATCACTGCAACCCAAGACAGCACTCTCTAGCCTGCTGCTATCATGTAGCCACAAAAGCCACCAGTTCAAGCCTCTCCATGCATCTCGAATCGATTTCCCGTCCTGTGCCGTCTCTATCCACTTTCCACATGATTCAATTGTTGGGGGGGAAAATGGGATGTAATGAGATGTGAGCTATCACCTTGTAAGTGCTGCTGCCCGCACCTTTCACCTGATTCCGCCTCTTCTTTTGTCTGTGTTACCCCTTTCTTCCATCTGCAGTGGCTGGGTCCTATCTTTCCATCCCACTCTCTGGTCTCTGTCTGACTTCCTCCTCAATCCCTGAGTGGTTTTCTTTTCCTGCCCTCACATCCATATCGCCATCTCTTTTGTCTAGTGTTTCCTCTGATTGGTCTTTTGTCTTTCCGTTCCTCTCCTTACTCTCCTCAGAACTCTTCTGAGAAAAGAGTGAAAAGCTTTTGGCCAGTAGGAGTGCGCAGACGCATCTCTTTCCATTTATTTATCTAATTTTGAAGTGTTTTCTGCTTCCATTCTCTTCATCCACTCCAAGTGTTTGCTTTATCAAGTCATCTTTGGATACATCCACCTCCCTACCCGTCTTCATCCAAGTCTTCATCAGTCATCTTCATTCTCCAGGCTTTCCACCCCAGTCATCCCGTTCTTTTCATTTTCATTCCTGCACCATGGACCAAGGAAATGGATCGCAAGAGCACAAGGTGGACACCAGCCCTTCTGTCTCGTCTGACTCTTCTTGGACATCATTTGACCTTAGCACTGACCTCACATCAGTCAGCTCCGACCAAGTCTTGACTCCTCTGACAGCTCCCAGTGGCTGTAAATCATTCGAGGACCAGCAGCCAATGAAGTCTTCATCGGTCAAGGTCTCTTCTAAAGCCCGAACCAGGGAGGTTGCATGGATGGAGACGTCTTTTCTCACGAATGATGAGTAAGCACATTATTGTAGTGACATAGCATTCAACAGGGGCAAGGTAAAAAGAGGGACCAACACTTTAAGTGCAATCCACTGTTGAGGAATAAGAATTTGGACACTTTTTGTTCAGTATAATCGCATGTATTCATATTGGTACCTTGCAAATAGTTGTTGTCTAGATATGCAGCATATATTACAGTAAGTATAGATATTACCATCTATGGAGTCAAGGTGTCCTTGTAATCAAGACACACCATTCTTGTCACTGTCATGCGACTTCCGTGGTAAAATGTCTGCATGATTGGGTGTGTCAGATTCAAATTTAATCAAGGCCAGCAGTAAACATGACATCCCCTGTGATGCATTCAGTTTTGAGTATGCCACCTTGGTTTGACCTGTGCTTGTAATCACATTCTCAGGCTTGTCTATGTACTGTGAGATACATTATTTCCCACATTTTCATCAAATGTAAATCAGGGGATTGAATCACTGTATCACACTTATGTAACATAACGAGTCCCTTGATACAAATATGAGGTCTGATCAGTATGTTTTCGTTAAGCCACTCAATAGCAATATGTTGTTCTGCATACTTTTTTGAGCTTGTGATGGCATTCCATTGACATATTGGTAAAAGCATCTGATCATCTAAATAAGTTTGGCGAAGGTAAGGTTTGTTCTTTCCCCGTTCTTGTTGAGAATTAGCAGCAAGAAAAATAACTCCAACTTCTCTAGAAATGACAGGAGAGAGAAGGATTAAAGATCTGTACCGATACATGAATGCAAGCGCTCTCACTGAGACTTAGCTCTCAGCCCACAGTGGTGTTGATTATCTGTTTCATCTGGTTTTAATCATTCCATAATGGGAGTGTAATTCCCAGTTGCAGGACTGTGAGAGTGGATAAAACAAGCCCTGCATTAGTTTAGATATAGAGACCATAAATCACCTCTCCTTGAATTCTGTAGAGAATTTCAGTCTCTGGCAAGTAGGAAAACCCGGGTGCTGTTCATCCTTTACTTCTTTCTTTCCACTCTCCATCAGTCCACCATGCCCTGATACATATTATTACCCTTGTACAGACAGACAAAAGTCTGAACACGCTCATTGCCTGATACTCACACCATGTCTTTAAATCACGCCCGACTCCCTGCGGAGTGTTCAGTACCTTTACACAAAGACTGATTAAACTTTGAGGTTGAGGAATATTTCAGAGCCAGCAAAGGAATATGAATGTATTTCACTCTTTTTTTACCCGTCTTTGTCAGTCGCTGGGTTTCCATCTTTAAAGTGGGATATCTCAGTAGAAATGGCAAATGTCAGCGTAACTTTTTTTGTATTGTTTAACAGAAGACAAATGGGATTTTAAATCTTGCTGACAACGCTAAGATTTTGTAATGCACTGTTGCTCTTGGGCATAAGGTATACTTACATGGAAATGGATGTACAGTATAGAGTATTTAAAAAATGCATTAAGAGATTTTTGCTTTATATTGGAATGTAAACTTCATACGAATCCTTTCTTTTTTTTAAATTAAGCTCTGTAAGATAATTGTTTGTCTTGAGAAACACACTTACAGATGTTGTCTTGCCAAGAATTAGACAACAAAACTGATACTACATTCCTGTGAGTGTGTGTTTTAAGTATGAAGCTGGAGCCAGGAGGTGATAAGCTTAGCTTAGCCTAGCTTAGCATAAAGACTGGACGTAGGTGGAAACGGCTAGCTTGCCTCCTTTTGATGCATCCATCTCCTTACTTGTCTTCATCTTAGCCTCCGTCACTTTCTCTCTTCATCAATCGTCTTCATTCTCCAGTTTTCCAAACCCAGTCATCCCATTCTCCTCATGTTTTTTCTTGCACCATGGACCAAGGAAATGGATCGCAAGAGGACAAGGTGGACACCAGCCCCTCTGTCTCATCTGACTCTTCTTGGACATTATTTGACCTTAGCACTGACCTCACATCAGTCAGCTCTGACCAACTCTTGACTCCTCTCATAGCTCCCAGTGGCTGTAAACTATTCGAGGACCATCGTTCAAAAATGTAGCTAAAACTGATTAATAAACATATTTTATCTCGTTAGTTCAAACAGCACAAAACAGAAATGTAAAATCAGTAATTTCTAGTTTCAGAAGTTCTTTGCTGAGACTATTTCTTGGCCATTAACAGGCAGATGCAGTGAGAGAGCCATGCTCGCTATTTTCCCCTTCTTCTAGTCTTTCTGCTGAGCTATGCTAATCTTCTCATCTAACTCTTCTTATCCAATTCTTGGCAAGAAGAACTGTTTCTACCGAAATGTAAAATTATTCTTTTAAAAGTATGCAAAACACAGAGCGTATAGGTTCTCTGGACACAGTTGTACAAGGGTGAACTGGAGGGTAGGTGCTTTCGCAATGAGTACAGAGCAAAGTGCTAATGAGGAAGCCAGATTTTTTAGGACAGTTCAAAAGTTTTAGCAAGATTTGCTTGACAGTATGGAGACGTCGCTCCACTCTTTTACTGCCTTATCCTCTGCCTCATATTTCTCTCTCCTCTTTGTGCTGATCTCTGACTCAGTGATGTGCAGGCAAACAGTGAATGTTCTTGTGCCGTATTTAAAGTCTAAAAAGGTTACAGCGGTCAGTGCGCTTAAACCCTATTGGCTGGTGCATTTAGGGAAGCTTAGCAATGATTGGACCATCTGGAACAAGATGGAATGCCATACGTGAGAATCATAATAAAAATAATAATCTGCTTACCAGTTGTGATCATAAATCACAGTTTCATTAATGTACCGTTGTCGCCCTTGCTGTGCTGGACTTTTCTGAACTAAAATATACTAAAAAAAACCACATCCCCAGATGTACAGAGAGGGAGGGGAGGCGAGAAAAAGAAAGAGAGGCAGCCCTGAGGATCACACCACAGAGGAAGCTACAGAGATGTAAAGATAAAGCAGAGTAAAGGCAGATAAAGAGACTGAGCAACTTTTTACTTGCTGCTGAGTCAACTGACCCCACCATCACTCTTTCGGACCTTCTGCTCCAGATACCCATCTTTCATCATTTCTCTTTTGTCTCATTTTGTTTTTCTCCTCCACTTTTTGTTATCTCAACTGCTTCCAAACTACAATTTCTTTTTTTTTGTAGTTGCACCCCACCCCCTCTAACCCAAGCATAAAGTCATTTTGCTGCAGTTGGGGTTATTGTTTTTGTCGGAGCCTCTGCTGGAGGCAGCCTGAGGATTAGGATACAGTCGGACAGGGAGGCACAGCATGATGGCACACTGAGTCATGAGGTAGGATAAGATACAGTATTTATCTCATCTTTGCATCCATGTAATGCAATGATGAGCTTTGTGGATGAATGTGTTGCTACAGTGAAGGTACAGGGGCTGCGTAATTGGCTTTTGTGTAAGTGTTTTAAATTTAATTTTTATTGCCAGTTTATGGATTCATTTTCTCTGGGTTCTTTAGTCAGATTTCTTTGCTCAAAATGCTGCATCTGCTCAATTTTATCCACTCATGTTACAGCACTGATAATCAAATATCGCAGTGTGTCTCCATGTTCCAGTGCACTTAGTGCCTCATTTCGTCTGAGCAGAAGCTGCAAATGGTTAGGATTTCTGGAGACTTTCAGAGGAAGTTGTTTCTATCTCTCCAGGCAAGCGCAGTGTGTGGCAGACAGACATTTTCACAGTTGGGTGGAGGCACTCCGATCTGAGCCCTTCCACTTATCTCACTGTAGTAACTGCATTTTCTACTTCTTTCAGGCTCTGTGGTTTTGACATCAAATTTGAGAGGATTTAAAGTCAGGCTTTAGTGTGGGGCTGTGCAGTGCAGTCTGTAGGATGGCCGCTGCCTAAACCCACATCCAGTTATTTACACTGCTGTTTCCCAGCCTCGATTAATAGAAGTAAACAATTTTAAAACGGGTTCATCTTTCATTTGAGGTATTAAAATGTGACGGATTATTACATGTTTAATGAGCTCTGTAGCCGGAAGAGAATCTTCACAGTGGGTTCCATATGTTGACGAATTGTTGTCTGCCCTATCATGGTAGTAATTTAGTTTGGTGTTTGGTATCAGCAATGCAACCAGACTAACAAAACACTTCCTATTTAAAATTGCACTATTTGATAATTTTCTATTTACAGTGGATTCATTGACAGTGTGTAAGGTGAAGAGTGTTGCATGCAGTGATTAAACCACAGATAATTAGCACCAACTACTTTTTTCTTAAGCAACTTCTTGGGCTAAATTAAGCCAATGGAAGTGCCAAAAACTGCAGTTTTTTAAATGGCCACTTGAGGCTGGCTCCAAAAGCAAGTCAGTACCCATAGTCTCCCATGTTAAAGCCACTACAAGGAACTGTTAACTGGATATGCAAAAGTCTCTCGTTTCTGCTGATGTCTGTGCGTGACCTACAACAGCAAATGAGACCATCGGTGTGAAGATAAGCTATTTCTATATAGTGTATATCCATACCTTTAGGAAACTGTCTCCGGGTCCGCCCCAGGTCGCTTCCAGGACGAAACTATTTACGTCACTCAGACGTCACTCGTCATCTTACCTAGCTGCTTACATTTATAAATAGTCGCTATTCCTCCTTCTCGACCCGATGTCCGCGGGGAGTTAAAATAGCAGCAATCATCAGGTTAAAGTTCTGTGAAAGCACTGGACTCACCAACAGTCAATCACGTCTCAGTCACACAGAGAAAATCCAATCCTCGGGAAGTCAGGAAATCCTTCAGGATAAACGTTTTGTTCGCTAGCGATCTAGCATTTACCAGCCCAATCCTGGCAGGAGCCGGCGGGTCCACGGCGTTAGCTGTCTGGGGAGCCACACACAGAGGCCGCAGGTTGCGCAGATTCACCCCGCGCCAGCGGGGACGAGGAGAGCAGGGGCCGCGGGGCTGGAACACCTCATCTGGGCCGACGACAGGTACCAGCCAGGCGTCGACAGGGTCCAGCGTGTGCCGAGAAATAAAGAGGCGAGGCACCGCTCCATACTCAGTCCAAGAAGCTGTGGAATTGCTTGCCAATCAGGCCTTCAGCCTTACCAGCCGACCGCTGCGTTTACCCTGGCGGCAGTGGCACTTAAGCCAGAGAGGTGGAGCTGGGGCACGACAGAGGTGAGCTGGGATCCCCGATAGGAGCGGGGGCAAAGTTTTCCCGTCTTGTTGTTTCATTCATCCCCAAAACAAACAAATGCGCGAGCCAGGTAAGCGTCTTTACGACAATACGCGCTAGAGCTCATGGGAAATGTAGGCTTCATTCCGGCAAAACACTACCGCTTTTGTCCACAGGGTCGCCAAAATCAACTGAAAATGAAAGTTCCTTGTAGGGGCTTTAAGGTGTTCAACTTTATAGCAGGAATAAACATGTTTACAGCGTGGTACAAACATAAGCAAACATTGCGATTTCATCTACAGGCATAACTGTAGCTGTGGCTGTGTTTTCAGATAATGAAAGTTAATTGAAAAAATTTGGTTGCTTAAAAATGTTTTGTTCAACATTTTGTTGAACTTAAAGACCCTTCAGAGTCAGATGTTCCATTTTTGGTTAGTGCATTTTCTTTTAATGGTTTTAAGCCGGTTTTTCGTTAGCAAAATTAGCAATAGCATTATCCTTGTTAACCAGAGCTTTAAATGTACTGTGCCAGCATAGCTAGCAGCTAGCGTTAGCTCCACACTCCCGTCCAAATATGGTCACTTCTGGCTCCAAACATCCAAGATGGCGACAACCAAAATGCCAAACTCAAGGCTTTGAAATTGGAGTCCTCAAAACAACTGCTGCCATCACAGTGGCTACGTCCATTATTTCCCTTGGGAATTGGTTGACATCAAACCAGGGCTGCAAGGAGAGTGACACAAATGTTGTGTTTACTTGTTTTTATGCTGCCTCATAAAGGAAAGAATCAGTGAATGCAGGTTTAAATCTATGATTTACATTTAATAATACCCACCCAGAGCTGTTGTGTGTATGTGTCACATACTGCTGTAAATTGATTCACAAGGATATTGATATTTCAAGGCCACTTGAAATAGTCGATGGTTCTTTTGGGGTTTTTTTTTTGAATGAGTCTATAAATACACCATCACTATGGTTGCACAGTAACATGGTTACACAGTAATAGCTGCAAGGCTTTTATGATTCTGTTACACTAGGTAACTCTATCTATGGCAGGTCTTAATGCAATAAAATCACATTTTTTGTGGATGTTCACAACCAGATATTGAATCTGACCGGAAGCATCACAGTCATAATACAAAGGAAAAATCTGAGAAGATAGAATAAAATAGATATTTTTATTCTATCTTCTCAGCTTTGTCCTTTGTATTATGACTGTGATGCTTCACAAAAATATTGGAAAATATTATTTTCCAGGAACACAGTGCCAAGAAGTCTGAATTACTCCAGTGTTGTCTGATGCATCACATTTGAGTGTAAAATTTTGACCTTTAATTGTGCCGCAATGGACCAGCAGTTGGATTTGTGAGCACAGCTGAATGTGTGTGGAATACAGACTTGAGAGTTGCAGCCATTTTGACATTTAATTACAGTTCTTTTATTGGAATAATACATGCAAGATTCACCAAAAACTAAAGCAGTGCTGTCTGAGGTGGTGCATTTTGTCTTTTTGACAAAAAATCTGACCTTTAAGCAGTAATTAGATGTGGGGAGACGTTGTCGAACTTGCAGGTAATTTAGCAACTGTGTTGCCACCAACAATATGGGTGCACAGGAGGCAGAAGCAACAGATTTTCCGTACTGGTCAGCTGGCCACTGAGTCCATTAATTCATGGTGTATTATGACTGATAGGAGAGGGTGTAATTAAGGAGAGGATGAATCTCTATTCTCTTTTTAATGAAAGAGTAAGGACCTTTGGCACTTGGGACTGAGCCGTCTGTTCCATCAGATCCAAGAGACTTTTAGCTGTGAATAAGATGTGAGTGATACAGATTATGAAAATTGATGGTAGGTTATTGCTTTTGTTCTGAATAGCAATGACGTTGTATTTTGCCACTTAGGAGTCCCTCCACCCTAAATTTAAAACCCATCATTTTTCACTTTGCACAATGAGTCATCACCAAGATCCTTCCCCTCCCTTCATCTCTCCATTGTTCCTCTTTTGCTTCCCCTGATATTCCCCCATCTCTCCCACCACCCAGTCTTCCACCTATCCTCCGCTTTCCCACGACAATCCACATCATATTACATAAAATAAAGCTCATGGTCGTAAGTGGATAAAAAATTGCCTTTACTTAGGAGACTCTTTGCTTGCTTTTCCCAGTAAACAAACAGAGTTACATAAAGTCTACAAAGCCTCCAGATGGGACACGATGGAGGTGCAGTCATTTGGCCAGGAGTCATTTCCAGCATAACATGCACACACAAAAGTTTTTAGGGCATTTAGGAGCTTATTCTCATTCCTTAATCCCATATTTGTTCCCTACATGCTCACCTTTGCCACTACCTAGCATTAACCTTCATAGCAACCTTAACCTCACTTTAATTCTAAATCCTAACCTTTGAGCCAGGGCGAGCGGACACATTTATTTCGAAAGAAAAAGGATTTATTGCAGTTTTTCAGACTGCTTCATGTAGCTGTGGTCAGGGAGGAGCCTCCATATCTGCAGTGGAAAATGCTAGCTGGTTGGTATCTCATATTGCGTATCAAGAAAATATATTTTTTATCATGCTGTGTACACAATCAGCACACAGGGGTCATGCACAAACCAGCAGTCACGTTCCTGTAGACATAGCTATAGATAGCCACTTGGCAGAGATTCAGTACCAGGTGGCATCTCTGAGGTACCAAATGGAACTTGGAATGTGCAGGGCGAGCATTATATCATCGTGTCATTATAAAATTTTGTGGAATATCCATTTGCATTTTGTAACGCAAACAAACTGATATTGCAATGTCCAGAAGCCAATTGTATTTGTTAAATGATGTACTCACCCACTAAGGGTGACAGTAGAGGACAAATCACCAAGCAGTCATAAATCTCAGGATAATCAGACAGGCAGCACTTTTCACTGGCCGGCTCAATGTTATAAAGTTGAGTGTTTGAGATTGTAGGTACGGCATATCACTAGGGTTATCAAAATAGTGCTTGCTGCAGATATTTTATTGATTTTGGCTAAAAACACCTCCAACAAGCCGAACATGGTTATTTCTGGCATCTCAGAACCTTCCACCTTGACAGAAAATGCAGTGAAAGTCACCTCCTCTACGTTCCATGACTCAAAAAATCTCAACTCACCCAGACAGGACAGAAAAATAAAAACTGTCAACAATCAAAACTGAAGATATAAATGTCGAATGATTCTTTCTAGACCCTTTGTAACTTCTTTTGTCTGTGCAATAGGTGCTGCTCACTTTTTGTTCAGCCTGTACAGATCACTGCTGGGGCCTGAAGCAGAGCTCTTGGCTATTTCTCTACCTCTTTGCTTTACAACCAGAGTGCCTCATTGATGTTGAGTGGCTCTCTTGGTCTATTTTCTCTGCAATCTGCAATCCATACCTGCAGTCGGGCAATTCGAGGCCTTCACTTTCAGGTCATGATCAGTTTTCTGGACTCGTTGTGGTCTGATTTTGCCGAGATGCAGGTTCCCCGGTGCACAGAAACTGTGTAGCAAAATGTAGATACGAGAGAAGCACAGGGAAGGGTGTCAAGTAAAATAAGTGTCCTAGTCAGGGTGTAATGATCCATCAATCAACGAGCGATTGATGCATATTGTCATCTTTAAGATATGCCTTTATTTTGAGATTTCCATGGCATGTCTCTGTTGCCATTTCTGTCCAAGCACACCCTCTTCCTGAACACTCAGTGCTAGCGGCCTAGTGCCAGGCAAACAACTACAAGCAGCCAAGAAAAAGACAACAAGTATATACTGATATCATCTCATATCAATCGAAGCCCCCTGAAGTGAATCAAATCAAAATTGTATCATGGCAGATATTGTGATATCAGCAAATATCATCTCATTGCCCAAAGAGTTGATATCATATCATGATGATAGCTGATAGTCGATAAATTCGTCCAATCACCAAACCGTAGTCGGTACTCCATCCGTTCTCATTTCCAGGTTGTCAAATACTGATGCTTTATCACGCCCTTCTGCGAGCGTCTCTATAGTCCCTTTTACACTGCCAGATTTTCCACGAATCTTGGGCCATTTTGCCGGCAAGCTGCAAGCATTTAGACACACAGAGCCGGATTGGCGAGTTGATCTGAGGTGCCCAATTTTCTGCCTCGTAGGGTAGTCATATTGGCGGACCCCCCGCAACGGGAGGGGCTGTTGATGACTTGTGGGAGGAGCTGTTGATGACGCCACACGTGCAACCTACTGGCGGTGGATAAACAGGAAACAGCTGATAGCAGGAATTAGCGAGCAGCTAGTAGCAAGAGGGAAATGCAAACCTGACAGCCACTGTAAAGATGAGCAACTGGGGAGACAAGGAATTGTGCGCCCTCCTTGTCCTCGCAAACCAAGAGGCCATTAACCGTCAGATGATGGGGACGGTGAAGAACGTGCCGACTTATGAGAGAATCGCCAAAGGACTGACCAGCCACGGCTTCCTTCCCACGTCACTGTTTACGTCACATGCTGAGCTACACGTTTTGTTACTTGCTCACGCCCCCCATTGCCCCGAAAAAAAGGCGCTTTCTGTATAAACAAAAGTAGGTAGGCGGCATTTTGCTGCACTCCCTGATTTTGTTTTTATACTGCCAATGCTGAAAAAGACTGATCGGGCTTTCCTGCAAATTTGCACAATTCCTATTTAAAAAGGGCTTATGTGAAGCACAGCTGAAACACATTGTGACATGTGGTTAATATTGTGTAGCAATCGTGGTTAGATTTAGGCAAAAAGGCTAAAATAAGTATGTTTGTTACATGATGTGACGAAATATGTTATGTGAGTGACATCAGTGCATGATGATCGAGTTAGCTGAAAGCCTGGTATGTTTGTATCATCAAGTACACCAAAGGCTGCCTTTGGCGTCAGTATCAAATGCTGAGGGGTGTGACAAAGCAACGGCATTCGACACTCTGGGAATGATTATGGGCTGGTTACTCCGAATGTATTGAGGTCCAGCCTAAAGGACTCAATCTAAATATTAAGACCTTCCTATATGGAAATATAATTTACATAGAGTATAGTAGAAGTAGAAGTGATGTAAGTGGGGGTGTTAAAGCCTTGTTTCCTGTCCTTTCTTGATCACATTTTACTCTGTGAATTTTTAAAGTCTGTATAAGCAATGCCCTTGAAATCTTATTTGTTCACATGTAAATGCAGAGGAGTGCAGATTATCAGCAATGACCCTCCTACTTTGCCTCTGTTATGGGACGGGGCCCCACACCCCCACATAGACCAGACGGTGTTGATTTGACAGTGTTTAAGGCATTTCATAAAGTTTGTGCTCACCCCCCTTTTTACTGAGAGACAGAGGGAAAAGGGAGGGTAGCTGTAGTTTATGTGATGGCGTGTGAATAAATTTTCTTTCTCACTCTACACAATCAGATTTTATTGTCACCGGTCCTTGTTTATCTCCTCTGAGTCAGCAAGGACGACTGCACTATTATGTTGTGTCCTTCTCTTATTGTATATACATTATTGTTGTGGTAATCTCTCGCTGCCTGCTGTTGCCCAGGGGCACAGCTGACCTCTGCCTGCTCTGACTGGAGAGAATCACAATCATTGATTCTCATCCATTGACATGCACACATCTATACAAGAAACGTCTACTATACGTCACATGTGTCCCTGCTCTGTGGCATTGGGGTTTGAGAGCGGCATCAGACATCTTTGTGTCTGAGATACACACACATGCTCGCTGTAAGTACAGCTGCTGATGTCTGTGCTTAGTAGCAGCTCTAAAGTTGGCACACATCTGTTCATGCATTGATCCACCCGCTCTGTGTGCAAGCTGTGTGTGGGGACAGGGAGTGTGTGCGCCGGACACACTGTATATCACACATCTTGTCATCTCTCGGATGATGCCGTGTGGGGGGAGGTTTTCCCAACATTGTCCCCTGCGATCTCACACTGCATGACACTCCCTGCATGCATGTGTGTGTGTGCCAGGGTCCGTGCATTTATATGTGTGTGTGTGTGTGAGTGAATGGAGTTTATCCCCGCTGGCCCAGATGCCCCGGCTAAATCCATCACCAGCGGTGCTGCACAGCGGTGCTAAGCTGGAACATTTGGCACCAAGCTAGGAATGAAAAAAGAAAAACAGGAACACACTCAAACATACACATATGCACACGCACACACAGAAAATTGAGTTTGGGGATTTTTTTTTAAAAGAGATTCAGAGGAAGTGGATTTTTTAGCGGAGGAATTGGACTCAGGGACCGGGACAGGAGCTCTTTCTCCGACGCTCTGAGCCTTTTGGTGGTGGTGGGGCTGGGGCGTCCATCCCTCTCTGTCCACCCGCTCATTACTTCATCCGTCCAGTCCGGCTGACAGGATGGAGCCATGCGACGACGATGACGAACTGGGGATGTTAGCCGCATTCCAGTAAGTTCTTGTGTCCCTTGACGCTTCTTGTTTTGTGCTTGCTCTAGTCATTTGCACAGAACACTTGTTGTTGACACATTGTACTTATTTGCAAAGCTGAATTTCTTTAAGCAAAAGGCACATTTTCAACCTTTGCCACCTCTTTCAACTTCCTAATCAGAGTGTTAAAGCTCTTTAGCGAGGGCTTTGTTGATTAAGCTCCATGGGAGGTTTACATGGAGGTTGCTGCTGGTTGTTGGAGCCTGCTGTGGGCCTCTGGCTTGGGGTCACAACAGAAGAGTTGTGCTGTTTTAGGCCAATTTGTGGTGATAGATCTTTTGATGCATTCCCTTATTTCTATTTTTGTTTTCATCTCAAACATGTAAGTGCTTCGTGGCTTAAGTTTTTCTGTTCTTGTTCAGTAAAGTCAGCTCTGTATTGTGTCTAATAATACCATTTTGTGTATATTCTAAACTATTGAAGAAGCTGAAATGCTGTACAAACCTGCAACCCATGTGACCAAGCAGAAATTAGACTGCAGTTATAATCAGCAGTGGAGGAAGTATTTATATAATTTACTAAAGCTCTACGGGGGCAGTAACAGCAGCGTATAACACTTCTTGAAACACTAGAATCCTATGACGAAGAAGTCAGTAATTTGTACATGACAAGGAAAAATTAACGTCCCGCAATCAGGTGGTTAGCTCAGTCTGTGGGCAGTATAACCTGTTTGCAGTTACTTTTGTTCTCTCATAGTGGAGCCATCTACACGAAGAGACGCTACAAAGTAATTTGAAATGCGTTCAAATGTGATTTAAGGCCATTTTTGTATGTTGTCCACTCAGTCACCGATGGCTGATGGATGACGTACGGTAAAACCATCTGATCGCCGCAGTGTAGCTGCTGGATTTTCCCGAATTATTTCGTTATTTACGACGCCAACTACTGCAGCTAGCACTAAACCAGAAGAACGAAAACAATTGCATTAGAACCAGAAGATAAAAAATAGGCGGCACAGCATAAGGTGAATATCATGTTAATATTGTGTTACAGGATGCTCAACTGTACGATTCTGCATTTTCAGTCAAATGTAATTGAATGCAAAATGGCAGTCACATATTGACAGGCCTTTCTGTGATGATCTTTAATATTTTCCTGAGGTAACTGTTTATTGGTGTGGGAAATACTACTAGCTGTAGTGACTAGTAAAGTCAAATTTTTTGTCAAATTATTTTTCTCCTTCATTTCTTAACTATCTTCATAGCTGCTCTGAGAGAGTTGATGGATTTAATGCCCGACTGTCTTGCTGCTGGCTTTAAAGCAGCCATATTGTAATCTCGCTCAGTGAATTGACGGCACGTGAGTCGTCCGTTACATAAGGCTGAGGTGGCTCCAAGCAGCAGAGGAATCCAGGACCTTGTAATTACTGAACACACTTAGAGATTACATCATGGATTGAGGGGTTTAGCTTGCTGGCTGCAGGGAAGTGTGGGCGTGTGTGTGTGCATGAGGTGTGGCCTCATAAAATTTTATCATTTTGCCCATAAATTTATATGCATGTTGCTTCCTACACTATGAATATGCAGTATGTAAATGCAGTATGTGTGTATATATGCTGCATGTGTGTTGCAGGCTGAGTAACTGAGGATCAGGGGGGCAATTAATTGTTTTAATACTGTCACTTCAACAGCCAGATGGTGTGTTTACTCTAAGTGATTGTCATTTAGAGTGTTATTTCACATATAAATGCACACATGCTTTTGAATCATGTGGTCAATGTTCTTCTCAGCTAAAGTAATTCATTTTTGACAGTAGTTAACAGCTTGTATTGTGATGCGCTCAATATTTCAACTCGTTGACATACTGACGTCATACTGTTACCCACGGCACCGACTCTGCAGTGGTTCCAAAAAGTAGAGCAGCTTCAGTAATGTAGAATAAACTGTGGCGTCCTGAATGTTTTATGAACAGCCCCGGACTTCTCAGACTCTTTTAGTGACTTACCACTCAAAGGGAACTCATTCAGCGGCGCCTCTGGCAACGGCACAACATCTCTCCCTCTCCTCTCTCGCCGTGTGCACACAGGAGTCGTGTCATCAAGTGATTTTGTCGTAAATCTTGATTAATGTAAACCTACCTGACGCTCGTGGCTCAACAAAAAAACTCCATATATATATATACATGTGCAATAGTTATGGTGGCATAACTGAAAATGATGGATAAATGGTTGAAATGTCTGTCTGCTGCCACTAGTAGCATAAATGGATCTGATAATATAACCAGAAAATCAAACTTTTTTAAATTAGTATCCCGCATCACAACAGAGTTTTAAGAAATGGTATTGAGGACTTTGTTTGGAGGACAAACTCACTTTTTGTGGTTTGTAAAAAATTTATGAAAACACAATAAAATTCATACAGTAACTTTATGGCTTGTTTTTTTGGACGACAGCAGGTGGGAGAGAAAAGTACAAAGGAAGGGAGCTTTCCTTTCTGTCTCCTATCTTTTCTTTTTACCTAAACATAAACCCATGCAGCTGCTGGTCAGCAGTGGACTGTGAGATTGAGGAAGCGCCAGATCACAGCATCATTGTTGAAGGATTACAGCAACGAGGTGATAGGTCATTGGCCAGGAAACATGTGGCCCAGAAAGCAGACAAATGAAATTTGATTCAGATTCAGACTCAACTCTGCTGTGTCAGTCTGTTAGGCATGGAGTGATTTTTTCCCCCCAATCTCTCCACCTGCTGTTCCTGGTTTTCAAAGCACTGATATTCCAAATATTTGAATGTTGACTCAGCAACTGCAGAATGACTGACACACATTGGGATATCAGTGAAATCAAGTGACCCTGCTGTGCTGCTTTTCTTATTTCTATTGCACTGCAGCAGGCTACAAAACTAACATCTACAACTAACATCATCTACAACTCTGTTCTGTATTCTGGAAATGTAGAGTGTCCACAAAAACAAAAAGTATTTTTGATAGGCTTGTTGAGGCCTTTAGTAATTGACATCTGAGGCATTTCATTTTTCAAAGAGAGAGATTTCATGCAGAAGTGTAATGCATTTATTTATTTAAAAAAAAAATAAAAAAATCTGTTTTTCTGAATGAACAAGGTTATTATCTCACACTGAGAAAAAAATTCATGGGAAAAAAACCTGCTCTTGTTAAATTGGAAATTAACAATATTGTTATCTTGTTAAGCAGAATTTTCTTTCCATGAACATTTTCTAAGATAATTAATTCAGAAAATAAGGCAAGTCTTTTTTGTCTGAAGAAAATGCATTACACTTGCGTATTTCATCAATATTTGCATTATGTCTTATTACTATTAAACATAATTAAAATGACACCATTGTTATTCCGTCTGTTGTGACATTGTGGTAGAAATTATATTGATCAGATTTGGTTTATAACTTAAATAATGAACAAAATGATAGGGGCCAAGAATGGAACCCTGAGGCACACCACATTGTAGTCATGCCTTTTTGCAAGCAGCAGTCAATCACAAGCCAGCATCCTCACATATTATTCACGGTTAAAAGGGTTATTTTTTTAACAATACAAATGCTGTGTCATGAACACCGCATTTCCAGAGTTTAAATAGTGAAATATCAGTTTTATCGTAATTGGTTGGTTTCAAAATAAAAATTGTTTCATCTTCCTTTACTTTTGTGTGCACTAAAGCTAAAGGAAGAGACTGTATATGTATTAAAACTCTACCAAAAAAGAATACATGTTAGGGGGTGTCGGTAGCGTAGTGGATAGTGCCGGCGCCCCATGTACAGAGGCGATGCCTCGCTGCAGCGGTTGCAGGTTTGACTCCAGCTTGCAACCATTTCTGCATGTCATCCCCCGCTCTCTCTCTCACCCCCTTTCACTCTGTCTTATAAAGGCAAAAGACTGGGGTAAAATCAATACCCACCATTTCATTTCAATAGCCAAAAAAATTAGTTGACCTCAAGAAAGTCACTGGACTCCATTGAAGGACAGTACCATGTTGAAGCTCTAACCTGTGAGGATGTGAAGGTGTACATGCTAGAGATAATCAATAGAAATGAGAGAAGTTCATTTACTGACTGTGATTATTCATCTTAGGTTGAAAGAACAGCTACTTTCCCCCAGAATCCCTCCTACCCAGCTTGATTGTCATTGCGAATTCACACTTCATATTCTGAAGTATGGCAAACTTTATATTAAAATTTCAGTAAAAATTGAATGTGAGAGAAATAAGACACATTGACTACTGTCGTGAGAGACCAGATCCAATTCTCTCACTCCAGAAAAGTGCAGAAAGTGTGTGTGTCTATTGCAAGAGCTTTCCCTTTGATATAATCTGCTGTCGCTCCACCTCTGTGCCCTGCTGCACTGCAGGATGTTTGTGCTCGGATTGGTCGGGTCAGGCTGGAAGAACCTTGAGGCCAAATCGGTCATAGGCCGATTAGTTTGCTGGCAGGTGCTCAAAGTCTAGTCCTTCTCTTCTTCTTCTTCTTCTTTTTCTTCCTCAGCCTGTTAGATGGAAATTCATGTAAATTCCTGTTGGCCACAGAAAGCAAACAGAAAGGATTTGGAATGCATCATGACAAACACCACAGTAACAATCACCTCCTCTGCTCTTCCAATTTGGATTTCAAAGATCCAGCAGCTCTGGAGGGAAAAGTACAAAACACACAATATTGAAGTTTTAAGCATTTCAAAAAGTTTTTTGACTTTTATACATATATATATATATATATATATATATATATATATATATATATATATATATGTATGTATATATATATATATATATATATATATAATTTTTTTTTTTTTTTGGTCATCCTGAAAATTACACTACAGAGTTGCAAATCTGCCCACAGAAATGTGGTGCCACCTGCGACTGTCATTTTGATTTGATAACAAATATGCAGTGAATCACGTGTTGCTGTTTGCATCCATACAGCATGTGTCTTACTCTATTTTTGCATATGTGAATGTGTATAAAATGCTAACAAATTGCCAAAGTCACGCTGTAATTACGTATGAACTAATAGGTAGCATACCCTGCACCGGAATCTGCTTATTCCTGGGCCTGTACACTCAATATTGTGTTTGCTAGCTGGCCTATGGGGTCAAGTCATCTTTCTATGTCACTTCTCGTGATGTTAAATTTGATTTTGAAGAGTAAAAAAAGGCAGATTAAATTTGGTAAATTTCCTGGTATAAGTAAAGGCGTGTTAATGCTTGAGCCCTATCTCCTAGAAGTTATGTTTATGTAAAACTAATTTGAAACAGCAAATGTGTTTTGAGGGAAACACAATGCAGAGTACAATGTTGCTAATCAACATACCTGGCATGTCACAAAAATATTGATACTGTCAGGTGTCAACAAAAAATTCACTGACAATGTATTTCAGTTGTCAAAAAATACAATCTTGCACTACAGTTTTCACTGAAAGTGAAACTAGTGACCGTTGTGGCCAGAGGCATTATGTTTTTGCCAGGTTGTCTGTCCATCAGTCCCATTCTCATGAACACGATGTCTCAAGAATGTCTCAAGGGCTTTTCTTCAATCTCTGGCAATTACGTCCACTTCGACTGAATGATGTATTGATTAGATTTTGGTGGTCATAGTATAAAGGTCTTAAGGTATAAAGGTCATGGTCACTGTGGACTTTTCCTTCTCATTCTTGTCAAGACCACCTTGAGGAAATTTCCGTAGTTTGGCACATATGTCCACTTGGACTCAGTGATGAACTGATTAGAATTTGGTGATCAAAGGTCAAGGTCACTGTGACCTTGTATCTGTCCCATTCTGGTGAATGGTATATCTCAAGAAAGCATTCAGCGAATTTCTTCAAATTTGGCACAAACGTTCATTTGGTGTCAAGAATGATCTGATTAGATTTTGGTGGTCAAAGGTGACTGTGACCTCACAAATCCCATTCTTGGCCATAACTCAAGAATGCGTATGCTAATCATAACATAATTTCAAAGAAATGTCTCATACGTTGAAATGAGAAAGTGATGGCGTAGTATATTCAAAATGTCAAAGGTCATCTTCACTGTAACATCATATTTTTTTTGCAAAAACACTTTTCTGGCCATTACTCAATGTCAGAAACAGAAGGGGAGACAGATGGTCAGATACTGAATTGGTGACACTAATTGTGGGTGTTCACCTTGAAACTGTGCTGATTGTATAGATCTCCTGTGCTGCTGGGGGGGAAGGTTTGTCTGAAGTATTTATGTTTTTAGAATATGTAGCTCCTTTGCAGCAACATCCATGTTTGAGGCATTGTCCACTGTCATTGCTACATAGGTCTGGACAGACATAGAAGTAAACTTTAACTGCAACTTGACTGGTTCGCGGGGGCACAGGCAGTAATTCTTACCTTTTTTACTAACCCTTTAACCAAAATCACAATCTTTCCCCAACCTTAACCAGAGTGCGTCTGTTGCCTAAACGTGAGACAAAAGTCTGGAAGCAAACCCAGGGCTCCAGTGTCAAGGTCCTGCACTTTGTACAGGGTGTCTGTGGGGTCTTAAAAAGTATTACAAGCTGATAAATCAAATGTCGGAAAATTAAAAAGTATTAAAAAGTCTTAATCGCGATTTTATGAAGTTTTAAATTTTCTTGGCAGTCAAGCTTTGACAAAAAGTATCCATGAATGTATAATTTATTTTCCTCCTCGCGACTATTACAAACAACGTTGTGTAGGTAGGCACACTCGGACTGCCATTAGGTGGGGTGGGGGGGTGCCGAGCGAAAAAAAAAAGTCCAAAAAAGTTAATAACTTACAAATTATGGCGAAATGGTAGTTTCTTGCAACTCTAGAACTAAGATAAAAATATTCACAAACGAAAAAACACTTCTGGTTGCTGATAAGTAGTGTTTAACTTTTGATTTAACAATAACATTTAAAAACCTCTGCACGCACTGCAGCGCAAGCAGACAGATGTGCGACTCAGAGCGCAGCGGACCGGTGGAAAATGTCACCATCAGCATATTATTTTACATCAATAAAATCTATTTTATCATTATTTTGAGTCACATTGTTGAAAGAATTTAGTCGTCTGTGTTAAAACAGGATAATAGGTCTCCATTCATTGCACGTCGGGCTTTCTATTTCCTTGTCGGAGATGTTTCCTTTTTTAATTACATGATAGCTATTCTCCCTTAACTCACCAGTAAAGAATACCTTTGTCCATTTCAAATAACCCGTGGCAATAATAATATCCCTGTTCTCTGATTTACTGTGAAACTTTTTTTAGGCAGTTCATGCAACAATCAGACCAGATGACTTCTTTACTTGGCCTAATGGGGCCGGCCATTATTTGTCAACCAACCACAAACAATCAATCAATTAAAAACACAAACTGAAACTGGAACATGAAATCTTATATGCCTAACAGACATTGCTTCTCATTCTTTGAGTTTACATATGGCTAAAGGGGAAAAAAACAACCGTAAACGGACGGCATGATTAGTGTTGCATTCAAGGTCCCCCCACAAGGCGGGAGAAAAAACCGAATATTCGATTTTTTTTTTTTACAATCGAATCTTGTGCCATTGAACTTTGAAGCTTCGAATTTTTTGGTTCAGCCATAAATCCCACATGCAAGGGGCTAGCCATAAGGTTGTTGTTTTCAGCAAGTTGGCCTTGAATAGCTGATGTTGAGCTGTGTTACTTGTTATGACCTAAGGTGTATTTTAATAAACCTGCCTTTGGTTTAATTTATTCTTTCAAGCTTTATTCCTTTTCATCTTATCTGAGTTCTGTTGTATGTTTGTGCTCCATAGATTTAATTGCAAACTACAACTGTTTAGTAAGTTAAAGATGTGTTGCTGCTAACGACAGCTTGAAGTGGCGATGAGGTCTTAAGGTTTTTTTGGAAGGTCTTAAAAAAGTCTTAAAAAGGTATTGAAATTAACCTCAGGATTCCTGCATATACCCTGTTGTACACTGGCCATCCTCCCTAATCACCTCCTTGAAAAGTCTCAGCAGTATGTGAATGTAGTGTTTTGTTTCCGAAGAGAAACGTTGTCTCTTACCCTAATACAGGCAACGATAACTGTAGCTGTTTGGTAATGCACAGATGTAATTTCTAGGTGACAGGGTCGTGATGCTTTTAGCATGATGTAAGCAGGATGTTGTGATAGGACTGGCAGTAATAGAACACCATATATGTCAATAAATCTTATGCAAGAGCAAAATATTGCAGTGTGCCCCCGCTTTTCCTTTCCCTCCCTGACACAGCATGATACATTATCAGAATTAAAAGCAAATTCCTGCCATGCATCATACAGTATTTAATGTACTGTAAGCACTGCTACATTTGTGCTGAGGTGTGTATGTGTCCAGCAAAAAAAACGATTTTCAACAAGACATGCTGCTACTAAAAAAAGCTGACTGCATCATTGACCAACAAGGGTGAGCTTGCCAAAAACCCTGTGTGTTTGTGTGCAGCTGTGCTGGCAGGTATCGACGAGGCATCAGCGGGGTGTTTGCTTGTTATTCTTGGTTGTTTGTTGTTTGGAGTTCTGTGTTTATTTCGCCGTGTTGTTCATGTAGGAGCTAATAGAGGAAGATTACGACGTGTCACCAAAAACACAATATCCTTTGTCTGAGTTGAGCATGTCTGAATGTGTGGGTTAGACGTGTAACCGTATGTTGCACTAAGTGGGGATTTGTGGTTGCAAATCCGTCGTCTGTTTGCAAACAGTCAGAGATCTTTCATAAATGTTAGATGAGCTAATGTGTAAAGCCACAATCCTTTAATGACTAAATGCAGATATGGCAGCAGCCCCTGCAGCTAAAGAACGTTTACATTCAGCAGGGTTATCACATGATGTTTATCTCTGCATGACTGTAGTAGGAAGATTTAAAACCCATATGCCACTTAGTTGCATTATGTCCTGAGCTGTGTTCGCTTGCATGTTAAACGACTACAACAGATGGATAAGATTACGAATAACAAGTTTTCTGTCACCCTTAATATTTGTTTGTTACATTGACTTTTCATGTCAGACTCTTTCTTTTTTTTAGTTGCACTCAATTTTGATCACAAGCTCAGGCTTTATTGCAGGATTATGCTTATGTAATTTAAATTTTCTTTATTAGAATTCAGACCACCACACACATTCAGCATCAGTGAGCCTGCAGCAATACATCTTTAATACCTTTTACAGCCAGTATTCAAACTGTGTATTTGTGAACAAGCCGTATGTTATACTGAAAACTACCTGCAAAGCAAAATTAGATAATGATGTGTGGGCTCCTTTCAGTATATACCTCAGCCCAGAGTGAGGTTGACATGTTCATTAATGCTAAACTAAAAGCTGAATTTTAAAGTCAGGTAGGAAAATGTTTTTATTCTGCAGATATACGGAATTTAAGTACAACTCCTTTATTTTGCAGAACAACATATGATGACCACTCTGCGTCAGTCATTGTGGGCTCGGAGGTTAAAAGAGTTGCATCTCATGGTGAATTAAAGATACTAATTGCCCAGCAGCTGTTTGTATAAAGCTCTGTGAGCTGTCCAACAGGAGCCCAGGTGTATCTGGGTCTATATTTGCTGATTTGTACACATCTCGCGTAAATACACTCTAATTCCCTCCACCCTCAATTAAAATGATGTGGAACTGAAAATTAATGAATTAAATATAATTAGTTGCATCTATATCAGAGCCCTTATCTAACTCTCGGCAACAAAGCAACAAGCTTATCACTCAAAATATCAAACTATTTTTTTTCAATAGGTAAAAACATTGAAAGGGAACCATGGAGCTTTTCTTTATTTTCTGTCATGTGTATAATGTTACAACGTTAGATGTTCATATTAAATGTGGACAAAGTTTCAAATACTGAGATAAATATATATTATACAACAGTTAGTTCCAGCCAAGCAATTTGAAGCAATTTGATTGGCCAGGAGACTTTCAAAATGTGACGATATTGGAGTACAACATCACGGTTTGTTTACTCTCTGAATGTATTACTCCGCATCAAACAGCTGATCAAAGCTGACGCGTTGCCATGGCAACATTCTAACTACCGCTGCACTCAAGTGACATTAACGAGTCTGGCCTACTTCAGAGAAAACATGGATTTCTTAAAAATCTGTTTTTGTTGGCGGAGGAAAATAAAATACTTAAATAATCTATTTTGTCACCTTTCTTCAACATTTTCTTACTCAGCATCGCTATTTTAACTGTTGTTGAACTGTTGTATAAAAGCAATATCACACTCCAGGTCGTGATGTTGTACTGTGATATCGTCACGGCTGTGATTCGGTTGTAGGTACGAGGCCGCAGATGATATCACAGTACAACATCACTCCCTCTCGTGTGATATTGCTTAAATGTAAAACCGTCAGACCTTTCTGAATACTTTCCAGCTGTTTTTTCTACTTTTCAGACATATTTCTTTACATGGTTCCCAGCTCCAGGTATACTATTGCAAGTGATTACGTTATGTAGCCTACAGTGCTACATGTAGCTACATGCTAATATTAGGGAAAATGAGTAATCTTGGTTGCCATCGTTGTTAATTTCCCCTTATTTCTGGATCATATTCCTGTTGGAACGTGTCTGATTGTGAAGACTTTAATTTAGCTTTTGTTGGTGATTTTAAACGGTAGAAAGTGCCGTTTTACTCCATTTGCAAGTACACTGCTACATGTAGCGACATGCTAACATCAGGGAAACATGTAAATCTTGGAGTTTGATGTTGTTAATTTTTTCCCAATTTGTTTCATCATCCTGCTGGAGTATGTTCAGATGTGAAGATATTGGTTTATGAGCTTTTATTGGTGAGTTTTCAAGGTAGAAGGTGATGCTATACTTCGCTACAGTCATACCCCACCTGCAAGTACACTGTTACATGTAGCTACATGCTAACATCAGGAAAACTTAATCTTGGTGGCTGTTGTTAATTTCTCCCCAACTTATGAAAGAAAGTGCCGCTATTATATGTTACAGTCATTTCCCAGCTGCAGTAACAGGTCAGAGACCATGAGACAAGGACGACTTGGAAACATTGACCAATCAGAGCAGACTGGGTTTTTTGAGAGGGGAGCTTAAAGAGACAGGTGCCGAAATGGAGCATTTCAGTCAGAGGGTTAATACAGGTGTTTCAGCAAAGACACTATGGGGAAAATCTAGTTGTTGTTTTTTTTATTTTACATGAATCCATGTAAACGTGTTCGAGTGGAAACCTAAAATACAGGTATGAACCTAAAAAAGAGGATAGTAGGTTCACTTTCAGCATGTAAAATAGCGTACATTACATGCAGTAGGAATGTATTCATTGGCTAATCATGAAAACAAAGTTCTCCAGTTTGTTATCTCCACCTCTGCATGCTCGGACCAGCTGATGGCGGTACATTGAGCAGTTTGCCAGTTTCTGATGTAATCCTCATGGAAAGTTTCCATTATTTGTACTGTCACAATGTAACACTCCAGTCCAAACACACTTCAGCAAACAAAATTGCTTTAAAAGTGCAACACAGGAAACACCACAGTATGGCCTCTCAGCTTCTGTTCCAGGAAAATAAAAAACAAAATAGTTATTTATTACGTCCACTCTTGCCCAGAACACTTCCACCATTACTCTCTCACTTTGTTTCTCTCATCACCGGGAGCTCTGCCCAGTTATGTCCAGCAACATTGGGACTGTTGCCCAAACGAGAGCCCCTTGGGCCCCTTTGTCATCACACATTATTGGTCCTTAGCCTGGTAATCACACTCTTGACATTCAATGAGCAGTTTTTCATAAATATACTATATCTGTTTAAAATGTCTGAAATCGGCTGTTAAAATTGTATTTTAATATTTTTTCATTTGATTAAGCTGCTTTATTTTGTAGGGAATTGTGCCTTTAAAATGAGCTCCTTCATAAAACATACCGAGATAGACTTGTGTTTGACGTTTATATGGCATCGCATGCTTGTTTGTGTGTTTGAGTGTATTTGGCAGTCAGACTATTGGCTGTGCTGGTCGCCTCGAGAGATGTGGCTCACAAAAAAAAAAAAAAAAAAGATGTCAGCATTCAAGCTTAGTGAGTGCATGTGTGTGTAATTAAATGTCACGCTGGGCTTGAAGAATCGCTAATAGCATTTGATCAATTTGTTCAGTCTACATGTGGGTCTCCATCTCTGCATCCCGATGTGTGTGCACGCCAGGCATGGTGACAATACATACATGGCATGCAGCCAGCAGTGTGTGAATATATACTCCAGAGGAATATATATTTGCTTGGAAGATGTTTTTCTTGTGTGTTTACAGCTCATGCATGCCTGCGTGGAAGCCCACTAAAAGCTCAGGGGTCCGGGGCAGCCAGCAGCTTACTAATATGCAGCGAGGTGACAAATAGCTCCCGTCGTTTCCCACTCTTCCTTATCTACTAAGTGTCTCCGACAAGCTCCAGTTATTGAGGAGGGACGTTTAGCGGGCTGACAGGAGAAGGCATGAGGAAAGTGGGAGAGGGAGAAACAAATAGCTGAGCCAAATGTATTATTTGTTTAAACCCACATGGAGCACTCAACATTTTAATGCGTCAGAAACAATCTGGTCGCTCCCAGGTACAGACGGTATGCCAGGAAGATAAAATCTCAGCTGCTTCGAGAGAACATTAGCAAGCTTTTAATATAAATACACATTTCTCAGGGTCTGTGGAAAAGTTTTTTTTAGGATATTGTCCTGAGGAACACCAGAAAGGCTTGAAAAGTGATGTTCTTTTGAAAATAAATGGAAAGATAGAAGGTGTGTGATCTTTTTAATCAAACTACAATGCCAAATTTCATCGTTGTGTTTCATGTCAAACATGAGACCCAGCTCAAAAGCAACAAGTTTTTGTCTTTGTCTGGAGATTAACTCATTGTAGGTTAAACTAAATCCACTTTCAAATGTTGCCTTGACACTGCTGGCATTCATTGTATTATTTATACTGTAAAACTCTAACCTGTGTGCTTATAATGTCTCCGTAACAGTGTGCTGAAATATTGTTAAAAGCTTTCTTGATCCCAGTCAGTCATATCAATCCAGTCCGCCCAATGTGAACTGTGGCTGGTGGGCGGTGCTTTGTTTTGGCTTGACTGTTGTCAATGTCGCAGCTGGGTCACAAACGTTCTCATTTTACAGCTAAACAGTACACTAAAATATGTTTCTGAAAACATTGAAGGTCTTCCTAGTTATCCAACCACTCAAAGTGCTTTTTCGCTATAGCTATATTCACCCATTCAAATAAACTGGTGGCCAAGGCTAACGTACAAGGTGCCACCTGCCCATCTAATCACACACACTCACATCAATGGCATCAGGAGCGTTTTGAGATTATCTTGCCAAAGGTTACGTGATGCGGACTGGGCGACCCATTCTACCTTCTGAGCCACGGCTGCCTGCAGCAACAGAATCTGAATTGGGGAAGAAAAAGAAAAAGTACAGCCAAAATTCAAAACTCAAGGCTTCAAAGTGGAAGTCAATGGGTGATTCCATTGGTCTATAAAGGAAAATGGATCTTCTGCATCGTAGGGCCTATAGAGTAAGCGCAATGACTTTTGCTAGCCGAGATTCCTACGAACTCCTAACTTCAATGGCAATATATGATTTAGTCTTCCGGCTCCTCTTGACTTTCAAAATGTTATCAGACAGAATACATCTAACTCTAATGGTGGAATGAGTCACTTTGCGGGGGTTGTGATGCCCTAAACAATTTATCCACTCATTTACAGACGTCTCTTTCACAACACAAGTCTTTCAGAAAAGTCTTTGTGGGCCCAATGGCACCACATGACAGACCAGGAAGTTGTAATTCCATGGTCTGGACACTATGTCTAATTAACTTCAAGGCCCGGTACTGTTTCTGGGGGCTTGGTGATATCGTGGTGGCTATGTCCAATAGTTTTTATACAGTCTATGCTGGCAAAGCCAGTCTACCTATTGATGATTCCATCAAACCTATTGATATGCAAAGAAGTGCTGTGCTTGAAGCAATTCTCCTTGAAATCCCTTCAAAAACAGTACCAGCTTTGTTTGCTGACCCTCTCCCCTATCTTGTTACCAAATCTCAAAATAAACCCTCCACTTGATCTTGAGTAGCCGATATAGTACGTATAAAAAGTGTAAGCCTTCTCCTCTCATCATATAATCCCTTCCTCTCTGCGTCTTGCCCTTGTCCCATCTCTTTCTCTCATTCCACCCTTCAATCTCCTTCTCTCCCAATCCATCATCAACTCCCACATCACACCTTCATCTTACAACCCCTCACTTCTGGAATATCCATGTCTCCCTTCATCCATTTATCCTCCCTGACCTTTCCCTCTCTCTCCCACTCACACCCTCATCATCTCTCCCTCCATGCACCTCCCTCGTTCCCCCTTGTTGTATCAATCTAGTCTGTCTCTCCTCTTTTTCACACCCTCCCTCCATCTCCCCTCCTGCAGGGTTGTCTGCCCTATCAGATTAGGCCCGTGTCATAAGGAAAAGAGAGAAAGAGAGAGATTGCCGGTTGGATTAAAGGCGGACGGGAATGAAATTCTATGATCTCGTTGTTTAGACGAGTCACATAAAGTTGCTGTATGTGTGTGTGTATGTGTGTGTGCATGCGAAGGGCGGCGTCCGCTTTATCCCCTGTAATGACAGCGAGCTGGCCAGGAATGCCTGGCCTTGCACTGTTGCATGCTGGTAAATAATGCATGTCTTTGGTATGATTACAGAGAGTTTAATGAATGGCTGATTGCAGTTTTATTGTATTAATATATCTTGTGATGCCGTGGAGATTGGACAGCATGTTAAATTACTGTATGATGATGGATTGAGCCACAGACACGACACGTTACAGAGCAATCAGGTGTGCATTCAAATAATAATTAAAGTGTAGGATGGGGTAATATTATGATTGGATGCCTCACACAGTGCTGTGGCACACTGAAACACAGTGTGACATAGTTTATTTATTTTAAATAAGACACCCCCTGTAAAGTAATGATTGCTTCAAGGCACCTGGTGATGTCAGCAAATAGTCACAAGAACTTTTATGTGGATTCTTAAAGACTAACAATATGTTGAATGCATTTCCTTCCTCATAAACCATTTGCTAAGGTATTTAAGTGTTTTTAAACGTGCATTCTTAACACAATTTGCAGCCTTTTCCTTTTTTAATTATTGCATTTAGAGATGTCGGTTTCAGTTAACTTTGCTTTCGATTAGCCCGACATCCATTAACTCGTTACACAACTGTGATTTTTTAAGAAAAAAACACACAAAATGACTTGAAATACAAGATGACTTTTTGAGTTTTGAGTTGAAAATGCCTTGCAATTTTTTTATATTTTCTGTTGGCTTTGCTGGCAGACATCCAGCTAGCTGCGTTTACATGGGGTGTGTTCGGAAACACTCAGTCTGAGTGCCGAAGTGTACTCTGACACAAACTTGTGAATTCAGGGCACCGTTGGAATGTACCTTTAGGTTATTCAGAGCACTGCACTCTCGGAGCAGCACAGCATACTCTGGGCACTCTGTCCGGGGAGACGGAAAAGCATTCACGTGAAAATACAACACTGTGTTTCTTCAAACGATAGCGCTCTCAGTATGGTGTACAGCGTCAGATTGGATTTCCAAACACAGCCATGGTGCCCACTGACAACCCGCTGGTCCCACTTGATACCGTTAGCCTTGGTTTCTCTGCGCTGTGCACTGGCCGGGCTGGAGCAAGCTAGGGGCAATGCTAATTTGGCAATTAGCAGAAACATGGTGGCCACCCTCTGGTGTCCCCCAAGGTTGTGTCAGTGAGTAAGCGGCTTAAATTTGAGCCACAACCCCCTTTAGCAATGTTAATATGTTAGCACCACGAGCTGTGCTGATGCTGCTAACACTGCTATCTCTGCTGACAGAGCTCAAAATTAAGCCACATTCTCAGCAGGGTGACCTAGCGGGGGGACACCAGAGGGTGGTCACCATGTTTCCACAGTGAGAATCACCAAAGAGCGGCGTTACAAGCAAGCTCCAACCCAACCACTGCTCTGCACCGTGCAAATGAGAGCAGTGGCAGCTAGCTACCCAGTGTGGCGTGAATCCCTTATTACCTTTGTTCTGCATGTTTTGTGAAAGCTTGGGATATAGACGAAACAGAGCAGTACCACCAGAGATCGTGGAGGCAGGGTAGTGTCATCGAAGCAAGATATGAATGGAACGAATCGGTAATACAGTGATACACGATCATTTGTTGTTGTGCGACTCTGTGCTTTAGTGCCATCTGTTGATTCCAACATAAAGGACGCATTGAAGTATGAGGGCGGTGATGTTTACAACGTTTGGAACAGATGTATCTATTTTCATATAAAGGGAGTCTAAAAGAGCCTGACCGTGTGTGGGATGCTAATCTCAAGTCTGTGGAGCCTTGTGCTTTGTATGCTACCCCATCTCCAGTGACCTCCTCCCTTGTGACGCCATAAAGATGTCACTCTTCATGAACTGAGACAAAGCATTGCGGAGGAACGTAATCCAGGTAGCAATAGTGTTTCCAATAAAAGCCATAATTTGCAAAGGTTGTACACAGCCGTATTTTGTTGCAGACGGGGGTTGGCTCTGCATATATTTGTCGGTGGTCTGCAGAATACTGAAGAAGCAGTGATATGTGACTGGCTGCTGCAAAGGTGACACAGATTTATGTTTGAACATCACCACTCAGAGACTCAAGGGAATGTCAAAGTCATCAAGGTAGAGGAAAGAGACAAAGCTTATCATTTCAATATCTGTCATCAGCTGATCAGCCACATGTTTCGTTGGATATTTCAACTATTAGACTTTATTGTTCTTGAAGTAGCCTCTGGTAGAAATCTCATTACGGGATACGATTATGATGGTTATTTTGTTGGACATGCTATGTCCTGCTCTTCTAAAGAAGACAGAAGAGATGTCCTGATACAGATACACCACACACACACACACACACTCACAAACACACAGGCAGGTCAGTGATTAGAGAGCTGAATGCCAATGTAGTGTGTAATAATGCAGCGCACAGGCTTTGTCTTTCTTAGTTTTCTCTTGCACACAGTCACTCACACTTGAATGGTGACCTTGGGCTATATTGTTATTCATTAATGGCCAGAGGCGGGCGGACTACCTTCTCTCTTCTTATCTCTATGGGACACAAACCAGCAGTGGGATGCTGGTGGCGTTCCTATCTATCCTCACTGTAATAAGAATCGCTGCTTTAAATCAGCCGAGTGGAGAGATCAGACAGCAGCCTTGGAAGATAAAAGAAAGGTCCTGCTGTTCTGTCCATCAGGTGCTTAACACTTTCGTGGACTGTGGAGTTTATTACTTTATGAAATGAAACTGATTTTTTAAATATATAAAACGTGAGAATATTATAGAGAAGGTGGTGTTATATATATGCTGTGTTACACTGACTGAAACAGTGCTTGTTCCAGTGGACAGCAGGGACCTGCATATAATCCTTGAGGCAGTTATTAAAGTAACAGAACTTTTCTGGGAACAACTGAAATATTTCAGCTACCATTCCAAGATATGCTACTAAAATATTAAAATAAATCTTACTTCATTGTAGAATTGCATGCAGTGCATTTGTTCAGGCCCTCCTTGCCCTGCTCTCTCTCTCTCTCTTTATCAAAACACAAATGAGACAGGAACTAGCTAGCTAGCCACCTCACTTTCCACTCCTCTGGACTACTTCCCTGCAAGGAGAGCATGCAACTGTTACGAGACAGACTTTCGGTCAGCAGCTGTAGCAACTGAAATTCAGCCAAACCCCTCAGTGCCAGGTGTCAACGAGGCCTGGTGGCTAACAATGGTGTTGGGCCTGAACTGTGTAATGGCAGCAACAGAAAGTTTGCTGATTCGGTGTCAAAGTTAGGGCTGGGGCTGGGCTTGCTGGTCCATCTCCAAAGCTGCTGCCTGCTCTCCTCTGACAAGGTGGCCTGTAGTGGCAGGGAGTGAAGCAGAAAATGCTCTGTAATTTAGGACTCTATCTGGCAAACGCTATGTGAACACCTTTGGCTCCGATTAGCAAGGCTAAACTATTAGCATCATGACATTATTATTGTCACATTTTGTTTCTTTAATTGTTAGACTCTGTCAGACTTCTGATAAGTCTATCTTACTATTTTGCATTGCTTTGCAGTGTAGGCAGTCATTGTCAATGTTGAAATAGCAATTTTCTTAGCAGGATTCTTCGCCATTAAATCAGGCTTTCACCAAAGGGACATGCATGCGCCTTTGCATTTGTGCTGCTGATAGGAATGACCTCTCTCTGAAATGACCTGTGATTGGCGAAAGTCTCGGGGTAGATTTTCCGAAGCCTGAAAACAGATCCAAGAGGAGGTGCAAAAGTCCAGTTTGCTCTCAGTCCAATAGAATTATAATGTGCTCAAAGTTTTTATGGGATTTTTGATCAATGACGCCAGAATAAATCTGCCTAACCCGGCTTTAACACAGGAAAAGTAATGAAAGGAGATTTCAAATGAACTTTAGAATATTAAAAGCAATATGATCACTTTGTTCTGTTTTTCCTGCAACACATTAAGAATCATTTGTCTTTCTCTGATTTGATTGTTTTGACTGTTGCCGTCAGTTTTTTTGGTTAACCTCTGTGGAGTCTTTCCATCTGAATGTGACAGTCTAAGGTACCATCTGCTGTCTGTCTGCTGCTCTGCAGTGCCAAATACACCTTCCCCTTCTGCTCATGGAACCTAAGTAAATGCTGCTGGATTGATTCATCAGTTGACAGAGTTGACTGTCAGCACTATGTTTTATAACTTTTAAGTGTTAAGAAAGGAAATCAGGTCCTTCCAAATCAAAAGGCTGAAGTTCAAGTGAAGCCAGGGGTCATTAGTGTTAAAGTCAAGAGCATAAGAAAGCAGAAGTTGTCGAAAGAAAATGTTTTGTACATGTTTCTTTCACTCTTATGTTGTTGTAGAGCTAAAGTTTCATATTGCAGTTGTCAGAGTTGGCACTTTTTGAATCCCTCCGAGATGGAACGCTGTTCATAACATTTTCAGAGAAGTGTTGAAAGTTGAATGGGTGGGCAAGTCACTGGAGGTGGAATCAGTGAAGTGTGGAAGTAAATTACCATCTTAGAAGTAAAAGGTCCTGCACGTCCTTCACACACCCCACTCAAAAAGTTAAGAACGCAGTTGAATAAACCACTTTCTTGCGTATACATTATGCAGTGTGTGAGTTTTAGTGGAGTGAATTGCTGTCTCTCCGAAATTTGAAGAAGAAGGACGACACACAATAAAATCAGAACCAGTTTTACTTGCAGCATCACCTTACATTTGGTTCAGCGATTATTGGCAAATATCATGGGTGAACAACTCACTCTTTGTCCTGTCCTTTGCATCCCTTCTTGAAACAAGTCATAATAATAAAATGGAAATTTGTGGGCCCTGGCTAAAGTTCATTCACTCTCCCTCACTTCTTCATTCATCCCTTCCTCTCAGCCCTGATGCCTCTTGGCCTCGATCCATTTTCATAGATCCCTGCTCCCCTTTATTATCCTGTCAATTTCAAATTAGGCAACTCCTTCCTCAATCACTTTATCCAGTCTCTTAAGCCTAAAGGTACCACTCCGATCTCTTACCCACACAGGAACCAATCATTAGTCACTGTTATCTTCGCCAATCCAATCAGCTCCTCCAGTAGTGCAGTGCTTCCAGCTTTTTTTTCTCAACAATTCTCAGTCGTGTTCAGAGGCATTATTTTCCTAATCTGAGGATAAAGGCTGACTTTCTACATTTTAATTATAAATTAAGGTTTTAATGATTAATCACAAAGATGTAGTATCTATGGGAGGTTCAGATAGGGCATACTAAGACTGTGGATTTATGTAGACAAGGCCCCAGTAGTCCGCATGATGCTTCTTTTTGCTCCTCTGTCAGTGTCAGGTCAGATATATTGATGGAAGATAAATTCATGTGAGATATGGTTGGGGCAGATGAACTGAGTTGAAGGTTGCAAGGTTAGCTCATTATTTCCAGCCCATTTTAGTTTGTTTCTGCGGTCCCCCTAACATAAGATGTCCTTCCATCCAAGAACCTCCGATATGGAGATCACCATTCTGACATAAAGGCTTGGGGGTGGCTGTGGCCCAGGAGGTAGAGCAGTCATCTACCAGTTTGAAGGGGTTGTGGTTTGATCCCCAGCTCTTGTAGTCTGCATGGCTGAAGTGTATTGGGCAAGATACTGAGCCCCAAATTGACTGTGAATGTCAGTCTGATGAGCAGGTGGAACCTTGTATGGTAGCCTCAGCCACCTGTATATGAATGTGCTTTGGGTGGTCATAAAGAATAGTAAATTGCCATAAGAATACAGTCCATTTACGATTCCAGTAACCTGATATCCAAATGCTCTCAGTGATGCCCAACACTAGACATCAAAATTAGCTTCTACCTGTAATAAACTGTGCCAGGAAATTGAATATACAACAGATAAAAGAGCAATCGTTCATTTGTTTCATTCTCGTCCTGAGATGGAATGTGGAAATTATGAGAGGGCAACAAGGCTTTTTATATATTGTAATCACAAAGTGCGTTTGATGTATGCGGTTGCATGTGCTTTCAAATGCACCTAAGGGAGGGTGAGGGTCATCAAAGAGTCTTTGCATTAAAGCTGCCTGACGTAAATCAGCTGCTCTCTGCTGTCACTGCTTTGCACTTAGAGTAGGGGAAAGACGTTATTTACATTTACAGACGCACACTGAATTTGTTAAGGTTTGTGAGCTCATTTACAGTTGAGGTTTAAACAAATTTCTATGTTTAAGGAAGCTAATGTACTGTATTATTGTCCAAAGCTGCCATGAATTTCTGTACAGGCATTCATGGTCCCCAGAGGATAAATTCTATGACATTGGGGATTTCCTGATTTTCCTCTAGCACCATCATGAGGCCGACATTTATGGTTTTGAGTAAAAAGAGACAGCATAAACAATGGACATAGCCACAGTGATGTCATCCAGTGTGTGGAGACAGAAAGGACCATATTTGGCTGAGTATGTGTAGCAAACCCTCATACCAGCTGCTGGCTTGCTTAACACAGAGCATTTACATCTGTGGTTAACTGTGATAATGCCAATGCAGATTTTCAATGGCAAAAAACAGGCTTAAAACCAATAAAACAAAATTCACTTGGTGGAAACACTGAACATCCGTCTCCTTACTGGATCTTTAAGTACACCCAAATGCTGAGCAAGACTTTTTTAGATTGCCAAAATGTTACAGTTAACTTTCATTAACTGAAAATACACTGAAAAGGCGACAGCTATGGCTACGCCTATACTCTATACTGAATCTGGGGTTATGCCATTGTTACCTTACCTAACCAACATTGTTGTCGGTAGCATCTCGTGAACAGATGGCACCCATCTGTCAAATGAAAGCGCCCTTAATTATGCATAACCTAAATCCTAAATTTGGCTGTATTCGGCGTCTGACTTCCGGCAGACGGCGATACAGCCTCTGGGGGCAGACCCCCGATTTTTTGGCATTCCAGTTTGATTTGGGCGGAGGAGGTGAATTTCCCTTTCCGACTTCTGTTTATATATAAGTAAATATGCTGAACCATTGCAATGGATTCTGAGTTTTCAGTGACCCCAATTATGTTCTGCCTCGTTAGTTCACCGCACGGACCGTTTAACCTGGAAACAACTGCAGCCGGCTCAAACGTGATTGGTCAATATCACGCGGACTACAAACAGCCTACAACTGGAAACCAGGGCTCTTCCGCTCTTCTTCCAGAGGCAAGATCTCCGGGGTTTCTGCACACTCAACATTCACTGAATGTAGAGTCTGCATATAGAGACTAGGCTGCAACTAACGATTATTTTCATTGTCTACTAATCTGTTGATTGTTTCTTCGACTAATCATTTTATCGAAAAATGTGTTAATATGTTGAGAAATGTCGGCCTGTCTCTCCCAAACCCCAAAATTATGTCATCTAATGTCTTGTTTCGTACTCACACCAAAGGGTTTTAGTTCACCGTCATGGGAGAGTGTGTAAAGCTGGCAATATTTGAACATAAGAAGCTGCAATAATTTGGGGTATTTTGGGGTACTTTTGGGGTACTTTTTTGTGAAAAATGACTCAAACCGATTAGTCGACTACTTAAATAGTCACTGATTATTTTAATAGTCGATTAGTTATCGATTAGTCGACTAATCGTTGCAGCCCTATTGTAGAGACCAAAATTGTTATTTGTACCCGGATGTTAACATGTTTACTTCATTTTAAGGTTGGGAATTGACTTGCTCTTGGAGACAGCCTCAAGTGGCCATTAGAGGAACTGCAGTTTTTGGCATTGTCCTGGAAGTTGCTGCTTGCTAAATACATGCCAAACTGAAGACATTCCTATCAGCCTCAGCTTTACTTTTGTGTTTACTGCTATATAACTAATGTTACCATGGTAATATGTTAAATGTAGCTGGTGAGCATGGTAAGCATTTCACCTACTAAACACCAACATGTTGGCATTACCATTTTAAGTGTTATTAGGTTCAACCTCATCATTCTTTGCTAGTAGGGTTAAAAGTGTTGATTGATTTTAAAAGTCTGCCTGTCTGATGTGTTCATGGTGGGAAAGATATGGAATTGGCAAATATAGTATAAACTAGAAAAGGGGTGATTTATGATGACATGAAAAGCAAAGGTAATTGATCATACAACAAGCAGCACTGATGGAGTGTACTGGCCTCTTGACCCCGAAGAGAGACAATAAGCAAACAGTGACATCATAATATCAAAAGGTCAAGTGACCCTTACAGCATCTTGTCTTAAAGTACTTACAGAACTGTAATTGATGATGACCCAAAGCTTGTAGGACTTTATAAAAAACACAGATCATTGACAGTGATGTAACATTTCCAACACTGGAAACGTCACTGTATGATTACTTAAGATGGAGCATTATGTTAAGTTCCTGTATCCTGGGACAGTCTGAGCAATACTCTTGAAAACTTTTCTCTTAAAAAGAAAGTCTCAAACTTTTAATGTGATCAAGTATGCAGTCTTGCATCACCCCCCAGAGAAATTTTCATGCTCATAAATAGTGATTAGACTGTCCTCAACCATCAGAGTAACTTTTATGAATTCTTAAATCTCATGGCATTCAACTTGAGGATATCTGGTTCCATTTCTCTCATTTCATGTGTCGCTTGACATTATGTCTCCCCTCTGCTGTCCTGATCCGACAACTCTGTAACTACAATTTAAGAAAATGCCAGGAACCAATTTAGTGATTCTTGTCACATAACACTGTCTGTTGACATTGGGGACAAGAGGCCCAGTGAATAAAATAACCTGCTCGCTGTTTTGATCGGGATTCCCATTACCTTGCTGTTTCAGGCCCGTAGCAACTGAAGACACTAAGAAAAATGTACTCCTTTCGTTCAAAAGATAAGTGAAAAATGTACTTCCTTTCATTACACGCCCAGTTGAGTCGAGCTGGATTACATGGGATGCTAAACATACTTTCCGCTCTTTTGCATTCAATTAAGGTTTATCCTCGTAACTGAGGTTCATTTGTGGTTTGTCCTTGGCACCTTGTGGCACAAGGCCAACAGGAGCAGCATCTTGAACCATCTGTGTGTGCTCACAAACACACACACGAGGCTGCGACTTGTTGTTCGGGTTTGATGACAAGCTTTGTGAAGGGCTGTGCGTGTATGTGTGCACAACAAAAGAAATAAGCGTCCTTGAATGTTCTCGTCAGAGACAAAAGGCAGACTGACTTGAGTCAATTTTCTTGCATTTAAAACCATTTGTTTTTAGTCCAAGTGAGGTTTTGAAAGTAATGAATAAAGATGCTATGTTGAGACAATTCTCAAATGTTGTAAACACATCAAAAGGTGTTAAACCCACACGTGCAAAATATCCCTATGTTTCTTCCATTCAATAAACGAGGACTGAAAAATGATCCAAAACCAAATATTCCCTCTGGATGAAAATAAACAAGAGAGCTGTCTGTGGTCTACAAGATTAATGCGTGCTTTCATCACGGTGATGGTGTGCGCATACAAGCTCACTTAGTAAAACCAAGCGGGGGGGAAGGAAAAACCTGAGAGACGGGGTCTTGCTCCCATCAGCATCCCATTCTGCCGAGTCAGCTTTCCTCTGCCCATCACCACTCTCTCTCTCCCCCCTTCTCTGTCTCTCTCAGTTGTTTTCTCTTTACAACCAAAGCACTTTTACTCTCTTTTTTGTCCCTCCTCCATCTTTCATCTTGATTTCCTACTCTTGCACCCCCCTCCTTCTCCTGCATCCTCTCCTCTGCCCCTGCAAAAGGGACTCGCAGCCCCGTTGAGCAGAGGGCAAAGCTGGAGCCAGAGAGCATCTGTCATCCGTTCGCTTTGTCGTCCCCCCCCCCCCCCCCCCCCCTCCCCACCCCCGTCCCTCCCTACCTACCTCCCTCTCCATCCCATCCTTCTTCCATTCACTGTCCCTCCCTCCTCCTCTCTTCTACCCTGCTTGCCGCGGCTAGGATCACTGCACTACTCCATGCGCTGAGATGGAGAGCACACACAGTGGGCTTATTGCAGCTCAACCAAGGCAGGTGGAGAGGAGCAGAAAGGGCTGACTCGTCCCAGAGAGAGCAGAGAGGAGGAGGAGGGGGGGGGGGGGGGGGGTGACCTTACTGTCTATGTCATCACTTGAGAACGCAACATTGTGGGAAGACAAGGAATTGGACTGTCTTCTTACCAGATGGGGCATTCAACAATGGTGATACTTGCTGCCATTTGAGTGTGTTTTCCCAAACTGCGAGAAATTCTGTGTTCGAATGGCTTTTGTTGACTCTTGATATGGATCCGGGTTGAAACGGGATTGTCCGGAATTTGGATGTGGATTAGAATGCTGATGTGGAGCACCTGAGGGTTGGGACATAGCGCTCTGTAGCAGGACCACATGGACATGTTTGGGTTCTCCAAGATGCCAAAGCTGTCTGGGTGAGTGTGTGTGTGTCCCTTTGCAGCTGGTCTCTTTTTTAACAATTCTTCAACAAATGCCACTACCTTGAGAACAAAGTGATTATTTATTTCATCTAAGGCTGATCAGTTTTTGAAGGGTATACCGGTTTCTGCTTGGACGACTCTACAATCACTTTGTCCACTTTTGTTTATCCAATCCAAAAAGTTTTACGACTCTTAAAATGAATGAAATGAGAGGGCTTCAACAGAGAGACTTTGGTGATAAGGCTGGAGCAAATGTTTGATGAAGAAAAAGCAAAACGAGGAGCTTTGTGTGATGTGTGTGTTGCACAAAACAGATTTGTATGTGACCTGTAATGCGTTAATTTCAGAGATGATATTGTATTCTACTGATGTATTCTTCCCTGTCTTTGAGCAGGCAGAGGCCTGGTTGTGTTTTTGTCTTGTTATTTGTTATTTTAGCAACTAAAAAATGTTGGGATCTACAACTCATACTAAGATATGCACATTGTCAACAGCAACAACAGAGGCTCAGTGGGGAAAGAAAGCCAGGGTGGAATCACAGAGTCCAAGAAGCATCCAGATAGATAGATAGAGGATGGACAATGGTTACTTAAAAGGACAGAGTGAGCCAGTGGAGAGCACAGAGCCAAAGGAAGAATTGTAACAAGACTACTAAGTACTTCAAAAGACAGCTTGATTTAAAACTGTTCCAGAAGAGGAGGTTCACCCTGAGCCACCCCATCCACTCCCCATGATGCACAACCACACCCACAACTATATAATCAAGGCAAAAGATTCAAACATTTAATTAAAGTCCTGATTCAAGATTATTTTAATTCAAGTAAACTATCCAGTGTTGCAGTTTTACATACCAGACATGTTAGTTTAAATGAACCCCAGGCCTGAAATGTAAAGACATACTAAGAAGTCTTAAGATAGAGGAGAACTCTATAATGAAGAGCTCAGCACACAACAATCTCCGCTCACTGTGATCTAATATGCCACACATACACACTACACGGCATGAAGCGTGGACACACATACACGTTAATACATGTTTGCATGATCCCCCGACTCATGTGTGGTCACATCGCTAAGCCCACTAAACATGGCTCATGACAAATCTCTTAAACCTACACACTCAGAGGGTAGCATCTGGAGTGCATCTTCTGCTCTTCTGAGGAAAGAAATTGAAAAAGGATCCACGTCTCCATTGTGGCTCAGACTTAACAATACAGCTATTTCTACACAATATTTGTGTGTTGTTATTATCACATTTATACACTGATATTTAACCAGTGTATAAGGAAACACAAGAACTTTGAGTTTGCCTGAATATTATTGCCAAATTCCAAGTAACTTACTCCTAACTCTGTATTTGGCTCAGTCATGTTTGTGAATTTCAACCGAACTGAAGTTCATGGTTTTCTTAAGCATATTAACACTTGGCCCTCAAAATATATGAAAAGACATACAGATGGTATAGTGGTTAGCACTGTGGTTTCACAGCACGAGAGTTCCAGGTTGGGGCCCCTCTGTGTGGAGTTTGCATGTTCTACCTGTGTCAGCATGGGTTTTCTCCAAGTACTCCGGCTTCCTCCCACAGTCCAAAGACATGCAGGTTAATTGGTGACTCTAAATTGCCCGTAGGTGTGAATGTGAATGTGAGTGGTTGTCTGTCTTCATGTGGTAGTCGGGCTACCTGTCGTGGCTGTGCCTTGCCTCCAGCCAATGACAGCTGGGATAAGCTCAGACCCCGTGCGACCCGGTATCAGGATATGCAGTGACAGAAAATAAATGAATTCAGGTTGTTACAGAGCCATGTAATGAGGAGTTTTGGGTAGATGGGTCAACAAATCTTCTGCCTTCAACCCAAGAGGCTGTTGTTCATATCTGTTTCCAAACAACAAACAACAGTAGTTGTTTTAGAGTATGACCACGATTGTTCCCTACGCCGTAACATGTACTGTATCAGCATAACCATTATGATGACGATCCCCTAATCTTAGAAAGGCAGCCATTTTAACCCTAACCCAGCCTGGTGTTGGACACAAAGACTTAACAATGCGTAATGTGGTACGGGGCACGAAAAAGTACGTGCTGGCAACACAGTAACAATGCTAGTGCAAACTCAATAAGGATCTTTTGTCGTGGTGTGCGCTCAAGTTAAGTATTAAAGGATAACTTCGGTATTTTTCAACCGAGGCCCTATTTCCCCATGTGTATGTGTGCGTATGATTCATAGGTACAACTCGTTCTAAAATTGGTTCAGTATTGAGGGAGGCGGATGCAGTCGGCAGCCGCGAAATGAGCTAAAACGGTAATGGGGGCAAATGCGTCCCGTATAATTTTGTGCATTAAAAGTGCTTTTTTTCGCCACTGACCGGTTCAGATCACCAGTGCTATCTCTGAAAATAGCATACTAAGCGTTTCCCTTACCTCTGGGCTGTGTGACGTCATCTCCCGAGAGCTTTGCTCCACTGTGTCTGTAGCTCTCTCTACTCGTGGGGCAGCCGTTTTCTTGAGGAAGAGGTGTTTCGGGATTGGATGTCTTCTCTTCTTCGGCTGGCAGTAGTCATCTTGGGAGAAGTGAGCACTGCAGACCCGATGGTCTGCAAGGCGCAGTGTCTGGACAGGAGTGTTAGCATCCATTTGTAGTACAACTAGCCACAACTTCAGCATCTCGCCGTCCGACAAAGGCAGCCTATGAAAGCTGTATGGGGTGTTGCGCGACCTCCTGTTCTTGCAATTCGGATAAGCACAAACACGAACCATTGTTTTCAATCGATGCAATAAAACTCTCAACTGTACTCCGGGACAACCAGCACCACTCTGAGCGGCACTCTGCATGGCTCCTCTGTTTTCTTCCGGCAACAAGCAAAGCTCTCGCGAGATGACGTCACAGCCGGGAGGAGGTGAAGGGTCAGGGAAACGCTTAGTATGCTATTTACAGAGATAGCACTGGCGATCTGAACCGGTCAGTGGTGAAAAAAAGCACTTTTAATGCGCAAAGTTATACAGGGCGCATTTGCCCCCGTTACCGTTTTAGCTCGTTTCATGGCTGCCGGCTGCATCCGCCTCCCTCAATACTGAACCAATTTTAAAACGAGTTGTACCTATGAATCATACGCACACATACACATGGGGAAATAGGGCCCAGGTTAAAAAATACCGAAATTATCCTTTAAGAGTGAGAAAATCGGGCGTCGGTGGCTTAGTGGTAGAGCAGGTGCCCCATGTACAAGGCTGTTGCCGCAGCGGCCCGGATTCGACTCCAGCCTGTGGCCCTTTGCTTCATGTCACTCCCTCTCTATCCCCCTTTCACGCTTGTCTGTCCTATCGAGTAAAGGCCAAAATGCCCCAAAAATATCTTTAAAAAAAAAAAAAAGTGAGAAAGTCTGTGTATGCTGGGTGGGAGGGTTAGTGGATGGGTCAAATGAACATGGACTTTCAACCAGGAGACAGCTGTTTGTGCCCTGTTTGAAACCAAAAGTCAGTGCAGTTCCAAGACTTCATGATCTTTACATGGTTATGTAAAGTACATAAGTTGAAGTCACTACGTCCCATAGGTAGTTATTAACACCAAAGCCGCAATCTTTTCCTAAACTTTATCAATTATTTCTTTGTTCTCTAAACCTAACCAAGTGTCATTCTTTCCTTAGACCTAACCCCACTGCGACTGTTTCACAATGAAACTTCAACTGTTCGTAATAGACTTTGCATTGGCTTTGTTTTGTGTGTTGCCAGCATGTAATTTTAACACTTCTTGTGCCCATCACCACGTTATGCCTTGTTAAGAGGTCCTGTCTATTTCATGTATGTTTCTGAGACTGTGTTGCCTCACTACGGTGTTTTCCTGAGCCTAACCAAGTCATGTTTGTACCTTAACCTTACCACACCATAACCAAAGAGTTTTGAAAGGTGCTTCAGGTCAGAAAACACTTCTAATGCCTGTGAAGCACTTTAACATTCAGAATCTTGTAGAACTATCCCTGTAATTCACATGGAGAGAGATAAACAGTTAAATGAGTATTACAAAAACAAATAAAATGGAAAACATTCATATTTTTCACATTAATGTGGATGAATGAGTCATACAGCACAGAGACAAGTGCCTAAAGTGTGCATATGTTCCATATTATCACATTTTTATCTTTATTTGACTTCAGATTTGAATAAATAGCTTCCATTTATCATACGAAGTGCTTCCACTCCTCTTGCTCTCCAATAGTTTTACCCTCCTGGGAACCACTTGCACTTCTCCTTCTGCTTCAGCTGGTCATAATGTTCGCCACACCCACTTATCCACATTTGGCTCCATCCGTTGTCGACAGACTGTAAAATGACGAAAAATTAATAATGACGTAATGCTAACAGGCACCAAGAGAGTGTTTGCATCACTGGCAAGTTTGCCGCGCCTTGCCTGTACCTAGATGGCCGCTGTGTATCCATGAGCTGTCATAATACAGTTTCGAAGCCTTCTGTTTGCAGATGGCGTACAAGCCAAGTTTGCTTCATAAACTTTAATGAGAAATTGTGGCTCATTTATCACCTTTTAATGCTTCGGAATAAATCATTCATTGTGAGATGGGAGTTAAAACAGATGCAGCAGGTGAGAGGGATCTGTGATCCTTCTTGTTGCGTTTGTTGTTGCCTTTGTCTGACTATGTACTAATGGGAGTTCTGTCATCACACATCTGGCTCTATTTGGGGAACATTAACCTAATCTCTCTCATCCATGCATCCTAAAGACAAAGGCAGGACCTGTATCGGTATTTGTAGTGTGGGAAAATGTTGGCTTTAGTGTGTTGGAATTTGGCAGTGAAACTAGCCAGCAGGGCTTGTTTGTGTTCTGAATATCAGATTACAGTAATGCATGCCAAATTGCCTTCTGCTTAATGCCAATGCATGCTGCTACTTCAGAGGGCAAAGTTCCATTGTACCGAGAGCCATCTGACAAGCTGTGGCAGCCTAAAGAATATCCCAAATCATTTTCAATTCCGAGTAAATTAGGGCACTCATGATTTAAAATCACCTGTAATCGTTTCATAATCGCTTTAGTCATTGTGATGGAAAAACAACATTTCTGCATATGTAGAATTTTTCAGTCGCTTTCACTCATGATCAAGTATTGAAAGTTTGCGAATGCGGTTTTTCAGAAAGAGCTCAAATACATGATGATACAGGGTGATTTCGAAACTATGATTAGTTGTTTTCGTGCTGAGAGTTAGATGAGACATTTGCATGTTTTGTAGGTATCATATCAGCGTTTATAAAGTGACATAGAACATGAGCTGACATTGTCATCACGAGGTGGAGGGAATGGTGGATGGCGTGTCACTTAGGTGAGATGCCTCCCAAGCTGCAGACCACTACAGACCACTCTGTTCAAGACCAACAAACAACAAAAGCAGTTGTGATTTATCACGTCATCGCTGTTTTTCCAGCAGATTTTTAGACACCAAATTTGGGAGTTTCTTTGCCACCTGTGGCTGTTTCTCCAGCAGCTTTTCAGCCCTGAAACGAAAGTATTTTAAGGGACCTGTTGCTGAGTTTCCTGCTGGTTTTTAGCTCCCACAGTGGATATTCTTTAGGGACCCGATGCTGTTTTTCTGGTGGCTCTGAGCTTCCAAACTTGGGTATTTTTTAGTGACCTGTGGCTGTTTCTCCAGCTGTTTTTTTTTTAATGAACTTTGGTTGTTTTTTAGGGACCCGTCACTGTGTTTCCCGCCGCTCTTTAGCCCCCAAATGTGGGTGATTTTTTTGTGACCTGTAGCTGTTTTTCCTCTGCTTTTTGGCACCAAATGTGGGTTTTTTTTGTGACCTGTTGCTGTATTTTTCCTGCAGCTTTTAGCCCCTGAACATGAGTGTTTTTAGGAACCTGTCACTGTTTTTCCTGTGGCCTCTTAGCCCCCGAACATGGGTGATTTAAGCAACCCACCCCTGTTTTTTCAGCAGAACAGTGACACAAAAAACAGTTGTTTTATACCAAGACATTGCTGTATTTCCAGTGGAGATTATGCCACCAATACCAGGCATTTTAAGCCAAAACATGATCTTCTCCTAACCATAAACAAGTGGTTATTGTGCCTAAACCTAACCACATGTTAACCACAGCATTGTTGAAACGTAACGATTCAGCGTATCCGCTACAAATGTTCTGGAAACATACAATGCACACATTTTTTTCTGGTCTTTGGGTTGTGATCTTTCAAGTATAGTCAAAGCTAATGCAAGATAAGCAGTTTGAGTTGGTCTGTGTATCCTCAACCTTTACCTTTGTAGCGATCAGTAAGGAGTCATTCACCAGCTCTTTATAGCTTGTAATACCACTTGTATTTTTTCACAAACTTGCAGTTATTTGGTATAGGTGGACATGTTGCTGCACAAGGCACATGTGTCAAAACTCACAAATCAAAGGCTGGCGATGAGAAAAACATAACATCAGGCATCAGCACTACCACCCCCCCACTCCATTTCTCTCTTTCTCACTCTGCCCGTAACCCTTAAAGTTGCACAATTTTCTTGATTTGAGTCTGGATAATCCTCCTAAGGGATTTGGTTGGTGATCACTGCAGGAGGGACTGGCAGGGTGAACACACTGTTGGCTGTTTCATTCAGTATATGAAATCACATCACACATCTCTTTCTCCCTTACCTATCTGTCTACTTTATATGGCAGCACATCCATCCATTCCCCTGTGTATCTATCCCTGCCTGTAATTGCAACCAGGTACAGTCTGCTTCAAAGACACAATTCGTCTTTCAAATTGAGACTGATATGGTTTCTGATTGTGTCAGGATGCTGAAATATATTTTAAGGCGTGTTTTGTTGTGTTTAAAAAAGCATGTGCGCTCTTTTTCTTTTAAGTATAAAGCCACAGAAGCATCTTTAATTTCAGCCCAGCAGAATAACACATTTGTTATCTCTAAATGCTTATTTGATAAAAGATACCAGCTCTGAAAGAGAATGCTTTAATCAGTCCCTCCTTCTTGTGCGCATCTTCTGCAGGGATTCATTTCCTGGTGAACACTAATATTCTGTTATGTTATGATCACCGCATTTTACTTCCCATAATTCCAGTCATCTCTCACACCAGATAACAGTGAATGAGTGGAGCGATGCGCTTCATGCTTCCGCTCCCCCTTTGACGGAAGACCAAATTTGATCAATTATGCAAATGAAGCAAAACCCATTTTGTTCCTTGCTCCGTTCAGATCCGAACTTCCTTCCCTCGCCCCTGCTTCGCAAAAACAAATAACTTTTAGAACAAGCATCATCTCCCAATCACGCTTCAATTCTCAAAAAGCAAATTTAGACACAATGTGCCAGCTGATCAGCAATGCAAAAAGTGACACTCTTGTAGAATTTTTAATCAAAGGAGTGCATCACATGTTCTGTAAATGTTAAGAGAATTCAACATACAGCATGTGTTCCTCTGTTAGCACTTTTATGTCTCATGAATTCTGCATGGAACCTGCTTTGTGCATTATTTAATGGTACATTGGTGCATAGGCTTTGGCTTTATAAATGCATAACTGCCTTGTTGTAACCAAGCCGCGACTGCAGAAGTTCAATTGGAAGCATTTTCTTTTTGCTGAGACAACCACCTCTTTTCCCAAACGCCCATCATAGCAAGGCATGTACTGGTGTTTGCCCCTAGGTTGAACCCTATAGCAATCCCTGAGAACAAAGGCATCAAAACCACTCATGTGTCCCACGATGACTCACTCAAGTGACTGATCTTTCTGAAGTCTTAACTTCACTCTAACACTACAGGGTACTCGTGTCGAGATGGCAACCGGCTACATTGCTACATCCTTTAACTGAATATCTGTAGAGGATGTGTTTAGGTTCATTTTTAGAAATACTCCCAAATACATTCACAAAGGAAAAAGCCTCCATTGCCTTTTGTAGAATGGTAGACATCCCTAGGCATGGAGACTCGGAGAATCTCAACCCATTGTCATTTCCAGGTTTGTCAAATACCAACATTTTGTGACGCCCCTCGGCATCTGATAGCAATGCACAGGGCTCCCTTTAGTGTATCAATATGACACACATCTGAAACATGTTGTGAACTGGTCGCTTTTGGGTTTAGGCAACAAAGCTACTTGGTAAGAGATGGTGTTCTGCCTTAAAATAAGCACGCCACGAGTGATGCCAGTGCACGACAAAATTACAAAAAGTTACAGTAAAACAGTGTAGGCTTGGTTTCACACAGGATATCATAACATTACATTAAAACAACCTTGACTTTTTGTTTTAAATGAGACACAAACTGCGGTCTCCTGGATGAAAGTTCAGTTTTGTTTGACCACTTGCCTCCCCTCCCATTTTCCCTGCCTAGCTAAGACAAAGGCGGGCCGCCTGGGTGATTTTGGCCGCTGCCTTGGTTAAAGTGCATGTGTGTGCATGGGGGGCGTTCAGATGTAGCGTCTTTTGCGAACACAAACCCATTACTTTCAATGTAGACGTGCGTCATGTGCGCTCACAACCCGAAGTGACGCCATAGCGGCGCGCATTTGGTGGGACGCACTTGTTTTTTCGTCCGGCGCACAACTCCACGGACCTGCTTCTCCCTCCGGTGTTGTGTCAGGTCCCGGTTCCCCCTTGGTCTCCCCTACTGTTTCCCATGGAGCTCTGCCCCATTTGAAAGGCAAAGGAAGCCTGTATGTGGAAGGACGTCGCCTCCGAGATGTTGAATGTGTATTATAGAAGAGAAACACACATTTCAGGACCGCTGACTTGTATCATCACAAAGGACGTGTCTTGTGAATTTCAGCCTCCTTTCATATTTAACAGAGGGGGGACAATACCTGACAGTAATATTCTCAGCTGTCAGGATGTGCCTGCTGCAAAGGGTAAATATAATCATAGAAGGCTGAAAATCACAGGACATGTCTGTTCTGATTATACAAGTCAGCAGTGCAAAGCTCAAGCATGTGGGGGCCTCCTTTCGTATTTGATAGGGAAAACCCTGTACATAACTTGCTTCAACAACAGAATTTTTACTTTCCTTTAATTTGTCAAACATCTATAGATCTGTGTTAAGGGAATGTCCATATTGACCTTGTTCAAACATGACAGGACTAGGACTGGATTTACAGTACAGTGTGATATGGTACATTCAAAGCCCTTTTTTCTCCCTCGGCAGCCCTGCTGTGAGTTTCAAAATAATCACTGAAAACCATCAAGGACATATAAAATCCATTTGTACCCATTGACTGAGTGACATAGCCTGATTGCCAACCCTATACAGCCCATGCACCTTGCTATCTCCGCTGTTAATCCTCTCATGAATTTTATCACTCTTTAGATATGACATGTAGAATTCTGCTGGCTCTCATTTGTTTCCTTTGTGTTTCACATAATACAGAAGACAACATAAGAGTGTTGTTGTCAACATTAGGATGCCTGGCAACTAGCAAAGTCTCTAGGAAGTTACTGTTTGCCAGCACACTCCCCAGATTCCAAGTGCAACATCAAAAAACTCTTTCTAAACACAAGGCAGGCATGTTACATTTCCAGTACATGCCAATGTGTTGTCTACTTTCTGTACCATCTATCTTTAAAGCAGCTGTTGTTCCCTTTTTAACTAAATGCTAATGGATGCATTCAGTAGCATAATGTATGCTAAAGTGCTAGCATAAAGCGTCAAGGACACATGGGTGATTTGGGCATCTGTGCTCCAGTGATATGACAGTTTAATCACCTTCAAAACTATGTATTTCTTAAAGAGTGTAAGATAAAAGTTTGCACAGATCCGACCACTCACATGCTTTCAAGTAGCTGAGTGTGTGAGGATGTTTCACAAAGACAGTCATACTGTACATGCCTCTTAGGAAGTGCGTACTCAATAATTGATCACTTTGGCACGGTTTTACTACATACAGTGAGCGACTCTGTCCCTGTAGGACAGAAGGGAAAGTTAAAAATATCTTGCATTATCTAACATTTCATATTCTCTCTCTCCTACACACACTTACACACTCTGGTTTGCATCAGGGAAGGAGACGGCTCTGTGGAACAAATAAATCAAACATGACAGCAGAAATGTGGAATTAATGAATTCTTGGCATTTGTGTTTAATAGCAGTTGTTCAAGCGGTGAAATTGTATTTAGTTGCACACATTTGTTTGGCATTTTGGGTTTCTACGGTAGCCTCGAGAGGCAAGGTGAATAAGCAGAAGTCCTGGTGATCCATTGTCTAAGTCTGATCTAAATTGGTTTCCCTCCTGGGGTTATGACTTAAGAACAGGTCAAAAACATATCAAGAAACTCACCTGGAAGAAAACATGAAGACTTTTAATCCTGTTTCGGACATGTGGTTGTGGTGGGCTTTAGTCTCTTGTGAAATGAATATTTCAATAACGGACAACTTGAAAAATGATCTTCTGAGTATCTCATAAGGTGTCAGGTAAAATAAAGTATACTTTTCAAAGGGAACACCACCTAGATTAAGAAATCCAGTATCTTATTTCCATGGTCTAGGACAGTTGAGTCAATATTTGTGAACATGAGCTGCTCTCTCTTAAAGCCAGAACACAGAGAAGTTAGTCTCAGACTTGTGGTGTCATTGGGTGTAAAGTCTGGAGCTGCTTCATAGACAATGAATGTGAGGCTGATATTGTTTTCTTTTTAATACCCAAATGAGCTTTAAGCTACTGTAGTGTTCTCAGCTCTGAAACAGACAATGTACCCATATACTCAGAACATTCCCCTAAGGGCTCTAAGTGTCATCTAGAACATCTTTACAGTTCATTGATGATGGAGCAATTTCAGACTTTATACGCTATGACAGGCATGTCCAAAGTCTGGCCCGGGGGCCAATTGTAATCAGCCCTCGGCTTGATATTTCAAAATATACCATTTGTGGCTCTTTACACAATAATGGTTAATCACTTCGCATTTTTACCTTTCATGAGGACTGTCATACAGTTTGTAGACAGGCATCAAGTAGTAGTAGTTTATCAAAAGATAAAAATGGTTGCATTTGTCACACTTTTTTTTAAACCCAGTTGATGCGAGAATCAGTTGGCCCCTAGGTATTTTCACATTGTTTTATCTGGCCCCCATTCAAAAAAGTTTGGACACCCCTGCTCTATGAAATCACAAATTTGAGTTTCAGCACCCTGACTGATGACTAACTAACAACTTAAACTTTTAACTACCGCCTTCTATCCAGCAGTCTGATAGGGAGGGAGAGAAAATGCAAAACGTAATTGTACATTATTGCTGCTGGCAAATGCAGTAAGCAAATTGTGAAGTATAGCCTCACACATCTGGAATTCAGGCAGCTGAAAAATAAGATTAAACTAGATGTAGTGAAAAAAAAAAAAAAAAACACAGTGACGAGGCACATGACGGATGAGCTCACACTGACTGCAGCCAGTTGTCTGTTTGCTGATACATCTGTTTGCTAAAGAGGCTAGTGGAGTGATTAGTTCTGCTCCAAATGCCATCACATAATACTTAAGTGCCACTGTGTATACTCGGAGCCACACTGTCACACAAACACACACACACACAGTGTACTGTAAACCTACATACAGTACAGTACAGTGTATGTACATTAGGACGGGGACACATGTCCAAGGCTGGCATGTATGGATATGTTAGTTTTAAACTAGTGCAGCATCTCTCAAAGCGCCTCATAAAACACTCGACAGTGTGGCAAAATGTTTATCTGTGGCTCATCTACTGCACTCTTTATTTCCTTTCTTTCTTTTCACTGCCAGATTTTCATTCAGACATTATGATTCAAGAATCCAGACATGAGTGACAAGTGTTTCTTATTCATCGTAATGATCACCGTCCTCCCGTGTAATCTTATTTAGGGAGCGCTCAGCGATGCTTGTTCTGCTGGGGTATTTTTAGCCCGCGGCATTATGCTTCAATGTTGGGTGCAGATGTTCTATCCAGCTGTAATGTTTTCAGCCTGTATGTGTTTTGACATGGACTGAATGCACACCCAGCGTCAAATCAAGTCGCTGGAGTGTATTCAGCGTGCATTCACACACAGTCTGTAGCCGTGGTTTCTTTTGCACGCTGCGAGCAGATACCGTGCACACACTGTGCTTGCTCTTTAACCTTTACAATTGACTTGAACCAAATAGACGGAGGTAGTCAATGCTTGGTCGTCATTACATCACGCGAGTACAGTCAACCAACCAGAAACTAACTGGCAGTGAAACTCCCCATAGGCATGACCTCAGTGAAAACACAACTCCCCAGTCCAAATATGAACATGATTAAAGGGCTCTGACACAGAATGTAAAGTCATGTTTTAAGCCTCAAATAAATTGATTTTACAATTTCATGTGCACAAATTGAGACATGTGTAGGACTGCAAAAAATTCACTTCCTTATGGCGACTTTACTGAAACCGCTGGATCACCACTTGTGTGTAAAAAGGGAAAATCTAAGCCCTGACTTTTCAGTGGTTTCCTACATGACAGACCGGGAAAGTGAGGTGACTGGTGAGTAATTGCCTTTAGTTGTCTCTGGGGATCCATCTGTTTGATCCTGCTCCTTAAGTTGCACCTCAGAGCTCGTTCCCAGATCCGATAATAGACAGCCAAAAGGTGCCGTTTGCAATTGAAATTCTGTCTTTATATCAGTTTCTCCTCTGACTGAAATCCAGCAGTGGGTTCAAGTGCTTTTCCTCTGCAGCCAAAGAAAACAGCAGCAACATAAACATAATTCACACAGACACTCATCAGATTTCCTTTAAAAATATCATTTAAAGTGCCGCTCCGCTGCCCTTTGTGTTTTCTGCCCCCCCCCTGCCCCCCCCCCCCCCCGGTTCCGCCGGGCTTTATGTGACATTTACAAAGAATCAATGAGATGTTGTGCTGTGGACTGTGTTGTCCAACAGAGATGTACCGCTGTGCTGCAAAGGTTGAAAAGCAACACTGTAAAGTGTTTTTAGATCTGCGGCTGAAACAGATACAGTGGCACAGTGACAGGCTGTAGACATAACTCACCTACAAGCACCATAACCTATTCCTGTAGCCAAACATATTTCATTCCTGACTCATGTAGTTTTCCTTCTGTGACCTGCCCTTGTAACCACTTTCATTTAGAGGTATTAGTGGGTAAAAGTAAGTGTATCCCAAAGCTAATAAATCATCTAAAGCAGTACTTGTAGCTGAGCAACTCTGACCTCCATTTGCATTCTAAGGGTCATTATTGATCCTTGTTTCAGCTTCACCATTTTCATCACACCAGCGATCCTGTCTGTCAATCAAAGCTTTGACGGAAACATCTCCAAATGGACCACATAAAATGTACAGAAAATAGACTTTACATGTTCAAGAATGTGTTTGAAGTGATATATATTTTATTAATTAATTGATTGAAGTCACTACAATCCCCATCCTATAGTCTATCAATATCAACCTATTCAGTAGCATACATATAAATCCTTAAATATCTGTTTACTGATGGTTCCTAACTTATTTATATTCTCTTTACGCGTGCTTATAGGCACTGCCAGATCCTCTGTTTGCAGCTCCCCCCACTGACATCTAGAGGTTTCATCTGATATCATCTTATCTTATAAATGAACACACTTGTAGCTGCACCTGCTGTCCTCCAACCAAATGCTGCTCTCCCCACTGCAGGAAACTTTCACCCCAAAGAGAAATGGGATGTTTCGAAGCGATCACGAGCTCGTCTCAAGCCGTTAAATGCAATTTGCGGTGCAGTTAATGCCTACCATACACGAAAAGACTTTGGAAGGACTTTGAAAAGACTGACACCCTCTCACATGTAAAGACAATGTGAGTTTTCAGTCGCACAGTGTGAGATTTTGCAGGGCCACTATTTGCAAGACCACAAGTAGATTTCTTTTGAGATTCCCAAAAATATTATGTCAGAATCCTTTTAATAAATACAACTTATTATCAATTTATTATGTGGCTGCAAAAATACTTAACTCTAGAAAGATAAAATGATAAACTTTACATTAAACATGGACAAATTAAACTCGCTCCACAACTCAAGTTTCTCCTTCTCCTTTTCCACAGTAGAAGAGAACCCAGAGTTTCTTTTCCTACACCTAACCAATGTAACTTTAATTACATAAAGTCGGCAGTAGCTCAGTCCATAGGGACATGGGTTGGGAACCGGAGGGTCGCCTGGTCAAGTCCCCGTCCGCACCAAATATGGAGCGTGGACTAGTGGATGGAGAGGTGCCAGTTCACCTCCTGGGCACTGCCGAGGTGCCCTTGAGCAAGGCACCAAACCCCCCAACCACTCGGGGTGCCTGACCAAGGCAGCCCCCTCACTCTGACATCTCTCACTTTCTGAAACCTAACCTATGTATGTTAAGTTAAGTACAAGTACTTACCTTTACAGTAAGTACAGTATGTGACAAGGCCCAACCATGTTTCTTTTCCTAAATCTAACCTATGTGACTTTACACAAGTATAAATAGTGTTAAGTACGTAACTTAACGTGTCGTACTTAATAGGGATGCACCGAAATGAAAATTTGTGGTTGAAGCCGAAGCCGAATAATATTAAACGCTTGGCCGAATACCGAGTACTGAATACCGAATATCGTTGTTTAGTTTTTCATTAGTTTTTGCAGATGAACCCCCTCCAGATTAGTGTTGTCACGGTACCAAAATTGGTTCCCACTGTACGATACCAGTGAAAATATCATGGTTCTGAGTAGTATCACGATACCACAGCGAAAATGAGGCAGATGTGCCTTTTGTCATTTATAAAAAGATAAATCACTTTTCTATAATACATCAATGATATTTCAATGGAATAAATTACTTATTGACTTATTCATACTTCAAAAACAGCATCAATGAGTGATGAACATAGGGGGGATCAAAATAAAATAAGAATCAACCAGCCACCCTCCTCCCCTGACAGTCCCTTCATAAGTAAAGAACAGTGCGGTGAGGTTTGTGGGCCGTGAACGGCTCGTTTCTCCTCTGACGCATCACACGCCTGTGTTCGGCTGGCTCGGCTGTTCAGGTACTTCTGGGCAGTCCACACGCCAAGAAGAGGATATTATTGGAGCCAACTTCTCCTCGCCGGTAAGCCGATGGCCGCCGTATTTGACAGGAACACATTATTGTCTGTGTCTGTGACCCCCGTTCAACCCACAGTCGGTGGGATTCGCCTTTCATTTCTGCTGGTGGTTGAAATCTGTAGGCTGTAACTTTACAATCTGTAATCTGTAACTTTACATTATGTATGTTAAGTTATGAACTTAATTTTAAGTTAAGTACACAACTTTATGTTTAACACAGAACTTGACACTAAGTACAGCATGTGACAAACCAACCATGTTTTTTTTCCTTATCCAAACCAACGTAACTCTGAAACCTAACCGATGTAACTTTACGTTAAGTATTATGTTGAGCACAGAACTTTACATTAAGTGCGTAACTTTAGACTAAGTACAGTATGTGACAAGGCCCAATCATGTTTCTTTTCCTAAACCTTACCTGTGTAACTTCACGTTATGTATGATAAGTTAGGTACGAAACTTCAAGTTAAGTACGTAACTTTATGTTTAGTACGGAACTTTACACTTTGTACAGTATGTGACAACACCCAACCATGTTTTTTTCCTAAACCTAACCTGTGTAACTTTACTCTCTGAAACTTAACCTTTGTAACTTGATGTTAAGTATGTTAAGTACAGACCTTTACGTTAAGTACGTAACTTTACTCTAAGCCCAGTCATATTTCTTTTCCTAAATCTGACCTATGTGACTTTATGTTAAGTGTGTTATGTTATGTAGTACAAAAGTACAAAACTTTACGTTGAGTACTTACCTTTACAGTAAGTACAGTATTTGAGGCCCAACCGTGTTTTTTTTTGCTAATACAAACCAACGTAACTTTACTCTCTAAAACCTAACCTATGTAACTTAACGCTAAGTATGTTATGTTAAGTACAGAACTTTACATTAAGTACGTAACTTTACACTAAGTACAGTATGTGACAAGGCCCAACCATGTTTCTTTTCCCTAAACCTTTTAATGTGACTTTGTTATGTACATTATGTTGAGTACGTAAATTTACATTAAGTGCGTAATAATGTGATAACACCCAACCGTGTTTCCTTTTCAAAACCTAACCTGTGTAACATTACATTATGTAACTTTATGCTAAGTACAGTATGTGAAGACACCCAACCATGTTTCTTTTCTTAAACCTGGCTAACTTTACGTTAAGTACTTTAAGTTAGGTACGTAACTTTATGTTTAGTACAGAACGTTACGCTAAGTACAGTATGTGAAGACACCCAACCATGTTTCTTTTCCTAAACCTGGGTAACTTTACATTAAGTACTTTAAGTTAGGTACGTAACTTTATGTTTAGTACAGAACGTTACGCTAAGTACAGTATGTGAAGACACCCAACCATGTTTCTTTTCCTAAACCTGGGTAACTTTACGTTAAGTACGTTAAGTTAGGTACGTAACTTTATGTTTAGTACAGAACTTTACGCTAAGTACAGTATGTGAAGACACCCAACCATGTTTCTCTTCCTAAACCTGGGTAACTTTACGTTAAGTACGTTAAGTTAGGTACGTAACTTTATGTTTAGTACAGAACTTTACGCTAAGTACATTATGTTACAATACCCAACCATGTTTTTTTCCCCTAAACCTAATCTATCCAACTTTACTTTCTGAAACCAATCCTGCGTAACTTGCCTAACCCTAACTTACATAACTAAACGTTAAGTATGCTACTTAACGTGCAGTACATAAGGGCCATTCTTTGGGTGCTATTAATTTTCATATGAACAGATGTATGTAAGATATCATAGGAACTGTTGTATGAGGATACTTTGCCACTTTACACCAAACAGTCAACATCATGCTGGCACGCCACAGCTCTGGTAAAACTGCTGATTTTATTCAGACATTGGAAATTCCTCTGCAGCAGTGAAAAAGCTTGAAAAACCATTTGTTGTGAGGCCAGCATGAGGACTCTGAGCAGAGGTGTGTAGGTGTGTGTCTTGCCACGGTGAAGAGTCTGGCCAGCAGCCTGAGGAAGAGTTCAAATCTTCTCATTGGGAACGGACAGGGTGTGCCCAGTTCTAGTCTGGTACTCTCACAGTGTGATTGTGTATGTGAGAAAGAGAGCGACAAGGAGAGGAAGGAATGATTGCAGATGAGTGGAGAAATAGAGCTGAAGCCTTTAAAAGTCTTTTCCGATGCTCTCATGTGCTGTTTGTTTGAGGTGATAGGGACATGGCTGGAGGTTTGACCAAGCTGGACAGCTGTGATTGATGTAGCTGACTGTGTCCTTATTGACCTAACCCTGACATATCTTCCTGCTTGCATATTACTGTGTGTGTTTCAGTAGATAGAAAGATCTGACTTGAGAATCAGTATTCCCACCCTGAGCAGTGCTGTATAATAGAAGGGGAGCTGTCCATAGTCCTGAACTCTGCTGAATGGGAGCCTCAATGAAGCAGCTCCCTCGCTCACCTACTTTGATGTCTTTGTAAGGAGTAACTTTTTATGTGAGCTTTTAATTGATTCCATCATGGCACGCCGTTGGCATGTTTCCACATCACTAAGACCAGCCGGTGTTTGTAAGGAGTTTCATCTCCAGAGGATATAAAGAAGCAAATCCCACTAATCAGCTCAAGTACAGTTCAGTCTCTATTATGATCTCAGAGGACAGTTAATTTTCAGGGGAGGGACTTTATAGCGCACAGTGCAGCACAGTGCAACATGACAAATGCAACATTTACCCGCAACCATAAAACAGCAGAATAGTGGTGAGTCACTGCCTCTGCGGTTAGTGCTGATGGGCGATGGACATTCGCAACTCGGTGGCTGATGGGGGGGAAACAAATGATTGCATATGGTGGAGTGTTGTAGCCTGAACAGATGCAAGAGGACGGGGTAAAAATAAACATTTAATAACCTTTTAAGATATTCAACTTGAGTGCTTTTTTGCCTCCCATTTCACATTAATGGCATGCTGTGTGTGTATACTAGATAATATATGAAATAGCTCTGGTGTTGTGCTGTTTCTGGGGTTGAAAAAAACAACAAATCAGAACGTTTTCAGAGGAATTAGGAATGAAGACAGAATCTCTCTGTGACAGAGCCTGAAGATACTTTATGAAAAATGGTGGCAGATTCAGGCCGCGGGAAATGAAGATATTATCCTATATGTGATAGCGTTGTTGCAATAAATAAACAGATAACATGTACTCGGTTCTGCCTTGCTGCTTCTTTCAGTAAAATACAACAAATTGCTTGTTGAATTAAAAAACGAAAGGACAATATTTCCAACATTATTTTACAGAAGGAATTGATCATTTAACCGTACGCATAAGGCACCAATAAAAAATAAGATAGTTACCTACATTTTAATTTTAACTAACCCAAAAATTTAGCAAGTCCAATATTGCAGGCTTTCACCATGTGTTTATCGAGCACGCTGACATTGTGATGAAAAGAGGCATACCAGAGGCATCTTGGAGGGCTAGTGGTGAACTACTGTAGCTAGGATAACAAGCTGGGAGCATGCTAGCTCTAGTTAGTCCCAAGAAGTCCCCCTCCTTCTTTTTATCTCAACACTAGCTGGTTTATGCCCCCTGACATTTTGTTCTCTGCATTGTATATCATTTATTCAATGAAGAGTTTGCTAGAATTGTAACATGCTCACATGATCTCGATCATTTGGTAAAAAGGGGGCATTAAACTCAATCCAAGCTGTCTTAAGTTGGTCTTTTTCTTGTCTTGATGTTCCTCAAAATCAAACATTGAAACATATTGTGCGTTTTTAGTTTTGGCTCATGTAAATACAGCTACACTCTCTCCAGCACCAATGAAGAAGCAGCAAGCCGGGTAGGCAGTAAACATGGAGGGGAGTCTGGGGAGGTGCAAGAACATGAAAAGGTCCTGGTTCTCTCTGACTGTGGAAAAGGAGGAGAAACTGGTGGAGTGACGCAAGAGTCGGGGTTTAAATCAGTGTGGATCTAATTCACCTGCCAGCACAAAAATCCAAAATGGACGTCTGTGCACAAATGCAGTTTGTCTTATAGATCATATTGATGCCGAATTAACAAGATGACGGTCGTCTTATGATGCCTTTTATCTTGTGTATCTAGGTTATGTGTTTTTGCACATAAGGAATTGTTAATAAGTCATATTTCTTAAACTAAGTGTGACATAATGTTTTCCACCAGCAGCAGGATGGGAAATACTCTCAAAAGTCTGTTAAAGTCTTTTCAAAGTCTTCTAGTGTATGGTAGACATGAGTCAGCGACCTTGCTAACTGACACTTACCTGACTGACAGTTAACAAGCTACCTAAAAGGACAATGATGTAATGGGACATTAAGTTCACATTGTTCATTTAAGACAAGCATTTGTGCCATCAACTCATGTCTCATAACTGCCTCTCTTGTGGAATAGTTTATGCTACAACAGAGAAGGTCATAAAATAGCGAATAGGGCAACACAGCTTCTTCCAAGGATCCCTCAAAGGTCTGCAGCACTGTTGAGACATCTTGCATTTTGGTCAATGGTGCAAATTTGCATCTGCAACTCCATTGTAATTACTTGATTTTGAACAACAAACAAAACAGCCCTCCTCGCAAACACAAATTGGCTAAAATGAACACATTGTCAGACTTAATGATAAAGTGAAGCTACACAGCAGTTAAGTCTGATTATCAGGCTTGCCATCAGGAGCTTGAATGCTTTAGCTTTACGAACCATGGCTCTTGTCCAAAGTCTTGATGGCCTAGCGCTGCTCATGGTATTTGTGAATGTAAATCTGATTGTGGTCTTTCAATGGTAAGTGGAAGCGCTTTCACTTTCAAATGGACAGTTGGAAAAGGACACAGGAATCATCTGAATGGATGGATTCATTATCCTGCTGAGATTGTTCTCAAGAATATTTGTATTCCAAAGTGTTTCCAAAGCCTCTTTTGCAAATTAACAACTTTGTGAAACTCTTGCAATTTTCTCTGCTCTGCTTTTTTTTTTTACCCCATTATGCTTGTTTAGCAAACATCTGCACTCTGCAAGATGTTCAGAGAGCATGCAGAATGGAGCCTAATGTTCAAGTGTTACATAAACAGAAAGTGTGTGCACGTTTTCATGCGCATGTTTGTGTGTATGTGAAAGGCACTGAGAGCCAAAGCATGTTGTCTTCAGACAGTAAAGCCATATAAAGTAAGAGCACTTCCAGGGCAACTTTTAACAACGTTCACTGATGTTTCATTTATGAGCTGCGCAAAGTCACGGAGAAAGAGTGAGTGAGTAAGAGAGAAAAGAGCCACCAAAAAGGATGAGGACTGGATGAGAGGAAGATCAGGCGATGGCTGGAGTTGTCTTGCTAGGAGCTATGAGTGCGTTAAGTTGGAACATTAATGAGCATAACGAGGAAGACTAAGAGGAGAGAAGCTCCTTTCGGAAGCAAATTAGAATTTCATTTCATTTCAAGTGACAGATCAATGCCAGATTGGAGAGTCTGACTGACAACAGCACAAATCCAGTTAATTCAGCTTTAGATATATCTGTGTTACTGTGCCACATTATGTGCTCTTGATAATTAGTATATCGTGATACAGGTCCACAACCAAGTTATATCTGCAGCCCAGTTACCAGAAGAAAATGTTAGCATTGTACAATTCTCCAAACTAAGAATACATTTTATCTGTATGTTTCATACAAAAATGTAAACAGTGTCTGCGTTTCTAATGTGATGTTGTATTTTAGCTGACTTTGTCATCAGGAATTGGAGGGGATGATGGATAGCGTGTGCTGCGGACCACTGTTTGAGACCAGCAAACAACAAAATCAGTTGATTTTTTTAGTGAGTCATTGCTGCCTTTCCAGAGGGTTTTTAGTTACCAAACGTGGGGTATTTTTCAGCCACCTTTCACTGTCTTTCCACCGGGGATTGTGCCATTGCACAACAGTTGTAGTTTGCTGAGACATCACTGCGTTAACTGCCAGAATACTGCCACGAAAAGTGGTTTTCTTAAGCCAAAATATGATCTTTTCCTTAGCATAACCAGGTGATTTTTTTTGTGCTTACACCACACATTAACCCAGCGTTGTTGAAATGACAGAAGCATAAATGTACCTCAGTAAACATTTTCCTAATGAGTCCCATGGCATCCCACAAGGGTCCATCCTTGGTCCCCTTTCTTTTCATTTTTAAAAAAATTAGCTCCTGTGGCTTTTAAGGTTTGTCAATGGTACGTGAGCAGTTTAAAAACAGAAAACAGTATCTACTGAAAAGTACCCCTAACCTTTAAGCAAACATCTTGTGTGGTGTCCCAAAAGGATCAATCCTCGGTCCACTTCCTTTTTTGTTTTTAATAACCTAGCCTCTGTCTTCTAAACCAGTGGTTCCCATCTGGTGGGTCACGGATTGAAAATGGAATGGACCACAAGTGATGTACGAATGTTTCAAGTTTGTACGACACACACTTTATTTTGAAATACAGCTAATTTTCAGCTAATTTGAATGAGTCCTCTTCCTAAATACAGCATGATGTCAATTTTGTGAATTATGCTCCAATTTAAAGTAATACAGGATAAAGAAGGGTATGCCTACCTTGCGATTGACAAGTCTCTACCATAGCCACCTGCCAAATAGGATAGAGGCACAGTGATGTGTGTCCTTCCGATCGAAAAATGGTCACCTCTGGCTCCGAAATACCAAAATAGCGACGGCTAACATGCCAAACTCAAAGCTTCAGAATGATCCACAAACCAATGGGTGATGTCACGGTGGCTACATCCACTTCACTTATACAGTCTATGGCTGTAGCTAGTGGTTTTCATTATCACTTAACCTTATGATTATTTTCTAAATTTATCATTTTTATCATTTTAGAAAATGGAGAAATATGTCCATTATCGTTTCTCAGAGCCCATGTTACATCTTTAAATTTTCCTTTGTCCAACCAAGAGTCCAAAACACAAAGATATTCATTTCACGATCACACGTGCAAAGAAAAGCTGGAATATCACAGTGAATAAGAAAGAATGCACTCAAAAGAAGACATCTTGTATCTCAATAGGACCTTTCTGGCTAAATAAAGGATATACATTGTAAGCATAGATACCACATTGGTATACATCTGTTGTTGGGGCTGTCGCGAAGCTTTTTTGCTGCATTTTAAATCATGAGAGAGTGGAGGTGTCTGCTTGTATTTTTTTTCTCCTACATTATTCTCCTATTTACATCATAGCTCCATGATTCACCAGGCATTCATCGCACAGTCCAGAATGACTCAAAATTTATGTCACCTGTCTGACACCGATTCCGGCTGGCATTTTATTATCGCTCAGTGTGACGTGCAATTAAACCGTAAACTGTTATCTCATGCTATTTATGGGACTGAAGTCAGTTACAGTCGTGTATTATGGAATCTTTAAACCACAACTGGAGAAAAAACACCTTGTAATAATCCTTTTTTTTGGCCCTTTAAACTAGAGTTTTTAAAGGAGCCTGTTGCTAATTCTGATGATGATACAAGATGATACTTGAAATACGCAGGCTAAGAGTTACTTCAGGCTAATTGCAAAGTTTTACAGAAAGTTTTTTTTCGGTTCTTCATGTGTTTTCCGAGATTTGCATGTTGAGTAGTGTAAGGTCTCTTTGCATCTCATCTCTTTAGTCCCTGGAGCTGAAATACCTTTGATTGCAGTGGAATTTCCAAAAGCACTTAAGTCATTATATCAGTGTATAAAGGAAAGACTGGGAACGAACACTTTTCTATTTATTGCAGACTCAGCTGACATGTTAGAATGAATAAACTGAGAGAGAAGTGACCCAAACCCTGATGTGCATTTTCTATGTATATTTCATCGCTCCACCCACCACTTAACCTACATGTCCTTATGTGCTGAGAGGGGTCCTCAGCTCCACCATGCAGGACACTCAGCAGCTGAGCTTTTAAAAAGACAAGAAAAAAAGTTGCTTAAATTACCCTACTTGTTCTGTAGAGTGTAAAGTGGTAAGAATTGGCAGGGGGAGGTGGTTTTACGCTACTGGCTGTAGTAAGTATTGTCATTATGTAGGCTAAAGCATCTTGGGAGAGCTCTTCGCTTTTTGTGCAAATTCAGTCAGTCTTGATAAAGATCTTGAGGGTTTTTATGAGATTTAATGTCCCATGTTGAGTGTGTGTGTGTGCGGGCTATTCAAAAAAGGAAGGTCAAACTAAATTATTTTCACTCTGAGCAGTAATATGTAGCGAGGCCATTGGCAGACACAGTCCTTTGAATGACCTCAGTCCGGGGGGGGGGGGTCTTTGGAATACTGCAGCATCTTGTTTAAATTACAACTCAAACTCTTTGAATTGAAAATGTGTGTTGGTAAAGATCAACGCAGAAATGCCCCAGTGACTCAGATCCCTGCCTGCTCCTGACTTTCATTTGAAGCAACAGTCAGAGGCTGATGAATGTTAGGGTTCAGTGGCAGACTAAAGTCCAAGCTAGAAATTACTCATAAATCAGGGCTATTAGGCTACAGTGCATCTAATTGATAGCAGCTAAAGGTGGCTAGTCTTGCTAGAACAATGCCCGGTTTGGAATCACAATTGTACGGAGTGGTGCAGGGATCCTTTTCTTTTCTTTTTTTTTTTTTTTGGTTCCCATTGACATAAAGTCAATGGATTGGCCACTGGATTTTGGATAATGGCAGAAAATAAGCTCTGTGGCAAATAAAAGTTTATGATACAAAGACGTTTTGTTCAAGATAATCTTCACAAATGAAAACCACGTCTAGGATTTCTGAAGCATAAATACTACCGCCAAAAGTTTGAAGCTAACGTTAGGCTAAACAAAATACACTGTGTGTAGATGACTTCATCGTCACTTCAACAAGCCGTGTTCGGCGTGATGAGATTATGTAGTCTCATTAAGCCACTTGTTAGCAACCGCCGTTTTTAAGACAAGTAAAAGTGGCTTTATGCCATACAACAAAACATGAAGATATCTTAAAGTAATACTTTACATACTTTCAACCAGCTGTGTGTCACTGCGATGTGGGGAATTTGTGCAGATGAATGGTGTTTGGCTTCCCCCTGTGTCGGCAGCACCGCAAACTCACCATCCATACTGTGAGCAAAAATCTGCAAGATGTGCTATTTCATGTCACCAATGACACATTTTGCGTCATCTGGTGGATTTGGCCCAGTGGATGGACAGGGAGCTGCTGGACCTGTGGCACCGGGAACACCTTAACATCATTTATCCACACACACTCAACGGGGACACAGATATGGTTGAAAATCAGGAAAGTATCCCTTTAAGATTGTGCCCTGATTTCAGGCATCTAAGCAAAAAACCATTCAAAAAACCCTTTGACAATTAGAAGAGGGAACCAGAATTGATAAAATGCGAACTCATTCCAGCAACCTGACACATCTGTTGCTGCACGTCTAGTCACTGGACATTAATTTATGAGCATATTATGCATTTGTGCCTGTAAGATTACAAATATCACTGGACATAAAGACCCATTTCTAGTTATCTTTAGTTGCAGAATTCTCTGTAAACGCCATCATGGTTACTGATAAAATGTAATGAATGTCAGAGAAAAGGGGATTATAATCTACTGTGATGGGCAACTACATATTAGGCTCATGTGTATGTGGTACTATAGATATCACCTTGGCTGAACCCTGTGATGGATTACTTTACTGGATAGTAATCCGAGTCAGAGCCGCAGTGTATGAGGAATGAAACATTTGTTGAGATGCACCCGGAGCTCAATGTTTGGGGCTGCGCGTTCTTGCTGACTGGAGCATGTGGTGCCTGAGCGGGGAGGTCTGTGCCAGCTGGCTCGATTGCTTTCTGTGATAGGGAGGCCTTGACATATGATGCAGCAAAAAAAAAAAAAAAAAAAACCTGACTAGCTCCAGTAACCACCATCTCTGTTGCTAAATAAGGATGGGTGTTTATTCCTGATTGGGGGGGGGGGTATATTCAGATGGAAAACAATGGCTGACTGAAACTCTTTTTCTCTCACACAGTGACTATGCTTATGTAAGAGGTCATACCTTGTCATGCAAAATATCACAGTAACTCAGTCTTTTTTTTTTGTTATAAACAACCTAATGAAAAGACAGAATGAACATCTGTTACAGCAGTCTACGAGGAACTAGTAATAACAAATCAATTAGGCAGGGGAGGATTTACAAGTAAAACAAGCATTAAGATTCTAGTTCAGTCAAAAGCACTGACATGAAATAAAGTATGCTGCTCTGTTGATTACTTCAAGTCCACCTCCACTCAAAAATGTGTTATTCTTCTGGTAATGTCCCCTAAATTGTTTGACCTTGACTATACTGACTTGTATCTGTGCAAAGTTTGTCACCAAAACGGTGTTTTTACATTCCTGTCCTGAGTGGGGCGATGCCTGTACACTTCCCTAAAATCTAGGATTCAAACCAAAGCCAATAACTGTGTAATATGGAAAACACATATCAACGAGGGAACAGACTTCAGCACAACACCTGAAACCTCCAGTGCAGAGTGGCCAGTACAGAGGGCAGAGTTAGCTTTATCATAGTGAAAGTTTTGGCAGCAAACATGGTGGAGTGTGCATTTTTTGGATGCAAACCAGACCAATGTGAGCCCACCGTAACATCCTAGCAGATCCACTCACGCTGTGCTACCTACTTCAACAAGCTGTTCTCATGTACTTTTTTTATGTATACCTATGAAAAGTAATGTACCAGGATTCGCATATAAGTAATTGTTAAGGCTGCGATCTTGTGACGAATGCGCTGACGGGAGTAAAGAAGGACGTAGTATAGCGACCGAAAGTAAGGAGGTAGGGTGGGATGATGGATGGGCAAACAAACGCAGGACTTTCCCCTGGGAGGCCGGTGTTTGTCCCATGTGAAACCATGTGAACTCTGAGTTACTCTAAAGTATGTTGTCACATTGTCACATTACGTTAGGTGCATAGCTTTATATTTAGTATGTAACGTGACTATGGCTTACCATGTGTCTTTTCCTAACTTTTTATTTCTAAACCTAACCCATGTAACTTTACTTTCCTAAACCTAACTTTTTTAGCTTTACGTTAAATATGCAACTTTTCGTTAAGTACGATACCCAAATATGAATGTTTTTCTCAGCCTAACCCAACCAGTAGAGGCTGTAATTTGTCCGTATCATACAAAATGTTGTATGTGCACTTTTGTAAGATATCATATGAATGGTTGTACATGGATATATTGCCTCTGATTTCAGTGCGCAACAGACACCTCACCTGTCATTGGTCTGACTGAGGCTCAGACGTGTATGCCTCCGATGTTTCCTGTAACGCTGGCCATGTAGATACACACTGCTCTTTGATTGGTCAGTCTAGCACAAACAGCAGTGGTGGGCTGGGCCCAAGACCAGATCCAGAATTTCCAGAGATTTTTTACACACTTTAAAATGTATCTGGAGGGTAACTTTGAAGGCAGAGGCACAAGCTTAGCAGTACTTGTACAGGCAGTCTCTCTTAATACTAGCACCTTGTCAGAATAAATCAATTAATCTATTAGCTGTAAATGTAATCTGTGAAAACTATCTATTAAGTCAATTATATATCACAATCTCAATTGTTTCTGCCTGCTTTGCAAAGAACCTTTCTGATTAAGCCTTTACATGTTACATCCATTGTGTCATCCCGATGCTGCCCTAATATTTCTCATGCTACTACATTTTAAAAAGCATTACAATCAGAAATTTTCTTTAATTCTGCTCCGCCTCTTTCCTGAAAGATGGATCTTCTTAGTACATTTTCGTCAAGCAAAGGAAAATTGATTTAGTGTTATGGAGTTCAGCTTTTGAGGAGCAGTGTAGTTGACAGAGAAAAATTGATCCCTGGAGGGAAAGTTTTGGAGAAGAACATGGATTGATCAGTTTGGGAAAAAAAAAGTATTTTACTGTGGCCTTTTCAACAACCCTGAGAACAAAGCACCCTGCTGCACCTTTGGAATACATATATTAGGATTCCTGGTATGTCGAAGCATCAAAATAGAGGGAAAACAGTGGAAAGGCCTTATGTCAACACAGAAAGTTTGTGCTACAACAGTCAAACAAACACTCTGCTGCATAGGTCATCGAGGAGACAACTTTCATGGTGTGAATGTACGGTGTTGTGATCTGTTTATGTTTGTGAGTTCCCACTCAGAGATTCTTTAGTCAGTCACCTTTTGCACTTTTAGAAATAATTTTTAGGGAGGAGAAAGAAGTCTGAACCATTTCAGCAAAAAGGTTTGAGGATGTAGTTTTCAATGCTGCTTTTAGGATTTCCCTTTAAACATGCAGCTGTAAAATTAGTGTGTCTGTCACTGTTATGAAAGGTAAACACAGTTACTTGATTTCATGTGCTCATTCAGTGCAATTTAGTAGTGCTTGAGCTTGAATCCTCATGTAAATCCCTTCGTTTTGCTCAGAGAAAGCAGCTTGGAGCATGGATGGATTACTGAATGTGCCTACCAGACAGACACAGGGACCCATTGTGTCAGGGCCCCCCTGGTCATTACTTGTAAAATTTCACTCAAATTAACAGGTAGGGACCAAGAAGAGACAAAAAATGGCCACAAAGATACACAAAACAACAACAAACACATGCGAAGGAACTAAAAAGAGACACATAACCTCTACAAAAAAGACACAAAACGACCAAATAGGACACAAACATACCTCAGAGACACAAATTGACCTTTAAAGAGACACAAAACGACAACAAACACATGCAAAGGAACTAAAAAGAGACAAAACGACTACTAAAAGACACAAAATGACCAAAAAAAAAAGAAGACACAAACATACGTCAAAGAGACACAAATTGACCTTTAAAGAGACACAAAACAACAACACAGACATGCAAAGGAACTAAAAGGAGACACAAAATGACTACTAAAGACACAAAATGACCAAAAAAGACACAAACATACCTCAGAGATACAAATTGACCTTCAAAGAGACACAAATTGACCTATATAGAGACACAAAACGATAACAAACACATGCAAAGGAACTAAAAAGAGACACAAAACAACTACAAAAAGACACAAAACGACCAAAAAAAAACCATACAAACATACCTCAAAGAGACACAAAATGATCTAATGAGACACAAAACATTTACAAAGAGATGCAAAGGAAACACAAAGAGACATAAAATGACCAAAAAAGATGCAAACATACCTCAGAGATACAAACTGACCTTCAAAGAGACAAAAATTGACCTTTATAGAGACACAAAATGACAACAAACACATGCAAAGGAACTAAAAAGAGACACAAAACGACTACAAAAAGACACAAAACGACCAACAATACACACACAGCTCAAAGAGACACAAAATGATCTAATGAGACAAAAAACATTTACACAGAGATGCAAAGGAACTACAAAGAGACATAAAATGACCAAAAAAGACACGTCTATACATAAAAGAGACACAAAAGGACTTCAAAGAGACACAAAATGACAACAAAGACACACGAAGGAACTACAGAGAGACAAAATGAATACAAAGAGGCACAAAACAACCACAAAGAGAAACAAAGATACACAAATATACCTCTGAGAAAGACAGAATGACCTTAAAGAGATTCAAAGGAACTACAGAGAGATACAAAACAACTGCAAAATGACCAAAACAAGACACAAATATACCCCAAAGATTCACAAAATGACTACAAAGAGATTCAACTGGACTACAAAGAGACACAAATTGACCTTTAAAGAGACACAAAACAATAACAAAGGCATGCAAAGGAACTAAAAAGAGACACAAAACGACTACAAAAAGACAAATAATGACAAAAAAAGACACAAACATACCACAGAGACACAAACTGACCTTTAAAGAGAGACAAAACGACAACAAACACATGCAAAGGAACTTAAAAGAGACAAAACAACTACTAAAAGACACAATGACAAAAAAAGACACAAATATACTTCAAAGAGACACAAATTGACCTTGAAAGAGACACAAAACGACAACAAAGACATGCGATGGAACTGAAAAAGAGACACAAAACCACTACAGAAAGACACAAGATGACCAAAAAAAACACACAAACATACCTCAAAGAGACACAAAATGATCTAATGAGACACAAAACATTTACAAAGAGATGCAAAGGAACTACAAAGAGACATAGAATGACCCTAAAAGACACGTCTATACATCAAAGAGACACAAAAGGACTTCAAAGAGACACAAAACGACAACAAAGACACACAAAGGAACTACAGAGAGACAAAATGAATACAAAGATTCACAAAATGACTAGAGATTGAACCGGACTACAAAGAGACAAAAATTGACCTTTAAAAGACACAAAACGATAACAAAGGCATGCAAAGGAACTAAAAAGAGACACAAAACGACTACAAAATGACCAAAAAATACACAAACATACCTCAGCGACACAAACTGACCTTTAAAGAGACACAAAACGACAATAAAGACACGCAAATGAGCTAAAAACAGACAAAACGACTACTAAAAGACACAAAATGACAAAAAAAGACGCAAATATACTTCAAAGAGACACAAATTGACCTTGAAAGAGACACAAAATGATCTAATGAGACACAGCATTTACAAAGAGATGCAAAGGAACTACAAAGAGATATAAAATGACCAAAAAAGACACGTCTATACATCAAAGAGACACAAAAGGACTTCAAAGAGACACAAAATGACAACAAAGACACACAAAGGAACTACAAAGAGACAAATTAATACAAAGAGGCACAAAACAACCACAAAGATACACAAATATATCTCTAAGAGACACAAAATGACCACAAAGAGATACAAAACAATCACAGAGACACAAATTGACCTTGAAAGAGACACAAAACGACAACAAAGACATGCGATGGAACTGAAAAAGAGACACAAAACCACTACAGAAAGACACAAGATGACCAAAAAAAACACACAAACATACCTCAAAGAGACACAAAATGATCTAATGAGACACAAAACATTTACAAAGAGATGCAAAGGAACTACAAAGAGACATAAAATGACCCAAAAAGACACGTCTATACATCAAAGAGACACAAAAGGACTTCAAAGAGACACAAAACGACAACAAAGACACACAAAGGAACTACAGAGAGACAAAATGAATACAAAGATTCACAAAATGACTAGAGATTGAACCGGACTACAAAGAGACAAAAATTGACCTTTAAAAGACACAAAACGATAACAAAGGCATGCAAAGGAACTAAAAAGAGACACAAAACGACTACAAAATGACCAAAAAATACACAAACATACCTCAGCGACACAAACTGACCTTTAAAGAGACACAAAACGACAATAAAGACATGCAAATGAGCTAAAAACAGACAAAACGACTACTAAAAGACACAAAATGACAAAAAAAGACACAAATATACTTCAAAGCGACACAAATTGACCTTGAAAGAGACACAAAATGATCTAATGAGACACAGCATTTACAAAGAGATGCAAAGGAACTACAAAGAGATATAAAATGACCAAAAAAGACACGTCTATACATCAAAGAGACACAAAAGGACTTCAAAGAGACACAAAATGACAACAAAGACACACAAAGGAACTACAAAGAGACAAATTAATACAAAGAGGCACAAAACAACCACAAAGATACACAAATATATCTCTAAGAGACACAAAATGACCACAAAGAGATACAAAACAATCACAGAGACACAAATTGACCTTGAAAGAGACACAAAACGACAACAAAGACATGCGATGGAACTGAAAAAGAGACACAAAACCACTACAGAAAGACACAAGATGACCAAAAAAAACACACAAACATACCTCAAAGAGACACAAAATGATCTAATGAGACACAAAACATTTACAAAGAGATGCAAAGGAACTACAAAGAGACATAAAATGACCCAAAAAGACACGTCTATACATCAAAGAGACACAAAAGGACTTCAAAGAGACACAAAATGACAACAAAGACACACAAAGGAACTACAGAGAGACAAAATGAATACAAAGATTCACAAAATGACTAGAGATTGAACCGGACTACAAAGAGACAAAAATTGACCTTTAAAAGACACAAAACGATAACAAAGGCATGCAAAGGAACTAAAAAGAGACACAAAACGACTACAAAATGACCAAAAAATACACAAACATACCTCAGCGACACAAACTGACCTTTAAAGAGACACAAAACGACAATAAAGACATGCAAATGAGCTAAAAACAGACAAAACGACTACTAAAAGACACAAAATGACAAAAAAAGACGCAAATATACTTCAAAGCGACACAAATTGACCTTGAAAGAGACACAAAATGATCTAATGAGACACAGCATTTACAGAGAGATGCAAAGGAACTACAAAGAGATATAAAATGACCAAAAAAGACACGTCTATACATCAAAGAGACACAAAAGGACTTCAAAGAGACACAAAATGACAACAAAGACACACAAAGGAACTACAAAGAGACAAATTAATACAAAGAGGCACAAAACAACCACAAAGATACACAAATATATCTCTAAGAGACACAAAATGACCACAAAGAGATACAAAACAACCACAGAGACACAAAATGACCAAAAAAGACACAGATATACCCCAAAGCTTCACAAAAAGACTACAAAGAGATTCAGCTGGACTACAACTGGACTACAAAGAGACACAGAAAGACACAAATACACTCTTAAGAGACACAGAATGACCTCAAAGAGACACAATACAGTTACAAAAAAGCACAAAACAACAATGAGAAGAAACAAAATTATCACTGAGACGCAAAACCATAAAAGGTGCTGATAACTATAAAGAGACGCAAAACAAAAACAAAAAGAAGCGGAGCCAGCACAATGTCTGCGTGTCTTGCTTCTATATAGGAGAGGTGGTGGGGCCCTTGGCATGTCTGTGCCCAGGGGCCGATTGTCTCATAACTCACCCATGAGGACTTACATTTTTAAAGAGTATTTTTTGCCACCGACGACGGCAATATCACTCAACTGTAACTTTTGTCTTCCTGGCAGAGCCGTTTGCCCTTTTCTGTCTCCTTCTGACATGAAAAGAACGACTTGTTTTTAGCTGGAGGAAACCCAAAAGTGAAGAGTGAAATATTAATGCCATCCAGGTGATCTTTAAGAGTCAGTTTCGTCTCAACACTTCCCGCTGTGTAGCTCCAGCTCAGAGATGGAGCGATGTTTCCACACACGTTGCTGCTCTCTGAAAAGCCTCTTACTCCACACACACTCACATACACAGTACATGCATGGTTGCACACACACTGTCTCTCCCTCTCATTTTCTCTCTCTCTCTCTCTCTCTCATACACAAATACTCATACTCTCTCACACACACACAGCATGGATTTGTTTTCTCTGTGATGAGAGGGATTATGGGATAAAGGAGGCGAGGCCACGGCAGTTTAGTTCAGTTTGGACCAAAGCTGCTCTCGGCAGCAGCACAATGACAAACACAGATGAATGTCTGGCTACACACTGGAGATCCGCACAGCCGTTAACGCCACGGCCTCCGTATATTTTGAGCACAAGAGCCTCTGATTGGGATTCTGAAGTGGCGGTGGATCTGTTTTTCTTTTGGATGACTGAAGATCAGCAGAAGCACGAGCGTCTGACTGGAATCCGTGCGTGGCAACAGAATCAAGAGGAGTTAAACTCGAAAGCCCGAGAGTGCTGAGATGGATCTATTGCCTTCTTTTTTGTTTCAGTGTCTTTGCAGCTGCTGTTAATGGAAGCATGGGAGATGTGTGTGTTTCTTGAGACAACTGGAGTATCATTAGTGAACTTTTTTTTCTCCTACACATCTGATCCGCAGCATGACTGAGAGGGTCTGATGCTTTCACCAGCAGCTTCACTGCACTCCAGTGGAGCTTGTTTTGCACTTTTCATCTAAGGCCAAGTTTCTTTTTCACACCCTGCAAGCTATGACATGACTGACTGATGTATTCAACTCATCAGCAGCACAATATGGGAATCGATCAGCTGGATTCCTACGGTGATGACGTCCTCATCTAGTACGCGCTTTCCTCTATTTTAAGAATTTGTATCGACAGCTGAATCAGTCTGGGCCTTTGCTTTTGAATGGCAAACGCCCAAGAGCTGAGGCTGTGATGGGTGACGTCACACAGTGGAGAATATGCTGTGTAACAGAGTATCAGTCTAGATCTTGGCACTGCAATGCCATTAATCTATTCATTGTTACTGTAGCTATGCATCAGCTCGCTGTCGTAGATTTGAGGTCAGGACAATAAACCCGTCCTCACGGTTTATGGCTGTGGGAGGAAACGTTCTCCAAAATAAATCAAATATGAAAATGAAGTGCACAGATGATTGAATTCAGTGTTATTCCTCCGGCTTGATGATCTTTTACTGCATTCGGGATTATTTCTGTGGAGAGTTTCATGAGCTGTGCATGATTAGTCACTGTAGCATGTGAGACTTAACTCAGCCCGGATGACTCAGGAGGGTGGTCTCTTCAATTTTCATTAGATGGTGGACTTTATTTGCACAGTTCACGCTGAGGTGACACATTGGACCCCTGTCTCCTCCCTCTGCCTCTCTACATTTTCCCCAAACCCTCTGTGACATTGTTTGAGTAATCTGCGATAACCAAACCAGCTGTCACATCAGTGCCTTCCCTCGCCGCACGCGCGCAATCTCGCAGAGCAAGTACCACAGCGCTTGCCCGTGCACGAAGCCATCGATCGGCCATCTACGGACCCGATGAGCTGTTATTTGACTGCGGTCGATTGCACTAAGCAGTGCTATCTCACACTGCAAGCCACACGTAGAGAGACAAGAGGTCACACTAATTGGGCTGGGAGGGATCTAACCGGAGCGTCTCTGAGTGTTTTTATCCAGAGAGGACAGAAAAAAAGATTCATCAATTCACCTCTGATTCCTTTCTTAAATTATAAATCAGGAGGTTCATGCGCTGTGATGTTTATTTATGAGTTCTGTTCTCTGTGGATCTTCTCTCTGCATGAAAGTCCAATCAATCTACAGATTTGTTGCAGCTATTGAAAGTCTAATCCAGTGGTTTTGTTTAAATGTTTTTAAATGCTTGTTTTCTTAGAGGTGACTCCAAGATACTAGATTGAAACTATATAGGAATCAAATGGTTTTACTTGAGAATCTGAGTCTTTAATATATTCCACACAACGCTTACAAAAATACCTAACAATCAAATGCTGATTTTCTTATTCTTTATGTTGCAGCCATAAGAACAAAATGTCGGGCTGGCCACCCCCTGGCCCAGGCTCCTGGGGTGGACTGCAGGGGCCTCCATACAACTGGGACAGCATGAACAACACCAGGGAGGGACGGGACTGCCTCACCACGTATGTACAGCATGACACCATGTTTGGGCCGGGCGTTCTTACTCCCAACTCGTCAAATACAGATGCTTGGTCAAAGTGGCCTTCAGCGTCTCATACCTACGTACCCAGGAACCTTTTAGTGTCTGTATGAGACACACTGGGACGCATCATTATTAGAAGCTCTGAGCCACCAACGTAGTATAAAGAGCAGGAAAGTCCAGGGAGGTCATGAGGTGGGAGGGTGGATCAGTCAAACAGACACAGGACTTTGACCCAGGAGACCACTATTTGTGTCCCGTGTAGAAAGCAAAAGTCAACATTGACTTATTCTGACAATGTAAGGTTAGTGATTTATGTCACTAAATAAAGAAGAAGAGCTAAAGTATGTATACACATCTCTCAAAGAGCACTCACCTCGGTTGTGTCTGTGCACATGTGTCTTTTGTGGCAACTTACCGACGACCAATACTCAGTTGCAGAGATGGGGAGATTGGCTTTCTGTAGCTGGTCTCCACCCTTTACTCCCCCACAGTGTGCCATTTAATTGACACTTCTACACCCCCGCAAAACCCTCGGCAGTGCAGGATTTGGTTCGGATGCAGCCTAATGAGCGGAAACGGACACACCAGCCTTGAGCATCCAAAACTGGCCCTAGAGGGATTTGTAGAGCGTCACAGTTTGACTCGTATGCCACAGACCAAGTGACGGTATTTAACAAGTCGGGAGTGACTGTGTGTTGGTTCATGTAGGTTTGGATGGTGTGCAATCATCATTACAGTCCACACAGATGCATATGGTTTCATTATAAAGATCTACTGGAGAATGATAACCGTCCGTATTCATCAAACTTCTAAAGCCGGATGGATGGAGGGCTCATGTCAGAGAATGCCACAGCAAGCTTCTACTGTAACTGACATGTCCAGCTGACTAACCCTAAAACCAACCACTGATGACACTATCAGCCAGCTTGAGTGGAGCTTAGACGGGCCAGTTCACATCGCTGTGTTCTAATGTTCAGAAAACAGCTGCGAATCTTTGGTTTGATCTGGGCGTAAGAGATACGCTTTTGAATACTACAAGGAGTCAGTTTCAAATCAAAAAAGTTTTAAAAGTTTTAACCTGCCCTTTCCTCTCCAAAAGCAAAAAAAAAGTCGCCATTTTCAGGTAGTTTTGCATTCCACGTGTGTGTGCAGTGACTGTTGTCTGTGTAAATCTGTTATGCAGGAAGTACATTTCAACCAGATAAATGTGCAAATCCTCAAATTGGAGAGGCGTCGAGGGCTTGGCATACAGAATGTTATGCACAGTGAATCTGGCTACTGCAGTGGAACAGACTCTGTTAGGCAGACGTGTCTGATTTTGATAAGCTGTGATCCAATTAACTTCATTGACATGGTGTTTTGATGTACAAATTGCTTTATGCGGTGGTAAAACTATACTGTGAGTTAATTGACAATGGATTCATATGTGTACCTTTCCTTTGTTTGTTTCCTTTCCTGCTTGTACTCTTGTTTTCCAATTACCTTTCCTCGTCTTTTTTTATGCTCTTCGCCACATTTTATTTCTTCTACTTCTCACTTTCCCTCGCATCTGTTTGACTTTTCATCATCCATTTTCCTACTATTCCCTCTCTTTACTGCTATATGACCTCCCCCTGGCTCCTCTTTTTTCTCTTTGACATGTCCTTTTCTTCTGTCCTCCTCTTTGCTTTGACCTCTTGACATCAATTCCCTTCCCCTGGTCTCTGCCTTCCCAACGCTGGTTTTCTGAGTTTCAGTGGACAAATGCAGCACTGATAAAGTAACACATTCAACACTAGGCACACTAAGATCATTTTCAACACCCCTGCCACTATCTTCTGTACTTCTTTTTCTGTTTTATCACATGCTTTCATCACGTCTTATTACCACACCATATATCTTCCTATACATCCTGTCTATACATTGTTATATTTCCTTCTTTCCTCTCCACCATTTCATTTCCTTTCTTGCTTTTATCCCTCGTCTTTTCTGCCAATTTCCTCCTCTTTGCCACTCCCCCATTAAATTCTCCCCTCCTGTTCATCTCATGATGGAGGGTCAAATATGACAAGGGAGACAGCTCTGGTTATGTGGCTTTGTTCTCAGAGAAAAGCTGTTGGTGTTAGACGAGGTGACACAGATTGAGTGTCACAAATGGATTCCTGGGAGACAGAGAAGGAAAGACAAAAGAGAGCGAGAGTGAGTAAACCCCGTAGATGATTTGATTATTTTGGACAGATAACTCCCCCCTAACCTTACCTGACATGATCCAGCAGGTTTGTGAATGCTGTCCTCCACTCAAGTGTCAGTGTGTTTGAAATCCCTGAAATATGTGCAGCTAGACTGTATTTAGTCAGCCCAGTCGCCAGAATATAATGTTGGCATTGTACCTTTTTGCAAACCGGGGATATGTTACATTACATTTGTCCATTTCAGTTCAGTCTGTATTTTTTTTACGAGAGTTAAGGACATTTCCAGCAGTTATTGTAGCGACAAAAGTGGGTATTTTTTAGCAATAGTTCGGGACATGTCCAACCGTGTTTGTACCGAAACAAGTGGGTATTTTTAACAAGAATGTGGGACATTTCCAGCTGTGTTTGTTGCGACAAATGTGGGTATTTTTTACCAAGAGTTGGGAACCTTTTCAGCTGTCTGTGGTGACAAAAGCTGGTATTTTCTTAGGAGAGTTTGGGACATGTCCAGGTATTCTTGCAGCGACAAAAGTTGTTTGTTTTGTTTAACAAGAGTTGGGAACATGTTCAGCTGTGTCTGTAGTGACAAAAGCATGTAGTTTTTTAATGTGAGTTCGGCACATGTCCAGCTGTGTTTGTATTAACACATGTGAGAAGTGTTTAACGGGAGTTCGGCACATGTCAAGCTGTGTTTGTATCGACACAAGGGTAATTTTTATCCAGAGTTCAGGACATGTCCGGCTGTGATTGTAGCGACAAAAGCAGGATTTTTTTAATGAGAGTTCGGCACATGTCCAGTCGTGTTTGTATCGAGAAATGGGTATGTTTTTTTATCCAGAGTTTGGGACATGTCCGGCTGTTCTTGCAGTGACCAAAGTGGGTATTTTTTAGCAAATGTTCGGGACATTTCCAGCGGTGTTTGTAGTGATCAAACCGCATATTTTAAGAAAAAACATGATACTTTTTTCTAACCCCAAACAAGTGGTTTTGTGCCTGAACCTAACCACACATTAACCACAGCATTGTCACAACATAAAACTGAAATACTGAAGCATAGAGTTTTCAGCATATCTGCAACTGTAACAGCATGGTGATTGGGTTGATTTATCTGCACTAACAGCGTCTAAAATGGCCATTGTTACACTGAACGTCAGTTTTTAGTGTTAATTTCTTATTCTAAAATAGTTGTGCCTATCACGACATGAATTTAATTGTTTTTTCGGTTCTATTTGTCAGTGGGCTCTTCCTTAAACAATATTGATAAGGCAATATGGATAAAATTATTTAAAATTAATATAAATTATTACAGTGATGAATCAAGACATTGTATATTTTTTCCCGTACTTTTAAAAATACCAGCGATGAGTGTCTTTTACATTACATTAAATTAATTTAGCAGGTGCTTTCATCCAAAGTGATATTCAGCAAGTTTATTCATACCCATAGAGACAAATTCCGAGTATGATGACCAATATGAAAAAGTGCCTCCTTAGTGGGGAAGGGGCAAATCCCAGTTGTTATTGCCACAGCACACACCACTACACTCTTTCCCCCGAAGAACCACAAGGTCATTTCTTAGGTGGTGTTTTGAAATCCACTCCGAGATGGCTACCAGTCACACTGATATAAAAATCTTGCAAATCCAAGATTGCCAGAAAACAATCAGTTAATTTTGCTAATATGTGACATTGCTTGGAATGCCCAGAGATGAAAAAAATTGTTTCTCTATGGAAACAAAAATAGAAAAACCTGGCCAAATTAATCTCACAGTAAATATATCATAATATCACCCAGCTCTTCTCATATGCTCAGCTAAAGTAAGTGGTGCCAGCTGGCTAAGACTAGGTTTGCTATGTTTATTAAGCCTGTTATGTAACTGTAACGTACTACTCTTTGTCCTGGACTGTATCGCATCTTTTTTGACTCGTGGTGGTTACCTGTTGAAGTCCTTTGAAACTTGCTCTTGATAATAGACTTGATAATAGTAGATAGCATTTTTTGCAGATAGGTTATCCTTGTAATATCTGTCAGTAGCTGGCTACTAAATTACAAGTTAAATGTTGGCATCTAGAACCACTTGCATGCTCTCCCATCCATCCAATGACAAGCAGCAACACCAGGATTTGACCTTTTTGTATTCAGCTTTCCCCTGACCCCCTGACATCCCAGCTCTGCCCTCCCGTGGGATTAAACCCCAGCGACCATGACAGGGAAGATGAGCCCACACAACAGATTGGAACATGCTTCATTACAGACAGATTTAGTTTGAGATTTCGGCGCCGTATGTACAATACAGATCAATGCAGTGATGAGAGAGGGAATGAGAAAGCGCAAGAGGGACACAAGGTGGCGGAGATTGAGACTGATCCGGATTGGAGGGAGATGAAGTCGCGTCCCGGATGGTAGGAACATACTTCATCATCAGGACAGATTTAGTCAAAGCTGCAGGTATAGAACCAGATAAATATCAATGGGTAAAGCCACACTGCTCATGCAAAATATGATAACAAAATTACCTGATAAAATAAAAGTTAGAAAGTTAAGTGTAGTTGCAAACCAAACACCTGTGACTATGTGAAGGTTAGAATGGATGAGGCAGGAAATATATTATGCTGCGCTATATGGACAGTAGAGGTAGACAAAGATGGAATGGATGTTGGCCAGGTAACAATGGACACCCTGTGCTGGACTTAATGTGCAGAGAGAAGGCAATGGCTGCCAAGGGAGCCTTTTAAGCTGTGAAAGAGGGAGGGAGGTAGAAATGGAGACAGAGGGAGAATGAGTTAACCCCACTGAAAGCATATATCACCTCTTAATTAACAGGCACTCTGCATTCTCAGTGTCCCGGTCGAGACAGGCGTCTGAGGTTCAGCGAGCAGAAGGGTTTAATTTAATATGGTACATTTACATTTTAGTGGTGCTCTCATCCTGAGTGACTTGCACTAAGGCAAAGAAAAGGACAGTGTGATATTTCACCAATATTAACCTACATTAGCGTTGCATTAAATGTTGGTGGCCCCATATAGCCAGCAACAGTTCTCTCTTTAATCAAGGGCATTGCCACCGTGGTTTAGTGTCAGTCCCTCAGAGAGAACATAGATGTATGTCCGGACTAGTTATTGGAAACGACTGGTGAAATACCTGCACCTGGGGGCACAACACCCGCTAGTGATAACTCGGTAAAAACCAGACGCCTTTCGTGGCGCTATACCAAATGAAAAAACAGCAATGGGCCGCTAAAACACATCCAGCCTTGTTGTTTGTTGGTCTTGAACAGTGGTGAGCAGCTTGGCTGGTATTTTGCTTTGGTCACAGGCGTCATGGCGTCTCGACTAGATGGAGATCAAGTTTTAGACTAATTACCTGGTTCTGATGACACCTTCCTGGCTTGATAGGCAGCGATATCTCTCTAAAAATCAAACAGTTGTCATGGCAGTATCCCTGGTAGAAACGCAACAGTGCCTCGCTGAAAAGCAGCCGGTTGTGTTGCTTGTTGTTCTCCAACAGTGGTCTGCAGTAGGCTCACCATTTTGTGCTGTTCAACGTACAAATATTCGTAAGTGCTATATCGTAGACAACTGGACTTGCTCACGTTTCTTGAAGACTTTTTGCCTCTCATCCAAGAAGCTTCTTCAGTTCTTGAATGAGAGGCGAAACGTCTTCAAGAAACGCAAGCAAGTCCAGTTGCCTACGATATAGCACTTACGATTACCATGACCTGGATGACTGAGAATCTTCATGGACAACATACAATACTGGATGAAAACAACACGAGAAGCCGCAGGAAAAATGAAATAAGCAGTAACTAAGCCAAAAAAAGTTAATTTGGAAACTTCTTGCTTTTGTGTTTTGGCCATGCATTGCTTTATCCACCTACAACACAGTCTTACACAAAGACATGAAATGGATTCAACCTCTCAACAAGGCATTGCATGGTGTTGGCACGGAATGATAACAATGATGATACAAAGTCTTTTACGAATGCTCGCAGTTTCATTGTCAAACAGCCGCAGTTTGGGTAGGTTTAGGGACAGAAAAAACAAGGCTTGGTTTCAAGATCAAAAAATTACTTTAAGTTAAGGAAAAGATAATGTTTTTGTTTAAAATAACTACGTAAAGGATATAACTGACATAAACTTACTTACTTTGTGTACTTACCTAAAGTACCTACGTAAAGTTCTCTGCGTCCGTAAAGTCATGTGTAGGGTTGTGGCAGTATACCGGTTTTAAAGTATCCTGTGATGGAAAGTGACGGTTATCATACGATGTACATTTGCAGATTTCCGATATTGAAAAACAAAATGCACCTGGACAGAGAATCCACCTTTATTTTAGCATTTTCTAAAGGGAGACTTTTACACTTTCTTCCATTAAAAGAAATGGTTTAAAGTTTCATTTATACCCTGAAACCACAATATTTTCTGAGACAGATATCGTACCATGACAATCTAATACCGCTGTAACCCCAGTCACTTAACTACGTTGTCTTGATTTTACACAGGACATGAACATCAGTCTCCTGGTTGAAAGTCCATGTTAATTTGACCCATGACCCATCCACCACCCCTCCTGCCCGCCTTTCACGGACTTTCTCTTTCTTTATACTTAATTTGTGTGTCCACCAAGATGATTTTGACTTAAACTGAAACACCAAGAGCTTTGGATGTTGGTGAATCACAGTCACATGGAAAGCTTATATATACCTGTTGCACTTGATGGCTTCATACATGATGTTGAACAAATAGGATGAAAAACAATCAACAGCAGCAGTTAACAGACCTTTTTGACCTTTACACATTAATATTAGATAGCTGTGACTTTGATTTGGAATAGTCTGCAGACTCTTATATGAAAGTCAGAGGCAAATTGGTTCCAGATTGCACATCTTAGGCTTTTTATGAATGCGGGACCTGTGCTCTCTTTTATAAGTGGCAAGCATAAAATGTTGTGCTAATGACCAACCCTGAGCCAAGGCTGTGACTTATGAGCAACTGATCAGATAACTCAAATCATTCATTATAAGTTTAATGTTTTCTTTCAGAGCTGAAAGTAATTCCTGGTGTAGGAATGACTGAATTGATTGGATTTTAATGTGCACTGTGTCAGATTCTGTAAGAGACCCTCCTCTAACAAGCAGGACAGGTTTGATCCCACTAACAGTTATAGTGCCCATTACCAGCTACATGTCTTTTTGAAGTGAAACTATTTGCTGACTCATTTGTGAGTCACCAAACTGTATGTGAATCAAAGTCAGAGTGAATTGTATGTGAATTGTATGTGCCACATAGAGATTTTGGTTGAGCTTGTCTCAATCACCATGTTCCTCCTCTCCTTTACTTTCCAGCCAAGTGTCCCAGAGCAGCTCCCTGGAGGAGGTCCACCTGGATGGGGTCCCACCCGCCCCTCGCCTGGTGGAGATGAGACGGGACCCAGTCCTGGGCTTCGGCTTTGTGGCAGGCAGTGAGAAACCGGTGGTGGTCCGCTCTGTCACACCAGGTAGGCTGTGACAGTGTCTTTTCTAATATCACCACAAGGGGTCGCCAAAGTTAGAAATGTCACATCCAACCCATCAGGGTCTTAAATCAGATTTTTAATGGAATGACCCAGCATTATTGACACATAGCACGTACAGTCTCCGATCCTCAAATTAAAAAAGGGAACAAGATATATAATATGTAACCCGAATATTTCGTTTTGTTTGCTTTCTGTTATATCTGGTGGTTTCATCAGACACGCATAAAAATACTTTAACTGATAAATGTCGACTCAGTTGCCAGAATAAATGTTGGCATTATACATTACAAACCACAGACACATGACCTTTGTACATTATTATGTAGCGCATACATTCAAACTTTACATTTCAAAAATGCTGGTTCGATTTAGGCACAAAAACCTCTTGGTTATAGTTAGGAAAGGATTCCATTTTGGCTTAAAATACCAAGATCTAGTGACACAATCCCTGCTAGAAATGCAGCAATGTCTCAATCGCTTTTTGTGACACTATTCCCAATGAAAAAGCAGCAACAGGTCACTAATAAACACCCACATTTGGTGGCTACAAAGCCACTTGAAACCCAGCAACGCGTAGCTGAAACACAACTGGTTTTGTTGTTTGTTGGTCTGGAACAGTGGTCTGTGCAAGCTTGGCGGGCATCTTGCCGAGCTCACAGGCACCAAAGTGTCTCGCCTAGGTGAAGATCCTGCGCCGGTCCTTTGCCGGCATGAAAAGCAGCAATGTCTTGGTAAAAAACGAACACTTCTCATGACAATATCCACAGTGGAAACACAACAGTGACTCGCTAAAAAGCAGCCGGATTTGTTGTTTGTTGGTCCTGAACAGTGGTCTGCAGCTTGGCAACTGTCTCGTCTAGGTGACAAACCATCCACCACACCCTCCGCCACCTGTTGACAATTACCTTGTGTACTACATCACGTAGTAAAATGTACAAATGTATCGTATTCATAGTTTGCAGAAACGTACAATGCCAACATTTTCCTCTGGCAACTGTAAATGTTGTCTTGCTTCCTGATTTAGCCCATGGATATATTGGGTAACACATGGATCAACTTTTCAGAGTTTTTAAAACAACACGAGGGATTATTTCTTGGTGCAAAAGTCCATTCACTCCTGCAGATGTTAGATGACTGACAACAAGAAGAGTAGTATTCATTGCCTGCACTTGAAACCCTCAACACTGGTGGGATAATATGAAGAGATAATATACAAGAGAAACTAAAATAACTGTAACAGAAACAGGTAAGAAAACAAGCCCTGATGCCTCCAGCTGTGCTCGTGTACTACAGGAATCCAAGAGTTTGCATGTAGAATGAATGCACTGAGTGATTTTATTAGTTCCCCCTGACTGTGTGCAGAGTGCTAATCACTGCACACAGTTGCTGTAATGATTGTTTAGAAAGAAACCATGCAGGCTGTTGGCTTCTCCCAGCCTATGATTGCACAAGTAAGCACTATTGACCCCATGCAAGAAAGACAATAAACACAAATTAATGTTTTTTTTTTAATGCTGGAAGTATTTTGGTTGATTGGCTGATATCCAAATTAGTGCCAAACCGCTGCTTACAGACTCCTATCAGCCGTCAGCCCCAGTGGCAGCGCAGACACAAACAGTGATTAGGCATCTCAAAAATCAATCTGTGCTGAATCCCAAGCAGACAATTGAACTAATGAATATTCTATATAGAGTTGTTGGCCAAGGAAAGGAATATATGTGCTTGAGGACGCAGCTGTTTATCACTGCTCCCGCTTATTGCACGTCAGGAGACGGACACACCCAAATTACCTATAAGCTGACAGATTTATACACACAATATCACACTTACACACGTTTGCAGTGTTCATTCAGCCACACTGATTCATTCCCAGACAATCTTTAGCTGACAGACTGAAACTATATTTTTCTGTGTGATCAACTCTGGCTTGTTTGCATGTGTGTGTGTGTGTGTGCAGGTGGTCCGTCAGAGGGGAAGCTGTTGCCCGGGGATGAGATCATCATGATCAACGATGAACCTGTCAGCTCGGCTCCGAGAGAAAGAGTCATCGACCTTGTCAGGTGAATACAGAAAGCCATCGGGACACAGTGATATGTTAATCAGTGGGTGGAATGCAAAAAAGAAATCCTCTCCCGAACCTGTACTGATGGTTAGCGGCTCATATTTAAAGGGCTAGTTCACTCATATTATCCAGCCATGCATATTATTTGATTTTTATTTGTCTGGATTTTGAGATACCCCTCCACCTGTCATGTTTTCTAAAGGTGTTTTTTTTTTTAATGATGTGAGCACCACAAACAAAGTTCTGCATGGAAGAATAATTTGGAGGAACTGACTGTATAAACCTGCCATGAGCAATAAAATTCAATGCCTGATGCAGAGGCACAGAGTTTTCAAACACAACGTGGCTTTAGGTGATTAATTTGAGGCACCTCTGGGTTACATTGCCTTAAAGGTCCAGTGTGTAGGATTTAGAGGGATATATTGCAGAAATGGAATTCAATATAAGAAGTGTGTTTTCTTTAGCGTTTAATCACCCGAAAATAAGAATCATTTTGTTTTCGTTACCTTAGAATGAGCCACAGGGGACACACGGAGCAGCCTCTCTGTGACGAAAAGCGTCGGAATAACTGCTTTTTAAATACTAAACTGCTTTATTCTGTGTGTTTACTGGTTTAAGGCCTTGTTTACATGAATACCGATACAAATAAAAACAGATTTTTATTTATCCTGTATAAAAAAAAAAAAAAAAAAAAAAAAAAAAAATCTGGCTTAACACAATCAGTTGTGAAAATGATATCCCTGTTTACACAAAAATGCAAAAACGGTGGCTTTTGGCTGCAATTAGCATGCCAGGCCAGTAGGTGGCGATACGCCATAGGTCAAACACCATAGAACGTTCTGCACATGCACAGTGATTTGTTTTCCTCTTGGCGCTAGTGATAAAAGCAATGATAAAGTACATTTTAACCTTATGTAGCATAGTCAGCTGCTATACACTTACTAATATTGGGCACAGCAGACGTCTTTGTGCGCTGATGTAGCGGTGATGTTGATGCAGCAGTGCTAAGTTCATTTGTAAGCTCGTAAGTAGTCCCAAAAGTGCGCGAACTGGGTTGCAACGTCATTCGCCTCCATAGAAATGGATATTTTGAAAAACTGTCACTTTGGAAGTTGTTTTTGAAAATCTCTGTTTTCCTCGAAAAAAGGTTAAAAGGTGAAAGTTGAAAACGAAAAAATAAATACCAGTTTTACCAGTTTGCGGATAATTCGGCTCCCACTGAAAACCTCCTGAACTTCTGGATCTTAAAGCTGCAGTAGGTAGAAAGCCTGAAAATGGTTGATTTTTGAGTCTCATCTGAGTTAGGTTTCGTTCGTCTCCGCCCTGAGCCCCTCCTACCAGACGAGCACGCAAGTATTTTATCGTACTTGGTTCTGTTTCTCCCTTTCTGGGAGCCTCGCTCTCCCTCACCGCACAGCAGCCCTCCCCATCCCTCCCTTGTGGCCCCGCACATACCCCTGAGCCTCGGCTCTCGCTCTCCGCGGAGAGCCCTCGGCTCCACTCCCACGGCTGATCCTCGTGCCCTCCGGCCGGGCCCGGCCCCACCTCACCCTTCCCCTCCCTCTGGGGCACTGGGGAATCGAGTTCTGTCTTCCTTTTTTTGGGTTTAGCCGTGTAGGCACTTGTAGCCAATGCTGGAATAGCTATTTTACCTGGTGCACTCTTCGCCATTGCCGCTTGCTCTCCCCTTCTGCCGGCGGCACGGGAACGCGCATATGCAGTAGAACAGCCAATAGAAACGCAGTGGTCTGAGCTGACCTTTGATTGGTTGATGCACATCGGCACGATACTGATTCTTTAGAGGCTGAACACAGAGCCATGGTGAGGTGCAGAAACCTATTGTTTGTCTCAGACCACTTGATTCACATTATGCTCAGAGGATATTTTAAAATTTCTACTCAATTATACCAAAACAATGTTGCCTACTGGAGCTTTAAGTTACCAGAGAAAAAAGTCAAGCACACATTAGCAGGTGTTAGGCTAGCGGCCTGTCTCCGAAGTGGCAAAAAGTGTCGGAAAAACACTAATTGGTAATGTGAAACTGCTTTATTCTATGTGTTGGTTTAAATCACAGAGTCCGTTTGTTTTGGAGACCTCTGCTAATCATTCAGCTCCCACTAAAAACCTCCTGAACATTGAAGAAATTCTGATCGGGAGAAGTTATGCCACTAAACTCCTTTAATCTGACACACTGTTCCTTTAAAAGTCAATGTTGTGCTACAGTAAATGCCTTTATATTCCAATGCACAGCCTGAAATATTGAATTGTGTCTTAAATTGGCAGGTTTATACTAATCATAGCAAAAACAAGCAAACCAGTGCCAGACAAAGTGCCAATTAAATCAACTCATTATCAATAATTTACTTCTAATATCTATTCAAGTCTTTAATTTCACAAAACTATGTGAAACTGCGACAAAGTGCTTGCCAAGTTTTAGTCATGCTTTACTCCCATCTGCATAATGTTTGGTTAATACAGCTCTGTTCATCACACAAACATAGCCATCATCACATAACATTAAGACAAACGAATATTCAGGATTAATAATAAGGAAGAAAAAGCTATCTGGATGCACTCAGTTAACCGTGACTGAAGTCATGTTTTGATTCGCCAGAAATACTGTCACTTTTTTTTTTTTTTTTTAAATGGGAAACTAATGAGTGTTTGTGTATGTGTGTGTGCGTCTGGTATTAAGTGGTGATTGCCAGAGGCATCTCATTCCATTTCAGCCAAGCTAATCAAGTTCCTTCCCCTTATCTGCCATTGTCGCTCGCTGCGATTGTTGTTTTACGATGATTTTTGTTGACTGTGTGATTTGCTGTCTTCTCGCTTCAGGAGCTGCAAAGAATCCATCATGTTGACTGTTGTCCAACCGTATCCCGTGAGTAGATCAGCTTTTGCAAAATGCACCACAAGGACTGTATGTATCAGATACGTTTATCTAAATAGTGCTGAAATGAAATCCAGGGAAAGGATTGCTTAGTCTGTGTGTGTTGTTGCTCTGAATACATTTTGTATCCACTTGCTCTCTTTATCGACACTCCATTCATTCACTGTACAGGCTGCAATTGTAAAGAATGGATACTTACTACACTACTACAATAATTGAAACAAGAACATGATCATTATAGTATTATCTTCTCCATGCCAGAGATGTCACTGGCATTCCTCTGAATTCTCATAACCTTTCCTTTGAAAATACATTCTCCTCCAGTGTCTGCCCTTGATATCATATTTGGACAGGTGCAGATTTGTGGGTTGTACTGTACCTGCAATTTTCTCACAGTTGAAGCAGCCCTTGACTCCCCTCCAGGCCTCCGAAATTCCGTCCTGCATTTCAGGATGAAAGCTGCTGATATTCAGTGTTTCTCTTACTCTCAACAAATCCCATAAAAAGACGGGGCCAACAATGAGTTGATCCTCTCTGTGCTATAATACTCCATTGTTGTCCGAAAACTACATCAGCAAGCCACACCATGGCACTCAGTGACATGTTCTTCCACTGATCACACGATGAGTTTGCCCAGTTTTCGGCCATTGTCATTGTTTTGTCAAGTGCTGTTCACACGCCAGGTTGACTGACAGCAGTCGGCCAATGATGAGCTGTCGTTAAGCATCTGTTGCCCTAGTTTTTGCGGTGTGTCTCACACCATTGGACTAGTTGGCCCTTGTCAGCGGCTTTTCGGCTGATTCAGCATTTTGGTCTGGTTTCCCTTTTTGAATACAAACTACTGTCATCTGTGGGTATGGCTTATTTATTGTTTGTGTGGTTTCTATATGACTTTATGTGATAGTGCGTTTTCTATGTGAGCTACTGGATACAAGAACTTCCCCATGGGGATGAAAAAAGTATCTATATATCATCATAGGGTCACTTCTGGCTCCAAAAAACCAAGCTGGCGACAGTCGTAATGCTGAACTTGAGCCTTCAAAATAGGAGTCCACAAACCAATGGTTGATGTCATAGTAATGGCGTCCATTATTATACAATCTATGCTCCCACCCTGGCGTCGGACGTACATGCTAAGTTGGCTGTTGGCTGTAGATGTCGCAGTGGGTTCAAGCGCAATTTTTTGGCTGAGACATGGGCAACGTGAGGCGACCCAACAGTGAGCCTTAGCCGCCAAGTTCTTTGATGTCGGTTTGATGTGCATGGGCCTTGCGCCAACAGCATCCACCATACAGCACCCACTAGGGAGTCAAATGTGTGTCAATCCACTGCTCAAAATAGTCCCCAACATATGCAATATTTACTTCACTTATGGACCCTTTTTTAAGAAATTAAACCACCATGTATTTGAAGCCCATTTTTAAAGATTTATGTCTTCGATAGAAATAGTGTGTTTGAGCGTAAGAGACGAGGTAAGGTCGTCAGAAAGTGCTATACCCACTTCCTCCTCTGTAACCCATCCATCATCCTAGTAATACACCCATTTTTATCAACGACCACTATACCACTGACAAAGAGATTAACTAACACAATGCTGATTTGGGTGTTTTCATGGGATTTGTTGACATCAAGAAAACGTGACGTTATTGTGTTGATGTTTTATTGACTTTTTCAGATGTTACATGTAAAGCTAATGTGCTGGAAATCTGTCCTCTTCTTTTGTGCATGTGTTTATGCTTCTCTTTATCTCTCTCCCTCCCTCCATCTGTCTCTTTCTTCCCCTGTCCCTCCTCTTCCACTCCCTGTCTCTCTTTTTGGATGTTTGCCTCTTAGTCCCCTAAGTCGGCGTTCATCAGTGCAGCCAAAAAAGCCATGCTCAAGTCCAATCCGGTCAAAGTGCGCTTTGCAGAGGAGGTCATTATAAACGGCCAGGTTCCAGTCAGTTCTACCACACACACACAAACACATACACACACACTTGTGTATGACCTATATAAGCAATGCCAGATGGTTACCACATAAGACAGACAGTGCATTGAATGCCAAATAGATAAGACAATCACAAAAATGTATTGTGATGTGCCACTTTTATGGAATCATTTCACGTATTAAACCTCACCTGTCTTGTGTTGAAGGGACCTCATGTGCACAGCATGAAAAGACTGATCGTATTCTTTCTTTGCAGAACCCGGTGAAGGACAACTCTCTTCTGTTCATGCCAAATGTCCTGAAGGTCTACCTGGAGAATGGGCAGACAAAGTCTTTTCGCTTCGACAGCAGTACCTCTATCAAGGTGTGTGTTTGTGGGTGTGTGTGTGCACGCCCCACACCTTGAGGCACACTCGCCAAAATTAGCAGTCTCTGCAGCATCTATAATTACAAAGGGAGGAATTCATTTAGAGTGCAAATTAGTGTGTCTTGGTGCACACACACACACACACACACACACACACACACACACACACACACACACATGCAGACAGATCATGAAATTCAATCACTGTTTGAGTTCCATTTGTTTGAGCAACTCATTTATTCAGGTAAGGTGGCAAAGAGCATATTGAAATTTTTTTGACTTGTGATCCACTGTGGCTCCCAGCTTGTACTTAAAGAAGCAAAAGTGCTGAGTCACTCCTTTTCTCTGCGTCACCGGGAATACTGTGATGCTATCTTGATTAATCATATTCATTTTATCCTCTTAACCTCCATCGGGACCTGAACTCTTCCATAGGTTGTTTAAAAATGACCTGTGTCAGTATTAAATACATGCTATCATCGTAATTTTGCTCATAATGTTAATTTAAATCCCACACCAGTATTGTTTAAAATGCATTAAGTTTATTGCCAAACTTGCTAGTAAGCTAGCTGGCTAAGCTACGTAGCTATAGCAACAGTTATGTGCAGCTACAGTGATGTTAGCTTGTCGGCTAATGTTAGCTAGCTATAAAGAAGGGTAGTTTTACTGTTCCCCACATTTTCATGGACAAAATTTCAAAACTTTTCCATGACTTTTCAAGAGCCCATACATTTTTCATTCTTGCCATACATGTGTTTTTCTAACATATCAGATTCAAACTGTATTCAAACATAATTTAAGCTAGCTGGCATACATGAAGGGAGAGGTGGAACATGGGGGACAAGAAAAAATGTACACACATCAAAAATAAAATTTGCCGTTATGTTACATCACTGAAAGGTTATCCATAAAAGATTAGTGTAACAACTTCATTACACAGAACTACCGTATTTACATGGCTTTTCCAGGCCTGGAAAATGTGGTTGTGAAATTCCATGGCCTTTCCAGGTTTTCCAAGACAGTGGGAACCCTGTAAGTTGAATCCAGTAGCAGATACTCTTACATAACCCTTAACTAAATTGTATTAATCACTGTCAAATAGAGTGTGCCAGGGCTAACGTCAAAACCCGGAAGTTTAGCATCGCGCTGGTTCCCAGAAGAGAAAGTGAATGTGATTTTTGCCATGCATTTTGGATTATGTCAGAAAATAAGCTCTGTGGCTAACACAAGTTTATGATACTTACAGGTTTTGTTCAGCGAGATAATCTTCACATATGAACACCTTTCATACCGCATTTGAAGCTTAAATGCGATCGCCAGAAGTAAAAAGCTAACGTTAAGCTTTAACGGACTACATGACTACTCCACAGTCGCATGACTCTTTACGTCACCGCCACTAAGCTTTCAACTGATTTCGTCCGCTTTATTTTAAAAACATTGTATAATGGGGGAATCGGACTGTTTAAGTTAAATAAGAAGCTGTAATGGCGGACTGCCAGCACTCTCGCCTGTTCGGGGGTAATGACGTTTAATGTCCCCGACAGGGTTTGTAGTCGTATTGAGCAACTTGTTAGCAACCGCCTTTTTTATGACACGTAAAAGCTTCAGAATTCACAAGTAGGGTATTTACTGACATGTTTTATGTCGTAGAACAAAACCTGAAACTCGCTTAAGGTTTTGTTAACCACAGACCTTATTTGAGGCATTTTACCAAAATCCCATTCAAAAAACGTATTGACTTTTAGACAAGAGAACCGGAAGTGCTAAAAGCGCTAACGGAGTTCCGGGTTTACTGGCACACTCTATTATCAAACTTGAGTAATGCTACTAAGCTATCAAGGTAAGTTACGTAGCTATGGCAACTGTTATCCGTAACTACTGTAATGTTAGCTGGTAAGCTAATGTTAGCTAGCTTATAGCAGCAGATTCTTATTCACGTAACACTTGTCCTCTCATAGTCTGTCTGAAATAATGTATGGCAGTCGTGATACAAATGACAGTAGGATGTGGTTCACTATAAATAGACCTGCATAATGTTACCCAAGAAAATAAGTGAGAAGAAGAAAGATCCTTTTGAATTTATATAGAAAACAATGATAATTTTTTCTTACTTGTGAAAATTGGGCTATTGATAGGCTACATCATTTTCTTAAAAAGTAAAATATGTTAAGAGAAACATGACGAGGTTGGAATTATAATATTTATAATTCTGACAGATATACTGGAGAAGAAGAAACATTTATCGTATCTGAAAGTAAGTGACCGTCAGGCCTGCTGCGAGCAAAACACCTTGTTTACACCGTCATGTTTTGGCCTTGTGGCTATTATGTTTTACACCTGAGAAATAATCATTTAAATAGAAGGCATGTCGAAAATTACAAGGGTCGTCTGTCCTCCCACAGTCTTTTCACATTTCTACATTTTCATCTTTTGAGGTTTCTGTTCAAGGTTCCTGGTTTTGTTAGACCACGAAGAATTCAAATGGCAGGCACAGAATCTGTGTATAGCCTGCTGTGACCCGGCACAAAGACGTGCATGGCGCCCTTATGTATTACAAATAAGTTTCCACACTTATTTTAAGTAGATTCTGAGTATACTATACAGTGTTTTCAGAAGTGATTCAAAAGAAGTCACTGATACTGCGAACCTGATCTCCTCGGGCAGGTTGTTCCAAAGCTGAGGGGCCCTGATGGCAAAAGTAAATGCACATTTAGATTTAAGCCTCGACTTGAGCAAACAAAACGGCCCTACCTGAGGATCTGAAGCAGCGAACGGACTCATATGGGGTCAACATTTGTGCTATGTGATCAGGAAAATCCAAATATCAATTCTAATATGAACAGGGAGCCAACAGAATGACGCCAGGATTGTGATGGCAATAAGAAAAACATACTGCTGATTGATTTACAAAGGAAACGGAGAAGCGTTAAAGAGCTTAACTAAATGACAGATGGTGCCGAGACAACTTGAAAAAGATTTTGGAGGACAAACAACACTGGGAAAATATTTTGCTTTGTATTAGTGACATTAGATTGGCCATCGCACTCCAGATTTGCAGTTTGATTGACTGATTGATGTTCGCCCAGGACTGAAAAGTACACTGCTTTCTTGGGTATTAACTGCAAAAGGAATGAACAAAAAATAATGAAGGGATGTTTCAATACAGGACGTGATCCTGACTCTGCAAGAGAAGCTGTCAATCAAATGCATCGAGCACTTCTCCCTGGTGCTGGAGCACAGGACAGAGGGATCTGGAAGCAAACTGCTTCTCCTGCACGAACAGGAGATGCTTACTCAGGTAGGAGATGTTTCCTCCTCGTTCACTTTTTCTGTCTCATTCGAGTCACACACACAAACACACACACACACACACACACATTCCTGCTCAGTATTCAAGCAGCATTTGGACCCCAGTGTCATTTATCAGCAATGGCACAGCAGGGGCGACAGCTCACATTACACCTACCCACACACACACGCACACACACACACAAATGCACAAACACCCACAGTGCCCGCTACATTCTAATGAGGTTGCAGGATCACAAGAGGACATTTTTAATATTCATACCACACAGTTCAGATGTGAAAATCTACACGTGGCACACAATGGCAGTTTAAGAGTCCTTGACACACTCGATAAAACACACACCACACTGCAACACAGCTGAGTGTCAATCCTAGTGACAGATACACAGATGTATGTGAGAGGGCTGGTAGTCCTTGGAATAGAAAATACACTCCCTCACTCACTCTCCCTACATTTGCATGTTAAATAATTTATCAAATATGATCAATATTTAAAAGACGATGCTGGTCTGGCGGTTTTGTCTTGAATAAGGAATGGACTCAAATGCAAAGACAACCACCGCAGGGCTACTGCTGCGATTACGCAACCGTGTATTTAGGTTGTAAAGTGGTTGTGATAACACTTATATGGCACTGGTGTTAATGCTGCTGCTGCGACTGCATCTGATCACTGGCAGCGGAGTTTAAGTCGTACATAGTTTATACTCGTACTTTCATACATACAAAGGCAAATATCGTACCTTTTACCTCACAGTGTTTGTTTGAGAGCGATTGCGAACTACACGTACCATTCTGATACACAAACTAGGTGCAGACAACTTCTACGACCGTCCATCTATCTCCTCTCTCTTCCTCCCATCATGCCTCCTTCCTCCGACCCCCAGGTGACCCAGAGGCCTGGCTGTGACAAGATGAAGTGTTTCTTTCGGATCAGCTTCGTGCCCCGGGACCCTGTGGAGCTGCTTCGGAGAGACGCCGTGGCGTTTGAATACCTCTATGTACAGGTGAGCAAAATCCTCAGTCCTAGAAGTGATTCTGTAAAATTGTTTGTCGACTTTGAGAGGGATAATTAACAAAGTCACAGTTCAGAGACGGTTGAGGCGAAATCCTCATTTGCAAATAAAGTCCTCAAATAAGCCAACTCTTGTATAAACTACTTGTCTCTGAAATAATAAATTGCTTCCCCATAGGATTCCTTTGATAATTAGTCAAGTGAAACAGCCTGAGAGAAGGAAAGCTAATCATCTTTTCTTGTCAGAGTTCACCGTTTTGTGCTTCCGAGTCCTTCATCAGGGACTGGAAACTGTATCCCTTTGAAGGAAGCTCGAGCCACAAAGGTTGAACTCGTATCAGCTCAGCAGGGATGTGCTGCTGCTGCTTGGATTTGCTCGACGGAGAGACAGAATGCACTTCACAAGCCCAAAAACTCGACTTTGGGATTCTTATGTAACTTCCCCCTCTGCCTGCAGAGTTGCAACGACGTCGTCTTGGAGCGGTTCGGCCCGGAGCTGAAGTACGACGCGGCGCTGCGATTGGCTGCTCTGCAGATGTACATTCTCACCATGACAACCAGGCAGAGCCAGAAGGTCTCTCTGAAGTACATCCAGTAAGTTTTATGTGTAAATGGAACTGTGGGTATGTTTTTACGCTACCAACATGATCTGTAATGTTTAACTGCTGTACAGCCTGGAGCTGCTCCATCAATAATGAATGATAGACGACTTAGTTTAGGTTTTCAGGGATTCGTTGTCCCTTTTTCCCGTCTTGGTTGGAGACATTTTCTGCAACACAAAGTTGTCTGGCCTCTGAGCATTGGACCTCATGTAAAAACCACTCATACAAACAGATTTGTTTTCAAGTAACACAGTGATTTAAAAGAATTTGTGGCATTCACCAAAGTTCTTGGTCCAGAACCTTTGTACAAGTCGCAAACATGCTGTTGGGAACATTCTCTCACGTACTGTAAACAAGGTCTTATTAAGGGATCGCTGTCTACAGAGAAAGCTCCCATCCTGAGAGGCAATTCAGTTTTCAGTTCTGTCACTGACAGCTTGTTTGAGAGTCCAATTTCTAGCTTTTCACTGCAAGTATTGTGACTTTGTGCCGAAATCAATCTTCTCCTGACAGAAAGGAGTGGGGTCTGCCGCTGTTCCTGCCTCCCGTCGTGCTGTCCAGCATGAAGGAGAAAAACATCAAGAAAGCTCTGACACACATCCTCAAAACCAACCAGAACCTCGTGCCTCCGGGGAAAAAAGTAAGCAGCTCCCTTTGTCTTTCTCTGCCCTTGTTAATAAACTTCTGACACACACACATGCGCACAAACACAGTGTCTCTGTTTCTGATGCAGCATCCTAAAATAGCATGCCATGCTCAACCTTGTAGAGGTTCTCACCCTTGTCAACCTAAGACCCTTTGCGGAGCCAGACTTTGAATGCTAATGTGAACACAGAGCTAAATTCATTGTCAAACTCTGTGCATAATAAGATATTCATATTCACACACACACATGTCTCGGTCAGGGGCCGCTGAACTTTTGAGTTCTTTGTGAAAGTGTTTTAATGATACAGGCAGCTGCTGGTCTGTTTATTCTGTGACAGCCAGATTTACTTGTACTGACATGAATAAATAAGCAGCTTGCCACAACAAAATTAACTCGTGCAGCAGTTTCAACTTAAAGGGTAACTTTGGTTATTTTTTAACCTGGACCTTATCTTTCCATGTGTCTGTGAGTTACAGCATAGCACTAGGTGGCACGTTACTTAATTGCGATAAACACTGGCCCCGTAGTTTATTTTGAGGCGATCCCACACACACCATCACACTGCCATAAATATTCAAAAGAGCACCAAATATGTATTAATCCTGGCTAATCCCCGCTTCTAAGAAGTCAGGAAAGTTAGGAAATTACTTTTCCTTTTTTAAAATGACACTATATATTTTTGACCCATTTTTAAAGATTGAGATCTTCACTAGTGATGAATGAGCTCGGGGCTGAGTGCCACAGACAGGGCAGGGACGAAGGGAAGTACTGGGATAAAAACACATTGCTGGCTTTTCCTCTTTTTATGGAATTTATTACAATAGAAAAGAAATGTAGAATAACGAGTTGCCCAATCACTGGGCAATCTAGGTCGGGTATGACTCTAAATTCACTGACATTCACTGAAGTTTATTCGGTAACACTTTACTTGAAGGCATCTACATAAGAGTGACATGACACTGTCATAACTATGACATGACACGATCATGAACATGTCATGAACATTATGTACATGTCATAAACGTTTATGACTGCTGTCATTAAGTGTCATTCAGTTATTGTAATGACAAGTTGACATTGTTTGGGTTGTCTTGATTATGACAACTTGACATTAATGAAAGTGACATTACCAGAAGTTGTCTTTGTCATAACAAGCTGACATTAACTAGGATGACATTACCAGAAGTTGTCTTTGTCATGACAAGTTGACATTAACTTTGTTTGGGATGTCCTTATTATGACAACTTGACATTAACTAGGATGGCATTACCAGAAGATGTCTTTGTCATAACAATAATAATCATTATGTCTACTTGTCATAAACACAAAAAGAGGTGCATTTCTTGTCAATGTCAAGTTGTTATGACAAAGACAACTTCTGGTAATGTCACTTTCATTAATGTCAAGTTGCCATGACAAAGACAACTTCTGGTAATGTCACTTTGATTAATATCAAGTTGTCATAATAAGGACATCCCAAACAAATGTAATGTCAAGTTGCCATGACAAAGACAACTTCTGGTAATGTCACTCAACTTGTCATGACAAAGACAACTTCTGGTAATGTCACTTTGATTAATGTCAAGTTGTCATAATCAAGACAACACAAACAATGTCAACTTGTCATTACAAAAACCGAATGACACTTAATGACAGCAGTCATGAACGTTTATGACATGTACATAATCTTTATAACAGGTCCATGACCGTGTCATGTCATAGTTATGACACTGTCGTGTCACTCTTATGTAGATACCTTCAAGTCAAGTGTTACCGTTTATTCTTTATTTCCTCCAATATACCATCATCATATGACAAAAATCACAGATATACTGCTAGTCTTAGCTTACTAATTATTTTGGGATGTATAATGCTGCTGAATGCACGCTGTGTACATAACAAGCCCAATAGCTGAATCAACCTATTAGTGTTATCGTCTTAATTTGAAGTTTCTAGGATGCCCACGAATGAACACCAGGTAAATAGCATTGTTAGCTATGGACACCTGGGTGCAAATAGCATCTGCCCACCCCTTATAAATGTGCTTAAGTTGCCACCAATTCTCTGAAGACACTAATACTTTCACTGTAACTGCATATAGCTATTAGCGCTGATTTTTGTTAGTTGGACTGTGTTTGCAATGAGATTCATTTGTGTAGAAAGGGGCCAATTTTGTGCCAAATGTAAACATATCACCCTTTAATACATGCAAATAGCAGAGGAGTACCTGGGACGCGGTTTGCTTGACAACAAGGTTATAGGACTGATGCATTTCACTCCTTGTGGGTGCTTTGAGAATGACTTGGCTTCGTTTTGTCATAATCTTGTCCTTTAGTTTTACGTGTCATAGTTAACACATAATAATAAGGTCAAAGTGTAACACCCACCAGAGTGTGCACCATATGGATGAATCAGATTTGACTTCTTTATGTCTGCCGGTGTAACAGCACCACTTCTCAACCCAAACCAGTAGATGTTAAGATGTTAAATCAATATTAAGGGCTCATGAGAGGATGTTCATACATGTCAGGTTCCTCTGCGGCTGGTTGAAGAATTTACATGTTTAAAAGTGTGACAGAAAAATAAAATGATGCATTTATTCTGAAGATGATTTACAAGGTTTGCAGTCTCCAAGCCATTAAGCATTCACTCATGCCCAACGTTTAGGCAACATCACTCATCAGCAGGCAAATTAGCATTGCTTTACACCCAACTTAATCTACCTAACACAGCTTCATGTAGTGGCTGAAGGAATATACTACATGTTAAACTCACCTTAACTCTATATTTGTGTATATTTGTGTTTATAAAATGTCAGTCATACTAGAGGGTTATTGATCTTTTCCCTCCAGTCCCAAGCAGTGTGATGTGCTGGCTAATCATTTGCATTCACAGTGGCGGTTGATATCCACTCTGCTCATTAGGGAGAAATACGGCCAAGCAACACCAACAAACTGACATGCAATTTGAAACACTGACGCTTCAATTAGCTTTCTTATTACGGCCTTGAAGTTATCACTCAGCCCCTCACTGAAAGAGGCTGCTCGCTCAGTTTTGAGGAAAGGCGATGGTTAAGACAGAGCAAAGATTTCATATAAACCAAATTATTTTTAATAGAGATGTCTGGCAAGGTCAGACAGCTAATTAGCCTTCCGTGTCTGAGACTGATGATATTCTTGAATTTAGATGCAACATCAGAAAAACATGAGTATTGTTAAGTGGTTATAAAAGCAGCTTGGTATTTGGCTTGGCGTTTGCATTACAAATGTCTTGCCTTCCCTGAGCAAAACCCAATCACCAAAACAAAATGTTGGCATTTAGATCCTTGCAAACAACTCATATGTTGCGTTTGTACATGTCATGTGGCGAATATGTTAAAACAATTCAATTATTAATTTCATGTTGTGACAATGCTGCGGTAATGTATGGTTAGGTTTAGGCATAAACACTTGGTCAGGGCTAGGAAAACATGTTTTGTCCTAAAATTCCCAAATTATCGTCGATTGGTTGCTACAATCACAGCTTAACATGTCCCAAACTACCATTAAAAACCCCCCACTTTTGTCGCTATAATCACAGCTGGACATGTTCGGAACTATCATTAAAAAAAACCTGCTTTTGTCGCTACAGTCACAATTGGACATATCCTAAGAAGTTGTTTAAAAAAACACCCACTTTTGGCGCTGTTACCATAGCTGAACATGTCCTAAACTGTGGTAAAAAATACACCTGCTTTTGTCGCTACGAACATGGCTGGACATGTCCTGAACTTGTTAAAAAAAACACTTGCTTTTGTAGCTACGAACACAGCTGGACCTACTCCAAACTCTGATTAAAAAACACCTGCTTTTGTCGCTGCAGTTACAGCTGGACATGTCCTAAACTGTTGTTAAATAAACACCCGCTTTTGTCGCTACAGTTACAGCTGGACATGTCCTAAACAGTTAATAGAAAAACACCCGCTTTTGTCGCTACAGTTACAGCTGGACATGTCCTAAACTGTTGTTAAATAAACACCCGCTTTTGTCGCTACAGTTACAGCTGGACATGTCCTAAACAGTTAATAGAAAAACACCCGCTTTTGTCGCTACAGTTACAGCTGGACATGTCCTAAACAGTTAATAGAAAAACACCCGCTTTTGTCGATACAGTTACAGCTGGACATGTCCTAAACTGTTGTTAAAAAACACCCGCTTTTGTCGCTGCAGTTACAGCTGGACATGTCCTAAACAGTTAATAGAAAAACACCCGCTTTTGTCGATACAGTTACAGCTGGACATGTCCTAAACTGTTGTTAAAAAACACCCGCTTTTGTCGCTACAGTTACAGCTGGACATGTCCTAAACTGTTATTAGAAAAACAACTGCTTTTGTCGATACAGTTACAGCTGGACATGTCCTAAACAGTTAATAGAAAAACACCCGCTTTTGTCGATACAGTTACAGCTGGACATGTCCTAAACTGTTGTTAAAAAACACCCGCTTTTGTCGCTGCAGTTACAGCTGGACATGTCCTAAACAGTTAATAGAAAAACACCCGCTTTTGTCGATACAGTTACAGCTGGACATGTCCTAAACTGTTGTTAAAAAACACCCGCTTTTGTCGCTACAGTTACAGCTGGACATGTCCTAAACTGTTATTAGAAAAACACCTGCTTTTGTCGCTACAGTTACAGCTGGACATGTCCTAAACTGTTGTGAGAAAAACACCCGCTTTTGTCGCTACAGTTACAGCTGGACATGTCCTAAACTGTTATTAGAAAAACACCCGCTTTTGTCGCTACAGTTACAGCTGGACATGTCCTAAACTGTTGTTAAAAAACACCCGCTTTTGTCGCTACAGTTACAGCTGGACATGTCCTAAACTGTTATTAGAAAAACACCTGCTTTTGTCGCTACAGTTACAGCTGGACATGTCCTAAACAGTTAATAGAAAAACACCCGCTTTTGTCGATACAGTTACAGCTGGACATGTCCTAAACTGTTGTTAAAAAACACCCGCTTTTGTCGCTGCAGTTACAGCTAGACATGTCCTAAACAGTTAATAGAAAAACACCCGCTTTTGTCGATACAGTTACAGCTGGACATGTCCTAAACTGTTGTTAAAAAACACCCGCTTTTGTCGCTACAGTTACAGCTGGACATGTCCTAAACTGTTATTAGAAAAACACCTGCTTTTGTCGCTACAGTTACAGCTGGACATGTCCTAAACTGTTGTGAGAAAAACACCCGCTTTTGTCGCTACAGTTACAGCTGGACATGTCCTAAACTGTTATTAGAAAAACACCCGCTTTTGTCGCTACAGTTACAGCTGGACATGTCCTAAACTGTTGTTAGAAAAACACCCGCTTTTGTCGCTACAGTCACAGCTGGACATGTCCTAAACAGTTATTAGAAAAACACCCGCTTTTGTCGCTATAGTTACAGCTGGACATGTCCTAAACTGTTATTAGAAAAACACCCGCTTTTGTCGCTACAGTTGCAGCTGGACATGTCCTAAACTGTTGTCAAAAAACACCCACTTTTGTCGTTATGACCACAGCTGGACATGTCCCAAACTGCTGTTAAATAAACACCCGCTTTTGTCACTAGAAACAAGGCTGGACATATCCTGACCTCTCGTTAAAACACACCTGCTTTTGTTGGTCTGCTGCTGGCTGCTACTTGGTAGAAAAAACACTTGGTTAGGTTTAGGAAAGCAAAATGTTTTGGTTGTTTGGCCACAAACTTGGCTGGACATGTTCCCAACTGTCGTTAAAAAACACCTGCTTTCATATATATATATATATATATATATATATATATATATATATATATATATATATATATATATATATATATATATATATATGCGTGTGTGTGTGTGTGTGTGTGTGTGTGTGTCATTGCAGTTTAAGCATCAGTACTTTGCAAAAATGCTCATTTAGTACATTCAGGTTTGAAATTTGAAAATCCCATTGACCCTTAATGGCTGGAGAGGCACACATCCAGAGAAGCAAGCCATAAAGAGTACTGCAGTGGAGCAGCGCTTTGGATTTTGATCAGATTTAAATGACATGATGGGATATAATAGAAAACCAGTGGTCCAGATCAGAATGGCTTGAGGGTACTTTACATCCTGACATTAGAAGACAAATGCGCCTGCCTAGGTTGAAGTGATTTGGTTGTGGATGCTTACTAATGTACTGCATTTCTCTCTGTGCAGCTGACTGCTTTGCAGGCCAAGGTGCATTACCTGAGGTACCTCAGCGAACTCAGACTCTATGGAGGGAGGGAGTTCAAATCAATACTTTTGGTAAGGCCATTAGCTCCAGACAAGATTTATAAAAGTTTGAGAACAAACTTGGTGTGCATCTCTGTCAGTGTTAATATCTTAACTTTTAACTGTCAAATGTATACACACTTCTTTCTGTAGCAAGGGGAGAAACAGACGGAGGTGACGTTGTTAGTGGGTCCACGTTATGGCATCAGTCATGTCATCAACACCCGGACCAACCTAGTGGCCCTACTGGCCGACTTCAGCCACGTCAACCGCATCGAGATCCTCACTGAGGATGAAACCAATGTGCGACTGGAGCTGCATGTTTTGGACGTCAGGGTGAGCACAGCTTTGTCTGAAAACAGAAGTACCAGCAAACATTGTTTCACCTGACACAAATGATAGCATCTTATGTTTTTCATTTCCTTTCCTTTTCTTCCCTCCTTCCACGCACCCCTTTTTCCTTTCACTCTTTTTTTCACAGCCCATCACACTGATCATGGAGTCCAGTGATGCAATGAACCTGGCCTGTCTAACAGCAGGCTACTACCGCCTCCTAGTGGACTCCAGGAGATCTATCTTCAGCATGCCCTACTGCAATAACACAGGAGGGGATGACACAAGTGAGTTGTGCATTTGCTACTCATTTGTACAAAAATGCAATTTCAAGAAGTCGTTCACCGTTCAAAATTTACACTTAGTCTTTAAATCGTTTCCTATAACAAGTGAAAGGATTTGCATTAGGGTGAGTTAATGTGTTTTCCAGCACAGCTTTAATTGTGTCGTTAAAGTCATAGAAACAAGTGGCTAGATCTGCGTCCTGGCAGAAACACTCACACTATAAAACTAGGAGAAAAAGACCCAAGGCTTAAAAATTGATGCTTTACAGTGCAGCATAAATCCCGAAAAGTCTCGGAGTAGGGGCACTCATAAAGTCGAGTGAAGAGGAGGCAGCCACTTTAAACTTTAATCAACATGAAACATAAAACACATAAAATAATAAGACCTTGTATTATTGCTGTCTGCAGGCCAGGATCGAGTCCTGGAGTGGCCGTACAGCACATCTTTGGGGGACAACGAAGAGCCGTCGCCCAGCCAGGGAGAGGTCTACAACAGGGACTCTGAGTATTCAGACAATGGGCAGAGAGAAAACAGCATCTCTCCTTACTTCCATGAACCCCAAAACCCAGAAAGAGACGCTGGGACACGGAGAAGCCCACTGCCCCCGCCTCTTCCACCCGCCACCAGACACAAACCTCAAGACTCACCTCGGAGCGCCAAAGTGTCATTTATTTTTGGGGGGGACCCACCCTTGAACAAGCCTAAGAACTTAGGCTATGAAAGACTGTTAGAGAGCCCTGAGGTGCCCGAGCACAGGCCGCCCTACTTGCACAACAACACAGACTTCCGGTCACAGGACAGGGTGCCATTTCAGTTCAGTGGACTGACGCATGTCTATAGCAACATTATAACTGAGGAAGGCGGCGAGGAGCCGCTGCTGCGGGATCTGTTTTATCGCGACACGACGGATGACGCAGAGGACGATGACGATGCTTCCTGTGAAGAGGACTCCACAGGAGGGACGCCAGTGAGTGATGACAGAGGTGGTGGAAACGGAAACTGTGGCAACCAAGAAGGAGGGTTAGCCACGGCGGCCGGGAAAGCCTCCTTCCTCACACTTTCCGGTTCTACCGATGACATCATCGACCTCACGTCGCTGCCTCCTCCTGAGGGAGACGACGGCGTGGACGAGGATGAAGACGACACACTGCTGCAGACACTCAACCTTGCGATCGCTGCTCCACCTCCAGGCTTTCGGGACAGTTCAGATGAGGACGCAGCACCTGAAGGAAGGCCGCTAAGCACACGGGAAAACGATGACATCCCAGTGTCATTAATTGATGCCATCCCAACACACGGGGAGGGAGAAGGGAGCAGGGGAGGGGAGAGAAGACTGGAGAGTGCGGTCATGAATACGCTACAGGCACTGGAGGCTCTGTCTGTCTCTGAGCAGAGGCCTCCACCGCCACCACCTGGCACTAACAATCCAGGTCTGTTGAACACTAATGCAGGCACAGAAATGTCTCATTATCATCATTTATATCTTTGTTTAGCATAAGTTTTCAGACCTTTTTTTACTTTTTATTTATGATATTTCTATCAGAAAAGTTAAACATTATTGGGTTGTAACCATTTGCTCTTTTTGTGGTTGTATTTTGCATGTTCTCTCCAACATTTATCTTTAATTTTCGATGACCTCTTGCCTGTTTTAAGCTAGCAAATGCACAAAACACGTCCGGGACAGCAGAAAAGAAACTATTTGTGTATAATGCGTTCTCAACTAGCCCTTTCTAAGTCCCGCCCCTTTTACTCTGTGCTCCAATAACAGTCGAGCAGGCTTGGAACCCAAGAGAACCTCAGCCACCTTTCCTCTTTTCTATGAAACATAGAAATGGAATGTGCTAGGCTCATCTATGTTGAAAAGAAAACAACGTTTTGAAAGATGGTTATACACAGTACACATCTTTAGGTAGCCAATGTTAGCAAAACACTAGCTAGCAATGTAATGTATAGCTAGGAGCCAGGATTGCTTCCTCTGTATTTTTGGGGTAACTTTAAAGGGATTTGGAAACGGACACATAGGTTGGTTGCTGACATATTTTAGCATACATTATTCTATCATCAGTTACTATTGGGGGCAGAACTTAGGAAGGGTCAATTGCAAATATGGTCATAGTTAATATTATAATATTAAATACAGTACACATTTAACAGCAGCTAGCTTCATTAGCTTCATGACTCATGTTTAACTTTCTATCTCTTATCTTCTAGGTGTTTACACTTCCCGAGGCTTTAGCCCAGAGTCGTCCTCAGATTCTGGCAATGAGACCAACTCCTCAGAGATGACAGAAATCTCTGAATTGGCGGCTACTCACAGACTCAACGAGAGCCACATGCGTCTCCTGGTGGCCACGAGGGAGGGGTACCAACCTTTACTTGAGGAGAAAACAGAATTCCCTGTCTCACCCAGCACGGTAGGAACAATACAGAAGAAACCCCGCAGTCCAACACGGCACCTTCAGCCTCCTGCAGTTCCTCCAAGACGGAGCCCTTTGTTGGATTCAGCGTCGTCAGGGCCGGACAGCCTGGCACCGAGGCCCCAGACTAACATCTCGTCCACCCTCCAGCGTCCAAGTTCCACCACACCAGGAGGCAAGCATCACAAAAAGTCTGCAGACTCCAGTGGGAAGTACAACACCTTCAGCACAAGGGAAGGGCATCGAGGGGAGGGTGGTGGGATCCGCAGCCATCTGGAGTTGGACCAGCGCACTTCATTCTGTGAGCGAGGGGAGATTCAAAGAAGACAGAATTCTGTTTTGGCAGAAAATTCTGCAGCTGAGGGTGTTGGAACCAACAGCCTCCTCCGTGACCATCACAGAATCCTCCGCCCTCCTTCCACTACCTCTGATCGACTGTTAGATACTGTTAACTTGGGAGACTGCGGCGCAGACAACGGAGCTGCGGCTGTAGAGCAAGATGAACATCTAGTTGTGGCATCATTGCTGTCCCCAACCAAAAAATCCAGATTAGGGGGGTCGGACCAGGGATCGGACGTACAAAACGACCATCAGCCGATTTCTAGACAGCAGAGTGTTGCACGTTTGTGTGAGTACCATCTAGCAAAAAGGATTTCAAACTTGCAAGGAGAAGCCCACAGTTCACTCCAGGGCTCTCTGTGCTCATCGCTGGATGCTGGTGGCAGCACGAACAGTAGTGCTTGCGCCACCCCAACCGACTCACCACTCGGCCCCAGTGCAGTTGAATCAAAACACCACCATTTGCAAAGGCACCCGCTTTCTAGTTCCTCCTCTTCATTACTCAGGGTGCTAAACTATGAAGATAGCAAACCCGGAATGTCTCGCGGCATCCCTAGCCAGAGCACTCAGGGAAAAGACCTCCACCCTCATGCGGACCCTGCCCTCCTTCGGAAAATGCTGCCCAACATTCATCCTCCTGCTGCAGGGGCTGAACAGGGCCGCCCCTCCTCAGCCACACCGTCTAAGCATAAAGAGACAACAGGTACTGGGAGCAAGAGACCCCACAATGATCTGCATGCTAAACAACAGGCCTCTTTTAAGGCGCTGAACCAGAAGGAAGGCAGTGAGGCCTACAGACAGCTGATTAACTATCTAACAGTCAGCCAGATGCATCAGGGAGGGAAACTGCACAGTGCAGGCATGGGAGGGGCGGTAAAAAAGGACACCAGGCGCTTTATCACTAGTAACCCTCAGCTTGTGGAAATGGTGAAGAATAGAGGGAACACCATCGCTCGCTGCCCATGTATGCCTTCATCCATGTCATCCCCATTCCTCAGCCCAAATTTAGTAACCCCTAATGCAACCGCCATGCAGATGGCAAATAAAAATCCCCAGTCGTACCATTCTGCCACACTTCCTGCCAAACTCAAGAGAAGTCCTGAAATGCAGGCTCAGAGAATGAATGACAACCTAGATTTCAGGCCAGCTTCCGCTGAGAGGAGAAGCTCCTTTTCTGGCCTGGAAAGTGAACTAGAGAGAAGTGGTATGGACCCAGAGCACTTCCTGTCACTGTATAAAAAAGAGGGCTCTGTCATTCGTGACGGGGGATTTGTTACAGGCGGAAACCGCGAGGGTGGCACTAACCGTCCCCCACCTCGCTCAAGAAGCCAACCTAGTAGCGGCACTGAGGACTGGTTCAGATCAGACCAGAGGGCAAAGCATGCAGTCCGTCAGTCTCCTCATTCTCGTCCTAACGATTCTCTTTGTTTCTCTGCTGCCTCCAGTGTGAGTGGTCAACGAGCAGACCCCAACACCATCTCACTAGGAAGGGGAGACCACCCTTCAGCTTTTGTCAGGCAGACATCCACTGGCACTAGGGCTTGCATTACATCTCCAACTCCCAACCCCCAATCTCCACCTCCTCCACCACCTCCCCCACCACCTCCTCCACCTCCTGTTTCTCTTGCCCTGCAAGCCAACACTAGCTCCAGCAACGCAGGATGCACACAGGACACCGTGCATTCACTCCAGTCCCGGCAGAACCACATTCAGGCCGTGACCCCGACCCTAGCACAGACAGATCCCTTCTGCAATAGCCTGCAACGGGGCCGGGAGCTAAAACGCAGCTCCAGCAACGTGACTGCCAGTTCTGGCAGTGTGGAGGTTTTGTTTGATAAGCCTACTCGGAGCCGGAGCCAGCAACCCTTGTCACCATCTGTGCCCCAGCAAGGTGAGACCAAAGTCCAGCGGAGGCCGACGAGGAAGCGGCTCTCCAAGAGCTACTCCCAAGGCTCCGTAACTTCCCACACGTGCTGGTCTACAGGTAATAGGATCGACAGTAGAAGGGCGTCTGTAGCGTTTCCATTGCAGAAAGATGCGAAACACATGAAGGGCTCTCAAAAACTGGATACCAGTCCCTGGAGATGCAACGGGCCTTTTAGCTACTGTTTCTTTAAACGTAAGAGTGAGGGAGAGGAAGATGATATTGAGTGGGAGAGGCCGAGGCGAAGCCGTGGTGGAAACGATGTTGATAATGGCGGTGCCGCTGCATCGGCCATATTGCCCTGTGGCTCAGCAGTGGATGTGGCTGGGGAGCAGCTGTATGGGGAGGTCCTCAATAACATGAGCTTCAGCGACCGTCTCGCACGCATCAATGCACTCAAGGACCGCATGTACTGCTTCCCTTCTGGCTTCATCGATGTCCGTCGTGACGCCAGCGAGCTCATCGCGCTGGTGAGATCCAGCGTAGGCCGCTACGATCGCGGAGCCCAGATGCCTCTCCAGGATGTATCCCAGTACAAGCAGCTCCTCTCTGTTGAGTCAAAAGAACTGGGCCGGGCGTGCCGGAGGATGGCACAGGCCCACAGTAGCCCTGAGGAGATGCTGCTCGCTGTGACGTGTAGCTTCCAGGTGCTGTGCTGTCTCTGCGAAGCTTGTATGTGTCTCGTGAGGGGGCTCGGCGCCTCGGCCTCGCACCAGCAGAGAGAGGTCGTGGCAAAGGTAGACGAGGTTGTTATGAACTATATCTGTTTGCTCAAAGCGGCTGAGGCTGCCACCGTGGGAGCACCAGGGGAGCACAGCGTGAAAGCCCTGGTCCGCCACTCCAGTACCATGTCGGCCATTGCTAACGCACTCACCCGCTCCCTTAAAACGCTGCTTAGCAAGTAGAGGCTACTCTTTACGCTTTATAGTGTGGCCTACGCAGTCAGTAGTCTGTCTTTAAGCATCTTTTTTATTTCTAGGTCAGCTGGAGAAGTCATTTATTTTTCATATAAGGTGTCAGTCTCCATATCAACATCAATAAAGTGTAAGACTTGACATTAAAGTACACAAAACTGAGTGTGATGCTGAAAGGCAGTCCTATCTGACTGCATTTGCTGTCTCTGGTGACAGTATTGTAATGTAAATTTACAAAGCCATACTGTCACAGACCTTTGTAATATGACATGTACCTAGTAGATACCCTTTTACCTGTGCATTATGTAACTTATTTAAAAAGAAATGTATATAATGTACATAAATATAATATATATTGCCGTAGCAGTTTCAAGAAGCCAAGAGTATTCAGCTTAACTTGCTCTGATATTGTACAGGGCTGGAGGGACTTCACTTTCAGTTCAATAAATACATTAAGTGCAGTTTTACAACATATATTTATAATTTATTCGTAGAAATGTACGTAAAAATGTGTCACTGTCAGTCCAGTGCTATCATTTCAGTCACATGATTTAACCTAATATCAGGTTGGATTTCTGGATGACTGTAAAAGTGTTTTTAAAATGCAGGTTTTTGTGTTTTTTTTTTTTTTTTTGCAGGATGAGAGGAATATTTGTTAGAAATGTTGGATATACAGGGACACCAGAATTGCACTGCATTCACCACTGCTTCGTAATCTAGCACATAGGTTATTTTCAGATAACTATATTAAGCAGTAAATAACAAACTATCCCCCTCAAAATAAAATGTATTAAACTATAATAATACATTTATATTAACAGTTTAGAAAGCATATAATTTATGACAAAATATGTCAGATCAAACACTGTGTTAATTATATCTAATATTATATCTTTTTTAATAGTTTTTGTGTTAATTATCAATTGTTTTCAATCAAGTTCTGTGCTTAAAGATTTATTATTCCACACTATGTATCAAGATGCAGGTGTGTCGCTTGAGAAGAAATTAAATTCCTGTTGTTTTTTTTTTTTTTTTTGTTTGTTTTATTTTGTTTTGTTTTTTTCCAATTATCCACCGACCTATTAAAAACATTTTACAGATATTTTTCTGTCTCTTGCTTTCAATTATTGACCATAACAGACGAAAAGCACTGGAGTGTTCTGAGCATTATTAATTTTAAAATAAAATTACAACAGCTTTTAATAACTTTAATAACTTTAATAAGTGTCTATGTACTTTTTGTTCTGTTGACTTGCTCGAAGGGTCGATGACAGCTGAAGGGCTTCGTTCAAGCCTCTCCGTGGCCTGTTGTGTCTCAACTCGGTCTCCCTAGTAAATATTATAGAGGTAAGTTGACATCACTGTAGTAGTCTGATAACCTAGAGCTGTGGACTGGAGTCACATATGCTCCAATCAGACTCGAGTCACAAATTTGATGACTTAAGACAAAATTGAAGAAGACTTGCACCTCGACTTGGACTTTTTATGGTTAAGTTCAGTCGCACTTGTTTTAACAAATAAATATGAATTTTAAAAAGCATTCTTGAATTGTAAATATAATATGATATTACTCTGTTGTTTAAACAGGCTTACCGTTGTTGAAGAGTGCTTTGTGACTTGACGTAGAACTTGAAAAATCAAAGTTAAGGACTTGTGACTTGAGTGCAAAGACTACCCAACTCTACGTCACTTCCTGTCTTTGGTTCGCTGGATAGTTCGTTTGCATTTCCCCACTGTAAGCCAACCACACCAGGGTTCGCTTGCAAGTGATCCGAGACCCCCAGTTTTCAAGCGGACCAGAGTTCGGAATGAGCTTTCAAACCACTCCAAACCAACCGAACTATCCATGGAAACGGACCAGGGATCATTTAAAGCAGACTAAATAGCTCCAGTGTGAATGCATCCTTACTTCTGACTAGCAAAACAATGACTTAGGCCCAATCCCATTTCTACCCCTTAAATTGTCCACTTGGTATTGAGTGCCCTCGTTTGCGAGATAACCCTTGATGAGGGAAGTGAGCAATATTAGCATAGAGATCTTTCCCTAAGAAATGAGACACCACTTCATGCAAGTTGGCGTGGCCGACGTGCAGGGATATGTCACGCGTAGTAGCGACACAATGAAAATGCCGGCTCCAGCACTTGTGTCGTGGCGTGTGCTATGTTTATTCTTCTCCGTCTGATGAATCAACGGAGAAGAAATGCTGAAAACAGGAGGCGCCTACAACGTCTTCTAGTAGATCGATTTTGTTCGAGTAAGTTGATTTGTTGAAATATTTTGACGCTGTGTTCAACCAAGTTGCTGATGAGTTTACGCTAGTCCAACCATCTGTTGTTTGTGTAGCCTACATTCTGATCATACAATAACAAATTGTTTTCCAAAACTTGCCGAAGTCGCTGACTTCATCTTCCACTTCGTTGAAAGTGTGGGTCGGGGCTCCCTTGGAATCGAGGGTGGGTTTTAAGTGTTGGAAACCACTTCCACTACCTCAATTCTGTTTTGGGACACCACTAGCCTAAACGTGGATGCGTACAACCAAGTGCAAGTGGGTATTTCTAGGGGAAGTGTGGGTATTGGGACAAGCCCTTTGTCTCACCTGTGACCTGTGGCATGATGTGTTGGTTTGCCTGAAATTGTCATATGTCAGTTCGTTTAAGTAGTATCAGTGATCGCGTGGAGTGAAAACAAATGTTTTTGGTAAAAAGGGGCCGATTTGAAAGTCAGCCATCACAGTTTGATCATCAGTTTAGCCACACAGGGAGTATGCAACAATGTTAGTCTATATTATGTCATATTTGTCAGATAGCCAATGTGAAGCCAACTAAAGTCAGTTTTTGTGTGTCCTGCATGTGTACTGGGGGGGGTGGGGGGGTCAACAGATTTGCCAACCCTACAATGTTGCCTCCATAGCTGCAGCCTTGGTCAGGACATAATGAATGAGAGAATAGTTGTATTTCATATATTAATGCTTCATATGCATTAAAATATATATATATATATATATATATATCCATGCCAGGTGACTGATTTAACTGGACATACAGAATGAAGACTGTCAACGTTTTAACACTACAATGCATAGTGAGCGGCCACGCGCAGCCATTCGTGTGTCCACGCGTGCACGAGCGTTTTTTCTCTCACGTGATCCCCACCCCAAACAGCAGAGCAGATGTGTGGGTGGAGGAAGTTGGAGGAAGCTGGCCGCCTCCTTTACATATTGGGCGCCTGTTCTTCACGTGCTGCGACGGTTACCAATCAGGTCCACGCATGCGGGAAGGCCCCGCCCGCGCGGCAACTCGTGTCGCGCGCTTGATCATCATCAGTGTTGTATTGGCGGTGAGGAGTCGACAAAAGTTGTAACCGTCCTGAACTCACACGACAGGCTTCACAACAGCGCGGGTTTTTGTAGTAGTGAGTTAAAGTAAAGTGCGTTTGTCGTGTGTGGCTTCACGGCTTTGAAGACGCTGTCGTGTTCACCAGTTACCGCCGTGGAGAAGTTGCTACCGGGCACCCCGTGGGGTTTAAAGTTCAGCTAACAGTAGCGTCACTAGCAGCGAGTTAGCCCCGCGTCTTCACATTAGTTTTGTCACAATGGCAGCTGTGTGCCAGCCACGACGAGCCCTGGTGGAAATACCTCCTCCGCAGCCCAAAATCGCAGGTAAGTTTGAGACACGTCAGCTTTTAATTGAAGCTACGAAACTTCTAAGTTGTGTCCATTGTGCTGCACGCGCCACTTTGCTATCAAGCTAGTGTTATCGCGCGCGCGCGCAGGATTAACAGTCGGTTAAATAATAATAATATGTGTTTAGAGTTATTTTAAAGTGGCCAGCTGCGCCTATTATCCAAAAATATGGCGGTGTATGCATTCATATTGAAGTGTATTATCACAGCAGACATTTTAACACGTCACAGGAGGGAAAACACAGGTGCATTTAATAAACATAAAAGGTGGCTGCGTTCCATTTAGTGCAGGTTTTGGTATTGTGCATGCTGGCTCAATGGGCAAACTTACAAGGACAAGAAATGGAACACAGCCATACTCAGTGTTATCAGTTTCACCTGTTTCCCACTAGGATAATGCAGAACTATATACACGAGCCACTGTCACTCATTTTTATTAATATATATATATTTTTACAGCTCGAATGAGGAGGTCCTATCTAGAAATTTTAAGCGCTCGTTTGGCTCCATCTCCATTTCCAAGAGGGAGAAAAGCAACCACACACACCAAGCGTGTGCACTCATGTAAGTACAAAATGATTCAACTGTCAATCCACCTGCGAAGCTGCTGTGTGGTTTGGTTTTGTGAGCTGTCAAATGGAAAAACTTGGACAGAAAATGTGGCTGGTGTGTTTTCAGTGTGCTGTCTTCTACCATTTTGTGTCCCTTAATGTTTGGGAATCTGACAAGGTACTCAGTCAGCGTCAGGTGATAGCAGATGTGTCCCAGAATGGCTGGAAATGCAACCTTCACAGTGATTGTTGAATCGTCCCTGCAGTTGTTTGCTCTGCTTTATTATTGTCCTAATTATATCCCGTTTTTTTTCCGCAGTGGACTTGTCCATTGGTGGGGTGTGGAGTGGGAGGATAGAGGAGCAGTGTGATAAGATGGACGAACCCCATACCCCTCTCTCCAAACAGCAGCTTGTGCAGCTAATCCGATCCCTCATCTTAGTCGAGCAGGTATCCATCCTGGCCCAAAAGAATATTTTTTGCAGAATTTTAGTAGCCAAGATGTAAAATAAAATATGCTGTGTTGCCTTCATTCTAGAGCCAAGAACCGAGGATCCTCGCATCCGACCTGAAGTCTCTCCAGGAAGACCTGCAGCTGAAGAAAGCAAATGTTTACCGGTCGATACCATACTCACGGCTCGGCTCCAACAGGGATGCTCACTGCTATAGAAAGGCATATCCTCACCTGGTGGCGTTCAAAGTGAGTATCAGTCATGTTTGGCCACGTTTGTATGAATGATGACCTGCGGATGTCATTTTACTTGTTTGCTGTCCAATTCTCATTTGCAGGGAAGTGATGTATTTAATTTTAGACTTATAAAAGGAGTTCTTGGCTCTTAAAGCACACCCTGCTATTCTTTTCACACTGAGCTTTTTGTCTCCATGAAGAGGATTTTTGTCACTGATATATTAAAAACTGCTCTGTATGTTACCTGGCTGCGAGTGGAGTGTTTGTGACAACCCTAAGCCGTTACCTTCTTATCCTCCCCCTCAGGTTTCGTGTCAGGAGTGGGGCCAAGTTCTTCTGAGGAACAAAGAGTGGGATGCCGTGTTGGAGCACACACTGATGGCGTGGCGCTACACCAGCGAGTTGCCGCAGTGGGATACGGCGAGCCATAACGCTCTCCGAGAACAGTGTTACAGCATCTTGGCAGCTCAGAGCCTCACTGCTCTGCAGCACTTACACCCCGGGCCCAACAGAGGACGCGAGCTGCTCAGAAGGTAACACATTAGCTGCTGGCATCTACATTCAGATCTTAAACGATGCATTGTTTACACTGATAGTGTGTCAACATGCACACTGATTATATATCAGATAAAGGAGATACTCAACAAGGAAATTATCATGTTAACAGGTCAGTTGGATACTAAGATTTGCTGAAGGCTTCCCACAATCCTCTGAACAGCCTGATCCTTAAGCAACAAAGGTCATCTCAGGTTCCTGGGGAAACCAGGCGACAGCAAACCTTGATTTATGCAAATGATTACCTTTTTTAAATCTGTGTTAAGCATTTATGAGCCATACAGGCTTAATCTGCGATATGCTTCATGTACTGTCGCCTCCCACGTTGAATTTGCTAACGTGCTGGCAGCCAATTTCCGACTTAAATATCCAGCTGAAGCAGTGCAGCATGGGCATCCTACTGGAGTCCTGTTTGTCACCTGTTGAATGTAAGTTCACACTGTTTTTTAGCCTTTTGCTGACACACACGCCCCTGGGCAACTTGGTCTCATTGCTTTGCTTGATGTTCCACTTTCTTTACCACCCAGGGGCCAGATGCATAAAAACGATTTCACTAATATAGCGCCCATGTGGAAATGGACTTTACAAAGTGTTCCACAATTCAGGATCAAATTGAACGACCATTAATAGGGAGACCATGGCCCAAATGTAGATAAACAGAATTATAAATGATGTTAAATAAAGTTTGTAATATGCCTTTGATATTTTAGAGAATGCTTTCTTCCTGTACACATGGTGTTTGTGCATATGCATTGTTTATACATCTGGCCTCACCTCTCACTGGGATGTAGGGTTGTCATGAGAACCAATACTTAGGTACCAAGTCGATGCCAACACGCAAAAAATACATTGGTACCTGTTTTTTTTTTTTTTTGTGTGTGTGTGTGTGTGTTTTTTGGCGCTGTAAGTACCGGATACAGGTTTGCCCTCAGTGGGCCATGTCGATTCCTGTTGGAACTGACATGGGCAGTATACACGCGTCACTTAGTGCCAAGGACGAGCACCTGTTCTCCATTGTCTTTGCTAGAAACAATGGCTTTTACAAGTGCTGCTGGAGCCACAGCACCTCGGCTTGTTGAAAAGTCAGGTAGTAGGAGTTGTGTGTGGAGAGGGACTCATTTACACCGCAAGCGATGCATTCGCGTAGCACTTGCGAACGGTCGCTGTTTACTCAGGTTTTCATTTTGGCGAGCATGTTAACAGGTTAGAGCAATTACACCGCATCTGTTCTACGAGCTGTTCGAGTCGCGCTGCTAGTGGACCACTATGAGGAAAAAAATGAGGCCTTAGAGTTAAAGTTGAAGTTTGAAACAGTTTTAATAAAGTAGTGAATTTAGAAATACATAAGTTCTGTTTTTTTATTTTTATCGTGGTATCGAATGAGTATCGAGAATTGTGGAAATTCACTGGCATTGGTATCGACTACTGAAATTCTGGTATCGTGACAAGCCTACTGGGATGCATTACATATGTTTGTGTATGATGCTTGTCAGTCATCTTATGAAATCTAGCAGCTAAAGGAAGATTCAGTGTTTGACATTAAAGTGATGGTTGTTAACATTCTGACATAGCTAGTAAAGTAAGCTTGCTAGCTACAAAGGTACTTCTGTCGGTGCCAACTACCTAGCCTCTTGATGAGCTAAGAAGCTGAGATGTTACCATATTCATCACTTTCTAACTGTAGACAGGTGTTTTAGTTGGATGTTTTGTTAATCAGTTAAAAAAAACTGAATGGATTGAATTGAGAAAGTATCCTGGTGAAAACTGTTCAACAGATGACTCTTGTGTTTCTCTCTCTAGGTTGAAAATGGCTCAGTTGCACAGCCAGTCGATTGTGCCCTGCATTCAGGAGCTGCAGAGGATTATGGGATGTGCTGATGACTCCTCTATGGACACAAAATAACAGGAGAAACACTATCGGACCAGCTGGCTACACCCTGGTGAACGGTGTGCTTCATTGATGGCCTTAATAATTTCTACGTGGTACAGGGCCAGAATCCTTGTACATGGTGGTGCTTGTTTGGAGAAACCATTACAGTATTCTTCCAAAGGTCAGGGTAGCAATGGAAAATGTGCCACATAGCACAGGTTTGAAAAGGTAATGACAACAAAATGCAATAAAACCTCTTATTTAATCACATTGCATTTTTATATGAACTGGAAAGCATTGTTAGTAGTGGAACATTTGTTGCACGGCACACCTCATGATGTATTTATTGTTGGTTGGTGTAAGGGTATGCTGATATTTTATCTAACAGCCTATTCCAAAAAATGTATTGCCTTTGGAGGAACATTGATGTGAGTGATGTCAATAAAATATTTGTATTGTTTTTTAGAACTTTGTATAGAATACCATGCATTGAGCAGTGTGAAATGGCCTTTGGTGTTGCTGTATAAGTGTGTGTGTGTGTGTGTGTGTGTGTGTGTGTGTGTGTCCTTGTTACCGTTTACAATACTTGAAACTGTGGCCTTCGCCGTCTCTGAATATAGTTGTGTTTATGTGTGTCTTGTTTATAGGGTGTTGTCCGTGTCACTGATTGCACTGTTGCTGTCTGTCCTGAAAACTTGAAAAATTTTGATAAAATAGACGCCTATTTCAATAAAGCTGTTACTTTGTACTATTGAAAATCTCCATCTGTTTTGTTCGGCCTCACTGTACCCTTGAATTCTGTATTCGGACATAAATATGAAACGTCTGCACTTTCCATAGAGTCAAATACAACTCCACAAAATATGTCCTTTATTTTTCATGAATGGGAACCACTTTCCACAGTATAGTTTTGTAGTTAGGTCTGAAATGGATTTGTAGCCTGGACATTGATTAGTAGGCTTGGCAAGTTGATTTGTAGAGTGTGGAGTTTGCAAAGCACCTTGATTTGAGACTGCAGCTTCTTAAAGATGGCCCATTGTACTAGATAATAGGATTAATCGATCAATGGATTGATCATTTGTCCACACTGGCTGTGTTGGAGCTCTGCTGCTGAAGTTACCACTTCACGCCACTAGGTGGAGCCCACGTCGCATCATTTTCCAGCACCCCATGTTCCTGTCATTAGTCAGGCTTGTGACTTCAATGGAGAAGCACTGTTAATACAACTGTGGAAACAGCTGTTGCCATGGCACTCTGTAGAATGAATATTAAATTAAACGCTATTTAGGGTTCAAGACAATGAATGGGAGGTGGAGGGGTGAGAAGTTGACGTGCACACATCCTGCTGTGCAATGTCATTGTCAGAAATGATGAAATAGCTGTAACCTTATTTTTGTACGCAAATAGGAACACAGTGACATAGCTGTCTTTAAGGGGTTTTGAGTTATGATAATATTACAATTTCTGTGTAGGAATGTACTGCAGTTTGTGTTTGTATTTGGTGCTGTTGTTGGTGCAGGATAAATACAAATATTTGTCCACAGGGTATTGCAAGTGGAACTTATGTATATTGCAACTATGGCAACTCAACATGTAACATGTAAATGTGGCCAACCTACTCAATTAGATATATGGTGTTAATTTGTAATTTGTAAAAATAGAGATTAAATTGGTTTGTCTGGTGGTGGTTCAGATTCCCACAGCCCACATACATTGACCTACTTCAGTCTTTCTTGAGAAAGAGAGAAACTGTCTCACTCTATCTATATATTTGTTGCCCATAATTACAGAACAAATAATACCACACAGTGTTTGTCTAAGCCAAATGGTGATAATGTCAAAGTTACCACTGTAAATCACTATAGTTACAGTCTAGATAGATAAACTAGATTTTTGGTAGTATTATTTAATGTTAATTACTGTTTTTTGACCTCTGTTTTACCATATGAAAGTTATTTTGCCGTAGAAATTTAGAATTACCAGGGCTTCACAATATAAGGAACTTAAACGATTTGTGCTAACATTGTTGAATATTGCGATAACGATATTACTGGCGATAATAATATATTAAAGTGTTCTCAGGGCGTAAATGTGCTCTCTATAGGGAAACACCCAAACACGTCATCATGTCACTCTGACCAATGGTGTAACTCCATCATTCATGCACATCAAATATCAGCAGATCTCAGCAGTAAACTGCTTTATCTTCTTTATCACTGCTCAGCCTGGTGGATAGATAAACCAACTGGTTTCCACACATGGTGTGTGGGGGCATCGCAACTCAGTGCCGCATTCACTATGCCGTTGCGGAGGATCTCATTTGAGCCACAGACCAGTCAAGGGCCTGGCAAGGTCTCAGCGGGGATCCTCCATGGATCTACCTGGGTCCCATCAAAGAGGAACTGAAAATTCGAGATGGCTGTATCTGTAACTCAACGATAAAAAAAAAAAAACGATACATGTTGCAGCCCTGATAATTACTGGGAAAACACTGTGAAAATTTTAAAAATGCACTACCAATAAGACCAAAGTTCAGTTACGAGTAAGTTACTATCCTGCCAGCTAGTTAAGCTATAGCTGTCAAGCACAAACTGGTGGAGGACTCGCAAAGCAGACTCACAGACTCAGATGAAAGTTCAGGGTCTTTAATCAGGCTCAGGTCGGTACATGGGTAGACAGTCACACAGGCAAAAGTATCCATTTCGACAGGCAAAAAGGGTGGTCAAAAGGCAGTAACAGTCAAAAACAAAGTCACAAGGAACACTAGGGAAATGCTGGAACTCTTACTCAAGACAGGGATTTAAATTAACTAAGACAAGGAAGACAATGAAACACAGGTGAAACACATTTAGGCGAGGCAAGCAGTCACAAAGGAGGGAAACTTGGCAGGACATGGAATCTGAAACTAGACGAGCAGTGGTTACCAAAATAAAACAGGAAATGCAAGGATGACAAACATAAATTTCGGTAGCTTGACGGGTCATGACAATAGCTGCCAAGACTAGCCATCGCTTCAGTGAAATGAACTCCATTATGTTTCCCAAGTTGTTATCCATAATTGCCTTTTTGTTTTGTATGGTAGTTTCAGTACTCTGGTTTGTCAGTATGTGAGAGATTGATGTACTGTTTTGAACTAACATGAAAGGACAGAAGACGAACTCAGAGAGACGTTGAATAAAGGTGGAGGTGTGTCAATAACCTCGTCATTATGGATGCGAGTTTCTTGGCAGACATCAACCCCAGATCGTTGCCGCAAGCGTGTATCAACAAAATGACCACGGGAGTCCGAGGTTTTGATAACTCTGCATACAAACAGGGATGGACGCAGCTCTAGCCCTTTGCCGAACCCATCAACTCTGGCAATGGTGTATACACTGCTTCTTACCCTCGTCGAATGTAACTAGACCCAATGATCATATCTTAGTTAGAATTTTTGTCTTGTCCTTTTTCTTCCTCTGAGATGTGGCTTGGATGACATTGGATGGCGCCTCTTTCAAGGTGCTTGGTAGCTCATTGTCTTTCTCCACTGTATCTGTAGTAATTCTCCCCCTCTTCCTTTCTGGGGAGAAGAACTCCGGGTCTCTTTTGCTGCCCTCTGAAATTTCACAATAAGGTTTTTTTTTTTTTTAAACCAAAGGTCTAGTGTCACAAATCTTCCTTTCTTCCTTACTGTGAGGGAGATCTCTGGGTCTCTTTTGCTGCCCTCTGAAATTTCTCAATAAGGCCTTTTTAACAAAGGTCTACCTCCACAGATCTTCCTCCTGTCCTTGCGGGGGAGGTTCTTTTTTAAGAGCCTCTGTTATAATTTAGTCATTATCAAGCATTTACTAATGCCTTATTCTGCACGACCATGCTCACAACTAATAGGTCATTAACGTGCCGTTTTCCCTCAATAACCTCTAAATTACTGTATATTGATAGTTGTCCATGAATGACAATCTTAATATGCTTTGCTCAGTTCGGGCCTTAGAAGGTGGCAGTACCACAGAACACAACTACTGCAAATAGCAGACACTGATCTTTAGTGATAAGGCAGTACATTTTTAATAGATATGTTTGAAAATCTCTGAAGTGGTCCATTAATAAAGGAGAGGTTTCGATTTGTGCTTACTTTGTTCTTATTGTTAAACTGCTTCTGAGCAAGACCTCATTGTAGAAGGGGAGCATATTCTGAGTCAGTCTGAGTTAGTTCTTTGTGTTGTTGCATCAGAATAGACCCTGTTTATCCAGAGTTTTTAAAGGAGGATGACTACTACAGTTAAGTATGACTCATATTTTAAAGGCTAACCTTACCTTTTATCAGAACACCTACTGATGATCTCATCAGCATTGATTCCTATTCGATATTTGGACGAAGGAGCTCATGCAAAAATAAGAGTGATGCTCTGGACATGCAGAAGTTTTCCTCCCACTCCTCATTAACAACTATCCCATTTTTGAAATTGTCCCACCATCTGCTGGTTTGATCAGGCCTGATCCCAAACTGTCATGTCTGGTGGACTTTAAACTGAGGACCCTGATGTGGGCTAAACAACACTGGGTGCAGTAGATGCCTCCGTTTGTCCGAAATGTTGCAACAGTGCTAAGCCATCATTTCTCAAACACTCTGTTTACATGTTCACACAGATGCACAGTAAATGGATTTAAAAAAAAAATAAAAAATCTGCACCTTAGAAGGCGTCAAAGGTGGGACCAAGTCATTGTTTTGCAAGTCACATCTAAGTCTCAAGTTTATGCACTCAAATTACAAGTCCAAACTTGAGTTTTGAGTCCTAAAAAAGTCATAATATGCTCTATAGCAAATGTAATGCCAATATTAAATTTACAAAAACTAATATAAATATTTATATATGTAATATAAATGCTTTTTAAAATGAGCATTTATTTGTTAAAACAAATTTGTAGAAAAGTTCCGTAGCTTATGGTAGCTAAATATTAGCTTGCTAACTTTGACTCACTGTTTTGTGTGCAGTTTTTGAACAAACTGGCAGTTGTTTTGTCTCTGTGTGTAATTTTATCTATTTCGTTTTGCATACAAACGTTTCTTATTTTGTTGATGACCGTGTAGTTTTTGTAGATGAACAAAATTGTCTTTGGTATAATTTTTCCTAGCCGATTTCCAGAAACGTACTGTTAGTACTTCATGGTTCTCAAACTAAGTGGATCTGGAACATTAAGTGTAGAGTGGACTTGCTGGGAATTAACAGCATAAATGTTAGTTGATTCAGGAAATAACGGAAAATTGATTCATACGTGTTACACTTTTTAAATAACTTACTATTTAATCTTTGGGCTCAGGGAGAAGGTATCAAGTTTTTTCAAGACAAGTAAGCATCAAGAGTCACTGATGTTATAGTCCTTGCTGAATTGTGGGTCTTTTTTGATTTTGTCGAGTCTAAAGTCATCCAGTTTGTGACTCGAGTCTGACTTAGGTTGTGACCTTAAACAATCTTTGCATGTGGTTAAGAGGCCAGAACGTAGAGGAAAATATCTGTTTTCAGAAATATCTGTGTTCATGTAGACAGGGCCTTGCTATTGGCCTAGTAGTTGTAGAATACGGAATGCAGAATGCAGTATAAGGCATTAATACAGTGGTGGAAAAAAGTTTTCAGACACCCTTAAAATTTTACACAATCTCAAATATTATCATGAAATATTTGTGGAAAAATCTTTTTTGTGTTTCAAAAGGTGTGGCTGCATTAGACAGATACAAACAAATACAAATTATGTTTTTTTGTTTATTGTTTACAAGAAAAACTAACAAAACTAAATTCTTGACAGTTTCAATATGTCAGTTCTCAACATTGTCTGTATCAAAGTCAACAAATAACAGAGAATGTGTTCAAAACTGAACAAAAAATAAATAAACCATCACATCATCAAATTAATATTTAGTAGTCCTGCCATTGGCACGTAGTAGAGCTCTAATCCTGGCTGGCATGTTCCCCACGAGCCTTTCACACTGTTGAGGGGTAATCTTGTCCCATTCTTCTTGAATTACTGCTTTTAATTCTTCTAAATTCTTTGGTTTATGCTTTGAAACAGACCTTTTGATAATCCACCACAGATTTTCAATGGGGCTCATGTCCGGGGATTGAGCTGGCCGCTCTAAGACCTGGATACTGTGCTCCTGCAGCAAAGTTCTACTGGCCTTGGATGTGTGGCAAGGGGCATTATCTTGTTGAAACATCCAGTTTTTACCTCGACGGAACAGTGCACGCGCAGAAGGGAGCATGTGGGTTTCGAGAATGGTACAATACTTGGTAGAGTTCAATGTGCCATCACAGACAGTGAGATGACCAACACCAGCAGCACTCATGCATCCTCAAACCATGATACTGCCTCCACCATGCTTGACAGTAGGTACTGTACATGCTGGAGATAATGCTTCGCCTGGCCTTCTGCGTACCCTCACGTTAGTAGGAGGAAGATAAAGCTGGAAACTGGACTCATCTGACCACAAAATCTTCTTCCAATTCCTGGCTGTCCAGTTCTTGTGTGCCTGGGCCCAACGATGCCGGGCTAACCTCTGTCTCTCATTGATCAGGGGCTTCTTGATAGCCTTGTAGGACCTTAAGCCATGATCTAAAAGTCGGCCACGTACAGTATGGGTGGAACACTGGACACCAGTTTGGTTTGACCACTGCTGCTGAAGCTCCTGTGATGTCATTCGGCGGTTTTGCCTGCACATGCGGATCAGGATGCGGTCATTTCTTGCTGAAGAAACCCTTGGACGCCCAGATCTTGGTTTGTCTTCCAAGCTGTTGGTTCGTCTATTTCTGCAGAGTGTATCCAACTGCTGAAGGACTGCATCTGCACTTCCTGGCTATCTGGCGGCAGCTGAACCCTTCCTGGCTGAGAATCTTTATCTTCAGGCGTGTTTCCTGCGTTAGGTTCCTTGTTTTAGCCATTTTTGTGTCTGAAGAACTTTCAAATGTGCTGGCTTTATGCAGACACGAAGCTTGGCAACAAAAATTGTGTCTTTTAATAAAAAGAACGACCTTCATCACTGGTACCAAAATGACCCAATACTCAAAATTTCTTATGTATTTTTATGGAACCAATCAATTTTAAGTTTTTAAAGTATTTTAAGTATTTTGGCTGTGACTGTACTAAAAGAAATTGCACTTGAAGACCTAAGAGTGATTCTTAATGCAATATTTCACAAATGCATGGGGTGTCCGAAAACTTTTTTCCACCACTGTAAGTGCTTTATAATGACCAATGAAGAGCCAATATGCTACTAATATGCATGCTAATAAGCAACTAGATTCATCTTGTGACCCTTTGGGGGATCTCAAACCACTTGACTAAACCACCAAACTGTAAATATAGTAGTTAAAACTAGCTCCACCTTGAACAGCTACAGCAAAATGCCGCTTACACATTGATGCATCAGCATTAACTTCATTGTTCAGTTGTAGAATGAAGCTATTTCACATATAATGTAAAGGCATGGCCTGATTCTCACCTGAGATTAGTCCTCAAAGCTCATGGTTTTAAAGTGGAACTCAGGGGATTTCTTCCACTACTTTAGAGGCTACCAAGAAGTCCTTAGCCAAATAAGAAACACAGAATGTAATGCACAGCAAGGAGTATTTTGTCGCAAGCACAGTGGTTGACTGATCTTGGCACCATAGCAAAAAAAACAACTCTTTAAAAAGGTCATACTGAAGTAGTGTAGAAGTCAAAATGCTATTATTATGACTGCTGTAAAGATAAAAAAAAACAATCAATGCATTACTGCTCCCCTGTGCCTTGGATGTTTTTCTGTAGGTTGCCTTCACTACAGCACCGAGATCAGAGAGCTACCAGCTACAAAGACAGACCTCCCTGTTTGTTTGCCTCTTTGCATAGCTGTTGCCCTTTCATAGATCAGTAAATTCTGTATTTTCTACACTACAAACACCCCAAGCAGCTCTCCATTCAGCGTATCAAAAATCAGCAAGTTTATGTTCCCAATACATTCTGTCACCAGGGCTTAGCCTGGCAGAGAATGGAAGAATATTTCACTATTTCGTTTGCTCACAGTTAGTGACGCACTTCTGTGTCAGTATTGTTTTGAACAGCATATCCACAAAGGCTAATGATGAACTGTTGAGTTTATGCTAAGCTTCCACTGTCATGGCTTTTAACCAAGTAGTATTTTGGACTAAAACCTAAACACTGTAGCTGTGTACGATCAGAAAACAGCTTAATTTTGGTAATGGATATGTAGAAGTCTTGGAAGGCACTGACAAATGATGTTGTCTTGCTGATAAGGAGTGTCAGATCAGAAAATACTTGGATGTGTCATGGAGGATAATGATAATTTCATTTGGAGGACTTGTTGAGTGTGTAGCAGTTTACTGACCAGTAGCTGCCTGAGCTCTTGTAAATATGACATAATCACATGGTATCTCTGAACTTTACAAGTTTACAAGAACTACCTTCAGTGTTGCCCCCAGAAAATGTTTGGGGAGACTTGTGGATACCTATAGAACCAGTTTTCAATCAGATATCTTGGGGTGAGGGTTCAAGGGACCCCTTTGAAAATGGTCATTCCAGTTGTTCCCTCACAAAAATTTAGCCTAAATTAAGAGTGTTATTTAGCACACTTCCTGGCAAGCTATGCCAGCATGGTTGGTACCAATGGATGCCTTAGGTTATCCACTTTAACTTGATGTTACCTTCGTGCTAGCTTAAAAATTGAGTGCACCAGCAATTCTGTGAGGGCGGCCATGGCCCCACCTTTTGGGCGCCACTGACTACCCGAATGCACTCCGAAATAATTGACCAGCATACAGTGGATTAAAGGATACTGAGGGCTCCAAAGAAAACATGTGATTTGGAGGAGCCTGTGGAGTGAAACAGCTTTGTTGACTCATTATTTTTACAGTTTTCAGTCACAAAATGTGGACTTTGACAGAGGCAGCACCTCAACTGGAACACAACAAGTGAGTTCAAGTGTGTTCCTAAAGAGCTGAGAAAAATGTAGAAAATCACAAACTGCAGAAATAGATGAGGCAGGGTGAAGGAAATTGGGTGTACCAAAAAAAAAGGAAGTTACAACACTTCATCTCGAAATAGCTCGAGCAATGCCCCGGACATCACAGATGGATTGTGTTCCTGTGGAATGACTAATTCCCTCTCGGTACAATGTGAGGTTTACATTGGTGTTTCATTCATCCTCAGTCGTCTAATGAGGGGGTGATTTACACCTGGGATGCCAGGTGCCTGTAATTAACAGTAATTAACTAGCTGTGAGGATAGAAAACCAGCACTACTGACTCCCAAGGAGTTCCAGAAGTGACTGAGAGTGAGTGAACACAGTGACTGAGTGTTGCTACATGACTTGAATAGTCTTACATAGCTAAATTCCTCTCATAGACATCTGTACTAACACTCAAACATCTGTCGCTGCAGCTTGGGCAAACAGAGCTGAGAGAATATGAAGGAGAGCATTTTGATGTAGCCAGAATTGCAATGATAAATCCAAAAGCCTGGGCAGGTACCAAGGACACTGATAAGAACAGCAACAAAACCTTGCTGCCACTGTGCTGAAGATGACCTTTACAGTCTTACTTTCTTAAGGTTTAATAGTGTCTTACAATAGCAGGTTCCCTTTACAGTGTAACCAGTGCTTTGGTTCAAATTAACAGAGCTGTGGGACAGTTATGCCTGTTATTTCAGTCCCCAAATGATCACTTAGATATAAGACATATACTGCAAGCATTCATAATTTTTCCAGCTTTGACCTAATAGTCCCCCATACAGTTATCACTGTAGAAGAAAGTGTGGCTGATCTTCAGAATTACAGTGAAACAGGCTTTTAGAGTGTTCACTTTCCTGGTTGTCTGGAAAGCTTTAAAGCATATGGGCTATAAAATTCACAAGGGGCGTTTTTTTTTTTTTTTAAGTACAACAAAAATAAATGGTTGAAACTTAATTAAAACAGTGTGAAAATCTGAATAATGGTCCCTTGAGAATTCATGTGAATTTATCTTGCGTCCTAGGTCTGAATTAGTTAATGGATCTTCTTCGTATCAGATATTGTCACAGCAGGAAAACCACCAGTGTAGTAAAAACATTCAGGGCTGCATTCCATTTAGGTGTAGAAGTTTCAGTGACTTGGCCACTGGCTTGGTTTACTGGGACACTGAAGCAGAGCAGAACCATTATTCGCGGTATTAATGACACTATACAATAATTATCATTAGCTCCATTAGCCCCTGTCTTTCCATTGCGCATTGTGGGTCAACTGTATGCATTAACAGCAAATGCAGACATGAAGCACATTTTTTATGCATTCTTACTTTTGATATTTTCCTAGCATGAACATAGCACATACTCAAACCCTGTGTAGAACTAATATGTAGTACGGTATTGGGACATAGCTAATGTGATCCAGCAATATTTTACTGAAAGTCAGAGTTTGGAACCAGTGATGCTAGGAAAGGTTAAATCTCATGACACTCAATTTGCTTTGCACGGGGGCACAATCAGTTTGAATCTATAGCCCCTTTTACACTGCCAGATTTGCGGCGAATGTTGGGCCATTTTGCCGGCAAGCTGCCAGCATTTAGACACACAGAGCCGGATTGGCGAGTTGATCCGAGGTGCCCAAGTGGCGGAACCTTTTTGGTTTAAAAAGAACGAAGTGCCCTTCCGCCATGTGAGGGGCTGTTGATGACTTGTGGGAGGACCTGTTGATGACGCCGCACGTGCGACCCACTGGCGGTGGATGAACAGGAAACAACACTGACAGACACTGTAAAGATGAGCAACTGGGGAGACAAGGAATTGCGCGCCCTCCTTCCAATGCAAAGGAAGAGGCCATTAACTGTCAAATGATGGGCACGGTGAAGGCCGACTTACGAGAGAATCGCAGAAGGACTGACCAGCCGTGGTTTCCCTTGGAGCACGTCACTGTTTACGTCACACGCTGAGCAACATGTTTTGTTACTTGCTCACGCCCCCCATTGCCCCGAAAAAGGCACATTCTGTATAAACAAAAGTAGGTAGGCGGCATTTTGCTGCACTCCCTGATTTTGTTTTCATACTGCCAATGCTGAAAGAAGACTGATTGGGCTTTCCTACAAATTTGCACAATTCCTATTTAAAAAGGGCTAATGTATTTTTAATGAGAATTAGAAAATGGTAGGCAGGCCACCAGGCACCCTGTTGTAAGTTGGCCTTTGCAATAATTGTAAAAGCAACAGGACTGTTAGTCTGTTTTCATATGGATTAAAAAAAGATATTGTATAATGTGTTAATTATTGAGAATTAGAAACGAATGTAGGTGGATTTTGTTATCTTTGGATGACACCAGGCTATCTGTTTCCCCTTGTTTATAGTCTGTGCTAAGCCAAGCTAACCAGCTGCTAGCTCGCAGTCATGAGAGAGGAATCAATCTTGTCACATAACTCAGGGCAAGGAAGTGAATAAGTGTTTTTCCCAGATTATTCTTTTCATCAAGTCACCGCCGCTAAAGTATAAACAATATCTTGACTCCCCACACCACGTCAAAATAATCATTTCCAGATTTCTCCTCCTGGGATTGCGGTTTGCAGACCAAATTTGAAAATTCACATGTAAATGTAATCAGAGGCCTCTCTGTCATTTGCACTTCAAAGCTGCACAATGGGACACTTAAACCACTCCTTTTTTTTTTTTTTTTTACCAGTATGTCAATTTGTATTTCATTATTGCTTGAGTCTTTGGTGTCAAACTGTTTTAAGCATGGATAAAATATTCCATTTGTACTCTGAAGGCAGATATTTCCAGTGAGTGAGTCCAGTGTTTTTGGTTGAGAGCAGTTTGTTTTTTTTCCCCAGTGACAGAAGAGCGAAGCCATTTGTTCGGAGGCAAAAGGTCAAGAGAAATGAGTGAGCTCTATCAAATCGTGAACACTGGTCCAGTTGGAATCAAAATACAGAGTAATGTGTAGTTTTAACAAAGAGATCTGCCCCTGTGTTTTAAATTGTTTCTCTGGACTTTCTGTTTTTTAAGAGCTGGCACAGTGGAGAGAAGCAGAAAAGATGGTAGAGAAAGAAATGAGGAGTTCCATAGAGCAAAGGTCAACAGTCTCATTTGAACTCATGCTCTTTACTTTTATCTACAGAGCAATCTTCCTCTTCTCCTGAATATAAATTAAGTAAAGAAGTGTTTGTTTGTTGAGCCCCAAAAGGGTCAGCATATTGCTCCCTTTCTTCCGCCTACCTCATCAGAATCAAGGCTCAGTGCTAACTTGGCTGATATTAAAGGTGGATGAACTTCACATGCTCAAGGACTCGGTTATTTATGTGACTCGGACACTAAGCATATTAAAATGTCTTTGACCACAGACAACGAGTGCGCCTCATTCAGTGGGTTGTGTTTCTGAGGGAATAAACGTAATGGCACTGTCAAAACGAATTATGTCAAGCTGTTTTAGATGGCTCTAAATTGTTTGGCTCCCGAATCTACTCTCTCAACTGCAAATGTTTAAAATGCAGGTTGATTCTGCGTGCCCCTCAGGTCATTGGAAGCAGGTGTTCATGAATAAAGAGGATGTTAAATATGCGTGAAGTTATTAATTACAAGCCTGATATTTTTACAAGGTGCTTTTCTATTTTGGCTTTGCCAGTTGGGCACGGCTGTCAATACATTTTTTCTTGTTTGCTCACTGTTTTCCTCCCTCACCTTCTTTCCTCCAAGGTGGCCCAGATTCACCCTGCTGACAGCCCGACAAGGCAAAATGTCCCAAGATTTCAAAGTTTCTCTTTGGCGCATGCAATTATTACTGTTATTCATATTTTATTATATTTGTTTATTTATATTTTATCCTGCACAAGTCAGCAAGAAGCGTTTGTTTTGTGCCCCAGAGCCAAAATGATAAGATGAGAATGCAAATGTGCCATGGCACATTCAAAACAGTCACTTAAATGAATTAAAGGATTGTTAGTTTTCTGTTGACCTTTATCTGCAATCCAGTGGCAAAGACATTTAGCAAAGTTTCTACTGCTTCCTTCTGCAACCTGATCTTCCACACACTATGTCCTATTTTCCCCACAAATAGTTGCATCTTGTGGTAAACACAATGCTTGCAACAAATGTTCATTTTAAATTAAATGGGTAAAACAGTCAATGGCAGTGTTCAGTTTCGATGCAGCTTAAGGTGGGTGCAGAGGTCACCGTTACCACATGGTTTTAGCAACATACATCAATCATACTTAAGCTACGGCTGTGATTATAATATTGAATAAGTGTAATGGTGGTGCACGTTTGCAGATAAGAACAATTGGAACTATTTTTTAACGCCTCAGCACTGGCAACACCTGTGGCCAGAGGCATTACATCACAAAACGTGTTTGGCCATAACTCAAGAATTCATACGCTAATTATGACAGCATTCCTTACAAATGTCCAATGGGATATAATTATTGATGAGTCAGTTAGGAGTCAGTTAGGACATCTCTTTTATTGGCTTTTATTGGCTTTAAATCCAAATGTAACAGTGACGTGGAGGGAAGCCGTGGCTGGTCAGTCCTTTGGCAATTCTTTCGTAAGTCAGCCGGTTCTTCACCGTCCCCATCATCTGACAGTTAATGGCCTCTTCGTTTGCGAGGACAAGGAGGGCGCGCAATTCCATGTCTCCTCAGTTGCACATCTTTACAGTGTCTGTCAGGTTTGCGTTTCCCTCTTGCAACTAGCTGCTCGCTACTTCCTGCTATCAGCTGTTTCCTGTTTATCCACCGCCAGTAGGTCGCATGGGCAGCGTCATCAACAGCTCCTCCCACAAGTCATCAACAGCCCCTCCCGTTGCGGAAGGCCACCTCGGTCTGTTTAAACTAAAAGGGTTCCGCCAATATGACTACCCTAAGAGGCAGAAAATTGGGTACCTCAGGTCAACTTGCCAATCTGACTCTGTGTGTCTAAACGCTCGCAGCTTGCTGGCAAAACAGCCCAACATTCGCCGAAAATCTGGCAGTGTAAAAGGGGATTCTATTTGTCAGCCCTGTGATAGTCTGGTGACCTGTCCAGGGTGTACCCTGCCTCTCGCCCAATGTCAACCCCAGCGACCCTCAAGAGGATAAGCAGTTACGAAAATAGATGGACATCATTGTTTTCTACAAAAACACTTTTCTGGCCATCATTCAACGTCATTACTTGGGAAGGAAGTGGAGACATTTGGTCAGATATTGGATGGTGACACTTATCTTGAGTGTCCATCTTGACACTGTGCTGATCGTTTGAAGCATGGTCTACAGTAGTGGCTACATACAAGTCTGGACAAACATGGATATAAACTGTAACTGCAACTTGCCTTGTTGGCAAAGGCATACAACCACAAAACAGTAATTCTAGTTCTCTAACACAATGAAGATGATCAAAAAAAAATTCGTACAAATATAACGTATGGAAGGTATAATAAAGGTGTCCACAAAAGTATTGCTGCTTGTGAAAGTAACATTTTCCTAACAGCCAACCTGTTAAGAACAGAGATCACAGTCTTTGTTGCTTGCCTGGTGGGAATGCACTTGTTCCCATGAAGGCTGAATGCACTTATTGTAAGTGGCTTTGAATGTAATGTTAAGTGCAGTAAAAGATAAAGACATGATATGTCGGAGCGCAGGGTGATACTGTGTTATTCTTGCCTTTTAAGGCTTGAGAGCAAATGTTCTCGGGTGGCACTGTTGTAAATCATGTAGCATCTGACTGTGTAAAGAGGAGGGAGGACAATGGGTTTTGAGCGGTAGACTCTCAGCGGCTGGTGGCTGGCATTCATCAACACACTATCAAACCTTGCAAGTATGTGCTGGTTTTTTGGTGCTGTGGGCGGGTAGAAAATATCCTGATTATGGCCTTGACGTTGGTTTCTGAAGGCACGTTTTAAACACGTGTCAATCTCTGGGGTTGAAAAATAAAGCTAACGCAGAATTGGCAAGTGCAGTTCCTCTAATTGCCACTTGACGCTGGGTCCAAGAGTGAGTCAGTTGCCATAGACCCCCATGTTAAAATGCCCAATACTCACCCATTTAAATGTTAGTATGGCTTCAAGTCTTGTTCAGCATTTGTTTGTACTAAAAGACCCTCATATGATCAGTTTTGTCGTTAACTACATTTTGTTTTAATGGTTTTAAGCTTGTTTTTTGCTAGTGCAAATTAGCATTAGCATCATCGCAGTAAACCTTGCACTGTGCTAACCAAGCTAACAGCTAGCATCGGGATTATCTCTACCTTCTCGTCCAAATATGCTCACTTTCGGCTTCAAATATCCAAGATGGCGACGGCCAGAATGCCAAATTCAAGGCTTCTAAACACAAAGCAATGGGTGACATCACTGTGGCTATGTCCATAAGTTTACACAGTCTCTTTAAATCAAGGAAGTACAATATTTGCTCATTGCTGTCTTTGTTACTCATCAGAAGAAAGAATGAAATCCATTTTTTTGGGAAATTAGCTAACTTTGTGCATAACTTAATAAATTATTTAATTAGCATTTGTCACAAAGGCACATACCAGAACTGCTCAGAATTTATCCTGTCAGAAAACACTTGATTTTGTATTATAATGTCGAACTTGGTTGGCGTTCCCATTGACTTCACTGCATCAGAGGAAATGACTTAACATCACATTGGCTTTTTATATCCAGCCACAGTGGTTGCTGCCTAATTGCCCTTTTAAATAAAGCCAAGTGTTGTAAATGAGAAAAGCTTTGTCACAAAGTGCTTTTCAGACAAACAGTGGGCATGAATAAAGAACAACATTAGGGAACACATCAAAAACACATCAAAATTCCTATTGTCATCTCCCGCTGAATTGCAGTATATTACCCAAAACATTGCTCTAATAGCAGGAGCTAGACAGGTGAGCGCCTCGGGTTTACTGTGCTCGGAGGGAGTGTGGCAGATGTGTGTGTGTGTGTGAGTGAGCGAAAAGCAACAGAGATGGACAGTATAATGGGGGATGGTGTGGTCTTAAAATGACAGAGGTGAGCCGCTGACCAGCCCCGAGGGTTGCCGTCCTGGGGTCATGTGTCATTAGCACAGTCTGATTTGGTGGCAGGCTCCGAAACAGCCGAGCAGCGGGGACAGCAATGCTGTTTTCATGGCTGAGTGGAAAGCGCTCGCGGCCAGTGCCTGTCCTCACTTTGCCTCTTTCCAAGGGAATAAGCTCCATCCAGGCAGCATCAGGCAGTCAGACGATTCCTGCCAGTCACTCAGCAGCACAGCCAGATGCTTGTGAAGATACACACCTTATTTTGACAGAGTGTATGGTGTTGTATGATTGTCAGAAAGGCAGAATTATCAACTGATTCTGTTTTGTCAAGCCCAAAGCGATGCGTAAATGTAATAGTTTTGCAAAATCAGACACTGGACTTCAGAAACAACACAGTTGGAGATGGAGTCTGCATTTGCTGTCCATCTCTCGCAGTCATAGTGATGATCCTATTTAAATTTAGATCATGAGTCACACTGATAGGCGTGAAAGATCTGGAGTGAAAGCTAAATTACTGCCACAGAACCTGAACACAGAAGTGCTGATGGTGCTGAAAGTAGAACACAAAAGTAGAGAGCTGTCAAGCTATAAAATTACACAGCGAGCTGGGTGAAAAGATGATTACGGGCAATTATGCAGCCGCAAATGCCCTCTAAGGGGAGACCTTCCACATTTCAGAGGTTAGCTGGAATGGACACAAAAATACAGATGAGCATCTGCTGTGTTTGTTCATGACAACTGTGATATCTCACATATGAATACAATTATGTCTAAGTGGTTGTTTCTGATAACAATAGATGACATAGTTTGAAGAACTCAGTTCTGTTTGATTGGATTTTATTTGCTGGCAGAATACATGTAATATACATACACTGTATATTGTATATTTTATGGTAAAAGGACATAAAATCAGTCTCTGACTGCTCAATATAAGGATCATCTGTGCTTACAGTGACATCACTAAACACCATAAATGGAATGTAACTAAGTACAGTTACTCAGTACTGTGCCTGAATGCACTTGGAGCTTCCATTTTACGTTCCATTTCCATTTTACCGTCCTCTACCACATCTCAAAGGGAGATATTGTACTGTACTAGTTACTTTGCATATTAGAAAAGATAAAAAAGATGAATTGTTATTGAATAAACTACCTAAAAGTATACAGTATAAAATAATAAAAACAAAGTTTTAAGTTTAAAATGTCAGCTGCAATATTTAAATATTGTTAACATGTAAATTCAGAGTTGCAGTGACTAAATAATACAACGCTTTGAGAGCCAATCTGCATAATGAGCACTACATTTTACTGATATTTATTGTCAGAATAATACTATATTTATTATGTACATGTGAACAGGGAATTTGTTTCAGTAGTTACATAAGATATGCAGCTTAAGATCAGAATGAAAAATAATAATTACAGAAGGTCGGTGAAGATTCTCAGTCATCCAGGTAATGGTAACAGCACAGGAGAGCCAGCTCCAATTACATCTACAGGAGAAGGAACACTCCTTTGAGGACAGCAATGTGCACATCTTGGCCAGGGAGGAAAGATGCTTTGAAAGAGGAGTGAAGGAAGCCATCTACGTCAAGCTAGAATGGCCATCGTTAAACAGAGGGGGTGGCTTACGATACTACTGCGTGCAAAATTGACTGTGTTTACATGGCAACTCGCGAGACTCGAGAACGTTCAGAGACGTTCTTGTTCTCGAGTCTCGTGAGTTGCCATGTAAACACAGCACTCCTGCAGGGCAGGCTAACTGACCACAGTGAGAAATGATGCTATAAAAGTGGAGTAAATTACGTCTTTTCAAGTCAATTTTGCATGCCGCGGCTTCAGGGCACTTGGATTACGATGGACGAGCCGTTCTGACGTTTTTGAAATGCATTAGCGGAGTTTTATTGCGTTTTCAAAATGATTTTGGACGTGGGTTCCATGCACTTCTTGTCGGCATGAGGGTCAGTAAGTACTGTCTGTATTTTCATTCTAAAGTGGCCATTTCCTTTAAGTTATATTTACTTTATATCTAATTAAGTTTCTATAAAATTTAGTTGCATTTATTTAAATTTGTGAAGTTGTAGCAACTTAAAAATGAGAGCTTGATCTAAGTGTTAACAACATAAGTATCCAAGTTAGTCTGAACAATTAATTTTACTCTGTTTACTCAGAAGAATTTAGGAAACTTAGACAAATAAAGTAAACGCGACAAAAAATGATTAGTTTGCAGGATTGTTTTTTTTTTTTTTTTTTAATGTCAAATGAAATTGCCCTGTAAGGGATTAATAAAGTTGTCTTGAATCTTATTTATTTTCAATAAAATGCAATTCTGAGTATCTTAAGTGAGAGCCAGTGTCCACTTTTAAGCCTTTTAAAACGACTTTACTTAACATTTCAAAGGGGCTACATGCCACAGTTTTATCACAAATCTGAATATTAAATCAAGCTTCAGACGATTTACAAGCTAAATGACAAATTCCATCAAATTATGCACATTATGCTTATGATTTAATATTCAAAACAACACTGTCAGCATTAATATTGCTTTAATTCTGTATTCTGCTGGCTGTGAATAAGTCAGTCTCTGTTGTGTGTTCTTAAACATGTTAACAAAGCAGAACTTGCAGATAACTAACTGTCAGACTAACCTGATTTACTTAAGTTGCTAACACTAACACAAAGAAAATAAGTTGATTTCAGTTGCCATTTTAAAGTTGCAACAACTTCATAAAATTAAGTAAATACAACTTAACTTCATGCAAACTTAACAATTAGATTATTTTGTTTTTGAGTAGGATCAACTTGACAGATTTTACAGTGTTGCTACTTTGACTTAAGTAAAGGATCTAAATCCTTTTTTCCATCACCACTAAACACTTAGCGTTCTTCCTGCACAGATTCCCATCCAGACCACATGTTAGATCACCGTTCAGACATCTGTAGTGCGTCTTTGAAATGCAGCATGTGTCTCCTCAACATAACTTTCTTCCTCTTGGATGCTCAGCCAAAATATTCAAAGTGGCTTCAATCATATCCACGAGAAACATTAGAAACTTGGTGATGGCCACCCACTAAGCTAAAGCATAAAACAACTTAACTTCAATCACACCATAATCTCCTTAAGGAGCACCGCATCCATCCACTGATGTTGTTGCAGTTTTTTGGATGTGTTAACATGTATATTGCTTTTTGGTGTGCAGTATTGCCCACGCTCGTTTGTGGGCGGTGTATAATAATAGAATTTCACAAGAATTACAGATTTGGATGGGAGGCATGTGCATGATACAGTAGTCTGATCAAGGTGTGCCTGGCAAAACTGTCTGAGTTTGATCTTAGCACCAGGAGTCAATGACATTTGTCTTTTAGGAATATATGACACATATCTGTCTTGCTATTACAGATATTTTTGGTGGGCTGATATTGAGAGGCATGGCTTCTTTCATCAGCATACTTTCATTTAAACTTTTTTCAACCCTCTTTGAAAATTGGTGCCCACTGTTACTTCAGAAAGGCCCCACAACCTGGGCATTTACTGCATAAAGAAGCATGAGCATCCACTGTTTTCCACTCCCAACTGCACCTTTCATGTTTTCAAACGGATTGTGTGTTTCAGCCCTCCCTACACGCCAGTCTTCCTTCCCAGACAGGAAGTCATTACAGGGGCTCTCACCCCATCACAGATGGCCATTTAACACATCGCTGGCAACTGCAAATGAACCAGGAGTAGCAGCCGCTTGACTAGACCCAGCCGACTTTGCACAAATGTTTATCTCTCACTCACCTGCTGTGCTGGGATGGGAGGTGCACTTCAACCTTGGCTCGAATTTCACTTTATTTCTTTATTTCTGTTTGTTTGTCACAGGGAGCTGACACTTCAAATTCAGTTTGGATTTTTTTTTCTGCAAGGTTGTGTAGTTGCAACGGGATGTTTTTCCCCCAACCTTTTATTTCCTCATACCTTGCTGAACAAACACCATTTAGCATGGTTTCGGTGTAGCTCGGATGAGAACTTCTGCTTTGTTTATTTTCTGTTTTGTGTTTTTTATTTTTCTTTGAGGAGCAGGGGAAAGAGCTGATGCACGGCAGGTATTTTTCTTAAATCTCCTTTTGCTGCCCCATCGAAATTTGTAATAGCCATATTTGCTCTGTCAAGCTGCCTTAGCCTTTGGTGCGTTCGGAGTTCCATTGGTGATAAAACAGATAAAGCCGACTTGACAAGTTAAAAATGAGAAAGCAATTGTGGCTGACACCCTGGAGACAGCCGTCCTCTCTGCCTCTCTCTGCCTCTTCCTTCCTCCCTCTGTTTGCTCTTGTTCTCTGGAAATGCCTTGCTTGTTATTTACTATCTCTACTGAGTAAAATATTAACGAAGATACCTCTTGAGGATGTTTGTAAGTGCTGAGCGATACCACTGTAGCCGGGCTATTAAGGGGGAGAGCCTAAGCACTGAGGAATGTAAACACAGGGTCTATTCATTAGTCCCTTCCTATTAGTCCACCACTTTGGATTTAATATAGTTTATTCACTTCCCCTGTCTGGAACAGGGTGTTACTGACATATATATTGTGACTTCCTATGAGTGTTAAGGTGTGAAAACATATCAGCAAGGGGAAAGTCTAATTACTGTATCTGTTTGCTTGCATGTGTTAAGTGTTGTGTGCATGAGGGAAAGGTCGACCCAGGTGGCAGAATTAATGTTGGCAATATACGTTCCTGCAAACTACATGTTATTATATAGTGAATATGAAAATGTATGTTTCGACAACAATGTTGTCAGGTTTAGGCACAAAAACCACCTGATTATGGTAATGCTCTATCCTGGCAGGAAACAGCAATGGCTTGGTAAAAAAAAAAAACAGCAATTTTTTTGTCACTATCCCAGGAAAGAATTTAGCTATGGGTCGGCAAAAAGCAATCGCTCTTCGTGGCACTATCCTGGCAGAAATTACAGCAGTGGCTCAGTAAAAACCCACCACTTTTTGTGGCACTACCCCGACAGGAAACACAGCAATTGTTTGGTAAAAGAAACAACAAGAAAAAAAAAAAAAAAAAAAAAAAACGGTAATTTTTGTGGCAGTATCTCAGCAAAGAATGTATCAATGGCTTGGTAAAAAGCAATCGCTTTTCGTGGCACTATTATTAATTATTATGGCCCCCGATTGTGGAACAGCCTGCCGGTGAACCTCAGAGCTGCAGAGACTGTTGATGTTTTTAAAAAGAGGCTCAAGACTCATCTCTTTAATCAGGCTTTTAACTGATCTCTTTATTTATCTATTTTACATTCCTCTTATAACCAATTTATCCATCTATTATCTATTTTTTATTTATTTTTTATATTCTTACCCTTCCTCTTTTTACGTTCTTATCTCATTTAACCTTTATCTTTTGTTATTTTAGTTAGCCTATAGGTTTTAGTTTTGATGCATTTTATGTCTCTGTTTTAGATCATTCTTACCTAGCTACTAACTCAATTTTATGAGCTAAATAGCTTTTTGTTGGGTGGGAGGGTTGGGTTTTCTCTTTTCTTTTTGTTTTCTGTTTGGATCTTTGTTGTTTTTAACCTCTGTGAGGCACTTTGTGTTACTGTTGTATGGAAAGTTGATTTGATTTGATTTGATATCCTGGCAAGGGACACAGCAATGCCTCTGTAAAAAACAACCTCTTTTTGTGGCACTATCCTGGCAAGAAATGCAGCAATGTCTCGGTAAAAAACAACCACTTTTTGTGGCACTATCCTGGCAGGAAATGCAGCAATGTCTTTGTAAAAAAACAACCTCTTTTCGAGGAACTATCCTGGCAAGAAATGCAGCAATGACTTGGTAAAAAAATCAGCAATTTTCATGGCACAATCCCAGCAAAGAATGTAGCGACGGCTCGGTAATAAGCAGTCACTTTTTGTGGCACTATCCTGGCAGGAAACAGAGCAAAGGCTTGGTAAGAAAACCCATCATCTTTTATGGCACTACCCTGGTGGAAACACAGTGATGGGTTGCCAAAAAACACCTTTGTTGCCTAAAAGCCGCTAGAAATGCAGCAATGATTTACTAAAAAACATCTGTTTTTGTTGTTTATTGGTCTTGAACAGTGGTCTGCAGCTTGGCAGGTGTCTTGCTTCGCTGTCATGCCATTCAACATCCCCTTCACCTCCTCAGCTTATATACTATGTCACTATAGAAATGTTGATATGATACATATAAAACATACAAATGTAATTTATCCATAGTAGAAACCATTTTCTTTTACTGGGCTGGGGTGGCAGAATATAAGGACCGAGCACCTTGCGTGCGAGAAATCCACATGAGAGAGGGGAAAGAGGGGGTTGACAGAGCAGTGCTGGCAAGGCTGGGTGTCTAAATCATGACTTGGAATGGACCCTCGGCGTGGCGATTGGCTGTCACAGCCACAGATGGAGGACGGCGCCCACAGGAAAAGGATAAACTGTCTGATAAGCGCACGGTGAGGTACAGGGCTTCTGCTGGCAGACAGGCTCTTGAGAGGGGGTGGGGAGGAGGGGAGGACGCAAGAAGATGGGAATAGAAAAGGAAAACGAGTCAAGAGGGAACAGGCAACAGATGAATCTCCATCTGTGTTCAGAGGCAAGCAGGGAGAGCAGAGAGAAAACAAGTCAAACAAACACTGATGTGCAGCTTTGGTCTCATACCTCTTGTGGGTTTACCTCTCCGAAGGAACGCTTAAGTGCATTTTGATATTTCCCCATTCCACAGAGGAGGGGGCAAGATACACTTCTGTAATAATGAGCTGGGATGAGTGGCATCAATCAGCTGCTTCAGAAGTGTAGACCAATGCAGCAGCTGCAGTAGCACAGTGTTTATTTAATCAATAAAAATTGAAAATGAGCAAATTGACACAACGTGTCCTGTAAAAATAATGACTATCATCATCATCATAATTCTATCATGCGTTAGTGAAGATTGACAGAAATGTGACTGAATCTGAGGTTTAAATACATAATCCAAGTGTGGGGATTCCCAGCTGCCCCACACTCCATATGCAGGCTTTATATCATGTAACGTTCAAGTGAAAGATTGGTCGTATGTGTCCTTAAAGAAACATTATAATATCTATTCAGTAATACACATGGATCTATGAATGAATCCAAATACAAATACCTCCCAGATTGACAGAGTCCTGTTTGTTATTCCCACAGCCTGTTTTGGGTTAAGTGGCTTTCCCGCCTAAGTCCAAGCTGTATGGGAGCTGGCTCCTGAAAAATGGTGCTCATGTAGGGTTGTCTGTTTGTAATATAACGTGAAATATAGAGCCATGTATTGTTGCTACATCTGATAAGGTGACCTTAAAGTGTTATTGCCTCCCCGAAGATGAGCAAAGAAGAGACAAAATAATAAAAGGAATAGCAGAAGCTGTTACCTACGCGGAAATTACAAGTCGATATTTATGTTTTTGTTGTCTTTTTGCTCAGTATTTACCAAACATTTAGTGGGGTCACTTCATATACAACTAAACACTGGTGATAAAGAAAAGGCATTTTCTTAAACTGCGTGAAATTCAATACACCATAAATTGGAATGATTATTTTATGGCGTGCAAAAAACAAACTAGCACAGAGCAAGCGAGGACCTGAAAAGAGACATAACTGGAGGTACTGCTATTGCTTTATTACCTTTTTCTTTCTTCTGCTGGTCTCTATGTATTTCTGCTGCTATGACTACTACTTGCCGAGCATCATGAATGTCGTGTGCTTCTATTTGTACTTCATCAAATCTCATCCCCGTTGAAAGCACATAAAGAAGAGAGTCAGATGAGACAAACGTTTGGCCCCCAATCTTGTTATCAAACCATTTATAGCCCGCCAGACTGCTGGCTATCAGCTGATAACCTCCTCCATCTTTTATCAAGGAAAGTTTGCATGTTGGGAACATCTCCTGTGGGCGTGTGATTGTCGTTGATCCTATTTCTTTTTCTTTCTCTCTCTACTGGGAGTTTTCTCGTTTGCCTTTCCGATGAACGGAGAATCCAAAAAGGCAAGGTTTTGATTGCGTTTTGCTGCTGTTAATTCTGGCCACCTGTGACTTAAGTTCATGAAGAATAGTCGCCTTTTTTGGATTCTTCATTTATGGTGGAGGCATGCAAGAAGAATGTTTTTTTTTTCAAGGTAATAAGCAGAGAATAAGTGATGTTGTTTAATATTCAGGGCCAGTAACTTCCTCCATAGTGGTGGCCTTGGACTTTTGCAAATATATACGTTGCAGTATGGTTGGAAAAGTATCATCAAACAGAGAAGTCAGAGGGCGGGGGACGTTTCCTGCAAGACTGGAGCATCACAGGCAGGAGCTAATATTCTCAGCCAACATCTGAGACCTTATTCTATTAAGATGAAGGCCATCCTATTTTAGTCAGGGTGGCCTAACCTAGAAAAAAATATAAGTTATTTAAAAAAATGGATCCCAATATCAACACAGCAGCGAGTCAGAGTCGGAGTTGTGGAATTAACAGCTTCTCCACCACCTTTCTGCTCCTTTGCGGCAGGTGGGAAGAGGCCAGAGATGACTTTTCTCAAGATGGTGTCCAAGGGGAAATGAGGAGTTAAGCTCAAGTGCCAAGAGTCATTTACATTCATGGGGAATATAGAGGTATTGAGATTGGCTTATTTGACTAAGATTGCGAGGAATCCCAATTACAGGGGGTATTTGAGCAGCTAGAAACAGGAGGTCTTGGCAGAGGTTGCATGCTATTGCTGCATTCATGTCATATCGTAATCACAAGAGCAGGAAAAAACAATGTTATCAATCCTCTATTTGTAATTCCTATAATATCTTCCAGAATAGCCAGTTGAGGTTAAATGTTCAGTTGTCTGGTGTGACTACAAGGCCAGCAGCGGGGGTAACCATCTTAGAACAATGTCCCCGGGTCAAAATAATGGGATATTTTCTGTTCTTCCCATTATGCTGATATGGTGTGAATGGAACACGTACCGCAGCTGCCGCCAGCCAGGGTGGTAACGGTGAGGTCAGCAGAGTAAGACAGTCAGAGGAGGAGAGGAAGGTTAAAGAAGCAGCTCTGTCTTGCGTCAGCTAACTTAAGTGATACATAGTTAGTCAGAGAGGTGACCCTCGAGTCTAGATCCAGATTTCCATTAGGTTCTCATAAAATCATCAAACTTCAGCGCTCAAAAATTCCTGTAGAATCCAAACAGGCATACAACAAACATTTATGGCAACTCCTGGCAGCTAAATTGAGATGACCAATCATGGAGCACTGCAGCTGTCACTACAATAGAGACAGCAGCTCTGTCTAAAAGTGTTCCCCTTTGTGTTGCTGACTGCTGAGTTTAACCGACCATTTGTAAAGGTGCATCCTGAGAAGCACTTATAGAACAACTGCCTTATTCAAAACCCTTCATGAAAAGACCCTCCTAATGAACAATGGCGCCCCCAGAAATTTTGTGTAAGGGTGACCAGATGGGGCCACTGAAAATCTTGGGGTGGCACACCAAAACAAAAGCCAGGAATTTGACTATATCATTACAGTTAACTTTTCAATTTTGAGTTCCACAACGGTCCTGTTTTGACATGTTATGTATTCATACATGTTAGGGGATTGATTGTTCTTCAAATAGATTGGTTGTCCTTTTCCTTAAAAGGACAAACATACAGCTTTAATTTGAAGGAGTGCATTGATTGTACGAAACAAAACATTTACTGGGTACAAGCCTCTTCAAATTAAGGGGGGACTCGTGGGTACCCGTAGCACCCTCTTTCATTCGGATATTTTGAGGTGCGAGTTCAAGGGACCAATGCCAGTTGTTTCCTGGCCACAATCTAGCCTTACTTTGAAGCAAGAGTTAGTCCCCATTCCTGATAAGTTTTTCCAACATGGTTCATACCATATGGTGCCTTAGGTTGTCTAGTTTCACAAGATACAGCTACCTTCACGCTAGCTTAAAAAGTGAGCTCTAAAAAACTGGAATGTTGGCCTCTGACGGTAGTCCCCACTGGCCCCCCTTGGGAGCACCACTGCTAGTCAAACATGCTTCTTGCACTAAATATGGGTTCCTGACTTTATGCAAAATGACACTTAGTACTGTAGCAGACCGGTCATATGGCTGTTTGCTGAGTTGCATGTTGACTCTAATGATTGCTCTTATTCATTTTGCTAATGCTGTTGCTGTTAAACAGTTTTATCGTTAGTCAAGCCAAAAAGGAATTTAGGTTTAAGTGGTCAAAAGCATGTGTCAATAAAACTGCATTAGCCCTCAATACCCACGGGCTCACACTACATGTTTAAGCATGAATTCACACTGTTGAAACTCTTTTGTTCTCTTTCAATAGCAGCCAAATGAAGCTGAGCCCGAGTTCAATCAGGAAGATTGCCTCATTCACAAATCTGTGCCCTCTACTCTGTCATTCAGCACTCATTCCTAATCAGTTCAAGCTACTCGAAGCTAAATTTTTCTTCCCACAAACCACAGTTGCACAGCTAGAGATTAAAGCTGTAGACTGAAGTTGGTTCTGAGGTGTAGGATCAGACATGAGTCATTATGTTCATGCTTTATATAAGATGTTTAATGGTGTATCAGTGGGGGGCTGAATCCGTTGTGTTAGTCACTTCTCAGCTGGGTGAAATCTTTGTGTTGTGTAGTTCCAGCATGCATCCAATTACTGTCTACTGTCCACTGGTGAAGAAACTTTGAAAGGAAATTTACAGAAAGGAATAATACCTCCAGAAACACTTAACAAGCTATCCTAGCAAAGTACCTTGACATAATATCTCACCACTTGCATATTAAAGGTCTTTAGGGGCATTTTCACACCTGCCTTGTGTAGTTTGGTTTGAATCGAACCAGGGCCAATCACACTCAGTAGTTGGTACAGACCAAAACAACCGGACGGAAACCTTCTTGAAGAGGTGGCCAAGAGTCTCGACCCCTTACAAACAAACTCTGGTACGGTTTGGTGCAACACTTTTGTGGTGAGAACATAATCTGATCTCGATCTGACTCAACTGGAGGAAGCATTGCACCTTTGTTGGATGTAACCAGCTCCTGTAGCCAGCTGCACTGTGCCTGTGTGTGTACTCTGGCTACAAAACAGCCTACGCTTGCCCTCTATTTACATCAGTGTAAACCTGTGTAGGCTGTGTTTGTTTTCGGTGATGAGCATGTCACAGTTCAGAAGGAACAATGCCCACCTCCTCCTGAATTGTTTTGGTGTATCCACACGTTATTTTCAAGCCAGAGAGGTGCCTCATTTTAAATCTGTAACGTTTGCCTCAAGTGATAAATGCAAACAATGTAACGATTGATGACCAGGGTGCCATGCCTTTTTTTCTGACCGTCTATTATGCCAAAACCACAATATTCTGAAAAAATGTCCCATCGGACTAACGACCTTTTTGCCCCACGAAAACGAACGCCCATTGCTCTGAAGGTTGCCACAATATTGTACTTTTCCTTCGATGAACAAGGCCTCCCCTGCCCTCCCCTGCTCTGATTGGCCTACCTTGATATTCTTACCCATGCCCTTACCAATTTTATTTATTTAACCTAACCAATCCAACCAAGAATGGCAACAAGCACTAGCCAGTTAGAGGCAGAGTAGGACAGATCATGCCTTGGCATCCAGGAAGGTCTAATGATCTGTTTGGGAAAGTGTGTTTTTTCCAAAGCAATGGGCCTTTGGAACAAGGGACATTTGTTTTCAGGCTTTCTTTGGGTCCGATGGCACATTTTTCAGCCTATTGGGATTTCAGAGTAATGGGTCATTGGAACAATTGGCAGTCTCCCCAAGATCAGCCTAGTTGCCTCTCTATTGTGAAACTGGAAAGTGGCACGTTAATCTATTTCTGGAGCAAAACAGGAATCTGTGATATTACTTTTTGCTTAGTTCTGAGAGTTTTCCCACATGGAAATTTTGGCCAATTAGAATGCAGTTTTCTTGGGCATCGAAAATGTTCGTCCATTTGTAAATGCTGCCATTTGAACGCAAACCAAACTTGGGGCAATGTGTAACATTGGAACAATTCGTCCCTGATTCAGACCTGAGCAAACTAAACTATAGGTGAGAAAATGCCCTGAGATATTTATCAGTTAACAACTTTAATAACCTGTGTACACACTTAAAAACTGTATGCATAATTCCACTCAAGCACTTCTTTCAATACAGTAGCTTTGAATACTAAATATTTTCTGAACTTTTTGTGACACTTATGATCTATCCATGCTTTGATGCTGGAGAACAAGTTAAAACCCAAATCCCAATCCATACCTGATCCTGTGAGCATAAATAATAATAAAAAAAAAGAATGCTTGCGGTTTCCTGGGATTGCAATCTTTCATTTTCACAAAATACCAGCAAGGTATCCATTCCCAGCTTTATTGTCATGGATAAAGGGTTTTCTTCTCCTTTTTTAATGCCAGCAGTAGATATTGATAGCAGACAGTCAGACGATGCTCACAGTGCCACAGTCTGGACACTTATTCCGGCATCCCTTGGCTATATTGTATGTCAGAAGATGGGATGTGCAATATTCTCAGACCAAGAAATGAATCCACAGAGATTCCTTTGTGGCTTGTCCAGATAATCCTTTTGGTCAGAGAAAAAGAAACCCTCTGCCTTAGCTTGAGGCACTGGGGGGGATTCTCGAAGGAGGCAGTTTTCATTTCTGTTGCGGTCTACACAATTGGCATCTGTTTACCATGCTCTGATCCAGTTTAGAGATATGGAGTGAATGGCTGAGTAGCTCGAGTAGGACGCACTTCAGGTAAATCGGCAAAAATCTATTCAAGGATAAACTCTTTTTGCATTAATTGAATCGAAGGGAAGGAGAGGAAAATAGAGGAAAAGGAAAGGATTGGTAGGTGCCTTATTTTAAGCATTCCCTCTGCAATTTACTGTCCAGGGAGGAGTAAATATCTTTTTCATTATTTAAGTCCCCTCAGGCTGTCGGCATCCAAACCACTAAGATTTAAACTAAAAGTGTGATGTGGTCTGAATGCCGAATAAAACTGAAACCATTTCCTTATCAGAGATGTTTTCATGTCAGGATAGGTCTGTGTGTGTGTGTGTGTGTTTATGCTTATGGGCATGCATACAGGCGTGTTTGTGTGTGACAAGGCACCGAGTTGCTCTCATTCCTAGAAGCCCCCCAGGCGCCGGGGAGCATCTGCAGCCCTCTCTTTTCCATATGCCCCGTGCCTCTCAGTCTCACTCAATCATTAATTCAGGGTGATTATGAATTAACAAGCCACCATCACTCTTCCCCCCGTCAGATCAGCCTGATTTTTTTTATCCCTTTTTGTGATTTCGGCATCAGAAGAGAGCTTCTAATTATGTAGGCAAAGCTGTCTCAGGTGGACAGCTTGGCATGATGATGCTGCAGATGTAGTTGCTATAGCGATCCAGGGTTTTTCAATTAGAAAAATGTGTTACTTAGAATATCCCTTTGAAAATTTTTTGAAAGTTCAGTTTTCATTTACATTTAACAGTGAGGTACAATGTGGTACAACGCCACCCTTACTCTTACAGAGTGGCCAAACAAGCTCAATATGGCCACTTTGAATTACAAGAGCTTTGGATGGGAAACAAGTGAATATCTTAAAAAAGGAAAGCAGCCAAAAGTTTATTTTCCTGACATATAGTGTGTACCAAAATGCTGCAGAACCGCACATAATCTCCACTTCAGAGTATATCTCATCTCCCCAAAGTTTGTGAGACTGATGGAAGTCCTCCCCAGGTGGCAAAGAGAAGAGACCTCCCTTGAGCGGGCGGGTGGGTGGTTCACTGTGCTGCTCAAAGACACACAACAACCATGCAGATGCTTTGCCAACACGGGGGCCTGAGCACAGCCTCCTCCAGTTGAAGGGCGGTCTCTTTAATCACCATGACACCCTGCTGCTCTGTTGTTTTGGCAAAACAATGTAGAGACAAATAGACAGAGCAAACTTGATTAGATATGTTCTGTTGGGAGTGAGATTTACAAGCTTCAAGCTGCTTTTTTAGGGTGTCTGACACTGGATCACAGGAAACTGCATGACATTTAAGTGCTCCTGAACAATAGGTTTTAAGTTTTTGGAATATTCACAAGATCAAATGAATCTACACAACCTAAAAACATTTTTTTTCCATAATTTACATTTAGATTCAACATACATTCACTTCTGATTTTCTTTAGGGACTGTTTGTTATTTATGAAAGGAGAGGGGGTGGTGCAAAAAAAGGGCATGTCAAAAAAAAATAAAAATTAAGCACGGTTGGACTGGAATTTTGATGCAGGGGAGGGGCATACAAATTTAAATGGTTTTATTTTGTATTATTTTACCGCAGATTTTTTAAGAAAACTTGCAGGTTTGTAAGGCACGTTTTCTTTAAAAATCGCCCAAACGACACCATTTATCGTAGCCAGAAACTGTAAAACAAAAATTATCATTGAATTTTCAAATTTCCGCTGGTTCTTGGACATTTCATGTGCTGCCTAAGGCCCTTATCACACAGAGAGTGTTTTACCAACTGAAGGCAGCTTTTTGTAATAGTTTTTTTTTCTTCTTTTTTTAGGAATTAATCTTTTTGCTAGCTGTTTTTGCGGTGCTACGCGCCTTGAGTTTCTTTGCTCCAGGCGCTTGCCGTTTATGCCGGAGCGCTCTGGGTAACTTTTAAAATTCTAAAAACTAATTACTGGTGGTGTGAGTGTCGTGCATTTTCCGCCAGTCACTCAGGGAGGCGAAAGTAAAAATATTTGTACCCTCCGGGGAGGGTAAAAAAAAAAAAAAAACGGCAGCCTGCCCCCTCCTGTGACAAATAAAGAACAGTCCCTTAATATAATAAAATACTATCTTGACATGGTTGTCATATTCTGCTTTTGAGCTTAATTCTTAAAGGTGAGAGTTATGGTGATGTCACTCTGCAGTGTACAGAATAATATGTCAAGCTACAGTTAAGCCTACCAAACAATCTTGCTATTAACTGCTCATTTTTGTGGTGTTGTTGCCATCTGCTGGAATGGCGCAGTAGAGCTGGCAACACACGCGTTAACGGCGTATTATGTCCTACGAGGCTGCTGTACTGCGGCTCGACGTCAACCCGGATGTATTCGGGAAGGAATATAATATTACACCTAATGTAAATGATATTGAAAGGCTTAAAAAGTAATAACTACGTATGTGTATTTTTAAATATTATTAAACTTGCTGACTGAATGAAGCTTTGTGGTTGGTGGGGCGCTGCGCCTGCACCCTCGCGCCAGCTGTTGCAGTCCTTAAGTTAATTAGTGTTGACAGGACGTGACTCTGCGAAATTTTGGAATATTAAACATACGTTTGTCGGTCTTTTCGGCGTTAAACGGACTTATTTAAAGTCTCAGAGAAAATATTTGTGTGCGCAATGCGAATTTCAACAGAAAATAATGGAATGTTTGCGTGAGAAAATGGCATCGCGAATCTGCCGTTGGAATTTCATAAAGCTCAGCAGCAGGTGAGTGTAGTGTACTCCTAGACAACGGTGACATGGCAGCAATAATATATATATATATATATATATATATATATATATATATATATATATATATATATATATATATATATATATTTGTTTCCGTTATATTTTATTGCATCTTGCTAGCTGTTAGTGTGCACAATTAACGGTACACAGGTTGTCCAAACAGGTTGTTGTGAGGGATTATTGACTGTAGTTAGCCTCTCAACGGAAATGTGCACTTGGCCATGGGAGCGCGCATGCATACAGTGACGCAGGTAGAATATTTATTGTGTCGTTTTCACATTGTTGCTTATCAGTGAGGTTTTTCAAAGTAACACATACCCCATTTAGCTGTTTTATTCTCCTCTGTGTGCTTAAAAATATTATTAAATAATTCAAATCTTTTTCCTCATATAGAAAACGTCTGTCTTGATAATTTGACAATGTTAAAATTGACCACAGGGTCCATTACTTTGCTCTTCTATGCCCCAAACACACTGTAATTAAACCTTTTATGAGGTATGTGTTCATTCAAATAACCTATCCGGTCTGTACTGTAAAATCAAGATCACTGTAATCAGTTTAACATAACTGATCACCTCAGTTACACCTGCTTGACTTAAAATGTACATTACACTGAATGCAACACTCTAAACAAGACTGTGACCTCACATCCATTGAAAATGAGAACCTGCCTTTGGGTATTGTTGTAAATGATATTGAATCCTGCCTTCTTAAAGGGTAAATACTAATAATAATCACAAGGCAAGAGGACTAATCAGGAAAAAAAGAAATGGAAACACCTGTGTTGGTTAGACATGGGGGTAGGGGTTTAATTTTGGATGTGGATGTCGAGATTTGTCTTAACTTTTGAAAATAATAGTCCCTTACCTGTCCACTAACTGCTTCTGCACGACACATGACTGATCTTGCTATCTGCCTGCACAGCTGTTCCTCAATCTTTGTCTGTCTAATTTTACTTTCTGAACTTTTGCTTTCTTTTTCATAGTCACACAAGCAAAAGAAAGACATAGAGGGGTGACAAGAAAAATAGTCCGAGATGAAAGCAGTTACTATGGGACCAAAGATTTGTCGTTGTAGCATTGTAATATTAAAAATAGGAATAGAATAGAAGAACTAAGTAATCAATCAAGTTTTAGGTAATAAGATTTCTTTTCAGATAGAACATCTTTTAAAATAATTTCATTTGTGAATGTGTTGGAAAAAGAGCTCATGTGAGGAATAGCGATAGCCTGTGCCGTGTTTGAAATGCCACACCACCTGCTCGTGCTCGCTGCTCTTCTCACCACAGCTGGCCACATCTGTGGGATTTTTTTCAGCACATGTCCAGCCTTTGCAGTCCACTTTATCGAGCCTGTCTGGTTAAAAGGAGTTTTCCACATCCAAAGCAGGGGTCCAAGGAGAGAGGGTGTCTATCTGTACAGATTGTAAAGCCACCTGAGGCAAATGTGTGATATTTACCAAATAAAAATAAAATCGACTCGACTGCCAGCGCCTCATCTGCAATCTGAGCCATGCACCACTCACATTTCACCAAACAATTTTAGTTTGGAAAAAGTCTATAAAAGACTCCAATAAATGTTGTAAGAGTGTGACAGATGTTTATAAATGGCAGCTTGGTGCGAACAGTAGACTGTCCAGCACATTACAAGTTGCACACACACAGCCTTGGAGAAAGGGGTGGAAAAAAAAACAAAGTCTGTGCCACCAACATCTGCTGCTGGTCTGGTGGGACAGGGCCAGCCCACCCTGTGCAGACCCCTATTACCAGGCTTTGATGTTGCCATAAGGCTCTGTGAGATGAAGTTATGTACATGTGCATGTTGATGGTTATAATTTTGGTTAATATTTTCCCTCAGAACTCAAGGACACCTCTGTTGCCCAGTGTGCAGAGACTTCTTCATGTAGAGGGACTTTTAAATATGGTAAAAAGGTAAGGTAAAAAACTATCTGTTGAAATTTGAGAAGAAAAAGACATTGTCACAAGATATAATTAAACTGTTCTCGTCCATCCCAGGAACTGGAAATGATGATGCTGCAAGCAAGGAAGCAGAATTCTCTCGCTCGGCTATTTCAGCACTCGACCAGAGGAAGCTACATGCATCTGGTGAGTCCCAAAGTTGCTTGATTCTCCCTTGGGCGCTGTATCAAAAGTTAGACTGGATATGCAGAGAGAACCCAATTAGACAGATACAGTTTGTGGGAGATGGAGTAGGAGTGATCCGTCTCCCAAAGGGCTAAGAATATGGACTGCGTTCAATTCTTTGCCCAAGTGTAAGAGCTCAGGAGTGCTCAAGTGTATTTTGAGGTGACATTTTTAAACAATGGGCCTTCCTTAAAGGATGAGCTACAGGAGTCTGACTCACTGGACAGTGGTCGAGTGTGCTGTAATGAGCTGCAGGGGTTTGACTTGCTGAGCTAGCAGTAGTTGTCTGACTCAAATGACAAACCACAGGGTTCTGGCAGAGATGGCCTCCGAATGCGTCGTCGTCTTCCAACTCTTCAGGTTAAAAATTTCCCTTCACATCATCAGCCTCGAACATCTCTCGGCCACATTCCTCCTCTTCTGCCCAAACACTGTTACTGATGCTTCTAACTCCCAAAAACGTCATGAAGTCAGTGTTTCTCGGTGCATTACTTCTGTTTAAGGCAACTCATGTTCCTCAGAATAAATACATGATAATAAATAAATAGCCACGAGATACATATTGAAGTTTCCCTAAAATGTAAATATAAGGCACACAGTTATTACACAATAGAAAAGTACTGAGGAGCATGATGAATAAGGACAGCCAGAGGGAGAGATGGCAACACCAAGGCCACACAAGGTTATTTAAAATCTTCCACATCATCCAATTTAAAATGTGCCCACACATTAAAATCCTTCTTTCCTTCGCACAGCTCCAGTCCTGCATGAAAGTTAACTAGGAAACTGTGTGCCCAAGAGTGTCTTATTTGGCCTGAAGTCTGTGTTTAAAGAGCTAAACAATGCTGAACAATTTAACAGTTTTGAATTTGTTCTCAGAATGAACATAGTCCAGCCTTAGTGAGCGATTAATACAAAGTGATGTGTTTCTTTTAAGTAATGACTCTAGAATTTGGATGTTTTAATGCCTTGTGCTTTCAAAATATTACGCAATTGTTGTGGGATCTGTGTGTGTGTATCTATGCTATGTAGCCCCCACTGAGTAAGTCTCTCTCAGTTGAGATGTATGTGTTTAGCAGGAGAGAGAGAGAGAGAGAGAGAGCGCATTGCGTTAATATGAGTAAAGCTGATTTAGGGAGGATCCATTCACAGGACATTTCTGAGGTGGGTGCCTATGCAGGTAGAAGGTAATGTTTTTTACAAAATAATCTTTACGAAGATCACACCAGTATCACACAATCGTCATAATCGGATTGAGTTTACTCAATCATGGAAGCACAGATGCCATTATTCTGAGCATGTTTGTCACTTAATCATGAGCCAATAACATCGACTGTAAAAATAATGGACGAAGCTACTGTGACGTCATCTGTTAGTTTGTGGACTCCCATTTGAAGTGTTGAATTTGCCAGCCATCTTGGCTTTCTGGAGCCAGAAGTGACGATATTTGGGCCTGACTGAGAAGCGGAGGACACTGTCAGCAGACAGCCTGTCGCTGATTGTGGGCCATGCTGAATTATGCAACACTTTAAGCCTGAATTAAATGTAAAAATTCACCCTCCTGTACAGTTGTCATGAATGAGGAAATTAACAAAACCGTTTTTTGTGCCAGACTGTAAACATGTTGGGTATTTTAACATGGAGGTCTATGGGGGTTGACTGGCTTCTGGAGCCAGCCTCAAGTGGCCATTAGAGGAACTGCAGGTTTTGGCACTTCCACAATGGCTTCCTTTTAGTAGACTGCCTGCTGGGAAGAGAGTGGAATAGTGTTGTCAAAAGTATCTCAGTATATCAACACATATTTATTGTGAATATTTGAAACATTTCCAATACTCATGTTCGGCAGTATCAATGCACCAGTACTTAGATTGATGAGTAATGTTTACTACAGTCATTCTGCTGTTTGGTGCTACTTACCAAGAGAAGAAAAACCATTGCTGTCATCTTATGCAACTCAAATTCAACCATGTGATTTTCCCCCTGTAGATATGTACTGTGAAATCCACTCCTCCATTGTTTGGCCTGCAGAGAGGTCGAAGTTGAGCTAAAATGTTTCCACTTTGTTGCAGTTTGTTAGGATAACTCACCCCCACACCTCACACGTGGAGTTAGCCTGAAATCAGACAAAACTGTCAACCTTTGTAGAGAGGGTGGATTCAAACGTATGGACCCAGGCAAATGTAGAGGGGTGCTTGGATGTCATCAACGTAGTGTACGGTTATCATGCGATTGCTAACAGATTGCTTGGTTTGAGCTATCTGTTTTATGATCTTGTTTTATGCTGCGGTGCAAACCTAAGTCACATTGTGAATTACCAAGTATGTTTGCTTATTGTTTGTGCTGTGGGTTTGAATTTGTGACTTCAGCTGCCAGAAGTCGTATTTTGGATATGAGTTCTGGCAGAAACCACAGAAAAGACTTTTTTATTGCCTCTGTCTTATGCAGACTATTTTACAGAAGACATTCAGAATGGTAGATCCTGTTGCAGTCTGACTGTTAATGTGTTGAATGTGTTTTAATCTCTCTCTGATTTCACCCTTTGGCCCTGTCTGTGTGTGTATCAGATAAGAGAGCTACCTTTTAATTTGAGCAACATAAAGCTCTAAGTGAGAATATTTTATGCACCATCCATAGCGTGATTGTAAATAATAGGAGGATAAGACCCAGGTCACAAAGTAACCTGTTAAATGAAGCTTTTTCAGATGCCTTTCGCAAACATTTTCATGTGAAATTGCCTGCTTTTAGGAAACATGGTGAGACTTTATCCAGTGTTGGAACACTGGGAATGCATACACAGAAATATATAACCGCCACTTTTATCTGTGTTGTTAATTTATGCAGTTTTCGACCGTCATGAAGTTGCCACGGGAGTTTTGTTGGAGTTACAGAGTTGTGTAATCATTCTGCCGGTGCAGTCGTCTTCCTGCATTTACCCACATGCTGTCCTTGAGATGAAAAAGCATTGCTGAGTGAGAGCTGCTAACCTTGGATGTGAAAGATTGTCATTCATTTCAGAGAGCTTATGATAATAGCTGCCCCTGCCCCTGGTTTGTGAATGGGGTCATGTATCTGCTGGGTCTTTTTCTCCCACCCTCGGCCTCCCCAGTCCCCTCCCACAATTCATCTCTGGGAGTTTAATTCACTCTTGCTGGGAGCATGTACTCAGATAGTTTGATTCAGACAAGGGAAACCATTAGGAGCACTGTAATGCAGTTTTTGGCAAGAGCGAGACCCAGGCATTCATTACGTTGGTCTTTCTTTATTTAGGAGCAACTTCATCAGCAAGCCCTTGTCATTTAAGGACAAAAAAGCATTTTTTTTTCCTTTAGATTTTATTTGTTTTTTACAGACTCGTTGCCAGCAGGAGAAAAATAGAACAACATTTCAAGTCTGCTTTCTTCGTCACTGCTGTATCATGATGATAAATTAAGGAACAATCCACTGATTGCCATTTTCTGTTTCTTTGGCTTGTGTCCCCCTTTTGTAAAATGAATTGGGCAGCCTGTTCAACCCTGAATTATGCATTTAATTTTTCGCCCAATAGAATTGCACTCATAAAACACAGTGCTGAAGTGAAGATTTTTAACATGCCAAATGTAGCCTGGCTGTAAGGAAATTGATTGCTGAAACCCAACAGGCGAAAGCTAAAATTCATGTGTTATCACCACTTGTCTGTGACTAAGTCAGTGGTTCTATAATTTCAAATTTAAGGCCATGGCATGTATTTTTATTATTATTTATGAGAAAGACGAGAAGAGAAGAGTGCTTTTAGCTTGAGGTCTAAAGTAGTTGACAGCACTAATACACACTATTCTTCTGTTGACATGAAAATAAACTCTTCGTACCAAATGAGCATCTGTATTCCTCTCCCCACACACTTTACTCGCTCTGAGTGCCTTCTCCTGAAATTGCTGCTTGCTCATAGCAGCCTCTTTTCTCGTGACGTGATCTGGTAATCCATCTTCAAAGCCCCCCCCCCCCCCCCCCCCCCCCCCCCCCCCCTTCCGTCTTTCGCTCTCCTGGGTTAACGTAGGCGGATGTGCTGTAGCCTGAATATCATATGCATGAAAAATTTGCCATCCCTGCACTTTTTGGCTTCGTATGTTGTAGCGCCGCAGTTGATGGATAGAATGTGTCACTTGGTGCAGTGCTCAGGGCAAGAGGCATGCTTTTGGAGGTGGGGGTTTGTCCCTGAGAGTCAGGGGACTGGAGACAGCAAAGTAAAGGCCAAAGACCTGGGCGCTTTGTTCGCGTTAACTACCGTGACCTGACAGGGACACAAAATTCACAAGAGACGGACGTGTCTCTGGATTGTCTTGGCTGAAGTCCCGGACAGAAACATGTATTATTTAATCTCAGTTGCAACAGCTGAGTTTTGAAAAGAGCACTACTGAATATGTGCAGCACCAAAGACGACACTCTTACCTTACGTGTTGAAGTTGTCGTGGTTTAACTTTTGCAGTTCTTTTGAAATGTTTATGCCTAGAGAGATGCACGGCTAGTGTTGAGCATTTTAAAACGCAAATAAAACTTTCTATAAGTGCTTTATTTGCCTTGTGAGATTTAAAGGATGTGTATCCATAATGAATATTATTAGCTAGATACAATATGGAGAAATAAATTGTAAATGTAATGACACAGAATGCTGATCTGTGCTATTTAAGGCTGCAACTGATTATATATATGTGTGTGTGTGTGTGTGTGTGTGTGTGAATGTGTGTAATTTTCTGGGGACTAATCTGTCCAGAGCTACAATCATTTAACGAGATCTAGTGCAATATTAATTTGATGAAATCCATACTGTATCAGTGCATTAAACTGCCGAGTCCTCAGTATTTTACAAGATATCCCATTCAGGGATGGACCTGGCCTCAGAGCTGACAGGTCAGATCCAAAGTGTGGCCATGACTCGCTATTCTGAGCAGGCAATGGGCAAGGCGGCCTTCAGCACTTACAGGTCCTGATGATATTATTTCAACAGGCTCTCAGTGGTGTGGAGAGTCATTGCAGTGGTTGAGAGCTAATGGGCCAGATGTAAGAGCCACCTGGCCAGCACCAGACCTCCGTATGCTGCCGTTGACAGAGCCAGTCATGCAGAGCCGAGGCTCTGCTGTCTGCTGCTCCCTGTTTTTCAGACACAAGGCTTATTGCAGCTCATTTAGAAGAGCAGCCGCGCTCGTAACGGTGACATTCTTTCACAACTTTTTTGTGCACCCGAGTGTGGAATCTGAGCTGGCATTTAAAAGTAATGTTTTTGGTAATTATAACTTAGAGCCGGTATTAATATTTTTTTTTCTTATTATCATGACATTAACACAACTTGACCTGTAAAAATAGAGGTCACGGTGCAGAGCTCTGAAACCAAAATTCATCACTTTTAATCAACCGCAGGCAACGTGTGAACGCACTCCAAATTTCTGTCTATACATACCCAAGACGCAGACACGCTGCTATATCGGGGTATATGGAATGAGCAGTGCTTTTGGCAGTCGGCCCATTTAATTCATTTAACACTGAAGAAAACAGAGCACCTCTGGCAAACAGGGCAGTGGAAAATAGAGCCGTGAATCTTGATTGTGGAGGTAAATGAACAGATAGGTCTGGAGGTGTGTCATCTGTCTGTGAGCAGAGATGCATTAGTGTGGATACACCCCGTCACTTCTGCGTCCCCAGTAACCTCACGGAGAAAGTGCATGACACAGGTTTTCCTTTTGGATATTTGCTCGCCTAATATGTCATCAGAATGTGTCTGGATATACAGATGATATTAAAGAAAATATTCAAAGTTGCACTTCCCAAGACAAAGGCATAATTCAAGCATAACTCCAGGCAAGCAATAATATTGTAGACAATGTAAGGCAGTGTGGTATGTATGTATACTTGTTTAAATATTCATGGCGAGAGGGCAGGAGTGGTGTGTGGCTGGAGATTTACACCAGCAATAAGTTTGTGTCAGCGCAGAGGTCGACATTACCCTGGAGCAAACTTACAGAGCTGTGAATCGGAGATGATAGCCTCCCACCAGCGGTGACCTCTTAAACTGCTCAGCTATTCAAAACACTCAGACCTGTGAGTCACAGCTTTGACCAGAAAACCACACACATTGCACAAGTTCAATATTTATCTCAACAGAAAACATATCCAGATCAAAATCAATAGTAATAATAATAATTGTTGGGGAATAACTGTGCTGTGGGACATCCTCTGCTCTATCCCTGGGGTGAGAAGTAGAAAACTCTGTGCCGTCTTGAATCTGCAAACACAGAAATATGGATAGACACAGTTGGCGTCAGTTGATTTATAAATCTCACTCATTAAATCGTGTGCACATGGATAATAACGAATCAAACACCTGTGTTTGCTCCTCCAGTCTGTCAGTGAAAAGAATGATGAGGAAGAAGTGCTGATTTACAGAATGACATTAGTGAGAGGCCTTCAGCGGTGTCGGAGCAGCAATCTTTATGCATGGTGATTGCACGTTCCTTCATTAATGTGCGTGTAAACATTCAGCATCAAGCATCGTAAAGGTATTTAGCAGTCATTTAGATTATTATAAGTATTATTTCAGATTTAGATGCACAATTACTATGACATTATTGCACATTAGGATATCTTAACAGGTGAGTCAGATTGAAACTGACTGTGTAAAATAAAAAGCACACTTGACTATGTCACACTCACTCTAGAAAACAGTTTATATTAGGTGCGCTCATTCTCACCGCTTCTTTTATAAACACCCGTTTGTGTACAGTAAACGGTGTATTCAGTAGCTGTCAGAATCATTTATACATCCCGTCTTTTTGATGTTGCGTACATTCTTTACATGGAGTATGTAAAGGCTTTTGATTTATTCTCCCAGCTGGGTTTCACATTAAAATTCAGAGGCTGACGGGAGGTGAAGAGTATGTTCTGTTTGTCTAACTCAGCAGGTATAGATAGGTGCTCACATGAAATAATGATATTATGACATTTAATATTAATGATGAATAGAAAGGGAATGGACTTCTCTGAAAAACTGCAAATGTACGCACCTTATCGATCTGTCTCCAGAAGAAAAAAGGGGTTTAAGAAAAGCCAGAAGGCTCCTGTGCCCTTCTCACCCCAAGCCCTTAAATGTGCCTCAGTCAAGAGACAAACTGCTCTTAGGAGACATGCACGGCGAGACGTAAACACCAAGGTACATCGGCCCTGTGCTCATCTCTGGCACTCCATCACCCATCACTGTCTGGGCCTGCCCCTCAGGAGCGACAGGGTGTCACTGGGAAAACCCATTGAGCACACTGCGGGACGACGGCTTCATGCCCTTCTCCATCACACCTTTGTTCCATCCTCCTCTCCGAGCCATGACAAGGTAGGGGACGAGTTATCACACCCGTCAGCTTTATGAGTCCCTGTCTGCCTGTGCCGTGGTAATAAAGTCATTGTGCTGCTTCTTCAAAATGGGGTGAGTCGGAGCAAGTGATGGGAAATTGGTCAGCGGAGTGTCGTTGAGGGGCAAAAAAGTACAGTCTGCACCAGTGGCTTCTTTGGATGCATTGTTGGTTTGATTAATAATATAAGGAGAAAATCCTCATTCCTCCAGAGTATTTTCCACCTGGGAAGCAGGCCATAAAAGCCCAAAATAGCCCCGAATCCTTCAAAGCTCAATGAGAGGGGACTCTGTATCTGTTGTCAGAGTGATTTTTCCTCATGTAAATGAGCTCATATTAAGACTGCTGAAGGAATCTGGAATAGTATTTACCCTGTGATGAAAATTAAAATCTCCTCCAAATTACTTTATAAATAATACTGTGTCATTCCTAACCTGGCTACATACACACTGCTGTCAATCATATACTAAAATCTCCATGTCCTCTATTCTGGGTTCAAAGTTCACACTTAATTTTCCGATATGACAGCTCGCTAAGAGGATTCCTTCATTTCAGCAGCGCTCTGGAGATTTTTTTTTTTTTTTTTTTTTGAGAGGGAGAGAGAGATGTGTTAGACAGAATCTGAACCCGACGGCCTGCTGTGCACTGTGAGGAGTAGTAATTGTGTGAGCAGTAATTGCACTCTCTGCATCTGCTAGGGAGAATAAGGGCCATCATTGGGTCAGCTGCCTGTCACCTCCGGGAACATTTAGTCAGTTGCAGCACATGCGAATACTAAGTTCAATGGACGTATACAGTGAATAGAGTAGTGACGAGACAATGTGTTCCAAAATGTCTCCCATCCAGTGTAGTGTGCAGTCCTTTCATACACAGCATCTAAGTAATTGTACATGATCATATCCATTTTGCAGGATTATTCTGCAAGTGCACTCAAAGTATTCAGTGGCCATTTTGTGCTAAGCCCACCTCTGCCAGAGGTTCATTGAGAGGGTTGTTTGTCAAAAGCATTGCATTAATTGTTGAACTTGCAGCGGGTGTTGTGCACCTGGAAATGAGGCCATTTGTATTACCTGTCATGTTAGTTTTGAAAAAAGAAACAAACAAAATCCAGCATGAAAGTGGCTGGAAATTACCACACTGCTGGAAGTAATGGCGCATGGTTAACATATTTTTTCAACAGACAAACAAAAGAGATAATGGAAATAATTGTTATTTGCAGCCCTAAACCAGTGAAAAGCATTTCCTTTGGTCGATCAAAAAACTCAAAGCCGAAATAAGAATATGCCCCAAAACATAATCTTTCTCCTGATGCAAGGCGGTTCAGTCAGTGTGTCTGACAGTTGAAACTATCTCCCAAAAATAGAAGGCTCAAGTCTGTCATGCTGTCAAAATATCAATCCTGGAGGAGTGCTACTGACAGATTAGGACACTGCATTTACATAACTGTCACCTTCTGGACCAGAAAAACGCAACCAGTTCCTCATACTGTCGGCATGAGTCTGTAATTCATTACCAACTGGAGGATTTGTGTTATGTCACTTACAAATCTGAGCTGATCATTATTAGAAGCCACAATAATAGAATCTACATTGTTTTTCTTGATACTGTTACAGTGTGATATTTCATCTATTCTGAGTGGTGCATGGTTTCCAAATGCCAGAGGCAATACATGCTCTACAAAGGGAACTAGATTGGAGGCAATTGGAACAGCATCTAACACAGTGGACCCAGCTGACTGGATCAGTTTGTTCATATCACTCTTGATGAAGTGAGACTGAAAAGCCACCGTGGGTCATTTATGTTAGTCTGGTTTTGTAATGGCTTTGGTATTTGGAAGTTGTACTTTAAATCAGCGATGGGTGCGGTGTTTCCCCGCTGAAGCATTAACTTGTTAGCTTTTTTTGGAATGTAATGTGATTCTTTATGTGCCAAGTTAGATTTACGAGGCCGTGCAGAGCCAAAGGAACGCATTTAATTTTAAACAACTGCAAGATTTCAGTGGAATGTGGATTTCGGTCTGGTTTCTTTCAATACGTGGATGGAAGCACAATTTGTAGTCGTGTCACATTTTGTCACTCCTTTGACCTCCTCACTTCCATCCAATCTGTCATCGCGTTTGACAAGAAACAAAGACTGCAGCATGCAGAGCGCCCCCCCCCCCCCGCAGAGACGGAGACCAAGAAGAGTGATGCAAATTCACCTGTTCAGTCTCTTCTCTGCTCTTTTCATGTCGGCCTAAGATACTGTACATTAGAGAAAACAGCCAAACTGGGTAGCAGTCCTTTCAATCGTAGCACTCCAGGGTAGGACTGACGAGTGGAGGTGACTGCGGAGGTCAATAGAAATGGCACATGGTGCTGGAAATGGTCCATAAAAGCTCTTTCTGACATGACAGAGTAGCCCTGGATTCTTGCCAACAGACACTTTTTCACAGTGGATCCCTCACATAAGAACCCTGCGGTGCCTGTCAGGGCTGAGGTCAATCCAGCGTGAATGACTATAATACAGTCTATGAACAGATATCTTCATATGGATATAGAATCTGGAGGCAATGAGATTAGATTTTAGTATTGGAGGCATTTTTGTCTCTGTTTGCAGTCTATCTGTATCCACGGTAGTATTGACCAATCACATTTGAGCGGGCTTTGGTTGCATGCGGGTAAACAGTCCACGTGGAGGGCAAAAGAGGCTGAACACATTGACTGAAATCCAATCTTTGAACCCTTCACCTATCGTTTGACAGCACTTTAACTTCTTATTAGCTTTTAAAAAACGTATGTTGAGATATTAGGGCTAGACCCAAATTTTCCACTATATTCGAAGATATGTTTTTCACAAAATATAAATCTCAGTGTTTCCCATAGTTGGTGAGTCTGCCAGCAGACATACACAGTGACAAAGCTAACTGTTAGCCTCACACTGCTAATGTTGCCTAATGGTTATTAATGGGCATTCTGAGAGTCCAGCTGTTTCGGTGTCGGTGTGAGTTTGTTGGGACCGTCTAATGGCTTGGTGCTGGATGTTAGCTGCTGCTGCTGTGTTAGCTCGTGTTAAGGGCAGATGTTGAATTGACGGTTCGCTTGGAGGAGAGCTGCTTTGGAGATGGTTCTTCAGTGCCGCGTTTTTTAATCTCAAATCTTGTATTTGTCGGAGCTAGCATGCTCGGTTTCACAGCATTATCTTGGATTCGAAGCATATTATTGTGAACATATGTAGGTCTATTATTTATCAGTTCTAAGAAAACGTGTCTCAGGCATGTATAGCCCCTTTTCCACCGCAGGAACCTTTATCATTTACCCGGGATTTTGAAAAACCTCAGTGCGTTTCCACAGAAATTACCCGGGGAAAAAGCTTTCACTCAACCCCTGAAAAAAGTACAGATTCAGATCAGTTCAGATTCCCCGGAGTTCTTAAGGGGTGTGTGAGGAACGCTGATTGGTGGAACACACACTTTCGTGCCAGTGTGGCTGCAAACTTTATTTAATCTCGACAAGCTTTACATCGTTTGTGTATTGATCATTTGGAAAATGGAGCAAAAGAAGAGAAGCTACAAGAAGTGGACGGACAACGAGATCCAGGCATTTGCTGAGGAAGAAATTCAGCGGGACTTCGAGTCAGTGACTCGAAACAACCGAGTCTATGGAAGAATAGCCGACAAGCTGGTGGAGGTAAATATAGGGCACACGCTGTTTTTTTTTTTTTTTTTTTTTTTTTTTTTTTAACCACTCCCCCATACGTCATCAGCCTAATTGGAATAACTTTTCCGGAACTTTGAGGTAAATAAATTCCTGGAAATAAAAGTTCCTGGAAATGTTGGTGGAAAAGGAACTTATGTCACAAAAAGTGCATAGATAGGATTTTGTTCAACAACCTCACAGATTAACTGCAATAATGCTATTTCTTTATTAGGAACAATAACTCTGTTAGTAAACCATTTCTTTCAACACAAAATATTATGATCAATTTTATGTTAACTTATTGACAGAATCTAATCTGGAAGTTGAAACTGCTTCTTTGGAAGCAACTGTTAAGAAATAATAGGCTAACTGTCATAAAAACAAAAAGGCATGTGCTTTGCATGTTTGGCATTGTATCGGAAACGAGGCTACTGTGAGCTGGCGTGTCTCCATGCCCCTTCCCTGCACTCCTCCAAGGAGGAGTACAGCACATATGGCCCCCTGGGCGGTATGGATGGGTCGCTGCAATCAAAGTGGAAGGACACGAGCACAAGAAGTATCCCATCTGTCATGATGTCCTCTCTCTCTAAAATGGATTAATAACGGCCGGGCAGAGAACAGTGAGCAGAATAAAAGCATTATAATTATCTGCAACAAAATGAGGAAACTCGCAGGGTGCGTGACAGTTATAGATATCCATTTCTGATTTGGCAAAAGTCTGTTTTTAGTGCTCCATTTGTGGCTGCTGTTAGTTTCCACATTTGTGTCTGAGTGCTCTAACATTTTAAATACATATACAATAATACATCTGCACTGCAGCCAGTAACTCCTGATAATATGCAACAACTAACAAGCCACAGTGAAACATTCTTTTGAAATACTCCTCAAAATACTTTTGTGTTGTCTTGCAACAGTTTCCTATTCTATTATGATACCTCGAGCTCCCCAGAGCTGCTGTAATGTAGACAGAATGCTGGCACAGCTACTCGGGAAGATGGTGTTCTTTGATGGCCTGGTGATGTGTGAAGCCCACACCTGTGAGTCTTGTCAAAGTCATGCAAGGATGTTTTAAATGTAATATTAAGACAGTGATTCTATCGAAATGTGCTGCCAGTCCTCAACAGTTCAAATCCAGCCATTTATAACTGCTGCTGCTGTTTTAATAGCGATTTTATTGTGATTTAAATATTTTAATTGTGTTACATTTTTTAATATTCTTCAGGGTGTGCTGCAATAATGTTTCTTGGTTTTTAAGATTTTATGATTTTATTGTTGAGCACACACTGCACTGCTGACTGTATTTATCTATTATCTAGTTAATTACTTATTTGTTCACTCAGTGTTTTATTATAATGATCATTATGTAATCATCAGCGAGCCCTGAGTTCTACATTTCGATCTTTTCATGTGTTTGCATGGCTGGAATGATACAGAGTCCTTGATCCTCATTGATCCTTGGCTGTAGACTGTATAAAGATAATGGGTATCGCTCATTGGTTTAGGGACTTCCTTTATGAAGCACAGAGTTCTGCATTTGGCTGTCGCCATCTTGGTTTTTGGAGCCAGAAGTGACCATATTTTCATGTTGAAAATCAAGGTCAACGAAGTGACCATATTTGGTTCCTTGCCCTTAAGTGGTAAAAAAAAAAAAGAAGTGTATACATAAAAAAATACAAGAAATACACATATAAGGTGAAATGAACATGTATTTTAAAATATTAAAACATCATTTTACAATATTAAAACATAAGTGCTGATACAGGCACCTGTCAACATACACGTTATCACTTTGGACAACATTAGGCCACTTCTTCATGGTACCTAATAAAGCAGTTACGCTCACTGTTCATGCAGAGATGGACCATGCAGACCACATTTGACCTGAGAATGTTGCCTATCCTGCTGCAGTGCTTGCAGGTCTGGCGTTTGGCATGTACAGGGGCACGGAAGAGGGACAGTTCAAACCGCACAGCCTCATTTGGGGTGTGGCTGCGGTGTCCCTGCACAGGCTTAGGGACATCAGCACTGGTGGTCAGGCTCCTCGTCATCGTCAGTGATGGCAGGGTGGGCTGGCATGACAACACTCTCCCTCCTCTTGACATGAAATATTTGAGCAGACACTTGCTAAAAATTACGCACATGCAATAAAACATAAAACAACTGTTAAAAGGTCATAAACTGACAATAATAACTCATATTCACTATTTATAGCTTGAAAAATTCTAGAAATTGGTTAAGATTCTCTCTGAATCACTGTATAGTGTAATACAAACCTTTGGCAACATTAAAACATGATGTCCTAAGTTGTATTGCCTTATTTGTATAGAAAATGAACTAAGTATTCTTGTTAGATGCATCGGGCATATGTCCAAATATGAACATTCCATATTAACTCTAGTTTTTAGGTGAACAGGGCGTATGATCAAATATGGTGCCCCCATTTTTCATGTCGTTATTTCACTCATTTCACTTAGTCCTCCACAAACAACACATATTTCATCACTTAGCACAACTATTCAACCATTAAATGTGTGAGTTTCATCAACTTACCATGGTTAGTTTTGATGTTTTGACCATAATATTAGAGTGAGCGGAGCCGCATGATTGTCTTTTCCGACTTCAGAAAAAAACAGGACGTTGGATGTGATCCAGGTCTCTGCTGATTTGTCAAATGCCACAATCACGTGTTCTGTGACACAGGGTAATCTTTGCTGATTGGCTGGGTCAAGACCACATGCTACTTGACCTCACTGAGGCACGGGATGGGCGCCATAATGTGTACAGAAATTACCAAATATATTTCCTCGCCCTATAATAACATTTAAACGAGTGCAGCAAATTAGCTATAGAAACCAAAACCATTTTTTGTCCCAGGCTGTAAACATGTTTCTTTCTGCTGTTAAGCTGGGCATCTTACCATGGAGGTCAAAGGGGACTGAGTCATTCCTGGAGCTGGCCTCAAGAGGCTATTACAGGAACTGCAGTTTTTGGCATTTCATTCATTTTCGCCAGTTGGTGGCTTCATTTTTCAGTCCTGGAGGTTGTCAGTTGCAGGAGATGCATGATAGACAAGTGTGAATGGTGATGTGTCTCTGTCTGTGTTTGGTTTATCAAAACAAATGTTAATAGCAGGTGTTAAATGTGCAATATGTAATTTTCTGCTGCTAGGGGTCTCAAACCAAAACAATAACAGAAGACGGAGTTGGATGACGTCACGAAGTAGCGTGGGATCATGGGAGTTGTAGTCATATAACAGATACAGATCTTACTTAGCTTTACAGTTCGCGATGGCTTCTCCCTCTCTGCTGCTCTTTCTTGCTCAGTGCATCTTATGTTTAGCTATTCCTCTGCCTCTTTTATAAATGCAGTTCATTTACTGGCATCAGCTCAGCATTATAGAAGCCTATCGTTGGATGTTGTGGTTAGCCAGCCTCCGCTGCACACCGCTCCGCAGCGGAGGCCACTGGCCGGAGTGCTGGTGCCCCGGCGGGCAGCAGTGCTTGCAATACACTGGTGGAAATGATTAATATTTCGATAACATCAGCCAGATGTTAGCTTACCTGTCTAGTAGAACACACGTGAGGTCGGCGTCAAATTGTAGTCCTAGATTTTCACGAAGCTCTCTCCATCTCGGAAAGGCCACACCAATATTTATCCTTGATTTAGCTCTGTTCTTATCCCAAATTCCTCTGGAATCGCTTGGTTGACCTGTACGTTTCCGTTTTACCGGCTTGTTTACCGGGACAGCTTCGGTGTCAGAAGGCGCAGCAACCGTCAATGCATAACCATGATCCATGACGAGTTAGCTTAGCCTAGCAACAGTAACGTTCATTCTCTGACGTCTCATCCGGTCTGCTTCTTCTTCTTCTCCTTCATTTAATGGCTATGGTAACTGGAGTTACGTCGCCATTGACATGCGACCTAATGACACGGTCAGTAACTTCTATTAATATTTCATATTTATCTGGGTTTGAAAAATTGTTGGAAACATTTCTGATAATCAAAGTACACAGCTAAACAGAATATATAATATTGGTTTAGTCGTTTTTAGACATTTTTATGTGGAAAAACTACATATTATACCTTTAACAGTCTCTTTGATAAGCAAGAATTAGGATCAGATTCTAAAACAAATGTTTGTTTCTTTTAGATTTAGTTTTGACAAGATGCTATAGAATGCCAACTCTACATATTCCTCCACTTGCTCATTTTAAACTGTAGCTAGCTTTATCTGTGTGTTAACTCAACTGTAAATTGTATTTACATTTTCCTTGTTGTTTATATTTAAGTTTGGGCTGACAGAAAATCCTAAGGTGGTGCTGTCCACCCAGCTGTGGTGCTGAAAACACAGCAGTGCGCAGCAACGTGATTCTGTTGCCACCCATGTGTGTTTGTTGTAGTCAAATGTACAGTCTTCACAGTCGAACCCTGTGGTGCCTGTCAGGGCTGATGTCAATCCAGTATGATTAACTGTCATACAGTCTTTGCAACCAGTTTTCTGTGTAAGAATGCAGAATCTGCACGCAACAGGATGTGATTTTGGTATCGGAAGCATTCTGGTTTGTATTCTGTTTGTAGTCCAAGTAATATTGACCAATCATTTTTGAGCAAGCTTTAATGGCATGCAGATAAACAGTCCATCTGGAGAGCAAAAGAAGCTCTCTCTGAACCCTTTCGCTAAGTATTTGAAGCAGTAGAAGCCTAATTTCGTTTACAGCTAAAGATGCTAATGTTCCGAATGGTCGTGATTATGATGCAGAGGACATTAACTGCATAGTCCTTGGATTATACCTTGTTAAGCCTGAAAAGAAGACGATAGCACAATACAGCATGTAAACATGAGGTTGACTTCCGTAACACTTAATGCTGACATGGAATTGCTTTTTGCAAAGTAAAGAATAAAACGTGTAATAAGGGAATGTGGAAACTACTTCAGGAGAGTGCAGAAGTGCCCCTGCGGCCCTGTGGGGACTCTCCAGAATCATGGCCGTGGGAAAGATAGCTGACGTTTTCAGCTCAGCAAGTTGATGCCAGGAGCTGTAAGAAACATGTTCCTGCACTGGCTCTTATTGCTAGTTTTTGGAGCATTGTCCATACAAACACTAATGGAGAATTTGCGCAAACGAGGGCCGAGTAAATGGTGCTGACAAGATGGAGCTTCTCAGAGTAACTATCCAGCCTAGTGTGTCCTGAGTCTAGTGGGAACAATGATGTTTCAGTAAAACAAATATAATCTCCTTCCCCCCAGGGTGCTCTGCCCACTTTAGATGGCAAGGCCCTGCCAGAAAACCATTTCAACCTCTACCTCTGATCAAACCCCTATCACTTACATTTTATTGTGTGGCTGTCCTTGCCCAGTCAAGAGAATTTGTAGATATTATTTATGGGGAGCTCATACTCCCTTTTCCCCAGCACCAATCCATTCAAGAGTGCACTTGTCTGTTGCTTCTGCCTGATCAAAGTCAGGAGGTTTAATATGCTGCTTCCCCTGGTAGAATAGGTAAATAATCAAATCATAAATTTTACTCTGCAGTCAGTGTGGTAAAATAGAGGGTGCTTTTTTTGGTGGCAGTGAAAGCCTTAGTGCCACATCTCTACCTTAATCAAGAAATGATTATTTTTAGTAGCTAAGACGGAGTCACAATAAAAGGATCATAGCAGAGGGGAAATTCATATTCATCGAAGCCACTGTTACTGACTGTAAACTACACTGAAGGGGGCTCCGGTACAGAAATAGCACATTGTGCGAACAATGAAATTATAACCGAAAGGAGGGGGAGGGAAATGTTTCATTTTTAATCACTGATAAATGATGAGTCAAATGAATGTATTACAGTAAGGTACTATAATTGCTGCTTATTAACTGAAGAGAAATGCAAACTAAAAAAAATGGACTCAATCTAATTAAAATGCAAATATGCACCATAAGTTATTATAAACAATTACTCAGCGCACAACACTTTCTCTTTATTTACTGTGGTGAATGCCAAACATGGAAGCCGTGTAAATTGTGTTTCCACATTTTCATAACAAATTATTGTAACAGTTGAGGAAGGCATGTGCTGCCCACACACCTTTCTGAGTGTTTCACATCAATTGTACAAAATGTGCTAAAGGCAAAGGCAGACATATCAAATGTATTATAATTTTCAATTTTGACAAAGCCGAATTTCATATCTTCTTGGTGTAGGAAGCCGCCCACGCAGAGCACACATTGAGATGTGAGGCCTGTGCTGCAGTAATTCAGCCTCACATGGATAGCACTGAGTATAGGTTACTGTGAGGAAAGATAGTGGAATGCCTGTCTTTTCTTCATCATTACATTACACTTGGCATTTAAACCAGCTGGAATAGCATGAACATTAGTTTTTACATTTGACTAACCAGGTTTAAAGCCTTGAGCGTCTCCCACTCAGAGGTTCAATTTCAAAGCAGCCCCACTGTCACTTGACACTTGATCAAGTTGCTGCTCAGCTTTAATGTTAAAGTGGACAGTCGCTGCTGCTCACTGGTTCCTTGTCTTCAGGGAATCAATTATTTTCATGGCCAACATAAAATGTGAGAAAGTGATGAGCAAGAGCTCCCGCAGACAAGCATACTGAGCCAGAAGTTAACAGCAGTCAACGATATTCAAGCTGCTGTAGCATGTAGTATGTATGTACTGAGGCAAATCTTGAAAGATTAAAGGAGATTTTTGATCATTTATCCCCAATTCACCACATTCTAATGAGAATTTGAGGCTAATTGTGGCCTGAGACATAATTTTATCTGCTGGCAAACTCACTTCCACAGATTTAAAAAAGTTTCCATGCAAGTTGTTTTTGCCATTATGTTAAGATTGTACGTGATACTAAACTGTACAAAAGAAAGTGACTTTAGGGCTGTGTCCACCAAAGTGTTTTCCTGAGCCCCCATATCTTTTGAAATTCGTTGCAATGGGAGCGCTGAGTATTTACGCTCTGCTACAAATGCCAGCAGCTTGACAAGGTGCTTTGCGTCTATTATGCATTGAGTGCTGCCGGTTTGGCGCTTTTTTCTGGGATAGAAAGCAGTTTAGCCGTAGTGGAGAAGGGACAAAAACCATAAAGACCAACTGTTGTTTCATGTATAAGTGCTGAAGAAAAAAATGGAGGGGAATATGTTAATTTACTGTGTATATATTCATGTTTGCTCTAAGGCTGTGCAATTCATCATCTGGTGATCGCGATTACGATTTTGAGGTCAAACGATTTCAAAATTAATGAAATTGAGGGTAAAGGATTTTTGGTCACGGATGCCTGGAGATGTTATTTTGTCTTCTACGGAGCCAAAATTAGAGGTCCAATATTTTCCTCTTCTTGGTGTTATGACTGCCCAGTAGTACCTGGACAACCGAGCCGTGGTGGCACGCAGGTATGTGACGTGTCAGAGGAGAAACGAGCTGTTCACATTTCTCTCTTTGTGGCAGGTAACGGTCCACAAATCTCACCGCACTGAAGGGACTGTTCTTTACTTGTCAGGGGAGGAGGGTGGCTGGTTGATTTTTATTTTATTTATTTATTCTATTTTGATCCCCCCTTTGTTAATCACTTATTGATGCTGTTTTTGAAGTATGAATAAGTCAATAAGTAATTTATTCCATTGAAATATCATTGATGTATTATAGAAAAGTGATTTATCTTTTTATAAATGACAAAAGGCACATCTTTCTAATTTTCGCTGTGGTATTGTGACACTACTCAGAACCGTGATACTTTCACTGGTATCGTACCGTGGGTCCCAATTTTGGTACTGTGACAACACTAATCTGGAGGGGGTTCATCTGCAAAAACTAATGAAAAACTAAACAACGGCGTTCGGTATTCGGTACTCGGTATTCGGCCAAGCGTTTAATTTTATTTGGCTTCGGCCACAAATTTCCATTTTGGCGCATCCCTAATCAAAATAATCGTGACTATGATTTTTTCCATAATCGAGCAGCCCTAGTTTGCTCTCACAAACCCACATAGACCATCGGGTCCTTCCTCTCTACTTACATCCTTTCGCCTTCCCCTCATCCAAAGCAAGTAGCCTTCTCTTCCTTTTTACTTCTGTGGATATTGCGTATCATAGCAACCAGATGCAACCATAGCGTCTCAACTGAAGAAACACTGCGCCCCCAACAAGCTCTTAAACGCCCCATGTGTCAAAGCATTTGTCTTTGGCAGAAAAGCGGTGGCAGGGCACTGGCGAGCACTTCATCTCAGCATTTTATATGTGGGTTTCATTTCTATACCATCTTGATGTTATTATTAGCTAGGTAGCCAACGTAATGGCTGAGTTAACAAAAAGCTTACGACACATAGGGTGATGAAAGTGCAACACTCACCAGCAACATTCACTGTCTGGCCGATCTGCTCCAACAAATGGGAGTTCTCTCTTTGTTGTGACAGTTTCTGACTGACATATACACCCTCGGAAAGACAGTAGTTACCAGCAGCTTTCTATAAAAGTTTCTACACTTTTTTTAACTAGAAGTGCTCGCAGCGACCGCACAGAAAAAAACAAGGAGCACTCTGTAAAAAGACACTTGGTGGCATTTCTTGCATATACTGTCTACTCACTGGGGACAATTAGAAAAACAAAAACAAAAAACACTGGCACTGAGGAAATAAATGCTATGTGGACGAGGGTTTTTCATTTTGGGAAAGTTGCTTGTCATTTTAGTCCACCTCTTTATCCAAGCTCTTACCACGTGGCGCATCAGTTCGACACCAGCTGGTAACATTGATTAGAGTCCCGGTATTTAACAAGCCTCGAGAGTAAATCATCGGTGAGGGTTACAGTTTGATGACTGCAAACTGGCGTTGATATACCACCAGGCATAATTCCAAAAGCACAAAGCCAGAGGAAGAGATGATAGAATGAGAGGACTGGATGCTAGAGTTATTGATCGATCCCAGCTAGACTGGGCAAATATCACAAAGATCTGCTGATATTTTCTGAGTTGACATGATTATTGAATTCTTGCGAAAGGCAGTGTGCAGCATCACATAAATGCCCGATTCAGTTCATTATCTTTGATTATCGTTCAGTGTGAATGCAGCATGTCAAAGACCATAATGCAGGAAATAAGGTCTCTGAATTCTCACATTTTTCTAAAGCAAAGACACACACACATACACCCAACACTCCAGTTTTGAATATCTCCTCATCTCTGGACTCTTCAAGGTTGCCAGGTATGGTGCAGGAATAATGACAGCTGTTGTTCCAAAGCGTTTTTCAGCTAATCCAAGTGGTTGTACCACGTTTGCATGTCCTTGATTATCCCTCTCCACAGTGGTGCGCACATCTTGTAATTACCGCACACCCACAGACGGATGCTCTGAGTGATCAGACAGATCTTTGGACTAAATTTGCAGCCCTCGTTCTGTAGGAGATGAGGGACAGATTCTGCAGGTAACATATCTTTAAAGCTGAGAATTAGCTCCAACAATTATGGGCACACACACCAGTTAGTTCTGCTTTTCTTTTTGTGTTGTTTGTGAAAGGCTTTTTCAGTTTTAGTGTGAGACAATCTTGATAAAACTGATTGTAGAGCTTTAATCATGTGGTGCAACAGTTTATTCAACTTTTGTTTTAAGGAGTTATTGTGTGCTTTCTCCAAATTACTGTAATCACTTGTCAACAGGGGCAGAATGTTTTATCCCGCATCTTCTTTTTGCTGTTGACAAGACCTCATTACCTAATATTTCCACCACCCCGTGGACATGGCCAGTGACAGCTTGTAATTAATAATTGTTCAAAGCGATGTGGGATTGTTGGGAATAGTCTTTGGAAGTTCTTGCAGGAAACTTTAAAAATGTGTTAGTCCTGACCTTAAGACCACTACGCTGACAAAAAACTGATGTGCTGGCAAAAGCTGTCAGTGTTTGTGCAATTCCAAACCCATCAAAAGAACATTTTAATTTTCTGCAACATTTTGCCAAGTGAGTTAACAATCCTCAACAGCAGTTGGGAGAGCAAGAAATAAATGAAAACAGTAGGAGGCAAAAACAAGGGGTAGGAATTAGGAGCAATGAAAAGAGCATAAGAGAGAAAGAAGACTAAAGGAGGGCAGGAGGAAAGAAAGAGAGGAGGGAAAGATGAGGGGATGGAGATTAGAGGACAGCAGCTGGTGACTGTGAGGGGTCTTGTCTCTGAATGCTTCTGTAAAGCGATGACACCTGGCTGGCATGCAGAGCTCAGCATGACCAGCCAGTTCTGAGACCTTTTCCTAAGTAAGACGTCTCCAAATGGGGAACAGGGATTGTTCGGGGATTGAACAAGAGAAAGACAGTGGGCTGAAATATTTTACTTGGAGCACACGATTTTGTTGAATTCAATAAAAATATTGTTGAATAAAGCTTGAGCATGGGCAGCGGTGTACATAGTGAGTGAACACAAGCTGTGTTAGGCAGTTAAAGCTAGGCAATTTTGCTGGAAAGAAATATTTCTGGGAAGCATAATGGTATATTAGAATAACACCGACTTGGCAGAATCATGCCAGTATTAAAAGTTAGGAATACTTACAGTTTGCTTCTTGGTAAGAGAGCAGCATTTGTACTGTGGAAGGGAGTGAAAGTTTCTTCTGTGGTTAAAGGTATACCATGCAAAAATAGACTCATATTTAAGTAATCCCTTTATCTACCCTCTGCCTGTATTTTCTTAATATGCCTCTGTGCTGGCATTGAGGCATTGTTCTCTTGGTTGTCCTGCCATCCCATTCTCATGAACGCCTTGAGGGAATTTCTTCAAATTTGGCACAGTGGACTGAAGGATGAACTCATTAGAATTTAGTGGTCAAAGGTCACTGTGGCTTTGCAAAACATGCTGTTGCCATCACTCAAGAATTCATACACTAATTTTGACAAAATTTGACACAATTGTCTCATAAAATAAAATGAGGTGATGACATTTTATCCATCAACCATGATTCAGCACCAAAACTGGGAGACATTTATTCAGATACTGAATTGGCGACACTGATCTTGGGTGTCCACCTTGAAACTGTGCTGATCGTATAGGTCTTCTGTGCTGCCGGGTTGATGATGTGAAGCATCCCTGTTGCAGGAATATCCCTGGTCAACTGTCATGGCTACATATGAGTTTGAACAGACATGGATGTAAACTGTAACTACAAATTCACTGGTTTACAGCGGCATACAACTGCAAGGTGGTAATTTTAGTTTTTACAGGTGTGTAGCCCCCAGCCGATAACAGCACCCAGGTGAGGTCTTGACTTAATAAAAAAAAAAAAGGTGGTGATCAGATAGTAGCAGCACACATCCAAGAGGAAGCTACGAAAAAAATCGTAGACATGGCGCTGAAAAAATGACAATTGAGAGTGAATCTGGGGTTGGGTTTCACTTTCACTTAAAGGAGAGGATGTGGATAAAGAGCAACACAGGTCTAAAGCCCTTTTCGGACGGGATTAGTTTAGCACGGAGACGTGGGGTAAAGTAATTATTACCAGGTATCTTGGTCCCGTCCGAACGTGCCATGTCTGTAATCATTACGGATAATGTCAGTAAAAATTATGGCGACTTTTACCGTCGGTAAAACGGTCCGGAGTAAATACTTCAGGTAATATTAATCCTGTGAGAACGTGATCCTCTGTAAAAATGTACGTGAGTGTTTCGTCACGTCCTGTTTACGACCATTTTTCCGCATTTACAACTAGTTTTCCGTGTTTTTTCGATGATGGAGGCACTTGCAGAAGCATTCAGTCGTGATAGTGGACATTCTTCTAATGATGGCATAGCCCTACGTGGGAGACCAATCAAACAGGTCGAGAAGAAAGCACTTTTCAGAGACTTCTGGTTGTATTAGGTAGGCCTAATATAAATCCATATTGCTAATCGTTGTGGACACACAATCCTGATCATGGGCAATATTTCATATTGGACTAATCATTAATTATTATTATCCTTCAGCTGATGCTTACAGGAAGCAACGTAGCGCACACATGCCGACAGGGAGGTGATGCCAGGGCACAAACCGAGTTACTGCTCCCATCTGTGGTAGAATTACGGAGATTTCTTGTCCTGTGCGAATCAGACATTTATATTACAGACATCCTGTGGTAAACTGACATTAGTCCACATCCCTATGTAAAACTAATCCCATCTGAATAGTACCTAAGAATGAGCCCTTTACTGTACATCTACACAGGTAGCAGGTTCTCTCTTACAAAGTCTGCCATGTTGTTTCTACAGTAGCCCAGAAAAGACAAACCAAACACTGGCTCTAGCTAGGGCCATTCATATGTTTGTGCTGGCCATCATAGTTGTTCTACACGCTTGATACACAGGGCAGTTTAGCTTGGTTGTAATCTGCAATCTCACAGCAAGATGCCACTAAATTCTGCACACTAGACCTTCAAGACCCAATTTTTAACACCTTTGTTCATCATTTGTGAAATGAGAGAAAGTGTATGCCCTGGTCGTAGTTCAATTATACAACCCCGCTGCACCACAGAGCATGGCTGCTGACAGCTCTGCTTCCAGTTCCCCCTGGTTGCTTTGGAGAAAAAAAACATTTATGTATGTTGAAACCCTTGGAGGGAGACAAGACACTAATAAAATCCCCAATTATAGTTACTTTCAGCAAATGTCAGTTCCTTTCTCTGAAACCAAGTGTAATCTCTATGGGGAAAAATCCAGTTGTGATTTACAGACATTACTTTCATCTTGTAATTCACAGTAACTGCATGTTTAAACCACCCTTGAATGCAAAGGAGAGAAATTCTGCTGCTGCTTCAATTCTCTACCCAAACACTCTTATTTGAAGTGATGTAATTGCTTTGATTAAAGTTAAACATACAATGAGTTGAAAGAAAATATGACTCATCCGACTGTAAGCACAGAGTTGACCTTTATGTCAAGATGCCTAATGTTCCATCTCTCCGCTTAATCCATCTTACAGGCTAAGTTGTGTAATCAGCCCAGAGCAGCCCATTGCCGATGCTTTGTCATCATGGATGCTGCTTACATTTTCAGTGGGTTGTCTACAAGCTCGCTGAAGTACAAAATAATTACCAGCACAAGTGGTGCACCACCTCGCTGTGTTGTGCGCTCCACATGGACTCACACGGGTAATTAAGTCTGCGAGTTGGAGATAAGAGAAAATAGACAAAAGACACTCAAACACATCTACACCAAATTTATGCAGGACAAATTGCATTAAACAATATACATTGTAGTTACAACTAATCTGTTTAATTTGTCACACCTTTCACTTCCCTGCTGAATACTCAAAGATGTGTGTGCAAGGCAATTTCATATTTTGGCATGTCCAACTAGCAGAGTAGTAAAACTGCATAAAAGAAGTAACTTTTAATACCTAGAAATTAGGTTAAATGCAACAAACTATAGACCTGTCGGCCTATTCCCAAGTTAATGGAAAGAAAGGGCAAAAGATGTGCTGTAGCTGGATTCAGCAGCGACTTTGGTTAAGAGAGTTTAGTTTTGACAAACTTTCAATTCTCCACCTCCTGTGGGCAGAGATCAGATTATCTCTGCGACCAGAACTTCATTTAGGAAAAAAGAGAATCCACAGGCCTCAAGGGAGCCACGCTTTGTGATGGAGATGATAACATTCTGTATGTAATCTTGTCCAGAACAGCTTTTACGTTTCACCACATGATCAAAGCTTCGTGTGTTTTGTGCCTCAGTGGTGGTGATAGCTGTGGCCACAGGCATTATGTTTTTGGGTTGTCCGTTCATCCCATTTTCTTGAAGGCGATATCTCAAGAACGCCTTGAGGGAATTTCTTCGAATTTGGCACAAAGGTCCACTTAGACTAAATCACGAAGTCAAAGGTCAGGGTCACTGTGACTTTGTCTGTTTCATTCTCATGAATGTGATATCTTCAGGAACACCTTTAGGGATTTTTTTTTTCAAATTTGACACAAAGGTCCACTCAGACTAAACAACAAAGTCAAAGGTCAGGGTCACTGTGACCTTGTCTGTCTCATGAATGCAATATCTCAGGAACACCTTTAGGCAATTTTTTTTTTTTTCAAATTTGGCACGAATGTCCACTTGGACTCAGCAATGACCTGATTAGAATTTGGTCATCAAAGGTCAAGGTCACTGTGACCTCATGAAACAAGTTTTTGGCCATAACTCAATAATTCATTGGCTCATTTTGACAGTATGTCACACCAATGTCTGATAGGATAAAATGAAGTGATGGCATTTTATATCCAAAAGCCAAAGGTCAGTTTCACTGTGACATCGTAATGTTCTGCAAAAACACTTTTCTAACCATCATTAAACAACGTAAAAGGGGAGACATTTAGTCAGATAGTAAATTGGTGACACTAATCTCGGGTGCCCACCTTAAAACCGTGCTGATTGGTAGATCCTCTGTGCTGCCTAGTTGAGGATGTGTGAAGCATCCAAGTTTCAGGAATATGTAGCCTCTTTGTAGAAACATCCATATTTGAGGTCGAGATATACGAGTCACTAGTGTGGGTCAAAATTTTACTTCCCGTAACGCAACTTAATAGTGTCTTTTGTTAGACTCCCCTGATAAATTATTCTGTCTGTCCTAAATTTCCAATTTTAAACTCAGATTAATTAATTTTTGTCCTTGTAAATGTCTAACTTTAATGTCAAAGGAATTACACACACTCACACACACACCTCCCACAAATGATGGATAAGCAGTGCTTTCTTTTCCCTCCCAGTTTCAAGGCCCTAATACACAGTATTACAGATGTCGTATTACTCTGTGTAAGAGTTTTTGTATCTACTTGTCACTTAAGAACGGGTCTGGGTCTAGTTTTGTCTTATTAGTCACAATCTGCAGGGCCTTCAAGGCTCCTCTCCGACACACTCACTCTCTGGCACTCACACACACACACACACACACACACACACACACACACACACACACACACACATTTGCACTCTCTCTTCACACTTGTGTGCACACACAGGTCTCATAGAAGATAAATTATAGATCACAGCTTTGGTCGGCCATCGTTGTGAACAGTTCAAAGAGGAAGCAATACTCTACCTACCCACACCCACCCACATACATGTGCATGCACACACTTAGAGACGCTATACTCATAATCCTCTGTAGCTTCAGACCTATATGGCAGAAAAAAATCAAAGTGAGAGGAGGAGAAAAAATACTGATGTTTGCTGTACAGTGAATGAACAGGGTGGAGAGTGTGGGAGGACAAGATAAAGAGAGCTGAAGGAAAAAGAAAACTGTGTCGAGGAGAGAATGTGACATCCCCTTTGACATATTGTAGTCTTCATTGGTTGATTTTGCTGACATTATATCTTTGGTAACAAGGCAACCGACGATATGACGACACATGACAGCCATCTCGGTACAGCTAAAGCGTGCTCTCAACAGCAGCATTTCTGCAGAAAGGGCCTTCAAATGAGAACAGGAAGATGACTGTATGTGCGGAGTACAGTGAAAGAAACTGTGTCCTTCAGCTCCACTTTTACAAAGTTAATTTGTGATAACACAGCTTTTATGCAAAACAACATGTTGATTTAACTGATAAGGTATTTTTTTGTATTAAGTAATTGTCCAGGTTTTTTAGTCATGCTAGTGGTGTGGCTGTAGGGATGGCATGTCAGTCATCCACCACTTTTGTCCAGACAAAAATATCTCAACAAATACCAGAGGTTATAAATTCTCGTCTCTGGCATATTGTGTAGTGTTGCTAGCAAGTCAGAGTTTTCTCACACTTAAAACCAGAACCAGAATAGTCAACCTCATGTCTCGGGAACCATTTGATAGGTCACCATGAAATCCAGTAAATGCAGTCATGTTTCTCTCAGGAATTAACTTGAATAACTTTTGTGATCACTTAATTCTTAATCTAGAGCCATCACCACGTCAAATATGAATTTGTTCACACTTAAGTTTATGACCAAAAACCTTCAAAACAAATGCAGTTCCTAGCTGCAAATGAATAAATGTTAGCCTGCTAACATGCTAAGCTAAGAATAAGAGGATAACATTGAAGTATACACACTGAGCAGGTTTTCATTGTCAGTGAAAGCACATAGGATGGCAATATCAGCATTTAACTGTTGTTAAATAATAAATTACAGTTTTGCCAGTCTCTTTACATTCGCTGTTTGTTTCACCTCTAACCACCAAGATTTTCATTGGGCTACTCTTTTACATAGATGGATGGCTGGAGAATAGTAGTGGGTGAGTGCTGCTCGATTGTGGCAAAACTCATCACGATTATTTGGGTTATGCCATAGTAAATGAATAGCAGTCATTCTGAGTGCTCCCACTCGCAACATATGGAGAGGCCAATAGGTGCACCTGCAGCCCTTGCAATGGCATTCGGTTATTTTTAGAAATAAAGTCAGTGGAGGGCCTGAAAAGTGGCTACATCTAGTGAGAAGGTCACCAAGTTGGCAACCCTGATGTGCACCACTGTAAAGGAAAAGGGAGAGCTTGAGATTTGAGATGAGATTAATTACTGGAAGCCAAAATCACAATTAAAAATGAAATACAATTAATCTTCAAGCTCAGTGGACCCTAAATCCAGCCTTGTGGTACACCTCAAGGACCTGTAAGATTGATATGTGCACAGAAGCTTCATGGACCACATCTACAACTAGTGCCACAATTAGCAGTCATGAAAAGGAACAGTTGAGAAGGATGTCATTGCTGCCAGGCCACAACTAGTGATTAAGAGATGGGGGACACGTGGTTAATATCATGCAGAATTTGTCAACTCGTTACTTTCCATTTTCATCTTCAGTCTGACATTGCGTCCACTCTAAGCAGTTTTCTTAAGGCCCAAACATACTCGGGCGGAACATAGCGGAACGGACTCTGCGGAGGTCCGTGCGGACTTAAAGCGGACGTCTGCAAGGCCTGTGCAGACTCCGCTCCGCGCACCAGTGACTGCTCGGCATGTATTTTTCACATCGCGGGGATTTTTCACAGACATTTTTACAGGAAACTACAACGTGGAAGTGCGCTCGACTATGGAAACCCGAATGACTGCGGACATTCCTCGCGGAGTCCGTTCCGCTTATAGTACGCTCGAGTATGTTCGGGCCTTTAGGGGATTAGAGTATTCCTAACTAATGACTAGAGACCAAAGTATCCACCTGACTCAAACATCCTTTTAAGTCTAATCTGATGTGTAGCCATGCCAACACAATAGTTTTGCCGGTAATTCAGAGTAGAGCTAGAACAAAGTAGAACAAACTATGATGTCTATATTGAGAAGACATGTCAATAGCCTCGAAAGTAGCGTCTTTTTTTTTTTACATATAGGTTATGGGTGTTATTACTCATTGGTCCCAGCACACCTCTTGATGACAGTTTGACAGCAGCGTTAGTCCCACCTGTGGTGCAAGCTGGCTGATTGTTAGTGCTCCCATGTTGCCCATTGGTCCTGTTTTATTTCAACCGAGAAACAGCTGTTAGAGGTCACGATGCCAGATGAATCGGTGAAATGGACAGATTCCAAGGTCTGGACCCAGGCAAGGGAGACATGCCAGCCGAACAAAACTACTCAGTTACACAAACAGAACATAGGGGTGATATTACTACACCAAATTAGTGCTTAGTAACTACTCTACTCTTCATCTATGAGGAGACTCACAGTGATGGTTCATAGGTTAAATGATGTTAAATTAGGTTTTCCTTGGTAGTCATTAATTGGTTTAATGAGCAGTTGAGTATTAGGAGGGTAGCAACAAGCCTGAATTAAGCCTTGTGGTTCACAAAAGTTTAATTTACAATACTAACAAGGTCAGATTGTTCGGAAAAAAAAAAAAAAAAAAAAAAAAGCCAGTGTGGCTCACAGGCTGACCTAGAGGTACGTTATTTTATGTAAATACTATATATCCTCTTGAAGATACAGGTTTATGAGTGACAATGGCTTTTTATAAAACTTGTTCATCAGAATCAATAGCAAGCACATCATTAACAGCTAACTTTGAAACCTCCAGGATGGGCTTTTGAGTCGCAGCTTAATTGCTGCTGTTTGAAAAGCAGATGGCAAAGAGCCAGAGGAAAGTTCCACATTAACTTTATTACAGTTCGCCTCAAACTGGGAAAAAAGTTCTTTGAGTGTGGGTTGTGAGTTTTGAGGTCAGTACTTACTTAAAAATAATGTTCAAGGAAAATAATTTGAGCTGCAAGAAAAGCATCGGTTGAGCTATATCGGATGAAATAGCAGCCGAGTTGGAAACTGTTTCAGTGACCTCATCAATAATTAGTTTTGGCTATTGTAGGTGCACTTTTATTGTACTCTTCAGCCTTACACGCTGGGAAGCTGAGTCTGGTTGAATACCATTCAAGCTCTAATTTTCTGCAGGTGTGTTTAAGCGTCAGAAAGCCATGGCAATGCTTTCCTCCAGCTCCATTTCCTTTTAATTATCTTTGCCACTGAATTACATGTCAAGCAGTTCAGTGGCAAAATTATGAAATATCCTTTGATGCAACTGATGCAGCTCGTCAAAGGCAAAGATCCCAGGTGTTTTTTCACAGATAAAGAATCTGCAATCTTGAGATTGGAGGAGACCATGAAACATGGCTAGAGGGTGTGTTCAGGGTGTTTACTTAGTGGCTCATGTGTGACTGGCTCGCTGTTGCAATGTGTGACATCTAATGGCTTTATTTGATGTGCTGTAAATGTTAGTTTTAGTAGTGTGTTCCTTGCCTGAAAGCTCCACTGATAAGGCAGAAATGAATTAAAATGCGGTCTCCAAAAATGAGCCTTTAGACTTTTTTTAAAAAGACGTCATATCTGTCTAGAATTTAGCTGATCACATAACAGAATTGTGATCTTATTTGGAAAAATTATGTTTATAAAACCTTTAGAAGTGCAAGAAAAAATAAAACAGAACAAAGGAGTAAAAAGCTTGCTGAGACAGAGTTCTTTTATGCAGTTAGTGCCCATCTGAAAGCTGCAGGCAGGAGCAGTTTTAAAATGCAGGCTTCAGGGTGGACACTTGCCATCTTGCCTCTGGCTTTATCAATGCTGGCATCTGACACTGGCAGCAGTGCTGGAGCTCAACCCTCCATTGAAGAAGAGAGAGGTTCACGTATTTCCACTTTGCCCTTGTACACTTCTAACAAAGACATTGTCTGAATGATATCTGTGAGGAGGGAATGAAAGGTAAATCTGCCCTTCATGGAGGTTGCTGAGATGCGGTGAAAAAAATCCATTATATAGATTCTCCAGTACATATTGTATTTTACACACAGAATGTCAGTTATTGCAGCTCGTCATTTAAGACCGACAGAGGTATTTATCAGCTCAAACAAATTCCATAAACAGATGAAATATACTTGGGAACTCTAATGGCATTGTGCTGAACTCCTAAAACCCCCAAAATGCTCACAAAAGCTGTTTCCTGTTGTGTGCCTCCTGCTTTTGTATTTGGTAACCAGTGTTAATTTCGTCGAAAAAAACTTTTTCTTCAACATTTTCCATGACGAAAAACAAGACGAAGACGAGCTTAAAATGGGTCTTGATAATAAAAACTAATACGGAATCTATGTTTCATTTTCGTTGACGATACATGACGAAAGCTGAGAACGTCGTTAAATATCTTGATATGCTGCATGAGTGACAGGCTGGCAAACTCCAGTAAATAGTCTGACCTTTGGCTCGCCGTCAAAAACACTGACACTGTAGCAGCATCAGTCATTGATGCAAGTTGTAAGCTGTAATTCAGCAGTTAATAATCAGCCATGTGTGCATCTGACTGGATGGTGGAGCTGCTGAATGGTTTTGTGGACTTTGTTAGCAGCAGTAGCTGGTTCCAGTTAGCTCTGCTTGTTGGCCAATGAATGGCCACAGAGCAAGCAGCCACCAACATCTGTTGATCCCCAAATGACTCTGCTGTAAGTTAACAGTCTGGACTCAGTGGAGTTTTCTCTGACTGCTGAAGGCCTAGTTTTATTCACCAACTCTGTGAGACATGAGTTAAAACACCCAGACTAACATGTTACAGATTAATAAAGAGGTCAGGCTTTAATTAAGTCATTATTCTGCTTCTTAATAGTGAGATTGATAAGTCAGAGTTAGAAGTTAGTTGACACTGTGAGGAATGGTGTACCATTTAAACACTGTTGCAATACAGTGGTGAAGGAAATAGTGACTCGTGTGATGCTAGCTCTCTTAAGACTTGTGGCTGCCACATAGTTTGGATAAATCATATATGGCATGTTTTTAAATGGACTATAAGGACCATCATACTGCTGCCACAGTGACAAACTCCCATCTTAGATGCATTTAACTAACCCAAGGAAACTGTTTCTACTCTACATGATCTTAAAGAAATCCATTTATCAGAGGAAGCTTCCATAAATGTATTAAATGTGCCTCCAGGCCATGTGTGAAAAGCGTATGAAAAGGATAGAACATTTAGGTTTGTGAGGGAGTACGAGGCAATGTTCTGCCTGCAGTTTGTGGACTATGAGAGAACCACGCAGAGCTGATTGTTTCAGAACGTGCTGTAATGTCTGTGAAAATGCCAAGTTAGATTTCAGTACATAGACCACCTCGTTAGACAGATGATAATGCTGAGTCTTTCACTGTCCACTTTTCAGTGTAGCACACTCAAGCTAATCAGAAATGCGGGCTGAAACTTCTGGTTCTTTTCCCAGCAGCTCCACTTATCTAAATCCCTATAATTTGCTTGTTATTGTCTGCATTCTTGCTGCTATACAGTGTAGCCATAAGCAATAGGCTAGCTCTCTTGAGAATAAAGAGGTACATAGCATGGGGGTTGTTAGTGCAAATTAGACTTTCTGTGCAGGTTCGAAACAACCCCCACTGTGGTTGGCATTTCAGTGTCAGCTCTAGGGAAGACTTCGGGGAATGTCATACTCAGTGACTCAAACAGACTTCCATTTTGTAAAGAAACTCTTTACCTGGACATCTTGCCTGTTCAAGATAACTGACATTGGCTAGTTAGAGATGTAAGTGTCTCTGGTGCCTCTATTTTTCCGGTTAGTCCTGTCTTTTTTAATCTGAAAATTGTTTCTGTAAGACTCACTAGTTATGATGTAACTTTTGTCTTTACCATTCCCCTCCCTCGAAAAATGATAACATGGGTCATTTTTTCATGTGCTTAAAAGAATCTGTGATTTGTTGACTTTGTGGCCATGTAAAGGCAGAGATAGTGAGAGGTGAAGGAGGATGGTTGGACCGAAACCTAAACCTTAATCAGATACTGTAGTTTTAATTGCCTCAACTTAAAGGGACGGTGCTGTTTATCAATCTAGATTGTTTTGCAGCGCTCGACAGTGCGAGCGTTTCACTTGCATTTGCGACTAAAAATAGGTGTATACGAACTGTTAAAAAATATTTAGGGGCACATGTGCGCATAAAAAAAAAAAAACAGCCGAAGCAACCTATATTTTTGTCAATAAAAAAAATATGATAATCTAACCGCAAATGTTGGAGGAACTCCAGCAGCCTTCCCTCCTCCCTCTTCCCCGTGTGACACGGTTATGGGCGGTTTTCCAAGCCACTTTCGGCACAATGAATATAAGTCCCACTGTCAGCAGCGTTTAAATAAGTCAAAGTGTGGAGGTAGCGGCGGACCTACGGTGAAGCCTGTTCCGTTCTCCCCGCAGTACTGTTCGCCGGTACCACTGCTGGGCAGGGTGGAAATAAAGCCCTTTTCACTCAGAGCGCACAAAGCGCAGACCTCCGCTGTCAAACCCATTCATTGTGTATGTGCTACCGCGGCGCCAGAGCGCACATGCCGCGGCCGCCGCCAGCCTGCGCTCGAATTGAAAAATTTTTAATATTCACTGCAACGCGCTGTGACGACACCTCGGCGCGTCCAATAGCAGAGAAGAGTGTGAAGTAGACACGGAAGCGGTCACCATTGAGCTGTAGCTCCTGAACGAGCCTGTACTCCCCCAAATCCTGTTTTGCGTGCCTTGCTCCCCGCTTGCTCTGCGCCCTACCCCACAGTGGGCGCTGCGAAAATCGCACTCTGTGTGAAAGAGGCTTTAGTCAATGTGTGGCGGAGATGAGGGACTGGGAAAAGCGGTGGACCTCCAAGGAAGCCTGCTCCGTTGTCACCGCAGTTAGGGACCGTTTTCCACGGTACCGCTGCTGGGCAGGGTGGAAATAAGTCCTGCAGAGTTTCAGAGGACCTGGAGAATGTTTTAGGATAGTAATAACATTATATAAGATAATCATATTGCAAAGATAATATATATAAGATAATAACATTAAAGACAAAATTAAATTGCAAAACTTTTTCAAAACTTGATGATTTTACCTTTCTGTACATTTTGTATACAAATTCATTAAATAATTTTGCTTGTAAATGTCTATTTGCATCACGTTTATTATGGACAACACATTATTTGATCAATTTACATTGTGCCCCTAAAGTTCTTTGTGCGCTCCTTACTTTTTCAACTTAGGAGAACATGTGCTCCTTGGGAAAAAAGTTAGCATCAAGCCCTGTTTTGGTGTGAGTTGCTGAGTGTTGGAAATATCAGCCGTAGAGATGTCTGCCCTTTCTCCAATATAATGGAACTAGATGGCAATCGACCTGTGGTGCTTGAAGAACCCAACAGCAATATCTCTTTCCAGAAATTATGACCCAGTTACTTAAGGTAATCCACGGACCTTGTTGTGAGCAGGTTCACATAGGAACTTTTTATTCTTTCCTGCCAACAGTGTCACTGCACAAAAGGAAGCGTGCATCTATGGACGAGAGACATAACCCTAGCTAACACTACAGCTCAGCTAAAGCAAAGTTTATGCTTCTGCGTACCAACGACACAGAGGGCTTTGCGGAGGCGTTGCGTCCCTCTGCAACCGACGCAGAGACGCGAGGTACACCTCCAAAGAATTGTAACCATGCGTCGAGGCAACGCAGACCGCAAGAGCTATGATTGGTCCTTCAAACTGCATCATTTCCGGCATTTCGCAAGGTTTCACTTCCTGCTGCAGTACCACAACACCGTCATTTTCAAAAGTCTCTATTTTGATCGGTTGGTTAAGCCATTCAACGGGCGTACAGATCAACGGCGCAGTCGCCTCTCTCTTCGTCGTCGTAACATTTGTAATAAGAGCATTTGTTGTTCAGTCAAAGAAAGGCACTCTTGTGCTTCAGCCAAAAAAACCTGGTGCTCACAGCACAGGACAAAATAGTAGACACTAAATCAAGTGGGCCACTTCAAAAAATGACTTAACCCAAGTGAAAGGAGGCTGGAGCACTCGATAAAATTGCAGAGCTTTTAATAAGGTGCAAACAAACTGACGCTTCAACTGCATCTTCTTCAGAGTCAAAAAACTTTTGAAGTGTCCCACTTTATTTGTTGTTTAATGTCGATCATTTCGAGCTCCAGCAAGAGTCTTTCTTTCTCGATCGGCATCTTCACCGTGACAAGAGCAAAGACGGAAGATAAACAAACAATGAGTGAGCAACGACCATAGGTATATAAAAGAAGACCACGCCCTCAAGCGCTTTGGCAGGGAATTGCATGGTGACATAGACCAACAGGACGCAGAACTATGATAGACACACAGCAACTGCGTGCACGTTGCGTCAAGTGTACGCAGAAGCATAAAGAAACTTTAAGGAGGACACCATCAATGTCTGTATCTTGCCCTGTCATGAGCACGCTCCCTACTGCGTGGTGATGAAGTTGGTGGGTGTAGTTTGGTAGAAAGAAAACAGTTCCTCCATGAAACTGCTCACAACAAATTCTGTGGATTATCTTGAGTAACCAGGTCATGATTCCTGCAAAGAGACACATTGAGCCACACAAGCTGAGTAACATGTAGTTCCATTATATTTAGAGAAGGCAGACATCTCTAGAGCCGATTATCTCCAACACTCTGCCAAAACAGTGTAGACTGATAAATAGCACTACAGGTAAGAGGGAAAATATATATTTTATCTTAAGGTGAACTGTCCCTTTAAACCTTATTTATAGAGCTGGCAGAGCAGAAAACTGCCATGTGAATTATTTTTGTCGTATGTATTTAGAAGGCACTGACATTTGTATAGGCGGTGGAAATGTTGCCCATTTATAAGGCCCATAGTGTTTGAAGCATTCTGGGCTTCTACCTGTATCGACTTAATTGTAGTTTTTGTCTTGCCCCCAGCTGATAATAGGTTCGGGTATTGCTTAAACTCCAAAAAACATCTGTCATATTTGAGTGCATATTTGAACACAGCTATTGTTACAACACAGTATAAGATGGTCAGTTTTTGTAGGGTACAAACTGTTTGTTAGCACAAGTGTAAAAATGTGAAGCAATATTTCTCAGTAACAACTGAGATAGTGCCACCTGTCAGATACCTGGAGGTGCTTTTGATAAAAGAATGTAGAAGACATATTTCATCCCAGGTGTTGCGCATCCGTTTTTCTCCTTCATGGTTTCTCCTCTTTCATCCACAGTGATCTATGTGATTTCCCACCCACTCGTTTTTTCTTCCCCTTTCAGCTTAAGCTCTCATGTAGAATTCGCTTATTTTTTACCTCACTCCGTTGCCTGTTAGGCTACCAGCAGGGATGCTTCGCTTTACAGTGAATTATTGATCAGATATTTTCCTCGGCCTGACCTGTTTTATAAGATTTTCATAAGGAACAGGTAGCTGTTATTGAGGGCTCAAATTGATGTTAATGTTTCTTCATTTTTCATAGCTGCAGCCAAGCCTCAGTTCACAGCAGGTTCACAAGGCATGAGGGTGCGTCAGAATAACAGGAGGGCATCCTGTTATTCTGACGCACCCTCATGCCTTGTTTTACCTGACAGATGTTTCCACGTAAGCTCTCATGTTGTATCGCAGGGGACATCACATGTTGATGATGGGTAAATGTCTTAGGGTCAGCTGTAAAGATGGCATGTAGAGAGTATGTGAGCCAGAGGAAATCCTCACGCTTCACACTTTGAAGTCAGTATCAAAGCACTTCACCTGTTGCTGTATTTCTCCCATGAACAAGTTGAGGATCGAGCATTGTGAAATACGGTCGATAATTGGTTCTGCACAACAAATGTAGACTCTTTTAATTCTTCTATATATTATGGCTCTCTTTATTTTGTATAAACACAGCTTACATGTCTATACAAATGGGCTGGAAGTTAATATCAGGGTTGGGAGAGAAAGGATCAAGAAAATTACTCAAGAAAGAAGAGAACAGAAAGATGCAACATCAAAAAATCATAGTTTCCTTTCAGGCTGTGAACAATGAACATCTGTTGTAGATTGATCCACTGTTCAAGTTTATTTCACAAGGAACTGAATGTCGTGTGAAGACTTAATGTTGCTTCAAACAAATTACAAAAAACAAACATCTCATTTCCCTCAGTTTTCACAGGAACTACTTTCCACCAGAGAAATAGTCCCTGTGAAAACTGTTGACAGTTTGATTCCATACATTGTGTTTCTACCAGAGACTGGAATATCTCTCCAGCCAGCAATCGCCATGGCTGCAAGAGTATTTATGTTGATCAGATCGGATATTGGATCCGTGTAAGACAACGAATGGTAAACATAGTGGTAGACCACTGCTCTCTTGGCTCTATGCCATAATAAGCAGTATGCACAGTACACCATCTAGAACTCCTTTGGGGCTCCTCTCTAGCGATGTGCCTCAAGTATCCCAGACACAAACACACAGCTCTTCTTAAGGCCTTCAAACCTGTGAGGACTCCTGGTGGAGTTAATACCTCAATTAATACACTCATCGTTTTCGTTCCAGATAAAATTCTCCAACAAGTCAATGTAGAGCTGTTGGAATTAAACGTGGTATTCAAATGGAAGTGGTATAGTGTCAACACCAAGCTTTGAACAGCACTGATGAAAGAAATCTGACATACTGGACACTAGACAATTTAACTCTGGGGCTGTATCAGTAACTTTGAATAGATCCTCTGGAACACAGCATGCGAGGGACTTAATTTTTTTTTTTTTTTTTTATTTTTATTTAAATTTTGGCTGAGAACGGTTGTGCTGTTTCAACTAGGGCTCCACTGCGATCATATCCTTTCTAGACGCTTTGTAATCCAGCTTTGAACTGTGGTGTCTTTTTGGAGACTTTGTTAAATAAATCCATTATGTTAAATCAGGCACTCAATGTCTTCTTTGATTTTTTTTTTTTTTTTTTTTTTTTTTAATCCTTTTTTCCATATTGAAACAGTTGTTGTTGTTGTTGTTAGCCATCCACTAGCCATCCTTGTTGTCTTGGGTTGAATTTGTTAACCAGTCAGAGGCTGTGTTTCTTACCCTGTGTGCAGCTTTGATCTCAAATGCACTGCATATTTTTTTACATTTTCCATTTTGGACAAGAGAGTTTGGCTGTGGGCAGTATTGGGAGGGTTACTTTTACAACCTATTCCACTACAGTTTAATGAATACATGCCCTTAAATGTAATTTGTAATGTATTCCATTAGATTACACAAACTAAGTAACATATTCTAAATACTAGATTACTTTTGGAATACCTCAAAATTGTCATTTGTCTGGGTCTTATATTTTCATGCCAAAAACACAAGATTGTATCCTGGATGTGTATCCCCTCTGCCATTGTTAAAAATCTGTTAACTCCCCAGCCCCGGCTATCAGGCAAGTAAAACATCTCTGCCACTTTTCCAAAGGACAACCTGGTCCCATTCCGAAGTTGTCGCAGAGCAGTGACTTCCAGAGTCAGTCACTTACGAAAAAAGCCTTCCTTTCATGTCTGCATCATACACAGCCTGTTGCCAGTATTGTTTAGCGGTGTGCGGCGGCGACAGGGGGAAACGCAGCCCAAGTAGGATTGGCGGGAGCAGTGGTGGATGGGTCCAACATCCAACGACTTTCACCCAGGACGCCAGGGTTTGCTTCCTATATGATTGTAAAGCCAAACCCTGTTCTTTTTTCTGAAACCCAACCACCTGCTTTTGTTGCCAAAACCCAACCACGTGTGTGTGTTGGCTAAACGTAACCACATGCATTTGTTGTTGAAGGTTAAAAAAAACCCATCAATTTGCGGTGTTGGACGTCGTGCATTTATTTTGAAAGAGACTGTATGCAAACAGTACATTTCCTGTAAAAATGGAAGTGTATTTTGAAACGCACAATCCGTGTAACAGGCAGAACTTGGCATGACGTCCTTGAATGTCAGCAACCAACACACCCAAGGTACCTTGCACATCGTAGCAAGCAAGAGATCGGGATTATCACCAAAATCTGATCATCTTATCACTATTGGACACTTTTCTAAAACGTTATCTGAATCTGTTGTTATTCAGACATATCTTGCAAACAAATAAAAGAGAAACACAAAAACACAGAAACAGATGGAGCGAAAACTATCCTCCAATTTGGTTTGGAGAGGTAAGTAAGAAAAAGGACACATGTATTTCAACACTAGCAGCACACTGACTCTTCATCATGGTGCCCATAAAACATCTTTTAAACAGACCCATTTCAGTCTTCATTTCAGGCAAGAGCTATTGGAAGTAAAACCTCACATCCAAGTGTTGTCTAATATATCATCTGGCTCAAAGACCCATGGCACAGCCCACTACATCATACCACTCAGACTGGTGCCAGTGTCTCTCTTTCCTTCCTTTGAGGTCCTCCAAAAGCTTTATTTTTGCCTTCTACTTTTTCCTCTCAGCAAATGAGCATATAGAAAAAAAAAAACTGCACATACTGAGATTTGTGCATGCGTTAACGAGAGCTGGAAAACTTCAAATCAAAAGCTGGTCTGATGCTTGTTCAGTCAACTACTTCAGCAGAGAAAATACTGAGCAATACTTCTGTCATTAGAGTGGTTCCTTGAAAAAAAAGAGCCCTGCAGAAAATGATAAAATTTATGTCACGCTGACCTTTGCAACAATGTGGACGTAGGGATCATCATTTCTACTTTAGTTTGACGCGGCCGTATTTTAAGAGAAATAACAGAAAAAGACAACCTTGTTTTCTTTCTCTGTAACTACATATGTAGTATACAAGGAAGACAGTACAGTATGTCTCGAAGGTTATAGCAATCACACTGAAATACAGCAACTAATGTGCTCTTAAACTAATCCATATAAAGGCACAGCTCTTGGGACTTTGTTCATTCTAATCCTCTTCATTTGCTGCATCGAATGCCTATTTCAGCATCACCTCAACCAGTTGAGAAATAAACACATGCAGACTGTGTGTGGGTGAGTGTGTGTGTGTGTGTGTGTGTGTGTGTGTGTGAGAGAGAGAAGATGACGGACATGCACACACTCAGCATTAAATTATGGAAGATCAAAAATATTGCTTCTCTTCAAAATTAAGTAATGCTCCCTATAAAATAATGTTACTGCTTGTAGTCCTGTGTGTTTGTGTATTAGGTTGTGTTTTACTGTATATGCTATGCTTGACATGAATATTGCCCTGCAGGGATAAATTAGGTTTATTGGTTCAAATTGAAAATTTAATTGAGTTCCCTCAAAACAGGCTTGAAAAAGTTTCCGATACTAAATCATTAGAGAGCCATCCCCCGGTGAACTCCTGCAGCTGGTATTGCTTTGTAAGGCATCTTTGCTATCCACAAATCCGGGGCCGTATCTGTGTACCTGTGCTGAGTTGGGAATTGTGTCAGCAAAATGACAATAAAGATAACAAAAGCTTCAGAAAGCTCTATTGGAGATTCTGCTGAAAGTGGGATCCATGGGCCCAACTTGGCCTCGTCCCAAAACCGAGAAGGGTTCCAAGGAATGTGGAATAATTTCTATTTGATCAATTTTCATTGAAGTTAATAACATTTAAGATGTTATTTTGAGAAAGATAGCTCATTACAAGCCATATTAATAGCTTAGAAGTGTCTTGCTTGCAGAAATTCTATGAGGCTATTTTTTACTCATCACATTACTGGACTGTCAACACAAGAGACTTATTCAGTTCTTTTGAGTCTGTGGCCCACTGCCCATGTTACATTCAGGCTTGCATCCTGCGCCAAAGAATTGAGTGTCTTCCCTCCTGTATTTCCCACTTCCTTATTTCTTACTTTGGCTGTTATTGTCTGCATACTGTTTTCATGGCTGTACATTGGCATGTTAGCCCTTTTTGTCTTTATTCCGCTGCGCTGGGGACAGATGTGCCCAGAGGCGGTACGCTTATTGGTTATCTATCTGTCCGTTTGTCCAATTATCTCATGAATGCCTCAAAGAATTTCTTCAAATTTGGCACAAACATCCACTTGAATTTAAGGACAGACCTTCCATGGACATGAAATTCCCAGAAAAGTTTTTGTTCAACATATATTCATTGAATTGTCATGAATGTCATTAGGATCATGTGATACACATAGACCAGACCAGTATCACATTATCACTAAGGCCGTGGACCCCTTTTTGGGGAAAGAATCATGGTGTTACATCAGGAGTGAAACAGGAAAATGCCCAGAAGTTGCTGTGTAGCGATTTTAGGCACCTAAGATACATGAATATTCACAATCAGCATGCTAAATCACACTTAAGCAAAATTTATGAGCCTACACCGTTGTCAGCATTTTTGCTTGTGCATTGGTGTGTCTGTGTCACTCTGCAGTTACACCTCCAAAACACTAGTTGGCGGTGGTGGTTTCTGTGAAGTGCTGTGAAGTTTAGTTGATTCAAAACACAAATTAAGCACACATTAAACACACATAAAACATGGCTTAATAGAGATAATTTCAAACACAAGTGCACAAATCAGCTTCATGATAACTCGCAGCATTCACAGACAAACACTTGTCTTTATTTGGACACATTTTCCCCACAAATACAACATGCTAATGTTATTAGCACAAGCCAATGACATTTTACATTGTATAAATTAGCCTAGCAGCTAGCAATCTTTTCCTCTTCTCATATAAAACCAGGGACAGCAGCGACATACAACAAAGGTAACGACACACAATTAGGCTCTATTATAACTCACAGAGTTCACTGACAAAACAACTGTCTTGTACTAAACACGTTTTCCAAACAAATATAACATGCTAACATTATTAGCACAAGCCTATGGCATTTTACATTGTATAGATTATCCTAGCGGCCAGCGATCTTTCCCTCTTCTCATATAAAACCAGGGACAACAGCAACATTTTACAAAGGTAACGACACACAATTTGGCTCCATTATAATTCACAAGATTCGCCAACAAAACAACTGTCATGCTAAACACGTTTTCCAAAGAAATACAAAATGCTAACATTATTAGCGCCAGCCTATGGCATAAATAGTTTTTGGCCATTATTCAGTGCCTTAATTCAGGAACAGAAAGGGAGACATTTGGTTAGATCCTGAATTGGTGACACTGATCTTTGGCGTCCATTTTGAAACCATGCTGATTTAATAGATCATTTGCACTGCTGGGTGAAGATATGTATGAAGCATCCACATTTAGAAGTTGTAGCTTCTTTGCAGCAACACCCATATTTGAAGCATTTTCTAGTGTAATGGCCACAACTTTGTGTTCTGTCTTGTTTCTCTGGTCGTGCACCACAAGCTCATTTGTTTTTCTGATAGTGAGCTGCAGTTGATTGTTGGTGCACCACGTGATAAACCTCTCCATCGGTCCTCTGTACCCCTCTGTAAAAAAATGTTTCTAACTAACACAGCATTTTTCTTACTGGACATCATTCACTGGAATCACCCTTCATCAGTAGCTGTGGTTGTCTTGCATATAGGAATTCCCAATTTTCAATAAATATTTTAAAGGAGAAAAGATGTAAGTTGTAATGAAACATTAGGCAGAATAAATATGTTTTCAAGTGCTGCAAACATGAGCACGTAGCCACCGCATTGTGACGCAAGTAATAACCAAGACATTTCTCAGCTGTGCCTGAGTTCGTGTACAGTATACTGAAGATGGCTCCAATTCCTGTATGACATGCAGTCGGTTTCTGCTCATGGAGTATTGATTTTCCCCATCTCCCTGGAAACAAAGTGCTTGCCCTGTCGCGCCATGTAATTTAAGCAGAGAAAAGCATTTTGGCCAATGTCTGTTGCATGTCATTTAACCAGCGCACACTCGGGATACATTAAGACATTATCCCGTCTCAATTGAAAAGCATATGGCGTATTTGTGTAATTTAGATAGAGAAAATCACTCTTGAGGGACTGCAGTAGAGCTAACTACAACTACAGTATAAACCCAACACTTGAATACATGCTAGGATTCATCTGTGAAGAGAACCAAATTGCCAGGCACCACTGGACGTGAGCAGTTGCCCACTTAAGTCGGTTATGACGACAAACCGCTGTCAGGTCAAGACCCTGGTGAGGATGACGCGCATGCAGATGAGCTTCCCTGAGACTGTGTCTCACAGTTTGTACAGAAATTATTCGGTTGTGCAAACCAGTCCGTTCATCAGCTGTCCAGGTGGCTGGTCTCAGATGATCTTGATGGTGGAGAAGCTGGATGTGGAGGTCTGCGTTTGTGAGGCCGGTTGAGTATACTGTCAAATTAATGGATACAACATTGGGGATGCCTGATGGTAGTGAAATGAACATTCAGTTCAGCTTGCTGGCTTAAGACTTGTGCCATCTGTGTCATTGTGTTGTGTAATAAAAGTGCACATTTTAGAATGACCTTTTATTGTGACCATCCCAAGGCACACCTGTGCAGTGTTTATGCTGTTTAATCAGTGTCTTCATATGTCACACCTGTCAGGTGGATGGATTGTCTTGAAAAGGGAGGCGTGCTCATCAACAAAGATTTTAACAACTTTGAGAGAGAGAGAGAGATGGGGAGGAAGGGACTTCACCTCTCTTTGGCAAATTTATGCCATTCTTTTTAGTAGGTTTTTAGAATTATGTTGATGTCAAATCCAAGTTAGTGGAGGTAAATAAAGCCATAGACAATTTCTTTTGGACCAGGACTTAGGCTACCATATAACTCTGAACACATAAGTATCCAAGGAAAGGAAATATGGCCATTAAGCGGTACTCCCAATGCCAACATAAAGTGCCAAAGCACTGCCTGTTGTAAAGTTTATTATTGAAATGCTTAATGAATTTTTTAAAGCTCTTGTCAACATTAAGGGTTCCTGTTTGTCCTGTCCTTGATCAAGCGGCAACCATCTGGGTTGAAAAATGAAGCCAGCATGGAAGTGCCAAAAACAAATTTTTGTTCCTCGAATGGCCACTTGAGGCTGACTCCAAAAGCGAGTCAATCCACATAGTCCCCCATTTTAAAATGCCCAACTTAATAGCAGAAATACACACGTTTACAGCCTGGTGCAAAAAATGCTTTTAGTCTTGATAGCTAATTTCCCCATTCATGACAAGCGTATGGTGGGTGAATTTTTATATAACTCACTTGTTCATAATTTATTAAGACTTCAAGTTATGTATAATATAGTGTGTAGCCGCTTTCATTGACAGCTCAGTGCCATCAATGGCAGCAACTCACATATAGGCATAGCTTTAGTGTTCTTGATTTTAGTGTTTTTTACGTAATTGTTAATTTTACAACAAACCAACAAACCAACTGGTGATGTCATGGTGGCCACATCCATTATTTTATACAGGCTATGTTCTCTGTACATAGAGGGTGATGCACATAAAAACACATTAAGATCAAATGAAAACCCGTTATTCTCCTTCTGATTGATATAATGAGGACTGAAGAGACTGTTGTGTTGACAGGAACCACAGTCAAGTGTCCTTCACTGCAATGACTCTAGCACGGATCCACCAGTACTGTTATGGTTCAAAGGATAGGTGATATCAGAGGGTGCACCAGAGGCCTGGGGCTCTGATGCAGTTGCGCACACTGCACTGCTGATAGTAAAACCCCACAACTGTCAAAATATCAGTGGTTACCAAAGGCATCATTCTAAAAAATAAAGAGGAATTATTCTACTGCAGACTTGCAAGCCAGAACATTTTGCAAAGTCTTGAGTATTTTTGCTTTTGAACTGGTCAGTGCAAATTGTGCGAGAGGAATGCTGCTGTGTGGCGATGGAGCTTGTTAAGGCAGGAATGAAACTCTGTAGAGACATCCAGTTAAATATTTCATCCTAGTTTGTGCATGAAGTGCTGGAGTCAGATGATGTTCACGCAGCACAGAGTCTTTCAACAGAAAATGTGTCATGATCAAGAACAGATAAAACATGTCCTTCCTTCCCCTGATCTTCTGTAGGGTAGCCCTAAAATCTGATACGCATCAAAACTGAAAGGCCTGACGTGAGTCATAGCCGCAGTCCCTCTCCTGTTATCCTTTTTTTTTTTTTTTTTTTTTTTTTTTTTTTTTTTTTTTTTTTAACATTTGAAGATTTTGTGTTGATGGTTACAGTTAAGTGACAGAAACAAGCAGTAGTGGCCATCAATAATAAATACTGTGGAAGTATAATTTCAACAAACTCAGCAAGACTTTTAACAAACTTCTACACCTTTTGAAGATACGCCTATAATCCTCAGACTCGTATCTCGCTGGCGTAACCACAGGAAATGCGGTGTTCAGACGGATATAAAAACATTGTATTCATTAAAAAGACACTGCAAATTGAAATCTTTGGTATAGTGTCAGTGTTGTGGTATCACTAAAAATCATGGATTAGTCATTCCAAAAGTCATTTTTCATCATTACGCTTTCATCCATATGATTTTTTTTTTTCATTATCAAAGGGTTTTCCCACAAATGCTGAAGGTCTGCTTCACCAAACAGGCACGAGCATAGTGAACACTTCAAAACATTCACAGTGTTTCATCTTTCTCTCAGCCTGACAATCAGCGTTGGAAGCAAAAGGTCAGGATTGTGCTTTTATGACGATACCAACCAAAGCTTGTGAAAAGAGAGACCCAGTCACTTGCTCCTGTTCATGGCTCATTTTGCAGTCAATTCTTATGAATTAGCAGTGCTAAGTATTGGAGGAGAGTGGGTCTTTGTCAAGTTTAACAACCCTGACATATATTTATAAACTAGAAACCACATTTTCATCACAAAAAAAAAAAAAAAAAAAAAAAAAAAAAATATTGTTCCACAAAAGAAAAGTGGAATGGAAGTCTTCTACACATTTTATTTAAGGCACATTTCATTCAATTATATTGTCATTTCCTTCCTTGACCTTTCTTTGGTTGTGCAAATAGTGTGCTCCCTCTCAAAGTACCATAGACGGAAGTTGTGCGACACTGTTACACTGACACCAAACCCCTTAGAGAAAAGGTCAGGGTGGGTGGTTGGGTTTGCAGAGTGTGGACTTTGACACTGGAGTTTGCATTTCTCATTCTGTCACATAGCCTATGTGGTGGCTTCTTTTAAACATCACCAAAGTCTTTCTCTAACCCAGACTGAACAAGTTTAGTCAGCCAAATTTAACTAAACCTACGGGGTGTGGCACATGCGCAGTGTAACTGGAGCTATGATATTGGAGGCTTACAGTAGACGATGCTAGAGATAATGGATGGTGTTTGCTCAGGTGCTCGTTGGGTGCGCTCTTCTTAGCCTTCTTGGTTGGACTTGTATCGCAAAGTGATACAGTGGTTAGCACTGTCGCCTCACAGCAAGAGAGTTCCAGGTTTTCTTGGCGTTGTCCGGCATCCTCCCCCATGGATGTCTGTCTATATATGTCAGCCCTGTGATAGTCTGGGTCTGGGGTGTACCTTGCCTCTCACCCCAGTGTCAGCTGGGATAGGCTCCAGTTGCCCCTGCTACCCTGTACCAGTTTAGGTTGTTAAGGTAAATGGGTGAATGAGTGGATGAATGAATAAATGCTTGCGCTCAACCTGACAGAACTATCTGGGTACACTCAAATGAAAGGCAGTCGATGTACAATGGAAGGTTTACTCATTGAACGCATTTGTTTGTGCTCTTTTATTGAGGACCTTTTCTATACTTGGAGATTTATAATTCTCACCCATATCTTTCATATTCCGATCCAAGGCCAACTGGGGACACCTTAGTGAAAGAAATCAGTTATCCCCATGGTCTGTGATAGCGTGCCAGCTCTTGAGCCTTTCAGCAGTCTCTTTGATTTAGGTTTAAGGACTTGTTAAACATTCTCCAGTTCTTAAACGTCATGTAAACAAGAAACCTGGTTTCCATGTTTGACATCTTTACAGCAGCTGCTCTTACAGCTTACTCCACGTATGCTTCGTCATTCAGCAGCATGGAATTTTGGCTTCCAACATCCCTGCACAACCATGCACATATACTGCAGAGTTCTCCAAAATTAGTGTTACTCTCAGGGAGACTGGGTTGAAAAACTCTTAGCATAAGAAATTGTTTACGGCACAAAACAGAATAAGCAAACAATTGCTGAGTTCATGGTGACTTGTGTGTTTAGTGTAAAGAACAGACTGTGAGTCAAACTTTATTGCTTTTCAGAATTTTTAATTGGTGCTTCTTCATTTGCAGCGAGGAAGCTGAGCAATCCATCATGTTCCGGTGTTCTTTTAAATTTTGCACCTGCTATTGCACACAGAGGATATTAAGAAGCAGAGCCGAACGAGCAAAATAGCCAGGACCCAAGCCAAAATCCAATCCCACACACAGGGCTACAGTGTGCGGTTGATTTTCCATGAAAGAACATTAATTCGCTTCACTCCTGAGACACTCTGTTTTCCACTGGCATCCTGAGGTCTGACAGAGATGTTCAAACTGGTTTTCTAATGAAAATTACCACACAGTTAGAGGTAGTAGTGGCAGTTGGTGTGACAGGATTAAGCAGGAGAAGGGTGAATATTTTGGAGCTAGGCACCTGCAACTCTGGCTGGAATACTGTACTTGTCTAATGATGTCAGATTACACGGTCACCTAGGAAACCAACAAAGGACCCGAGCAGAAATAGCGAAGAAGGCGCAATTTCCCTGAGTGACAGGGCTATGTAATGCTGTGCAGCATGCATAATTAAAAACGTGGCACACTCTTTCTGGCTTGTTGAATCTGCTGTTGAGCTGAAGCAGTTTTTAATGTTGTTCTTGTGCCTTCACTCTAGTGTACTCTGCAGTGACGACTGTCCCCTGGGTGTGTGGGAAGGAGAGAGGAGGGTATAAGAAGGGATGCGAGGAAAGGAGGAAGAGATGGCTGGCTAATGCCTGCTTCTTTTTTAGCCGCTGCTTTTAGATATGATCAAAATAAACATTGTACCTCAGAGGCAGAAGGCCGGCTTGCAACGGTGTTAGTTTCTTCTTCTTCTTCTTTTTTTTTTTTTGCAATTTGTTCATTTTTCTTGGTTTTTGTTGTCAGGCGATGACTCAGACACACCAAGGAAACAGATGGATGGAAGAGTAGGATGATAGACTGGAAGAAATGCAGACAGGCAAGCAGACAGGCCATGTTGCTGAGCACAGGGTGCACCTGGGGTTTAACCTGTGTTGTGTTTCATGGGTCAGAACTCGCATGATCTTTCCCTGCAGGAGGTTCAGGGATGGTACCTGGTTTTAGCAGAGAAACAGGAACACGATGACCCAAATCTCGTCAGTATTACCCCAAATGCTTCTTTTAGGAGTTTCCTTTTTCTTTGCAACAGACATCCCTATTCATGTCATTATTTAATCCCAATTATTTTCTCAAAAAGACTTTCAGAGTGATGACATGCCCTCACACTTGCAAGGGTATGCATTGTTTGTTTTCTCTCATCCTGTAGTGTATCTTCCTTTCATTAAACTAGCTGCTCATCCTTCCACCTCCATCCTAGGGGACAAACACATGGGGAGTCAAGAGTTGACACCAGGAAAAGGGAGTCGTCTGCGGGGAAACAGGGAGACGCAGCAATGTGACTCTGTGCCAAATGTTTACAGGCGAGCTGACATAGTTAGAAGATGGAGAGGGCTGAAACGAGGCTGTCTCTCTCTGCACTCTTGGAGGAACGAGAGATAGGAAATCTAGGTCATCGCCACTGATGCATTGCAAAGCGAACTTCAAACAAACCTGGCCTTTAGCGTGATGGCTCTCCAAAGCTGTGTTACATGCCATCAGAGACTGATCGCCATTTTCTGCCAAGAGCTGCCGCGATGTGATGAATAGAGTCGTTCTCGATATGGAGAATAGACATGACGCACAGCATACTCTATCTGTCAGTCTCTCAGTTTATTTGTGTATGAATATAGCTTACCATATGTATACAAAGGAATCACGCTTTTGGGTCTGGCTTTGTAACCAATTAGTTGGCCTGTAGTTGGACCACATGCTAGGTTTCTATTCCTCATCTGCCCTTCACTCGGAATTGCCTGGGGAAGTCTTATCCGTAATCATAGCCCTGGGAATTGTGGTAAAAAGCTTTGTTCTACTATTGAAGGCTCGATCTGTCTATTTCAAGGGCAGCTGGTTGAAACAATAGTGTTGTGTTGGAAAGGATTCTGTTTGGAGGCAGCTCCCTCAACATGCATGAAATTTGACTTTTTTTCTTTGGATCTCAGTGAAATAATTTCTCCTGTGATTATGAATCACTTTAGATTTAACAGATTTTATTAATTTATGCCAATGAATGAATAATTTAGTGAGACAAAGAGAAAATGCAGCAACTTCATGTGTCATTCAAGATTTACGGTTTTCCCCCTCAAATTCAGTAGCGAAGACAACATTTGAGTCTTAAGTGACTTCACTAGTTTGTAGAACTTTTCGAAAGCCTTGTAGTGTAGATGCATTCTGTTTTAGCGGAGATATTGCAAGCAACATAAAAAGCCCCCATTAGCAATGTATGAGCCTAAAGTCCAAATGAACCGAGACCCCATTAAAGAAAGAACAAAAACTCAGCCATGTAGTTCAGAGGAGAGTGTGTTTTGTGCTCAACCTTGCAGAATGATTTTAGAATAATGTTTTCTCGTGCTATGTTGCGTAAGCTATAATGAATGGCGACAAGGCACAGGTTGTGGGTTTACTCATTGTTGAGTATAGGAAGGCTTTCTGACTAAGTGTTAAATAAATGGTGTTGTCTGCTCTTTGCTAACATGAAGGCTGAGTGCTAAAGTGAATGTGGAAGTGCCAAAAGATGCAGCTGCTTGAATTGCTTTTACATAGCAGCTCCAAAACAACTGTACAGAAGTCTGCGGGAAATTTCCATTTCCTCTCTACGCACACATACACACACACACACACACACACGTCATGTACTGTTTTTCACAACCAAGTTTTAATGTAAGACATTGATTAATATTACTTTGTCTTCAGAATCAGCAGCAACCTGCACTTAGGGTTCTTTTTATCTCTTCTCCTCTCCAAGCGAATGGTTGGTTGCTGCTCTGTGCACACAAGAAGACGCCGTGGGCCTGTGAACCCAGCGGTGCAGCCAGATAGCAGTCAGGTGTGCTCTGCCCTCCCTGTGCTGAATGCATTTTTGGTAATTTTGTAGCCAGTCCCTTGGTGCACCTGATAACGGGATGGTCCTGTGGTTATTTTACAACAGTCTGCACAGGGTGCACAGAATGTAACCAGCGGATCTGCTGAGTGTAGTTGTGGCTCGACGGTGCACAACAGCAGTCCGTACCTGCTGTATTTTTGTGCTGAAATGAACCCGACGTCATCATTCCAAGTGTGAAGCACAGTCATCATCACCGCTTTGACATATGAGAGTTCAACCCACTCAGCACTCAGACCCATAAGCTTTTAAAAATTCTATTTATCAACTTGCTCAGTCTACTGGCATGAATATGAGATGCATTTAATTTATTTAGTCTGACCAGAAGCAGGATAACACGTCCCATCACATCGGGGATGAGAAAATGAATGACTGCAGCAGAGGATATCAAAAGCAGAGGGGGGATATTACCCCCTGGCAATTTGCAGCCAGATCCAAACTTTAACCTCAGTCCGACTGACTCGACCGAATGTTTCCCAGTTGCTAGCAAGAGGTTAACAGTTTCCTCTCTTCCTCGTCTTCTTCAGAGATCATTGCTTTGTTAGACTGGGGAGTTGGACTGGTGACACAGATCAGTTTACGGGATCGTTAGTAGTTCAAACATAATTAAAGCCAAACAGACACCTCGATTCAGGGCTTTTCTCTCAATCCCAGTGAGTCCATTATCAAACTCTTTAAGAGGGCCGGCTGCTCTCGGTATTTATCAAATCCAGAAAGTCATCCATCTCTGGCAAAATTAGCTTACCCTTCCTCCTTCCAATTAAGAGGCACTGAGGAGTGGACAGCTGATTAACAGCACTTATATATAGTATTATAAGGATTTTTGCTCTAAAGACATAAAGTCGGACAGGAATCTTTATGGATACCATTTCAGAGCACAAGAATTTTTACAGCAAGGCATTCCCAAAATAGATGAAGTAATGTACCAACCTCCCTGTTCTTATGCCAACACAAACCAGTGGCTCTTACTCATCTTTGACAGTCTCACCGGGTGATATATGCCCTGCATAATATCTTAAATTGGATAATCCTATACCTCACACACTTGGATGAGAGCATGGCACTCCCACTGTGAAGCAAGCCATGTGGTAAGATCAAGCTCCTCTGCCAGCTGCGTGGGAGGCATTATGCATTTTAGGAAACAGCAGTTTGAATGGTCATTTATTAGTTAAGATGCCCACATCTTTCTAATCCTGTACCAACAGGGATTTTATTGTTTGTTGCTGGGAACATTGCCCATTTATAGTCCCCCAAAATTAAGCACTCCCCTTGCAGCTCATCCCTCCTTGTCAGTATCAATGAATGTATCCCGTTTCATCTTGAGCTGCACATTTCAAATATGATCTAAGGTTTGACACCGAGCACACGTCGACCGCCTGGGTCTATTTCCATTAATTAAGTGAGGCGTGATGTCATATGAAGGCACAAAGCCTTTTTGTTTCAGTGTACAGAATATCTTGATTGGATCTCTTGATGCATCATTCATAAATCAAAGTGCAAGGCCTGCATAGCCTGGTTACCACTACAAAGCCAAACAGAGCACACCGGGAATAGCTTATTATTCATATAACTCTATTACCCCCTAAACAATGTTTCAAGGAAACATGCAGGACACTGTGGATAGATCAGACGTGGTGCATTCACATTCCATTAAACACGCAAATGCCAGAATAGCCTGGCTTTGAAAATGTGACCCATATAAAAGTGATCAGGTTCCATGTGTCCTTCAACCTAATTCACTTTTAAAATTGCAAATTTCTTGCGCTTGTTTCTGGATCAGCTTCACTTATTACAAGAATTTTCCAGGAACTTTGACAATGATATGATCGTGATAACGTGATTTGATTTAAATCTGTGGTGCATGATGGCCCGCAGCGTTGTTTCTGCACAGCCATTAAGATTTCATGTTCTGCATTTCTATACTGACTGTGATTCAGCTTGATGAGCCTCATATGGGATGCAGACCACATGGCAGAAGTGGCACTGTACACTAGAAACTAATTTCAAAAAGGAAAAATAATACATTTTAAATTTGTTTTCAGTAGAAATAAGATCTCAAGAATAATCCCAAGCTCATATGAGTGGTGTTTTCTGTTGGCTTCTAGTGGGGATAACCACTCTAATATGAAAAGAAATATAAACAACAACCTGCAATTATTAGCCAGTTAATTAAATACTTAATTGCAAGTTCTGTGCGTGGTTAGTCCCAGTTGTTTCTGTACCGCAGCATAACAAGGGTGGATTCAACTAGGGCTGTAGTCAACCAAAGAAAACCTTGGTCGACTGAAGTCGTACATAATCTTGAACTTATCGATTAGTCGTGGGGAAAAAAAAATCTACACGTTCTTTTTACTTTACTAGTGTGTCTGTGTCACTCTGCAGTTACAGCTCCAAAACACTAGTCGGCGGTGGAGGACTGTGTTAAGTGCTGTAAAGTTTAGTTGATTCAAAACACACATTAAACACACATTAAACATGGCTTAATAGAGACAATTTCAAACACAAGTACACAAATTGGCTTCACTATAACTCGCAGAATTGACAGACAAACACTTGTCTTTATCTGGACACATTTCCCCAACCAATACAATATGCTAACGTTATTAGCACAACTCTATGGCATTTTACATTGTAGAAATTAGCTTAGCATCTAGCAATCTTTCTTTCCCTCTTTTCATATAAAACCAGGGACAACAGCAACATTTAACAAAGGTAATGGTACATAATTTGGCTCCATTACAACTCACAACATTCACCGACAAAACAACTGTCTTATACTAAACACGTTTTCCAAGCAAATACAACATGCTAACGTTATTAGCGCCAGCCTATGGCATTTTACATTGTATAGATTAGCCGAGTAACAAGCAATATTTCCCTCTTCTCATATAAAACCAGGGACAACAGCAATATTTAACAAAGGTAACAGCACACAATTTGGATCCATTATAACCAGCAAGATTCACCGACAAAACAACTGTCCTATACTAAACACGTTTTCCAAGCAACATGCTAATGTTAGTAGCACCAGCCTATGGCATTTTACATTGTATAAATTAGCCAAGCAACTAGCGGAGATTTCCTCTGTTCATATGAAGCCAGGATGAATTCCGAAGTATAAATCCCTGAAGGATAAATCACACACACGACTTAAAATGCTATTTTAGTGGAGGCTTTACTGTCTTCACAATTTATTGTTTCTTATCTGTGAATACACGTTAATACAAGCTTCGTTTCCACTGAGGGAAATGGTTTCAGGATACAAAAACACACAGGAGGTCTGCGTCACCGCGACGCTGAGCGTTACGGTGAGCGAGTTCAACTTTCTGTCAACAACGGTGGTGTTTTGAAAACGCCCCCGTTATCACGGGTAACTTAGCCTGCCTGTGTACCTTACATAGACAGAAGTAGCCTTTCATTTACTGCATATTTATATAGAGTACTTGCTTATGATGGATATTATGATATAGCAGGGAATGTGTCTTTACATTTTTTGGTTGCCCTAGTATTGACACCATGGCTAAGGGCCTTGGTTGGCTCATCCTAATAACCATCTGTTTTGTTATTTTTAGGTAAAACTAAATGAAAATGTCAAAAACTAAAAAAAATTCTCCTTTCTTTATTTGACCACTGGATAATTTTAATTTATTTTAATGCCAGGACAGAAAGCATAATTCAATACTGAAAGTTTTAAATTGGACAAATCATCGTTCCATTTGGGGGAAAACCTTATCTTACTCTCATTACTCTGATAACAGTAATTGACAGCATGGAATCATGGTAGATCAGACAGGTTGGGTGACATAGTTAATTTCTTTATTGAAAATAAAAAAAGTTCCTCAGTAATTTCATTGTAACAGATGGATTTTTTGTAATTTTCCAAAATGTTTTTTTTAAGTTTGAGACTTGTCGAATATTGTGTTGCTGGCAGAGATTTAATAAAAAAAAGTGTCAGACTGGAGGGCATGTAACAAAAGAAACCCAAAGTGGAAAGGAAATAAAATGGAGGAAAACTTTAGCTTATACTGGTGTCAACAGTCGTGCTTTCAGTACATGTAAGCTAGCTTGACGACATTTTAGTATTTTCAGTATATTGGCTTTTTTCTTCAGTCTCTGACGTGGAAGTCACTGCACGAATGGTGGTATTCGACGACTTTTGAATAGGACCAGGTTGATTAAACAATAGTATGATGATGTCACGTATAATACGCAATACTGTTGCATTTTCATAACAAACCTTTCTCATGGCAAACATTTCGAAAGCACAGATATAACATAACAAGGGCCCCCTCTACACCTAGCATCAACATGCATTTTTTGCGATCTGATTGTAGTCGGATAGCACTTGACCACATACATTTATACCTGGTATTAAAATGCATCTCTGGTGTCCACATCCAGATCCGTTTGTTATCCGACCATGCTCCGTTCTGCTGACGTCACATCCTCCTTTTCTTCTTCTGCAAACATTTCCAGCAGCAGACTACAACGTCATATACTATGCACCACAATAACCACAACAACAAGATGTTAGCCCGTTAAGTCGCGTTATTGTATAGACACTTCGTCTCACCGTGACTCCATCCTCGGCTGTCATCCGTGTTTTCTTTTTCTTGGCAGTTGCTACCTGGTGAGGGTTTTTGTTGCTGTCCAGCTGGCACACCTCGCTTACGTATTTTCGCTCACGGAGTTGTTGCATGTGGATCAGAGACACATTTGCATCTACACTTGCGTTCGGTGTGGTCTCAATGCGTCCCTGACCACCTTCAGAAGTGGTTTGGCAGATTGGATAACAATCCGTCCTCACTTTCATGTGGTCAAGAGCAATCTGATTGCAATCTGACTGCAATCCAATCACAAAAAACACGTTAAAGCAAGGTGTAAAGGGGGTATAATGTGCTTGTGAACTAGGTTAGTGAGCCAATAAACATGTTAGCAGGACCCTGAAATTATACATTAAACACAAGGATTTCCAATTTGTAGAATCATTTCTAACTTCTTTAATTGGCTTTATAGGGAAAATAGTAGTTTTACATCTAGTCTCATGTTTAGTTAACCTATTTTTGACTTTGAAGAGATGTGGAGTCCACGAGGACTGCTTTTGCACAAGGTAGAGAAATCTGTGCCTGCATCTGTGCAGGATTAAACATCACGTTTCATGTACTCTTTGAATAAGGATGTGAAGCACATACCTCAGTTTGCCTCAGATATGCTGCTTATTCCTCCCTTCCTCAGTGTGTATTATATAGGGTCTAATTTTCTTTTTGAGCTGCATCATCAAAAAGCGATTAAAGGGCTGCAAACATTGACATTTATATGCAAGTTCTTTGCATTGGCAAAATGTGTTTTGAAGGGACTATACAGAGCTTGGATTTTCTGTTGTATTCAACAGTGTATCTATGAAATACATGCTGCTGGATTGCCTTTTCTTCAACATGGCAGAACAAGTGTTTATTGATCTTATATGCAAAATGGTGACTTCTAACACTTAGTATGTACATGTGGGTAAATGAGTATTATTAAGGTAATGCAACTTAGGCCAATAGTGTGACACAGCTAATGTAACTGACAATAGGGTCACTCTATTAGCACATTGTACACCATAAAGTCGTTTCTAAGGTTAGCAGGTCGCTAACCCTGCTTGTACTCTTCACTCCATCCCTTTACTCCGAAGCGCGTAGGCTACATTTCTGCAGAAATTAAAAGCTGTAAAGAGCTTCAAACACTCACAGTCAAAGAAAGTGCTTTCATCATTTCCCAGTATTTTCCACAGCAGCTTTATCTCAGCTGCTCGTAGACCTTTCATGCTGTCATGCAAACACTGAGGTTGAGGTAGGTGGCATACGGTAGTGTTTGGGGGCCCAGCGGGGTCTGCCAGTGCTGCAGTTTGTTTTGTTTAGTTTGAACCGTTATGCAAAACATTTATTTGCTCTCAGTCTGTAATTGGTTGCATAAGGTTCTTGCACCCTAATTAGAAGTGCACCTCGTTGGTAAACAAGAGTCACTTTGGAGTTTGGGTAACAGCTTTTGCATTTTAGGAGTAAAACTGAATTGAGTTAATGTGTCTGTAATTATTGCGTGGAAATGCATGCCGGTGAAGAAACTATGAAGAAATATGAGTACTGGCATTGGCTCATTGTGTTGTGCTAGACTGTCTGTGCATGGCTGAAGACAGCCAGGTGTGGACTGGTCATCAGGAAGTTCAGGAATTTTCTAACCTCCAGCTTTGTATATCCTTTGTTAACACCTTTTTTAGAAAACCGGGCACAGTCAAACGTGTATCCCTCCGCTAACCTCACCAGGTTCGTCACTAACTCTCTAAGTAGCAAATTTGTGTTTCCTCGACACTGTAAACACAAGAAGTGCCTAAATTATCCAATAGGGTACCCAGAGAACTTAAAAAATATTTTTGAATTGCTTCAAGAAACCCTTTATATATGATGAGGTTACTCAAGTAACTCACATAACGAACCACAGCGGGTTCCAGCAGGCCTTCTCTTCACCTCATAGCTTCTGGAGAAACCCTTTTTCAATTAGAGTAGGAAATGAAGCACCTTTGAAGCACCCAAAGTAGTTGCTGGACAAAGGGTGCCACAAGGAGCCTGATAAACTACCACAAGTTCCTCAAACTGAGGAACCCTAAAAGGAGCCTCCTCTGCTCTGTTGTAATCACGTGGAGCTCTGTCTCTGTTTGCTTGTGTGTATTTTGTGTGTGTGTGTGCTTGTCTCTCTCCCTCTGTTTAGACACAGCTGACAAATATGTGCAAGCACGGGATGCATTCATCATTTGTCATAATCAGAACATTTATATCGAATACATCCTTTATATCATTCATAATAGATTATCAGCGTGTTTTCTTGCCAGATTTATTCGCACTCGCAGAAATAATAGGCCAGGCGCTGAAACTATCGCTGCAGATCACGAGCCAATATCGCAAGCAATACATTTGATAGCCAGCCTGACTGTAAAATGATGAATTAAATGCTTACTCAGTGTAACTATAGTGTGCTCTTGTTGGTAGTGTCTGCTGGCCCTAATTTAGTTCTTTGTTTGAACACTGTTTTGCAATATTTTAAATAAGTCTGAAAGGCAGGCTACTAAGTCAAATTAGGTGTCAGAGTTCATTACATTCATTCAACTGTTAATTAACAAACATATTGTGTCTGTCTGAATTTGGTGTTTGAAATTGGGGCCTTTTGAAAGCCCCCAGACTGCTGTTTGTTGCCAGTCCGCCCCTGCAGCCATCAGCTATAAACCATCGCCTTATACCTGTAAAATAGCTTTTCTGCTTTGGGTTTGAATATAATCTCCCTCCGAATGAACCTCTCTGCAGTTTGCTTTAAAGAAGACATAGATCTACATTTTCAGATATTCAGTGTGGTTATTTGGTGCGGTACAAGTCGGGGCTTTTTACCTTAAATTTCCTCCTTTTGTTCAGTTTGTTTGGGCGGGTGAGGCGAGGCCATTCAGTAAAGTAAAAACGCTTAAAGTGTAAGTAGTGGCTCCCTGACAAGAATTACCATTTTGAGCTGTCAGATGTAGGCCAGAAGGGCTATAAAACAATATGTGCAACCAGACGTACCCCTGCCAGGGCATGCAAGTATTTATTTTAGGAAAGTAGGTAGTCGGTTCAGTGACTTTTTCTTACTTACGTAAGGTTAGAAAGAAATCTGCGAGAGAGGAAAAAGAGATCTAGGTGGGATTTTGTTGTCGACCACTGAATGTGTGTCTTTATCGCTATTTTTAAGATGTTTGCTAACACGGCTCGACATAACAGAGGCAAACCAAACCAACATTTTCTTTCTGATAGTGAGCAAGCTCCACAAAAGCCTGAACAAAACAAAAAAAAAAGTTTATATGAATGCCCCGCTCCCCAGTCGAATGTACCATGCAGTATGAAATAAATAGACTCCCACAGCTGACATGACACGGAGATTTTTACTGTCAGAGAAATCAATGTCCATCATGCACAAATTGTCTGGTCTGTCTTTGTTTGGCGCAGCAGGGGTTCATTGTGGCTTTGCAACACCCCATGTGTTTCTTTCCCTCGCATGCTGAAAGAGACATGACATAGAGACAGAATATGCTCGCCACTTGGTGCCTCAACAATACTTCAAACTGATCTGTGTGCAACAGACTGCAAGTGAACTACACTGTTGGCACATTCAAGAACTCTCTGTTGACTGATAAGGTTCGTTTACTCGTATCTGCTTTGTGGTCTTGAAAAAATAGCATTTTACATTCATGTGGGACGGAATCACATTTACAAAATATAAGCCCTTTGATATGGTCAGAATAATTTCTTTAAACATTTTAGAGATGAAATATGGTGCAACAGCTCCCCACAAATGTCCAAAAACACATGCCTCAGCAGGAACACTGTGGACTCTGCGTTATCACATTCAAACTTATGTCAAGTTGTACCCCATTAAATCTTCTCTGGGGAGTCGAACTGAATCTGAGATGAGCAGTAAATGATGCATCAACTGCATGCTATCATCCCCAAAACACACACACACACACACATACATCTCTGCTCTGAGATTATTTCCTTTTATTGTCAGAAATTAATCACTTGTAAATGTTTTGCTACAAACCATGCATACAACCCTGTTATTAGAGGAACCTGACAACTGTGAAGAAAAAAAAACAAAACAAAACAAAAAAAAAAAACAAACTGTTGAAAATCAAAATGAAAAGTACATATTTTTTTGTTCCTGCTTCCATCTGCACCATTATTCAAGTCGAGGAACAAATTAAAACATGCATTATTGGTTTAATAGGAGGGGTCACGCTTTGTTAATCTGTGTGGTACACTATAATAACTGACACGTTCACATGTTTTCTGCTCAGTCCTGTTGGTACTCTGTGTTTGGTAGGCAGTAATTGGAGAAGGGCTTCGAGGCTTCCTCCAGTGACCTCATTACCCCAATTAAATGTGTAGCCTTCTCTGAAAACAGTCCATCTCACAAAGTGATGTCTGATTATCACTCCCAGTCCAAATGAGGTTGAAATATGCAGCTCAGGAAGCGGTGCAGGGACATATGGCTGTGCCTTTTACAGTTTGCCGTAGTGAGTTTCTCATCCCTGGTTCGTTTGATCTAAAGCAACATTAGAACATTTAAAATAACCCCTGAAAATGCTGTAGGTATTAGTTCTATGATGAGTATCTGGTTGGAATGCTAATATTTAAACAAGCAGTGTTTTAGTTAATACAGGTATCTCCAGTATTACCAAAATAATTGCAGCCTCTAGTTTGTTTGCAGTAACCACGGAGACTTTGTTGCAATTCCTGAAAATCTTTGTCCTATGAAAGCGGGGGAAAGTGGTGGGTTGTTCGTGCTTCTTAAATAAAAACTAACTGGGCCCAAATAGAAATCTAAAGGTGCTGTAATGGAAACGTTACTGTACCAATTTGCAAACATACAAGAATCTAAACTAAGCACAGAAAGTATGGAAATTTGTGTTTGGTAGATTATTTCTCATAATATCTTATATTATTTCTTATATGTCTTATAATAAATCTTATACCATTGGAAAGCCTGTTTATTTCCCATTTAAATGGTGCCACATTTGTCAGGAAAATGCATTTGTGGGATGAGCAGCAGAGCTGAGAATGTGGGTTGTGCCCATGCTTACAGGTGCTGGGGTACCAGAAACTCAACACAAGAGTCAATAGCAACAGCAAAAACTACCTGCTTGGCATTGGCAGAGATTTGGCAAATTTTTCATGGGCCCAACCATCATACTCAGCTCTGCTGCTCATCCCACAAATGCATGTTCCTTACAAATGTGGCACCATTTAAAAGTGAAGAAAACAGGCTTTCCAACGGTATAAGATTTATTGCCAAGAAGCATTGTTACAACAAAGAAAAAATCTACTAAACACAAATTTCCTTATTTTTTGTGCTACTACTACTTTAGGTTCTCCAACCTACAAGATCACATAGGTTGTTCCTACCCTGTAATACGGCCAACAGGAGTGTTGGGAGTGTTTCTATGTTCCATAGGTCCAGTGTTCCCCAGTTCAGTATTCTGTTAACGCACATTAACCTTCCCCTTGTGTTCAGGCCAAATTTGACTCATGTCAAGTTAGAATATTTCATAAATATTATCCAGTTTACCCTGACCTTTGGAAATGGCAGTAGTTGATTGTTGGAGCTCTCTAACAGTGCATTCTGATACGCATATAACCATACTTTTTAGTATGCAAAAAACAAAACAATCTATTTGTCCCAATACATAGTATATCAAATTCAGTATGCCAAAAATACCAGGATATCCTTTTGCATCCAGTTGGATTTTGCAGTATGTAGGCCATTATGCTTTTCTGGCTTTCCTGACCCACAGTCCTCTGCACAGCTGAAAATACATCACATCGACTGAGCTACAAACAGATGACAGCTTTACAGCTCGCTGACAGCTGTCAGAAGCTGCAATGACTGATGACAGCTCTTCAAGTGACTGTTGACCAGTCGAATGGCAATAAGAGGAACATTAATTGTTTAAGTGAACAAAATAATCATGGAAATAAACAACAGCAAAAAAATGAAAATAGAAATGACAGTCGTTTTTACTTAAAAGTTAAAACTACATACGTTACAAAGCAGGGCAGAGGTTTATGGGCTGATCTCCATCTCTGGTGAGTTTGGTGAATAGGGTTTTGTTTTATCTCATCTGATATGAGCAAGTGTATCAAATTTCAGGGTGTAGTGTTATGATGAAGTAGACTGTCCCAAATACTGTATGCAACAGCCCCTGACCCTAGACCTCCATATCCTAATCTTAACATGTTTGGAGATGGCAATATTCAATTGCAATTGATTTCCTAATCCTAAAATGTTTTGCAGTTATTTTTCTCCCTTTTCTATTTTTGCTTTTCTTTTCCCTCTCTTTTAATTGGTGAATTCATTGGTTGACAAATTCTCATTGTTTTAAATTTTAAATTTAAATTTTAATTAGGAGTTGTTCGCCGTATATAAAGAGTAATTATTAGCTAGACTAGGACCTGTGCTATCTCTCAGTCATGATTATAGTCTCCTAGCAAATCCACGTCATGAGTAAATGCAGAGCTGGGGAACATCTTTTGCAGCTTCTCATTATGTGCTATTTAAATCTTGAGAAGAATGGACCCTGGGAACATCAGAATGACCCTGGAGCGTTTCCTTAATGTGGGTTCTTATGGGTGGCAAGAGATTAACATGTCCGCAACGGTTTAGGTTTAAGCAACAACACTACTTGGTTAGTTTTCCCAAATAGATCATGGTTTGCGTTTTCATGACTATAATTGTTACACCACTTCACTACAGGGGTGATGAGAATCCGGCACCATGCCAGGTTTCCGGCGTGCGGCGATCGACGAGGAAAAAAACAAACAAAAAAACAGTTGATGCAGGATACATGCGTGCGGCACAGACAGTAGACGAGCTCTGGTCGAAGCGCTTTAAACGGAGACCTTTCACTCTCAACCAGACCAAAGTTAGGCTACTAGCCAATCAGAAGTAGAGCGGGGACGGGTCTTTGGGGGATGAAAAAACTCGGTTCAGAGCCACCTTCAGATTCTAGTGGAGCCCATGTCGTAGACACTCTCATCAAGATGGAAAGTAAGTTAATGAAACCCGGGGAAAACGTCCAGATAGCCGATAAAGGACTCAAAAATAAATGGCGTTGGGCGTGGGTAGAAGAGAAAGGCATACACGGAAAGCCTTTTGGGAGGTGGTGCAAAAAATTAAGGGAACCGGGTGCGTGTTTCTGCACATTGTGCTCACATAAATTGATGTATGCAACCAGTGGCAAGAAAGTCCTATGACTCAACCTGAAAAAAAGTTACAAGCTTAGGATATATTTTTTTTTTGCTATCACCCCTATTACTACCATATGAAGTCACGTTATGTTACGTTGTTAAAAGAACACACTTTTGGTTTCACACGGAGCACAAAGAGTGCTCGTACTGTGTCAAAGTCCTGTGTTTGTTTGACCCACCCATCCACTCCAACCTCCTCCCTACACAGACTTTGTTGCTCTTTATCTCCGACACCTGACTTCCTCCTTTACTTCTGTCATAACTACTAAAGCCACTAGAGGTCGTCATCTACAGCAATAAATGTAAATATGGGTCGTGATGAGCTGCTGGCACAAATGACCCTTGGGGTCGCATTTCAGATACTAGTTTATTTTGATTAAATGTCTCATACACAGTCTAAACTGTGTCCAAATCTCTCCCTGTTTGCTCCACTGTGCATTTTTACTCTCCATCATTTTATTGGGTGTTTATTGAATGTCCACTTTCTTATATAGTGGTGCTATATAGAGGCCATTGAGGAGCACAGATGTGGCTTTTACCATTGCTAATTATCAATATTTCAGCATGGTTATAATCCATTTGGTGAATGCTGTAGTTTCTCAAAGTGGGGTTGTACCAATACTGCTTTTGTTCTGTAGAGTTACTTGCGATCAAAGATGACCTCAGCCCTGCAGATGTTTTGAAAAGCCCAGCCTGGGGTTCGGTGTTGATTTGAGTCATTAGATAAGACGCTTTAAGAACATTTCTCCCCATCTCATCATCTTTCCATCACTCCAGGGAGAACCCCATCACACACAACATGACACATTTTACCTAAGTGCCAGCTGAAATTTGGTCCTTTTAAGATAATCAGTTTCAAGATCTTAGTGAGATTTTCAGCTTTTTTGTTTTGTTTTTCCCCCAAAGATTTTACTTGAACTGAAAGTCGAGGCGATGTGGTTTTAACCACAACTTTCTGAAAAGTTTCATTCCAAAATGAAAATCTCCACACCGGCAAGACAAACTTAACTTCAAATTATTGGTTCAAATGAATCTTTCAAAGTCTTACAACAGTTTATGATTCATAACCTCAGTTTTCCCTTCATGTAGTTAATTTTGTAAGAACGCATGACATGTTTTCCACACAGTACATCAGTGGATATGTCATTTTTAATTGGAACAATATAAAGATTCATACCATTGTTGTCAAGTGGAAATACATAACTAAATTGTCAGCTTTTGCGAAGGTTAGAAAACAGTCTTGTTTTAAGCTCGGTGATGATGTGTTTTTGAGTTTATAAACTGGGTTTTGAGAATGATTCATAAAACCATTAACCCCTAGAGGAGCATAACTAAACAAATCCAAACTGTACTATAAAGGAGTTGCAGAACTTTAGATTACAGCACATAAGATGTATGAAAAAATATGTCCCTGAGTTTTAAATGTTACATTCAGTGTATTTATTTTAACTATACACCAGTGTTCCTCCAGGCTGTCACACAAATCCTCAGACCATCAGAAGAAATGCAGCAAACAATCAACCATCACTAAACAGTTGTCCTCAAAGTTGCACACTAACCGGTTGATTGAGTTGAGGCCATTTGCGAACGACAACCTCAGATAGAAGGGGGGAATCAATGCCGTGTTTGTCCACTTCTTTGCTCATTAAGGAGCCTCTATTCACGTCAGGGTCTGTATATGACAAAGAAAGCTCACAAGTGCACATTTTCAGTCCGAGGAGGGTGTTTTTTTCTCCTCGTCAAAGCCCTCCCCTCATCGAAATTCGCCTCACAGAAACGCTGTGCCAGAGGCCAAAGTCTTGACAGGGGTAGCCCAGTGAGGGGGAAATCAAACGAGTCCCTTTTTTACGGCCTGGCTCGCCGACAGGGAGGCCCGCTTACCTACCAGTCCTTAATCTGTATCACACCTTTCCAGTTCAGGAAGAAAGGCAGCCTTACTGTCCATTCATCATCTTTAGTGATTCAGGGTTTTGTCTCTTGCCTGTTGGAGGTGAGTCCTTGGTTACTCATAAATACTGGTAATATCTGAACTGTGCAGATTGAAATCCTTTCAGGCTTTTCAGTGGACTTGTCACATCCATCTTAGTGTGTAGTTAATATTGAACAGGAAAAGGATGGTGATAAATGTTGATACAGTGGAATGAATCCTGGTATCAGATGTGGATATACTGCACAGTAGTGTAAACTAAGCCCACAGTGAGGCTTATTTTGACAACCCAATCACCAGAATGAATGTTGGCATTGTACATTTCTGCAATCCAAGGATGTCTTACATATGTACATTATTACTAGGGCTGACCTTCGAATCCATTTATGGACATTCGAAGCTTCGGAGCTCAGAACGAATAAATTATGGCGAAAACGTAGTTTCTTCCAACACTAGAATTAAGATAAAAATATTCACTAATGGTCGGTGATAAGTAGTGTTTAACTTTTGATTGAACACTAAATTAAAACCCTCAGCGCACACTGCAGCACAATCAAACAGATGCGCAACTCAGAGCATCAGAAGTATCTCTGACACCATACTCAGAGTGGACCGGTGGAACTGGAAAATGCATATTAGGCCTACTAGTTACTACTTACGTTTTTCAAGTGATTCCCAAATTTGTTGTTGAGTTGTGATATGCCAGTTGCTTTGGCAAATCTGGCACTCTGCTTTCTGGGGGTTGTCGGGGCATATTTTAAAGTGCAACCACACATCTGATGACCTCTTGGACATGTCTGCCAGCTCAGTATCGGACTGGTGGGGGTTAGTGTTGTGTTTAAGGCCCCCCCCCCCAAAAAAAAAAAACGAAAAAAAAAACGCAGAAGCTTCGATTTTTTTTTTTTTCCCACAATCGAATCCCGTGCCATCGAACGGAGCTTCAAAGCTTCAAATTTTTTGGGTCAGCCCTAATTATTATGCAGCTGATACGTTGACGCTTAAAGTTTCTTTGTGTTTCAACAACATTATAGTTAAATTGTGGGGAGGTTTTGGGCACAAAAAACAAACAAACAAACAAAAAAACACTTGGTTATGTTTCAGAAAATATGTTTTAGCTTAAAATGCTCGCTTTTTGTGGCATTATTCTGGCAGGATATGCAGCAATATCTCAGTAAAAACAGCCACTTTTGGTAGCGCTATCTTGGCAGGAAACACAACAGTGTCTTAGTAAAAACAACCAATTTACATGGTGTTGTCCTGGCAGGAAATGCAGCCATGTCTTAGCAAAAACAACCGCTATACGTGGTGCAATCCTGGCAGGAAATACAGCAATATCTCAATACAAACAACCACTGTACATGGTGCTGTCTTGGCTGGAAATACAGCAATGTCTTAGTAAAAACAACTGCTTTATGTGGTGCTATCCTGGCAGGAAATGCAGCAATGTCTTGGTAAAAACAACCACTGTTGGTGGTGCTATTCTGGCAGGAAATAGGGCAATATCTCTGTGAAAAACAGTATAATTTCATGGCACTTTCCTGGCAGGAAATGCAGCGGTGTCTGGGTAGAAAACAATTACTTTGTGTGGCACTATCCCTGGTGGAAACACAGCAACGGGTCTCTAAAAAACACCCATGTTTGGCGGCAAAAAAGCCAATGGAAACATGGCCATGTCTTGCTAAGAACAGCCAGTTTTTGTGTTTATAGGTCTTGGACAGTTGTCTGTAGGGCGATGCCCCACCACTATCCCCACTACCTTCTGATGACAAAGTCAGCTCATATACAACGTCACTTTAGAAACATTGCTATGATAGCTATGGAACGTACAAATGTAATGTATCCGTGGTTTGCAGAAGCATAAATGCCAACATTTTCTTTTGCAGCTGGGCTGATTTTAAAGTACATTTCTCAGTGGAGACACATTTGTCAGTGTGATTGAAGAGTTTTCAGTTTCACCAAAATGTAATGGAAACATGAATGCCTTTCTGAGCCGACCAGAAGTCGACAAGGGGAAAATGTCTAATTTTTGTTAATGCACCAAAGAATTTGGATCATACTCTGTTGAAAATGAAGGTCTGCTTTCTGCAAGGTCAAGCATAGCTCCTGCACATCATTAAATGAGATTTGCATGGCCAACCTTGTTTTAATATTTCAATGTTATGCCACAGTCTCAGTCTTTATAAGTTCCTCTTAACACCAGTCAAACGCACTCTGGATTTCTGCAGCCATCTTTAACATAAGTGGTTGTGTTTGTTTATGCATGTTTACAACAAGTCAACATCAACCAGAATTTGCCAACTGGGTGAAATAATTGAGCTTTAATTAAAATAAAATAAAAATATTTACCCCCAGTTAACTTGTAGCCTATTGACACATGGGCTAAAGTGACTTTCCAAGTTAGGGAGTATTTTTTTTACAGTGCATCTCAGACCTTTTCTGTTATTTCCATTGGGCGGCAGTGCGTCTATCCTGAAACTTGTGCTGCACTGCATTGCCTGCCTGTGCGCTCTGAACCAGCACTCCATCCTCTGTGCAACCAAGTCAAAGTAAATCCCACACTGCGAGTTTATTCTCCAAACACACACAAGGAGGAGTTTTTTTTTCCCTCATGTGCGTTTGTGGGAAGGGATCAGTCAGTGCGCTATGTAGAGGGTGAAGACTCCAGAGGAACGCAGGTCTGATCGGAGCGTTCATATCGGTACCAGAGTCAAGACAGACAGAATACGGACGCAGCACCTCGGATGTTTCCTTCAAAATAAAATCCGACCTGGGAAACATCTGCATTGAGAAGAGACATGATTACAAAAGAGGAAACAGGGGAGTGAGATACGAATACATTTAAAGAAAACACACCAGTGTACTGTAGGTATCAGTCAGGGCGCCTGTTAATATAGACACATTATGATTTGATGGCTTATCGGGTGCTTTTATTTTGATGGCGAGTCCCCTCATGTCCTGTGCGTCTTGGTGAACTCGTGCGCACTTGACGCATCTCGCGTTGACACAGCGGCACGCTGAGAACGAGGCAGAGAGAGAGGGAGACGGCATCCGATGTGTCTTTTTCTGCACATCACTTTGGAAATTTGCGCTCGTGTAGTCCTGCTTGAAGCGGTGCTCACCTGCCGGGGCTGCGTGGCCGTGAGCCGCTGAGCAACTGATTTCACAGGATAATCAGACTAATTGCCTGCTCTGATATTGCCCTTCATTGATTCTGTCGACCATTCCCCTAATCACTGTCATGATTTTCTTCATTTTCTCCTCTCCTGCTGTTTCAAAGTGACCGGCTGCAGGTGTTTTTGTGCTCCGATTTGCGCCAGTCAAGCCTGGCAATATGTAATTTTGGGATAGACGCTGCGTTTTTTCTGGAGAAGTGGACTATTTCACATCTGGGATTCCTTTGTTTCTGTTTTTTAAAACGTTACTGCTTTACTCTGTAGACCTGAACAGATTCTGATACAGCGTGATGGTGTGGGGCTATCGGAACTGACAGCAGAGTGTACGCTATCATTTGGAAACTGCTTGTGGGTAAGTTGAATTCTGTTTGGATCTTGTACGTTTTCCAAAGTTGCTTCGAGGTTCGTGCTGCCTTTCTGTGGATGTTGAAACCAGTTTGTGGGCACCGACGATTAATTTGGCTGACGCTGACATTCCATATACACAGATTTTCATCACTTGCCGACGCGCTTTAACAACAAACGGATTCGTGATCTCCAAATATGCGGCACTTAAATGCGCATTTGGAGTGAACATGTTTCCCCCTCAGTTACGCATGAATCCCAGTCGCTCTTTTTGCTTCAGTTGCGGACAGAGCCTCCTCAGTGGAAGTGTTCACGGCTGCAGTACGACAGAGAAGTGGGCTGCTCAAGTCTTCTGTATCTTTAGCAAAACCTAATTATCCAAGCGCAGCCATTACAGTGTGCCAGTGGATACGAGCTGTTAATTTTACGCAGTATTTTTTCCCTTCATTAATTGTGTAACGCTGTGCGCATTTGCATGTCGCTCCGGTGCGTCAGCAGTGTGTGCGTTTGTGTATGTGCGCCCCATTGCGTGCGTGTATCAGTGGGTGCATGCGTCTTTGTGCACATGTGCGTGTCGCCGTGTGCGCGTGCACACAATGCGCGCGCGCGTTTCAGAGGAGGGAGGCGAGAAGAACCCGGGCTTAGTTATTTCAAATTATTTCTGCTGAGTGATTGCTTGGCGAGTCAGCTCTCTGTGCCTCTCCTCAGTATTTGCTGGTATGTCCTCTCCTATCCCCTGCTTCCCTCCCCTGCTTGGATGGATGATGGCCTATGATTGTCCAGATGGATGTTGGAGCTCTTCTCTGGCTCTGACCAGACTTCGCTTTGCCAGTGAAACATATTTAGGAATCAGGAAGTGATACTGCTGTAAAGTTAGAGCAGATGCTAGTTTAAAAAATGGGGACAAAATCCTCCTTCTCCTTCCTCATCCAATACGGATGAGTTACAGGAGGCACTGTAGCCTTGCAAGTTGCATCTCACCATTTTATCAAGCAGTGGCTGCTGCAGAGATGCTTCTTTAGTCATGCCTTTTTATAAATCTATTAGAAACCATAACCTCTCAAAGGCCAAGGCCTACAGGCAGTTAAAGCCTTACATTCAGCCAGCTCCTCATTAATCATACACAATTGTCTAATTTTGTCAACAGTAACATTTTGCTCCCCATTTCAACTGCTCACCTGGTTTCAGGCTCTAAATCTTTCCACTCCAATTTCTTTTTGACACGTTCTGCTTCAGGTGATTTCTTCTTGGTTTCTGATGTTATTTTAATAACATATTTATTCATTCCCAACATGTGGGGTTAAGCTTTGCCACAGGAGCAACCAGCAGCACATGAATTTATAGGTAAGTGGCACTGGCCACTTAACGGAAGCCCTGCAGCTACATATTGAGCTGAGTCGAGTGCTCTCACACAGAAATTGATTTAGACAGAGATTATGTCATCCAGCATTGGCACTTTTTTTTATGCTGGTCAAGTTTACCCAGCGGCATTGAATTCCACTTCTGCTCCCTGATGAATTAAGTGTAGGTTTAAAGGGCATGTTAATGCACCAATAAAGCCGTTTCTCCTTTGGTGGGTACATTTCAAGTCTAATTTTTTGTCAGTTTTAAAAAGCATTTTAACTCTGACAGCACATTTGAATGCCGCCCTTCTTTAATAAACCTTTTACAGACCGTTTTCAACTAAGAACAATGAGTCACAGTCAGAAAATGGTCAACTTTTTCCTCATAATAATTGAAATTTAATCTCTTTATCTATCTCATGAGGGGAACTTCACTCATCTTGCAATAATGCTGCAATCCATTGTCATTGGAACTCTGGAAATTAAATGGAGAAGTGCAAGTCAGAATTCCAAGTTGGAAATGTGACGTCACAGCAACGTGGCTGAGCATGAGTAGAACGACCTTCTCATCTATTATTTTACTTATCCACTTTTATGTAGTGTACGTCTTGTGAAACGTGTTGTAGCAACGCTGTAGTTGCCGTTTCCATACAGTTAATTTTGCTTCATGGAAGTCTTTGGGAGCATGCATGTTTCCACGTGATGCTATAGGCTGAGGTGGTGCACACTGTCACACAATCATCAGCTGTTGTAAATTATTTGAATTAGTAAAGGCTGGCGAAACAGTTGACTAATTGTATCTATTTTCTCCTCACTAATGGCGCTGTGGTAATTGATGTAGGTCCCCTGTAGATACGTGTGAAGCTTAGAGACTTGTCATGCAAACAGGGGACCATTTTTCCCAAGCAAATGGACTTGGATGCATTTAGATCAGAAGTTGGGATTACCAGCTGAGAATTATCAATGTTGACTTGCAATGGATTGCAGCATTAAACACACCTTCATAGGCATCTGCAACTAGCCCTTGACCCTGTTCACTTTACAGTGCTCTCTCTGGCAGACAGAAAGATCTGAAGGCATCACAGGCTTTTTCCCTTCTTTTCCTGATTGATACTTTTAATTTTCAAGGAGCTGTCACCAAGGCCTATTGGCCTTGGCTTTGCAATCAAGGGGCGGGGAGTCAAAGGCTTTCAAATGAAAGACTTCATTAATATAGTGGGAAATAAGGGTTGTCTCGCTGTGCTATATTGGCTCTGTGTGAGGAGTGTTTGGAGCAATTGATGAGGATTTGTGAGGAAGAATGTCGGAGTGGAATTTGAAAGGGGCCCACCTCAATCATGGCTATTAAATTATATTAATAAGACAAAAGGGGAAATTGAAAAACTGAGAGGTGATCTAGATTGTGTGTTTATGTATGTGTGTGACCATGTGCATGCGTGCAAATATCATACTTTCAGCATGAGCACCTTCCATTCTTGCTCGGCACCGCTGTGCAGATGTATTGACTGTTGTGAAATCCAAGCATTAGACGCTGTGGACTACATGCATAACAGACGCGCTCTCAGTTAAATCTTTTGAAAATCCAATTCCTGTGAAGATGAGATTCCTCTTTCCCCATGCCTTGTTCCATTTTCCATCGCAATCATTGGGCATCGATCTGATTCAAAGCTATTTATTTTTGTTGCAGCCATCATGTCATGAATTGACAAGTATGCTAGATCAGGTAGATTACAATATGTCTGGGCATGTCGCCTCGCCCATAAAAACAAGAATCACGACTGCACAGGCTGAATACATAAGATTCAATCTGTCTATACATTTTTCAGGTCTCAGTGTTTTCAGGTACAACTTTCTACTCGTTGTAGCTATATAAAGTACCAGGTTAATGTAGGAGACCATTCTTTAAAATATTAGCTTGTGGACTTTTTGACTTGTGAACCCTTTAAAAAGCAGCAGTGTCTTCTTGTGATCCTATCGCAGTTTGCAGCAAATAGTCGTTTCATCATCCTAATTATCTAGAGAATAACTCATTTTAATTAATTAACAAGGGGTGGGCAATGTTATCATATAAACTGCGAGGTGATGCAAATTAGTCTATTGTCAGATTTTACCATACTGTTTAGACTGTGGTAGATCTCCCTTTAGTATCTGTGGGTGTACTTGACCATTGTGGCTTATGTCGCAAATCAATGAGTTGGACCACTTAATGGCATTACCAGATTTATTCATCAATGTCACAAATTACTTCACCTGGATTAGCCAAAAACAGACATACCTATCTAATTATTCTCTCTACAAACAGTTTCTCAACTACATAAGTATATAATTGCGTATACAGCAACTAGGATTTGGTACCAAACTCTGTACTTTTATGGTAACTGACCAAATTACATTGGTGCTAGCGAGTACCGATGACGTTAAATCTATCTGTGCCAAATGCTGGTACCTGAGATCACATCTGGGTAAGAATGCCAGGTTCAGACAGGAGGCGGACGTGCTGCAAAGTGCACTAAAGCCCAGAAGCCAGCCAAGGAGTTTAACCTCAAAGCCAGGAAGCAGGCTATGGAGCTCTGCTGCCTCTCCGTTGGCTTCCCAGTGAGGCAGAACTATTGCCGCAGCATTGATCTGCCACCAGAGTTTCAGAGTCTGGTCTATTTTCTTTTGTGTAGAACTTCAGTAGTAGCCTTGTAGCACTGCTAGATGGGCAGAAACACACATTTACACACATGCAGCTTGTTAAAAAGCTAGATTTGTGTTATTACAGACAGTCAAATCTAAAAAATGTACTATTGGGCACTGGTACCAAATTCCAGGTACCAGAAATGGTACTTGTATCGGTTGAAATGTCAGTGGTACCCAGCCCTTACCATGCTAGAAGTTTATCCATATTGGTCATCCCTAAATTATACCAGTGATGTACATTCTGATCTCCATTTTTTTAAGCATTGAGAACCACAAAATTTGTAAGTAACTATAAGATGCCGTTATTTACAATTGTGTAACCACAGTGTAGCTTTGTCAAGCCAGCTTTGTCCTCTGATCTCTTCCCTGCAGAAATAGGAAACCCTTCCCTTGTGTCCTTTCAAAGAACATAGCTACCATGATCACTCGCTGATGGGACACGAGGCTGTATGGAAAAATAAATGGCCTTCAAAATTGGGCCCCCTATCACTTTGTGGCCCTTCATCTCTCTCTCTGTGTCCCTCCCCGCTGTTATTCAGTGGAGAGGTATCAAAAAGAATGCCCCTCCCTGCAAATCATTTCCATGGCCCTCTTATTTTTGAGACCTTGATCTGAATGCCTTCCTGTATGGAAGTGAGCAGAGCATCTGCCGCTGCTACGCTAGCTTTATTTACTGTCTGCATGTAATGGCATTCCTGCCCAAAGAGAACAACACTTAATACCACAATAAAAGCATGGTAATGGCATCATTTCCAACTGTCTCTTTACATTGCTCTTGAAAAAGTCATATGCGAGCTATTCTGTGTCTGTGTGTGTGTCTTTGGGGGGATCAAAGCGTAAAGTTGAGCAGAGTCAAATGCAATTTAAAAGCGCTTTATTTTCCCATTTGTTACAGAAGAAAATAAAAGGAGTCCGGGTCAGCCACAGTGTAGCATGCCCCCGAGCTTAAATGTGGTGCTGGTCAATTGTAACATGGCTAAAATGAAGAAAGAGGCAATGAAGTACTCGTGTTGCACTTCCTCTGATGAAACGGCCATCTGAGGCATGATCAGTTACCTCAATATACAGTATTTTTCTTGGCTAGCGGCGAGTGACGTTTAAAATGAATGTTTTTTTCTTCCTTTTTAATCAGCAGTGGAATGAGAAGCCCATTGCTATAAGCAAGAGGGCGGAATTATCATTTTCATCCTTTCTTTTCAGACCCACTGTCACCATGCCATGTCTGGAGGTGATCCTCAGAGGCCCATCCAGCCTGGGAAGATGAAGTTGATGTGTTTTAGATAGCTTTTAGAGAGATGTGGATGGAGGATGGAAATTGCATGCCAGGGGAAGCAAAATGAGCAATTTTTCCTCCCATTTCCCGTCTTCTCTTCGTCGGATCTGTGCTTACTCATTCATGAAGGCTTTGTTGTGACATCCCATACGTCGGTGCGGAGATAAAAAAACTTGCGCAAAATGCCAGTTGGAGATTGTGCAGGCTAATGCATTAGCAGGCTAACTGCATAATAGAGGAGACACAGCTCCCTGAGATGATCAAAATATCATCAAAACTACCAATCTATATGCACATTTGACCTGTGATCTGAGTGGCTGCTGGGGAGGTATTTAGGGTATTCAGCAGAGCCTTTTACAGACCCATTTTGGGAGGTGTGGTCTCCGCAAAGGCTTTTAAGTATTCAGTGAAAGAAAATGCCCATACCATAACATGTAGCATCTCCTTGCGTGGAGGCTCTGTGCTTGTCCATTAGGACAGACTATTTGCATATAGTGTCAGTAGGAAACCTCCCCTCTGAGCCAGACAAGACCCACATAGAACAACTACGTCAGGGTATTAATAGTGAGTGAAACCAAGGGGCGCTTCATTAGCCGTTTGTCATTTGTCATTAGCCACTACACATGAGACCTGGGGCAACATAATATTTACAGGTAATACCATGCATAATATTTCAACCTGCCTCCAGTACAACATGGGTATACTGATGTACATCAGGCTGTGTCCAGTTTGCTACTAGATTTGTGTTGCACCGTTGTATTTAAAGGGTACCTTAAGTATTTTTCTTCCCCGTTTCTTCCATGTTTTTGTTTCTAAGTGACCAATAGGAACAACAGTTTTTGAAATCGTTCCAGTATTGTGTGAGACCGCTGCAGTCAGCAGCAGAGAAACATGCTGCTGTGTAATTCCTGTGGGCAATTGGGTACTGACAGTTTTTGTCCACTAAAAGTCTTTGCTTTTGCCTGACTACATTATGAAAAGGATCCCGACAGAGATCAGTCTGTCTGTTAAAGAATAGGATCCTTTTTGTTTGACCAGAAACAGCCCTGAAACCACCATTGTCAGAGCTAACGGAGTATTTAAATAGATAGTACCTATATCATTGTAAAACACTTTATTATAGTCGACAGAAGCAAAGCAAAACTCTCAGAAGTGGATTTAGTTTGTCTCTTCACTGTGCCAACAATAATCAGCTCTGGTTTGATTATAATAAACCCTTAATTCACCCAATAAGATGTGAAAATAAACTGGCTCTATACACAAAATATTTACTTACTGTTTATTTCAGTTGAGTCTGGTGTGTTTGACAATGGCATTTCCAGGCTCTTACTCTTGAACAAAAGGTCAACCCCTATGGGGATCCTTTCCAAAAGTTGTCACACACTCACAATAATAATCTGAGTGGCAGTGGCAAAAACCAGTGCTTTCAATGGACGTAAATTAATGGTGCTCAGGTGCCTGCAGGGATTACATTGCAGCCGGTTTCGCCGCTGCTGGCTGCAGTGGTTGCACTCAGTAGTGGACCAATTTAAAAAATTGTTGTTCCCATCAGTCACTTTGACACAAAAACATGGGAAAATAGGGTCCAGGTTGGAAAATACCAGAGTTACCCTTTAAACATTCGATTCCTGCCCTGTATTATGCCCCACAATGCAGTTCACGAACTTTTGCTTTAACGTTTAAACAAACTTTTATCCTCTATAACTGTGATTTGTGGCATAAACAATACATTTACCATATCTGAGTTGCTAATTTGATTGGCTCATGCTGTGTTTTGCCAGATGATGATCCAGTGCCATAGTTGAGCTCGGTATTTTGGTGAAAACTCTTAAGTCTTCTGGGGAGAGTTCCATTGAAATGAATGAGGAGACAATGTGTTTTCAAGTACCGATAGTCCATGCTGAATTTTAGTGACTCTTATTTTCTTTGATTGTTCCCTTTTTCTGGCTTCCTTACTGTATTATGTGAGCTTTGAAATATAAAATCAATATTATTAAATATATACACAGTTCGACCCAGTTCAGTTACATGCATGGCTGAACCCCCCGAGCCACAGCATCCTCTATATATTCAAACATAGCAGCTCCAGTAATAATCCAGTCCCCAGTTTGGCTAATGATGGTCATAATTTTATGCTACTAAAACATCCTTTGCGTTACTACTGAGGGGGTTACTGGTGTGCCTTTTTCCAGCCAGAGCGCAGCTCTGTTCCCCCCCTGCTGGACCAGACCCACAGAGACCGCCTCTCAACAGGGTTCTTGATTTATGGGCCACTTTACAAGAAGGGCCTGGGGACGCAGCACTTCTTGTCCTCCGATATTGAATCTCGGCTGCCTAGCATGGAGATGTGGGTCGTCTGTTATTGTGTGAAAGCTTATTTGCATTGCACCGTTAAGCTCTCAGTGGTAACTATAGCATGTCTGCTCGCCTTAGCACTTAAGTTTATTTTTGCTTGCAGGGCTGTTTGGTTCCGACATGTGAGGGGCATTTTCAGAGGAAAGGTGTGCAGTGAAGACAAATAGCTTTCACGTGTGTCTACTTTTGCAGTTAACCCTTGAACATACATGACATTTAAACACTTAATGCTTTCTGTTCCATGCTTTGATTTAAAGTCCGTCATGATACCAGGCTGCTCGCCACAACGCAGTGTATTATATATTTCAACCAAATAATTTGAAAGCCAAATGCAGCACATCCATCATTATCCTTACCATTGTGCATTCATCAATGATGAAAGCCGAGGTACATTCAAGCAGTGCACAACCTGAACAAACAGAGTCAGATAAATTGACTGTACAATTTCAAGCACATTGTCTGTTAGAAGAAAGACTTTGATTATTCTCTCAAAGGCTTTGTTTGTTTTGTTGCTTTTGGCTGGGTTGCACATTTGCTCTGTTTTTGGCTCAAGTTGATTCTTCCTCGTTGTTGATTTGATTAAAAAAAGAAAAATCAGCAAGATAAATGTTTAGCAGCCTTAATGATAATAGTTGCTGTAGGGCAGGCATTTATTAACACAAGTTAATAATCTGACAGTCCTCTTTCATTTCCCACTTAAATCAGCCCATGTTTCTGCTGCTTAGACAAGACAGTGGAAGTGATTTGGCAAACGACAAAAACTGCCAGAGCATTTTCATCATTTGAGAACATTTGTGTTAGATTTTTTTGGGGGGGCTTTTATTGCTTTTATGATAGAGCAGCTAGAGAGTGACAGGAACGGGGGGGGAGACACAGCGAATTTGCTAGGAGTCAAACCCAGGCGCTGCAGAGGACTCAACCTACATGGGTTGTGTCCGAAAATGTGTTCGTCCGTTATCATGTTTGCATGTAATCTATAAAAAGCTGCTCAGTTGTACAAGAGGATCTAGACTTTTCTGCTTCTCTTAAAGGCCAAACCAAAAAAAGACATTTCCGATGGAATCTTTTCCTGCTGTAATACTGTAAAATATGCAGTGTTCTTTTACTTTCTTAAAGTCAGTGCTCCTTGAAGAACTCAGACTTTGATGCTCTCCAATGAATAGCATTAGCATACTGTAGAGTTAGCTCGGGACTCGTCGGTTCAGCAGCAGATCAGTCTCCGTGTCACAGATTTAAATTTAGGTGTTGAGTAAAAATGTGTGCTGGAGGTTGTGTGTGAGAGAGATAAAGAGAGAAACGCTTCAGCCCGTGAATATCTCATCGCCACTATTGGAAGCCTCTACCTCAGCTTGATGAATTTTCATTTTATTTAGCATTGCGGATGTTTCTCTGAAGTACACCTACAGCTGCTATAGTTAGATGTCGCTAATGTTAGACTCCAGATAACCCTGCAGCATGAATGTCATTCAGCAGCTACTGTAGCATGCTTCCTCTTGAAGTGAAGCCTGTTTCAGACCTTGAACTCTGACCGTGTTTGAGAGTTTGATTGACACCTGCAGTACGGATCAAGCCTGGGGGGGAAAAAGACATGCGCTTGAGTTTAACAGACAAAAGTAACTTTGAGAAAGTGCTCCAAGATCTAGCTGCTGCAACATTAAAGCACGAGTTGTTGGATGAGCTCAATATATCCTTTTACCTCAACATAAATGTACAGTGGCTGCTCTGATAGCATAAAGGGAGCGGTGGGGCTTCAAGTAAATGTGACAGAATCTCAGTGCTGACGTGCAGTATGATCTGGAGAATTGATTGCCTGTAACATGTTTATAAGAAAAGTGTTTTGAGGCTGAAAGCATCCTTTCAAAGAGTAGAGTAGCAACAGAGCAGAATAGTCAGTGTTAATGTAGCAGCGTGTGAATCACCACTGTGCTATTTTGCTATAAATCCATATACATCAGAGTTAATTTAAAACTTTCAGACAGTTTGAATAGCAGCTTTAGTACCTGTAGCAGCTGTGAGCAAACAAACCACTCTTTGACAACCCCTATAATTGTCTGTGTTTTTAAAAATCAACATCTATTAACACTGGGAAATTTGCTGTGTTGATGCTACAAGTTGTTTTAATCTTTTAAATTCCAGCATAACATTTCATTGTAGACAGCGATACAGACATTTGACTCAATAAAACTCAGATGGTAATCACTAGGATGTCAGAATATGGATAGTGTGTTTCAGTGCTCTGCCACTTGGCACCGCCTCTCATGGTTGCCTTCTCCTCATCCTCTGTTCTCACCCTTTTTTAGCGTTCATTCATCCTCTCCTCCCCTTTCACCTCTTCCTCTCAGCGATTCCAGCAGGCTCCCCCTTGGTCCTCTCAGCCCTGGCCTGGAATATCCAAAGCGAGAGCTCCGTTCATTTAATGTCATCCTTATTTCCCTGACAGCCAGGCAGGATAAAGAATCTAGTTAGCAGGCAGCTCAGGTAATCGGACTAAGAATTGGACGTGACTGCAAAGACAGTTTGTGTGTGTGTGTGTGTGTGTGTGTGTGTGCGCAGGCGTGTGTGTGCACATTTGTGTGTCCTCAGAAGTCATTTAAGGAGGATTTTTCCAAGCTGACTGGTGGATAACAGCTCCCAGGACCAAAAATAAGACATATAAATTGTACAGTATATACTGTATCTGCCATATTTCACCCACAGAGAGCAGCTCCTGTCACTTCCTCTCAGTCTGCTAACTGCTGAAGTCAAATGAAAGGCCAATAGCTCTGTAAGCTGTTGTTTATTTAGAGATTTGTTGAGGTCACCATTCCTATAGTAGATGTTTTAATAAAAGAGTTGGTAAATGTTAGGTAATTGTAAACAGCAAGCAGAACCCAGAGGCACAAGGGTTCTTATTGTCAGATACTGTAGATGCTGTAGCTGAGCTGGCAAAATGATAGCGGTTTTCTGTGGCTGAAAACACCTAAGAGAACGCTGAGGTTATCTTAGGTAAAATGTCTACCAAAGTGACAGGTAGTGAATGTAAAATCAAAGTGGTACTAAAGTTTCAAATACTGTCCAGGATCAACCAAAGTTTGCAACAGTCTCCCAGACGTTTTTATATGCTAACAAAAGCTTTTAGCTAAGTAATTATTACAGGTGTAAATCACAAGTTTCATCACGATAGGATGTTACCTAAAGTCTTTTCACAACAATATGACATTTACTGATAGCACACAGTCTGCCTCGATATAATTTAAATTCGATTCGATTCAGGGGCCTGCAAGCGATGTAAGACAACACCACTAAATATCCTCTGCAAGCACTTTTGAATGTTTAGGCAGGTGGTGTGCTTGGACGTAAATGGCGACACATATGCACCATGGGAATTTCAAAATAAAGGCATATCTTAAAGATGATAGTATACATTAGGTTTTTCACTTTGCGTTCATAATATTAGATGTTGATCATTGAATTGATATATTGATCTAGCTCGACATATTGTTACACTACCAGTTATTATTTTGATATTTATGCAAACAAAAATTGCCAAGTGCTGCTAATATTTATTTTTTTGTTTTCAGTATAAAACTTGGTGAAATTATTTATGTATTTTTGACATTTTCAGCACATTTAACAAAACCTTGATAATACTGATAAGCGTGATATTTTAAGTCACTAAAATTGTGATATGAATTTTCACACATTTTGAGCTGGAGTGGCCATTGTGCTAATATTACCTTAACACGTTCCCCGTTAACTCATTTACAACTTCGTCATAACCAGAACGTTAGAACGTGTGGTGAACTGCTCAAGTCATTACTGTTTCTTTAAATTTTGGCATTTTACCAACTTTAATTTAAAGTTTACAACCACACACAAAGTGTAATAAGTGAAGATTTGTTCTTTTTTTGATGATTGTGATCTGATTTTGAGATTTTTTGGATAATCTCAAAAAGCCACCCCAAAAGACAAGTTGAATTCAAGGCATTTGGTGTTTTTCGAGCACAGTTCTACGCCTAAAATTGTGAGGAAGTCTTTGAAACAGTCTTCAGACCATGATGTGGGGAACATATCTCAACAGGCAAATGGATATAATATGAAAAAAAAATACAGTACAGACTTCTTGATTTTTATTTAATCCTGCTTCAGCCATGTTTAGTAACAATTTTGCATCATCCTGGAAATGAAGATAGCTGGTGATAGTGGTTTAAGCGCCACTGCTTGGCTATTCAAGTATCTACAAAATCTAGAAATCTGTTCCTGAGACAGATTCTGAAATGACTTGTCTTCTGTTTTATCCTCACCACGCAGGAACAAATTAGCCACTGATGAAAAAACATGGTTGCATAACGTTGCTACACATGGTGTGTGTCTTTCATTATTCCTTATTCTTCTGTTGATTGAACTCTTGATGCTTTGTGCTGTTTTTATTCTCGCTGTTGCCAGGGAGGAAGTGGACAGAGTGCATATTTTTACACAAACGCAGAAGACACATTTATTCTAAGACATTCAGGGTGTTAAACATGCCTAGAGATGTCGATTGTGTTCGAGAAGCGACCTCTTCTTTCTCTTTCTCTCATGCGTGCATGTCAAGAACATGGAGGCTTGTGGTTGCAGGGTTATTAGATAATCCAAAATGGAATAATTCAGTGAGGAGAGCACAGACTCGTGTGGGTGTGTGTGTGCGTCAGCCAAGGGTGTAAGGGCTGGAAAAGTGTTCCTCACAAATAGAAATGTTAATAACTCACCAAGCAGAGTACATATCAATTTTCTGACTGGAGGTAGGAGGAAGGGGGCAGAGGGGTGATGTGGGGAGAGGTTGTTGAGGGTGGGGGTAATGACAGAGATGGAGAGGGTGTAAGTTCATGCTGCAACTGAAGCGTCGCAGTTTTAATTATTTTTTTCAGTCCTGGGTATGTGATTAGAGGCATGTGACCCATGATGCTACTTATTTTTAAAGGGGCAGTTCACCTCCAAATCAAAACTACGTATTTTTCCTCCTACCTGTAGTGCCTTTTATCAGTCTTGATCATTTTGATGTGAGTTGCTGAGTGCTAGAGATGTCTGCCTTTCCTCAACTATAATGGAAGTAGATGGCTCTTGGCTTGTGGTGCTCAAATCACACACACAAAAAAAAAACATTTGAAAAACCTTAGTGGAACTACTTTCTTTCTACCAAACTACACTGGCCAACAGCCTCACCATTAACCCTATGGGCCCGAGCGACGCATAGTGCGTCCAAATTCACACCTGTTCTTCTCTATTGATTTTCTCTGTGACCGTGCTTGTCGGTAATCCAGTTTTTTCACAGCGAAAAAAAAAGATAAAGTTACACTAAAATGATATATAACAGAGCTTTCATACAGCTTTGCACACACATTACTCTTGGATGGATTACTCAAGAATGCAGGCTCGCACAGAAATGCCACGCATATCACATGAAAGCGCAGTCTATCCACATTTGTAGTCCAGCTTTCAAGATGCAAATATCTCCATATTGTCCAATTGACACTCCATCAAACTTTGTATGACAAAACCAGCCACTTCACCTTTGTGCATCCAGACAACTGAGGACTAATTATGCATGCATGACAGGGCCGTAGTTACTATATACATTGAGGGGGACACGTGCCCCCCCACCAATGCCCAAAATGTCTCCCCAATATATAACTGAAACTGAAAAACAAATATTATCTTGGAGGACATCATTGCACTTGGTTGACTATTTTTCTATGATCTTAGATGTAAATATTGCATGTTTCTTTCAGATAAAACACATTTTTGACTTGTGAATGAGTCAATGGAATTTCTTGCAATAATGAAAAAATACTGGCAATCATGTCCGCCTGGCACAAACCACATGTTTTGGACAGCTGTGAAGTGACACAATGTCCCACCATCATGGTTCTTATAATGCCAGATTCCAGAGTCTCCCCATGTAAAAATGTAAGAATTTAGTCACACGGATTTGTTTTTTTTTTTTTTTTTCATTGATATGAAAATTAATATAAAATACAGGCACATAGAAGGACATGAAATGATGGCAAATCTGGATAGCCCACATTGTCCTGAAAAAAAAAAGATATAGCATGTGTATGTAGCCTTTATAATGACTGTGATATGAGCTTAAAAGTAAAGGCAGTAAAAATACCCCAAAAACGCCTAGGGCCCATAGGGTTAATGGCACCCTCTTCGGCGGAGCTGTAAGATTTGCTAGCTCAGTGGTGCTAGTTGAGCTAGGAGTAGATGCATGCTTCCCTCTGCGAAGTGATATGGGTGGCAGGTGTAGTTAGGTCCATGACCTCAACTCTGCAACTTACACCAAAAACAATCTAGATTACTAAACGGCACGACAGGTAAGAGAAACAAATATGCATTTTTGATTTTGGGGTGAACTGTCCCTTTAAAGCCCAGTTCAGACCAAAGATTTGCAACGTGACGAGTTGAAACAGGCAACTATTTGCAATGTGCCATTCTGATTTCCAGCTTTTCGGGCGGATTTTGTGGCTGAATACAATTCTTAGATTCTTAAAATGTAAATGAGGATAGTGATGGTGAGATACTGGCTACAGTTGCATTTATTGCAGTGATGAAATGGCAAAATTATTTTGACTTGACCAGCCGACGTCACCACAAGCTGATTGGCTTTTGAAACAGGTGACATGCTTTACATTCTAAAACCGGCAACCGGCAATTTGACCAGCTGAGTTGCAGGTGACACCATCAGCTTGCTTGAGTCGAGCTCAGACGGCCAGTTCACACCACTGCAACTTTCATTTACAACGTTCTAAAACAGTTTCGTCTCGTCATTTCATCCCTTTGTTCTGATATGCCATTAGCCTACGTAGACAAGTCTTGCTAGATTTAAAAACTCATGGCCCACAGAATTTTGAACGGATAGGAAATAAGCGCCCGTCTTGCTGGAGGAGCTGGACAAAAAAATCAGTTGGAGTATAAACTGCTTTTGCAGTTGGAAGAAGTCCTGTGACTTTATCCCCACACTTGCAGTCTCCATCTTTCTCTGCCCAGCTGCCCGTTCCACCTTTTGAGACTGAACTCTGGAGGTGTGTTCTGTGCACTGCATCGCTTCAATACAGCACATCCCTATCAGTTTAGTTGGAAGAGGAACATTTGTACTTCTTTATGGTCTTGAAAAATCATAGCTTCAGCATTTATAAATAAACACAATCTACCCAGGGCCTTACAAGAAAACTGCTCTTCTGGCATTTAAAAAAAAAAAAAAAAAAAAGACTAAATACATTTAAGAAAAATAAATCATTAAAATTTCTCTGACACTCCACTAGTCAGTGCTGCCAAGAAAATAATAAATAATTTTGTAATTGTGACACCCCTGACTTTGTGGCTCAGCAAGTGTTTGCATGCAGGATGAGTAGACTTGGAACAAGCAAAGAAGAAGTAAAATGTCAAAGTTTTACACCTCAATTTAATCAAAATTCCAAGGCACAGATCTGAAATGTTTTCCAAACAAGCCAGAGAAGTGCAGGCACAGATATGGATGTCTGTTATTGCCTCTTGCTGTCAGTTCCTGTTGGTATCTGATATGGGGAACATCCTCCAAAGATATGAACAGTCATCCAGAAACATCAGATATGAGCGGCGGTTCAGAATTGAGCACGAGGGCCTTCAGCGCGAACAGCCCGAGAAAATGTGTGACAGAGTAAGAGAGACTCTAATCGAGGGATCCGTATAAATCATCATCTCAATATCCACCTGGCGAGCTGTGGTAAAGCCTCAGTCGTCGATTGCTGGAATTGTTTGTATGTGAATGTGAGAGGGAGATGCATTCCTCGGGGCCAACTCGGAGCCCCGAGAGTGTTGAGAGAGTGCCCCATTTCTCTTGCCGAACCCTCCTTGAAAGTAATTGAATTTTGGATGAATCCACTGAGAAGGAAACACTGTCAGGGAGGGGAGAGAGTGGATGCTTGAGGAAAAAACAATCAAAGAATGAGAGGCAGGTGACAGCACCTTTTGGATGAGCTTTTCCTTTAAAGAATGGCACGCTATGAGATGCTTGACAGGATAAGCTTTCATTGTGCAATTTTTTAAGGGAGGTCTATTTTTCCTGAGATTTCATATTTTTGGACATCTAGTATCCATTCATTTGTTGAAGGGGGATAACTCTTGTTGCTTTTTTTCCCTGCTCTATTGTGTTCCTGATCATATCTCTGACAGTTAGACAGCTGCACTGAATCTTTCACTTCTCACTAGCTAATAACCATGTGCCAAGAAGTAAGATGATAGCGACAATAATACATTGACACCCTTTTCGTGATCACTGATAACAAATTGAGTGTTTGACCTTGATAAGCCCTTGAGTAGGTAGTTTCGTCAAAGAGGTGGCCATCTTCTTAAATGTAATCCATCAGCATCAGACGCAGGGAGTCGCGGATTAAGCTCATAGTCAAACTTAACCGTAATATTTAGAGTATCTGGGGAGGAACAACAGAAATCTAGCAGTTGAGGAGTACAGTGACATCATGGCAGCGTTTATTCAAACATTGCTGGTGGCTACAAGCTCGCTCCGCCTCCAACTTGAACAGTCAGACTTCCCCTTTCTTTTCCTGCCAGCTGACTCCCAGCTGATTAAGAGACCCAAGTCATTATTAAAATCAGTTGTTAAAACACAGACTGTTGCAGCGCTCCAGCTTGAGCGGAGGTAGTGACACATAACAACCAAGAGACCCATACCAACAAAGGGGAATATGCATCAACAGTTTCATCATAAATCAGCTGGTCATGCTGTGATGACAATGACAATACAGTCACTGGGGTGAGGGCCTTATCGAGAGCCAAAAAAAGAAGCCGCTTTCAGTTGAGTTGGTGGAAGTGTATAACATCACAGGCGCCGGAATGAAAGCAGCCATCATGGGCACAAAGTGAATGCATTAAGTGGAGCCATGAAAGGCCCCTCAATGCAAATAACAACCGTATAGACATGCGGCGGGCAATCATGTATTACAAAAGCAAGAATACCCGCATCAATACGTGCATGGCTGCCAGATGAGCTCAACACCTTTTATGCTCGCTTTGATCTCTCCAGCAGAGCCAGCCATTAAAGCCCTTTCCTCAGAGGACCTGGCACTTGCGTAAACAGCAGACGTGAGAAAGACCCCGCTGAGGAGGTATGTGAAGCTTTGCCATGTACTAAGAACATGAGCCAGACATTTAGCTGATGTCTCGACCGACATATATGACACATCACTCTTTCGGCGGCGCCGTACCTGCAGCAAAATACCAACCATTGTCCTTCTACCTAAGAAGTCTGCAGTGTTACGCCTCAACAGTTACCCAACTGTGGCATTCGCCCCATCCTTTTGAAGTGCTTTGAGAAGCTAGTTGTGCAGCATGTCAAAGATCCCCCCAGATCCACAGGATGCCATCTATTACTGTCTGTCATTGTATTATGGACATTCTCACCACAAGACTACTAAGAGTTTGGATGGGCAGACACAACTCCACAAAATACTGCTTATTCCACTTTCTGTGAGACTCCCTAAAAGTTTCACAAAGAGGTAACCGAAAGTATTTTGACTTCCAACCCAATCGTCAGAAAAAAATGTTGGCATTGTAGGTTTTTGCAAACCATTAGATACATCATGTTTGCTTGTTCTTATGTATGTAGTGGATACTTGAAACTTTTAAAGAACGTTTAATTAATATGTGGTTATGTTTGGGCACAAAAAAATTGGTTATGGTTAGGAAAAGGTTATATTTTGGCTTAGAATACCCGGTTTAGGTGACACGGTCTCTGCTGCTTTTTGTTCCTCGATGCCGACAGGAGATGTGGCAATGTCTACAACAGTATTTCTTGCCATTATCCCAGCAGAAAATGCAGCAATGTCCCTGTGAAAAACAATTGGTTGAAAAAACAGTGTCAGGTTACAACAAAACACCTGCGTTCGTGCCTAAATCGAAAATGATATAACACAGGTAAGGTAAAGACAGAATAATACAATGCCAACATTTTCTTGTGGCGACTGGGCTGCAACTTCTCTGATGACAGCTTGGCACCATACTCAAATATCACTCATCTCACCCGCCTCCTACATACTCCACATCTGCTATTAAATGATATTGAAATAGAGTTGAAACAATTAGTCAGTTGACCGAAAATTAATCATCAGCTATTGTGTTAATTGTTTGTCATTTTTCAAGAAAAAAACAGCAGAACATTCCCGTGTTCCAGCTCATCTATTGTGAGGATTTGCTGCTATTTTTGCTTTTTGTTGTGGTAAACTTGAAACTCTCTAGGCTTTGGGCTGTTGGTCAGAAAAAAACAAGACATTTAAAGACATCACCTCTGGCTTTAGCAAAATGTGACGGGCATTTTCCATAATTATGTGGCATTTAATAGACCAAATTATTGTTTAATAAATTTCGATGTTAATCCACACATTAAATCAGAATGAAAATAATTACTAGTTGCAGGCCTATACTGAACTATCGGCATGATTAAAGGTTGTTCCTTTTTCTCAAATCATAATAAGACACAGGGTCCTCTTCCATGGAAAAACACGTTACTAAATTTGGCAGGAGAAAAAAAGCCCTGTGAGATCAGTGTCCTTTGAAGCAGCTTTGTGAAACCTTACTTCTGGAGCCATTTTCCTCTTAACGGCTGCGCACAAGCTTATAGCGAAGCACTGTGTCATGTTTTCATGTGCGATTCTTTAATATATTTAATCCCATAATCCACAATTTTTTGCTCTCGGCACTATGCAGCCAAAGTGTATGATCAGTGTACCCAACAGAACATGGCTTACTGTACTTGCTCATCAGTGTAGTCTGCATCAACACAAAATTCATCACCCTACACTGCAAGAGCATGTTGTTAACCTTTTCAGTGATAATGAGTGCTTGCTTCAGTGACTAACAGTCCAGGATATCACTGTAAACTGGAGGAATACCGAGCAGAAATGGTGATTCAGTCATTTCCTCTGTGTTGAAACCAAAGAAAGACACTACAGCTTTTGTGCTAATGTTGCAGACTTGCGCCCAACATGGAAAACTAATTAAAGCGATAAGATTTTTGTGTGGTGGCGTTTAGCTTTTCTGAGGTGGCATTGGTTGCAGAAAGCAAGGGCTGACGACAATAGGCCTTTGACGAGGAGAACACGGCAATGTCGCCGTCATTGGCTGCTGGCCAGTTTTGCATGCCATAGTGAGTGTCTCAAGGGTTATTGTGGCTTTTCAGGGTTTCCCCTCAAAGGTTTTCTGATGCAGCTTTGTGGAATCTATGTGAAGCATCTTTGTCGTGACTGAAATGCCAATGGAAGTGCCCTTGTAGCCTACATGGACATTTTGTCAAGGCCATAGCAGAGATGACACTTTTGCCTGTAGCAAGGAGATGAATTATAGCCAAACAAGAAGAAGAATTATATAGTCACATGGAGGGCTGTAATGAGAGAATGTATCCCTTTGGTATACTGTTAGCTGCTGGCAAAATCTGATCAAATATTGGCTAAAAACCTAATAAACTTTAGACTAGTCTAATTTTATATTGGATGACGTTTGTTACCCCAGGAGCTACTTACAGCTAAAGCTAACGTCAGCTGTGCCTTGTTTGTAAAGCATTAACTAATATTAATTCCAAGGCTGACAAAGATATTGACAGGACAAACTTATAATTTAAAACAAGTATTGAATGATATATATATATATATAAATAGTATGTATATTTCAATGATTGGGGCTTTGGTTTAAGCTTGATGAATCACTCCAAGCTGTGCTGTTCTCAACCAGAGGTCCAAGGACCACTAGGGTTGCTTTGAGGAGTTCAAGGGGATCCCTAGAAAGATGGGAGATTATTATTAGAATTCTCACTATTCAATTTTCAATAGAAGTTAGCCCAATTTGAGGAAGAGTCATAAGGGTGACTACGTTGATCTTTCATTTCCTCCACTCTTATCTTCTTAACTGTAGGTGAAAACTTAAGGATTCTGGTCACTGAAGGAAAATCTTATCAAAGGGGCGTCCATGACCTAACGTGTATTAATTTCGGGGTCTTTGACACGAAAGACATTGATCACCAGTGAGAATACATTACCACACATTATTTTTCAGTAACCACATGGCTCGTCATGGATATAAACATTTACTTAAACCTGCAAATGTAGAGTTTAAAATCTGTTAAAAGCAAATGCCTGATTAGTGCTGAAGTTTGGAGACCAACATTTTTAGAAATCTGGTAACACTGAATTGACCAGTATGCTTTTTTTTTTTTTTTTTTTAACTTAGACACATTACATGAACAAATATTTTTGAGGACCCCTTGAATGTGTTTGAAGAACTGGACTTTCAACCAGGAGACCATTGTTTGTGTCCCCTGTGAAACCAAAAGTCAACTTAGTTAGGTGACAAACTGCACAAAGTATTTTACGTGTCTACTTATTTTAACCGAAACCACAATTTTTTTCCTAAACTTTTGTTTTGTTTTTATTCTCTAAACCTACCTAAGCGTTTTTCTTTCCCTTAATCTAACCAAACTATGACCGTTTCACAACAATACTGTGACAGTTCGAAGTAGACTTTGCTTTGGCATTTTTTTGTTTTATCAGATTTTGAGCCCATCACCACAAAACGTGATGAGATAAAAAATTTTGGTTTCATTTGGTATATTTTTATTGCAGATTGGATAAAATCAGGCTCAAAGTCTTATTTAAAACCTCTTTTGCTGTATGGCTCTCTCTTGCACAAAGCTGTTTTGACGCAAACCTAACCAAACAAAACTGACGGTTTGTAAGAGACTTTGCATTGGCATCGTTTTTGTGTTTTACAGATTTTGAGCCCACCACCACGAGATTGTGTCCACTTCCTTCTTTGACACTGTGTTGGAGATATTGTTTCTAAATTATCTGCCATGTTCAGGCATATCTGTGATACTGCGTTTGACTGACATCAAGTGAAATGCAATGTAATACCCATTATCGTCACCTTTATTATCACAACCATCTACACTTTCGGTAGTTCTTGGTATATTCAGTTTTTATCTGTCATCTCATAGAGCTGTCTTGAAAGTCTGTTCACAGAGACATTCTGATCTAAGTAGGGACCTGATTATGTCACATTGGTTGGAAGAGAAGTTGGATTAGTGTTGTAGGTAGTTGACAAAGCTGCAAAGCCAGGTTCGTCTTGATAGAGATGCATCTTGACATTTGTATCATCAACAGCCTCCCCCTGATTATACAGTGAGTCCCTGAAGAGACACTGGTATAAATAAAGCAGAGGCAGACAAACACTTTGGTGAACAAAATTTGCACGCAGGGGTCTTGGATCTTTTCCAGCTGACCTTAGGTCTTGTAAAAGTTCTGTAATTATTGGCTCAGAACTTTGAGGGTTTTTTTTATTTATGTGTGAGCTTTGATCGAGCATCTCCTGCCAAAATCATTATCTCTTCTTTTCTTGATGTTTTGGATGGATTCAGTGTACTCACAGCCTGTCTCAGTTCAGAATAATGAATCAGGCTTTTGTTTCCTTGTAGGACTGGTAAAAAATGAAAGCTCCCATTCCTCTTCTGATCCTCCTTCATGCCGTTGTGGTCCATTGCCTGAAAGTCGTGTCGAAAAGAGGCTCAGGTAAGTCTTGTCTTTTTCCAACAACTACTGTATCTTCCTTTTGTTTTAACGATAGACTGCCCTAAAAAAGCAGTCGGGAAAAATGCCAAATGTTATCAATTCTGCTTAGTATCTCAGATATTAACAGCTACAGCTACAATAATTGGTACAGGATTGAATCCCTGGAACCTGCCAACATTTCAAGGCTTGTTTTTTGACTCAAAGCACAACTCATGTTTCAGCGAACAGCAGGGGATCACACGGCCTTGTGCTGTTGTACTTGGAGACTTCAGCCAGTCATGATGAAAAACTGGGCTGTCCTGTCTTTTAACAGCTTGTTTTCTAAATCCACAAACACTGTTATTCAGTTTGAGCTTCTATGAGTGATGATGAAATGTTCCGTTGTTGATCTTTGCAGATCAACTGCATGGTATAATCTTGTTTGATCATTTGTTGTAGAAGATAATAAGAATACAGACAGGATTTGCAACACAATGAGAGACCATATAAACTTTGTGCATCACAGTTATAATGTGCATACTCTGATTGTCCGTCCACGTGTAAAGTTAGCCTCACAATAACTGTTTCAGTAGCTAAAATCAGATTTTTAACAGTGCAGACTGGAGTTAATTACATTCTGGTTTTGGCTTTGTTTTTTTTAATTGTGCTTCCATGCTATTTGATGCAATTAATTGCTCCCACAGAAGCTTGGTATTACCAAATATAACCAGCACATGCAGTGAACAGTAGTCAGTTCAGTGGTAGTACTGCAGAGAGGAGGACAATTTTTGTTTGGTGACGTGTGTTAACACTTACCTGAGTGAGTCTGGCTCTATGAAGCACTTTGCATTTAGGGATGTGGCCTTTGCAGAAATATCCAAGTATTTTCATGGTTGTGGCACTAATACTGCATGCCTCTCTAGACTCAAAAACAATTACTCTCTACAAAGGGAAAGATACCAGCTAGAGGAACAACCGTCACTGGCTAACATTAAACATAAAGGAAGTCTTTTGCAGTCTTTTTTTTCTATCCAGAGGCTGCTTGCGTCTGGGTTTTTACCCATGCATATTAGACACAGGTGCAGGAATGGCCCAAGGCTCATCAAAGGGTTTTCTGCTTTTCCAGCAGAAGTCCCTGTAGGCTATCTCATCGGATGCTTCACGAGCCATTGCCTGGGGCAAGGATTTGAAACGTGTCCACTGATAAATGAACGCCCCATCCGAGCCAGACCTCCATCCTTTGTTCGTTCTCTTTTAGCTTGTATGGCTTTATTAGGAGCCATGCTGGTTGCAAGTTTGAGCACCATTGTAAAAGAGATTCTGGGCAATGAAAGCCACTTTGAAATTGCATTGCTTTCATTTTTATGGAATGGAAAGAAAGAGCAGGGGCGGGGAGGTGAATACCCCCATGGCATAGCAGATATATTTTAAAAGAAATGTTTTTGTTTCATTTGGTCATATTTCTATTGCAGATTGGATAAAATCAGGCTCAAACTCTTTTGCTATATGACTTTCTCTGATCACCTGACACTACTTACATAATATACTCCACTGTGAAGGGCCAGTTTATGCAGGGTCTAACAATTTGTGACAATTTAAAGGGGATCTATTTTGCATTTACTTTTGTTTGTTGAACATAAAATGTTACAGAGTCTGACATTTATAGTAAACATGGCCATGGCCTGATATCAGCTCATGATGGATTTCTTTATATGATCATCTGCTACATTATGTAGTCTACACTGCTACATGTAGCTACATGCTAATCTCAAGGAAATAAGTAGCGTAAATTTATCCCATATTCCAGATCCGATTCCTGGTGGATCATTTCCAGTTTTAAAGATTTTGGTTTAGATCCTTTATTGGTGATTTTTCACTGTAGGACGTGCTGCCGTTCTCTGTTACAGTAATTTGCCCAGCTGCAAGTACACTGCTACATGTAGCTACAGGCTAACAACAGGGAAACATGTAATCTTAGTTTCCGATGTTGTTTATTTCTCCCCAGTTTTAGACCACACTCCTGCTGGAACATGTCTGCTTGTGAAGATTTCTGTTTAAAATGCTTTAATCTTGATTTTTGACGGTAGAAAATACTGCTATATTCTGTTAGGGTCATTCCCCAGCAGTAAGTACACTGCTACATGTAGCTACATGCTAATCTCAGGGAAGTATGTAATTTTGATCGCTGATATTGTTAATTTATCCCAGATTTCAGATCAGATTCCTGTTGGAACATGTGTAGTTGTAAAGATTTTGGTTTAGATCCTTCAGTGGTGATTTTTCATGGTAGAACATGCTGCCATACTCCACTGGCCTTTCCGCCAGCTGCAAGTACACTGCTACATGTAGCAACATGCTAACAACAGGGAAACATGTAATTTTAGTTTCTGATGTTGTTTATTTCTCCCCAGTTTTAGACCATACTCCTGCTGGAACATGTCTGCTTGTGAAGATTTCTGTTTAAAAGGCTTTAATCTTGATTTTTGATGGTAGAAAGTATTGCTATATTCTGTTAGGGTCATTCCCCAGGTAGTAAGTACATTGCTACATGTAGCTGCATGCTAATCTCAGGGAAATATGTAATTGTGATCGCTGATATTGTTAATTTATCCCAGATTTCAGATCAGATTCCTGTTGGAACATGTGTAGCTGCAAGTACACTGCTACGTGTAGCTACATGCTATCGACAGGCCAGACAGGGCTTTTTCAGGGAAGGGGGCTTAACGAAACAGGTACTTACTTAAATGCAGTGTCTCGGACAGAGGGTGAACAGAATAGTGTTTTTCACTATTAAAGCATGCAAAATGGTTCTAGTAGAAACCCAAAATAAAAGTATGAAACTGAAAATGAGCAAAGAGTAAGAGGTCTCCTCTGTGTGTTGGTTGGGTCATGCAGCTGTCAAGGCTTTACTTGGAGCCTAATGTTTGTGTTTCCAATATCAAAGCCAAATATTTTGCCACAGATTGCATTTAAATCAAAAGCCTCAAATGCGTCTCGCTTTTTATCTGTAATTTCTTCAGGAAAATATTGGAATCCAGTTGAAATTCATCAAACAAATTACTGATTTAATCTCTTATAAGACAAACTGAGCTGCTCCCAACTCTGTAAACATGCAGTGTTTTTCATTGGCGCCTTTGTTAAAAGGAATTCACTGTAGACAATCAAACCTGTAAGTGTCAGCCCATTAAAGGAAATGAAATGGCTTGATTGACTCCCTCAGGAACAATGATTCCACTATCTCCCTTGCTTTTCCTCTCACAGGGCTCACACTCACATGCAAGCACACACACATCAGCTGTAGAAACCCCTGCACAGTGCTGCATATGCACCGCTATTATCTGTAGATGATTAAATTCAAAACACCCGTCTTTGAGTAATGCTTTGTCTGCATTTGTACTCGGGGTGGAACAGTGCATACAACATACAATGCATATCTGCCATACTAATCCTCTGCATGCATAAGTAGGAGAACGCATCCATTTGTCCTCTGCTGTGGTTCCTCTTTGTGAGAATGCTGATATTGCCTGAATGGTTGGGCGAACAGAATAATTATGTATGTTTTTGCTTAATACAGCACATCAAGTCAGATGCTGAAGTAAAACCCCACTTTTGGATGCTGTTACATTATCGTATACTTTCAGTCAGAGATGTACAATTCATTCCAGGAGTTATTTTGTGTTTGAAGTCTTTGTGAAGCCTCTTATGGCTGCTTTGCATCCTGCTTCATCAAGGCTATTGTAGTCAGTGTGGAACTGTATGTATTTGTGTCACAAAATATACCCATAACTGCAAAGATCAGTGCATATCTTGGTTTCCTCTTTACTGTAGAGACTTTAAATCCCAAATGCTTGTAAATCAGTGTTTGCAGTTGTTTGTGATAAGAATGCATATTGCAGTTTAACAGATTTGGTGCGAAGGCAGAGGTTTAAAGATTAGAGAAGTGGGCTTGTTGCACTCCCAGTGGGGAAATCTGCGTGGGAAAAGCGAACGAGCGACACTGTCAAATTGGCCTTCAGCAAGACACTTAACAATGATTTGCCTCTTTCTGTAGAGCAACAGCACAGCCCTTTAGTTATACTTAGTAGATTCTGTATATGAATGTGGTATGAATGTGCTGTAAAGCTTGCATGGTTCGTAGAAAAGAACAGGGTGGTCAGTAGGGGTGTAGCACCAGATTCGGGTCCCTATGCATAAGCAATCCTTGTGAACAGAAGAAACAGAAAAGGATTTTAATCTGATCATTTGAAGATATTTACACACTGTATACATTGAAATACAGTCGAACTGCTGACATTTAAAGGTAGAAAACTGCTAGAAAAACAATTAGTGATTAGGAAATCTGTTTGTGCAATTCAGAATAATCCAAAATGAGTTATATGTCCTCTTGGATTTGAGTGATATGACAAAGTCTGGCTTTATTGGTCTATTTCTGCTGCACTTGCTATTCTTGGTTATTAAAAAAAAGTCCTGTTCTCCAGTGCCGTTACTGTCTTAAACACACAATCCGCTCCCTTGTCAGCCACTTGTGCCATACCGTACAATAGAAGCTTGTAGAGTCGTGTGAGAAATCCCTAAAATTGCCCGTTTGTTAGTTGGCTGCGAGCTGAAAGGAGCAGAATCCTCCCCTGTGCGCGCCACGCAGCTGCATTTAATTTGATATAAAATAGAAACGGGAGAGTTCATGTAAGGTCTCACTTTTGACTCTCTGAAGTAATAACTATGCATTTATTCTTTTTCTTACCTCTGAACATGGATTACAATCAGAGTGAGAAAGAGCTTCGGAGGATACTCAGGATGACTTTTGGCAGACCTGAATACAGAGTAGAATAAAAAGGGCATGCACACGCATTGGAAAAGTGCCTAAACAGAGCATTCCCTAAGTACTGTGGTCGTTTTCTAATTCATTCCATGGGCGTCGTCATTTATCTGCATTACACTGTGAACTCTGCAGCGCTTCTTATATTTGGTGTTCAGTTTTACTTCATGCAGCTTCCCATACGTCCCAGGCATCAGGAGGTGCTGTTAGCCTCGGGGATTTACTGTAATGCCTCTTAGTTAGGAGCAGTTTCACAGCAGGTCTGTGGATGACATGCTTCCTGTTTTGAGGATTGGAGGTGCTGTCTTTCAGGCTGGGTTAGGATTTAGGACGGTTAATCAAATGATCAATTAGGTGTCAACTAAAAAAGTAACAAAGAAATCATTGTTTGCATGACTCTTTGTGAATAGAGTGAGAATAAGAACCACTAAAGCTCGAGCATTCGTTGATTTGCAGCAGAACGCTAAGCCTAATGTCTTCCTTGTCATCATGTCATTACCTTACCTTCGGTTTAAACATCTGCGGGAGGTCCTTGTTTGCATAATCCTGTATATCTTGAGATAAAATGAAAATAAAACCCATAATAGCTCAAGCATCATTCTCTCTGCAACACCAAGTGTCTGTCCTCTGTGTCATTACACCGTACGCTCATAGTGATGTCATTGCACTGCAGAAATCAGGTGGTGACGCTAGAGGAATGAATGAAGAACCAATGACAACACCTTTTTGTATTATTTTTAATGACCCAAATCCGGCATTCAACAACAATTATTATTAGGTTGTACAGATTTTAGGAATATGAAGCATTTGAAGATACTTTAAGAAATGACATCACAATAGGCAAAAATACCTTCTGTTGCAGAGTTCAAAGGGTTAAATGTGAATATATTCTGTTTTCTTTACTCCTCTATGACAGTAAACTGGATGTCCTTGGGTTGAAGACTAAACAAGATATTTAAGGATGTCATTTTGGGCTTTGGAAACACTATTTTCTAACAGACCAAACAACTAATCGATTAATTGAGAAAATAATCGCACCATTCATTGACAGTGAAAATAATAGTAAGTTACAGCCCCACCATCTTTTTGTCACAAGGACCACAGGCCATCATTTGAGCTCTTGAATGAACTGGCTTTCTCTTTTCGTTTTTGACCATGACATGAATAATATTCAGTGGATTTCCTCCGAATCCACGCTTGATTTATTTTACCATTCATCTGATTTGTAAGAGAAACGGAAAGATTGTGTTTTATGTCCCAAATCAACACAGCAGTTAGGAAACTACTCTGAAACAGGCTGTCAAGAGTTTTCATTGTTCATGGTTGATTTCTAATGAGGCAAACCAGGGACGGCGTCACTCTCAGCCACCGACCGTTTACCCCTGTGGACACTGCGGGGACAACAGCCTTGTCGTTATTTAAAACAAGCAGCCTTTCAGCTTTTTGTCCACCAATTTGTCGCCTCAGCATTTAAAGTTTACTTGGTGCAGTGCGGGAAACATTTTCCATTTTATATTCAATAAAAGTCAGCCCTTAACAAAACTGTTAACACATGTCCCCACTGATGACAGTTGTAGATTCACAATCATATTCCTTGACAGTGATTGAGACAAATGCAGCCTCTCTCCTCCCCTCTGCTGTACAGTCATTAGTCCCCATTTCTTCACCAGACATTGATGAGTCCCCAGACAAATGATGCTTACCTTCTCACAGTCTCCCAGTGATTCCAGCAATATATTACCCATAACACTCACTCACAGTGAACGCATGATTCTGTTATTCATGCATACGTAAAAAGCCGCTCTCCGACATGTGTTCCCATTTGGAGATAGAATCCCTCCTCTGCTCCTAGTTTCTATTAAGGATGGTCCGAAGGCCCGGCATGTCACTCTGATGAAGAGTAGCTGTAAATAAAACACGCCACCGCAACAAGACCTTGGTTCCCATTAGAGAGCAGCCGCTCATCATCCGTCTCTCCCCGCATATTTATCTACTGCCGCTACAGTATGTCCACAACATATATTTTTCCCTCTCTTCACAGACTTTCCGCTCTCGCAGGAGGAAGAATCAAGGACAACCTGACAGTCACTTAAATTTACAGTCTTCACGCCCATCGCAACGCACAACTCTGGGAGGGTGTCAACATTAATATGTCAGTTAAAGGATAGAATCTGCCCCCCACATTAATGGGGCTACTCGCAATTTGGCCAATAATAAGGCTCCTCTTAATTGAACAAGACAGTGATTCCTAACAGGGGACTTCAGCGCGCAGCACAAATTCAATTACGGTGAGCCATTTGACTTTGTAATTGATATTAAAGGACGTTAAATATGGCAGGAAGCTGTCAGCAAGAACTTTGAGGGAGAAAAAGGGGACAGCAGCAGCAACCCTTTCCACTATGTCAGTTTATTAGAAATGCAAACTTCAGAAATGTCGGTTTTTAATTCTTAAAGTCATAAAAAAAATGCATGAATATTAATATAGACGTTCCATCAGATTGACTATACACCACTTGAGATCGTCAGTGATAACAGCCTAAGATGTAAAGGCTTGAAATGAAGTTTAAAAGTCTTTCTAAAACAAATCCATGAACCTTAAGCCGGGATTGGAAACTGAAAGCTCTCCTCTCCCTCCCTCGCTCAGCGTCACACACACACACACACACACACACACACAGAGGCACACATCTGCGCCTACCCGCGGTTCATCTTCCCTCGGTCAATACCCCATACCTGCCACAAATGTTGAATGATTGCCTCCACTGCACCGCCCGTTCATTGCAGGGGAGATTGATCACACACATGATATTAGAAATGAAATGGCTTGCCACATGGAGTTGTTTTCCCTCCCGCTGCTTGGAGGGAGAGAAAAGAGAGAAGGAGGCTCAACAAGTGTGCCAGATACAGGCCTTTTGACAACTGGGGTTACTCTGGATATGTTTTCCAGGTTGAGGACACATGCCATGGTCCTCTGTGTGAGATGGATGACGATCAATCACCTGATTTATGAGCAGAATAGTCTCTCTGTGGCCTGTTTCCTGACCTGTAATAATGTTACAACACCACAGCAATTGAGAAAAATGCCAGGGAAGGCTGCAGCTCAGTGGAGATACGGTGTGCAGCTGTAGGTTGAGGTGTTTAAAGCTCAAGTGCGCTGTCTGGCTGCTGTGCGTGGATCAAAGACAGATCCGATTACAGCTTCTTTTTTTTTTAAGTATTTGATGCATTTGAAGGCATTGCCTGTAGGAAAATGTCACCCATAGGTGTATGAAGCCTGTGGGATGACTGGATTTGGGTTTAGTGAAATCCAGATTTGGGAAATGGGGTGTAAGTGTGGGTGGAGCTGATATGGTCAGACACCTGTCAATCCAGTAGATACGTCCCCAAACGCACTCTTCTCTTAGTGCAGTGTAGCATGTTTGTGGTCGCATTTTTATTGCACCTTAAAACAGAGTCGTTCAGACTGTTATTCTTGTTCCTTTTGCACGGTTTGTTTGAAATGCTTTCTGTTTGGGAAGTCACCATTAAAAAAGCTTTTACTTGAGGTAGGGGTGCAACAAAACACAGCGTGGCTCACTTAGAATTGTCTGTCACTGTGATCGCCGATGTTTTTTTAAACGGCACTAAGTGAACCTGAGTACATCATTTTTTACTATTGCCACTTTCAGAATGCCCCATTTAAAGATTTTTGCTTTTTTTGCTGCCAGTTGTAGTGGCACAGGTAAATGTTGAGGATGAACGGTGGAACCCGTTCTATAAACCAAGATTGCCAAATAAGCCAGGCTTATTTCAGTATTCTGGACTGAAGTTGATTTGGTTTCATGAAACAAATGCTACACAGTTTAAGCACAGCTGCTATGGTAACTTATGCTGGGAAACTGTCAAGCTACACTGGGGTCGTTGCATAACTGGTTCCTGTAACACTGAGTTGAGAGGACAGTGATGATTTTACAAATGACTTTTGAGTGTGCTGCCATATTATTTTACTTTATTAACCACTATCAGTCAAAAACAATAACATTTATAGAAAAATTTAAACAAATGATAAGTAAATTATACAAAGATAAGAGATAAGATATGTGTTAAATTGTATAGTACGTCAAATGTTTAAGCCAGGGGTCGGTAATTTTAACTATCAAAAGAGCCATTCTTGGCCAAAAAAGCTCTCCAATAATCTGCTGCAGAAGCAGCAAAAAATGTCTGAGCCTTATAACGAAGGTAACAGTAATTGTGTGTCTCAAATCACATACTTCAGTTAGTACACGTCCATGTAGTATACTATGTGCACTATGTACTTATTGGCGTAGTGCGCAAATTTTGACAGGGTTGTGTTGTCTCAAACCGGAAATGATGATCGCAAATTTTGACCACTTCTTCTTCTTTTAATGCCTAATGTGCAGCTGTTAGCTAGTTAGCAAATTAGCATTAGCATTTGTGTTATTGTTTGCGGTACCAAATCATTACAGACTGCTAAATTAACCCAGTAAACATACTGCTGGCTTATACCCGACAACAGCATAGTGGTGCTGAGTGCAAAAAAGGCATGTATAACTTACATTTGTACAATGCAGCAACGTTCACGGCTGCACAGTCCTCGGCCGCCATTTCCACTTTGAAAAGTGGTCCCTCCCCTTCTGCTATGTAGCCAAGATGGCGACCGTTGAGGGCGAGACGTGTCCATAGTTCCACACTCAACTTTTTGACCGTTTTGAGTGGGGCCCGACCGATTTATTTATTTTAATTATTATAATTATTTTAATTTAACCTTTATTTAACCAGGCAAGTCATTAAGAACAAATTCTTATTTACAATGGTGGCCTGGCAAAAGGCAAGAGCCTCTTGAGAGATTTATCGGCCGGCTGATTTAATCGGCCGATTATAGCCATTAGAGAATAATTGGCAATCGGCCAAAAGTTGGCCGATTGACGCCGATGTTAACACTTATATTTTCATCACTAATAAAATGCAGGGAATATGGTGTTTTACTTAGCAATGATGTCCTTGTGTTACTTTTTGCACTATAACCTACCTCTGTTAAATTGGCAGTAATAAGAAGAACTCTGGTGCTGTGAACATACGTGAATGTCTTAATTCATATAGACTTTGCATGATTATTTTATTTCCCAGAGGTTTACTGCCTTTTTGCACGTCATATTTTTGATTTATTTTGCGTTCAAATTGTTCATATGCTGCCTGTTCCACACAATTTCTAATAATAAAAGTATTTGAAAATAGAAAAATGTTCTTCCTTCAGTTTTTATCTTTGTAACGAGTGTTTGAACTATATTTGAGCCATCAAAAGCAGGTATTTCTGGGTTTTTTAAATTGAAAAACATAAAGATTTAATTGGCAGATATATCGGTTATCGGATTTATTTATTCCATAATATCGGAATCGGCATCAGCCTCAAAAAATCCATATCGGTCGGGCCCTAGTTTTGAGTGCACCATCTGGCTACTCACAGTGCACTGCATTCCATACTTCTCAGTGTGAACGCAGTTGCGCGCTCGAAATATTAAGCGTAAGTACAGAAGTATGCGATTTGAGACACAGCATAAGTCTAAATTCTCCCATCAACATTACTAATAGGTCTAGCTGAGGATTTGTTAATGGTGGCTACTGTGCAGCGGGCTATTGATTGTTTGGTATAACTTTACAGGGTTGGCAGTAAAAGCAAACCAATATGTCCAAGCACTGTGAAATTCTCTGCTGTCCTCCAAGACTTTTTTGAATTGGAATCCATAGCTAGCTTAGCAAGGGAGATCCAAGACAAGCCGCTATTGATGTTCGGCAAAAATTAAAGGAGTAAGTTCCAATGTAAATTAATTGAAATATAGTATCCAGATCCATATGCCTCTATCCTGTATTTTCCAGAAAGGGAATCATGTTTGAAAAATACTGGTCAATGTACTGGTTGATACATTTAAGTGTCAGAAATTAAACATAGATGTATTTAATGGGTATATTCAGTTAATAAGCATAATGAGATTAAACAGTTGTAGCATAAAGCTGATTAGGCTTAAATGCTTATATAACCCATAGATTTAGGATTCTAACAATATTTTTTATATTTAGTTTTTCCAGCAGCCATGTGCTTTTCTCCCCACTCAAGTTGTTGTTGTTGTTGTTGACGGCCACTGTATTAGTTTCTTTAGTGATAAGATGATTCAATTCTTCATGTGTTTCTAAAAGTAAGCGCTGCTCTGTGGCCACGAACATCACCGTTCTCTCTTTACCACTGCTGTTTTCCACGGCGTATCACCTCTGGGGCTGATTAAGAACAGCACACACCCACAATTATTATGACTGCTTGAATATGTGTCGAATTAGTCTGATTGCGTGAACTTGAATTGACCTTTATGCAACCACTGTCGCCCCGGCTGATTTGTTTGGTTCATTCAAGTCAGGTTTTGGACTTTAATCCCCACTTTGTACTTTTTTAAAGACTATAAGAAGGAGCTCTCTCACCCTTTGAGCTGAAAAGCAAATGGTTAAGATGCGAAAAATATACAAATGGTGTGAGTGAAACACTTCAATTTTCTTCCCACCCTCATGTGTTGTGCTTCCCTCTATCTGCTCACTGTCTTGGAACCTCAACTGTCTGCAGGCATCCAACATTAAATACAATATATTGCATTATCTCCAGTTTAATATTTCTCTCTGAAAGATAATACGTTCATTTCAGGCTCCCTTAGCAAATTATACAGCCCACTTTAACAGCTGGGGCGTTTGGTACCAATTTGAGAGATTATATGTGTGGATGATAATGAGCTTTAGTCCGAAAGAGGATTTAAACATGGAGAAGGCTGGCCACTGCTTAATTTAAGAAAATCTGGCTGGCAGGTTTAAGGAAGAGGACTTTGGGGGAAATGAAAGTCCCCAAAGATAAAAAGGAAGAAAAGTAAATAAGTCGCGTTTGGAATAAGGTCAGGGCAATTTGGACATAAACATCAATAGTGCCGCAGATTATTTTAATTGTTTAAATTCTCCTTGACTGCATGCTTCTCACAAAGCAGAGCGACAGGGGGAAATGAAGCGGCAGTCTCTCAGCACTATGCAAATCGCCTGGAGGCGGCGATGGGACTGCACCCAAAAATATCACACATTTTAACCTGGGGCTGCACTGCATGATTAATCCATGTGGGTACTCCCCTTCATTCTGTGTCGCTCTTCGCCTGCATGTATCTCTCCGTCTATCTAGCAATCTTAGCACAATTCATATGTGTTTATGTTTATGTATGTCACTTCCCACCTCTGTCACAACTGAGATAACACTTTGCTCTTTTTTTGCTCCTCTCTTGAATAAAGGAGGTTATTCATCTCAGTGGCGCTGCTGTCCCTTCTGATCTCTCTGCCGTTTCTCTTTGTACACTTGCTTGTCTTTATGCCTCTCTCCTCGACCTCCTGCGCATAGAAAGTGAAGAGTTATTGTCGCCATTGATTGGCGACTTTCTCCTGGAGGCCAGACGGGCTCGCTCGGGAGTCAGATGTCTCACGGAATAATTAAAGCAATACACTCGAGCCTAATCCCATAATCATTAGATTTTGACGGCTTGAAACCAAGAGGCTGTTTTACCAAAAACCTGACCTGTTTTATTCATATAAGATCAACCTCTCTGCAGCAGCATCTGTGATTTCTGTTTGTGGATCTAATTTGAAAATACCAGCTCTCCTAATATGTATGCAGGAGACCAAATTCTATGCTTTGCCTATAAATTACACACCTGCAGTATCTGTTTGAGTGGAGTAAGATTGGGCTAAATGATAGCTCACATCCCTCCTTGATAAAAGGTCTAGCTTGAGAAGCGAGCGCAGACTCTCCTCCTGCTAAAAAAGACAAGTATTGAGTTTTTTTTCTTTCTATCATTTGTGGAAATCAGACAAACTGGTAATTTGATTTCCACTTGTCTCAGCCTTTGCAATCTCTGAGACATTCGATTCTTTTTATTTCCAGCGTTGTGACTCTTAGAGTACATTGGTTTTCTATTGATTGAGGCGCTAACTTTGTTTTGGGCTGATGCAACTCAGTTAAGGTTGATTTCTGAGGGGAGTTCATTGATTTGCATGGTAACACTGTCTCTTGTCATTTTCCAACTTTATCAGCCACTATAATTAGCTTCATACTTCACCTGCTGGTTCTCCAGCCCACAGTGCAGTGATTTTAACAGCACTACCAGCCTAAAGCATAAACAAACATATGTTAATTGAATGAATACATATATCTACTTTTATATCACAATTGAAATGTATGTTGTATCCTCCGTTATGAGGCGCATGCATTACTTTTTTAGCCATCTGTGTTCAGCAGAATGCATTGTATACCCAAGGATTTATAGCTTTACTCAGGGATCATTTCTCTTGATTGATGGCTCGGGACAAAAGATGAGACTTTCAGCTTTTTCCGCATGACTGTCTTTGAGAAGGTTTCTGTCCATGAGCAGGAATCATAGGGAAGGTGTGTTTGTATTTGTTAAGGTGATGGGATGGAAGATAAGTGAATCAATGGGAAGAAGATTTATACAGTAGCTCAGGGATTATTTGGCTTTCCTTACTGAGCCGAGATGTGGATTATAGGAAGCTGTCCAATGCCGTAATCAGTATGTTTTTTCTACAGACTGCTGGGGGGTTGAATTACCCTAAAGGTGCAAATGCCTTTATGTCATTAAATGGCTTGTTGTATATTTTCCTACCTGGAAATATCACTTACTGAGTGTAGATACAACAAGAGGGATCGTCAGAGTCAATGTTGGTGATTGATATATGTACTATGGGGACCTCTGGCAATTTGTAATGATTGCGGAGATCATGTGTGATCTTAATCCTGTGCAAATCTGTCAATTCATCAAGTACAAACTCCACCCACCTGCCATATTTGACCAAACATGGAGGTCATGTGACAATATTAGCCCCGTGCTAATCAGCATCTCAGTGATTTGGGGTCGTATTGTTGTTTTTCATTGTCTTTGCGCCTCTTTCCTGCTTCTCTCCCAGCTGAGAATCATGATTGCTGTGTATTTCAATTACAAATGAAAGTTTTGACAGCATTTTGGGTGCAGGAGGCTCATCCCGCCACAGACCCATTTGCAGAAAGAAGAAGCTCAAATCCATCAGAGGAGAGAACTCCCGAAAGATGATGAGATGGATGACGTGACAGTGTATGGCAGAATCAGCTCTGTGCTGTGAAGAGTGGAGTTACAAATGACTGTGTGTGTCACATCCAGTGGACAGAGGACAACCTCAGTATATTACACATCTTCTGTACGCGCTCTGATTCTCTTCTTACTGTGTGTTTAAGTCAGTAAGCAAGGCTACCAATAATTTGTCTGCCATCTGACCCTTGCGTTGCATGTCAGAGCAGATGTCAATATGCTATGTTCACATATGCTGTCAGTCAAAATAAGGACAAGCTGTAAAACTGTAGGATGGGATGACTAATTTTCTGTTCCCCCATGTGACCTTGTAAACCAATTATTTGCTTGTTAGGACGGAAGTGGAAAAATTCAGATGACTGATAATGTCACTGGCTGGGAAGTTTGTGGCCTTTTCCTGCCGACAGTGTCGCCGTCGTGAAAGGAACTGCATGAATTGCGATTTTTAATTAGCCCACCCCACACAATGAGGCTGTGGTCGCTTGAGAGGTGAAGTTTTGTGAATGCAGCAAGCCTCCCAACAACGTAGCATTTGATGAGGCTGTCAGGCTCTCTCGCGTCAGCCAGGCACTCAGCGTGTGGCCTCTTTCACTGCTCCTTTATTGGAAAGTTTGAACACATCCTCTCTCCCTGTGTTCATTCCCTGTTCACAGTCTCCCTGTCGCTCAATGACAGCTAAGAACAAAAAACACTACTCTCTTGTTCTCTTTGTACATTTTCTTTCCTTTCGTTTTCCCTTTTTACCCCCCATTCTTTTTTTAGTCAAACTGGGATTGGTCAAAGCACAATCAACCTATTTCTGCAACAAGCAGAGGCACAGTGAATCCTTACAGGTCCCAAGGGAGTCCTGCCAAGTTTGGGGCTTTTCGGTTTTCCTGTTTTTTTTTTGTTTTTTTTTTTGCAAGGGGAGAAAGGATGTAAGCTCGCTTGCCGAGGAGTACGCCTTTGTTGGTTGCAGGAGACTGACACACTGCAGGAGTTCTGGAAACAAACCAGGTTGACTCTATTCTCCAAGTCCTGGCTGCTTTTCTCACCACTGTTCACAAGATACAAGCAGGTCCCATTCAAATCGTCCTGCTTAGCATTTTTATTATAATTAGCCTGGAATCACCTGGTATTCCCCCCATAGGAAAAGTATGTCATTTAATCCAAAGCCAGAACACCAGTTGTTTGGGGAGAGAAATGCTACTTTAATTAAGACGCGGCAAATTCGCTTCTAAAATTCCACTCTCCTCAAAATTCAGCCCAACTATTCCCTGTAAGCATGCCTTGTAATTTCATTTGGCACGATTTACAGTGAAGTTCCGTCACACATTTCCCTCTCATGTTTATTGCTCGTGTTTGATGTGGCGCATGGTTGAAATATTTAAGACCTCTTATTTACGATCCTCCAGGGCCCGAAAAAATGGTGGAAGATGGCAGTTGATTTCCCTGCAGTGCAATGATCGATAAATTCTACATATTAATTAAGTTCCACTGTCATCTCCAAGGCCTCTCCGAGGGATAAGCCTCTCTATGGTCTTCTTATCAGCCAATCACAGCGCAGTGTGGTGCTGCACAGCCTCCCCCACAGCTCCTCTGCGTGCATCAAACAAACATGCACAGAGGTGCAGCATTAGTGTGTTTCTCAGGGAGGCGTCGAGGGGAGGGAGAACGGGGGCATCATCATTTGTAATTTACAAGAAGTGTCTTTCATTTATTTCTTTTTATATGACATAAAGTGGCAGCTCTGTAAATGTGAAAAGTTCTCAGCTGTGGATCAAACAGCCATGAAATGCTTTTACGGCCCTGTTGGCCTTCTAAAGCGATTAGATTCTATTAACCTGCGAAACGTAAATAAGATAGATTGAGAACATGGCAGATTTCAGTCCTGGAGACACACACTTTGCTTCTAATGCCTGTTTCCTCAAGCTGAAAAGAGAGGAGACATGCAGAGGGAGCGAGTGTCGTTACAGACGGAGCCTCTTAAGTCAAAACAACACAAGAGTTCTGGTTTGAGGCAGTTGAAGTACTGTAGATTTAGCCTTCGTTGTGACAGCACAGAGGCCACAGCATCTTAAGAGCTTCAAGTCTCTATTAGCATCTCCTGCTAACTGAGAGGCACTACAGATGTTAGTAGGCGTTGCATCTCTGTATCCTGCCAGTAGCCAAGCAACACGGCACACGGCGACCTCACATTCCCAAGTGTTCCTGCGCTCTCAGCACATCCACTCACACAATCTCAGTCTCGGAAACGGGATTAAAAATCCTCCTCTCTCCGCAACCTTTGCCTGTGTTGCGCGTGTGATCTTGCCAGAGGGTAATTAAACTGTTTCTGCTCTGTTCAGCCCCCCCCCCCCCCCCCCCCCGTATATCATCTGACATCAAAAACACTTAAAATAAATTGCTGTATAAAAATGCAATGTTCAGGCAGCCAATTAGGTTTGATTCTTGAAGTGCTAGCCTCTGAGCGTGTGTAATGAGGCCCATAGCTTAACTGTGAAGTCTGCTAGCTGCTGTTTGACAAAAGATGTTTTTTTTTTTTTTTTCCTCCATTCACACAGAGCCTAATGAGTGGTGGAGATGCTATCGTTTCCCATCAACAAATCAGATGATGGAAGAGAAGCAGATCAAATAGCGTGATGGATGATTAACACCCCTTTCACAAGGGCACTGACCTTACAATTTTCCCCGCACCTGCAAAGGCAATTAATTAAAGCGACGATGGTGATTATTTATAGGCGACAATTAAGCCGTCGAATTTACTGGCAACCTACGTCTTATTTGTCTTTCCAGGTTTAATGAAAACATATCTGGCAAAACAGCTGGGAAAGGGATAACAAAAGCAAAGCAGTTTATGGTAATACCATTTTGATTGTTGACAAGTCATGTGTCCCAGTTCCAGCCCTGAAACACTCCAGTTCATCTCCAAAATAAAAGTATCCAAATCCCATTCCAGCACCTTTCATTTGCTCGGCATTGAAATTCAAATATGGCCTGATTATAATGTTTAATGTGCATGCCACCCTCAGCGATTTTCAAATCGTGTGATATAGGCATTTAAAGGGCCTCCTTTTGCTTTTTCGCAACGCTCTCTAAGGCTCTCTGTCGCCTTTTTTGTGCACCAAGTGCCTGGTCTTGAAAAACACAAGGACAGCTAAGGATTATGGTTCTGTATGTGTCTTTCATTGCCTTTAATATGCAAATAGGAGATTAGCTTTGGAAGGAAACTGTTTGGCATGGGAGTTATTTCTACCAGGAGGGTGATGCTAAACACTTGCACCTTTTTTTCCCCCCCTTCAGAGGATCAGACTTAACCATTTCAGCAAGTCATGGCATCTTTGCAGTACAATGAGGATATAAGCATAGTCTCATCAAAGCACAGTCATGTAGCCTGTAGCGTATCGAGTTAAAGGGATAGTTCATATTTTTTGAAGTGGGGTTATATGGGGTACCAATCCATAGACAGTGTATTATACAGTAGATGTAACTGCTTTACCTTAATGTCAGAAAGTGTTTTCCAGATGGACAATGAAGCCATTCTATCACTGCCTTCAAAACCAGACTCCATTGAAAAAAACAGTGATTTAACACTGCTAAAAACAGGAGCTGCTGGTGTACTGCTGCCTCAGACAGTTATTTAATTTGTGTGTTAGTGTGACTTTGGCATTTCAAAGGGTTAGTTCACATTCACCAAAGCCACACAATAACACAAACCAGCCACCTGTTTGACGCAGCAGGAGACGAGCAGCTCCCATTTTTAGTGAGCTTAAATTACTGTTTTTGTCAATGGAGTGTGGTGGATTTGAAGAGAGCATAGATGAGAGACTGAAGCTGTTAATGGCTTCCCCGTCGTAAGGCGGAAGGTGGTCATGCAGATACTCTCGACACATTGGGCGCTTAAAGTGATATCGATTTTGTTTTTTTAGGTGGCTAAAATTTGTGTTGTCGCTAACCCCCATCCCCAGAAGTACATTGCTTAACTTCCATGTTGGAGTCCAGCCTGATTCACCAAACCTGGGGTGTACCAAGTGATATCTACTGTATGTGATCCTCTGACTATGTATAGGAACCTCATACAACACCACTTCAGTAAATCAGAACTGTTTCTTTCATGACTTATAGCCGCCATATACATCCAAAGTACAAGTTTTCAGTAACATGACTCAAGATTATTAATTGACGTCAAAGGCATGTGTCAGTATTCCATTTGAGCCACATGAGAAAATTTAAATGACTCTCTCTGCATGGCTCAGGCACATCAAACAAAATAAGAAAACTACATCTCTGCAATTCGTAGCAAAAGCCAAATGCAGCCGGGTAAATGACTTTGGTATTACACTGTCAGAAAACCATTTCAAATGTGCCATGGGAAGCAATTCCAGCGTTTCTTTTGATCTCCAGTGCGGAGGGGAGGAGGAAGGATTAGGAAACATTTCATATCATGGAATTGTGATCCCGGCATTAGAGCTATACAATGCGCATGCAATGTCAACATCTATAATTGAGTGATTTAACTGACCTAATTTTTTTTTTTTTTTTTGTTGCGTGTGGGCTACCTCTGCAGTTGTAGCTGCGTCAGAACATTTAACCCTTTCAAAGTGTGCTTAAGGGTGACTAATGATGAATCCATGCACCCATCTAGAACAACATCTCGAGGTTGCTGCGTCTCAGCCTCCTCCAGGCATGTTTGTTAAGTGACCCTAAACGCTGTTCACCCATGACAACAGGAGATCAAGTGACCACTACACTATGTGCTGCAACGCCAACAACTGTGACGCAAAGGAAAATCTGCAGAATAGAGTCGACAAATTATCTGATTAAACAAACACATTGGCATGCTGAATGTACAATCAGAACAATCAAGCACCCAAAACACTTCCTTGGTGGGCTGTTTGTGCCACAGAAGGACTAGTGAGTTTGAATTAAAGCTAATTTGGACAAGACAAATGTTCTATCAATGACCTTGAGCGGTTTATGTCATTGCTAGCTTAAAGGATGACATGACAATTATCTCTTTTGCTTTTCACACATGGTGCTCCTTCCTAATTGGTCTGCCATTTTTTCCCAGAGGTTTTGAATGCACATCCAGCCTTAATGACGTAAGCATAAAGGACATTCTTGCCTTTCAGTGTGTGCTAGCTGAGGCAATGGTTCTGTTTTATATGTTCCTTGACCTCTTTCAGGCCTACAGAATGGAGTCATTGTGTGCCTGAGCAGCCTAATTGCGTTGACAGCACAGTGTCTTGCCTCTTGCTCACATGCATGACATCCAGCTCTTTGACAGAGCGGCCTGCCTCCACAGTCCTTTGGCTGTCAAAGGTAGTAGCACTTGAGCGAATGTTTAAACAAGTGATCATAGACGCGTCTGCGCTGTTGACTTCAGCAAACGCTTTTTGAGTATTTGCATTTTTATTGTTGAGTTGTAAACACTTACAAACAAAACCAACAGCGGATGAAATGTGGCTCAGAGTTAATGAATAGATTTTAATGGACACTCTAGGAATGTGTTTGTTAATTTTCTGTCGGGGCGTGCGCGCGTGTGTGGTTTTAATGAAGCTGAATGAATTGTGCATCGGGTTGCTGGTGCGTGCAGCGTGATTATGTCGAATATGTTCTCTCTGTTGTGTAGTGCCAACAGTTTAAACAGGGCTGTGTAGGTGGAGGGATGTGGGAAGTGAGGAAGGGCAAAAGGAGACAAAGGCAAAGTGGAAAGTACGCAAGGCCAGGCTTCATGAATTCATTTCCCCTCTCTCCTGTGTCAGGGGGACCTCGTCTGAACCCATTACGGTGGTAACAAGGTGACAGCGAGCGGTCTTGCTATGGGTTCTGGCCTCCGGAGCTGTCTGGCTGCCCGTCTATGTTAATTAAGGGGGAGAATGAAAGTGTGAGGTATGGGGACAGTGTTAGACAAAAACGTTTAACTAGATGGTCCGAATAAGGTGGAGTTTCACTCTTTCTCTCAAATCAGTTTGCAGCTTTGAGGCGGAGCTAAATAGACAGCGATTCACATAGGTAGGTGAGGTATACAAATCTCACCACAGACACTCAGCAGAGCATGAATTATTGAGACCCTGTTAGGCTTGTCATGTTGAATCCTTTAATGTTAGAAGGATTGTCCAGTCTCATTCCCTAAATCCATTTCCTTTAGACATTATTTAAAGACCTGGTCAGCCCTCCCTCAGGTTGCCCATGCTTACAGATAGAATAAAAAATATTTGTCATGTTTTTTAAATGGAAAGCCTCTTTCTCCTTTCAGTCTCCCCTCCACTGTACGAAAAGTGGCATCATGTTTCTGCGATGGAAATGGCATTGGCGAAGTTCACTGGGAGAGCGTTTTTAGTGCAAAGTAAGTGGGCGATCAGGAGATGTCATCAATTCCAATGCATGCCAGTTGCCACGGAAACAGAAGTGGAGAGGCTTTTCTCAAGGATCCTGTTAAACATTTAGAGTGTGCAGGGCTCAGAGAGAGAGGGAGAAAGAAGAGAAAGAGAGCAGAAGAGATGTGTCGTGGACAATTGTCCATCTTTTCATCCATTTTTTCCCTCCGTTTATACGTTGAAGTTGTATGGGTAAATGTGCATGATTGGGTTTCAGTTAAAGGTTCAGTTTCTATTAGCCAAGCAGTACAGTTGGAAGACATGAAATTATACAGCTCACAAACCTCCAATTTACCTAAAGGCATAATTTTTATCGTACAGTTGAATTTGCAAACTCTGCCAGTATCACCTTAATATCTAAAGCAGAGGCAAGGTGCATTTCAAATAGAATTGTAATAGGTGCAGTTTGTTAGTCTTAATTATCACTTATGTAAGACACATTTTCACACATTCTTATTAAGGTTTTCTTCCACTTTTGAGAAACAAAATAGCAGTCGTTCTTGTATTTGCAAGTGCAAGACAGCACCTGATTTCACCCCACCACCCAACTTGGCCTTTATCTGCAAAAATGACCGAAGCTGTGGCCCAGCTTGGCACAAAAGCACAACAGTTGCGTGGCACCTCCTGATCGAGTAGCCCTTCTCCAGTGGTAATCTCCCAGCAGACAGGCCCTAAATGGGAAAGGGCTCTTTGCGGTAACGACGCGGGCTCAGCAGATAGGAGCGCTGTGTAATTCCTGTTAATTACTGTCCAGGAGGCGATAAGACCTGGTTGGAGAGGCTAAGAAAGGAGATAAGGGGGATCAGGGATTCACCTCAAGGATTTTCCACCCTTTGGGCAAAAACAGTCCAGTTGTCCAGAAATCGTCTAGAGTTTGAAGCTACCCTGAAGTAGTTGTTGTTTCTCCTTCACTTACTGAACTAATGTAGCAGAATGGCACTGTTTTGACACCCATTTAAGAGCAGTGGGTGAACTTGAGGATTTATCTGGCATCTGCAAACATCTGAGCAAACAGACTTGCTGACGAGATATTGTTATATTTCCAATCAGAGTTGAAATTCTAGCCTGAATTTTCGGCAAGGTGGGAAAATAGAATAGAAATGGACATGTGTTTCTATTATGTGGAAATTCTTATAGTGACAGTTCACCACCAAAACCAAAATGCATATTTTGAGTCCAGATTGTTTTAGTGTGAGTTGCTGAGTGTTGGCGATATCAGCCGTAGAGATGTCAGTCTTTTCTTGACTATAATGGGACTAGATGGCACTCAAAAACTCAATAGTAATGTCTCTTTCCAAAAATTATGACCCTCCTACTCAAGATAATCCACAGACCTTTTTGTCATCAGTTCAACGTAGGAACTATTTTCTTTTTACCAAACTACACCCGCCAACACCTCGCCACTATACCGAAGGGAGCGTGCATCTACTGCCAGTTCACCTAGCGCCACCGAAAAAGCATTACAGTTCAGCCAAGCTGTGACGTTATATTCAAGAGAAGGCGGACATCTCTATGGCAGATATCTCCAACACTCTGCAACTCACACCAAAACAGTCTAGAGTAATAAACTGTATTTTTGATTTTGGGGTGAACTGTCTCGTTAAGAATGGGCAACAAGACTACAAAGTCTGTGTGCATCTTATGTAAACATGTCATATCATGTTTAATCCCACCTAATCTAGCATTTATGTTAGCACATATGATGAATTGACCTATTTTTAAGAAGACAAAACAGTGTCAACTCAAGGTCCATTTACTCACTTATTCTGGAGCTTTTGACTGTATCGCACAGTCTTCACTTGTCATGAAAATAAGATGTTCAAACCATCTGAGCACCTCTGGAACTCCAGAGTAAGCTAGTAAGTGGACCTTGAGTTTTTCTTGTATCGTCAGCTGCTGTTTCCAAGGTAAGGGCTGAACTGTGCAAGTTCAAAAAAGACAATATCTGCAATGTTGAGCAAATGAATTCACATTCACATAAGTTATAAAATCCTCGCGTCCCCCTTTCCTCACTAGTATAAAAAGCACATCAAAACAGGCGTATGGAAACACACACTTATAGTACACTTGAGTAGGACCATTGATGCCACAGCAAATATTCACAGCATGACTTGAGGGATTTTCTTTTGAGAACAGTTCAAAGCAATTCACCAAAAAACATGAGCCCTGTGAGACCCAATTCATTTCTTTGCCACATTCCAAGCCTCCATTAGCATGCGCCGGGGATGAATCTCACAAGTTGTCAGTCACCTCTGTTCTACTGTGAAATCAGACCAAATCCCAGTCGCTGTTTGTCTGGTTTTCACTGCAGAGACGACCTCTGACCTGATAACAAACAGGCCCTTTGCTTGTGCGTAGAAAAGAGCCAGTAATATGTGGTATAGTAGTATGAAATATATGAGGTTGATGAGAGAGGACACTATGTGGTTCTTTGAAGGAATTGAACCCAACATGGTAAACTGCAGTGGCTCTCCAGGGCTCGAAGTACATGGATATATGAGCTCATATTTGGGAAACGGGGCTAGCTGTCGAAATGCATTACTGTAATAAGACCTGGGAGGGGGAGTGGTCCCATGTATCTGCGTGTTGACCTTGTTAGTATTAAGTTCCTGAAATACTCTGTGGGGTGTGCATGCTGGCAGAGGCGCTGGTGGTCTGAATGTAAACTCCTCTCATTTCTTACTTTTTGGTTTAATTCTCTTCTTTGTTCCTGCTTATTAACAGCTCTGCAAAGGAATCGTGTCTTCTTTACTCGGCAGCTCATCATTAGCAGCTGAAACATATTTCGCCCTTGTAGTACACAGAACACCAAGATACTAATTACCTTTCAGTCACCAATAAGGCTTGGTTTTACCCCCTACTACTCATTGAACAGTTGCTGCTGTAAAGAATCTGTTTCAGTCAGGCGTTTGTGGAGCGTCTATACAAATCACGCATAATATGACAACCATTCATCAGTTTGATAAATGATTATCAAAGAGAGCTACTGAGAATATGCAAATTCCAGCACTGAGAGTACAGTGTACCTCACGCTTAATGATTAGCAAACATACAAACATTAAGTTTCCTACAAGCAGGAATAAGTAGTTTTTGATTACACAAAGGGATTTTTAGTTCTTTTTTGAATACACTAAAAGTGTACCAAAGGACCAGGCAAATTAGATTCTCCAGCTGAAATGGATGCAAATGCCCATAATTCCCATCTTTTCTGTCTTAAATGATTTCTCACTTCATCATATACTGCGATTAAATTAGTCAAGTCTGTGCACTGTGCCTAATGGACCATCTATTGTTCCAGATATTAGACAACACAGAAAATTAGGCATGATCCACTTGTCTTTTCTAATGTTAAATGAGTAGTGTGATGATTTCACGAACACTTTGATGAGTCACTGTTCCTGTTTTTACCCAGGAAACAACCTCTTGCAGATGTTGTGTGATGCTGTAGAACAAAAGTACACATTCTTTAGTGTACTTCTGGTCAAGGGCAAAACCTCCTAGTTCCATTTAAGTGAAATCTTGCTACAGCATTCAGTGATATTAAAGATAAAAGTGTTCTTCCAACTTTGTGTCAACAATTTTGGAAAGGTTTGAAATGGTTTTCCTTGTTTCCAACTTAACTAACCAACGCAAAGCCCTAAACCATATTGCGGTTGGGCAATATGAAGGTACATAATGCGCAACAGTAGAAATGTGTCAACTGGTAGAGATTTGGCATCGTCAGTTTCTCACAGGAGCTTGTCAGGGCAGGATATGGAGCAAATGAGGGCAAAATTCTCATGCGAACTCATTATTCGTGGGTAATGAATTGACGCCTCATGAGAGATGTTGTCACATTACTCATATAACATGAAGTTACGCACTTAGCGTTTAGGAAAGTAAAGTTACCTAGGTTAGGTCTAGGAAAGTAAAGTTATGGAGGTCAGGTCTAGGAAAGTAAAGTTACCTAGGTCAGGTCTAGGAAAGTAAAGTTACCTAGATTAGCTCTAGGAAACTAAAGTTTCATAGGTTAGGTCTAGGAAGCTAATGTTACCTAGGTTAGCTCTAGGAAAGGAAAGTTACCTAGATTAGCTCTAGGAAACTAAAGTTACATAGGTTAGGTCTAGGAAGCTAATGTTACCTAGGTTAGCTCTAGGAAAGTAAAGTTACGTAGGTTAGGTCTAGCAAAGTTACATTGGTTAGGTCTAGGAAAGTAAAGTTACGTTGGTTAGGTCTAGGAAAGTAAAGTTAAATAGCTTAGGTCTAGGAAAATAAAATAGGTTAGGTCTTGGAAAGTGAAGTTACATTGGTTAGGTCCAGGAAAATAAAATAGGTTAGGTCTAGGAAAGTGAAGTTACCTAGGTTAGGTCTAGGAAAGTTAAGTTACCTAGGTTAGGTCTAGGAAGGTAAAGTCTTGTAGGTTAGGTTTAGAAAAGTATCGTTTATAGGTTATGTTTAGGAAAAAAATGATGGTGATGACATATGTTTAAATAACTCAGAGTTCCCCATATTGCACACCCCTGACTTCAACTCCATCCATTGTCTTTGGAGTGAGGTGAAATGGCAAAGGTGAGCTAGACTTATTACCCAACATCACATGTCTAAACATGTTTGATGTAATTATCGTTGCTCCAAAAAGTCTTAGGCAAATGTTTTGGATCCAGAATTTTTGCATAGTTCAACAATTTGTCCACAGTTGTCCACAGTTAAAAATGGCTCAACTGACACTCGTTTTTTTCTTCTCTGAATAAAGGCAGTGGGTTGTTGAGGGAGTGAGAGTCAAGATAAGACGGGAGAGGGATGGTAGTGGGTGGGTCAGTGTGGAGAGGAGACTGAGGGATGTGTATAGAGGCTGCTGTGATATAAAAAAAAAAATAGAGGGGTGCATTCTGAGGGAAAAGGGACAATGGGGAAGGACGCTTCAGTAACTTTCTCGTCTGATAAAGCCATTCTGGCTCCACATGACCCAGTTTCCATGGAGCAGATTGGTAAACGATAAAACTAAAACTGACATGTACTCGCCGACGTATTTAAGTGTCTAAAATGTGCAGGGTAAACAGGTTGTAAAAGTCCTAAATGGAACAGTGGTGTAGTGTTTGTGTATGCATCACGCCTATTTATGAATACATCCTTTGTGATGCAAGCATTGATGCAAGAAATAAAACCGAGTCCATGGTGAGGAATAACATTACCGATGCTGATACCTGGCAAGAAGATTCCATTTCACTCTCTTAACACCTCCATGAATTTCCCTGGTCACATAGTGTAATGTAACAATAGAGGGGATCTCAATCTCAGCAGGCTTTTGTAATGATTGGTGTGTTGAGGTTTTTTCTACGATTCTTGACATACCTCACAGTTTATTATGTGTATTATTTGTTTTTTTATGAAAGCAGCTGTAAATATACAGCTACCACCATAGAGTAAATCATGCCGCAGATGTTTACATCTAGTGTTGAATGGGTATACTTGTTGATTGCATGTCTTCTTTTGTTCCCTTTTAAGGCCCTCAAGGCTCTCTAAATCACTAAAACTGATTCTGAGATGACATTTCACGAATGAGAAGATATATATGAACATGCTGGGCACAGAGACATCCAGTTTGTCTTTAGGCTTACAGCATTAGAAAGCAATTCAATCTTTCTACTCTCTGTGGATGCGGAGACATGATGAACCAGATATAACAGGCGAGAGAGCTAATATTTCTTTGGCAGTAAGTATCAATTTACACTGAGTTTCAGCATGTGTAGTTACGGATGTTCTTCTCCAATATGTCAAGCCCTGCGTTTTATCTTATTAAATTGTGAGCCCGAACTAACACTTTATAAAACCAAAGTCATTCAATAGCGCAAACAAACTGATCGAGCCAGCGATAGACCAACAACTCTCATGTTTAGCAAGCAAAAGTTACTCTTTTTGTCAGGGGAGTCTGGCTTTGGATTAGTAAGTTTTATCTTCAGTTCAGTTCCCTGTTGGAAAAGGCTCTTTGTTTGGGAAGTACTGAACATGTGACTGGATAAATGAGACTTGGATCATACTGCACAAGTTCTGTGAGTGTTTGCAAACTGATGTTTTGATATAGTTTGGCTGTTGTTGGAGTATTTAGCGGTGAGAACTGCAAAGGGCAACCAGCCGAAACTCGTCCCCTATGCCAAGTGTGAACTCTTGGGCTACTGTAGAGACATGGCAATGCCCCGCTTCCTGTGCAGATATAAACAGCTCATTCTAAGGTAATGAAAACACAACAATTCTTATCTCGAAGTGATTATACACTAAAGCAAACATTATATTACATTCCATTTCTGCCAGTTAATCCCCCTAAATCCTACATATTGGAGCTTTACAGGTGGACCCCCTTGACTTATGTTAGTCAAGAATTCTTCATTTACTGTGGAAAAATGTGAGGAAAAAAAAAAAAAAAAAAAAAATTACTTTCCTCGACCTAACCTTGGTAACTTTACTTTCCTAGACCTAACTACCTAACATTACTTTCCTGGACCTAACCTAGGTAGCTTTACTTTGCAAGACCTAACCTACATAACTTTACTTTCCTAGATGTAACCTAGGTAACTTAACTTTCCTAGACCTAACATACACAACTTTACTTTCCTAGACCTAACCAAGGTAACTTTACTTTCCTAGACCTAACCTACCTAACGTTACTTTCCTGGACCTAACCTAGGTAACTTTACTTTGCTAGACCTAACCTACGTGTCTTTACTTTGCTAGACCTAACCTACATAACTTTACTTTCCTAGACCTAACCAAGGTAACTTTACTTTCCTAGACCTAATCTACCTAATGTTACTTTCCTGGACCTAACCTAGGTAACTTTACTTTGCTAGACCTAACCTACGTGTCTTTACTTTCCTAACCCTAACCCTACGTAACATTACGTTCCTCGACCTAACCTACATAACTTAACTTTCCTAGACCTAACCTAGGTAACTTTACTTTCCTAGACCTAATCTACGTGTCTTTACTTTGCTAGACCTAACCTAGGTAACTTAACTTTCCTAGACCTAACCAAGGTAACTTTACTTTGCTACACCTAACCTACCTAACGTTACTTTCCTGGACCTAACCAAGGTAACTTTACTTTGCTAGACCTAACCTACGTGTCTTTACTTTGCTAGACCTAACCTACATAACTTTACTTTCCTAGACCTAACCAAGGTAACTTTACTTTCCTAGACCTAACCTACCTAATGTTACTTTCCTGGACCTAACCTAGGTAACTTTACTTTGCTAGACCTAACCTACATGTCTTTACTTTCCTAGACCTAATCTACCTAACGTTACTTTCCTGGACCTAACCTACATAACTTTACTTTCCTAGACCTAACCAAGGTAACTTTACTTTCCTAGACCTAACCTAGGTAACTTTACTTTCCTAGACCTAACCTAGGTAACTTTACTTTCCTCGACTTAACCTACATGTCTTTACTTTGCTAGACCTAACCTATGTGTCTTTACTTTCCTAGACCTAACCTAGGTAACTTAACTTTCCTAGACCTAACCTATGTAGCTTTACCTTCCTAGACCTTCAATAATTCAATATAACACGTGGTGAGTACTTGATATCCAAGTGATCATTTGGGGAGTGAAGCATTCCTTTAATGTTTTTGCATAAAAATGACCATAATGAGATTGGTTTCCTGAGTTGTCTAAAACAGCGTGAGAGTTTTTAAAGAATCCGTAAGACAGGAGGAGGAAAAAATAAAAAAATAAAATTGCCAATTGTTTGATTGCTGAAAGCAGAAAACTGCTGCTTTTGAAACAGGCAGTTTTCAGTCTTCCTTTCCACAGTTGCACAACAGTGAATTACACAAAACATCATAATGAATCTGTTGTTGTCACATTACACACAAAAATACAGTCTAATGTGACTAATCTTCATGGTTCCTTAGATGCTGTGAAAACAAATGCACTGTAGGAGCATTTAGTTGCTGAATATCTCCTCATTCCTTTCTGACATCCAGCAATTTTTGAACAATCTTTGTTATTATCGACTAATTTATCAATGTTAACATCCACAGCTGCTTTTTTCTATCAACAAGCGCTCTTTTTAACACTCCTGTGAGCAGTTGAGGTTGTCGTAACTGCTTCAGTGTCACTTTAACAAGTGCCTGATGACATTGTTAAGGGCTGATTATGTAGATGAAGCAGCGAGCAGGGACCTTGGTGCAACCTGTGAGGAAGTGTGAGAGATGGAGGTGATAGTGAGGAGGATGCATGGGTATTCCAAAATGCATCCCTGCTGTTTATGGTGCAGTCTCTTCCTGGCTTTCTTCTCTGCAGCATGCTTTTCTGTTAAAATGATATTAAAATTAGTGATCAGGATTTTGAAGCGTAGTTTTGTGTGCCTCTGGTTTGACGTTGTTATAAACGCACATGAAAACGCCGTCATAAACTTCCTGCAGCCCACATCTGTGTCAACACAACACTGTTTAAATTCCCTCTGAATGGACAGTTCTGATGACCTGCACCCCGAGGTCTCCTCAAACTATGTAAATGAGTGCATCTTGTTTGTGCGGTGCAAATATGGGGCAATAAAATAATGCAGAGAAAGACAGGGGAGAAGAGCTGTACACTCTATGGCTCTCTTGCCCCAGAGTGCTCGGTGAATTATTTATGAAAGTGCTGACAGAAGAGGAGCAGGTTCAACAAGGCGCGTTTCTCTGGGGGGCAACAACAGCCGACAGTCAGGTGGGGCTCGGTTTGTCTTGCGGCCTCTGGATTTTAATGATGGTCCAGCGGTCTCGTTATGCGAATCTACAGTGTAGCTTTTCTCCTGTGTCAGCTGAAAAGAGTGGTTGCGTGCGAATCTGTAATCTCTGCTGTGGCTCTACACCCCCCCTTTTTTCTCATGTACTCTCGCCCCATTGCTTCCACTCTTAGTTTTGCCTCTTAGAGTCTCCATTTCTCTTCCCCTTACCTTCCACACTTTGTCATCCCTCGTCTTGTTTTTATACAGCCCTCCTTCAGTGTATCTATTTCTGAATTGCTCTCGTCCCCTTTGTCCGCCTACTCCCCACTTCCATCTCATACATCTCTCTCTTTCTCCTTCTGTGCACTCCTAACACCGTCACTGATGATTGACAGTACACTAAACATAATGTAAATCATTCCTCTTAACTTGCATTAGCTAATTAGAAGTCTTTCTACTTCTGTTCTTGCAGTAAGGCAGAGAAAAAACTGGAGGCATGAAATCAGTGATCAAATCTATATTGATCAGGTTTTTTAGGGTTAAAGCAGGGGTAGACAAAAATCTGGAAAAGGCAAAAAAGGAAATACAGCCTCCTCCTGCCACTCCCCACTCTTTGTCCTAAGCCCCTCCCTGAAGATGACCTAGGGCATGCATGCGCTTCATACAGTGACCCAGTGCCCTATTCACCCCCCTCTAACAGACCACAAATGAGACAAGAATTAGCTAGCTAGTTACCCCACATTCCTTAGCCTCACTCCCCACTGCAGTGAACCTCTTCACCAGGAAGAGAGCGGGCAGCAGCTCCAGTAATGGACCTTCAGTTGGTAGCTGTAGCAGCCAGAATTCAACCAGCACAAACCCCCCAGCACTGCATGTCACAGTGGACTGGTTGCCAGCTGCAGCGCCTGGTCTAACCTGTGCAACGGCAGCGACAGAATGTTTGCTGATCCAGCGGAGGTCGAGGCTAGCACTGGCTGGGTTCAGGTTGCTGCAGCCACTGACTGGGGGTTCATTTCTAGAGCTGCTGCCCGCTCTCCTCCTGGCAAGCTGATCTGTAGCGGTGGAGAGTGAGGCAAAAGAAACATTATGATTCGAGGCTCTAGCTAATGTTAACGAAATAACATGAACTTGAAACTGCAACTATGAGCCCTTTGCTCCACTTTGCAGAAGGTTAATCTATTAGCATCTCTTAAATCCCTGGTTGATATTATGAGGCTCTCTCTTTGATAAGTCCGTCTTCCTTTTTTGGGTTGCTTTCCAGTGTAGGCAGTTGTACCAATGCTGGATTAGCAACCTTTTTCTGCAGGACTCTCCTCTGTTGAATCAGGCCTTCAAAGGGACATGCACATGCATCTGCATTTTTCTGAAATGACCTGTGATTGGCCAAAGTCTCCTATCACAGGTGAGATTCTCTAAGCCTGAAAACAGAGCCAAGAGGAGGTGGAGAAGTCTAGGTTTCTCTCAGTCTACTTGAATTACAATATACTCAGTGTTTATTATTTTTGCCCAGTGATGCCACCATAAAACTGCCTACCTCAGCTTTAATCAGCCTTGTATCATTTGGTAAAATGCATGCAAACAAACCCACTTCAGCAAAATGTATCCTGAATAGTAAATATAATAATGTGTATGGAATTTAAACACCACTTGAGTATAATAATGTAGTTTTTCAGATGGATTTTGCTTTTGTTGAACTTTGCATCTCCTGTGTCATTGGAGAGTCATAGGAGTGCTCAGTGGCAGGTTCAGTGGTGCGGTGGCACTTTCGGGTAAAAGAGATTAGCCTGTGAACCTTGAGGAGCTGCCCACAGGATTGTACCAGCAGGCAATGGATATGGCTGCCGCCGATAAGACATAAAAACACTTCAATAAAACTTTCATCCCTTTAGATGAGCTTTTTTTTTTTTTTTTTTACTGTGACAAACATCAGTTGTCTACAAAAGTTGAATAAGGTCAGCAGCAGGATCCAGAAACTTTGAAGCCTAGTAATGGGAATAACTGATGGATTCGTGACATTCAATTAATTATTGATGGTTTATAGTACTGAATATATTTCACATTAATCATCTCTGCGTCAAACCACCATGATTTTTTGTTCTACAATCATGGCTGCTGTATTGGCAGTTTGTGGCAGTTGTGTGGTTTTTCAAAGCAAGAAATGTGAGATTATTTGTAGATTTAATTCTGTCGAGTAAATTCCACATTCATCAGATGTTACTGTGCTGTTAGATATTATCATAATTATGATGGTTTATTTGGTAACCACAAGGACTATCATCTTAATGTAAATCATAGCTATCAAGAAAGATAACAATTCACATTTTGCAGCCCTCTGACACCAAACGTAGTGTTCTTGATAACTGTGACGCTCGTCTTAATTAAATTTAGTATCGACCTCACTAAACTGATGCTGCCGCGCTGACAGTCCTGTTAAAATTATTACTTGATGTGCTTATCGCCACAAATTAATGTATTGTAAAAGTTTAGTGTTGTGATGACTCACTCTCTCTTTTCATCTTGCCTCTATCTCTCTCTTTGGCTTAAATTATCCAGTATTTTTCCCTCTCATAGAAAACTGTTCTTTTTCTTCCCAAACATTTCAGATTTTGATACCAAGCACATAGCCTAAATCACCTTTTTTCGAGAAGCTCAGCATAAATGGCAGCTTCTCAAGAGTTATCATTCAACATGTACAACCACACTCTTCTTACAACCCCCCTAATGCGTTGAGCCTCAGGGCTGCTGCATAATCTGACAGCACCTCCGCTTATAGGTCTTCTCACTGTCAGACTCGCCTCTCCAGAGGATGGACACATCACAGGTCTCTGCTCCCACCATCTCCCCCTGGGCTCACTTGTCAACAGGAGCAGCACCTCCGATGTTTAACCCCAAGGAAGTAGAGAGAGGATAGGGAGGAAGGACAGGACTTGTAGGTGCATCTAAGTTATGGGACTGTGGTTGGTTTTTTACTTTACTTATCTTGCTGAACGTAACATCTAAGAATCCTACGACATAGGTTTTTTTTTTATTTCTCTGCACATTTTCATTTCAACAAACAAACATAGGACAAAAGTCTGAAAGAATATAATGGTTAAGTTTAGTTAGGTTCAGTAAAAACATCACATGGGGAGTTACCCACTGATTCCCTCCCCCACTGGCTGAACATGGTTGTGTCGGAGTCATGCGGTTGTGTCGTGTATCAGGCTTGTGTGGATTTATTGCAGAGTTTCTCAGCCTCTTTGGAGACCTAATGTGCCAGAGTATTTTCCTTGGTTGGAGCTTAATGGGCTGTTTGTGTTTTCTGCACGGAAAACACACTTTTGAATCCAGCCTGAATTCTGCTCGCTGTGCTGTCTTATCTCCTGCTCTGGGTACAAGCTCTCATACAGCCCTGTTTACATGGAAGCAGTGTCCTGCCCTTCATATCCTGGCTATTCCGCTCTGAAACCCGCCTCAAATTAAAGTCACGACTTGGGTATGAACTGCGTCATTCAGACAGCCCACATTTCCAACTGATAACAAAGAATTGTTCTTCTGTATCACATTTCTGCCATTGTGGCCAAATCTCGCTCCCTGCAGTGCGTTTTCACAGCATACATCTATTATTTCTGCACTATTCCACCGCGATCAGATATGGCACATCCTTCCCGAAAATCCCCAACTTTAACCTTGTGAAAAAGCTCGCAGATTGAACTATCTCAGCAGTTCCCAGCATCTCTGAGCTGACAGAATGTCTTCATAGCAGTTCAGGGCTCCTCGGTGCCCATGGATCTGTGCGTCATCCGAGAGTTTGACAGGCGAGAGCGCAGGCGCCGACACGTCCGTGCACCAACACACATACACGAGCGCGCTCTCTGGTGAGAAGCAGGGGGCCAATTATGGGCTACTGTGACAGGGAACGGCTTTAGGGAAGTCAGTGTCCCCCCAGGCAGGCCACAGTGCACCCGACACACTGCCATCATGTCCACTGACAGTGATAGGAATCCTGTGATACCTTAGTATGAGAAACAAAGGCACAATGGAAACCTTAAAGCTGTGGTGAAGGATATGTTGGCGGTGTTTTCTCACCAGACACTATAATCAGATCATATTGAACTGTGCTACGCTGTGCTTGCTTGCCCTCTTACTGTCTTTATTGAGATAAAAATTAGTCCATGTTTTCTCACAAGAATCTCATCTCTCAGGGCTAAAATAGGGGCAGTATGTGTGAAACATCCTCAGATTAGGAGTCAAAAAAGTCCAGACAAAATGCCGATTTTCAAGTACTGACTGATACTGTATATCACGTAACCATCGTTTTCCAGCCTATATCAACAACAGAAATGATATTGTGGTTTAAGATTAAAGGAACAGCTAATGCTAAATTAAGAATACTTACTTTTCATCTCATCTGTAGTGCTATTTATGAATGTAGATTGGTTTGGTGTGAGTTGCCGAGTGTTAGAGATATCGGCCGTAGAGATGTCTACCTTCTCTACAATATAATGGAACTATATGGCACTGGTGCTCAAAGCACCAGTCAATTAATTTGAAAAATTCACCATCAATGTCTCTTTCCAGAAATCATGACCTGGTTACTCAAGATAATCCACAAACCTTGTTGTGAGTAGTTTCATATAGGAAGTATTTTCTTTCTATCAAACAATCTCGCAACCCATTGGTTATCGGTCCGACAATGATAAGCATCTGGGGGTGAGGGCAAATATTTTGGGCCTGTCCAGTGTAGCCACCAGATATCCAGGCTAGACTGTCTCCTCTGTGTGCTGTCATTTTGGTAAATCTCTATAAACACATATCTGCATAAGAATATAGATGAAACTTAAAAAAGCTAATATAAAACTGACACTTCATCAGACATAGCTGGTGGGTTCCAAAGTTGTTTTCATCCAATGTGTTCTGCCTCTCCACATGGACTGTCAAACATGTTCAAACATGATTGGTTAATACTACTCAGACTACAAATGGACTATAAACAGAAACCCGAACAGTCAAGATACCAAAATCTTGTCCCAGTGCCTACAGATTCTGCATTACATTAGCTAGCACCACTGAGGTAGCTAATGTTACAGTTTAGCCAAGGAGGGCACCATTAACGTTAACATCTTGCGCTGTCATGATCACCAGTCTTTCGTCCATGAGTAGATGCCCTGTTCCTTTTTTGCAGTGACACGATTGGTGGGTAACATTAACATGCTACATTACATTTATAATATTGTATTCACCAAAAGCATTACTAAGTACTTTATTGACCTACTAAAATACAAAATAAATACTGGGCACTAAGGTAAGACTACTGTAGCTGAGTGTTTTATTTTCTCACTGTGTCAGATCAGATTTGAAATCTTGCCCCGATCATGCCCTACTTTGAAAAGATTTGGCAGTCTGTGTCATGTTTGAAAGCCTATGTTCATGTATTTGTTTGACACCGGACTTCAGTGCTCGACTTGTTGGCCTTAAATCACGTTGATCCCATTATGACAGACTGGTTGGCTGCCCTGCTTTTCAGTCTAAGTGGCTGGTGTGGATTCTCGCAAGAACGTGTTTTATTTTCTCGTTATTCTGTAAAGGGGGCTCTCCACAGTTTGAATGAAATTTGAAGGTTAGTTTAAGTGGGCAAAGTGGAATTAAAAGACGGCTTAACATGGGCACACAGTCGGATTTGTATACTATAAATTCACAGAGCATTGAAGTCCAAAAATAAGCTTGCTCTTAAACACCATGTATAGAAGGCATGGGTTTTAAAAGATCTCTCGTTGCTAATTAGATGCACACAAATATCTATACTATGCTTATTCAAATGCATCCAAAGTGTGATATTGCAAAATGTAGATTAGTGCTTCCCACAGGAAGCGAAGGTGGTTCACTGGGTGAGTAACTGTATTTTGACATCAACTCAAAGTGTTGGGAATGATGCCAAGACATGTGAGGCGGCAACAAGTGAGCGTGCTCAAAATCCCGTCCGCCCCCCTGCTTAATTATCTTTACGTGCCAGAGAAAATAAATTACCCTCCTCCTCAAGATTAATAATATTGCTTTGTGGGGTTTCTGGCCATAAGTTGTGGAATAATGAATAGTGAAAAGACTCCTGTTGGCTCTGGGAGGACTGTGAAAAAGTTGGGGAGCTATTTTGGGTTCAAAGAAGTTTTTCAAAGTTTTGCTGAAGTAGATGTACTTCAGTGGCAACTCAGCAAAGTTGTACTACTTCAAGCAAAAATCTGCCCTAAACTGTTTGTTGATGATGTGCAGTCCATGTCCGATTCCAGTTTGGCAGCTGTGTATCTTTCTTCTTCCTGTGGATAAGTGGCTAAACAGGCAACATGATATGACGCCCAGATATTTCCAGTGGAGCTCTAATAGCAGTCGACATCACAAACATTTTCAGCTCAGAATCCAAAGCACAGAGACTGCTTTTCTCCACTCAACATTTTCACATTCAGTCATCATACAGGGAGAAACCTATACCAATTTTGAGACTCAAAAGCCCAGAATGCTCTGTAGCCACCCCTCACCTTTTTCTTGAGCAAAGAAAACATCTCCTCCTCCACGGCTGCTATCACTGCTGCTCTGTCCACCCACATGTAAAGTATAACCCATAACAAGATTCAAGCTAAATCTTTAAGTGTCAGAAATGTAGGGAATCATTACCAGAGGGAAAAGCAAGCAGTAAAAGGTAATGCAAAAGTTACAATCCTAGAATGTATGAAACATTTCAGACAGGTAGTGTGAGACTAGATGGCTAAACTCTAAAAACCACCGGGGTAAAAAACAATATTTGAGCTATAAGAGACTGGACTTGCTTAGGCTGCAGGAAACAATTGAAGAAAGTGATGACATGCCACAGTGTTTCTGCTAAAATCAGCATTTCACAGCTCATCATATTTGGGTCTTTCATAATTTAGATATAACCTCATAAGGATTGTTTTAAATGCAGGGCAAGTCAACAAATAGAATACTTGAGTATCCTAAATTATGTAAGGATATCATTGTGCATGGACGTGACTCATCGCATGCGCAACTCAAATAATCCCCACAGTGTGAAAGATAATATTTGACATTTTCCCATGAAGGAAAGCCAGTGAGTCTGAAAACAAAGAGGGCAATATCTCCTGGCAAACTTGACAGCTGCCAGTAAAATAAACGAGAAATTGAAAGGGAAATAGCTTTTCTATAGCCCTTTTCAAGGCTTTTACATTCAGCGTTCTGTGGACATTCTGTAACTTTGTACATTTCAGACTTGAAGCTTGTGTACAGCCTTGTTTCTTAGTAACAAATAGGCCTTTCCCGATGGCACAAAGAGCTGTATATGTGGGCAAAGGGGTGCCTGACAGCTCCAGTGCCCCTGCTCCTTCATCTGCCGCTGCTGGCATGGAGTCTCCTGTCACCAAAGCCACCCAGCTCCCAGGGACAGGGCACACGTTTGTTCCTCACCCAGCCAATCACAGCAAGGCTTCACCCTCAGCCTCCCCTGTATATCCTCTGTGAATATCTTTGTCTATGTGTGTTTCCTGTCTCTACACATATGCATCTCATCTCGCCTGTGCCATGTGGCTGTCTTGGTGACCCCTTCCTATGCACCAACACTCCTTTCCATCTGACTGCACCTCTTGTCCCCTCTGTGTTCCTGCAGCTTAAACATCAGGGATCGCTGTTATGTGCACGTCTGGCTGTCACAGACCCTGCAGAGCTCTACTGTATGTTTGTCCTCGCTGCACTGTGCAGACCTCTATTGACTCAATATACATTCCTGCTTCAGCAGTCCCCTCAAGTGTGCCCTGCTGGTCTCTCCAGTAATGGAAATGTTTCTTGAGTGGTCTTCCAAGGCCACTGTGGATGGAGGCTTGAGCTTACTGTGAATGTGTAGTCAGTGCGTCAGCAAATGTAGGAGTGTTGTTAACAGCACTGCAAGACACTTGCATTGTTCATTTTGTGCCCTTACAAATAAGTGCGAACGTTTTGTAAATGCTGTAAGAATCTATTCCCCTAAAAGCTGAAATCTATGTTTGTTTTGGCCACTTGAGGGCAGCTGAGACAAGTTCTTAACACAACTGCGACATACTATCAGCTTTTAAGGTGCTTAATTCAATAGCACTCTCCTTGCAGTTCAGCTTTTGGTCTCCACTGAATCCAGAGGGAAGTATCTTCTCTATAGCTGCCAAATACTCCACTATGTTCACCAGCTTTGTCTTTCTGCAGTTTGGCGCAAGGTATGTAGCATACAGTGGGTTTTTGGCTGCATGTTGTAGTTGAGAACAATGCTATGAGAGAGATGAGGTGAGCCAAAACAGTGAAGTTTCAGACCACAACAAAACAATGAGCTAAAAAAGCACAGTATAAAGACCCTTAGAGCTTTGGGGTACTGCAGAATCTTGTGATAATTCTCTGTGGGTCAATTAAGCAGTTGCTATTATCAAAAAATGTATATTATAGCTGTTTAAATATTTAAGTCTCAGGTTGCATAAATGACAAATGCACAGATAGGTAACAAATGAAAGGTGCTAGGCCACCATGATCCTCCAGAACAGCTTTGGTGCCCCCTGTCGTAGTTTCTAAGTCTCTAAGAACTCTACTGGAGGGATAAACCGCCATGGTTTTTGTTTTGCCCTAACAATCAGTATGGCTTATACATCCTGATGATTTTTCGGCCCACATGGAAGCTGCAGTAGTGGTTGCTAATAAAGAATAACATTTTTCATGGCATTCCAAGATAAATGCCGATTTAAAATTTACCCATTATACCTGTGCAATTCATCCACACCTGTCACCATTTCTCTGTTGCTATTTTTCATTTACGTCGCTCGGCTTCCTGCTGGCTGTGTAGAAAGATGACCAACCTATTCTTGATACATTTACAAAGCTCTGATTAGTTTGCTTTTGCTCCAATTAAGAGTTCCTCGGCTTGTCACCATAGGAGAGCCTTTTTGGTTCCTTGTAGAACATTTTCTAAAGGTTCCACCTGCAATCTTTTCGGGTAGTTCTACCCATACCCAACCAGGGGGACTGGTGTTGATCAGTTGACAGCTCTGCTTCTCTCTTCACCTGAGTGTGCAAGACACATGGCCGCAGGTCTGTTGATACGACCACAAAGTCGATCACCAATCTTTGGCCTAGGGTGTTTTGGTACATTTATGAAACTCCCTCCCTCCCTCCCATGACTAGCACAGAAGTCCAACAACAAAACACCACTCAGGTTCAGGTTAGGCAGGCTGATCCTCCCAATCACCCCCCTCCTGGTTTCTCCGTCATTGCCCATGTGAAGTGTTGAAGTCACCCAGAAGAACTATGGAGTCCCCAGCCGGCAACCCGACCAGGACACCACCCAGAGAATCCAAGAAGGCTGAGTACTCTGTACTATTGTTTGGTGTGTTCACAATAACAACAGTCAAAGACCTTCTTTTAGCGACCCGCAGTCGCTGGGTGTGGATGAGATTTGCTCTGAGATGCTGAAAGCTCTGGACATTACTCGGCTGTCTTGGCCTACATGCCTTTTCAGTGTCACATGGTGGTTGGGTACGGTGCGTGTGGCAGACTGCGGTGGTGGTCCCCATTTTCAAAAAAGGGGACTGGAGGGCAGGGTTCAACGCTAAGGTTTTTTTTCACTTGCCCGGTCGGGCAAGTTGGTCAGAGATCTACTTGCCCGAAGTCAGTTTTTATTTCAGGAGGAGTAATGCAGATTCCATCCTGGCCGTAGAGCAATGGACCAACTCTTTACCTTTGCGAGGCTGCTGGAGGGGTCGTGGGAGTTTGTCCATCCAGTTTTCATGTGTTTTGTGGACTTGGAGCAGGCTTCGGGGAGTCTTGTGGGGGGTACTGTGGGATTATGGGGTAACGGGGTCGCTGCTACGAGCCAACTGGTCCCTGTATGTCCAAAATGAGAGCTACGTCCTCATACTCGGCATAGAGTCAAACACATTCTTGGCGGGTGTTGGCCTCTGCCAGGTTTGCCCCTTGTCACCGATCTTGTTTTTTGATATTCATGGACAGGATCTCGAGGCACAGCCGGGGGGAGGAAGGGGTCCGGTTTGGTTACTGGTCCATCTACGTCACAACCTTCACGTATGTCCATGAGCTCTGGGTAGTGACCGAAAGAATGAGATCGTGAATACAAGCAGCCAAGGTAAAAGGGTTCTTTGGATGAAAAGGGATCTTTATAGAACCCTCAGTCTCACAAAGAAACCTTGGAGAATCCTTTCTTCTTGGTAGATCCTCAGTCCTTTAGAAGGATCCTTGTGAACCCTTTTTCTTTGTGAAGAGTATGCTCTTTTTGTGTTTGTCTGTGAGTACATGTGCAATGTTTAAGTCGGAATAACTAACTAATAAAGTCTTGAGGTGTTGAGAATAGTGTACTTAAGTGCTCAAAATAAAAGTAAATCTTTAACAGAATGTCCTTGTATTTCAGTGGTTGGAAGTGTTCCATCTTTAATGCATTAACCTCTTTGGATTAAGCTAAAGGGGTCAGTGGTCCATTTATGCTCGCTGCAATTGCCTCCTAAATGGCACCGAGTCAGAAATGTTCGTTTTCTTGAACAGCTCGCTCTGGTAAAGGCAGTGTGCAGCTGCAGGTGTCATATAGTTTAAGTATGTAGATGTCAGATTAGACTACAAGAGTGAAAACACAGGACTTTTTCTCTTGAAGCATAATGGAGGAGAATGATAACCTCTGCTAAACTGGCTGCAAGTGGTTCAAAATCATACGGTAGGTGACACCTGTCACCTCACTTATTTTTTGATTGCTGTTTTTGTGTGCTTATATCTATTTGTACTTTTTTATATGTCCTCCTAAAAAACATACATATTTTGAGCTTCTGAGCCACCAAACAGGGGGAGATCATTGCCCGTGGAAAATACCTTCTTTGAATATTTTTCTTTGCGCGTTGAGCAGTTCTTGCATGGCTCTGCAGACATATTGGAGTGGGCGGCTGTGCAAACATCAGGACAAATGACAGTCACACATTTACTTTGCTGCGACAGTCACACACTTAATGCAATGTGAGTTACACTGATGCATCCAGGAACACAGACACAGCCACTCCACTGCCAGTCAGTCGCCCATCTTGACCTGATATACTCACGCTAAGTTCTTCCTTCAGCACTTAGGTCTCCATTGGCCTCTTTACACAGCTACACTATATTCACACCACAGCTAGCCTACAGTCAGGTTAACCCTTTGCACACACACCTTTATATATCCAGGGGTTGCTTTAACCCAAGATTCTTGCCATGCTCTTGCAAAAAGAAGTTTATGTGACAGATAATGTTGCAGTCTGGAGTGATAGAAATCTGTCTCCTCCTGTAAGCCCAGACAGCACCCAAGGGTGCTCTGAGTCGCCTTAACTTCTAATCAAGCAGAGAATACATTTAAACCTACCCTTGTTGGTTTTTGCCTGCTGTTTTCTGCTTTGAAAACAGTTGCTTTCTACAGACCTTTGACGAAATAGAATAATATTTGAGTCTTTGCATTTCTGGTATAAGGACATTTGTTGCCATGGTGCCGTGGCTGTAATGCATTCTGTGAAAAGACAGTATACCAAAGTCCATAAATGACTCATCTGCAGCTTGACTCTATTTGTACCAAAGCAGCACAAGCATCTACTGACTTGCACTCTCCAGTGAAACACTTTATTTTCTCATGAATCGTTGCATTTGGAAGATGTTACCTGTTGTTTTGGATTTTCACTCCAGAAGGTTTCTAGCTGCTTGCACAGTAGACGAGTCTCCATGGATACAGGTCTCAAGCATGGCATGTGCAGCACAGACTGCACCATGGAGCATTTTCATACCATGCAACTCCTGCTGTATATTTTTGCTTCTGTCAGTTTTTAGTTGCGTAGATACACTGCAACTGGTTGCTGAAAATCAAACTTGTGAACATGATAATTTAATATAATTTGCAGGGTTGTCAACCGCCCACATGAGCCAAATGACAGGAGTGATTGCATAAAAATGTGCACAAGGCTAAATGTTTTGCTGAGCATTGAGACGGAGGGAAAAGAGGCAGAGTCTGATGGTCGCTAATCTTTTTTCTCCTACGTATCGACTGAGTTAATGTTTTGTGGTTTTAAGTGGTAAACCACAATTGATCTGCAGCTTCTTTCTCACCTTCATCAACCAGACTGACTTCAGCTGGAAAAGCCAAAATTACCTTGTTTCAATAATGCAACAAAGCCTTAAAAATCCTGTTTGATTTCGTTCCCCAAATCCCAAAAATGTCAATTTACCTGCCTTTTCTTGGACATTCACGTTTGCCAGGAAGCAAACAGTGCGCTGCTTTTTCTCAGCATGGCTTAACGAAAGCAGCCAGATCATTTCATCCTCTGGAGCAGCCTTGCCTCTGAGAAATGTTTAGATAACTCAAAACTCCAATCTGTCAAATGTTTGTTTTGAAATACATCCATCAAGCCTCAGTCCCTTCCTTTGCGCTTCAGTTTCTTTCCATTCACAGGTTCATCCTTGCAGCACCAGATGCACTGACAATCTGCACCGCTGATTTAAAGAAACTCACTCTTGCTTCTCTGCAAGAGATTTGGGCAGTATATCTCAGCTGGGGAATAGGTGCATCAACATCTAGCTGTCTCAGCAACATCAGTATTAACTTACAAACACACACAAAAACTTTTTTTTTAACTTCAGTCTTTAGACCACATCTTTTTGACTTTTTTTGATCATGCCTTGCATCACCATATGTGAATCTGTTGTCTGGTTCAGCAGCTCCATCACCTGAAGATGTTGTTAATCAGTGTTTCTGCAAACCCCAGAAACTTTACATTTCAGACATATCATTCCAATACTTCTAAAGTGATGTAGTTCTGATTGCATGTATAGGGGCTAACTTTGCCATCAGAAAGTGGAGGGAATAATGGATAGTGGGGGGGGGGGGGGGGTAGCGACCCATCACTGTGTGTCCAGCTGCTTTTTTGCCACCAAAATTGGTTGTTTTTTACAGAGACATCACTGTGTTTCACCAGGGATAGTGGCAACAAAACCTAAACTGAACCACACATTATCCACAGCATAGAAATATAAAGTTTTAACATATACACTGCATAATAACATAACAATGTAACACATCTGTAGTTTGCAACAACGTTACTCTGGCAATTACGTTGACTTAAATAATTTCTTTCACACGTCTGTGTTTTTAATGTGAGAAATATGCTTTCATTTCTTTCTGACACACATTCTGAATTTTGCTTTTACCATTTTATTTCTAAATTCTGTTGTAACAGTGTGCAAAGACATTAAACTTAATGAGGCACTCACAACAATAGATTAAAAGAAACACAAAATACTTAATGACTTAATTAATCAATGCAGCACGTCTGTTTTGCATCAAAGCATGACATAATGGTCACATGTTGTATTCTGTGAAGAAGAACTGGCATCCTGTTTACCTTCATTTTGTTACTCTGGAGGAAAAAGGACAAAAATTGGACAGGATGGCTTAACATAGCTACGAAATCTGAAGGACAAGAGAAATGCTTTTTATACAAGGTCTTTCTGTTGGCGAACACACACACACGCGGGTTGACATGATTTTCGATTTTGTTCCAACTTTGTATATGTATTGACACAAAAAATGCATTCTGTATATTTCTGCGGACTTTTGATAATTGCATAGTTTCTGTACCCTTAACATACATCTTAGACGGGAGGGTTTAGGGGTTTAGTATCTTCAGGATTGTAACTCCCAGAGCTATGACATTTACTTGCTTTACTCGTGCACAGACAAAATGGTGTACAATAGATTGAAATGATTGAAAGGCACGTAGATGTCACATTTTGAATTACTGGCCCTTGAAAATGGGTGGCCTCAATGTATATTGGAGAATAGAGGGAACCTATTGGGTGTCATATAGCATATGCATACAGTTTGAAGAAAATGAAACGGTAATCTGTTTCGACACAGAATGACCCTTTGACAAGTTTCACTGAACAAATAGCATGCAGTTGTCATTTTGAACTCTAACCTTTAGTTCACACTGACAACAATTAACCCTTGGTTTACTCCATTCTCAGAAGATAACCCTGTAAAAGTTGGGGCCAGCCCTCCTCTGGAACAAAGCCACGGAGGGTAGAATCAGGTTAAACCTGCCTCAGATTTGTGAAACGGTTGTTAACCCAGGGATAACCACCTGTGGATGAACATGCAACTGTGCAGTGGAAAAGCCCCTGGTCATTCAATTCTAAGGCATTTCTGCACTACTTACACTACATTTGTGTTTCAGAAATGCACTGTATACTCTTGCCTATATAATCACACGATTTCTAATATATAATCTTTGCAGATGCTTATTATGAATATATATTCCAAATGTGGGCACATCATGCATTACCTGCTTACACAAACATGCAATTGCAACAGCAGAATAGAAACGGAGGCACAAATAGAGGCCTGTTGAGCTGTTTGTGAGACAGAGATAGTCTGGCACTAGCTTTAGGGAAAGCTTCCTGCCGTGCAGATTGGTTCCAGTCTGCTAGAAAACCAATATGAAGTTTAGGGGCAGTGATATCCTAATGGAAAGGGAAGTGTATTTGTGGTTAAAAGAGTAGCTTTTTCAAATCCTTAAAGTAGGAGGCACATTTTGCATGCAGGAACTTAAAGAAACCCATACTGCAGTTTCCCTCCATACCTCAGACAATTATACCTCCAAATTGCTCTCGAGCAAGGCATTTAACCCCACTGGCACCGGTGGCCGATATTGGAAGACCGTAGCAGGAGTGCAAATCTCTGCAGAAACTCTGCCAGGCTGTCACTGTGAATGAAAGTGTGTTGTTAGTCAACCTGCCTGCTTAAATAAAGTTAGAGAGTGGAGTGTCACTCCAAGTTTCTCAAAGGCAAGTACTTTATTAGCTGTGCTAATGCATTTCTTGCATGTAAGCTGTTCTGTCCACCGGGGAAAAGGGCAACTGTCAAAACAACAGTGATAATACACTCTGTATTGTGTCAGAGGTTTCTGTCAAGTGGGTTTAAAGAACTCTGACAAGGCTAATTTGCTGGTTGTGAATGTGTTTCTTTGGCTCGCATGTTTAGTTTCCAAACCTTTTTTTTGTTTTTCAGACTATTAGACTATTTATATACCAAGACTTTCATGACTTACATTTACCAGACAACCAACCTCTTGCAACTGTTCAGTAGTTGATATCCCCTGTATGTAGCAAAGACAATACTCGAGAGCATTGCCTCAGTAGTAGGCGTACTCTGTTGGAGACTGTTGTTTGTGATCTGCCTTCAACAGACTGCCATCTTCCACCTTTTTTACCCTTAACCACAGCCTCTTTATAACCTCAACTAAGTAGGTTTGATTGCCTAAACTTAAGCAAACATTAACCATAGAGGTGACAGACAAGAAAAGCTTTTGCCCTTTCAGTATGGAGCATCTTCAGTGCACGTAACCCTGTGAGAGAAGACAGGATCCCCCCGCTGTCTACACTCTGGTGGTGGTGGAGTACAGTAAGCAGAGGAAAGATCCCCCCCCCCCCGCTGAATCTTGCTGAACATCCTGGCGTTCACAGTGGTGATGGAGGAGGTGGTGGGTTGCCCAATAGTAGGTCTGAAAGGCAGTGACGTTTCAAAATCGGCATCCAAACAATTGGGTCAAGGCACATGGGCAGAGAGATGATCGGCTAGACGTTGCGCTGTAAGAATTTATGAATGACAGGAACTGTGACTGCATGAGAAAGCATAAGTGACAGAGACATTTAGTGTAAGGAAAAAATAGAAATGTCCCAATAGGCAGAGCATGTGTTGTGGAAGGCACTGACAACCTATTCTGTTATTTATTTATGATGTTTTGTTGCATACGCCATGTTCTTAATTATGGGCTGGGTCTCTCAAGGGGCTCTGCTGATGATCCATGTAGTAGAAAACCTACTATCATAAACATCTCAGTGTTTTCTTGTAATGTAGGGATGTCAGTTTGGGTTAATTTGTTTTGTTTTTTTTTTTTTGTTTTTACACAAAACAGCTTGAAATACAAGACTTTTCTTTAAGTATTGCACTCCCTTGACTCAGTGAGCTTTAGCACCGCATTTCAAAGCGCTGCTCTGTACTACACACGGGCGAGGCAGGAGCTAGCTTGTGGCCCCTCTGCTGGAAACTCCACCCTTACCCATTGTGGCACTGCTGCTGAAACATGGTGGCCACCTTCTGCTCTCCCAACAGCTCCCCCTAGTGAGTATCTCTAGTACTGAAAGTTTTTAAGCCCCTCATATCCAAGTGAAACAGCTTGGGAAGGTCGTACGTCAGCTGAACTGTTTACTGCTCTGCATATGCAGGTCTGTGACAGAGTTGGAGAGTGGTCATTGCATAGTTCAAGGGGTTATGAGTCACAACAGTATGGCATTTGTATTTGTGTGTCATGTTAGTGTAAACATTGACACGATGACATCACCCAAGGATTTCTGATACCAGCTCATTTACAGACGACTGGGGCAAACCCAGCTTCCGTTACCGTGATCAGGGAACCTGGACAAATCAAAACCGTCATCTAGCTCCATTTGCTGCACACAGCTGTTACTTCGCAACTTAGTGAACCCATCACCATCTCAGCCACTACTTCCATCCATCCGCCCAGCTGGTTGTCTGTCAGTCCAGGGAAGAGAGTGAGACAAGCTGCAACTCCAGCATATGCCCTCTTTTCCATGCATCTTTAGATAGCCCCAAGACTCTGAGGCTAACGCGCATTATCCATGTTTATACCACAGAAAGGGCACAAGTTGCAGAAGGTCAAGACAGTAAGTGGCCTGATGAAAGTGTCACTCTGGGGAAATTTCATCCTCGCGCTGGTGGAGGGTCAAAAATGTCGGCTGGCAAATTTGTTCTGATAACCCTAACTCGAGAGATAATGTGCAAGGAGGCAGGGAGATAGGGGGAAGGAGGGTGGACTACAAATGCAGAGAATCATAAATCTTTCCTTTGATCACAGATAAAGATGTGGGTGGATTTGTTGTCTCCGCCGGCATGCCTTTGGAAGTGTGTCATGTCATTTGCTGCATGCCTCCCTCCTCCTGACAATCACTTCTCGGGCGGTCTCGTCTCTCGGCATTGTTATCTTCTCCTCTATAAATAAAATGGATGAGACTGACTTAAAAAAGAGTAATGTCAAAACAACGCTCTTTTCATGTTACTTTTGTGGTGTTGACCTTTTGATGAGTTCGCAATCCTTTTGTTGCAATCCTAGCTAGGCCTTCAGGATGCTGGGTGTGCTCGCCCTTTTATCCAAACCCTTTTCACGCTAACAAAGGACAAAGTCAAAAGCGACCCTTGTGATGAATTCTTCACAACTGCAGCTGGAAGTAAAGCAAGTGGACACCAGCCCCATGACAAATCCTACTGTGAATGAAACTTGAGGGCTTCACAGTCAGACAGGCTGTAATGAGCAGAGAAGGCACATGGTTTTCGCGGTGCCGGAGCAATTTTGGCCATTTATTTGCAGCACAGACTTCACCGTAGGCTCATGGCTCCGGCAGCCAGTCAATCAGAGCAATTACCGAGGCATACAAATGCAGGTACAAATGGTCAAATGGTACCTTATTGCATTTTGGAATTTTAATAAAGTGGTGAGAGTTTTTTACCTCGCATGATTATTTCATGTCAACTTCAGTTCCCTCATAATTTCACTACACTTGAAAAGATGAATTTGTAAGCTGCAAATAAATGGCTGTATTTTTCTCCAAGCAAAGAAAGCATGACCTTTGGCTGTACGGCACAATTGGACAGCACCTTTGACCTGAGTGTTATTGCAAAGTGGCGAATGCTCATTCACTCCTTTTGTGTCTGCATTTACACTGACATTTTGCTGATGTTTTGTCACTTGGACTACACTAGTGTTTGAAGATCTTACTGTTAGGTAAACCGGTATTCTCCTGCATGCTGCTTTGTGTGAGAGCCGTGGATAATCTAAAAGACTAAACAGTGCATCTGTCTTGTTAGTGCTCCACTCGCTGCCGTGCAACCCGCCATTTTTTTCTGTAAGAGAAAAGGACAAATGCTTGCAGTGCCATATGCTCCAGGATCACGCAGAGAAGCAGAGTGAAGACAGTAACCATTACGATCATATTAGATACCATTATAGTTTGTCTGATGGGGCACTCAGGGCCACAAGCTGCAATTAAACTCTAAATAAAATATTATTTTCCACCCTCTCTGTGTGCAGTGGGAGGAATCCAAATTCTTTTAGTAATGCCTCATTTAGGATCCACAGTTTTCCCATTTGGGCACTTGGACTCATTTAGGACTGCGACACCCATCCTGTAGCTGCAGTCTTCAGCAGTAAAGCCCAGTGTGTCGGATTGCAGGCCTCATTTAAGGTTGGACAATGGCCTGGGTTGTGTGTGTGTGTGTGTGTGTGTGTGTGTCCATACAGCATTACAGAATTGCTTATTACTTTGTGCGCCTGCCTCCCAGCCTTTTTATAGACATCAGCAACGTTGTGCAGACAAATAGGTGTATTAAGCAAAGACACCAGCTTGATTAGATGCTACCTGACCCAAAGAGTTCATCACTCTGGCTGACCTTTCCCTCGCCGCACAAGTCACACTCCTCAACTGTTCATTCCCATCAGGCCTTCATTTTGTTACATCTACCCACAGCAAATGGCTGAATAGATCAGCGCAAGAGAGCATCGCTCAAATGAGCTACATACCGCCGTCACTCCCTATGCAGCTTGTGACAGAAAAGTTAATTTAATCAGATGCCTTTAATGGTGAATGGCTTTGATTGCCTTGTCTGAGACTAACTTCATAATCAAATAAATCATTACAAGTGTCATTTTTGTGATATTATGTTAATGTGAATATTTCTCATTATCTATCTGACTTTTTGTCTGATATTTATCAACCAGCGTCTTTCTTCTCTGATAACCTCGACATTTTGAAGTCCCAAATGTTCCACTAACACGCTATCCCACACTGCTATCATTAACTTTGTCCATCTCGCATCTGCATGTGGCTCTAATGCCATTATTTGCAATCAGTGCTTCAGCGGAATATAAATGTCAAGAGCGCCCCTTAAAGCCTGGCACAGTGGGTGCTAGAACAAAGCTGCCCCGGTGCACCAATCTGGAGTTTTCTTAGCAATTTTCCTGTTAATGACCACAATCACAGTCGGTGGACGAGATGTAAATGCGTGGCTGGTGTTGAGGCTCAAATTCACTCAGAGGTGTTCTGCTGTTGCAGATTAGAGGCCTGTTGACACCTGTGAGTGGGCAGTTTCATTTTGCATCATAAAATATTTCCCTGGCAACAGATGAATTCAGCTCAGTGGAGAAATGATTTGAGGTGAGCTTGATTTGGAAATCAGGAATGTTCTCGTCTTTTGTTTTGGATCCTGATCTGAGGGTCTGGTGATGCTATGTTAACTAACAAATTAAATTTCCCAATATAGTAATAGACCAGACCTTAGTTATTATAGGTATAACAGTATGTATTAAAGCTAAGTCTTTACTAAATAAAACTGTATGCTGTGTTTAGAGTTTCACTGCTTCACCTTGCTGTCACACAGTCCTTTCTAAAGGAAAAGTGAAGCTGTTATATCACTCTTCAAAGCCAAAGATTCCTTTGACAATGACAGCAATTTTGCCTCTCACAACACAGGAGCTGCTGTGTACCCCTCATTCGTTTAGTTTGTGTCATTGTGTGACTATTGAATCCAAACTAACTTAGCATACTTACTAATTTGGGAGATTGAAAATGTAACCATCAAAGAAGGCTTGGCTTAGTCACAAAGAGGCACATTAAGTGGGCCAGGGGATTAATATGTAGCAACGTCACCATGCAGAAACCCACGTGAGGTCACATGGGATAACATAATAATAGAAAGTAGCATTTTGAAACTAAAACTTGCGTACTTCAACCAAAATTTGAGTTGTCGGATTTGACTACAATAAGTAACACTACTGGGAAACCACAGAATGAAGTCAGAACCTCAAAGAGTTGTGTGTTTACTGGTTGCTATACTCATGTTTTGTCCATTTAACTCACCAATCCTATTGTAAAGATTTGGGAAATGGAGCTCTGGTAAAAACATCAATTGTGGCAAGTGCAATCATGTGCAAGCTTTCTACAGCTTCCTAAAGGCTCCATTTAAAATCGCAATTGGTGAATCGCAAAGTGAATGTGTTTGCTACAGAAGTGAAAGGAGTTCTACCTCCTGTGTGTACTTTCAAGTGAACCCAAACACAACCAGTATCACCTAAAAAGAATATTGATACTGGTCAAACACCATGATCTCATCTCTACTTGTCATATTATGACCCTTGGGCAGGAGACTCTGACGTCACTGTACTGTAATGATGTCGGGGGCAGCCTCTTGTGTTGTATATCACTGCAGGGGTTAATGGATTTTGACAAAGGAGGGGTAGGTGGGAAGTCGTGTGAGTCGACTCCTGACTGTGAAGGGGTCAGGGCTTAGGTTTAGGCAACAAAACTAGATTGTGATTTATGCAATTAACAACTCGTGACAAAATAACTTGGCGTTGACTTTTAGTTTGACACGGGGCATGAAGACCAGTCTCCAGGGTGAAAGTCCTGCGCTTGTTGGACCCATTGACCCGCTTCTTTTTATGTCTGTTGCCAGTGTTTTTAAGATTAATTCTTAATGGCATTTGTACATGGCAACTGCAGTAGAATATCCGCAGCAGATTTGGGAAACTTTGCCATCACAAATAAACTATGGTTAAAGTTAGGTAACTAAAATACATGGGCGATCTTAAGGGAAAAGTCATGGCTACAGTTAAATATTAAAAGATAACATTAAATGGCTGAACTCCAACACCCTGACCCTAATTTTCCACTTCACGAGATTCAGGGCACTCTACTTTCTGCACTGGCACTGAACGTTGGCACTGGACTTAAATTATGCACCGTGGAATGTGGGCTGAGCAGACAAATATTTTTAAAGTTGATTTACTGACATATTGAATGAAAATTAGAGATTAAAAACCATAAAAGTTTCAGGTTGACGAATACCGGGGTTAGAGTAAGGTTTTTGTTGTGCTTTTTTAAAGGTTTCTTGTCTGATTTGTGCTTGGTCTTAGGTCAGAAAGAGCTAAATCCCCAGTGGTAAATTACAATTAGCACTGTATACCACCCCAAACGCCCTCAACACACATACACACCCACCACACAACCACAACCAACACTCATTTCCTCACCGTGTTCTGCTCTCCCGTTTGGATCTGTGTGTGTGTGGCCCGGGCTCATGCTTTTCATCGCCTCCACTCTTCTCTGTGCCGCAGCATCGCGGAGGTGAATCCTCTGCTGCCAGGAAACAGAATAAAACAATGGAGTCAGTGAGACATAGCAAGGCTAATGGATTCACCGCCGCCTCTTCCCCACCTTCGCTTTTCATGTGCAAAAGTATTCATCGAGTCTTGATGGCGCCGGCCATGCATGACACTGATTCATTTAAATGGCCTGGAAAAAAAATTGAGAATCTTTCACACACCTGCAGAGTTGGCAGAAAACAATCCAGGAGGGGTGTATTGAATCAGCATTTTTATCTCAAGATGGTGCAAATGTTTGTTTATCGGTTTAATGCGCCTGCTATGGCCCTGGCGTGGTTTTGGTAGATTTTTGCCGATGATGTTTATATTCAGCGCTATATCCTTTACTGTCACGCACAGACTCCTTTTTTACCCCACAACATGGCAGGCAACATCGGCTGGCAAGTAAATAAGAACTCTTTTAGGGCCAAGCGGTTTTGTCGACTCCACAAAAACAGAATTTTAACGACCAAGCGAAACTTTATTCAGCATTTTTAAAATAAGGCAGAAAACATCCTTATTCTGTGTACCAATAATAAAAGTTTATACAGAGTTCTTAAGAAGTGCTCTGAATCAGCTCTTAGTTAAATTATGGATCAGGGCCAAGACGTGCTGAAATCCTACTGTGTATTCAAACTGTATCTAGTTAGAATACCAGGCTGAGAAGATTTAAGAACAGAACATGGCTGACTGTACAAGCTTGACTCTGTTGCTGTTTTTATCAGCTGCATCAGGGTGTGTGAGGCTGAGAGTTGCCTCTTTTGTAACCTTCATTTTGGCCTTTATCAATTATGTAGGGTTAAGCAGAGCTCTCAGTATGAAAACACATGTAATTTAGTAACGCTTAAATATATCTGAAGGGAGAATGGCTCTATTTTGTTGTGTTTCCCAGCCTGTTCACGCCCAAGTGGCTGGAGTGTGTGTTTTCTCAACACATTAACTTTTCATAGACTCCTCAAATACCTAACCTAGTATGCAGCTATTGTAATGGAGAAGTCTGGGATGATTTTTACAGCTTTCAGAAAAGGTCCAAAGCATCCTTGTCCACATGAAAAAACATCCGCTGTATTAAAAGAGAGTTTGGGTTGCTTTTATGCAGTGTGAATAAATTGCCTTTGCTTCCCTTGAGTTGAATATAAACGGACACATTATTCAATTTGCCATGCTGTATAATATTCAGTGACTTAAAATACAGTGAGGCTGGCAGGGTAATTTGATAACTTGCCACCTATATCAAAAACGGATACGTTGAATATTCTCTTTTGTGTAGTTAAGCAGCAAAATATGCTTCACCGGGCTATTTTCAGCTCAGGTAGCATTGTGGGTAAATTGGTTGGATACAGACATTGTGTGGCCTCTCCAGTTGCTTGCTTTGCTTTGATGACACCGAAGATTAAATAGTTACTGTTGGCTAGAATTCAAAGCGCTGCAGTTTGGGACCATACAGTCTGCATACCTGCTGTCTGTGACACACTCTGCTGCTTTTAGTTAAACTTCCTTTGTTTGTGAGTCTGTAATTTGCCTTAAGACACACATACTGCACTGCACTGTACTGTCCAAGCAGAATGTGTTAAGACACTGATATCATTGTTTTGGCTGTCTACTTCAGCACATTGGATTTGACATGAAACAATGACTCTGAGGTGAAAGTGGTGACTTAAAGTTGTCACAGCTATATTAGATGACCAGTCTAGGACTTGAACAGTGGAACAGAAATGATGCTTAATGTTGAGAGTACTTACTGGGAATGCAAGGAATGTGAGGCTTTTTTGGGGCAAGGTGTGCTACTCTATCGGATGTACTGGATGCAGTTGTGCCAGGCTCTCCCACTATGCTACTCTTAACTGATACCTTCTCATTAAATTGAACATGTCGGACTCAGCCTTAGAGATAGGGTAGGGAGCTCGGAGTAGAGCTGCTCCTTCTTTGAGTCAAAAGGGGTCAGTTGAGGTGGTTCGGGCATCTGATCAGGATGCCTCCTGGGCACCTCCCGTTAGAGATGTTTCGGGCACGTCCCACTGGTAGGAGGCGCCAGGGCAGACCCAGAACACGCTGGAGGGATTACATATCTCATCTGGTCTGGGAACACCTTGGGGTCCTCCAGGAAGAGCCTGAAAGCGTTGCTGGGGAGAGGGATGTTTGGGGTGCTTTGCTCAGCTTGCTGCCCCTGCCACCCGGCCTCGGATAAGCGGATGAAAATGGATGGATGGATGGATGGATGGATGGATGGGGAAGTCGCCACTAGATTTTGTCGTTTGTCTTTTACTGTGGTTTTGGTATGTACTGTGTTTTCTTGTATTTATCTGAAGCAAAAAACGACACAAAAGTTGATCACAGAAAAACATTTGGGCAGCTTTCACGCCTGAGCCGTTTGGTCTGAACCCTGCAGCATTTTGTCAGATAGTCTGGAGGGTGTGAAAGCTTATTCAAACTCTGGTGCACACCAAACAGCCATACTCTAGTGTACCTGAAAAAAGCATTGGTTTCAGTTCCAAGCGGCAACCTCTTGGGCAGGAAAATAAAGCCAACATAGGAGCGCCAAAAACTGCATTCTCTCTAACGGCCACTTGAGGTGGGCTCCAGAGGCCAGTCGATTTCATATAGACCCCATAAAATGCCCAACTTTGCAGCAGAAATAACAGAAATCAAAACTGCAGCCGAGTCTACTAAACTATCGGTGTCAAAGCGCCCTTAGGTCATAGGAGCCATGACCTCCCTTGACCTCAGTCCAATGGTTGATGGATGATAGATGTGTGTCACTGCTGAGCACCAGACTGAAAGCAAGAAAAAGCCAGTAACAAGTACGAAGAGAAGCTGGCTCCACTACAGGCCACAGCATCACTCTGAGGGATACCAGGTGTCTGCTGTAGATCCCAGACTTCAGGATTTGACAGCAAATTTCAACATTAGAACTTTATTTAAGTTTGGCTTAACTTGTCCAATTACATCCTGCTTCCTAAAATTCGGGAGCTATGTGTATAAAAAGGATTGAATATTGTACAACCTCAAATTAAAGCCAAGAGTACAATGAAAAATGTGTCACTGCCCTACTGTTGTGTGAGTGCGCTCTATATAATGGGAATAATGAGTCCATTCTACAGAGTGGTATGCTGGTCCACTTTGCACAGGTGCTCTCCCAGAAAGAAGACAGGTTGGTGTTATATATGCTATGAATTTCAATTTGATATGAACCAAATATATATCCATACACACACAAACCTGGAGCTGGGTCCAGTGTATAGACGACCTGTTCTGCAAACCAGAACACCGTTTGTGTCATTTAAACCCAAATCACATTGGTCATCATTAAGTCTGGTTGATTATGTTTCATTTGATTATTTTTCTGCATATTTAAAGATCAGATCCTCCAGATGCTAAGTGATAAATACAAAGTAAATTATTTCATTATTCATTGAGCCAAATGTCAAAACATAATCTACAAAAGCTGTGAGATTTGTCAGATAATTAAAAAATGTGCAGTTGGCATTGTAAATGCATTAATGGCCAGTTTTATTCCCATCAGGTATTCATGCATACGCCCACATCTGCCAGCATGCGGCAACTTGGATTTGTTGTTAGAACCAGAGAATTACAGTGTGGATTCAGATTATCATTCCCCTGTGCAACAACCCTGTTTCTCTGGTGCATTAAAAGTCACAAGAGTGGAACAAATGGCACAGTTTCCACAATCATTCCGAATTAATGAGTCACTCCTGCAAAGAAATGCAAATTTCCAAACGCTAGATTGCTTCCTAAAACAGGACTGAGGGAGGGGAAAAAAGAAAATTCTTTCAGCCATTTTAGAAACAAGCCTAACATGCCTTTCTCTGGTAATACCCAGTTTCACAGAATGCTTCCCTTTATAATGGTAGCCTTATTGGCTTTGGGGTGTCAGAGCTCGGGGTTAGTATGTGGAAAATCTGCACAATTTGGCGTCAGTGTAAGCTGCAGTGCAATGGAGTTATGCAACTTCCTGTTTGTTGCACTTTCATATCATTGCATTATTATGTGGGACATCCAGTCTCGCAAAAAATTGCCTCAAGAAGGTCAGATATTCTGCAGACAAAAACAGTAACCCCATGGAATGAGTTTTGCCGCTCTGCAAAAGTGACAACAACTTATGAACTGAGATAGTTTGGGAGAGTGTAAGAAACTTTATCACTTCATTTCATACTCTTCATATTGAAACACATCACAGGTGCACACCACTAGACAGATTTTGGATATTAAACTCCCTTCATCTACCTGCAGGGACACTTCTACACCGCTGCATGTTGTCAGCATCAATAAAACGTCTTCCTCCAAAGAAACAAAACCATAAACATGAAGGAAGGAAAGCAAGACGAGAATCTGCAAAAAGCCAGAAGCAGATGACTTTGATGCTGAACTTTTTAGAGGCCGGCCAGCCAGCGCCTCATGCTTTCATTTCTTATTTATTACGCAGAATACTGCTGTGTCAGTGTGTGCACGCTTCTGTGAGAGATGACTCTGTTGTGCGATCGGAGCCCGAGCTGCTGTCGACTCCATGTCGGGCATCCAGATCTCAACAAGGACTTGGCCCGTACCCCAGAGATGCATGATGGGTGAGACAGAGATGTTTGATGTAAACTGTCACATCGCTCCGCTGGCGTCCACCACATAATGCGCCACCAGTCGGGAAGAAACAAGCAGAGCCCTTATTACATGGGAGAGCCACTTTCTCTCATGCTCTGATTAACCTTGAGCTGCCGTCCATTGTGGCAACACAGCAGGTTTTCTCTACCTTTTGAATAATGATAAACCCAGCTAAGAAAGAAAGCCCCTGACACGACGCCCAGCGTGCACTAGTGTAGTTAAAAAGCACAGCACAAGGAGGTCGTCAGTCTCACTGTAATGCTGTGACCTTTTTTGGCGTGTGACACCAACATCGCCAGAAGCAGGAAATGATACAAGCGGGAAGGCAACTGGAAAATGTGTCATTGGCATTTGTCCATTAGTCAACAAATCAGCACACAGCACAGGGTGGATCGCTAATGCGGGATTTGTGGCCCTGCGTGACACGGTGTAATCCGGCACCGGTGCTGTTTTCCTCACCTGTTCATAAGGTGAAGACACGGGCTCTTTCCATCGTCCCATAGCTGCCTCTCCTTCTTCTCAGCTACACTTCTCATTGTTGTATAGTGAGTCTAGGAAACAACAGCCGGTCTTATTTGTGCTGTCGTCCATATGGATGTACTGTACTGCCTACTGGATATACTGGTCCACATGTGCACTTCATGTGAGTGTGTATGAGAGTGAACAATGCAGTCTTGCAGTGCATTTCCACAGTGTTTGGCTTGCTCTTGTGCTGGCGGATTATAGAAGATTTACATGGCACTGTAATAAGCAAGTCCTTCACCTTGGGACCTTTTTTAATCTTAATTAATTTCTGATAATTCCTCATTAACATTGCAGACATAAGGGCTCCATTGCCAAGAAACAACCATGCTAGACCACATTTAGAGCAACACTGAGCCTTAACGCCACCCAGGAGACAATAAAAATCGGGGATTGGCGAAAACTGAGAAACATGATGGAGGATTTGACGATGCGAGTATTTTCTTGTATGTGTTCTGGACAGAAAATGATTAAGAGAATTCAACCTGCTTATAATTTCTCCCTCTCCATCTTCTTTGACTTGACCTTGCAGATGTTCATTAGAGTCAAATGATTTGGTAACATGGGCTCATGGTGTACATTCCTACCCAGAGTTCTCCACTCCCTCGCAGGTAGTTGAGTAATGACTAATACCTCTGCATGACATTATGGAATGGCGTTTTAAACAGCGAGAAAGGAAGAGGGAGAAGGGAGAAAGAGACACTCTGGTTGATTAATAATTCATGCTCTGCAGATGATCTGTGAATAGCAGTGGTAAACAGGCTTTTATGGCTTTTAAATCAGCTATATTACATGCCTGCATGAAAAGGAAAATGACCAATGACTCCATCGTTGGTGCAATTTTGATTCAACTTGTTGTGGCTAGCAGAAAAAAATGACTAGCCTCATGAATGGGAAGCTCGACTTTGTTATGATATTTGTTTGGAATGCCTTTCATATCTGTTGACGAGGGGAGTATTGTAAGTGGCGCACCATTAGGCGCCAGAATCCATTGCTGCTTCCACAATAACTCCTCTTTGATGATTGATAATGTGGAAATAGGCCCGTGGCGTGACAGGCATCAATTTAATGGTAATTGTATTGTTTTTTCATGAGGAAACCTCCATCAGAGAAGTAATATCGGGAAGAAATGAGTTTGCGCTGTGCAACACAGTACACATTATGTAGATGTGGTGCTGGATATGAAAAGGAATTGTGCAGCATTTCGTCTCTCCTGTACTGTATTTCAGAGACGGTTTATGAGCTGGCTAGCTTGTTTTTGATCATGCGCGGAGGCAGGATTCAACATCCCGGCTGCCAAAACGGAACTGCAGGCTGTTTTGTATTTTTTAGTTATTTTTAATTTGTGGTTGCACCCCCCCCCCCCGCCCCTTCTTCTTCTTCTTCTTCTTCTTCTTCTCCTCTCCGTAATAAGAACATGCAATGTGTGAATTTTTTATAATGTTATATAAGAAGCCCCGGCACCCCCAGAGACCCATGTCCTGGTTCTGGTGCGTTCAAAACAAGCACACGATAGGAAGAGAGCAGAAAAGAGAAAAGGGTTGGGGGGGGGGGGGGAGTTAAGAGAGGTTTCAGAGAGGACTGGAGGAGAGGGAACGACAGAGAGAGGATTGCAGAAGGGGAGAGCGGAAGGAAGAGGAAAAAGCAGGTTGGAGGAAAGAGGAGAGGAGGGAAATATAAGAAGAGCAGGCGAGGAGAGAGGATTAAATGAAAGCAGGAGAGAATGCATGCGGTAGAGGAGCCTGTGGGGGGAGATCTTCCCATTAAGAGGCACAGTGCTCGGCTCTCTGATCTCCGAGTTGTGTTGTGATGCCAGACAAGAATACTCTAGGGCGACAACCACTGCCACTAGAGAAACAGCTCCTCAGTGAGTGATATACAAATACTGTGTACGGCTACATAGAGGAGAGGAGGGAGGGACGCAAGGGGAGTCAGAAGAGGCGAAAGATTGAAGGAAAGGAAGAGAGAGAGGGAAGGGGATGAGACAGGAGGCGATAAGCTAGTATGCCAGAGTGCCATTGTATGAAAAGCTATCTCAAAGTGCGACAGGGAACCTACCAAGCGGTACACAAACTTTTTGGTTCGCACTAAGATCTTCTGCAGGTTCAACAAGATAATATGCAAATGCAGTGTTTAATGTAAAGCAGATTGAATATGCAACAAGAATAGTGTGTGATATATTATGCATCGGCTTAGAGTACCTCCTGTATGTAGTGAAGTAAGACCTAATTATTTAAGGACATCTGGGTTTAAGATTTGCATACAGAGGAGGCTGTAGTTCCTGTGTGAGGAATTTCCTCTTACATATATAGCTTTATAAAACCATTTTAGGCCGCTGTGCTCATCCTCTTGCTTCAGATTAGTCCAGTTTGGAGGTAGGACTAGGTCGATTTTGGACATCATTTGTTGTGGTCTTTTCCTGGTGTTAGGGGGAGATAGTCGCACAACAGTAGATGCCACATAGAATCAGTCATCTGACAGCAGGGAACCTGATGATTAATTTCAGATGCAGCTCTGCTCTGTGCGTCAAGTTTTTCTGTTCATAAGTCCATTTTTTTTTTAACATTTTGTTTGCATCTGTTCAAGCTATTCAAAGTTGAGAGAACATGAGGGCCTAGAACATCTTGATGGGAGGATACAATGGCCATTCCCATGCTTTATTGTGTCTTGTAAGCTGTTGCAGCAATTGTTTGGGGTTGATAACATTTGTGACACAGATTTGGTGATACATTAAAGCATTTTTTTTATCACTTGTGAATCCAAAATACCAAATTAAGAAACTTAGTACGTTTACATGCACGCAGTAGTCGAGCTAAGCTCATAGCTCAGCTAATCAGTCAAGTCGGACTTCTCGTCTTGTCTGAGTGGACATGCAGAAGAGAAAATCGAATTTCTGATCAAGCACGTTTGGCTCCGCCTTGATAGGTAGCGCTGTGTCCTTTTTAATATAGTGCAAATTAAACTAGGTCTAGCTGACCTGAAGAGGAAGCTAACGACGAATGAAGATGTTTAGCTCCTTTAGCTGTCGGAGCATGAATGTAGTTTCCTCGTCGGTCCAGAAGTGCGTCTTCTGCTCCTCACTTGCCATGGTGTTTCTTTGTTTGTTTTTTCCAGGAGTTACTGCACTGCTATATACTGAACTGCTGCTATGTCATCTCCTTCCTCTTCTGGGCGAAAGCCCACGAAAGAAAATGTGGCGGATGCGCAGAACGCCGAGACTAAGTGGATACATGCAGCAATAGTCTGAATTTCAATCGAATTATCTAGGTGTGTTAGTCTAGCTATGGATTGTCCAATTTCAGTCGGACTATGCTGTTTACATGCAGTTAAAAGTCCGGTTTCAGTCGGACTAAGCCAATAATTCGATTTTCTCACGCTTCATGTAAACATACTGACTGAGACCTTGCGAAAAACCAGAGAAAAATCCAGGCTATGATTTGGTATCAAAAACTGTTGACATTTGGAGATTTCTTTAGAAATTGCATTTGTCAGTGATTGGATGGCGAGCACCTCTGTTCGGGAACTACTGAGAAACCCCGTTATTGTCAATATACCCATGGAAACCACCCATCCTCCAGATACCCAGTGTCTCTAGTTTGTGGTTGTGATATTTCATTAGGCTGTGATTATCCTAGACGTCACTATACAGTGATTCCTGCTTCACTACAATAAGATGACTACTATGGGGACTGACATCACATGTGAATACAATTGGGCTCATTGAATCCACAAGAATCTCAGCTTTCCAGTCAGACCCCTTCGTAGAAGCCGAAATTCCTTTTCAGGAATATATATAAATGGCTGTGTTGTTGTTGCCTTTCTATCCCCAGCTTTGTATGGTTTATTTCTGAGTGCTATAAAACTCTAACATTGTCCAAAGACCATTAACGACCCGTTCTACTGGGTGACATGTTCCTTCATAATGATGACCACAGACCCTGTAGTTTCTTTTGAGTCATTTCCACACACAAAGTCCTGCTGCTGTAAATAAGTATTAATCCACAGCTGAAAACAACAAGTGTGTTTGCTGTTGTTTGCATCATGTTTGCTAAAGACTACAGTGGCCACCTGCTTTAGGAAATAACTCAGTACTTCAGAAAAAGAAAAAGTATAGGATAATGGTAGACTTATACTTAAAATTAAATGTTCAAAGAATAAAAAGAAAAAGTTATCGATTATTTTGCACATTTTAATTTGCATGATAAAATCACTGGGTGTGTTCCTTATTAAGAGACTTTCAGTGGAAAGCATAACGGTTCATCGACAGGGCTCTCCTCCTCCTCAAAATTCAGTTTCAAAATCTGATCTGACGTTGGTGAAAATGTTTTTCACAGTGCACACTCAAATCAGCAGTTTCTGTGGTTTCTGCTTTTTTGTTTTGATATCTTAAAGGGACTGTGGCTGCATAATCACCAGCTTTTTTGCATATCTATTAGAAGCATACTCTGCGCTCTCATCATGAGAGGACCATGTTTCCTGTAAACTGGAGTGAAGAGGGTCTTTTTGTAGCGGTGCAACAAACATTTTAATTTGTGGGCGCATTAAATCCAAAACAAAAATTGGCATAAACGGATATATAAGGTTTAAAAAAATGAAACAGTGAAGCTTATTATTTTTCTGCTGGTTTTCAAAAGTCCGTCCTGCTATCAATCTGACAATCTAACCATCCTTATTATTTTAATATGATATTTCAGATACTATTATGACTGCCTGAGCAGAGATATAGAAGCTATTCAGGAACTAGATAGGGAAAATATGTTCTCCCTTCTTAGAATATATCCGCATTCTTGACAGAAAGATTAAGCATCTGTGACAGCTGGGCTCCATTACCCAATATTGGGTTTTGGGCAAGCACTGAGGGTAGATAAGTCATCTGACGAGCTATGACATAGAGTCAGTTTGACTTTTTTCAGGTGCATTTCAGTGCCCGAGAGTCCTGTCGTTTCCTCTTGGATTGTAAATCTTCTCTCAGGAATATTTCATGTGAAAATGCAATTTCTGTTTTCATGAAATGTTGAGGTATTTTTGCTTTCCAAGACACAGCGGGCTGCATGTCAGAGCAGTAGCCACTGGAAATAATGCTGTAAAAAGCAATAATTTCCTGATTATCATCCTGTGTCAAAATGTATAGGAAGTAATGAAGACAGGGTTTGATAAAGTGGTGATAGGCTCGCCTTAGGGACCTGTTTATTTCATTATTTGCCAGCTGACATTATCATGATCATTATGTCTGTGCCGCCCGCATGATCCTTACATGATTGCCCTATTCCAGCTAATGAAGCTGGCTCTGCGAGCCCTGATACCTGTCACCCTGCCAAAACCTTGCCTCCACTTGATTGCCTCTGGTCCAAGTAATTTATTTGTTTATTTTCATTAACAGAAACATTAGGTCTCTTTTCTTACCGGATACCAGGCGAATACGTTAATGAACATGCCAGTTAAAATGAAGATGAAAGCACCAGTTAATTATCTCCTCCAACATTCTGCAAGACAGATTAATTCCAATAAAAAAAGAGAAGTCATTACCGCCGGCTCCACTTGTCAATGTGTTGATCTGAGGAGCTGTTTACAGGGTTCATAGGATAAGAAATGAAATTGAAATCTACTGCAGGACCTCATTATTGTTATCGCACCCTTTTGGGAAACTTATTTTCTTTTAAAAAAGGTATGTTACTAAATTTAAATTCAATAAACTGTCATCATCACCCCAACAGAAAGTGACATTCTGACCTGAAGATGTGACACCTGGCTGCTGAGGTGGCACAGAGCATGATAATGGTGCTACTGTACCACAGGTAACAATTTAAGCACCTACTGTAGTGTACGGAAGTAACAAAATGAATCCTTGCTGGCTGGAAGTCGCCACAGAAAGGTCAGCCCCACACAGACACCTGGGCTTCAACTCTGACAAACTGTGATTAAATATATCCTCTGTCAAACGGGACCTTTCCCCCTTGTAACCCATCATATAAACCCAAGGGTTCCTACACAGTATGGGCATGTATGGAATTTGATTTTAGTTATTTCCAGGTCTGGATAAGTATGGAAAAAAGTTTTCTGCGTAACTGTACGTTCAAACCAACAGCGACCAGAGCTTCCAAAATGGTGGAAGTCATTCATTTTCAATGAGAGCCTGGCGACTTGGGCGACCTGGTTGTCAGCCACGCGTCTTGGGTAACCAAAGCGTCTGGAGCGGCTCCGGAGGGGAGTTAAAACTTGTTTAACTTTATGGTAATGAGCTCCGGCGCGGTTCGGCGACAACCAATCGGAATGCTCACGTGCTTCGATGATGCTGGTCCCAGAGAACAAGCCATGTAACTTTGGTTCCTACAGCACACTTGTTCCGACAATGAATATCGAGATGTTTATTACTTGCGCTCACTCAGTCCTTTATAATGTGTCGCTGTTCGGTTACAGAGACCAAAATAAAAAGAATGAGGCTTGGGACCGTGTCGTGGAGGTAGTTGGTTGGTCTGGTGAGTTTTAAAGTGTGTAATGTAACAGAGGAGAGAATTGCAGGCTGATGTTGTGACGTAGCATGCAAGTCTTCCTTGCTTGGTTGGAATGGGATGACATACCGCAAAGCAAAGCATTTTATCAACAGCAAGCAGCAACTACGCTGCTTTCAAGCCAGTAGTCACTTTGCAGCTCCTTTAAATTGACAAGTACGATCGAACGTTCAATGATTCACGTGATGAGCGACTAGAGCGACCAAAGCTGCCACAAATATTTATGACAGTCGTGTTTCTTGGGCGTCCGCGAGAGACTTTGCCTCTTTGGAAGCTTCTGGTTTCAGCGTACAGTAAGAGTGTGGATTTACGCAGCCACAATGGGTAAATGCAGTTTTCCGAGGGCTGGCTGTTTGTCCTCAGATGTCAGATATGGTAAAAGTAAAAAGTACATTTGTCTCTGAAATGCAGTGTAGTAGAGGTAAAAGAGCAAAAATTACAAATACTCAAGTACCTCAAAATTGTACCTGTGTAAATGTACTTAGTTGCATTCTAGCACCGCTGAATTGCCGTTTCACTTCACTTATTTTGTCTGACATGTTCACGTTAGCTGATTTTTGTTTTGTCAAAACCAGTCAGCAGTAAGTTCTCTATAGGTATGAATTTGGTTTTAATATAAACAAGATAAATGCGCCAAATATGAGCTTTTTAATACTCTGACAAATGTATCAGGGGATCTGTTATTCTTGATGGTTTCCTAAATAGCTGATGTCAGATGAAGTGGGGGGAGAACATACCTTTGGAAAGACTCCTGACAGTCTCTAATCTGCATGTTTACTGCTTTCATTAGAAGATCATCAAAGTGGAGAATCAATTGTGTCGCCGCCGTCGCTCAGCACGGAGCCGTATATTCAGACTCTGCAGGGAAACTTTTGTGGTTAATCGAAAGGGGGTGGTGCGCTGAGGATGTCTAAAGAAACTGGAAGCACATTAAGCTTTTTTTATAGCACCACTCACTCTGTGTGTGTGTGTGTGTGTGTGTGTGTGTAGGTTAGGTGTTTTAGGAAATTAAGGTCCTTCCAAGTACATCTGTAACTGAGTCTTTAATGCCTCTCAGAGAGCTCCCATGTGGCATGTGACCACCATCTGTTGCCAGCAGTTCTTCCCCACAATGCTTTATGGCATGCATGTGTATATTGTCCTAACCTGCTTGTTCAGATGAGCGGGCACGATGCGCTAATGGAAAGTGTTGGCCTAAAATAGCCCATTACTGACACAGCTTGTTTAATGGAGGTGATGGAGACGGGGAGGATTTGGGGTGGCTGGAGCTTCATCTGCAATTGGCGGCTAAAGAAATCAATCGACACCAGCGCTCACTACCTTCGTCCCTGCCTCCTTTCTGTCATCCCCACCCACACTGCTGGGAAGAGGACTGCAGGAGGGAGGGAGAGGGTGGCAGCGGGAGAGAGTGTGAAGAAGAGGCAAGAAACTCTGTGTTGTTACATCATCACTACCCCTGGTATTATGTGCACCCTGATCAAAATTCATGTATTCAGCCTGCCTCCCACTCTCACGGATCACCGAGAGAGAGGCGACTTGTTAGTTTATTAGCGATCACCCATCGGATTGAGCCCGGGCTCGGACTGATGCGAGGTGAGAGAGGTTGCGGGGATGACAGGCTGATAGCCCAGATGGATAGGTTGATGGGAAGAGGAGAGGAGGGCGCCCTCGGTAATCGTTGGCCAGCCTGTTTAGTCATGGTCCTGGTAATCTCTGGTGACCTTGGCTGCTGCCTTGCTGGCTGGATTTCCGCAGTGCTGCATTAATATGCACGCAGTTAGGAGATGGGCTCTCAGCCTGTCTTTGAGTCTGTTTTCATCTGTCTCTTGTCTATCCCCCTCTACACACACACACACACACACACACACACGCTCTGCATTTGTGTCTCTCCTCTCCTTCCCCCTTTCACACATTACTGGCAACCATCTCTCTCAGCCATTTAGCTCACCTCTTCCCATACTGTCTATAAAAGAATCACAGACTCCAGGATTTATGACGGCATCTCAATTGGGCTGGTGTCAGAATTTGGCAGGCTGAAGGGTTTTTAAGGTTATTTTTATGGCATTTCTGCTTTATTAGATAATGCGCAGCCTCGCAGGATGGCAGAGACGGAGAGAGAGGTAGCAGGAGTAGAGGAATGATAAATGACTGGGGTATTTTGTCAAATAAACTTTGATATTTATTTTTGCTTTATTCCTTATGTCTCGTGGCTTCAGACATCATTTCAGGGAAATCCTTGATTTGCTTGCTTCCCTTCGAGGAGGTCAGAGGTCAGGGTTAGCTACTAAATATTAGTCCATGTCTTGCTCAAGGACATTGATGCAGGAATGAAGTTGCTCTGTTGCTCTTCTGAGAGACGTGTCAGCCAGATTCTCTCCGATATTCCGTCCAAGAGACGAGCAGCCATTTTGACCGTGCGACAAACGGCAGTGTGAATGCCAATCTGACCAAATGAAAAAAGACAGCAATGTTGCAACTTCAGCCCCAAATTGCACCTCCCAAACTGTAGGTGCGAACTTGGTATAAATAGTCTTTTTACTCTCGTCTCCACAATGCCGCTCCCCGTACACTGTGGAAAAACACAGGCGGCTTTCAGACGAATGTGACAGTGGTTTGCAAACTGCAACTTTCTGGCACAGCGGAGAAAAAAAAGAAAGAAAGAAGACAGTGTCCCCCTTAAAATACTGACGCTGCATTCCATATTATAATTTCCTCTGCAGACGGAGAAGGGGGAGATGACAACTTGGCCATATTTGCTGACTTTAAACTCAAATAGACTGACAGAGAAAAAGAAATGTCGGTGTGACTGACATCAGAAATAATCCTACAGTTTGAATCCTCAAGGGTTTATTATATTATTACAGCATCTGATTATATGAGTTGCTAAGATACTGTTTGTTGGTTGCTTTATTTGTGAAAACGTATTTACGCTCGCAGAGTTTGAAGTGTTTCCAAATGCGGCACAGATCAATTCTAAGTGAAGACAGCACTCAACATTAGAGGAATTTCTAAAATAATTTGTTTCTCTGTCAAACCTTTGAGCAGGCACCAGCCTGATGCTTTGTCAAAGTCTCACAATGACTGCCTTTTTTCATCCCATCAGACCTCTGTAGCCTTTTAACGGCAAGAAAAATCTAATTCAATTTCTTTATGACATCCTCTTCATCTCAGCAGGGGAATTAAAGTTTTTCATAGCTCTCTTACAGCCTAAAGCCTTTATCATGTTTTTTTTTCCTCTAAAGTCCAACCAAGGGCACAGCCTCCTTGATTTTCCTTGATTACTGGTGGAGGGAAAGCCAAGGGAGGATGAATGAGACAGAGGCAGATTAAAAAAGGGAAAAAAAGAGGCTCTTCATATTGCCAGTGATATCAGAAAGGACTAAAATGTGTTGGAGTTGCAATCCAGGTAGGCATACTTTACTATTGATAGCTTTAGAGCAGAGCTGGTTTGGTGTGATTGATATACCGGAGCACCGGCCTTAGCATTTGATCAATATCAGAGCCACTGCTTTTTATCCAGTGCAGCTACTGCACAGATATACTGTAGTTGGAGTTGTTTTACTCTGACCTCCAGCCCTTTCCAACCTTATCTGTTTAAGCAGCCCAGGGAACTTTTAATGCCCCGTCTTTACAAAGATGACTTTATTAGCCGCAGAGGGAAAGTGGAATTTTTCATAGATGTGCATGCTTTCTACAGCAAGACGATGTTGAACCATCTGGTATCCGGCAGTCAGTGCCAAAACAGCTTTCTCGTCATTATTGGTGAGCCTTTCTGTTTCAAGAAGGTTGTGTTTTTGGTTTTGTTTGTCTGTTTGTCAGCAGGATTACTGGAAAACTACTGGCCCAAGTTTTATGAAACTTGGTGGAAAAATGTAGCATGGGCCAGGGATGGATACACAAATTATTTTTTACTTTTGTCAACATTACAAGGTAAGGGATTTGGCCTTGGTGGACGTCTGCACTCTCCAAGTGGCCTTCTAGTTTTTGTAGGAAATGGGAATAACAGCAGAGTCCTTCATAAATAGAAACCTTCTCTCACGTCATGTTAACACTGACATACAAATAGCATTTGTACCAAGGGCACAGTTTTCATTTGAACATCAGGGGAGACACGTGAAATGGAGGGTTTGTGAGTCCTTTTTAGCTTCAAACAATTAGTTTCCTGCATTCTGGTGATTTTTTATGCACCAATTTATGCATTCACCGCATCATTTTATGCTGTTAATGTCTTTAAATTTGTCAAAAAAGTCTCTGCGACATGTTTTATTCACACCTATGGTCCATCGTGTCACAGCCACCTGTAGTGTTCAAATACAAATGAATAAACACGGCATTGAAATAATCATATGAATAAATACAAAGTAAAAAGTGGCATTATGAAATGAAATGGGCATTGGAGAAAAGGGCCTTGTGAAATAAAAACAGGCTTTGGTAAAAAGGACCTTTGAAATTAAAAATGACCCGCAATGACCGAAATAACATTTCATCATAATAAGCAGGGTTTTTAGAATTAAATTAAGTCTCTGTCTTACAGCGTTTGCAGAGCAGCCATGATGAGTGGTGTTTAAATAATACTGAAAGATGATTGATATTGATTTGATGCTCCAGAGTGCCTCCAATGTAAAAATCACCTCCAGAATAACTCCTCACGGACACATAAGCAGCTGCAACTCCTGCTTCTGCATTAATGAATTTTAGATGAAACTCTCAGACACAACAAAATGTCTAAACCAAATGTTAACCAGCATATTTGAAAGAAAATATGAAAAAATAAACCATCTATTGTTGTTGTTGTTGGTTTTTTGTTGGAAGCAGGTGACACCTTCTCAAAGGCCCTCACTCCTCTGCATGCCCACATTCAGCGGCTGCAGTGGGAGCACTTACAGAATGAGAGAGCCAGTCTGAACAGCCGAGGAACAATTGCATTAATTTAGTGTACTCGACCACCTCTGCGGATAGTTTGTTTATATTGGATTACCCCATTGTTACCTTGCCCGAACCGGCGGTTCTCACTAACAAGCCCGCCGAGTCTTTCACTGGAGGGCTTTAGATTATTTTTGAGTTTTGTTTTGCTGTTGTCAAGCTAACTGAGTGAGTGGCGCTAATTGGCATTCATCTCTATGTCCTTTTTTTGTTGTTTGTGTGCACATCAACAACAGTACATATATTACACTGTGCATGCATTAACACCAACATTGATGTGTCAGTGAGTTGAATCTTGGCGGTTATTTCCTTCCCTGAAATAAGCCTCACCTTTCCTTTAACCTTTTTATTACTGTTCTACTTTCCGTAGCTCCCCGGCTTCCCCTCAGACGGTCATCCATCTAAAGCAGTGAACCCCGGTTTAATTAATTATGTATATGCAAATGTATGCTCATAGTGCCAGGATCTCCATTTTCATTTTCTTGGCTTTTTTCCCCTTCTCCTTTTTTCTTCTTCTTCTTCTGTGGCAGCTCCAGGTGGATTTATTGGAAATTCAATTTGTGTTACGGTTCTAATTTGCTGACACTGTGCATGAATACATTTTTTAAACTGTTATGCACCTCAGCACCCATAACTGCTAACCCCTCCACTTCCCCCCGCTGAACTATGGGTGCATTTGGTGGGAGAAGATGGGGTGCAGCGCGTCGTAATGGAATTCTTCCTAAGCTTCTAATTGGAGCAGAATAGGATGGCTTATTTCGAATCAGGAAAATGAACTGCTTGTTATCAGCTGGTTGGCGGAGAGATAAGGGAATTACAGTTTGTGTGTTGAGGGAGTTGTTATTTTTATGTGTGTAGTGAGTGGAACATATAGCTGTGTTTGTGTGTGTGTGTGTGTGTGTGTGTGTGTGTGTGTGACTTAAAGTATGCCTGCGTGGTTATATAACTAAGAAAGTAGCTCAAAATGACCAGATTGGGCTCATGTTCATCTCTTATTTAATTAGTCTCAGAGTTGAAAGTGTTCCTGACCTAAATACAAGCACTCCCTATTTGCAGTAATTTAAAATATGCATTATTTTTATTTATTTATTTTACAATGGAAATCAAATCCAAATCATAGTCTATTTTATTCCATTGTATTCGACTTGCTGTCGCTTGACTGTTTTGGAGCAGTTTGTATTCAGACCCGCTTTTAATAATTCATTAACTGACGGCTCGCAACTTGACTGGTACAATTAATGACTCATTTGCCTCTCTAGATTTACAGTATGAATAAGTCACCGTGTGGTTTGCAGGTAATTTGAGTTGAAATGTCAGGAGAACCTCCTCTCAAAGGTAAAATAGTTTTAAAAAGCTCTTTTGAGACTGTTAGTCATCTGTAGTCTGGAGAACAAATTGGAAATGATTGACTTGTGGCTGAGGCTGTGTGTGTCGGCTATTTGCTGGCATCCTTTTTTTTTTTTTTCCCTCCAAGTCGTGTTCTGCGTTTTTCCCCTTGTTATTGATCACTCTCAGTTTTGGCTTGGGGAGGGAGGAGACAGCAGCGTTCCTCCACACGAGACGTGCCAACAGCTTATTTTCTTGTAGGCCAGAAGTTCGCACTTTCTTCCCCGGATACCACCCATCACCATATGGGCAATCCAAACCAGCCGATAGGAGGACTACCACACACTATATAAGATAACGGGTGTAGCTACCCTGACGTCCCACTGGTTTTTGGACTGCCATATTGAAGCCTCCAGTTCAGCATTTCAACTGTTGCCATCTTAGTTTCTTGGAGCCAGAAGTGACCATATCGGAGACCGTGATAAGGCCTTGATAACACTGTTACTCAGGGGTCGCGTTAACTGGATATTCTCGGTCATTGACCGTTTTTTTACAACAATGACCGAAAAATCTGAAGGCCGTCGGTCATTTTGACCGGTTGCAATTACCACCCCTGCCCACTTGGTGGCAGAGTGCACAGTCAGTGGTTTAAGTGGCTGCCGTTTTCACACTGCAGAGAAAAAGTCATTCATCTGCTTCATGTAGCGTTGTTGACATAACGGCCTGGACACACCAGATGCGGTAGTGCCGCAGAAGTCCTGCGAGTATACTCGCAGGCACTTGACTGTCCACACAGGCAGCGCATTTCTCCTGCACTCTCCACGCCGGTTAAACATCGACTCCACTCGGCTGTTCCTGTCAGTACTCATTTTTTCACTTCAACAGGTCATTTTAAACATGGGTAAGGCCATATTTTAATCGTTTTTATAACGTAATAAGTTAATGACAATTTGTCATTGCATGTCCATGTATTGAGCGTGTTGGATAAACACTGAATGAATAGGGCATATTGTTCTGACCATTTTATTCATGTAGTTATGTCTGTAGGCTCGGTGACACAAAATTAAAATTGTAATGAAGTGATTATGGTATTGAAAAATGTGTTTGGTTATGCACTGTTGTGTTATTTTGAATTATAAACACGGTATTTTCTCCTCACGTTCCTCAGTGCGTGCTGCTGTTATTTTATTTTATTTTGAAAATTGGCTGGATTCTCTCTTCTTTTCTGTGTCCGACTTCCTGTTTGGTACGATCCGCTCTATCCAGCTTGACAGAAGCGCTCGCGGCTCGCGTGAAAAATAGACCAGACGCCGAACTGAAGTGCTGCGGTGTGTGGATGTGACTGTTCATCTTTTCGTTCATGTCCTTATTAATGCACACTTTATAACTTGCTTGTTGGATTTATTAAAAACGAACGAATGAAAACTGAATGTCTTTGAATATCTTTATTATCATTTAAAAACGAAAATTAAAATGACCGGTAAAAATAGATTATGACCGGATTTTTATGACCCCGTCGGTCAAAATGACCAGCAACGAAAAAGTGTAGCGCAACGTCTGCTTCTACTGTATAAAGTTGGGCATTTTAACATGGGGGTCTGTGGGGATTGACTCGCTCTTGGAGCCAGCCTCAAGTGGCCATTAGATGAACTGCAGTTTTTGGCTTCATTTCTTGAGCTCGAGCCAGACCTATCTCCATATTTGGTTTTGTGCTTGAATTATTGTGCGGAGTTATCATGGGTCCAGCCAGACCTGTCTCCGGTGCTGTCGAGAAAAGGAACACTTTTGAACAAATAACTTTAGGCTTTTAATTGAAATTATCTCAAAGCTCAGGTTGACTTTTTCTCTTGGCTTGTTTTACAGAGAACTAATATTTTCTCTCTCAATAGCAGATGACTTCTGCGTGGATTTATTGAGCAAGATGTGTAGCTTTGTAGTCAAAAATTAACCTTGGCTATTTGTTTTTTAATTGCAGTTTGATCCATTTTATGATGTACTGTACTGATGAATAATAAAACCTGACCCTGGTCCAATTTTTACGGGAAAAACAAAGCAAGGAAAAAGATTACTTTTAATACTGTGTTTGTTACGTATGACAGTCAGGGTTTAACTCCCCCTTTGCGCTGTGAGACCGTGCTGTCCCATCCTAAAAAATCCAATCAAGCAATGGACGTGCCGGTAAGACAGAGCCAGAAGAAAATCACCTCCTGTGCAGAAATGTGAAATAAACAGGCATCGGCATTTTCAGGAAGCATCTCAGCCAGCTGTCCTCACTTCCCCATGTCACTGGCTGAACACTGTCACAGAGAATGAGTGCAGTGCATCATATTATCTAGTTTGTAATTGAATTGTAGCGGGAGGTAGGTTGGTAATCAGTGTACAGCAGGTAGTTTTCGTTCCAGTGTTTGACAGTAATGTCCTCTAATGGGAAGCTCTGGCTCTACTCTTGTTCCAGGCCACTAGGTTTCCCTGGATCCCTGACTGCCTGTGTGACTGGAGTGTATGTGTGTGTGTGTATATTGGATGTAGGTACGCAGCCGTGTTTGTGTGCCTGGCAGAAACACCTCGTTCGGCATCTCCCCTGCCATACCTCTGAAATCCTTTCAATATTACTGAAATGTTTGTTTTTTTTAAATACACTCGACCTTAAAAACATATCTATGAAGAAACTGAGTCACTGTCCACTTCTGCTGAATTACCGGCGATTGCCAATGGCGAAGTGATTTACAGCGCGGACGCCCTTACTTGTGTGGCTTTTGGGGACCTCGCTGTCCTTGCTGATCTGCAGCTTGAATCATTTCTCCATCATAATTTTCTTCCTCTCTCTTTGAACTGCCGGCACAACCTCCCCTCACCCTCCCACTCCTCTGTGCAAGAACTGAATAGCTCGGAGATAGAGGAAGGGTGAAACGGAGACAGGGGAGGCGGGAGAGACAGAAGCACAAAGGGAAAAAAAGAGAAAGAGATGATGCTCTTGTAGTTAACACTGTGGGAAAAAATGAGAGACAAAAACTAAGGTCAGAGTTGACGTATGAGAGCTGACACCAGCGCCCATCAGGACGGCGCCCGTACATATTCTTGCCATCTTATCATTTCACAGACGGCTGGCGCAGAGGCTGATGTGACAAGGCTCTCTATCCATCTGGGCACGCTCTATTTTCACCAACGCTCATTTCGCGGGGGCATCGGAGCACAACGCCCAAATGGTGTGTCGGTGTCTGTAGTGGACCCGGCGAGGGTCTGAGTCACCGGCTTAGCGCACCCACACCGCCATGATACAGCACAGAATAACAGGCTGACAGGGCTGCCAGCGGAGGCAGCGCGGATCGTGTGGCCCGCTCCCTGTGTGTGTGTGTGTGTGTGTTCTCACTGTGTATTTTGTACCTGTGTGGGTGGGTGAGAGTGTGTGGAAAGAACGTCTTATCCACACTCTTGTCCTATGTGCGCAGTCATGTCTGCAATGCAGCACTCGGGTGTTTTTTCAGGAGTCAGTATTGTTTATGTTGTGCGTCTCGATGCCTCCCAAGGCTGTTTGTTAGATGAGAGGATTACTGGCGCTGTGGGGAACAGAAGGATGATTTTCTGATTATATAGTGCTCTCTCTGGAGTAGACACCCCAGCCATAACAGGATCACTTTTGCATCTGCTCCTTGTCAAATGTTCCCCTGAAATCGGCACGAACTGAGAGCAAACATATGGATACAAGTCAATTATTATAGTTTGATTGCCCAGGAGAATCAAAATGCTGTTTGAGAGATATAATCACCCCTTTAAAGTCGGAGCGTAAGTCATTCCAGATTCTCACGCTGAGATGATCCAATAGGAAGATAAGACACTTTGTCAGATTTGGATATAAAGCGGGATGATGGGTTTTTCCCTCGCAAACGTAAAATGAGTGCTATCGAGCATGGAAGGGAAAACAGGCCTAATCACCTATACAGAGGCTGATTTACATACTGCTTTGAAGAGAAACGTGCTTCCTGTTTCTGTGCAGTTCTGCTTCATATGCAGGTCGGGACTACTAACTGTACTGCATCCTCATTATGCAGTGAATTAAATAAAATTAGGCTACAGTTTTTATTAGTGAGAATAACATTTAGAGGGGCAGCCTGGTGCATTGTTAGCACTGTCGCCTCACAGGAAGAGGATTCCAGGTTTGCATGTTCTCCCTGTGTCAGCGTGGGCTTCCTCCCACAGTCCAGAGACATGCATGCACGGTAGGTTAACTGGGGACTCTGAATTGCCCGTAGGTGTGAATGTGAGCATGAATGGCTGTCTGTCGCTGTGACTCAACCCTGTGATAGTCTGGCGACCTGTCCAGGGATTGGCTCCAGCCCTTGTCACTCAATAACCACTCCATAAAAGTGCATTTTCTGTTTCAGTAATCCTTTCACATGTTGTCTTTTACATTTCTCTTTTTAAATTAACAGAAGATTTGGCTGGTTAGCATGAGCAGCATGAGCAAATGATAAAATGGGACGGTTGGTATCTGTTGCTGGTGCACCGGTGTGGACATATCCTGCCTTTATAAACTGTGACCGTAAGGAACAGCTTCTACTCTACCTGTGTGTGAGTGCTGATGTTCCCCTGCGCCTCTTCCCTTCTTCTCCTCCCTGCAAGGGTCCACCCCAGTAAAGTTAGCCTCATCCCCCTTCCCATCAGCTACCTCTGTGTGCTCCCTGTCCCCGTCAGCATTTAACCCGTGATTGGAGACAGCAGGCGCCGCTCTCTCCGGAGGCCGTGTCCAATCAGGGGAGCCAAATCTGATACGGAAGGGAGAAGCCGGCAAGATTGCGGGCAATGTTTATTTTGCGATAGGAAGAAAAGCAGTTTGTCCCCCTCCTCTCGTTTTTTTTTCTTCCCCCAATCACATATGAGTATTTGCATATAAATGACAGCCCAGTGGCTGTCAAGGAAGAGAGGGAGTTGGGGAGAGAGACAAACGACAAATGAAGATGAAGTGTCATGAGAGTAAAGAGCAGGCGAGACAGGGAGAGAGAGAGAGAGATGTTTTATCTGCTTGTGAGGAACTCGGAGGATGGGAGGTAAATGTCACTGCAATCATGAAATCAGCTGGGCAGCTGGAGTCACCCTGCAAAAATATCAATCGTTTCATCTGAATTAAATCTTTTTACTTGCAATCTTCTAAAACGACAAAATTATGCTAATGTAGACTTACTCTCTTTTGGGAAATACACTCATTCGCTGTCTCTCCATGTGTGAAATGAGAGGATCAATACCGCCTTCGTGTCTGTGTGTTACAGGAAAACTATGGTTTATTATTTCTGTGGCTCGGGCCGTCTGTCCAAGAGGTGATGATAACACTGAACTCACTAAAGTTACAGCTCCTGAAAGCGACGGCTCTTGCCCTTCTTCTTGTGGCCATGTCTGCTACTGATTTGCATTTTGTAACATCTATGTATGAAAACACACTCGTTCCATCTGTGTAGTTTCTGCTTTGTGCACGTCTACAAACTATAAGATAGTTCTACCATCATGAGACGAACAAAAAAACTGCACAGTGATCTTGCTTGACTTGCCAATATTGTGTTGCAGGCCCCATGTAGCATATTTTATTTAGTATGTTTGTTAGTATATTTTGAAAGACAAGCCGCAGGCTGTTTAAAACCGGTCCGTGGGCCATGATTGGCCCTCGGGCCAGACTTCGGACATGCCTGTACTAACTGATCGAGGCAGTGGAAGACCAGCAACCTTTGCTTTCTGGCTTACACCTCCTGCTTTTATTCTATTCCAAGGCAACTAGGGCTGCAACTAACGATTATTTTCATTGTCAACTAATCTGTCGATTATTTCTTCGATTAGTCGACTCATCATTTCATTGAAAAATGTGTTAAAATGTTGAAAAAAGTCGTCAAAATTACGTCATCTAACGTCTTGTTTCGTACTCACACCAAAGGGTTTTAGTTCACTGTCATGGGAGAGTGTGTAAAGCTGCCAATATTTGAACATAAGAAGCTGCAATAAGAGTATTTTGCGTACTTTATAGTACTTTTCTATGAAAAATGACTCAAACTGATTCGTCGACTACTAAAGTAGTCATCGATTATTTTAATAGTCGATTAGTCATCGATTAGTCGACTAATCGTTGCAGCCCTGAAGCCAACACGTCTATGTTCTGTGCCGTAGATAATGTGCAAACATTTGGGTGAGCGAGCGTACATCCCAAAGCGTTGGACTATTCTATTCCTTTAACAGTCTCCCTCCCCTGCACTGCCCGCCTGTGTATTTATAGAGCAGTGTTCTCTCCCAGGTGGTTATAGAGTCTCCTTTATGTTACCATATGGCCCATAACTCTGGTCATTTTAGCATTTGCAGTTCCTTATTGTTGCAGTGTCATTACACCAACAGCAGACAGCTCTTAATATCCCCCCTACAAATTTGGAAATAGATAATTTCCTGTTTGAGTCTTGCTCATTGTTCCAGTGGTCCTATGATGTGTTTGTGTGTGTGTGTGTGTGTGTGTGTGTGTGTGTGTGTGTGGATGTGTACATTGTGTGAAAACAGACTCTCACATGCAGAGGCCGTGGCTGATTGCTTTATTGGCTGATGACTCATTCTCTTTTTCAACCTGCTGGAGGTACTTCAATCATGCAGGTAATCTCCTCCTGTACGCCAGCAGCCGAGAGGTTACCTTTCCCACACATCAGAGCTATTTTCCTCTTAATTGAGACCCACTCTGCTGCGACAGCGTTTTCACAAGGAGGAAAATGGCAGGTCAAGATTTCGAGACATCTTTCTCCTCCCCTGCCTCCCCTCCCGTGGCAAAAAAAAAGTGACGTGAAGTTGATAAGTTCCTTTCGGGACCCTGGAGCCAGGCCAGCTAAGACACTACACTTCATGAGGGCAAGCAAAGGTTGATGTCATGTCACCTCATTCAGCGTGTGTGTGTAAATGTGCGTACACATGCTTGTGTGTTTATCCAATCAGCCTGGGCCTAATGTATGCGCGCCTTTCTGATTGAATTACTCCGGGGCCTTTATGGAGAAAAATGGTGGTGAACCATCTCCTTGAGTGCTTATGAGAGAACAGACACTTTGTGGGAGTCTCCGTGGTGACCTGACTCAATCTGCATACAATTACCCCTCAGCAGACCTGTAACCCAATTTATGAGCTGATCACCTCCTCTCCAGAGGGAGCACATGCTCGTTCTCAAGTGACAGTAAAATGGAGCAGGAACACGATGACATAACATTTGTTTAGCTTTACTGTGGTGCCCTTTAAACTAGAAATGCATCATAGTTGGGTTTTTTAATGCATGTTTACTGGCATCTCAGTCACATCTGCGTTACGTCCTTTTAGCAGTCGCTTGCACACAAGATTTATTTTTTAATATATTTTCACAAACCTTGCCCTATATGTCCGATATGAAGAAGCTCCACTAAAAGAGGAGAGCTAGTTTCTATTAAACTTTATGCATTTTAATGCATTTATAATTCAGAAAAACAACTTCAGTAGATAAAATGACTTGAGGCCACTTTCCAGTGTGATCCTTTTAAGATTGAGGGTCAAATAAAAATAATGAATATTGAATAACGGCATATATTTCTGTTTTGAAAGTATAATTAGCTTTAAGACTCAAAAGACCTTCTTTGTGAAAGTCTTCTTTCCACTTAACCTTGATTCTAATGTACTTTGGTTCCTTCTTGCAAGTAAATTTTGATGATTTTTACAAATACATACTAATATGAAAAATGCAGCACGTGACCTTTGGCATCAGAACCAAGTTTTTATGCCTCCGCAGTGGTGATAGCTGTGGCTGGAGGTATTGTGTTTTCCGGTTATCCGTCTGTACCATTCTCATGAGCGCAATATCTCAAGAACACCTGAGGGAATTCCTTCTAATTGGCACAAACGTCCACTTGGACTCAGTGACGAACTCACTAGATTTTGGTGGTCAAAGGTCAAGGTCACTGTAACTTAGTGTCAGTCTCATTTTAACGAGCGCAACATCTCAAGAATGCCTTAGAGGAATTTCTTCAAATCGGCACAAACGTCCACTTGGACTCAGTGACGAACTCACTAGATTTTGGTGGTAAAGTCAAGGTCACTGTGACCTAGTGTCAGTCTCATTCTCATAAGCGCAATATCTCAAGAATGCCTCTGAGGAATTTCTTCAGTTTTGGCACAAACATCCACCTGAACGTAAAGATGAACTGATCAAATATTGGTGGTCAAAGGTTAAGGTCACTGTGACCTAGTGTCAGTCTCATTCTCATGAGCACAGTATCTCAAGAATGCCTCGGAGGATTTTTTAAATTTTGGCACAAGCGTTCACCCGAGCGTAAAGATGAACTGATAAAATTTTGGTGGTCAAAAGTCAAGGTAACTGTAACCTAGTGTCAAGTCTCATTCTCATGAGCGCAGTATCTCAAGAATGCCCTAGAGGAATTTCTTCAATTGTGGGCCAAGCGTCCACCTGAAGGTAAAGATGAACTGATAAAAAATTTGGTGGTCAAAGGTCAAGGTCAGAGTGACATCATAATTAGGGATGGGCAAACGATCAAAATTCATTATTCGATCATCAAAAAAAAACAAAAAAACGATCAATTATTGATTAATTGATAAGCGAGTATTTCAAAAGAGAGTCGTCCAGACTATCGCCGCAAGAGAGCGCAGCTGGCCCAGTTTTGAGCTTCAACCCCCCCAGGCCAAAGAGGAATTGTGGCGCTCATGCACAGTTCACCCCTGGGTGTTTACAACCGTTGCCAGCCAGGGGTTACAGGCCAGATACTGAATCGGTGACAATAATCTTGGGTGTCCAGCTTGATACTGTGCTGATTGTATAGCCGGGGGGAAATGTGTGCGAGGCATCCATGTTTTAGAATATGTAGCTTCTTTGCATCCATATTTGAAGCATTGTCTACAGTGATGGCTACTTATGAATCTAGACTGACATGGATGTAAATAACTGCAACTTGACCGGTTCACAGAGGCATACAAACGTGAGGTGGTAATTCTAGTTTTTATGTTTTCTTTCTTCTTCTTATAAATCACTTGGTTTGGTTTTGGTTACAAGCAAAAAAGCCTTTCTATAAATGAGGCTCTGGTCTTTTACACAGTTGGACAAACGAGACAAACATGACAAACATAAAAACAAGGCAGGCCTGACAAATGGCCCTGTCTTTGTTTAATGGCGTGGTTAAATCTGGATATGGCGAGAAGACCCCATTTCGATGTAGTGTCAGTGAATGTGACTCTATTAAATTCTGATTTCCATGCCGAGCGACATGCAAACATTTGTTCTGTGATCATTTGGCAAAACAACTGACAGTTACCATTTTTTCCAGCTGACAAACATAATTGTTTGGATCCAGGACTCACTCAGGGACAGTGACCAAGGAATTACCCCTTCTTACTTCTGGGTCATGTGTAGTATAGCGGCAAAGACGCTGCTTATGCTTCATGGTCCCAGTTGCCACAGAACTGCTAGAGTTGTTATTATCACTCAGCAGATTGGCCAATTCCCTCACCAATTGTGATCCAGCAGAATGGAAATCTGGTGAGCAGGGAAATGTTAATCGAGTTCAATTAGGCTTTGTACCATGTTTGTTTCCTGCCAACAGATAAAGCAGAATCCCCACCCTCACTTACTGAAATGAACGATAACCCTCTGTCAAAAGTCTGAAACGGGCAATTTGAGGATAGGTGGAAGATAACAGATACTGGCGCTGGCAAGCTCCTTGTGGCGGTATTAGAGATAAATACAGCAAGCCCTTTGAAACAGTTGGGCTGGAGTTCACCCTTAAAGGGAAATTAATTTAGGTTTTTTTGTTATTTTTTTCTTCAACTTCTCAGCGAAAGTGGGGATATTTTCAAAATCCTGTGCAGCAATCGAACGCCTTAGGGTGGTTTAAAAAGCATCCTTTATCTGGCAGCAATTTCACTGTTGAAAAGACTGTTACATATGGAGTACGCTTTCATTAGTGATCAACTGCTTCACTTTTTATCACTCTTTCATTTGTCTTTTTATCAGATGTATACTAATAAGTGTGTAATTTAATTATTTTGCTCAAAGATTTTAACATCCACATTTAACTGTGTCAATTTATGTTTCACAAACCAGCTATGCAGATGCATTTGTACTATTTTGCGTAACAATTACGTACTGTAATGCGGAAATCTGGTACTCGGGCAACATCAGAATAACTCCTTGACGTTCTGAGACAAACATTTCCTTCAGTTAGAGGGAAAATGTTCAGCTGTAGAAATAAAAAAAGAGTGGACTGAGTGTTTATTTGCCGTGCTGATGGGAAAGGCAATGACTGAGCCAGGCTGTCTGATGTTTGGCAGTGATGCATTTACTGTGTTTTTTTTCCAGTACCAAATCCAGTCTGTGCAGCCAAACTGAAAGCACTTCTAAGTAAATGTGTCTTTTCCTTTTCTGTCTGGGCAGGCGGAATATGTTAAGGGTGCAAAGACTGGTTTAGTGGTCAGCTAGTGGGGCGTATTGGCACGCTGGGTGGCATTCAAGTATTCAGATCCCTTAGTTAAGTAGATGCACCTGTACTACGATGTACAGACTCCATTACAAGTAAAAGTAGAACTGCCATTTTTTGAGTCTTAAATCATTACACATTATTCTATTAAAAACAGTGTTGTATTAATTTGTAAGCAGCATTTTAACCCTTTAAACCCCCCCCCCCCCCCCCCCCCCCCGTGGACAGATTTTAAGGCTATGAAGCATTTTAAAATATTCCAAGAAATGACATTACAATAAGCAAAAATACCAATCAGGCACTTTTGGTTGACGTTGTGGTTGTTGTAGGTGGTAATTGTAACAACTGCTTATATTTCTAGGTAGTTTAATCTTCTTAATCTTCTCTAATCAGTAACCCAGGACCCCTGGTCAATTAGTTTTGGTTAGCTGACTATTGATTCTTTTTATTTTCTGGGAATTTTGCGGATCGAGCTTTAGGTAAATTTGTGGTTATGTTTTGTATCTTAGAGTTTTATTACGCTATATAGTGTGCTCCTATGGTAAATATTCCTATATAGATTCAATGCACATGGACACACTAATCTTGTTTTCTGTTTGAGCCGCTGCCTGCTTATATGACCTTCTACCCTCCCCTGCTGTTTTTATTAGTCGTGTGAGTAAAACACTTCAAACTCTCAATTAGGGCACATGATTAGAAGTGAAACCATCTCGGCTGTGGTTGTCTTACCTTAAGCTTTCAAGTTATTATCGTCCACAAACTAATTAGCAATTGATAAGCGAGGGTAGACCCTTTGTTGCCATGGCAACAGTTAGACCGATTGTGGTGTTGGGTCGCTCTCAGAGCACATGCTGCCTTCTCCAGTATTTGCATGTGCTTGATTTTGTTTCCAGTTATTCACTTTTCACTCTTGTTGTACGATTTAGATTGTTTTTTTGTTTTTTTCGTGGTCTTGGTCCTGGGTGGACCCACTTAATTGAGGAAATCAAAAAGAGGGTTAGAGGGTGATGTCAGAGCGTTGCATCTGAACGCAGTGTTCTCATGAAATGACGACTTATTGTTGCTGATTTAGGATCATGTCAGATCAGAAAAGGTGCTGCAGATTTGGCACTGCTGCTACAGCAGGTAAAATGAGCTGTCAAATTTGCCTGACAGTGAAATTACAGCGCTAATGGTTTATGCATTACATTTAAAGGAAACATTCCCCCTCAAATAGCTGCATATTGTACATTTTGATTCTTTGGTGTTAAGTGAATCCAGCGAGCAGTTAATAATTAAGTGTTGTTTTTTCCTTTTTTTCTTATCTGCTTTAACTGATTTTCCTCATTTCCCAGAAAGCCTTTAACAACCTGGAGAGAACATAGATGAAGTGAGCTATTGCTAAAACAATTAGGGATTGATTGATGAAGAGAAGATTAATCACCGGCTATTTTGATAATCAATTAATTGTTGAAGTCATTTATCAGGCAAAACTGCCGAACGTTTGCTGGTTTCAGCTTCCAAAATGTGTAGAGTTGCTGTTTTATATTTCTGTGAACAACATATCCTTAGGTTTTAGACTGTGGGCCCTGGACATATCAAGCATGGACAAATAGAGCCCCAGCCCAGTTTCCAGTAGAAAATGTTGGTATGGAACATTTCTGCAAACCCCAATTATGTTGCATTCGTAGGTTTCCTAAGTATCACATTGACATTTCTAAAGTGATGTAGTATATGAGCCGATTTTGCCATTCAGAGGTAGAGAGAATGGTGGATGGTGTGACACCTAGGCGAGACCTCTGAAAGCTGAAGACCACTGCAGACTACTGTTCGAGATCAACAAACAGAACTGGTATAGTAGCCCCCAAACGTGGGTGTTTCTTAAAGACCCATGGCTGTTTCTCCACCAGGGATAGTGTCGTGAAAACTGGTTGTTTTTTTAGCATCCTGATGTTTTTGTTTCTGTGGTCTTTAAGCCCCCAAACATGGGTGTCTTTTAGCTACTCATGGCTGTGCCTCCCCCTGGGATACTACCACGAGAACCAGGTGTTTTTTAGCTCCTTTTGCTTTTTTTTGCTGGGGATTTTTAGCCCCCAAACGTGGGTGTTTTTTAGCAACCCATGGCTGTGTCTCCTCGAGGGAAAGTACCATGGGAACCAGTTGTTTTTAGCTCCTGTTGCTGTTTTTCTTGTGTCTTTTTAGCCCTCAAACTTGGATGTTTTTTAGGAACCAGTCAGTGTGTTTCCTGCAGCTTTTCAGTCCCCAAACATGGGAGTTTTTTAGCAAATCTTGACTGTTTCTCGACGGGGATAGTGCCATAAAAACGGTTATTTTTTTGCAGAGACATTGTTGCGTTTCCTGCCAGGATTGTGCCTTCGAAACCAAGAATTTAAAGCCAAAACATGATCTTTTCCGAACCATGACCAAATGGTGATACCTAAACCGTTAACCAAAGTGTTATAGAAACATGAAGAAAGTTTCAACAGGTCTGCCACATTATATCATACAAATGTAACGTATCCATGGTTTGCAAAAAATGTGCAAAGCCAACATTTTTCCAGGCGCTTGGGCTGTGCCTCCCACTCTCAGTACCCTGTGCACAGTTTGCCTATGCTGGCCTCACATATGCTGTGTGGCAATTTGTATAATGCTAATTAATTTAGTAATATTCATAATGTGCACTCTGCTCTGCTTTGCTCTTTAACTCTGATAAATTGACACCAAAATCTGTTAGTTTAAGTTTTTGGTAACTGATGGATCTTCTGCTATTAGACTCCACTGCAGCTCCCCTCGAAGTATCTCTATGAGACTTTTATGTGGTCCTCATATTTTCACTGTTGAAGTGATTTAGAGTATGCTTCTTCCTTTTTCATCCTTTCTCCAGCACCTAAAGCACCCACCAGCGTTGTTACTGTCGCTCACAGCATGACCCTTACAGTACCACACAATGCAACACAATAACATAAATCAGCATGCTTTAATCAATTCCCCGCCAACACCCCTCCCCCGGTTACCCCCAACGACTGCCGCACGCACTGCACCTCGCTGATTGGCGGCCCAGTTGCTTCTTTGGTAAATAAAACATTTATAGAGGCTCAATTAGCGAAGCCTGTTGAGTCTGCGGCAGCTGTGCTCGCCAGCTGTTTTTAAAGGAAGAGCGATGCAGCGAGGTGAGGCGAGGGAAAAGAGGATGTCAGGAGCAGGAAGGGAAAAAATGGATAAGGTAAGATGAAGCAGGCAGAGAGCTTGTTTTTGATTCAGTGTGGATGCAGTTGGTTTTGCAAATACAAAACCAAGTGAAAGAGGAGAGAGAAATAAACTTTTTGCCAAACATTTACCTGGTTAAAAAATGGCTACAGACCACCATGGCTAACTCACTAATCTTGCTTCATCACACAGGCCACAGCTCACCTCAAAGTTTTTCTTTTTTTTTTTTTTTTTTTCATATTTCTAGATGAACCTCATTTTCAATAACCACCCAAATGTGCTGCTTGCTTGATAGACACTGTTGCTTACTGCACCTTCATCATTTTACACAGCTTGCTATGTGTGAAACTCTCAATCAGCAGCTCAGGAGTTGCTTTTGTCTGTGTGAGTTTTCACTGGTGTGTCAGAACTTGATAAAGACGCAGTGTCACTTTCAGTTTGGTGTTTCTCATGATGCTTATATACACCCAAAGATGGGAAATAAGTCTGAGGATCAAAACACAGCCCTTTGCCTGCTGTGTATGAATAATGCAGTTATTATTCAATCCTTGCAACTTTTTGACTGACGGTTGGTGGGCTTTATTGGATGTCTTGTCAGTAAGACCCCTGTTGCTCTGCCTTGGCATGTGCAGTGGCGCAATATGAGACAAGCTATTTTTGTGACTCTGCGCTGGCAATAGCCATGGTCAGAGGCGGGAAACTTTCAGGTTGTCCGTCCATCCCCCCTCAATGCAATATTCCGGAAATGTACTGAGGGAATCTCTTTAAATTTGGCACCAATGTCCCCCTGGAATCACGGATAAAGTGATTTTGGTTGTCAGAGGTCAAGGTCAGTTTGACCTCATGTTGGTCCCATTCTCGTGAACACATTGGTAATAGCCATGGTGAGAGGCATGTTTTTCATTGTCCATCTGTCTCTCGTACACAAGATATTTCAGGAATGCCTTCAGGGAATTTCTTCAGATTTGGCACAAACGTCCATTTAGACATTTTGAAGGTCAAAGGTCTCTGTGACCTCATGTTGGTCCCATTCTCGTGAACACATTGGCAATAGCCATGGTGAGAAGCATGTTTTTGATTGTCCATCCATCCCTTGTAAACAAAATATTTCAGGAACATCGTCAGGTAATTTCTTAAAATTTGGCACAAATATCCATTAAGACACAAAGGTGGAGAGATTACTTTTTGGTGGTCAAAGGTCTCTGTGTCCTCATGTTGGTCCCATTCTCGTGAGCACATTTGCAATAGCCATGGTGAGAGGCATGTTTTTGATTGTCCATCCGTCCCTCGTACACAAGATATTTCAGGAACGCCTTCAGGGAATATCTTCAAATTTGGCACAAACATCCATTAAGACGCTTTTGGTCTCCTTCTCGTGAGCACATTGGCAATAGCCATGGTGAGAGGCATGTTTTTCATTGTCCATCTGTCCTTCGTAAACAAAATATATCAGGAACACCTTCAGGGAATTTCTTCAAATTTGGCACAAACATCCATTAAGACGCAAAGGTGGAGCAATTACTTTTTGTGGTCAAAGGTCTCTGTGACCTCATGTTGGTCCCATTCTCGTGAACACATTGGCAGTCGCCATGGTGAGAGGCATGTTTTTGATTGTCCATCCGTCCCTCGTACACAAGATATTTCAGGAACGCCTTCAGGGAATATCTTCAATTTGGCACAAACGTCCATTTAGACATTTTGGTGGTCAAAGCACACTGTGACCTCACAAAACATGTTTTTGGCCATAACTCAAGAATTTATACACTGCCTTTGACAAAATTTTCATACAGAAGACATTTAATATCCAGAAGGTCAAAGTTCAACTTCACCGTGTCGTCATAATGTCTGGCCATTATTCAAAAACATAACTTGACCTTGAAATTGTGCTGATAGTGTAACTCTTCCTTGCTGCTGGGTTTAAGCGGTATGTGAAGCATTTTACATTTTAGAGTTTGTTTGCTTCTTTGCAGAAATGTCAACATTGAAGTACCGTCTACTGTCATGGCTACACCTTTTGTTGTCCACCACAAGCTCATTAGTTTTCCTGATACTGACCTTCAGGTGCTCGACGTTGCACCACATGACAAAGCATGTGACAAAGAGTCTTCTGTACTCCTTTGTGAAAGTAGTGAAGACATAAAATGCACTGAATACCTTTTATTAAACTCCTTTAAAGGCTTCAACACATATATTATAGGTCTGGAAAGACATGGATGTGAACTGCAGCTTGACTGGTACAGCCACGAGGCGGTAATTTCAGTTTTCATTTGTATGACTGGAAACAGCCTTTGAGACCTGAGGACAGTCTGAAATCTAATGCAGACCTACAGCAGCTTCTGATTTTCTCAGGTTGACTGTAGATGAGTGCCATCACTGCCATTTAAACAGATATTGGAGGCAGCTTATACACAGTTTATTGCCAGTTGACTCAATTTATGTATGAGATGGTGACACATGAGCCAAATATAAACACAGTAATGTTGTAGGTGAAGGCAGGGGCAGACAGAGAACAATGATTGAATGCAGCAATTGATGTAGTTTAGTTCCACATTTTGAAGGATAGCCTATAGTGTTATACACATTTACACATTAGAAGAACGCCTGCTTGCTGCCTGTCTTTATAAATTATCTGTGATTTCATTCCGCACATTTAGGAAGTCAAATGTTGAAGATGTGCAGCCTCATATGGGTTGTGTGTTCTTGTGAAACACAAAAAGGAGTGTGTCAGTGCTGCATGAAGGAAAAGAATGTCTTGATTGTATTGTGGACAAAGGACATGAACAGACAGATCGATACCAGCACTGAAAGTGGTCTTGGGCCTGGTTGCCACATACTGTTTACATGATTACAAATCGCCTCTGCTTGGCTTGGTGATGATGCAGATTGGCCTAGAAATTATTCAAACCCTTTTCTCTTTCCTTCTCTTTCAGTGGAAGGCTGCATGGATTGGTCAGTGGACTACCTGAAGTATAAGGTGCTTCTGGGAGAACCTGTACGGATTAAGTGCGCTTTATTCTATGGATATATCCGGGCCAACTACACCCACGCGCAGAGCGCAGGACTTAGCCTTATGTGGTACAAAAGTGCAGGACACGGTGACTTCGAAGAACCCATCAGTTTTGACGGCACAAGGATGAGCAAGGAGGAGGATGCCATATGGTTTCGACCAGCGGAGCTGGACGATGTGGGGTACTATTCCTGCGTACTGAGGTGAGTTCATTTAGTTCTTGTACACTAGCACTACCTAGAGACGTACATTATACTGCTCCCTTTATTTCTATCAAATGTTAATTGCTGTTTTTATTGTTTTTGCTTTGAACTGGAGCAAGCATTCATGAGGAAATCTTTGCACCATTCTGGACTTGTTTTGCCAGCAGTGTGTCAGTAAAATAGTGGGGGTAAATAACATTTTCTGGAACCCTGTGGGCGAGAGCAAAGCTATTTTAAAGTCCTCCCCTGGTGATTTCTAATGAAGTCTCTCATCTCTGGCCAAAAGAGCACTGGTCCTTGGTCCACAGAGCATCATCTAACAGTATGTGGCCCCTTTGCTTCATTTTATATGCTAAATTATTTCTTTATTCTCCTCTGGGGGACAGTAAGCCATTAGGTGCAATTGGTAAATCCATAACTCTTTGGCCCTCACAAGTCCTTCTTTCTGAAAACGTGAAAGAGCAAGGAGAGAGATGAAAGAGAATGGACAGTAATTCAGCACCAGAAGACGGAGGAAAGGGAAAAGGCAGCTGAGATAAAAAGAAAAAAGAGCAGGGGACTTGTACTATCTTCCTCTTCCACTCGCCTGATGGTGGAGGTAGACAATTGTTTGATTTATGAGTTCTATAATGTGGTGCAATTCCTGGCTTCCCAGCTTATATTGGCAGAAGTTTTCATTAACGTGGAGGCCAGTCAGAAAGAAAAGGCCTCTGTTTTGGAGCCCATAAAAAAATTCACAGGATGAGGGGAACTTTGAAACACATCTCCCTGAAAGAGAGGAGCGCAATCTTTGTAGAAGTCAGAAAAATCCACAGAAACGTTTGTATTTCAACCTTAAAACAAGCGATTTAGGACATTTGTTTCACTGGCAAAAAACAGGAGAATAATGTACTCTTGAACGGTTGCACTCAGCACAGGTTTCCTTGTGTTTCACAAGCTCAATTGTAAGAGGTTTTGGCCATTACTATTCATCACCATTAGCACTCTCCCCCTTGCTGTGGCGGCCGCCGTGAATAGAAACGGGCAGCACCAATCCAACAATTCTCTATTCAGCGACATTGGCAGCATTTTCTGGAGGTAGACAATCAGTCAGCTCAGAGTTATTGTGTAATCACGCAGAAAGTAGAGCCATGAGATTTGATTTGGAAGAGTAGTGTTGCTTTGTCGCCAGTCTCTGCCATTCAGAACCAAATTAAGGGGCAACACTTATTTGCCCATCACGGAGAGAAATAACAATAGTTCTGAATGCTGAGCACTTTTCCATCGCAGCACTTTTCCATCTCTGCAGGCATTTTTTTGGACTATTGTTGCCTGTCGTCATTTTCAGCAGGTTTTAAGTCAGGACAGGGATGCTCACTTTTAAATGCTTTACTTTATAAATATTTGCCACTCAAATGGAATATAAACAACTCTGACCTTTATTTCTAACGCAGCCTTGTTGCTCCAATCAGCTCCTCTGATGTTCAGTGTTAATCACAGCATCCAGTGCAGCTGGGGGTGTTTCAGACCTTCACAGTATTACAGGAAGCAGACACATGATACTCTGATTAGCTCCAGCACAGTAAGACCATGTTATGATGTGAAGATTATGAACTGTGATTCTATGTAGACCACTGGTTCCCAACCTGGGGGTCCTGACCCCCAGTAGGGGTCGCCAAAGTTTCACAGGAGGTCAGGAGGGTTTACTGAATTTAACAAGTGTAAGGAAACTTTTTGAAAACATAAACAGTAGGCCTATATTTCAGCATTTTGTTCATTTCTGTGAGAAAATAAACAGTAGGCCTAAAAGAATCCCAGATAAAATTCCTGCAAATATCAGCCTTATATCAAACGTATGTCTGATGCAGTATTCACAGGATATATTCCGCACAGAATTAATTATAGTTGCTCATTTTACACAAACTTCCTGCAGTTTGGCTTTTGAGTAAATTGTACAGCCAATTACTTGTTATGTGCTTTTATTGTTATGGATTGAATATATTGATATTAAATTAGGTTAATAGATTATCCATACAATCCCTCAAAGAAAAAGACTGGGAACCACTGACCAATGATACATTTTTAAAAACTACCATATTTACTGTCACTGATCATCAGTGAGTGAGGAAAGAGTGCACGTTTTTGACATATTATCTTTGTTAAGCTGATAGTGCCAGTGTGTTAGCAAGCTATTGCCTGTTCATCCAGCAGACATGGAGTCACATTAGCGTTTTTCTGGAGTCATGTTTCAGACCACCTGACGAATTAAAGTCCAATATTCATTCTCCTTTGAGCTCTGTTTTGGTCTCCACCAACTCCCAGGGAAAATATCTGTCTTGTAAGTTTGCTATGGTCTTCACTATGTAGGTCTGCATGTCCATGCACCTTTTTTTATATGCACATTTTCAATTTGTGCATACATTTTTACACTTGGGGGAGGAGGAAAAGTTGCTGTATCGACTGAGTACAATGGAAATGGATTTAGCAAATAACTGTTGACATGCAGGTATCATGTAGCGTCATCGCATAGGCCACTGAAAGCTCTCTTCACTGTCTCCGGATGGTTTTTAACACGCTGTGCACACGCAGTTGTTACAAGAACTCTTTCAAGAGCTAGAGATGCACGAATCCAGCTCCAATTCAGTTTCGATCAGGATCCCGATGCGGTGGCTTTGAGTATCAGCTGATACCCGATACCGATCCGATACCATGGTTGACCTAAAAAGCTATATACCTTTACATGTAGAACAGAAAACACTAGAGGCATCAGGCATTAATGACTACACAGTTCTTTCCTAAGATAAAATGAAACAGATTAATGCAATGATGAACTATTTATTTTTAACAAAAATAAACAATTGTGCAACAGCAGTTGAAATAGTGTGAAATACCTCCACACAGCAGATTCTCTCCTTCGCTCCATGACGTATGACATAGCTCACGTCGCAATAGATTTAAAGGGAAAGGATCACCTCAGGTATAGGTTGCATTGTTCGATACCCGATCCATCTCTTTTGATGATATCGGGGCCGATATTCGATCAAGATATCGGATCGTTGCATCCCTATCAAGAGCACAAATATATCAGTTGTTCAGAACTATATTTCTATTATCCATTATTATCCTTCATTTGATGTGTTACTGGCTCTCTTTTTTACATCGTCTTATAGCGACCTCTTCTTCAGTAGCACCTGACTAGAGAATTGGTACCAACCCAGACCCAACATCTCACATTTCCAGCTTGACAAGTCTCCTTTTGAAGCATGAAACCAGAAGTGAACATTTTAGATTGGATTTCCTGACTGTTAAATCAAGCTCTATTAATTAAACTCCACAAATACAATAAATAAACGGGGAAATACACATTAATTAGTCACAAGGTGTTTACTGTCAGTTCTGCAACAGCTGAGTTGAAGAAATAAGCCGAATAATGTGCACATGCTTTATTATATAGTAATAACTTATTAACCTTGTAGGTAAAGGGTATTTTCTCCGGATTGGCTCATTAGTCAGGTCTGTACAGCGACATACGGTGGCTTTTCACAGAGGGAAGGGCCTGCTTGAAAGGCTTGGGAGGATTAGGTTATTGGATACTGTGTGTATGTGTGTGTGTCGCATGTTTAGTTCAATGCAGCATTCTGAAGCGCATAGCAATGCATCAGAATTGACCACGTGGGACCATCAAATTAGAATGATTTATAGTCTTGTATTAGCATTTACTGTGAGTTCTGGAGCCACAATTATAAGGCCAAGGCTCAGTCCAGATGACTGACAGAGCATTCGTTTAAGGAGAACAGAGTTTTGATTGCTTTCTCGCATTGCATATCAACTAAAACTGCACGCATATATGGTCTTAAAGTGCCTCCAAATCACTTGTATATCACATTCAAAGGAAGAGGTTAAAGTACCTTTGCAGGAGTAACAGCTGAAGGCTCGGTACTAAAGACGAAGCATTTAACCTTAAATGGCTACAGAATGACGTTTGCAGCCACATTTGCTTTTGTCACATTGTCCTCATTCTTGACTCGAGCGTTGACAACGTGTTAAAAATTGCAGGAATGGATTCATCCAATTTTACAACCACATAGCAGAGCATCGAGCTGTTATGTAGACGTGACTCATTTCAATTCCCAGTCGCCGCAGCCAAATCAGAGGATTGCTCTTCTCTTTTGTCTTAGCAGCGTGGGTCCTATAGATGATCAGCGCTTGCATATGTTAACATATCACATTTGGATTAGGCTCTTGGCAGTGTTTTTTACTTGAGGATCCTCACCCCTTTTGAAACATGAAGGGACCTGGGGAATTAGAGTGCTGAGCGGTGAAACGAATGAATCACAGCACAACAATAAATCATCTCTCACTGGATACATTTCATACTTGAGCATGTTAGAACAATTCAATCCTGGTTACTATGGGCTCCCATGATGTTATTGTCTTAAAGCTAGTATTGATAGAGACTGGGGTGTCCAAGAATGTTACGCATGAATGTCTTCAGACACGATCTAGAAATGTTGTCTTCTTTGTATTTTGTGTTTGTATTTAGTGTGGTGCGTTATTCTCGTTTAATCAACCTTGAGTGGAATAATATCATAGTGATAGGAACATTTGGGTTTTAAATCATCTATAAAAATTCTATAAACAAGGGTGTCATGTAAGGGCTCAGATGAAAAAGCGTCATTGAATTGCCTTCAACATATACAGCAAATGTAATCGGGGGATCAGTGTGAGGTCGCAGATTGTAACAGATTTGCACAACAACACAGACAAACAGGCCGAGCTTAGGCTACTACCAAGAGTGTAGGTTTTGTTTCAGCATTGGAGGGCATACATATGAAGCAGGGGTGAATTTTTAGGCACCAATTTATGGTAAAAATATCTGTTTATGTCAAGAAAAACGCAAAATTCAGGCAGCAGGTGACAAATCAGTATATATACATATATATATATATATATATATATATATATATATATATATATATATATATATATATATATATGTGCTATAATACTATCAGACATTCTGTGTCTCCTGTAGATCAACTTTTCTCATTAAATGTCATCACTGCTGAGTCATGAGCGTAGATTCAGAGCATGTGCTTCATACATGACATGATACATTAGTTATATATCATTATTACATGCTTTATTTCTTGATTTTGAAAAAGTTTTTTACAAGCTAATATCTGTTGTGTTTCCCCACACCACCACTTCTCCTTCTCTTCATTATTTTAATTGTCTGATGTCTCGTGCACGAGCAGGCATTAACAAGAAATGCACCTCTTTTTGTGTTTATGACAAGTTGACATAATGATTATTATTGTCATGACAAAGACATCTTCTGGTAATGTCATCCTAGTTAATGTCAAGTTGTCATAATAAGGACATCCCAAACAAATTTAATGTCAAGTTGTCATGACAAAGACAACTTCTGGTAATGTCATCCTAGTTAATGTCAAGTTGTCATAATAAGGACATCCCAAACAAATCTAATGTCAAGTTGTCATGACAAAGACAACTTCTGGTAATGTCATCCTAGTTAATGTCAAGTTGTCATAATAAGGACATCCCAAACAAATCTAATGTCAAGTTGTCATGACAAAGACAACTTCTGGTAATGTCATCCTAGTTAATGTCAAGTTGTCATAATAAGGACATCCCAAACAAATCTAATGTCAACTTGTCGTGACAAAGACAACTTCTGGTAATGTCATCCTAGTTAATGTCAAGTTGTCATAATAAGGACATCCCAAACAAATTTAATGTCAGCTTGTCATGACAAAGACAACTTCTGGTAATGTCACTTTAATTAATGTCAACTTGTCATGACAAAGACATCTTCTGGTAAGGTCATCCTGGTTAATGTCAAGTTGTCATAATCAAGACAACCCAAACAATGTCAACTTGTCATGACAAAAACCGAATGACACTTAATGACAGCAGTCATAAACGTTTATAACAAGTCCATGACAGTGTCATGTCATAGTTATGACAGTGTCATATCACCCTTATGTAGATACCTTCAAGTAAAGTGTTTCTGGATTTTTTTTTTTTTTGTTAGGTTGTAATACATTCACCAGGCAATGGACATTTGTTTCTTCTATACTTATGTTGCATTGTATGTTTTCCTTTGGTGCAAATGAACCTCTCTCCAAGCGTTCTCATTTGTTATTTAACATTTCTCGGTGCAAGCTTCTTTCCAGAAGATTTTTTAACAAATATTGCTTTCAAAAAGTGTTGTGGACGTGTGCCCAACGTCCCAAGTAAAAATGACACTTTTGCCTAAAATTACAGTCACATTAGTGGTTTGTAGCTTCAGGCAGCTTGTTAAACTCTTTCTCGTTACTGTACATACAAAGCCAACTGTAATGTTTGTTATTGATTATGTTTCTGTGTCATGAAAGTGGCAGGGGATGTGTTGAACAGGGATATTATCGAACGCGACTACATTAAAAATGCATGTAGGTGGGAAATGCAATTTAAAAAAAAAAAAAAAAAAAAAAAAGAAAAGAAAAAGTAACTTTATCCCTTTGAGGACTTGAAACATATCTGGTTTGTTTGGTGAATTTATCTAACATAATTTTTCATATAATAGCACTATAATAATTTAAAATATTCCTATATTTTTCATCAGAACTGTATTTATGTCAACATGTATTATAGTTTATGATTCTCATATTGCATCAGTAATATAGGGACTGTCAGTCCGAGTGTGCTATCCACAGGCTCTCTAGATACCGGGAAAGAGATTTGTCTGCCAGCTGTCTGTCACAGGTGTTATTGCACTAGGTAAAGCTTAACGGTGTCGGCAGAATATTCATAACACACCCACATCAGAATGGCTGCAGCCAGTGTACACACACTGCAGCACTGTTACTGTTCACCTCTGCCAGTTTACCACCCTAGAGGCCAATGTGTTATTGTCGAGCAAAATCCAGTTGTAACTATTTAACTGTTTGTTTTACGCATTTATATGAATATAATTTCAACTATATCACCCAGATCTTGAGGTTGAAACACAGCCTGTATGAGGATCTGTGTTGTTCTACCCGAGCCATTATCACTGCCAGCCCGGTGAAGTAAGAGAGAAGCACGGTTTGCGAGCAGCTTGGAAACCATGTGGCATAATATAGATGATGACAGAGACACATCTGCACTGGGGAAAACACACAAACATCTTAATAAGTTGCGCAGTTTGCAAAGTTTCGAGTCTTAAAAGCAGCTGGGGAAGATGTGCTAACAGGGTGCAGATAAACACAATTATTTCCAATTCAAATCATCGAGTTTCAAGTGCTTTCTTAATCAAGAGGCATGTTCTTAATAGTGTTTGAGTCATCTCCCTCCTGTTTGTTCCTTGTTTCAGGACTTGTGAACACTGTGAAGTGGAGCTATCTCGCAGCTCGACAATTTGTTTGAAACATTAGACTAAATTGCTTGTAAGGTGGATGTTTTTTGCGACGTACAATGCAGCTCCTCTTTTATTACATCGCTAATTTATTTCATTGTCTATGGTGAACGCTCACACAAACAATTCACACATATACTATCTCTTTTCCTTTGTTTTATGTGTTACATTATGTCCTGTGACTTTACAGTGCTGCTGCTACCCCTCTTAAAGGGACAGGTCATCCCAAAATAAAAAAAATATGTACTGTTGTTTTTGGGGTGAGCTGTCCCTTTAACATATACCCACAGCATAATGTCCGCGTGCATCACATCTCTGTGTATTTTCTTACCTGCACTTAAGGGTGTCAGAGGGCACTGTCATATGCTATGACACACAAACACACACGACACACACAAACATGACATGTCAGTTCTCTGCTCCCCCGAGACGAGCTGCCACTGACAGGAACTTAATGTGCCTCCAATCTGTATGTAAAAGCAGGCCAAGCTGACACACACATGCACATGCTCAACAGCCTGAGCATGTATGCCTGTCTCACACACACACACATACACACACAGATCTACATGCATAATAGACATATGATGAAGGACTGCTCACGCCACATACAGTTTAAGAGTGGAAGGGAGCAGATGAGCAGTGCTGTGTGTCAAATCGAGGGTTTTCAGATGTTATGCCCAGAGGAGGTCTGTCGTATGCAGAACGAAAACATCTGCAGTGGCAGAGTGTGTCACTTACTGTCGAGTGACAGAAAACACACACACACAAATAGGCCATCCGGGCACTTGGAGGATACCACAGACTCCCCAGCACTGCTGCATGTGTCTCTGTAAGCCTATTAGCATTACAAAGTTGCTAATTCCTGCTATTTTATACCTCGCTGACAGCAGAGACAGCCGAGTAAAAGCTGGTATGGCTAACACCATGACAGGAAAAACATGGAGTGGATGTTTGGAAATGGCTCAGCAGTGATCCTACAGCGTGTGACTTGGATTGCAGTCCACAATAGTGGAATGAGTGTATTTGATAAATATGATTCGGGTTAGATAAAGTCACTCAGGTTTGTGTTTCAGTTTGTAAGACTCATTCTGTTTCCAACTGGAATCAGGACAGCAGGAAAGTAGAAAATGGTGAATAAGTGGTAAAATGTTGCTTATGCTATTAAGTGAGCAGGTATTATTTTATAATCTGGTTCACCCAGGTTTTAGCGCAGAGCCCCAACTCACCTGAGTTCAGTCGCCACCAGCTCTCTGCAGAGTTTGAATTCAGTGCTACCTGGTCTCTCCACCCACCCTCTCATCCATTGCTTTGCCCTACATGTGCAAATGCACCATAAATTAGCAGGACGAACCGATTTGATGGATGTCTGTTTCTGCTTTGATACAATCATACATAAGATTTCACGCTCTAGTGGGATTTCTGATTGCCAAGCAACATCACTCTAATCACCTTTTCCTGCATGTTCAAAAGGTGTCGTGTGTGAGGTTTCCAGTCTTTACAGCAGCTTAGTTTGTGGAATCTTTAACCGTTCACTCGTGGACTCTTAACTTCTGTGTGGAAAAGAGTTTAGTGTCCTGTTGTCTCCAGAAACTTCCGGCTCTATTCAGGTCATGTGCAATGCACGATGGTCGTCGATGTTTCTTTAGTGACAGTTTTCCCCTTATCCTTTGCTTATTTCCCCCTGCTGGATGTTACAGTGTCAAGAAGTCTGTAAAAATCTTTGGAAGTAGTTCTGCTATTTTCCATCTTAATGAACAAAGTCGTCTGTGATATGATCAGGCACATGCACAGATAGACCTCATCATATCCTCATATCAAGTGCCCTGCGGAGCAGCGTCACGTCTCGCTGATGCCTTCATGGACAGCCGGGTAATGACAGTGCTTGCCCTCAGCCTCAGCATTGTTTGTCACTGTTCATTATCTCAATAAAGCTAGTCTAACTTATGCAATAAATTTAACGACAAGTAAGCTAGCGTGGCGTAAAATCACGCCGTCTCCCTCCAACTCTCAGGCTTATTCTGGTTCACCAACAGCCAGGTGCGAGCAGAGACAGATGCCAAATCGCTTTCCCACTTCCACATGTCTTTATAAGCAAAAACTTAACTTAAAATTATATTAACATCTCCAGCACCGTGGCTCTGATAATTCATTTAAACAAATCTGACATGTGGTTTGGCGCAAAGAGCAGAGAGGATGGCAGGAGCGCGGAGCTGCATGCTTCTGTTCTCTGGGATTCTTCGAGAATATTTGAAGCTTATTTGGAAGTGAATTATAAGAATTAGTCTGTGATTATTTTAAAAAAAGAGGAGAGGAAGAAAATGTGGAGAGTAGGAGAACAAGTTTAGGCAAGCAAAGGAAGAACAAAATGAGGAGGAGAGGATGTTTAATGTGTTTAATGTTTCTTAAACAGCTTTTAAATGAACAAACATTCCCTTTCATGCACAAACTCTAGTAGAAATAATCACCAAACCAAGCATGCATCACACACATTGGTCAAACAAATGCCCTCGCGCGCGCGCGCACACACACACACACACACACACACACACACACACACACACACACACACACAGTGTATTGATTGCCTTTGAAAGTGCAGGGATTACAGTGTCAGATTAAGGACAGATGTAGCAACGCAGAGAGGATCCCGGCTCTCGGCAGGTAGCTAATGTTTCACCTTTAACCCCGTTCACTGGTGCTGGCAGGCTGCCACTGTCCCAGGCTTATTAATGGGTTTCCTGCATGTCCTGCGATGTCTGGGCTGTCACCAGCAAAGGACAACGGGAGGGGTTGATAGCAAAGGAGTGGGTGTGCATCTGTGTGTTTGTGCGTCCATTTTCTTATTTAAGCCTGCCGTGAGCGCACCGCACCTGGCACCTGCACACATACACACACACCGGGAGCTCTTACATAGAATACACACACATTAAAAACCATCTCCTACCCGTGCCCCGACCGCAGCCATGTTGACTGTGTTAGTATTCGTGGGCAGGAGTGGCTGGTGATCTCTCAGGGAAGTGACAGTCAGAATGGGCCGTCTGGAACACTCTGTCATTCAGCCCGAGTCAGGGCCTGTCCAATTGATCCAGCCCAGCTGTCAAAGCCAATGAGAGACGCTAGACTAAGGAGCAGCAGGGATGGTTTGTGCTGCCAGGGGTTATGGATGATGTATAACGTAAGGATGGTGTTTGTGTTATAAGCTACCTGGCAGGAGACAATCAGTTAGCTGTGGCTCTGTGAAATAGCTTTGCCGAGGAGGACTATAACAATGACGCCCTGATAGATGTTTATTAATGCCTTTAAATACTGTGCTGTGCGGAGGCACATATGGATGAGGGTTTGAAGTCATAATGAAACCCCCATCACCTGGAATTTGGCATTCCACATCTTGAATTTACTCTCTTTGGATGATCTGAAAGATAACATTTATTGAACAAGATTGTATATGAGGTTCGGGGTGGCACAAAGTCGTCGACTATTCGGCAACTTGATCTATGGAGTCTGATTTGACAGCCAATCTTGGAGTCGAACCATCGCAGTTGTGTCTGAAATTGTGGTTATGAGACAAAGGACCATTGACTTCGGGCCAATAATTAATGCTATATTTATATATATAGACGAATTCGGAGAGCGATTTGTGTCATCAATTCATTATGACGTCATTGTGAACTGACTCTCTACAATGACAGCATCATGAATAGCTGGATTGATGATGTTAGACAGCGGCCTCCGGTAACTGACGAAGGTATCTTAAATGAGTACCGATATTAATATAGAAATTAATCATTTGTTTGAGCGATAAGCAGGAAAGGTTAGAGTAATAGGGAGATAATAGACTGTATCATTTAACACTGTGTAATGTAACGTTAGCATATGTTACGTGTGCTGACGTTAGCAAGCTAGCAGCGTGACATTTAATCATTATGGACAGGCTACGTGACCATCACATCATATTGAAGGCGATCAATATTGATCGCCTTCAATATGATGTGACGGTCGTCTAAAAGGCGGTGTAAAATTTGCCCGACCCATCCGGAGCTCAGGTAATTTTGACCCTCAATCAGAGACCTGTAACGTTAATTGCCATTTTTCTGGTCATTGGAGGCCAGGCGATCAGTAAAATATTCTTGAATACCTAAAACAAAACACAAACACGTGTTGTTGTTGTTTTTAGTCACGTAGCCTGTCACACATGTCACCACAGCAATGGCGCCGCCGCAAGATGGCGGCATGCATCTTTTAAATCTCTTCTTAAAACCCATTTTTATAGACTTGCCTTTATGTGATGTCGTCTTTTTATCTTTTTATTTATTCTTTTTGTTTACTCTTTTTTATTTATTTTATTCTATTCCTTTTAATTGTTTATTCTTTTTATGCTATTGTCATTATGCAATGTTGTCTTTTTATCCTTCTATTCATTTGTTTTTAGTATTTAGAAATAATAGTTTTATTGCCTTTATTGTTCTTATCTCTTTTAACATTCTGTCATATCATTCTGTCTGTTTTGCTTAAGTTTACCTCAATTTGAGCTTAATTTTGTCCTACTTTTGCTTGCCCTCACTGTTTTGACTCTCTTGCTATAGATATTCCTGCTTTTGCTTTGTTTGTCAAAGCACTTTGTAAACTTTTGTTTTTAAAGGTGCTATATAAATAAAGTTATTATTATTATTATTACACAAATCGCTCGCCGAATCCGTCTATATAAAGCCTATTTTGCTATAAATTTATTAATCAGAGCTCTCTCATCAACATCTGCGGGGGACAGCATGTGGAAACGGCTGCTTGCAGCTGGCATCTCTATCTCTGTCTCTCTCTAAGAGAAAGTCGAAAGTTCTATTTACAACCACGGAAAGCGAACAGGAACCAAACCAAGAGATGGTCTGTCTGTCTGTCTGTCTGTCTGTCATTCTGTCTATTGATCTCCTCCGCACCCTTTCAGTACTGTGGACCCACACACACACCTACACACACCCCTGACACACAACAAACAGCACTGGATGGAACACATCCTGTCAAAAAACAAGCCGAGTCTTGTGCCAAGGCAAGAAGACATTGTGTAACTGGGTGTTTCGGCTCTTTTGTCTGGTGTGTAAAAATTGGACACTAATGTCACAAATGATAAAAGGGATCTATGTGCCAAAAAAAACAAGATTCAACTAAATTCTTAGTTGGGGATACCCTTAATATGCAGTGAGCTTTGTTTGTTTGTTTGCCAACATTCTCCCTTTGCAACAGTTTTACTAAAAAATGGGAAGTTACTGAGGCACGAAGCCGTTGAAATGGCATTTCCTTGAGACTTTAGCTGCTTGGTGCCAGATGAAAAATCAGGGGATCACCAAAGTCATTAGGATAAATTGCATAAGAGCCATGAATGTCTGCACCAAATTTCGTTCTGATCCATCAAGTATATGTGGAGATATTTTAATGGATAATTCAACATATTAGTTAGACATTAAAGGGGAATTCAAGGAATCAACACAGATCAGTGAAATATAAGAATCTGCTTTCTGGGGATTGAATAAAACTCCATGGAAATCCATCCAATATTTGTCGAGAGATTCAGTCTGGACCAAAGTGGTTAACCAACTATCCCTAGAGCCTGACTGCTAACGTGGAATAATATCATCATGATGTGTTCTGTGTGTCTGGCAGCAGCGGTTTGATTGGAGAAGAAATGTACAGATAACATGATGCCCATGATGGCTGATAATCCAAGAAAGCAGCGCAACACAGATACACCACAGCAATGACTGATGGGAGTAAAGAGCATCCTCCACAAACGACTTTAAGAGCTTATGAGTTTGGTGCCAGATCTCCAGCAGCAGTTATTCACAGTGCCCAGGTGGGGTTTTCCTTAATTGTGTGATATGGATTTGCGAAGCTGCTTCATTCACCAGCCAGGGGTTATTGATGATGGTCCCCTATATTCACTATTCTTTACACCTGTATAGAGAGAGCGCTCTGTCGACACAGTGTTTGGACAGCCTTTTAGTTGGCTCTATGTGGGTTAGTAGAGGCGGTTTTCCAACAGCCATTGTCTGATGATGTATGGGCTGCTGTTTGGGCTCAGTCCACCTTTCACACTGTGCTTTATTCAGCCTTGTGATGTGGTGCTGTGAACTTAGCCAGATATTCACTGTGGACGTCTGATGTTACAATGGCAGTGTCAAAGAAGAGTGTGCACATGGAGCCATTTTGGAGCTTGGTGCTGGATAATACTGTTATGTATTTTTATTTATTTTTTTTTTTTTTACAACTTTTAAATCAATAGTTTACTTTTTTGTTGATCCCTATTCAAAGTCTGTCATTACAGCAAACATTGTGGTGTTAGAAATATTATAGCAAAGGGTCAGAAGCTTGAAAACAGAGTGCAGAGGAATAGTTTCTATTTATGCATCATAATATAACAGCTTTTATTTGCCCTGATGCATCCAACCTCATTCATTCCATCCTCCAATCCTGTGACAGTGTATTTATCCGCCAAGGTCTTGCGGGCTACCTGTATTTTCTTCTTACTTTTCTGTGTACAGGACGTTCCTGGCCACAATGCGCAAGTGTGGTCGGGACTTAGAAAGGTAGCAATCAGATGTCAGACCGTAAGCAGCACACATCCAAGAGGCAGCTGCAGACACAGAGCAGAAAAAAACACAAATATAGCCACGTGAAACGCCAAGGGGACAAAACGAGAGTGAATCTGGATCGTGCAGTGCTTAAATTGGACATTTCAGCTTTTAAATTAACCTCTATCTGCACTCCTTAGCATGCTGTGGAGGAGCGATTCAGTCCCCTGGCACTGACCAGCATTTAACATAATATGGAAACCCAGATGCACTTATTGGCTTGTACTGTCAATGTGAGGAAGACACAGCATTGATTTATTCAAAGCAGTCGATCAACATTAGTATTTCTGAGCAACTTTTATTAGAAACCTTATTAAATTCTGGATTTATTTTCATGCAGGAAAACTCTTAGTAGTCAGTCATGTGTTTGGATACACACAGTATTTTAAATAATCTTAGTTAAAACCAAAATCTGAAGAACAAGTTAATGTTCTTGTCTATATCCCAATCACAAATATGATTTATTTTACATATTAACTGCTGCTATAGGCTGCCATGCCTGTGTGCTTTCGATAGCCGTGGCTGGAAGCATTATGTTTTTGGTACGTTTCCATACTTCCATCCCTCCAATTCTTGCAAACGCAAACGCCTTGAGGGAATTTCTTCAGCTGTGGCACAGACATTCACTTGGACTCAACAATGAACTGATTAGATTTTGGTGATCAAAGGTCAAGGTCACTGTGACCTTGCATCCGTTTCATTCTCATGAACAGGATATCTCAGGGATTTTTTTTAAAATTTCACACTAATGTTCACTTGGAGCCAACAATGAACTGAATAGTGGTCAAAGGTCAAGGTCACTGTGACCTTACAAAACATGTTGTTTTGCCATAACTCAAGGGTTTATATGCCGAGGTCAGCTTCACTGTGACATCACAATGTTCAAAAACACTTCACTGGCCAGTATTCATTGATTGTATACATTGTCTGTGCTGCCGGGGGAAGATGTGTGTGTGAAGCATCCATGTATTTAAAGACACGGATGCTAAGAGTTGGTGCAACTTGACTGGTGCTCAGAGGCATACAACCGACAGTAACTCTAGTTTAACAGCAAAACTAAAAAGGTGCACATGCTTGAGTACCACAACAAATACCTTTTATTCCATATGTCTCATTTGGGTTTTCACTGACTATGTAGAAGGATGTATGATATTTTCATGGGCCTAATCACAAGTATTTCGGTATGCCGAATGGAGGATTTTGCAGCTAAAGTAGCCAAAATTTCTGATGTCTAACCAGCCATACATATGCTCCTTTTGATGTACATTGGGTACTCTTTGTAGATATTGGAATATAAATTTAATTCACCATGTGCCTGCATTACAGTCTCAGCCAATTTCACTGCATGCCCTTCACGCTCCTCCTGATTGGACATTTGTCCCATGCTCGATTCCATTTGATTAAGCCGAGCCCAAATGGCTCCTGGCTACAGGGAGCAAAGGGAGAGAAGGTCGGCCGTGGAGGTTTTATTCTGGGAGACCTCTCGACTCAAATCAGTTGTCACAATCTGCATGACTCCCCAGGACAATTGAGCAGAAGGTCATGTGTTCTATTTATTTATTTCCAGGATTATCCGTTAATCTTAGACACACATGCAATATACTGACGGTTTTTATTCATTTCAGGTCAATATTTTTAACATACTGTAGAGTGCAAAATAAAAGCCAGGTTAAATTTTTCCTCATCCCAACTGAGGGATTTTATCCAGTCACATGCTCAGCGTTGTCTCCCCACATCGCCAGCCTCTTGGCTCTCCTGGTCCACACTGAGCCGAGCAAGCCATCAAACAAGATGCCAAACCATCGCTATCTGATAGCAGGGACACTGACCTTCTCTTCCTCATATCTGATGGTGGTTTTTATCTGCCAGACAAATGTCAGAAATACCATTCCCCAAGCACAATCACTTTGGCACCACAGCCAACTTTTCCTCTGCGCCTCCCTGCCTCCACTCCCTTCCCCCTGGACTGTGAGCGGCGGAGCTACAAGCGAGACATTTGCAGTACCGCAGCTATCAGTCAAACCTCGGTATAGGAGAGAACTCACAGCATGCCTGAATCCTAAGGGTGAGAGTATGATAGGAATAGGATGTGGGACAGAAACTTTAGTAGAATTTCATATAACAGAAAGAGCTCATTTAAATTAAACTGATACTGTATATTGTAAAGCATTTGACAAGGTATTATCACTATTGAACTGGCTTTTTTGAGGAAAAGCAGATGTATTAATTTGTCAGGTCATGTGTAGCTGCACAAGAATTAGTGATAAACTTATTTCTTGTTTTATCTCCTTAAAAGAATACTCCGACGATTTGGGAGTTATGCCCTTTCTCTGTCATTTTCATATTGAGACAACATGATCGATATCTTTTTTGTGTCTGTACGTCCAGTGGCTGGGTCTTAGCGGTTAGCATTGCGCTTATAGGGGGTCAGTACGTCCTGCACTGTGATCTGCGGAGGGATACACCAGTGAGCAGGCACAGGCACAGACGTAGCCTGTAATATCCGGACTATAGTAGCTGCAATGGACGACTTTGAATTCGATTTTGAAGAGTTTCTGATGCTTTGCTGTATAATGCACATTTACAGTGCCTTTTCATCTAGCCTGTAGGTTTGCCTTGAATGTTTTTGCAAGTTGCAAAAATACATTTTCGAGGTATGATCGTCCGTGTCGTCTCTTTGTTTGCTTTTACCGAGTGACCTAGCGTACCTGCCCCAGAGCCAGCTGCAGCTGTTGCTCAATGGTGTATCCCTCCGCGCAGGACGTAAACACACTATACTTCCATGTGTCAAACTTCTTCTAAAACGACTAAAAATGACTCGTTTTTTTAATTAATGTTTAAACATGCTTGTTTTGAAGGCACATGCAGAAATACCAGCTTCAGGGTTTCTGTAACGTTTATTTGTTCACTTTTACCGAGTAGGGTACTGACCCCCTACAAGCGCAATGCCAACCGCTGAGACCCAGCCACTGGACGTACAGACATAAAAAAGATCATCGATCATGTTGTCTCAATATGAAAATGATAGAGAAAGGACATAACTCCCAAATTGTCGGAGTATTCCTTTAAACTTATTTCAGTATGTAGTGCATCTTTTTAGTAGTTTTTGCGACTGTGCAGACTGTAGGCATAGCAAGCACGCCACATGGGCATGCTCCAGTCTCTTTCTCCAAAGTACAGTCCAGTCCAAAACACTGCTGTCAAGACAGCTGCAGATGCCTCACCACGGAGAAGTTAGTTTTAAGTTGAACATTCAACAAACATTCACTCCAGTCCCAGCAGTATCTTCTTAGGTTCACTTCCAAACGTTGGCAGTAGGAGGAAAGAATGCTCACCTTCCAGCCCTCACGTTTACTGTCATGGGCTGAAGCAGATTCTCACTTGTACTCTGAATAGAACCATATGAGTGCAGCTGTCCGTTGACGTTCAAAAGTATGTCCGAGCCTTAAAGAGTGACAAAGTCCATGTAGAGAGTAAGCACCCAGGAACATTGCCAGGCTTTAAAGCCCATCTGGCATAGTGGCCAAACTATGGAATTACACTTTCCAGGTCCATCATGTGATGCCATTGGGCCTAAAAAGTCTTGTACCCATTGATGTCCACTGTGAAAGAGATGTCTGTAGATCAGTGGATATGTGTTTTTGAGCATAGCAAACCCCATTTGATTGATTCAGTTCGATAACATGTCGAAAGTCTAGAGGAGCCCCACGATAAAAACCATCCCAACTCAATTAGGCAGCGAGCTAAATTGGAAGTTAGCTTGCTCAGCTTGCAGAAGTCCCTGTTGTGTTTGCTCTGTGGGCCCCACAATTTGGAAGATCAGGGTAATTTCATACCAGAAAGGTTGGAACTTTCTCTTTACTTGAGCACCTTTCCTAGAAATAAATGGGGCCCCACCTTCAGTGCTGTATCCAGTTTTCTTGATACACCCATTGGTTGGAGGTGGTCGGGGTGGTGGCCAGTTCACCATTATCAACTTAAAAGGTGACGATATGACATTGTTGTATTCAGGACTTGTTTCTGCTGCCCCAAAGTGGCCCAAAAAAATCAGCAACAGAACAACGTAGACCAATGTGGAACAGCTGTGATTGATATACATTTTTTCAACAATATGGCCCACAGTGCAACAGCCCATTCCAGCATCAGCACTGCTAGTAAGAGACGGTGTGTATTTGATATGCATAGCAGTATGGCTGCTCATACATTACACCCAGAGGGCCTGGGGACCAATGAATAAGGTCATGACGGAGTTAGGAGAGAATACAATGGAGACAAATTGTTTATGCTTGTTATGAAATCAGGTTGGTAGCATAACGATGAGTGGAGGATGTCGTGGAATGGAAAATGAGCTCCCTGAAGGCATCAACTAGGAATTGACTGAGTAATGTGTTTGCGCACAAGAAGTGCTACTGTCAGTTTGACACACACAACTCAAGGGGAGGCTTGGAGGAATGCTCAGGCTTCTCGGAAAATACGTTCTTCGGGTAATGTAGGATTTTGGGATGAGATGCCAATTGCCATTGCTTTGTGTATATTCTGAACAGTAGATTAAAGAGAGGACATTGTGAGATCCTTCAAAGGGTTCCAGAAAGTCTTCATTGTTCTTGACTGTAAATCATTTCAGTTACAATACAGAATAATACAATCATTTATTTGTGTGCCTCTCTACATTAGCGCCAGCTGTAATTTGTTTCTCTCGTGTATTACCATTACATTAAGTCACACAGCTAAGCATCCATTTTTCTGAAAATTAAAACCCGCAGATCTTTTTCTCACCATCTGGCTGAAAACATATTGTGCTTGCTGCAATGAAAACTATTTGATACTCTGCTTCCCAAATTGTGACTTAATGTCTTAATCCAAAAAAGGATGTAAGGATGTAAGTGACACATGTCCTTGCTCAATTTGTACAGTGTGAACCAAGTTTTACTATCAGTTATTTATTTTTCTAAACTGATGTTACCTTCCATTATTCTCATCAAACACAATGTTTTGTTTCCCCTGTGTCTCACAAAAGTCTTTGAATATCCTGGAAAACAGTTGGAGGTGATGTTAAAGGAACTTTCGGATGCTTCAAAGATTGCCGGGTGTTTTTTTCTCAGGAAAACAGATGCGTAGCCCTGTGACTTGAATGTAATGGTAAAACAAAAGCACAAGCTACATCTGTACTACAGTGTTAAAAACAAAATAAGGGAATAAAACCACGTTGCTATGTCGAGGTCTATAGGGTCCAATAGATGTCCACTTCTGACATGAAACATTTTAGAACTGTGGGTTTTGCTGTAGCGTGGTAAATAGGACCCAATCACAGGACACTGACACAGAGGATGGTGAGATTAACAAGTCTACTGCAAAGTTACTTTAGAAGAATACTGGTTGGAGACGGATGATGACTGGTGGTAGTCAAGGAAAATAAAGCTTGGGGCATGAGCATAGCAACCACAGTAGTTGAAACAACAATCTGCCCACGAGTGAGAGAAGAGCCAGGGTTGATTGATAGTTGACTTTACACTGTAAATAAAGTTGTACTGAAGGAGACTGAGACACTATTTCTTTGTATTTATAAGGATTACATATTGGACAATGCAGAGATACGACTTGTCTATCTTTATTTTGTGTTTGTACGTTTGCGCTTGTATGTGTGGATACAAGTTTGCAGACAGGTACAAGTATGTGTTTTTCCCAGCGTGGCAGAACTAAATTATCCACAGAGGTGTATGTTCCTCCCTGAGAAATTGTGTACTACAAGACAAGAGAGAAAAGGGCGGCAGGGTGGGTTGAAGCAGGGACAGAGACAAACCACAAGCAGAGAGAGAGAGAGAGAGAGAGAGAGAGAGAGAGAGAGAGGTGGATGGATTATAATTGAGGCAGGACTTGGTTGTTTCAGCATGGCAGACAAGTGCCACACTCTTAGACAGAGGCTAAGTAGGAGCAAGTTGGCCCGCAGTCAGATTTTGGGAGCCGGGGTGCTTAATCATCCCGGGCTCAGTGCTAGAGTTGACAGGTGAGTTATGAGCGGGCGCTACAGGTAGGAGCCCCAGTCTTCCCACTGCTCACTATGACCTTCGCTCTGGCCATAAATAATGCAAGGACCATAAAATACTGATTTAGGATAACTGGGCCGTCCTTATCTCGGTCTAGGTTAATCTTGGCTTGGTGTGGACAGGGAAGGTAGCACTTAGTAGTCGTAAGACTACTGGGTGCTGACGTACGGCACATATGCTATATATGAAATGAAGGTTATGATATTGTAACCCTAGTTCTATTAACAAAGGTTACAATTATAACCCTAGTTCTATTAGCACAGACAGAGCCCTCCGCTGGACTTTCTGGGTAATACTATCGTCCAATCAAGAGCATGCATTGGCCCACTAAAAAAAGCATAAACGTAGCCATCTAGTTAGGATGTGTGTACCTGCATATGTGCGGACCCCACATTGTATAAAGCAGCACACACCTCTGTCTGCTTGGTGGAGCCCAATGAATGAATGCCCTGTTGTGACATAATATTGACCCAGCTTCACTGATCATGACCAGCTTACGGTTACTTGCCACAGCCCGCATACTTCCTCATAACTTAGGCCACCACTACAGATAAGTAGGGAGCCCCAGTAAACCCAGGGTGTATGCAACCAGACTAGATGTAGCCATGACTTACCTTGCAGGGGTTTAAAGACAAGCAATAGACCCCTTGCAAACTGCATTTCGCGGGTCATCAAGGAGCACAGGATCATGTAGGTTTATCATGCACATAGGGGAGTCGGGTGCACCGACATCCACCCAACTATTTTCCCTGGTACTGGTAAGGAGTCTAACATAACCAAGGGGTAGGGCATAGACCACAACACTGCTGAACATATGTCCTCAGCACTCAGACCACCCAAGAAGGCCGTCAACACTGCATATGTAGTGTGTGAAGACCACAGAAGGAGGTTCTCCCTGCTTGTCTCTATGCTTGGGAGATGCACCCACAAAGCCATCTGCCAAGGCGTTTTTGGATAGAACCTTACCAGCCATGCCATCCCAGAAGCACACAAACAGCTGTTCACTGTCTCTAATGGGGGTCCTCACACATTCAGATTGGCACATCCTGATTGTGGGGCTATGTTTATGCATATTTCAATGGGCGAATGTGTGCTTGCCGTCCAGTAGAGGGTGGGATTCCAATCTCAGTATCTAGCTCAGTATCAACACAACTTTTCCTACCTCTCAGACTTTTCTTAGTCTTTTGCCAGTTTGAAACAGGGCCTGTTTTGGTCTCAGCTACTGTTTGATGTTGACCAGACCTTTTCCTGCCTGTCGTAAGCCATTGCACCATCCGTTTGCTACATCTGTCTCCAAACTGACGCTGCACATCCAATCATGCCAAGCTGCATTAAACGCAGCGTCGGCGTTCTCTCAGGAAAGATTTCGGTTGTTTTTACGTCTGGCCTTCACATCCTGACGTCGGCTCAGTTGACATTAGGATCCAATCCCAGGTAAACGGTGACGCAAGTGGCAGCAAGATGCATCAGTGATATCCCTCATATGCTTGTTGATGTGATTCTCTTTAGCTTTTGCTACACACTGGTACAAAATCATCCTTCCCTCTAGAGAAACAAGACAAGCTGTAGAAAACATAAGGCATATCTAACAGTTAGATGGATCCGGTCACTTATATGGGGTAAGAAATTAAAGGAAAGAATGGAGAAAAAGATCTGAGAAACATACATTCAAACGCCATTCTCTACCATAATGATCAAGCTCTAAAAAAGGGAATATTTTTTGAGAGAATGGTGTTTTCTATTTGTTTTCCATCTGTACATGTGCTTGACTACACCATGTACCGACAGCAGTGTCAAAGGTTGTATTGAAAATAGGAATCTAAGTGCTGTAAGATTCTGTTTCTACCCAGACCACTTAACTTGCACTCCACTCAATACAATATTCACCCATCGTATACAGAAGTCAGTTCAGCCTCCTTTCTTTCATTGTGACTTAATTTACCTAGCTTTGAAAATTTAGCTTTCAGTTACATGCTGAATTACAAAGCTGTTGTAGACAAACACAAATATATACACATCCAGTTTGCTCCAAGGAGACACAATAATAATTTGGCAGAGGTTAGCAGTATCTCTACTGAGCCTGATGCCCAACATTTTTAAAAAGCTGCAGTGACGGAGGATGTGCCTGGTTGGGTAGAGAAACCATTTAAGCCGATGGTACATTTGGGATGCCACCGTATTTATGACGGGTTTTCTCTTGGTTTTAAGCAATTGCTTGCCTCTTGTAGACATCACATTTAGTTTATATTTTACTTCCCAATGGTTGGTTGGAGACAGTGAGAGTCAAAGCCACTCAGAACTTCATTTTTGTAACCTTTCATCTATTGATCTGATGTGACCAGCTCTGATCGGATCAACTGATCGATCATCTACCCCAGGACTCAGAACTTAAGAGTTCTTCCACAAGGACACACAGGCAAGATAAGGGAAAAGATGAAGTCTTTCTTTCTACCAAACTACACCTGCTAATTGTATTACCGTGCAGAAGGAAGCCTGTATCTCCTCATGGATAAGAGATTAATGCTCATGACAGTGTGAGATGTAAACATTACCACGTGAGGATGGTGGGTGTAGTTTGGTAGAACAACAATAGTACTGTATATACTAAAGTAGTAGTAGAGATCACTTGGCAACTCACACCAAAACACTCTAGACTGATAAGTAACACGACAGGTAAGAAGAAAAATATGTATTTTTGATTTTGGGTGGTTTATTTCACTGCTCTCGAATGACCTTATACCGAGGTAACCTTTCACACTTTGCCCTGAGACAGTTCTCCGAGATCATTATTGTTAGTTGAAAGTAAGGTCTAATGAGTAATCAGCAATTATTTCATCATCCGATCTTGTATTAGAGATGAGTTAGTTTAATTAAGAGATTCATTAAGTGAGTTCATTAATTTCCCCACAGGTGCCATGGATTCTCCGGAGACTTTCAAATCAATTCCGCTGCCTATTATTTAATATCGAAGCGAACAGTTGCTGAGTTAAAGGGCAGGTTCCATCTGGTTTCATCCTCTGGTGAGGTAGACTCATTGAATTGACAGTCAATAGAATAAAATATAAATATAGTGGATGGTTTTGAGTAGGAGAAATCTAACCTTGGAAATGGCTTCATACATAAATCTTTAAATCAACGTGTGAATGTAACCACTGCCTAATCCCACCAGTATCTTGCAGCAAGAAGAGACTGCAGTGTTTTTCCACAGTATACCAATCATAATCCTTCCAGCAGGCTGCTTAACTCCTAACTGACCATTGCACATAATTTCACTGCATTTGTCGCATATTGCAGCTCGAGTCCTCTGTCTGCCCTCCAGCTGTATACAGTAGCTGTCAGCCTGACACTTCTCTGGGTTGATGTATGCAGGATGCTATCTATCATTGCCACGACATTGCATAGCCCCTTCAGTTTGACACATTTGACAGACACAGTCGCCCATTAATGCCATGGTATCATCTGGGTTGTTATCACTGTATCTGCAGTATGCAGAGGGTTCCACGAGCGTTGAAGGCTGAGTGCGTAGCATGCAGTTAAGTCTCTGGAGTGTGTAGCAGTAGGATCATTTTCCTGCTTAGTTCTTTGGATAGGCTTCATGAATATTATACCTGCTGAGTGAATAGTCAAGAGATCACCTGGCTCTTCAGGCTCAAAAGGCACCGTGATGGATGCGAAATGTTGGAAAGACATCGTAGGACAAAGTGTTGGCCCACACCATCGATCACTCATGCGGAGCAGATGACACAATTCCCTCTCTCTCTCTTCCAGCGGGCGAGTTTATCAGCGCTGCCCAGAATATTTAACAGGGAAGAGAGCGCACCCGTGGGATCTCATTTGCACAGGTGTCCATCTGGTAGAAGTTGTCTGGGATAATCTCCACATCATGTCACATTTGCATCCGGGCTTCACGAAAATGGCACACTCACTGTAAGCGGAGCGCACAGCACCGGCCAGTTCGAAGGGCGAGGGATTGTTTGCCGACACTGTAGCTAAGACCAGTGTGTGTTGTACTAATCCACGAGGCAGCTAATGCTGCACAATTATGTAAGGATTTAACATGTTTGTAATTGTTTGTTGGTTCAGCTCAATTTGTGTAACCAGCTTTAGTTGGAAAATTAGCAATGAGATTTTCCTAAACACTGCCAATTTGTTTGGTCTTTTAACCAGGAGGGATTTGCTGCAGTCAGGCTGGAGTACTTGTCAATCGTGACAGTCTTATTAGCCACTTTGAGCAAAGAAAAGGTGCTCTTATTGAATTCATTGATCATCATGGACCTTTGCTTCTATTCCCCTCCTTCAAATAGCACAACTTTCACAATGAATCAATGTGTCCATTGATTCCCGTGTTCTGTTAAGAATTACTCAAGCAGCAGATCCAATCTCAAAATCGCTGTCCCATTAATGACCCAAACAGGATAGCTGTAAATGCTTAGCGGCTGTATCTTTGCCTCTCATGTGGCTGTGAAGCATCGCTCTCCTGGGCACGAGGAGATCTGATCGGGATCCCTACGAGGTTCTGTGTGTACACATGAGAACACTCAGCCCAGATTGGTTTAGTATTTAAAGACAAGCGCTCCCACTTGAGGGGCAACACAAATCACCGAAGGTACACTGCAATGCCAAGCAGTAAAATGAAATGTTTATTCCACCGTGGATGAATACTCACCAGTATCTGTGAGCCCAGGCAAGCATGTAGTCTTCAAACATTACAAGTAATCTCGCATTTTACGCCCTCTCTCCCTTGCGTTATAAATTTTCTTCTTTATGTATATGACCTGAGCAGTTACAGTACATCAGTTGTAGCAAGTAATTTTCTGCTAGCTCGCACTGTATCTGCTTAACACGTGAAAACAAAAGGCTCAATCAATCTTCAAGTGCTGTTGACATTCAAAGCTGTCGCTCCATATTACCACCCGTGTCCCTGCCCCGATACACACACACACACACACACACACACACACACACACACACTGGCAGAGTTCCATTAATAGTTTAGGGAGGTAGGCTCATCATGCATTACTCATATTCATACTTGAATGGATGGGAAAACATTTTAAGAATCTCTAATTGTCCAGATTAAGGGTCATATTGGTGATGATGATTCAACATCCAGCATAAAAGGAGTTTTCACTTTAAAAAAAAAAAAAAAGGCAAATTGTGATTAATTGCGTACCACAGGAAGGTTTCTTTCCCTCTCCCTCTGCTTCATTTAGTGATTCACATGGAATCTAATGAATGAGCCTTGTGGAGATTGTGATAGTGCAGACTCTGAGTTTATGTGAAGCCAGAGATGGACTGCTGGCAGCTTTTGTTTGCTGCATCTGGCAGGACTTCAATATGATACAAACTCATTTCTCTCCCCGCCTGATTCATTAACTTTGTATTTTTGCAGGAACTCCACATACTGCATGAAGGTGTCCATGTCTCTCACAGTGGCGGAGAATGACACAGACCTCTGCTACAACTCCAAAATGAGGTTCTTTGAGAAGGCAGAACTAAGCAAAAGCAAAAACATCACCTGCCCGGGCATTGAGGATTATCTACAGCCTGGAGTGGAGCCTGAGATTGTGTGGTACAAGGTAAAATGCACCCTTTTTATTTGCTGTTTGCACGGATAATCCCCACTGATTTCATTTCCTTTTAAATGCAGAGCTGCAAGATGTCGTCTAAACAAAGGGTTGTGTTCATCACCTGAAACCCATCATGCACATTATTAGAAATCGAGCCTTTCATTTCAGATTTAAAAGCTACTTCACAGGAAGTTCTTTTATTTGTCTGAAGAATAACCTAGTTCAGGTCAGCTATATCCAGATCTAATTAGCTTCAAATACCATCTCCGACATCCATCTCTGACTTTCAAAACTAAAAGACAAAAATAAGTCTATTCAGAATATACATACACATCTTGTTCTCTCTGATTTGAATGTTCTTTTCCGCAAGGTGAGTTATGACGCCCACAGTGTTACTGACCCAGTCAGACCTCCCTTGTCCAGCAGGCCACTTTGACAGAGCTGTTAGGCGAAGCTTGAGGGCCTATTCATCAAACGTTAAAGTGTGCTGGATGAGGTGGCCACAAGGCTTCTCCAGTTACCCACTGAATCAAATTAAAATAGCAGATAATGACTGTGGGCTCCACAGTTGGAAACGAAACCCACAGTGCCCCAGTTTCCTTTGCCTGAGGCGTTTTGTGGCCCAAAATCTGTCTTGACTCACTTAATACAGAATACTGTAATGGGCAACAGTGGTGTCCATTAGCAACATGATCAGAGGAGTCGGAAACTGTTATTTTAGAAAGTTATTGAGCAGCAGTAACTTTCTGTTTACTTACTGTAGTTGATTGCTTATGATTGAGTTGCAGTAAAGATGTTTCCTAGCAACTGTTTTAATCATTAGTTAAAGGAATACTTGCAGCACTGTGTAAATCCTAAATAAAAACAGAATGCAATCATTTGTAAATCAGTTTTGACCTATATTCAATTGCATACAGAGACAAGATATTAAATATTCAAAGTGATAATCTTTACTGTATTTTGTAAATTAGACACTTGTTCTAAATGTGATGCCTGCAGCACATGTTGGGGCAGGGACTATAAAAGACTGGGGACTAAATATAAAGGAGCATTCTCAAAAGGATCAGTGTTTCATTAGCAAGGACGGAGCAAGGTTTACTACTTTGTAAAAATCTCAGTGGGTCCAGCAGTGTAAGACCAAAGTTTCTCCATGCACAGTTGCAAAGAACTAAAGGATTTCGACATCTACAATCCATAATATCATTAAAAGATTCAGAGGATCTGGATGAATATCTGCACATTAGGGACAAAATAGAAAACCAACACTGAATGCCTGTGACCTTCGACGCCTCAGGCTGCACTACTTTTAAAACCAAGATGATTGGTTAAAGGATTTTACTACATGGGCTTGGGAACGCTTTGGAAGCTATTTCGTCGCTGCACCTACCAATGCAAGCTCAGACTCTGCCATGCAAAGTGAAAGCCATGTATCGACAACATCCAGAATCGCCGCTGACCCGTCTGGACCCGAGCTCATCTGAGATGGACTGTCACAAAGTGGGAAAGTGTGCTGTGGTCTGACAAGTCCAGCTATCAAGTTGTTCTTGGATCCTCCGGGCTAAAGAAGAAAAGGACCATCCAGATTGTTACCAACTCAAAGTTCAAACCCAGCATCTGTGATGGTATGGAGGTGTGTTGGTGCCGATGGTATGAGTAAGCGAAGGCTCTATGAATGCTGAAAGATACACTCAGGGTTTGGCGCAACATATGCTGCCATCCAGACGACGTTTTTTTCAAGGACGTCCCTGCCTATTCCAGACTGGCCTGCCGACAGTCCAGATCTGTCTGCCAATAGAGAACCTGAACCGTTGAGCAACTGAAGCCGTATATCAAGCAAGAATAGGAAAGTATTTCACTTTCAAAACCTCAACCATTAGTGTCCTCAGTTCCCAAATGCTAACTGAGTGTTGTTAAAAGAAAAGGGATGTAACACAGTGGTAAACATGCTCCTAACTGAACTTTTCTTTTGGAATATGTGGCATGCATCAAATCAGTAGGAGTGTATATTTGCAAAAAAAAAACAGTTCAACCATTATATATCTTGACTGTATTCAGTTGAATATAGGTCAAGAAGGATTTACAAATTGTTGCAGTCTCTTTTTATTTACATTTTACACATTGTCTCAGCATTTTTTTTTTTTTTTTTTTTTTTGAATTTGGGTTGTATATCGATTACTCACCCCATGTCACCTTGAAGTTGTTGTTCTCATGTCTCCAGGATGAATGAAGAATCCAAAAATGGAGAAAACGTACATCCATTCAGTCCCAAAAATCACTGTCCAAAACTATTGGGCAATAGGGGTGCACCAAACTAATGTCTTAAATCTGGCACAATTAAAACAAGAAAATAAATGTGCACTGACATGAGGCTTCTCTACCATGGATGTGTGGAAAGTGGTAGTTCTTCATGACAGCATGTTTAGTAACAAAGGGCTCTCCATGGACTTAGCCTGTTTCCACTCAGTATGCTTAAGCCGAGACAAAATATTAAGTCTCATGTGAAGTCAAAGCGCATTTCCTGCTGATTTCAAACATTAGTTACACTTGAAAGCCAACAGTGACACATTGTGTTTATTCTACTCTAACATTCTGTCTCCCCACGGTCTTTCCCTGTGTTTTAAATGAAGGAGTGCAGGCCAAAGCAGTGGAGACAAACCATAGAGAGGAGGAGGGACACTCTGTCCATCAAGGAAGTACGGGAAGATGACATTGGGAATTACACCTGCGAATTACAGTTTGGGAACTTTGTGGTGCGGAGGACAACTGAGCTATCCGTCACAGGTAAAGAAACATTTCTCCAACGCTGCAAATCCTTTGATTGCAGAGTCATCTCTGCTTACCTTTGTTGAGATGTTTAAACACTGGCATTTACTGAGAGAGACACAGTACAGTACAGAGAGCCTGCTGCAGTGCTTGCAACAGCAAAAAGAAAGTAACTGCACACTGAAAGCCTCAATGCAAATATATATTTATATTCAGTGGATTTCAAAGCAAAAGAAAATCCTCATTTTGTGCACCGTGTCTGGTGATTGTTTTCTACAGATTGTGTTTTTTTACACTCTGATCTGGCAAAAAAAGTGGCTTCAGGTTGTTAAAAAATTAAGCTTTTTAAAGCTGATCCCTGCACCTTTTGCCAGAGTGTCGCAGTCAATAGCCTCACTGTCTGTGTGACTTCTGGGCTGCTTTAATTGCTAAGTAGTGGAATTCAACCAGAGCCACCTCAGCACTTTTTCTCAAGGCTGTTGAAATATTTAAGCCTGAACCTAAAGTGGGTGACAGATTGCTCGCCACTGACACTGGGGTTGACACTGCATGCACTGTGGATAGGGACACCCAAAACCCACAACTTAATTGTACACACCTATCCTGATCGGATTGAGATTAGTTAAGAGTGATGTCCAAATGCGACTTGAAAGATCCCGTATTATGTAGAATTTAGAGGGATATATTGGCAGAAATCCAATATGACACGACAAGAGCGTCGGAAATACACTGATTTTGACTGATTGACTGAAACATCCTCTACCAAGCTTTAAACATCTCTAGGAGCTCACATTCTCTTGAGTAAAAGTATTGTTGTTGTTTGGACAATTCCATACGACAGCGGCTTCTCTCTGTGACTCATTTTGCTGAGCTCATTTTTCCTGTGGTGGCTTATGTCTGCAAGAATCCCAACAAACGCAGGATGACGCAGACCGAAATAAAACAAGTAGAAGTGAAGAGGGTTTGGATGGATGGAGGGACCGCTGCATTTCAGTGCCGCCGCCATCGCACATTGTGGGTGTGAGGGTCAGACAAAGTGTTTGCTGTTAACTGCTACTTGATTACACTTTATAGTCCCTTTAAAGAGACAAAGACAGACTCCAGCGAGGGGCGAGCGAAATCATAAATCATTTTCTCACCAGCCTCCAAATGTCATCCTGGGGGAATGGTCTTAATTTCTCCATCTACTTTGGAGACATTCAGCATTTCAAAACAGGTGGTGAAAGATGATTGATGATTGGGCCGTGGCATTTATGATTTCTTTTTTTAAGGAAAAAATATATGCTTCCACCTGTGTCTGTCTTGGTTTACTCCCACATTCAATCTGCGTGACGGTGTGAACATGTCTCCTTTTAGCCTTTTGACAGAGCGGCAACCTGTCCAGGATGTACCCTGCCTCTTCCACCCTCACAACCCCTTGTGTGGATGAATATACATTAGGTTAATTTGATGTGTGAAATAAATGGAAGTGATTGTTCTTGATTTTATTTAAATTCCAAGCACTTAAAAATAATGTCAAAGGGGCCCTTGGGTCTAATTCCATAGCAGTAGGTTACAGTGTGCTGCATTGTTATTCATATACTTGAATGTACCTTTTAGGATGCAAATAAACACCTTCACCCAAAGTTGACTTTTACTGTAAGGTCACAAGATGCAGTTTTGCCTGGAGGAAACAAAGTGTACCGTGTAATACAAAGTGTTATAGAAGTTCCCATTGTTCTGTCTGAACTTGGAGTGCTTTTTATCTTTGGAGAGCAATGCCAGCGTTCACTCTGCTTTTGGCTTGGATGCTTTCCTTTTAGGCAGAATTGTTTTCCTCTGAGTTTTGGATTTATTTATTTATTTTCTGTCTTTGATTGAAGAAGTTTTGAGTTTCTGTACGTGGTGTTTTCTTTTGTGCAGCCATGGTGGCTGTACTGATCATGCTAACTACCTGGTTCTTTTGATCTACCTTCTATTTCTGTCTGCTGTTCCTGCTTCGGTGCACATGAAACACATTGCGTCCTATAAGGATAAGGATTTTGTTCTTGTAAAGAACTCCTGTGCATGGTGTTTAGACCTGTAAATGTAGAAGCTTTCATGAACTGGGTTGAACCACCCTTCAGCCCTGAACACCTTAAACTTCCATGCACTCGTCATCAACAATTAACAGTCCCTGTCAGTGTGTATAATTTCCCTCTGTAAAAGATACAGATTTTTATCAATCCACTGACTTTATTTTGAGTCAGTGTCCTCCACGAGTTTAATACTCATTTCTTGTGTGTGCAAAACACTCAAGTTGGTCTAATTTTCACAATTAATCATGATAACAAGCATTCTAGGGTTCAGTTGCTTAGGAAATTGTCAGCCATTTATCCCCATTATATACCCATCTAGGCCAGTGTGAAGAAGTATGAAATTGGAAAGAGTCACAACACAGAATCATAATAGAGCTAAAAAGGACAAAAAAATAAATGTTCTAAGAAGTGAGACATTAGTCCTTTTTGTGGGAACTGAACAACCCTTAACCAGGGGCTTCACATTAGATAAACTTTTAAGAAACTTGTGAGCCTTATCCTTGTTTTTGAGCTAAATTCAGTGGAAATCCAAGTTTATGTTTGCAGTTAAAAACACAGAAGCTATGATAAACTATGAGATTTATGGGGGCAAACAACAATGTAAAACGTAGGGCTAATCTTTCAGACATTCCCCTGCACTGCAGTGTGTTGTATTCCCATTTTTGCCAAACACAGAACTCTCTCAATTATTCTCTGTTGTTTCTTACAAAAGTATTGATCGTCCCAGTCAATACAGAGGCATGTGACGGCACATTTGTTTGACAAATCACGATCCAAAGCACTGCTATTAACTATTGAAGTACCTGGAACCTGTATTTAGTGTCACCCCCTGATGGGGCTGGGCCAAATGGAGACAATCAGTTATCACAATATTTAACTAAATACCTCCATATCAATATTGCGACAGTATTTTAGTGTCAACTATTGGTGCTTTCACAAAAAATTTATATGAAAATGAAATCAGCCCAACTCTGCTCATATCATAATATCAATATAGTATGAATATATAAAACAGAGGTAGCACCTGATGGCTACACGTTACATGTCATGACATTCTTCCGGTGGAAAATGGCTTCGACTATCCACATAGAGATCTGTTGGTTGGGACCTGACCTTTCCATCTATGTTTTTTTTAATCTTGAATACATATACATGAACCTTTATGTAAAATTATTATCAACCTCCCACAGATAATTCCAGTACACCATCAAAACCTCTGTCACTCCCTCTGTCAGGCCCTCTCACAGCAGTGCAACAGGACAAAAGGTCAGATTCCATGTGATTATAATGAGCACCACTAAAATCATAATGAGCTTCCTCGCTGCGTAATTGGAAGTGGCATTCATTTTTAAATAAATTTTGTGGTTTTATGACTTCTTTGTAAGGTGTGCCGTTTGATGTCTTAGATTAAACACGGCAGAATAAAGGAGCGGTGATGAAATAGATATACAGGGGAGCAGCAACTTTGGTGTGTAAAATAGACTGTCAGCGTGGCTAATGAGCTGGGACTGATGCTCTTAACCTGCTTTTCTTATTTTGAACCAGCACGCAATGAGGTGTGTTTGGTTGAGGAAGGGAACGGCCTGAGAGGTTGAAAACAATCATAAAAAAATATCTCTCCACTTAAAATGTCCCTGCCTTCCTCCTTAAACTGGCAGATGCATTAAGCGGACATTTTCCATATCCTTAAAGTCTGAGTGTTTTGAGTAGACCAAGCCTCTTGTTTTGACAGTCTTTCAGTCCAACGCATTTGAGACAAATTTCTCTCAAGTGTCTAGTGGTTTCCTGCCGGATAGCACCATTCTATATCAGTGTCTTGCTTACTATTGAATATTATTGTACAGCGACTTGACTGGAAATGGAAGGAACTATTTTGCTTTCTCAGCTCAACCACTGCTCTGGAATGATGGGAACCTTTCCCTTGATATGTGCTTTTCTGCTCTAGATGCTGTTTTCTGCAAATGTAGGCAAAGAATAAAAGAAGCATGGAATTCTGGGGACAGATAGATGATTGTTGAGATAAATCTGTAATAAACATTTTCTTTTGTTCAGGATTCTGTTCAACTTTTTAGGGTTTAGAGTGTCAAAAGTCGTTCTTGGGTTAATACCACTTGTTAAAGAGATTTGGTGCAGAATTTAACCATTTCTGAGCACTTAAGAATTGATAATGGTCAGAAATTCCAATTCCACTTTGAGATATTAAGAACTTGATGAATCCATGCTGACATTTGGAGATTTCTTTAACTATTGCATGTTTTGGCGATTGGATAGTGAGCACTTCTGTTCTGAAAATTGCCGAATTATTGCAGATACTCTCTTATTGTATATGTACCTATGAAAGCCATCCATCCTCCGAACACCTGAGGTCCCTAGTTTGTGGATGTACAGTTTCATGAGACTGTGATCACCCTAGTAGTCACAATAGGTAATTTTGTAACATGATATCGAGTTTCAAAATTGGTCTCACTATAATGTAATGGTTACTAGGGGGACTAACATCGTCACACATGAATACAAGTGGGTTCATTGAATCCAAGAGTCTCAGTAAGTAGGCATGTCTGTAACAGGGAGACTCATGGGTACCCATAGAACCCATTTTCATTCAGATGTCTTGAGGTCAATGGCCACACCAGTTTTCCCTTGCCAATATTAAGCCTAACTTTGGAGCATTATTCAGCCCCCTTTCCAAGTAGCATGAAAAGGTTGGTACTGTTATATGCCTTAGGTTGTCTGGTTTCACAGGACACCACTACCTTCATGCTCACTTTTAAATGCAGTATTGTCAGCCACTTTTTCTGACAATCCTGTGGGTCTCATAGGGTTAATGATACTTTCTAATCGACTCTTTATTTCAGCTTGTAAACAGCTCTTTACAGCAAGATGGTGAGGTTACCTCACTTAGGCTGTGTTATCATGCTGTGTTAGCAAGCTAACAAACTGTAATTATGCAGACACACAGTATCCAAGTAAGGAAAGTCATCCTTTAGAAACACAGCCAGCTTCTCACAACCGTTAGTCCCTCCAATATGATCGAGGGAGGCTTCAGGGTAAACTTTTGTTTGTTTTCTCCTGAATATTGGAACCATTGTTTTTTGCATCCTGGCCTGGCACATTTTGGATGCCATTACCTATAATATATGCAATCCTGTCACTGTGATGAATGCTGTTGAAGCTGAAACATATTGATTTTTTATACTTCAGTCTATTGTTCTCAAGGAGCAGCTAAATGACTCTAGTTTTGCTGAGTAAAAGTAAATGTGGCATTTGTTCTGAGAGGGACACAGACAGCTTTTGGCACACCAGCAGCCGAGTTTATGTCAAATGTATGTTCAGTATTAAACCATTCACAGTGTGAACTCATTTAGTGAGATGTTAACAGGGCCTCTATGTTCTTGTTAATCCTAATAAACACTTTGCCGCTGCGGCTCAATATGACACTCCTGCCTCTCTAATTCTGCAAGGTATCTCCTCTGCCAGCATCATTTGGTGGCCATTACAAATTTCCTCTCCCATCCCTGAGTTGACTCATTAGCATATGAAGGAGGTTGGAATATAATTGCTCCTTTAATTGATGGAAGATAATTAATCTGGCCAAGGTGCTGGTGGAAAAGAGAAGACGATGCACTGAGTGGATCTGGAGAGTCATCCTTGTTTTTTTTTTCTTGTGAATTTATTACATTGTGTAATCAGCAGGTGCTTGATGAGGTTTAGTCATTTATGCATCTTTTTTTGTATCATTACCTTTGATATTTTGTCACTTTAGGAGAGAACATGCTTATAAATAAAGATGAGGCTTGTCATTATTTGGTAAGTCTTCTGTGAGTTGAATTCACCCTCTCCTGCTGGGGCTGATGGAGCATTTCGGCTCAGTCTTTAAGACTGAAAGTTATTCATTATACCATGGCATGGGTAACTTCCTAAATGTAAATGTCTTTAGGGTTTGAGTTGTTGTTGATTTATATTTGTGGAAGTTATCTCTAAAAAAAAATACAATGACTTTCAATGGATTTCAGTGCTTGGTTCATTTTAATGTCAGAGCTGTTCACATGCCATACCCCTAGCGTGGTACTATGATTTTCACACCCTCATGATGTTCTGGAGCAGTTGCACTAATGGCCTGAGTTATTTTTTAACCTTCTGGCTTTTCCATGGGCACTTAGACCTATCATGACTGTAAGTACAGTATTTGCCAGAAGATTACTCTTTACTTAGCTGCATTTATTTTTGTGGTTTTTGAGGTTTTTGTACCACTCTGTAGCTTTCCAGTAGTGCTCCTTATGTATTCAAATCCAATCAATTTGTCAAAGTATGTATTTTCCCAAGCTCTTCTAAAAACCTTTTTGAGAATTTTTTGTTCTCGATCTCCCAAATTAGCTATATTCCACTTACCTCTTAGCCCGCATGGATGCTAAGCAATGTGATGCTGTGAGTGCCGTGTTAGTTCAGTTTCGAAAATCACAACCAAACGGACAGACCAGCTGAGGCAGCAGGAGATCAGCAAGTCCTATGTCCTGCAAGGTGAAATTACTGTTTCTGTCAAAGGACTCTGATGGCTTTGACGAGAGCAATATAATGGCTTCAATTCCCAGCTGGAAAGGGCTTTCAGGCGGCAAAGTAAAGCGGTGAAAATATAACACTGAATATGGAAGTGCCTGGTACAACCCCAACTTCAAACACAACTTCATAAACTACCCTTTCACTTAGTATTATTGCTGCTTTACCAAACTTTTTGCAAATGACTGCATTGGCATTTCCATTAAAAAGAACACAGATGAACCCCGTAACAGTCTGACCTAAAGTTGCTTAGGTGCTGGTCAGGGCTTGACAATTTAAATAGTCAGAGTCTTTGCAAACCCTACAAAGACAGGTGTATCTTATAAGTCACATGTTTGGTCCTGGCATTCATGTGGATGCCACTTGACACACTCCACCCACCCAAACACCATTGCAGACCAAGTACACACCCTCATGGCAACAGCTTTTCCAACTGGCTGTGGCCCCCCAGCAGGACAGTGTCCCATGCTACACTGCAAAAACTGTTCAGCAATAGCCCAACAAGTATCACAAAGAGTTCAAGGTGTCAACCTGGCATTCGCATTATCCAGAGCCCAATGCGATTAAGCATTCATGGGACATGCCAGTACCTCAGAGGCACCCCCAATTGATGGTGGGGCCTTCTTGGATTGGACCTGTCTCTGACCTACCGAGGCATGGACACAGGACCTCTAGGGGTGTCTGGGACTGGGGACTGGACAGCAGATCCTTTGAGTGAGGTGCTGGTGTGTCCCACGTATGCATGATCAGATTTGGATTTAGGGAATTTCAAGGCCAGAGCTTTGAGCTCTTTGTCATGTTCCTCGGGCCAGTCCTGAGAAGTCTTTGCAGGGTGGCATGGCATGGTCCTGTTAGGGGAAGGCACTGCATTCAGGGAGCGTCGTTGCCACGAAGGGGGGTACTTGATCTGCAGTAGTGTTTGGGTGGGTTGAGTGTGTCAAGTAGCATTCACATGAACGCTAGGACTAAAAGTTTCCCAGCAGAACATTGCATTGTAACAAGACGATCAATGTTCTTCACTTCACTTGTCAGTGGTTTTAAAGTTTTGGCTGATCTGTGTATATCTTTGTTGGTGACAAGGGGGCTTGCGAGGGAAGAACACGATCGGTGAACATGATAGGTTTGTCCACAGTCCTTGAGTATGGACTGCCGTTCTTGATCTTGGGAACAATATGTGTGACAAAACCTGCATCTCCGTGTCCTCATAAGTCACATCCAGATACAGTCTCTGAATTTTTAAAGAAATAATGCTGCTGATTGAACTTCTTAAAAAAGATAATCTTGTATAATAGGAAAAAAGTGGTTGAGTGATAAATGGCAGACCCAGATGGAAAGGAGGAAGAATGGTCGTACTGTAACCATGCAGACTTTCTGCCAGGAGGAAGCTCGCCGTGTTATGAAGTGTACTTAAAGCTCAGTGAAGAGCTCTTAAAGCATGATGGATGGCTTTTTGTTCAATTGCAATGACTTATTTTTTAATGTGCCCTGCTGCTCATTTTCCTAAATGAATTACTGTATGAGGGTCTGTGAAGAATATGAGGACATCCCATGTACGTGCACCAACCCCCCCCTACAAAATCAGCAAAGAATACTGCAGGATAATGCAAACAAAATCTAAATGGCCAAGAATTTTTATTATTATAGTGTTAGTATTTTAAGATTAATGATACCATATTTTTTATCGCCACCTTGTTCTGCCTCAGCCCTTGTCTCGCCATTTGTCACGTCCCACCTCTGCCATACTCCTATACCCCAGTCAACACCAAGTATCAATCAGAGGTGAAAGGCAGGGCCTGAGGCTTTCTTTTACAGCCAATAATGGAAAGTCTCAAGCTGGGCTTTGACAGTGGCATTTTCTTCTTCCTCTTCATCTTCCGCTGCTGCCAACTAAATTGTACGGTCAGCTATGGCACCAGATTGAAGTCCATGATAACACCATTCAGAAATCAATATGACATATTGCAACACAAGTTCTACAAGTGAGCAAAAGCTGAGGGAATATATGGTGGTCAAGTGAGATCAATGCACATGGAGGCTTTAACATGCAGAGCAACATCCGTTTTTAACACTGATCCAGATGTAGAGTGAAAAATGCCCTTAATTCTGCAACAAGGACATTTATTGTTTCTGTTCAATACAATGGACGTTGGATATTTTTCCAAGCAGCCTCTTCCTCAGGCTTTTTTCTTTTATTAACTGTCCTTCACCTCCACTCACACAGAGACATAGAGGTCAGGAAAAAGTTTAATTTTAGCATTTTACTCTAACCTTGCAGAAACAGTCTTTGGCACAACTAAGAACAGTGGAGGAAAACAGCCTTGTGAAGTAATTTGCTGAGACCTGCACTGGACCACTTTGCACTTTTGAAAGCCCGAGTGGCAGTGAAGAGTTATCTATGAAACGTGTGCTGGAATTCATTACTTTAAAGTCACGTGACCGTCATTTTATTGTCTTGATGGTTGGAGAGGCCGAAGGTTACGAACAAATTATTTTCATGGAAGCGTCACGCACCAGCTCACTCATTCACGGCTGTTAACAAGGAAGTTTTGTATTTTCCTCAGCTTCAGTTCATTACTGGCTGTGCTCCAGTGGCAATTTCCCATCACATGTCAGAATTTAATATGCGCTTATGACATAATTGGGTCTCATTTAGGGTAAAGCATGAACAGTTGTAGCTCTTATTTGTCATGTAGGTTGATGAGACAGGTGAGTTTTTATACTTCAGATATTTTAATTGAGCGAAAGAAGGTTGTACGTATGTATTGTTGTGTCAGTGGTCATTTCCATTTACATGAAACATTATGTACATTCACAGATGATAGAGAAAATATGGGATCGTATTTTGAGAATGGAAAAAATGTACGCAGATAAAATCAATGTGTATAAACAAAATAAAAAAGACATAAAAGAAATTCAAATCTAAGAACAGGAGCATAACTTAGATAAGGCAGTCTAGGAACAATAATTTCCCGCCTTTATCTCCCCCTTAGTCTTTCTTATCTTTCTAAACCTTTCTTGTTTCCTTATCCCTGACCGTTCTCTCACTCATTAACTCATTAATTCAAATGAAACACTTTGTAAGTGCGGGCTACAACTCAGGAACGTCTGTATGCAAGGTGTGATATGAGAGGTTGCCAAATCGTACTACTTCTCTTTTCCAAACAGGATGCACAAGTTAGATCATGTGTATTTTGCATGTATGAACTATGGTTTCTATCCATGACATAAGTCATAGTTTCTGTTTTTGCTGTGAAGAAGCAGTAAGGGTGGAATGTGTCAGATACACCAAGGATAATTAATAAAGATTCTGATTCTGGAGGAGTCATTTCTAGGATGTTGTTAAAGATATCTGAGTAAAAGATGCAACCTTTCCTCGGCGTGATTGACTACATGTGGTATTTCAAATCATGTAAGACCGTGTTTGGTATTGTTTGAGCATCTGTGAATGTGTTTGAGACTTTCTTCCCACGTGTCATCTGTTTTTTTTTTTAATGTCTGGTTCTTTTTTTCCGGCTGGCCTTAAAACTCTCACAAGATGGAGAGGTTGACAGGTGTATTTTTAGATGAGACATTTTCTTGTGCCGCTTTAATTAGCACGACGCACAGAGAAGTCTTTAACAAAACTGCTTTGAGGGTGATCAATGAAATATCGTCTTTCCCATGATGGATCATTAACGATCTGCCATTTTTTGCTGAAGCACCAAATACACTCTCATTTTTATGACAATATAATTTCACACCACTTCATCAACGTGTTTCATTTTTTTTTTTTTTTGTATCGATCATAATATATTTGTGTGTAAAATGTCAGAAAGTTGAGGACTTGTCTTCACATTGCTTGTTTTGTTCGACCAACAGTACTTGGGAGGACTAAGGTGGAGCTTCATTGGTAATTGGAGGTTCTAGAAACCTGAAGCACTGCTAGAAGAATCCTTAAATCCTTAAAAGAAGGATCCTACCCTTAATCCGACATATGCGTGTGTATGCTACAGTGTGCTGAAGATCGGCTGCCTGTATATTCTTTACTGTAGACTATACAATACACTCTGTACTTTGGCTCTACTGTGTACATTTTCCACGATACCATTCCAGTCGCTGTAGTTCTCCCCTCTGTCCAGCTGTTTGCCACGACTCCCATGTTTCCAGCGATGCCCCCATTCCCCCGTGATTTGGCAGGCTGTTTGTTATGCGTTCCCCTGCCATCGCTACCCAACCCGGCTATTCAACTCAACCCTGTGCTCTGATCAATCCAGCAGCGGTGTGTGTACACTGTAGTGCACACTCAGCATCCCGGTGGGTTTCCACCTGCTGGCGCCATCAAAGGAGCAGCACACAGGAGATGTGATTGCAGAGCTTACAGCAGGGGAGGGAGTGGGCGAAGCAGGCGAAGCAGAGAGTATCTGAGCATGAAGCGTGTGCAGAGAGCAGTGTTCTCAGACTGGAGTAGGTATTTGGTTACTGTTTATCAGCGCAGCCTGTAATTTCACTGAAATTGGTGTCGAACATGCGTTTGAACTCGCATGGAAAGGAGGTTTCAACGTTATGATTTGGTTGTGAATCCCAAAGACAGAAAATTCATGGACGCAGAGCTTTAAGAAAGCTCCCTACATTTGTATCCCAAAGGTCATCTGTGTGTTTGTGTGGTGTTGTTTGCTCCCATGAACAAGTGACAGGTATTTGGCAACATATTCCTGGATGCTTTTTTTTTTTTTTTTGGCTCAGCCTGGCAGATCTGAGCCTCATGAACAAACTGCCGAGGAAGAGCTCCAGGAATTAGTTTGACTTGGCCGGCTTTCCACAAGGTGAGATGACTTTGATCAGCGTCCCCTTGTTTGATGAGGTGGCACTTTCTGGGCACAAATGCTGTTTTAAGCAAACAAAGGACTATCTCCCTTGGCGTTTTGTCACAAGATTTAGGACACAGGGCTAGCAAGGGTGGACAGGAGGATTTAATGCATTTTTAGTGCTAAGTGTCCAGACTCTGAGGTCTATGGATGAACAAATCATGACCAGGAAAGGTCAAAAAAATATTATTGCAAAGTCAGTGTTCTCTGTCATTGACATGCTGCATGTTTGTTCGGTGTTTGTACACCTTGGTGATATTTTAATGAAAAGTAATTTAAAGTAGAGACTAAAAATGACAGAGGATAGACATCCATCTTTTCTTCTTCTGTCTTTTGCTTCACCTCCAGTTTTGGCAGAAGTGGCGTCACTGTTGCATGTACTGTACCATAGAGGCAGCCCGAGCTATCACTGCAGTACATGACAGATTATGCCACCCAGTATCCCTAGAGATTCTGCAGTGCATGATTTACATCCAGTGACAGTGTTCACTTACAATTTAGAAAGCAGCGTGCTCTTTATGTGATGAAACTGTAAGTAAAGTGCGGTACATGCTGAGCGTGTGATGCCATGCAGAAAGACGTAGCAGTCGGGGCACAGTTGACAGGGAGTGGATGAGATTTGACTGCTTTTGTGGAGTAAGTAGAACAGCGGCATATCCTCATGAGCAGTGATGTGCATGAGGAGTAGAGACTGTATAAAATAATAGCCGTAGCCACTGTGATGTCACCAATTGGTTTGTGGACTTGAGTTTGGCATTTTGGCTGTCGCCATCTTGGATTTTTGGAGCCAGAAGTATCTGCTAGCGATGGTATACAACATAATTCTCTGTACCATATTCAGTTTTTATTCTCGTAAAAGTACGCAATTTTGTTTTAGTCCATATGTCTTCAGCACACTGTCCTTTTTCCTTCGCAAACACAGATTCTTTAAACAAATTAATGTTAAGCTTTTCGTTATTAAAAAAGGTATTGACAAACCCAGAGCTACAAAATAATGTACACGCATCTTCAGACCAGGAACCAATAGTTTGTTTATCCCAATAAATATTTGCTTCAGCTTCAGCCTACGTTCCTCCATATCAAGTAACCGATTCCATAACTGGACTATACATATCTTACAGTGAACCTCACATGATCCCCATCCCATGTCCCCCACTATAGCCAGCTTTGGAGCATATGTGTGCACACCCAGGAAATATCTTACAGCACTATTTTGTGCTGATTCACACATAGAAATATTTCTGAGGCCCCTAACCCCAGCAGTATAATCGAGCACTGGACATACACAAGCATGAAACAGCTTTGAATATGTTTGGAAATTCTTACTCTTACCAATGATTGATGAGCTCTACCTGCTGATTCAGAAAGAACTTTAACACCTTTCATGAAATTCATGTGTTCATCAACGTAGGAACCGAGATATTTCTAAGAATCTGTATAATTCAGTTTATGTGATACAGCTATGGTTGAATGTGATAATGCTAATTTTTTGCTAGCAAAAAACAGGCTTAAAACCATTAAAACAAAGTGCATTTATCAGAAAAAGTAAATATTAAACTCCTTAGAGGATCTTTTAGTACGACCAAACACTAACAGACTTTTTTAGTTGACCAAAGCGTTACAGTAAACAGTGTCACCCAACAGCTACAGCTACACCTATACACTGTGAATCTGGGGTAACGCTTTGATTAAATTGTATTGCTACTGAAAAATTAGCTTCTGAGACAAAATACTTTTTTGTACCAGGTTGTAAACGTGTTTATTTCTGCTGTAAAGTTGGGCATTTTAACATGGGGTTCTATTGGATTGACTCACTTTTGTGGCCAGCCTCAAGTGGCCATTTGGGGAACTGCAGTTTTTGGCATTTCCATAGTGGCATCATTTTCCGGCGTCATATGCCTCCTGTGTTTCATGCCTTTCAAGGTGTTGAGGTTGGGGTGGTAAATGGGTGCATTCGTGCCAGCAGTCAGTCTTACCATAACCTTCACTAGGTGGTTTTGTTTCCGATCCTAATCATACCTTAACTATATTGCCGTTGCTATGCCCTGAAAGAAAGCAAACCTTGGCAATGAACAGCAAATTCATTAAGTGTCAATGTTCTGTCTGTTCTCTTTGGGTCACATTTGGAGTCAGTCTGGTGTCTTTATCTCATTTATTGAGGCATTTTCAACATGTGTGATTCGCACAGCTATCCAAAAGGAACAGAGCAAATAATTTGACTTGCTGAGAAAATGATTAATCATCACACCCACTTATCTATTTATACTCCACATGAACCAACTCGCTTTGCTGTGTTGCTCATGGATGCACAAAACTCGCAACAAAAATGGCAGGTGCACTCAGTGTTTGTGTCACTCATCTTTGTCTTTGTGAACGTGTGATTAAATCAGTGTGTGTGTATAGAAATCTGAACCTGGAGCTGTTTTGAGCGAATATTTACCCAAAACCTCTTTGCCTTAGAGACAAGGTCTTGGTGGAGCAGGTGAAGCCAAGCAACAGATGTGATGCCGGTTTGAACAGATGGTGCAAAAATGCAAAAAAGGTCAGGTGGTCTGGTGCCTGTGCTGCTATCGCTGCACATTGATTGGGCTTCTTTCTATTTTTTTTTTTTTTAAAGAAGGAAGACAGAATCCCCAACAATAATCCCTCTGCATGGAAGCGGGATCAAGAGCTTACAGGCACTAATTACTAACAGTGGGCAGCTATTTGACACATTCCTCGTGATTTGACATGTATAATGATGCTTTTGATGAGTATTGCTTTCTTAGACATCTGAAACTGAACTACAGCAAAGAGACCAGTCCTGTTTCTGCTCTTTCTTACACTAAGTACAAATGTACATGCAAGATTTTCAGCGTTACTCCATCTGATTTCGGATCCCTAAACCGACTGTCACCTTTGCAGCGGGTTGCTGTCATACATCTTGTCAAATATCTATCAATTAGCAAACTGTGCTTACAAATGCTCCTCTGACACACCGTACATCTGGGATCGCTAATTAAGATGACGTGTTACATAATTAATGCCTTCATCCTACTAATTAGCGCTCACTTAGTGCCTTAGCTTTGGAGATGTGAAAATCAGTGCTAAACTAGTGTTAATGTAATTCCACACCACCGTGGTGTAGAGCAAGTGCTCGGAGTAGGAGATGTGGGAAACCTAAAGTCCTCACCACTTTGAGATCTTTAAAAATAATGATTTTTTAAATGCATACATTGGTGTTATTTTATATTTTTTAACTTGAATGCTGTGTTGAAGTGCTGGTGCTTCTGTTGTTTGGTTGATTTTGAATGACTTAAGATTTATGGCTGCTCTCAAGGCCATGAGCACATGGCTCTGTAGCCTTGGAGGTATTCTATCCCTTTTTTCCCTGCCGCCCCTATCTCTGATGGTTTGTAGAAATGCCCCATCAAGGACACCTCAGCCACGTGTCAATCCGCTGATTCCGCCTGAGAGATAAGACGGAGGGAAGGGACTCTTGCATAATTTATAGTGAGTAAAAATCAATTTTGTGGCATAAATTACTCTGATGTTAATTAGTTGCAGATTGGTCTTTACAAAAGGTGCATTCTAAATCACTTCGGGGAGAGACTCACTGCACCGAGACGAGACTGAATTGTTCAGCTGGTGATAATTTTACATGACGTTATGATGGAAAATTAGGTTTGTTTCCTTTTTTGGAATGTGACCAAAATGTTTTCGGAGGACGAAATGGTCTCATGAATGGAATTTAAAAAAAAAAAAAACAGAAAAAGATAATTATAGTTTTCAGTGCCGCCGTTCAGCGCTGCTGGTAAGGCAGGGAACGTATGGAGGAAAATGGAAGCTTGTGTTAGTGAAGTCAAGTAAATCCTTTCTCTCCCTACTCCCCCGTCCTCGCTCCTTCACACGCTGACACACACCCTTAATGCAGCGCACACACACACACACACACCACCCTCGGTCAGGGAGATTGCTTACCAGCGCTTAGTTCAGTGGCGATGCCCAGTTGGGCCTTGATGTAATGGAAATTGATTGCACTGCTCCCAGGCTACACTGTCATGACAAGTTATTTTAATGGCACTAAAGCAGGCTTATGTTGAAGTTTAAAGGAGGGGGGCGGAGGCAGTACAGTGACTTGGGGCGTATTTACAGCATTGCAAGGCTTTTTATTTATTTATGAGATAGCACAATGTTTCTCAAGAAAAAAGAAATAAAGACGGCGAGTTTACAATGAGAGATTGAGAAGAAAATGACGGGGTGGGCGGGTGATAGGGGTGACAGTTCAGAGCCATTTTCTTGCCAGCTTGAGAGTTACCGCCCCAGTAGTGGATGTAGTGCTTGAAGTGAGCCACAAAAGTTATAATTAAAGAATGATTTGTGCTGTTCGGTGTACATTTAGCTGTCACTTCTATGGTGGTACAGTATAGTGCATACAAGCCATATACTGTATGTGCCCATTTATCTCAGCAGTAACCTGCCAAGCAGGGAGGAAGGAAATTTTCAGCCAAGATGAAATCTGTTGTTTATTGGCCTCACTCAGGTAATGGCTGCAACATAGGAGCCGTGACAGAAGGAACTTTGCAGGTTCTCTTTGTGCCTCTGGGTTTTCTTTCCTTCCCATTCTAGACTTGGAAAAAACTAACAATAATAAAGACAGAATGCCTTCTGCCATTTCTTCAGTGATGTGTGTTCCTCAGGTGAGGTCATTTCCTGTCAACAAGTTGCATTCAGGTAACTCCTCACGGAGGTCAACTGTGGCTTGCTGGCGTGTGCATTCTTATTATTGGAGGAGACTTGGCTGTTCTTTGCCATAGGCAAACCTCTGCAGAAGCTGTTTACTCTCAGTCTGCCATCCTGTTTCTTCTTCTGTTTTTTCCAGTTTTTTCTTCCTCTCACTCTGTTTAGTTGCTTTAAACAAAATGATTCATGTTATAAGCAAAAGTCATACTGGACCTAGTGATGAGTACTTAAGAGTCTCATAACACAATCAGTTTCTAATTTATTTAAAAGTTTAGTGGCATTTCAGATGGCAGTGGCTCTAATAAATTACGATGGCTCATGCTTGAGCACTTCATGTAATGTGTTTCCCTCATGTTTTGCCAATTAAGGCTTTCTGTGACCAAATCAAAAGGTCCCTGCACTTCTTGACAGTTAAAGCAACCAATTAAAATCCTGCACCCTGGGCTGAAACAGCCGTCACCGCCCACCACAAGTGATCATTACCACATCTGTGGGCTGGGCGGACTCCTCAGGCGGCGTATTGATTGCGATTGTGAAAACTGATCTCACGCTTTGGCCTGAAGGAGTGAGGCTGTCACGCTTTACAGTGATGAAGGTATCAACTCAGGTTTTGAGGCAAAGTCACACAGGCACGCGTGCACACGCACACCCACTGTTCTGATTGCCCATACCGGTGTCACTGTCCGCTGTGCGCAGCGGTAAGGCTCATCACATGGGTCAGCAGAGCCAAGACCTCACTCACATACTGCTTGATCATCTGAACAAGTCCGGAAATTAACTTTGATGTGGAATGTCCGTGGGCGAGCGGCTCAGGTCCACGAGGGGGAAAGAGGTGGCTGGTCAGCTGCGTCTGTGGGCGAAATGTGTTTGCCACATGCAGAGATATGAAAGAGAGCATGAGAGAGGAGGAGTGTGTGTGAGAGAGAGATAGAGAGAGAAGCCACCCCCACATACTCAATGAGGAGTCACTCGTCTACTTCAAATATGCTTAATTCATATTCAACTCACATGGAGTTGTGGGCTTATAGAGCTAGATTTAATACATCTCAGCTCTCTCTGTGACAGATCTGGAGCATGTCTAAATTACATTGTAATTTCAATGAACTATCTCTTACAATATGTGCAGGGGGCAGACCTATCATTAGCACTAAGTGCCCCCCTCTGTGGCATGAGAAAGTGCTTTTGGCTTTGTGTTTCTTTTTGTGTTGTCTCATACCTAAATGACAGAATAATTTGTCAGCCCCTTACAAAAACTCGTTTTGTGAGCTTTTTTGAATTTGCCATTTCTGCGGTTAAAGCTTCACTAGTCTGTCTCTTTGTAGCAACAGTTTATGTGTAACACAACAGGGTCACCTCCTAGTGACTACATGCTGAGAATTATCACCCAACTTTCAGCTCAACTGAGTTTTTTAGCCTCTTTTAGCTCAATGTTTTGGTTTTATGGCAGCTGTTTTCAGTGAATAAAACTCTGATAAACCCTGCCTGCTCAAGACCAAATGGTAGTTAACGTCAGCACTAGCATATGAGTAAAGTGAAACCTCTCGCAGCTAATGAGCCAGACATTTTTGTCAGGAGTGTGAGACCAAACAAATGAGCCAAAATGAGAGTGAATATTGGTCCTAAAAATGTAAAGTGATGTTGCTCTATCTCGTGCATGTGTTAATTTAGTATTGTTTGCTGGCATGTTGACCAAAAAACCTGGTGATAATATTTTAGATGTTGTTTTTATCGCTTGTGACTTAATGTTTCAACAATACTGTGGTTAATGTATGGATAGGTTTAGGCACAAAAACTGCATGGTTATTCTTCAGAAAGAATCATGTTTTGGCTTAAAATACATGGTATTGGAGGCTAAAAGCTGCCAGAAATGCAGTGATGTCTTGGTAAAAAACATCCACTATCCCCTACGAAAACACAGTGGATACATAAGCCCCTTTTAAATAGGAATTGTGCAAATTTGCAGGAAAGCTAAAGCAGTCTTTTTTCAGCATTGTCAGTATAAAAACAAAATCGGGGAGTGCAGCAAAATGCCGCCTACCTACTTTTGTTTATACAGAATGTGCCTTTTTCAGGGCAATGGGGGGCGTGAGCAGGTAACAAAACATGTAGCTCAGCATGTGACGTAAACAGTGACATACCTCGAGGGAAGCCGTGGCTGGTCAGTCCTTCGGCGATTCTCTCATAAGTTGGCCTTCACCATTCCCGTCATCTGACGGTTAATGGCCTCTCCATTTGCGAGGGCAAGGAGGGCGCACAATTCCTTGTCTCCCCAGTTGCTCATCTTTACAGTGTCTGTCAGGTTTGCGTTTCCCTCTTGCTACTAGCTGCTCCTCCCACAAATCATCAACAGCCCCGCCCGTGGTGGAAGGGCACCTCGTTCTTTTTAAACCAAAAAGGTGCCGCCAATATGTTGACGTCTTAAGCGGCGGAAAATTGGGCACCTCGGATCAACTCGCCAATCCGGCTCTGTGTGTCTAAATGCTCGCAGCTTGCCGGCAAAACGGCCCAACATTCGCAAAAAATCTGGCAGTGTAAAAGGGGCTATAGCTTCACATGCTAGTAATGACTTTAAAAAATACCCATGTTTGGTGGCTAAAAAGCTGCTGGGAACACAGTGATGCCTCAGTACAAAACAAGCTCTTATCTCAATAGGAAGTGCAGCGATGTACGGCTATAAAACAACTGCTTTTCATGACACCATCCCAGGAGAAAGCACAGCAATGACTCCCTAAAAGACATTAAGTTTTGTTGTTTGCTGGTGTTGAACTGTGGTCTCTAGAGGTCTGCAGCTTGGCAGGCATTTCATCTACGTGACAGACCATCCATATGAGTGATACCCACTCTGTATCTATACTACTGTACTTTACTTTAGACATGTTGATATGATACATATGCTGAATATAATTTAAGATGATCTCATAATAATTCAAACAAAATATGCTACCAAAATCAAACATAAATAATGTGAGGTGCTATAATAAGAAAGTTTCTTTTAAGATGTTCATTATGGCAACAACAACAACAAAAACGTGATCTAAGAGATGTCATAACACAAAGGAAGGATCTTGTTATTATGGGTAAAAATTGATTTTCTTTTGTCCCCCAACATGAGTGCAGTAGTGCTCTGTACTAATTGGCCTGCAGGGGTTGCTGCATAATTCTACAGGAAAACATGTTTGCTGTGCAGTCCTTGTATGCATTCCCCTTGGAGGCCATGTATGGGCAGGGAAATACAGGAAAAGGAAGCTCGTGCAAATGTTCATGACACATATGGCTTTGTTATCTCTTAGTAACTGCGTGGCATTATTTCCTTTGTTTTTAAAATCTGCGTCAGTGCGATGGTGTTTTGACAACTGTGTTCGAAATAAAACCCAACTGGAGCCCCTGGGGCAATCGTGTCTACTTCTGATGAGCGACCTCTACTCTACAATGAGATCTGATCCTATATATATTTGATGATACTGCTTTAGTTAACATTCATCAGCCGTCTACCTACAGTACATTTGCAGAGTCAACCCGCAGTCTGCCTGCATGTGGAAGCGCTCTGATCAGACTGACACACTCAACTCTGATACTGCTCATGATTAAAGCCTTTTATAGCTGACGGTACATCACCTTCTCTGTTGGCTGTTTTAAATAGGCGCTGCTAATTCAAACATCAAAAGTGACCTTTACTTCGACCTTACGAGGTGAAGCACTCATTTTATAGTGTAGTGTCTGATTTTGTTATGTCTGTAGGTTCTGGGGAGCCATCAAAGATTTATTTTTATATCACAAATTTCATATTGGCAATAAAATGCTGTGTCAGATTATTGTAACCTGACCAGCATTTTACAGAGAGAAACATTTGGTGAGTTTTTTTTCAAGTGACAAGAACTGTGTGCAGGTGTCTTTGTTAATTACACCTGTTGAGGGATTTTTGAAAGTCTTGGAACAGAGAGTGGAATAAATCAGGGTGCAAAAAATTCCCCAATCTTCCACTGCTCTGACTGCCTGTCTTGGTAGAATAACAATGTGGCAGTGCCGACGAAAAATATCAGAAATGCCTTGCTTGTAATGACTTGCACTCTATTTTTGCAGAAGCCATGTCTCAGTTTTCCAGAGGCTTAAATCTTGCATAAATGTCTCTCCCTCTTCCCTTCATCTAAGTATAGCACATCTCTCCTGAATGACTGTGGTGGATTTAAAAGGTGGAATCAATAAAGGTTCACAGCTTTCACCTGGATCATTCTAGTTCATGGAAAGAGCAGGCTCTACGAACGTTTTGCAGACGTAGTGGTTTTGCACTGCCAGCTTAAATTAGTCCATAGTTCCATGCCTTTGTGACATGGCTGTGATTTTCCATCAAGCCTTCAAACCCCTTGCTTTTCAACAATACAAAAGTCGGAAACAAAGAAAAGGATGTTGGCAATAAAAAGCATGTAAATCCAGCATCTCTCAGCTGAGCACCGGTACAGTTTGGACCCCGGAGCTCCCATGGGGACAACAGATTCAGGGGGGTTAGCACAAACCAGCAATGTAGGGCACCACAGTGGCAAAGCTACCCCGGCTGGCACCGGGCACCAACCACTGACCTGTTTAAACAGCTGGAACGTTTGGCACTGCCTGCCTCCGGAGATTTGCAGGGCCACTGGCAAAAGGGTTGAGAGGAAGGAAGAGAGGGTGGGGGAGGGGAGAAGGAAGGGGGATGGGAGGCATGGTGGCGGTGCTGCGAGGAGGGATTCATAGCTCGGCAATAGGGGGCCACTGTGCAGAAATGGCACCAAGCAGGAATTAAACAGGCCGCTGGCAACAAGCTCAGGAGGAGGAGGTTGGAATAGAGTTCAAGTCAAATAGACACAGTTTTTTAATAGGGGGCTGTCCAGTTTGGGGGGTCACTTTGGTTTGCAAGTGCAATGAAGGGGTGATCAGGACAAATAATAAATAGATGCTGAGAAGCGTCTTTGCCAACTGTTTTGTTTTTCATGAAGAAAAAAGAGTCTCTGTGTTTGTAGGGGTTTAGGCTGTGTATCAGGGGCGTGGGAGGTTACTAACTCACACAACGGAGCACTTTGCAGCTTGCAGCAGGGGTTTAACCAAAACTAAGTAGTCTCTGGCAGGAGGTTGAGAGTGACAAGTGGGCTCGAGTCAGGTCCCTGATTAAAAAAACAAGGGCAGTCAAATTCAGCCCAAATAGGTCCAATAATTTGGCCCGTTTCAAACTGCGGTCGACTAGAACAGACCTAAACAACGAGCGTAACCACTAGCAGCAGATCCGCTTCCATGCCCCAAACTCATGAAGTCAGCATGAAACTGCAGTTCCTCTAATGGCCACTTGAGGGTGGCTCCAAAAGCAAGTCAATCCCCATAGACGCCCCCATGTTAAAATGCCCAACATTACAGCAGAAATAAACATGTTTACAGCCTGGTACACAAAACAGTTTTGGTCCCTTTAGCTAATATCCCCATTCATGACAATTGTACAGGGGCTGAACTTTTAAAAAACTCACCAGTTTACATGCGAAGTTCAAGGAAAAATTCCTAGTTTGAACCATTTTTTTTATTTTTTTATTTTTTTTTGTAAATTAGATAATGGTCAGTGGGCCACCCAGCCCCCTATCGCAGGCAGTATAGGAGCCAAATATGTTATTGGGTGGTTTGCTTTAACTGTGTAATTCACTGTGTCGCCATTGGGGGGCACTGTACTGTCACCTGGTGAGTTCAGGTATTTAGGATGTGACCTCACTATGGTCATCAGGTGTTTGGCCCGGAAGGGCAAATGGTTTTTGACCACAATGGCGCGGAACGCTACATTTTTGTTTGTTTTGTACTGAACGTTAATGTGTATGTAGCAGATGGACTTTGCCATGCACTTGTGGAATAAATGTTACGGTGACGCAACGCAAGAAGCTTCATGGACTCACATTCAGCATTTGGATAACGAAGCTAGCGTAGCATGTCCAGCAACAGGCGCGTCAACCCAGGTCAAATACCTCAGTAGCAAGTAGTAGACTTAGCTCCTTAACAGGCAGGATTTGGCCCATGGGCTGCAAGTTGAGTATCACTGCTCTAAGGAGCCACATTTTCAATTTTTCTGGGAAGTACATTTTGTTTTAATGGTTTTAAGCCATTTTTTGCTAGCAAAATTTAGCATTAGCATTGTGACAGTTGAGCTTAGCTGTAACTGCACCAGGATTACTAAACTAGCAGCTATCGTTAGCATTATGTCTACTCTCTCGTCCATATATGGTCACTTCTGGCCCTAAAAAATCCATGCCAACAACAGCCGAAATGTCAAACATTAGGTTTCAAAACAAGTCACAGTGGCTGTGCCTATATTTTATACAGTCTATGTGCGCCACAAATTAACAAGCAGCCATGCTTAAAACGAGTGTGTTCAACACATTGACATAGACTCCACCTGGACTCAGTGACACTGAATGTTATTTGTACCCTGCCAGACATCGATCGTCATCACTTGGAACCAAATGGACCCATGACGACCTCTGCACTGCCACACATTGTGCACTGGCAGTGACAGACTGAGTAGGTACAGTAAACTAGCTGTTATCTCAGGGTCATAGCCTCTCCTTGTGATGTCCCTTGATCACAATCATGTACCCGCCGGGTCACAGTGTCGTTTGGAGCTTGCCATGATGATGCAAGAGGATGTCAATGACAGCCCAGGTTCATATGTTGGGGCTGAGCCAGAGGGCTGTATGGAAGGTCAGACGTGTGTGTTTGTGATAAGAAAGGTTGGACTAGAGAGACGGTACAAGGCTAAGAGACTGATGAAAGTGATAGAGAGAGGTGCTGTCTGCTCAGCTGTCACACAGTGATTCAGTCGGCTTCATTAGTCACTCTACACAAGGATGTGAAAATATGATTATATATAGGAGGGTGAATGTGCAGCGTTTGAGGTTAAATGCAGCTTCACAGTTATCGGTGTCTCATTTAGAAATAACGAAGCTAATACTGTAGCAGTGACTAGCTGCTGAGGGACCAGCAGGTTTTGGTTGCTTTTCAGCAGATGATGTCATACCACCTCTGAGATGCAAGCCTCCTCACTGTTCTCTTGGCCAAGGGTTTCTTTTTTGCTTATGTAACATCCATTTGAGAGCCTTTTATTATTAAAGACGATCATATCCTTGTTTATGGAAGTGCTTAAGCCCACTGGTTTAATCATGTTTCTTTCTAGAGGTATGTTGGAGGCAGCTTTGATGAATAATGCAGAGGGCTTGTGCTGTACTCAATGCACATTCCAAAGGATGTTTGAGCCACTGAGCCGAGCGCCAAAAACATCGGCTAAAATCATGTCAGGCACCAGCAATCGGACCTTGCAGCGGTTAAAGTCAAATGCCAATATTTGACCAACCCAGTTTGTTTGACTGGAGCGTTGGGAGGGAAACATGTTTGATCAAGTCCAGTTTGATTGTATTTGCTCAGAGTGGACTGTAGAGAAACAGAGACTGTATTATATTACAGAGGTGCAGACCGTTGTGGCAGTGATACTGATCTGCGCCTAGTAGCTATTGCATCACCTTCACAGCTGAGCATGCCCTGAAGCGTAGTATGGATTTCATACAGTGGTCACTGGCACACGAGGGGTGAACAGATTGCTGCAATCAAAGTCTAAACTGTGCAGAGAGGAATATTGGACCATGGAAAGCATTTTTTAAGGGTGTAGTAGGATTGGGATCATTTTGCTTTTTGCATTGCACAGTGTAAATGTTGAACAATAATTGGTTTTGTTGAAGGCAGACAACCGACTTTGAACTTTGATCCTTTCTCAATAGGCAACATGTTTTTCATCCATTAATGATGACAAGCCAATTACCTATCATAATATGAGTCTGGTATGAGGTCACAAGGGTTGGACAGTCATATTCCAGTGGGGGACGATACCACCCCAAACCTAATATCTTCTTAATGACAGAAAATGTTTTGATAGTACCACCAAGGAGGTTATTATTGGTTATAACAATATTGCATTCATATTATTGCAGAGATCTTACTGCTGACTTTTTTTTACGCGTTCCAGACCGTAGTAATTTTCGTTTACATACCATTCAACACTCTCTCACACCTAGGCATTGTTTTCCACTGTCTTCCAAAATTACTTCAATGACCGGCCCCAAAATGGCACGTATCATGCTAATGGTTGCAGTTTTAAACACATTCTTAATACCTTAAAATGGTTACAGTTTCGGTCCAAAACTTTGCAGTTATGTTTTGGAAAAATACCATGGTTTGGCATTAAATAAGTACTTTTGTTCCTAACGTGTCATATTTCACATTAAAAGGATACGTCACAGATTTTCCATCAGCTTTGTATCAGCAGTGTTGGTAATACGTGTAAGTGAACTGTGGTAAACTTCCCTTCATCTAACCAGCACATAGTTATCCCTCCTCACACCTCCAGCAAAACTCCACCGGATGATGGAAATGACGCAAAACGCGGCATCCGGTGGAGTTTCGCTGGCTCTCACAGGCTGTTGCTTGAACTACAGGCTGCAATTTGGCACGTTGACACAAAGAGTATAGAAGCACATCAAGAGACAGACCCTCTCTCTGTCTCTCTCTCTTTATGTCTCACCGTCTTTCTCAAACTCAGACCGAAAACCAATCAAACTGCAAAACAAAGCAGCGCTGATAGTAAACAAACCAAGATTTTGCTACTGAATTGCCTATTTCTTGCCTCAAATGTTTTCAGAAACATGTTTAAACATACTGTCTTAACTATAATACGAGATCGTTTGTTGCCATTTGACGCTGCCATTGCGTCAAACAGATGAGTTCGGATAACATCACCTACCAGGAGGAGCGTTTTTTTGGTCTGATGCATCTTAGTGCACTCCCGAGTTGAAGGTTTTCTACCTCTTGAGCAAAAGTAGCACCAGTTTCCAAAGGTTTTGTGTTTTTCTACAACAGAGTCAGTCAAGTTAGGATCATCATTCCAGCAGCGAAATACTTCTTTTAAAGAATTCAACATTGACTTCAGGATGTGACCATTGGTGTCCTGGGTGAAAGTTCTATGTTGTTTGACCCTTCTACTACCACTCCAGTCCACTCCAGTGGCATCTTTGATATTTATACAACATTATGCAAACTCTGTTCCTTTTTATGCTACATCACTTCCTCCTCTGCTCCTGTAATAATTACTTTGGCCACTAGGGGGCTCAGCTTTACAATAAACATAAGTTTGGGTCGTAATAAGCTGCTTGCACAGTCGACATATGTGGTTGTTTTTTCTGTGTCGGCAGGCTGGTACCATCATAAATGAGAGAAATGATTGCCAAACCCAAGAAAATAAGATGAATAAAGTTAAGCTAAACTAGAGTTATCCCTTAACTTTTTTATTTAATAGGAGTAGTTGGCACCTCTCGTGTCAGCTGGTGTTTGCAGCTTGGCCCACACAATACAGCACACCATTTTTTCCCCACGTTATTCTATTGGGTTTTTCCCCTGCAGATGCTGCTTGTCCATGTTTGACAGTGTTTATTGAAGGCTTCTCCCTATGCAACATGAAATTATTTTCATCAGCTTTGCTTTTAAAGCTCATAACAGTGCTGCCTGCCAGACAAGCTGACGCATACTGTACTGATAATTGGCACTCGGGTTGATGTAAGTGGCTTGTGTAAGCACTGACAGTCTTTTCACATGATGTTATTTAGCAGTATGAAATACACTGTGTAGCACGTACATGGGGATCTCTTTAAGATTCGGCATAGCAACAGATAAGGCGGGCTTAATGACAACAATTAGCACTGTAGTCTTTGATGAATCACCTTGCTGGCTGAAACTAATTTGTGGTTTGTATAACAATAGCATGTGCGCTGTGCCCCATAACTAATTTTACATGTGCATAAATGGATACGTTCTTATTGCCGATTAATTATTCTCTCCTCTGGTACACTAATGAGCCTGTGTGTTATATTTCTCTTGATCATAAAAACACCAAGGTTCATTTAAATGATTTAAAAGTATGTTTTTCCTCCTCTACTTCTTTTTTTACTATTGATTGTTAGTAATATTGCATGGAATGGCATTTAAATAATAGTGGCAAGAGCATGAATATATCAAGTGCAGTAAGTATTTTGATGTCACAAAACTTGTGTTGTGATTTCTTCAGGCACAATTAACCATCATCACCCACCATCACTTTGACTGGCCTATGAATGAATAGAACATTGAGGTGAAAGTTATTGACCAGTTAAGCATTAGGAATATAGCTTATTATTTTTCATGCTGGTTGTAACACAGACAGTTAGTTTAAAAATCCAGTTGTGCCAAGCTTGTATCTATAATCAAAGTTTGAATGTGCGATTACACCGATAACAACTTCACTGAAGCACCGTCCCTTTAAACAATCTCTATTAGAGGGTTATAGGAGTCCTCATTATATCGTCTGTGTAATGTGAACTTCCTGCAGAACAGGGTAAATAAAAAAGTAGTCCTCGCCACAGATGAGATCTGCAAGATGAGTGATCTGCCAGGCTAAACAATAATATTATAATTTGTCCTTGGGAAGCGTGCTGTAGCACCAAAAAAATTCATATTTTGAGCTAGAGAAAGCAACTTGTAAAATCTTAATTAAAAGATTGTATCAGACATGGCTTTGCTTATGGAAAAAAAAGGGAAATAATGGACTTAAAAGACAAGTTTTTTACAGACAGAGCAGAGAAATAATTCACTATGCTGGGGTAGCTGGAATGAGAGAAAACTTATTTGCCGCAGGGAGAGAATTGGCATTTTTAATATCCACAGCAATGAAATCTCAATATAGCAACTGTGAGGCTACAGAGTGTCATTTGGCATAAGATCCTTCATTTTCTATATTTTCCTCTGCTGTTTGTCTCTTTTTAGTCTTCATTATGGCAAAAACAAAGTGTAATTAACGCAATCATGATTAATTACTGCACACAGCCTTGGTGTACACATCTGCCTAATTGCAACTTTCTTTCACTTTATTTCAAATGTTCAAGTAAGCAGAACTTGTCACATTAGCAGTGTTTCTTCTCTCCCCTCTCCTTCTCCGCCGCCGTGTTCCTGCCCAAGTCTATTTTTTGCCTCTTTTTTTTTTTTTTTTGTTGTTGTTTCTTCAACTTTTTCTCAAACATTTTTAAAACAAATTCCAGCTAAACAGCCCTTTGCTCAAACACTCCCACGCATGTTACTCCCACCGTCCCCTCAACGGCAGCCAAGTCCACATATAGAACTGGAGACGGCCATTTTGGAGGATAACATGCGCAAAGCGGAAAGTGTAGCACTGCCAAAGGCAACCTGCCAAGCTGATTCCCACAGCGATATATACATAGTAATACCCCTATTGATTGCTCTGAATAAATTTATTGAGGGAAAACAGAAAGCAGGCTAGGGGAAAAATGGTGGAATTTATGACAGCCAGCGCTCAAGATTAATTCACTTTTTAATTACAGGGAAGTACATAGGTATTGCCTGTCGAGTAGTTAAATTTAAAGCTAAGACAAATGGCAAGCAATGCTTGCTGAGAGCGCAGTATATGGAAGAAAGTGTATGAATCAATAGTACATTTTTCCTCGACTCTGCCTCATAGAAATTGCCGGCGTCTGTATTAGGTTCTCAAGCATATTCATGCTCAATGGAAAATGGAGAGAGATCTGCTTTGTGCGAGCGCTTTAACTCCATTATTTCTTTCTTTGCCTTGTATAAACTTGTTCTATAAACTGTCAGGCTGACTATTCTTTACACCAACCCCTTCATGAATTTCCTGTTACATCATTTCCATTCTGTCCTTTTTTCTGAAATCACTTGTTTTTTTGTTGTTTTCATGCTGCAGGAATACAATTCCCCTGCAGAGGAGAGAGCTTCTCAGAATGTTAATGTGTTTGGTCGGCAGTTCAAAAGCAGAAACCTGCATGTTAACACAGTTTAGTGCATCTGAGCCTGGGACGACCATCTCCCAAGTCTATTTTCACACCAGAGGCACTCTGAAGACAAGCTGTTAGGGTTCAGAGGTAAGCTAGTGACGATGAGAGAATCAAGAAAAGGAATAGTTTCATCTTCTTTTTTTTTTTCTTCTTTTTTTTTTTGAGTAGGGAAACAGTGTCAACATGGTTATAATCACGTTCGTTGATATGACACTTGAAGGTAAAAATGGATTTTTCACAGCATATTGTGTCTGTTATTTAGTCTGCGGTACTTACACCTCCATCAACAGGAACCTATCTGTTTCCTGTGAAAATGTTGGATTTCATCTAAAGAACATAAATCATCCAGGACATTTGATAACCTGCATGTAGAGTTCAGCATCCCTCCCGCTGCCTTGTCATCATTCATGAAGGCCAGCTGGCATTTAAGCCCCAGTCAGAAGTCACGTGTTCCCATGTGTGACGCTGTAAAGGACAGCACTCAGCAAGGTCTCATGGAATCATGTGTGATTTATTTGTGACCCCTGCGAGCACCCGCGTCAAACTAGCATCTCTTTTCAAAGTAGTGACACTTAACAGTGGCGTGTATGGAGGAAGCACATGCATCTGGTGCAACCTCATGGGAAAAACAGTGTTTGAGAATTATATTTCTGACTCTGCTTGTGAAATCACATTAAAATAATTGAACAAAAACAATCAGTTTTGTTCATTTATTTTAATGTGATTGAACAAAAACAATCAGTTTTGTAACAAATTGAAAAAGTTATGATTGTGTTTCTGAACAAAAACAAAAATGTTATCAACAAAAATATAATTTTAAGAAGCAAAGTATTCAGACAGGTAAAATGAAACAGTCTCAAAGTGAACACATTGTTTTTAGCAATACAAACTAAACTTTTTTTGTGTTACACATGTTCCAGCCAGTTTTTTTTTTTTTTTTTTTAACCTTCTTTTTTTTTTTTTAACAAATCAGTCGGACTACCTGATGAGAATGCTAAATTTTGACCAGCCAGTTGGAAAGCTTTATAGTCTAACATTCTGGGTATCATTTCAAGTGCAAATTCATTGAAACACTTTTTCGATTCCACACATTTCTCTTGTTATTCCATGTTGTTTTAGTATAACGGACACTGTTGCACTGTTTAATTTTTGTTATAAATAACAGTCTTAGGGGGGCGATCACACAGAAGTGAGACGCTAAAGACGCGGACGCTTCAAAGACGCTTGAAACGCTGGAAGCGCTTTTTTAATGCGCGCTAGACAAAAAAACCCAGCAAGGAGCGCCTGCGGAGCGGGGGTGCATGTGCAACACACGCACACGCACACACACACACACACACACACACACACACACACACACACACACACACACACCTCCTGTCATCTCCCTATGTCTCCCCTTGAATCTAGTGTTTCCCTCAAAGACAATAGAGACAGTACTAGCTTACATGAAACTATCACGAGCTATCTAATCTAATCCAACTTTGTTTATATAGCACTTTTCATACATAAAAATGCAGCACAAAAACTGTGAACTACGAAATAAGGTCACCAGCCCTCTCACATATCCCACTGTCTGAAAGTTAACCAGCTGCTACGACGATATCGTCATCGTCAGTTACATTGTACTCACCAGACAAATTCGTTGCGCTGATCGCACAGGTCCATGTGTGTCCCCTCCTGTGTTTGTTCGAGTACTGAGGTGTGTGTGTGTTGTATAATTCTTAAAAATCAAAATTGTCAGGATAAATTTCTCGTCTTCGGATTGCATTGTGTTGTCTGTCACTCGTAACTGACCAAACTGCAGTAACTGCCACAACAAAACAGGAAGGAGGATTTGATTGGCTGCCTGAGCTAATGACGACAATGACGAATGGTGCTACTGGCGTCTGATGCTCAAAAAGTTGAAAATATTTTAACCTTTCAGCGTCTACGTGCGTCTAAAAATGTGTGTCTAAAAACACGCGTCTAAAAATGCGCGTCTTAATAGAAGCGTCTACAAAAACGTGCGTCTAAAAAGACGATTGAACGCCGGTCAGATGCGCCGTATCATAGGAAAACAATTGTTTTACTGGCGTTCCACTTCTAGCGTTTTGTCTCTGTGTGATTGCCCTTAATCAATCATTGTTGCCTGTAGCATCTCCAAACATCTGCAACCTATTTTAACTGAGCAAATTTCTGTTCAGACAACATGATCCTGTAAAACAAAATAAACCACTGACTGTGTTCTCAAAAATAATTAGGTCCATACAAACACTGTACTAAAATAAACCTTAGTTCAAATGAAAATGCAAAAACGCCATCACCCTAACTTTAAAGCTATGCAAAGAAGAAGATGGTGGCCAATCCAAATCCTTGATAGAAGCTATTACTGAAAGATTTCCTGGAGCAGTGACCTCTGCCGTGCATTCTGCCATTTCCTCATTATGGTGAAAAAGTAACTGTCAACATGTTAAAATTCCTGTCAGCAAAGTTAGAGCCAGCACTAGTTTGGCTACTTCTGCCATTGCCCGAAATGGGGCCTCATTTGCGACGCCTCACAAAGAGGATAATGGTGCAGAGTTTCAGTCTTTACCGTGGTAAAAGTTTTACAAAAGGTTAATTTTCAGTAACCTAAGGTGCAGTTTGCATGTGGGAAAAAAGGCCAAAACTCAATCTAAAAAGCTATGTTTTTAAATATACCCATATGCATGTGGACAAAGCCTTAATATCCGAACCTCAACTCACCCTACTTTGAAATGATTGCTTGAGATACAAGGCTAGTTGGAACGAGATGAGGGCAATCAGCAACAAGTTAACCCAGCCTGCTCTCCTCCTTCAACCTTCATCACTAAGTATATTCACACTCAAGCAATGACCCAAACTGCCTCCAAACACACACACACACACACACACACACACACACACACGTTTTCTGTTGTTTAAGAAGCAGCAAATAGCTCCTCATCTCCATTTTTTTCTTCCCGTCTCTTCTCAGCACACTCTCCCACTCGATCTGCTCCAGAACTCTTTTCATAAAGCACCCCGAGCTTACTTGCACCATCTCCTTCCTCTCTGACTCATCCGCAACTCCTCCCCTCGGGGATATTTTAGGCCGGGCGGCTTGAAACATATCACCATCCCTTCCACCTCCCACCCTCCTTATCGTCAAGTGAATAACACGTTTCTGAGGCGGGTGGCCCCCGCTGAGGAAACAGGTGAGTAATGACTACAGGCCTCCCTAATTAACTAGCAAACTCTTTCTTAGCCATGCATGATTTGTCACACATGATCCATGTGTGGACGGTTTTTCTCCGGCAGTGCAAATGTTTACAGTTGCGCAATGTTGGGAAAGTATTCATCAGATTCAAAGAGGCATCTCATTACAGCAAAATCTTCGTATATATGAGCATTGTGAGTAATTACGTCGAGTGCCTTTCTTTTTCAAAGCCGCTCACAGGAGAGTGAAGCGCTCCAGCTATTCCCAGTGCCTGCAGTTATATGATTTATGTGATTTCCCCTGAATGCATTGTCCCATCCTTTGAGCCCGCTCGTATTCAATTGTTTTGATGGATCTTCTAAAACAACCCCCTTTTTCAATAAGGAGATATACCCTTATTATGTTCTGTTCAGGGTTTCTATATTGGTATTTTTCAACGAATACCCTCAGAGAATATTGCATCGTCATTTCTTTAGGGTTCATTTTCTATCCAATAGTATATTTTTTTTCCAGAGCTTTCAAAGATCACCATTTCAGCTCGGGGAGTCTCCCAGAGCATCTAGCTCATTTTTAACAAGCAGCATCTTCTTTCAGATAAAAGATTTATCTTTTGCACCGTAAAAATATCCATCATAACAAGTGGCTGCAGCTCGACAAAGCACACAGTTACATTTTGACTACATATTATAATGGCTGAGACAGAATTTGATCTGCATGGTATGACTGTTGGTGCCAGACGTCACAGCAGTGTAGAGAAGCAGCAGTCCTGTAGGTGAAATCACAGAGCGAGGTCAGAGGTTGTTGGACAGACTTGAAGATATTAGAAAGCAAATGAAAGCACAGACAACAGTGGGAAGAACACCTCAACACTGAGGTAGACAGGAACACATCCATGCCTGTCAGCTGCAAACTAGAAAATGAGGCCACTGTGGGCATACTGGCACCACAACTGCATGATTGAAAACATTGTGTGAAGTATTTTGTCTGTGCATAGTAGGCTGGCGTAAAAAGTATGACTACATGGCAGCATCCTGCCTTGTTTACAGCCTCATGGTGGGAATGTAATAGTGTGGAGAGACTCTTCTGGGCGCACAATTGTCACCTCATAGCCAGCTGAGCAATATTTGAAAGCTACAATTGACTCATAATGCTGCTGACCGTGTTCGTGGCCATAGTAAGTGGATACTTCCAGCAGCATAACCTGCCATGTCACAAAGCACTCATCATCTCAGGATGGCTCCAGGAACATGACAGTGGATTCAGTGTACTCCAATAACCTGCTCAGTGTACAGATCAAAAGCCAACAGAGCTTTGGCGGGAGGTGAACCGAGGGGGGTGGGGGGGGTTGAGGATGAGGTGGAGTGGCAGGCGACAAGCAACAAATCTACTAACTTTTTGTTTCAAAGCATACTGTGACACATCTGTACAAGTTTGTTTGATCTCAGAGAGGTCTGGTTATCAGTATCGCCCATGCACAGTGGGTTCCCGCTATGATGCGACCAAAGGCTTTCAAAGAAGTGAATAATATGCAACCAGATAGGTCTCTTTTCTAATTATTTCTAATATCATGAAATGTTTTACTGCTGGTTCAGGTTCACTGTAAAGTACCGAACCAAAAAGTTACTCTGGGGACTCTCCTTAAAAGAGGTCCAGGGAAGAATTCAACAAATCCCTGCATTGTACAGTCCAGTCCAAATTTAAATTTTCTGATTTTTATGCTTAGGGAGCATGACTGCAAAGCTACAGAATGATATAAAAACCTAAAAGGGAAAAAAAAGTGAGCCAGTAGGGGAGTAGTGATTGCTGTGGCCTCTCCCTTGGTGGTGCCACTGGTACGGTCCCTGGATTATTGATGCCAAATCAGGATAAATGCTCACATGTTGAGCCAGTAAATACACTTTCTCATGAGTTGCTGCAATTGACTGTTTTCCCACCTACAATGCTGTTATCACAGCAAATGGAGGAGGAAACAATCAGGAAAATATTTTCTCAATAGTCCGCTCAAATTGCTGAATAATAGAGCCCTAAAAACATTAAAATCCAGGTGTCTAATACAGAACGTCCTTTATAGCTCCCCGTTTTCCTCTTGCGGTAGTTAAACGCCATTTCGTTGATCAGAGAGATCGTCAGGGACTGCACTCGCCCTGCTCCATTTCACCTGTTTGCCTCAGACAGATGTTTCAGGGCAACAGCCGCGCAGTTCTCCTGCTAAAATAACTGTTATTTTGCCAGAACTATAAAATGTACCTCCCACACAGCAGCATCACAGGCAGCGGCAGCAACAATGTTTTCATGAACACTGGACTGCTCTGTGTATCTGACTGGTCGGCACATTTTGTGCAGTCGCTGCTGTTCATGAAATCTGTTTGCCGACGGAAAATTGCACGGGTTCTGTTGTGTGGTAATGAAAGCACTTTACCTTCAGCTGAGGTCACATTAAGAATTTACAATGGCATTTTTCCACTCTATTGACCTGTATATTTAGCCATGAAAAAGCAAAGTGCACAATAAAATGTTGTAAGTACTTGATGGCTGCCTCTAGAAAATACAATGTACTTCCAAAAACAGCATTGTAAGTACAGAATGTACTCATGTACAGTAACTACTAGATGTTTAATTCTAGCAATCGACTCAAGTTTTATTCCCTTCTAGTGTTTTCTTCGTCAGTTAACCTCTCTCTGATGGTTTATATAGGTTGGATTATAAAACTGTATTGAACAAAGTGACTTATTGAGTTGCTGGTTATCTGGAATCGTGGTCCATTTATCCCCTCGGCCCCAAGGAAGCCAGCTACTTCTCCCAAACTCTAACAGAACCTGACAGCTGCTGACAAATTTCCTCTCCTTCCCAGTTCTCAGGAGCGCCCTTCGGCTGAAGTCCACTTTGAAGACACTCTTGCCAACTTATCCGACACATTAAAGTCCCTACGTTGTCTTTCTGATTCAATTAAATGACATAATGCATCTTCTTATTTGTCACGTCTCAGCAGGGCTGGTTTGGTGGTTCATCCTGAAATGAAAAATGTAATTTATGAAAAATGACACTTTAATGGCCACTTTGTTTGAAGTCAGGCCAGCTGTTGCCTTCTCTCAAACACAGCGATGAGTTGCAAATGTAATTAAATCATCTAAGCTCGTCAGCATATGCATTTTTTTTACTTAAATTGAAAATGTTTCATCAAAATAAAAGTTTTGACGATTTTCTATTTACTTCCTCCGTCTTCACAAACTTGTTGTCATATCTACTGAAACTTGTCTCTATATCCACACAGTATTACATGAGACCGATACGCCCCTTTCACACATGCACTGCAAACCTGAAATTATCCAGACGTTGCCTAGCTGTATTGAAGAATGCAAATGTCCAAATCAGCTGGATCGGACGGTAAACATTAACCTGCCAGCTCCCAGGAAAAGTGATATATCCAATTGAAATCAAGGTGAGCAAGTGGGCATGTTGATGATGTTTTTATCAAGTGGGTCATGCAAAACCAGAACAAAGCAAGCATCAGAGGGTGAAGAAGAAGGGTCAGTGAGTGGAGAGACAATGAGATTCAGGGACTTCTGTTGGTAAGGGTCGAAGCCAAAATTGTCAGACTAATTCAAGAAATGGCAAAAGATTCTGTTGGTAATGACCGAGTTAAAGACTTGCTACATGACTAGGGTGTGATCCGGGTCATGTCCTGTCCCTGCATGCCCTACCGAGACGCTAGCCTGGCATTGCCAGACCCAATTCGCAAAACGCGTATAGGTCTGGACACGGAGTATACATTTCCTCTATTCCCGAGGGTCGGTATCAACGGCTGTCACTCAAAGTGCAAGTAAGCAAGTGCAGCGTGCAGCGGAGATGAGCTGTGATGATGTCTGGGAAAGAGTGTTGCCGTCTTTTGGCAATGTCGGCTGCGGATTTCCTCCTCACTGTGGACTCCCAGTTGCATGGCTGTGATTCCCAGCTTGGTCGCTTCCCTGACCTGCTCCTCCATGAGAGCAACTAGCGGAGAAACAACAATAGCCACTGGGTTTTCACTGAGTCCCATCTTTTTCCCGATCAACAGAGCCTATTGGTAAATTAAACTTTTACCAAACCCCGTCGGAAGGTCGGCAAACACATCCTTTTTTCAATAAAAGCTTTCAGTGCAGCCTTTTGTTCTGCTTTTAAAGAAAATGTACATTCCAGTTCGTTCAACACATTTACCATCGCAGTTTCAAAATCAGTAGCCATGTTGGTTGTGCACTCCGCTCCTTGTCCCTCCTATGTTGGTGACGTGCCCGCCCCAAAGTAATAAACGGTTGTGATTGGCCCGGTGAGCTTTAATCGATTCCAGAATGCGCCTTAATGATTGCGTGGCCAGACTGATCTGCGGGGCGAAATCGAATATGAGCTTGCAAGATCAGGATGGTGTCACCAGGCTACCGAGACGCCACCCCTCACCCAAATCAAACAGAATATTCCCAGTAGGTGAGAACGCCTCTGACACATACAAGAAAACCACTAAAGTCTGTGAAAATATCAGGTTGCTCTGCCTCCTCGTATTGCTTCTAATGGCCTTACCCCACATGAACAAAACCAACCACCTCGCATGTTCTACTTTGTGAATATAGTGACAGTTTTAGCAAATATGACATAAATTAAAAGTTACTGTCTGTAGCTTTAAGCCTTGTAATACTCTCCACGAAGCTTTTGTCCTGTTAGAAACAGCATTACTACTGCTGTCCTTTGTGTTTAGTGCTGCAGTAATTAGTCTTAATCATCACCAGCTTCTTATGCGCAAATTTCACAATGTTGTCATGCAACGCTCAAATATTTTTACCACATCAGTATTTTATTAGTCTGTCATCTTTTCATGTCACTAATTACGAAAGAACAACTTAATTTCGCATCAGTCCAATCTGATGTCTGATCTGAAGAAACTGAATTTGTTACTAGCGAAATGGGCTTAGCAGCAAAAAAAGCTAATTTATTTTTTTTCTTTTGCATGTGCATGACTAACAAGGTTTGCCTCTCAAGTTGCTCTTAAACTGCTTTCATTCATTTTCTCCTGCAGAACTCATACTGCGTCTTTCCTGTAACGATCTTAAGATCACAAACACACACACACACACATACACACACACACACGCTACCCCTCTTAATCTATGTGTGCTGAAGTGGTCTTTAATGAGGTGTGAACAGAGGACCACAACCCTCTCCCTCCTCCTCTCCCTCCTATTTCATCTCCCCTCTCTCTCACCCCTGAGAGCGACACAAACAGACAGAGTGACAAAGACGTACAGCGAGCGACAGACAGATAGGGGTGGAGGAAGAGAAGGCGATGGGAGAGTTAATGGGAGAGAACAAGGTCTTTTTTTTTCTATTTCATTACTCTATCCCGCCATCCATCATCATGTGATCACAGCCAGAGCAGATCACAGGGCCTGTGAGGGACACTTTAAAGATTTTCTCCCCAGCTGATACCAACGTCAGGATTTTTCGATATTTATGTGTGCAGGAATGTGTGTGTGTGTGTGTAATGTGCTTACACTGTCTGTGTGCTTGTGTGTAGGGAAGCAGGTCAGGCTGGATGTGTTTCTCGCCCCTCAGCGAAAAGCCAACCCACTACCACTCATAACAACCCACCACAGAATTATGGTTTTGTAGTTGAAGACCAGCCAGCTTCACTAATGCATCTCAAATTTGTGTGTGTCTGTGCGTGTTTGCGTGCCTTCCAGTATGGTGGGATCCCACTGACAAACAGCATATCAGTGGCGTGCCCTTGATTTGGATGAAAGGCAGCATTTCTGCCAGAGTTAAACAGCCTTCTCCTACTTTGTTACCTTTAGCTTTAAAATGAGCTTGTTAAAAAATGTGCCAGAATTCTGATTACCTTCCAGGTTTGGGATTTCACCTTCAACTGGCTCAGTGCGACCTGCATATCAAAACGAGAATTTCACATTTCAATGAGAGAGAGAGAGACTGTATTCTTGATACCTGTCCAGGCACAGTCCAGTCACCAAAGAAAAATGATTGCATTGTGTGTAACTGCAAACTACGGCTACATTACATTTGTGCATTTGCTTTGTAGCCAACAAACATGGGTGTATTTTAGCGCCCTCTCACTGTGTTTCCACCAAAGATAGTGCCACAAAAAGCAGTTGTTTTTTTACCAAGACACTGCTGCATTTCCATCAGGGATAGTGCTGTGCAAAGCGGTGGTTTTTATACCACGACATCCCAGTGTTTTCAGCTGGGATAATGCCACAAAAAGTAGTTGTGTTTTACAAAGACATCGCTGCATTTTCTGCTGGGTTAGTGCCATGTAAAGCCAACGTTTTTTACCACGACCTAGCATGGTTTCCAGCATCTTTTTAGCCACCGAATGCGTGCATTTTCTCGCAACTTGTTGCTGTGTTCCACTGGAGATAATGCCATGAAAAGCAGTTGTTTTTTACGGACGCATTGCTGAGTTTCCTGCCTTGATAGTGCCACAAACATCAGTTGTTTTTACCTAGACATTGCTGAGTTTCCTACCTTGATAGTGCCCCAAAAATCGGTTGCTTTTACCTAGACATTGCTGAGTTTCCTACATTGATAGTGCCACGAAAAGCAGTTGTTTTTACCAAGACATTGCTGAGTTTCCTACCTTGATAGTCCCCCAAAAAGCAGTTGTTTTTACCGAGACATTGCTGAGTTTACTACATTGATAGTGCCACAAACATCAGTTGTTTTTTCCTAGACATTGCTGAGTTTCCTACCTTGATAGTGCCACGAAAAGCAGTTGTTTTTACCTAGACATTGCTGAGTTTACTACATTGATAGTGCCACGAAAAGCAGTTGTTTTTACCTAGACATTGCTGAGTTTCCTACCTTGATAGTGCCACGAAAAGCAGTTGTTTTTACCTAGACATTGCTGAGTTTACTGCCTTGATAGTGCCCCAAAAAGCAGTTGTTTTTTCCTAGACATTGCTGAGTTTCCTACCTTGATAGTGCCACGAAAAGCAGTTGTTTTTACCTAGACATTGCTGAGTTTACTACATTGATAGTGCCACGAAAAGCAGTTGTTTTTACCTAGACATTGCTGAGTTTCCTACCTTGATAGTGCCACGAAAAGCAGTTGTTTTTACCTAGACATTGCTGAGTTTACTGCCTTGATAGTGCCCCAAAAAGCAGTTGTTTTTTACAAAGACATTGCTGAGTTTCCTGCCTTGATAGTGCCCCAAAAAGCAGTTGTTTTTTACAAAGATATTGCTGAGTTTCCTGCCTTGTTAGTGCCACAAAAAGCAGTTGTTTTTTTGCAAAGATATTGCTGAGTTTCCTGCGAGGATAGTGCCACAAAAATTGGTTGTGTTTTTTACCTAGACATTGCTGTGTTTCCTGCTGGGATAGTGCCATGACAGGTGGTTGATTTTATCCAGACATCCCTGCATTTCCAGCCAGTATGGTGCCACAGAAAATGGTTGTTGTTTTTTTGGCAAGACATCACTGTGTTTCCAGCAGGTCTTTAAGCCAAAACATAATCTTTTCCTAACCATAACCAAGTGATGTTTGTGCCTAAACCTAACCACATGTTAACCACAGCATTGTTAAAACATAACCTTTGAACGCATCTGCTACGTCGTAACATCTAAATGTAACGTAGGTGGTTTGCAAAAACTTACAATGCCAACTTTTTTCTGGCGAGTGGGTTGCCAGGCATGATTAAAAAAATAATCAAAATACAGCCATCTTTTTAGTTTAAATTGCAAAGTGGGGTTACCACAGTGATCAGTATGGCATTCCCTTTTAAGTAAGATTCTATAGATTAATCCTGTTTGCTCGGATGAAATTCTAGAGTTGGTAGTTGTGACATTCAAAGGACAGAGGGGAAGGCCTCAGTTTCAAGGAGGTAAAATGGCATCAGTAGTGTGTGCTCCCTCTGGTCTTAATGGAAAGTCCCATTTGCGCTGATCCACACCACTGCACTGGAGATCCTGATAACTATCATGCCTGGAGAGCCTTTAGATAGGACACACAAACACTCCTGATAATACTGTAGAGGTGTGGTATCAGAAAATACTGTATCATGAACTCTGTTTCTATAGCAGAATGCATCAGAGAGTAAATGGTCTCTATTATCAGTATGTTGTGTGCCGTTGTGTTGTATCAATAGCACATGACTACATTTCTGGCATTGTCGCCGGGAGCAAAATTAAAGCTTTCAGGTTATTTTCAAACTGTGTATTCTCCGTTTTCCTGTTTGTATAACTTCATCGCTATCATGCTCTCCTTCGTACCTCCAGGTGCTACTGGAGGCATTTTCTTGGAGCGTTTCACTATAATACATAACACTTGGTCAATGAAATCTCCAACAGTTAAAGAACATGAACAAGACAGTAATGCAGATGCAAATATCTTTGGATCTTAGTTGTATTTGGGTCATTATCATAATTATTCTATTTTCTGTGTTCTTGTTTTATCATCAATGCAAACAGAACTTTCAGACTCACTTTTAACAGTATCAGCAACGAGCAGTGGCTCCATGTTTGATGTTTGTATCCACAGCTGAGCTCTCTTTTCATGTTACTATAAATACATACAGCCACATCCCTGCCCGTGCACCATTTTCTCTCCTCAAATTCAGCATCATCTCTATGTAAGACAAACCATCAGAGTGGAAAAACTCACGTCATAATAAAACAGAATAATCTAAGCACATTTCATCAAGAAAAAGGTAATTAAGGTAATGAGATTTCTTTACACAGCACTGAAACACGGCAGGCACAGGGAAAGGCATAATTTGCCATGGTTCTTTTTCTTAATTTGTAGTTAATGAGCTCACATAGGCATGTTTTTTCCCCTGCTTTGAGCCCACTCCTCTTAACAAACTGCATGATCCTTTGTTTAAGATCACATTGTGGTTTTATCTGTCAGTTGATTGGACATCAGAAGGATGGAAGGGTTCTTTTATTCGCACGAGTTGTATCTTTGGCTGAAAATATTATAGAACGCCTTTAAAATAAGCAGTACAACCAGACAAATTCAAGGGCTGGTACCAACAGAGGAATACCAAAGGCAAAATATCCACATGCTGTAAGATTCCACCAATAGCGTTTGACATTCTGAGTTGATTTGCTCATCAGACATGTCTGCAGACTTCTATCATTTATTGCGACGTTTCTGTAAGATGACACTTTTAAAAAGGGTTTGTTTTTCTCCACAGCTACAAGTCTAGCCGTCTTCTGCTGATTACATAGTGTCTCAAAGTAAATCAAGCCAATCAAGTCATTTTCGCTTCTTTATGTCAAATAGAGGCTTGAAAAATGCCTGATATGGCCTACATTAAAGGGACAGATTGGATCTTTGTGGGGTTGTATGAGATACTTACCATTCGTCAGTGCCTTAGCTATAGTAAATGTCAGTCAGCACACCCCCAGTTTGGAGAAGTGACAGGAGTACTACCACAGAAGCTCAGCAGTGTACTGTTGACTGTTGATTGGCCCCCAAGTGGATGCCATATTGAGAATATTTTCATTGCTTTACCTCACCATCAGACAGCCCTTTCCTTTGGCACTACAATTTCTCAAACCTAGAACTTCCGTATTCCTACCATAGACTATTTAAATAATGGACACAGCCAATGTCATGTCACCCACTAGATTGTGGACTACCATTTTGAAGCTTTGAGTGTGGCATTTTGGCCATCACCATCTTGGTTTTGGGAGCCAAAAGTGCCCATATATGGACAAGAGGTTGGAGCTGTGGAGGAGCGAGAGGTGGATCTGACTCATAGACTGTGGAACTCACTCCCTGTATAATTGTCCTGAATGGAAAAAATAGCAATAGAGGCCCAAGCTGTTTCTGTGTCGGTACTTATGTCTGCTTCTCCAAACTGAGAGACGCACTGACCGCCACCTTCTGAATGTAATACACTGACTATGGATAAGACCCTCATATAACCCCACTTCAAAAGATCTGAAGTATCCTTTTAGGTTTACCAGGCAAAGCAAATTTAGGTCAAAATATTTCAAAAGAAATAGTCGACTTTTTAATATTACTTAATTGGCCTTGTCTTGCCTTCAGAATCTATCTGGGCGCTGGAAAAGTGAATTTTCAAGGGTCTCGCAGTTGCGTCATGAAACTCTCAGCGGCTGTGTATTGCACAATCATGGAGGTCAAGGGGAGCTTTGAATACTCACGAAGAATACATAAATGGAAGACTTGGAAAAAACTTGTTGGACCGATAACCAGCCAGAAGCTAACACTCTCCACTGTGGTGAGTTATATCACCAGAGAACTGGAGTATGAAGGAACTGGTTCACTGTGAACTTTGAAAACCTTCCTCCAGTCTGCCGCTCCTCTCCCTGAAACTCGGCTTGTGTTTTTTTTTACCCCAGGTTCAGCACAGCGATCGCTGCTCCAGTCAAACCACAAGTCATTTGTACTGAAACAAGCCTCATCCCTCCGAGTATTTCCGAGCGTGCACAGATAGAAACCTCTCTGATGCCACTTTGAAGACTAGAACCAATTAGGGAATCGTTATAATGAGGAGCCTCTAAGTGCACGTCTTTTGTTACTCAGCAGCTGTCTAATTGGAGTTGGTGTGTTTTCGAAGGGAGTTAGGACGAAGGCTGCTCTAATGTAACTGTGATACACTTTTAGATCAGCAACCCGCTCATGGCTGACATTTTGACAGTATATACCACATTGCTTGTGCAGGAGGCTATGTTTTAAATTTTCTCATTAATAATTATTCCTGTCATTCCCACAGATACTGTATGCATTAATGTCATTTCTAGAAACTCATATTTTCCAGCCATATTAGCTGTACACAGCTGAAAATACTGCTTCCCTGCAGCGGCTCTTAACCTTCCCATGCACACTGCAGCTGTGAAGGATTTTTACCTTAGGGTATACTGTAGATTCTGAAATGGTTGACTAGTTACACAGCTGCTGTATATACAGTACAGTTTATATTGCAGTCCATGTCAAAGCCATAACATCACTTACACACTCATTTTTACCAGGAACGAATAGCATTAGTATTGAGGCAGCTGCTTCTTTGAAAGCATGTGCATTGATGTTTAAAGCTTTGAATGGGTAATTCTGAGTCATCGTAATTCATCCATTTTTCTCCCTCCGTCCACTCTTTAAATATTATATTTCAATGTATTTGTTCCCATTTTAATGGAGCCTTTATTGTGGTCTTTAATGAATAAATCATACTCCCATGTCCATGGGGAAGAATGATGTGGAATTTAATGTGCTCTCCCTTTTCTCTCTGTTTGTCTTTTCACAGCTCCCCTGACAGACAAGCCGCCAAAAATCCTTTCCCCTTCGGAGAGCCAAATGAGCGTCATAGAGATGGCAATAGGTAAGGAGACACGTTTCATTCCCCACACTGATAGCTTATTTTCTGTCCAGCGATGGAACGTGCGGTGTCACGCTTGTGGCGCATGCCTGCTTGTCACAATGGCGTGGCATCAAATTTCTAGATTAGTCGATGAAAGCCAGTTCCCTCAGAGTAGGTCCTGTTCTACTTAGCTTTGGCTTTGTTTGAGCAGTGTGTCAACTTCTTCCTTACAGGCCTCTATTCCTGTTTTTCCCCTTGATTTTATTGATATTCAGTATTTTATCATACTTTACCCAGACTCCCTGTTTTCTGATCGGCTCCCATTTGAATTTGTTGTCTGTGCTGTTAATGCAAACTCAAGATATCCTCCAGGTCTGTTGTACTGATAGAATTATCAAGAAAACAGCATACTTTATTCATGGCGTAAACACCACTCTGTTGCTTCTAGTTTCTCTTTTTGAAAGAAATACTGTTTTCAAGCACTATGTATTCGAAAATGCTTTTACTTTGAGGTCTTTTCTGTCACTTTTAAGTAGGAGGGTTAACAAATAATCGTCAGTAATGTAGATATCATGACTATGTATGTAAAGACTGTTTCAACCCCAATAAAGGCTCAAGACAAAGAGGTCTAACATAATCACAAGAGTCAGGATAAAGCAAACACTTAATATCATTAGAAAATAAACAAGTAGGGTGACTATCAAACCAAATTCCTCAAGCAAAACTTAAAACAAAATACTGGTGGGCTGGTCAGAGAGAACGAAAAGAAGGTCAACACCCAGACCAACCTCCAAATGGTCATAGGATCTGTGCTCTTCCTTCTAACCTCCACCAAACTACTAAACCTAACAGAAGAAACGACAACACTTAGGATATTACAATATCCAAAATCTAAGATTATATCTAGTCCCATCACAATTAAGGGTGTAATCACAAGATTCATTGGGCAACAGTACGCTATTTGCTGATATCACAAAGTCCGCCATGATACAATATTGATCAGATTTAATTCAATCCTGCAGTCAATATGAGACGATATCACTAAATATCCTCATTGTCTTTCTCTTGGCTGCTTACCATTGTTTGCCTGGCACTAGTCTGCTCGCACTGTGTGAATGTTTAGGAAGAAGGTGTGCTTGGACAGAAATGGTCACACAGACATGCCATGGGAATTTCAAAATAAAGGGGTATCTTAAAATATGCTGGAGACAATGCAGGAAGACTGGTGGGATTGTCCCAAAATTGGGTAAATACTGGAGAGACATTCAGGTGCAGATCAGTCAAAGTATTGGGGTAGACCTAACACACCTCTAGAGCCAGTATTCTTCATACTGGGAGACACTCCAGAGGACATAGACACAAAAACAATACATTAGCTTGGGGTGTTGCTGTTGATTTAAAAGAAGATGATTGTAGTGTTATGGAGATATGTAAAGCCACCAACCGTCCAAAAATGTAGGGATAGATTGAAAGCCAAACTTCAACTGAGGACTGATGTTTTTACCATTAAGTGGGCACCGGTAATACTACAATTGCCAGGACAGATTAAGGAAATAACTTCTCCGTAACTCGGATAAGATTTCCGCTGACCCTCCTTTCTTTACCCTCTAGAAATCCTTAACTGGCATAAAAGTGTCTGGTTAAACTTGTGGATGACTGCAGGTTGGTGTAGTTAGAACGAGGGCACTTGGGGGTCTCTGTCTGTGATACCTTTGTGAACAGAATCTGACCAAGATCGGTCAATGTGAAGCTCAGCGTTTGTTTGCTCACTGCTATATGATTACATACTGTATAGTTGAATTTGAAAATAAAAAGTTAAGTGCAAACAAAATGACGATATACATCAATCATTAGTGCTGTATCATAGGCAACTGGACTTGCTTGCGTTTCTTGAAGACGTTTCGCCTCTCATCCAAGAAGCTTCTTCACTTCCAGAATCGAGAAGCTTCTTGGATGAGAGGCGAAACGTCTCCAAGAAACACAAGTAAGTCCAGTTGCATACGACATAGCACTGATGATTACCATGACCTGGATGACTGAGAATCTTCACCAACACGATATGCATCAATAGTTTCACTTTTGTGTCAATGATATTTGACTGTTTATTAGTGAATCAAGGTATTGAGGATCATTACAGTCCTAACTACAGCATCAATATGATGTCGATATATTACCCACCCCTTCTGTTCAGCTGCTGTACTCAATGCTTTCTGTACTTATGTTTCATATGAAAGACTTCCAGCAGGTTCAGTCGAGTGATTCCTTCTGTCCTAGCAGGTCTTTTAGGTGACACATCTGCAGTTAGGCTTCCAAAGCTGAACGAAAGCACAGCAGAGTAAAAGCAATCGAAAATCCGGTTGTAAAGGGATACTCAGCCAATTGGTTATTGCGACTCTGTCGTTAAACCAATGAAATTATTGCTGTGGATATTTAGATAATGCTGAAGTTACCCTATGAGCCATTATTACACCCCCCTGGTGTTTTTATGTGCTCATGACAGCTTCACCTGCTGCTTTTATTTGATACTTGCACATTATTCGAATGCCAGCTCTTATGATGTGATTTATGGGATTACCTTTTACCATGTGATACTCCAAGTAGTTGATACAAAGCCACTGACACTAGTTGCTTGCATTGGAATGCCATTGATCGTGCATTGATATCCAATACTTTCCTATAATTTGTGTTATGGATCCACATAGATCTGACTTTAAGTAACCAAAGTGTTAAATACAAGCTTTTCAATTAGGTCTGTTCTCTTACTGTGCCCTTTTGTGAATGGACCTTGAGTTTTCATCTCGGTAGAAGAGAAACAGGATGAGTCATTCAACACATTTTGTATGAAAAAGAAAGTAATTCAGTGGGTGAGAGCTATGTCCGCTGCTTTTTCTCCTCCTACCCTATGGAGGGCCTCTTCACTGTAATTACACTGATCACATCTATCTTGGTTATCTTGTGCTACATGGATGCTGCTTGTGTTTGTTCAGCTGTAATGAGTCCGTAATGAATCGAAGTGGTACTTCTGAGAAACCGTACGTAATCTTCCTTCGCATTACCTTCAAACTTATGATGTTGGCACTACTTCAAATGATTGCCTCCAATTCCGCCTCATGTGGCTGCCTCAGAACGGTACTCTTTCGTTTGCCTTACCAGCTTTTGATGCACAGGGGCTCATGGGAAAATTCCCGCTTTGTGCCTTATTGGGCGAGAGCTCAGCTGTTGGTGGAAGGGAAAATGGGTCATGATGGAGGCTTCCTTTGAAGTCAATTTGTCATGGGCGATGAACACAACTGGCTCGCAGAGGTAAAAGGTGGCAATCAGAAAATAGGCGCAAATCATCGTAGCTTTAAATTGATGATGGATAAAAGCCTCTCTGGCTTTTTTCATCTGATTAAGTGTTTGATAGTGGATGATGGTGATTTTCAAAATCCATTACCTGATAGCTGAGGCAATAATGTTCTGAAGAAAAGAAATGTGCTGCTTTCCTTGTTTATGGTTGATTTAGATGATTGCGTAACTGTATCTTTTACTGTATTTTCATTCTACATCAGCATTTTTCAGTTTTTCTTTGTACTCTTAGACCTTTATACCCTATATTGGATTTTCCTGTTGATTTCCAGCAGAAGAGGATTAGCAGAAACTGTTTTTTTTCTTGTATGCTCCTCCTTCACTTCTGCACCCATTGATATTCTACCCGGAGTCAGCACCTCTGTGTACATAATATATGAACACCTATTTGATTCTCTGCCTGTACAAGTCCCAGTCACTTCCTCTCAGTGTTGGGCTAGCGTGCTCTTGTCATCCACACAGAGCCCAGTCGAAAGCAGCGCATCCTTTTCAGGGGTTGTGGCAGTTTGGGCTGAATTTTAATATTCATTCTTCCATGAAATATAGAAGCATAAATGGCTTCGGCTGACAGTTAATTAGGCAGGTGAGAGGGAGAAAGTGAGAGGAGTGGGGAAAGGCGAACATGGAGAGACACTTTTCAAGCTCTTGTTATGGAACTCAAGGGATGAACAGAGGGATGTGTAAATGGGGGGGGCCCAATTAATCAGCACACGCCGTCCATGGCCCACTCCTTATTTTGTCTCCTAATGGATGTGGCTCCTCGCTTATAATTGATTCAATTTAAAATGCTTGGTTAAAACATGTTGTATAAATGCTCTTGTGGGCATGCATTTCCACTGCTTTCTCTGTGGGACAGATCAGTTACAGTTTGGCTCTGTAATTCAGTCTGACAGTTCAATGCGTACTGCTTTCACTCTGTCTTGTGCAGATGTAGAATAATTGTCTCCAGTCAAGCCAAGCAGACTAACTGCGGTGCAAGTCTGCTTCTAGTCGAGTGCTAATGTGTACGATTTTTAAACACTTTGACAACTGGGTGATTTATTTCCTTAATGCACGAACATGTTTGTGCCACCTCTGTGTGCTTGAACACAACCCAACCAGGAATTCAACCTCCAGACACAAACCTGCTTCTATAGCCTTTATACTGCTGCCAGGTTTGATTTGTTATAATGCAGTTTTCCATGCAGGGCTGACATGCCACTCGCGGCCTCACTCGCCTACCTATCCTGACATTTTATTTCGGGTTCGATTGAATTTACGGCCAGTGTTGCAGTCTGTTTGTGATGTTCATTCTGGGAATATCCAGCAAGTTCCCCCTGTGATCTTGATTGGCTGTTAAAACTTCAAGCCCTTTCAACGGCCTCCTTCCTCAAGAAATCACACTTCATCCCCTGACACTTGACATTACGACACCGCAGCAAGTTCTCTGAAATTGTGGCAGAGAGAAAACAAGGTGATGGTGTCTGAGCCTCTTTGCCAGATTCCTCCACAATGCACTTTTAAGATCTCACATGAATGCTTTAACGAGTCATCCACCGTTTTGTCATCCTGTTATGCAACATCAGTCTGTAATATTCAGTGCATCCCAAGAGTTGTTTTGTGTTAGAGTAATTGAATTGATTTTTCATGGTGTATTCACTTTCCCCAAAACTGCCTTTGTTCTGTTTTTCTTGTCCTCTTGTGCCTCAGTTAGTAATTTGCTTTGTTTCTCACAATGCCTTTTGGGACCCTTTAGGGTTGTTGTTTTCAGTCAAAGCTGGGCAGCAGCTCAGCAACTAATTGTGAACACAGGAAAAGGTCAAAGGTCATTGATACACCCCTATTTAAAGAAAAATGCAGCCTTCTACTCCATTTAGGCTGCTGTCCAGGGCCACGTTTTTCCCTCTATGACTAGTTGAAGTGTTAACCAAGAATGAAAAACAGTCGACAATGATGCCTCTGCGCTTTGATTGACATTAAAACTCTCAACAAGTATAGGTCGTTTGTTCCTGCCCTCTAATATCATCCACAGGAGTGTTTCTGAAATTAGCGCCCCAACCAGTGGCAAGAGATCAGCACAAAAATGATATATATGACTGTTTAACAGTAGGTAAGTAGGTAGTAGGAGGCAGGGGAACGTGATTTTTCACACATTATAAGTCTCATGTGCTGTTGTAAAATGTGAGCATGAATGGTTGTCTGTCTCTAAAGCCCTGTTTCCATCGAGCATTCCACCATTACCATTTTTGGTCCCCCTTCTGTTGAGGTACATCGCACACAGGTCTGGTACAAAGAAGTGGCGCTGTGAACGCTGCGGTCCATTGATTGGTCAGTAGAGGAGGGTCACTCCGCTCAGGGCTGAGTTGTGGCTTATGTAACTACTGTTCATACCATGGAGAGTTTTATTAGTAGACTCGGATGTTTTGTTGCCTCTCGCAGCAGCTGTAGACTGAGAAAAAATAACTTCATTCACCGGGCCGTCTGCCGGCAACTTTAAGGTGGAACATTAACTTGTAATGTTAATGCTTAATAGTCGCGCGTAATGACCGGTCCTCGTCGGTTAGACTGCACGTCTTTCCTGTTTGTCTCACTGACAGGTGGAGAGCCTACAGACAGGTACCCATTAGCTACGAGCTGCTCCGCTACTGACTGCTCTTGTCCTGTCCTCTCCCTCTTCTTTCTCTCCTGTCCTCTCGATCACTAAACTCTGAGCTTAATCATTAGCTTTTAGCTTAGCAGCACTCGTAATTGAGTAGGCTTTTGAACAATGCAGGAGAAATGTTGCAGACAGTTTATATTATCAGCCTGGGCCTGGGGCTTGTTGTAACGGTAAATGGGATGTGTTGTAACTTGTGTAAGTTAAACTGTGTCTGTGTGAGTGAACATCTTACCCTGCGATGCGCGATGTGGACAGCGGTTCCAGCCACACGCTGCTACTGCTGCCAAGCAGCCCCGCCCGTTGGAAAGAGTGTGGGATATACCACTACTAGGAATGGGAGGGGGGGACTAAATCTTTTAAGATTTAAATAGCACATTATTGCACAATTATAATGAGCACTGCTTACATTGTGCTTTTAATAAATACTTCTGCATTGTTCAAAAATTATTAATTGTGTCTCAAATGATTCTAGGGGGGTACAGCTTTACTGAAGGGGGAGTCATGTCCAGTCAAAGCCCAGCAAATCACTGCAGCCAGGTTATAAAATCCTGTGGAAAGCCTTCCCAAAACAGCAGGGGCATGTATGGCAGCATATTAATGCTTATGGTGGTGTCCATATACTTCTGGCCATGTAGTTGATCATCAGTCTACTTGGGGATTATGAGAACAGCAGAAGGGGTAATATTACAAATAAATTAGTAATGATTTAAAGTCATTTCAGTCTTAGTAGGAGATTCAACATAATAATTTCAAACAGCTACCGACTAATACAAAAGACATTCTTTTAATTACATAGTTTGAGAATCTGCATCACGTCCTCTCACAGAGGCTCATTGTGGGAATCCCTTTGTTCTACACAGCCTCTCTATAACAATCTGACAATCTGAACTGCTCTCAGAGGTTGAGCTTCCTCATTTGTTGGTTGGTGAACAATAACAGTGTAAACTGGAAATTGGTCTTCAGTCGCTCATCAGACGGAGTTACATTGTTTAATGATACAGTGTGAACACAGGATACCTCCACACAAAGCCATCATTATCCTGAATTGACTTGGAGTCGGCGGCCACATCAAATTAGAAGTTGCAGTCCTTTGGAAATGATGAGGTTGGCACATCAATGCACTGTCATCCTGGTGCAGGTCAGGTTGCTTTAACACTCCCATTTCCTCTCAGCTGATATTGAAACCTTCACATTAACACTGTACGAGTCCAGATCCTTCCACAAGTTTCAGTTTTTACAACTCCTGCAGCACCTTTAGAAAGAAATGATGAACTGAAGTTAGACAGCAGACAAAATGTCAACTTCCACCCCACTGTTACAGTGCAGTGAAACTCCAACAGATGGTCTTGAAATGTATAACCTTTACTTGACTTTATCAATCTATGAATGTTGATCATGCCATTAGCCCGGAGCAGGTTTCTTCCTGTGGCTGTATGGATTTGATCTTCTTATGGTGCAGTGTTTGGGATCTCGCCACATTGATTCAGGCCCCATTTTCAATATTTAACGATTGATATTGACGTGTTGGGTGTCCTGCTGACAATCTGCTGTGGGATAACAGCACCGCATGCCACTGACGGGTAGACACGTGTGATACATCATGTTCACAGTAAATACCAGGAGTCCTGGAGAACGGATGTAAACGTCGAAGGGTCAGGAAGACCTGACGATCACATGAGGGTTTATTGACTTCTTTGTTCTTCAGGTATTGTCTTCACATGATGTCCGTCCACTTTGTAGCTCAACTCTTGACCTTTGTTTAAGTTTTTGTTTGGCAAGGCGAGGTTATTTGTAAAGCGCATTTCAAACGGGCAATTTAAAGGCTTTACATCACGCATTAAATGTATGTGTTTGAGCAAGAGAGGTGTGAAAGCACCCTGGGGTTTCACTCAAGTATGCCTGTAGCTAAGGACAAGGATTAGAAATATTGGGCCTGCAATAAAGATAACTTTGAAATGAAAGCACAAAACATTTGAGGCTAAAACCCACTCAGCTTGGCTTGGATGTGTGCGGAATTGTCACTTTTTGTGGATGAGGCCGCTTGTGTTTGTTTTCACTTTAACCCCAAAGGCAGCCTGGAATCAGACGTGAGTGTTAAAACCGCTCGCCAGCCTTTATGGCACAGGTACAGACAGCACACGCTGATATTTTTCTCACTCACTTTCGGAATTAAACACATCTTCAAAGCATCGCTTGATACATTGCAGCAGCTCGGTGTTATATTCAGTATATGTCTTCTAGCTTGCACCCTGGTATGCTCGTGCTTCTGAGCTGGGAGCCTCTCATCAAACCACGAGACACATTTTAGTTTCACAAAGAAAGTCTCACAAAGCACGGCCTCAGTAACACCTATCGCCAATATCACCCACACTCACACTCTCAAATACACACCAGCCATCCCTCTAAATGTCACGGGCTCGGCAGAGCGCTCCATCGATGCCAAAGGTTCAGAGGCCCTAGGATCAATATTACATCATTTCTCTCAATTAGGGCATATTTATTCCCCTCAAGTTATTGTACATCTGCGAGTGATCCTATCTGTATTCCTGGCAAGTCTCCAGATGAGTCGAGGCCCTGCAGGGAGGGGAAGACAGAGTGAGATAAAGATGAAGAGAGAGGAGGAAAGAGAATGAGGGAGAAATTAAGGTAGGGGGAGTTTGGGGCGAAGAGTCAGTGCACGGGAGAAAAAGTGAGCGAGATCATTTAAGATTCACAGAGGGGATGAAATATGGTGGTGTCTTACCTTGAGTTATTACAGATGAAAGTGGATACAAGACGGTGCACTGTCCCAAATGGTTAATATGCCCTGCAGCGTGGAGGCATAAATCGTGACTGTCATATTACGGGGGGAAGGGGTTGCTGGTGGTGATTGGAAGGGATTCTTGGCAAAGGAATGCTCCCATTAGTGTTTTACATAAGTGCGGTAATGAGGGGGACAGTCTGCGAGAGCGCTTCAGGAGACCCGATTGGCCTGTCGGACCGAGGGAGGCTAAGTTTACTCAACACTTAGAAGAAATTTACCGGAGCGTGACCGCGGGCCTGATATCATGTTCACATTTTGGATCATGATTGACCTCAAAAGTCAAGCTGTCGTCCCACATTGACCGTTCCCCGCTCGGCTTCCTGTCAGCAGCTCCCACCTGCAGCCTTGTACCTGTCTCTGCAAACTAAAAGGAAAATGGCTGAAGGCATTTGCTCTCCTTAGCAGAAAAAAGCATCAAGTCCTGGCCAAGGCACTTGAGTATTAAGATATACTGCCTCCTGTCTGTGCCAGCCGTACTTCCCGTCTCTGGGCGAGCCCATTAATCATAAATTTGGCTTTGGCGTGGTGTTCACAGAGAGTCTGGTTTGTTGTTTTCTATTTTTATGTTTAAGTGTTCTTGCGTTGCACCTGCTTATAGGGACTCGGGAAGGTCACACGACTTCTACCTCTTACCTCTGCCAGACTTGCATCTTTTAACAGATCGATAGATGATAAAGCTGTTTGAGGAGGGACACAAGAGCAGGCTGTTCATGAAACATCCAAAGTGCATCTCAGGTAATGTTGCTCATTAAGACAGAAACTTGATGAATGATAGGCAGTGGTTTTGTCTGTTTTGACTGTACACTAATCTGCCAGCTGATGTCTAGTGACACCGCAATTACTGACAGAGAATGCAAGGGTGTTTACATTGATTGTTGAACGTAGCCTGTGTGAATGTAGATGCTATTACATTTTAAAATGAGTGTGAAATTGCCTCTTTTGACCCACAGGATGGATGTGAAAGCACTGTGTATTCACTTAAAACGGAATTATGCTTCTGTGAAAATGCACAAAAAGAGGAGGCTATTATGGGTTTGCAGGGGTTTGATGAGTCGCAAACGCACACGCCTCCTGAATCTAAACATGTTGTGCAGCTTTGAGTGGCAGCAAGCTGATTTGTTGATCCAACTCCTGTCAGGAGGTGGGTTCTGTTGTTGTTTGAACCTTGATATCGGTATATACAGTCAGTACGGTGAAGGGTAGGCAGAGATTGTGATTATGGTTTAAAAAAAATCTACTAACTTTTTGATTTTTGGAAAGGACACAAGAAGGTCTGTTACTTTGGCGCAAGACCTGCATCCAATATGAATGTAATTCTTAGGGACACTGGGCAGCCCAGTTATTGTCGGAGCCGATAAAGCAGAGCCCAGCATGCTCTTGGTGATTTGCATGAAATAAAGACATCTAATATAATCAGATAAACATGGTTGAAAAGTTCATGCTTTTTAGACCTCTAAACTTTGTTGCTATATCATTATTTAAAGGGGGAAATCCTTTACGTACAGTGGCGCCCCAAAGGGGGAACCAGAGGGGTCATGGCCATCCAAGTACAACTGCAGCCCCTATCAACAAATTAGAGGCTGATGTTACTTTCTTTAAGAGGCTGTGGAATGCTGATTTTTTAAGCTACCGTGTAGGCGTGGCATTTTCTGAAACTAGACAACCCAAGGCATTAATCGGCACCAGCCATTTTGGCATAGCTTGTACGCAAGAGGGCTAAATAACGCTCCAAAGTAAGGCTAAATTCTGGCGAGGGAACAAATGGCATGGCTATTGTCAAAGGGGTCCCTTGAGCTCTTACCTTAAGATATCTGAATGAAAATGGGTTCTTTTGGGACCCATGAGTCACCCCTAAACTTGAGTAGACTTGGGGCCAATCCCAATTCTCTTCCCTTAACCTTACCCCTTAGTTTCAATTGCACTCGCCAGATAGATTTTGGAGGCTGCCATCTTCCTGGAAAACTCGCCTGGCTGGATAGTTTCGCAATGCATCCTGGATCTTCCCCTTAGTTGAGATGGGTTCGTAAGTGTGCATTGCATGGCCCTAACCCTAACCCAAATTAAGTGGGGATTTTAAGGGCTGAAAAGCGCTTCCCTAAAGTTTGGGACACCCTAGCCCTTCGCGGGAATGCGCAAAAAACAAATACTAGGGCCAAGTTTGAGGGGACCCCAGTAAATGTTCGGTAAACTCTCCACAGTAACATAGTTTTCAACTAGCCTGAATACTTAAACAGCATTATAGACTTCCTAAAAATCCAGTGATAGCTTTTTGTTTTGGTGTGCCACCTCAAGATTTCTAGTGGGCCCATGTGTCTACCCTTTTAAGAATATTCTGAGTGCACCACTGTTTACATACACAACAGCATTACATTGGTTTAGAGGTGAGACACATCTGCAGTCATGGTGTGGCTCTTACCTTCCGCCTGCTTCTTTAGTTCACACTATACCTTACAGTTCAGCACAGTTTACGATTTAACAGCTGTGAACAGGCAATTCAGGCTGTCAGAGCTGCAGTAGCAGTGTGTGCAGGACCTTATGTTTCAGTACAACAACCCCTTCAGGCGCTTGCTCTATGATTGTTACTCTGGTGCTTTTGGGTTTGTTTCAGCACAACTTTAAAGCCACACATTTGGGGGGGGGGGGGGGGGGATTTTGCTTTATTTGGCCTTTCTCTGACTCATGTCTCCAGCGCTTCCAAAGCGCATGTAGTAGCAGAGTGCAGTCTGTGCAGCTCCCATCCAGCTGTTGCTCTCCCAGCAGCTGTGTACCTCAGATCTGAGCTCGAAGTTTAAATTGGAAACCCTCCTCCTCCACACTCACACTGACACATCTCCGTTTTCTTATGCTCCTTCCAGTACCATTATGTAGCTTCTGTACTGTAGCAGCTATACACCCCATCTGATAGTTGACTTCATTCAAAGACCGGTGTTTGGATTACCGACAGCAGGAACACTCACTCAGCAACTCGTTCAGCTTGGCACCCGAGAGCCACCTGCTTTAAAATTAAACGCACCGTTTAGTGTGGCAGTTAAGCACAGCGATTTTTACAGCCATTAGATTAGCCCTCAGTTTAACCTCAGCACAGCGGTGTCACCTTGCTCTTTTGTGAGCCACTATTCAAAAACTTCAGCTGCTAGCAGGCGGAGGGGACGTTAATTTGCTCTGGTGACTCGAAGATAATCTGTCCACTCTAATTTCTTCAGTTGTTTGATGCCTTTTTTCTGTATTGCTTTGGCTGGATTTTGTTGAGCTTTTTTTGTACCCAGAATGCTAAGAGAAGCAGAGCAGCTTGCGGTTTTATTTTTCAAGAATTTATCAGCCTCTCCAGTAAAGCCAAGTTCCACAGCAAAACTCCACAGCCAAAATGCAAACCCTGCAAACTTTCCCCTCACTGTCGCTCCCCTGACAGCGCATGTGTGTTGCCTGGTTGAACTAATTGCCCTCGCTGTATTTCCAGCCAAACAGGTGGCCATATTGGTTTCCTTCTGGCTGCGTTTATGTGGCTGTGCGTCCAGGTTGGACAGAGATGACAGTGTCTCCTCTCCGCCCGGAGCGTGACCTTGGTTGGGCGATGCTCCCTCTGCACTGTCTTTGGTCTCACATTGGTCTTTTGGGCCAACTTCTGATTGTGTGTTATTGTGTATGTGTGTGTGTGTTTGAGACAGACAGAGAGAGATAGAGCAGCCTCTGATGTCTCGCCAGAAAGCTAGAGGCTCCAGGATCACGGTCAGGAGGGGAGGGAGATGACAGTGGCAGCAAACTTTGGCAAGTGTCACGTAAGAATATATGAAAGCACAGATCTGTGATGTCATGATACAGCTGCTGCACACACACCGGCATTCGTCCACATGCAGGCAAAATGAAATGAAACACAAGCTAATGTTCAGCGTTCGCCACACATTCAAACTCACACACACAAAGGTCTTATGCAGCTTTTACCACCTCACACCGACACCTCGAGGGGTTTGTATGTGCTAAAGCAATCTGATGTGGTCAGATTTGTCTTTCTCCGCACAGATACAGTGTTGGCCGGCTCTGTGTAGGTCCATTGTATCCACAGTTGTGGTCCTCTGTTTGGTCCGTGGGCAGCCATGCTACAGGGAATAAGAATGTGTCAGATGAAATGTTGTGGATATTTGTCTCATAACTGCTATGAGTCAGGCAACACCTTGTTTCTATACCTTGGGTAAAGAAACAATGTTTTTTCCTTAGCAGTGGGAGGGATTATGACACGCTCAGATGGGCCCTGACCTCTCTGCAGACCAGAATAGAATAAAATAGAACAGATAGAGTTGTCATTCTCACACAGCTTCCTCTTATGTATTTTAATGACAGTTTTTGCATTGATTAATGTTGTAGTAATTATTGTATCCTTGTACCAATGTCAGGAATTAAATTTGCCTTTATTTATATTTCAACCTATTTACATTATCATTTTTTTAACTTCCTAATTTATTCCAGTGTTTCCCCTAATTAGCGCTGCTGCTATATAAAAATTTCCCCATAAGCAATTACCTCACTATCCCTACTTGAAGTAGCCAGCAGTGGGGATGAACAAGAAGTATAAATGAAACACCTCTATTTAAGGGTGTCCGGATCAACTGGACCTGGATCGTTGAAGGCCAATTAGAGCAGCCGATCAGGTGACACAAAAACAGGCGACAGAATTTCTCGACACGTCCCTAAAATAGCTTCACTGACAAACTGTAGCTCACACTGAACATCACCATGACATTCATGGTTAACAGCTAATCTTTCGTCCAACTAAGTGCAGCCGCACTGTCTCTTTCTCCTCGCTTGATCTGAACACTTCTGTAGAGGCTGCGATACTATCCACTCTTTGTGCCCACATGACCAACATGTCGTCTTTATCTTTACCAGCTCTTTCCCACCTGCATTTTTCCAGGATTTGAGTGATTTTGTCCCTGTGAGTGGAAACACAGGATTCATTAGGGGAGACTGGGGACCATTGTAACAAGTTTTGGTTTTGATGTCATTACTCAAAAACCTTTTTTTTTACACAGGCAACTTTTATCTGTTTTCTACTTATTAACAGTCATCAACTAGCCTGGAAATCCAGACTCAAATCTAGAAAGATTCTGAGTCTGGCCCTCACCGATACACCCTTCCTACCCAAGGGGCGGCACTAACTGAGGCATTTCAAATGCCGCCACACGCAGTTGGATAGCACGATAGCCAATCAGAGCAATAAACAAGGTGACGTATTCATTGCAGTAAGCCCCATTTGTTTGCCGACCAGTTGGGCTAACTGATAAATTATGCTTTTGCTGTATCCCCTCAGCAAAACAGCAAAAACGTCCTTCCTGGAAACGAAGGCTTCTAGGGCAGTCTTCTGTTCCTCTCTCAAGGAAAAAGATAAGTGTAGTTGGCTTAGCGTTTCTTCCAAAGCTAAATTGAATGGACGCGGTCCTTCGGCAGCTGCCATCTTGGCTGTTTACTTTTCGACTCCTACGGCGCAGCTGTCGTCATCATGTTACGCCCACCCAGAGCCCACCTCTGTCAGATAGACTGATCTGATTGGTCCGATAGGCGATTCAGCGGGCTCTGCTCGTCGGGGCCAGATCCCCATGCAGTGCAAATTAGAATTTGCTAGCGGCGGGGCATCTAGATTTCCAGGTTAGTCATCATCTGTTTTTACAAGCAATGTTAGAGTCACAATACTGACTGAAACACTAGATGTCAAATGTTACATCTGCCCACACGTACAGGAGCAGTTGTAATAGCATGGGGTACATACAGTATTACACAGAATTTGGAATCAACCACTGTGCACAAATATGTGCCTAAAGCCCTTCTTGTGTCAGCGAACACGCTAAATATCTGGCAACTATCCACTGGCGCAAATAACAGAACAGGGTTTTTCAACTAACCAGTCAATAGGTTACATCCCTTAGTGTACAGTATATGGTCCATTTTTTCCAGTATTATATATATTGGTCATATCACCATCCAGTGAATGTCGTTAATAATTGCAATCCGGTCGTCCTTTGAAAGGGGGCTTGCCTGTAGCCATCTCCATGTGATGCTTTCTTGCTTGCGGCCAAAAGTACTCGTCCTGGGTCATGAGATTGTCCGGGGGTTTGCCCAAGTACAGTATGACAAAAGAACAGTCAAATTCTACTCCAAAGACGTTCCTCATTTCTTTGGCAATCAATCAGCCTCCAGCATTCATACCACCCCTGGAACCCCAACTTTCTACACTCTTTTTGAGATGTTGTTTTGAAATACTGTTAAAAAAAAATGAGACATGTTTTCTAAGAAAGATTCCTTCATTAATTTTATTGCATTCATTATTCATTTTTTCCTGCCATTGGCCTCTTTGATCCATGCTTGCAAATAGCAACACAGAGGTGGTATCTGTTTACAGATTAGTAGGACTGATTGCTTTTTGAAGGAGTTTCACACAGGTGCATTAGAGCATCGTAATTATGCGAGCAACTTCTGTCAGCTGTGAATAGATGTTTCCCTTTTGTTTAACACGGTTAATGCAATAGACTTTTGGGTCTTTCTGTGAGATCTGTGTTAATTGTTTTGAAACAGGGCGTGAAATATGTGTGAAACCAATGAAAAAGTGTCAATAAATTTGCAAGAGAGGACTTATGTTGTGCTAAGAAGGTGATGATGAAGATCAAGTGGATTCCAGTTTCATTAATTGTGTCTGAGCAATGCTCAAATGAGGAGAGGTGTTTTTGTGTAGATGAACAATTACCAGTAGAACCAATAGAAATTTGTTCGTAGGAATATGCTTATCGTCCCCTGAGGGCTAACATTTCAGTATTCATAGAATATGTAATTTAGTGCCTCTTTTTGTTTGTTTGTTTTCAGATACATTACATTATGTTGCAAGTTGCATTGTGGGAGAAAAGAGTCCATAAACACCACACTTTCATTTTTCCATTTTGAATTCAGTCAGTACATACAGTAGTGTGCCGTTGGGATATAGCTCATGAGGAGGCAGTTTCTCCCCGAGCATTTTGGGTGAGAGTCACGAGATGTACTTGCCAATATGAAATTCAAAATGGTTACTTCACAGTTCAACATATCGCTTTTGGAAGGGACCAAAATGTTCCCAACAATGAAACCAAAGTGCCCAGAAAATCTTGTATTGTAAAAAGATTTCATTTTTCTCCCTGGTTCCTAGTGAGAGAAACCACAGCCGCCGTGCCAGCTGTCTTGGCAGCACTCAGGTTTAATCTCTGAGACTCAGGCTAACCGTAACATGGAAGCCTCCCTCCCTTCTTTAGCAAACACACACCAGACTATTCATTCTCCCTGCCAACCACGGGCCAGATAGGAGATATCGAGCATCCTTCCATGCAGTGACGCAGTACTGATATTGATTTCAATTATGACAGCAACATACTTAAGACAAAGTGTGGATTCCTGGTCCATTAGTTGCTGCAGCTGGCAGACAGGCATCAATAACAGATTTTTTTTAAATTGTCTTTATTTTTTCTTCCCCTTTTTTCAAAGTAATCATCCCCAGCAGGACTGGATTGGGCATTTTTCCCATTTAAATTTTATTATGGATTTTCCATGACTGACGGCACATACAAGAAGGACATTATGACAGTACAAGGACATGGCTAGAAGCAAAGACAAGACAAACCCACGGAAGGTTATGATGCTAAATTACTTTATGCATGCATTTCTATTTGACACACAATGTGACTATAGGAACATGCACATGATCTTACAATTACATACATTACAAAGAGAGGAGGAAATGACGTTCTGAGTCCAGGACCTTATTGTGTCCCATAAGCCGTTCTCTCACCTACCCAGATGTGACAGGGGTGAAGCAGCTTCTCCCATGCTTTGAAGCTTCACAAAGTCCTCCAGCCTTGTATTGAAATTAAAACAACTGCCCTTTCTGATGTTCCAGTTCATGAGAATTATGCATACATTTTGTTGCAAGGCATGCAAATGCTACAATTATTTGAGCAGATGTACAATTAATGTCATTAGGCTGGATGCCCAGTAAGCGTGTAGCGGCACATAAAGCTACATCCGTGATCTTTGAAAAGTGAATCTCTAGCCCCCTTCACATATGCACTGCAAACCTAAATTTATCTAGCCATTACCGGAGGAGCTTTATGTGAGAACACAAATGTCCAAATCAGTTGGTCGTTGCCATAGTACAAAGTCCGTTTAATGTCCGGTTGAGCCCATGTGTAAATAGAAGAGGGGGGTTTTTCAGCAAGGAAGTGGGCGTGTTGATGACATTTTAATCATGAAGCACGAAACTGGAAGAAAACAGACATCCAAGGGTAATGGAGATGGCAACAAAAACGTCTAACTGGAAAGACGATGAGATTTGGCAGTTTATGTCAGTAAAGGTGGCAGCTGAAATTGTCAGATAAATAAAAGAAATGGGAAGCAACTCTGATGTTTATGACCTTATTACGAATAGGCTATGTGACCATTCGCATTATGTCCTGCCTCCTGCACATTCCCCCCTAGGTGCCACCCCTCGCCGAAACAGAACAGTAGTTGAGAGCACTTCTGACACAGACAGTTTCCTGTTGTGTGCCACAAGTGTGAAAGAGAAACTCCAGACAATGTCCAGACCTGATTCTCTGATATGAGAAAACAGCTTCTGACTACGTCCCAGAGGGCCGAACAGCTGGACAGAACCATAGACAGTGCACAACGGTGCCCACCTCCCCAGAAACCCTACCAGCATAAGCCTGAGCGTGTTTGATCTCTTTTTAAGGCTAGAGGAGATGATGTATGCTCTCTGCAGTATTTTAAGTGAGTTCCCCGAAATCTTACACATTACAGTGATGCCAAGTTCCTCCAAATTCTGTCCAACTCAAGTGGGGTGAGTGAGATACCCAGGTCTTGCCTCCATCTATCCGTTCGGTGTCTGAATATTGCTACTGGTGTCGGAAAGAAGAAGCTGTTCCCTCCTCATCTGGTTTTTATCCAGATGTTCGTGGCAACCTATGGAGGTACCTTTTGAGGTTATTTTTGTGATGATAGCTTTTACTTGCAAATAAGAATTTCTGCCAATTAAATACTGTAATGGCATTGTCCTTCAAAATTTGATCTGTCTGATGTATGTTAGGACCGTACGAAAGTGTGTTGCACAAGGGGCAAGGGGATGAGAGCAAATTTTTCCATGGTGGATATCAGCTTACGAGTTGCATCAATAGATTAGTCAACCTTTGGCCGTTTTCTAATCTTTATTTCATGCAGTGTCTTCAGATCTGTAGCATGTCCCAGATAGCTCTACTATAAAATGTTAAATTGTACAAAAGACAGTCTTGGAGAATTTATTTTCCTTAGGACACAGGGAAGAAGACACTGCATGAAATGATATGACTGTCTAAGCTCCTTCAAGGCAGTACAGTTTAGTATAGGCAAATAAAGGGACTTGGTTAAGGTTAAGCAAAGGGTCGTTCTCATGGTGACAGACACATGGTTTCACGAGGTCTGTCCAAGTATCTGCTCCCCCTCTCTGGGCAAAAGCTGCCAGTTTCCAGTCTTGATTGGCTGCTTGACCAAAGATCAGTTAACATTTGGTGCACTCTGTCTGGCCCACTTTGGTGATTTGATTTAGTTTTTTATGACTGCGAAAAGATTTACTTCCTTGCACACAGCAACATAAAAACAGACAGGACAGTCACACAAACAAACAAGAAGAGCTCAGTCTGTCTCCACCCGACGTCTTCATTAGCTTGTCTATCATTTTTACTGTCTCCTCTTTTTTTATCCTCTCCCCTCGCCTCTTCTCTGACGCTCATAATATTCAGACAATAATGATACAAGGCGAACAATTCCATATGCAGCCATTATCATCCAGATGCAATGCTGTCACTCACACTGATTTGCTCTGATTGCCTGAGAGGTTCCATGCCCTTGTTGTAAGTGCACTGTATTATTCTTGATGTAAAACGTTTATGTACAGTACAGGCCAAAAGTTTGGACACACCTTCTCATTCAATGCGTTTTCTTTATTTTCATGACTATTTACATTGTAGATTCTCACTGAAGGCATCAAAACTATGAATGAACACATGTGGAGTTATGTACTTAACAAAAAAAGGTGAAATAACTGAAAACATGTTTTATATTCTAGTTTCTTCAAAATAGCCACCCTTTGCTCTGATTACTGCTTTGCACACTCTTGGCATTCTCTCCATGAGCTTCAAGAGGTAGTCACCTGAAATGGTTTTCCAACAGTCTTGAAGGAGTTCCCAGAGGTGTTTAGCACTTGTTGGCCCCTTTGCCTTCACTCTGCGGTCCAGCTCACCCCAAACCATCTCGATTGGGTTCAGGTCCGGTGACTGTGGAGGCCAGGTCATCTGCCGCAGCACTCCATCACTCTCCTTCTTGGTGAAATAGCCCTTACACAGCCTGGAGGTGTGTTTGGGGTCATTGTCCTGTTGAAAAATAAATGATCGTCCAACTAAACGCAAACCGGATGGGATGGCATGTCGCTGCAGGATGCTGTGGTAGCCATGCTGGTTCAGTGTGCCTTCAATTTTGAATAAATCCCCAACAGTGTCACCAGCAAAACACCCCCACACCATCACACCTCCTCCTCCATGCTTCACAGTGGGAACCAGGCATGTGGAATCCATCCGTTCACCTTTTCTGCGTCTCACAAAGACACGGCGGTTGGAACCAAAGATCTCAAATTTGGACTCATCAGACCAAAGCACAGATTTCCACTGGTCTAATGTCCATTCCTTGTGTTTCTTGGCCCAAACAAATCTCTTCTGCTTGTTGCCTCTCCTTAGCAGTGGTTTCCTAGCAGCTATTTGACCATGAAGGCCTGATTGGCGCAGTCTCCTCTTAACAGTTGTTCTAGAGATGGGTCTGCTGCTAGAACTCTGTGTGGCATTCATCTGGTCTCTGATCTGAGCTGCTGTTAACTTGCGATTTCTGAGGCTGGTGACTCGCATGAACTTATCCTCAGAAGCAGAGGTGACTCTTGGTCTTCCTTTCCTGGGTCGGTCCTCATGTGTGCCAGTTTGGTTGTAGCGCTTGATGGTTTTTGCGACTCCACTTGGGGACACATTTAAAGTTTTTGCAATTTTCCGGACTGACTGACCTTCATTTCTTAAAGTAATGATGGCCACTGGTTTTTCTTTAGTTAGCTGATTGGTTCTTGCCATAATATGAATTTTAACAGTTGTCCAATAGGGCTGTCGGCTGTGTATTAACCTGACTTCTGCACAACACAACTGATGGTCCCAACCCCATTGATAAAGCAAGAAATTCCACTAATTAACCCTGATAAGGCACACCTGTGAAGTGGAAACCATTTCAGGTGACTACCTCTTGAAGCTCATGGAGAGAATGCCAAGAGTGTGCAAAGCAGTAATCAGAGCAAAGGGTGGCTATTTTGAAGAAACTAGAATATAAAACATGTTTTCAGTTATTTCACCTTTTTTTGTTAAGTACATAACTCCACATGTGTTCATTCATAGTTTTGATGCCTTCAGTGAGAATCTACAATGTAAATAGTCATGAAAATAAAGAAAACGCATTGAATGAGAAGGTGTGTCCAAACTTTTGGCCTGTACTGTATATATGAGTCACTACTTTAGGTAAAAAGAGTCTTCATCAGCCAGAACTGAGTAAATTAGCTTCATCTATTTGGATTAGGACTGCTGAGTATGGGCACTGTCAGGATTTCTACACACACACAAGTTGAAAGATCCAAATTTACACACTACAAACTCCCCCCTCCCCCAACCAGTGGTCAAAGAGCAAATACACAGAGAAAACTCACCAGAACAACGGCTCAATGTGCAGCCAAAGGCGTTTCTTTTCTTCACCACTTCTTCCCCTCACAGCCACTAAGAAAAGTAAACTTAATGATTTGCAGTGTGCATCTTCCTGACATCACATGCATATTTCCTTGGTAATGGAGTCCTTGCAACTTACAAAAATCCAAACAGTTTTTGTCTCGTTGCCACTCGGGGCCATCGAAGTGCAAAAGTGCTCGGTGCAGCCTTAACAAAAAGCATTAAAGTCAGCGCTAAAACTCCAAAGTTCCCCCAACAAACGTCTCGAGTGTAGTTTATTTGGCAAGCAAAAGTAGAACTTGGCTGGGTCTTCTTGCTGTGGTCTTGATTTTTTTTTTTTTTTTTAACAGATAAACAGATTATAAATTCAAAGTGGAATAGTGGCAAAGTTTCATAAATAAATCAATTCTCGAGGAAAATCACTGAGGGGAAGTTTGGATGTATTGATGCCACTGGGGAAATTTATTCATTTTGCATGACATTTGCGCCTAAATATTAGGTCCACCTCCCAATATTGAGTCATAGTCCATTTGCACAATCAATAACCTTAGTGCGAGGTGCGGTAGATAAGTTTCCAGGTTTTCCCTGGATAAACTTAATTAGCCCATTTCATGGGAGAAGCAGGTGGTGCTGATATTTAACACACTCAGTTTTTTTGGATGTGTGAAAGAAAAACAGCACTAACCTATCAACACCAGGCAGCTTCAGAGTCCCCAGGCTGTGAAGTTGATTGCTGCCAACTCGCCCCTGTGTGTGTGTGTGTGTGTGTGTGTGTGTGTGTGTGTGTGTGTGTGTGTGTTTGTATGTTTGCAAGTGTATTCTGCGTGTGCATGTAGGTGTGTCTGTGGCGCTCTATTGTATAAGCTGTGTGTGTGTAGAGTGTGTGGATTGTCCCAGTTTAGAAGACCCAGAGCTATGACTCATCAACCAATAAAGCAAAAGGCGAAGGGTGTGTGTGTGTGTGTGTGTGTGTGTGTGTGTGTGTAAAAGAAAAAAGGAGCACAGCATGAGTGAACCATGGGGGCAATTGTGTTAGTGCTTTCATTACTGTACCTGGTAAACTTGAACACATATGACATATGACAGTTAACTGTGTGTGCGTCCTTACTCGTCCTCACTGTGCCATCAGGTCTCTGGGCGCTCTTTCCCCTGACAACAATGTCACAGGCAGTACAGTAGCTGTAGCAGCATGAGCAGCTGCGATTGTGCCAGCTGATGTTTATGCTCGTAACATTTTATGTTTCTGTATTAATGCTACATACATGGCTGCTACAGCGCTAATAGAGACAATAATTTATGCTAATTTCTGCTCTCAGTGTTTGTTCAGTTGATGCTTATAGTTCATTAGTCACCATTAAATACAGTTTGCATTATTATCAGTGTTCTGCAGAAAACTCCATTAAATATAATGGAGTCCCATCTCTGCACGCTGGACTGAATTCAGCATAGAATGCAGAATAATTGAGCAACGCTACATGTAGCTACTTAACCATATTGCTAAACAATAACATAATGCATCAGTTTTTGCAGCGGTTTGAGACACAATGAATAAGCCCATGAATTAGTATCTTAACTTCCTTAATATAATGTATTTTCTGTTGACGCAGGATGCTAGAGTGGGTGATTGCATTGTAAGACATTAATCTAGAGTGCTCTGACCTGAAGGAACTTTAACGTGACAAGTCAGAACAGCAGTATGGAGTCCAGTTTTTGCCAGTTTCGACACAATTTTAACCTACATTGTATAATTTTCTGCTGCTAGGGGTCTCTCAATCAAAACACCAACCAAAGACGGAGAAATACTGTCATTGTAGTCTGTTTCTCCCAGTTAGAATTCCATCAGCATCTTTCAGCAGGTTGTTACTGTGAGCTGAATAACAGATCTGGTGTTTCTTCTCTGATAACTTAAGATCCAGATGTTCAGAGGAGGTTTTTATCGGGAGCCGGATTATCCACAGAGCTCTTGTTCTGTCCAGAACAAACGGACACAGTGATTTAAACCAGTACAAACACTGAATGAGGCAGTTTCACTTTAAAAATCTGTGTTTCTCCAACACTGTTTGGCACTGCAGCAAACATATGCTCATCTTCTTTCTCTGATAACTTAAGATTCAGAAGTCAGATGACTCAAATTCTTCATCACTCAAAACATATAGTTAAAAGCAACCAAGCTCTAAAAGCTATATCTTAAAAATGTGGCTTTATTAAACTGGATAAAAAATGAATTCATGACAGCTACTGGCAGACAACCGCAACCCTGATGCACTCATGTGTCATGATGCCACTGACAGGCGATGGCAGCCAAATAACACAGACCATATCCTTAATTAAAATTAGCGATAACGCAAGTACACAACTCAACAAAATATATAACACTGGTTTTGTCATTTTTAGACATTTGAGTGCAGAAAAGTTACATATTATTTCCTTAAATCTATACACAACAACAACAGCTCATGATGCTCATGTCGACCTGAATTGACAGTTTGTGCAGCAAGAAAATAAAATGCCATGTATACACATGGATGGATTATTGAACACGAACTGCTGGATTACTGGGCACAGGCACAGGGACTCAAGGGGAGCAAGTCTGATCTGTTTTATTATGTATTTGTTTACTCTTTCCGTGTATGATACAGCTGCACAGTGCAACATTAAAATCAGTACAGGAATTTGAATATGACTAGCTCTGCATTGAGGCATACAATGTGTACCACAGCTTTCCTTCTCTGGTATCCTATGATATTTTGTCTACAGTATTTTGTGTACTATCTCCAGCATGAACAACCAGCAGCAGCTATGTTTTGGTATTCACTACTTTGTTGGGTGTTCATATATTTTTAACTCCTGTGTTTCCAACATGCCTTGAAGGCAGCGTGTCTGACAGCTGAGACTGAGAGAAAGCTGAATATCAACATACAGAGAGCAGAAGGCCACGTTACATAGAATTTGTCAGAATCTGACAATAGGTTATGGCTTCTGCAGTATTGATTTCTCCCTGTCAGTCCAGACGATGTCCAGTAGACACATTCTGACAGGTTGTCGTGATTGTTACCATTTGATCTCGGCCTTTACCAGCTAATGTTGGTGCTTATTTCGGAAAGGTGGGTAATAATGTCAGCAGAACGTCAGTCATGCTGGAAGAAAAATGGTTGGAGTAAGAGCTGGGAAGTTTTTCTGGGATAAAGGCATGACCGCTGGTAGTTTAGTTAGAAGATGCACTCATGGTTAGGTAGTGTTCGTAAGCATTGACCTGTGACCAGTGGTGAGATTGGTTCACTAGCAGAGAGATGGGTAAGTTACCAAGGGGGAGGTGGGTATACTGTCATATTTAGGGTTATGGGTTGGGGTTAAGGTAATACAGTAAATAGCCAGAGAAAGAGGTGGGTATATTGTCATATATAGGGTCAGAGTTTGGGGGGATAGGGTTATGGAATAGGGGTTAGGGTAATACAGTAAATATCCAGAGAAAGAGGTGGGTATATTGTCATATATAGGGTCAGAGTTTGGGGGGATAGGGTTATGGAATAGGGGTTAGGGTAATACAGTAAATAGCCAGAGAAAGAGGTGGGTATATTCTGGTATATAGGATCAGGGTTCGAGGGGAAGGGGTGACGGGATAGGGGTTAGGGTTATATTATAAAGGGCCAGAAAGAGGTGAGGATATTCTCAAAATTTAGAGCAGTCTAAGATAGTAAATCAGCCAGTCTGAAGGATTGGATCTCCAGCGTTTGGCCTTGGGTAAAAGCTATACCCATGCATAACTACTGACTGAATTAATTCTGTGTCAAGGTGGACTTTTGGCAAACTCCAAGACCTCTTACATAAGAATGGAAGTCACTTTGCCAACATGGGTCAACAGTGATCTGAGGTTTTGTTTGAAGTAAAACACCTACCAACAACCAAAGCTACCAAGAGAAGCCTTTACATACTGCACACTGAGCTCCCCTCAAAGAAACCAATCTTTAAACAAGCATTTCTTCTCTGGAGGGCATACACCATATTGCGCTCAAACACTACGTAATTTTTTTATTTTCTATCCACAGAATTGGATGAGTCATCAGGTGAAAGGCAGAACCAACGCATCCCCAAAGGCACGATCTGTAAACACCGAATCAAATTGGATCGTGCCGTTCATGCGCGTACGTGTTCTGCGGGGTTTCCTCTGTAATTGAGAGGGCTGCATACATACACAGCGGCGTTGCATCTCTATATCTCCATGTCATTTTTTGTAGGGAGTATAATGCGACGCATCTACGCTCATCCAGCAGCTGTCAATCTGCCAGCAGCTCCACACTCATCCCACGTGTGGTGGAGAATACCAATGCACGTTACCTCCCGGGGTGCTTTGTGTGTGAAGATGTGTGAGCGAGATCAGTGGGTTAGAGATGGCGTAGTAGAGCGGCGTGCAGCGCACACAGAAGAGATATAAAAGGCACAGTTTAGTGGGGAAGGGTAGACGACTGCCACAGGCCCGCTTTATATCGGCCATGGGGGTTGGTTTCATATTACAATATAATGGTATTGGTTCAACCCACTTAATGAGTCACATCATTTCTTATGTTCAAATAGGGTTCTCAGGAATTAAATGATATGAAGGAATTGTTGAGTTAATGACTAGCTCTTACTGTATATCGCCGTAAGCATGAGGGAAAGAAAAGGAACTGTTCCTATACTAGCTGAATGCAAAAAGGTGTGGGGTGGTCACTGGTCCACAGACACAAAGGGCTTCCCACTGCAGCAAGGAGCCCAACTCTAAAGAAGTTACTCTCTCGGATCTTGCGTTATATACAGTATATGATATAGCTCTACCTTTACATACATATGGATGAATCTGCTTCCTTTAGGAGACTTAATTTGCATCAGGACTGTCCCTGTTTATCATTTCCCCCTCATAGCTGAATTTGCATAGATTACCATTAAGATTTCAGCCCCCTTTTGTGCTCATCCTCAGGTAGATTATGAATCCTAAAGAGAGGACGGTTCTTCAAAGCACGAGAGCCAGCTCTGTTTTGACTGACCATCTAGCATAGCTCCCAGGCTTCAGTGGTTTGTTCTCCTTTGGGTTATTTTTGGGTCTCATTTTTCGGAATTTAAGTTTTGCCTGTCCTACTTACTGCATTCCCCAAAGTGAACTCGAGGCCTTTTTCAGCCTGATCCAGATTTTCCTCTCCCTCTCTCTCTCCCCGTCTGCCTGGCGTTCTCTCGCTCCCTCTCTCGCTCTTTCCGACTCCCTTCGCAGCCATCTGTTCATGCTTGTGGCATCTCTCGATCTGTCTTCCCTCCCTGCCATATATCACTCTTCTCCTCTCAACTCTCCCAACATTTCCCTTGCTCCCTCTTGTGTAGCTTTCCTTTTTGCTGCCTTTCCCATGTTTGTGTCACATCATTAACCGCCTGTGATGCATCTCTCTCACGTGTTCATAGTTTCTCCTTCACACTCTACGGTACCATTTGACGACCATTTATATTAATGTGTACATGTGATGTGATACTGCTGTAGTCCGACAACATGATTTCCTGATGTTACCTGTTGTAAGGTACAATGTTATGTGCAATGGGAAACATCCAGTAACTGTTGATTCATGAGTAATTCACAGGAAGTTATCCCAGCATTCATCTGGCCTGCAACTTTACTGTTTTGGTTTGCTCTCACTGCTCTTGTCAACCTAGTTGCCAGGTGCAGCGGGCAGCTGTCTTCAATGAAAAGGCTCTAAAACTTAACTGTAGGCTACCTGCCCAGCACCGAAGAGCAGACAGACAAAGTTAGCAACTATCTGGTAAACATAGAGGAGCATTTAGAAGCAAAATTGCCAGATATTTCCCTCAAGCCCAGGTGGATTCAAACCACGTAGCACAATTAAAACAGATCTAAAAGGATTCCTTATGTGTACGCAGAAATATATAACTCTAGAAACACAACAGAAAAGGCATCATATGTCGACAGTATTCTTGTCAATTCAGCATCAATGTCATCCATGTATATCAAACTTTACCTAAGATTTTTGAATTTGTTGTCTCAATTCACTACCAGCCTCTGTTGCATTCAGACTTGAACGCCGACTCTTGTTCACTCCACAATTCCACCGGTTTCTCCTCCTTTTCCACAGTCCAAGAGAACAGACTTGTTCATGTTCTTGCATCTCCTTGTAGTCACCTCCATGTTTACTGTCTACCTGGTTTGCTGCTTCATGTTTGGTCCTGGTGGGAGCTAAGCTATCAGTTGACGACAGTATTCATTGATCTTCAGTATTTCAATGAGCCACGACTAAAAACTTGTGATAATATTAAACATGTTTGATTTTGTTGGAACATCAAGACAAGAAAAAGACTGCCTTAGGACAGCTCGGACTGAGTTTATGACTAGGGATGTTCCTTGCGACTAATTTTCCTGTCGACTAAACGAAAATTTTCATCAAGACGAGTAGACTAGTCTAAAAAAAGGGAAAACACTCAGAAAACAGTCAAAATTTATCAGAATTTATTGCTAAGAATTTGAAACATTGTCCCAAAATTATTGTGTGTATTAAGAGCCCTTTGAAGCCTTTAATCAAAATCTTCAACAACCATGTTGATTTTTAAATGCTGCTGAAGTACGAGACACTTTGCGTCATGCGGTATGAATGTGAACGTGACGGCAACTCAGTCAAATGTTAACCACTAAAATAACATCTAAAATAAATGCCTCTGAAATGTGCGGCACATTGAACCTTGCAGATTATCTGACAGAAATAATAGCAATTCACTTTAAAGTTAATAAAACAATGTGTAAATTATGATTAAATTTCAGCTGAAATGAGAGGCATTTTGCTCCGTGCAGTATGAATGTAATCCTGCACGTTATCTGACAACAACTCACTTAAAGTTAACAAATAATATAAACATCTCAAAAAGGATTAATTGCTGCTGAATTCATTTTCGAGATCAAAGTATTGCCAAACCACGCTGATTTTGTGAGAGGACATCTCTCCAATTTCCCACCATGCTGTTTTAAAACTCCAGTCTATTCAAGCATTACCGCGGGGAGGGTGACTGCTGTCTGACAGCTCTGTAGCACCCACTAGTGGCGGGCGGCTGCATGACAGTTAAGCTGCCTTGTAAGTGAATAAAGCAGTAATAGGTTTAACCAACTAATATTTCTGGTGCGGACGCTTAACTGTTTAGACGCCCAGGAGCACCTCAGGGCTTTATTCTGGCATTTCTAAAATTCCTCTGCTTTATTTTTGAATTTGCAGAAATGGCAGGAAAGTCAGCACATCAAAACTAATACAAATTTGTTCAAATGATCAATCAATTGTAGAGTTTGTTTTGGAGTCATTCTGTCAGAAATTCCTTGGTGGAGCAAGAAATACGGAGGGTACAGTTTAAATATGGAGGGTGCAGTCTGTTGGTATGACCATACATTTTGTCCACTGAGGAATAGTCTTAAGTGCTCTGCTTTAAAAACATACAGTAAGGCCAACCTCTGGAATCTTTCTATACCAAACAGAGTTGACAGTGTTGACATTCATTTAATGTCTCTATTGACGATAAAAAAAGAGCCTCTTTCACCATCTGACACACTTTATGCTTTACTGTATCAATCATCTTGTGAACATGTGTTGAATATTGCTCCAGAACGCTGATATCTCTTCCTGCAGTGAATCCCCTCTGTTTTTCTGAGGGCACATGAGGTTTTGACGGGTGAGGGGACATGCATCAGCAGGTATGTCAGACCCACGTTGTCCGATGATGCCTGTGTGATGTCACTGCATGCGTTACAACCTACAAACTGCAGAAGCTGTTGCCATGGAGATCCTTTCGTTTTTTTCTTTTTTTTCCAGTAGTGAAATGCGGTCAGCGCCTGAAGCAGCGATACGAGTGTGTCAACCTGCATAAAGGCAAAGAGCGGCACTGTAGACAGCTTGAGCTTCCTTGTTTTTTTGTTTTTTCTGCATATACGTGTGTATCTGTGCGTGTCTGTGTGTGCCCCCCTCTCTCTCACCTCTCTGGGCTGACAGTCCACACCCAGTTGTGTAGTGTCTGATTTATGCGACGCAGAGTCTTGACCCACACAGTGTGTTGACTGGAAATAAATGGGTGCTATTTATGTGTTACTTGGCTGCTAAAACTCAAAGGAACATCCAAGGTCTGTGTGCAGTAGTTTCCCCCCCGGTCGGTGAGGCTTTCGAAGGCTGTGAAATCTGCCTGTCGGCCAGATGTATTCGTGTCATGTGGGATTAGCTGAGCGTCATATTTTGTAATCTCATAAAGTGTGTGCGTTGGGTGTATTAATGTACATATGGACGTGTGTGGGTTTGTCTCTGTGCAGTGTCACCAAAACTCAAAGCCACTCAAAGCCATGCAGGAAAATTAACAGTCCGTGTGCAACAAAGATATTTGTATCATTTTAATAACATGGTTCATTCGCACTGAGGTAACAAAACGTATCATTTTACATACATGAATATTCACTTGGACTTTGCCCGCAGTTAACCTTTGATTTGCTCTCTCGTGCTTTTCCTCTGGCTTTCACACAACCTCGCGCACGCACTCTCCCACCTCTCCCTCCTCCTCTGGCATTGCCATCTGCAGCAACATTAAGGCTCTTTTGATCAGCGGGGGGTAATCATCAATTACACAAGCAAGTGCAAACGCGCATACAACTTAATGGACTGCACTTCCACTGGATTCAGACGCACTGTTTTCTGAAACGCTTGATAGCAATTATGGCTCCATTTTGTCACACAGTGTGAAAGATAATGGTGCCCAATGTTTGTCCCCAAATCTTTGCTGCAATTATAGCCCAATGTTAATCAATTTCACCGCAGAGACAAACAATGGAGAACAAGCCTCTTATACAACTGAGGTCAGGAAACAATAGGACGGAGATAAAGAAACGTAGCTAAGAGTTGTTTGGCGCTGCAGTGAGGGGAGCACAGATAGCTTTCATAATTTGTTAGATACGCATTTTAACCACCTTAAATCTGTTGAATGCAGAGAGAGGATTCCCTGTTCTGCTCAGCAGTAACACAGATTATTGAACAAAATCTAGCCTTTTCCCCTTTTTGATTCTTTAGAGATGTATACTTTTATTTCACACAAGAAACAATGAATTTCAAGGACAGTAAAGACCCCAAAAAAATAGCATTTAAAGTCTTGTGTGTAACATATCCTGGCTTCATATGAGTAAAAGAAAGTCTTTTAGCTACGAGGCTACTTCGTGCAATCTAACGTGTCATAGGTAACATTTTTGTGGGGTGAACATTAGCAAAAATCAAGACTTTTGTCTGTGAACCTTGTGGATCATAATGGAGCCGTATTTCACACTTGCATCAAATATTGTCACTATTAAGCCACGTTTAATGTGTGTTTAAGGTGTGTTTGAATCAATCAGACTTACCTGATAGTTGGACAACAAACTATAAATAAAGGAGACAAGAAATAACTCCCTTGAAATTATTCATGCGCCTGTAAAGTACATTTTGCCTCTGTGAACATGACCTCCCTCAGGTGTTCAGAGGCACGGCTCGGCCCTGACATGTCACCCACACCGTATCGGAGGTCTCCATCACCTTAATGGGCTGTTAAGCATCATTACAGCCTCCCTGACTTTAGCTTAAAACACAGCCCAAGGTTATCGATTCAAGGTGTTCAAGCGGGTGCGTGCGTCACAGGACACAATGGCAACTGATTTAGAGAGTGATGGGGGAAAAAATTAAGTGTTAATCAAATGACGGTACAGAAAACTAGCGGTTATGGGTTCACTTCAATGATGATTATAGGCAATGATTAAAGGAGAGGACCTTAAGGAGGCTCCTTGTGAGTATTGATTGAGATTGATCTGGTCATCTGAGATGTTATGATACTCACCAGGACCTCGTGGGACATACGTAGAATCTGTTTCACCTTGTAAGATCAAGGTTTCAGCTGTCACTCATTGGCGTACCAGGTAAATCAAACACCTTTCATGTGGAGAAAGAAATTCCCTCATGTCTGTTTTCATGTCATCCTTCACAAGCAGATCATTGCTTTCTCTCCTATATTGGAGTCTCATTCTCCCTCTCACTCGGTGCGTGTCGGTGTGCCTCTTGATACGTCACGTAGTTTAATGCACATCATTTCAGATTTAGCGCCCCGTTTAGCATCCAGGTCAGTCGCACGCTCGGAGCATTTTATCCCTACGAGGCAAAGGGAGACAGAGCTCAAATCGCAGATCACCAGCTTTGGGTCAAGGTCATAACTCACTGACCACGGTATACAAAACACAAATATAAGCAGGACAGTCAACAAGTACAAGACTTTTCTTCCAATTACAAACCCTGTTCTGGCAAACTTTATCTATATAGCAGTTAACATACAAAACAGACAGGGAATAGATGATGGTAACAGTTACAGGAGTTCACACTGGACGCTGAAATGGTACCTTTTTTTCTTCCCTGCCAAACCTCAACATCACAAACACAGACGCCACTGTGTAGTTCAACAGCGGCAATTATAGTGAGCTGTGACAACTCTGCTGAATTATCTATAGCCACAGGTGGAGATTGACAGAATTTGAAGGACTTTTCTATCGAGCAGAGTGCACCCAAGGACAGAAAATTCTGATTATCCCTGGGTTTAGCAGCGGGGTTATAATCTTCCAGCCCAAGGGGGGAATAGCTCATTCATGGCTTCCTCTTCTAATGCAGTCCGCACACTCAACAGTTGCATTACAGTATAACAACACAGTAATTCACAGTGATAAGGGTGCAGTAGTGCCTGAGGTCGGACTGACAACTGTAGGAAGCATGTGTAATTTGATCTGATACTCCGGGCTCTTTTTGTGAGATAAAAATACAGCGGATTCTTGTTATAATTCACTCCAATGTATTTGGTCTAATTTGTCAATCATAGTCTTGTTACTCACATGATCCAGTGCGTTATGGGATGTGCTCCGCCAGGGATGCACAACGTTCGGATTTTTTTGCAGATACTCCAATAATTTCCAACCTGTTCTGGCCAATGCCGATATATATGCACATATTTTTTTCCGCCTAATTACAGAGAAGTCTCTCCTGAAGTGGAATTAACATATTACTATGCCTACTCTATTGTGATGGCTCACTGGCGAGGCAGACATAAAATACGGTCCTTTTCAAAATGTACATTTACTTTAACAGGCTTGGGTGATGCCCTCCCTGAGACAGTCCTGACAACAGCGACGATAAGGCCTAATTTGACCTATTGTGACTAATTAAAGTTGCATTATTAAAGTGTCACCTTTTCGACTTGTCATATCAGCAGAAATGTTAATGAGCCAATGCCTTTTTCATTTTAAAGCCTTTATCTGTTTACACCGATGACATGCTGATATTATTGTGCGTCCCTATACTCCACTGTGTATTGAAGTAAAATGGGCTGGAATTTCCAAATTTTACCAATAGTCGTCTTTTCCTTCAGATTTGACAAACGTACCACCAGCAGAAACACAGTAACTTTCCGTTTGAAAGGTTTTCCTCAGGCTCATATTATTCCTTGTATTCTGTTGAATAGCCGAGGCAAAAGGGTGTCATCGATTTTTCAGGCCGACTCGTACAACTCTGTATTCAGCCTGTCCTTTCTTTAGGAACAACCTGCTTCACATTCATAGTTATACACCGACTCACCTGGGAACTGACTTTTACTAGCAACATCTTCTATATTGTTCGGCATTTAGCTGCTCCACTGCAGCAGCTGAGGGACACGTGGTGTGTTGGAGTCCTGGGTGGTAGATGGTGAGGGCCTTATTGAATGGCCTGTCAGCAGTGCCATCTACATTTAATGCTGGAGACACTTCTATCAGTTTTATTTATTAAATCAATACTATGAAGTCTCCAAAGCTTTCTTTTGTGCCTTTGTTGAAACCACACTGAATTTGTTTTGGCTTCGTCTTGGAGTCAGAAGTTCCCCTTTGTACATTTTTGACTTTCTCCATCACCTTTCTTCATAACACCTGGGGTGTTTGAAGGAAATCTATATTGATGCGAATGCATTTTGTTAACACCGGTTCCTTTAAGGCACTAGCTGAAGAGAAACTTTAATGTCCACTAGTGTACTTGGGGGGGAAAAAACGTTGTTTTGGAGTTATGGTCTAAGCAGATTGTTAGTGCTTCGATAATGTGGAACTTCAAAGTGACCCAGTTTTTCAGATAGCCCTTTTGAGTTCTTCATAAACGCCTGCAGCACAGTGAAATTTGACCAAAGTTCTTATAAAGGAGCACAGATACAATGAAAAAAAAATGAATCTGCACAGCAGCTGATTACACAGTGGTTTCTCAAACAATAAAGCGTGCAAAGGTCTCGCCGGGTTCGAGCAGTCCAGTAATTTAACCCGCACTTGTTGTAATAACCTTTCCGGAGATAGTAAGCAAACAGAAGTATTTCCAATTAACAGAAAATAGGTGTTGCTACAGTCTGCAGCTGCAGTCTGGACACAGCATGTGTGCAGGTTGGGGTTTGTTTGGAATTTCACTCTGTTGTGGGTCAGGTAGTTTTCAGGAGCTGAGACTATCAGGATTTTGCACACTGTCAGTTCATTTCAAACCAAAAAATGATGGTATATTGTGAGCTTCTGGCTGAACTGGACTTGAATTTTGCAGTAGTGTCTTAGAAGTTATAGTGGGAGAGTAAATATGCAAAGATATAGTGTGCACAGAAGGAATATTTCTGTATGATGGCAGCTGTTTGTTTAACACGAGATCCATAGCCCATCCCAAAACCGCAAGTCCTTTGATAACAATGCACTGTACAAATAGTTTGGTTAGATAGCATTTTTCTTTGTGACATTTCATACATGTGAAATTAAGATAATATATATTTTAAAAGGAAGATAAGCCAGGAAAAACAATTTAAATTAGTGTTTTTTGCTTATTCTCATGCCTGTTAGTAATGCACCTGATTGAAGTGGCTCTCATATTCCCTGGCACAGAAGACAGAGCTGACACGCTAAACAGTCAGAGAATTAAAACATTAAACCGTGAAATTAATTTATTATTATTCTCATTTTATTTGAATATATTTATCATCCAACACCTGCGATCTGACCTGCACATTCTTTTGTTCACCCTGAACACAACCTGGAAATAAAACTTTGGCAAAATACCACCTGCGAAGCACCTTTTTGACATCCTGTTATTCTGTTATTGCTGCTGTTTGGCAGAGTTTGCATTGAAGTAGTGCTATTCTCCTCTTTAAAGGGAAACACCACCTAAATTAAGAATTATTGTATTTCCATGGCCTTGAAAAGTTCAATCAATATTTGTGAACATGAGCTACTTTCCCTCAAAGTCAGAAAACAGAGATGTAAGTCTCAAACTTTGATGTCATCAAGTAGCGCCTGTCCCATTTCTACCCCTTGGTGCCCTTGTTTGCGAGATAACCCTTGATGAGGGAAGTGAGAAATATTAGCGTAGAGATCTTTCCCTAAGAAATGAGACACCACTTCCTGCAAATCGGTGTGGCCGACGTGCAGGGATATGTCACGCGTAGTAGCGACACAATTAAAATGCCGGCTCCAGCACTTGTGTTGTGGTGTGTGCTATGTTTATTCTTCTCCGTCTGATGAATCAACGGAGAAGAAATGCTGAAAACAGGAGGCGCCTACAACGTCTTCTAATTCTGATCGATTTTGTTTGGGTAAGTTGATTTTAAATATTTTTACGCTGTGTTCAAACAAGTTGCTGATGAGTTTACGCTAGTCCAACCATCTGTTTGTGTAGCCTACATTCTGATCGTACAGTAACAAATTGTTTTCCATAACTTGCCGAAGTTGCTGACTTTGCAAGGCATTCTGCGTTCATTGAAAGTGTGGGTCGGGGCTCCCATGGAATCTAGGGCGGATTTTAAGTGTTGGAAACTACTTCCACTACCTCAGTTCTGTTTTTGGACACCACTAGCCTAAACGTGAACGCCCACAACCAAGTACAAGTGGGTATTTCTAGGGCAAGTGTTGGTATTGGGACAGGCCCAAAGTCTGGAGCTGCTCCACAGACAATGAATTGGAGCCTGATTTTGTGGACCCACAGAATGTTTGTTGTCTTTTTAATACCCAAATGACCTTGATTGTATTGTCGTGTTCTCAGTTGTGAAACAGAAAATGTACCCATATACTCCGAACGTTCCCCTGGGTGCTCTTGGTGTCATCAAGAACACCTTTCACCATTCATCGTCTATGGAGCTGCGCTAGACTTTATACCCGACAAATTTGAGTTTTGTACTGTATAGACCATAGTAATAACATGACTTTTAAAAATGGGTGTAGTTCCCCTTAAAGTTGAGAACACATGATAGCGGAGCAGACTTTGCCTCTGCACCTCTGCCTGCCCCGTCATTTTCTTCCATAAGAACACCTTGCCTGGGACTGTGTTTCAGCAGCGTTAAAAACTGATCAAGCTCTCATTTAATGACGCTTTGTAGTACCAAGGATTCGCGATCAGCATGAATTCCTCTGTCACACTGTTGATGTTGGCAGCCCAAGGCCAGTGCTAGAATAGATCTTGTTTTCTCTTTAGAGAAGCGAACACAAAGACTGGTGTGCCTGTCTTAATTATACAATACAGGAGATGATTTCAATGCTCCTTTTGTTATTTCATTCACCTTGCAGGATAAACTTTAATGCTTTGCCAGTGCTATGGTATTTTGGGCTCTGCGGTACTAAGTAAGGAACAGAAAAAGAAAATCTGCATATCTCTCTGATTTTATGCCGTAACTGTCACGAGCAGATACAGGATTAAAGTAAACCATTAGCAGAACGGAACGTCACCCTGGTGGGTAGTAATTGTGCTCCCTTTTTTTAATTTGCCTCGTGGTCAATTGATTGAGTAGTGCCTGTTGAGTGGAGATGTGGGAGGTAAGGCAGAGGATAAACAAACATTAGAGATTATTGGGAAAAAAAATCCACATGAATAGAAGTTGATTGAGGGGACAGGTAAACAGCAAACAGTTGGACAGCAGGAGCCAGGTTTGCGTCCACCGTTAAATGGAACTGAATTCTGCTGCTGAAAGCTGTCTCATATGCTAAGTGAGATGGCAGCTGAGGCTTTTGATCATTACAGCATGGATTTAAATAGATGAGTTAAAACAAATAAGCACACTAATTTTTCTGTCAACGCATATTCCCTGGATTCTGACAGCTGCTTATTGGCTGATTTAAACCGTGATCTTATGAGGGAAGCTTTATCTGGATTCATATTAAACCGATTATTCTATCCGGCACAAATATAGAAAACTGAAAACATGGTGATATGTTTTTGAATTTGTGTCACATTTATTAATAAGTCTTACCTGGCTATTGGACTGCAGGGCGAGCCCAAACGTTTAATTGCTTTCCAAAGAGTCTTGTGTTGAGCTAAAATTATTCTAAGGCCAGACATCATTAAATCCTTTAAACTCACCATGAGCCCTTTAAGCACACTCGTCTGGAACTCTTAGGTCCACTTGTCTGGCTGATAAGACCTTTATGAGACTATATTTCATGTTTTACCAGAGCACCGTTGAGTGTCAGGGGTAATGTGGGGTGGCATTGATATAGGAGTCTGGTTTGCAGAGATTACAGCGCAGTTGAGAAAACAAAGTTGCTCGTATGAAAGTAGATTATTGTAATGGCAACATTTGCTGTGAGATTTGAGGCAAAGCAACACAGCGGGTCTGCAGAGCTGTTTACTGTGAGATGGAAGTGTTGATGGAATGTGCCCTGGTTGAACAAAGGGGGAAATGTGATCTGTTTTTCAAGGACTAGTAAATCGCAAAAACACATCTTACATTGCACCTTAGTATTTTGTAGCAATGCAGATAGTTACCATAAGGTTTTGAGACATCCTCCACTGAGACACCTACCATGACCCCAATACAATGATTGTCAGTATTTCATTTACTGTCAGGAAACGCTATCGTACTGCTGAAGTGGCTGAAAATTTTATTGAACTTTTAAGTGACACTCCTGCAGACCTTTTACCCTCGTCTTGTGATTTTATTGAAGATAGTTTTAACAGTAAACTTAGATCAACTCTGGATAAAGTGGCCCCACTACAGCTGAAAAAGATTGCTGCCAATCCGACACGCCCCTGGAGAAACGAAGAAATTTAACAATTGAAGAGAAACTGTCGGATAGCAGAAAGAAGATGGAGAATGAATAAGCTAATCATCAACTAGCAAATTTTCCAGGATCAACTCACTATCTACAATAAAGCAGTTAAACATGCAAGGCAGGCATGTTTCTCTAAATTGAAGAACTTGCAGTCCGCTTCAGTCGTAAAATAGAAACTATTAGATCTTATTTATGTCAATCCCAGCCAATGAATTTTAACACCCCTGAACCTTTGTATTCATGCGAGGAAACACTAGAGAAGTTTGTCCTTTAGACAGTTTATAGCTTTTTAGATGAAGACATTCTTAACATTGTAAATCATTAGCTTCAGATGAGTGTTTTCCCCGCTGCTTTTAAAACTGCCATGGTTAAGCCTCTTTTGAAATGAAGTAATTTAGATGCTTCAGTACTTAGTGACTACAGACCAGAGTCCAGTCTGCCATTTCACAGCACAGAGACGACACTGGTCACCTGAGGTCAAATATGGTTATGAAAAACTCTCTGTATTAGTACTTCTCAATCTTACTGCAGCCTTTGATACAATCGACCACTCAATTATTTTAGCTCAACTTCACAATCTGGTTGGCCGCTCTGGTACTGTTTTTACCTGGTTTCAATTTTATCTTATGTGAGAGAGAATTTTATATAACAATGAATGTTCATCAAAAAGCTATAAATTGGATTGTGGGGTGCCCCAAGGTTCAATTTTAGGTCCAATACTTTTTAATCTTTACATGCTGCCACTTTGAAACGTCATCAGGTGGCACAGCATCAGTTTCCTCAGTTATGCTGATGATGCACAGCTGTACATGTCTGTGTCTCCTGATGACACGGGGCTAATGGATTCCCTTTTTGATTGTATTTTAGATATTAAGTCCTGGCAGAAATTGTCTTCAACACAACCAGGACAAAACCGAGGGCGTAGTTATTGGTTCTGAGGCTCAGAAAGACTAATTCTTTGGTATTATCTTTGATTTGAATCTTAGTTTTGAACCACATATTAAAAGTATAACCAAAACTGGATTTTATCATCTTGAGATCATTGCCAGAATGCGACCGTTTCTCTCCCAAGCCCACACAGAGACATTGATACATGCCTTTATTACCTGCAGAATTGATTACTTTAATGCTCTACTTTCTGGTCTTCCCAAGAAAAACATTGCTCAGTTACAGTTATTACAAAACTCAGCTGCATGAGTGCTGATAAGGACCAGAAAAAGAGCACATACTACACCAATTTTAAAGTCTCTGCATTGGCTTCCTGTGTGTGTGTTTTAGAACTGATTTTAAGATCCTTTCATTGGTTTATAAAGCTCTGAATGGTCTTATCAGATTTGCTTTTATCGTATGAACCCTTTAGAACCCTCAGGTCTTCTAGTAGTGGCCTTTAAATCATTCCCAAAGTTAGGACAAAAGCCAACGGTAAGGCATCATTTCATAACTATGGTCCATGTTTTGTAAAGTGAACTTAAGACCTAACTTACTTATTACTGTGTATTTATGTACTTATTTATTTTTATTGATCTTTTTTTTTTCATAACAAAAACACAGTGATGATGACATAGAGATAGGAAGGTAGAGGTGGGTACAGGTTAATAACATAAAAAAATTAAATTGAGAGATTAACTGTAAATGTGCATGGAGAAGATGAGAATGGTTATTGTAGGGATTAGGGAAGCAGCTGTGTGGAATTAATTTGAACAAAGAAAGTGAGTTGTTAATAATAGTAATAGTGCAGACAAACAAAAGGACAGTCAGTACAAGGTGAGAAGGAAGAAGACATAAAAATAGAAAGAGAGAAAAAAGGAAAAACAGTAATCCAAGGTGAATTAGAATAAGTACGGAGGTGTGTCTGTGCTTGTGTGAGTGTGGTCCTATTTGTGTTTGGTGTTTGTTGTGGCCTTAGCTCACCGGCAACTCAAGAATTTTGATATGTTTTGAATACTTCTCCTTGAATTGTCCAAATTCAGCTCCTGTACAGATGTCAAACATTTGGAAATTAGCTATATAGATCTAAACTATTTTGTGCCAGACTGTAAACATGTTTATTTCTGCTGTAAAGCAATTCAACATGGGGGTCTTTGGGGATTGACTCACTTTTGGAGCCAGCCTCAAGTGGCCATTAGAGGAACTGCAGTTTTTCACACTTGTGAATTGGCTTCATTTTTCAGCCCTGGAGGTTGCCACTTGACTTGAACATACAGCAGCGTAATAAGGACTAACTAAAATAACATAAACTGTCTTTGGGAAAAATATATTAGACATGTACTTTGAGTTTTTAGTTTGGCCTACGCCTATCTGCTAACATGGAGGAGGCAGGGTTTACGGCCTGTACTGCAGCCAGCCACCGGGGGTCATCAAGATGTTTTGGCTTTACTTTTGTAGAGCTGTCATGTCATCCATCTTCATATACAGGCCAAGTCCACATGGATAAGGGTTTATCCCTCCTTCATTATCAAAAAAAATCCTGTCCACACACTAGGCTAGAGTCATGCAAAGAAGAAGTTAGCCAGTCAGCCTGGAAAAAAAAGCTTTCACCATAAGGTTACCAGTGTCCTCTGTAGCGTATCTTGACACCTCTGTTTCTACATGTAGTGGAAGAATAACAGTACATTTATGTATAGTCATTATTTCGGTCACATTGCCACATTTTGTGATGCCTCACATAGCAAACCAAAGAAGAAACTTGATTTGACTTGGAAGAACAAGATTTTTCTGGACCTTGCAACCACATCTCACGCTCCTCCTCAATGGATGGAGTTTCCTCTGTTGTCATGGAGCTGATGGAGAGTGTGAGATGCAGTTGGAGGCTCTAAAAGAGGCTTATGTGTGGGCCTCGAGATTAGATTTGTTTATTCATTATTAGATGTGATATTACCACAACACAAAGTGTAAGAATTGACTTCCATCGTTCTGTTATTGAAACCTTATGGCACTCATTTGAATACAGTCTCTTTCATATTCATTCGAAATGGTGGGAGGACACGGGTTTTCTTATTGTGCTTATGCAACAGTGTCAAATGTCAATTTCTTTCCGTCAATCTATGAAAACTAATGAATATAAACTGACACTGTATATATGTTTATTGCAAATAAATAAGTTTGAGAACAGGGCAGGCACACTGTCATGCTCTTTACTGTATTTATACAGTTGCCCACCCACACCCAGCACCCAGCTCTCCTCTGTTCTCCTCTCCTCCTTCTGAGGGAGGATGTGGGCTGATTCTTGACCTTTCAATGCACATCCCTCCCACATAAACACTCACTCACTCATGCACAGAGATGTGTGTGTGCAGCCTAAGCTTTCGAGCCAGGGGACTCGGAGAAGGCTTTAGCCCTGACTTGATGCCCCCACTTGAAAGTCAGCCTCCTCTGGCCCCAGTGGTACCAGTATGGGAGATACGAGGTTGACTTGCGTGTCAGCAAGACGGGGAGAGCAATCGTTATCTTGTCATGCAGAGGAGAAGAGAATGTTCTTAAACACTGCAGCAAGACATGCAAACTTGCTTCTGTTGTCATGTCCAGTGCAGCATGCAGATTATAAGGAGAATAAATATTTCTGTGGTCTTGAAAGAGCCATATACTATAGATTTAGATTTGGGTCTCTCTCTACCAGGGGCACTCTTACCTTTGCACTTTCACAACTTCACCAGAAGAATACAATTAACTAGACTCTTTGGAGATTTATTTTTTTCTTCTAACACTCTAAACAAATTATCCTGCAGATTTTTTGCCCAAACCTCCACTGTCTCACTCTCCCTCATTAATTTGGGGCTCACCACAGCTGAGAGCAATAATTGCTTTTTAGTATTCTTGGTGCAGTATGCTATGGGCCTCATTTTCTATAAGTAGATAAGACTAACCACTGTGATGGGATCTGCATTATTAATGTTAGTGTTCACTCGGTGTTGTGTTTGGGGATATGAGACGGCGCTCCTCTGGAATTCAGTTTATTAACGTTTTAAAAATAGGCCGCTTATTGTCCAAATATGCGTGTATGTGCACTCATGCACGCCACTTGAGAAAGAGACAAAATCAGTGTTTGTGTCTGTGTGTGCATGCGTGTTCTCATGTGTTTCGGTAAATGTAAATACCAGACTATGTCTTTGCATTTTCTGCTACGCTGCCCGTTTGCAGGTTACTTTGCTCGCATGCAGAGCGGCCGCTTCACAACAATGAGAAGTGACAGAGGAGAGAATACCTCTCTCGTTTGTGGCCAGGCTTGGCTGGCTCCGTGAGGCCCAGAGCTCCCCGGTGACAGAGTCCTTATTTCTGGGAAGATGGGCCCGTAATCGGACTCATATACTTCGCACCCCTTCCATGTAATTGGACTCTGGGTCGAAGATTTAACCAGAGCTGCCAATCACTTCATTGGGAGGGGATATGGACAGAGAGGAAAGTGGAAAGGGGTCTCTTTTAGTTGGGGTTGTGGTGTCTGATAGGTAGCAGGGTTTCAAGTGACATAGCACAGTCTTTGATGAGCAGACTGGAGGTTTTTTTTTTTTTTTTACTTTTAACAGGGGCTGAGAAAAGCTGCTTTATTGTTGTTGCAAAAAATATAACGATCAACAGCGATAGAGCCCATGTAACATTGATATTATATTCTTGTTTTCCACTTTTTAATACATTTAAATGTAATGAAATAGAGACACAGTACAGTGTTTGGCAGTGATCATACCCAGTTGGGATTTTCAGATGTCACTTTCTCAATGGTGTGAGCAACATAAATGAAAATCACTTTACTTCCATTGTATTTGGTTGTTGTCAGAAGTTCTTGTTCGGCAGATATCTTAAGGAACGATCCACGCTCCACGTCACAGTTCTGAGGTGGTCCAACAAGTAGTCTTGTGAAGCCCACCTCAGTGCAAACCTCCCCAGACAGGAAGAGCAATATGAAGAGAAGAGGATCAATTATCTTCTTTAATTAGGCTAATTTGAGCCAACTTTGTTAGCTCGTTTACCTCTTTGCCTGATGAAAAATGAGCCGCAGCACGCAGCTATTTGTGTATGCTAATTGCGGTTGTTGTATCAATGCAGTGTTGAGTCTCCTTGCGCTGCTTGCATGAGATGGATGCCTCTGGAGTCCTACACAGAAGGCGATAGACCATACCTTCTATGCTGTCTGTGTATGTGCATAATCACCATAGACCAGTGATTACACTGCTCTAATTACTGTGGCACATATTTGTTGTTGTTTTTTTTTTTTTTTTTTTGTGAGAGGAATCAGCAGCTGTTTCGTCACATGTGTGGCATTTCATTTTAACTCGACTAAAACTTGCACTTTAGAAGTTTTCCAGCAACAGTGGAACATTTTTTAATAAAAGGCTGAAACACTAAGTGCTCTAATGACAAAGACAAGTGAATGCGCGGGTCTCCGTGCACGCTAACTATGCACAATATAAATCTCTGCTGCCATAGCTACACACCCACATACAAAGAAAAAACAAGTGCCGCCAGGGGAAGCTTCAGCACGTGAGCACAGCGTAAATTATCTGCCCAGATTGCTTTTCTGGAGTTAATCATCTCCTTTTATGTTATTCATTTGTCAATGGTTATTGTTTGTCAAAGTAATGCAGTCGCCGCATGATATGAAGTGGAATGTAAATTTTGTTTGGGCAACTCATCGTTATGCACAAAAAGAGGGTAGCCGCGCTGCAGGATTTACATTTACAATTACAGTCATGATACAATCATCTCTCATCATAATTCCTCTGCCCGGGATGTCAGCTCCGATAGAGAACAGGCTTTACACACTGCATACCAAACAGCTGCTTGGCAGGCCTGGCACCATGCTTCAGGCCCAGTGATTTACACCACGCAAAGCCTCTCTTTCTCTCCCCCCGTCTCTCTTTCTGTCTCGCTCAGCTTCTGTGTACCTCTAATTCTTAATGTCTGTCTCTTTCAGCGTCCCTGCCCCTGTAATTCTCGCTGCTTGTCTCTCCTCGTCTCGCAGAACACAAAACACATGCGTTTGACCGGGGCCAGCTCTTCGCTCCGTGTTGTATAAGACATCATTTAGTGTCCTGGTGGATCAGCACGCTGAGGCGAACTTGCCAAAGAGTCATAATGTCATTTGTTAAGAGTCAGCCAGTGTGATTGGTTACAGTATGTTGTCAGGCTCTGGTGTGTCATCTTGTTTCTCCCCTCTTTTTTAGTCGTGAGGAAAAAACCTGAATATTTTGAGTCAGCGGTATCCTGAAGGATGTCAGAGGCTTGTGTAGAGCGAGAATGTTATTCTATTGTAGCATGAAGGAAAATGGCCAGATTTGTACAAGCAAGCTAACTTGAACCTACAAGTCATACGCGTTACATGACGCTGTTAAAATCTTTATTATTGTTTTGATGTTTTGCGTGCGGACTAATTGCGTGTGAATGCTGCAAGCACATTCCACTTTTTCACACCAATGGTATCATTCAACGTTCCAACGATATCCATACAAATAAACCCATTAACATTTTTCCCGTTTCTACTACTTCACCTTCTTCTTTACTGATTAAAGCAATGCAGTGTACTATCAGTTTTTCAACACCCAGCATTCCAGCGCACATCTTCGAAAGTTGCATTCTCTAGTTTGACATGTTTTCAAACCTGGAAGAGTACCCAAAAACAAGCAAGAATTTATTAAAATAGGAGGCTAGTGGTCATCTTTTATCAGTGCTGCAACAGTAGTGCACCTAGCTGAAGTGTCCTTGACGAAAACACTAATTACATGCAGCAGATAAATCCTTGAATGCTTGTGTTTTGCTCTCACCATATAAAACAGTTGTAGTTTCGTAGCTCTGTCCTGGACAGTGCAGCTGCAGAAATGCCAATACTTATCTGTTAGCATTTCTCTAACTGACAGTTTAAATATTCCTTCAAAGCCTTCGGGATATGTGGCGACCGAAGGCCCTACTGAAACTATGTATAGCGAATAATGTCATTCCACATCTACTTTAGTGTCAGCTTTAACTTTTCCCTTCTTTTTCTTTTCATAAATCCTGATAAAAGTTGACATTTTGAAGATAAAAAGTTTCAGTCCAACAGCAGCCGTTTACCTGCGTTGGCAGACGTTGTGACCCATGTGGTGTAGTGATTGGGTTTGCCTCAGGGTAGAAAAACTGCAGACTTTAAACATCCAAGTTCAAAGAGACATGACAGAGTGACTCTCAGTAACCTCAACGACAGCTCCAGGGCTTTAAAGGATTTATGATTGGTTCTCTTTAATTATACCGGTGTTGGTTCTCAATATGTTTATCAGAAAACACTATTTGCTATGAAAAGATATAGTGAACTAATGACGTTCTGAGCAGAGAATGAAGTCATGTCTTAGCTTCTTTGCGGTTTGTTGTAGTAAGATGTTTGTGCATGTGTGTATCCCACTGATGAGTTCATTGGCACCACTGATATTGGGACAGCATTGTCATGGAAGCGTAGCACCCACCCTTTCGGTTCCCTCCTGGTTAACACCATTAGCTCTGTCAGCACTGTTGCTGTTTATGGAGTTAGCGCTGTTAGCTGATAGCTTTTGGCTTTTGTCTGGTCAGGTCATACACTCTAATTTCCCACAGAGCTCCTTCAAGGTTGCAAAACTAGCTGAGATATAGAGAGAGCCACAGGACTTTATCAAAACCTGGCAAAGTGTTGCGGTTTTCATGCTTCACCAACAGACTCTTCGGTAAATAACAAACATGTTTGTGTGCAGATTTATGGAAAAGTACATGGCGGGTAATGAATTGTTGCACTGCTTTTCAGGTGATGCATTTCTCTTTATAGACTCAATTATCTTCACTATAAAAGAAGCTCTGCACACTGGCACAGTGAGTAAAAAACACACTGTTCCATCTAAGTGTGATGTGGGAAAAGCGGGATGAGCCTCCTTGTGAACACTGAGTGCCTCGGTGCATACAGAACGGACATATAAACCTCTGTGGATACCCCCATGCCTTTCGTTATTTCTATCCACCAGCTATCAGTCAGGTTTAGTGAGAGGCTGCATACAGCAGTGTGCTTGTTAAATCAGACCAAGTTGACAGTTTCATCTTTGATATCTTCTTCTGCATTTTCCTGCTGATTTGCACTTTTCAACTTCGACCAGGGAATTGTCGGGGTTCGTCTTAAAATATCTCATAAGAACAAGTAGAAAAAAACGACTCTACCTCAGCAGTTATAATATAAAACATTCCAAAAAAATCTCATGGATTATTAAAAGTCATATTTTATCCTTACTTAGGATGACACCACACATCACATATTGCACGGCGTTGTAACACGGTGATTTAACCCGTGATTCTTTGTACCGTAGAGATTGCCATATGTCAGTCATGATCTCTCAGATAGCTCGTGCATTTATCATATTCCTATATCTCTTTTGTGGAACAGCTGACAAGTGCTTTTATTTCACCTCTGATAAGACAAAATCTTAGTAGTCAGTTCCCTGTTAACAATGATTTTATGCTCAAAATTGCATGCGCAAGGGGGACTGAGTGTCTGGTCTCGCTTTCATGTGGATCTGAAGTGCACTCGCAGCCAATTTTTTCTTTGTCAGTAAGTGTTGCCTTGCCCTGTTGATCTTATCAGGGAGGCTAGAGCACAAATCCGGCGAAAGCAGCTTTATTTTAATGTCACAGGTATTAGATTTGCTGAAGAGAGAATATTGAAATGGGCTTGAACTTGGCACGTTTAAGGGGCTCCGCATCTGTTCTGCTTGTGGTGCAGATCTGGGTTGGGGAAATGAGTTTTTCCCTCCCTAGACTTGATACCAGTCTCGCACTCCTTTCCACTCTTTTTTCCTTCTCTTTTTGAAAAGCCCCTCCTCTCCCCAATCACACTTCTGCTGAATCCCGCACGCTGCCTGACAAGAGTTTTATGCTAATACAAGCAGTTCGGAGGGACGGTGACAAGGGACTGGGATTCATCCAACCAACAGACATCTTGTACTGGTAGCATGTAGAACAGAGCTCCTCGCCTCATTTGAGGTTTAAGCTATTTCATTTTATGTCCAAAACGCTCTTCTTAAGGCCTAATTATACATGAGCTGCCAGAAAGTAACAATGGTAAGTACAAGGGTTGGAGAGATTGTAAGGAACATACTCCCTGTCCTTCGCCATATCTCGGTGAAATTTACATAGATTAAAGAAAAAAGAAGTCCAATTACCATAAATACCAATTAACATATCCTATTAGTCAAGTCAGGTTACGTTTTATTTAAACAGGTCTTTTGTGTAAATCTAACCTTCCCTCCGAGAACAAAATGGACAAAGCTAGAAAAGACATAAAATGGATTATATTTAGGCACTGTGGAGAATACATTATACCTTTACGAACGTGGATATACAAAATGAAAAAGAAGCACTCACATCTGTCTTGTGCTGTATCGTAGCAACATCTTGTGAGTCATTATTTCTCTGATTTTTTGCTGCTGCATAGAGGTCTTGCTTCTATGATGCCAGACACAGAGCTCAGCTTGGAGAAAACCAAAAAAAAAAAAAAAAGTAATTACTTTCTTGCCCTAGTTCTTGTCCAAACCCACACTGTCATGAGGCCTGAAGGTTTGGACACGTTTTACTGGGTAAATTATCTCAGCAATTTTGTGCAAATATCAAGGGGGTGTCATGAGGAAATGTTCCTGTGTAAACAAGGCATTTGTATCAGAGATCCCGAGAGTGATTCACCGGCCCCTGTTGTTAAGCTCAATTAATCCTTTTACCTAGTGTTGTAGCTCCAGGACTGCATCCCCCTCCGAGTCAGGTTTTCAAAAATTACATCAGGCTTCCTGGGTTTTCCCCATGTGGAGGGGAAGTTCACTGGAGCACATTCAGCCCCGCTCTCAGAGAGCTCTGCGGATCACAGGGCCGAGTTCATTAAACGGGAGCAAACTCGAGGGAGAGAGTGCGTAAAAGTACACCCGGCGACAATGTGAAAGGAGAGCCATCAGGTGACCCAATCTCTGCCCAGCAGCTGGCCACTCGCTCCCCGGCCAATTAGCCCGGAGAGTTGAGATGCTTTCACTTGCCGTGATAAGACCGTGCCTTTTTCTCATCGGTCCCCTTTAATCAGCCTCTTCCTGAGCATCAGTCTTTAGATTAAGGCTCTATCAGTGCCGCACAGAGGAAGGGCCTGTTCACTCACAGCGGTCCCACCTCTTAACAGGAGAGGCAGCGGTGTGTGAGGGAGGGAGGGAGGGAGGCATGGGTCGACAGAGATAAGATGCACTGAGTGTCGGTGAAGCGCGGACAAAGCAAAGGAAGGGAGGAGGAGGAGGAACAATCATACGTGGTCAGTGAGTCCAGGAGTGCGTGCACACTTCTGTGTGTGCGCGCAGTGCCAATCATTGTCTTGTCCTCTTTTTGTAAATCAAAGACATCACATACTACATTCATCTTTCTGCCAGGGTAATGCAAAAAGACAGGAAATTGTATTGCCTGAGATCCGGCACTGGTCATCTATGACTGTACCCAGGTCTGAAAACACAGATGAACTGAACACTCCAAATTATCCAACTGCACTTGATAAAAGAGAATCTATCTGAAGCTCTGGCACATTCAAAGGAGATTTGTGAAGGTACATCGCGTTTAATCCCAACATAGATTTGGTTGCCCTCTGAACAGTGGATATTCAGAGGGGTATATGTGTAATTCCTTTCCACATGCAAGTGTATTTCGCTCGCTTCAGTTCCATTCATTCAGCAGGCCTCTTACAAGAGCACTTCACTAAGAGGGGAATGGGAGGGGAGAGTTGTTTCAGGTTTGACATAGTCTTAATAAATTGTCTTACAGGTGGGAAAACCGTTAGCTATGTTTAAACCCACCAAATCACTGAAGACAGAGGACATCAGTTATTTTTTTTGTGTGAGACTAATGTCTATACACACAGTTTGTACAGCTAATGTGCTCACAGCCCTACGAATACGAATATTCATATTTAGGTTATGTTAAAATATCAATACCCCCTTTAAACATCTTTAAGTTAGCTATCTATAGAAAATGACATTGTTAAATTGCTGTGTTACATTTCTACTGTTTGCTAACCTGTTTTCCAGCCTGTCCTTGACTTTGAAAGTGGCACGCACACATAAAGACATAATCATCAGCTGCAGCGACATATACACACTCTGGTCTACTGGCGATTTACTTGAAGGTATCTACATAAGGGTGACATGACATTGTCATAACTATGACATGACACGGTCATGAACCTGTCATGAACATTATGTACATGTTATAAACATTTATGACTGCTGTTATTAAGTGACATTCGGTTTTTGTAATGACAAGTTGACATTGTTTGGGTTGTCTTGATTATGACAACTTGACATTAATCAAAGTGACATTACCAGAAGATGTCTTTGTCATGACAACTTGACATTAACAAGAAATGCACCTCTTTTTGTGTTTATGACAAGTTGACATAATGATTATTATTGTTATGACAAAGACATCTTCTGGTAATGTCACTTTGATTAATGTCAAGTTGTCATAATCAAGACAACCCAAACAATGTCAACTTATCATTACAAAAACTGAATGACACTTAATGACAGCAGTCATAAATGTTTATGACATGTACATAATGTTTATGACAAGTTCATGACAGTGTCATGTCACCCTTACGTCAATACATTCAAGTAAAGTGTTACCATTTATTTTTAGTGGGTATTCCTGTGTATAAAAAACCCATATACGCTTATTTTGGTGGAAAAAAGGGTAAAACAGACAACGCTCGACTTCACCACACCACAGACTGTATGGGTTGTAGCTGCTGCGGTAGTGGGCCAATCACATGTCACATTGAATCAAAGAATGCTTGCAGTGATTCCGAGCAAACCATATAGTCATTTTTCATCCATATATGAAGGGCACAAATTAAGATTATGAAAAAACAAAGTGGTGCTTTGGTTTACCTCAGGTAGGGGTCTCTTGTGCCCGTACTAACTGTGTCCCCCCCCTCCCACCTTTAAAATCAAAATTCCACCCCTGGCCTCTTGTTGTCACAAACAGAGGGATTATGGACCATTGCCTTTTAAAAAAAAGCCTGTGTCTGTCCCTCCAGTAATGCTCCCATCATCCAGCCATTACACCGCCGTTCTGCTCACTAGCACCTGCTTCAACAGACTGACTGAGCACTAAGGCCACTCTGGTTAGCGTGAGATAGAGAAAAGGCAGGTTTCAATGTGCTACCTGCAGAGACTTGTGTCCTTGGGTTTCACAGGATGTCAGCGTGACTCGTTCTATCTGGGCCCTACGGTAACACAGAATCACAAGTCGCCGGGTCTCCCGCTGAGATGTTCAAAGTATTTGACAAAGAATGGTTAAAGGAAAGCTGTTAAACATTTGCCTTTGTTCGGCAAGTGAAACTTGAAGTCGTGGAGGTTGTAGGTGAAACATACTTTCCATTTCAAATTAGAGATTTGCATTTGTCCTTCATTCAGACAGTATGATTTGGTTCAGTTTTCTGTTCCCGCGTCGGACTTCAATGTCACGTTTTCATTATGCGGCAGCTGAGCACTGCCTGTTGGTATAGTGGAACTGATTGTTTTTTGATGACAGTTGAGAAGGTGACTTACATATTTAGTCGATGCTTAACATTGGTGGTAAGTAAGGGCGCTGAAATGTGTTGGAGCGAGTGTGCAAAATTGTAATGCCGGCACAAGCTGGCACCTAAGAGCACCCTAACCTTTGAGTGATCATGGACAGTCTTGCCTCTGGGTGTGCATACAATAAAAGGTCTGCCTGCAGTTTTAATATTTCCTCATGTGCACGTAGACTTGATTTACCTTTGCGGAGTCTTTTAGCTTCAGGCTGCTGCTCTTAGTGCGTGTTAGGGAAAGGTATTATTTAGAGGAAATGAGCATAAGTAAGAGTTTACATAGCAAAAGACACGAGGTTAATACGTGGCATTTTAACACCAGCAGGAGCTCACACACACTTAAAAATGAGTCTGTGCCTGGAAATAAAGTCAACAGTCTTTGGAGCTAAAGTGCCATTCAGGGCTGTGAGCTCAAAATGTATGAGATGATCAAGTTGAATTTGTGTAGAATTTGCCTTTCTAACCCAGTTTTCTGTAGCGACACCCCTGGGACTGGACACAGGCTCGTAGAAAAGATCAGCGGCTCGGCCGAGTGGTTATCCATCACGCTTCAGTCTATCTCCACAGGGGGAACCGGTCAAAGAAGCACACACACATACACACTGTTTGTTTGCTACGATTGCCACTTCTGAGAGTATCCTCGCCAGCGACTAAATTGGCTGCAGGAAACACTTTTTGGAGGGAGCACGGGCGTGCCCATTAGCAAGGAAAGCAGGTGCGCTGTTTTGTCCAAATCCCAGGATTTATTCCACGGTCATCAGGCCTGGAGGAATAGATTGTTATTTGGCCTTGTTTCATTTTGAACAGAGAGAGACCGTATGGTGAAGGAGGGAGGAGGGTTAAGCTAACTGGGACTTTGCAAAGTCATACCCCTCTCATGTCATTTGTTTGCATCCGCTGAGGTTTGGATCCTGACATAAAGAAGCCATTTGAGCAGAAGAGCTCATTTTTATTGAGTGTCAACATTTAGTTTACCATGCATCTTCGCCGCGGCTGCATACATCTACATTTCTCCGGGGTCGCCCTGAGCGGCCTGTCAGCTGAATGAGGTGGTTATTAATGTAGACACCTGCCTGTGTGCTTACTGCGTCCGTACAGCTGTGACAGAGAGGCTTTTACGTGTGCCATGACAACACACGTGTTCAAGGAAAAGCGCCAATTATGGCTGCAACGCCCCAAAGTGGCTTTTAGTGCCCAGACGAGGAGATATCTTGAAACTGACTCTGACACACATCCACTCACACTCCTGCATCTACATGCACAGTGTGTTTCCTTTTCAACTCTTTGATTACTTTGTGGATGCAGTGATTGTGAGGCCACCCTTGATTAGCTCAATTTATTCCCCAGCCATGCCAGAGGGCCATTTAGGGAAGTTTTTGCAGACTCTTTCCATTTATCAAGATGGGAGGCAGACATGATTTGAATCTTAATATGTCCTTGCGGCAGAATACAAACAAGAGCATGCAGGCGACTGCCGTCTCCTAGCGTGTGCTCACATACTCCACTTTTAAGATGAAAGAAGGAACAAAAAAAGTCTTTGAAAATAATGTTTGGTTATTGCATCGGCTTTGTTCCATGTGTTGGTTTGTTTTTGGAGCGTTGCGTTATGGATGCAGTGTCAGCCCCCAAACATTCCGCCCCTCGACTCCTACTCTCTGAAAGTCAGAGTTGACGAATAGATGGTGATTCAGCGAGTGGAGCTGCAGTGAAATCTGCTCCTCGATAAACATGGTGTGTGTACTTTAGGAAATGTTGCTCACTAACCATTGCTGACTAACAGATAATATTTCATGCACCTATGACACTTTCTGACATGATAACCACCACTGCTAACCAACAAGTGGCTGAGATGAATGGGTCAACCTACAATGATCTGTATGACAGACCAAACATTGCGTGGTCTGCGGGCTTAAAATTGACAACTAGACTTTGAATATTGTTACAGATATTTAAAAGTGCGTGCTTTGGTTTGGTACGTCAACATGGACTGTCCAAACTGAGGGAAACATTTTTTGACCAATATTTCAATTGCAGTTTAAAATGTGATTATCGTCCCCAGGGACCCCATCGCAGAAACATTTTCGTTCTACCATAACTTAAGTTTGAAAGATGGCTATGTCTTATCCTAACTCTGACCTCCTGTCTCCTCAATCATCTCGCCATTGCCATACAGACCTGACAACAGTGCTGCTGCCATATTTGACAGTTATTATAAATTTAAGACAGGGTCTATGTCATCCTAACGATTCCTAACTCGGAAAATCCCAAGGTAAGGTAAGGTCCCATAATAGCTAAATTTATGTCCTTGGATAATATAGGATTTATTTCCTAAATGCAGTTAGGTAACATGTTGCTTTAAAACTTAAAAATCCTAAATGTCTATCAAACTGAGATAAGGTAGGATTTCGAGGACCCTGACCTGCATTTGTGGCCGACATAGTTTATAGTAATTTATTTATTTGTTGTTCTGTTTTTTGTTGAGGGCTTCCTAAGGTTCTTTCTTTTGATTTTTAAACCAGTCAGTTATTAAAACCCTAAGTAAATTTGACAAATTGTCCATTTAAAAAAAGAAATCTGACTTTATTATGATACCATTCACCATTTTTCCTCCTATATTTTTCATGTAAATTTTCAGCTAATGTGGTGTGGGTCACTAAAATGAAGATGCTGCAGTAGGATGAAAGTACTAGCATACTATTTACAAACACCATGATATTTTTGGAACACCATCCGGATTTTTGTAGGCACTATTATGATTCTGATTCATAAGAGGTCATGGTCTGCTCAGTAACTACAACTTAGACATCTCTGATTTTAAACCTCTGCAGAAGACAAACTAGAGCTACATCCTCTTCGGTGTTGTACTGTGTTTTGGATGTTGTTGTTGTTGTAGCGTTGGGATGTCTTTTTTGTGAGTACGGACTATCATGTATAGAATATTGTGTTTGGTCTGGACCCCAGGAAGAATACCTGCTGCTTTGGCTCCAGCTAATGGGGATCTTAATGAATGAAATTAAACTAATCTTCCACATAAGTTCTATTTACACGAGATGAAAACCTGCTAATCAGCAGACCTTTCCAAAGCTCTTCTCTCATCAAAATGGCCATTTTCCCCATCACACTCTCTTACACTCGTACATTGCCATGATTCCTTTCCCTATAATAACACATGTACAGTCTATGTTCCACTTATGTTCCTTCCTCAGTCCCCATGGTCCCATTAAGTTGTTGTTCGCCTCCATTTCTTTCAGCCTGATCAATTGTATTGCCCTCTTGCCTCTTTGTCATACGCACACATACAATATAATGTGTCTCACTAAGTTTTTAAAAAGTAAAAGAAAAGAATGGCCATTGTCATTGAAGCTGTGGACTTGATTTGTTTGTAAGCCATGGAAAGACCTCCTGGAGTCATGCACCACTGGCATTACTCAACCTGTGTAAGGTTGTCTTGGCAACAACCTTTATAGCCTGTGTAATACCTTGGCAACAACTTTATGGCCAGGTTATGCAGGACGCGTCAGGGGAGGGGTTGGGGGCTGTCTTCGAGCAGCAGATCCTGGACCAGTTTATCCTCCTAAATCTTGTCCTTATCTCTGGGATCAGCCCCCCCCTTTCCCAGTTTTGGACAACCACACGGAGGTTAGGTAGCCATCGACTGTGTGGGGATTTGAGGGTTTAAAATTGGTGAGGCAGGAGATGATCTCCTGTTTTCCTGGCATCCAAACTGAGGTTGATAGCCTGTTTTCAGCAGTGGGGCGTAATGTCGGCTATCCGCCCATTGTCTCTAGTAGTCATAATCTGTTTACGCTGTCTCTCTCGTCCCCTGCTCTGACAATGGAGCACACATCTGAAGGGATGAGGAATGAGCGGGACAATGCAGTGGACATTAATTCTCTTTCTGAGAATGTCTTATTAGTCTCGAGAGGCAGTTTCCAGAAAATGGCTCCAAATTTATCTTGTTCCAGTTCTAGCCTGATGTGAGGGGAATTCTCTCCCATGACATGTTGAGAACGCTCATCAATTTTGTGTTTATGTTGAATCACAGTCTCTTTAAGGGACAGTCTCCTGGGAAATTATTTCCCTCTCAACAAACATTGTGTTTAACTCACCCATACTTACCTGCATGTGTCCCAAACTCGGCAGTATGCAGCTACTGTTTTTGTCTCTGCATCTTTTTTTTTTCCCTGAAAGCCTCTTTCTGCAACTCCCTGCATTTTTCAGTCCGAAAATAGCGGAATCACAGGAATGTGGCAGGATTGAATCTCAGCTGGCTGATTGGATTGTCTTTTGCTCTATCTCAGGCTGCATTAAGCGGCTGAGGCTTTGGACGTATAAAAAGGTGATGGATGCCTCCTCCTTACGTCTGGACCACTCAGAGCTGACCTCAGCAGAAGGCTCGAAAGGCAAAAAAGAGAGCTTGTGATTTACTGACCAGGCCGGTGAAAGCAGAGGGTAGGATGAATGCCACTCGGCTCCCACGGCTGACAGCCACAGATGTAAAGAAGTGCTCTCCCTGCTTCCCTGTCTGTGTTTTTCGCTTCACTTTTTCCCTCCATGATGTTTAGAAGGCACATGCAGCTTGGAGAAATTACAGAGAATAATTATCACTCACTGGAAATCATAAGATTTTGTGATTAGCTATCAAACTCATTTCATTCCTCATCTTAGTTTCTGGTTTACTCATTCTCTCGCAGCTAATTAGCCTGCTCGCTCAGGACGTTATCTCCTCTCCCCTCCCCTCACCCCCCATTATTCACTGCTGCCATTCTTATTCCATTCCTCCAAGGTTTTAACATTACGAGAACATCAAGATCAAGTGTTGCAGTGGTGGTTTTAGGACTAAGTGGGTGCATCTGCTGTGACCCTGCCATCCATCTGTCAGTAATAATTAGGATGCGAGATGGATATTCCTTCTGTGCAAAGCAACCCGCCACTCTGTGTCTTTAGTCTATATACGCTGATGTCTGTTTGACTGCTTGAGAAAGCACAATTTATTCAGGCAAATGCCAGAGAGCCCATTATCCTACATAAAGTAAGATGAGTCACATTGTCATCATCATCAGTTCAAGTGAATCCTACTCATAGGTCCCCGTTGATCAACATAGGAGAAATGTTCTAATAGGTCCGTTAGTGCAACGTGTCATTCCTCATTTTACACCAGCTATTTAGCGTTTTTGTCACCCTGCCACGATGAGTCAAAGTTGGGTATATGAGTAAGCAATATGAGAGGTATTAGGTGTTCACGAGACTTTGGCACTTTCCCCCTTGTAGGTCCGTTTACTTGGTCAAAATGCTGCGACCGTGACATCACCTGTTGGTTTGTGGACTCCCGTTTTGAAGCCTTGAGTTCGGCATTTTGGCTGTTGGCGTCTTGGTTTTTTGGAGCCAGAGGCTGGGGTGAGATCTGACTGAGAAGCCAAGGACACTGTCGGCAGCCTGCCCTAAATTATGCGTAACTTTAAGCCTCAATGAAATACAAACAGGTGAGTCATATGAAAATTCCACCCCCTATACAGTTGTCATGAATGTTGAAATTAGCTCTAAAGACCAAAACTGATTTTTGTACCGGACTGTAGACATGTTTATATCTGCTGTCAAGTTGGGCATTTTAACATGGGGGTCTACGAGGATTAAATGGCGTCTGGAGCCAGTAGAGGAACTGCAATTTCTGGCACTTTTATGTTGGCTTCATTTTTCAGCCTCAGAGTTTGCCGCCTGCTCAAAATTCACAATTTTCAAAAACAGAAGTATCAAAATTGATGTAGCAGAGCCACATATTCCATGCAGTCTTCGTCCTTCAAAACCAAGCGCCTACATTACCCACAATGCGACCCCAAACAGTTTGTTTGGAGATTGAGGTGTGTTATGCTGCGTTCCATTTACCCCCAAAGTGGAAGCTGGGAATGACGTTACCCTGAGTTGACTGCATTCCAGTACAACAAGCTGGAAAACCAAGATGTTGCTCGCAATACCAGCTCTAGTACACATACAAACCCCCGTAGCAATATGTCAGAAGATAGAAGTTAGACAGTGCTCTGTGTGTGTGTGTGTGTGTGTGTGTGTGTGTGTGTGTGTGTGTGTGTGACTGATTTAATGACACACAAATTAGATAGATGATTTGATGCACGAGGCAGCCATCTTGGATTTTGAGGTTGTGGTTGGTGAGGTTTCTCTGACTTTCTCCAAGTTGGCAATCTGACATCCGAGGGCGTTCCAGTTGAATTATCGAGTGGAAACTCAGAAAGTCTAACTTCCCAGTGCAAATGGGACACACGGTAATACTGGTAGTGACTAATGTTGCCTCTAGCAGAGAAGAGGAGAGAGCAACAGAGGTCTGGTGACCTCACTTCTTTATATCTCCACTCCCTCAGATGTTTTTCTCATTTCCAAACTTGTAGTCTCAGACCGAACAAGTCCAATCACTTGAGGCAATTTATCAGACTTTGTGCAGCTCCCGCTGGAGCCGCAAAATGTTTTATGCAACTTTTTTTTTTTTCCACATATGCAGTAGTACTTCCCAAAACCTGTAAACAGACTTTGATGTGTAAAATCAGCACACTTCCTCTTTACGAACTAAACCAAACAGGCAAATGCACCAGAGTTACTTTGAACTGCACTAAATAGGTTAGGTAAGCACTCCCTTTGAGCCACACAGAATACACCAATGCCATATATACAGTAGACACACACAGATGCCTAAATGCCTAAGAGAAAAGAAAGGCTTGCATTCATCACACTGTTTGTTCCAGAAAGTAGGTCTATGGTGGTTAACTACTTCGTTGTAAGTACAGTTCTGAGACCTGCGCCAGATGAGCTGAGAGGTCTCTGAAGTTTACAGCCAGTGGTTAGGTGAGTGAGTAATGTTTTTAAATTGATTATACGTTATTCTAGGAGCCAAGAAAGTAATTTTTTTATTGTTTCGTCTATTTCTTGAATTTGAAATGCCCATTTCCCCGTGGTAGTCTTATTACAGGAGTAATGTGCTCACATTTTCATCTCCCACTGAGCATCTTGAGCCAGAGCCTTTGTGCCATAAAGGGCATTACATTAATCTAATATATCTCCCAGACTGGAACGAGAAGTTACTGTAAATGTATAGAGAAATAATACGATTTTGCAGGGACGTAATCACATATTTAACTTTGGGGGTGACCATTTTCAATCCACACCTGCTGTTTCCCAAACCTTCAGGGGAGTCTGACCATCTCTGAGCCTCATGAGTACAGTCGTTGTTTAGGTGTAGAAAGTGCTTCGACGTCCAGCAGTCATTCTCAGCAGTGACAGCTCCTCTTAGTTCATGGAAATAGAGTCTAATTTGAAGACAGTTGCTGCTTCATCATCACCTCAAGATCACTTAAGTTAATGAGAAGGAATAAGAAGGGAAATTATGCACGGTGTCTATTTATATGGTTGAAACGAGAGACTGGAAGTACAATATGATCTCTAATGTGAGGCATTTTATGTGGTAAGGAGGTGGCAGATGCCTTACTTTTATTTAAAGACACGAGCCCAGCAGGAGATCTGGTGGAGTAAATAATTTCCTCAGAACAGAACTTTCGCATTATTTTTAGAATCGTTTATCATTGCAGAGATGATGTCTGGGAAGATGTCACCGTGTTGTTGCAGCTATTAAGTTTGTTTTTATAGATTTCATAACTTGCGAGTTTCATTACTTGCATTCAGCCTCGCAGCAGGTGCTCTGTAACATCTTCACTTATTTCCTATTTCTCCGAGGAGCGTTTGGTGGTGCGGATGTCTTTGTAGTTTTGGTCTGTCTGTCAGGACTCAGGACACAGTGAAACTTCCCCAACAAAGTTTCACATGCTGACAGGAACTCAGAGATAGAATATCTGCTGCACGTGCGGGGTTAAGGATAAATGCTTATTTATGTGTTTGGTTTCACTGGAGTGGTCAGAGACACAGAGGCAGCCATGCACACTCACACACACACACGAAAAAAATGCTTCTGCTCGCATGCCTCTGTGGCCAATTTAGCATCGAAAATCTTTAATTTCACACTTTTAAATATTTATCCTCTCCAGCATCTCTTGACTGTGTGTACAGTTGACTTAGGCTGTTTGATAATCTCATTGGGTGGATAATCAGCGGGCTCTATGAATAGGAAGACTTCATCAGATTGCTGAATCAATATTCACCGCAGGCAGGAGCATTTGCTGTTATACTCCTGTTCTGCAAAATGTATGGATTAAATTTGAAAAGGAAAAAAAGCAGCTGTTTGGTGTGCAGAGATTGCACAGCCTGAGAATGCACTGTAGTGTACGACATCATTCCCCCAGCAGACACACATACCTGTAATGGAAAGAAAACATTAGCATCAGGAGCAGGTGGAGTATGAAGATATATGATGTATAAGCCCGTTCACTGGCCGGCTGCTGGCACTTCTGCCCCCGTTTACAGCCTCCTGACTGTTTTATCAGCCCACATCAGAGTGTGAGTGTGTACAGAAAAAATACATACAGTGTATGTACATGTGTGTGTATGGACATGTCCATGTGTGCACACTAAAGAGAGAAAAGGCCTTCCAATTGCCTCATGCCCCACCAGGCTGCCCCTGCGCAGCTGGGGAGGAGGCCAGAGACATTACTCAGCTATTAAACTGTTATCCGCAGGTGTCACCCTCAGCAGGGGCTGTGTTGATAGAGGCGGAAACGCCCTCAAGGTCCACGGCTATATGCACACACAGACACACATATCCTTCAGGCAGGGGTGTTTGAGGTCCGGGCTCATGGCTGTGGCTTCCCGGCTTGATGGGGCGTAACAGGGGCCATAAGGGGAGCAGACGGGTGAGCCAGATCGGGCCGGGAGGGGGGCAGCGGGACACCAGAGGACAACGGGAGTGGGCCAGTAGGGAGGCCACCTGCCACTCCATTTCACCCGTGATGAATCGGCCTGGTTTCTTTTCTCTTCGCCTCTTTTCTGTTGGGAACTTTAGGCTTCACTCTGACAGCTGCTCGGAGAAGTGTCCCTCACACACACACACGCACACACTCACACTCACGGTGCATGCAGATACACCCATTGCATGTTTGTATTAGTATACATAAAGCATAAAGTCATCTTTGGAAGTGTCATTCAGCCTGGGAAAACTGTCGTATAATGTCTTTTGTGGCTCTGGAGGGGCTTCAAGTTAGAGAAAATAACCCTGATGATGTCACAGTGATGTCATTAGTGTTACCCAGCTTGTGCTTGGAGACTACAGCGGATGTGGAGTCTCAAAGACGTGGGCATTTACTCGGCAAGGACAGTCTAACAAAAGCAGCTATTGAGTTGTATTGTGGGAAGTGTAGGATCCGGCATTTTTGTAACTTGACTCATTGTAGGGAATTAGAGCAACAGATCACAGTCTCTGCTGCGTTGACTTTGACTATTACTTTTTTTTATGCTGCCTCTCACAGGTCCAAAGTGTATGAAATATGTTTGCATTATCTGAATAAATTTGATTTAAATCCCCCTTTTAGAAGTAACTGTAAAGGGATAGTTAGGTTTTTGCAAAGTAGGGTTGTATAGTGTATTACATACAGTAGATGTCTGATGGCACGCTCTGTACGCTATATCAAGAGTATTTTCACGCTTTACCTTCCCATCAGACTCAGCTCTGACGGAGAAGCCATTAACAGCTTAATTTTCTTTGCTCTTGCCACCAGACTCCATTGACAACAACAGTACTTTTTGCTTGTTGAGCGCAGGAGCTGCCCATCTATCGCTGCCTCAATCAGTTAGCTAGTTTGTCTTATTGTGTGACATTGGTGAATCTGAGCTAAACTCTTTCAATGCCGAAATCACTAAATAACACCAACAAAATAATGAATCATGACAGCTGAGCAACAGCAGCTCCTGTTTTCAGCGATGTTAAATCATTGTTTTTCTTAATGGAGTCTGGCATTGAAGAGAGCAATTTGTCTAATGACTAAAACTGATATTGATTTTTTTGGCAGGACTTTTTGAAGTGACTAAAAGAAGTTTTCTTGCTAACCCTCCACAGCAGTATATTGCTTAGCTTCCATGTTCGTAATCCTGCAGCTTCTCCAAACTGGAGTGTGCTGACTGACTACTTTACGTAATACACTGATAGATAAGGACCCTGCTTCAAAAGATCCCTTTAAACTACCAAGCCCCTAATAATTATTTGTTGTAGCGCATATTAAAACTCATGGTTCCCATGGTAACCTGTGTCAAGAGCCCATTCAGGCGAAAGTCGTGCCTCATCAGACGTTCATCCGAGGTCCAGGTCAGGTCAGGAGGATCGTGATGTGTCAGGCCGGCAATGTAGGTTTGACTCACGACACTGTTTGCAGTAATGACTCAATCTTCCATTTGCGAAAAAAAAGGTCTGCAAACCTTTTAATAATCACCCGTCCCTTTGTTTCTAATTATCAAAGAGTTATTTGTCTTCTTTCATAATGAGTTGGACATTAATAGTTTCTAGTATTTACGCCAACAACATTGGTAGGCAAGACACAGCCTCGCTGATAAGAGAGTGTTTTATTTTTTCTGCAGTCCATTATGCTCCAGCTGTGCTAGCTGATGTTTTAGGAAGCAGGTTCATTCATTACCTGCTTCATTAGTTCTGTCCCTCAAGGTATGGCACCTTTCTGTGTTGCTCTTCTTTTTTTTTTTTTTTTGTTTCTCTCTCACGCCACATTTTCTCAGACTTTGACCAAACGAATGCCAGACAGGCAGTTTCCTGTGCAACGTCCCTCAGGGCTTTACCTCAGAATAATAAAATACCATCCATAGGGGAGAGTGAATAACTGCTCGACTGAGAATGGGAGAAAACTGTCTCCATTATGTAAATATAGAATGGTAAAATCATCATTTTATCAGATTGCTATAATATGATCCCTTGGTATCGTCATTTTTCCTGCATCAGTCTGTAAAACTCTAATTTATGTTACTAATCTCTCTCAATTTAATAAATACCTGAAGAACAACTGTTATCTCCTGAAAGCAAATTAGGATTTCTCTGTTCGCCTCGTCCACAAAGAGGAGGTGCAGCGCAGACAGCCATTAAAAATGTGTGTATATTTTTAACTAATGGAATCCACCTTTTAATCATTCACAGCATGCAGAGGCAAACGCTGGTTGTGAAATCCACTGAAAAAATAAGAAACTCGTCACAGCAGGAAACGTGCTCCCTGCAACTGCTGCTTGTTCAAATCCGGCTGGATACTTCTTCCAGTATGATCACAACAACTTTTTCTATCTCTCGCAAAAGATAAACATGGCAAATTAGATTTTAAGATTTCAAGAATTGCTTTTATTTCCAACTATGCCCTGAAGATGGGTTTAGATGGCTGACATGTTGCCTTTGATTGTGTGCGCCACCCATTGCTCTCTTAATTGGTTTCCTCCAATTTAGACAACTTGCTCGCTGAATGTTTTGCTCAGAGTGCCAGAGATGCGAGGTTGCACCAAACAGCACCCTACAGAGCAGTAGAGAGTCATACAGACCCAGACTTTGGCAAGATGCATGTAAATGTGAATGCAGCTGCACAGACAGACATCATCTGAGATGTTGGAGGGGTCCTTATGAAGTCAGTCCAGCTGCTGGACCGAGGCCTGAATGCTGTCGCTGTGGGGCCGATGCTGGGGGCCAGTTACGCTTCTGGCGTGCCAGTTTGACTCTATCGCAGAGCCACACAGGCTCACACACTGTTGTCTCTGCAGACTTCAAAAGCAGTAGGTATGTCGGTACAGTAGCCATCACCACCATAGTCAGAGTTGTTTTTTTAATCTAATTAGTGCCGAGACATAGTGTGCAACTAGAGATATCACAAGAATCAATAAAAGGAAAAAGAATGCCTCCCAACATGGAAGAACGACAGCAACATGTAGCTTCGCCTCAACTTGTCCATTTTTCCTGAGCCTAGCATATTTTTTAAATTTGTTGCAATGGGAGTGCCACGTATTTACCCTAGACAAAAAAAAAAAACAAAAAAAAAAAACAATTGTCGTAGCTACGATTATGTCATCCATTGGTTCATGGACGCCTGTTGTAAAGTTTGAGCTCAACATTTCGGCCATCGCCGTCTTGTTTTTTTGGAGCCAAGTGACCATATTTGAACGAGACATTGTGGCATGTTTTCTGGTTGTCCATCATTCAGTCCATCTGTCACATTCTCCTGAACGCAATATCTCAAGAACACCCTAAGGGAATACCTTCAAATGTGGCACCAACGTCCACTTGGACTCAACTATGAACTGTTTAGGTTTTGGTGTTCCTAGGTCAAAGGTCAAGGTCACTGTGACCTTGTCTGTCTCATTCTTATGAACACAATAGCTATTTCAAGAACACCATATGGGAAGTATTTTCAAATGTGGCACAAACGCTCACTTGAACTCAACTATGAACTTTTTAGAGGCTTTTTAAAAGGTCAAGGTCACTGTGACCTTTTGTTTTTTTTTAAATTCATATGCACAATGATAAAAACAAGGATTATATTTAATAATACAAGGGCGAATAATTGTGCAGGAGAAGAAAAGAAGCCCAAAGGGCTTATATAAAATCCTCCCCTCCAATACAAAATCACTAAAACAGATCAACCAATAAAAAAAAGAAAAAAGGAAAAGAAGCAGAAAAGGGAAAGAGACAAGGAAAAAATAAGACAACAACAAGAAGGACAAAGACCGATAAAATTCCAAATTCATTTCAATTATACTAGACATGAGTATGCTTTTGCCTGGACAGAAGATACCTCACCAAACTAGTCCTAAACATTTTGTAGGAGGATAAAAGCTTAAGAGACCTGTCTAAGGAGTTCCAGAGTTGGGGACCATGGAATTTGATGAAAAATTTATGACTGGAGGTACGACAAAGAGGTAAATGAAAGTTCTTCTGACCTCTTACTGAATAGGAGTGAATATCTGATGATAACAGAAAGAATTTTTGAAAAGTGCCTGAAATGTCTTGTTTATAATGAATGAATTTAAACATAAACAGACATGTTTGAAGCATATTAATAGAGAAAATTGACACAAGTGTAAATTTGCTAAATAAAGGTGCAGATGGCGCTTGACTGGTAGAGTTTGAAATCATTCTCAAGAATCTTTTCTGAATTAAGAGGATCTGATTAACCTTGTCTGTCTCATTCTTATGAACACAATATTCCAAGAACACCACATGGGAATTCTTTTCAAATGTGGCACAAACGCCCACTTGAACTCAACTATGAACTTTTTATAGGCTTTTTAAAGGTCAAGGTCACTGTGACCTTGTCTGTCTAATTCGTATGAACACAATATTTCAAGAACACCATATGGAAATTCTTTTCAAATGTGGAACAAACGCTTACTTGAACTCAACTATGAACTTTTTAGAGGCTTTTTAAAAGGTCAAGGTCACTGTGACCTTGTCTGTAACTCAGAAATTCATGTGCAATTATGTTCACACAAACGTCTAATAGGATATAACGATTAAGTGATGACATTTTATATCCAAAAGTTCACTTTGGCTAAAACGCTGCGCTTGTCACTGTCACTTTTACCCAGTCGTCCAATCACAGTGGAGGACAGATAGGACAAGCAGCCTAGCACAAAGACCAGCTGACACAACTTATACAGGTGCTGGTCATATAATTAGAATATCATCAAAAAGTTGATTTATTTCAGTAACTCCATTCAAAAAGTGAAACTTGTATATTATAGTCATTCATTACACACAGACTGATAAATTTCAAATGTTTTTTTCTTTTAATTTTGATGATTATAACTGACAACTAATGAAAATCCCAAATTCAGTATCTCAGAAAATTAGAATATTGTGAAAAGGTGCAATATTGAAGACACATGATGCCACACTCTAATCAGCTAATTGTCCACTTGTCCACAAAAAATCATGAACCCACATAGACTTGTACTGGCGTTTACCGTGGTATTGACTTATGTATTGAGCATTGTGGAATTTCGCTATGATTGGTACGGACTAACCTACCAGTTTTCTGGCATCATGACATGCCTTAGTGTCAAAGACGGACAAACCATGGATCTGTCTTTTGTTTGCCTCCCTCAACACTCAAACTATATGTTGCATTGTCGATGTGGGATACACTGTATGTATCTAACACAGGATGGGACGTCTCATATATCTTACACAACAGTCCACAAACATACAATCGTGTCCTTTTTTTTTTTTTTTTACAAAATTCAGCCAATAGAACCCCATATCTTGAGAGTTGCAGCAAAGATTTTGTAGTTTTTGAACGTCTTTGAAAAGAGAATACAAATACATGATCCACCTAAAACTGTCATGTAGTCTTTATTGTTCACCGTCTTCCTATCTGCACTTACTCATACCGACTCCAACTCAGGATCAGAACCCAAAGCCGCTGTTGATTGAAACTCAGCGATGCTATAAGCTGCGGCTCCTCTTCCTCCCACCTCCACTCCCACTTGCTTTGGCACAGCTCCTGCACATTATTCCTGCAGTTCCGACGAGTCTCTCGGCTTCCTCGCAGTCGTTCCTCACAGTGTCGCTTTCCTTCGTAATAAGAAGCAAATGCAGGGGGTTTTAGCGCTTTGTAGAAAATGAAATGTTGTTTATCTCGCAGTCTAATGAGCCACAAGTAGGCATGGGGATAGCTGCTTATCTTCTGCGTCAGAAACAGCAATCAGAACGAAGATGCTGCACATGTACTCTGTACCCTCCGTGCATTCACATCTTTGCACGTAGCTAATCACTCACTGCACTCAGCGTTTGATTTGCTTTGACTGAAACAAACTTCATTTCAAGGGCTCAGCAAGATACAATACTTAGTAATTAAGCTCCAGCATGCGTCTCTATCAGAAACTATTGACTTTCTTACCAAGTAATGTTTAAGCAAGCAGTCTTGAATATTATTTGAGAAACATTCACACCTGGTTACCCTGCTGCCAATCAGCAGCTTTTTTGACCATGATGCTTTACAATTAGCTGTGAGAGTTATGCTGTCAGTGCTCCTCTCTTCATATTCAGTGCCGGTCACCTCTTTATCCTTTACATACTAAACAGCAGAGAGCCTGTGGGCCTAGACAGAGACTGCAGTGTGTGAGTGTGAGAGGAAGATAGACAATATGTGCTTAGGTGCATGTATAGCATGTTGCTGGGAGGATGCTTTGATGTGTGCATGCATCCCAAGGGGGAATATGGGTTGGTACAGATACGGTTTGTCACCGCGCAGACGTACTAACACACACAAGCAGGCAGGAGGGTGACCTAGAAACAAAGCAGGGAGCCTACATTTTAACCACACAACCTAAGTTCAAGGATTCACCCAACTAAAGTGCCCTTAAGCGAGCAACTTAATCCTTGTGTCTGACCTCTGAACTCTTTCCCCAAGCACATGAGGAGCTGCTCTTTGGGGGGAAAGTACAGTATCATATTGAATTACATAACAAACATACAGTGACACATTTTCTTTTCTTCCTGTGTATCTCTGAACTTGAATCATCACCCAGCTCATGTTTAAGGGTAAAAAAAACACAAGCAAGACATAGCCTGTCATATTAAAGCAGCCAGCAGCAAATTGCACATCCAGGCTAATAAAAGCGACAGGGAAATTGCTGCCAGCTGATTTCCTCCAAATCTCCCCAGTAATTCCCCATGAGCTCTGGCATTACTGCCTCACTACCCAGCCTCAGATTAACCCCCACCCTCGGCCTCACAGCAATACAGCTCGGGCCTTCACCATGCTAGTTTAGCCACTTGGATTCAGTGCTTGTACATTGTACTTGCAGTGTCTTCAAAGGTGATTCTTCTTTTCAAATGCAGTTTATTAGCTAGTTGCACTGTGTGGTTACAGTCCAGCATCAGTCTTCTAACATACTGAGTGTTTGCAGGCCTGTTTGTTTGTATCATTATTATAACTCTGAAAAATAAGTATTGGAGTGTTTTGCATTTTATGAAAGGGACCTATTATTAGTTTCTCTAATATATAAAGTTTACAGTGGTGGATGTTCATATAAGTGAGTGTCAGACTGCTCGACAAGCTGACATCGGATTTTGATGGCTTTCTTTATAAAGGCATCTGCTCCAGTCACGTAACTGCAAGTCTGTACATTATATCAACTACACTGCTACATGTAGCTACATGCTAACATCAGGAAAACATGCAAACTTGGTTGTAGATGTGGGGAATTTCTCCCTGATTTTGGATCATGTTCCTGCTGGGAAATGTCTGGTTGAATTTTGAAGTTTTTATTGGTGACATTTAATGAGAGAAACTCACACACTGCTACATGTAGCTACATGCTATGTCAGGGAAACACATAGTCTTGGTTGTCAGTGTTACCAATTTTGGATCATATCCCTGCTCAAATATGTGGTTCTAATAAGAAGCTTTTAGTGGTACTTTTTCACAGTAGAAAATGTTGTTTTACTCTGTTGCAGTCATTCCCTGTCTGCAAGTACACTGCTACATGTAGCTACATGCTAACATCTGGAAAACATGCAATCTTGGTTGCAGATGTGGTTAATTTCTCCCCAATTTTGGATCATATTCCTGCTGGGAAATGTCTGGTTGTATTTAGATGTTTTTATTGGTGACTTTTAATGAGAGAAAGTGCAACTATTCTCTGTTACACACACTGCTACATGTAGCTATGTGCTAACATCAGGAAAACATGCTATCTTAGTTGCAGATGTGGGGAATTTCTCCCCAATTTTGGATCATATTCCTGCTGGGAAATGTCTGGTTGTATTTAGAAGTTTTTATTGGTGACTTTTAATGGAAGAAAGTGCCACTATTCTCTGTTACACACACTGCTACATGTAGCCACATGCTATGTCAGAGAAACACATAGTCTTGGTTGTCAATGCTATTAATTTCTCCCAGATTTTGGATCATTTCCCTGCTCAAACGTGTGGTTGTGATTAGAAGCTTTTAGTGGTGTGATTTTTCACAGTAGATACTGTTGTTTTACTCTGTCTGCAAGCACACTGCTACATGAAACTACTTGCTAGCATCAAGGAAACATGTAAGCTTGGTTGCTGATGTTGTTAATTTCTCACTGATTTCAGATCAAATTCCTGCTAGAACATTCCTGGTTGTGTTAAGAAGCTTTTTCTGGTGATTTGTCACAGTAGAAAGTGTTATTCTCTGTTACATATTCTCTGTTACAGTCATTACCCAGCTACAGTGATGCCAAGATACAGAAGACCCAGAAAACGTGATCAATCAGAGCAGTGGGCTTTGCGAGAGGAGATCTTAAGGAGACGGGCATTACGCAATAAGTGTTTTTTGACCATTAAAACGTGTAAAAATAATGTAATAGAAATTTCAGATACAAGTATGAACCTGAGAATGAGCATAATAGGTCCCCTTTAATCTTTGTTGTCATTTGCTTTGCTAATTCATGCAAGACAGGTGCACCCTTGACATGCAATTAGTGCTGGAACAATTAGTTTATTTTTATTAATCAGTTAGGTAATTGTCAGCAAATTACCCACCGTTTTGATAATTGATTGTTTAAAGTGAGTAGCTTATTTCAGCTTCACAAAGGAGCTTTTTTAAACTGAATATCATTGGTCGGCAGCACAGGTGCCTTCAGGACATCATCTTAGGACTTTGTGACAGGCATTTTTCATTATTTTTTTGACATATTTTACGGAATAATGATTTAACAAAAATCAGATCTGCAGATTAAATGCTAATGGAAATAATCACGAGTTGTATTCAACACCTAAAAATGTGACTCATCCGAGAGGTGAGTCATGTTCTGCTCCATTTCTAAAGGATCCCCACGTAACAGCCTCTAAAGCAGCTGTACCCACTTACTCTTCTCCCTCTGCTCCGACTCCACCTCATCTCTGTCTCCACTCCACTCCTGCAACCTCCAGGTCAACCGGCCCCACTGTGCTTCACCTCTGAAAGTGTTTGACCTCGACCTGGTGTCCTGCCCAGCACTGAGCCAATCGGCATTCAGGACAACATCTCAGCTGCTCCTACCCAGGTTGCAGTGCAGTGCATGCCAGTGTTACCACACAGCAATGGATATTAGAGATCCTGTATAAGGCCGGTTTCGGAAGCCTAATCTGTGTTTTATGGATTCTTTTTCCCCTCTCTCTCTCTCTCTCTCTCTCTCTCTCTCTCTCTCTCTCTCTCTCTCTCTCTCTCTCTCTCCTTATTGATCTGTTGCTTTAACTCAGTCTCTCTCACTCCCTCTTGCTCTGTTCTCCCTTCTTTAACTTGTCTTTTAGTGGCAGACAGCAGAGTCTTTTTTTTATCAGCCACACTGGCTCTAGGGATGGTCGTATCGGTCTGTCAGTCCACCACTTTGGTTCAGACTAAAATGTCCCAAAAACAAATGGATTGATTGCCATGAACTTTTGTACAGACATTCATTGTGTCTGGAGGATTAAGCCTACTGACTCATACTGACCCTCTGAGTTTTATTTAGTGCCACCAGCAGGTAAAAACAAACATTATCCAGTAAAGTGATTCATCAGCCTGTTAGCATTGATAGCATTTAGCTCAGAGCACCACAGTGCCTGAAGTGCAGCCTCACAGAGCCCTCTAGCATGGCTGCAGACTCCTTTCCCCCTTACCTTGCTTTCAAAGTTTTGATTTATATCATCCCTGAGTCAATTTGTCTAAGTGATGTGAGTGAGGTGTGCCAGTGGCGCTAGCAGCTGGGGTTTAAAGCACATACCTATTCTGCGGAGGCTCTGTTTCGGCACTGCAGAAATTACTTTTAGAATAAAAACTGCTTGAAAACAGTAAAAATAATGACCTGCAATAAACTTGTTGTGGATAGAAGCAGGATAATGTCATATTCCTGATAATAAACTGAAGGTGCATTGGGTTATTTCTCAAATTCATGATCGTGTTACATATGGTTTGACTATTTCATCAAGTCTTAATTATGTAATATTGAAGGTCTCCGTACCTGTCAGTACAGAGATGACTAAGATGAAACTAAAATGGCAGAGCTGTGCCCAGAAATGGAACAATAAACAAATAACTGGAGCATGTAGCGCCAAGTTTCCGAAAATAACATCAGTGGTTTTTGTCCCGTCAGAATTGGCAGCTGACTGTTAGCTCATTGACTGCTCAACATAATATTATTACAATAGAATTGAAGCTTCCCGGCACAGATTAGCCCCAGGTGGAAAATAAAATCACAGATATGGATACATGTTTGTCTTTTTCTGGCTAACAGAGGAATAAAGCTTCCATAGAACAGGGTGAGGAGCCTACAGCAAAACAGCACGCGATAGCTCCTATATTGAAGGCAAGGCTCTCAGGTCATCAGGAATTCAAATCCTGAGACAGCAGCCAGTCAGAGGCATCACTCTGCAGAATAGCAGAGTTGTTTACCTGCAGAGGGAGATGCAGGGTAAAGCAGGAGCAACAGGCGAGACTGACTGAAAGACAAGCGAAGGGAGAGAAAGAGAGTAGGTGGTGTAATTTGATCGGCACACGCCGGGAACTCATCAGTATGCTGCTCGTGTGCGCCCCCCACCCCCCTGTGCTACTCACACACACACACATACACACAAGGATGGCAGTCAGGATAGACAAATAACAGACTAATGTAATCATGTAAACACTCCATCACTCTCCTTGTCCCACAGATTCAGCATTCCCAGTACACACAAACACACACACACACACACACACACACACACACACTTTTATCAACACTGACCACAGTTATTCCCAGATACTCGTGTCTATTTGCTTTCACTTATTTTTAGAGCTGTTGAGTATTGAACCTCAATAACTCTAAGTGCAGGGCTAAATCTGTCTGTAACATCAACAGGTTTGTTTGCTTCAGGAAATGAGGAAACTTTTTAAACTTTAGCAAGTATTTTATTTCGACGAGGTTCTTTATTTGACGCACGTGTATGTAGCAGTGTCATATTTGTCCTCTAAAAACTCTGTATCCAAAAAGAAGTGTATTGGTAATGGAACTTGGGAATTTGCACAAATAGAAAACGGTGAATTTGGTTTTGGTGTGCAAGCGCAAGATTTTTCCTGAGGGCACCACAACGTTTTTCATAAGAATATGCAGTATTCCAGTGGGTTATAGCCCCTTTTACACTGCCAGATTTTCGGCGAACGTTGGGCCATTTTGCCGGCAAGCTGCCAGCGTTCAGGCACACAGAGCCGGATTGGCGAGTTGATCCGAGGTGCCCAATTTTCCACCTTGTAGGGTAGTCATATAGGCGGAACCTTTTTGGTTTAAAAAGAACGAGGCGGCCTTCCGCCACAGGAGGGGCTGTTGATGACGCCGCACGTGCGACCCACTGGCGGTGGATAAACAGGAAACAGCTGATAGCAGGAATTAGCGAGCAGCTAGTAGCAAGAGGGAAACACAAACCTGACAGACACTGTAAAGATGAGCAACTGGGGAGACAAGGAATTGCGCGCCCTCTTTGCCCTCGCAAACGAAAAGAGGCCATTAACCGTCAGATGACGTGGACGGTGAAGAACGGGCCAACTTACGAGAGAATCGCCGAAGGACTGACCAGCCGTGGCTTCCCTCCCACGTCACTGTTTACATCACATGCTGAGCTACACGTTTTGTTACCTGCTCACGCCCCCCCATTGCCCCGAAAAAGGCACATTCTGTATAAACAAAAGTAGGTAGGCGGCATTTTGCTGCACTCCCCGATTTTGTTTTTATACTACCAATGCTGAAAAAAGACTGATCGGGCTTTCCTGCAAATTTGCACAGCTCCTATTTAAAAAGGGCTTATGATTACATCTGTAAAGTTTAGGACTTGCGAGCAACAGAGTTTCAACCCTTTCAAAATGGACATCTCATGGAAGGCCAAGGGGAAATCATTCTTTGCATGATCCTGTTTCAGTACATCTAAAATAAGAAACCCAGTAGCTGGAGCATTAATTCCTGTTGTTGTTCATCACATCATGACCTTACGTTACCTTACATGCCGTACAAACGTGGTACTTTGCCATATCATGCTCATATTTTCCCATAATGGCCGTGGGAGATCATCGTTTGCATAATCCCATATATATCGATCTAAAGTAAAAACCATAACAGCGAGAACATTTATTCTTTTTGCAGCAGAAAGCTAAGGCTCTGTCTTCCGTGTCATTACGTTGTGCACTAATGATGTGAATTTTCATGTGAAAACAAGCAGCAGCACATGGAAATGAATGACGAGTTAAATACTTTTAATTATTATGGTTTGTTGACTTGCATAACCTTTTATGTTAGGTTGTAAAGATTTGAAAGATATGAAGCATTTTAAGATACCTCGAGAAATGTCATTCGAGTTTGAAGGGTTAAAGAATGTTTAAAATTGATGCAGCAGAGGCCAAAATATCCTGATTTATATTCCTTAAAATGGATCATGGAATAATGCACCTCAAGAACATCTTTTGTCAGACCCTTTCTGTCTGGTAAACACCCTTATCTTTCATATTTAATGTAATGCTTCCCGTTCCATTCCCAAGCCTAGATAACCCCGATGACATCACTACGACATCATCAGGTTTACAGCACTACTTTTCATGACTTACAAACAGATCTTTATTTGTAGAATTGCAGTAATGTGCCTTTAAGTCTAACAAATGTCCGTCACGCACCTGCAGTCACACTGTGTGAACTGATAATGTGAGTTGGAGCTGAGCATCTGTTCCGTTGTATTACTTCAGATTTTATTGGCAATCACGCTGATATAGTATTTGTGATATTTGGTGGATTATCACTGAGCGCTGATCACACGGTGGATTTGGTAGCGCTGCATAAGTCTCTACAGTGGAGAAGCTACTAGTCGAACAGTGGATGAAGCGAATAAGCCCCAAAGCTCCTAATGTGCCTGCTGGTTTACAGATTATAACAGATGTTTGTCAGGCTGTTTTGGTGCTGAAATGCAGTGGCTGCAAACAGTGATAAAGGGTTTTTGGTGATGACTGTGGATCTTATCGCTGTGTTGTTGGTTAAAAACTGTCAAGAGGGGGGCGTACTCCTGCCACATCTACTTCTTTATCATCATTCTGAACTTGCTTTTCACATCTTACGATACTGTCAATGAAAGGTCACTACACGTCAGTGACTGTAGATTATTCCGCTGTGCCAGACTGCATGTGTTCATTCATCATACATGCACACATTTGCATTTTTGTGGTATTTACAGTGTGAAAAATACCATGAAATATGGATGTGCACTGACTCTCAGTCTCCCACTGTTGCATTCAGGGAGCAGGGCATGATTGACAGAGCAGCACTTGCAGTCTTAAATTTATGCACACACCATGATATCCCCCCTTTAAAATGTTTTCCGGCATAAGGTCATAATTTACCTTGCCTCCGGTTACTTCCTCTTCTCCCTCCCTCCCACCTCTTGATAGCATTGCTTGTAATTTATTGTATTGTTTTTAATTAAATGGATGGCAAGGAGGAGTTTAAGTGCCCGGCGGTTCCAAGATGTGCCATTTCTTATCTGAATTCTAAATTCAGCGCACACCTACTGTAAAGCGGGGACTATAAAGCTGAATAGGTCCCAAACTGCTGCGCTGCGTGTTAGAGGGATTGAACAGTTAGACAAATGTCACCTTTAGAAGAAAAGAGCGGGGATAATAAAGCAACGGCTGGGTAGTGGCAAATGCAAACTTCACAGACATCGGGACACCACAGATTCGCGGCTCCAGCAGTCTGGCTCGTGTATTCTCAGTCTGGCATAGAGGATCAGAGAGGAAACAGCCTTGGATTACAGAGATGCCCGCCCTGATAAAGAAGTAGTTTAAATTAAATGGAGTCACAGCAGGCTCAGTGCAGCATTACTTCCTTCAGACCAAACCACAGTTCAGCACATAATGTCCTGTGAAACAAGAAATTAGGGTCGTTTCATGTTCTGGATTCTGTGAAATTATAATTCCGTTATCTGTGTCTGTAGTTGACATCTTGTCTCTGACCTCTGCGTCCACTCCTTGCAGCACAAGCAAGAGTATGGTCAGACCACCAGAGTGCTTAATAAGGAAAATATACTGCAGCGAGGAGTCGTGGGTGGGAACGAGCAAATCAATTTGATTATCCACAGCACAAGCTGAGATGTATGTCTGAATAATCAGGGTGAGCTATGGACCAGGGAGGGTTTATTCTGTATGACTGGCGTTAAATGTGATTTCCCTATATATCAGGTCACTGGAGAGTACGCCTCAAAGGTTATTTGCACTAGGTAGCCGTTCACAAGACTCTGATTTTATTCTGTTGACGATCTGACATTCAACAATCACGGCCTGATGACCTCCCTGACCTTACAACAACGGATCTTTTATTTTGCAAATGTACCATTCAGCCAGTCATGTCAGCGCCCCCGAGGAGAATTCACGTCGCCTTTATCATGGCAGATATTTCCTATCATGGTGACATTTTGCTGTCCCCAGACACTCGTGTCAATCTTGTGGTAATTTATCCAGATGGCTACATTGAGGGTTTTTAAACGTGTTCTCATAATGGTATGTTTAGCAAATACACAGAACATTTTTGCCTGAGTGTGACAGTGCTACCCACGAATAGAACATGCGAACATGAATTTATTTACCTCCATATGTTCATGCAAATTGGAAGGACAGGAGCATAGGTAATACAGCTCGCCCCAGTTACCCTGACACCACACACTTGTTCAGACACACAAAGGCAGAGATCTCACACTGCGTTTCTCTGTGAACATGACGGACAGGGAGCAAGCAGCAGGACACTGTGTAGATGATGCCTGCTCTCACCAGAGCTTTAACCTTTCCCTCAGCATCCTTCCTGCAGAGTCTCTCTTTCCTCCCGGCTCCTCTGTCACACAGCCCCATTGTTTGTCCCTGTCCTGATTTGGCGCTCATTATAGAAACCTGTTTATGCACAAAGCTCTCCTAAGACATGCTGCAAGGCATGAGAGAGAGAAGGAAGACAGGTGAGGTGGGAGACAAAGGAGAGCAGATGAATAGGATGAGGAGGGACAGAAAGGAAAAAGAATGAACAATGAAAAGAGGAGAGAGCATTAGCACCTTTGCCTGCAAATAAAACTTCACATGAACATTAGCATGCATTTGGAGTTGTGTTTCTGGCCACCTGACAAATTCATGTCCCATTTTCACTCTCTCTGCATCTCCTAGGAAAATAATTTGGTTTTTAGGTTACTATGTTTGACTGATAGGATGAAATGCACAGACAGGGTTTCCTCCTCTGTTTGAGAATATACAGCTGCAAAACTGCATTAATTCGTTATCGGTAACCGCTTCTCCAAGTCAGGGTCGCAGGGTGTGAAAGACATTGGGCGAAAGGTGGGGTACATCCTGACACATGAGGCCCGTTTCCACTGAACAAGTTCCTGGTACTATTTGGGGGGCAGGAACTACTACAGGAACGTCCTCTCGCTCAGCCCTCTCAACCGCCGTGTCTCCACTGAGAGAGCGGAGTAGGAGGAAGGTTCCTGTAAAGTTACTGGTCTCTGGATGTGATGTGATCATTGCGCGACCATTTTGACCGGTGCGACGTAGTGGCGTAGGGACGCTGTTCGCTGTTAGCCAGTAGCGGTGTCTGTAATAACTCACTTGAGCTAACTGGAGTAGTTTCATGTCGTTTCCGACAACGGGAGGCTTTTAACAGATGACGTCCTGATGTTAGCTTTGCTGCTGCTGTTAGCTGTCCCTGTCAGCTGCAGCCACTGATGCTTTCTAGATATCATGATTTCCCAAAACTGAATAAATACCACACATAGCAACACAAGACTGCTTTGTTAGCTCAATCATGTTGTAACTAAGATATCCGCTGGAAAAAATATGTTTTTCACGGACCGGTTATTGAGTTTGTTTACATGGCGGTGGAAGCTATGAACGAGCTAACCCTCGTCTGCTGAGTTTTAAAAATGCCGGCTATTTTGTTGCTTTCTGTTGACGTCACATCCCGCCTTGAGTATATCCAATCAGCACCAAGTAACCCCCAAGCCCCAGCCAGGAGTTTCTCGGGGCCGTTCTGAGTACCTACTCCGAGGCAGGGACTTATTTAGCCCCTGTAAAAGTTCCGGAACTCTGTCCTTCGGGGGTAGTTCCTGCAGTGGAGACACGCACCAACGGCCCCGGCCCCGTAAATTTACCCCGAAGTTCCTGCGGTGGAAACGGGCCTATAGAGGCAGACAACCATTCACACTCACATTCACGACTACAGGCAATTTAGAGGCACTAATAACCCAACCTGCATGTCTTTGGACTGTGGGAGGAAGCCGGAGTATAAAGGTATCAAGTCCGTTGTAGTTTGAGAATTTTTAAAGTCGCTGTTGGTGGAGTTTGAAAAGTCATTTGTCATGTCAACTCTCTTACAGCTCTGCTAAATTTGTGCTCTTCTGTCTATTTTGCAAGTGTTGGTGGTGCTTTTTGTGTTTGGCGTGTGGCTGCAAGTCACTCATTACGATGAGGAAACTGACTCGCCAGTTTGTAAACTTTTGCTGGTTTTGCTAGCTAACTAGGTGGAGTCTTTTCAAAGGTAAACCTCAGGAAACATCAAGGTAAAGATGGAGAAGAGTGAGCACTAGCCGATACCGTGCAGCCCTTTTCCACATTACACAGACGTTTGATTCTTCTCAAACATCAGATGAAATATAAGTCCAGCTTTGATCAATAATTAAAAGAATTCTTGCTGTGTAGCTATGTTAAAATCTGTTCGAAACCATTTATAAATCTCAAGCTTCAAGTTCTCGCTTTAAGGGCTTCAAGAAAACGTGATGAAGCATCGACATCTCATCCCCACATGTAGTTTTGAGAGTACATCTCAGTACATGCATTCTTACCACTGGAGTGCCACAGTCACACTATGTAAACCCACTTCTCTACTTTCCCCACCTTCCCCCTGGAGAAATGTGATGCAATGATTTCCAAACCCGCTAACACCGGCTCCCTCCCTCCCTGCCTCCTTCTGCGGCTAGATTTGAGGTGATAAGTTACAGCAGCTTTTCCTCCTGCTTTTCAAACCTGTTCCACTCATTCACTTCACGTTGCAACCTCAGTTAAGTCGCTGCCCAGACTTCCTTGTTCATTCGGCTCACGTGCGCTGCAGATATCCAGCACGGTGCCTCCTGAAATGCTGGGAAAAGCACCTACAGTCCCAGCCACTCTGCTGTGTCCTGTTTTCATTACATGGACTCCCCAGGAGAGGGTATGGATATAGCTACACTCCCTTGCTCGCAACTCACCACCCTCTCTCTGTCTCATACTTTCTCTCGCTCACTGAGCACAGTAAGCCGTCTTGATCTTGGCTCCACTAGACCATTTAGGGACTAGCCTCTTTTCACCGATGGCTTAGGAGACAAGGGCCACTCTGTTGCAATAAGGTACATCCAATCAATGCTTTCGTGAACCCTAAACATGCGAACATACAGCATAGGGATGATGGCTGGAGCAATACAGTATATGGTAAGTGGATGGATGATCCTTCCCATGTATAACTTTGCAGTTTTGGTTTGGTACAGCTGTGCAACTCTGAATGCTTTTGCATGAAATTATATTTCAAACAATAGCGCTCGTCCAACTTTGTGGCAAGAGTTTGGGAGAGGCCTTTTCGTGTTTCGACATGACAGTGCCCCATTGCATAACGCCATATTTTCCGAAGTTAAGTGTGGAAGAACTTCACAGGCCTGTATACAGTTGGGATCTTTTCAGGATGCTGACTATGAGCCATCGTGCCCCACCTCACTAATGCTTTTACGGTCGAATGGGAGCAAATCCCTGCCGCCAGGTTACCAAATCTTGTGGAGAGCCTTCCCAGAGGAGTGGACACTGTGAGACTTCATGTTGAACCCTGACCAATAATCGACCAATAGTTTGCTGTCTTTCATGACCTGCATGACATGGTGATTGGGCAGGAGGGTCCAGAGACTTTCAGGATCACCCCTGTGGCTTAGGGGTTCAGACACTGACCATGAACCGTAACATCCCTAGTTTGAGTCCATCTGGGGACCTTTGTTGCATGTCGTTGCCCATCTCTTTTTCCCTCATCTTTCTGCAGTCGACTCACTAACAAAATGCCCCAAAAGACAGAAAAATGAAGTATGAATCACAGCCTCATAATGCATCCTAAACACAGATGGCTCCTCATGCTGAAAAATATAACAATGGGCGGATTATGAGACAATGGGCCCCAGGCCACAGACATGCAGAGGGCTACATCATCTCACCTATAAAGGAGCAAGACAAACAGAATTCATAGTTGTTCGGCTCTTTTTGTTGTTGTTTTGCATCTCTTGGCATCTTTCTGTGGTTTTGTGTCTGTAGTTACTTTGCAGCTGCATCTCTTTGTGGTCTTTTTGTATCTCTTTGTGGTCAGTACAATCTGCAGGATATTTTGTGGGTGAAGGACAGAGGAGCCCTGACACTTTCGGCCTCTGGGCCTGTGCCTGGTAGACCAATTTAGTAATCCATCCGTGAGTGAAACCTGATATTTTAAGGTGTCTGACATTTCATTTTCATTCCTGATTAGCATGGATCAGAGTGGTATTATGTAGTCTGATCCCAGCACAAGGACAACTTCATATCCAGAATGTTTGCCTCTGCAGCATCTGAAACGTAAAATGAGATTTTTAGGTTTACGAACACGAGTACATCGACCTGTTTTAGCATGTGTTACTGTGAGTAAAGGCCCATTTATGCTCAACATTAAATACGGATCCAGATACGGACGGAGCCTTCTGTCCGTGCTCCGCGTTCATTTCGTCTGTATTTCTGCACGTTTCCATAAAGCTTACGGATACGGGTCAAACGGAACAGTACCACTGGGAACTGTGGGGGCAGTGTTGCTGTCACTACCCGATACGTAGCTCTAGTGAGACACGAAGAAGAAATAACAATTCAATTTCTCTCATCGGCAGTACTAGAGAAAAGAATTCTCCGTAAAGGGAGAATAAATGAGCCCTAACACCATTCTGCACTGCTCTAATTTGTCACGAATGAGCCAGACTGGGGCTACAAATAGCGTTTCATAGATTCGGCAACTGCCATGAGTCACAACATTTCATCATTAACAAGCAAATTTGAGCGTACGTGAGCAAGGCTGGACTTTTTGAGCAGAAATGCTCAGTTTTACAGGAGCAGATTTAGTTTGCAGTCATGTAGCGTACTGGAGGCAAGTACATGAAGACTGCTGCCGTGCAGAGGTAGAGAATACTTCACATCCCCTGGACAATAGTTAAGAAAAGCATTTGTGGAAAAGCATTGCTAAAGTGGGCCCAAGCTGAGCATCTAACCACAGGGAGCTTCAGCTAGGAAATGGGACTGTTGAGGGTGTGGGCATGCTTCAAAGGTGACCCAGCAAGGCCTCAAGGAACCTGCTATTTAGTGGCATCAGTCTCTTTCTTTCTCTCATTGTGTATCAATCTCTTCCGCTTCCCTCCCTGCCATATTTCCCATTTCCCCACCTCTCTGGCCTTCCATCAGTAGCTAAACTACATGGTGCCATTGTGGGGTTTTCTATAGTCGTTCTTCATCGTTCTGCGCGAAGCCCACCAGGAGTCCTTCCTCTGCCTGCATAGCCCTGCACAAACGCCCAGTAAGGTATCCAGTCTGTACCTTCTCTCTGTGAGGGAAGCTTCTTTAATTCTCAGCGTACAGCAGCATCAGCATTTCAGACTAAGTATCAGGTTCTTTCTACTTTATTCAATTCTCTCTGCTGTATCAGTGTAAGTGACAGGCCCATTTTTATGTGTCTGGAGACATGTATTTGGATCGGTAACAAGATGGATGACCTGACAAATAATTCTGTTTAGGAAACAGTAGAAATAAGCGATGCAGAGCAACGACCAATAAAGCCACACAGCATATAAAGATCTCACAAAAGCATTAGCAAAAATAGCATCTGCTTCAAAGTTGACATGACAATTGCCATCATCATCCGGTGCTTTTCTAATTGTGATATAATCTTGTTTCCTCCATTCAACGCGGCATTTGTCTGTAACGTGAATCACCCTGTAAGTGTTTCATTAATGTAACGAGCTTTTCATTATGAGAATTCAGCTGCGTCTTCTCCGTGCAAGATTATAACCAACACAAGCTTTAACATCGGTAATGATTCTTTGCCGGATTGTTCGGCAATAATAGGCCCTGCTTTTGTGCTAAAGGACGTTGTATTATGAGAACATCAATGCAAAGAGTGGGTGTTGATCTTTGCAAATGTCATGCTCTGTTCCACAAGGCTCAAATTGGACTTGTTGTTCACCCAACCCCCAGCCTGTTTGTTTCCCACTGTCCTGTAATATTCAACAATACTACCTTATTTAATTTCTAGACACGGCTCGTCCTCGGCAAAAGTAACACGGAGCAGAGAAAATTGTAATTTCACAACACATCATTGAGCATTTCCTATTATGATTGCCACATGTTAACATGCTTAGAAAATTCAGAATAAACTGTTTAAACATTGAGTCTCTTGATATCTGCTTTACCTGCATTAATTAAGGGGAACGGCGGCAGCAGTTTGCCTACTTAGCGATAATGAGGTTCAGTGCCAACTATGAATAACAGGAGATTGACCATACGCGAGCTAAATGAATACTGAACACAGCACAGTCAATGGCTGCCTTAAAATGCGTGACTGGAGAGGTTTGGGCTCTGATAAACAAAACAAAGAGAATGCTGAACAGAGAGACAATTAAACCGCCGCATCTGGCGATGCCGATGTGAGTGGGTACCCAGCCACCACAATTACGGCGCTCCATCACTTGTGTAACCCTTCGCTGCCTGGATGTTGTGCTGGGGTAGATGATAAAGCTAATGCTCACTCTCATTCAGAGCTTGTAAAAATGTTTCCAGGAATCGCTTCATGCTGCCCAGATGCCCCGCTGAATCTGGGAAACCCCCCCTTTCACCACCGGCAATCATATCATCTTCTGATTCAATTCCTGGGCTTCTTCTCAGTCCAGATCAGTCACTCGCTATCCTGCTGATCACAAGCTACAGGGCAATCTTGGAGTCCTTTTATGTGGAGCCCAGACTGTTGCATTAAAGGAAGGACTAATTAGAGAGTAGAGGGAATATCATTTCGGCTGGGTGAAGGGAGAGTTTTCCATCAATGGCAGAAGTTACAGAAATGTCATTCTGACATTTTGTGAGAAGGGGATTTGGTTGTGCTTTAAAAGCACAGGCTGTTTATCGAAAGCAAAGAGACTAAGGCATTTTATGATTGAAGAAATACCTTTAACATTCTACCTTGATAACTTCAGGAGTGCACACAGATGGGTGACGAATGAAAATCCAAAATAGAGTTGCTTAGGAAGGTCTTCAAGATGGCTCCACTGCTCCTTGGCATTTTCCTGGGTCCAGAACTTTGAATCCGCCCACTCCTCCGAGTTGACTGCGCCATGACAGGAAACAGAAGTTTCTCAATTAAAATAAGAAAAACTCTCCATCGATCGATCAGCCAGTTGGTGCCAGGTGCAGGACTAACACCGTTATCAAGCTTTCTCAAATGCACCAGGACCAATGACAAGTCAAAGACGCTGATATCCAGGCTGTTCTAATCACATCTTCTCAGTATGTCCCGACATCTTTCTGGCAGTTTCGTTTGTCTCTAGTGATTGATTAGGAAACATCCAGTCCCCCTTCCCTCATGAAAATTGGGAGTGGAAGCAATGTCATACTGACGATAGCAACGGATCGGCACCAAATGGCGCACATCAAAACAGTCGGCCTTATTATTTTCTTTGTACAATTATTTTATTTTCTTTGTACAACTCCACACCGCATTTTTTTTTTTTTACCAACTCACTCTTTGCTTGTACATACCAGCTCCCATAGCCGCTCCTCTTCTCTGCGTCCATGGCATCTCGGCTCCTCCTCTCACTATGGATGTATGAAGAGAACTCTGGTGTTGTTGCTGTCATTCTGTCTGATGTCAGGCGTCACCTCCTTTGGCATTTTGATGATAGTCTTACATAGGTGTACTGTAGGGTTAAAATCCAGTGACTGTGAAGACATATCTAATCCATTTGATTTGACGAAAGCTCCAGAACAGCTTCGAAATGTATGTTGTAGTGCAAGAATTAACCTTTAATCTTAAGTGTCTTTTGTTTTTTGTGTTTGTGTGTTTTGCAAAATCTTTTAGGCAACCATTGGCCTCCATTAATATGACAAAAGCCAACTTGCAGAGAGCTCGAACTCGCTTGCAGCTCACCTGTAATTTGAAAAGTGTGCAGCTCTTGTGCAGCATTATTTGTCTTTAAATTGCCAGCTCGCAGATTCCCTCCCATCTCACCAAAAACATTAAACGGAAAGCTATTTGTGTCCTCATTGCTATTAAGATTGCAAATGCCCTTTCCCAAAAAAAAAAAAAAACTCTGAAAAAGCTTTCCTCTCTGAAGTATGCTACAGGGCTTAATTTGTTCAAGGTTGTTAAAAGCAAAAAAAGAAAGGCTTCCCTGCTCAGGAGCTGGATTGTTTGGATGTGAATGGGAAACGCTGGTAGATTAACTCGACATGGATGGTGCCCGCTCTGCATGTGGATGTACTGATCTGTAATCTGTGTCATCTTGAGCGCACAAGGGCGATACAATGCTCTATTCACTTTCAATTCCCCATGAAGAATGGTTTGCTCTCTCATGTGTGTGATTCCTCTGTCTAGTTTTTTTTTTTTTATCCCCTCACTCAAAGTCACACTGATGTGCACATTTCCCGTCTCCCTCTCATGCTGGCCTGTACATGTCACATGCACGCAGATACAGAAATGCATACCTGCCAGCACTCTCCATCCCTCTTACCCTGTTTTCCCGCTCCTCTGTGGTGTTTTCGTAGCATCCTGTCTGTCTGCTTAGCCACGGGAATCTTTGCTGACGTCTCCGTCCTGCAGCCGCTGAGAGAGCTCTAGAGGCGCGGGGAGATAAGAAAGAGGAGACAATCGCATTAAGACTCACTTTACCCCCCTGACCAAGACCAGAGGTCGGGATTTGAATGTTAGAATCTGTGCACTTAAATCCCTGCACGGCTGTTGGTGCATTTCCCAAAACTGAGCACACAGCCTCCTCCCGTGCAGGCTTAGCTGCTCACGGCAGAGCCGGCACAAATTAACGCGCCGTCGTTAAGGGAACAACATGCAGCCATATGCACGAGGAGCCCCTTGGAATAAGTCTCGGAGAGTGACACCGCGGCTGTTGTCAGCACAGCAGTGGAGCTGTCAATGCTACAACACAACATGCTGTTTGGATCCAATGGGTGAAGCCTCTTGACATCAAAGGTGGCACACAAAAGGATCCGTGTTTCCTTTTACTGTTGCCTACACCTGTCAAAATGGTGCGGTCTGTTTTTTTATTTTTTATATTTTTTTATTGTTGTTGTGTTTCATGTGCTCCTCCTGCACACCGGTCTTCCTGCTCTGTAGCACCACAGAGACCCCTTGTGGAAAAGGGGAGTATAGCCATGTGTGTGCATGTGTATGTATGTGTGTGTGGTCCAGGACAGATCTAAGCATCCCTAAAACACACTCTCTCTGTCTCTCTTTCTCTCTCTCTCACACACACACACACACACACACACACACACAGTCCTCGATTCTTAGCTGTGGACATTATTTTTGTTGAGCCGTGAGACAAAATGCAAAACCGTCCTCCAACTCGGGGCCTTCTTTGAATCTCTAAACCAGATTTTCCCTGTTAAAGCTTTAGCTATCATCTGAGCGCACTAGACTGCACTAGAGGGCCAAATTAGAGCAGGCCTTGGTAAAATAAAATCCCTATTATCTTTGAACTAGCAAGTACCCAATTATACGCCACGGTTATCTCCCATCTCACAGACTTCTGAGTCCTTGCCACAGGGCCAATGAGCAAGGAGTGCTAATGAAGAGATGCTGAATCACCTTTTTGCCTTCCTGGACACACAACTGGTGGAGCCTCCTTGATCATCTTTTTTTTTGTATGGATCAGAGTCATTTCCAGGCTTTGATGATGTGGATCTTTTTCTTTCCCCCCGGTGAGCCTGTCGCAGCACACGGCCACACACTCATGGATGTGCCGTTGGCTGCGGCGCGTGTGTGATAAGTGCAAAAGAAGAATGAGAGGTCTCTAATCCAAGGCAGAGAGAGAAAACGGGTTTAAAAGGGGTTTATCTGTCTCCAGTCAGATAGGACGTGTGTTCAAAATGAGCCGAGCAGAGAGAAGAACTCCCGCTGATGTGAAGGCAGGGGGTTCGTCTGTTGATATGTGTTTTCTGTACACTTTCTTACCTCTCTGTTCTCATGGTCTTCATCATCCCAGGAAGCCTATCTGTACATCACACTGCCTGCTAGTGCAAAAAAATGACCTCAAATATCTCGATAGCGAACTTTTCCCTTTTGCTTCAGCTCTTTTCTACTTTTTCATTTGCGAACTTGATTTTTTTTCCGACGGCCTCACATCAGCTATTACTGTTATACAAATTTTAGGACATTTCAGCTGTAGTTATCGATTCTGAGGTGACGGATTTTAAAGTTTAAAGCTACAATAATCAATCATTTCACATGGATCAAATGACGAAGTCGCCATTTTTGTCTTTGGGAATCTTTGTGAGGCAATAGCAGGTCAACAGTGTATTCCACACATCTCAAAGCCGGGAGCCTTGCGATTCATTTTCAGCGTTGTGTGTCAAGTTTTCCTAGTCATAAATATGTAGTATACTTTGTGTTTTGCTTGGACGCCGATTCACATTTTTGTATAGTGTATAGTGGCTTAGAACATTATGATAGGTGTGTGTGATGGTCATTCCCATGCTCAGTTATGTCTCATTTTGGGATGGATACCATTCATTACATAGATTACACAGACACCATAGAGAAATCCAGGCTCTGATTTGGTGTCAAAACCTTTTGACATTTGAATATTTCTGAAAGAATTGCATTTCTTGGCAACTGGATGGCGAGCGCTTCCATTCTGGAAACTGCTTGGAAATCTCCTCATTGTCAATATACCTATAAAAGCTATCCATCGTCTGGATGCTCAAGGTCATTTAGTTCATGGGCTGCATACAGCTCGATATGTTTGATCTCAAGTAGGCCAGACCAGTAAAATCCTTGCATTCCAACATTTCAGCACCTCTCAAATTTTCCGTTTTTTTGTGTAAAGATGTCGAAGATTTGTGGTGTGTGACGGTAGTATTAGGCTGTTTTTGTTAACTGTTGTAACAAGGTTTATGCTGCTCTCCTTGCCAGGTCACTCTAGAAAGAAACTGTTAATCTCACCTGGTTAAATAAAGGATATAGCAGCCCAAGAACAGCCAAATACTTGCAATTTTATGTCTTCTAGGGCTGCAACGATTAGTCGACTAATCGATGGCTAATCGACTATTAAAATAATTGGTGACTATTTTAGTCGTCGACTAATCGGTTTGAGTCTTTTTTCATAGAGAAGTACTATAAAAGTACCCCAAAATACTCTTATTGTAGCTTCTTACAATCAAATATTTGCAGCTTTACACACTCTCCCATGACGGTGAACTAAAACCCTTTGGAGTGAATACGAAACAAGACATTAGATGATGTAATTTTGGGGTTTGGGAGAGACAGACCAACATTTTTCAACATTTTAACACATTTTTCGATAAAGTGATTAGTCGACTAATCGAAGAAACAATCAACAGATTAGTCGACAATGAAAATAATCGTTAGTTGCAGCCCTAATGTCTTCCCACATTCAATGTACAACTCACTGTTTAACTTGCTCCTGAAACTTGGCACCTCCTAGCCTTCGCAAGTGCATCAATATTAGGTATGTAAAGTCATCCTGGACCCTCTGGTGGGCTGGCTGTTGCTGTATGTTTGACAATCTTGTTTTCAAGGTCGTAATAGGTCATTTTATACAGTGAGGTCAAGTTTAAAAAAAAAAAAAAAAACTGGTCTCACTACAATGGAATGGCTAATATGGGGGCTAACATCGTTACACATGAATACAATTGGGCTCTCAGACTGTTTAGGGACCCCAGAAATATTCAAATACAATAGGTGCAAATAACACAATTGTACTGCATACAAAAAACTGCATGGTTTTGGCCCAAATGTGCATGGGACCAACATAGAGTGGGTATGCCTGTTGAGGGGAGACTCAAAGGTACCCATTGGAATCCATTTTCATTCAGATATTTCGAGGTGAGAGGTCAAGAGACCCCTTTAAAAATGGCCGTGCCAGTCGTTCCCTCACCAAAACTCAAATCCTCAGTTGTGTGTATTTTTGTCTTTTTCTTTTTGTCTGTGACAGTTTGTGGGTTTTCACATCTGCTTATTCACTTCGTGGCGCTTGCTTGTCCTCAAATGTTGGCGACGGTTGCTAAATAACCACCATCAATATGCATTCCTCATCTAATCATCACACCTTGCTTGCACTTTGTCGCAGCTCTTGAGCAGCATTTGAAAAAGAAAATAAGGGAGTTGCTGCGATTAAATCAGGGTGCAAATAAACCATCACACTGCAGCATTGCTGGCCTCTGCTTAACACTTTATTTTCTCTTCACAAACACACTGAAAGCTATGTGATACCAACAGCATCTGTGTAGTTTGTGGAATGAAGGTTGACTTAATCACAGTATAGTTCAATGGACCCACAAGGGCAAACAGCATTCCTTCATTGTCACAAGAAGACACGTATAATTGAGTTGATAATGTGCAATATGAGCTGCTTAGCACGTGGCGAGACGGGAGAAATCAGTATAAACAGTGAGTTTTACATGGGCTATTTGGATTCATTAATAGTGCAAATCACTGTCTTTAAAAGCCGCGTCGTACTTTTGTGTTTTTAAATTTTTCCAAAGTACATCCTGCAGAGTACAGTGATTGAAATTTAAATGCAGGGTCCAGCAGAGAAGGGGGCTGCTGAAGAGTGTGAGAGCTTTCACGGAAGGTACAGCAGTGCTGCGAAGCTGCTGTGAAAGAGGGTTCAAGAGAGTATTTTAAAATCTAAGAGGCCATCAGGGGATTTAAAAAAAGGGTCTGGGATGGTTTAAGATGGCACCTCTGGAGAGCGAGAGACGCTGTCGGAATTGATGGAATCAAGGAGGCTGTTATGGAGTATTTGAAGGGTGAAAATTGGTGTCTGGATAGAGATCGTAATGACAGGAAGTATGTAAGTCGAGGTGTTTAGGGCTGGTTGATGCAGTGGCAGATAGGAGCAGATGTCTTTCCTGAGAGGTGATGCTGTGTGTTGCCCTTTAGTAGCATTTTCTACAACACAATTTCACTCCCATCTCGTCAAATACAGATGCTTGGTCAGTGGCGCTAGGAAGTCAAAATATGAAGTTATGACACTAGTTGTGTCAGTTTTGGACATTCAGCATGTCAGTTTACGCTCATTACATACATTGTGTCTGCATGCAGTCTCTTTCAAAATGAATTTAAAACACAGGCTCATATCCTGTCTCTTGTCTCCAACAGGAAGTCCCGTCAACCTGACGTGCAGAGCATTCTTCGGCTACAGCGGAGACGTCAGTCCACTCATCTACTGGATGAAGGGGGAGAAGTTCATTGAGGATCTGGACGAGGAGCGAGTCCAGGAAAGCGACATCAAGTAAGACTTTCAACATCACACTCAAGCTGATTTTGAGTGTCAGTCCTTAGTGTTAATAGCAATCAGAATTCAAGTCACAAAAGCTATCTCGTATCCAGAGTCCTGATTTAGTTAAATTTAGAAAAAAATGAAACAAAATTAAAGAAAATAACTTAATTCATTAAATCCACTGAGCTTAAGCAGCATATTATAACCAATTCATGAGGTACATTTAATCTGTTCATCAGTAGCGAAGGGCCCTGAGGCTGAACTGGTAAACACCTATAGCATTTAAACCCAGTAACCACAACTGTGTGACCACACATCAACAAACGGAGCAATAAAAGGAACTTTTCACTACCAAGCTATCATTTAAATGATATTCATGAATGTTTTATGTGGCTGTTTAATAATGCAGACAGCTATGCATTCCTTATCGTGAACAATATATATGCACGGCTCAGGCATTGCTCCATCAGTGATCAGCGATTACTTTGCAGTGGAATCTAAGTGGGGGCAGTAATAGCAGAGCAGCACAGCAGATGGAAACTCAGACTGAATGTCCGCGTTGGCCTCCTTTTCCATTTGGGTGACCTCCATCTTTTGGCTCCCACTCGTCTCTGGAAACAGAGGGCTGTTTACTCCAAAATCAGGTGAAAATCTAACGGCAAGGCGCACATGCCGCCTGAAGCTCGTCGACCATCCAACTTTGCCGTCTAATTGGCCGGCACTGTAGGAATCTGCTTTTTTTACGAGATGCTCTCCTTGCTTTAGGTTATGATGCATTCAAGTGGCATGGTAACAAGAAGTTTATTTGTTGAAAGTGCTCTATAGAACATTTGATCTCCAGTTTATTGAACTGTGCAACAGCAGTGTGAGAAAAAAGTCTGGAAAAGTTGAACAAGATCAACCAGACTGTACAGAAAACAGCTGCGGGTTATTACAACTCTGCATGCAGCATTTGGCCAAATGACAAGCTGACGTTTTCTGATAGTGTGAGTACTTTTTTTGACTCTCACAACATTCAGGTCATATCAGAAAAAAGCGGAAGAAGTCTTGTCTTAGCTAGAAAACACTGACATATGGAACTGAACTGAGAAAAGCAGAGCAGTGCACCGACAGCGTACCTCAACCCACGTTTCTTTTCTAGATGATGAGCTGATCCACAGGCAGTGAAGGTCAATCAAAGCTTGAGTGCTCATCTTCAGATGGCCACCTCCTTAGGGGGATAATCAATCATCATCTTCAATAAAGTACCTCACAGTCTGCGTACACACATATGAGACAATGGAGATACTCCTGTCAGCAGTAGATAATGGCGTGATTGAAAAATACAAGCACCGAGCACTATTTATTATCCATTATATTTCACTTTTATTTACTCAGACAGGTTGATCATGATCAGATTGTCGGATGAGGTGGGAGCACGGCAAAGACAAGAGACTTCCAAAAGAAAAGAGGATTAGAAAATATCAAAAAAAAAAACAAAATGCATTTCTCGGCAGACACCCAAGTTGGAAAGGTGTTGCTTTCAAATTAACATAAAGTAACTGGATGCCATGTGTTTGTGCAGCAGTGTGGTCACCGTCTTCCAAATGTAGTTCAGAAAATGTGAGCACCATATAAACCTTTTCTGAGTTTTAGCAGTGAAGAGGAAATTATTGATTCTCGAGAATGTGTTTTCGCACTGCTGTCATCACAAGGGATTTCAGAAAAAAAGTAGGAAGGGAAATGTATCACATGTAACAACTAAGGTAAAATCTAGCCATACGAATAGTTTTGGTTTTATTTGTCCAGGTTTTGAGTTATCTGTCTCTTAGATTTCTGTTTCCACCTGAGTAGAAGGACAGTAAATGGAATTTTGTTTGTGGTGCTCACAGCATTGGAAAAAAAAATGTATCCGCAGTATCTATCCAAAAGAAATACAAAAAAAGATCCTCTGTATCATCACAGACCTCACTGATGGGACTTTCTCTTTACAGTATCTCCAGTTGGTTCATCCAGACATTGTTTCAGGAAACTAAAGTTGCTTTCACATCCATTGTATTCTGATTGGGGCAGAAATCTCAGAGACAGATATCCCAAACTTGGCTAAATAAAACGGAGCTACTTGGATGACTACATACCGCTAGGGCTAGCAAGAAAAATGTTATTGTCTCATTTGGGTGAATTGACCATTTAAGAAAAGACGTTAAAGTAGCCATGGATTAACAAGAAGATAGACTTTTGAGCAGAAAACACCGCTTAAAGCTACTCTTACCTTTCTTGCATTTCACACAATATTTTAACATCCACAACTCAAACACAAGTTCCATCCCCCTCCTCCATTACGTCCTCATTACGTCTATGATAGACGTAGGTGTTGGCAAGGTAACGTTAGATACACGGAAGAGGAGAGCACGTTACAACCAAACAGTCAATGCAACCCCAGAGTTTTAAAACTCAACCGGAGTCACTGTTTTAGAATAAGGTTACAGTGCTAACGTTAGATAGTAGCGTTAACTAGTAAGTGGAAACGTACAAGGAAGATAATGTTAATGTTTCAGAGGCTACGCTACAGTAGGCTAACGTTAGCCATTAGCAACTGGATGCTGTGTTGTCATATACAATGTTATAGCTTATGTTACATTAGAGACAGACTAAAATTACCTGTCCAGCAGAAACTCTGCGACCATCTCGTCCCTTTTTAGCTCACGATGATCTGCATCGATCTTCGTTACGCGAGCTACACGTCAGTCGGAGGCCTCCACGTGGGGAAGACAGACAGGATTCGGTGCGAATGCAATGATTGGTCAGAGTTTTCTTAGAACCATATGAGGATGGTATAATTATGAGTTTTTATCTCTGGTGGAATTCACTTACTGCTTATTGCTAGCATTTTAACCTAAACAAAGAAAATTTCCAGAAAGATAAATGTTGCTTTAAGCAGCAACTTTGTCAGAAATACAACAGAACAGCAACTGGTATATCTGCTAAAGTGCAAAATCATTGTGTTACCTGTGACTGCTTCACAATAAAAGCCACCCAGTGTAGCAGGAAATATGCACCTTGCATTATCAGTTACTTAAAGGCGCTGTATGTAAGAATGTGGCCAAAACGGTTACTGCACTCAAATTCAAAATACTGCTGCGAGTCGTGTCTGCCGCCCCTCCCCTACAGATTCGAGGTTGCCGGACAGCGACACGCTGGAGACTGATTTGTTTGCCCACGGGCGGCTGCCGTGGCAGGGCCGCGTCGCCGCGTCCTTGATCTTCGGTTTTCCAGCGGACCGTTCAAGCAAGTCCGACTTCTCTGCTGCCGGGATACAGCTGAGGAGGAGCCGGCTGCTAATGCTATGTACCGGGACACTGCTAATGCTGCTTGCCGTGCTGCAGTAGCTCAGTCGTAACTGTAACTGATGCTGAGACTCTAAAGACTGCGTCTGCGTGACTGGTAGATGGACCGTAAAAATGTTTTTTAAATGCGAATATTCTGGCTGTACTATTGTTGTCTGTGAGATCAGTATATTATATGAACATTATTCCTTAGTCTCTGTGACATATTAGGATGATTTTACAACTATTTTTACAAAGATTTCTTACATATAGCTCCTTTAATACACCTCTGATATTAGAGTAAGAGAGTGAGAATGAACAGTGAGGCTGATATCAGCCGGATAAAGGTACAAACTGTAATCCTGGATTACATTAGTTAATGTTGGACTCCTCCACCAACAATGAAAACTACTATAGAGAGATGATTACTGAATGTAAATTAAAAAAAATCATAAATAGTGTCAAATAGGATTTGATTTTATGACAAATATTAATGATTCAAACTTAAACATTTACACCATAACAACAAAAAATGAGACGCAGGTCATTATTTTGAGATACTGTGCTATTAGTTTGAGATAAGCATGTCATTATTTCATTTTCTTTTTTAAAATACTCATTATTTTAAGAACGTGTCTCATTAAAATGACTTTTTTCATCACACTGGCAGGAAGGGACTTCCTTTAGTATGGGGTAATAGTGTTGAGGAATAATTAATACACTGGTAAGATAATCATCAAGGTAGTTATTTGTTCAGATAGCCATTTTCGCCAGTGTGTCTGTTCTGAAACACACACATCCACACACCCTTTCATGTCCTGCCCCACTGTACTCCTTTGACGGACCCGACGTATGACTAGAAAATCCCTGTTGTCGACAAATGCCGTCTAATGAAAAGGTTAACTGTAAGCAGCATGACAAGGCTGGGAGGAGAGTTAGCAGCCCTGTTGGTGACCTGGCATTTCGAGATGTCTCTATTAGCCTTCTACCACACTCCGTCCAGCTCTCAGCACCGCTCTCTGTTGTGAAGGACACCAGGCCAATTAGAGCCTACGATACTTAGGGGGGTGGTGGAAGTGGGGGGGGCGGCAGGTGGCGGCATTGGGTAGGTGGTATGAAAAAGACGAGAAGGAAGAATGCTGAGAAGTGCGTCACATGCGGTTAGAAACCCTGCTTTCATATGATAGTCAAATGAGGTAACAAGCCAAGAGATCAAAACTGTGACCCAGAGCTACTTTGAAAGTGTGTGTTTATGTGTGTGCAGAAGTGTGCATACAGTGATTGCCCGCATTCAACTTTTTATAAAGCACATATTTTTGTTGTGTGCCACCGTGTGATGCTGTCTCCCTGTGTGTTTTTATTTATTTTATTTTTTGTTCCCATTTTGAATGTGCTCCACTTCAAACCCTCTCCCTGACTTCATTCCATGAGCTTTTAGCTTTGAAATGGAAATTAATCACACAGGAGTATTCCCCGAAGGGCTGCCTGTAATACATGAAATGGAGCTTTTGGCACAATGTTTCACCACTGAGATTCCGGGCTGATATAAAACTTTGTGGCTGCAGAGCAAGACTTCATGGATCTCAGAGGTGAAGTCACAGCGTGGAATACAGACATAAAGGCCGCGCTGCTGTAGTTTAAAACCAAAAGAAGTATTCAGTCCCTGGTGCATGGGCATGCAGCACCCTTTTGAGTAGCAGTTCAAGTGTAAAATTTCATTTTCTAACTCTAATTAATACACTTACAGAGATATTCATGGGAAATCAGGGTGCTTACAGAGTCCGGCAATGCTTCCACCGCCTATTAGCACTGCAAACCTCCTTCATCTTACCGTTTTACAGTCTGATGTTAATGCCAGGCAAACAATCATATAAAGCTATTGAGGCTATTACATTTGTGATGTGGTGGTTTGATGGAGACACTCTCTGCAGGAAGGCAGAAAGTCTGTAGCCTATCTCACCAATTGTTTGTGATTTGTTTCCTATTTTTTTAGTTTAAAAGGATACCTCGCCAATTTTCAGCCAGCTTTGTATCGTCAGTGTGGGTAGTTTGTGTATAACTGTTGTAAATTGCCCTCTATTTAACCAGTGCAGAGATCGCCCTGCTCCCCTCCCAGCAAAACTCCACTAGCTGATGTAGATGACGCGTGTATGTAGTGTATAATCCTGCAGAGTTTTGCTGGCTGTTCATTCAAAATACAGGCTGTACTTAAGCATTTTCGTATTGTCCGCCACCCATGCTGCCACCGTGGACGCAAAGAGTACCACCAACACCCCCAAATATTTAGTTATTCTTCTTTAAAAGCACAGTGCTCAATTATCAGCATTATTTTGTAAAATATGCTTCTTCCCTTCTCTCAGAGACTTAAATGAGAAGATACAGTCAGGTCCATATGTCACATTGACACAGTTTTTGTTATTTTAGCTGTTTACCAAAACATATTCAAGATACAGTTATATAATCAATACGGTCTTAAAGTGCAGACTCTCAGCTTTAATTTGAGGGTATAACACATCCAAATTTGAGGAAGGGTTTAGGAATTACAGCTCTTTAATATGTAGCCGCCTGTTTTTCAAGAGACCAAAGGTAATTGGACAATTAACTCAAAAGCTCTTCCATGGGCTGAATGGGCTATTCCCTCGTTAACCCATCATCAATTAAGCAGGTAAAAGGTCTGGAGTTGATTCCAGGTGTGGCATTTGCATTTGGAAGCTGTTGCTGTGAACCCATAACATGCGGTCAAGGGGGGCTCTCAATGGAAGTGAAACAGACCAAAGAAGAAATCCATCAGAGATAGCGGAAATGTTAGGAGTGGCCAAATCAACAGTTTGGTACATTCTGAGAAAAAAAGAGCACACTGGTGAGCTGGGGAACTCAGAAAGGCCTGGATGTCCTTTCAGTGATGAAGAAAAACCCCTTCACAACATCCACCCAAGTGAAGAACACTCTCCAGGAAGTAGGCGTATCAGTGTCTAAGTCTACCATAAAGAGAAGACTTCATGAGAGCGAATACGGAGGGTTCAGCACAAGGTGCAAACCATTATCAGCCTCAAAAATAGAAAGGCCAGATTAGACTTTGCCAAAAACATCTAAAGAAGCCAGCCCAGTTCTGGAACAGCATTCTTTGGACAGATGAAACTAAGATCAACCTGTACCAGAATGATTGGAAGAAGAAAGTATGTAGAAGGCTTGGAACGGCTCATGATCCAAAGCACACCACACTAGTGTTTATTGATGATGTGACAGAAGCAGACGGATGAATTCTGAAGTGTGTAGGGATATACTTTCTGCTCAGACTCAGCCAAATGCAGCAAAGTTGATTGGACGGCGCTTCACAGCACAGATGGACAATGACCCAAAACATACTGCGAAAGCAACCTAGAAGTTTTTAAGGCAAAGAAGTGGAATATTCTGCTATGGCCGAGTCAGCCACCAGATCTCAACCTGATCGAGCATGCATTTCACCTGCTTAAGACAAAACTTAAAGCAGAGAGACCCTGAAGACAGCTGCAGTAAAGGCCTGTCAAAGCATCACAAAGGAGGAAACCTAGCGTTTGGTGACGTCCATGGGTTCCAGACTTCAGGCAGTCATTGCCTGCAAAGGATTCTCAACAACGTATTAAACTTGAACATTTAATTTATGGTAATGTTGATTTGTCCAATTACTTTGAACCCCTGAAATGAGGAGACTTTGTAGAAAAATGGTCCCAGTTCCTAAACGGATATTTTTGTTCAACCCCTTGAATTAAACCTGAAACTCATCTCAGTTGTTTCATTCCAAATCTAATGTGGTGGCATGCAGAGCCCAAATCATGAACATTGTGTCACTGTCCAAAAATTTCTGGGCCTAGCTGTAAATGCCACTCTCAGGTCCCCACAGTAAATATGAAGGTGGAGCCAGGAGCTGGTTAGTGTGTGGCACAAAGTCTGGAAACAGGAGTAAACAGCAGCAGGAGTTCTGTCCAAAGGTAACGTGTCTGACAAAGACTGTTAAATGGCACCATCTTACATCCCTCACGAGATGTTAAAAGACACCATTAACACTCTCATTTGTTGAAAGTAAAGTTTCATACTCCATTATATTGTGTTTACACAATATCCCCACATACCAGCTAACCTTTACCTTGAGTCTCAGCACGCCCATTTTCCATTTATCCACTTTCTTGTGAGTCAGGGTCACAGTGCAACAGGGTAAGCAGCACAGCCATCCACACATTCTCTTCTCAGCCAACTTTGTCTCCTCGAGGGCTTGTTCGTGCATTACCAGGCTGATGTACAGATTTATTCCCTTCAGTCTTTCCTGCGTTCTTCTCACCATACCCAATAAGTCCCCATAGGACACAAAAAGTAGCTTCCCTTGGATCATTTCCACCAGTTATTTTGCCATCAAAAACCTTAAGGATAAGAATAGGACACTCAAACTTTTGGAAATTCTCCTTTTTATGTGTGATACATTGCCTTAGTCTCTAGCAATAAAGGTAGTTTACTATGTATTATATCAGATTTAGCCAGACAGTTTGAAAATTTGAACACTTGTACCAATCATTAATGCAACAGCATGGCACAAGCTGATGCCCTTTGGGTGATCTGTCATTGTATACAATATTAAGTCTCTCTTTCTAAGACTATCTGCTCTGATCTAATTCAGATCTACCTTTGGGGGGTCGTCAGGAGAGGTGCAGAAAGTGGGAAAAACATTTCATGAAGCAACAACCAGCAAGGCATTTGTAAATAAAGCAAAGCATGACAACATGATACAGTTCAAAAGTTCAGGTGTCACATTGGAGCTGCGTGGAGATTTTGTACTGGGTAATATGATGATAGGATCCTATATGCTGCTGTAGCAAGCTCAAAGAAGAATAAAAGGTTTCAAGGTAATGTGAGATGTCTGTTGATGTTTCAGATGAACAATGGCGCTGTAGTGTGCACAGTTTTTAGGTGAACGCTGGTCAGATTTTCCACCAGAAGAAAATGTTGGCAAGGTACATTTCTTAAAATCACAAATATGTCGCATTTGCACATGTCATAGGTTTCAAATCAACGTTTTTAGAGTGATGTATTAGTTATAGAAGTTACAGAAGTTGGGTCATCTATGCAAGACTCCTGCCAAGTTGCAGACGACTGTGCAAGGTTGTCTTCTGGCGACCCTTTGCAGCATTTCCATCAGTGCTTGTGGCAAACCTGTTTTTTTAACAAACCTGGGTGTTTTTTTTACAAACACATTGCAGCATTTCCCAGCAACATTTGAGCCTCTGAACCTGGGTGTTTTTCACCTACTCGTCCCTGCTTGTCTGGCAGTATTTAAGCCACCGAATCTGGGTGTTTTTCATTGACATATCACAGTGTTTCCCTGATACGTTAAAGCAACAAATCCTGGGTATTTTTTAGAGACACATTGTGACGTTTCCCAGCTGTGTTTGTGTCACTGAACTTTGGTGTTTTTAGCATCCCATCGCAGCTTTTCCGAGTGGCACTTGTGGCAATGAACCAACTTGGGTGTTTCTCACTGACACATTGTGGCGTTTCCCAGTGGTAATTGAGCCACTGAACCTTGGTGTCAACATATCCCTGATTTCTCAGTAGCATTAATGCAACTGAACCTTGTTATTTTTCCCAGACACATTGCAACACTTCCCAGCGTTGTTTGAGCCACCAGACCTGGGTGTCTTTCACCAAACCATATCTGCTTTTCAAGTGGCTTTTGTGCCACTGAAACTGGGTGTTTTTCACCAACATATCTCAGTGTTCCCCAGCAGGGTTTGAGCTGCCAAACCTGGGTGTTTTTCACTGACTCGTCCCTGCTTTTCTAGCGGCGTTTAAGCATTTAAGTCATCGACATATCGCTGTGTTTCCCAGAGGCATTAAAGCTACCAAACCTGGATATCTTTACAGATACACTGTGGTGTTTCCTAGCTTTGTTTATACTACTGAACCTTGGTATTTTTAGCAACACATTGTAGCTTTTCCCAGTGGCACTTGTGGCAACGAACCAGGTGTTTTTCACTTAACTTTGTTTTTTTACTGACGCACTTTGGCATTTCCCAGTGGTGTTTGAGCCACTGAACCTGGATGTTTTTCACCGATACATCCCTGCTTTTCCAGCAGCTTTTGTGCCTTTGAACCTGGATGTTTTTCACTGACACATCCCTGCTTTTCCAGCGGGGTTTGTGCCACTGAACCTTGGTGTTATTCACAGACACATCACTGCTTTTCATCACTGCTGAAAAGCAGTGATGTGTCTGTGAATAACACATCACTGCTGAAAAGCAGTGATGTGTTATTCACAGACACATCACTGCTTTTCAGCAGCTCTTGAGCCACCAAACCTGGGTGTTTTTCACCAACCAGCCCCTGCTTTCTCAGCAGTATCAAAGCAACCAAACCTTGTTATTTTTCACAGACATAGCATAGCGTTTCCTTGCCATGTTTGAGCCTTGAACCTGGGTATTTTTCACCAACCTGTCCCTGCTTTTCCAGCGGCTTTTGGCTCTTTTCTAAACCATAACCAAGTGGTTTTTACATCTGAACCTAACCACAGCTTCACCAGCGTTGTTGAGAGACATAAACTTTTAACATATCTGCTAAAAAAATAATGTACAAATGTAACAGATCCATGGTTTGCAGAAATTTACAATGCGAACATTTTTCCTCGCAACTGGGTTGGATTTTCTGGACTGTACCCAAATTAGAAAACAGCATGTACACCAGAGTATTACAGAGAAATTGATCTTATGGTGGTTATACCATATGAAACATCACAAAAGCAAATTCCAAGATGTTTTTCAAGATGACCCTGAGGTGTTTCTTTGAGCATCTCAGTGAGTCATTGTGTTGCCTCCTCGTTGTGTGCAGCATCAAGGATCCTGGTGCACTTTCATCTCCAGCTCTAGCTACATGGCACCAGTTTGCCACTCTCTCTTTGACTTTTACACACACCACCTCCCAGATGTTTGTGTGTTCATGCTTTGTCGTTCCTCTTTTCCAGGAACACACACTTTCTCCAGCTTCTTATCTCTCTCACACACTCGTGAATCCTCACTTGTACGCACAAACACAGATATTAACAAGTACGATGGAGTCTCTTTGTAAACAAAGATTGATTTTTTCTTCTCTTTCAACGCCTACAGTGTTTTAGCTCAGTCTATGTTGAGTCACACATGGGTGCCACCTCTTTAAAAAGCCATCAGCATGGATCTATATCCCAACCTTGTGGAGCCCCTTGTCTCTGCCTGACTGGCTGCACAATGGAGAAGGATGAGAGTTAGAAAAGCTCACAGGAATTAACCAAAAAGGCTAAATTAATTTCCTTCTCACATAAATACTCACACAAGCCTTAAAACCTGGAAGTGCTTTCCTGCAGAAGCTTAAAAAGTACTACTTCATAATTAGTTTTTATGAAGCAGCTAGTCCATGCAGGTACAAAATAATTACCTCTAATGGTTCTTCATTGTGCCTGGTCAATAAAGAAATTTCACTGTGAGTGTGATATTTTCTATGTGGGATACCAATGTGAGATATTGCCATGGCAGCAGTGGTTGCATTGTAGTTTGTCTTTATCTCCCCCGCACTTGACAATCTGCTTTGTTTAGTCCTTTCATTGATCAGCAAGAATTAGATGAGTTTTCATATTCAGATGCCCCGCGGCAGGCGGCAGACAAATGCCCAAGTGGCGCTCGTACCTTTTCGCGCTATTAGCCCCATGCATCATTAAACAGGGCTTTGAAACAGTTGCAATTTTTGTAACCTTAGAAAGATTATCTGCTCATATATCATTCCTACTTTCGCACAGCAGGAGAGATTCGGCTCTTTTATCCAGCACTGTGCTCCTCTTGTTCTCCTCCTGTCATTGGGGTTTGTTACAAATGCTCTGAGGGAAGATACTTCAGGTGAATAGGGGAAAAACTTTTTACTAGTAGATATTATTACTGTGAAACTTCCCCAGATGATTACTTATATTAAGACAATTATTTTTTGTATTTTATGCTTTCTGAGATTTCATGTGGAAATATAAAACAAGGCATTATCATATTAAATATGCGTTATTTTGCATACAGTTCCAGAAGAGAAATCTGACCATCGGACAATACTGAGTTCATAATCCTTGTTTTATTTTGCTGACATATTTAAAAGCAAATGTTTGCCATATAAAAAATGAATTTCTGCCATGTTTTTGGGAATAAAATATTTTATAAATCAGGCTATGAAAGGTACATGAACAAACCCCTCTGTAAAAATGGGGTTCCTATACATGTTTGTACTTCCTGCAAATGTAATCCAATTAGTTATACTTCCATGTGTATTTTGTATCTACTCTGTGTTAAGACCTTGTTTTCTTATTCTGAAAAGCAAAGGTGGTCACGTACGTGTCCTGAGCCGAACATATGCCCTCCAATGAATGGAAAAGTAAAATCAAATACTGCCGAAAGAAATTGCTGCAAGGTACTAATTAAATAATTTTTCTTCATTGGTTCGTTCAATCATGAGGCTATTTTAATCAAATATTGGTCAAATGGTTGCAGAACTGAAATAGTGTGACGAGTATACGACTGTCAACTCTCAGTTTGCCATTCATACTCAATTTATGAAATGTAAAGACTGTTTAGGGGCCCCAGTATGCCACAATATTTAAATACACCCTATGAAAAAGTCGCAAAGTTCCTTTTTCCTGTGCCAAAATTTAGCATAACTGTGGAGCAATATTTGTCCCCCTTTCCGACAGCATAGCGCAACGTGCTTGGTAGCAATGGATGCCTTATGTCCTTAAGTTCAATATGATACCTGTGTCTTCACTGTATCGTTAAAACTGAGCCCGATACAGAACCTTTTATTTACTAAAACCTTCAGCTCTGCCTGTCATACCTGCTGCTTCTTTACATATTTTGTTTGCAAAATATTTAGCCATTGTCTCTCTACTTCTTCTACTTGTTCTCTCTTTACCCTGAATCTTCTCCAGTAACTCCTGAGTTTTGGTGAGGCATTCTGACTTGTCAAGAAAATAAATATACGAAATATATATAATTTGTAAGTAAGTAAATTATACTTGATCACATTTAAGGGTCACTTAAAGACCTTTCCACTGGCCCTCCCTTGACCTTTGGCTGGGCTCATCTGTACCCTTTGAAATCTTAAAAATAACCAAAGTTATCAGATAAAGGTAGTGGAGCAGAAAGTACAATATTTGCCTCCAAGATGTAGTGGAGTTGGACTAGCCTATAAAGTAGCATATGTTTCGAGTACAGTATAAGTGCCTAAAATTTGTACTTAAGTACACTTGCTTGAGTAAATGTACTTTGTTACATTACACCACTGTTTGTGATTTAGACAGGGATAAATGTAATATGTAATATTTTAATGAATCAATATTTCTGGGTGATTATTAAAGAGATGTAATTATTTTTTCAGTGTGTAAGTGTAATTAGTGATAGATTACATTCGATTATTCAAGTAACTAAAGTCAACACGGCTCTTTGTTCAGTGCTAATTAGCTAACGTTAGCATGCTAACATTGTAACATGGTGAACATTATAGCTGCTAAACGTCAGCATGTTAGCGTTATCATAGTGAGCGTTGCGGCATCCAGATGTAAGATGGAAAGGGCCTTAGCTTTGACCACAGGTTATTCAATAGCAGCCAGGTTCTTGCAAAGAAGAGTTTCATGGAAAAGTGCTTAGTTTGTATAAAAGTGTTGACATTTTGAGTAGCTATCTCCTCCTGATGGCTTGTTAACGTTGTCAGCGTTTTTTCTTGAAGGCCAGTTATACAGCTTGGTGCTGATCCTCCTATTTATTTAAATTGAGAGACACTGATAATGAAGATGAGGCTGCTAAAATCCATATTTTACTAATGAACCCAACACCCTGCCAAGTGTCCAGTGAAGAAAATAGGTATTAAAGTGTCATAGCGTCCTTCAAGCACACTCTCTGTGATCAAACAGTCAAAGCAGTGGCTTCTAGTCTTTTGTATGTGTTGTTGTTGGCTGAATTCTACGCAACAAAAACATCAAAAGAGCTTTTTTTCCCCTCGCACTAACCCTCGTGGCGAAATGTTTTGTGATAGGTCGGGGCTGTAGTGCATCATGACAGTCACACTATTGTCCCCGCACCAACATGTCACAACCAGTAGACATCAAGAGCCTCAGCCAGTCAACAAAGGAGTGTTTTTCATGGTGGAAATCTGTCGTGACTCAAGTGATGCTGGCTTCTTGTCAGGCACGGACTGTCACCTCCTACCTTTGTTATGTACTTCTGTTTAATTGATGAACTAAAAAGTTACCCCTGAAAGTAAAAGCTGCCACGAATGTCAGCAGATAATAGAGCTGGCTATTAAAATAAAGCTCTGTATCTGCATATTTATGGGTGAGATGGGTGTAAAAGTATAAAGTGCACAGTAGTTTTACCAAGAAAATGTCAACTCTGTGACAATGTCTCAAAATTGCACTCCACCCAGATGGAAGCTTGTAATTCCAAGGTCATGATTTATGGATTTTAGGATGCATAGTGTAGACACAACTCAAATTTCCTTGGGGCAAACTTTTTTTGTCAGAAAAATCCATATTTTATTAAAGAGTCAATACTCTGTACTTATGACTTTTTGACTGCCTGCAGTCTAGAGTTATTGTTTTCCATAGTTTTTTTTATCATTTCTATTTTTTGGGACATATTCTGACATTGTGTTTTTGGAATCCGTAGTCACAGAGCATACCTACAAACATCCGGACCACAAAATTAAAAATATAACTTCAGCTCTGCATGTCCTCTGATGTTTTGAGTCTGATTTTTCTCTCCGTGTATTTTCTCATCCCGATCCGACTTCTTAAACGAAGGCTACTGCTACAGAGGCTACTTTGATGTTCACCTCACAGTAATGAGACTCCGTTTGGGCAAATGTTTGAAGTCATGTTGATGTTCAAATTCCGCTTGTAAAAACTGCTTGTATGTTGGTTCCATTTTCCCGGCCGCGAGTCAGACTTGTAAAAGCTTTGAGCAGACGGCGATACATGAGTCGGCCCTTCCTGATTAAATGATGGTCGCTGTCCACCGTCGGAAACTTCATGTTCAACACTTTTCTTTGGCTCAGACGCTGAATCCTCCTGTTGTTAACACCACTAAAATCCAGTGTCGTCTGATTTGTCTGAGTCCACGTCAAACAGGGAAAAACTGATTATGTGAGTTTGCTCAGAAAGTCTACAGTATCTACTTTGTCACACCAGGCAAACACTTCCTGCGTGTATTTCTTAAAACGAATGAAGGGGAAATGAAGGTTGGCTTGAAAAGAGAGTTTTCACTCTCTCAGGTAAAATCACAAAAGCAAACATTAACAATCTGACAATTTCCGCCTTAGATTTGATGCGGTTTGCACACGTCTCTAAGAGCTACTCTGCTTTATATCCTTTCAGGGGTGGAATATCAGATAGCGGGTCCCTGGGCACAGATATGCAAAAAAGGATGTCATCATTTTATGTCTCTTAGTGTTTGTTTTGCCCCCTTTTGTAGTGATCCGTCTTTTTGCAGTGCCTTTGCATTTTTTTGTGGTCATTTTCAATCGCGTTAATTTGAGTGAAAATTAGGGCTAGGAAACCCCCATTACACTTTGGGCCCCTAGGCCTGTGCCTGGTAGTCCTACCATGTAATCTTCAGAGCCTTTTTGTCTCTTTTAACACACTGTTTTGGTTTGACAACCTGCATGCACCATCGACAAACTCAACATTTAACTGTATGGAATCAAAGTCACTGCTAGCAATAACTGTGGCCATGGGCATTATGTTTTCGGGTTGTCCATCCGCCCATTCCGGTCTCATGAATGTGATATCTCAAGATGGCCTTGAGGGAATTTGCCACAAACTTCCACTTGGACCACTTGGACTCAACGATGAACTGCTTAGATTTTGGTGGTCATGGATCAAAGGTCAAGGTCACTGTAACCTTCTTTGTCTCATTCTTGTGAGTGCCATATCTCAAGATTGCCTTGAGGGAAATTTTTTTTTTTTTTTTTTTTTTTTTTTCCAAATTTGGCTCAAACATTCACTTGAACTCAAATCAACTGATAAGATTTTGGTGGTCATGGATCAAAGGTCAAGGTCACTGTAGCCTTGTTTGTTTCATTCTTGTGAATGCCATATCGCACCATTGCCTTGAGGGATTTTTTTTGTTTGTTTTCAAAGTTGGCACAAATGTTAAGTTGGACTCAGGAATGATCAGAATGTGGTCGGTAGTCAGAGATCAAGATCACTGTGACCTTGTGTCTGTCTTACTTTCTGAACATGATACCTCAAGTAGGCCTTCAGGGAATTTCCTCAAATTTGGAACAGACGTCCACTTGGACTCAAGAATGAACTGATTAGAATTTGGTGGTCGAAGGTCAAGGTTACTGTGACCTCACAAAACACGTTTTGGCCATGACTCAAGCATTCATAAGCCAATTATGACAAAATTTCACACAAATGTCTAACAGAATAGAATGATGAAGTGATGAGAGTTCATATCCTAAAGGTCAACTTCACTGTGACATCATGATGTTCTGCAAAAACACTTTTCAGGCCATCACTCAAAGTCATATATTTGGTACAGCAAGGGAGACATTTGGTCAATTACTGAATTGATGTGTGTGAAGCATCCATGTTGTAACAGTCATGGATGTAAACTGTAAGTGCAACTCGAGTGGTTTGCGGAGGCATACATCCGCATGGCAGTAATTATAGTTGCAGTTATTTTGTGTCTCTTTGCAGTTCCTTTGCATCACTGTGGTCATTTTGAAACTCTTCCTGGTCCATACATGTTAATTTGAGTGAAATTTTGCAGGTTAGAGCCGGGGGCCTTTGGTTTTATTACCTGCATGCATTTAAGGACATTTTTAAATTTAACTCTATGAAATTTTAGTTGTTTTTTTATGAGATTCATTTCAGAAACATTAAATCTATTGAGTTACATTGAGGTGATAAAAAGGTGTGTCCGGTCTTTAGCGCTGATTTTTCAAAAACACTTGTTTAGCCAGGCCCCAGCACTCTCCTTTACTCCCTGCAAACCCAGTGCTAGAGTTTTATATGCATCAACACCTCCAGCATCCATGCATCCTTTTTTTTCTGTGTTCTCCCCCACCCCCCTTCTAGGACAATCCGGGAGCACCTGGGGGAGCAGGAGGTCTCCATCTCTCTGACCATCGACTCTCTGGAGGAGAGCGACCTGGGCAACTACTCGTGCTACGTGGAGAACGGCAACGGGCGGCGACAGGCCAACGTCCAGCTCACAAAGAAAGGTAAAGCGAGCACACAAACAAGCATATAGATGAAAAAAAATCCAGCTATTTCAAGCATTTTTCCATGAAGGCAGCAGAGCGATATAGAGGCCTTGAGATTTAATAATGGCATGTTGCAGCTTTGGAGGTGAAAAACACCATTTAATACCAAAGGCCTTCGCTGTGACGATAGAGAGAATCTCGCGCAGCAATTTACTGAGTACAAAGAAGAACAACTAGCGGGACTCTGGGAATTGACCAGTTGTTTCTCGCCTCGGGGAGGGGGGAAAAAAATGGGACAGTACTGTAGATAGTGCAGAAAGCCTATTCATCCACCTCAGCCGGAGGAAGCATTAGTTTGCAGAGAAAGAAAAATCGCCTTCAGTGTTATGATGCCAGACAAGCTGTTTGACTGTCTGGCAATGACCTCCCCCATCATACACACACACACATACACAAACACCAATCCTCCTTTGATCGCCAAACTCTCACTCAGATGCTTTCTCATCTTTCATCACTGGCTACTGTTGCCTTTCCCCCTCCCCCTTGTCTTTTTATTCAAGCAAACATTTTTGAGTTTCTCCTCTGATTTGGCCTCGATGAGGATGACTGAAAGTTGATTCCATGATGATTTCAAATAGAGATGCACACTTTCCACTGTGGTTATATAAGTGAGATTTTTTTTTTATTTTTTAGCGAGGCTTGGAGGGGGGGGTCTCTGCAGCCTTAAAGTTGTCAGTGTTGAATACATTTACATAGTAAGATATTTTTCCTCTCTTTTAAGCTCGCAGCTTTGGATCCAGCTTTGATGGCAGCCCAGTTCCCCTCCATTTGCTATATTAAAGGGGTTTATGCTGCACAGTCAAATCTCAGAATAAACCGAAGAAGATTAGCCCGGTCCTCACAGGATTGCGGGTCTACCAGAAATCGACTGGTTCCCATGTTTTTTTATTTGCTGCATCCATGGTGTGGTGCAGTGCGTGGCCAGTCAGTGTTTACGCCGCCTTTCAAAATGCGTCAGAGTTTTCCTTGCTTGTCTCTTGAAGCTGTGAAAACAGCACGACACTCCAAATGAATCTGGTCGTCTCAGCGCGGCATCAAGCAGAATATGTCTTCGCTTGTGTGTAAAGTTAGCACGGAGACGCGTCCTTATTTCCACTTCTTGTACAACTTCTTGTAGGCAAGAAGTTGAGAAGTCCTCCTGGCCAACTTTTTTCTCAGCAGCTCCAAATCCTCAGATACATTTTTTATCTCACAACAGCAGCAGCAGCAACATCAACTAGCAGACAGCTGCCTATACTGTATATGATAACTAGTATCTAGATTCTTGATTTGTGAACATGAGGAGCAGCAGCTTTCACCATTCTCACTGCTGCTCTGCTTTATTTTACCATTCAACCCCCTCTCTGCCTTTTCCTCGTCTCTCTTTTCATCTCTCCCTCTAGACAACAGAGAGAGATGCAGTAATAGAAGGAGAAAAAGGGTTGATGAATTGCCCGATGCCATGTGGCACCATCAAATCCAGCCTTCTAGTCGTCAGGAGCTAATTTGTCTTAATCCGTCCCACTGCAGCGCTGCTACAATATGGATGCCAGGCAGAGAAGAATTGGCCTCTCCCACTGTAATCTCTGCTGCTTGAGGAGCAGCTGGCTCGTTACGCTGTCCAGATATGTGAGGAGAGAAGCAGTGTTCAGTGAGGCGAGAGGGCAGAGCTGAGGTGGAGAGGACAGTGCAGAGGAAGTGAGGGAGAAGTGGAGTTGCTTGGAACCATCATCTTGCAGTGCTTGTTAGCTGCAACAGCCCTCTCAGAAAAGTAAACTAGTTCAGGATGATTCTCAGGCTGAAGGGAGAGAAACTGATAAAAGAGTCGGAAGTCAGTGGGGAAACCTGTGCTCATCCTGCCCTGAGTTTGTTTGCTCTTTCGTTTGCGTACGTCCGTCCGTAAGTTTGGCTGAAGGTCGCCACCCAGACAGGCGTGATGAAGCGGCGCTGGCCACGCTCGTTAGCTCTCCAGAACATCATCCTTCATCATGGGAGCTGTCAGCCTGATGGCCGCCGCAGTGGAATGGGCATCACGCACTCCAATGAGGTTAAATGCGCGTCGGTGATGGATGACGATGCACGCGGGTCCTCTCCGTCCATGTTTATGTGTGTGTGCGGCATTGCGGCGATTCCAGCCTTTTTACTGTTGTCCATTAGTCAGCCAATGAAGGCTGACCACCCAGATTTTGTGAGGCGTAGCCAAGAGGAAATGTTGAACTGCAAAAGATGGAGTGACATCCGACAGAGAACACTGTAAAAGAGAAAAAAAAGCCTTGAAAAAGAGACAAGATCATGAAAAGACAAAGCAAACGACTTGGTTTTCAAGGCGAGTTACTGGACCATGAAGCATAATGGAGTCCATTGTCCTGTAGTGTAAAATATCACCTTTCATCCTCCTGAATAACACCACTAGTCTTGCTCCTACTGAATATTTTGTCCCGTCCTTCCTGAAAAACTACAAGTAACACAATTTAGAATAATGTGAGTGTTAAAGTGAAATATCAACACTGAAGTATTGCAGTTTCTTAAATTTAGCTTTCACTGATGCTTTTCATGAGTTCACGTCAGGCTGCAGCAATGACGGATGGTGGGGAGAGCGGACCGCTTCGATCTGTCGATGAAGAGGCGGTTCAGCTAACAGCCAGGCGCTTTTACTCGCCTTGCACGTCTCTGCAGCATGTAACCAATCTTCATAAGTGTGGCGGTCTGATCTGTTATATGCTAACGCCGCACCGGTTGCCTCAACGTGATTTTTTTATTATCCAATCAAGCCAGGTGGCTTTAAGTGACAGGTATAGAAGTGGTTGTTAGAGTTATGTCATGTGGAAACAATCCAGACAGAACGAGAGTATAACAACATGAAAAGATGGAGAGGAAAGGCATAGACTCAAACCTTGAGTACAGCTACAAGAGAAGCTTTTTTAAACAAAGCAAAGTCATTTCACATCATAGAATCGTCTAACAGGAGCAAGTGCAACTTTTGTTATCCATCATGAATGCACCATGCATTATTTCACATGCATTGATGTTCTGTGGATTCTGCTCAAAGTGTAATCTGGTGTTCACGCCCGACGTTAACGTGCAGAGGAGCCAGGAAATAAGATGGAGGGCAAGGTAGTGATGTGTAACTGCAACTATCTGACTTTTTTAATCTAAGATGAGAATAAATATAGTCTCACAGCAAGGAAAATCAGAAAAAAAATCATTAAAATGATAAATGTCACAGTAAAAAAGGTCATCTTTCACACTATTCAACCAAACTGAAGTGTCTATAAATGTAATAATTATGAAGACAATTTTTTATGCTTGCTTCTGCTGATATTTTCAAAATATAAAACTAGAAATACATCATAAATAGTACAGATCTGACATTTTGCAGTGTCTGCACATAATCGATAGCTGGAGACAGCTCAGTCAGTGCCGGTGTATAAGTCCAGCACTGTGGTAATACCAGACTGTTTCCGGAGAAATAAGGAAATTGATTGCAAACCTTTAAATTCAGGGTCACCCAACAAGCAGAGAGACATCAAATACAGGAAATGAGAAGCACCCATGTTGTCTGCATTGGTTGGAAATCACAAAGAAATTAACAATCTAAATCTTTTTTTTTCTTTTACACATTTCATTTAGACTATCCATGATACTAACTGGCTTACCGTTTGAAATTTATGTCATCAGCTGACAGTACAAAGCAACCAACAGCAGATCCATGTAGAGTAGCTAGGATACAGCTAGCAGACGTCGCTCAGATTCCGATTTGTTCTTTGACATACCCTGCATTGCTCTTGGCGAGTAAAAAGCTGGGAGCTGCCCTCCCACCTGCGTGTGCCAGGACTTCCTGTCTGACAGGAAGCAGCATGTGAAGTTGGGGAAACACGTCTCTGACTCCTGGATCATCCGCACCGGTTCCCTGTATACCAACAGCTACACCTCAGTCTGTCAAGCTCCTTAGGTTCACAGATGAGACCACCTTCACTGGGCTCATCTCTGGCGGCGATGAGTCCACGTATGGGTGTGAGATTGACCATGTGGTGACCTGGTGCAATGACAATAAATTGGAGCTCAACCCTCCTTGAGATGACTACTGAATTTCAGAAGAATGCAGCCCTACACACCCACCACACCCTGTGTGACATGCCAGTCAGCGCTGTGAGGTCCTTCTGCTTCCTGGGGTCTTTCATCCACGACCTCCAGTCGAGGCTGAACATCAGTTCCCTCATCAAAAAGGCTAAGCAGGGGGCGTCGGTGGCTTAGTGGTAGAGCAGGCGCCCCATGTACAAGGCTGTTGCCGCAGCGACCCGGGTTCGACTCCAGCCTGTGGCCCTTTGCTGCATGTCACTCCCTCTCTCTCTCCCCCTTTCACGCTTGTCTGTCCTATCAATTAAAGGCTGAAAAGCCCCAAAAAATTTCAGAGCAGAGGATGTACTTCCTGCGGCAACTGAAGAAGTTTAACCTGCTAAAGATGATGGTGCATCTCTACACTGTCATCACTGAGTCCATCTTCACCTCCTGAAGTACCACCTGGTACGCTGCTGCCACTGCCAAGGACAAGGGCCAAGTTGCATGGTAGTGTTGTGTTGTTGGCAAACGAATTGTTCAAAAGAATGAATCTGTTGAGTGAACGTACTGAACTGAATCACTTCCAGAACTGATTTGTTCATTTCTCAGTTCAGTTGAGCTCAGCAGCAAGTGTGCAGGCCGGGAGTGGAACTGCCGGTTCGGTCTGTGCAAACAATAAATCATTCGCGAGTCACAAGGTAGCCAGGGTGCAGGGAGGGACTGCCTACCGCGTGACGAATCACTTGATGAGCGACGCAACCCTGAACCCTGAGTGATTCAAATCATTTCTTCTCAGCGATACACTTTCATGGGGACTGTTTTCTCCAAGCTAACGGCGAATGTAGCCAGGAGTCAAACCACATGAACACAATCACACACCTCCCCATTGTTTTAACAGACTTAGTTTCCAGATAAACAAACTTAAAACATTAGGCTGGCCAGTAATGAGACTCACCAGTGCAGGGCAGACGCAGCAGCAGCTCAGCCGTGTATCCATTGAGTGAGTTGGACTACGCAGTACACAGTCAGGGCTCCTCCCGCCAAGCACTTAACGATTCAGTGAACAAATCTTTTGAACGAACTGATTCTAGTGATTCAGTAACATCTAAAGAACTGCTTTGCCCATCACTATTGCATGGTATCATACGCTCTGCTAAAAAGGTGATTGCTACGATCTGCTGTCCCTCTAGGACCCTGAGTTGGGCAGGAAAAATCATGGTTGACCCTTCCCACCTTGGATACATACTGTTCAAGACACCAATCCCTGGCAGGAGGCTGTGGGCCTAATGAACGTGGCCCATGAGCCCATTTGACATGGACTCATACAAACCCCAGCCCTGGAGTTCACAGCGAGCTCGTAGCAAGCAGCAGTGCTGGATCTAACGTGTAACGGCAGCAACAGAAAGTTTGCTGATCCGATGGGGCAGTGGAGAGGGTGGTATAGGATCTTGCTCTTACTGAATTCGAGTTGCCACAGGGTGCTAAGTGAAGGTTCATGTCGTGTTTGCCGTGCTGCTGCTGCAAAATGGATATAACGAAACAGCAACGAAACGCAACATGTGTGGACGTGTTGTGACGGGTGCTGGTCATTTGTTGATGTTAGCAGACTCTATTGCTTCGCTAAGGTTACCTTGTGTCACACACTGCAGCAGAGCTGAAGTCATTCCACAGGCTGCTGCAGGCAACCAAAAAAAGTTGGCGTAGGGCTCAGTTTTTAAGTTATGTTACAGCCTGTTGACCAGTTGGCAATGAAAACAATTCGTATATGTAAAAGGTAACATACATTACCTTTAAACAAGTTATTGAAATCACTCTCTCCCTCTCTCTGTGTTTGCCATATTTTAGCAGAGCTGATGTACACGGTGGAGCTGGCTGGAGGTCTGGGAGCCATCCTGATGCTGCTGATCTGTCTGGTGACGCTGTACAAGTGCTACAGGATCGAGCTCATGCTCTTCTACAGGAACCACTTTGGCAGCGAGGATATAGATGGAGGTAAGATGAGATAAGGTGCAAGACATAATTTAAATTTAAAAAAACTTTACAGCGTTATATAATAATCCTCCATAATCCTGTGATACCACAGTGTTTTCTGTTTGGTGGATGATTTCTAAGGCGCCTTCCTCTACTGTGAAAGCATCCTTTCTTTCCTCAGTAGGAATCAAATCCCTAATCTGAGCAGTATCAGCGCTGCTCTGCACACATATTTATTTTTACTCCAAAAACACCTGGGCTATTTTTCATATCTTAAAGCTGCATGTGGCACTATTTTTATGTAAATATGCACCTGTTTTATCAGTCTCAATGACACAGAAAAGAGCCTCCCATCGTTCCCTAACTCAGAAATTTTGTCGTCAGTTCCAGGGAATCTTCTCAACGAGGTGGAAGAAAAAAATTTTATGCAAAATATTCTGTAAACTGTCTCCCAAACAGCAGCAAACGACTCACCAGTCTTTGATGTAGCTCCTTTTCTTGTCACATTTGCATCCTTGTAAAAACTAATCACAAGGCAGCCTTGTAAAAAATGCTCACGCTGGGTGCTGTTTCCTGACATCCTGATGCATGACTTCTGGGTAATGAAGTTCAGATTTTTCAAACAGTTCCCTCTCACTGTGTTTCGGAGCCTCCGATGGGCAGCGCTGCCGAGTTTAGCTTTAAAAGAAAAGCACAGCCTTGATCACTTAAACACTGTGAATACAGCAGCTGCTGTTGACGTGCTTTGTATTCAGGGTGAATTTGGTTGTTGTGTATTTTTCTTTTTATCATTCTACTGGAGAACCAGCGAAAACACAGGCAGACAAAAAAATATGAACAGATTCTAGTTAACGGCATTAGTCAGCCCCCAATATGTCGTACAGTATTTGATGTAAAGTAGCACTGTTGTGTTGTTTATTGTTATGTGTCTTGTCTTTCTGGTGTCAGTGCCTCTGATACAAGCAGCAGTTACTTCGATCTCACTGGGGGAAATCCATTATAGTGGAGATTTTTTCCATTTACAGCGCCTACTAATTCGAAGACCACTCTCAGTACAGTCACTGTCCACACTGCTGTCAATACCAGCCATTTGCAGAAGACACGCAGCTCTGTTGATCACTTGGTAAATCTACTGTACCCTGTGTTGTCTCGCTGCAGTTGTGTTGGAAGGGAACAAGGAGAAGACTTAACTCTATACATGCCTTGGCTCTGCTTGTTGCACCTGAACAAGCTGCTGGTTTTTAATTGCTTTAAGCATCTTCAGGGCTTGACGCTAACTTTTTTCCCAAGGAGCACATGTTCTCCTAAGTTGAAAAAGTAAGGAGCACACAAAGAACTTTAGGGGCACAATGTAAATTGATCAAATAATGTGTTGTTCGTAATAAACGTGATGCAAATAGACATTTACAAGCAAAATTATTTAATGAATTTGTATACAAAATGTACAGAAAGGTAAAATTTTTGAAAAAGTTTTGCAATTTAATTTTGTCTTTAATGTTATTATCTTATATATATTATCTTTGCAATATGATTATCTTATATAATGTTATTACTATCCTAAAACATTCTCCAGGTCCTCTGAAACTCTGCAGGACTTATTTCCACCCTGCCCAGCAGCGGTACCGTGGCGAATGGTCCCTAACTGCGGGGAGAATAGAGCAGGCTTCCCTGGAGGTCCGCCATTTAACCTGGTCCCTCGTCTCCTCCACACTTTGACTTAGGCTATTTCCACGCTGTTGACAGTGGGACTTATATTCACTGTGCCGACAGTGGCTTGGAAAACCTCCCATAACCGTGTCACACGGGGAAGAGGGAAGAGGCAGGAGGGAAGGCTGCTGGAGTTCCTCCAACATTTGCGGTTAGATTATCATATTTTTTTTATTGACAAAAATATAGGCTGCTTCGGCTGATTTTTTTATGCGCACATGTGCCCCTAAATATTTTTTACAGTTCGCACACACCTATTTTTAGTCGCAAATGCGAGTGAAACGCTTGCACTGTCGAGCGCTGATCTTGCTACAGGTACCAGTGAAGGGAAGAGGAGGAAGGAAGGTGTTGATCTCTGTACTGTGGGGTTTCTTGTACTTACTGAAGTAGACAAGTTGAGGCTTGAGACTTTGACAACACTCATGAAGAAAAGGGTGTCTGCAGGTCCTTAAAAAGTCTTAAAATCTCTTGAATTCAATTTTATAAAGGAAGGGCCGTAAAAGTCATTAAACAGTGTTATAATTAAATTTCTACAAACATTTTATTTAATGTATTTTATCCATCTTTTAGTGGGTGGCAGTACCTCAGTCCATGGGGACTTGGTTGCCGGTTCAAGTCCCAATACAGACCAGTTGTGGAGTATGGACTGGTAGCTGGAGAGGTACCAGTTCCACCTGCGATGCTTAAAGAAGGAAAACATTATTTGTCCAAAAAACTGTCAAATATTTGGTTAAAAATGATCTGAAGGTGTTAAAAAGCCTTACATGTACCTAAGTGTCTGACACCTGTAGACACCCTGTAAGATTGGGTCGTCGTCCCGCTCAAACTGCAAAAGAGCAAGTGCAAGAGTGATAGGATAATATATTCTGCTGAACATTCGCTATAAGGCAAATCAAAACACAGTCCCTGTGCCAGACAAAAACATTAACTCTGAGGCCCCATCAGCAATAGTAAAAGAAAAAAAACCCTGATTGGGCCTGGTGGATGAGTCTTGGCTTGAGAATGCATCAAACTGAGACAAGAAGCAAGTTTTAATTTGATTCCCCTGTAATGAGTCTCTCAAGTACCAGTGCTGCAATGAATTCAGGGGGAATGAGATTAGTTCGGAGAGGCTGAGGGACCGTACGTAGCGGAAAGAGAGACAGCGAGAGAGTTATGAGCGTTAAAAGGTAAAAAAGTATTCCGCTCCTCTCCTCATACACTCCCAGCTCTGCTTAACTGTGATGGCTGCTACATCAGACATTTCAATGAAAGTCATTACCTCTGGCTGTGTTGGGCTTTCGGCCCCGGAAAGCAGAGCTTTGCCTTAATGGATGGCCCAGAGGCAGTTGTGTTGAAAAGGGAAGAAAAAAAAAATGTCGGGCCTTGAACTTAATGCCAAACAGCAATTGTCTCCTTTAATTGTGCCACCCGAGTGAGTGCTTGGAGAGAGAAACAGATTTTCAATTTGTTCTCCAGTATAAGGGGATCAGGTTCAATAAGACACAGCACGCTGCCTCCGGAGCTCTCAGGAGACCCCTGATACTTTCCTCCACGCCGCGATCGATTAGATCACTTCACTGCAAGCGTGCGCGCACTCGCACCTGCACCTCACAAGTCATCTCTGAGTTTCAATGACAGCATACTGTAGGTGAGTAGTCAATGATAAAGCGTTAATCAGAGCCAAACTGGAAATGGTTGCTACTTAAACGAAGACAAAACATTCTGTGAGCTTTGGCAGGAGGTGGTTAACCAAGATCCCATCTCTATGGTAACAACTGCGCTGACAGGGAGAAGTAGCTGCATGTAACATATAGTTGCACACACGCATAGTTGTCATTAAGAAAGCCCTTAAGCCAGTGTCTTGGATGCACAGAGCTTTTTTTCCCCAACATAAATCTGCACACGCTGCCAAGAAAGTGCTTGTGTTTCATTGTGGCCACTCGTAGAACTAATTGAACGCCTGCCTTCCTCTTCTGCCAGATGTAAAACTGTAAGCTTTATGTAACAATAGGACGGACTGTCAGCTATTTGTCAGCGCCGCTATTTAGTTAAAGACCACTCAGTTGTCACATTGTGTGGGTGTCAGTAGAATCAATAATAGGCTTCATGATGACAACAGCCGCGCGAGCTTGTCAAGGAGGTGGGAACTCATCAACACTCTGCCATAAATACGAATGTCAGTGTTGTCAGCGCGGCATGGAATTATGAGGCTCCGTCTGCGTTCAGTGTAGTTTAGAGATACTGAGCATTAATAGTTTTCACATCTCGCACACAGCAACTGTAATGCATCCTGCTTAATTTGCATATAAGATGCAGAGGTAAACATCAGAAAGTAGCTCATTTGTAATCAGAAGGTCAAATGGTGTCTTGTTTTTTCCAAGTGATATTGTCAAGTGTAATGAAAAAGAAAGGAGACAAATGGAGAGTTTACACTGAACAGCGTCTATGAAGGTGAAACAACCATTGCAGATAAATATGTAGACAATCTATTGTCAATATCCAGCGCTGATTGATCTTTAAGTTGTTTAGGTCCTTTATTAAGCATGAATGGCAAACATTTATCGCATCCAGCTTTTCAACTGTGAAGATTTGCTGCTTTTTTCTGTCTGATATTTCTGTGAATTGGACTGTTGGTTGGACAAAATCAAACATGTGGTAATGCTGATTTCCTTGGACGTTTGCCTGTTTGACCGTAGCAATTTGGCATTAATTGTGGGGAAATTATCTGCAATTAAATCCAAGTAAACATTCATCATTTATGTATTGTTGTTGCATGGAAACAAATTCCACATTGTTGTATGTTCAGCAGCTTCACCTGCTGTGCACTGACTAAAAGACCCTCCTGGTTACAGAGCAGGTATTTGGAATTAGTTCATTGGACCTTAAACTTTGTTTTTCTTTATTCCACAATGACGTCACAAGCACTAAATAAAAACAATTGCATTTAAAAAACATAATCTCTTCCAATCAAAACCAGGATTATCGAATATATCCTCCTGAGACTTTTGTTTGGTGTACATTTTAATTTCTCCTAGCTATTTGGGATCAGCAGGACTCGATAAATATAAAATACTAAACATTGTTAATGATAATAATAAAGTCCCAGTGTCAAACAAGTACTTCCTAATTTACAGTGTCTTGTTAATGTAAATTAGGAAGTACTTCAAACATTATTAATCATAAATAAATAAGTTTCAACCATAAACTGTGATCAGGTTTTGAACCTTGTCTACTTTTGTGTCGGGATCGGCTGCAGACTGACTTGGCAGAGATGGCTGCCATCTTGGTTTTCCATGGATTAGTGTATTGTGAACTTACTACCACTAGCACAAAAAGTGTCCACAAACGAGGACAACAGGTCTAAGTTAAGTAGAATGAAGTGTAAGGTCAAGTAAACCCAAAATGTGATGTCCTCATATGAGGACACGTGGTCTCAGGAGGATTTAGATTCATCTTACCTTGATCTCCTGTCAGAGTTCACGAACAATGTACAAATTGTCTCTGTTTTACCGATAATTAGTTACATACAGTGCTGTCTACAATCTTAGAAATAAAGGTTCCTGAGGTTTTACCCAGAACAGTTTCTTTCTGAAGAACCCTTTTCTTAAGAAAGTGTTCTTTAAGGATTCTTTGTAAGACAATGGGTTCTTCATTCGAAGACCCCTTTTTGATTGAAACAGCTCTTCAAGGATTGTTGAGAGCATGGGTGTTAAAAGATCCACACCTTCAAATATTCAACTATTAACTCATGTTTCAAATGGTATTTTTTGAATGTAGATGTATCTGGAATCCCCTTATTACTTTCTTTTAACTTGTGTATTGCCCTAGTTGATATCTTTACCATCAATTCATGCCACACAATACCACGTGGTCTGCCATTTTTTTCTGATGTATTGCTTTATGGGTACCTGGTACTTGACATTTTGTATTGGCTCTTATTTGGAACCATGTTTCGGTTCCTAACCTTACTGCACTATTGAAATAATAACAGCTGTAGCAATAGTCTCATAGAACCATGAGAGTTGCAGGTTGCACTGGACTGAACGTCTTATTGGGGGTTCTAGGTGGAACCTTTCACAGATGGTTATAGGTATAACCCTTTATGCTGGGCTCTCAGTAAAGCTGCTTTGACAGGGCTCCAGGTGTAACCTTTATAAAAGGTTCTACCAGTACCCAAAAAGGGTTCAACTATCTGGACAAGCCAATGAACCCTGTATGGTTCTAGTTACCATCGTTATTTCTAAGAGTGTACAAAAATGTTTCGGAAATTATCATTAATACAAACCAGTAACCTATAACGTCACCTCACTTTCTGCTGTCACCCTATTGACTAAATAAGTAATTGATAATGGAGACAATCATCAGTTGCAGCCTCGTGTACCCTCAGGCAGCTGTTTATCAGTTATGGAAAACAAAACCCTATGTTTTAAAGTGCTCAGCTACTCATTAGCAGTCCACCGTGTGTGCTTTTGTAGCTTCTGAGTTAAGTATGTGTGTTACGTTCCAATCTACTCTCCATTAAATGTAATGGAGCCCAGAAATATCCTAGAGATTACGCCTCCAATTCTCTTGGCACTCTCTACCGCGAGTTCAAGAGTTCACAATCTAACTGTAGGCTTTCTATGCACACGCATATATTACCCCGCCCCTCAGAGTGCAGCGAGCATCAGTCCCTTTGCAGTCGGCATGTGGGACGGAGGAGTGCTGGATGCGGTTTCAGAGGTGTGCTGCGCCCTCGGATACACCTCGCCAGTCTCCTGTAAGGAGTGACTCCTCAAGGTGCAGCAGCAGGGTCATTCCGCCTTCGAGATTCACCTCCTTCTCCTTTCTCTCTGTTTCTCACTACAGATGAGTGAATCAGCTCCACTGATCTGCCTACACAGCTTTCATTTAAATGCTACCAGAGAAGAACAGAGAGGGAGATTTATGTCACTGAGGAGTAGAATATAAGCCTCAGAGTTAGTTATACTAAGTGATTATGAGGTTACATTTCAATTATTTTTACATGTCCCTGATGTTGTAAAATGAATTGCATGTTATATAAACGAGTTCGATTAATTACATAGTGTCATGTTCGAGTGCCAAATAGCAAAATTACCCACTGGGAAGTGAGCGAATCTAGCTGACAGTATCATGGCCCAGAGAGAAGCAGGAGTGTAAAATTAAGATGATATTAAAAGCTAAAAAAAAGGGATACTGTTCTGAGGATTGATCCCAAGATCCCTCCTCTTGAACTCAGCTGCTCTCCGTACTCCTCTCAACCTGACCCTCTCATCCTCAGCCCCCGTCTTCTCTGGTGTCTTGACAGGTTAAACATCGCCACACGGCACTTGCGCAGCAGGTGGCCACTATAAAGCAAAGGAACCAGAGTCATAATGAGGACTCATACATCCAAAGCCTGCATGTGTCTCTAATGAGTTTACCTCAAAGGCTGCCTTCACATGACAGCTCAGAGTGTCCCAATTTTTTTCCTCCCTTTGTGGCACCGATGCAAGGGTTTCAGCGAATAGAAAAACACACACAGAATCTGATATTTTTCTTTCTTTCTGATGAATATGACCCAAAAATATGCTGTGCATCATATCTGATTTGTGGCTGAATAACTGCAGTCACAACTTGCAGATCACAATTGTTGTGATTTTAAAGGGTCATTGTATACTGACACTCAACCATTACACCCATACAGTACAGGCCAAAAGTTTGGACACACCTTCTCATTCAATGTGTTTTCTTTATTTTCATGACTATTTACATTGTAGATTCTCACTGAAGGCATCAAAACTATGAATGAACACATGTGGAGTTACGTACTTAACAAAAAAAGGTGAAATAACTGAAAACATGTTTTATATTCTAGTTTCTTCAAAATAGCCACCCTTTGCTCTGATTACTGCTTTGCACACTCTTGGCATTCTCTCCATGAGCTTCAAGAGGTAGTCACCTGAAATGGTTTTCCAACAGTCTTGAAGGAGTTCCCAGAGGTGTTTAGCACTTGTTGGCCCCTTTGCCTTCACTCTGCGGTCCAGCTCACCCCAAACCATCTCGATTGGGTTCAGGTCCGGTGACTGTGGAGGCCAGGTCATCTGCCGCAGCACTCCATCACTCTCCTTCTTGGTCAAATAGCCCTTACACAGCCTGGAGGTGTGTTTGGGGTCATTGTCCTGTTGAAAAATAAATGATCATCCAACTAAACGCAAACCGGATGGGATGGCATGTCGCTGCAGGATGCTGTGGTAGCCATGCTGGTTCAGTGTGCCTTCAATTTTGAATAAATCCCCAACAGTGTCACCAGCAAAACACCCCCACACCATCACACCTCCTCCTCCATGCTTCACAGTGGGAACCAGGCATGTGGAATCCATCCGTTCACCTTTTCTGAGTCTCACAAAGACACGGCGGTTGGAACCAAAGATCTCAAATTTGGACTCATCAGACCAAAGCACAGATTTCCACTGGTCTAATGTCCATTCCTTGCGTTTCTTGGCCCAAACAAATCTCTTCTGCTTGTTGCCTCTCCTTAGCAGTGGTTTCCTAGCAGCTATTTGACCATGAAGGCCTGATTTGCGCAGTCTCCTCTTAACAGTTGTTCTAGAGATGGGTCTGCTGCTAGAACTCTGTGTGGCATTCATCTGGTCTCTGATCTGAGCTGCTGTTAACTTGCGATTTCTGAGGCTGGTGACTCGGATGAACTTATCCTCAGATGCAGAGGTGACTCTTGGTCTTCCTTTCCTGGGTCGGTCCTCATGTGTGCCAGTTTCGTTGTAGCGCTTGATGGTTTTTGCGACTCCACTTGGGGACACATTTAAAGTTTTTGCAATTTTCCGGACTGACTGACCTTCATTTCTTAAAGTAATGATGGCCACTCGTTTTTCTTTAGTTAGCTGATTGGTTCTTGCCATAATATGAATTTTAACAGTTGTCCAATAGGGCTGTCGGCTGTGTATTAACCTGACTTCTGCACAACACAACTGATGGTCCCAACCCCATTGATAAAGCAAGAAATTCCACTAATTAACCCTGATAAGGCACACCTGTGAAGTGGAAACCATTCCAGGTGACTACCTCTTGAAGCTCATGGAGAGAATGCCAAGAGTGTGCAAAGCAGTAATCAGAGCAAAGGGTGGCTATTTTGAAGAAACTAGAATATAAAACATGTTTTCAGTTATTTCACCTTTTTTTGTTAAGTACATAACTCCACATGTGTTCATTCATAGTTTTGATGCCTTCAGTGAGAATCTACAATGTAAATAGTCATGAAAATAAAGAAAACGCATTGAATGAGAAGGTGTGTCCAAACTTTTGGCCTGTACTGTATATACTTGCAAGACATTAATTTACAATGTTTAGCATTAATCTACTTCTATAACACCCCACTCTTCTTCCTCTTCTTTCCTGAAGGTACCTCAAGATTTTTGTAACCTTGTGGGAATGTATTCCCATTTATCCACCCATTAATCCCCCCTTGTTTTCTGAGTAACCTTTTTAAAGTTGGATGTGGCTCTGCTAATGTTCAAAACTTAAAATATTAAAGGACCCGGGGGCTGAATGATTAAAGACTGTAGTATTGAAAAGACATTAACAGTTCTGCTATTGGTATTGGAGGAATTCAGAAGATATATATTTTTGTAGGCATAAGCAGGTACACCATTATCTGTATCTGTGTCAGTTTCTGACTTGGAATGGGCGGGGTTTATGGCAGAAGTAGTTGGGGTTCAAATTAAAAGCAGGTTGAGCCTAATCAGAAGTAGTTATTTTAAGCCTGAAATTTATATGGATTAATCAGAAGTTGCAATATTTATTACTTAAAGGGAAATTTCGGTTTATTTCAACCTGTCTCCTATCGTCCTAAATTTGTTTCAAGTGACTAGTGACATAAAAATAATAGTTAGCATGTTAGCCGTTAGCATAGATACAGCCAGGGCGCATAGTAGCGTCAGACCTGTTAAAACGTAAGTGAATGGGCAACCTTCAAGTGCAAAGTTAGTCCACTAAACAAGCTTTTTTTCCACAAAGACCGCCTCATATCATTAGGATAAATGTCAGAGAACATATAGAAAACAACATGTAAACGTGTTGTCTTACCTTACCGGTGTGCTGCCACGTTTGTTTACCATTTAGCTCTGCTTTCCAAAGCGCGGTCGAAATATCGCGAGAACAAGCAGCGATCTCATACCGTGCCTGAAATCTCGCAAGCTCTAGATAAAGCCCAGCTGGATACTACTCCAGGTGGAGGTGTCTCATCTTCGGTCACATCCAGACCTTGAAAATAAGGCTGCAACCGGTCCCATTCCTTGCAACAGAGGCATTCCTCTTCTGTGGGCACTGGGGCACAGCATTCACAGGTACACCACCAATCTCCAGAGCTATGCAGCCTTGCAGCAGCCATTCCTCCTCTCTCGTCCTCTACCTGTTGCGCCTCTCTCTCTCTCTCCTCCTCCGTTCTTCAATTTCACGAAGTTCTTCGTCAGTGTACTCTGGCTAAGTCTGGCAAAAAGTCAGCCATTATTCTATAAATCTTTCATAAAATAAATGAATGAACTTTTCAGGCTACTGTCCGGTGCTGCCTTCCAGCTGTTGCTGCTTGTTCTCGCGAGATTTCAGGCACGGTATGAGATCGCTGCTTGTTCTCGCGATATTTCGGTCGCGCTTTGGAAAGCAGAGCTAGATGGTAAACAAACATGGCAGAACACCAGTAAGGTAAGACAACACGTTTACATGTCATTTTCTATATGTTCTCTGACATTTATCCTAACAATATGAGGCGGTCTTTGTGTTAAAAAAGCTTGTTTAGTGGACTAACTTTGCACTTGAAGGTTGCCTTTTCATTTACGTTTTAACAGGTCTGACGCTACTATGCGCCCCGGCTGTATCTAGGCTAACGGATAACATGCTAACTATTATTTTTATGTCACTAGTCACTTGAAACAAATTTAGGACGATAGGAGACAGGTTGAAATAAACCGAAATTTCCCTTTAAGAGAAACATATTTACAGAACAGCCTCAGAATTGAGCTTCAGAACATTTTTCATCACAAAAGTAATAAATTTTCCTTCATCACAAGTACAGACATTGACACAATTTTACTCATATGACACTCGTACTTGTTAAATGTACATTATCTGTATCAGATATTTGTTTCATCCAAGTATTCAGCTCAGTAACCTTATTTGCTGTGAGGGTCCAAGGACGGAGGGATGTTGTATGCTGTAAAGCTGTCTGAGGCAAATTAGGATCTGTGATATTGGTCTTTATAGATGAAATTGGAAATTGAAATTGCATTGAAAGCAGTGCTGTAGCATAATGTTAATTTATATACTGTACTTCCATAAATATAAAATAAAGCAATGTTAATTCTGTTCTTAAAGCCAATACTATTCGTGATACTGGGTTAAGGAGGTAGGACTGGAAGTAGAGATTGAGGTATGTTAACAATTTGTGTATTAAATAGGCAACATTGATGAGACATTGATGAGACTTTGACAGACAACAGTTATATGTGAATGTTTTTATCAGAATTATTGCTAGGGACAATTCAGGAGTCCCTACCAAAGTCTACACCCTTGCTGTTGCCACAAAGTTGTAGTTGTCCAAAATGTCAATGTAAGTTGTAGCATTCATCTATCAGATATATCAAACTACTTTCTAAAAGTCCTAGAGCCAGAATTTTTAACAAACCAAACAATGTCCCCTGAATTTATATTACACAAGGCTGCCCGCTCTCACCTCTCCTGTCCGCACTAATAACAGAACCTCTTGCTCTTAAAATACTTACTGAACACTTTTAATTGTGGATACAACACAGAGACAACACAAAATAAGATTTCTTTATATGCAGATGATATATTATTATATCTAACAAACCCTAAGATGAGCATACCGCAAATGTTAGAGACAGTTACCCTTTTTGGTAGTGTTCTGGTAACCGTATAAACTGGAGTAAGAGCAAATTCATGCTTGTTAGAGTTCACAACCCAGATATACTGAACACCTTTCCATTCAAAGTGACTTCGAACAAATTTGCCTATTCAGGAATACAGGCTACTAGAAAATACCAAGACTTATTTAAAGAAAATTTCCCTCCTTTTATTTCCAGGTTACAATCGCATTTAAAATACTGGCGGACCCTTCCTTTTTCACTAATTGTTAATGCATTCAAAATGGTTTGTTTACTTCAATTGCTCTACCTTTTCCAAAATCTCCCAATCTGTGTAACAAAGGCCTTTTTATGAAATGAGGTGCATTCATCACCAAGTTTCTACAGGATAACAAATGTCCCAGAATCATAAGTTGTAGCACAAAGACTGAGACAGAGTTGCTGAAACCTTTAAAAACAGCCTAAGATCTAAAGTACATGAACATGAGCCCAATTTCTACATTATTTTGACCATACAGTGGCCATGCTATGTCAGAAAAGAGCCTCCAGGTAAAGAACCAAGTCACTGTTACTGATGAAGTGGTGTGGTTGTTCAGACAGCTTTGAGCACAACATTAAAGCTGAGTTTTTGCTGCAGGAGCCAGACACTGTTATCTCCTTCCTGTAGTCGTCAGAGGCTCTGGGATATCTCACTTCCATGTCTTGCATTTCCACCCTCCTGACTCATTGTGCTGAAGTTCTCCAGCTTGAGACGAAACATTAAAGTCTTCCCCTCACTTCTCACTTTCCGTCTCTCTGCTCAGTCTTTTTAAATCCGTCATCAATCAGTGCTTTCATGTGGGTGATGGAGCCACGCCATGCGTCAGCCTAGCAGGCAATGTTGGGCATTTAGCTCAGGCTGGAGTCTAATTTGTTTTGCCTGCAGTGGGCAAAGTAGCTATCAAGGTAACATTATTCGTCATCAGGGACAGAGCTGTAATGAAAAGCACTCAGATGGGCAGAAGTGCCCAGAGGTCAGTGTAATGGAGGCGTCCTGTCTCAATGAAGTCTCCTAGTGAATGAATAGCCCTCTATGCACCAGTATGAAAATAGATTGTGAGCATCTGGGGTATAGCAGTGCATAACTTTGCTGACCAAAGCAGGAAAGATTATGTCCAAATCATAAAACATATAAGCATTTAATTGGAGCAAAGTGGTTTTGGGAGCTTCTTAATGCCCATATATGAAGTGATGCAAGCATTCAAGGGAACAGACTTTCTTTTATTCAGTTTGCTGAGACCACGGCTTTATTTTCTCTCTCTGCACCTGCTTGATAGCCGGGATTATAAAACTGTAGTAAAGGGTCTGGTTTGAAAGATCTGACGACACTAAAGACTCTGCTGGAGGATAACAGGAGCTGTGACATTTCACCCATCTCCATCTCTGTCCTCCCACCCTTTGCCTGCAGATAACAAGGACTATGATGCTTACCTATCCTACACCAAAGTGGACCCGGACCAGTGGAGCCAGGAGACCCGCGAGGAGGAGCGCTTTGCCCTGGAGATCCTCCCCGACGTGCTGGAGAAGCATTATGGGTATAAACTCTTCATTCCAGACAGGGACTTGATCCCCACAGGAAGTAAGCTCTCTCTCTCACGGCGATGTCAAGTTGTGTCGAATGTTTTGTCGCTTGGTGTTGCTCGTGTTGTCAGTGCCGTGGTGGTATGCCTTGTTTGTGGTCTTCTGTGATGCATTTTGTGTTGTGGCGCAACTAGACCTGTAAGATCATCATTGTTTAATGTGATCATTATGAAATGAGCTTTTCTAACCAGCAGCTGAACTAAAGTGGATCAGCATATAAAAGGTGGCATTTAGGGGTTCTTCAGTTTAAACTTTGGTGGAAAGGGATAGAAAACAAAACCAGTGTCAACTTTTTTGCATTACCTTTTCACTTCAGTTAATCAAACACAGTCTGCTTGTCAGCAATAAGTAAATACATACTCAATCAACATCATATTACATATATTATAAAGGGGAAAGTTGTTGCAGTTATGGCACATGGCAACACAGACATCACATAAGCATGAGACAGTTCTGCACAAAGAGTTTGCACTCTTTTACGTGTCCGAAAAGCAGTGATTCCCAACCACAGCTACTCGTATGCTAAGAGATACTACTGTATTTAGGAGGCACCTGCACATCCATTATTTTTAGCAAGTGCTTGCAAACAATAAGCGGCACAAACAAGGTGAAAGGTGAAAGAAGTACCCGCACACTGCTCTTGTTTCCAGTTCTTTATTCTGCATGGACTCCACAGAGTTGTGACCACATACAGGTAAAGTTTGGGAAGAAAACAGAGGAGTGCGGGTACTTTTTTCATTGTGTTATTGCTTCTACAGTTGCTGGGGGGTATGTGGAACGGCTAATACAATAGTAATGGAAAACAGTTAAGACACCTAACTCAACGTAGCGGATAAAGAGTTGAAACATTTATCTAAAAGTAATGACATCAACACTCAGAATAGTTTTATAATGATTTCATGTAACAAATAGAGTTCATTAACATTCACTTTAAATGAACACATGTGGAACATTACAGGTGGTGTCAGTAAGTTCATCTAGGGCTGTAGGGGTCTGACAATTAAAGGTTGGGAACCACTGCTAAAAACATCCAAATAACGGTTCAGCTTGTGGCTATTCAAGGAACCTTGAAGAGTCGTAATAATCTTTTTGGGTCTTCGAAGTATCCCAGTGTTCTAAGAAGCGCGTCTGAAGAACCCCTGAAGTGTAGTTTGGCCTTGTTTTAATGGCTCCTCCCTACACATGCTGTGCAGGGAGGCCGTATATTAAGAAACAGGGTTTAAGAGCCTCTGATTACATGTAACAATGTTTCATGAATCCAACACTAAAACAATACCGCATTGCTAACTAATCTATTATGACTGCCTGACAAACGTTCTCAGATAGTTTTAGAGGAAGAGGCAATTAATTTGAGAAATGTGTTGCTCAAAGCAGATGACAGTAATGAAGCACTGCGTGATAATAACAGTATGCAGTTTTTAGCCTGTGCATGTGAATTGACTGAAAATAACTTCCTTATAAGTTAACCAGTAGTTGAGAGTAAGAAAGTACATTTATACAAGGAAGTATTGGAGGTCCCTTATTCCCGTTTTATGCCACTTTATATTTAAATTTCACTACATTTTAGCAAGAACATTGTAATTTTTTAACTACATTTATCACAGTTATGGTACATTGCTATGGATTAACTAGCAAGAAAAGCTAGGGAGTATGTAAAATGCACTCCACCTCCGGTAGATGCGAAACTAAAGGAATATTTCAACCTCAAAATGGCCATTTGTATATCAGTTGCTCATCTCATGTTACCTTATTTTTGTCAAGAAAACTTTGTTGTTCTTTCATGCTTGTACAGTGAACGAAGAATCCAAAAAAAAGCGAATATTCTTTATGATCGGGCTCTGCATTTAATAACAGTAAAACTATATCGAACAATTTGTGCACTGTAATCCAAGTCTCATTTATCCAGTTGTATGCTCTGTGCTTCCCAAACATAAACATGTTCCCGAAAGCGTTAGAATTTAAAACACTTCCACCTATGAGTAGTGCACGCATGTGCCCCGACACACTACACATCTGTGCATGAGATTGTTTGTAGATGTTTGTTTGTTTTTTTTTTCCCGCAAAAATGTCTGTGTTTAAGAAGTACTGTGCATACGACTGGATAAACGAGACATGGATTATATTGAACGAGTTGTGTGAGCATTTGTAAACAGATGCTTTGATATAGTTTTGCTGTTGTTAAACACAGACCCCAATGAAATCAATTTATAAAGAATTTTTTGGATTCTCCGTCCACTGTGGAGACATGCAAGAAAAACTACGTTTTCCTCCTGAATTTATGGTAACGCGCAGTGAGTAATTGATATACAAATGGTAGTTTTGCAGGTGAATCATCATGCATCAGTTGTAATATCTAATTATGTAGTGTACCTTTAATGAACCTTGAAGGAATCCTGTTATGCAAATGATACTTCACCAACTGTACCTTTACTGGAGGGAAGTTTTCATTGCAGAGCTTTCTGAATACTTCTCCTACCAGAAGAGTTTATAAACCCAGTTTAACTTGTTCTTGAATTCATAAAATGTTCATCAAGTGTTGAGTTGAGTTGCTGCAGCCCTTTTGTGAAAGTGAAAAATGAAAAGTTAAACATTATGCCTTAAAAAAAAGAAACTCGTTAAAAAAAAAACAAGGTATATGGACGTACCAGTTGGTTCGTCAGTCTACAAAATGTAAAGCCCGTGGGAGGCATAATAGCCTGTACTACATATACAGCATAATTGGTGGACAGAGCCAGCCCTATTATTACAGTCCATGTCCTGATCCAGCGCCATACAGACTGTACCTTTGCATGCTGCTGTGTAACGATGTCAGCTGTACAATCAGAAAGGTCTTTATGCATGGATATTAATGCATGTATTGCCACAGTATATTTCTAATGGAGCGTCTCACCATCCCCCGTGCTTATCTTTGATGAACTCATCACACAGATGAGTTTGATAATATCATTATGTTATTAGCCTCCATTTGAATACTTGCATCTGCCTGTCTTCCCGCACATACCATCATTACTAATTATGTTCCTCTTCAGTGGCATTGTGCCAAGGTTATACACTGAATCCCTTGCTGTGATTATGTGCTCGATGCGAGGGGACTGTTGTAATATGGGAAAAATGGCATAAAAATGCAAGGATTGAGAGGAATCTAAAGCGCGTCTGTTGCTATTCCAGCTCGGTGGCACAGCTCGCTGGCTCATTGTGTCTATGTATAAACATTAAGTTCCCATTGGGAATGTATTAGCATCTTAACAGTTGATATAACAAAGTTTAATCCACGGCTAAGATAAACACAGTTTGGCCATTTGGGGTTTCAACATGTGTCAACAATCCTTCTCCTGAGCTGCTGATAAATCATGCGTTATGCTGGATTATCTTTAACATGTGAAACATCTCTCTACTCTGATAGATTTCTGATACATTCAGTATTTGCTAATGTACGGCAACAGAAGTACACAACCCGGCTGAATTAAAATAAACGTCTGTTCCTCAGCGTTTTTATGCTACATGTCCCATATTAAACTGGAATAAACTGGTCGGCGCGATTACCGTTTTGCAATCGCCAGTGGACCACCAGTGGAGAAATACAGTTTATGCCAGAGCCATGTCCCCACATTGACAGAACTGTTCTTTTAATGCTTTTCTCCAAGTCTTTTGATCATACTTTGAATGTAAATATCTATGTTTAGGTTTCACCAATGATCATTTCCAGGATGACACAAGACTACTTAGAGGTACTTTTTCCCCAGATTTTTAACGCTCGTGTTAACACACACTGATGCAGATTTTCTCATCAAAGTAGTGACATAGAAAGTCATTTTGGTAACACTCTGTGTTAAGTCATACTTTTTAAGCATTTACATGTTGTTAATAATGGCTTTATGAGGCGTTAGTAGCATAAAACATAAACTATTACATATTTTCGCTCACGTTTTCCTGAAGTTAAGATTAAGCGCGCTATTTTTTGTGTGTTTTTTGGTGTTAAGAAGATTAGCTGTATGGGGTTTACTCACAGACTGTATTAAAGTACTGGACGTTGCCTGCATTCTTGTTAATAGCCTGCAGGGGGCAGCTCCACTGGCTGCATAAAGTCTGATACTGGAGAAGAGAAAATGACCCTAATTCTCGATTGATTTATTACCTCAGTAAACACTTTTCCTGATAAGTTCATGGTCTCAATCTCTAATTCCAAGTCTTCATCAATACAGCATGATGTTTACTTTGTCAATTGTGGTCCCATTTAAAGTAAAGTAGACGATAAAGCATGGTAAACTTTTGGGCGTGGCTACCACGGAGTAACACAACCCAATCGTTGGTAATGTATGTTTCTGCAAACCACAGATACATCACATTTGTACGTTAATATGTAGCAGCTACATTACATTTACGCCAATGCTGTGGTTAATGTGATGGAAATGTAGTAATGTTTCCAAAAAAAAAAAAAAAAAAGCTTTGGTGGCACAATCCCGACTGGAAATGCAGCTATGTCGCTTTAAAAAACAGGTTGCTCTGTTGTGTTGTGCATCGGTCTCGGACAGTGGTCTGCAGTTCGGCAGCCATCTCGCTACGTGTCACGCCACTTCCTAATGACAGTCAGTGCAGACATGTAATCAGAACGACGACACTTTAGATACATTGATATGATATGTATGAAACATACAAATGTAACGTAGCTGTGGTCTGCTGAAATGTACAATGCCAACATTTTTTCTGGCGACTGGTCTGTGTACCCGTACATATCCACCCCAGCTCCACCTTCTCATCCAAATATGGTCACCTCTGGTTCCAAAAAACCCCACAATGACAACTTGAGGCTTCAAATTGGTGGTCCATAAACCAATGGGTGACATCACGGTGGCTGCGTCCACTGCTTTTCTTTTCACAGTCTGTGGGTTTACAGCATCAAAACGATTGAAAGCAATTTTTTTGCCCTTAAGATACATTCAAAATGTTTTTTGTGTCCCACCACAAATTGTGACTTAGGGGTGGGTCATTGTGAATTTAATGTGTCTCTTTTAGTCTGTTGTATGGTGGCTGATGAGAGTTATGACTGAAATGTCACAACCTCCGACCTTCCTCTGATGCTACATCCACACTACTACGTTTTCGTTTTCAATTGCAAAAACTATTGCTTTGTTTACACCTAGCATCCGCACTACTCTTGTATGGACTGTCAAAATGGAGACTTTCATGCCTGGTTCACACTACACAATGTCAGTCCGATTATAGCCCAATGCAGCGACGTACGGTGTCTGAGTGTCGTACACGATAATCCATCGTTTCATCTCGTGTAGTGTGTCATAGTAGACTGACAGGCGTACTGACAGAAAGTCTAGCATGTTTGATTTTCTTTTTGTCGTCCACGACTTCTCTCGTCACAGCCGTCACTTTGACCAATAGGAACACAGAGCAATCTGTTGCCATAGACAACTGTACGACAACACCCCAGGGTTTTTGATATTTCCTCTAGGCATGTTACCACACAGAGTAAAAAGGGAAAAATGATGGCGTGAAACAGCAGAGGCACTTTATCAACCCACTGAGTTAACGTTACTGTCATTAGCATCAAGCTAGCAAACAATGTTATTTCTTCATAATGGAGACGGACATAAAGTAAGAAAATTCAAAGATTGTAGTTTTTGCTCACCACAACTGCAGAGGCTACCAGCTTCATATGAAACAGACTACATTATAAACAGGACGTTATTTATTATTCCACACTTCTTGTATCTGTTTCAAATTAAAAGCCCCTTATAACCTCCGCTGAGAGAATCCCTTTATTTTCTAAATAGGCTTTTATTGTGAAACATTTGTAGGAACTTGTTGTGGAGGATTCAGTGACTTACATGTTTGCGTACGGTTCTTCAAATGTAGCTCCTGCCATCTGGTGGCACTTTTACGTTACTGCAACAACATTTCAGCTGGCACATGAACAGACAGTGACTCAAATAATAGTGAAAGTAATAAAAATAGGACAAGAATAACCTGATGACATCACGCACGTCGTGAAAGACAACTGGAGATAATTGGTGAGTACCATCGTGTAGTGTGTCATGTCTGTCGGTCAAGTCACGGCACGATTTTATGACTCCACAGTTGCGCAATGTGACGTAGTGACTGTCAGAACAGGCAGAAATGTCGTGTAGTGTGAACCAGGCATTAGAGACGATGGTGCAGACACATTCACTCTTATTAGTCACAATGTGTCGTAGCTGGGTCGACATACCTTTAGTGGTTTTATCCTACTGGTGTGGGTTGATGTAGTTAATTCTGGACTTCCATGTACTTACCTGTAACTACTTAGAGTCAAAACTTCCATTACATTTTGTTTGGCAGGAAGTTGGAATTCCTGGCAGTCCAACATCTCCTGATGGTTTGTCACAATGGGCTTTTCCCTTTTTAATAAATGATTGAAAGAGCGGAGCAACAGTGATTTTCTGCCTCGTGTAATTTAGCGTTGATTTTATTTTTATGCAGGCAGGAATCAATTATTACACATGCACCACTTTGACTGCAAAGCTGGTGAGGTCTCTGAAAGGAGGACTGTAATCTATAAAGCTATAAAGTGTTACCAGACAGCACCCCAAGAGGGCAGATTTACTTTCAGTTTAATCAATTCAAAACATAAAATGAAACTACGCCTCATTAGCTAATTATATAGTATCCATTTATCCATTCCCATTTGTTTTTATCATGATAAGATAAAAGAAAAACTTGTTTTTGCCCGATTGCTCGGACCTGAAGTGAATGAGCTTGAACCCTACTGGGGGAGTTTTAGCTCCAGGGATGCTTTGTGACAAATTATCGCATGAGGACCAATTAGCAAACAGCAAAGAGATTGACTTGTCATGTTGGAGTAGAAAGGGCTGACTTCAAATCCAAGTTTACTCTAATCAGGTCTCTCTCATTGTGACGCCGCAGGCAGAGCGTGACATGAAAGGAGGAGTTCATTCTGAGAGACGTGGAGAGGAGGACAGAGAGGAGATGTGGCATTTGTTTGCTTAAAGACCAGCAAGATATTTTGCGCACACACACATACACACACTCAGTATCTCACTGACTGTGGGAGGAAGAAAATCACTATTTTTTCCACACACACACACACACAAGAGGGTTGTAAGCTTCGATTGGGAAGTGAAGCCCAGTTAATCCCGTCTACCTGCTGTTGAGGAGCCACTCTGTCTTTGTCTCCGCCAAGAAAGGCTAAAAGCAGGCATCAGCTGCACACAGACACACACACACCTCCTCCTGACTCCCATGATAGGCCTGGGGAAACACTTAATCACGTTCATTATTACGCAGCTGAGCTACTCATCAGGGACGTGAATGCAACATCGTATTTACTATAAACTCAAATGTATTTGATCTTCAGGTGTAACGATGCAAATGTAGGTTCGTATAGGTATCTTACTTGACTTTGAGTGTTTGATGTTTATCGTCATTTGATCCCATTACCCTTTTGTCCACAAATACATCTTACAACCCTTATTCCAAAAACGTTAGGATGTCGTTTAAAACGTAAAACAGAATGCAATGATTTGCAAATCCTTTTGGACCTGTATTCGATTGGATTGAGTACAAAGACAAGATATTTAACGTTCAACTTCATTTTTTTGTAAATATTCATTCATTCTGAATTTGATGTCTGCAACACATTCCAAAAAAGTTGAGACGGGCATGTTTACCACTGTGTTGCATCACCTTTTAACAACACTAAGAGTTTGGAAACTGAGGACACTAATTGTTGAAGTTAGACTTAAGTTTCTCAACAGTCCAGGCTCCCCGTTGTATTTATACATTATAATGTTCCAGATATGTTCAATGTAAGACATGTCTGGATTGCAGACAGGTCAGTCAAGCGCCTGAACTCTTGTACTATGAAGCCACGCACAGAATGTGTCTCATTGTCTCACTGGAATAAGCAGGGACGTCCCTGAAAAAGACGTCATCTGGATGGCAGCATATGTTGCTCCAAAACCTGTTTGTACCTTTCAGCATTCATGGTGTCTTCACAGATTTGCAGGTTACCCATGATGCCTGAATCTTTTGATGATATTGTGGATTCCTTGCAATTTTGCATTGAGAAATATTGTTCTAAACTTGTTGAAATACTTGCCGAAGCACTTTTTCCGTAAGTGACCATCCTTGCGCGTAAACGACCGAGCATTTCGAGGATGCCCCTTTCATACCCAGTCATGATTCTGTCACCTGACTAATGAACGTGTTTACCTGTGGGAGGTTCTTTGAGCATTCGACAACTTCCCCAGTCCTAGCTTTTTTGGAATGTGTTGCAGACATCAAATTCAGAATGAGGTTATATTTCACAAAGTTTATCAGTTTGAATATTGAATATCTTGTCTTTGTACTGTATTCATTGGATATAGATCAAACTTTCTATAAAAATCACTTTCTTCTAAACTAGATTGTATTCAGCTGTTTGCAACTTTGAGAAAAGGGAGTATTTTACTCAGCAGTCGCTATGAGACCAAGAGAGTTTTTCAAATAGCCGGTGGGAAAGGTTTCATCGTACTCATGAGCTCTGTGTACTTTCATGTACAGTTAAAGTTATTTTTAAGATAAAGTATACAAGCAAGTATAAATTAGAGACGATGTTTTTTGTTTCCCTGCTGCGATGTATATAAAGTTATCTATCTGTCTATCTTTCTTTGTGTTCAGCCTACATCGAGGACGTAGCACGCTGCGTGGACCAGAGCAAGCGCCTCATCATTGTCATGACGCCCAGCTACGTGGTGCGGAGGGGGTGGAGTATCTTTGAGCTGGAGACGAGGCTGCGCAACATGCTGGTGACCGGCGAGATCAAGGTCATCCTGATCGAGTGCGCCGAGCTGCGCGGCATCATGAACTACCAGGAAGTGGAGGCCCTCAAACACACCATCAAGATGCTGACGGTCATCAAGTGGCGCGGGCCGTCCAGCAACAAGCTCAACTCCAAGTTCTGGAAGCAGCTGCTCTACGAGATGCCCTTCAAGCGCATGGAGCCTCTGAGCATCTCCCACGAGCAGGTGCTGGACGTCAGCGAGCAGGGCCCCTTCGGTGAGCTCCAGACCGTCTCGGCCATCTCCATGGCGGCGGCCACCTCCACCGCCATGGCGACGGCACACCCGGACTTGCGCTCCACCTTCCACAACTCTTGCCACACCCAGATGAGGCAGAAACACTATTACCGTAGCTACGACTACGACCTGCCGCCCGGCGGCACGCTCCCACCACTCTCCACGCTAGGCAACCAGCACACCTACTGCAACATCCCCATGACGCTCATCAACGGACAGCGGCCGCAGTCCAAGTCGCCGCGCCAGCAGAGTCTGGAGGAGGCCCACGGCAACAATGCCATGCTGCCACTGCTGCCCAGAGAGACCAGTATATCCAGCGTCATCTGGTGACAGAGACGGTGCCAGGTGGGGTAGACTGTGGATCTTTATGATGTCCGTCACAGGGAGGACTCACCACTGGCGCTTGGACCCTGAATGCACCGGAGCCAGATGGACCTGAATGGCACTAAGCTACTTGCTGCTGTTGAATTTGCACCAGGAAACATCAGGGGGACGGGGAGGGAGGACACACTGGACACGTTGGGGATGGAGGTGGTGGCAGATTTTTTTTTTTTTGTTTTGGTCCAATAAGAGCTTTTATTGAAACTGAACAACAAAAAAAGAAGCAAGGAGAACTCTTTTGTATGCCTGTATAAACACTCACGTAACACAAGCCAACACCTACGATCATTTACCCAGAGAGTCAAGGAATACAGGGTCCTGTACATACGTTTTCTAATTCTTTGTAGCATCAGTGTTTGGGACTTGTTTCTTCTTATGTTTTCTCATCAGTTGGGACTCTTTTTTTGTTTTGTTTTGTTTTGTTTCAGTTTGTACAAAAGTGAAGCAATGGCCTGTGAGATGTTTTGGATAAACCGTTGTTACCTTTATCTTAATTTGTTGGCTGGTGTAGTTTATAAAGCTTTGGGATTATTTCGGGGAGGGGGGGTAAAAGTCGCAGCCTTCGGGAGATGAGAACGACGTGGTTTGGATTTGGAGTTTGAGCTCTGCCGGCTGCTGTAAAGGGTTGAGAATCCGGACTCAACCAGAATATGCAAAATCTTGGGTTATGGTGTCACAAATCGAACGCTTTTGGGAACAGTCATATCTGTGAAGGAGGATATGAAGAATATTGGTGCTAGGCTTCACATCTCTCTGTTTCTCTCACGATAACATTTACTTTGAAAAAAAAAAAAAAAAACAGCCTTGCTATTTACCTTAACAGATGATTATATCACCGAAAATTAATTATGTGTATTATTTTATGAAAAAAGAAAAATCTATTTTTGTAACTGAGGGATATTTGCTTAGAGAGGTTATACCTATAAAGTTTCTGAGAGGAGGAATCGGGGAAAAAAAAGAACAGTGTTTTGTTATGTGGAACTGCACAGCTCACGAAAATCGATAGGTCATTCACTAAATGTCTTACCCTTATATTGCAAGAGAAAAAAGTTGTTTTCATCATTAAAAAGAAGAGTTTTGACATTTCAAACGGACCACGGATTGCAGCTCAGCAGGCTTTTTATGTTCGTTGATTTCACAGGCGTTGCAGCGATTCAGTGTTGATTTAAGGACGGAGCTATCGATGATGTCAGTGCAGATGGAGGAGAGGGAAGCCATGACATCCTGTGTCACCCGAAGCATTTACTCTACCTGGTTTCCTGTGAAGGACCAAACAAGGCTATCCAGGGCTAAACAAGTATCTCTGTTACTCATTTCCTCTTAAATGACAGCTCTGTTATTTGTTTGCCATTCCCCCTGTCAGCGGAGTCAGATAAATAAAGTAGGGCTTTCACGTCTTTGTTCTGAACACTCTTGAGTCTGCTTGGGACAAAGGAACATAACAACGATGAAGAGTTTCACTCCAAAACCAGACAACTGATGATAAAATTGTTTAGATATTAATAAAAAGTAACATTTTATAGGATGTAATCAGTTATATTTTTGACCTACTGACCAGTAATCATCAAGGGGTGTGCTCTCCTCGATAGCTTTTTAGAACGAAACCCTTCCAAATAAGATGTAATAACCACTAAAGAGAGGCAAGAATGTATTTAAAGATGCAAATTAAATCCTGGGGTATATCTATACAGATGCTATTTAGAGCAAGTTAGACCAAAGCGAGCGACAGTGAAGCATTCTCACTCACGAAATAGTCCTTTTACGACTTCATCAAACCCCACGAATCAAGAGCTACTCTCACGTGTGATGGCGGCCGGTGTACTTACCCCTCCTGCAGCTGTGCCATATTATGTTTTTCAAGGAACTAACCTCATACTAAAACACCTACAGCATCTCATAACGTCGAGGTGTTTCATTTAGTGCCATAAAATATGCAAAGTGATGAACTCGTAAACAATAAAATATGTTTTTCCCCGCCCCTTTATCTTCTTGCAGTCTTCAGTTTTTGATTTTACTTTTGCAGAATATTTCAGAACAGGCCTGTTTATGTTCAAGTTTCAAAGTGTTTGCCGATAAATTTGCATTTTGCAGGAACTGTCCGTCATTTGAGATCTTTCGATTCGAGCCAGGCCTGTTTTTTTTTTTATCCGCCTCAATCAGATGTTTCCCCTCCCCCCTTATATGACAAGTAAGACATGGATTACACTCGAGCACCATCCCAGAACAGAGGAGTCGTGCTCTGTGACGTGGCGTTGTGTAAATATAATCAAGACAATAACGTGATTAAGATGAAGACAATCGAGCCATATCCATGAAACCAATGGCCATTATTCACCAGGCCTCTCAAAGCAGAAGCCTTTACCGGAGGTTAACGCGTAGAATCGATGAGGTTGTGACAGGAGTTTGGCGCTCCTGCTTTGGGAAGCCGTGCGAATACAAACATTTTCAAAGTGGGGCCGATAACACATTTTTGTTTCATGATGAATTTCTCTGGCGACGTGATGAAGATGACGATGAATAACAATGACAATATATAGCACAGAATTATTCCAGGCACTTTCACGACTCTTGAGACGACGTCTCTCCTGTTTCTGATTTATTTTCTATTATGTATCTGCAATGTTCATTAAAAGAGATACTGTTATTATTAATAAAACCACATTTACGGTAATGTGATTTCTCTGTGCTGTGTGTGTGTGCGCATGTGTGTGTGTGCAGAGCGAGAGAGAGCTGTATTTGTTTGCAGAAAACGCCACCCGGCTCACTTTGTTTATGGAGCAGCGGCATAGATTGCTGACGATGCCCGGATCCCTTTTCCTGGCGGGGAGCCGACGCAGCCCCAACCGCCATAACTCTGCTGTCTCCCGTAAAACCTTGAAACAACAATCAATACGTCTCCTTATTCCACTCAGAGACTGAAGCAGCCCGGCCTCATTTTAGAATAAGACTAAATCAGGGGAGTCAATGCACTGAGAAACACTTTAAAAAGAAAAGACCCGTGTCCTGATTGTTGTTTGACCTCAGTGCACTTTTGGCTGCGATCACACAAACAGCTGCCACAGATTGATTTATGTTCAGTATAAAAGTGTTGGCCGCATTTTATGATCATGCAAATGTGAATATATTTTACACTCAAACGGTATTGGTCTTACCAATAAACGATGAAGACTTTAAGCTGTCGAGATGTATCTAGAACGCAGCTGAAGATGTAGAGACTCGTGTCGACTTGCTTCTTCAGTGGGATTTAGTCCGTTGGAAACTACAGGCAAGTTTGCTCAGTAAAACTGTCACATCTAATGTCTCTAAGAAAACAGGATCATTTTTCTTCCAGCGTGCTTCAAGGCAGATAAACAATCCCTTTCTGTTTTTTTTTTTTTTTCCTCCCCTCTGCCTCAGAGCGCTCTGCCCATAGTGTAGCCATTTACTTATTTTGGTGCGATCAAAGCATCGGAGAGAAAAGAGAAAGCAAAGGCACATGGGGAAGAATCTTAAAATACTGCCAGACAGTGTTAATTAGCCTCAATATGCTCTTGTGGAGTGATGAGGAGTTGTTCATGTTTCGGGTGCGCAATGGTATCAGCCAAATTATAAAACAATCTGTTGTGCGGAATATCTCCGACGCTCACTGATTAACACTTTATATCTCAGTGTAAAAAGTCAAGTTCCAGTTTTACAGGGGTCTAATGTTCTGGATTATTTTTTTATTGGCCACTTTGAGTCCTAACTTGTTGCCTGGCAACCTCACAACGATGACCAAAAAATAGTCTTGACGCTTTATCCCCCCCAGAGCTGCAACTTGATGTTTTTACACGTTGGTTTTACACTTTGTATTTCCCAAGATGTCAAACTCTTCCTTTCAGTCAAAGTAAACTGCAGCAACAGAACATGACACCTGAAAGTCACCCACCATCTCGGTCCAGTTAAATACAGACCAGAACTCCCTTAGGTGGATCTAGCACATTCGGCGCCCTAGGCAAGGTCCCCCTTTCAGCCACCTCCCCTGAACCCTAGTTTCCTTTTGAGATTATTACCCATCCTGATCCTGGAGGTAAATACCACGCCGAACTTCCTTTAAAGAATCTGACACCTCACTCTAGAAACACAAGATTAAAGGCGCCACATGTCAGAGGTATTCTTGACAATTCGGCATCAGCGATGAACTGTATTTGTGGACAAATTTGTGTTTTGGATTTCGTCACCTCGAATCGCTACCAGCCTCCGTTGGCTAGCTACGCTCGTTAATTGGAAGAAGACCATTCAAAAGTGAGCGTTCTCGCCGACCTGGTGTCCACTCTGGTGTACCCCGTTTGCTACTTCCTGTTTGGTGCTGGAGAGAACACGGCTAAACACTGATGATATTAATTTGAATTAATGATTTTGTTGGAGCAGCAAGACGAGAAAAAGATGGCGGCTGTGCCTGAGCGTAACAAGTGCAAGTTGGGTGAGATACCACAGTGAAAGTGGCTTTGATCCAACATGATTGCACAACTGCATTACCTCAGTAGTGCTCAACTGAAAGCACGAGTACAATCGGAGGGATGTATTGAGCAGTGACGCCAAAGACAATGCTCCACACTTTGGTGAGATGCACAAGATTGATACTTGAATTTAATCTTTTTCTCTCACAGCCCAGCTGACTGAACTTTTCCAGAACGCAGCAGGGATATTAAAAAAAAGCAATCCTTGCCCACAGGTAAAAGTAGCCGTAGATGAGTCAGACTGTTCCCTTACACAGGAGCAGCTGCACCCTGCTGCGTCACGTCTCCGCACTCCTCGTGCTGATCCACAGAAAGCACGATGTTCCCTATAGCCGTCTTGTTTTTCTGCTGTGGCTGTAACATGGAGCTACATTCTAATCATCTGTGCCCGTGTGAACATGGAAGACCGCCAGATGTTTTCATCCGAGCCGACATGCTGCCATATGGTGCGCGAGCGTGCGTCTGTGCGAAGGGGGAGTACCTAAGCTTCGACACTTTTCCCCCCAAATGAAATCATTTTCACTTCATTACAGTGTCACAGCATAATAAGCTCCCTGAACAAAGTGTGTGACGTTCTGGGGGGGGGGGGGGAGTGGAGACAGTCGCCACGGAGAGAGCAGATCAGGCTTACATGCACAGATGTTTTGTTTCGTCCTCTACCTACACACACATACACACACTTACTGGTGAGGAGTATTACTCACTCTGGCAGGTATACCATGCCCCTCCGTGTCCCACAGGGCCTTGTTACTTGGAGCTGTGTGCACCGTGCCCCTGTGTGACACGTCTTCCACTTGAAGAACCAGGCCAATTGTCTGTGCATGGATAGGTGGCGGTGGCGGTGGCAGGGACGGTGTGTGTGTGAGAGCTGAAAGCATTTGGAGAGTGGATGCAGGCAGCTGTTAACCCACTTTTGGAGTAATTCTCAACTCACCATGGTTCAACATGGCATAATTGCCTGTGCATGCGGTTGGCGTGTGGAAGATGCAAGTCATGGATCACTGAGTACTGCTACTTCCTGCAAGCTCCATCTTTATTTCATTTATTATTTCACAGTAGTATTGATGTCTGTGTGGTGAGCGTGGATATTGATTTGACTGTGGATACAGCTGGCTTATCAAAAAACGCTCCACTGCTGTTGCCATGTCTTAATTGAGCGAATCAAAACCAGCATGTGAGATTATCTTAACTAATTACAAACACAATAAAAAAAGGTGCGACAGTGATTTTGAGCCAGCTTCTGTCCTCCAATTAAAAGATGCAGAGAGAGAACCAGCCACCTCAGGAAACAGGAAATTCAAAGTGAAACGCTGTCATCTGCTGGACACACTTCACCCTGCACCTCAGCTGAGTCAGTCGCTCGCAAGGCATGCTGGGAGCGAAGGACCCAATTTGAGCCATTATGGTGAAAGGGGTGTGATGGGTGGATCATTCAGTCACGATGAAAATCACACACATCTTCTCCAAATTGCCCCAGTTGAAATCTTTTTGCCATCAGCAACCTATAATTGTGATGAATGGAGGTCTTTGCGTTTTCCTTTAAGGCAGTGCACTGCCATTAGACAAACTGCCGCTGTTACTTACAAAGCACTTCTTATGGCTCCCAAACGAGCTATGATTTTTTTTTCTCCCACATTTGGATTCTCTGAATTACAGATGTTATGTTGCTGTGTATCAAATTACTAACAGAGCTAAGATGGTTGACAGCTGAAGTCAAACACACCTCATGTTTGTGTATTTGGGGACATGGGGACACAAAAGATTTTACTCTGTTGGGATTTAGATTAAGTCCTGGCTTTATTTATAGTATTTTAATATTGTTCAGATTAGCTCTGACAACTTCTCCAAGCTTGAACCTGCCATGTTCACCTCCACTGACATACATGGCACTAACTGACAGCTGAGGCTTTAATTATCAGTAAGTCATCCAGTCACTCCTAATAATGCTTATTTATACACCTCAACATTTCTACAAGCATCCATTTTGTGTAAGAAGATGCTTAGTGGTGTAATTCATGCCAAAGGGAAGACAAATTAATGAACCGGAAGTGGTCACGCAAGGTGTGTTCGGGGGCTGTCCGGATGTTTCCGCCACACCTCCACCTGGGCTCCGACTCCTCCCGAGTGTTGTGGATTTTAACATCTAACTTCTGACAAGGTAAGCACACACACCTAAACCTGAAACTTTATCAGCTTAGTTAAACTGATAAACACAACATATTTCCGGTCGTTTTACTTTTGCTCGAACGTGGGAAACAAACGGGAGTCCAGCATTTTGACTGTTGCTGTCGCCATTGTTAAAATAGCTAATGTTGGGTCTTTTAGAGAGACAAATGTCCTCAGATAAAGAGTCTACTTGCAAACACACGGCTAATTAACAATATTATTAAGATATTTTAATGTTTATTACAAGAAAAGAGGCGTTTCCCTAATCAGAAAAGCACGGCAGGTGTGTGAGCCAAGTGCAGACGGAATTAGCTACGTCATTTCCGCTAACGTATTTTGTAGCCTAGCTAACGTAGCTGCTAGCTGGAAAAACGGAAGGACAACTTGGAAATAAATACCGTTTATGTAACTTACACCCAGCGGTTTTGTCCTGACTAAATCAAATTTAACCATTCTTTAAAGTTTAGCTTCAGTGGTCGCTTATTTATCGAACAGAATTTAAATATTTTGTAAATATTACTGTACGCTCATTAGCATAAATGCTAATGCAGACGTTACAGTCAGCCGTTGGTGGAAGACGTACCGGATCTGTAGCCTCAGTAAAAGTACCAGTACTGCAGTGTAAAAATATCCATTTATTTACTCGAGTAAAAATATAAAAGTGGTAGAATCACAACACACTTAAAGTACCAAAAGTAATAGTGCTTACTATACGGAATTATCTTATTACTTTATATAGCCTACTGCTGACTAGTGTTAATATTCAGTTTATAATAATATATTCTAATTTATTAGTTGGTGCATATCTTGTATTGTTCATAAAGTAACCAGTAACTAAAGCTTTAAATTAAATTCAGTGAAGTTGAATTTCCCTCTGAGATCTAGTGGTAGTAGAAGGCTGTAAAGTTGCATATCCTCCACACTTTTGTTTGGTATGCATTTTCTTTCCAATATTTTTATTAAGAGACGGAGTATAATAGTTGTACAAACAGTACAGCAGATGTCTTGCCTCGTGTTAAATATTCAGACATAACAAATAATAATAAAATCATAAACAAATAGAACAGAAACTACACAGACACAAAACAAAATACTACCCCCACTCTCCACCCCTCCCACTATAGTGCTACTCAAGAAATAATGAAGATGACCATCATGCAGTGCATCTTAAAGTCCGTCCTTTCCAAGAATGAAATTATTATATGTTATCCAAGCTTTAAAAGTTGGTACATATTTCCTCTTTCAAAGTAGAAGATGTTTGGGATGCATTTTTAATTTCTCCTAGATATTTGGCATCAGTGGGACCAGATAAGTTTAAAAAACTAGACCAAATGTCCTCAAATGAGTACTTCCTAACATTAACAGCATCTTGTTGCTGTTGCCAAAATTGGTCAAATTTGTTGCCATATCAAACTACAAACGTTATTAATCATGAATAAACACTTTTGTGTCGGGATCGGCTGCAGACTGACTTGGCAGAGGTGGCTGCTATCTTGTTTTTACATGTATGACTGTATAGTGCTCTTACTACCACGAGATGGCACAAAGAAGTGTCCACGCACGAGGACAACAGGTTTAGGTTAAGCAGAATGAAGTATAAGGTCAGGTAACTCCAAAATGTGATGTTCAGGAGGATAATGAAAATACTCTCGTGAAGTACAAGTACCTTTTGCGCAGGTACAGTACTTGAGTACATGTACTTTACATTCCACCACTGCAGTCACCTTGCATAGTATGATGTGTAAACAGTTGAATAAAAAAGACTGAGCTATACTGTGATAAAAGGGAATCTAAATATCTAAAGTCAACGTTTTTATTGTTCAGTTAAGACGCCGATAGTTTAGCTTAGTTAAGCAAGACATCAAGTTATGAAATGTCTTGTTTTGTTTGACCAACAGTCTAAAACTCAAAGATACTTACGTCTACTGATGCATAAGAAAGGCAGCAATTGCATTTGAGAAGCTGTTTAGCATTTTTGCTTCATAAATAACTTTAAAATGTTATATTAAGATAGCTGCAGATTCATTTTCTGCTCTTGGTTACAGTGCTGTGTATTTGTTGTAGGTCAGAGTTCATGTGTACCAGTGTAGGAAGTCCATATTTAGTTTGAAGTATTAGTTTGCGTACAGGATCCGACTGTATTCCTGAGATTCTGTGTGGAAGCCCGCTGGCTGTGTTGTTTGTGATAGGAGATCCTGCACCAAAAGGAAACTGCAGTAATCTGAGACAAGCTTAGCTGGTGTTAGACTCAGTAGCTGAGAGGAAAAAAGCAGTTAATGCAAATGCTTGGGAGATTGTGGTGCTAATACTCAAGGCTAAGCTTAAATGTCTATTGCTGCCTTGAAAGGCTGCATCTGGAGGAGAGAAAAGCCCCGAGAGAACAAGCTCAGAAGCTCCACTCAGCATTTGCTCATTGTCATAAGCAGCAGAAAATATGAAGTTGGTAACTTTGAGACTTTGATACCTGACTTATAACAATGCAGATGATGGCTGGCTCGGGGGGAGATTGAACAAGTCGTAGAGGTGTCAAGTGGTCACTGTGATTAAAATGCTGCAATGTTTCTGTATTGTCAACTCTAACTGTAATGTCATTTATCAAGATGCTTTAAGAATCTAGTATGTATGTCTTCTCAGGGCTCTACACTGCCTGTCTATACAACCCCTTGTATCATCAGACTTTATTTATGAAGCCACAATAGTCTGTCCTTGGCATAAACAACATCTCATTTCATCAGGCTGTTGCACCGTTGATCTCATGTTGTGCTTTACAACATATAGCACACTTGAAGAGGCAACCCACAGCATATTTGACCCTCTAAATGTTGTGTATTTATATATGTCTGTTTTCAATGCAAATATAATAAGTGCTGAGATAAGTAGTTACACGACAGAACGTTAATCATCAACAATTTTAATGTGTGCCGTCTACAGCTTCTTAAATATTACAAGGTGCTGCTTCGCCCTATTTTATTTCATTTTAAATTTAGCCTCTTATTTGGACTGTTGTTTGGACTTTAAACCTTTGAACTCTGAGCATATTGGTACGATTTCTTTAAAAAACATGGGGAAATAGGCAATGTGCAACTTGGTGAGAAAATATCCCACAAATTGAAAAAAAAAAATAATAATAACAATAATAATGATAATACAAATTAAATATTTAGAAAATTATAAAAATAGAGAAAAAAGAAAAGAGCTAGGGAAAATGTTATATATAATAATAATGATAATAATTCTTATTATTATTACATTTAAAAATTATGTTGCAGGATATTTTTTTTTAATTATAAAAAAATTGTTTTTAACTTTATTTTTTTCTTTTTAGATTTTTTTTTCTTGTTTTTAATTTTTTATTTTTACCAATTTTTTTTTTTTTTTTGCTATTTTTTGGGGTCATTTCCTCTTTCATTGCTCATTGCCTTCTTTGTTGTTAACAGAAATCAAGTCAATTTGCTCAGGTTTCAAAAGGTTAATGTTCAGTGTGTGGTGTTTAGGGGTGTATATTCACAGAAATGAAAGATAATATAACAAGTATGTCGTTTTTTACATTTTTTATTGTTATATAATCACCTGAAAATAGGAATCGTATTTTCCAGGGATGCACAATATTGGATTTTGTGCCAGTATCCTTTATGCCAATATTTAACTACTCATTTGCCCAAAAACCGATACTGATATCAATATATCCACTTTTTTCCCACCTAATTTTAGTGATCATCAAGTCTCTTCTGTAGTGAAGTTAACATCATATTATGAATGCCTACTGTTATCGTGACGGCCCACCAGATGGAGACATGAAATACAGTGCTTTTTAATCTGTATAATATTAATTAATTGTGCATATTAAGAAAAAGTATGTTCACCGATTCAGATGTTTCATTTTAAAGCTGATATCGTCCAACACTGATGACGTGCCGATATTATTGTGCATCCTTAGTGTTTTCGTTACCTTAGAATGAGTTGTTTATATCTAAATAGGGAGTAGGTTCTCGTCCACGAAGATTGCCATGTTCATGTTGTCATGTTCTAGGGCTGTCAAAATTGCTCAAAAATGACGTTTGAATATTCCTTCTAAAAATAACTCATAGGTTCGAACCATTCGATTTTTTTTTTTTTCGCATTATGTCCACAAGAGTACAAACTAATACAAGGAAACATACTTGTATATGTATTAATACAAGGAAACATAACTACTTGTAGGTATTTTTATTTCAACATAAACGTCTTTGAAAACATTTACATACCTACACATTAAAACACATAAAACAATTATCTATAACATTACGTTAGAAGTGACCGCAGACCTCTCGCTTGCCCCCCCCTCTCTGACCCGTGGCCACACCGCCCGCGGAAGCGCTGCGAATAGCCTCGAAGCGCCTCGAAGCGAAGCCAGTTTCCTTTCGGCGCCCATGTTAACCGATTGTGTCATCCACACCGGCTGCGCCGCGCCGCGCCGCGCAGCTCCGTTTCGGCGCCGCGAGCACATGTGTCAAGCCGAGGGGTGACGGAGGCAACAGCTGGGAGCAGAACCGCTTGTCGACCAGCAGCACTACCGCAGGCGGTGTGGCCCTGGCGTTTATGCAGTGCGTTCAGTGCAGCGGCCCAGAGGGCTCGCAAAGAGGACAGCTGCGGTGATGTTTTTTTTTTTCTCCACAATCAAATATCAATTTTCACATTCGAAGGTCCATTTTTTTTTTTTTTTTTTCAAATTCGAATTTAAATTCGAATTTAGAATATTCGTTGACAGCCCTCTGGATGGCGCCATTTGCATTTTCACGTCAGCCACCGTAGTTAGCAGCCATTCTGTGACAAGAGTTTTGTTTTTTGTTTTTTTTTTTTATTCAGTGATTTTACCGGTTTTAATCAGCAGGTCCATTTGTTAAACCTCCTGAATGTCTCAGCCTTAAGCTATCAGTTTAAAAGGCTAGTAGCCCGTCTTCGGCGAATAGTGTCAGAGAAACTCTGAACTGCTTTCTTCAGTGTTCTTACAGGTTTTAATCACTGAGTCTGTTTGTTTTGGAGAGGAAGACGCCTCTGCAGATAGTTTGGCTCCCTGTTAAAACCTCCTAAACAAAGAACATTGAAAGAATTCTGATTGGGGGAGTTTCAGCTGGATGCAATGTGAGTCCTCACCACTAGATGCCACTAAATCCCCCTAAATCTTACATCAGTTTCTGTAATGGACACCTCTGTGGGCTCAGGGAAACTGTGCTGGGCTTTAATTTGAAGCTAAATTGAAAATGACAGCTGAAAAATAGGACACTTTTCAATCCATCACAACAGGTTTAGCTGTCACATCAAAACTGTGGGCAAAAAATGTGTGTGAGAGTAGCAACACTGTAGTGAGGTGGTTCAGCAAAGCACATCATGTTATAACCACATCCCGTATTAGAGCTTTCAATAACACAGAGCTTCATTTTAAGACAAAGATGGGAAATAAGTGTGCATCATGGGAGGTGATTCAGCACCAATTGTTAATTCACATTATGAACACACACAGCACCGTCGCCTCAGGAGGGATAATCTGCAATCTCATTTTGGTTTAATTCAGGCTGGTATTTCCCAGGTAACTGCATCCTGTGACGACTGGGAGCTGGAGGAGGAAGAGGAGAATCAGCTCAGCGCCGGCTCCTGGAGATATTAATGAAACAAGGCATCAGGCGGATCCTTGGTGAGAGGAGGTGTATTTACTGAGGCTGTCAGGATGGAGATGGAGTCCAAACTACTGGTGTGTTACAGCTGCTTTAATTGACACCCTTAACTTTTCTGTAGGTGTTGGATTGGTGATAAAAACTGTGACATCATGCTTGTGCTACTGCCTTTGATACCTGCTTGCAAAGTATTTCAGGGGCACTAAGTCAGATTTTACAGCCCTGGAGTGACTGGAGGAGTTTATTGGCTTTATTCATTAATACCACTGATTTATTTGCCACTAAACAGCGTCTGATTCAACACTTAAATGTCACCCTTCTGTACTTTGACTAGCTTTTAACCCTGTTTACATGCTTGTCTTTTGCAGGAAGATGGGTGATCATCTCCGCCTGTCAAGCTGATCATCAATGGTAGGAGCTGCTTCATGCTTCACTTTGCTTTCTTGTTTAAATGCAACTCTTCAAACCTGCAGGATCACGTGCTCGCTTGCTGTTTATGCTTGTAGATTAATGTTGTGGTTGTGTTGGCGTTGGTCGTGTTTGCAGAAGCTCTGCAGCTGTTGTTGGTGTTTGCGAGCTCAAAGTGTTTTTAACAGTTGTACGTGGAAGTTTGTGACTTGCTGCGTGAGGATTATCGATGGCTGTATTGAGCTGAAGGAGGTGTTTGTGAATAAGTTGTGTCAGTGTTTGGACAGATGCTTTTATTACACTTTTGTTATGTAAGCAATGCTCTTATTGAGATGCTATTCCCACCCTGCTTTCTAGAGTCTTACCTTGTGTCACAGTAAAAAAAAAGGAGGGGATTTGTTCAGGTCTGAATACTTTAGGACTGGAATGTGCCAGGAAATCTTTTTTATTAGGTCTGCAGTGGTCCTCAGAGTCCTCATGAATAAATAAATAAATGAAAGCTGACAGTACAGGTTTTAAAATGAAAAGAACAATATAAACAGGTAAATAAATAGCCTGCATGATGGCATGAAATTAAGCCCCAGTCCCAAATGTCTTCCCTAATTTTGTCTCTACCGCTCATAAAACATGGCGAGCACATGTTCATCTATGCTGCTCCTCCCGGTCACGGGTCTGAAGAAGAGTCCCGCCACCGCCTCCGGGTCCATGGACCGCAGCGTGCTCAGGACCGCGCGCAGCCTGCCGAACCGGCCCACGTTGCCGCGGCACGCCGTCCTCACGTGCTCGTAAAGCGCGCGCTCTGCCTCCGTGTGGAGCGCCTGGATGTAGTCCCGACACTCCAACTCCGTCACCTCTGCAGGAAGGATACACACAGGGACACACATGCAGCCTGGGATTACGCACAGGTGATGGAGTGATGTCTTGTACCCTAAAATTACGCACAGGAAAATTGCGCACAGGGTGATGGAGTGATGTCTGATACCCTGAAATTAGGCACAGGAAAATTACGCACAGGGTGATGGAGTGATGTCTGATACCCTGAAATTAGGCACAGGAAAATTACGCACAGGGTGATGGAGTGATGTCTGGTACCCTGAAATTACGCACGGGGTGATGGAATAAATTCAATCTGTGTCAGTGGCCCTATAAAGAAGTCTGCTGGGCCATAGGCTACAAAAATGATCTGTGGTAGTCACATGAATATAATCCACAGTGAAATTAATTAGACTGTGGCATGTAATTATGTCTCATGAATATCACAGTGAGACTAGTAGCTAATTATAGTCACACAGCAAAACTCATGTAAGTAACAGACAACAGTACTGTCTCCTACCCGGGGTGAACAGTATCGCTCCCTTCAGGAAGGCGTACTCCTTGACGCTGATCCTCAGTCCCCTACACCTGACCAGAAACATCTTGATCCCCTCGGCGTCACTGACAGGCACCCCCGGGTGTTGAATCTCGGCCGGAGCGCGCTGCTGCCGCTCCTTGCTGTGCGTTAAAATCCTATGCAACAGACTGGGCTGCTGCGTCTCCACCGTGTCGAAGTCCACGGAGTCCTGCACCATGCCCAAAACCAGCAGCGGCGCCCAGCTGTTGCGCACCAGCCGCAGCTGATCCTCCGCCGGCAAACCGCGAAAACACGGTACATTTTTCACGAACTTGAAAGTTTTCACGAGCACCTCCGAGGCCGCTTTGAAGACTAAGTGTGGAGCTCGAGTCGCCACCAGTTTCCTCTTGGAGGCGCAGGAGCAGAGCTGGTGCGCAGCGGGCGTCTCCTCGGTGCCTCTGTTGAGGATGCTGTAGAGGATGCTCCCCCGCGCTGTGTCCTCACTGGCTCTGCACTCACAACACGACATGACGCTCCTCAAAGCTGCGCGATTGATCATGGGCTGGATCATCTTTTTATAGAGTAGACTTGGGGAACCAGCCCTCCCTAAATAAACCAGAAACAGGTCCGGTCAAGGATTTTCACAATAAAAGCATAACAATGAAGCAGAAAGTAACTGTGTAGCAGCTACTCGATATCAATTTTCAAAACAGCTAGAAGTCACTTACACTATAGATAAAAGAAAATTAAAGTATAGCTGACATTTCTTTTTTTAGTAATCATATCCTAAATATCTCACACTTCAAAATATAATACCCTATACATAAAAATTGAAGTAAAAACGTGAAGTAAAATAACCTTTAAAGTTGAAGCCGTGGTTACTGTCGGCATTATGCTTGATTCCATCTCATCGTTTTGGACTGTTGTAGGAGTGAATGTTATTATTTTGGTAGTAATATTATTATGAAACAAATATGTGATTATTATTTATATGTACAATTTAATCAATTATTCATGCCGCCTTCCCTCAGGGTAAGTTTGCCTCCTTCCTGTTGTTTAATGGAGTAAGGCTGGGAGAGTAATGAGCGCAGCAGTAGACAGTGGCGCTGAAAGTCTGATGTGAACCAAGAGAGAGTTGAGTTGGGTGTGTGTCTTGACATGTGGTAAATATGAAGCTTTAATTCTGAAGGTAAAACCAGCCAATATCCAGTCGTACTCCAGCTCTCTGTAGCTGGCTCAGTGTAATCTCCAAAGAGGCTTATTGTAGGCTAATAAGTAAAGCCAGGGCCCGCCCCAAGCGGACTTGATTTGGGGCCCTTTCCTCATTGTGTGTACGCCCAAAGCGTCAATCATCTGTTTTGCATAGGCACACCATGTGCTTGTTTGTGGTGACTGCAGCAGACCTTCAGCAGCCAACAGCTTATTGTGCAGCCAGAGTTTCATAAATAAGTGGGAAAATCCCCTCGGCTCTGTCTCACAGGCTTCGTTTGAAATGCTTTGAATCAGTGTGGCGAGAGGGGAGTATGTAAAGTCCTGTTTGTCTATGCAAAGTCCTGCAGATGGGTTTCAGAGGCTGGGTGGACTCCTTTACATGTGAGATCCATTTTATGAATTCAGTACAAACATGGAGGCAACAGGCTTGTACCACAGAGTGTTTGTACGACACTGTAATCACAACTGTGCATGTATTCATGAATCCATCTTTGGATCTATCAGACAAGAAACACACAGAGAGAGGCTTAAAGGGGAACTTTGGTATTTGTCCCATGTCTTTGTGTCTAAGTGACTGATGGAGACAACAATTGTTTAAATTGGTCCAGCGCTGAGCGAGACGGCAGTTGAGCACATTACCACTCGGGGCAATAGAGCTCTGTCAATGTACGTCCAGTGAAAGTGCTTGTTTTAAAAGATCCCTACAGCAAAAAAAAAAAAAAAAAAACACTTTATCTTTATGTATATCTTATCAACTCAACTTGAGAGACTTCAGAATGAGACTTCTGCTTCAGCGAGACTTGGTTAGACACATTATTAAACATATTGGATCGAGCGAAAGTTGGAGTCAAACTTTAATTTATTGGTCAGACACTTATAATAGCAATCTGAGCCTGTCAGTGGCAAAATCAAGCACTTTTAATGGACGTACATCGATGCTGCACCATTAACCCGAAGATTAGACTGCAGCCTGTGCCATGGCTGCAGTCTAATCTTTGGGTTAGACTTCAGGTGCTTAATACCCGACCAATTTAAAAATTGTTGTTCCCATCAGTCACAAAAACGTGGGAAAAGAGGGTCCAGGTTTAAGTTTCAATGTGGTTGTCTAGAGATTTTTGTGTTTGATTGCAGCAAAACTCTTCCTGAGTTCTTGCGGGGTAGATAATTGATCAGTCAATCTGATCAGAGCTGGTTAGATCAGATCGATGAGAGGAGCAGCTGCTGCAGAGAAAGGTGAATGCAACCTCTTAGACCCAGCACAATGAACGGTTAGGTTTCGCTCTGTCTGTGCCCAGAGATTGGAGCAATGAATAGCCAAACAGTACACACCACTCAGCCAATACATTAAAACCACAGGTGGGTGAAGTGAACAACAGTGATCATGCTGTTACAGCGCTGTTGGGAAACCTTGGGTTCTGACACTCATGTGGATTCTACTTGATGTGCTCCACCCGGCAACGGCACTGGTCGAAGGCAGTGGCCCCCCAGCAGGACTTTGTACCATGCCACACCACAAAAACTGCTCAGAAATGACCCCAGGAACTGGACTGACCTGTCAAGGCATGGACACAGGACCTCTGGAGAGTGTCCTATAGTGTCTGGCACCGACGTGTTGGCTTCAGATCTTTTGAGTCCTGTGGGTTGTGAGGTGGGGTACCAGCATGTCCCACGGATGTTTGATGAGATGGAATTTGGAGGCTAGGTTGACGCCTTGAGCTCTTTGTCTCGTTCCTCGGACCATTCCTGAGCAGTTTTTGTGGTGTGGCGTGGCGTATTGTCCTGCTGGGGGGCCACTGTTGCCATGAGAGGGGGGTACCTGGTCTGCACTGGTGTTCAGGTGGCATCCACATGAATGTCAGAACCCAAGATTTCCCAACAGAACATCGCACTGTAACAAGATGATCAGTGTTGTTCACTACACTTGATGACAATCAGAAACTAAATATCAGCTTGCATTTCAAACCAATCAAACCGGAGAAACAAATTACTCGCATAGTTATTTGATTACATAAATGTTCGTCTCTTCAAACAATAAATGTGAGGCGAATGAAACATACTTTGATACCTTTATCGCAGATTTTTGCACATGAAGGTCAGTAAACTTTTCCAGTTGTAGGCTGCATCCTTAAAAACATCTAATTTAACTGCAGACACTACAGAGGACGAACTTACTCACCATTTTCAGTGATGCCCAAAACAAATGAAGCCAAACTGACCTGTGCAGGCTAATTTTCATTTCATCAGTTGCACATTTAATTTATGTATGAATCTTGGCCAGTTGAAAAATATATTATGGAGTGATTGTAGCCTTGTAGGTAAGAAAAGGAAGTTGGAAACTTGAACTCGAGTTCAGCAGAATCTTTTTGAGATCGTCATGTGGTTTTAGTCAGAAAGTCTTGCAGCTGAATCCTCTGCTTTTTGTCACAATGTGAAGGACAGTAAAGTTTCCTGACACTGAGTCTAATCACACCAAATCAGTCGTTTTTCCACACAGCCATTAGAGTTTGATTCTATTTCCTCAGCCACAGATTTTAAAGCAGCCGAGTGACACAGGCATAAAAGGAAAGTGCCCTCAGTGTGTAATTACCTGACAAGGCCAGACGTTTCTCCTTGTGCAGAAAAGAGTTTCTATAGTAACAAAGAGTAGCAGAAAACATACGTCTGAATTCAGCCCAAGTACAAATTATGACAATTTTACAAAGCTCATTCCAGGATGTAAGTGGGATGAATATTATGCAGGACTCTGAAGGACTCAGATGCTTTTTATTAAAGTTTTTGCTAATGATCCTTTACTGTATTTCTCAGGGTTGTTTATGAGGAGTTTCATTCACCACCAGGGCCTCTCACACCTTTTCAGATTGCACTTAAACAGGCTCCAATGCCGAGAAAAGCCTTGAGTCAAAACAGAGAGAGCCGTCCTTTTGTTTCAGTTTTGTCTTTATATCCCGTGTATGAGAAGAAGACCTTCTGCCGAAACACGTAGCTCTCACACGGAGAGCAAAATCTATGATTGTGTTTACCATTAGTCATATACTGTGTGACCTGCATTGTACTCTGCCACTTCAAACACACTGTATAAGAGACTGTCTTTTTCAAGTTATCAATAAGCAAAGTGTCGTGAGTCTTTTTTTTGTCGGTGTTACATGCCCTTTCACTGCTATTAACTCCAATGTTTATTTAGAAATGAAGGACATCATTTTTGGAAGAAGTTGTATCCATCTCTTTTGTTTTCTGAAATTTGAAAGTTGGGATCTAAAAATGAACACCTTCCAAGCGCCAAATGTAGGTAGATTTTGTGTGTGCCGAGATAACCTTTAAAGGCTTTCTGCCACCCTGTCGTGTGACTCTTCGTACCAGAATAGTAGGGATGCACCGCTTTATCGGCCTGCATCAGTATCATGACATTCACCAATGGCAATAGCTGATGTTTTTTTTGTTGTCACATCAATTTTGCGCAGGCTAGAAAGCAGGACTCAAGACTTATAGCATCCCGTCATCGCGGGAACAATAGAAAATGTGTTTAGGATGAACAGAGATCTTTCCCCGGGACGAAAGGAAGCAGTAAAGTCACTATTGACATGTCAGGGGATGCATCCCATGTTTCCCTGAGAGGGCGACATTGTGAACAACAAATCTGTGTTGACATCAGTAGAATGGAGGTTGTAATGAGTTACTTTATGATGCATTTAACCTGTAAGCCAAGGTAAATTCTAACATTCTCATGATGTGTTCAAATGTAATCCTCTAAAATGTAGTTTGAGGGAGAAATTTGTTGTTTAAAAAATGTTTTTCACGTGAAAGAATACGTATGATTAAATCTGTGCTCATGCTAAGGTGATGTAATGAGGGACTAAACTACTTTAGAACGAGGATTTCTTCGTTTCCCTGGCACAAAAGGGGGGATAAATAACTAAAATAAACAATAACAGCAAAAAAAAAACTTCACTATCTATATCGGCTGTTGGCTGTTGGTCAAATTGAGTTTGTTTACATGGACAGTTTAATTCCCTTTTCATTCGGAGTGAAAGTTCATTCCTATTAAAAGTGATCTTGTAAACACCTAATTCAGAATGAAAATGGCCAATGCGATTGAAAATTCATTCCGATGTAAGGGGCTGGAATATTCCGTTTCTAGTTCCAAATGAAAGAATTTCTCGCACTTGTATACACTCATTCCTCTTTAAGTTCATTACGGTCTTTCTGCGCATGCTCGTTCCCTTGCCCTGCTGGCGCGATGACGTATATAGTGCGCGCCCGACTCGTTGCACTAACCGGTTTCCATTCGCCACAGCACGATCTCCTACCTCCCTTCTTCGACCTTCTACCTCCCTTCTCTTCCTCAACAGACGAAGCATTAGCAGAACAAGGTTGTTGTCGTACTGCTGCTTCAAGAATATAAGCAAAACAAGCCAGAAAAAGGCACTAAGAATGGCGTCGTCAAGCATCTTGTTATCCGGAGCGAGGACTAGTGTTTGCTTCCGGTAAACGTAAACACGTAACATCAGCCCCACCCAGAAACCTTCCCTGCCCCAAACTTTGCACACACCCGAATACAGGCGATTAAAACTGATTAAAACTGATCTCCCGTGTAAACCCTCATTCGGAATGAATATTTCCCATGTAAACTACCTGGAAAAACTTTAATTCCAAATGATGGCGCTCACAGATATGGACACACTAGAAAACATGATTTTAGGGCATCTACACAGGGCGTTTACTGCAAAACTGACCGTCTCAGGTATTGCAAGAAGAGGGTGGTTGCGGTAGAGGTTGAGGAGTCTGATGAGGAGGTTTCAGTTGATTAAAATCATTAAGTATCGGCAGGTTTACGAAACCTTCAAATGGACTTTTATGTTTGACCCTTAAGTGGATTTAACAGCAAATACTTGAGCCGAATTCTGAGATCAAGACTTCTTGAGTTGTTTTCAGGCTTCAATTATGTAGCCGTTGATCCAACCAATGGCTTCTTGAAGTCTGTATTCAACATAATACCCTATTATCTCTTGGAATGTAGTGAAACAAATGTATATGTGACACAAAATGGCGATTCAACAAGTAAAATATGTGCTTTGACAGAGAGTTTATACATCCATCAGTCTCTTTCGGCCGATGTGAAAGTTAATTTTGGGCACAAGATAATTATGTTGTGCGTACAACTTAATTAATTTGTTCGCACAAGATAAGAAACTTCACCTCATGGGACTTTAGGTTCTCTGTACAAACCAGTCTTTATCAGACCTTTCACTCAGTCTAGTGTGAAGCCTGTGAGGCTGCAGTCTGTTATTTATCAGTTGACTCTAAGAACTCTTGTTAAGCTGTCAGTCTTTGCACAGGTATTATTACTGTAGCTCAGGCAATATCCGAGTAAAGAAAAACGCTCGCAGTATCCAGTAAATCAAAACAAGACAAGCACCCGACGCTGGTTCACGAGTTGCTGCTGACCTCTCATCATATCACAGGATTTCCTGCTTTCTCAGCTCAAAGCAGCCGATTCATAACTGCAGGAGCGAGCAGTGACTTATCTGTGCTTCAGAGCCAGAGTACACAGTCAAACAGCCATCTCTGCAAACACACCGCGCAGGGGGAAAAAAAAACAGTCCGCCGTGAAGCGAGGCCCCGAGATGAGCCAGCAAACTCCCCGGTCCATTTAGCACTGAGTTATTCCATCAGGCCTGTCTGTCTGTCTCTTGAGGTAAAACATCAGTCACCCATCAGCTCGCCGCGTCTCACGCGACTGATAGGTTCAACCTTGGACACAAGGACGGCAGGCGGACGGACAGGCAGCCTATCACTGCTGGCAGGGGAGGACCTTTTATCTGGAGACTGTCAGCTCTTCAGGAATCTAGAGAAACGGGCCCTTTTTAACTGATCGCTGTCTCTTAAGAGGGACTGTTAGTTTGGACAGAGTTGAGTCAACATTTACTCAAGCTTTCTAACTTTCAATTTTGAAATCTCTAAACTGACAGGCTCAGATTGTTGTAAGTTGATATGTAGTGTGTGAAATAGAGTATGGTGAATGTGCTAGGAAAGGTAGTATCAGCACGGTCATTACCTGGAGCTCGCATGTACGGAGCCTGGGTTTATTGAAGGTGGCAGTGCTGTTTAGGCTGAGAAAGCCTGTGAGTTTATCTTCTCTATCTCCTTTAACTTTAGCTCATATTGGAGTTATGATATGTAGCGTGTGAAATAGAGTATGGTGAATGTGCTAGGAAAGGTAGTATCGGCACGGTTGCTACCTGGAGCTCGCATGAACGGCGCCTGGGTTTTTTTTTTACTGAAGGTGACAGTGCTGTTTGGGCTGAGAAAGCCCTGTGTAAGTAAGGTAAAGGAGGTTATTGGGTTGGTGCGGGGAGCAGTGAGACCTGGCATTAGGGGAGTGTCTCTGGGACGCCAGAGATCACTGTCTAGCCTGCTGGAGGTGTCGTGGGACCAACTAGACGAAACACTGGTGAAAGGAGGTTCCCACCTGATGACCCCCAAGACGTGTTAGTTATCACTGCTCACTGGTCTGTATAGTTAAGCCTTGCCATAATAGCTTATCATAGGGCTTAGGAGGTTATTCACTGAGCGCTGATCCTTTCTCTAGAGCACACATTTCTTGTGTTTATTTGAATGAAAGTGTCCTACAAGATTATTGAATGGATCCCTACAGAGATAGACCTGAGTAAGATCTTTTACGTTTAACCAGAAACTGCCCCAAAATCCCATCATCAAACCCACCAGACTCCATTTAGATAAACTAATTTTATCATCGTTAAACACACGTCATTCAAAGTCAGCGGATACAAAATAAAACTCTCAGAAACAGTGGTTCATCTTTCCACTGTTTTGACAATTAGCAACTCTTGTTTGGGTAAAATAAACTCTTAATTCACCCAGTGAGATGTGAAAACATGCTGGTTTGGCAATGGCAATTTGGGGCTGTTCCTGGTTAAACAAAAAGAATCTTACTCTTTATCCAAACAGATTGTTTAGCCACTGCTAGAAAGAGTTAGTAGTTTAACCTCTAGTTCTGAGGCTGCAGGCCCTGTGTGATAATGTAAAACAGGCTACTGGTGTTACGTTGAGTAAGGTTAGTTCTTCTATACTGTCTTGAAACGTGCAAGGAATTCATGAAAACATGCATCTTTTGCATGATGGCATTAATGGCTGCAGGGGACTGATATTGAATTCATCATATCTGTAATAAGTATGATAGTGTTTCTTACCTGAGTTTAAAAAACACGCTTATCTAGCATTTACAGTCTGGGAGAGATGACTCATCCACTCCCATTTCATCCCCTAACTACGACATCAAAATCAGTTTTCTTCACATATTCAGCGTCACACTGGGCGAGCAACTGATATAGAAATGACCATTTTGTGGGTGACTGCAAAAAAGCTGCAATTTTTTCATAAATCGACAACATATCAGACAGGATGTAAGTGTTTCTGTGACTTCCTGTACAGACTGAAGGCTACTGGAAACTGTCCGACCACAGCTTTTTGTCACTGCTTCCTGCTCCTGCGGCCGCCTGCTCTCGTCTGCTTTCCCGGCAAGGCGCAGTTCATCTCGAACTAGCCTAACCTCAATGACGCTTCTGCTTTTGAGTCCGCACCACAGTGTGGTCTGACCAGACTCAGGCCATCATGAGCTCTTGCTATCAGTCTGTTGTGAGATATTCTTCAGTTTCTGTCTCTTACGAGTTTGTGGCACTTAGACCATTGTCTTTTGTAATCTGGGTGAACTGACCCCTTTATAAAGCAGAGAGCTGGCAGCTTGCCTTGTCGGGTCTCAGTGCTGTGGATTTGTTCCCTGGTTGCGGTGTCCTGTTGAAACTTCCCACGCTGCACAGCTCATAATGTGCAGGCTCTTACATCACTTATTGGATTGGAGCCGTCGCCTGCAGGCAGACACTCACTATGTCCTTGATGACCAAACTTCAGCGTGCTGCTTTGATATTCGTTCGCTCGGTGTGTGAACCCGGACGTTCGCCATGGCGATGCTTTAAGGGGCAACCAGTGTGTTTAGTCCTTGGGTCTTTCATTTTGAGTTGACTATCGAACAGAGGGGGAAAAGCAGGCTTAAAATGATCTGTCAGACGTTTGTAGTTGAACTGAAGAGCTCTTTAGCTGGAAGAAGTAGTTGTCTTTCCGTGCCCGGACATTTATGAGTTGTTTTGAAAGGTTGCTAAACATATAAAAACAAGAGTGACAGTGTTGAAAATCAGCCAGAACAAAAAATGTTCTATTATTTTTGATGGCGCAAAATAAATGTTAATGGTCAAGCATCTGAATCGCTGAAAAACTTAATTAACTTGTGTATGTCCGAAGCATTACTTATCAATGTCAAGGGCACCTCAGCAGCACAGGCCTTGGATTCAACCAGTAAACACTGAACGAGGCTTTGCAATCCTCTTTTAATGACACCTGTCTCTCCTTGAAAAGCGCTTCCAATCAATACGCATGGAAAGAAACTGGTTTATTTAGCTGTTCCTGTGTTACTTAACACGGGCCCGCCAGCTGTTTGAGCAGAGCTTTATTTTTGCACGAAGATTTCAGTGAGTTCTCAGAGAAAGTAGATTTATGACTCAAGCAAACAAACAATGCGATATTGTATTATTTATGAGAGGAATGTGATTTTTATATAGACCTTCATTACGCTTTCCTTGTGGGCATGACATTGAATATAGAGTAGATTTACATAGTTGCGTCTGTGGGAGCGTCTCTCATTAAAACCGGATCATTGAGGAATCCAATAGACAAATCTTCACTTGTTACAACAAGAGCAACAAGACAATATCCAGAAATGATGTTTGTTTTGCAGACTGAATTAACTCCCTGTTGGACGTCTAAATCCGCACATAAAACACTACAGAATAATCACACTCACTCACACATCAGGAAACCAGAAGGAAGACGAGGCGGCGTACTTTAAACACGTAAAAGGAAATATATTTTTTTAAAAATGAAATAACAAAAAAGAACAACATTTCATACAGAAGAGCTGCTTTTGTCATTTGCAGAGGTAATTTACACAGGACTTGAAATGAAAACACTTTACTGGAAGTGGAACAGCAGCGGTCGCACCACGCAGCTGATAGTATTGACTTTTTTTAAATTATTTTTTTGTCTACGGCCCTTCGACTGATGTGCCTACATGCTGCGGGCGGGCACGGCGGCGCTGTGCCACTTCTGGTAGAGCATGAAGAGGTTATGTCACATACTGAGCTTCTTTTAAGGGTTAATATACACTGGCTCTTGGTAATTCACTCGTATGACGTACGCACCATTGAAACATTTACACACAAAATTTAGTTATTTTCTCTCCCTCGAAACAAGAATACTCCTTTATATTTTTAAAGACAACAGTTAACAGTTCCAAAATGGTGGCTCTAGGATTGGATTTTTCCCACCTACATGAGGCCCTCCCCGTCCACAAACATTCCTATGAACACTTTATTCTAACAAGCATGGCTCTCTAATAGAAGAAGAAGAAAATGGTTGTCGTGGCGCTCTGCCTGGCAGAAACCAGGGGTGTGCATAGGTGTTACAGACGTCCTCCCCGAGGCTCAGATAAGGCAGTTTCTCCTTTCTGTTAGTTTTTTGTCTTCCAGGTCAGGGGCCATGTTTAGTGGTCGATGTGGGTGATTTTTCGTAGCTGATCACGCCCCAAGAACGATATTCCACGTCCACTGATTTCATGTATGGAGGGAGAGGGGTGAAGACAGCCCAAATATAAACGATGAGGTGACGAGATGCAGTACACGTCTTATTCATTGTCCATTTTGTGCAAACCGAGATGTAAACAAAGACCATGGGAGGTTGGGAAGAGAAGCATGGTACAATAGGCTACAGCAACACACAGAGACAGCGTAGAGGGATGCAGTGTGCTCCTTCAACAGACTGACAGGCACAGAGGGCCAGAGAAATAAATAAAGGGCAGGGGAGGGCGAGGAAGAAAGAAACTGCCAAGTTTCCTGTGCTTTCTGCTTCACTCAAACTTGCATTTGGAGCTGAGGGAGTTACTTGTTGCCACTATAGCAGCTTCTAATGTGCTTTTAAAGTTCGGCGTGTTCGTCACAGAGGCCGAGGAAATTAGGGGGACGTCAGGGAGGAGGACACAGAGTACCACAAGAGGTGCCTTAAAAGGTCAACACACACACAGGCACCCACATAAGACTGCTTTATGGTCATGCTCACTATTGCCTTTCCAATATTACCACCCATCCATCAATTACAAAAGAAAAGTACAAAATATCTACCACACTGCCCCTCCACTCCCCACCCTTCAACTAGGACAGAACCATATTCACTTAGTGTTTTATCATTTATATATATATATGTATATATGTACACAACAATATGCCTTTGAGGCTGTTGAGAAAAAGGGGGCGGGGCAGGATGAAGTCTCTGTAGTGATGCGTCAGAGTCATTAGTGTTTCCCTCTTTTTCAACAACAGTTTATCTACAGAGATGCGTGATTCTGATGAGAGAGACGTGATTCGAGGGGCTTTGACCCAAGTTTAGCATCTGTGTTGGATCAGAGATGGATCGTTCAGGGTGATGAGCTCATTCATGTTGAGTGTATGTCAGTAGACCCAGGAGACGGGGACCCACTGAGAGGTGGTGGACACCAGGTCTACGGCCTCCTCCAGCAGTCGGATGGTGTCATCAATCTCATTGTTAATGATGGTCTGGTCAAAGTAGTGAGCGTAGGTCCCCTGCAGCATCTCTGATTCCTTCTGGAGCCGCTGCAGAGAGTCGTCCTGAGGGGGGGATTGAGAGAAAAAAAAGAGAGACGGGGTTTAATGGCTGTTTGTCACATGTGATGTGCTCCAGGCTGCATTTGTGGTCTGGTTCTGTATGTGCAGACTTTAATTCACACGTTTAGAATAACAGAGTCGCATTTGTTGTGTAACGGCTGTTACTGACTTAGATCATTTGCAACGTTTTATACTACAAGAGATTTATGTATGTTATAATAAATACCATGAAGAAAATATCATTACAAATAGTAATAGTGAGTGAAGCAATAGTATAGTATAATATAGTACATCATAAAAATTAAAAAGGAAAAAAGTCTTAATATACTGTCATAAAAAAAAAACAGAAAATGCCATTAAAAAAGTCATAGTACAGTATCATACAAAAACCTTTTTTTAAAAAGTGTAGTAAAAACTCCTCTAAAAATGTAAGAAAAAATGTATATATGTCATTTAAAAATGCTAAAAAAAAAAAAGTCTCAAAAACTCCATTAAAAATGTAAGAAAATCTTTTGTATAGTACGTCATTTAAAAATGCTATTATATACCATATTTTTTTTTTAAAAAAAAAAAAGTGTAGTGTGTTTTAAAAGCTCCATTAAAAATATGAGAAAGAAATTTGTCATTTAAAAATGCAATTATATGCCTTAAAATTCACTTGAAAAAGTGTCTTAAAAACTCCATTAGAAATGAAAAGTTATATAAATTGTAATTTAAAAATGCTATTATATGCCTTAACTTTTTTTAAAAATGTAGTGTCTTAAAAACTCCAATAAAAATGTAAGAAAAAAAAAAATATGTTATTTAAAATGCTGTTATTATATGCCTCAAAAAAGTGCAGTGTCTTAAAAACTCCATTAAAAATGTAAGAAAAAAAGTCATAGTATAGTATTTAATAAAAATGCCATTAAAGAAGTTTATATATATAAATTATGTAGTATGTCATTAAAAAAAAAATCAGATAATGCCATTAAATAATTCATAGTACAGTTAAATTTTTGAAATAGTAACACCAGTAATATAATCTCATTCTAATAGTAAGTGACACTGTTTTGTTAAGAAAGCATAACTTGTGGTAACAAACTTATCTCCTTTGATGCTACATAGACCACCAATGCAGGCCTGAAATTAAGGACAATAACTGCAGTCTGGTTTGTGATATTGATCTGATAACAGGTAATAATGAAATAAATAATTCCCCGAATCACCCAGGACACAGGAGGAGAGTAAAAATAAAACAGAGGGTAGGGTTGGGCCAGAGGAGACAATGATGCATGAAGTCAGAAATGAAGATGCACCACTGAGAAAACACACAATTAGGAGGATTATTAGAGGGATTGGAGGAATAAGGGAGAACACAACTAGACAACTATTGGAGCTACACCAACACACAGGCCACACATGCCTTCTACACTTTCCACACCATGTGACCAGTACTTACAGGCAGCTTCCTGCACCACTTTGGCATCTTGCACATGAAAACAGGCATGCCAAAGAAAATACAGACATGCTTAAAGCATACAAGACACATGCAGAAAACGCAGAGCAAAGCAAAACGTGGTGACAGAAATGAAGGTTTACATACAGTGAGACATTGCATGTTGATTAACAGGTTTGGAAAGTGTCCAAATTCAGACTCAAGTGACTGCAGTTAGACTGAGAGTTAGTACGTGCAAATAAACTTTAGCAGGAGGAAGCAAAGTATTTGTGACAGTACCTCAGTCATGCCTGGGGTGACAGTGGGAGCTGCGATGAAGACAACATAGGGAGCAAACTCAGCTGTCCTGAGGATCTTTAGTGCCTGGTGACAGAGAAAGAGAGAGACTTCTTGTAGTTCTTTATCCAAACTGACCAGTAACTATCACCAGATGTTTAAGATGTTGGTAACTCCAGGACTGGTTTGTTACCTGTGGTTCAACATCCAGGATGGAGATCATGCCCTGTGCATGGATCTGCCTGATGGTCTCCAGCCTGGTTCCATACATGGCGTCCTCGTGGCTGCCGTACTCCAGGTAGTCGTTGTTACTGATGTCCTGCATCATCTGGTCGTGAGACACAAAGTAGTAGTTCTTCCCGTTCTCCTCATCCTTCTTAGGAGGCCGAGTCGTGTCTGAGGAGAGATGGAAACCACAGTACATCAAATTTGGCACAATTTAATGAGTGTTTTGACTCGTCAACTCGTGGAAATTAGTCGCCAGGAACATCCCTAGTTGTTGTGTTAATTTGTGTAGTTGTCATGTCAGTGTGTGGCTGCTTACGAGGGATGGGGTAGGCGAAGCGGTCAGGATGTTTGGTGATGAGTGTGTTCTTGATGTGCCTCCTTCCAACTCCATGTGCACCTGAATGAAAAGAGACGGCAGGGACGACTGAATTAACAGACACTCTTAACTACGACTCAGTAGCTTTAGATGCATGTAGTCTGTCGTCATGTGGGAACAGGTGGTCGTATAAATGGGGGGAGATCGTGACCCCTATGACTGTTCTGTTGTGGTCTTCGGTGTCTTGATGTTCTCTAGCCCTTCCAGTTGATGCTATGTCAGGTGTTGCTCTGGTGTTCATTCAGTGATGTCATGGATGTTCCCTCAGTTGCTTGTTAAAAAAGTGTAAATTAAACTGTGATAGTAAAAGTCCAGTGGTTGGATGAGCAGAGGTTGGTTCTATCCTGCCAGCTGGGATCCTTTGGTAGCCACCATTTAATGACCATAACAGCTTCCTTCGTGGAGATACTGGTAAATGATGCACTTTGTGGTGAAGTGAACAACACTGATGATCTTGTTACAGTACAGTGTTCCCTTGGGTAATCTTGGGTTCTGACATTCATGTGGATGCTACTTGATGTGTTCCACCCACCCAAACACCATTGCAGACCAAGTAAACCCCCTCATGGCAACGGCCCCCCACCAAGACAATGCACCATGCCACATCACAAAAACTGCTCAGGAATGACCCGAGGAACAGGACAAAGAGCTCAAGGCGTAAACCTGACCTCCAAATACCCCAGATCCCAACTTGATCAAACATTTGAGGGACATGCTGGTACCTCTGGAGGGTGTCGTGTAGTGTCTGACACCAGGGCGTTACCATCAGATCTTTTGAGTCCTGTGGGTTGTCAGGTGGGGTACCAGCACGACCCACTGATGCTTGATTAGATGGGGATCTGGGGAATTTGGAGGCCAGGTCGACGCCTTGAGCTCTTTGTCACGTTCCTCGGACCACCCCTGAGCAGTTTTTGTGGTGTGGCATGGTGCATTTTCCTGCTGGGGGGCGCCTGGTCTACACTGGTGTTTAGGTGGGTGGAGCGTGTCAGGTGGCATCCACATGAATATCAGAACCAAAGGTTTCCCAACAGAACATTGCACTGTAACAAGATTGTCAGTGTTGTTCACATCAGTCATCATCACACCTGTCAGTGGTTTTAATGTTTTGGCTGGTCAGTGTATAAAAAGGACAGCAGTTTCTGTGAAGGGAGCACGTTTTGTCTTTGATCTCCTGGACAATATCCCTATCATTTTTAATGTCCCATGCATCCCACCAAGGGCCCCTGATGGTTGAATAATCTTTGAATCTCTCTCAGATCTTTGTTTCACCAGTGAGATATTCGATTTTGGCAGCTTGGCTTACTCCAAATCCTGGCTACATCCTCCATGTAAAATATTCACTTTGTTCTGGTTTTTAATCTGCAGCAAGCTCAGTAGCTGTTTCAGTTCATCCACCATGACTCGATACCCTTAAATACTTCAGCCTTGGTTAGCTCTCACTGAGATGCTTTCATGACCCATTGGTTCTTACAAATAGTGTCTATCATCTGTAACTGTCCCAGTTTCTTGTGTACAGGTAAACCCTTTGTATCAGCTTCTTCATGTTAAGCCTCCTGGCTTACAGAAATCTTCATTATGGCTTCCTCAAAATGCTATTTGTTACAGTGTAGTTGTGCTACAAAGGTATTGCTCATAGCCATAACTCATTCAATTCACATTTGGGCATTTGAGTACTGTATGAAAATAGACTTGAAAATTCTGAAGTTGTTCTTTAATGTCACTGTGTACAGATGAGGTGTTGGAGAGTTTGTGGGGCTTCAAGGCTGAGACCAGCAGCAACCCTATGAAAATCCAGAGCGTCAGAAATCATCTGGAAGAAGTTGAATCAAACAGCACCATAAAACCGAGGTACACCTCAGACCTATTGACAATATCCTTAGTGGTTTGGTGAGGAAATATAGTGGGAAGACTTTAAAGTGCTCACTTGAACTACTTTGTCATATAATATTTGTCCTTATAGTTTACTATACTGTGACTTATTTTTATGGCATATTATTGTGTAACTGTAACATGGCATGCTATACTTTGAGTTCTTTGAGTTAGTTATTTATTTATCGCATACTACCCTGTGTTTTTAAAAGACTTTCTGGGGGCTTTTAACATCTGTATTATCATCTTCTTATAGAGCAGCTGAGGATCGCCCCATCATTTTTTTATGGCATATATAGTATGTACATGCTGTACCATCAACTTTTAATATGACTACACTGCTAAAAAAATTTCATAGCAGTGTCAAAAAAGATTTTAGTATAGAATATTGAAAATAAATTTTGGGGAAAAAAAACTCAACATGTAAAGAAATGTAAAAAAGTCATATTACGGTATTTAAAAAAAAAAACAACAACCAACAGCTCAAAGTCAGTGTCAAGAATAAGGGGGGAAGAAAGTCGCATGTAGCATGTCTAAGAAAAGTCAAAGTATAGTATGCTGAAAAGAAGCACAGTATAGTATATTTTTAAAAAGTCATATTATAATGTTAAGAAAAAATTTAAGAGTAAGCGTAAAGCATGTCAGAAAAAGTCAAAGTGTAGTGTGTTGAAAAAGGTGAATTTTTTTTTTTTAAAATCTATAGTTAGCCATGTGTCTAAAGACACGCGCACACGCACCCTGTTGAATGTAGCAGCAGGGATAGCACAGTGGTGCAGGTCGCCGCCTTTCATGCGGGAGACCGGGGTTCGAATCCGACGCTGCTTCCTCACCCAAAACAATGTGCTACGGCAAGGAGGAGTCAGGACGCCGGGAAATGTGGGGATGTCAGCATCATCCCCCACCTCGACAAATTAGCTTTAAAAGTACAGATTAACTAAGAGTAACGTGCAACACTAGTAAAAATATAGTCTAATACACAGTGGCTAAAAGCGTGAACAAAACAGTTACAGCGTGTCTCCCCAGCTGGGCCATTGCAGAGTGGGGAGGAGGCTTGCGGGGGTGGGGTAGGGAGAGATGAGGTGAGTGGGTACCTACGAAAACTTTTTAGCAACACGTTGCTAGTTAGATGCTAGCTTAGAAAAAAAAATGTTACTAGCTTAGGTACGTAGCTAAAAAAAAAAAAAAAACTATGTAGCTAGCTACACAGATTGTTGTCATTGCTTAGCTACGCTTAGCTAGCTTAGCTTCCTAATCTTGCTAATTAGTAACAATATGTAGCTATTGTCTACGTAGCTGCAACATATTGCTTACGTAGCTTAAAAAAAGTTTCAAAGTAGCTAAATAAATTGCTATGTAGCTTACTACGTTACGACCTTGAACCGTTGTAGCAGTTCATATATTAGCTACTAGCTTAGCAGTTAGTTGGTAGGAGCTAGCACTAAGCAAAAAAAAAAGTTTTCGTAGGTACCCACTCACCTCATCTCTCCCTACCCCACCCCCGCAAGCCTCCTCCCCACTCTGCAATGGCCCAGCTGGGGAGACACGCTGTAACTGTTTTGTTCACGCTTTTAGCCACTGTGTATTAGACTATATTTTTACTAGTGTTGCACGTTACTCTTAGTTAATCTGTACTTTTAAAGCTAATTTGTCGAGGTGGGGGATGATGCTGACATCCCCACATTTCCCGGCGTCCTGACTCCTCCTTGCCGTAGCACATTGTTTTGGGTGAGGAAGCAGCGTCGGATTCGAACCCCGGTCTCCCGCATGAAAGGCGGCGACCTGCACCACTGTGCTATCCCTGCTGCTACATTCAACAGGGTGCGTGTGCGCGTGTCTTTAGACACATGGCTAACTATAGATTTTTAAAAAAATCACCTTACATCACCTTTTTCAACACAATAATAGGACTTTTTAAAAATATACTATACTGTGGTTCTTTTCAGCATACTATGACTTTTTTATGACATACTAAACTCTGACTTTTGAGGGTTTTTTGACATGCTGTAATGTGACGTGTGTCATAAATAAAGGTCATAGTATATTGTGTAAACTGTTCACTTACCAAGCAACACCAGTGTTTTCCTTTTGAATGATGGCACTTTGACCACTTCCTCATACGTCACCAGATCTAATTGGTCAAACACTGAAGAACAGAGAAACATAAGGTTAACATAGCATCAGCTATAAAAGGCAAACATGGTAGATCATGTTGTATTAAAAAATAATCTGTGACTCTGTACATGAATTAAGAAGAAGTAAATATACACTCAGTCAGTAGTTTATGAATGAAGTCTAATACAACAGTCCTGCAATAGATCAGAATAGACAGATGTTTTTCCACTTGGACAAAACATTAAATATCTCTGGCAATAATACAATTAAACAGCACCACAAGCTAACACTAAAACAAAGGTGTGATTTATTGCAGTGCTGTATTAGTCTATGGATGTACCTAATTAACTGCCAACTGAGTGTACATATTCCACAACAGTGTGAATGCAAATATCCCAAAAAATATATGCAAACCTAACAGCGAATCATAGAGGACACAAGCAATGCTAATGAGATTAACTGTAGTGTTTTGTCCCTGTGGCTTAAATCAAGCTTGGAATCAGATGGGCTTTTAATATTTAAAACTGAGTTATGGAAATGATGCCATAATGTACACCAAGTGCTCCTTCAAACAAGCACCAGGCAGACCTAATGAAGGTCAGATACCTTGAGAAGGTATTAAAGCTTTCTTATTTGCACTAACCTTGGTCTGATATAAACCCAGCTGAACATTTCTAAGCTGACTAGCATCCAGTCAATCTGAATTACACTGCTAATAACAAACCCAGCAATGCAACCGTCATTCAGAAGTCAAGGAGACATTAGGTAAAGGACGAAAAAGCAGAAAGAGAAGGAAGAAAAACACAGAAGCTGGACGTCAGCTGTCTGGAGTTACTTACATGCAGCCATGTCATTGGGAAAGAGACAGCATGAAATATGGACAAAGGGTGGGAGCGGAAGGGTTAATAAAAAGACAACTGAACAAAAAACACTGTAACAAAACTTGTAGACATCAAAAGCTGTTAATCACAGCACTGTTAGTTACTGAAAAACGAGGCAAAATCAAGACAGAAGTAGGAGGTCTGTCAGAGGGAAAGTGCAACAGGCGTGCATCAGTTACACAAACTGAACAGAGGTGCAACAACGTCATTATTTACCCCCACATGCCCACTTTAATCATCATATTGTTAAATGGTGTCTAAATGCCCTTACAGAATCACTTGTAAGTGAGATTATGCTTCACATGTGGTTACGGGCCCCTAACGGGCCCCTACAAGCTGTAGCTTAGCTCTGTTGCACCATTTGTACGCTACAATGTGTGTCAGCTTACCTGCGTTGTGCTTGGCCAGGTACTTGTCTTTGTATTGTTTCTTCTTCTTGCCAAACCAGGTACAACTGGCCTGCTGCTCCTGTTTGGTCTTCTCCATCGCTATACACGCCACGCGCCTGGCAAGACATGCACTTTAGATTAAAATGCCCTGTGTGATTCAGTACATTAGTACAGCTGCTAAAGATCTGAAAGGACAAACAGGAAGTAAACAACTTGGTTGAGCTTTGTAGTGAAGCTATTACTGAGCTCCTGTGGTGTACTGGTAACACATCTGTCACATCTGATAGAAGTGCCAGGTTCAAATCCTGGCAGGAGTGTCTGGCTTTACAACGATTTCTCAGCCAAAGTTATGACGTGTTGTAAAGAGCAGTCAGTTGTATCCACAGCCAAAGCTTCTGAGCCACAAACTTGTATTTTGCTCTCTGTGCTCTTTATCATTTCAATATCCTAAAAACTAAACTACAATTAATTCCTCACCTATGATTTTCTCTCACACCGTACTACACTAACTCATACTTAGTGTTAAACTTGTAATATTACAAGAGAAAAAATTGTCGTGTTATGTGTCTAAACTTATAATTTAAATTAAAAAGAAGTCAAAGATTAAGACCAAACTCAGGTTACATTGTATAAAAAGCCATAAATTCTCTGGAGAGCTGTAGATGTGGTGGATGAATGGTCAGTGCATAGGACTTTCACACCTTAGGCCGGTTGTTTAACAAGTCAAAGTATTGTATGTCAAAAAAAAAAAAAACCTGATAAAAAAGTCATAGTATAGTATAAAAGTGATATAAAAAATATATCTAAATGCTCAAGTGTATCAATATTTTCTTACAGCCCAAGAATACATCAAGAAATACAGCTGAAAAGTTCTGGTGTTTGTCGTGTGTCTGACTCACCACTCCTGTAGCTCAGGCGAGGGGATGAGGCCTGCTGTGCCGTTCTTGGTGTTCTCCAGCTTTCCCTGCCACCAGTTGTGGTCGTCCTTGGAGATGATCTGAATGATGTCGCCCACCCGGAAGCGAATGCCCGCCTCCTTGCACGGGATGAGGTCGTCTTTCGCGGGGTCATACTCAAACTGAGCCCGAACATATATCTATAAGGGCAGAGCAGTGAGAAAGAAAACGATGCTGAGCGCTGACACAGTGGCGAGCAGCAGTGTTGTGATCACAGGAGGATATATGGGAAAGAATATGATTGGCCAAGCTGCCACATATAAGGAGACTGGCTGCAAGATTATTAAGTAGTTAGAAATGCTGCGCCGACGCTTGTTGTTAAAAGATAAAGACAGCAGAGCATGTGAGCCGAAGCAGGAGGGGGCACAGACATTCAGATAAATGAAAAGCAAGACGCACGAGTCCTTTGTCTCGACAGCTTATGCACAAACATCCACATCTGTGTGTTGCCTTTTACGTCCACTGACGAACCAGGTATGCAGACTAAGCCTTGATAGCTAGCATGGGATCTAGACACCACTATGATGGGAAACCGCAACTTTGCGATGGGGGTGGGAGGAGTTGGGATCTACTTCTACGAAGGGTCCACTTAGAGACGTCTTACCTTGATGGACAATTTGTCCTTGATAGCAGGTCTGGAGATCTATAGGGTTGAGAGCATCACATACACACTTACACATATATCATGCAGTAGAAAACGTCGGGGGGACATGAACAAAGGAGGTGTGATGAGGGACCCACAACTGGATGCAGAATTTTATATTTGCATTATTTATGTATATATATGTGTGTGTGTGTGACCTTAGATTGTGATACACACACTATGAAACAGACAAAAATGGCCGAAATCAAATGAGAACAGAAGATGACCAAGACATCAGGGTTCCTATCATTTTCCTTTTCAACTTTTGTTATACTTATTTCAGTGTAGTGAGGAAATGATAGACCACACTGTCATATCTTCCCGACCAGGAAATGATCAACTTTTTTTATACAGCTGTGTAGGAATCCTTTCCAATGTTTACGAGGCCGAAGCCGTGGAGAGATCAGGCCTGACATTGGGGAACAAAACTTTATGCAAATAAAATAGATGTGATGGGACTGACTAAATGCCGACGTGCAGATTTGGACTTGTGGGGATGAGTGTTAGTTTGTCAGATCAGTGGCAGATTGTAAAGCAAAGAGTGGAGCACACAGTTGAATAAAAAGGAGTGCAAGCATGGTGTAGAGAATGAGGAACCCTCACCTGACGGCCTTTGGGCTGGATCGTTGCTGGCAGGTCCTGGTTGGGTCGACACGTTTTGTATTAGTATTTTATTTGATTGCAACGTAACAAAAACATCAAATTGATTTTGATGGTAAGTAATTAGCTGGAAACGACAGATTCTGGTCCAGATTTAATTTTAAGACGATGATTTGGTAGTATGAACTGTACCCCATGAAAGACTAACTTTTATCAGTGTGCTGTCATTGTGTTAAAACTTCATCACAATAACAAATAGACACCTTAAACTAGAATTACCGATGTGAGGTAGGTCGCAGTACCTTTGACCACCAAATTTAGTCAGTTCATTCTTGAGTCCAAGTGAACATTTGTGCCAAACTTGAAGAAACTCCCTCAGGCCTCCTTAAGAGACTGCATTCATGAGAATGAGACAAATGCATGGTCACAGTGACCTTGACCTTTGACTACAAAATTCAGTTAATCTGAAGAAATTCCCTCAAGGTGTTCTTTAGGGCTGCCACGATTAGTCGACTAATCGACTATTAAAATAATCGGTGACTATTTTAGTAGTCGACTAATCGGTTTGAGTCATTTTTCATGGAAAAGTACAATAAAAGTACCTCAAAATACTCTTACTGCAGCTTCTTACGTTCAGATATTAGCAGCTTTACACACTCTGCCGTGACAGTACACTAAAACCCTTTGCCGTGAGTATGAAACAAGACATTAGATGACGTAATTTGGGGGTTTGGGAGAGACAGACCGACATTTTTCAACATTTTAACACATTTTCTTGGGATATTCATGAGAATGAGATGGATTGAAGGTCACAATGACTTTTGACCACCAAAATCTATTCACCTTATCATGAAGTCGAAGAGGACATTTGTGCCAAATTTGAAAAGTCATTCTCAAGATATTGCGGTCACAAAAATTGGAGGGAAAACCCAACCGCATAATAAAATGGTCTCTCTGGCTTTTCCCCTCCATTTCACTGGCCTGCTGCTATTTCAGTGAAAGACTGTGTGTGTGTGTGTGTGTGTGTGTGTCAGAAACACACCAGGATGGAGCTAGTGACACTGGCATGACCGTTTGCAGGCGACTGTCGGGACACATCAGGTGACTCTTTCTGCAATAGGAAATACAAAATGAGTCATTTCATCCCCCCTAAAATGTTTACAAGTGTGTATTCCTGAGTCCCTACCTCACAGGACATGGACTGGGACCGGTAACTGGGTACAATCTTGAAGGTGATGCTACCCCTCATCTCCCTCTGTGTGGGGAAGGGAGAAATAAATGCATGTTACATGAGAGAGCGGAAAATGAGGGTAAGAAAGTCCGATGTGTGCGACTTACCAGCATCTTTTGGAGCTGCTCTACTGTCTGATTGGCGACGCTGATGCCATTAATCTCTCGGATCTCATCTCCTACATGCAGAGTCCCTGAAGCGGAGAAATAATGAATTAATAAAGGCTACAAATGAGGCTCCTGGGCGTTGAAACATCAGCGCCTCACAAAGCAGAGGCCAGGAAAAAGCCTCAGGGGTTACTGAGACGACTTCAGGGGAGAGGAAGAGTTACATTTCACTGTTTTTTCTATTACTGCTCAATAATCTCTGTGATTAATATTATTTTGAGATTTAATCTAATCAGATTGACAAAATGGCTGATTAATGTGCCTATAAATATTCACGTCTGATAAGGATGCATACCTTGCCGATGAATCATTCCACCGTGCATGATTCGGGCCACAATACAGTGATTAAGTTCATTCATTTTCAGAGTGATGCCCTGGAAGAGACAGACAGAGGTCAGGTGTTGTCAAGTCAAACCAACTGGCTCGGGCGACGAGACAGAAAAATCCATTAGTGAAAGGCGAGTTTGTGTTTAGGTAGTCCCTGTGTAACAGAAGAGTAACTGAGATTTGTAAGGTAGTTTCACATGTGAGTTTGTGTTACTTTCATCTAACAGCAATGCAGAAGGACTTTGTGCTGCTGCGTCACAACAAATCACTGGAATACCTTTGTTGTGAAGTGGTTAAGAAGAGTGTTTAGTCACCAAGGTTGGCGACCAACTGATGACTCACTGTTCTGTAAAAACGGCTTCACATCGAGAATTTTCAGCATCATTTGTATCACTTATAAAAACACTTAAGAAGCATGTTTCAAGAAGTGAACTGGTTTGATGAAAAGCCAGAAAGTGAGATTGTAAATTCATTCATTTAGCGCAATCTGCAATAGAGCTGTAACGATCCATCGATTTTGGACGACATACTATACTATGACTTTTTTGTCATGATTTTGGACGACATGCTATACTATGACTTTTTTATCATGATTTTGGACGACATACTATACTATGACTTTTTTATCATGATTTTGGACGACATGCTATACTATGACTTTTTTATCATGATTTTGGATGACATGCTATACTATGACGTTTTTACATTATTTATGTGTTGTTTATGTGTTTCATGGCCAAAAGTAAAAAAGGAAGAGCTTGCAGCGTCTTGTGTAACAGACTGCGTTAAATGGGCATTTAAATATCGATCACAGACCCCTGAATTGTATCGAAGCGAAATCATATCATGGCAGACTTTGTAATATCGGAAAATGTCGTATTGTTGTCTTACGAATCGATATAATATTTTTTCGTGATGAAACTGGTGCTTTAGACCCCTAATCTGCAACATGTGCCTCTCTCGTTCCTGTCTTCTCACCATGGGCTCATCAGTGTTCTTCTGAAACTGGACCAGGCGGACCCTGGTGACATTCTCCAAGTCCATGTCTCCGTTGGTGCTGTCTGGGGAGTCTCCGTTCAGGTAAGGTGAGGTGGGCGGGGGGGTCACCCTCAGCGCCTCATCGCTGTAGACCTCATGGGCCACCACATCGTGGGTCTGCAGCAGAGCCTGGAGTGAAACAGACAGTCAAGACTGTTACGTCACATGGAAGCAACTGCAGTGTCACTGTTTTTCTAGTGTAACCCAGTGGGAATGAAGCCCATGCTGCACACAGTATCAATGTTAGTATGTGAGTGGACAGCTCAAATGTTGGACAGAGTGTGGCTTACACTAATCCCCTCTGGGCACTAATGATGTTACTGACACAGTGTGTTTTTACAAACACATCTACTCGCTGCGTTTTCCAAATGATCACATCTGCTCATCAGAGCGACAGTATGCTCACTGATGATGCATGACAGACACAGGGAGCTCAAACAGGTGGCACTCGAGGCTTTTAACTTATCGTGAGCATTAGTGCGGCTGAGAGGAGCAACGGTTTAAAGACAAAGGCGTCGGCAGTGGATTCTGACAAGTGTTTGACATTGAAGACCAACAAAATGACTGCAGACTAAGTTGATAATTACCAGGAACAAAGCCTGTCCTTGGATCACTGCTGCATAAATGAAGCCATGCACTACTCAGGGTAAAGTTTAAAGTGAAAGAATTAGTAAGTGAGGCATGCTTCTTCCCATGTGCTGCCACGCCAAAGCCCTTCACACCCATTCTGCTATCAGCACTGTTAAATGACTGTGGCAGCATGAAAAACCCAGCCGGTCAGGTCAGAGAGCAGGACAGGCTAATTGGATTGAAGCAAACCTGAGGCGTGACTGTGACAGCTCCAGTAAGTGTCACAGACTGAATAAGCAGAGGGAAACACCTCAGCTTGCTGTGCTAACTGAGCTAAATGAACGGCAGCATCATCCTACAGTTAGCCGCCGTGCAGGTTTGTAAGTGACAATAAATCCAATGGAAACAATACAACTTACATGCAGTAAACGTCTAGTCGTGCACTCAGCGAAATAAATTCCCTGTTGCTGTTCTATCCAATTACTGAGATGAAAACTGCAGCTACAGAACAAGCTACACTGTGTTTTACCTTTGCATGAAATCCACTACTGACTTCCTCAGATTTCACTCTCTATGTCTGTCAGTTAAATCCTCCATCTTGTTCTTCTGTTCATCTCAGGTCTGTTTAAAGCCACTACACTTATCTGACAAATATGCTGCCATTGACGGTCACCGCGCAAGTATATCCACGCTGAAGCCCTTCAGCTCTCCCTGCCGCTCTAATGCTTCTGCCTCCCTTCTTTTCCCTCTCCATGTGTCTATCTCTCGCCAAGCTCAGGTGCTAAGCAGCTTTGTGGCCGAGGGAGTTATGTGGATTGTCAAAGAAGCCTTCTTCTGACACAGTGGCTTGTAATCTCACACACCAATAAGCATGCTCTACATGCACAGGCCCCAAAAAGTCTCATCCTGTCAAAACAATACGAGTGTGCTGTGTTGCTGTGTGAGTGTCTGTAGTATCCCACCATGAAGTGTGGCTGTGTGAGGATCCTCCTGAGCTCCTTGGCCTCCATGTTCTCTGGGTAACAGGAGATGGTTTCCAGTACCTGGTGGAGAAAAGAAAGACGAGTAGAAAGATGTTAAGATTGCTCATAATAAATGCTCTTTATAAGAATTAACACCTCAAAGCGCAGTATCTGATGGTGTTGTTTAAATTATTAAACGTTTAACGCTGTAGTTGGTAACTTTTATAAAAATGACTTGCACATATTTGTTGAACCTGTCGCTATATCCACACAGCAGCATATAAGACGAATAACCTCTGAAGAAATTCACGTTCCTTTGCTTCCTTGTAGTGCTTCTAATGACACACGTGAACAAAAACAACCAGTCAGAGCCGAGGAGTCTCAGTCAAACTGTCAAACTCAGCACCACTGATCAAAAATGAATCAAGATTCTGTTGCTGCATGGGTAGCCTATGACACAGCATTTCCTCCCGGGAGACTGGATCAGAGATTTAATCACTGGACTTTTAGGGGGACTACCTCAAACTCTAACATTATGGGAGAGAATAACCTGCGGAGTTTTCAGTCACTGTCAGACATATATGATCTGGAAAAATCAGACTTTTTCAGACTCTATTTTGATCGTGAAATTCAACCTCACAGCTCAACCACAAATTCAATGTAGATGACTGGACTAATACGAAATGAAAAAGTTCACTTCCTGTCTGAAGTAACGAAAAGCAAAGTTTGAAAAAAAAGGGGGGAAAACTGACTTTATATGTGACTGTAGAAGCATTAACCTGACTTGGCTCCCATTAATTGTATATCTAACCCATTGTCCGATTCTTTTGGTGGCTTCCTCAGCCCGTTGACATGAAGTGGAATGCACTCTCGGACATAAATAATACTCTCACAGTTTAATACATCAGAACAAAACCCATCATCACCTCTCCTTTTATCAAAGACATTGGGACTCCCTCCTCTTATTTACAAGAAGATGTCTGGCAGCCATGTGTGATTTCTTTGTTCGTTTGATTTTTATTCTCGTTATTTTAAAAGTATGTTCAAAAATCAATAAAAATAAAGTTAAAAAAGAAAAGTCGAGCCCAATGGCTAGAGTAAACTCTCATTTTACAGTCGGTGCAGTAACAGAATCTTCATTCAGATTTGATCAGCGCTGCCTAGTTTGACAGTTTGACAACAGTTCATGAGCAGAGGTAGAAGCCCCTTTTACACTGCCAGATTTTCGGCGAATGTTGGGCCGTTTTGCCGGCATGCTGCGAGCGTTTAGACACACAGAGCCGGACTGGCGAGTTGATCCGAGGTGCCCAATTTTCCGCCGTCTAGGGGTAGATATATCGGCGGAACCTTTTTGGTTTAAAAAGAACGAGGCGCCCTTCCGCCACAGGAGGGGCTGTTGAAGACACGTTTTGTTACTTGCTCACGCCCCCCATTGCCCTGAAAAAGGCACATTCTGTATAAACAAAAGTAGGTAGGCGGCATTTTGCCGCACTCCCCGATTTTGTTTTTATACTGCCAATGCTAAAAGAAGACTTATTGGGCTTTCCTGCAAATTTGCACAATTCCTATTTAAAAAGGGCTGCAGACTTCTCAGCTCTGATTGGTTGTTTTGCTTAAGCCAAGGTGGATTCTTGTAAATGCAATTAGAAGAACAATAAGAAGAAGAAGTAGCACGATTTGTTCCACAGATAATCTGTCTCTTTTTTAATAAAAGTTACCAACTGTAGCTTTGAAAACCACATGAAGAAGATGCCAGTCTGCAATCTGAAAGTGTCCCTTGTTTAGTGAACATGAGCAGAGAGTTCGTCACCTCTTTGGCTCTCTGCACTCCATCACTCGGAGGGTTTCTGATCTGAGGGGACGACCTGGTGTTGATTTTGTCATAAAGCTGAAATGACAAACATGTAAGAACTTGACAAGTGTACCTCATTAAATATGAAAGACCCAACACTACCACATGTGCAAGACATGATGGACAAATACTGCAAGTAGGTTAATCTTGTAGTGACACCTGCTGGGCACTTTTGGTACTACAGAGACAGACAGTGTGGTGTACTCACATCTAACAGGGTGTGGAGGTGCTGATCCTGGAAGACACTGTGGAGAAAGTCCATGTCTTTCTCACTGCAGTCTGTCAGTGCGTGAATCTCTTCTAGACTGTCCAAAACCTGTGATACTGCCCCTGCACACACACACACACACACACATACAGAAGTTATATGGACCGAGTCGCAGCCATACAGAACAGACACACTCACAAGTACACCGAGCAGTCCCTGCAAACATCCAACACGACACAGAATGCAAACACTGAACATGACACACACACATATTCACAAACGCACCACACGTTACACATCCACAAACAGGCAAAAACAAAACCACAAAACAAAGACAACAAGCAACAGACATCACGACACTTAAAAACACGCACAAACACTCAGAACTATTTAACCCCAAGTACCTGCTGCATCGCCCACACATGCAGCAAAACCAGAGAAACAGCAGTATATGGCATCAATATAACATCAGAGGAAAGTCACTTCAAAAAGTCACAGTGAGGATGATGGGTAAGGAGCGGTGCGCCCCGGAAAAATGCAGAATATAGATTTTTAAAAAGTGGAAAATGCAAAAATATGCAGAGGAAAAGAACTCAAATCTGATATATTGTCTCTTAAAAAGTGTTCTCAGGCTTAAAGTGTCGCCTTCACACACACATGTACTGTATGAAACAAGAAGAAGCTGATCCTTAAATGACCACAGAATAGATCAGCGGCAGGTGGGATGATATTACACCACCAGGGAGTGACCTCTATTTGTAACAAATGAGGTACTAAATATTTCATATGTTAAATTAGAGACTGTGGATTACTCCATCCTTGAAACTTTTAAAGTGCTGAATCTTTAACACAGTCTTGAAGAGGATAACAAGCAGTGTCTGTGTTCGGTTAACAAGAGAACCCTGGAATAACAGATGAAAGATGAATATGTAGAAAATAATCCCATCTACAAACATGTATAATGCTGGGCTCATAATGGGCTCGAGAGAAGAACAAATGAGACTTTGATTCGGCTCGTACTGTGAGGCATGAAAGAGAAACAGCAGAGGAGAAAACAGTGTGTAAGCTGTTAATAACTTTGGGGAAACCTCGTTATACGTCTGTTTACATGCATCATACCACTCCAGTGTGGGAAACACATTTTAAACAATTACATTAATTGATTTTCAGTCATGTTCAGATCAATAATTGGTTTAAAGCTCATGAAACACAAATTGCATTCAGCTCCTCGAGGAAATTAATTTAACATAAGCTAAATAACATTGTGCTTGAGATGACTGTTCTGCTAACACTCTATGGTAATTGTTTAACAAATGACCAAACAGAACTTTAAGATTTAACGACAATTCTGTAATTTTCTGGAAGACTAAACATTCAGGCAGCTGAACTAAAGTAGGGTGCAGTGTACAGATGTCGAGGAGTTGTAACGTGTGCTGGCTTCAGCCATCTTACTGTTCAATCAACAATTAAGATACATGTTTTAAAACTAAAATCTAAGCACTTAAGCAGAAACCTGATGACCAGATGAGGTTTTTATATCATCCTATAGCTTGTCAGTAGTGTTCTATAAGTGTTCAATCCGATCATTCACATTTTGTTCAATGTAGGTATGTTTCAGCGTCAAGATGCTATTTTCCCAAGCCCTTCTAAATGTGTTACCACGTGACCTAATGTAGGTTTCTGCATGATGTCCCATACTGTGCCTTTTGAGTATTTTGTGTTACTGATCTTTCAAATAAGTTATACCTCTGATTGAGGCAGTGGCAGACCAGCAACTCCCAGGATCTGTGAGGCAAAATTCCGGTTTCTGTCAAAGGAGTCTGACTTTGAGGAGAATGACAGAGCTGCTTCAGCTCCATGTCACAAAGGGCTGTCTGACCGCAAGGTAATACAGCGAATGAATCTGCTTTTACATCTGGAACCTCCCCTCTACAACAGGCTTGAGACACGCCCCTAAATGAGGACTTGGCTCAGATTCTGGAGTTACTCTCTTATCCTGAAGCCTCCTTCAAGAATCTGATCATGTTTGATTCAGCGGTGGGAACCTCTTGCGACCGCATTCGAACCCTGGACTCTTTTAAATGCATGTAAACAGCTTAGTCCGACTGAAACCGGACTTTTAAGTGCACGTAAACAGCTTAGTCCGACTGAAACCGGACTTTTAAATGCAGGTAAACAGCTTAGTCCGACTGAAACTTTTAAATGCACGTAAAAAGCTTAGTCCGGCTGAAACCGTATTTTTAAGTGCACGTAAACAGCTTAGTCCGACTGAAACCGGACTTTTAAGTGCACGTAAACAGCTTAGTCCGACTGAAACTTTTAAATGCACGTAAAAAGCTTAATCCGACTGAAACTGGACTTTTAAATGCACGTAAACAGCTTAGTCCGACTGAAACCAGACTTTAAAGTGCACGTAAACAGTTTAGTCCGACTGAAACCGGACTTTTAAATGCATGTAAACAGCTTAGTCCGACTGAAACCGGACTTTTAAAAGCACGTAAACAGCTTAATCCGACTGAAACCGGACTTTAAAATGTACGTAAAAAGCTTAGTCCGACTGAAACCGGACTTTTAAATGCACGTAAATGGCTTAGTCCGACTGAAACCGGACTTTTAAATGCACGTAAACGGCTTAGTCCGACTGAAACCGGACTTTTAAATGCACGTAAACGGCTTAGTCCGACTGAAACCGGACTTTTAAATGCACGTAAAAAGCTTAATCCGACTGAAACCGGACTTTAAAATGTACGTAAAAAGCTTAGTCCGACTGAAACCGGACATTTAAATGCACGTAAATGGCTTAGTCCGACTGAAACCGGACTTTTAAATGCACGTAAACGGCTTAGTCCGACTGAAACCGGACTTTTAAATGCACGTAAACGGCTTAGTCCGACTGAAACCGGACTTTTAAATGCACGTAAAAAGCTTAGTCCAACTGAAACTGGACTATCCGTAGCTCAACTAACACACCTAGATAATTCAATTGAAAATCAAACTCGTGATGCATTTATCCGCTTGGCGTTCTGCGCATCCACCACTTCACCTGAAATAAGAAAGAGATGATGTAGCAGTAGTGCAGTAACTCCCGCAAAAACAAACAAACACCAAGAAGCAGAAGATGCACTTCTAGACGGACGAGGAAACTACATCCATGCTCCGCCATCTTCATTCATTGTTAGCTTCCTCTTTGGGTCAACCGGAGCTAGTTCAATATGCACTATTTTAAAAAAGGACACAGCGCCGCCTATCGAGGCGGAGTCAGGCATACTTGGTCAGAAATTCGATTTTCTCTTCTGCACGTATACTCAGACAAGACGAGAAGTCGGACTTGACTGATTAGCCGAGCTATGAGCTTAGCTCGACTACTGTGTACATGTAAACGTACTGACCTCAGACAACCCTACTGCCAAAAAATGCAAACAACTATTATTATTATCAGCACTCTTACATCACTGCTTTTCGTTACCGCTAAGGCAGAAAAGAACCCTGATGGAGTCGACCTTTAACCATGTTATCCTATCAGATTGTTTGTGTCTCACAAGGTAACAACCACAATATTTGTGTTTACAGAGCTTCCTGTGACTGGATTAATGACAATGCATGTAAACAGAACATCAGAGTGAGCATCTGGATAAAAAGCACACTCATCAAACCATAGGAGTTTTCTCAAAGGGACAGTAGAGGAGACAGGGAGACACACAGAGGAAGCCATTTTGGAGGATCTGGACCCACATCATTTAACACTGAGAAGAAAAAAATGAAACTGAAAAGCGAGTGATGAAGTCATGATGATATCACACATCAAGATTCTATGGGTATGGGGGAGGGATACGTACTTTCAGCAGCTAGCAGTCCTAGAGACAGCACAGCAGAAGAAAAACAACACCAAAGAAAGAGAGGCTGATATTAGAGGAGGTTTACTGCAGCTATGGATGTAGACTTTTAACACCTCACAACGACAGATAAAGAAAGAGAACAGGCAGACGGAAGAGAGTCAGAGAGCAGGCAGTGTGAGGAGGCAGGAGGGCAGGTTGGTAATAAAAGGAGGCACAGGGGAAACGGAGCAAAGAGCAGCAACACGGAGAGAAAATCAGAAAAGCTGCCAAGTTGCTGGCTGCAAGCACCTCCTATACGACACAAGGATGTGACCAGCATCATGTCTGGAGGTCTACAAAGGCAAAAATAAACCAGTCACCAGGAAACATGACTGCAACAGACTGCCAGCCTCAGCAGAAACTACATGTGTGGTGGTATTAGCAGACCTGGCTGCAGCAGCTACAGATAAAGATAAGCAAACAATGTAGCTTAGCTCATTGCACTGATTTAGAAGCTGATAATAAAACACTGCTCATTTCGTACAGTTTATGGCAGCAACACGAGTGGTTTCTGTACGCTGACAACTACCGGGTACAGTTCTTTTATCAAAGGAAGTGAAAGTTTGTGGCTGAGACAGGGAAGTGAGGCTGTTGGGCAACACCTGTCTTCATCCAAGCTGGGGAAGTTCTGCACAGACAGCTGGGGATCACATTAAGACACTAAAATAGAAACCATGAGAATAGAAACTGGGCTAGAAAGTGAATGTGGCCTTTGGCGTAAATGCGTGTTTCATCTTTGACCTTACATGACCCTCCAGTGGATGTTCAAGTATCGGGAGGACTAACTCTTATTCGTCCATGGGCCAAGTGACTGTTTGAAGAGCTACAGTTACCTCAATATTAGTCAGAAAGATTTACAATTGGGCTTGAGTGAAAATCAAGAAGGTCCCCTTTAAAATGACACCAAACACAATATTATAAAATGTCCTGACCATGAGCCTAAACCAGGATATGCACCAGCGTCTAAAATGCAGTTTACTTTAGGGGGTGGTTCACTTCATGAGCTGGTTACTGTGACACAGCTGCCACTCAGGAATGTCTATCATACCAAAATATCATCTGCACACATGAACATTTTCATAAATTATTACCAAGTTTTGCCACCTTGTTTGGTACAGAAATCTAGTCTGGCCCATGGACTGTAAGTAGCAACATTTACTGTCCTTTAGGTGATATTACCTGACAATTCAGTGCATGTTTTAACTCCTTTAGGCTGCTTTACCCACCTGCACAAACTTCAGAATCCCTTCAGCAATTCAAATAATTAGACTGGTAGTAGTCACAGTACCAGTGCATTTAGAAACTAAAATAATTCGTATGACAGGTTAGAGCCTGTTTCCACCTGGTTTTAACATGCGTTTTGGGTGATCCGATCACAAGTGGATGACTAATACGCACTGGGATCTTATCACTCCAACCATTGCCGAGGTAGTCTGAGAAACATTTGACCACATATCTTTGGCAGTGTAAATGCTAATGCATCCTGGTGCATCCCTGACAAAAGCCCTATTCAGACGGAATTAGTTTAACGTGGAGACGTGGGGTAAAGTAATTATTACCAGGGATTTTAGTCCTGTCCGAACGCGCCATGTCTGTAATCATTATCATCCCGTGCGAACGTGATCCTCTGTAAAAATGTGTGTAAATATTTCGTCATGTCCTGTTTACAACCATTTTTCCGCGTTTTTCCGGTGATGTCGGCAGTCGTGGGAGACCAATCAAAAAGGTTGAGGAGAAAGCACTTTTCAGGGCCACAAGACCTCTGGTTGTGTTAGGTAGGCCTAATATAAATCCATGTTGCTAATCGTTGTGTACACACAATCCTGATCATGGGCAATATTTCATACTGGGCTAATCATCAGCGTAGCACACACATGCTGACAGGGAGATGACGCCAGGGCGCAAACTGAGTTACCGCTCCCATCTCTGGTAGAATTACGGAGATTTCTTGTCCTGTGTAAATCAGACATTTATATCACAGACATCCTGTGGTAAACTGACATTAGTCCACATCCCTATGTAAAACTAATCCCGTCTGAATAGTACTAAAGACTACGTTATCAGTGCAGGGTGTAGTGGCTGTTTTGGTGACAGCACGCTAACTAAATTGTTGTGTGACCATCCACTGCTTTGCCCTGTGGAACGAAACCTGTTAAATCCTGATCCAGCTGTACTGACTAGTGAGCAGTGAGTGAAAGCGTGGATATAATAATCATGCATGGGGCTCTTTGACCTTGTAGCGTAAGTGACATAGACAGTCATGAAAACTAAACATAGCTGGAGACACGATACAACACAGGTGTGAACCGCCATGTTGTCTCGGCTGTCTACTTGTGTTCGGATCACTAAAATGTATTTTATTTTATAAGAGCAATTTTTTTTCCATTTCATATATCGTTGTGCTACTTTTTAATGGTTCGTAGCAAATACTTCTTCCAAAGGAGCTTCACAATGTGTTTTTTATGCAAGTCAGATTCAGATTAGCTCTTGATTCATCTTTAAATATTAATATTTTACCAAAAGAAAAATTTTATTAATCATTTTTCATTTCATTTCATTTTTCCATTTTTTTATTAATCATCCAGAACACCAAATATTATGTTAGAGGTGTAAGTTTAAAATCAATGTTAAATGGCCTTTGCCAATTGTAGATATTGGTCCACAAATTTGCAGCATGTGGACAACAGACGATCTGAGGTCTGCACTATGAAACAGGATTTGGAGTTAGCGAGGTAACTTCAGGGTTAACGCTTGATTTTCAGTACTATGAAGCTGGTTCTCTTTTTACTGGGTAAATCACCATGGCAACTGATGCTTGTCATTTAAGTCTTGGATGACGGTAAATTTCTGTGTGTGGTGTTTTCAGTGTTTTGAAATTTTCCACAGTTTGTCGCTTTCATCCTGCGCCACTGACATTTCTCCGTCTATCGCTACCGTTTCATCTCTATATCATATCATATGAAGCAGCCTCGTCGATGACGCTCGCAATTAACACCCCCGCCACTTTCACATGAACATGCTTGTGGCTGGATATGAAAACCCAGAGTGGGCTGAACTGGTTGATAACCAGCTTCGTAGTACCGGTTATCAAGATGGCCAATGTTAGGGTTATTCAAACCAGATAGCGAGAAGATATCCTGGGTTATTACAGAATCTACATAATGATGATTTGTGCAATGTTAAACATGTTAAGTTGTTTTCAGTGGCTGTAATTTTGTAGAATATCTTCCATTAAAAGATTCTGGCATGTGTGTTGTGTGTTTTATTTACCTGTATTTAATATATATATATATATATATATATATATATACATATATATATATATAAATAAGATGAAGAAGAACAAGAGGAAGAACAAGAAGAAGAAAAACAAACTGGTAACTAAAGCCAGATGTAGATCCGTTGTGTGATGTACCTGAGGAGGTGGGGTCATCTGAGAAGTCATGTAGCTCCTCTGGGGGGTCGCCATAGTAGGAGTTAAACTTGTGGCTGGAGACAGCAGCCAGCACTGCACCCTGGGAAACAGAGCAGGGGTAACATGGCTGTTACAGACAGCCTCAGTGCTGTGGGGTGTGTGCGCATGCTTTGTATGTGTTTGTAGATGAGGCCGTAATCTTGGAAAAACATCTGACAAGAAATTAATCTGGGTCATCAGAAGCAGCTGCACACTGCAAAGGAGGCGTTCCTTCCTCTCGTCTTAGATGTAATCGCAATGACCTGGTCGATTTTGAGTGTAACATCAACACAGCGCTGACCTTCAGCTTCCTCCTGGCGTTGAACTTCCTCAGCTGCTCCACTGTCTCAGGCAGGTGGATCTTGTAGGCATACCTGTCCCTCTCCTACACACACACAAACACAGATATTAGCACAAGTGGAAACCATTTACACAACGGTGCGGCCATCAGCATGCAGACACATTAGAGCAGCCTCAGAGCGGATGTGAAAGCAGGGCTGTGGTTCCATGCAGAAGGAAGTGTTCTTGAGTCAGCATCAGTGAGGCCAGTGGTTAGAGGTGATTTTGAGTTGCTAGAGCTCAAACACCAAATATCCACACAATGTGTAATGTAACATTAAATGTTACACACGATACAGACAATAACCTGCAGCGAGGGCTCTTAAGCTGTGGTCAATTTATTACAAGCAGTTACGTGTGAGTGTGTGTGATCTTGCCTTCAGCCAGGGGTGGTTGAGGGCCTCGTAGACGGTGATCCTCTCAGCAGGGTCCAGCATCAGCATGCGTCTCACCAGGTCCTTGGCGCTCTCAGAGATGTGGGCCCACTGGCGCGGGTTCATCTGGACCAACACATGCAGGACGACACGTTCAGAAGCACGTAGAGCACTGGCAACCACTTTTCAATTCTCGTCTGTTATGTGACGGTAAAGCTGCAGTGTTGGCGCCGCTCATTCTTTATTTTTCAAAATAAAATCTGTGAGTTCAGCAGCAGCTGTTCGGCAGCAGCATGATGGAGGATAGCACGGCGTCGTCCATCAAGCCGCCTGCCGTTACTGCATCTGCCACAGATTAGCGTACCAAGCAGGAAATTCATACTCTCAGCTGAAAACAGAGAATTTAACAGGCCTATCAGATTATTCACCATCTCTCACTGGCTTTTGTGAAGAGACGAAGTAGTGTGTAATTTGATGCACTCACTGAACATCAAATTAGGAATACATATGAGGAGGTAATAGTAAAAATAGCTCAGAGCAGGCGTTCATTAATTAGGGCTGTATCACGTTATGTCTCGTTGGCAAGAGGGAGAAGACGACAGGAGAGGAAATACAAATGAAAAATGAATTTTAAAAACTACTAGGAGCTCAACCTTGGCACACACTGCAGCAAAGCGACGAACAGGAGTTTCTTATTGTGCCTATCTGCAGCTAAATGTCACCGCTCCAGCGCAGTAACGAACACATTCACACAGATGATGGTGTCTCGTCGATCGGCTCCTACCTTGTACTTTCCCTTAATGATCGCCTCAAACAAACGCTCCTTGGTGCCATAGAAAGGAAGGCAGCCAGAGAGGAGGATGAAGAGGATGACGCCACATCCCCACACGTCCACCGGTTTGCCGTATGGCTCCCTCTTGACGACCTCTGGGGCCATGAAGTGGGGAGTGCCGACTCGACCTGAGGAGAGCCGACAGAGAGACAGTTTGGGAGTGATTAGCTACGAGGAGTTGATAAAAAATGGAAGCATCAGATTTGGATTGAGGGAATTTGGAGGCCAGGTCAAGGCCTTGAGCTCTTTGTCATGTTCGCTGGGCGGTTGGGTGTGTCAAGTGGCATCCAAGATAGTTTGCTGTTCACGTCACCTGTCAGTGGTTTTAAAGTTTTGGCTGATTGGTGTATGTAGGGCTGCAGGTAACAGATTTTTTGGTATTAATCAGATAAGTGTTAAGCCTCTAAAAATGTCAGGAAATCCTGAAACGTGCCTTCATGTCTGCCATCCCACAGTCCTCAGATATTAAAGTTAAAATGGCTTAAATGGTGTATATACAACCCTGATTCCAAAACAGCTGGGACGCTGTGTTAAACATGAATAAAAAACAGAATGCAATGATTTACAAATCCGTTCCAACCTATATTTAATTGAATACAGTACAAAGAAAATTATTTAATGTTCAAACGCAAACTCTATTCTTTTGTTGTAAATAAAAGTTCTTAAAGTGAAATTCTTTCTCAAGATCCACTACTGGGCCCACTAACATTTCAAGATTTAAAGACACTGAGATATTAGTTTCTCCAAATACTAATAAGATTCAGTTCGTGTGTTCAATACTTTTTTCCTGTCATTCCACTACACTGGACATAATTTCTATGGATTGAAATGTTAAAAAATCTTTATCCATGTGGTTTTATTGGGTTAATACTAATGTCTGGTCTAAATTCCATGTAAATAGCTGCACTGGAATCATTGCATCTTGTTTTTGTGTACGTTTAACACACCAAGCATCCCAACTTTTTTGGAATAAAGGTTGTTTGTTCTCACTTAGTTTGGAGCTCAGCTAATTTAATCATATATTACGATCTGTCTAAACCTTATTTTCTGGCTTAGGGCTGCAGAGACCTGAGGTCTACCCCCCATTCAGTGGGAGAGACAGGTTTCAACCCAGGGCCAACATACAACCCCATCCACGCCTTTGGACACTTTACATTTTCCAGTTCACCTAATCTGCATGTCTGTGAACTGGGGACAATTTAGAGCTGCTGAAGGAAACCCACACAAATGACAGTAGTCAGGGTTTTCCCTGCCTATCTATAGCCCCTTTTACACTGCCAGATGTTCAGCGAATGTTGGGCCGTTTTGCCGGCTAGCTACGAGCATTCAGACACACAGAGCCGGATTGGCGAGTTGATCCGAGGTGGCCAATTTTCCACCTCGTAGGGTAGTCATATTGGCGAAACCCTTTTAGTTTAAACAGACCGAGGTGGCCTTCCGCAACAGGAGGGGCTGTTGATGACTTGTGGGAGGAGCTGTTGATGACGCCGCATGTGCGACCCACTGCCGGTGGATAAACAGGAAACAGCTGATAGCAGGAATTAGCAGCTAGTAGCAAGAGGGAAACACAAACCTGACAGACACTGTAAAGATGAGCAACTGGGGAGACAAGGAATTGCGCGCCCTCCTTGTCCTCGCAAACGAAGAGGCCATTAACTGTCAGATGACGTGGACGGTGAAGAACGGGCCGACTTACGAGAGAATCGCCAAAGGACTGACCAGCCGCGGCTTCCCTCCCACGTCACTGGTTACATCACACGCTGAGCTACATGTTTTGTTACTTGCTCACGCCCCCCCATTGCCCCGAAAAAGGCGCATTCTGTATAAACAAAAGTAGGCAGGCGGCATTTTGCTGCACTCCCCGATTTTGTTTTTATACTGCCAATGCTGAAAAAAGACTGATTGGGCTTTCCTGCAAATTTGCACAATTCCTATCTAAAAAGGGCTTAAGACAAAGGTGGGCCGCCTGGGGGGCGTTGAGATGTAGTGTCTTTTGCGCATAAAAACCCATTACTTTCAATGTAGACGTGTGTTATGTGCGCTCACAACCCAAAGTGACGCCATAGTGGCGCATTCGGTGTGTTATAGAAGAGAAACACACATTTCAGGACCGCTGACTTGTATCATCAGAACAGACATGTCCTGTGATTTTCAGCCTACTTTCATATTTAATAGAGGGGGGACAATACCTGACAGTAATATTCTCAGCTGTCAGGATGTGCCTGCTGTAAAGGGTAAATATAATCATAGAAGGCTGAAAATCACAGGACACGTTTGTTCTGATTATACAAGTCAGCAGTGTAAAGCTCAAGCATGTGGGGGCCTCCTTTCGTATTTGATAGAGGGGGGGACCGTATCTAAAAGTACAGCTGTCAAGATGCCCCCCCGCCACAGGCCTTTGCCACCTTGGTCTCAAAAAAACCCAGGGAAAACCCTGGTAGCCATGTCTAAAATATCGCTTGTCCGTTGCTCATCTTGTTACCACAGTCATATGTTTTCTCTGAACACTTCTTACTTAGTTTGATGAACAGAAAAAAACATTTTGCAATGATGTGGAGATTTAAATAAGCACCTTAAATTAACATAATGATCAAAACTTAGAATTTATTTTCCATTCTTTGCCTGATTGTTTAATCATTGTGTGTGCATGCACGTGTAGTAAATGTGTGTAGTAGGGACAAACTGTCCGACTGTACCTCCAGCTACTAAACCAGACTCTCCCAGCTGTATGGCCACTCCAAAACCTCCCAGCTTGACCGGAGCAGAGTTTTCCTTTGAGGCCAACAGCACACAGTGAGGCTATGGAGAGACAGAAGAGAGGTCCAGCAGAGATAAATAAAAAATAGGACAAAGAGTTAAACAGTAGATTTATGACTCATATATTTCAACAGGTTAAATAACGAACTCATCAACAAATGCGATGATGACTTTTTCTTTTTACTGACGAGGAGAACACAATCTTTGCAGCGTACAGTAAATGTGCAGAGCATTGCTTTTGCTCTTTCTGTGCAAAAGTGCAGCATCCCATATGATGAATTGCTGGTTAGAGAACCTCAGTTTCACAATGACAAAACAGCATGCGCAACTAAAACCACGACTTCATTATAATGCCAATACAGACAGGAAACAGGTCTTGCTCCAGCATTTAGTAAGCAAGGGATCATCAGCATAAAGTGAGATGCATGAAATTAAGATGTCTCAGAGAGCTGCAGAGCAAGGTGGTGAGGAATTAGGCCTACGTAAAGTTTATTCAGACTTGATATCAACTCTTTATGACATACAGTAGAAGGGAACTGTTGGGAATAAATACAGGTAAGATCCTTAACATGAGAAGTCAAACTACAGGCCAACGACTGACAGAAGAAGATGAAAATGAGAGAAATGTTGTGAGAGAAGCAGCAGATAATGTCGTAGATCCTGATCCTACTTATACGTACTTGCAATTAACACACTGGAGCCCTATTTGCATGGGATTCATATTGAAGGAGGCAGGTAATAAAATACTTGCTCTGCTCCGCAGTAAGTAAATCTATTTTACAGGGTCGTGTTCGCTACTATGTGGGGAAACTACGTGAGCATCATTCTCCAGCACGCTTACTTATTATTAAAGTTACTTTAATATCAGATTCTTTGAAACAAAGCCTCCTCCACTGTTGCACAGAAGTCACACCGAGCTGATGATAAAAGGAGTTGCAGTTTTTTGCGTGCAAAACCTCAGAGATTCAGTTTCAAACACAAACTGACCACAGGGCATGCTGGAGAACAAGCTTTTGGGACTGCAATCAATACGATAAACTACATGCACTCAAGACAAGATTAATGTCTCTGATCTGTGCATGCGATATAACAAACACTACACCTTCTTCAGAAAAACTAGTTCTGTTTAAAAGTTGTATTCTTGCTAATTTGAGTAACCTTTACTTCAGATACAGGGTGAGAGTGCGGTGGACTCACTTCCTGTCTTATCTATTCTGTATTTCTTGTAATAGGGGCTTGAGGGGCGTGGAGGATGTTGACTGAGGCGGTGCAAAACACACACAGTGAGAGGGAGGGGGAGTGAGAACAAGAGGCAGAGACAAGAGGACCGGCAGACTAAACAGTCAGATCTGTGAGAGCAAGAGGGGGGAGAGAGTGAAGAGGCATTTTAATAAAGGAGAGGACAACGACCAGGACTGAAGGCGAGCTGAGAACAGAGAGCTGAGAGGAGGACGGGGAGGAGCAGAGTATCAAAAGGATGTGAAAAAAAAAGTGTGTGCAGGATTTATGACTCATTCAGAGACTGAAGAAATAGGTGAAGATAGCAAAAGAAAAGTGTTAAGGACAAGAACTGGCGTTGCATAATATCTTATCATATAAGTAACTTTTTAAACTGATTACAGTTTGATGGAGGAGAGAAACACACTGGATTGCTCAACTCCGGCACATCCGTGCACTTTCCCACACATCTAAACTGCAGCTGTGCTGAAATCACTACGCGAGGAATACTGACGGTGAGTGTTCTGCTTTAATCCCAACATCTGTGTGTGGCCGTCAGACAGTGACTTAGCATGAGTGTTCATACATGTGCAGCAACTCCTCAACTTGGACTGGAATTTATAGGTTAAATGGGCATGAAACTTAAATTAGTCATGACTCGCACAGAAAACCGAACTGTTGTATGTTTTCCAGAACATTCAATATCCTGCGTGTGGAGCTCCTCTTTTGTAGGGTGTTGTACCTTTTTCATGGCATTACATTAATTACTATAATTTACATTTCACACTGAGTATTACATGTGTGACCTTTAAAACTACAACCCACACATTACTCACCTGTCTGTGCATTACTCATAAAATACGCAACTGCAGTTTCAGTTTGGGCACGCAACCTTTTTCTTGCCTTTCACCTTGAGCTGTTTAAAATTTCTGTATTTGTTCTGTGACACACAATGAACTGATTTTTTTTTTTGTCTCTTCTTTCTCCTCAGCCACAATGACCCTCTTCTCCTCGGCCTCTTCCTTCCCCTTTACTCTTTCAGCCTCTGCATCGTCTAACTCCTCTCTTCCTGTATCGACTTCTATGTCATCCTTCTTCTCTGCCACCTCTCTCCCCCCTTCCTTGTCCCCTTCCTCCAACTCTTCCCTAAACCAGACTGGATGTTCGTTTGATGACGCCGCCCTCCGTCTGCCCCTGGCAGTCCTTTACTCCCTGTTCTTCCTCTTTGGGCTCGTGGGGAACCTCTTCGCCCTGTGGGTCTTCCTCTTCCTGCATTCAAGCCGCAACTCTGTACGGGTGTTCCTCATCAACTGTGCCGTGGCTGATCTGGTCCTGCTGGCGTGCCTGCCCTTCAGAGTGTTCTACCATGTTAACGGAAACAAGTGGGAACTGGGATCTGTGGCGTGCAAAGTTGTGGGGAATCTGTTTTACATGAACATGTATATCAGTATTACTTTACTGGGGCTCATCAGCCTGGACAGATACCTGCGGTTGAAGGGTAAAGGCAAGGCAAGGAGAGGCATGATGATGATTCTGTGGGGACGCAGCCGGCCGTGGAGCTGGGTGGCATGCGGGGCTCTGTGGGGTCTGTCGCTGATGGCGTTGGTGCCAATGATCGCCACTGCAGAGGACAAAGAATTCAACGGCAAGTGCTTCCAATACAAGCAGCGCAGCAGCAAAGCCAAAGGGAAAGCCTACTTCAACGCCATGCTTGTGTTGTTGTTCTGGCTCGTCTTCGTCATGCTGGTTGTCTCCTATGCCAAGATTGCGTCCCAGCTGCTGCGGGTGTCACGGGACAAACCGGACCTTCCCAATGCACAGAGATACCAGAGAACTGCCAAGAAGTCCTTCTTCGTCCTCTTTCTGTTCACCGTCTGTTTCGCACCCTACCACGCCTTCCGCCCCGTCTACATCCTCTCCCAGCTCAGCGAAACGGCATCTTGTGACTACTTGCAACTGGTGGACCGCACCAACGAGGTGATGCTTCTGTTCTCCGCCTTCAATAGCTGCCTGGATCCTGTCATGTACTTTCTGTTATCTGGCTCTGTTCGCAAAACCGCCCTCCAAGCACTTGGACACCGACTTGGCCACCGTCTTCTCTTCCTAAACGACGCGACATCTAACAGCTCGACCACCGAGTTCAGACGGCCATCTGCGCCTATGGCTTTCCCGAACGCTGAACTGAACACCCCCTCAGTCACCCCTAGAACGAGTATCTGTATCATCAACTCCACCCTCCGCCACACAGGACTGACTACGCTTCCAACTACTGGCCAACAATGATGACAAATCTGACTGCAACAAAGCCTGAACACCCGAGAAATAAATTTCTCACATTTCTAACACAGGCCGGACTGCTGAGCTTATTCTGTACAAAACTGAGCATTTATACACATTCTTACTTCTTTTGTTTAAAGAAAAATAAATATGTTTTTTACTCCTGAGATATTCTCCCTGTGTTGGCTTACAAACACCTGTGCTGTGAGGGAATCATTGTTTAAATTGCAGTTTAACGCCTGAGTGACAGACTGACAATACAGTAACATCTGAGGAGACACACTTCAGTGATGACTGTGACAGCAGCTTTTCTTATAAAACATGCCATGTGTGTTTCCCATCAGAGAGAGAGAGAGAGAAGTGTATTTCAGTGATAACAGATTGAATGTATCTGATGACATTTTGAACACACAAAAAAATAAACGAAATGAAGTCGATTTGGAAAGAAAGAGATGCAAAGACAGACTTATGTTTCCTTCCTGACACTGACAGAGGCATAGCCCAGACTGTTTAAACACCACCTGGTTTGACCCACAGCTATCGGTTTACACTGAACACAACGAGTGTTGATCTGTCTGTGGACTGTGCTGTCAAATGGTAGTGATAGTAGGAAGATCAAGGGCCAGGTTCAGGACTGCTCCATCTGCTCTAGAAGTGTTCGTCTCCTGGCTAATCCTGATGCTAATCTGACTATAAGAGCTTTTAAAGGACCAAACTCGACCCAGCAGGATGGTGTGCAAACTAACAGCTTCTATAGTTAGACTGGCAAAGCCACATCATACCTAGAGGTTAATGTAAAAAGCAGATGCTGACGGGGGTGTTTTCTGGTAAACTGTAAAGCCTTTGACCTTTATCACCACACAGATTTTGTCAGGAAACAGTCACATCAGAGTGTGTGGTATAAAAAGGGTTAAAGGGGAACTATGGTGCGTTGATAATTTGTGTCACAATGTTCAATGTCACGATGAAGGATGTTCACATTAAATGAGGCCAAAGTTTCCGATAATGACGCAAATGTGAGCAGAAGTAATCCCTGACAGCAGGAACCTCGCGTTTCCTAACGTTCTGAAGACCATGTTTCAAACAGTTTTTTCGCTAACATCAGGGAAACATGCAAACCTGGCTGCCTGTGTTACAGTGGAAAGTGCCGCTCTTCCACTTTACAGCTGTTCCCTGGCTGTGATGATGGTGCAGAGACGCCAAGATACATTAGATCTCACCTTTACATCCCGATGGATCACATTGTTGTCGTGGCAGTACCGAAGGGCCTCCAAAATCTGCCTCATGTAGTGGCTGGATGTGCAGAAAGCAGAAGCAGACAAGGGGGAGATCATTTAGGCCAGCTGCAAATTGTTTATTTCAGGCTTTATTAATATTTAAAATGCTCTCCGCACAGTTCCCAGACTGTGCGTCCTACCTGGCCACCGCTTCGCTGTACACAAACCCAGCGTCGGCTCTCTTCACGATTTCGAAACACAGGTCTGCTCCATCCATGCTGAGAAGAGTGAGAAGTGAAATTAGGATTCCAGCGATTATAGTCGAACTAGTATCTCTCAGAATAGTGTTTAAAACAGTGCATAAATCGACATCCGTCAGGGAGCCATTTTACGACCTGCTGTCACTGGCATAAACACAGAGGCACTATATTTTCATGATAGCACTTTTCAGCCAGTAACAATCCCCGGGGGAAGCTTTCAGGAGGATACGAACACAGATTCGCAGCATAAAACCCACGCTGACGAGACACAGTAACCAGGCGAGTTGATTAAGAAAATTATATCTACAACAAAGGCTGGGAGGGACGAGCAGAGTGCTGTCTCCTGCTTCTGCAACGTCTCCTGTGGATTTATATGTGTGTAACGCTGATGCAGGACTGCAAGCGCACAATATCAGTCAGGATCAGTATGACCTTTGTTTCAATCTACGCCCAGACTAACAGTGTAGTACAGTACTTTGAAAATGTGTAGTAACATAACCTCTTTATTTATTCCTCTCCAGCAAAACATATGGAATCATACCATTTATACTTCATATTTTGCCCAGGCATAGCTCTTCAGTAAACCTAAATGACATCTATGTCTACTATATGAGCTTTAACATCTTGCTTATCACACATATTTTGTTTCCGCCGAGGCCTCTAATATGTCTGAAACCACTGAAGTGAGGGGGATGGATGTGTTGGCGATGAAGTGTGAAAAAACCAGGCGCAACCATCTGCCAACTGCTGGTAAATTTAGTCTGTGGCCGATAGATTGGTCTGCATATGTAAGATCATCACATGCCATCTATATATTGTTTCCTCTCATGAACAAAAAAAAGTGATATTCAGCCGCTCTACAGAAACCGTGTCTGGTAGGTGTTTCCTGCTCTGGTTAACAAGAAATAAAAGACGAAATATCAAAAGTGAGGATAGTTTGAAGTGCACGTCTGGTTACATACTGCATTATGTGGCCGAGAGAGTGTGAGCAGCACAGACTTACAATTCAAAGACCATGTAGAGCATGCCATCAGAGCTGTAGGTCTCCAGCAGCTCTACAATGTGGGGGTGTTTCAGCATGTGGCAGATACTGGCCTCTCGCTTCAGATCTGGAAAAGAGAAATCAGACATTCACATCACTCCAAAGTAATTACAGTACAAGCACGGGTTGTGTGTACCTGTATCTGCCTTTCTAATAAGTCAGGTTTTATACAAAGCCTCAAACGCAGCATACGTGACAGTCAGTAAGCTAATTCCCATTCACAGCTTCACTGGCGTCGCATGAACTGTGCTCAGCTCTGGATTATCAGGTGCTGCTTGGCTGAAGCAACACACTGACATATTTAAATCACGTTTTCTCCACTGCACATCACACCAGTAAAATTGATGTATGCTTTTAATTTCTCAGAGCTTTTATTGTTGAGTCACTCAAGGGTTTTATGTAGTTTGTAGCATCAACAGTTTCAGGGTTGAATGTCTGCATCTTCCTGGGGGTGTATGCATCACTTTCCAACCACTTCCTTTTTGATATGTGACTAAACGTGTAGGGTCGGGTACCGAAAACTCTGTACTTTAGGTACAGAGTTTTCGGTACTACGGAGTACTGATTCATGTCTGAACATCAGTATTTTCCAAGGTAGTGTTTCTGGGTGAGAATGCTGGGCTCAGACAGGAGGCACTTCGAAGCGAGGAGGCCTCTTCCCAGCAAGCCGTCTACTGTCTTTTCATTTTAGGACTAGCCTAGCATCACCACTCTCTGTGACTGAGTTCTGAGTCTAAACTAGGGCTGGGCAACATAACGGTATTTTATTTATGTCGTGATATGAATTAGGGCTGTGCGATATGACAATATATGTCGTGTGACAAGAGAAAAATGTCTATCGTTTTATATTTTGCTCTATCGTTTATATCGTTGTGACGCAAATTACACTTTTTGATTCACCAGCTTTCTCGCTACCAGCGCTCCCTCACAACAACTTTTTATTCACTGGATTAAAATGTGCTATGTCATGATAGGTATCGTTATCGGGATATGAAATTACCTATATCAGGATATGAGATTTTGGTCATATCGCCCAGCCCGAATATGAATCGTACTAAATATCGTCTTAGATTTTGGATACCGTAACATCGTAAGTGTTGTCTTTTCCTTGTTTTAAAGGCTGCATACCATAAAATAAAGTCATTTTCTGAACTTATCAGACTCCTCTCGCTGTCTAGCACCAAATCAACCCTACAATATCACAGCAAAGGTCAAAAATATTGTGATATGTGATTTCTTTCCGTATTGCAAAGCCCAGGTCGAAACAGAGCAGGAGACACGAGCCAACACACACACACACATACATAAGCAGACAGGCAGAAAACACAAGATTAGCTCTATGTGTGATTAGAAAAGAGGAACAGAACCACTTGTTGACCTGGGCCGAGGACGAAAGAATGACGTCTACAACATCACCCCTGCAGCTCTTTCAAAAATACTCTTTTTTTTTTTTTATACAGAGCAAGTAAAGTACCATAAAGGTACCGCTGGGTGCCGGCAGTGAACTCCAGGTACCTGCATCTGTTCAAATGTGAACTGCGCCCAACCCTATTAAGCACTATTTCCCCCAAGCATAACATGCAGAGCTATGAAAACAGGTCAAAAAGCTTTCATAAAGACAATGCAACAGCACAAAACAAAGTGTCACAGTGACAAACCAACTGAGTAACCACACCCATGACAAATACAGTCACAGCAGAGTTAGGTTTTGGTGGTTTATGCAGCTGCCTTATCTTTATCTCAAGTGAAAACTGGGTGAGAACACTCCCTGATGTTTATTTGAGACAGAAAGACAGGTCGGTGGGTGCCTCTTTTTTTAACCCTTTCACATCCCTTGGTGACGATTTAAGGAGATAAGAAGGCCACCCTCATCTTTTCACACCTCAACAGACCTGCCACAACTCCACTCCACCACCAGAGGGAGCTACAGAGCATTTCATTGACACAGAGGGATCCCATTTGTTGTGGCTCCTGAGCACACAAGGTGAGCCTTTACATGTTGGGTAGCACCAGGTGCAGGGCCACCAGAATAACATCTCCACTGCTAATTCAAATGCACATCTGGCTCACACTCCATCAGCATCATGCCCTCTCATTATCGACACATCCAGATGACACTGCAAATACAGTTACGACATTCGTCATCCTCTGCCTGCCTCATTAAAGAACACTGAGGGGAGATCACGGCTAACAGGAGTGGACGGCGTTCTCTCTTTAAAGAGGAGGAAACAGACAATATTGAAGAGAATGACTAACAGCTGGAGAGACGAGTGGTGAAACAGAGTTAACGCAGACTGCTGAGGGAGGCTGACAGACATAATGTGCTGTTCTTGAGCTCCTCACTCCATAAAAACCTCATTTACACACTCCACTCCCCATCTGCAAGTCTACTGATCTTTGTGTGTGTACGTGTGTGTGTGCTCATTGTGTCGTGACAGACCAGTATCATTATGCAACACAGAGAAATGACGCTGTGTCCCCACTACAGAGCCCCCATTCTACTGTTCCTTTGCTTTCATTATTTCTCTCCTCTCTGCACTCATCCTTGGCCCGTCTCATCGAGTATCTATTCTCGAGTGTAACAATGCTGCCCAGTGTCCGCACGGCAATGAGGAAACCACTCAGACAGAGCGAGGGAGCCAGAGAGGCCTGGAACGGTCTGAATGAAAGCAATGCCATTCACTGGGCCTATTTCAAATCAATTCGTACATGCAAGGTCCAGGCTAGACTCCGATTTGTGATGCAATGTTAAATTATTTCTCTCACTTTCTCGTGTGATAGTTTTCAGGAAAAGGTCTTTCCATTTTCACCTGACGCACACCTCACAAAATGCTTGGTCATGCTCCAGTGTGGTGTTAGTTTGTCTGGGGTGCTGATGAATTACATTTCCAAAATGTTCATTACCTAAATGCACAATACACATCCAACTAATAACACTGCAAATTGCACTATTGTATTTTTCAGTACCCATGAAGCTCTGCGGTTGATGGAGAGTGTTCACTAGTTCACTCACTGTATTCGTCTTTATTAAATTCTACAAATCCAGACACTGACTCATTCTGCTTTTGTTCAATACTCACAAACTCTTAATTACACCATTAATCATTTGTTCGTCCAACTCCCTCACATGCACACACACAGATATATTCACACATAACCATGAATGTTTGCTGCTCAGCTTGTAGCGGTTCTGTCTCTTTTCCATTTCAGTCACATTTATGCTGACACAGATTCTTTCTTAATAAGCTAAGGTATGTGGTCCCAGGAAACCACTCTCCGAACCTGGCCGCGCTCCAGCTCTCTGCCCTGCTACTCTGAGTGTCCCTGTGCTTTTTTCTTCTCTTGCGACTTTTTTTTAAATGTCAGGAATGTGGGTGTCAAAAAGGTACTCTCTTCTAACTTTAAGTGAAACTTTCAGTGTGAGGAAATACACACACCTTATAGTCTTATATTGTTTTCATGTGTGAGTGGGCTGCAAATTATAATGACTTGTCTTTGTGTTACAACTGTTATAAATGTTGAGTTGACATGATACTGCAATCTCTAACTTTAATGCAATACCTTGAAAAATATCAATATATTTAATCCCATGAGGAAAAATTGCAGGATTTTTCTAAAAAACCAAACAAAACAAAGTTTCACTCAACCTTTATTCAATCTCGAGAAATCATTGAGGGACCGCCCTCATTTACAATGATGTCGAGAGTACAGTTAGAACAGAATAAATAGGATGACAAAACAAAGCAGGAGCAAATACATATACACATGCATATACATATACACATAAACACACGTAGACACCACATACATTCATTCCCAAGCTCAGTATTTGCACGGGGGACTTTGAGTGTCAGCCAATCACTTCAACGAGTGGAATAATGACAATTGCACCAGTTTAATGAGGAGATGTATGACGGAATCCAATGTCTGTAAAATGTTAAAGACGTCCACCCGACCTTTTCACATAGGATGCAATTTCATTTCATTTATTAGGGTCCCCATTAGCTGCAGCCAGCTACAGCTATTCTTCCTGGGGTCCACACCAAACACAATACTTTATACATGACAGTACATTATCACTAAAGACATCCCGCCACCACCACCACGAAAGCACCAACCACAACAACAACAAAACACGATACAACACAAGACAGGACTTGGCTCTAATCATTGAAAAATCAAAAACAAAATACTCATGCAGAGGTATAAAGTACAAATGACTCATACTTAGGTTATTGCACAAGGCAATCAAAGTGGGCTTACAGAAAAGCCTCCAAGCGCTGCAGAAATCTCAGATATTTCAAAGCGATCTTTACTGTTTTCCTCAACGATATGCTCAGGCAGAGAGCTCTGTGTCACCACAGCTCTGTACATTACAGTGTTCTTCATACTAGTTTTAACTTTGGGTAGTATAAATCTACCTCCAGCAGCATGCCTAGTATGGTAGCTATGTACATCTCTCTTGGCAGTTTGGTTATTAAAATATTTCTGATTAAGTTGAGCAAAGAAGTAGTAAATCTGTCTTCTACCTTTAGCCATGATAAACAGTTATGCATTGTATTCGCATTAGTTCTGTATGAACATCTGAGTATACAGTGTGCTGCTTTATTCTGAGCAATTTGCAATTTTTTTAATTTGGGTCTTGGAAGTACTGGACCATACCACGGAGCAGTAGTCCAGATGAGATAAAACTAATGCCTTGATGATCTGTCCTGTGATGTAACTGAAAGACCTTTCCCCATCTTACTAATCAATTTATCAATATGCATTGACCAAAATAATTTATTATCTAATGTTACACCTAAAAGTTTGGTCTCAAGAACTTGTTCAACTGCAACTTCTTTTACATATAATTTAGGGTCTGTCCTGAATTGATGACTTGTCCCAAATACAATGCTTTTGGTTTTAAACACGTTAAACTACCCATTTAACTACCAACTGGAGGCAGAGGCGCGTCTGTAGATGATGTCACCATAACCCAGGACAGCTTCCGCTTCCAACTGAACACGGGAAAACTTACTATGTTTCTGTCCAAATATCCAATTTTTGCTGTAACTTCATGACAAGTGTGTCTATGTGAAATTTAAATGTGACTTTTTGATCCAACCAGATACCAAGATATTTATACTGGGATGCCCTCTCAATACTGTGACCATTTAGAGTGGCAATATGTAAACCACTATCAGCAGTATCAACAATATCTCTGGCTCTGGAGAACAGCATGTATTTGGTAATACAGAGTGCATTTTGCAAGTTGTCATAAGCTTATAGGATTTTGGCTGAATGTGCAGTGTTAGAAAAACAATACAGAACTGTATCATCTGCGTACAGATGGGCATTACAATGAAGAGGAGAGGACCCCATATTGAACCTTGTGGTACCCCCTTTCACAGGGGTAAAAATGTAGAACAGTCATTTCCCAAACTCACACACTGCTTCCTGTGAGAAAGAGTCCTGAAACCATTGACAGGAATTACAAAACCAATATCATGTAGTCTGTAGGAGCAGAGCAGAAGTAATCCCTCTCAATCATCGCTTGTGACTCACAAGAGGTGTGTGATTGTGTGTTTTTTCTGCAGAGACTTTCTCATTTTCTTGTTATTTTCGGTGTTAAGGACATTTATGGGAGTGTACTCCACAGAGCTCAGGTGAGGTGCCTTTATCGTCCACCAATTGGAAGATCAGAGGTCGGATCTCCGGCTCCTCCAGTCTGCATGTCGAAGTATCCTTGAGCAAGATACTGAACCCCAAATTGCTACCAATGATGCTTCCATGGGTATGTGAGTGTGTTAAAAACTGAGGAGCAGGTGGCACCTTGTATGGTAGCCATGGCCACCAGTGTATGAATGTGTGAACGTGACAGTTGTGTAGAAAGTGTATTGAGTGCAAGGTAGCAACCAGGTGCCAGACTATGAGCAGCAGGCATCCAAGAGACAAAGCGCCGAAAAAAACTAACTATAACAAGGCGAAACGCCAAACAAGGCAAAACGCCAAACAAGAGTGAATCTGTAGTTCTCTTGTACTTTCACTTTCACTGGTGAGCGCGTTAATAAACAGAAACTGGCAATCCTGCATAGTATACCTTTAAAAAATTGTAGAATATAAATATAACAAGGCTAATATACGACAATGATTTTTCTTTTCTTGGCTAGTGACAGACAACAGCAGAAAGACTAGTAAACATAAACAATAAGAGAGAGCCAGACAGCCCAGCTGGTCCAGGCGTACTGATACTGCAGAAAACAAATATTGAAACCATTACCAACATTTAGAATTGATATGTATTCCTTCCTTTTTTTTCATGAATCAATGAATTGTTGTAAGTGAAATAGCATAAATCATGAGTGCAAATTGCCCTTTAAGCCTTTAAATTCCAATTAAGAGTCCAAAAACACATTTTACATCAATATGAAGCAGAGGAGAACATCAAATCTTGACATCTGAGAAGTGACATGAGCTTCTCACAGTCTGACAAACACACAAAGCGTATTGTTGTCATTCTTTGAATCAATTCCCATGTCAGGAATGCGTCCCTAACAATCAGAAGTACTAGCTATTATCTATTTGAAAACCTCCACATCCTTCTGGACATTCTTGTCACCACGAATACTGTGGGCAAGCTAGATTGTTTGTCATGTTTGGTGCAGCTGACCACAGGGTGAAGCGTGCTAGAAGTGACACGGGGAGACCGACAGCACGATTCCCTGTTTTCCAAGGTAACAAATACTCTTGTAAAATCATCTCGTAGATGATTTATAATTTTCAGATAGTCTCAGGATAATGAAAAACACACTACAGTCCAAATTATCTAGGAAGCAGACACTGGTGTAAATCTCCACTTCTAGCGTTTCTCCTCCTCTGGGTCATTTCCTTGTCTTGCTGTTATTGGCTACCAGGCTAATCTCTGACTGGGGTATCACAGATGGCACATGGTGAGCGCCAACATTAGCACCAATCCGCACACACACACACGCACACCTATGATCTTTGTCTCCATCTCTCTCTCTCTCTCTCTCTCTCTCTCTCTTTTAGACACACTATGACAAAGCATCAAACCACATGGCGAGACATGGCAGGCTTCAATCTCTCACACATACTCACCATTACAACCTAACCAACACATACACACACAGGCACACAAAATATGCAACACATTATTCATCTGCATGTGTGACATTATGCCTCATTTATTTGTGTTTATAAAGTCTGTTTGTGCCCCGGTGTTTGATATCTGATCCAAACAGTACTTGCAGATAATTACCAACATTTGTTGTAACCCACGAGGAGAATAAGGCGGGTGGGGGGTTGCATTGGAGCACAGAAAGCAATTCATAAGTTAGCTGGAGTTCTCAAAGAAAGATTAAGTCTCTGTGATTGACAACTATCCTCTCTCGACCTGATTCTAGCCCCACCCATCTGCTGCTCCGAGCGCATGACAACAAAAGATGTCACTGCAGCCACAGCTCAAGGCTGCGGTGTTCCTCACCCTCTGTGCTGAGGCCAGGGCTGGAGGTGAAGCTGGCCACATCCACGATCTTTACAGCAAACTGCTGGCCCGTGTCCCTGTTGATGCAGCGCCTCACCACGCTGAAGGGACCCCTGCAACACAAACACACACACACATGCTGAGTTAGTGACAGGTACATACAATCACACAGACATCAACCTATGTTCTGATGTGATTTCTCACATTCAAACACTGGATAAATTAGCACCTAGCAGAAACACATGTACACATAATCACATGCTCACAACCACACACAGCAGCCTGGTGCAATGGGCACACATCTCTGAAAAAATATTCTGGATTTACAGTGAGCGGTTTGCTAGGCATCATAGCCGTGCTCGTGCCAGTGGGAATTATAGAGCAGTGGTGTGCAGCACAGCTGTAAAAGCTAAAATAAAAGCTTTATTATAGAGACCTGAGCACGGAGACCTACCCAGCAGGGTTTATTTCTGGACAAATGGGGTGGCAGATTTTGTATGGCTGCATTTTTCTGTTGTTCTTTTTAATAAGAAAATCAGCTCTGCAGCACAGGAAAGCTTGCATCGACATCTTGATTTCAATAGGACAATCCTCTGAACAAACACACAGGTTTTACTATATTAAAATCCCATGCATAATTAATGTGGTTAAATCCCATAAAACAAACTATAAACATGCTTTAGCTCATATCACCCACACACCACACATTATGTGATCGGATTTCGGATCGGATCGGATCATCATCATCACCTCTCGAGGTACAAGTAGTATTACAAGACAGTACAGGCCAGGGCTAGCATCCTAATTTTAGTAGATCTCTGCAACACAACAGATAGATCTCTTTGACATACAGTACGTGTACATGCAGCTTGAGAAAATGGAATTATTGGCTTTGTCTGACTGAAACTGGACAATCCGTAGCTCGACTAACACACCTAGAAAATTTGATTGAAACTCGTACTGAGTTTGATGATTCCACAGCGTTCTGCGCATGCACCACGTTTTCTTTCACGGGCTTTCTCCCGGAAGACGAAGGAGATGACGTAGCAGCAATGCAGTAACTCCCGGAAAAACAAACAATCAAACACCATGGCGACCGAGAAGCAGAAGACGCACTTGTAATATAATTAACACCTAAAGCATACGAAACATACAGAGCCACAGCAACATCCATCTCTGCTATCTTCATTTGTCATCACCTTCCTCTTCGGGTCAACCGGAACTAGTTCAATTTGCACTAGCTGTGTTCGAAACTGTCCACTCACTCACTCACTCACTATTCCCTATTTCGTGTTTACTATATAGTGCACTACATGGGGAACGACTGAATGAGATTTTGGACACTAACTGAAATTTTCTGAACGTCATTGCGTCAGTAGCTGCGCTGCATACTCCTGTGACGCAAGTGGACGCGCCGAGCATCATGTAAACAAACCGGGCACTTTGAGGATGATCAAACTGTATGGTGGTTGTACTTTTTGTCAATAAATTGTTGAAATGTCAATGGTGTGGACGTTTGGTTTTGTCAGCTACGGTTGTGTGTCTGCATTGTGAGCTGTAATAGCCCACAATAGTGCACGAGCTACAAGCTACCTAGCTCGTGCGAGCTAAGTGGCTATTGTTAGCTCATGAGCCAACGTTACCAGCTAGCATCCTATTCGTTTCTTTTCTTTTTGTGCCATCTTTGAGGTTCTTCTTCTTCTTCTCCTGTGGCAAAAGACGACCACATTGCATTGTGGTATACGGGAGTAAAATGTAGGTACATCGTTTGTTCACTCACATTTGCTGTGCATTGTGGGTATTTTATAGTCCACTATACAGTGAATGAAATTAACCGTGGAAAATTCGAACAACACCACAAAATGGTGAACACACTATATACTGCACTATATCCGTGATAGGGAGCGATTTCAAACACAGCTACTATATTAAAAAGGACACAGCATCGCCTATCGAGGCGGAGTCAGACGTACTTGGTCAGAAATTCGATTTTCTCTTCTGCATGTAAACTCAGACAAGAGAAGAAGTCCGACTTGACTGATTAGCCGAGCTATGAGCTTAGCTCGACTACTGCGTGCATGTAAACGTACTGATAATGTCAAAACTGTTACTTCTTCCTGGTCTGTTGATTATGTTAGTTCTTTTGTTTAATGTTTTCAAGTTATATCCTGACCATATCATACGCACTGCACCTTTAAGATGAATAATTGCCCTTAGTAAGTAGTTAACTTGTTCTTTAAAGTATTAAAATGATTTATGACTTATAATCATTTATTTCTTTGTAGTACAAATATGGCAAAGTGTCAGAAATGTTGTTTCAAGTACTTGTTATGGATAAGGCCAAGACAACCAGCAGGGGGCAATGCCAAGAGAATAACCGTTGTTGGGTGGGCCACCCCAAAAAAAGTTTATTGTATACAACCTTCAATCAGTATTTACACACAGGCCAGGCCACACTAAAAGGTACTCCTCACATACACACACAGGTCAAGTCCATGCAGAAGCTATAATGCCTTGTAATTCATTAGTCTCACAGGTGTATATGATAATTCTTCGTCATTATGCGTAAGCACCAAGCATGAGATTAAATCTGCAACAAAGTGGCGGGAACACACACTGAAAGCCTCGGAATTTGCACATTTTGTGTCTCCTAGCCCACTGAGAATTACACACACACACACACACACACACACACACACACACACACACCCCTGCCATGTTACAGCTGTCTCTACATCTCCCAAGTCTACAATCCTCAGAGGCGGAACCACTGCTACTGGGGACACATAAATACACAATAACACCCGTTTTGCTAAAGCAAAGTGTCGACCATTAACGCTCAGTTTGACTGAGCTATCAAATAAACTTGCCTGACAATGTTAGTGTCGAACAAACAGTAAAAGCTATTCACTTTAAGTGTCTGTGTGTGTTATGAGTGTGGCAGCTGCAGCTGATTTGTTCTCACATTTGTCCCTCACATCTGCTGTAATGATTAACCCATATAAACAAACCCCGGCAGTATGTGCAAGCTCCGGGCCGAGAACACCGTAAAACACTACGCTCTCAGCCTCAGAGTTCACAGGAATCCTGCTGGTGACCTGACAGCCCAGCTGACCTTTGCCCTCCTGGTTGATGTGCTGGAGCAGCTGTGTTTCACATTACAAAGAGGGCATGAGAGGTGTGGGGTGATTCTTGAGTGCATGATGGAGCATCTGATGCTCCCAATCCAGCCTCGTCTAGTCTAGTGAAGGACTAGTGAATGTTTGGGGGAAGTTAATTTTGTTGATTGTTGTCAAATACCGAAGCTTTGGGGTTGGTTTAAGTCAGAGGCTGCAGTCACAGGGATACAAATGATGCAGTTACGCTAAGGCCATCTTGGCACTGATCTAATGTGTGTCAATAAAACTCATTATCACCATTAAGCAATGAGGTGGGGTTGGGTAAACCTGCCAGATTTCATGCATCAACCCCATTTGTAATCTTGGCTGTCAATTTACGGGAGCTGCATGGAGAATCAATTCCCGAAAGGGCTGTTTCTACAACAGTTGTGCGCTGCAAGTGAAAGGGGGCTGGGGCCGATATTTAATTTCATAAATCAGAATGCGATTCATCTCATCATCTGGAATAAAAAAAAAAAAAAAATTAAATGACCATTCAGCCATGTACAGTAGCTATTACAGAGACATTATGAGAGAGCAAGTAAGTGTAAGAGAGAGAGAGTGTGTGTCTGAGCGTGAGGAAGCAAGGGGCCACATGCCGTACTGACATCACCGCAGCTGTGCTGAGTGGGCTCACACAAAACGCCCACACATGGCTCACATCCGACAGCGGCAGTCATCAAACATTAGCCCGAAGTGGCAATCTTTACAGACTGCTCCTGGGCAGGGCTCATTTCCACTCTCTGCTCTATGTAAATCACAGAATATTAGGTGCATTTTTAACATCCACGCTGGCCATACGCCAAATTTCCTCTCAGGTCTCTTGTTTTTTTTCTCCTACTAAACAGGGACAGGACACATCTGTAGCTGCAGACTCAACATCACCAGTACGGCTCTCCTGAGAGCAACCATATTTGCTTAAAGCAGCATTTTGCTCTTTAGCTGAGGCCAGCAGCTAGCATAATTCACTCAGTTAGCCTGTCCTAAAAATTTAAGGGGAGAACGTCTGCACAGCTGTGAGATACAGAAACATAATTTGAGTTGCTCAGGTAGGAAAACTATCGGTGCTGCTCCCAGGTTTCTAATCCCAAGCAGGTAAATTGCATCTTATCTGGTGTGTCATTGTGCACACTGTGGCAAACCATCATTTTAAATACTTTTTTTCCCTACAAATAACCCTTTGGATTCAGCAAGCCGCACTACAAACATGCAACACCAATATAATTAACACACTACGAACGTACAAATAGGTATTCTGTGGCTGCTCAATGGGTAAAAAAAAGTCAAACTTCGCTTTAAAAAACAGCCGAGTTAGTGGTGACGTCGATGGACACACAGAGCCGACAACTGCCTATTCATGAATCTGCACAAAGGCATGTGCTTTAAAAGAGAAAGGGGGAAAAAACAAACTATTTGAGGGCTTCTCAAATAAGTGCCGTTTGCCCTACTGCCCAAACTGAGCTCAAGTGCAAAGCTGTTAATTTCCCAAGTTCAACAAAGTTCAGTGTTGTTCAACTGCAGCCTGTGAACATCTAAGCAACAATAATCCAGAGTGCTTCCTTATGCAAATTAGAGATCTCTTTGAATATTAGCGGGGAAATTAGTATTCCGGTTGCAAATTGAAATTTAGAGCAAAGACACCCTCAGGAGGTCCGCAAGCTTTGGCAGAAAATCCTTTCCTCTACATAAAAAAAAAAGAAGAAGAGAATCCAGGTTTGTTTAAACCATCCTGCAGAGTCTGGCCTTGTAGTCTGAAAGAAAGCTCCAACTTTACACCATCCATTCACAACTATTGATCTGCTGTGTGTGGGCGGCTAAAAGGAGCACATACTGTACATGAACAGGAAGTTCAGAAGAAAGACAATAACTGTCCTAGCGCGAGAAAACAATTACACTACTATACAGTCTACACTATCACATCTGGCACATGTATTACATTAAATATATTTCAATGTTCAAGCCAAACCTGAAAATACATGACAACCTTACTTATTAATAACCCAAACATTACTCTCTCTTGATATCTTCCTCTACAAAACAGATGGGAGGATGACACATTCAATAATGTGATACTTTATTGATCCCAGCAGGAATTCAGTGGGTTGCTTCAGGACACTCCAGCTCAGTGGATGCTTGCCAACTGGGGGCTTGAACCCTGAGTTTCCTAGCTAAACGACAATCTTTCCGACCCATTTACATAAATGAGAGAGCAGAATACGAGAGAGATGCTTTCAGGAAAGCACAAACACCAACTCTGGCCTCAGAAATCACTACAGAGATGAATCAACACCTACCTCGCTCAATGTCAACAAAAACTTAACGTAATATTGCTTCGAAAAGACAGTATTTCCTGCTTTTCACTGCATACAGGTGTACCTAATAAATAGGTAACCGTTTAATAATTTAATATCATTTAGTTTTGGACTGTTGGTTGGACAACAACTGGAATTTGGAGATGTTGTGACCTTGGGTTCTGAGAAATTATGATGGCCGATTGACAATATTTCATAGACTTAAGGATTCAATGACTGATTGAAAAAAACAACAACATATCAGTAAAAATAATATTTGCAGCCCAAAAATGTACAAAGGAAGTGGAGTTATACTCTTTACGATGCCATCTCAAAATGAAATCAGACCAGGCCAGATGAGGCCTCCAACCAGTGGGACATGCCCGGAACACCTCCAACAGGAGGCGCCGAAGAGGCATCCTGATCAGATGCCAAAACCACCTCAACTGACCCCTTTCACCACGAAGGAGCAGCAGCTCTACTCTGAGCTCCCTCCGGATGTCCAAGCTCCTCACCCTATCTCTAAAGCTGAGCCCAGCAACCCCACGGAGGAAACTCATTTCGGCTGCCTGTATCCATGATCTCATTCTTTCGGTCACTACCCAGAGCTCAGGACCATAGGTGAGGGTTGGGATGTAGATGGACCAGTAAATACTCCTTCTTCACCACAATGGTCTTGCGCAGCGCCCGCATCACTGCAGAAGCCGCACCAAACCGCTGATCCATCTCACGCTCCATTCAACCCTCACTCGTGAACAAGACCTCAAGATAGTTGAACTCCCTCGCTTGAGGCAGTAACTCTCTCCCAACCATGGCCTCAGATTCAGAGGTGCTGACTTTCATCCCGACTGCTTCACACTCAGCCAACCGCCAAAAACATCATACTTAAATATTTATTGTTTCTAATACGTTCTAGTTTATTCTTTATATGCTGTGATGGGGAAAAACACTATTTTCCACATACTGCCTGGCTGGAATACCTATATTTACCATCTGTCTGAAACACTTTAGCGCCTGTCTGGGTTTCAGGATTTTCCGTATCTTGATGTTGGAGAGGGGACCCAATTCAATCATATGAAATTTGCTCAGTGGCGCATGAAGCCAAAAACGTATAAAACTGCCCGGATGATCAGTGCTGCGCCTGCATAATTGGGCCCATAGAGCAAGCGCATATGAGACTCCCGCTGGCCAAGTTGGCTACTTCTGGTTTCGCACTCTGCTAACTTGAATGGGGATAAAATCATTTAATCGTGCGTCAATGAATAGATTGAATGTCAAAGTCTATGGGAAAAAGTCTTTTTGGGCCCAGTGGCATCATGTGACAGACTTGGTAGTTGTAACTCCACTGACAATCACTATGAAAAATTGGCCTTAAAGACCGTCACACTTCCTGGGGGCATGGTGTGCTCCATCAGTGCTACCAGAGAATAACTGTAAAGGAGAATAGTGACAATTTTTACAGTGAAAAATCACCAACAAACACTCTAAACACAACTGGAATGCAATACAAAATTTGGGAGATATTTTCAACATCAGCAAGCAGCGTTACATGTTTCCCTGATGTTAGCTTATAGCTTCATGTAGCAGTATAGGCTACATAAAGTCCACACTTGCAGTAGCGTGTCTGGAGTATGTTAAGAAATCCAGCACACAATGATGTCATACTGTAGCCAGAGTAGAAAAAACGGTCTGAAATACTCAGAGCAATAGAAAATCTGAGACAAACACAAACACAAAAAAGGTCTCCTGTAAGACAAGTGGAAGCAGATTCGGCCTTCCTGCAGACCAGCATTTTGTGTAAGATCTGTATGCTAAGGGTTTCATCATTTGAGGAGAAACTTTCATTAAACCACTAAAAACTATCAAACAATCAATGAAAATTTAAGATTTAAATGTCGTCCACGCAATTTAATTATCCAACTCTGAATAAGCCAAGGGGCTGATCACTCCATTGGTTTCGAGTGAGTCGCACATCCCAATATCCTTGGCTCTAATGAGCACCCCAGGGCTGAAATAAAGAGCACTGTGACTCCAATAGTGCTTCTCAACAACCTAAATCCTATTCAAACTGAACCATTACAGACAGAAATGGATTAAATTGCTTCAGTGCTTTGCCAACACTTCAACGAGAGCTGGAATCTCAAAAACAGGCCTGTGGTTAGTACATTATGTTCACATCACATCAGCATCACAAACTTACTATGTAAACTACAAACAATGAGCATATAATGAGTCGGGCCTGTGCTGCCCACGCCTGGTCAATAGCTCGTGTCATCTTTCACCAGAGTTAATCCAGTCAGAAGTTGAATTGACACCTGACCTGTTTGATCTTCCTCTATTGAAACACGGCTAGTATAACCACACAGGAGATGGATGGACATTTGTATGCATGAGCTGTAAAATCAGAGCGTCCATGTGTCTCTTTATAGCCATGCTACACAGTCATATGCAGTTTGTGCTGTTGCCATGCAACTCTAAGCCCTGATGAATCAGGGGTCCGACTTGCTGAAAGTTCAAATATTCTTGACTTTTTGTTCTGAGGCTCTCAGTCCTGAAACCTCGGTAAGCTCTCGGTGCTGTCTGCAATGCAAAAGCACATCTTTCTGTCGAAAATAATGAGACGACAGAAAGGAGACGATCTCGGTGGACAAGGAGCTCATTTTGTGTGCATTCACACAGTGTCTAAAAAACAAGCTAAACTCGAAGTTCTATACTTTCACAGAGGCAGGTTACTTTTTGAACAAACTAATCATGAAGACAATAACAGGAAAATGTGTTCAAAGACAAAATACATACTTCATACAAAAAAAGCTTTCTCCAAATTAAATTACTGACCGTCTTTCAGTTGAAATCACCCTAAACATGGCTCCCTTTAAAATCCGAGTTCAAAGGAGATGATTACTGAGCAGTGATGGCCTCCCCAGTGCTCTCAATCCCACCCAGCCAGGCTGCTCCTCTCCGACACAAGCCGATCAGGGACAATAATAGACGACTTCTCTGAGCAACAATAGAAGTCTGAAGGAGGGACGGACTGGATAATAGGGTTTATGTACAAGTTTGAAAGGAGCCGAGGTCAGAGGTGAGCAAGAGACACGCGAATTAACAACGGCAACAAGATCATCCAGTAATGTGGGACAAATCACCATGACAACTCTTGCATTATATAGCAGGAGGTACCTAATTACAACAAACTTATTAGCCGTTAATTTAACCCCTGATACCTGCATTTGATCATTTGTATGGTTTTGCTCGCAGCCAATCACCTCAAGCATTCTTCAATTTAATCAATTTAAACTTCGTGTTGAGATGCCACCAGAACATTCAAAAGTTCGGCTATACTGCACGCATGTCGCATCAGGTGCCATTTTACACAATGCAATGCTTCCAATCACATGATGTGTCTTGAATGAATAGGGTGTCGAATGGAGTACTCTATTGGTATCTGTATAACTTTAGGGGGATTTGTACTGGTACTGGTATCGTCATTTTTTTAACAATATCCAGCCTCAAAATATTTCGTTTTGGGTCAATATTTCTAAACTAACAGAGTGAGTCAGAAAACATCAGCTCGAAAAGTTCATTTAAGGTGGATGACATGGAAAAACAAAGTACTGAAACTCTGGAGGAGGTCTCTTTGACACAGTACTGTCACTCCATTAAGGCAAACACATCATTTTGTGTTGAGATAATTCTTGCCATCCCCTTATACTCCCAAATGTCCTGGCCTCTGTTAAAAAAACATACTTAGGCTAAAATGCAGGAGCAGGAAAACTCTCTAACCAAAGAAGATAACATGGAATTGGGTTTTTCTGACTGCTTCCTGTGGCTATAAAGCATTTCCAAACTCCAATTAATTAACATCCTCTGGTTTCAGCTGCCTGCCACGCCGTCCACTACCTACAGTAGCGCTAACAGTAAAACACGAGGTTAAAAACAAAGTGGGAGATGGCAGAGTGCTGCAGTCAATGTCTGCTGGCATTATTTATATCCTTAGCCTGAGGGCCATCCCATTCCCAACTCCACTTGTCTCCATTGATCTGCCTCAGCCTCCCTTCCCCTCCCACCTCGGGGCTGAGGAAAAATGATCCCCCTCTTCCTCCTGCAACACATCCCAAGACACCAGGACTCAACACACTTGATCCATCAACTGCAGTTTCGCTAAAGAACTGGCAGGATAAGAGGGATTTACTGGTCTTTTCTGTGACATCAATGTGGCATCTCTTGTCTTTACTAAAGCTTAAAATATGCTCCGAACTATTGTTCGCTCGTGTGTTACTATTCTACTGACCTGTCCGGACTGCGTGACCGTACCAACTGCTCAAAACCCTGAAGCAGTATTTACAGCATGTCTCAGTGTTTGTTTACAGCCACACTGAGGTAGAGGCTACTGCATTTTGGCTATAAAATGAAGCCTGGATGTATTACCTCCATAAATGTGGCACTACACGCGGGACGTGCAGGTATTTCCATGTAGGCTGGTGATTGCCAAAAAGACATTTGGAAGCAACTAAGGATCCTTTTGTCTATAAATCACCCCAAAATGACATCTTCAAGTTTCTTCTTCTGTCCAGCCAACAGTCCAGAATATGGCTGCAACAATTAGTCGACTAATCGACTAGTAAAATAATTGGTGACTATTTTAGTGGTCGACCAATCGGTTTGAGACATTTGTCCTAGAAAAGTACTATAAAAGTACCCAAAATACTCTTATTGCAGCTTCTTACATTCAAGTATTGGCAGCTTTACACACTCTCCCATGACGGTGAACTAAAACACTTTGGCGTGAGTACGAAACAAGACATTCGATGACCTAATTTTGAGATTTGGGAGAGACAGGCTGACATTTTTCAACATTTTAACACATTTTTCGATAAAATAATTAGTCGACTGATCGGAGAAATAATCAGCAGATTAGTCGACAATGAAAATAATCGTTAGCCTAGTTGCAGCCCCAGTCCAGAACCCAAAGGCTCTTCATTTACCATCATAAATGTGAAGAAAAGGCAGCGAATTCTCACATTTAAGAAGTTAGAAACCAACAAATGTTTGACATTTTGCTTAAAAAATGACTATTAATAAATTATCAAATTAATTGGCGGCTGCTTTTCTTTCGATGGACTAATCACTTAAATCGACTGATCGCTGCAGCTCTAAGAAGGTGGCATCTGTTGCAAGTGGAAAGCTCTGCTCATCTGGCAACGAAGGTGAATAAAACAAACTACCAAAAGGCGTAAATATTGTTTGAATCACACCTAAGATCGAGCAAAGAAAATCAAAATGGAGAAACATACCTTCCCTGTATTTACCACTCCAGTTGATTCGTAGGGTAAAATTAAACCACACACACTTGAAGACAGTATGCACTTTTTCCACACTGACTCTCCCCAGTGGCTCCTCATATCTATTACTGGGCCTCCAAGGTAGTGGTCCTGGACAACCATCAATTAGTAACCAAGACAACAGGAAGTCTCGGGATATAGAGCAGGGCCTGAGGGTCTGGAGAGAATGTGCTTCTTTGCCCTAAAACAAATTTAATGGACCCTCCAGTGAGCGAAGCTTGCAGGGGGGAGGGGACTGACTGGTAGCCCAGGACTGTGATGGGCTTGTCAGCATTCCCGCTTCACTTACAGCAGGAGCTGGGACGCTGTCTCCGACCACACAACAGTACAAGCATACTGTGACAATTCCACTGTTGTATTAAAAAACCTACGCCAACCTCTTGCACAGTTTGACCGGCGTGCCAGTCTAGCTGTATGCAGGTGTGGGTGCTGTCAAACAGGGGGATTAGGAGAGGGAAAATCCTGTCTGCAGACATTTCAGATGTGCAGCCAGATGATTCGACCACATGTCCGGTGTCTCAAACCCAGACTGCCAGGCTGTCAGCTAGGAATGGGAATTTATTTGTTCAGCAGCTGCAATGAATGGTAGTTTTTCCTACTGTAAACACCTGTGCTACTCCACCTTTTACACCTGTAATCAAAGAAGCTCATGTCTGATACAGTTCACTTTCCTGCACTGAAAACTTGATGTCAGGCACCGTCTAACTCCTGGTGTATCAGGAAATTAAGGACTTGCTATTAGACCATATTTCAGCTCACCCACCCACTGAACTTCCCACCTGACACACCTGCAGGCCTACAGCCAATTAAGCATGGCCCTTGCAGCTGTGCAGTGTGTGTGCAACAACAGAAAATAATGTCAAACACCCACAGTATTCAGAGACAATATAACAATTAAAGTGTGTGATAGCTGTACTCACTTGCCAATCACCTCACACAGCTCGTAGACATCCTCGAACAGCACGTCGTCGTCCGCCATGGTCATACAGGTAGACGAGGATGCTCTCCTCAAGATAGCCCACCCACACGGATTTTGGAGGAATCAATAATAACTTGTTTTCTTTGGAGCCAAACTGCACACTTGGTAATTTACACCCCTCTCAATGTCAGTGACTGGTAAACGAGTGGCCACTCAAGAGTCCAAGTTAGCCGGCTAGCCACATTAGCTGGCGTCCAAGGCTGTCACTCCGCGGCCCCACCTTCTCTTCAGCTAACTCTCCCGGTAGGCTGGCTAGCCAGCGAGCTAGCTAAATAGTAGCCACAGAGCAGAGCCCGGGGCGTGGAGATTTCCTCGCTCGTTTGCAGAAAAACACCCCTCTTTGCATGCCTCGGGTTTGTATCTTACTGTCGGGTACTGCCAGACACAGGGCTCCCTCAGCAGCATCCACGGACACGTCCCGCACCGACCGAGATGCTCGCTTCACCGCAAGCTATCGGGGCGCTCGGAAAATGGTTGGCTAGCTGGGTTAGTGTGAGCTAGCTGTCGATGGAATAACCGGTTGTCTCGCGCCGTTATTGCGCCGTGCACACCCAGTGTATCACAGATGGCTTATCCCACCGAAAACGTAATGTGTCCGGGCTGCACTATGCTTCAGCTCCCCGGACCCAAATGGAAAACCCTCGCGTGCATGTCGACGACTACTCTGCTGCATTCACCGTCTGTGCTCGTGGATATTAAAATTATATCGTATTCCAACACAGCCGACCCTTCGTCCACCGCTGCTCCAGTTCCTACGCTGGTTCAGATGCTGGCTGGCTTTGACTGGCTGTTCCTCCGACTTCCAGAAATGCTAGGCTCCTCCCTCTATGGTCCAGGAAACTGGGCCGGCCAAAGCCGAAATGGCGCCGGAGAGTGGGCCCAGACTCGTGTTTCTTAGCCTAGCTTGAGCCAAAATGGCGTCTGATGGGGGGCCGATTTAGGCGCAGTTTCCTAATCTCCTCTAACGGTTGCATCCAGTGTATCCCGCGCAAGCGTCGACCATCCAAGCCCCATCACCTTACGTCAGACTTTCCCCTTCTTATCTCCATCCCTTTAACATGCAGTTTATTCCTCTGTGTTGTCTCCTCTGACAGTAATAACGTATTTCCCACACGTTGGCTGTCAACACTGAATAAAAACAGGGAAGCCTGCATATTCCCATGGATCCTCAGGGAAAATAAGGCACAGCTTAGTGTCTTTATTGTCTGACAATGCGATATTGACACAGGTGATTAAGGTATTATGATCTTCAACTCAATCTCGAGCCTTTTCTCTTCTCAAATAGGTAACATTTTTGGGCAAAAGGCTCTGGAGAGCTGCGTTAGAGGCGATTAGTTTGTAATTATGTGCGGATTAAGTCGAATTACTTTCATGTAATCTTTCTGCAGGTGCAGGAGGTGCTCTGGTGCAGGTGGCAGGTGCAGGGACGCAGGTGGAATTACCTCAGGTGTGGGAGACCTGCCCTGAGATGTGTTGGTGATGCCCCCTGGAGGTGATGGAAGGGATCATGCAACTCCCACTGCTCCATTTTGGGGCATCCTCTGATGAAGTACAGTACATTTTAACATGACAGAGAGGTTGCTCTAGAACTGAGATTTTTTTACAACAAGGCAAAAAATATAAACAAGAATAAAGTCACTCTTAACCATGAGCAGATAATGAGACAGTGGGCCCCTGGGCACAGATTGGGAAAGGCCCCCACCACCACCACCTCGTTGTGGCTGTTTTCCCCCTTTTGTTGCCATTTTGTATCTCTTTGATGTAATTTTGTGTCTCTGTTGTCGTTTTGTGTCTCTTTGTGGTTGTTTTGCTCCTTGTTGTCATTTTGTGTCTCTTTGATATAATTTTGTGTCTCTTTGATGTAATTTTGTGTCTGTTTGATGTAATTTTGTATCTCTGTGGTCGTTTTGTGTCTCTTTGATGTAATTTTGTATCTCTTTGTGGTCGTTTTGTGTCTCTTTGATGTAATTTTGTGTGTCTCTGTTGTCATTTTGTGTCTCTTTGTAGTTGTTTTGCTCCTTGTTGTCATTTTGTGTCTCTTTGATGTAATTTTGTGTCTCTTTGATGTAATTTTGTATCTCTTTGTGGTCGTTTTGTGTCTCTTTGGTGTAATTTTGTGTGTCTTTGTTGTCATTTTGTGTCTCTTTGCAGTTGTTTTGCTCCTTGATGTCATTTTCCGTCTCTTTGATGTAATTTTGTGTCTCTTTGTTGTCATTTTGTGTCTCTTTGAGGTCATTTTGTGTATCTTTGTGGTTGTTTTGTGTGTCTTTGTTGTTGTTGTGTGTATTTGTAGTTGTTTTGCCCCTTGTTGTCATTTTGTGTCTCTTTGAGGTCATTTTATGCCTCTTTAAAGTTGTTTTGTGTGTCTTTGTGGTTATTTTGCCCCCTGTTCTTGTCATTTTGTGTCTCTTTGTGGTCGTTCTGTGTCTTTGTGGTTGTTTTGCCCCTTATTGTTGTCATTCTGTGTCTCTTTGTGGTCGTTTCGTGTGTCTTTGTGGTTATTTTGCCCCTTGTTCTTGTCATTTTGTGTCTCTTTGTGGTCTTTTTGTGTCTTTGTGGTTGTTTTGTGTGTCTTTGTGGTTGTTTTGCCCCTTGTTGTTGTCATTTTGTGTCTCTTTGTGGTCATTTTGTCTGTTTGTGGTTGTTTTGTGTGTCTTTGTGGTTATTTTGCCCCTTGTTGTCATTTTGTGTCTCTTTGAGGTCATTGTGTGTCTCTTTGTGGTTGTTTTGCTCCTTGATGTAATTTTGTGTGTCTTTGACGTCATTTCGTGTCTCTTTGTGGTTGTTTTGTGTCTCTTTGTGGCCATTTTGTGTGTCTCTTTGTCATTGTTTTGCCCCTTTTTGTTGTCATTTCGTGTCTCCTAGTGGTTGTTTTACCCCTTGTTGTCATTCTGTGTCTCTGTGATGTCACTTTGTGGTTTTGCTGCTTTTGTAGTTGTTTTGCGCCCCTGTGCAGTTCCTTTGCCTCTTTTTGTAGCAATTTTGAGACTCTTTCTAGTCATGTCTCTTTGAGTTACATTTTGCAGGTGAAGGCCAGGGCGGCCCTGACAATCTGAGCCCCTGGGCCTGTTGGCAGCTAGGCCCGTTCAGTAATCCATCCATGTCTTTAAAAGAACAATGGCCTAACTTCATCCATTTTTACTCTCTTTTTCATGAGTAATGTGCATAGGAAACAAACATATGTTTATGTTCCTTCAATATTATTTCACAAAGTACGGCTACAAACAAACCTTCAAACTGATTTTCCAAAAAAAGATGTGTGTGGTTACATTTTCAGTTTTAAGGTTATGATTGAATAAAAATTTAAATAATAATTTAAAGTATGTGATGCAGCTATGTAAGTGTTATTTTGTTTGATCCAGCTGTGCCAAATGTCAGTAAAAAAAAACCCTACCTATTCAGCACCCCCAGGTTAAAATAAACTCCCACATTAATGAAATTATATTGAATAATGAGGACATATCAGCCTAGCCTGTTCCCCAGTGCCCATCAGAGACACAAACGTAACTCAGAAAAAAAATGTGAGCTGGAAAACAAGTAAACAAGTATCACAAAGGCAGTTGAAGTTCTCTCAAGCAGAATGGTGAACCCATCCATACAGACGGGGATAAACAAAGACATCAGGTGCCACTAGAGCGCGCTGTTCTCTTATGGCACCCTCTCAGTTTCCATGGTGCTGCATCCCCTCTGCTCACACATCATCTGCGAGCCTCCCCCATTGGTTGAAGCCCACCAGCAGCTACCCATAACCCGATTGGCTGTTGATGTGGTCATCATACTGTATGTATGGCAATGTATGTGCTATTGAAGCCTTCATTCAATACAAAGGTACCTGCAACACAGGCATACACACATAGACACAGGTTCACACACATGTAGGGTGAGGGCAAATGCAAGACTGTAAATATGGAGGATAGAGTATGCTATAAAAGGAGAGAAAGAAAAGGCCACTAGAAGGAGAATGGGAAAGCACCATAGATGGGGGGAGAAAAAAGGAAAGGGCACAGTTTCCATGGTAACAGGGAGGGGAATGGTTTTGGTGGTTGCATGTGAAACTGTGCCAGTGGAACATGCGCACACACCAATACAAATACACACACTTATTTTTGTCACTTAGGAGGATGGTGCATTGACTTACACTGATTCCAAGGAACCTTAACCCCACCCTTAACCCAAGCCTTAACTTAAAACTAACCCTTACCTTATCCTTAATGCTAAAATATAATGTTTTGATTTACAGTTCTGCCATAAAACATTTGTCTGTTCAGGTTGTATCATATCCATACATTACTGTACCATAAGGTTCTCTCATACTGAGGTGTTATCTGAAGTAGGTGACGACTGGCAACATCCCAAGAAGACACAAAGAAAAAGGGGAGGGGAGCAGCTCTGTGTCGAAAAATGAGACATTTAATTGGCTCAGTTTGTGCACAATTTCAGCCACAAAGCTCAGGTTGCAACCAATGTATTTCAAGCCTGTGGTTAAGCAGCAAAATCTAACATCATAAGAGGTGAAACATAAAATTAAGATAAGATAAAACTTAATTCATCCCAAGGAAAATTGCTGTGTAGCTGTTTCAATATAAAGTTAGAGGAGTGCTGATCCAAAGCAGCAATATACAAGGACTAAAATAGTATAAAAAAAAAGAGAATGCAAATGTATTGCAAATATAAACTTAATATAAACTAGATAACAGTAAGATGTAAAATATAAGAACTAGTCAAAAGAAGGTTAAAAATAACAAAAAACTAGCTAACAGTAAGTGTGATGCGGGAAACGCAACTGAACAAATAGCATTTGATTGATTAAACAATTATAAAAATAATTAGTTTAATTAATTAATTTTGTTATTTTTGTGCTTATCCTTCCATTTTTATTTTTATTTTCAACTTTACGCTTATTCAATTTCGTATTACACGTAAAACTTTTCATATTTTCCTTAAACGTTCGGAAAAAAATAAAAATAAAAACACTTCCTGTTTGGCTTCGCGTGATTGGCTGATTTTAACCGCGCAGACTCCTGGGAAAGCGCGATGTTTAAATCTGTTTCCGGTTTCTTTCTGCCTCGGCCACCATGGCCAAAGAGCTAAAATTGAGGGCTTCAGCCGGTACGCCAAACATGGAGCGACAACCCAGCAGGTAAAACTTTATATTTCGTATTAAAATATATTTTTTAAAAGTATGTTTGACTACGAAACAACCTAACAGTGAGTTACGGCTCTCGTAGCACCGATACTCGCCGTTGTCGTCCGTATAAACAAACTGTCACGCCAAATTACATTCAGTAATCGAGTATTTTAATGTTGCCTTGCTTTTAATGAGAGATACCCATCTCACATAATTACATACAAGACATTTTACGAATCATTTGCCTCCATTTTTTAATTCGGCATGTATCCCGTGCCCAGTGGAGCACTGTTATAAAGCTAAATTTCACATTTTGTAACTGTCCCTCCCCTCATTTCTACCAAGTCGTCAGCTAGAATAGTGGTAATGAAGCTGTTGTTTTCCGATTGAGTGCAGCTTTACCTTATGTTTCGTTTTAAAATTCAAGTTATAATATTGCAGTAACATACAGTAACATTATAGTGGTTTCTCTGTAACAGCATGAGGAAGCAGAAGTCTTAGCAGGGTTTTGCTCTGTATGCTTATTACTGTGGGACCAAGTGATCTTTCAGTAACACTGCACCATAGTCAATCTTTTGAGACCCCTCTGTTTCACCCTGTGGGACTTAGACCTGATGAAGCTGATGTGATGCTCTGTGTGTGTTTCAGTGTGACAAGGACTCCTCTCAACAGTGTTGTAGTCCAGAGGAGGAGCAAAACCAGGAGCTACCGGCTGTCATACCGCAGCTGCTTGGGTGCTGCCTCACGTCTCGGCTTGACCCCAGCGTTGACGGCGCGCAGGCTCAACACCAGCAGACGGGCTCCAAAGTCACACAACATCACTGTGAGTCAACCCAGGCAATTATCACACACATGTAATAAATGTCAAGGTGACACAGGATGCTCATCGTCTCTGTTCTCCTGTCTGTCAAAGGAGAAGGTGAATTTGGAGCAGCTGGCCTTGCTGGTGAAAACGGAGTGGCAGCTGTCGTACGTCACTCCTCTCTATCAGTTCAGACACACTCAGCTGAAGAGCTACTCCAGGCAGCTCTCGGCGTTCATTGCCGCAGAGAAGCAGCAAGGTTTGGCAGTGGAGGTGGAGGGACCACAGAAACCCTTCAGAGCCTCCTTCTCGTTGGTGCAGGGGATGGCACAGTCAGACGATGACGCAGAAATGGTCCTCATACAGGTGAGAACGTGGGTTCTGTAGAGGCAGGAGAAGCTTTCCAGGTGGATGTGGGTATGTGCAACAAAGTGGCAGTATATTGAGATTCTGTAACTGCACTGCCTGTTTCTCTCCTCAAATGTTTTCAGGAACATATTTTAGTGTACTGTTTAGCTGTAGAATGAAAACATTGGTCTTGATGGTGGGCGATGCTTGGTACTTCTGTTGACTGTTTCCAACATGGCGGCCAGGTCACAGAATTTATTATAAACAGTACACTAAAACATGTGTCTGAAAAGTTACCAACTGTATTTGTGTAGATTAATATGCCTTGTGTTCTGTGTGTGAAACTAACTGTTCCCGTTCCTTCCACAGATCCACTCAAAGCCTTTGTTTGCCAGGCAGGACGAGCCACAGAAGCCAGTCTGGAGCGGCTGGCTCACCTGCATCAACGGCAACCCCGATTACCTGCGCTCACTGCCAAAGGACTTCATCTGTCTGCCACTCTTCGGCAGCAGCGGGGCAGAGGGTCTCACATCTTTGGTCAAATCTTGGTTCCAGCAGTCCTTCGACTGCTGCTTCGGCCCCCTGGAAATCAGCCACATGAGTTTACAATGGCTGATGGCGTTATGGACGAACTGCCACACTGAGTCCAGCTTACAACACCTCAAAATGATTTGGACACTTCCAGTTACGCCACCGCTGCAGGTCACCTACACAGTTCGACCTGAGGACGCCTGGGACCTGTGGTGCAGTGTGAGGAAGGAGAAGGAGAATGAAGGAGGGGAGGAGGCAGAGGAGGAGAGCAGTATCGACATTGAGGAGGTGGTGAGGTTCATGCAGGGGCTGAAGAGCCACTTCTACAGACACTTCAGACTGGATCTGTCAGCGGGCAGCCTGAACCAGGTCTCCACAGCACTGGGCTCAGCCAAATACAGCGGCAGGATCAAGGTACCATCTGACAGAAACAGAAAATGCTTTCAACACACACTGTGAATGTAACTGTACTCATATCGGTTTCCTTTTGTTTCAGATCTCCAACAGTAAATACATGATCACCACCCTGACGCTACTGACAGAGTGCGCCCTCCTCAAAATGCCCATCTGAGTGGTACAACAAAGACTTACCCCCACCAGGAGATGCAACGTTACAATACACAACACTTACTCCTAGGAAAGCCTGGAAATGCAGCTTAATTACAGTGCAGATTGCTTTTTTAAAACATATAAATAAAGTCAAACATCCATGTTTTAAACCTCTCTTCAAAACATGAAATTGAGAGTAGTTTTTTTTTTGCAATATTCTATTTAATATTGCGCACAACTGAGTCATGTTTTGGCTATTTTTTCACTCTTTTCCTGCATGTAAACATCACGTACATATGTTCCACCTCTTTTTGTAAATACTTTACTGTATATAATTTTGTCATTTATAGATGTAAATAAAAGCCAGAAAAAGATGTTTGACTGGTGCATGATGATTCCAACACTTGAAGGTCTACTGTGTGGAATATAGTGGCATCTAGTGGTGAGGTTGCAAATTGCAACCAACTGAAACGCAAAAACATGAATGACCCTACCCAGCACCGTTTAGTCTGTCCATTTTCGGCTACAGTAGAAACAACATGGAGGACCCGCTTGTGAATTTATGTTTCCTTGGATAGCAAAGGCATGACTCACACTCCTCCTCCCTTTGATTGGCTAGTACTTGCTGCCTTCGTTAGTTGGATAGGTTCAGAATAGAGGAGTAAAAGTTCATCACTTATACTAGCATTCTGTATTTCTTTGGATACATGTTTTGTATGTTTTGTCGGTGAACCTCGCTAGTTATAATGGAGCCAAATTGTGTGTCCATACCTTCGTCAAATGTTGCTGTCGTCCCTGGTTTTATATGAGAAGAGAAAGATCGCAGGCCGCTAGGCTAATTTATGCAATGTAAAATACCATAGGCTTGTGCTAATAACGTTAGCATGTTGAATTTGTTAGTATAAGACAGTTGTTTTGTCAGTGAACTCTTGAGTTATAATAGAGCCTAATTGTGTGCCGTTACCTTTGTTAAATGTTGCTGTTGTTCCTGGTTTTATATGAGAAGAGGAAAAGTTTGCTAGTTGCTAGGCTAATTTATACAATGTAAAATGCCATAGACTTGTTCTAACGTTAGCATTTTGTATTTGTTTGGAAAACATGTTTAGTATAAGACAGTTGTTTTGTCAGTGAACTTTTTGAGTTGTAATGGAGTCAAATTGTGTGTCGTCACCTTTGTCAAATGTCACTGTTGTCCCTGGTTTTATGAGAAGAGGAAAAGTCTGCTAGCTGCTAGGCTAATTTATACAATGTAAAATGCCATTGGCTTGTGCTAATAGCGTTAGCATGTTGTATTTGTGGGGAAAATGTGTCCAGATAAAGACAAGTGTTTGTGAATGCTGCGAGTTATAGTGAAGCTGATTTGTGTATTTGTGTTTGAAACTGTCTCTATTAGGTCTAATGTGTGTTCAATGTGTGTTTTGAATCAACTAAACTTAACGGCACTTCACAGAAACCTCCGCCGCCAACTAGTGTTTTGGAGGTGTAACTGCAGAGTGACACAGACACACCAAATGCAGAAGTAAAAATGCTCACGATGTAGGCGATGTGCATAGGGTCTGCGCTCAACTACAAATCTTGTTTTAGAATACCAGATTTATGTATCACAAAAATTGTAGATCCAGCAAAATGGCATTGATGGATTTTCAGGCAACTGCATATACTGTAGTGAGCGCAGCTGTTCTCTTTAATCTGTTCACAATAAGTAAATAAATATTTTGCATGCAGGTGATCCTTCACTGGGAAGTGATGTCAATATAATATGACTTCCCTTTGTTTAAGGCCCTTATGTGAAAAGATTCAGGGTCGGAGAGTGATTTATTATGAAAGCAAAGCAATTAATTTAAGCACTTTTCAAACCTTGAAAGACAGAACAGACACCTACACACTGTCTTCACTTGCTCAAAGAATATGATATAACTTTTTCTTTCTAAAGTCACAAATTCTTGGGAAAAACTTTTTTATTTTTAAGAGTTTCTCAGTTACCATCCCTAGTCTTCCTTCAAATGGACCATCCTGTTGGAGCTATTCTGCTACCCGACCAACTTCTCTCGACACCCCCGCAAAATTTCAGTCAGCCTGGTGGCTCTCCTCTCAGGTTGGCTGACTCTCCATGTCTGTTTATCCTCCTCATCAGTCTCTTCATCACTCATGAGGCATTCAGGGACATCCTTCAAGTACCTGTACTCCTCCTCAGTCAATAGTTTCTCTGCCTCAGCCCTTTGTGCATTAAGAAGCTGAAACAGAAAACAATTTTTAAGAGTTGTGTTCCAGGTAACCAACTTTGTGAATAATTTGTATAGCTCTTTTTTGAAGAATAGTTAAGAGGAGATAGCGTGGTTTTGTAGTTGTTGGCCCAAACCTCAGCACAGTACTGTAAGTAAGGTGAGACTAAAGAACAGTATATGGTGTGGAGTGATTTCTGATCTAAAACCATCTTTGCTTTGTTTATTATTGCAATACTTCTTGTAACTTTATTCTGTACATGTTTGATATGTAATTTCCAGCTAATTCTGTCATCTATAATTACTCCCAGAAATTTAATTTCATTAACTTTTCCAATTTCAGTGACCTGTGTATTCATTCTACAATTACCAAATAACATTATTTTTATCTTGTTCAACTTTAATGACAACCTGTTTCTGTCAAACCACGTAATTTTATTGTAGGTCATTTTATCATTTCATTTAAGTCAGTTGCATCATTTCATTTTATTTTATTTATTAAAACAGAATTACTGTGCTCTAGTTACCCCTTTGGACTTGCAGTATCAGTAGAGTGCAGTTCCTCATGTTCACCATAAGAGGGAGATACACAAAAGTGAGCGCAGCTGCAGTAGGTAATAGATTACAGCATGCTTTGTTTATGCAGATGCGAAGAATAAATGGTGTTTGTGGGACATGAGGCATTGCGTTTGTGTAAGCGACTGTTAATAGGTTTGTGGGATTATTACATTATAAAGCTGCAGATTTTCATTAAATTTCCATATATGATTCTTATCCAGTGTCAACTTATCCAGTGTCTCCTGTTGTTCAGAGCTTCGGCCCTGCGATCCTCCTCCATCTTGTTTTCAGCTTGAAGCTTTAACTCCCGCTTCACATGCTCATAGTACCGGCTGCAGGCTCCTATCAACATAAAGAGCGACTTTTGTTTTAAACTGACTAATGTATTGCATGTCAATAAATATGACAGTTTAATCCAAATTACATAATTAGGTGCTTCCCAACCCTGTGTACTAGTGTTGCATGGTATACAGACATGTAGATAGTTTTTCCAATACTTTCTCGTTAAAAATGGTTTCCGTATTAGAATTTCCTGACATTAGGTACTTGTTTCAGGTCAAATGCGTCTCCAGAGCAAGTGATTAAGAGGATGAGATATCAGGGATGCAAACACAGGTATAGTGAAAAAAGAGAGAGCCTCCGAACCTCTAGTGGGGCAAAGGGGCAAATCTGGTGCACTTGGAGAGCACATTTATGAGGCTAGATATATGCAGAGCTTTGTGCTTCTGTAAACAATTTTGGCCACAGTAAACACTTTGTAATATGCAAGGGACTCCAATGCAAATAATTTAATTCCTAAGTACTTTGTCATTAACCACGCTACAAAGGCCTAAGAATTTCTATTTAATCTTAAGGCCTGTGCCAAGAAATTCTATTGAATCTCCTCAGATCAACAAGACAGAGGTTCAATAGAAAACTCTTGAAATTATGGCCTGTAATAGTAAACATCAATGTTAACACCAATGACAAATACTAGTTAACACTTAAATGTTAATACTAAGCATTCTTAATACCAACTTATTTCACACTAACCAGGTGTTTTGGGTGGGCTGCTGCTGCCTGTGTTTCTGCTACAGAGTACAGTCTGGTCTGCCAAGTCCAACTTCATCAGTGCTTTGGGTGACATCTTGAGGTGGTCAGGTTTGATGAAGCTGGTTATGAAGTTTGTGCACCAGTGCTGGACAATGGTTCTGTCTGATTCTTGTCTCAAGTCCCAATTTGCTGCCCCTCATCACGTTGCATGAATCCAGCATTATGCTGACTAGGTTTGTTCAGGGAATCCGTTTCTCTCAAAGAAGTCACACATGGCCTTCTCTAAACTGGCAGCACTGACTTTCACTACTTCAAGAGAATCTAAGTGTTCAACGATGACATCCTTCTGCTCTTGATCAAAGTAGCTGCGCGTCTGCTGAGTTGAGTTGTTGACTCATTTCCACAAGGACCAGAGCGAGAGTGGAAGGGAATGTTCAGCTATAACAGCCAGGACCATTGCCTAGAAAAGAGATGAAAAATATATAAGGCAACTTAAAGTGATTTTTTTTAAACCAAGTTCCTTTACCTCTATTAATTCAAGCTCACACTTTGTTTCTTTTTTCCAGTAACAGATGGAAATATTTGTTCCAGGCTCTCTCAAGCCGCTGAATTTGTCTGATAATAGTGCAATAGGGCAAGATGCAATAAACTCAGAAGCACTTAAGCACTCACACTTTATTGTTAAATCTAGTGCAATAGGGCATTGTGCAATTTACAATTACCTTTTTTTTCAATTTTTTCTTCCAATTAATTCTATTTTTATCCCCAATTATTAACAAAACCAGTAATAGGCAAATACATGGTACGATAGCTATCAATTCGTGGAATTCAGGAATTTCAGCTTTTCCATGGGAATCCTGTGAAGGAGTAAATCTGCACGTCTGCAAAGCACGAACGTTTTATGGATCCTGAACAATCCTCTGAAATATAGTGTCAGTGGGGCGCAGGCAGCTGTGCGGACAGTATGAGAGAGGAGAGATGAACACTAATATGTATTATGTGGCACAACTTGACCCTATATCGATATCGATATATTTGAGACCATTTTACCCATTGTCGTGGTAATGTTCAGCTATGGCTGCTGTCATATTCATATGTCATATAAGCTGATGAACAGTGCCTATTCATCTGTCACTGCAGATGACAACATATAAATCCCATGTACAGCTTTTTTTGTGACTAAACAAAAATTTATTAATAGATCTCTATACAGCATAAAGGTTACACGTGTTCAAAAACAGAAATGTTTGTGAATAAGGACAGGAGGACTATAATTTAATAAATTGGACATTACTTTAATTATTCATAATTCATTATTATTATTATTTCTGTCCTACAAGATTCAAGTAACATTTAATAGGCCTAACTATCAATAACTATTTCACATATTCATAATGATCATGGTCACGTCCATATTGCAATGAATTGTGGGATATAAAAGCGGACTCTGTAACTCTGCCTAAGGTCCACTTTAGGCCCCTTGTGGACTGGATGAAATGTGGCTTTTGGGCCCTAAGCACTCCCAGACTTCCTGGGAACGGGCCCACAAAGTCCACGGGTCTGCAAGTGCGGTCAAGTCTGGTTAACTGGTTTCAGCCGGACGGTTTCCAGCAGCCTTCAGTCCATACAGGGAGTCACAGAAGCACAATGTGATGATGATTTCCAATATGATGTTGATTTAACAAAAAATTCTCAGACTCCTATATCAGTTTGTTCTCAGTCCCCAACTGTTTTAATTATGTTACATTAATCTATTAAAATCCTTTACAGACGATTTGTAATTTATTTTAATGGTTCAACCTCCATTTTACATCAGTTCTCAGACCTGTCCTTTTAACTACATGGGCTGAATAAATTGTGTCTGACTATAAGCTTCATATTATATATATATATATATATATATATATATATATATATATATGTAGACATATATATATTAGTGTTGTCACGATACCAAAATCTTTGTTTCGGTACCAATACCAATATGAATTTCGATACTTTTCGATACTCTTCGGTACTTTTCCTAAGGAAAAGTCCTTTTGGATACAAACCTTTAGAACAATAAATAGTAGGGGTGTAACGGTACCAAAAAAATCATGGTTCGGTAAGTACCTCGGTACGGACGTCACGGTTTGGTAACTCAAATGTTCCACCAAGTTTGTGTTTTCTCGTGTTGTCTCCCTTTGCGAGGCAGACTTTTTTCACGTGCGCCAGCTGCGAATGTTGATACAGGTGTTGTCATACACACCACTCGCGCAATCTGTGCTCCAATAGGAACAAGAAAGGTGTTTGCGTGCATAAATGAGTAAAATAAATTAACTAAATTAATGAATTGAATCAGTTTCAAAGTACCAGTATTTTCCAAATGCAGTATAGTACCATTTGGAATACTCTAGTACCGCGGTACTATTTTAGTACCGGTATACCGTGCAACACAAATATATGTATACATATATATATATATATATATATATATATAACAGCTTTCATCAAAGATCCGTCAGATATAGTCAGGGCTTCACATCTGTACAGATGTTATTTTAAGAGTCCTCACATCTCACTGACCACCAGTTTCTGTGCTGCTAAATTCTTCCAAGAGTTAAAACAGTCCAATGTTAATATACAGTAAACTACATATAGTTCATGATGCAATTAAAATGGCCAAAAATGTGAATAGTTGGTTGCAGGACGTTTTAACATTAGCCCCTAAATTTTCTGCTTGTGCTCCTAAAATGTTTCAGTCAGGGGCTACAGTGCTCCTACTAAAAAAAAAAAAAAGTCAGTCTGGAGCCCTGCTAACGTTAGCTTAGCATTAGCCCTAGCTCGCACACTGCGCCAACAACTGTTAGCATCACTCTGCTTTATATCAATTAACATAACTAGCAATCATGACGTGTTAAATGACTAAAATTAATATAGCAGTTAGCTAATGTAACTTACTTCCATATGTAATTTGTGATGGTCTCCCGCTTCCAGTGTCAGAATCACTGTAACGGTCCCGACTCCACTTGCGTCAAGGCGCCATTTTGCAGCGTAGCGCCCATGTCGCTGTCATTTGACTTAAAAGATGACATCACTCAACGTCCTTGTTGACTGGTATCCTGACTGGATATTTTTACCGACTGACTCCACAAACTTTGTAATATGGACTAAAACTGCAAACAATTCTGACTCTAACCGACTGATAACGTAGGAAAAAAATTCGCGCCTGAGAATGACCGTTTCTAGAAATCCATTAGACTATCGCGAGACTTCAAGGGTTACCCTGGTTACCATCCAGCTTCATTCAGTAGGGCTTTATGGACTGTGCTGGAATCCATCATTACAGGTTATATTAAATGATATTTTAATACCAAACACTTCATGTTAATAAAATGAATTATGAGTAAAAATATGAATTTGTATTTTAGTGAATAAAGTAAAAAAAAAAGTAGTGAAAATTCAAGTTGAAAATCAAAATATAATCAGTTTACAATTATCTTGCTTTGTCAATCAACTTAATGTTCTAGCTCTACGTTAATTCCTTTAGCCCTTTTTTAAATCATCAAATTTGACACGCTTGTTAATAAATTCAGTTACAGCTGAAATTTGTCAGATGCTGCAACATGAAGACACTTTTTGTTCAAAACAAAATCAGGCAACTTTATTTCAAGAAGACACCCAACCAAATTCATACAGCTCAGATAACAAAATGACATTAAATAGAAACAATGAGGGAATATGAGCATACAAATCGCCAGCTGGAGACATAAGCTGTCAAAAACATAACCGTAACATCACCTTATATTGCACTGGTAGAAAAAGGCAAAAAACAAAATAAGCAACTTGTGATCGTCTTTCGTGGACTCCTACTGTATGTGTGGACGTCCTGTGTAGATAATGTGAACACGCACGACTCAGCAGCATGTCTCTTGTGTTATTGCTACACTGACACTGCTAAATGCACAATGACAATAGCGAAGGCGTGGGAGTCACAATCGCTGCTCCATTATGCTCTTTAATGACAGGACTGGTGTCGCATTTGGTGTCTAGCTCGTGGCACTGGTAATTAGGGTACAGCAGATGCACGTCCTGTCATTAAAGGCCACTGTGGAGCTGGGGATTATGGGAACAAAGGATCTGTATTTAATACTCTGTTGTCAGTGCAAAGAAAGACAACATGCACAGATGTAAAATTTCAGTGTGATTTATGCTCGTGATATGTGTTGTATATTAATAACAGCTATGCTCAGAGAGGGAGAATAACTTTGTTTCAACCCCCAGCCAGTGTGACGAATTTTAAAAGCTGTGTTTGCTTACATGCTTAAATGGCACATAAACTTTACATTACAAAAAGCACTAGACTGGGGGGTGGTGTTAACGTCCCACTCTGCTTATATAATATTTACCCTTGTGTGGGTATTTACACCTCTGAAAAGGGGTCAGCTATGTATTTACAATGGCACCCACGCACGCCAATTTATAACAATCTGAGATCCACCAGGTGAATACATGATGGGATGGACGAGCTAGACACAGAGCAGAGTCTGAGCTAGCTTGTGGCAGCTTGGCATATTCAGCAGTCTGACAGAGATCCATTACAGGTCCCACAGAAGAAAGTCTTCACAGCATCATCAACCTCCACACACACTTCTGAATGTGCCCTCCATAAGAGAAATAATCAGCTATGATTGCTTTGAAGCAGGGGGAGTAGAACACAGTTAAAACCACTGTCACAACAGATCATGCTCTAATGTTCGATATAACCCCGCCCCCCTGGTCAGTTCGTTAAAAGGTGAATGAATGCACACATGGGTCTGAGAGGTAAACAGTGGAGAGGAAAGTGACCTATGTAGCGATGCGTTTCACAGTAAGAGGCCGCCCGCTTCATGGGCAGCAGTTTTAGGAGGCCAAACCCAGAAAGAAGCCACCGACAAACCCGCTGGACAAGACGATGTTCCTTTTTATGAAGTCTGTGGCCTGCAGTGCAGAGGAGGGAAGACATGGACGATGAGTCAGTATGAGTGTAAAGACAGCATACTGTATTAGCCAGTGCACAGGTGTTAATAGCAAGTGAGCATAGTCTGGGTTAGAAGAAGTCAGATTACTTTTATTGTTCCATCTTTGTTAAAGGATAACTTTGGTATTTCCCAACCTGGACCCTATTTTTTCTTGTAATTGCATCCAAGTGACTAATGGGAACAACAATTTTTGAAATTGGTCCAGTTGAGCACAAAACAAGCTGCAATGTAACCCCCACAAGCAACGCAGCATCGTCAATTTACAGCTTCTAAAAGTGGTTATTTTTGCTGCTGACAGGCTCGGAGTGCTTCTGTTTTTGTTTCTGCACCTATCTTCCAACCAATTAGAGCATTCTGACCAAAATTAAATTGGCTCAGAACTCAAAAAGTTGGTTCTCAGCTGGAATTAAAAAACAAGAGGCTTTTCTTGACCTGAAATGCGAACTCTGACAAGATCAGTGCGTGTGTCATATACAGGTTGGAAAGATGAGGAAGTGAGGAATCCTCAGAAAAGAAGCAGCATGCAGTGGTCTTATTAGTGTCTCTGTAGGAATGTCTTCCTTAACATTGTCAGATACTTATAACAATCTGAGCCTGTCAGTGGCAAAAACTCTTGTACACTTTTAGGGAATGTACATTGATGTTATGCTATTAGCCCAAGTGGTTACACTACAGCTGGTCCAATTTCAAAAACTGTTCTTGTCACCTAGACACAAACACATGGGCTCCAGATTGGAAACTACTGAAGTTACCCTGTAAGCCTGCTGTGTCACAGCCAGTGGGTGCAGTAAGGCTGACAGTACACTAGAGGGCATAGCTGGTTTGCAGATAAAGATGTAAACCTCCTCATCAGAACCAGGACATCCAAGACAAACACATCCATTTAATTCTAATGAAAAACATGTCAGAGGCATGTTAGGTGTGGAAAGCATGAAGAAAGTGTTCACTAAACCTCAGCCCTGATTGATTTCAAAAGAAGAAGAGAGCGTGAAACAAAGAGCAAGCTTTGTTACAGGTACCTTTACCTCCTCAATGAAAGTGTTTATTTCAGGGGCTGCTTTGTTTGCTTTCTTCTTCAGGTGCTTCTTTGCTTTGTTCACATCCTTCTCCACCTTCTTCCAGTCCACCTGCACGTAGCCACTATGATTGGCGATCTGTGGGGAGAAAAAGGTTCATATACATGACAGAGTTAGCTAAGATAATTTGGGTTGTCTCTGCAATTTGGAGTGGCTTTCCACCAAAAAAAATATTGCCCCCTGACATGACATGTCATGCTGGCATAATAGGTTTGCCCTAATGAGTAACCTTATGTTACTCTCCTGGGCTACAACTTGTTTTTTCTTGTTTTCCATTCAGGGAACATTTAGTTCAGGAAGATGTTTTTCCTGACCTTGATGAAATCAACCCATTTGGAGAATGAAGCAAAACAAATTCTCATCTCAGACTGACAATAAGTGAACTCTGAGTGAATTAAAAACCCAAGGCACATTGGGCTCAGCCCGTGAATCAAGTCAACTGCCTGTCTCTGGTGTAATCTACTTGTAAAATGGCTACAAGAATGTTTAAGATAGCCGATAATACACTGACAGCAACACAGCTAAGCATCCAGATGGCCTACGTCCATCTAGAGCCAGCAAACACACAATGCTAGTCTTTCTGCTGTGGAGAGACGACCAGCTGGCATCTTCACTTATCAATGGAGTTGGTGAAATGCGAATCTTAGAAAAGAGGCACTTCTTATCCCATCAGAGGCAGAGTAGATGTAGTAAATATCTAATTACTGAGGCTACATAAACACAATCTTATGGTACTCTTGCCTGTAAAAGAAGGAACCCTCCTCCAACAGCGGTGGCGGCAATCTTCCCGACTCTCTGAAAGAGGTAACCAGCACACCTGGATGTGTTGAGAGGAAGAGAGGAGTGTTTGTTACACGTGTGCACTCAGATGTGTAGATAATGAAGCCTTGGTTGCAGGCCCGCCCACAGAAATGGCTGGGCCCCTCCCTAAATCTGCTTTACTCATATGTGTGTTACTCGTATGTGTGTTCTCTCTCTTTCCTGATTTAGATGAGTACATTACTCAGGTCGTGTGGCCGGTTGCCTGCAGTTTTTTTGTGTACAATTAAAAAAAATATTTGAATATGTTGTCATTGCTTATATTTAAGATGGACATGATTACTGCTCTCCAAGCTTTCCCTTCCACCTCCCATATGTGGGTCCTACTTGGCTGTAAATTCTAAACTCAACAGTTCTTCAAACATTACTGAAGTCAGTAAGGTAGGTGTAATGTTGGACAGTATTTTTATCTCTGTTGTCACAGATGTCACCAAGGGCATAGGTTTTGTTTTAGCATTTGGGAGACGCTATCAAACGGGGGGGGGGTTTGGGGGGCGTCCGCCATTTTATTTTGAGCATCAAAATGCAGTATGTCTTGTGGTCTTGTTAACGAGTGAGGGTAAAATGGAGCTGTGCCAGAAGCAAAGCTTTCCATCCACGCCCCAACCCTCACCTATGGTCACAAGCTCTGGGTAGCGACTGAAAGAATGTGTTTGTGGATACAAGCGGCCGTAATGAGCTTCCTCTGGCATCCTCTTTGCCTCCCTGGCGCCTCCTGTTTGAGGTTTTTGGGGTACATCCACATGGTAGGACGCCCTGGGGCAGACCTAGAACACACTGGAGGGATTATATATACCTCCTCTTTTGTGGGAACACCTCAGGATTCCCGAGGAGGAGCTGGAAAGCGTTGCTGAGGAGAGGGACGTCTGGAATACTTTGCTCAACCTGCTGCCCACATAACCAGATGAAAATGGATGGAAAATGCAATTCTTTTCTGCATTCTGGTGTATTTTAATGCACCAATTCAAGCCTGGTCTGCATCAGTTCATGGCGTAAATGTGTGCTGCTTGATTTCAATGTACACCTATGGATGTCACCCATGCCTTACCATCCAGTCACCCCACCCATCGCGATCTGGGTGGCCACAGAATACTTCTCAGCAATGGGGCCGGAGTTGTTCCCAAACACCCTGCTCCACCACTGGTGCCTTCGGGCATACTCTGTCAGGTCCACGACCTCATACACCTCATCTTCACTCTCTGGGTCGTCCTGACCTGCTACGAGACAAGGACACAGTACACAACCAAAATACTTACATTAATGTCAGGGTGCACTTCACCTCTTGTCTCCACCCCTTACACTGGTGAGTTTTTACATTATGGATGTGTTTTCAATGAGTCAGCGCCCTGTGTTTGGCCATTTAAACACAAAAGCGACCCTTTAAATGTAGTATTCTAACTGTATGGGGCAGCTCAGCTACCACAGGCTGCTGTTTAATCTATGTAAATGACTTGGGAAGCTAACATTAGCTAGCTAGCGTCAAATGGCTACCACAGCAATATCGCGCAAACTAACTGTTATTAGTTTATTTTTCGGAATATTAAAAGCACCGACATCAAGGCCTCGTCTTCATGTCGTTATCGTCGGTGAAAAAAAGTGATGTATTTGCATATTTAAAAGGGTAACAACGCCGAATTTCCAACAAACAGAATCGCTCACCTTCCCTTTGATCCACCGTCGCCATTTTGGAGAAACTGGTTATGTCACCAGGATGTTGACAATGCGAAGCCACGCCCACATTGTGTGATGCTGTGCCACGTCAAGTTAAAATGCTTTGATATCGCTTGATTAGGCTCCGCAAATGTTGCAGCGGTGTTAATAAAATGCTGCGACTTATTTTTCCAGAAGTTGAATTTGTAAATTAATTTTCACGGGACTTTGGAAAGTGTAAAAACACAGGCTCGGAGCGAGTGATGCATTGCAGTCACCGTTTAACCGGTGTGTGAGGGCCAACTGACACCCAGGTGTCAATACATATTAGTGAATACGATGTATTTTATCATGTGGAAATTATTTTATTTCTCAGGAATAGTAGGGTCTGTCACTTGAATACAAATTAAACAAACATTTTTATAATTTAAATATTTTTTAATATGCTTCCAGAATAATCGTGGTGTTAAATATGAGTGGTTTGCAGGGAGAAAATGAATATTTAAGATAAAAGAATGATATAGCAGGGAAGTCATATGGTGGGATGCGGGCGCTCCCATTGGCTGAAGAGCGGGGAGAGGGCGTGGCTAGAGCGGCGCGTGGGTTCGCTTGGGTGACACAATTATAACAACTTTATCTTCGCGGCCGAAACGCATTTTATTGTCAAATACTCACATCTTGGATACTGTACTCAGTTATTCGCGTTCAAATAGCGGCACAGGGTCACTTTGTGATGAAAAATGTGACGTTTGAGGAGCTACCCGGAGAGCGCTTCTGTCCCCCCGAAAGGATTTACTATATCGAATCGCATCTTTTCATCCTGGGAAAAAAGTTTTTGATCATTTTGTTTCCTACAGTTTTCCGTCTTTGATTCGGCAGAGCCAACCGTTCGTCCCCGCGTCGCGATTTTCCATGCAATCGTGCGGTGTGTCTCTCGCCGTTGCTGCCTGCGCTGCTGCTCGGAGTCTCGGCTCGGCTTCTTCTAGTGGTGATGAGGGAAAGAAAATGGCGGCGGGAAAAGCGAGTGAAACAGAGGAGGACTTTCCGACACTGACAGCCCAGGAGAGGGACAGTTTGGCCGGGATCGACAGGTCGGAACAGCAGCCCCGTGCACTCACACACACGCACACGCTGAAAATTAATTGTTTTCTCCCCTCGCATGTCGAAAATGTTTTTGAGCCGCTCTGCAAGTGATTCTGAGCCGCCTATGTTGTCTTCTCGCTTTGCAGCTCACTGTTTGGATTTCAGAAGCTTCATGAAGATGGCGCCAGAACGAAGGCCCTGTTGATGAAGGTAGCTAATCTAACTGGATGTGTTTTACATTTAAGCAGCACCCCGCTCCCTGGGATTTACTCCAGCCTCTCAACTAGCATGCACGGCTGTGAATTTGCTCTCAAAGTAGCGAGGCTGCCTGAATGCAAGTGGCCCACTCGCTAAGGAGACCAAGGCCAGCTAGCCGCAGCCCCTCTTTTAGCCAGCTAGCTAGCTAGCTAGTTAGCTACTCTCATCCGATGAAGCGACCCTGCACCTGCGGCTACGCGGTGTCGCTGGTCGAGATAACTGCTAGCCGAGTAGCTAAAGCTCCCTTGATGTTTCTAGCTTGTAAATATATGTTAATGTTTATCAGGCAGCCGCCCTTCCCTGTTAGCTTGTTAGCTAGCGTTATTCCCTACAGCGTATCCTTGTGTACTTGCAGTTGTACCACCAGAAACACAACGTCGTCACGGTTTTGTGTAGCACATTGAATGCTGGAAACACTCAAATGAGGAAAGTTTTATGCCGTCATAACACTGTTTTATTACTAACATGTAGCATTAAACACATGAGTACCCATATGTGGCTACAACTGTTAAATTGGTGGAAGTAACGTCGTAGCCTTCTTCAGGGTGCATCAAATACAGCTCACCCGTTTGCGTTATTTGGTGAGGTTAGCTAGTGCCTGTAGCGTTTGCATTGAGCTAGTGTCTTTGGCACACTTTTATGTTGTTATGTGGCATTGCATTCTCCATTTAAAACACTTGAGGGTGTTTTCTGGTCGTTTGGAGTCAGTGTGAACGAGTTGACAAACGTTACAAGTAACGTTAATGGCTGGCTGCCTGTCCAAGATGGCGGGACATGGCGGAGTGACACCGATAGCTATATAACCCATTTGATATGAACATATCGCTCCGAGTCGTCTGTGTGCTGCTGAAGTGTGTGTTGAGTGTCCTCTCGGGTCTTTGCTCCTTGTAAAGATGTGTTCCTGTTGCTGACCTCGTAGGTGTCGGGGTCCTTTGTTTACAGTTTGCATTGGCTCTGCATGTGCTCCCGGACTGGGAAGCCTCATGATAAATAGGCTCAGTCCACCTGTGCTTAACACCCTGCACACTGCTAACAGAGCCCAAAGCTCCTCTCGTGGATTCATCAACAGTGGGTGATGTGGAGAAGATGGTGCTGTTGACAGCTCATGGTTTGAGGGGCCATCCGCGAATCCGCTCGCTAGGTGGTGTGGGATACCTAGGAAGTGTGACTGCTCCTAGCTGTAGCTGCACAGGAGCAGCAGCAACCTCCACTGTACCGTACTTGCAGGATAATATGAACTGCATGCAACACAATCGATGTTTTTTGCTTGAATTGAACCAAGCAGCATGCTGCTTTCTCCCTAGTAGATATCCAGAGCACTGGTGCAATGGTTTAACATACAATTTGTGCATTCATTTACCTTTTAAAGTGTTTTACATATGCCATAAAACGCCTCTTAAAACAGCCCGCTCTGTTAGAAAAGGTCTGTTTGTCCCATACAAATTGTGGAATTGGTTTGGTGCAATGGTGCATGTTTATAAAAACATTTGCATCCCACTCTTGGTGTAGATTTAGTTATTTTGTGCCTTATAGGGTGACCATTGGGCACAAACATTGACATTCTCCTAAGCTGGAACTTGCTCCATAGTCAGCATCTGTTGCCAGACCTCCCTGTTTGTCGTACTCTTGTACACCCTGGTATAAATACACACCAAAGTGCTATGGGCACTTGCCTTGTACGACTAACTCGCACTTTCTGATGTTGTCATGTGCAGGATATTGCCGTCTGATAGTGGCACCAGTCAGATAGTTAACATGGCTGATATTGGTCAAACAATGACCTTAATAAACAAATAAAGAATCTGCAAAGTGTGACCAAGCTACACTGATTACAGATTTTGTGTCTGGCCAGTGTCGGTATAACATTGCACAGTGTAATTTCACAAAGCTCTTGACACAGTAATGTTGACAAAGGGGGAAAACAGTTGAAAAGTATTGTCCTGTTGCAGCTTGGGGTCAACTTCCACATACAGGTTTTAAATTGATCAAGACAAGTGGGTTGATGCTGGTTTCGTGCTTCTGATATGTGAGAATCGGATGCTTTTCTTCCTCATACATGATAATAAGATGAATATCTGTTGGTCGTATATGTCACATTTGGTGTTTGGATATTACACAGGGCATGTGTCACCATTTTACTGACATTTTATTGACAAATTGACTATTACTTTGTGGAAAAAATAGGCAAATAAATTGATAATGAAGTAGTTGTTAGGAGGGGAATATGTTGGATCCATTGTGAGCAGCAGACTGTATGCCACATTAAGCAAACTGCAAATTTCTAGGTTCAGAGTGTGGGTCAGCTATATTAGCATGTCATTTTTGGTTTCTATATTTCAACAGAGGCAAAGAAACCATCACTAGTACTTGTTTAGAAACAGAAAGCACACACTTTGCTTCAGTAAAGGCTTTCTGCTTGTGTTAACATCCCATCCTTGTGTCAGACACATTGAATCATTGAAGTCTGAGAATGTGTGATGAAAACAAATAATCCAGAACGTGGCCTCCAAAACAATTAACTTCCACTCAGTCTAGCTCCGATGTCAGATATTCTGTGTATGACTTTGCTGAGAATTGTTTGTGTAGACGGTCTCATTTTGTCACAGTCTTCATTTTGACATTTTGGGAGGTTTCTGCTCATACCTTGTTAGTGTTGACTGTCTACCCTGTCTGGCACTTTGGTCGCGTCGCTGCTCTGTGGCTCCGTCTACATGCAGATAACTATGCGTTCAACATATCTGACAGAATGAGGTCACTGTATCACCACCAGTAACTAGGTGGCAATGATGTAAACTTGGGAGATAAGCTTTGAACTTGCTCTTATTTAGATTTTCTACATGTGAGAATATCTCCATTGTTTGTTATGTTGACGCCATTGTTTTTTACATGATGGCACTTTTTGCAGCTTTGGGTATGATTCTCATGATGGGATGAGTGCTGCTGTTTTGGATGAAGTTTGCGTGTTCTTCCCGTGTGTGCCAAACAACATGCATGTCAGAGCTGCTCTTTCATTGCCCTTGAAGAAGGCGCTGGCTGGCTGTGCGCTGTGACCAACCTCTGTTCAGAAATAGTTAAGAGAGGTCATTGGAAGAGGACAGTTTTTCCCACGAGGATTATTTATGTGTAACTTAATTTAAAAAGCAATTACCCATAGAGAGAAGATGACTTTGGGACTTTGGAAGTTAAAGCCACTTCTGAAAAAGTCAGTGTGTTCCAGTCAGGGTAGCACCAATCAAATAATAATGATGGTATGTCTCTTCCTGTTCACTTGGATTGTACTTCAGATGTAGAATGAAACCGAAAACATTGATTGTGTCGCATGGAGGGTCAGTGTTACGCACTGTTAGGTTGAAATCAGTCAGGGCACACATGATGCATGGACATAACTGGTCCGTGAAAGCCAACAGGACCAACAGCACTATTGCTCAACAGTTTAAGCTACAGCATATTCTGTTGTGGGTGATGTTTGTTTCTTCTTGCAGTTATCCGTCTGCAGGTCAATGGTTCAGCCCTTCCCAAGAAACTGATCTAGTACAAAAAGTATAGCTCGGCTTTTCTCGCAGATAAGGCTGCATCATCATCACAAGGATGCAGATATTGTATCAAAAACAGTATTGACAGACAACAGTCGTTGAGGCTACTTATAGATCCCACTCATTGGTTGGCAGACTCGTCTACAATGGGCTCAAACACCCACAAATATGAATGGGTTACTGTAGATACCGTGGGAGAATCAGTGATTCTTGCGTAATGCTGCCTAGCTAGCATATCACTCGATGTTTGCCCTCGCTTTCATCTCATATTACAAAGTCTTATTGGTGATGTGTTTACTTCAGGGCTGTACTGAGTAGTTTGAAGTTTTGAAGCTTCATTCACAATGTTGACATTCTTACTCTTATTCAACCATTTGATTGCTCCACAGCTTTGTTTAATTATCTTTTGCATGTCTATTCATTTGTTGAAACCTGATATTTCTGCACAGTTGCACATCAACAAAAGGCTACACTTGAATTATTAGCATTATTTGTAGAGTTAGAGTCCAGTGGTGGCTGCGTAGGATTGATTCCAATTCATGTGATCCAAACATTTCCAAGTCTAACAGTCAAAATTTATTGAATAAAGACAAAAGACAACAAAATTTTCTGCTTCAAACCACATTTGTCCCATTTCAGCTGAAATTTAATTATAATTTAGATGTTGTTTTATTACCTTTAAAGTGAATTGCTGTCATTTCTGTCAGATAATCTGCAAGGTTCAATGTGCCCCACATTTCAAAGGCAGTTAATTTATTTTAGATGTTGTTTTAGTGGTTAACTTTTGACTGAGTTGCCGTCATGTTCACGTACACACCGCACAGCGCAAAGTGTCTCATACTTCAGTGTCATTTAAAATCCGACTTGTTGAAGATTGTGATTAAAGGCTTCAAAGGGCTCTTAATGCACACAAGATTTTTTGGGACAATGTTTCCAGTACTTAACAATAAATTGTGCTAAATTTAGGCTGTTTTGTTTTGTTTTGTTTTGTTTTTTTAAAGATTATTTTTTGGGTTTTTTGCCTTTAATATACAGGACAGTGTGAAATGGGGAGACAGAGAGAGTGGGGGGACGACATGCAGCAAAGGGTTGCAAGCCGGAGTCGAACTCGGGACCGCTGCAGCGAGGCATCGCCTCTATACATGGGGCGCCAGCACTATCCACTAAGCTACCGACGCCCCAAAATTTGGACTGTTTTCTGATTTCCCCTTTTTTAGACAAGTCGACTCGTCTTAATAAAAATTCTCGTTTAGTCAACAGGGAAATTAGTCGCGAGGAACATCCCTAGCACGTATCTGTATTAACAGGGTGGTCTAACTTAGGGCTGCAAAAGTAAACGAATTGTTATCGAAATCACAATTTGGTCAAGAGCAGTATCTAAATTGCGGGATAAAAGGTAAAATCTCTCACAACACACTTATAAATGAAGCATTGTGGTGCTACAGAGATGCCGTGGACGACAAATAGTATTTCGGATGTAAGGACACGTATGTTTGTTACAAATCTCAGCAAAAATCACATTATCATCATTTTATTTTATTTTTTTATTTATTTATTTTTTTTCAGTGAAAATGAAATGCAGAAACGACCATTCCTACTGGAAACGCAACTCACAGCAAAATAAGCTACATGTAGCCTATTTGATAAAGAAATTTGATTTTATTTTTTAAAAATCACCTCGTTTAATCTGATCCCTTTATTCTAATTTAGGAATTAGTTTGAGAACTTTTTTTTAAGGGTGATGACGTAATAAATGTCAGGGCAGACATCCGAAGCTTTGAACATCTCGTAGAAGCTTCAAAAGCTTTAAAAAAAATTATACATTTGGTGCAGTCCTATTTTACATCACTGTGTTTACATAATTTGTTTTAGTATGTGTCTAAAAGGATATGGATATTTTGAAAGTCTTAGATTTTGCTTTGACACTTTAGAAGAACTGTTAGACGCTTCAGAAACTACTGATTTGTACGTATCCACCTATGCTGTAGGCCACACTGGAGCTGTCCTGCATCCCCCTTTAAAAGATGTAACTACACATAGAGGTTATTGTGGTTATGGTGATTGCATGTGGGGTCTGCAAGAACTGCGATTGGTCAGCATTTGCTCGCTCTTACAAGCTGCCAGTGCCGGTGGAGATTGCTGATAGTGTAGACGTGAGTGTAGAAGACATTGACGAAGGTGAGGAAAGGCTCAGTAATGTGATGCTTTTCACTAACACACATCCAGCGAAACCCACCTCTGCTGCAAACCCTCTGCCCACAGTAGATGAAAGAAGGTAAACACATGTATTACTCTTGGTAGCAGCAGTCTCCGGCTCAATAATGAGACGCTGGCCTTTCCCATCGACACTCTGTGAGGAATGTAATGAAAGCACAGTACACTGGTGCTGCTGCCGTGGTGGTTAATATCACCTATAAATCAGGGCTTTCATTACCCCTTACTTTAGGTATGGTTCCAACTTTCAGGACAGTTTTTAAAAAGGCAAAATCACGATGTGGAAATGTTGACATTGCTCAGTCTTTACATAATGCATTCAACTTTTTGTTTCCTTACTCCATCTCCCTTTTGGTAACGTAGTGTATGAACTGTTTGCCCAGAAAAATGACATAGCGATCCGCTGGAAGTGTTCACCATAAATCCTTTGTGATAATGAAGAGAACTGTTGTCTGACTAGACCTTTCATATCTGCTTTTGTTGGATTATATATATTTTCCCAGAAATAATTGTGATAAATTATGTTATTGTCATTTTTAGACCATTTTATGCCTCTGATATAATGATAATATAATAGCATAATTATACTATAATTCTTAATTTTCCAATATTGGAATTGGAATTATTATTATTATTATTTTACATTTTAGAAAGTAATTTATACCTTTTAAATATATTCAAGGAAGTACAAAATGGTAAGACCCTATATAGAAATAGCCCAAAATTACTCAGTATAAGACTTAGGACGCATTCACACTGGCCTGATATGGTCCGCTTTAAACGAACTCTGGTCCGCTTCCACGGATAGTTTGGTTCACTCGGAGTGGTGTGAACGCTTATTCGAACTCTAGTGCGGACCAAACCAACAAACCCCGCTTGAAAACTGGGGTCAAGTGAACCCTGGTGCGGTTCGCTTACAGTGGGAAATGCAAACGGACTATCCAGTGGACCAATGAGAGGAAGTGATGTAGCATTTTGGTGTTTTTATGGTGACCGAGCCGGCTGAAGGGGATGGATTTCCGTTTTCTGTCCTGGCCAATCAATGAGCCGGGTTTTCTTCTTCCTTGTGCTTTTTTTTTTCCCTAGTCAGTGGTCGTTTTGGGCAATACCGCCCCCAAACAAGCAGCTGTTGTAACTGCGTGACATTGTCCAGGCAGTTTGGTCCGCTTTAAAAGGTGCAGTGTGAAAGTGAACAGAATTAAATGAAGGTGTGGAATTTTTCGGCATTCCCCGCCCAATCGAATCGAGTCCCCCAAACTATCCTGTGAATGCACCCTAAATATGAAAATTGGCCAGCAAAAAAAAAAAAAATTGTGATGCCGCTTGCAGCTAACAGACAAGCTTAGCAAAGTTCCAGGAACTCCGCAGTTACCTTAAAATTCTGGTTGGTGTGCTGCAGTTGGTTTCGGGGATGGGCGGCTTGGAAGCCGTGCCGTTTGCCGGTGGATTTAAGAAGAGGATGATGAAGTTGGACTTTGTGGTTCGTTGCCAGTTGGCTAGTTCACGACTATCAGCACTGTGCCTTTTGCACTCCAAAAGTGCAGGCTACCGGCAAGCTACGTTGTGTTGTCTTTGAAGTGCTGCTTTATTTTTCTTTGGACTCATGCTGATAGGCAGGATGGAGAGGAAAAGATAAAGGGTGAATTGTTGTGCCCAGGTTTTATAAGGGTCTGTGAAACCCTGCTGTTAATTCTGGCATCATTGGTGACATTCCTCTGTCAACAATCAGGCATGTAAACACAATATCAAGGTCAGCAAAATGATTGAGGTCATCTCCATATATTGTACGATAAGTCCAATGAAATGGTCAGGATAGGTCTGACATTTGTACTTCTGAGTAGAATTTTGATATCTTCTTCCTTGAAGAGGAAAAGCATCGGTAATATTGGACCACATCTGCCCCCAACCACTCAATCGCTTGTCACTTAACTTACTGTCATGGTTCTTGTTTCTCCATCTGCTGCATTTTGTCTTGGCAAAAGATTTTTACTTTCCAATGTAAAATAAATGTATTTGATTATGTAAGAGCTTCTTGGCAATGAGGCTGCTACCCACCAAGGCCAAACAGCAGCTCCTCTGTGTTTTGGAGGTTAAAGGTGATAGATGGGGCTTCAGTTTCAAAGACAGCAAAATTATCTCCATTAAAAACTCTTAAGATGAATTATTATCCACTTGTGTAGAATCTTGGAAGTCAGTTTCACTTGCTCATGCAGCTGCCTCTCTTTGGCTTTGAATAGCAGAACTGCACTCTGCATTGGGAACCAGCTGAGCCCATCTATGATGGGATGGCAGTATGGCACCAGAGCAAATAAGGTGCCAGGGAAGGTCATTCTCAAGTTTGTTTGCCTTGGTGTGGGAAGTGATATGGACAATATGCGCTTGATTTCTTTTTACAGCTCAACTGGGCCCAGTTTGTCGATGGCTCCTTGTTTTATTGGGGATGATCTGGGTATATGTTAATGGACCAGTATTGGCTAAAAAGCTGTCCACCTTATCCTGCTGGCGTCGCTGCGCTCCTTAATGACAGCTGGGCTTTACAGTGCGAGCATTTGGCTGCAAATGAAAGTCACAATTACAGTGTTTGTATTTGGTCACAGTGGTGATTGACTGTGTTCTGACATGGTTTTGCTAGCGGCTATGATTCGGTTATCTCTTCTCTTATCAATAAACACCAGTGTACAAAACATTCGGCCTGCAGCTTCACATATTTATCAGGTGCAACTCTTTGCTTTCACCGGTTGAAATGATGAACTTTTCAGTTGTTGCTAATAAATGTTACTTCTGTGACTAACTTGATGGCAGGAAAAAATGGTTTTAGTTTACCTTGCCCCTCCCTGTCTCGCACTCACTCTCTCTCTCTCAGGGTCGGGCTGACTGTTAGCATCACACGGCTAGTGTTACCAAACAGTTGTTAACAGCTTCAAGGATTCAAGATGTTTTGATGTCAGTATGAGTTTTTTGAGATGGCTTGGTTTCTGATGGTAGTTGTTGTGTTCGCTCGTGCTAACTGGGTGCACGTTTTTATTGTCTGGGATGGCAAAGGTACGACCCATGCTACCCTGGTATTCTTACCCTAACCAATGTCTGTCGTCTTGCCTTAACTTAACTAAAACATCCAAGGAAGGCAATGAGTACTTTGTCTCATTCTCTTGAACGCAGTATTTCAAGAATGTATTCAGGGATTTTCTTCAAATTTGGCACAAACGTCCACTTGGACTCAACAACGAACTGATTCGATTTTGGTGGTTGAACGTCAGAAGATCAAGGTCACTGTGACCTCGTCTTTCCACTTCTTGTGAACAAGATTTCTCAAGAACACTTTGAGGGAATGTCTTCAGATTTGGCGTAAACGTTCATTTTGTGACAGGGATGAATTGAATAGATTTTGGTGGCTAAAGGTCAAGGTCACTGTGACCTCACAAAACACGATTTTTGACACAACTTAAGAATTTGTGTGCTACTTATATCGGAATTTCACACAAATGTCTGATCGACACAGAGCGCATTTAAGGCTCGCCCCCACTGGAGGGGAAACCAATTCATCGCTTTCCATTGATACGTCTGTCTGCTAGCAAACAACACAATACTGCTGAAAATAAATAAAATAAAGTAAATTTATGGTGGGATGCACTTTCATCATGATACGATATTAAATCAGTTCTTTGGACAATGATGCGATATTGTCCGATATTACACAGTCTGCCCGATATGAGTTCAACTGAGTGCGATTCAGGGGCCTGCGATCAGTATGAGACGATATTATCCGGCATTATTTACATATGAAATCAGAAATATTTCCACACTGCTGTGATTTATTCCAGAGTAAACAACATTATCCTCATCTGTCTTGGCTACTTGCCATCTGCCTGCTGCTGTTTGAAGTGACACAGAATTTCAAAATAAAAGTGAAACCTAAAGGGGCTGAAAGGTGGACATTTGGTCAGATACTGAATTGTGACACTAATACAGTCCATCTTGAAACTACTGATTGTATAGATTCTCAGGGCTGTTGGGCTGTTTTAGGATTTGTTGCTTCTTTGCAGCAACATCCATATTTGACGCATGGTCTACTGTCATGGCTACATATGAGTCTTGAGGCACACAAGCATTGGTGAAACACATTTGAAAAACAGCAGTATGACCTTTTAACTAACTCAGGGTCCTGCAGCATTAATCCAGCTCACAGGCAGCAGCTGCTTCTCTCTCTTTATATCAGTGCATGAAGATCTGTAATGGAAGCTTAAAAAAAAGCCTTAAGCATAAGTCCTTATCTACAGCAAACCCCATTCCAGTGAGTTAGTCTCGGGCTGATAGTTATCTGCTGAGAAGAATGTGAGTCGACTTGGCCAGAATAAGGGAGCTGACGTCAGCCGTGTTGTGACTTTCAAAAGTTCTGAATGATTTTCTCTCTGGTTCCCTGCTGTGTTTCTTTTCTATGCGCAATATCAGACAGTTGAGACAATTTGTTGTGCTGTTCTCCGCAGGCTGTCCGCTGCTACGATTCGCTCATCCTTAAGGCCGAGGGCAAAGTGGAGCCTGAGCTATTCTGCCAGCTCGGCCACTTCAACCTCCTGTTGGAGGATTACCCGAAAGGTGAGTAATCTTTCCTCTTCACCTCCACTCGAGTGCTTTGCCGAGTCATCCTTTCCTCACATGTTTCCAAGCATCTGGAGACACGCAGTCGGCTCCCCTCCAGCTTGACACAAATGCTGACTGCGCACATTTCCTCAGCGGCGTGTTGTTGTTGTGTTGTTGATAAATTCTCAGCCTCCCTCTCCTTTAAATTGCAGCATTATCGGCATACCAGAGGTACTACAGTTTACAGTCAGACTACTGGAAGGTAAGATACAAACAACACACACGTGCCCTCGTGCTTACTTTCCCATTCAGGTAGTGATACTCCCACGCCCTGTCAGTTACAAACACATTCATTCTTTCACACACATCCACTTGCCCATGCACAGGAAGCACGTATGGTCTCAGTTTGGTTAGATGCTGGTATAATATGCAGTTTCAGGTTCCGTGTCACAGTCGTTTTGTGCTGCTTTCGCTGACACTTGATGACACTTTGCGGTGAGATTGATAGTTGTTGTTTTTCCTGATTACTCAACCGCGTAGCTGCGAGGTCATGTAAATATGAATGGCTTTTGTTTACAAGGACACAGTTTTGGAGACACATGGTTGCATTGTGAACTTGGTATTATGTTTCTTTGCTGGTTTTATTAATCTGTTTAATTTGAACTGTTGTCCTTCTCTCCATCCCACCCAGAATGCTGCCTTTCTGTATGGCCTGGGAATGGTCTACTTCCACTATAATGCCTTTCAGTGGTGAGTACAAACTACCTTTATGCCATTTGCACAGAAACTGTACACCCTAATGTTGTGGTTCCCAACTGGTCCAGATTTCTCTTTAGTCGTTAGTTTAAGGTCCATGCAGTTTAATAAATTCAGCGTCATGTTGTTAAGATAGTTTGCCGTCTCTGTCAAGCAGCTGTCCGTTGCTAGCAGGAAAGAAAAAAGTGTGTTTTTTACAAACTTGACATGTTTGCAAAACACTTGCGGCCCATTCAGATTGGACCTGGGCCCCACTTTTGGACCATGACCCACCAGTTGGGAACCACTGCTATAATGAGTCTGTTGTACTTTAATTGTGGAAATATCGTCTTGTCTTCAAAACATTGTGACTTTCTGCGAAACAATTCCACAGTCATTATTTTAAATAAGGTCTGTTTGGTAAATATGTAGCTGAGGCCAGCTGCCAGTTAGCTTAGCTTATCTTAGCTTAGCATAAAGATTGGAAACAGCTTCAAATGTACATAGTATTATAACCATCAACGCTCATATCATTGTGTATCTTGAAACTGGTATACCGCTGCAACCCGACAGCACGTTATAGACTCAATCAAAATGTTTGTTTACAGTCACTTCTCGGTAGAAAACCGCTGCATGATTTAGTCTTGGTATGTTTGGGGGTGCCTGTTAAGAACAAAGAGTGGAGCAGTACTAATATGCAGTGGATATGTTGAAACACTTCAATATGATTATGATTAGGCACAAAAAACACTTGGTTACAGTTCAGAAAACATTGTGTTTTTGGCTTAAAATACCTGCACGATTGCCCCAGGAAATGCTGCAATGTGTTGCTTAAAAACACTCCGTTTTGGTCGAACAATAGCTGCTGAAAACAGCACAGGAAATGCAGCAGGATTTTTCATAGTGCTATATCACAGGCAACTGGACTTGCTTGAGTTTCATGAAGATAGGGCAATGTGTTCCCAAAAGCATCACCCCAATTTGGTGGTACAAACACTGCTGGAACTGTTTCAATTAGCTGCTGGAAAACAACCCATGTTGGTAGCACTACAAGGCTGAAAATGCAGCAGCCTGTTGCCAAGAAAATCACAGTTTTGGTGGCACAAACGCCAAGATGCGCAGCTAAAAACCCCCCATTTTAGTGCACAATATCCTGTGGAAACACTGATGGAAATGCAACGAAGGGTAGCCCAATTTTTAGCGGTACAGACACCACCTGAAATGCTGCAATGTAAATAGCACAGCAGAACCACCAAGTTTGCCAATTTTCACCCATCTCTGCAATTCCAAACAATCACCAGTTGGAAGTGCCTGTTGTCATTGGTGTATCATCAGGGCTTCGGTCTATATAGTGTGTAATGTGGTTTTACAGGGCAGTTGCCAGGCAACCAACATAGATTCCATGAGACATGTAAATTCACGCCACACGTTTCCACTTGGAATCGGAGGAGACGTAACCTGTTGTTGATGCCACACACAACTTCAGCACAGGATCACACAGCTCAGTTACAGTTTGTATATGTTCATGTGTTTGTTGTTACCAGCTGCGTGTGAAGCTGTCCTGTGTTGTTTCCATGGTAACGCCACAACCAGACTAGCTCAGATCTCTTGACAGATTGAAAAGCGTCAAGACACAAGCATCATACAGTCAGAAATAGTTTTCAAGAGGCAAATGCATTATTCTGAAGAGGCCAAGGACGTCCTGCTCGCCTGCAGCGTTCCTCACAGCACCACAATGAAGCAAATACAGCTTGTGTTGTTTGACTGTGTGCTGCAGTATTGGTTTATTCAGCGCTGTCTGATTGTGAAGCAAGAACAGCAGAAAGAAAGTACATAACAAATGGGGCATGTTCTCAGTTACTGTGGAAGGAACATCTTTAGTATTCAGTTGGAGATAGCACACATGCAGCGTGACTTGAATGAGCGCTGACTGTTTGACCGACAGAATGTGCTGCATCTTGGGTCGTGCTCACACCTGTTGTTCAGCTCCTTCAGCCCAGAACTAATAAAGACAGTTTCCTTTCAGATGCATGGCAATTCTTATTTATCTTATCCTTCCATCATATTGTCGTAGTCTTTACTCATCATGCTCTCGTTGGTCCTACAGGGCGATTAAAGCATTCCAGGAGGTGCTGTACATTGACCCAGGGTTCTCCCGGGCCAAAGAGATCCACCTACGCCTGGGTCTCATGTTCAAGGTCAACACAGACTATGAGTCAAGCCTAAAGGTATGTCCACCCAAAGCTTACAGAAGCACAATTATATGGAAATTAGTAACATTAAACACCTTCCTTGAGCATTGTAGTAGTCCTAAAGTGATTCTTAGATTTTCCAATTGTATAAATTCGTGTGTCATACGTTTACGGCCTGGCGTCTTAAGCCCTAAACTTTGCTGAACCTCGATAGCAATGGCTAGTCTTGAGTCGAGCTAGGCTAGCTATGGATTTCAAGCTAGAAAAAGGGGGAAAAAGTAAAAATTTCAATAGTACGTGTATAGATTTGTTTGCTTTCACCGCCATTGCTGCAAAGCAGAGTAGCCATATTATGGTAAAACATATTTATGAAGCCTCATTTAGACATGTTGGTAATGTTAGTGAGCGAATGTAGACACAATAGATTGGTAACCCCTGAGCTAGCGCATGGTCATATAAAATTGCACCGCACGCTGGTAGGGACCAGGTGTGAGAGTGACATTTGAAAGTTTTTTAGCAAAATAGCAGAATTCACCTCTTTGAATTTAATATGGAAGTTCTCGAAAAGCTGCATTTGAAAGTATATTTTTCAATGTTCACAGTTTTACACTCAAAAATTGAAGTTTCAGAGTTTCCAGAAGAAAAGATTCAGGGTGCTCATAGTCAAATGTTCAAATAAAAATTTAAAAGTGCAAGTTGAAAGATTATATTTATAGAACATAAGCACAATATGATTCGTCAAACTTCGATCAAAAAAATTTGAGTTGAAAAATTTCAAATGGCAACATCCGGGCAACCAAGGACAGGATAGTCAGTCGAGCCTGAATGCAATTGAATGGATTTCTTGGTCTGTCTGTCATGTGAACCAAGAAAGCAGTTTTAAAATCAAAAGTTTGTGTTTTGTTTTTTGTTTTTTTTTTAACATTGAAACTTGAATTTTTGGATCTAAATTTGTGAACATTGGAAAAAAAAAAAAGCATTTGAAAGACATTTAAATAAAGAAATGTCATATTTTGAATTCAAAGAGCTGAATTCAGAACAAATAAAAAATATTTAGTAGCTGTTGAAATTAAAATATTTACCGGGACTTTAATAAACACTTCAGGCTTACGGTCATCGATTAACTTTGGGAACAAGAAAAGATGCAACAAAACAAGAAACATTTGTGAAAATTTCTCTCGAACTATCCAAAAGAATAATACTTATCCCTTTTAAACCTGAATAAACATTCATTATGTTGTGCTGCATTCAGATGGTTTTCACAAGCCTTTAAAATATGGCAACAAATGAGCATTATTAGAAAAGTGTTACTAGAAAATCATCAAAAAAAACTAGGAAAATATCACAGAAAATAAATACAGATATTATTTAGTTTAATTTATAGCACATTTTTATCAGGTAGTTTTCTTGGTTTGTTTATTTTTTTAATATTTTTATTTATTTATTTTTTACTTTTCTTCATCCCTTTTTTTTCAGGTATTTTTTTTTTACTTTTCTTTTTTGCTTATTTGTGGGGATTTTTTTCTTTTATATGTTGCTTATTTTTAGGTAATTTTCTTGGTTTGGTTGTTTTTTATTTCTATTCTTTTTTTTTACTTTATTTGTCCCTTTTTCAGGTAATTTTCTTTCTTTTTTACTTTTCTTTTTTTGCTTATTTTCGGGTATTTTTTTCTCTGATTTGTTGCTTATTTTTAGGTAATTTTCTAGTTTATTGGGTTTTTTGTCCTTTGTGTCTTTCTTTTAGATTTTATTTCTTTATTTTTGCTTATTTTCAGGTAATTTACTTGTTTGTTTTTGACTCATTTCATTTTTTACTTTTACTTTTTTCAGGTGTTTTTTTTTTTTTTTTTTTTGCTTATTTTGGGGGATTTTTTTTCTTCTATATGTTGCTTATTTTTAGGTAATTTTCTTGGTTTGGTTGTTTTTTTATTTTCATTTATTCTTGTTTGTTTTTGTCTCGTTTCATTTTCTACTTTTTTGGCTTGTTTTTGAGTAAGCTTCTTAGTTAATAACGTTAATAACATGTTAATAACTTGCTAATTTTCGGGGCCATTTATTAAGTATCTCATCGCCTTCTTCCCATGTTTGAGTAGCAGTGTCATTTCACAAGCTAATTTTACAATAAAGGCATATTACTTTTTAATAGATTTATGATGAAGCACATGCAGGAAGTGTTGAGTTACTATCAGCAGCTTTTTTTATGTCTCAAGATTAGTTTAACACAGCGAGTGAGTGAAGCAGAACAGTAAAAGATGGGGCTCCCACTGCGACAGTGCCACTGTGACTGAATGGCTCCTGGCAACCAGTGATATATAAAGCAGTATTATGGATGGATGGCGGATGCCAGTTGTTCTGTGTGTGCTTGTACTGATTTCTCCTCATGTTCTCTCACAGCATTTTCAGCTGGCTTTGATTGACTCCAACCCCTGCACTTTGTCCAAAGCTGAAAGTAAGCACCTTCTTTTTCATTTTGGATTTGAATTTGATTATTTGTTCTTGTAGATGACAGAAAGTATAGACTTTCTGTGTTTATATGTGCATTTTTATGTGGGGTATAAACATCCAGACAGACTGCACCACTCACATCAATTGATCGCAGAGTGGAAAAGTCGTCTGCATCGTGTCGGCGCACAAAGAAAACAGCAGCAGGGAAACTCAAACACCTCATTGTGTTCACTGACTGTTAGATTATGTTCAGCTGCCGGGGTTCAGTCTGGGTAGAGCGCTGGCATTATTTGATATGCCGCTGCCATCTCATCTCTCCCGCCCCAGTACCTGTTACCTTGGCGACAGCAATATCCCTCTTTTTTTTGCCAAGCGTCTCGCTGTTTGCCTTTGCCTCATTGTGTCCCCCTCATTCCTGCTCTCGCTCACACACACACACACGCACACATAGACACACAGACATAGCAAGGGCAGCCCCCATCTTTCTTCCCCACTCTCTCTCTCCCTCTCTGTCTCTCTCTCTCCCTCCCCTCCTCTCTCTCTCCCTCCATCTGCTGAGAGTCACTCAGGCAGCTTAGATCAGACACTGCAGCGCTCCAGACAAAGGAAGGTGCCGCCAGGAGCACGGCTACCTATCTGGTCTGTTACACCTCATGTAGACAGGCAACCTTGGGTTTCCTGACACCTATTTATTGACAACGCAGCGCTACTTTTCAAAGACTTGAAAAGACTGTGAGGAGGACTAACTCTGTGTAGGGATGGGAAACCTTTTCTTAAACGCTTAATAACCTCTGTCTAACATGTTTCCTGTTCTCTCCTTTTACAGTTCAGTTCCACATTGCTCATTTGTATGAGATTCAGGTAAGTGCTCGCTTTTATTGAACTTGTGCCGTCTCCCAAGGACACGAGACGTCTGTTTGCCATTTGTAATTGTGGATAAATAAGTCTTGTGAATGAACTGAATGTCCAAGGCGATGGCTCATTACAGAGCCAGCGCTGTGAAATCACAGGAACGCAGGGGATAGCCCTGCTTTTTTTTTTTTTTTTTTTTTAGTATTTGAACCAGGTGCTGACAAATTGAGGAGGGAGCAGGGTGCGTGAGTGGGTGGCATGCAGGACGGGATAGGAGATTACTCTGAGTCGATCGACGGGGTTGCCACGGAAACAAGAAAGTCTGTCTCCCCCTCTTTTGTATGCTGGTGGTCTCCTTCTCTCTCTCTCTCTTTATGTCGGTTTCAGTAGAGGAGTACAGTAGCTCCTGCTGGCGTTGGGAGCGCTTCACGACTAATGTGCGGGGTTTTTTTGTGCTGTGTCAGAACACAACGCTGCAGTGGAACATCTTAGGTTGCGTGCTGCCGGTGAGCAGCAAACGTTTGGAGGCAAAAGTGGGCTAAATTTGGAGGTGTGGGGAGCGCCGTCAAGAATGTTACAATGGCGCTCCTGTTTTGTTGTGCTGCACATTGAAGAAATGAAACTTCACCGTTTCTAACTGGTGTTTTATTCTCTCTTCTCCCCACCCCTCTCATCACTTCTCCACTTCTCACATCCAGAAGAGATACCGGGCTGCCAAGGAGGCCTATGAAAGCCTCCTGCAGACGGAGGATCTTCCTGCACAGGTGAAGGCCACTACCCTGCAGCAGCTAGGTAAGACTGTGCAAAGAGGAACTTTGAATAAAAGTTTGTCTGTGTCCGAGAGATGAGAAAACATTACTTGATTTATTGTGTCACTCGCCAGGCTGGATGCATCACACAGTGGAACAGCTCGGGGACAGAGCCAGCAGGGACAGCTATGCCATCCAGTGTCTGCAGAAATCTCTGGAGGCCGACCCCAACTCTGGACAGTCCTGGTACTTCCTTGGCAGGTAGGTCGCACACACGTTCACGACATCAGAAGAGGGCGTAATTAAGCTTTGCAGTGCTTTGAAAATGATCTGAAGGTGGTTGGAACTTATTGATCACAAAGTAAAGTACAAGTCTGTCCTCTCCTTTTTTGGTCTTGTATGTCCTTGGATCCAAAGTAGCACTTCTCAGCCACGTGCAGTCTAGAAAAGTATCATGTTCAAATGATAATGTGAAGAAGGAAGCTCTTTGTCTGTTTGCATACATGTCTCCCATGTGTTTAGCCCCGCCCTCATAGCCTGTTCTCCTGCAGGTGCTACTCTAGTATTGGGAAGGTCCAGGACGCCTTCATCTCTTATCGGCAATCCATAGACAAATCAGAGGCCAGTGCAGATACCTGGTGCTCTATAGGGTAAGGCTCAATGTGTGTCACCTTTTAGGTTTCTGAACTTTTGGAGTGATCTGTATTCTTACCGTCTTCTGTTTTTCAATCTATCCAACCTTGATTCAATCACTTAATTATCCCTTACACCTCCCCTCCACGTTGCTCCTTCTCTCCGCACCTTTTGTCTCCTTCCATGCCTCCCTCTCCTCTCCCATGTCCTCTCCTCCCTCCCCAGGGTGTTGTACCAGCAGCAGAACCAGCCCATGGACGCTCTGCAGGCCTACATCTGCGCCGTGCAGCTGGACCACAGCCACGCCGCTGCCTGGATGGACCTGGGCACGCTTTACGAGTCCTGCAACCAGCCGCACGACGCCATCAAGTGCTACATCAACGCCACACGCAGCAAGGGCTGCACCAACACCACCGCGCTAACCCACCGCATCAAATGCCTGCAGGTGGGTGGAGAGAGGAAGTTAAAGCAGGAAGTGGCCGTACCGTGGCTGGTTGGATGCTGCTAAAACCAAAGTGGCATTTCGCTCACAGACATTCACCAGTAGGGATGTCCCCATGAAGTCAGTGAAGCAGTCGAAATATTTGACAGGTGTCTCGCGCTGCATTAAGGAAGTTTAGAGAAGAGGAACATCAGTGATTCAGTTACCGACGCACGCTGTCACATCATTAATTGAAACTGCTGGCTGCTGTTAATTTAATTTGTGCGCTCCACGGGTCACTCCTTCACAACGCTGTTGACTTCCAGTGTTTTAACAGAGCTTAATTGGGTGTGTGTGACAGCTGGCGTACCTGGACAGACAGATTAATACGGCAGATACAGATCCATCAGGAAAATGTCTGGATCAGTTTGGGACATCCCTAATTACAACTGCTGGCTGGTGTTGATTTGTCGATGCTGCTCTGGGGTTCACCAAATGCAGTTTGGTACATCTCATGTATTGTGGGCAATATCAATAACGAAATTTCTCTCGTCATGCAACTTAAAATTCATGCTGAGAACTACACGGAGATCTCTTTTTCTCAACCCTTCTAAAGTTGAAATGGAACAGGGTTTCTTACCGTTTCCTCTCCTGTTTTTTCTCTGCTAGCATCCCTGTGCAGCCACAAGTGTGCCAAATAAGCCTATATATTATTCCACAGGGATGTGATGAGAGTATTCTGTCAGACACAAAGCAGAGTTTTGCACCAACCGAATCCAGTGTCCAGAATCGCATAAAATCCAGGGATCTCTGATGGCATTTTATTTTTGCCTGGCTGTACACCTCCCAATTCTTTCAAGACCTTAAAGGGACAGTTAGGATTTTTTTGAAGTGGGATTTTAAGAGGTACTTATTCACAGTTAGTGTATTACATACAGTAGATGTCGGTTGATACATCCCCGGTTTGGAGAAGCAGAAGCTAGCTAAAGCTAGCTCACCTGGTTTCATGCGTGCCCCATGTAGGTTGAGTCCTTGGCAGCGGCCCGTTCAATTCCAACCTGAGACTTTCTGCTGCGTGTCATTCCCTCTGTCTCCCACCTTTCCTGTCAATCTAGGGCTGCCCTATCAATCAAGGCAAAAACATAATCCTAAAAACAATATGACAGGGTGAGAAGTTAAAGGAACTCTTACCTTCATTGCATTTCACACAGCACTTTGTGCATCTACAACTCCCACCTCCCTCCAAAGTCCCATCCCCCTCCTCCTGCAACTCCACCTCCCTCCAACGGCCTACTCCCCCCTCCTCCATTACATCCTTATTACGTCTATGATAGACGTAGGCGTTGGCAAGGTAACGTTAGATACACAGAAGAGGAGAGCAAGTGTAATGTTACAACCAAGACAGTCAAACGCAACCCCAGAGTTTTAAAACTCAACCGGAGTCAGTGATGACTGATGAGTTTTACAATAAGGTTACAGTGCTAACGTTAGAGAGTAGCGTTAGCGTGACGAGTAAGTGGAAACGCACAAGGAAGATAACGTTAATGAGGGAATGCTACGTGAGCGGTTAGGTCAGTCGGAGGCCTCCACGTGGGGAAGACACACACTCGGACACTCGGACACTCGGCCAATCATTGCATTTGGTCCGAATGCAACGATTGGTCGGAGTTTTCTCAGAACCACATGAGAATGCTAGAATTATGAGTATGTATCTCTGGTGGAATTCACTTATGTTTTAGTGTGCCATCAGCTTATTAATAGCATTTTAACCTAAACAAAGAAAAGCCTAAAATTTCCAGAAAGGTAAGTGTCGCTTTAAGTGAGCTTAAGCTTCTGTTTTCCTCAATGGAGTCTGGTGGATTTACATCATAGATAGGCTTTCCTGTCAAAACAGGCTGTCTGACAGCGAAGTAAAGCAGCAAAAATATTCTCAATATAGCGTACACTCATTTCTTTCGGTAGGTATTATTTTTCGCTGGCTAAAAGCTGGCCCCCATCCACAGCAGTACATTGCTCAGCTTTTGTGTCAGTACTTCAGCCTGCTTCTCCAAACTCTGGGGACGTGCGGACAGACGTCTTGTGTTTGTTACACACTGACTATGAATAAGCACCTCATACAGCCCCACTTTAAAAAATCTGAACTATCCCTTTAACTCATACCTGGCTGATAGGTAACTGGCACCTTTTTTGAGCCCAAGTTTTTTGTTGCGTGTCCTGTGCAGTGTCATATTAGGGACGGAGTAATTTTCCTTTTTGTTAAGGATTATTTGAGATAGACTAATTCATGGTGAAACTACTGAGAGCCGAACCGGGGTTCGAACAATCCCCATATCTCATGTGTTAATTTACCCATCAATATTTGTCATTCTCCTTTACATATGCATGAAGGAATGTTACATTTCCACCATGTTAGCATATACTCATGGCATTAAGACAAGCCCAGACGCTTGTTTTAATGGAACTGTGACTGTGTCTGGGATTACTGTTACTGAATGTCATTCAAGTGCCTCCTTGTTGTGGTTGATGCTGTACATGACGTAGGTATATTCGCCAGCCGAGACACAAGTTTGCATATCAACGTAGCTTCACTTGTGTTATAACCTCTACCTATTTACCATTGCTGATCATTTCCTTGTTTTGAGGTCATCGTTTTTTTATTTATTTTTTTAATTCCAAAAAAAAAAGCCTTGTGTTTTATTATTTTTTTTGTTTTTTCACGTCGTTTTCCATTCCCCTAGGCTCAGTTGAGTAACCCCCAGCTCAGTAGCCTACAGGGTAAAAGTAAAATGCTCCCTCTTATTGAGGAGGCATGGAGTCTACCAATCCCAGCTGAGCTAACCTCCAGGCAGGGAGGCCTGAGCAGTGCACCACAGCAGGTGAGAGACCAGATAGAGCAACTTACACCTCCACCTCCCCTCCCTCCTTCCCTCCCCTTCCCCTACCTTTGAGTGCACACTCAGACACGTAACGTACACACAGACATACCTGCAGGTCAGCACATGCGCATGTTGTCCATACTGATGGGTAACACTTGAGCTTAACTCCACCTTCCACACTGTGTCTAAAGACGCCCGACAGCATGCACGAAAACACACTTCCTTTACTCACATCGGAGACCTTGAATTTATTCACCACACTTCTAATCCAACATGTCCAGGCTGCTTTATGGCATCTGTCCTGACCAAGGAGGGGTCCAGCCAAGTGTTACCCACCCTTGCACCCCCTTTCTCCTCCACAGCACCGTAGTCACTCGGCTTCACCCATCACGCTCAGCTCACGTAAACCCAAAAAACAACTCAACAAAGCATTTGTGCTTTTTTTGTCAATTCTTTCCCATTCAATTTCTCCTTCTATTAATCCTGTTTTTAATCTAATGTGGTATTCAGGATTAACCCCGCCCCCCCTGCAGTTCTTTAACAAATCCAGTTTGAGGTGTTGAACCTGCACCACGCTGCTGTTTGCTCTTAATCTGCTTTGGTTCAGAGTGGGAGAGATTAAAGTAATTCGAAGTCAAGTGGCTGTGTTTTAGGATAATTCTCACACTCATTTTTGGCTTCCCACCCCGCCCCCTTTCCCCAGTGTGATTGGTGAGGTCGTGCTGCCGTAGAGTATCCCCCTCCCAGCTTCCCATTGGCTCCGTCCATCTTCCTCCCCTTTCAGTAGTTGACCTTAGATGTCCTGCAGCTGCACACAAAAGCCCCAGCAACGCCCCCTAGTGTTCCATTACCACTTCACTCATTCATGCCCATCATACAGTAGATGCGAGTAGCTCTGTTGTGTCCATGTTTGTGTGTGATCACTGTTGTGTTACTGATTTGTTGATTTATTGACTTGTGAGACTGATGTCAGTGTGAATGGGGATATTAGTCAAAGCAAGCTAATGCTACTCATGGTTAAAAGCAACCATGAAGTTTCCTCAAGCTAAATTCCCGGGCAGTCACACACGGCTCGTTTTGCAGAACGCGATGCAACCTTTTGCTTTAAAGGTCGAGTTCTGCTACTGTGCCCTTGAACAGCTGCAGCGGCCTTAAATTGTCTCAAAGTGCAGCAAGGATCGCTGTGAAAAATTAACTGAAGACTTTGAGGGCTGCAGGTGTTGACACGAAGCTTTAGTGATGAACTCCCAGCTGCCCCGGGGCTGTCCTTGCCCTATGAAGTAACACCTTCAGATACACAGGAATGTTTTTGCTCTACATGTCCTGCTTGTTTGTCGAAGCGCCAACACAAAAATCACAGTGCTTCTCTCCTTGTCTCTCTGTCCTTATCCTCCATCCCTTGCTTTGCCCTTCCCTCTTGCTGTACTGCTTTCTCCCTTTTGCTGCTTGATAAATAAACTTTTTACACGCTCCCTCCGTTTTATTTTTCCCCCTTTGATTCACTCTCTTTCCTCCCACAACCTTTTTGTCATGTCCGTCTATTTACGTTCTTTTCCTCCTTACATTTCTTTTGCTTCCCTCTGCCTGCGCTCCCGCAATCCCCCTCCTCCATCTCCAGGCTTGTAAGCCCAATCACAGTGCAGAGGGCGGGGGCTCGGGTCAGTCTCTGCCCCCTCACGTGGGCCCGCTGGGCCAAGCAGAGGACCAGTCCTGCCCAGCAAAGAGGAGGAGAGCATCCAGCCCGGGCAAGGTAAACACCACAGTGTCTACGTCATTTGACTGCTGCTTTCATCTTATAGTCGGCGTTATACAATTGTGTATTGTGTGTCTTTCAGGGTGATTCTTGGGTCAGTAACCCACCACAGCAGCCAGTTCCCAACTGGTACCTCTCCCCACAGAAATTACAGGTACGTAACATCCCTCATTTTGTATTCGTCTTCATGTATGATCTCGACTCGTGTGTGAGCTCTGGGTTTGGTTGTCTCGTCTCCAGGTGCTGGAACAGTTGCGGAGTAACCGGGCCAGCCTGAAGCCGCCGCAGCTCCAGATGCTGGGGCAGCTGGAGGCTCAGTTCGCCATGATGCAGCAGCACCAGCACCAGGTAGGAACCTTGAATGTGTGACAGTGGATGTGAGTCAAAACGGGCTGCGTACTCTCCACCATCAAAAAATGCACAATTCTCTCGTCTGTCAAGCATTGCGTGTGCCACTGCATTACATTTCCACAGTCCACATTCCATTAAAGATGGTGCTGGGTGGTTGAAGGCTTAAACCCTAATTTGTAGAATAAATAAACTCATTAATCCAGAGTGTGTAAACACTGCGAGAGTTTTCAGGTCTGACGAACGTGAGTCAGTGTGTGTGTTTGTGGCATGCGTAGGCGTTAACTGTTGTGGTTTGGCACGTAGACAGAACAAGCTAGAGCAAGAAAGTTTAACCATTGACAGGTAAGAGTGTGAATTTCAGTTGTTTTTTCTTACTCTGAATGTTGTTTTTGATGGTGGAGCTCACCCATCTGGTTCTCCCGATGGCATAAGATATTTTCAAATGTTTATGGCTGCCATCTTGTCTTGTTACAGATGAGACAGAATGCCTCAGGAGGTCAGGTGCGCCCATCTCTTCCCAACGGCCCCACCACCAACTCCCTCCCCTCCCCGAACCCCAGCCTCCACCCCACGCGGCCCCACCTGGGACCCCACCGACCCCTGTGTCCGCCTCAGCCGCTGGCCAACGGGCCCGTGGGCCCCGGGACACACGGACACTCAGACTCTCTCCCTGTGGGTGACAGTAGTAACAGTAGTAATAATCAGTCAGGGCCCACGGCCACAGGACCCAACGGAGACGTGCCTTACCTGCAACCTGCCGGCAGCGGCGACGCAGCACTGCTACCTCACACCTGCACAAGCACGCAAACACAGGACGCCACGCCGCGCCAGGCCCTGCACCTAAACTCCTCTCAGGTTTGACATCACTATTCGTCTTTTCTTTCACTTCCTGTGACAGAGCATCCACACGTCCCTCTGGCAAGTTTGCTCAGTTAAGAAATGGATATAATTCTGTTTTATCCCACTGACCTACTTGGCTCTGTTGTAAATCACTGTCAAAAGAGAAAATCCGTCAACTGGTTTCATGAATCAAGCTGTGAAATCCCTCCCACGAGACTGCGATAAATTAAAGTATGCAGGAATTCTGACGTACATCCCCAATGTTTGATACTGAGCCAAGATATGACGTAACATGTACCATGTGACACAGATACAGAAAATGAATCTGAAGTGGGACATTTGGGCTTATCAGTGGTCTCTGGTAGGGCTCACAACCACAGACTGAATAAATTAATGGATGTAGCCACCGTGATGTCGCCCATTGGCAGATTTTTGGAGCCAGAAGTGGACATATTTGGACAAAAGGTGGAGATAAGCCTAACGCTAGCTGCTAGCTTGGTTAGCATGAGGCATTTACAGCTATGGTAAAGTGTGAAAATGTCAATGCTAAAAAAAAAGCTTAAAACCATGAACACAAAAAGTACTTTCCAAAAAATAACGACCTCAAGTGGCCATTAGAGGAGCTGCAGTTTGTGGCACTTCTGCATTGACTTAATTTTTCAACCTGGGATGTTGCTGCTCAGTTGCAGCGTTTCAGTCCACACAAGGATCATCAGCTGTCAAAATGCCGTGGAAACTGCTTTCACTATATAACAGTTGTGCTCTTCTTCCTTCAGGGGCTTCAGACGGGGTGTGTTCCACATGCGACGGGCTCCAGTAGTGAGGGGACCCTCTCTCACCCCCAGACCCCCAACTCCATCGCCCCTGTGCACCCCAACAATCAGGTTGGACATTCCACTAACGCCCCATCACCACGACAGCAGGCTCACAACCACCTCCCATCTCCTCCCTCCCTCCCCCACTCCTCTACCTCAGGTGGAGCAGCACCTGGTGCGTCCGCTACCAAAGATAGCAACACCGCAGCCGCCCTCATCACGGCAGCCGCATCCCTCGGCAACGGGGGCTCTGAGGGCAAGACGCCATTGCCGCAGCCGTCAGCTGATGGCAAAGTGGCGTCGACAGATGGCCTAGCCAATCACGTACACTCGGGGGACGGCAAGGTGGCAGAAGGCGGCGAGAAGCCGAGCCTTAGCACAGACAATCCTAGGCTATCTGCCCTGCTGGCAGGGGGGAAGGGCCCAGAGGAGGGCGAGGGACCGTCACAAGGGACTGCATCCACAGCACCCGCCACGTCCGAGCCCCACAAGAAAGTCAACAACATCCACCCGGCCGTCCTGCCCTCCACCCCCCACGCGCAGGGCAGCTCGGCTGCCTCCTCGCCCATCTCTGCCATATCCACCGCCACGCCCTCACCCAAATCCTCAGAACACACCCAAACAGGCGCCCACAGTCCCGCCACCGCCGCACCTGCTGCACCTGCCGTGAACGGGAACAGCAAAGGAGGCATCTCCGAGGACTCTCAAAGCCCGCTGAAGGCTGAGCCGCCCACCGTCACCAGTCTCAAAGCTACGCCTCCACACGGACACAGCTCCTCTTCATCATCATCTTCAGTATCCATCTACCCCAGCTCCACAGACGTGCTAAAGGCCTGCAGGTGAGACTGAGAGCCCTCATTGTTTTTGTCACACCACAGTGTCCTGCGGATGCACTCAGACAGTATCCTGCCGGCCCTGTTTCATTCCTCCTTTGGCAGGAATGATGCTCCTGGCAAGGAAATGATGGCGTTGACAAAAGCACGATAACAGACAGTCACGCCATGACAGAGCTTTAAGTACACAAGACCTGCATTAGCTTTACAGCATGTGATAAACTCTGTTTTTGCACACTAAAGCAGGGGTTTAGAAATGAGTGCAAGGTACAAAAATGGTTTTGATGAGTGTAAATGGGTGGCTGCTTCAGTGTGATGTACGTCTTCCATGTTTTCCAAAATGTTACAGATCCGAGGTTGAGATTGGTGAGGTCACATGAGTTTACACGATGAATCTATCAGAGTTTTAAGGCTATAAAATGGTGCAAACATGAGTTGGTTCGGCTGAGCTGGTGGTTTGTTTTGAAAATGTCTCCTCCCAGTGGAGTTTCAGAGGAACTACAGAACCAAAGGCAAATAATTATGTAACTGTAAACAACACCGAAGGCTACTGGGCAGTCTTGTTGCCATGCAGATATTATTTAGCACAGATACCTCCATTTGGTTGCTTCGTCTATTTTAATTTCTATGGAAATTACTTTTCCTGTATTTGAGGTGTGATTGATAAAACATGACAGTTAAATGGACTGCTAAGAGGGAGTGTATCTGAGCTCTGAGGTAGGACAGCATTGTTTCCTAGTGTTTTATTTGTCTCTCACTTGCCTGATTTATGATCTGTTTCATCTGTGCCATCACTGTAAACACTCTCTGCATCGTGTGTGTGTGCAGAAACCTGGGGAGGAACGGTCTCTCCAACAGCAGCATCCTCCTCGATAAGTGCCCCCCGCCCCGGCTGCCCCCTCCGCCCTCACCAGCCCTGCCCAAAGACAAGCTCAACCCTCCCACTCCTAGCATCTATGTGAGTATCACCCACCCACAAGGCTGCAAGCTACTCTAACCTCCTCCTCCACTCCCCGGGGCCGCTGCCGTCCTCGGCCGACGTTACTGTCTGTCAGAGGCTGTCGCAGGCTGAGTGGGTTTTAAAGCAAGATGCTGGTATCATATGAAACTACCTACAATAAAGAGGTTTCTCAGCAGTTTTCAGAGTAGAAGTGCTTGCCATCTAATCGCCGAAAAATGCAGCTCCTACCAAAATCTCCAAATGTTTTGTTACCTAATCACATCATGGAGTTGTCTGTGGTGTTCCTCAGGGTCTTGGTGTAGTAATGTGGTGTTTCTGAGGTATTTTATTTAAATCAATTCCTGAGTGGCAAGAAGTGCTTAAATTTAGCTGATCTGCATCCCAAATTATTCTTCAGCTTCTGTTGACCTGCTGTCTCGCCCTAAACACCTCCTGTCCCCCTTTAACTTCCTGTTTCCTGTCCTGACCAGCTGGAGAACAAGAGGGACGCTTTCTTCCCCCCACTGCACCAGTTCTGCACAAACCCCTCCAACCCTGTCACTGTCATCAGAGGACTGGCTGGAGCACTCAAACTGGGTAAGTGCATTGTTGTCAGTGTGTATTATATGTGTGTTTTTCCTTCAAATCACAGAGACATCTAACTTTTTTGCCCGCTTCTCTGCAGACTTGGGTCTGTTCTCTACAAAGACGTTGGTCGAGGCCAACCCAGAGCACCTGGTGGAGGTCTGGACGCAGCTCTCTCAGCCCGCCGACGAGAACTGGGACCCGACCGGCACCAAGAAAATGTGGCGCTGCGAGAGCGCCCGCGCCCACACCACCATCGCCAAATACGCCCAATATCAGGCTGCTTCCTTCCAGGAGTCCCTGAGGGTGAGATAAGCTTCATGTCTGTCCACTTAGGGCATCTAAGGATACAAAAAAAAATTTACTGTTGGCATACTGCTGGCTTAATGCACTTCCTGTTTGTTTCCAGGAGGAGAATGAGAAGAAGGCACTAAAGGAGCCCTCGGACACAGAGCCAGCATCAGCAGAGAGGTAATGTTCTTTAGATTTAGTTTGATTATTTAGGCAGATTAGAAAGTTCCAGGCTCTGAGCATGGTTTTGAATTGATTTATGTTTTAAGAAATGCTTTTGTGTGTGTCTTCAGCGTTGCACGGAAAAGAAGGGGACCCTTAAAGCACATCAAGTTCGGAACCAACATCGATGTGTCGGATGAAAGGAAGTGAGTATGATCTCGTTGTTGCCTTTTAGATGCCTTCAAACGCTCAGAGCATATCAACATACAAGCGCCATACCCACTCTCTTTCAGGTGGAAGCAGCAGCTCCAGGAGCTCAGCAAACTGCCGGCCTTCGCTCGGGTCGTGTCCGCCGGCAACCTGCTGAGCCACGTGGGTCACACCATCTTGGGCATGAACACAGTGCAGCTCTACATGAAGGTCCCTGGGAGCAGGATAGCAGGTTCACACACACCCACGCTTACTCTCTGTGACACACCTTCAGCTTTTCTGCGTGGATTTGTGCAGTGACGAGGTGTGTGTGTGTGTGTGTGTCTCCAGGTCACCAGGAACACAATAACTTCTGTGCAGTCAACATCAACATCGGACCAGGAGACTGTGAATGGTTCGCAGTGCCGGAGCCCTACTGGGGAGTGATGAGCAACTTCTGTGAAAAGTAAGACAGATCAAACCAAGGTGTACAGATGTGAATCGCACCGTCGCCCCTCGGCTCATGTATGTATCATAACTGTCGTTCTCTTCCGCGCCTCCAGGAACAACATCAACTTCCTGATGGGCTCGTGGTGGCCCAACCTGGAGGACCTGTATGAGGCTGACGTACCCGTCTATCGGTTCATTCAGCGACCGGGCGACCTGGTGTGGCTCAACACCGGCACCGTGCACTGGGTCCAGGCCATCGGCTGGTGCAATAACATCGCCTGGAATGTCGGACCTCTCACAGGTACGCAGGGGATTAGGGGATATGGGTTGACGTTAATGGTACTCAAGCGGCTACAGGATGGTCTATTGTACTTGTAATATTCCCCCACATTTTTTAAAATCCTTGGCTTTGTTTGTCTTTGACCACTTGGCTTTGTCAAGTATGACATGTAGTACTCTGTCTCTCCAGGATTTTGTGGGCTTTTTTGGGATTGCCGCAGACCTATTTATTGAAAAGTTCCTAATAAAATGCTCCACTGTACATTCGAGGGTACCCAAATACTTCCGCCAGGTCGAGCATACCCAAAGAAGCTAAAACACCCAGAGAGCAGACACCATCCCTTTATGTTTAGCGCCATCCACTGTAACCCTCCAACATCGCAGCTGCAGTTACGTTACGCTTGTGTCGTACCCCTTCATAGCCTTCATGTAATAGCCTTACCAGAAACAAGGAAGTAATTTGGTGGCATTGAGCGGGGGACTGCTGTGATTGGTGAAATTCATGGGAATTGGTCAAATTTGTTGCGGTGATAGAGCAAGACTTCTCACAGAATTCACAGGGGTTGGTTATATGTGCATTAATTGTTGCGATCGCTTGTCTTACACGAAGTATATCTGATATGATGACCTTTAATGTGATGTTTGAAATGCTCTTCTGCTGATTACTGACCTTTTTAGCTGATCACTGAGCTGATTACTACAGGAGGTTATTGTCAATCTAACCGGTGCACTTATTTATGCTATCCACGTCACCGCTTCCCAAAGTCTGTTTTTTGATGCGTCTGTCTTTGCGATGACGTTTTTTATTGCACATAAACATCTCCTAGTGTCTAAAGTTCATGTCAAGTAACGTTCAGTATGTTTCCCACTTATTTCTCAGCCCACCAGTACAAGCTGGCCGTGGAGCGCTACGAGTGGAATAAGCTCCAGAGCGTCAAGTCCATGGTTCCCATGGTGCACCTCTCCTGGAACATGGCACGCAACATCAAAGTGTCCGACCACAAGCTGTTTGAGATGATCAAGTGAGTTGCAGGATCTCCCAGAAGTTTGTTTGCAGAAGTTGGATTCTCTGTTTTTTTTTTTAATGTAACACAATGTATTTTTGTCCCAGGTATTGCTTGCTGCGGACTTTGAAGCAGTGCCAGTGGGTAAAGGAAGCCTTGGCGACGGCCGGCAAGGAAACGGTGCTGAGGCCGAGGACCAGGGACGAGCCGGCCCACTACTGCACCATCTGCGAGGTCAGTGAGCACACGGGGAACATTTCAGCGTCAGGGGTGTGAATTCTAACAGGATTTCACATTTGCGGAAAAGCAGCTCACACTTATTTCAAGTATAAAATCATTGTTTCGCCGTGTTCTTAAGCGCTCACATTAGGAACGACACGCTGTACCGTACATGTTGGATTGGAACCAAATGTCCTGAGTGTACCTCTGCTGGTCTGAGTTGAATCAGTCTGAAAAATATGAGGGAATAAAACTGAACGGTTGCATCTCAGTGCATATGTGTATGTCTATGTGATCCATAAGACATTACACTTTACAGATGCACACATGGAGGGAAGGGTATAGTAGATATTCTGCAGTTCTGCTGTCACTGACTTGTGATCAGCTGTTCCTTTGACACTGAATTAAAGGCAGACTCAGTTTTTGTTTGAGCTAATTAACAGCTCTGCTAATGGGTTTTATTTGAATGCAGCACTTTCGGCTGTTTAGCAGAAATGTGTCCATATCCAATTAAATGTCTGCTGTCATTGTGCCCTCGAAATTGCTCCATTATTCACCGTCTGTGGAGCAGCTCCGGGATTTGTCTCTGAATGACATCATTACTGCAGTCTGCCATCGCTCAGCTTCATTCAGATTCATAAATAAAGCTCCGAGTTGCAATGTAATAGAAATGACATTGGAGCCATTCAGTCTGCACCCCCTCTCATGTGAGTGTTTGTGTGTGTGTCCTCTGCAGGTGGAGGTGTTCAACCTGCTGTTTGTGCGCCGCGAGCTCCTGTCCAAGAAGCAGTACATGGTCCACTGCCAGGACTGTGCCAGGAAAGGCAGCGCCACGCTGGACACCTTCGTGGTCCTGGAGCAGCACAGGATGGAGGACCTAATGCAGGTCTACGACCAGTTCACTTTAGTAAGTCACCTGACGGAGGGAGAGACATTTAAAGCGCCTGTTTCAAACTAAACATTTAAGTGAATCAGTTCATCTGAAATTTAAATACAGAAGCTAGTGATTGATAGAGTAGCCCTTTTTACACAGAGGTTGTGTGATACGGCAGCTGTGAAGTCCCATAATTTAGCCACCCAAGTGTGTGATTTTAGATGGCATGCTGGCACCCTGGAAACAAAAGTTGGCGCGACTTGTAACACAAGTGTCTGCCTCTAGTGTGACATACAACAGTGGCATTAACATGGCAGTAACAATCATTTAGCACCTGTTATATGGCAGCTGATTTCGTCCCCTTCTTGGAGGTTAAGGAGCTCCTGGACGTCATCATCTTCCCATTTTGCAAACACTTAAAGCTGCAGTTCGTCTGCCAGCTAGCTGCTAACTGCTACTACCTGCTTTCAAATCTTCTTGTGGTGGGGTTGCGCACGGAACAAGCCGTCAAATTGTCGCACCTGCCCCGTCCTGCCAGCTGACCCTTAACACAGATGTTGATTGGGTGCTGCTACTACCTCCACAATTCTGCAAGTGTAGCTTTAAGAAAGAACTGCAAGAATAATGGTGCGACATTCCCACCTTGAACAGGCTGTGTAAAAGTGGCGTAAGTGACTCATGGGAACAACAATTTTTTAAATCGGTCCAGCATTTAGAGAGTGTGCAGAAGAGGCTACGATGCAACCACTCTGGGTATGTTACATTTAAAGTGCTTGTCTTTACCACTGACACGTTCTGAATATGAGTGTCTTACAAGATTCATAAACCCCCCCAACCTGTTTTGTGGTATCTTTTGCTTGTTCCAATGTATTTTGTGTCCCAAGCCTTGCTAAAGGAGATGTCATGTTCGTAACACACGCACAGACCCTCTAGAGACACTAAACGTCCCTACCTTTCACTTGTTGCAGTCTGCTTTGTGTTCAAGTCTCGCTAACGGAGAAGTGTTGTTCTGAAATTTTAAAACAGGTGACTTGTTGCAGCAAGAAAATGGTGGAAACGTTAGTGAGCTGGAGAGAGGAGTGCAAGTAATATTTGTAATAGGCTGAATATTTAGCTGATATGGACGATGCGGAACAGTCCAAGAGATTTCTCTCCTTTCATCAAACTTGGACACAAAACAAGCGGAAGGTATGGAAAAACATTTCAGTCGTCTGTAGGGTCCTTTCTGTAATACCGTAAGACACTTACATTACCGATCTGAGCCTGTCAGTGGCAAAAACAAGCACATTTAATGAACGTAAATTGACGGTGAATGCGCCCCGAGTGGCTCCACAACAGCCTGTTTCACTGATGCTGGCTGCAGCAATTTCCAAACTTATTGTTCCCTCGTGTCAGGGTTAGCAGATTGGTTGAACAAGGATGTTTTTAACAGATAATGTTTATGGGTGACTGGTGATGGGTGTGGTTACAATTAAATCCATACGACGTGATGCCAGTAGAGGTAGAAATCTTACGGTGTATCGACATGTTGACCTGTCATACTGATAAATTCAATGCCATGACTAATTCTCGTGTCTGCTCTTCCTCCCCAGGCCCCTCCTCTTCATTCATCTTCATCTTGACATTAGGCGTCACCTCTTTCTTCTTCTGCTGTGGAGCCATGAAGCCCATTTACAGGAACTTGTATTAAGATTTAAAGAAAACAGACAAAAAAAACAGAACAAACATCTACATACGCGGACCATTTCTGATATTCAGGAAAGCCAAGGCCGTCTCCCCCCCCCCCCACCCTCACCACCCACCACCGCCCCCTCCCATTATGGCTGGTCTCCATAGCGACGGCTGGAGGCTGAGGCGGCCGAGTGTGTCTGTCTATGCAACCTGTTTGAAGTGCTGGGGCCTGGCCCTTCCAGAGGGGGGCGCCACCGAGCTCGCTAACAGGACTTGTTTCTCTCTCCCCCCCTCCCCCCGCCTCCCTCCCAGCCCCCTCTAGTGACAATGGCTCAGCCCTGTTTTAATGGAGGACTTAATCAAAAATGGTTGGGAACAGGGGGACGAGGGGGAGGAGTGCGTGATGAAAAAATGTTTTGTAGATACTTGTTAAATGTCACAACTGGCAACACCACCCGAAAAAGACTACTGACTTGACAAGCTTTCTCTCTTTCCCTTCTTTTTCTTTTTCTATACTGGTAACAGGATGAAACGTTGGCTTTGATTTAGAGAATCCCCCCCCCCCCCCCTCTCTTCAGTTTTCCCTTCTAAGGAGCACTAGCCTAACTGGTCTTTTTCTATGGTAGATAGTAATTTTAAGACTCTTTGGACAGCAAAATCTCCAAAAAAAAATTTGTAATGTGAAGAGTTAAGGTGATTTTCTTTTTTTCTTTTTCTTTTTTTTTTTTTTTTTTTTTTTTTTTACAGCTTTTACGTTTTATCTTCGTCTTGTTCTTTTAAAAACATTTTGTTTATTAGGTAAAAAAGGAAAAAAATATGAAAAAAAAATCTTACTAGCCAAGTCACAAAGAGAATGGGTTGCACATAGACTTATGGAATAAAGTTTAATTTGTGATTTTTTTGTTTCGTTATGTTTCTAATCTTGATGTAAATTTACACTATTTATAAATACATATTTATTGCTTGAAAATATTTGTTGATGGAATGCTGTTATTTTTTCCAGAGTACCTGCCATTAAATTTGAAGGAGTTTTGTCATTTTAACACAACTCCTCTTACATTTTCTATATATAAATAAAATTGCTTAGCAAGCATTGTACAGAAACGGACATTTAAAATTGTTTTATTGTTTGAAGAATGTTTTATGATGAGTCAATAAACACAAAGTTGTCAAATTATCCATGCATTTTGGTTCCTCAGACACACCACAACACTTCTTATATGTAGCATTCTTTACAGGTATTATTAAAATAAAAACAAACACCTGTAAAAACATTGATGTGTAAGAGTACAGGCCTGAAACCCAGCAGACAATGTAGCTGTAGACTGACACACACAGAATCCTACACTGAATGCCAGGTTCAGAACTCACCCAGTATCTCAAAAATGTCATTTTATATTTATAACAAAAATGTCTTGTGTCCTCTGAACTACCCATGCAGTCTCGGATTAACTCCGTTGAAGGCTTTTCTCTTCACAGTGGGTGGGCATTCGAGACATTTCCTTTGAAATCTAAAAGCTGCCTGGCAGAAAGATCACAAGCAGAGTGTTTGAACTACACATGGACAATGTTAGAAAGGAATTCCAATAAGAGAAATTAACAGGCTGCTACATATGAGCCTCCTGTCATTCTCAAGTGTCCTGATCAACCTGGCTGCCAGCAGAGACCCAGTAGCCAGATGTAGCTGCTGCCAGCCCCACAGGATCTACACTGACTACTGAGCAACCGCTGTGCACCCTGTGGCTCTGCACCTCCAGTTTGAGCCAAAATGGCCGCCCAGGTGTCACATTGTAGCCAGGACAGGAAATGAAGAGGAGCAAAACTTCTTCATGCAGAGGGAATATGACAAACAAGCAGGCTCCCTGGGTCTCAGATGTGTTGTCAGCGTTGCAGGTGAGGATGTGACTAAGAACATACAGCTGTAATACAAAAACTATCCTATAAAAGTTGTACTTCTGCACCTGAAATGGTCTTTAATGTGAACAGACAGCTAACAATGCTAACAGTGCAGCAGACAGAAGCACTTTGCCCACTTGCACCTTCACCCATAATGCTCTGCCAATGTACTGTGTCGACCACATGTGTTGTACTGCTAACATACTTGTCAAGTGTCATTGCTTCATTTTAAGAGCTAACAAGCTCAAATTTTGGGAATCTATTCAGAGAGTATTTCTGCAGTGGAGAGACTCTATCACTTCAGCTGTGCTACTAAGATGTTAAATACACACAATACTACCTGTAAATAATGACTTAGCTAACTATATTTAGCGCTAATTAGCAAATTAGCATGAACAACTAAGATGGTAAACCTGGCATATATCCTCTACACTAATTGACATTCCCAAATATGTCAGCTGCATGTTATGTTTGCTGCTAATTAGCAAATGTTAGCGTGCTAACACTTTAACACTTTTTCATTAATTTCAACTGTACTTTATGTTTCGTGCTAAGTAGCTAATTTGACATGCTAACACTTAACTACAATGGTAAACCTGGCTGGCAAAGGCCTACTCAACTACTTGTAATTTCATTATTCTCAACCTGCATGTTATGTTTACTGCTAATTAGCTAATTTGGCATGCTAACACTCCACTATGATGGCAAACCTGGCTGGCTAATACCTGCTAAGCTACTTGTCATCCCCATTATTCTCAACCTGCGCTTCATGTTTACTGTTAATTAGCAGTTATTAGCATGCTAACACTCAACTATGATGGCAAACCTGGCTGGCAAAAGCCCACTAAACTGTTTGTCATTCCCATAATTCTCAACCTGCATGTTGTGTTACTGCTAATTAGCAAATGTTAGCATGCTAACACTCAACCAAGCTGGTAAACTTGGCAAATATCTGGACAACTATTTGACATTCTCATTAACTTTCACTGTACTTTATGTTTAGTGCTAAGTAGCTAATTTGGCATGCTAACACTCAACTACAATGGTAAACCTGGCTGGCTAATACCTGCTAAACTATTAGCCATTCCCATTATTCCCAATCTGCATGTTATGTTAACTTCCAATTAGCAAATGTTAGCATGCTAACACTCAGCTACGATGGTAAACCTGGCTGGCTAATACCTGCTAAACTATATGTCATTCCCATTATTCTCAACCTGCATATTATGTTTACTGCTAATTAGCAAATGTTACCATGCTAACACTTGGCAAATATCTGCACAGCTATTTGACATTCTCATTAATTTCCACTGTACTTTATGTTTAGTGCTAAGTAGCTAATTTGGCATGCTAACACTCAACTACGATGGTAAACCTGGCTTGCTAATACATGCTAAGCTATTTGTCATTCCCATTATTCTCACCTGTACTTCATGTTTACTGCTAATTAGCAAATGTTAGCATGCTAACATTCAACCAAGCTGATAAACTTGGCAAATACCTGAAGAACTATTTGACATTCTCATTAATTTCCACTGTACTTTATGTTTAGTGCTAAGTAGCTAATTTGGCATGCTAACACTCAACTACGAAGGTAAATCTGGCTGGCTAATACCTGCTAAGCTATTTGTCATTCCAATTATTCTCACCTGCGCTTCATGTTTACTGTTAATTAGCAATTGTTAGCATGCTAACACTGAACTACAATGGTAAACCTGGCTGGCTAATACCTGCTAAACTATTTGTCATTCAAATAATTCTCAGCTGCACTTTATGTTTACTGTTAATTGTCAAGTCACTGACTTGACTTGACTGTTAATTAGCAATTGTTAGCATGCTAACACTCGGCAAATATCTGCAGAACTATTTGACTTTCTCATTAATTTCCACTGTACTTTATGTTTAGTGCTAAGTAGCTAATTTAGCATGCTAATACTCAACTACGATGGTAAATCTGGCTGGCTAATACCTGCTAACTATTAGTCAATCTCGTTCTCAAACTGCATGTTATGTTTACTGCTAATTAGCAATTGTTAGCATGCTAACTATGCCCCCAGCCTTGCACCAAATTTTTCCAAGTGGCCACCTGCAGTATTCCAGCAAAAAAAATCCACTGCAGCCCAGAAAGCATTTTCCCGATAGGCCACCATTATAAAAGAGACGGTATCTAGTTATTATAAATCTACGATGCAAACACACTAAACTAAGACAATAAACCTGGTAAATAATTGCTGAACATCTAGCATTGCTGCAGTGGTGTTAGCATTTAGCTCAAACGTGTCTGAAGACTCATCTTCATATTGTCATCACATTGATTGTTGTAAAAATTGTCAAAAGTATCTAAACAGTCATAATTTTTTAAAACCACAAATACAGAGAGCATTAACAGGTTCAGGTGCAGGCAGTATAAAGATGCTAAACTGCAATTTTCCCTTCTCATCTCCCTCTTTGCCTTTCAGCATCAAACAGTCCCTCTGCTCCCACGCTGAAACCAAGATGGCCGTCTGTTGCGGCGTCCATTTTGACTGCCACAGATGGCCGATGGAGGACTTTCCACCACCTTTCCTGGCGTGTCCGTCTGCTGTTTGACGTCTGACGGGAGTCCTGGGGGACAAAAAGAGGTTGGGGTAAGAATCACTGTGACCATATGAGGACTGCACACAAATTCAGAATCCAACATTTAATATTCAACATTTAAAAGCAGTGTTAATGCTCAATCCTCTGGTGGTCATGCAGCAGTGCTAAAATGTACTGCATATACATATTTGCTGCTGTTACCTTTATGTAACACTTAACATTTTGACTTTCTGCCCACAAACGCTTTTACTTTGGCGGAGGCACACAGGAACAAAACCAAGTGTGGGCTGAGAAATCGTGATTCTAGGAAACAAGATGCCAGTTTTAGAACAGGAAGTCTTCATCAGTTAAGAAGATTAACACTTCCTGTTGGCTGTCTGAAACGACATGACAGGAAACTTGAGTTTCGCGATACAGTGACAATGGTGTTATATGTTCGGAGAGGCAGGGTAGGGGAAGCAGGCAGTAGAAGGGTGCAAATATAATATGTGTGTATGCTAAAGTGTTGCACGTCTCATACTACTGGACTAGTCCTTTAACCCTCCCTATATCTTCCACCTATATCCTCCAAATCTGGCAATGATCCAGCGGAGAGGTATGTGAACTCTGCTTGGCCCAGACCACCAACCACCCCCCTCCTCAAATCCAGACCTCCTAACAGTGTCTCCCTGTGTCGCAGTGGGGGGAGAAAAGGAGAGAAAAAGCCAAGAGAGAAGGAGTTAAACCAGCAGTGTGATCAATCCCCTCCTCATCCCCCCCCCCCCCCCCCCCCCCCCCCCCTTCCTTCCTGTTCCCTCCATCTCCTAGCGTTTCCGCCTTTGTGAGAAACAGACAGGTGGCCCTGACTGCTAATTTTAACCGGGCCGATTGTCTGCCTGCAATTCCCACAGCTATGTATAGATGCCTGCAATAAACCAAGTAGGTCAGTGTGTGAGACCCACACACATGCACACACACCTACAGGCACACACACACACACACACACACCGGGGCCCTGACCTCTAAAAATGTCTGACTCGTCCATTCATGCACTCCCGCCTCTGTTGCAAGTGATCCTCTCTGATTGGCTGTCACGTTCAGCCAATGGCGGAGCTTCCTGCTTCCCATTCATAAAACCCTGGGTCATTGAGGATAATGTAGCATTAAGGAAACCCACATTTGTGTGTTACAAATTAATATTAACTATTCGGGAATTCATGTCACATAAATATGGATTAAGGAAACAGTAACCTGATCCTTTAAGTGTCTTTTAAAGTCTGGCTGCGTTCGGCCCGACACAGAGACACTACATTCCTGTGTGTTTAATGAGTAATGAAGCGAGAGCCACTGAGGCCGCCATCATTTCCCCTTTTTTGTTTTCTCAGGCTGTCGCTCTCTTTCTGCCCCTCCGTCCCTCAGCTTCGACTCAAAGGCGCAAACACACACTCCTTGAATCCAATCCAGTGTTGTTTCTTCCCCGTGTAATTACTGCTAGTTCTCTGACCCCTTTCAGTATTAACTGCCCCCCCCCACCCCTTCCTCACCCCCTCCAGTTACTATATAGAAAGTGTGACTGTGTCAAAGTGACCCACTTATATGGAGCCTAATGTGAGACATCCTGAGCACAGACCTGTCGCTGAGTGAGAGCTGAATAGATCCTTTTATAATAATTTGATGAAATGCTTCCATAGAGTAAACAGTTCCTATCACTGATCAATTAATTATTAATAATCAATGGTAAAAAACACTTTAAGTATTTCCCCATTAAATTTGATATTTATGACTAAATAAGCAAAGATAAAAGAGAAAAAAAGAAGTTAAAGTCAGGACAAAACTTCGATGGGTTTTTATTTAATAAGAGTTAAAGACCTAAAAGTGGTGCTAATGCTAACTTTATTCTGCTGTTGCTAGTGCGCTTTTCACCAACACATACATGAGAGCTGGGACCAGGTCTTTGTTTTACAAGTCTCAAGTCTTTGCACTTAAGTCTGAAGTCAGGGTAAAAGTCAAGACGGGCAAGTTTCAAGCCAAGTCCCAAGTCAAGTATGACAAGTCCCACGTCAAAACAGGCAAGTTCCAAGTCAAGAATGACATGTCCGGGGTCGAGTCTCAAATCAAGACGGGTAAGTTTCCAGCTAAGTCCCAAGTCAAGCCCCAAATCAAGACTGACAAGTTTGAAGTAAGGTCCCAAGTCAAGAATGACAAGTCCCACGTCAAAACAGGCAAGTTCCAAGTCAAGAATGACATGTCCGGGGTCGAGTCTCAAATCAAGACGGGTAAGTTTCCAGCTAAGTCCCAAGTCAAGCCCCAAATCAAGACTGACAAGTTTGAAGTAAGGTCCCAAGTCAAGAATGACAAGTCCCAAGTCAAGTCTCAAATCAAGACAGACAAGTTCAAAGTAAGGGCCCCAAGTCAAGAATGACAAGTCCCAAGTCAAAACAGGCAAGTTCCAAGTCAAGAATGACATGTCCAGGGTCAAGTCTCAAATCAAGACGGGCAAGTTTCCAGCAAAATCCCAAGTCAAGCCCCAAATCAAGACAGACAAGTTTGAAGTAAGGTCCCAAGTCAAGTATGACAAGTCCCACATCAAAACAGGTAAGTTCCAAGTCAAGAATGACATGTCCCAGGTCAAGTCTCAATTCAAGACAGGCAAGTTCCAAGTCAAGAATGACGTCAAGTCTTAAGTCAAGACAGGTAAATTCCAAGTCAAGAATGACATGTCCCAAGTCAAGTGTCAAATCAAGACAAGTCAGTTTCAAGCCAAGTCCCAAGTCAAGAATGACATGTCCAGGGTCAAGTCTCAAATCAAGACAAGTGAGTTTCAAGCCAAGTCCCAAGTCAAGAATGACAAGTCTCAAGTCAAGCCTCAAATCAAGACAGGCAAGTTCTAAGGAAAGTCCCAAGTCAAGAATGACAAGCCTCAAGTCTCAAGTCAAGACAGGCAAGTTCTAAGTCAAGTCCCAAGTCTTAAACTTGAGTTTCAAGTCCTCAGAAGTCATAGTGTGTTTTTCCCCGAATGTGATGGCATTTTAACAACAGAGTACTAAGATATTAAATTTATAAAAAATAACTACTGCTTTTTAAAATTTGTATTGATTTGTTAAACCAAGTTTTTTTGAGGTTGTCGCGTCTTTGCCTGTAATTTCTGAGCTCCAAGTTTTGCATGCTGCAATTCGTTTCTTGTTGACCAGTTTTTTTTTATGCGACTGAAATTATTTGTGGTATCACTTTTTACAGCTGGTGCTCAGTAACGTAATGTCAGGTCTTCATCTGTTTCTCCAGCAGCTGGACTGGATGCTGTCAGATTGAAAGTCCATTAAGTCCACATTAAGTCATTTTTGATTTTGTCAAATCGAGTCTAAAGTAATCAAAGTTGTGCCTCGAGTCTGATTCGAGTCCAAGTCATGTTACCCCGCTCTGATACATACTGTAACAGGCTGTTGAGAGGCATTTTGACCAATGTGTGAAATAACTAACTTGGGAAGAAACACTTGTATGTGTCAAAAACATACAACACTTGATCACAAAATAACATGTTGAATCACAGGCTGATTATAGACGACTGTTATATTATATAAAAGCTGTTTTTTCCTTTAGGAATCACAGATTATTTTTATGTGCATTTTTCATCATTTGCAGACGATTGCTTCGCTGCAGTAATTTAAAAAAAAAATCCATCCACTCAACAATACAAACTGTTGCCTCAGTGGCATGATTTGATGCGAGGCATGTTTGCAATGGGCTATCCAAGATAACAAAAAAAGAGGTGCTACCCATTGCTATGGAAACGGAGAGTAATTAGCACAGAGTGCTGTTCAGAGAAAAGGAGCGAGTGAGAGGGAGCATGATTTTGTGTGTGTGGGATGTTGGCCTGCTTTTAACAGATGAGCAATGAGAGGAGGAAGAGGAGGAGATGAAGTAACAGTCGTGCAGGTTCCAGGTATCGTTACACACCAGCAGAGACAATAACTTCCTCTACGCTGACTCAATCCTTCATATCCAATTTGACTGAGAAATTAGCACTTTTTGCTGGGGGAAGGAGTTGGACAGATTTCCTACGCTCACCTCCCCCAAAGCCTCGCTGCATGTTTAAACAGGGACTGTAACTGGAAAGCTGGGTTCAGCTGTTGATCTGGCTCATGCTGCCACAGTCCCCCATGTACTACGGATGTGTCTGTCCATCTGTTGGTCATGTGACGTGAGCTCCACTGATCTGATTTTGGACGAAAGCTGCACACAGCTTCACTCCAGCATTTGAACAAAGACGATACAGCTAAACAGAGTTTTTAAGGTCATGTCGGTTTTTTAATTTGATGCATGTAAGCAAGACGCATTGGATGTGAGTGTAAACCAATGGGATATGAGTCAGAGAGTGAGAAGCACTGATATTTAATGAAGGTGTCGTTAAAGTATAAATGTTAAACATTTAGATATGCAGTGGCAGATCTTCCTAAAAGCGACATAGGTGGCCGCCAAAACAGTTTCGAATAGCTGTAACCTCACTGCTCCAGTTTTCATAACAGTGGCAACAAGGATGCATCTCGTCACTGATTGGCCGTTGGCTTGTTTGCATCATTCACAGAGGATGACATTTTTACTTGTGTAATCTTCATCTCTAAACCTTACATAAAAGTGACTCAGCATGAAGCTGTTTACTACAAATACCCCGCTTCAGATTCATCCATTTCTACTCATTTGTGAGCTGAGGGTTACACATTTCAATGCCTTGCTCAAGGGCCCCTAAACTGACCCCTGAAAGCAAACCGTCGCCCCCTCATATAGCTGTTCTGTCCCTGTCTAATCTAAAAACAATGTCCAATAAGGCGATGCTTAGCGCTTTTCCACAAAGTACAGCCACACTCAAAACACCCACACAATCGGCTCACAATTTTCCGCTGTTCTTCAGGCATCCAACGACTCCTCAATCACTCTCCTCTCTGCGGCGCCTAATGGCAGCCAGGAGCCCACAGGCGCGTATATGCTAAGAACAATTATGCAGATGTGTGCTAAAACCACTTTGGTGGTATAATCCAACAATCAGTCCATTATAGTAATTGTCATTAGCGAGTGGGCGATTACAGCTTCGACAGAGATGCAGGAGAACGGGCGCAGCTCCGCTGGTTTTATGCAAATGTAGCAAGGCCCATTTAATATGTCAGATGTAAAGCCGCTGTATTTGTGAACTTAACGCTGAGCTATAGAGAGAGGGTGTGTGTGTGTGTGTGTGTGTGTGTGTGTGTGTGTGTGTGTGACCACCTGTGGCATTACAGGTATGGGCGTAAACAGTAAAACATGATTTGATAGAAATTATGAACTGAATTCAGGTTTTTAAGGGACTGTGCACAAATTATTTGGGGGAAGGGGGGTGTGGAATAAAAATAAAAAATAAAAAAAAAGATTGAATAGTTAAATCAAAATAATCACGTCAAATGTTACTTCTGTGACAGATCATTGTAAAAGTGCATCAAGCCAAATATTCATAACCTTTTTGAGAGGGTCTAACTTTTTTAAAAAGTTAAACATAAGGTCCACACCCAGATAACTTCGTACAGTCCCTAACTAATTGTCGGGAATAAACAGCTATAGAAATACATGAAATAGACACAAATAAGTCACAACATTACGTTGTGGTGGCAATGAAATATATTAAATTTATGTGCTGGCAACACAAAAATAATGCTAGTGCAAAGTCAATACGGATCTTTGGGTCAAACAAGCATGGACTTTCAACCACGAGGCCGCTGTTTGTGTCCTGTGTCAAACCAAAAGTCAACATACTTGCGCGACTTTACACAAAATACTTTAATTTGGTACTTTACGTAACTGCACAGACTATGTAAGTGTCCGTCCCTTACGTCCTATATGTGGTTATTTCAACCAAAATGATCTTTTCCAAACGCATTCACACTGGTTCGCTTTAAACGAACCCTGGTCCACTTCCACGTATAGTTTGGTCAGTTTGGAGTTGTGTGAGCGCTCATTCAAACTCTGGTGCGGACCAAACGAGCGAACCCTGGTCCGCTTGAAAACTGGGGGTCTCGGTTCACTTGCAAGTGAACCCTGGTGCGGTTTGCTTACAGTTGGAAATGTAAACGGACTATCCAGCGTACCAAAGTGAGGAAGTGACGTAGAGCGCAGTGCAATTTGGCGTTTGGTGTTTTTGTGGTGACCAAGCCGGCAGAAGAGGATGGATTTCCGTTTTCAGTCCCGGCCAATCGATGAGCCAGGTTCTCGTCTTCCTCATGCTTTTTTTTCTTCCTGGTCGTTTTCAGGCTGAGGCTGAGGCTGAGACTGTTAAAACCGGAAGTAAATTCAGAAGCATCAGATATAGGTTGTTGTTTAATGAGTGTCTATAGTGGTGTCTTCTTCTGTGGTATCACCGTAGTCTTTTTTATTGGGACTTTTAGTTTTCTTGTGTATCATACCAGACAGTGCTGAGGTCATCTGACCACTCTGTCCAGTTGTAATGCATCAGCTGGGAGCTTATGGGTGTCATGTGAGGAGGCAAACATGTCAGCAGCTCCAATAATGTGGTTAACTTAAAGAGGAAGGCGAGGAATGTATCCTAAACTCAACCCCAGTCCTCCTCCCTCTCCTCCTCCCCTTCAGTCATGGGTTCTCCGCTGGGTAATCGCATACCAAAAACACAAGAATTTCCCCCTCTCTCCTCTCCAGGCAGGGGCTACCCCCCCACCCCCACCCTCCGTCCCTCCACAGAGTCAAGCCGGACGGAGTTCACCAGGGACAAACCGGAAGTTTGTGCATTCAAAATAAAAGCATGTGTTTCTTATGGAATAAATTTAAGCGCTCTTATAGGACTAGAAACAAAACTGCAAGATTACACTTTGTTAAAATTATGCAGGAAATATAGGCAGGGACGTAGGACAGGGGGTAAAAAGGGGCCCATAGAGAATGCTCAAGAATTTTATGCTACGCCCCTGGTTGTAAGCTCGTGAAATTAGGCCTGTATTACAAAACTGTGCTGAAAATTTTAATTAATAAGCTGTTAACCAGAAAATGCGCGCTTTTTAAAAGACGTCAACTTGAGTTTTACGAAATATTAACATAATTAAAATAATAATTTGACTAACATCAGATGAAAATTAAAAAACATTAATGGTATCATGTCAAAAATATTTCATAACTATTCTTCTTGCTGTGTGTGACAAATGGGAAAAGTATTTCCTTTTTTTGCGTCACTATTGCAAGTTTCTTTTATTGTGAAACCAGTAACCGGAAGTCAAGTCTTCCTCCGCGCTGGCTTGACGCTGGTGGCAGCGGTTCAGAGAGCGGCTCTGAGAGCGGTTCCCAAACTGCCCTTAATGTGAAAAATACAGAGAAAACGCCGGGCGCATTCCTGAGACCCGGAGACATCCATGCCCGACCGTGACAGACAGAGCCTGTGTGTGCGTGCCTGTGTGTGTGTGTGTGCGCGCAATCCGTGCGTCTCTGCGGGGGTGGAGAGCTTGAAGACCACACACTTTGCGCATTGCCCCCCTCCCTTTCCCACACACACACACACACACACGGGACCGAGCAGCACACTTGGCCCTTAAAGTAGCGAAACATTAAAGTTGGAAAAAGACAAACCCGAGTGATCGCTCAGCAGAGGTGTAGATGTGGCTCTGCGCGGAAAAACCACACTTTGGTGCGTGAAAGTGCCATTTTGAACCAAGTGGAGAGGCTGAAATGTGCTCCCTGGAGGAGCCCCGCATGGCCAAAGCAAAGCACAACTGAGATGATGAGGTGGACTTTGGCCAAAGTGAGCTCAGTAACCACACTAGTGTTGAATAAAAACAACAGTACTGAAATGTTTTCACGATTTTCAGCGCGATCACACGCCGCGTTGCGCAATCTGCATGGAACGGCGGAGCGGTGCCGACGAGACGGACGAGGCGAAAAAGTCTGTTAAACTACCCTTTCTCCAACACGGGCAACAACAACAACGACACACCGAGGCTGGAGAAACTTCCACAGCCTCGCCGGCAGATAAAGCGCCGTATGAAGAAGTGTCTCCACTTACCGTGGCTGCGTCTGCTGGCCGCATGTCCCCATGAGAGTGTTGTGAGTGCGTGTGCAGGAGACGCATACCGATACTAGTGGTCGGAAGCGCAGCGCGACACGTCAACGCGTGTTGCCTCTCCATATCATAAGGGGGGATTCTTCAGCTGCTGCCTGGCTCAGGGGTGCACAAGCTGGGGTCCGGGGACCTCCGAGGGGACCGCCAGAATGAGCCACAAGTAGCTGCGGTTGGAGGTGATGGAGATGGAGATGGAGAGGAGCGCAGGGGCAAATGTTGCGTGAAATCAGTGTCAGGTCATTAAAGTAGGAAGATCCAATCACTGCATCTGATGAGCTGCTCAGGCAGAAGTTGAACATTTCCAGGTACTAATGGGAGATGTGATTGGCACTTTCTTTATCAGTGTTTCGTGCATGATCTTTAGTCTCTGACGCAAAAATAAAAACTCATAAACCTTTTTTTTTTTTTTTTGTAAATATACTTTTAAATGTTAATCATGTGCATTTGTTGACCAATCAGCCAAATTCTACATGAGACATAGGCGTAGATTTCAGAGGGGGACGCAGGGGACACATCCCCCTCAACATTAAGACTTTTATTTTGACAAACTTAACCCCATAAGCTGATGCAGAACTGGCACAAATTGGTGCATTCAAATTCAACAGAATGCAGGAAATTAAGAGTTTGACGCTCTGATTTTTCCGGTGGAGGAGCCTTAACTCCCCCGTTTCATTTGTCCGTCACCCAATGTTGAAACAAACTTAATATTAGGTATCAAATTTTTTAAAAATCTCAGCCGTGGCTCTGAAAGGTGGTCTGTGAGGGTCATCTGCTTCACCTCCCTGCCTCCAAGACTCGCTGCATCACCACCGACTGCAGCTGCAGCTCTATTATATTCAAAACTCAATGCCACCCTTTTAAAAGAAGAGAAAATTCCTACTGGGAAAAAAGGAGACACCATGAAGTGCACATCTTGTGATTGAACTTGAGCTTGACTCGCTGTACAGTTTGTACAGTCAAAAGGTTGTTTTCTAAATGGCCCGCAGCACAAGCAAAAAGCACAATGTCCCATATGGTGGTTAATAAGGATGTGATGGAGTCAGTCAATCCCTCCTACATCACATCAATCTGACAATTCACAGAAAACACTGAAATGCCAATTCATGCACGCACCCGAGCTGCGTCTGGGGAACATCACTCTTCTTTTTCACGGGCGACAACTTGAAAACGCAAAGTCTGTGTGTGATTTTCCCACCCTAACACCTTTTCAAACACACACAACACATGCACACAGTCTGAATGAATCCTGCAGCAGCAGCGGCGGCGGTGGCGGCAGCAGCCCGGAGCACGCTGCTGTTTTTAATTGAACAGATAACAGACTGAATGGTTTTGTCTGCAGTGGAAAGGAAGCCTGGAAGATTTGTACTCCTGCTGCTGCTGCTGCGTGCTGCACTGTGGAAACAAACGCCTGGTATCTCTCTCTCTCTCTGCAGTGGCTCAACAGCAAAGCATGGGCAGCACGAGACACAGACATGGCATACAAATAGGCACCCAGGCACATACATGGCACGTAGAAATATCAAGGGCTTACCAGCACGCTTCATCCAGACTGTTAAAGCCCAGGGCAACCCCAGACGCCGTGATCTGCCTCTTTATTTCTCCCTCATCTCTACCTCTTCACACACTTTGCTCATGTCTGTCTTTCTCCCCCCTTTTTTCCTCTTCTGTCTCTGCTGCACCCCAGTACCCTCCTCTCCATCCCTCTCTCTGCTCTCCACCAGTCTCTACACTGATCTTTTAAGTCTACCAACCTCTCCACTGATCAATGGACAGCCGGGCGAAGCAAGCGCTGCTGCCTCCACCTCCACACCAGCTTTGTGTGTGTGTGTGTGTGTGTGTGTGTGTTTTGCTGCGAGGAAAGGAGGCTTCCAACCCACACACCACTCTCCAGAGCTCTCAGCCTCCACAGTGCCTCATCAGTTGACCACTCCACACCCCTACGCATCAATTGTGTGCATGTGTGCGCACACCTACACACAGTAGGGCCATTAAAAGCAAAGCCCACATTTCACTGTCACCTGAAGTTGTTTTTTTTTTTTTTTTTTCGCCTCAGGGAGGGAGGGCATGTCTTAAGAAGGGCAGCGAGGCATCCTCAGCAAACAGCTCTGAACACCTGTGACTCATCCTGCTTCTCACAGAGTAGCTCGTAATGACAGTAGTTATATCCATTATATGCATAACCAGGTGGCTTAGCGGCTGAATAGGCAGCTACAGGCCATGCGGCAACTTTGGTGAGCGGCTTATCTTGTTGTGATGCCTTCAGCTAACAGGACATAGCACAAATACCCACTTTTTTGTCGACTCTTTTGCATGAAACAACACCAAAAACATCATCTCACAGCCTCCCTGAGTGTTTTTAGAGATTAGAAATTGAAGTTTGAATCGCTCGGCTGAGGCTAATTTTAAACAAGGAGAATCTGAGAAACCTGCACTGCAACAGGGTTATAAATACAGGCAGAAATTCACCCAGCGCTTCCTGCTGCGTGAGGCGGAGACGCCATCAGATGAGAATAAATGCAGGCGATTCAGTGGTGGCATCACGAGGGGTTAAATCTAATAACAGCAAAGAAATTACCGGTTTGAGGCCCCAGAGTGCCAGGCTTCGGCCGCATGTCAGCAAGCTAAGAGAAACAGCATCTAAGAGCTATAATATAAGAAAGAAGGTTAAAAGCAAAAATATTTTTAAAGTGTTTCATGCAGTGTTTGGCACCAGGACGGCTGATTGACGCCAGGCAAAGCACCATAATGATGGGTACTTAAAGACAGAGGTGACATTAAAGGAGAAAATGAGCTTCGAGCTGCGTCAATACAGTTACAGTTATACAAATGCAATATGACAGAACTGTACCACACTGGTGAAGATGTCCATGCTATGGTGGCTGAATGTTGCCACCAGGAAGAGGAGCTCCTGGTACATGGACTTTTGGAAACTGCAACCACGACCATAGTCTCACCACCAGACAATCAGAGATCTCCGCCTTCTGATTGTCTGGGGACACTCCTTTCTAAAGTGTGTTTAACACACCGGCGAAAACGGCCGGCACCAAAGCAACGCCTCTTGCATTTTTGAAAAGGACACGCCTTCTCGGAAATGTGCGCTCCCCCTTTTCTCGTCCGCAAGGAAACAAACACACAGAGAGCTTGAAAATGGATGCCGAGAGATTAAACTCTGTTTTATCAAACGTGTGCTCATCCGTGAAGAAAATATTTTTTCCAGCGGATGTCTTAGTTACAACATGATTGAGCTAACTGGAGTAGTTTCATGCCGTATCCGACAACGGGAGGCTTTTAACAGATGACATCCTGATGTTAGCTTTGCTGCTGCTGTTAGCTGTCCCTGTCAGCTGCAGCCGCTGATGCTTTCTAGACATCGTGATTTCCCAAAACTGAATAAATACCACACATAGCAACACAAAACTGCTTTGCTAGCTTAATCATGTTGCAACTAAGATATCCGCTGGAAAAAATATTTTTTTCACAGACCGTTTAATGAGTTATTACCTATTACAGACACTGCTAACGGCTAAGAAATAGTAACGTTTGTTCAATCATTGTGTTTATAGACTTTACAAACATCGGATTAGTCTAAACAGCGATACAGTGATGTGAAAATGTGATATATATATATAAATATATATATATGTATGTATGTGTGTATATGTATATATAGCTAAAAGCTCTGCTGGTTTTCTACCCGGAAGTATTTGTAAACCACAAGGCGATTCCCTCTATAGTCCAGCTGGACGGATGAGTCGTGACCTTGTAAAAGATTATGTTTGTTTCTTTTAGTTGGCGAGAATGTGTCACCGCAAACGCGACAAACATCCACTAACTTTGACAGCGTTTTCTGTGAGCGCGGCTGAGCCATTTTGTACCGCTACACGTGTTTCTAGTCGGACTATGTTTACAAGCACAAGAGTTCAGCGAGCCACCGAAGGACCGCCCTGCAGATTTACTATTGGTTCTGCAACGTAGGGAGTTTTTTTAAACTTTGAAATTGTATCCACCCATCTAAACACAAAATCAGGGAGAAAGTCATCAGTCTTTAGTTAAGCAAAGCGTGTAAAGACTGACTTGTGAGTCTACCACGACCAAGATCTTTCCTCAACCTTTTATGACGTTCAAACTTTGCCCCTCCTCCCTACTCTGCTTGTATTCAGGCAGCCCGTTCTCATTCCCAGGTCGTCAAATACCAAGGCTTTGTCACACCCCTCGGCTTCTATTAGTGACAGGCCACCCTTTTCTATGTGACGCACAGCTGGAACACATAATGACACGTGATCAGTAAATGGTCGTGGTTAGGTTTAGGTAATGGTTGGATTTAGAAAAAAGATATTTTGAATTTAAATTACTATGTTTGTTACGTAACATGACATTAACTTATCACGCGAGTTATGTCAGTGCAGGATGAAGTAAATTGTGTAACGTTACATTGAAACAACATTGGCTTTTGGTTGCACATGGGACACAAACGGCGGTCTCCTGGGTGAAAGTCTGGTCTTGTTTGACCCATCCACCTCCCCTACCTTTGTGGATGTTCTCACTCTGTATACATTGGCCCAATCCCATATCTACCCCTTAAATCGTCCACTTGGTATTGAGTGCCCTCGTTTGTGAGATAACCCTTGATGATGGAAGTGAGAAATATTAGTGTAGAGATCTTTCCCTAAGAAACGAGACACCACTTCATGCAAATCAGTGTGGCCGACGTGCAGGGATATGTCACGCATAGTAGCGATACTGGTAGTCATTCAGGTTTGAAAATGCTGGCTCCAGCGCTTGTGTTGTGGTGTGTGCTATGTTTAGTCTTCTCCGTTTGATGTATCAACGGAGAAGAAATGCTGAAAACTGGAGGCGCCTACGATGTCATCTAGTCGATTTGTTGAAATATTTTGACGCTGCATTCAACCGAGTTGCTGATGAGATTATGCTAGTCCAACCATCTGTTGTTTGTGTAGCCTACATTCCAATCGTACAGTCACAAATTGTTTTCCAAAACTCGCCAAAGTTGCTGACTTCGCAAGGTGTTCTGGGAAATTTCATCTTCCACTTCGTTGAAAGTGTGGGTCGGGGCTCCCTTGGAATGTAGGGCGGGTTTTAATTGTTGGAAACCAACAATGTGATTGGCTCTGTTCTGGTAGATAGTGGTTTTAGCCAGTTAATTCAGCCACCGGTTAATCTTGCACACCGGCCGTCTTTTAGCACTCCATTGTTTTAATGTAATTCGCTGTTTTCAAGTAGCACTTCTTTGCATTTTTCTACATCTCGTACCTCTTTTTCATACTAGCTTTTAATAGGATTCCTGTTTTAATATATACCTTTTTGTGTCTTATTAAATTGTTCAATAAACTTTGTAATCTTGGGAGAATTCTTTGTCTCTGCCCATCATTTCACTGTTATCAATCATTTTAAAGTATCTGTGGGCTTTTCGTTTGTCTGAAGGAAAAGAAATGGTGTCCTCTAAACGCTAAATCAAAACTAGGCCTTGCCATGGTCCGGCCACGTAAGCATCAAGTATTGTCGAAGTTGGGTTTACATTGGCGTCTATCAAAAACCCGGTGCATCTCATAAAGGTTGCCTTTGGCATTGATATCACACGCCAAGGTGCAGGTACTTGACTGATGCACACTGCAAGCTACCATGGTAGGAACATTACATTTGTTGTGGACATTCCTGTACCTACCTGTCCAACAGAAAACAGACCACCTTTATCCTCTCTTTCAATGCTTGCCAGCGAAAGTCAAAGTGAAGCCAACCCCAGATTCACTCTTGTTTTAAAACAAGCTTTTCCACTTGGCATTTTGCCTTGCTATTTTCTGTTTTCTCGATCATTGTAGCTTTCACTTGGATGCATACCCTACTGTCGGTTCATCCTGTTTATTCTGCTACAGCCATTTAACATATTCACACTCATTAATTACTTCTCTATATAATTCAGTCAGGAGAGACTCATTCTAAGTCAAAGAAAAGTATTTGTTTACATGTGCACAATAGGATGAGAAATGTGAATAGTCTTCGGGGATTACACCCCGTCCTGATGGCATGTATTTTAAGGAGGAAAGTGAAGCCATAGTAGAATAGGGAATCCCGCTACAGAGCCTCAACGCCACTGGTGGTAATGAGATGAGGGTGCTGAAGATCTGCGTGTGATGAGGAGCGGACTCTTGAGAAGCTCAACCTGGGCACTGGATATGATTGCTGGAGGTGAATTGGGTGAAGGAGGGCATGACGAATGCGAGAGAATTGCCTAAAACAAGAGCTCACAGCAGCATAGATGAAAAGGGCTTTAAAAATGACAGCAGCAGCATGATTGGCTGGTAGATAGTGTGGCAACATTTGATTGGTTTAACTGGAAAAGTAAACAAACAATCAGCTAATTAGGAAGAAGTAGGGGAAGTAAGATAGAGGGAGAGAATTGTGAATGAATTAAGCATAAAGATAGTATTCCTGATTGAACTTGGGCTAAGCTTCATTAGTTTGCATTGTTAGTGGCGGGGTCCGCCACACCTGTGCTAGATTCAAATGGCATGCATAAGGAAACATGTACAAGTATAGCTACAGTGATTAGCAAATTAGCCAATTATTTCTATAGAGGCTGCGAAACCTGGAAGTTTGTGATCGCATTACCAATGTGCTGACGGGAGTAACAAAGAAGATAATACTATAGAAAGAGAAAGTTCGCATAAAGAGGCACAATGTGGTGGTGGATGCCTCAAACAAACACAGGATTTTCCCCAAGGAGACTGGTGTTCATGTCTAGTGTGAAACCAAGTGAACTTGCTGTTATTTTAAGGTGCATCATCACCATTGTTCTTTTCCTAAACCTAGCCTACCTCATGTAAGTAACTTTTGGTTAAGTACGTACTGCAACAATGTCCAACCGTGTTTCTTTCCTAAACCTAACCAGTGTAACTTGCCTAAAAGTAAGGTATTTACTGTGATGATGCCTGTTATGAAAGCTTTATTGGGAGTTAAATGAATGTCTTGTAGATGTGGGTGTGGTTTAGGCAGGTGGTAGGAGGCACTAATGTCACACTTGGGAGTTTGTGGTGTTGGCTCATTAGCTGCTATTAGCCGCACCTGGAGCGAGAGAGAGACCTTTGAGATGAGTGCGGCACGCTACGAGGAAGACGCCGGAGGCAAGACATTCTGAGGACAAAAAGAGACAGAGATAACGTTTGACACGCCACCGTTAATTATCCAGTGGAGTTGTCCTGTCTGAGTGAGCTGGTTGCGAGGAGCAAGAGTGGTGGCCTGGTCAACACAGTCAACCACACACACAGTCCCAGGTTTCACAAGCCAGGTTTAGCATAGCAGCATAACAATCCACCATGTTTCTTTTTCTAAACCTAACCTTTCTAAACCTAACTTTACTTTCCGAAATCTAAACTACATGACTTTACTTCCGTAAACCTAACCGAAGTAACTTTACTTTCCTAAATCTAAACTACATGACTTTACTTCCATAAACCTAACCGATGTAACTTTACTTTCCTAAATCTAAACTACATGACTTTACTTCCATAAACCTAACCGATGTAACTTTACTTTCCTAAATCTAAACTACGTGACGTTACTTCCGTAAACCTAACCTATGTAATTGTACTTTCCGAAATCGAAATTACGTGACTTTACTTTCGTAAACCTAACCAATGTAATTTTACTTTCCGAAATTGAAATTACGTGACTTTACTTTCGTAAACCTAACCTATGTAATTTTACTTTCCAAAATTGAAACTACGTGACTTTACTTCCGTAAACCTAACCTATGTAATTTTACTTTCCAAAATCGAAACTACGTGACTTTACTTTCGTAAACCTCACCTGTGTAACTTTACTTTCCTAAATCTAAACTACGTGACTGTACTTCTGTAAACCTAACCTATGTAATTTTACTTTCCGAAATCGAAACTACGTGACTTTACTTTCGTAAAACTAACCTATGCAACTTTACTTTTCTAAATATAAACTACATGCCTTTACTTACGTAAATCTAACCTACCTAATTTTATGTTACATACATAATGATGCCCAAAGATGTTTCTTTTCCTCAACCTAACCACTGCAACTTGACTTTCCTAAACCTAATTTAGGTGGTAACTTAATGTTTCAAACTTTGTGTTAAGTACGTGACGTAATGATGCCCAACCATGTTTCTTTTTAACCCTAACCCTAACCTAGGTAACTTTACTTTCCTAAACTTAACCTACCTAAATTTATGTTAGGTACATAAAGATGCCTAAACACGTTTCTTTTCCTCAACCTAACCTGTGCAACTTGACTTTCCTATACCTAACTTAGGTAACTTAAGTTTCCGTAACCTAACCTTCCTTAATTTACATTAAATATGTTACGTGGCAACGCCATTCGTCAAGTCCTAATTCATAAGATATTATACAAACCGTTGTATGAGGATACATTGTCTTGGGTCATTTATTAGAGTTTAACTATATAACTATAAGAGGTTATCAGTGGTTCACTCCAGGTATTTAACAGCATCAGAAGCAGCTGATTAATTCTAATTTAATAGACTGGTTGCTTAATTTCCCTGTCAGAGATAACACTGATGTCACTTGTATTTCATTAGAGTGCATCTATCCTGTTATGCTAATAAGAATATTTGACCATGAGACAGACAAAGCGAGAGGGAGCAGGTGGGGGTTGACTGACAGCATGCATTTCATGTCTTGTTTCATTCTGTGGACAAGCAGGTGAATGTAAACAAGGGTAAATAAAAGCAAGGACATTTTGAAAAGCCTGTAGTCCGTAAGTAGTTGGCGGTGCGTGGGTGGCTTTGCAAGCTGAAAACAATTTCAAACTGCGGATAAAAAAAACACTCCTGTGGCTCGTGTGCTGGTGTGTCGACAGGTGTTGGTCTGATGAACGGAACCGGCAAAATAAGGCTGTTGCACAGAAGAGAGAGGGACAAAAATGACTGTGCACAGAAAGTTGATATTTAATTATATTCAATCTTGCCGTGATAAAGGTCACCGTCAGGCACTTGTAATGTTAGCGCTGGAAGTGATAGGAGAAGAATTTAATTGTCTGGAGTTTTTGCACAGTGGATGCCGTACGACATGTGTAATAATATTGGCCTGAGCTCTGCCTGCTCTGTCTTCAGGGCCGGACCCTGGACCTGCTTCATTAATAAGCTGGCAGACTCTGAAATACTCGGTGGACGTTTTCCAAACTAATATATCTCATCTTGAAAACTGAGCTTGTAAGGTTGAGAATGCAGGGTAAAATGTGGTATGGTTGCAAAGCAGACAGGTTGGACTAGCAAAAAAGGATCAGCTGCCTCCTCTAGCACACAAGCTTGAGCTTTGCAAACTTCTTCAAAATTAATTATAGCTGCAAACATGTCTTCTCTGGTAACACGTCTATTTTTAAAAGCATGTAACTGAATGTATTCTCTGTGTGTGAGAAAACTGATTTCTTTGTGAGTTTATTTTTAATTATAATAACAAAATACCACTTGTTACATCTGCTCATTCATGCACATGTGGACGTACGTAGATATGAAGATGTTCCTGAACATAAACCGCAGCAGGGATATGATCTGGTATCCTGTGTGCATGTAAAAGCACTCATTTAGTCACAGTGTAGGAGAGGTGGTTTCTGTAAACCGCCTGTCTGTGCCCGATTCATTTACATAGGTAATGGTAGGGGTAGTGCTCAAAAATGTGCGGGGGTGGAAAATATACAATCCTCCACCAGCATACAAAAACAGCCAGAGAGAGAGAGAGAGAGACGACGGGGGAGATAGACAGAGAAGCAGAGAGGGAGATGTAGGTGTCAGGCTCCTGAAGCACTCTAAAATGATGGGTAATTACATTTCAAATTACCGATGGGAACAAGAGCGAACTCCCTGACTTTGGTCTGCAAGGGAAATGCATTAAGAGCACTGAAATCAGCGAGCAATAGGTAATTTCTAGAATTCTCGTGTTTAGGCAGCGCTGATTTGCATATCTGAAAATATCAGCTTAAAGGGCCACTTCACTCAACAACAAATCAGATTTACTTTGCATCTCATTTCCCAAAACTCGTTACACAATTTCATTTGAGTTATTTTGAGAATCAGGGAGTTGGTCTATATTTGCAATGCACCCCAAGTTTAAAGCTGCACTAGGAGATTTTTTTTACATGTAAACACACCTGTCGTTTCAGTCCAAATATAACAGAGTATTAGTATCTGATGCTGGTGCTGGATATTGAGTGAGTAAACTGGTGTTGGGAATGGTCACGGTCAGGTTGTAAACAAACACGTTTTTGTTTCCATCCGTTATATGTAGCCTAACAATTAATTTTCTTCCCATAGAAATATCTACAGTTTTTTCAACATCATTTGTTAACATCAGTAAGAAAACTGTTTTCCTTATTCCTCTTCTTCCCCACTAAATGCTGGTACACAGCGACATATCTTCGTTAATATGATGGCAACATATTAGGGCTGGGACTTTAACACGTTAATTTCCATTAATTAATTACAGAAAAAAATAACATGTTAAAAAAAATAACGCATTCGATCGCACCTTCCTCAGTTCCCTAATTTCTGGCACACCGGTAACACTGATGCACACACTCCAGCCCAGTAGGTGGCGGTAATGCACCTAAAGTTTGTTTGCCAGCCGTGAAGACGATGCACAGGATGCATTGAGTGACGTCAGCGCATAACAAAGTTTGGTGATGGAAGACGAGACCACACTGCTTGGCTTGGATAAGAGCATGCAAACGTTACGAGCTAACGTTACGAGCTAACGTTAGCTACGACAGTCCTGGTACAGGTAAACGGTGTAGCCAGCCCACAGTAGACCAGATGACGGGGTCCAGAGCCAAAATAAATACGTCTACATCTGACAAATTAACAAACTCTATGGCAAAATGGATTGCAGTGGACTGTAGACCACTTTTGGTGGTACAGGATAAGGGGCTGGAAAAGGTCCTATATATCATTGTCTGACCCAGCTTGATAAAAATGCGATTAATCGAGATTAATTAATTACAAAGCCCCTAATTAATTCGATTTTTTTTTTAATCACATCCCACCACTACAGTATATGTAATATGTATATATATTGGGGGGATTGATTCAGTATAGTATTGTGATATTTTGCACGGCAATATTTGTTAGCCTACTAGAATAAAATCAACTGGTTACTCCGTCCATTTGATGCATTTTCTTGCAATAAAATGACTGAAGTGACACGAACAGACTGAAAACAGGTGTTGACAAAGTCTGACATAATTAGCAGTTGGAAAAAAGTAATAAACAGCAATATATCACAATATATGTTGTCACAAAACTCAGCACCTAACGCAAAACATTTGAATCGCAATAATATTGTAGCCTATCAGGACTGTGACACCCCTCCCACTGTCTTTGAGAACGTTCCAGCCTCATCAGGCAGTTGGTTGACATGGGAGGGTCGTTTCCTTGATCAGGCTCACCTGGGTTTCCCGGCTATAAAAGCTGCCTCATGTGTTCACTTGGGGTCCGTCCCAGTACTCACACTTCCCCTCAGAATTGGCCCTAGCCCTTGCTTTTGCGCGTTCCCGCGAAGGGCTAGGGTGTCCCAAACTTTAGGGAAGTGCTTTTCAGCCCTTAAAACCCCCACTTAATTTGCAGGGCTGTGCGATGCACACTTACAAACCCATCTCAACTGAGGGCAAGATTGGATTTCCCAGGATGCTTTGCCAAACTATCAAGCCAGGCAAGGTTTCCAGGAAGATGGCAGCCTACATGAGAAGCCATTGTGCAATTGTAAGTACTATTTTTTAGTTCTCTTTGCAAGAATCCTGCATCGATGATATGCGTGACGTAGGTGAACACGTTTGTTACGCTAATTTGCATGAAGTGGCGTCCCAATTCGTAGGTAAAATTCCCTACCCCTCAACACAACCCCTTCATCATGGAGGGGAATCTATCTGGCGAGTGCACTTGAAACCAAGGGGTAAGGTTAACGGACGAGAATTGGGATCGGCCCTTGGTCTCTCCCTTCCTTCAGCTGACATCCACCTGGTGTCATTGCCTTTGGTTTGCACCTTCAACACCTCCGCAGCTCATCCACACATGGCTTTCATAAGTGACTTTGCTGACCTACACACTTGAGTTTAATAAATTCCACTTGGTTTAAGTAAATCTTTTGTGTCACATTCACTGAGACAGTTTGTAACAACGTCGACATCGTACCAGCTTTCACTACAGTTTCATCGTTTATATCAGTGACAGACTCGACACTTCCTGTGTCCTTTTCAAGATAAAAAGCCATCTGACTGTGGGTAGAATATCTTCATCTGTTAACAGACTGTAAAATGAAAGTTGTATGGGCAGAATTCATTTGAGTGGAAAAATATCCATTTAAAAAAATATCTGTATACGTGTAGACAGGGCCTTAATTATGTAGCTCTTTTGTAGTTTCAAAATATTATTCGTCAGTATGGCTCAAAACTTGAGTCATTTGGCAGAGGTTGTGATTAACAGGCGTGTCTTTCATAGTGTAAGTCTATGGGAATAAGTCTTTTTGGGCCCGACAGCATCTCATGATGAACCCGGAAGATTTAATTCCGCGGTTCAGCCACTATGTCAAATTGGCTTCAAAGCCTTGCACTGTTGCCGGGGGCTTGATACATATACATATATATATATATATATACACCATAGTGATTTCACTTTTTCAATTTGGTTGAAAGGCATCATATGATCTGACAAAGAAAATGTTCTGTGTGAGCTTCAGTGAGATTGAAGTCGTCCATGTCAGTCAAGCAACATCCAAAATTATATCAATCAAGCGTAGCTATTATTAAGGGGTATTAGTGGTTTACTGTTGCACTCCCCACCCAAACACCTGAGGAAGAAGTAACCACTAAATCCACCCAATCAATGTCAATCAAAGCAAGGGCAAATATTTAACCCTTTACTGTAGATGCTCTTTTTCTTCTTTGGAGTAGGTCGTAAAATTAATTTTCTACTAGTGAACGGTTAGCATCAGATGAAAGTCTTTAATCCGTTCAAGGCACTGGGAGTTACAAATAATTTAAAGCAGTGGAAATCTAAATGCCAGTGAAGCAAGTCTAATAAAAATCAGAATAATTTGTTTTCTGGCCTTTGGGAAGTAGATGAATAATTCCTCTACACGTGTTTCGATACCAGTCTTTTTTTCTTTTTTTTTTGGTTACCTCGCTATATTTCTTTTCATTTTTGCAGCTCCCTGGCTGACTGGTCAGATTGTTGCTATGGAATGTGCTGTGGGACAAAAGGAGCGGAGATCCAGAAACTCAGTGACCTCCTGGAGAGGCCTCGCTCTTTTTCCTCCCTCTCCCTCGATTCGTCCACTCTCTCTCTCTCTGCCCGTATCTCTTTCTCTCGCTATATTCACAGCTTGTTTTCCCTCTCCGCTCTCCTCTCACTCACTCTTTCTCTCTGTCAGGCTGTTGTACTTTGATGTGGTGCTGGCCCAGGTACTCTCGCTTGGCCTCTTTCTTCATTCCCCTTCTCTCTTACAGACACACGCACACAAAGCATGGCTATATTCTTAGCCTACAACAATACAGGCTCGTGCATGCACAAAACGGCACACACACACACACACTCTCACAAACAGGAATGTGTGGGAATCTCCCTCTGGCTACCTCTGTAACCTGCATCTGAAGCTGGTGAGGGGCCAAGAAGCCAACAGACCCAGGAGACTAAATGCAAATAGTGGAGAAGCTGGTTGGCTGCCTGACTGAGATCAAAGATCCTCTCCACATAGCTCAACTCTACCAGACATGCATGAACAACATTCGCTTCCACACACAGTCTGCATGTGTGTGTTTGTGTAGGTGTGTGCGTGCAAGTGTATGTAATTGCACGTGCATGCATGCCTGGTGCGCCTATGTGTGTGTGTGTGTGTGTGTGTGTGTGTGTGGGCTAACCAGCAGCAGGACTGTGGGGGTGCGAGTGTGAGAGCAGTAACATTCATTTTAACACAAGTTCATACTTTCAAGGAATTTGTGCTTTAGGCAAATGAGTCATGCTGAATAAATGATAGCTGACCTTGGAGGACGTGGTTTCAAACATGGCGGGTAAACAAATAAGATCAATCCAATCTTTTTTTTGTTCACTGCAGAGAAATGTGTCGTTAATTATGCCCGAGAGCTTCATAATCTTTTCATCTGGCTCCAACTGTTCCCCATCACCTGCGATTCTGGATTGAGCTGAAGTCGATGACAGATTACAGGTTTTACGTGGTGGTGTTTGTCTTCCAAGATGGAGCAGATGAGGCTGTTATTTTTCTCAATTGGTGTATGGGCTTACGATGTAGCTAAAACTATAGTTGAAGCGTAGATGCACACTCCTACATTCCCATTAAAACCACTCATTCACCACTGCTGTTTTTGAAATACTGTTTTGCTCAGTGGCGCCCCCAGAAATTCCATAGTGGAGGCTAGATGGGGCCACCCTAAAATCTTGGGGTGGTTAGGAGTTAAGGAAGTGCACACTGATATAATTCTGTTTGTTATTTTACAATTAATTCTACTAATTATCTGATGTGCTTCGACCCTGGGTCTTCAACAAGGGGTCCGTGACCTCCTAGAGCCCCTCAGAGTTAGTGCGGGAGGGCTGCAAAATTATTGTTTGGTACTTTAAATTAAAATTTAAGTTTTCAAAAATTAAATTATTTCTTAAAAATTCACATTAACAAAGCCAACATATAACCTCCTGAGACCTGAACTTTTGTTCAGTATGCATTTTTAATTCCTCCTCCTAGCTATTCGGGATCAGTAGGACCCCAGAAGTATAAAAAAAAAAAAACTAAACGTCAACAATAATTAAGCCTCAGTGTCCTCAAACAAAATGATAATAAAGTCCTAATGTCTTCAAATGAGTACTTCCTAATGAAAAAAGTCTTATCTTGTTACTGTCGCTAAAATTGGTCAAATTTGTCATCACATCATTAACCATAAATTAACAAGTTTCAACCATAAAATGGGATCAGGTTTTGGATCTTGTCCACTTTTGTGTCTTGGCAGAGATGGCTGCCATCTTGTTTTTACATGAATTAGTGGATTGTGCTCTTACTACCACTAGATGGCACAAAGAAGTGTCCGCACACAAGAACAACAGGTCTAAAGCCCTATTCAGACGGGATTAGTTTAACGTGGAGACGTGGGGTAAAGTAATTATTACCAGGGATCTTAGTCCCGTCCGAACGTGCCATGTCTGTAATCATTACAGATAATGTCATTAAAAATTCCGGCCACTTTTACCTTCTGTAAAACGGTCCGGAGTAAATACTTCAGGTAATATTAATCCCATGCGAACGTGATCCTCTGTAAAAATGTATGTGAGTGTTTCGTCACGTCTTGTTTACGACCATTTTTCTGCATTTACAACTAGTTTTCCGCATTTTTTCGATGATGTAGGCACTTGAAGAAGCATTCGGTGTTGTCGGCAGTTGTGGGCAATAGTTCATATTGAGCTAATCATTAATCATTATTATCCTTCAGCGAAACGTAACACATACAGGAAGCAACGTAGCACGCACATGCCGACAGGGAGGTGACGCCAGGGCACAAACTGAGTTACCACGGAGATTTCTTGTCCCGTGCGAATCAGACATTTATATCACAGACATCCTGTGGTAAACTGACATTAATCCACATCCCTATGTAAAACTAATCCTGTCCGAATAGTACTTCAGTTAAGTAGAATAAAGTTTAAGTTCAATTAAACCCAAAATGTGATGTCCACATACGAGGACACGGTGTCTCAGGAGGATATTAGCAAGAACAAATTGACGTCTTCGTAAAATTAAACTTTAATTTTCAGTGCACAACACTGATGAAAGGCCAACTGTTATCCATGACTCCTTGCGCAATTCTGTTAGCTTGCTAATACTAAATCATTGCGTGGCACCTTTCCATAACAGCAAAGCAAACTAGTAAGCTAGCAGTTACGTACTATTGAAACATGTTGACCAATCAGTAAACAGACATTCTTGTGAGCCACGATGGATCCTTAAAAAGGCAAATATACAGCTTAAATTTAAAGGAACACACTGATTGTAAAGAACAAAAAATGTACTAGGAACAACTTTAGGGGAGGCTCGTGGGCACCAATAGAAACAATTTTCATTTGGATATCTTGTGAGAGTGAGAGTTCAAGGGAGCCCTTTGAAAAAGCCCATGCCAGTTTTTTGTTGGAGCGCTATTTTTGTTTGGTACCAACCGATAATTTAGGTTGTCTAGTCTCACAAGATACCACTACCCTAACGCTAGCAAAAAGAAAGTGCACCACAGCCTCCTAAAGACGGTAATGTTGGCCTAGAATTAATTCACCAAATGTGCCCAGTGGACGGCCAGCAACTGTACCAGCCTCCCCTGTGTGGTCATCACTTTGTATGGTTGATGTGCAGCAAAAATTTACAAAACACGTACATTTCCTCACAGAATAAATAAAAATAACCTTAGTTCCCCCTAAAAGGAACATTTCCCCCCTCAAATGACAATTTGTATGTCAGTTACTTACGCTGTGTTACATCGAATCAGGAAGAAACCTTTGTTTTTTCTACGGTGAACGAAGAATCCAATAAGTGCGGAAGTTCTTGATGAATTAAATTCAAAAGGTCTCATGTTTAACAACAGAAAAACTATATCGAGTGTAGGAAATTTGAATACAGAAGTGCTGATATAGTTATACCTTTGTCTAAACCCACACCGCTATGACTTCGTCAAGAACTTTTGCACTTTTTGGATTCTTCATTCAGCGTTTCAGAGTTTCAGTTTTTTATAATCCAAAACTTTAACCCGATACTTGCTTAACATGCATTACAAGCTAATAAGCAAATGTTAACATGCTAATATGCTTACAGGTGACCATGGTGAACATTAAATTGTAAATATACGCATGTTAGCATTGTCACTGCTAGCATTTTTCATTATAACGTTAGCATTTAGCTCAAAGCACCGCATCCAAACGGATAAAGACATGAAGTGTTTGTCTTTATAACAAAGAAGCAGCATTTTGGGAGCAATTTTCTTCCATAATTCCCAGCTATGGGTCATAATTTAAACATGCAAATCATTTGCATACCGTGCCAGTTGGGAACAGAAAGTCAGTTTTATGTAAATGTGCATTTTGTATATGTTTCTTTGTAGTGATTTTAATTTACAGTATGCCATCTGTTAGAGCATAAATATGTACCATCCTCCAGAATTTAATTAAACTCATTTTTACATAAAAAAACAATAAGGTTCAATCAATCAATCAAACTTTATTTGTATAGCACTTTTCATACATTAAAAATGCAGCACAAAGTGCGTCACAGAATAAAAACAAACAAAAATAATACATACATATTGAAAACCCGCCCCTCCCACCCCCCACATATAAACACACACACACACACACACACACACACAGTCAATATAGTCAATAACGTGACTGGGCACTGAGGAACCAGGTGAGGAAAGAACCACCTATGGGGAGCCATCCACACTGAGAGGCGCTACAGCCTCTTGTTGTTTTGTTGGGACTTTTATGGAGTTTCTGTTATTCTTCACAATATGCAAACTTGTGTAGCAGACCCATATGGTGAGTGTGTATCATGTCGTGCTCTTGAGAGTTAATAATATCTGACGACAGGAGTGAAGCAAAGAGTGTAATGTTTTTAATGTTACTGTGCCAATACACTATATAAGCAGCTATGTAAGAAGTGAGGAAGGGGAGCTGAGTGACAGTTGCAGTTGCAAAGATGTGTTGTGAAGCAAAATGAGAATAGAACATGCTCCAACTGTGCACGGATATATTGGAATTTGCCGTCCTCCTCCAGCAAATACGCCTGAGGGAAAGTGTGATGAGACACAGGTTGGAAAATGTTGCTTTTAATTAGATTTAAGTGCCAAAAATAAAAATAAAAAAAAGTGCTGAAGTGCATAAATGAGTTAATTGAAAAGCAGCGATGATACTGTCGGGTGTGTGAACCGACGCACTCGGTCTGAGCTGCTCTGAAAATAGTCCACATGAACATTAATAATTATTGACGGCAGCAGAGCAAGGGAGGAATTTATTTCAAATCTGCATAGATGTTTTTTGGACAAAAGATAATTACATTTATGCATTTAGAATAGGACGGATAGTCTTTAGAAACGTGTTACTCACCCAGTCAAGGACTGAAGCTACTTAACATTTAATAACATCTATTTTCATGTGTGCCAGTCCTCATCAAAGAGACCTTACTTTATGAGTATTTTTTATTTATTTTCCACCATTCAGTCCTTTCAATAAAGTGTTGCAACTTTAATAACACCGTAGTGTCATCTTTTTTCCGAACAGAATATCAGGAAATGTTTCACCTTAAAACTAGACAGATAAATAAATACCTTAAATATACACTGCATTCTTTAACATCATCACCTCCCACTATGGAGACAGATTCATCTCCATGCAGAGTATGAATTTTATGTATATTGGAGCATTCCTGTGCGTGTATGCGCATCTTGTGTACAAGAGAAGCGAACAAGAACACATGGGGCGCGTGGGCGTCTTCTGGCAAAGAACAGCCACATTGCCTCCTTTACAACAAAGACAAGAAACGCTACATTTCATATCTGCCAGTAAGATTCTCAGCACGAACACTGAGAATGTCATGAAGCTGTCACAAGTCAATCTGATTCCTGATGGATTTGTTTGTGGAAAATACAAGCAGCACCTTTTCTTCTGGGGTTACCTTCAAAATCTGAAAAACTGTTTGCTTGGGAAGACTTTTAATGCTTCGTAGGAAAGAGTCAGGCTGCTGCAGCTTCGAGATATATATTTTATTCTTATGAATTATGTGTATTGAGTGGTGACCTTGTTGAGCAGTAGGAATCACAGAACTTTGAAGGACAAATCCTCAGCTAATCCTCTTTTATTGGAGCTCCTGCTTGTCGAGAAAGACATTGTGTTGAACTTTCATATGCTTGTTTCCCTTGACAGGGTGGACAAATACAAACTCGAACAGTCTGCATTCCGGCACACACACACACACACACACACACACACACAGCCTGGCTATTGAGTGCAAAGTGAATCATCGTTCCAGACAATATCTTTGTCAAACACTCTGGCCTTGACGGATAGACATCGGCAGATTCGCAGAGCCATGGCAACAGTCAAGTGTGAATCTCGCTGATGAGAAGAGTGTGTTTGTGCTTTACAGAAATTGGTTGGTTAATTCCTGCACAGAGTCTGCTGCAATTGCTGAGAAAAAGCTGCCAACGCAATACAGATAGAGAAATTAAATTCCAATAAAAAGCAGAAAGCAATCCGTTGTTGGCGTGCACGGAGAATTCACAATGAGAAATTGTTAATTCTCGTTAGAGTCCTGCAGGTGCTGCAAACGGAAAGTAACCAAAAGATTACAAGGACAAATGCAATATTGTGTTTATCCCACTTTAACATGCCAATCAGCAACATGTAATGGATCACAATTTAAACTTTCAAACACTGCCAACACCTCTTTTGTCTCCTCAAACAGGGTGAGGAGAGATACACCCACTCCCAGTGTGTATTTGCATCTAAATCACCTATATTTAGAACGCTGGTGAACCAAATCGAAGCAGCTATTTCTTGCTTCTTTAAGGATGATAATTAACATATTTGTCTGTGTCTCTCCTGCCAGCAAAATGTAACATGGCAGCAAATCCCCTCTTGTACCTGGGCAGCTCCCAGATCCCGACTGCATAAAATACGTCAACGACTTTGTAAAATAGGGGGAAATATGGTAAAATGGCGCACCAACACACACACAAGTACACAGTCACTTAGGACAAGAGTCAACAAAAGCTGAGTGTGGGTGGAAGTGGTGAAGAGGAGGAAGAAGAGGAGGAGGAGGAGGAGGAGGCAGCTGATGAAGAAGAAAGGCTGCTCGCTGATCAGGTCTGATGCCGGGGCGTTTAGGCTGTGGCACATTACCTAACAAACAGGGAGAGGCTGCGGCGTCAGATGAATGAATGCTGGACTTGATCATGCAAATGAGTAAGTCAGAAAGTTGGCAAAATGTCGGAGAGCTGAGGGAATCGTCGGGATCAACGCTGGCAAAGTGCTCGAGTAAGTCTGATGTGGTGACGTACTTACAGAATGCATGCATGTGTGTAACAGTGTACATTCAGTTCATGTTGTAGGTAAGCATTTTGCACACCATGTTACTGTGTTTGAGATTTTGTTTTCTTCCCAAACGTCTAATGACTCTTGAAACTTGCTTGAGTTTTGCAGGCTGAATCCACAGTGAGCATCAAGTCTAGTTTGAGGCAATACTGTGCAGATTAAATCAGTCACTATCCTGGGGCGCGCTTGCCACTCACTCGCCAGGGGGTACATGAAAAGATTGTAGAGTAGCTCAACTAATAAAAAATGAACCCCCCAGAAAATAGATTTGATCGGGAAACTATCCAATTCTCATAATCACTCGGCTGTAGCACCTGAACACCACATGCTGCAATGTGAGAAGATAGAATTTGTAGACATAAAGTAAAACTGTCCAAGGTAGCTAAAGATTATGGACAAAATTTGAAATATGCAGTGCACTTGTGGCGTTTGAGCACACCTGCTGGGCGTCTACATTTGAGACAGTGGATTTGAAAAGCACGGCACGTGAATGGCCCCTGAAATTGGTAAATCAATGTTTCTCCGATGATGTTTGGCACGTCACAGGCAGCCTGCCGATCTCAGTTCGAGGTCGTCGAAATCCGGCTCTTGGGCATCAGAAACCAATGAAAAAGGGCGTCCTTTAACGTCAGCATGATGCGTGGTGGCATCAGGGGGAAACACGGAGGGACAAGGACGAAAGGTAAGGTGGCAAAAGTCTGACTGGGGTGATGGTCAAGTCCAAGAAACGCAGACTTTCACCCAAGAGAGCAGTGTTTGTGTCCCGTAAGATTCTAAAGCCAAACCCTGTTCTTCTTTCCTAAACCTAATCACATGCTTTTTGTTGCGTAAACCCAACCATGTGTGATTGTTTTTGGAGGAAAAAAACGTCAATTCATGGTGTTGTACCGATGTAGTGCTTTTATTTTGAAAGAGTCTGTAAGTAAGCGTTTAATTTCCTGGGAAAACGGAAGTGTATTTTGAAAGAAGACAATGCATGTAACAGGCAGAACTTGACAGTGTCCCAGAAGGTCAACAACCAACACACCCAGGGTACAGTGGCGGCTGGTGGTCTTTCAAACAGGGGAAAGTCACTTTAAGTTTACATCATAAAATCTGTGATATTGTAGCGAGGCAGTAACTTATAAAAGGAACTTTTAATTGAAGCCGTTTTTCAACCACACTCATGCCATAGAACCACAGCAACACACACCTCAAAGATATTCAGATGGGTTTAAACGCCTGAACTGTGGAGGAACTCCGGACGGCACTCTGTCAGGTGACTCCACTCGCAAATATCCGCATGGAACTGAGCTCGAAATGCAACAATGCCGGTGTGTATTTCCAAAGCGCTGTCAATCACAAAGGGGTTCAGCCTTTTAGACAATTCCTCCAATCATCATGCATACACCGAGCGTCCTCTCCCGCCTGCCGCTCCATTAGGTCCCAGGGAAGCTGAGCCTCCCTGGAAGTGACGATCTTGTCGCATTTATCCAATGAGCGTCTCGCTTTGCTGCATGAAAAGAACCTGCTCAGCGCTGTCTCATAGGAATGCTTGGAGGCTCCGCGTCCACCGTGCTGACACGAGAATGTATGACAGGGAGGTCGCATTTGAAAACTAGTGAACAGCTTACAGTACGTTTGAACATCATAGTCATGATGTTAAACGCATCCTAGCGCACGTTTAATGTAATGTAAATTCTTATTTTAATGTAAATTCAATAGTGCATATTTGACTATTTCTTCTATGAAATTTTAGGGGAAGTTCAGCCTCCCTTGTTGTCTCAGAGCAATCGCCCCTGCCAGGGTACCTCGCACGTCGCATATGGACGTGGAAAGTCCATGACCAAGCACATCAATATGTGACGAGGTCGGAGTGAGCATGTGCTGCAATGCAAATCAGAGCAGAAACCAACCCATGAGGTGGAAGGACCTGCCTGCAGAGCTCAGAGACACTAAAAGACAAATTAAAATCCTGCTTTTGCTTTGTCATTATAGGACGAGGACGAGATCATACTCCATAAACCTTTAAAACCTGACCCTTGTGGTTCAGAGTGTCAAAACCACAGACAGGTCTTCTCACTTCCTGTCTTATTACATCACCTATCATCATGTCTAATTAAACACATTCTGTCTGCAGAACCCATTTTCCAAGGATCATTTAAGAGTGCATTCTTGTCTTGCAAAGTCAACTCCACACTAGTCACGACTCAGGTCTAAATGTGTGTGTGTGTGTGTGTGTGTGTGTGTGTGTGTGTGTGTGTGTGTGTAGGCTTTGTAAAACTCTCCCTCCTATTGAGCTACCCACACCTGTACGTGTGTGTGAGTGAGAACAGCGGAGTCGGAGAGTGTTTGAAAGGCGGCGAAAACGGAAGATAATTTGCTGTCGCTTTGACTTAGCCGAGCAAGAGGGAGAAATAAAAGGATATGATGATGATAAAGACGATAGAGAGGGAAACAGACAGGCAGGGAAGGATGGGAGAAAAGAGCAAATGATAGCCAAACCTGTGAAGAGATCAGCACTGCTATGAATAAACATGAACAGCACAGCCCACGCCGATCTCTCCTTTTTACCTCTCTTAAATACACAAACCTATCAGTGCATATACTCCATCTTTTCTCACACACCCATACAGTGCAAAAGAGGAATCTAAAAATGTGCCAACATGCGTTTCTTTTTCTCAAACTTTGCATTTACAATCTTAATTTTCAGACCTTTTCCAACATGCACTCACAGACGTAACGAGAGTAAGGTTTTAAACATGATACTGTTGCATGCTGAAATCCAGTCCATCAATTCAGTCCCAAGATTATTTTAGAATGTAAACCAAAAGCAAAAAAAAAAAAAAAAAAAGAAATCAATACAGTGTTCATGCCAGTATTGATTTTTTGTCTAACTTTATTCCAACTCAGGGGTCATGACGTGTGCTTCTTCCCCTTATCAAGCATCAAGGTCACCAGTGAGGAGTTTGGCTTTCAAGATTTAAATAAACACACACACACACACACACACACACGCACACACACTCCTCTTTCGGAAAGTAGGATGTTCTCCCATCAAGCGCTGCTGTTGCCACGGCAACGGCTGGAGAGCAGTCATAGGTGGGTGGCGATGCCCGGCAGCGATCCGTCTGGAGGGCTCTCATTGGCCTCTCCACGCTTTCCCACAATCCTTTGCTGCATTGCTGCCCCCCCCCCCCCACTATACCAACCCCCCCCCCCCACCCTTCCCCGTACGACTCCCTCTCCGAATGTGACCCGATGAGGAGGTTGGTGAGGAGGTCAAAGAGGAGGAGAGGAGGTGGAGGCGTGTGTGTGTGTGAGAGAGAGAAGAACATAATCTGGGAGTTTTTTGTTGCATTTTTTGGCTGCGATGAAGTGATAATGTGATTTCACATGAGGTAATAAGTGACAGGGTGAGACAGATGTGGAGTACGTTTAGAAAGGAAACCCACTGTAGCAAGAAGCGATAATTACGGAGAGAACTGTGTGACAGAGAGGCGGGAAAAAAGCAGGTCTTCCAGGATGTGTGTTGAAGTGAACAGACTGAGAACACCAACTGTGAATGTGAAAATGAAGAGGAAGACCTTGGAGCACCAAAACTCTAAAAGTATTAAGGCTTAATCTTGTTGTAAAGAATATATGAGCAAAACTTTTGTCAGAGGTTTGATTTCTATGAGGTGAATAAATTAATGTACAGATTCTATATAAACTAAGCACAAAAAGTAAGGAAATTTGTGTTTGGTAGATTATTTCTTTGTTGTAACAATGCTTCTTGGAAATAAATCTTATACTGCTGAAAAGCCTGTTTATTTCCATTTGAAATGGTGCTGCATTTGTATGGAACATGCATTTGTGGGATGAGCAGCAGAGCTGAGTATGTGGGTTGCGCCCATAAATGTTTTTTTCCAAATCTGCTCTACCAATGCCGGACAGCTTTTTTATTTGCTGTTGCAATTGACTCTTGTTTTGAGCCTCTGGTACCCCCACCTGTAAGCATGGACCCTGCTACAGTGGTCCATTGGTGTCTGCTGGTGTTCCGCAAAACCAAGCTGCGGCATCATTTGGAGGGAGCCCTAGTACCATCTGCAAACTGAAGGTCAAGTTCCATGCAACGGGAAATGTCAGAGACAGGCTGCGAAGTGGGCATCCCAAGAAGACCTTCAGACATTCATGGTCCACAGAGGAATCCCTCTGACTTTGGTGATCCCCTCACTTTTTCTCTAGCGCCACCAGCAGGTCAAATTTTTCTCACATCCTTTAAAGTATCTTAATATCTACTTTGTACATTCATAGTTCCCTGAGGATAAATCTCTCTGACTTTGGTTGCCCCCCAACTTTTCCTCTGGCATCACCATGTTGCGATAGTGCAGTGGACTCTAGAGTAGTCTTGTCTCTTTCTCCGGTCTCCAGTATAAGAGGTGACTCCATGGTAGGAATAACTGGATGTTCTGACAGCTTCAATGCTTACAGAGTTCGGCTGATACCCCTCTACCACCAAATTAGCTCTGGTTCTTGACCCGGTTCTTTTCAGGGTTCTTGGAACCTTGGTGCTATCTGGCAAACCAGTCGATGTTATCACCAGATTTGCGCAGAACCACTGGAATCCAGGATGTGTCATCAATGGAGGGTGTTGGACAATGTGAAAAATAAGTAATCAAAAGTAGCTAAAAAGCAAATTACATTGTTTTCCTGCAAATGTTTGTTCTGTTATTACAGATATTTGTTTTTAATCCAAATAAGAAACATGAGCCAACTATTATGCTATGCCTTCTCCATCGTCTCTTTCCAACCTGTAGAATATGACACGCACTGTGATGTTGCCAAAGTTCACACTTGAGGTCAAGGAAGAAAAGGTATGACATGCGTATGGTGGTCCCTGTTGATTCAGTAGTGTCCATCCTAGTCTACTGTCTTCTCCTCAACACTGTCCCTTGATAATGGAAAACTTCTCAAAGCCAAGGAAAGATGTGAAGGAGAATTCATTAAGACCTTAGGAAAGGCAAACTGCAGTACAAAGACAATATACACAGACGGTTTTAATACGATCGCCCACAATATCACATTCTTTTATGCTAAGTGGGAAAACAAAGCACTTTCTCACACGCTGAAGACTTCTGTGTGGCTCTCTGCATGTCAAATAAACTTAAAAATCCAAAGTTAAAGGGTATTTTTCAACCTGGACCCTATTTTCCCAGGCTCTTCAGTGACTAATGGGAACAATATCTTTTTAACCAGGTCCAGTTCTGAGGAGGAGCAGTGGCTAGGCTGCATTGCAACCACTCAGGGCTTGTTCACACCATGATAGTCCATCCATTAAAAGGCTCAGATTGTTATTCTAAGTGAAGAAACATTCATCTATAACATAATAGCATTATTGGCTGTAGGGTACTGATATTATGCTAAGTTTAATTGATCATATTTATAGTAAATGTTATAGAAATGCACTTTTCCAGCATTTACAGGCCTCACCATATCCCCTACTATAACTATAACTAGACATCAACTGTATTCATCCTGTGCTAAAGGATATAAGAAAGGAAACACTGAAGTACATTTCCTTAGCATTTAGAGAATTCAACCAGCTCCTATCACGGCTGGCACTGAGGACACATTCACACTGATGCTATCTGGTCCACTTTAAACGGAACCCTGGTCCGCTTCCACGGATGGTATGGTTCGTTTGGAGTGGTGTGAACGCTAATTCAAACTCTGGTCTGGACCAAATGAGCGAACCCTGGTCAGCTTGAAAACTGGGGGTCTCGGTTCACTTGCAAGTGAACCCTGGTGCAGTTCGCTTACAGTGGGAAATGCAAATGGACTATCCAGCGAACCAAAGAGAGGAAGTGAACCAAAGGGAGGAAGTGACGTAGTGCATTTTGGTGTTTGGTGTTTTTGTGGTGACCAAGCCGGCTGAAGGGGACGGATTTCCGTTTTTGGTCCTGGCCAATCAATGAGTCGGGTTTTCTTCTTCCTCATGCTTTTTTTCTTCCTGGTCAGTGTTCATTTCGGGCAATACTGCCCCCGAACGAGCAGCTGCTGTAAGTGCGCGACATTGTCCAAGCGGTTTGGTCCGCTTTAAAAAGTGCAATGTGAAAGTGAACCGAACCAAATGAAGGTGTGAAATTTTTCAGCATTCCCCACCCAATTGAACCGAGTCCCCCAGACTATCCTGGTGTGAATGCGCCCTTAGATACCTACAGGTCATTTCACTTAGTTAGGAACCTTCCTAAGCAAGAAGAACTGTTCGACCACAGCCCTGGTCTTAAGTTGGACTAAAGGTGCGGACACACCAAACCGACATCCGGTTGGATCCAAACGGAGAGCCGGGGCTAGCTCAGAGACTAGCGGAGGCTAACTGGCTGTGCTTCCCTCCGGTCATGCTGCGGCTAATGCTCCCCTAGCCGCTCCTAGCTAGCTCTGATTTGTTATTCAGGTTAAAGTGGGAAGAAGCACGGCTCTGTCGGGCAGCTGAGTGAAAAGGAGCCTGAGGAGGAAGCACTGGTTAGCCCCGGTTTCACGACAGGCAGATTCACTTGCTACAGGGGCGAGGAAATAAAACCTGAACAGCCAATCAGAGTGATCTCTCTCACCAACAAGCTCCGCCGCAGATTCAACATGCTCAATCAGCTGAAAAGCCGCCAACGGCGAAGTGCTGACAGTGCGGGACACATCGCAAAAACTAGGGCAACAGACGCTCGCCAACGGCCCGACTTTGGTCGACAGCCAACCGTTGGCTTGGTGTGTCAGGGCCTCAAGATTCTCATCGTCCACTCCCTATGGCCTAGAGTGCCCCCAGACATACTGCACCTCCTAATGCTGTGTGTAAATATAGCATACATACACTGTATTTTTAAAAGCTATGTGCAACAGCATAAGGTGTAGGTCTTGATATAGTTAAGGGCTGTATTCGTTCTTTTAATAAAAGTTCTAAAAAACAAACCCACAGCTGAACATTATAATTTGCAAGTGTCTGATAAAACAACATGATAAAATCTCATTAACTCTGTAATTTGCAGTGACTGACGCCACATCTTTTAACTATTATTTCAAGCTATTATGCAGACTAATCAAGAAAAATTCATCACTTCTAACCAGTGAGCAGCCCTGAGCTTTTCTCTTAAAATGAGCCTTTTGCTATGTTTTTGTTTTATTCAGTTGTGCGAGGATGTCCATCTTCCCCAAAGTAATTTTGAGCATTGCTTGTTGTTGGTCCACAGATGGCTGTTTTCCCCTTTAAAAAAATAGAAAATGTGCCACAGGCAAAATATATGGCTGGGAAACACATGCTTCAGCTTATCGTGGTGTGCTTTTAGAGCCTGCATATTGTGTTTCTCAAGTGAAGATGCCAGAAAACAAATTCCAAGTTATACTTTATTCAATATAGAGTCTCCAGTGAATAGCTAGGTGAGCCGAGTTATATTTGCGCTGCTGAGTCGCAACAAATGCTCTGTGATCTCAAGCAGTCCACAAGTAAGGCCCCGAATCTATTTGCGACGTTTTCTTTAATGTGTTTTCGTTCTGCCTGGTTTCCCACGGCAGGGTGGTCGACCGGTGTCCAGTTTCAGGTAGCTCGGCTGTTCCCAGAACGTGAGCAGGCAGGAGCAGTGGGTGCCATACCGGGACACACCGGGATCAGTTAAATTCCCGGCATTCCTCACATAGTCCCTTTGAGGGGAAAGCAAATAGAGAGGAGTTTAACGGCCCCCCTCTCACACCTCCACACAGGCTGAGGAGGGGGAACGCAGTGTTGGTATCAAGGCTTATCACAAGATAACAGCAGCACCATGCAGGGCTGGGGTCAATCCCTTGAATTCACTTATAGTAGTTCAAACAGTGAAGTTTCTATTATCATGTGAAGTGCAGTTTAAGTGTGAGAGCTGGTTCCTTCTATCACACATAAGGGTGTTTTAGTTCCTCAGAGGAAATACTGATTTGTTCCCAGGACAAATGCATCTTCAAACCATCCTTGGGCAAAATACATGCCCTAATTCAATCAGTTATAGCTATGACCTCGCAAGCACATTGCAGGCAAAGACATAGAAGTCACCAGGAGTCCATACTTGTTCTATAGAGCTGAGTGACCAGGGAAACTCTGAAAGCTGATGTGTGGGCGGTCAGCAAGCTTGAGAAGACACGTTGCTGAAATTGCTACAGTCACAGGTGGCAAAAAGTTTGGTTGTAAAATTCCTGAACTTTTTTTTTTCTCCACAATGTTGCAATTTCAATTTGTTAAACCCCTCCCTAAATGGCCAATGCCCAATCCTGCGTTAGCGACGACAACTACAAGAGGCCTGTCAAGAAATGCAGGGGGCTGGATTAAACAGTGTGGAAGTCAGAAGTGGCAACCTCTGGAGCTGAAAAATGAAGCTACTGCAGAGGTGCCAAAAACTGCAGTTCCCCGAATGACCACTTGAGGCTGGCTCCAAACATCAGTGAATGCCCAGAGACCTTGAGTTTAAAATGCTCAACTTAACAGCCGAAATGAACATGTTTACAGCCTGGTACAAAAAACAGTTTTGGTCTCTATAGTTAATTTCTACATTCATGACAACTGTGCAGGGGATGAACTTTACTTACTTACCCGTGAACATTTTAGTAAGGTTTACAGTTACGCATAATTAAGGGCAGGGCCACTTGAAGTGATTGCAAGGCATCGACACAGTCTACGAGTCATTCTACATCTTGCCCCTCTACAATTTCACTCTCCAAAGTTGGTAATGTCTGGCTCCAAAAATCCAAGATGGCGACGGGCAAACTGCCAAATGCGAGGCTTCAAAGCAGGACTCCACAAACCAATGGGCAACGTTACGATGGCTATGTCCATTCTTTCTATACAGTCTATGGGAGGACCACACTCACAGCTGAATCCATCAACAAAAACTTGTTAGGGATAATTAACGTTAGCTAGCCTAGCATGTTAGCAAACAAAAACAGTTGAATATTAATCATGAGTTACTTATGTTTTAATTTTAAGTTAGGTGGTAGTATACCATTTAAGGCTGTTTGTACATTAGACTAATGGAAAAACGCGATAATTTCGTATTGCTAGCAATGGGCTAATGAAAGTTATAGGGGCAAACTATATGTTAGCTTAAAAATTAAACAATATATTGCAGAGATGATGACTTGTGACTTGACTTGACAAAAAATAAGACTTGAGACTTGACTCGGACTTGGAAGTTAAAGACTTGGGACTTGACTTGAGACACGATGACTTGAATGACTTGAGTGTTATTCACATCATGTTTTCAGTTTGAATATAAAATTAATAAATTAATTTAAAAAATAATGTCAATTACCCAGTAGGAGCACAGGCTGAGAATGGCATTGTCATGATTGGATCACTACCCTGTCAATCAGTCATGCCCTCTCTACGTACCTTACGTGTTTATTGGAGAAACAGGCCCTCTTATATCAGATAGGCATCAACATGTCAGCGGGAGGGGTACCTAGAGTCATCGTCTTCGGCTTTCGGAATTACCATTATTACGGCAAAAGACGAACAGCACAGTGCAAGACATGCAGCATAAACATCTCGGACAGCCAGACGACAACTTTAAACTTTGTTTGTCATTTGAAGAGCCATTCTGCCCAGTAAGTGCTTGTCAGTTAGCTAATATTATCTGTTTAGTCGGTAGTAAGCTAACATTAGCTTGATACGATACAGGGGTGGGGTGGGGTGGGTCGATTTGGTGGAACTTGTTTTTTAATTTATTTGCTAACATTAACCCCAGAAAACGTGAGCGAACATTCCGACCGATTCATCACAAGACCGGCTGTACGTTTTATGAACGAGCAACACAGGGTTAAATGAGCTAAATGGGTGATTTTGACTGCTGCCTTGGTTAGTGTGTGTGTGTGTGTGTGTGTGTTTGTGCGTGTTTGTGCACGCACGCATGGGGGTCGTCCCTGCAAAGTAAACATTGCAGCGATGAAGTCAATGTTTACTGACAGTTACTTATATCGTCTTTTCACTTTATTGAGATCAGATTCTGAAAGTAAAATTACAATAATAAGGTGACTTGACTTGGACTTGACTTGACCTATTACAGGACTTGACTTGACTTGACTTGCCCAAGAAAAAATGACATGGGACTTACTTGAGACTTGAAGGTTAAGACTTGAGACTTACTTGAGACCTGCACATGTGTGACTTGGTCCCATCTCTGATATATTGACTTACCCTGCTGTGCAAGAACATTGTTGTTACTGTATATGTTTGTAACTCAAATTAAATGTCAAGACACAGGGTGCTTGACGCTTCCTCAATATTAACATCCTCATTATTCACAATACTGGGATATCTCAGAGCCATAACTCAGAAATTTGCTGTTATTTCCTTCGGTAATATTGCTGCATTCTATTTACCTCAGACGTCAGAGCTGGGAATGACATTGCACCTGAGTTGACCATGTTCCAGAACGCAAATTTGCGAATCCTTGGATGGTGAAGGAATGTCCCGCCTTACTAGGGCTGGTCATTCCTTCACCATCCAAGGATTCGCAAATTCACTTCCGGTACAAGAAGTTGGAAAACAAGATGTTGTTAGGTTGGTCATTAGGCTGTATTTTGCACGTACAAACACTGTTGCAACACGTCCAGTTGGACAGTACAGCGTGTAGGACTCATTTAACAAGACAGAAGTGCTAATAAACAGTATATTACCACAGCTTTTACTACAGTTGATGTTCGGTGCATCCATTTTGGATTTTGAGGTCGGGGTTGGTGAGTTTCCTCAGACTCTCTGAATCGAAAATCTGACCCTCCAGTTGAAATTTCCAACTGGGAGCTCAGAAATTCAGACTTCCCAGTGTAAATGGAGCACACCATATGTCTCACTTAGATTGCTGAAGAAACCATATTGACATGCAAGGTGTGAAAGCTGACAGGCTTGACAACAGTAACCAAGGGATGGGCGGGACTTAGCTAAGTGTCAACTGCTAAATTTAAAGCTGCAGATGTGACATTAATTGCCTGCAGGTGGCACAAGTGTCAAAATAACAGGAGCTTCTGTTTCTTGCCTCAGCATTAGGGCATGTTTTCAGATGCTTCGGATCAGTGTTACTCAGTCGTCACCTGATATATGCACTCAGTTAAACATTGTAATGTTATGAAAAGCAAAGCAGTGGAAAGTAACTTTAAGTGTTTAGCACAGTGGAGCTGCGGGTGATTACATAGATGCAATCAGAACCTATTGTACTGCCCACAAGCAGCCAGAAGAGGAGGACTCATCAGCTGAGTTAGTCACAATGGGAATGTGGGGTGACTGACTAATAGGCTATTTCAGTGTTGAATTTAAAGTGGTTTATGTGGGAAAACGCACATTCTCTGATTTTGTTATCGACACTCGACCTGCGTGTGTGTTGTGGGATATCCTGGCGGTCAATAAGAAGGACATCGCAGCTCAGTGTCAACACAAGCTATGTGCACTGTATGGGCGTATAGCTATCGAAGTCGACCAGACGAAACTTCATCAACAGAAAATCCAAGGAAAAACACAGCACGGCACCGCCCACACTATTTGATTGACAAGTGATCTCTGGGAAGTGCAATGCAAACACCCAGAAACGGATGAGCTGCGAGTGCCAGACAGAACAAACACAGCAAATAAACAAAAACGAGGAACTGAGGGATTAGAGCTTTAAAGGAGGGTTACACCAACAAGACTTTTAACCTGGGTGGAATATCAATCGATAAAGGGTAATTTTTCATCCTAAGAATTAAAAGGTTTTATTTTGATTTCAAATTTATTCAATGGACAAAAGTAAGAGGACATTTTCATGATGGTGAGCTTTATTCATCTGCAGTCTTTCCCTTCTTAACTGTCACACGTTGCATGTGATGGCACACAGGATGACTCGCGTGCATGTAAAGAATTCAGATACAACATCTGTGTGTGTGTGTGTGTGTGCATGGAAACACATACTGCATACCAATTGCTAATCAGACTGCAGCAAAGATGCACAAAACTGCTCAACACATTAATGTGAAAGCACAGTGTAACTTATACATCTGGCGCCCAGTCTGGTGTCTTCTGCAATATGGTAATTTAGCTTGTGTTTAAAACTTGAGAAATTTCTGAAGTGAACGCAATGGAAAGTTACCAGCAAGAGCCGAACAAATAAAATGAGATGAATTATCACATATACTTTTTGGAGAGATTTTAGGAGAGCGCTGTCCTTACTTTTCTCTGTTCTCTTCTCCCCCCTAGTGGAGACTTTGACTAATTACAGCAGCTTGTTGTGCCTCTGCCAAGGTTGTTACTGTGCAGTTTAAAGCCTGCAGCACAGCACTCAGACAGAGAACAAACACTATGCACAAATAATTAGAAGTGTTTGCTTTTCTTTTGGAGGACTTTGCCAAAGAGAGGAAAATAGAATGTGTGTGTATGCATTCAGGCAATCTCGGATATTCATATAGTTACAATATCATATCCTGAAGTTGCTTTAACAGCACCCAGCCACTGGTTTGAGATAAAATGCTAATATTTGAAAGAAGGATTCAGCCTGAGTTTGGCACGCTGACATATGATTTAAAACTAGAGCTGTGAATGCAATTTAACACTCACACAGACTCAAATGATCTGCCTCCCTCTAGTGTCAAGAGGGCAAATGGAGGACAAAAATTGCATTCAAATAAATGTGTGATTTTAAATTCAATGGGGCAGAAAAACAAAGAGAACACTGTGTTTCACTGCCATTTAATATTAACATAAAAGACGACAGTGTCATCCTTCCCCAGACCATTCTCTACCTGTCCACCAGACGCCCTCGGACCTTCCCTCTGGCCCCAGTCACCTGACTCTCATTCACCTGCTCACCTGTTTCCACTTTGCATCATCAGCCCCGCAGTCACCCCTTTCAAGCCTTTTCTATCCCCTGACCTTCCCTGCTCACCTGCTCTCCATGTCCCTCATTAGCCTGTCAGCACATACACCTGACCCTTTCACCAGTCAGTTGCGAGACTGTCAGTGTTTAGTAGGTTGTGTTTCGTATGTACACAGTGAGAAGTGAAATTAGATTTTGGAAATCATTTTATCTTCAATCAAATCAACACTGCACTATCTACACTGAAGAAAGCACTTGTTTGCTCCCATTTTTCACAAGTAGAAGTTAAAGATCTAAGAGTTTTTCATGCATGCAAGACTTATTTGTCTCAAATTTTGGTTGCAACTGTGTTAAAATCCGTGTTAGTGAGCTCTTCTCCAAGGTAATCCATCCATCTGACAGGTGTTGCATATCAAGATGCTGATTAACGCTTTGAAACCTGAAGCAACATCAGTGTTCTTGCGCTGCTTTCAGACGCCTTCCGCAAGCATTTAAACTTTTCAGCCCTGAGTAAATTGGTGCGATTTCTTTCCAAAATATGGGGGAAAAGGCAATGAGCAACTTGATGAGAAGTTAACAGAATTATTATTCTAAGCACTTTTTCCAAGTCATTTCCTTGTTTGTTTGTTTTTAACTTTCTTTCTTTTTTTGGTACTAATTTTCTTGTTTTTAATTTTGTATTTAATATTTTCTTGCTAACTTTTTGGATCATTTCTTCTTTCATTGCTCATCTCCTTCTTCCCATGTTTTCAAAAGAAATCAAGCCATTTTGCTCAGGTTTCAAAGGGTTAAACACGGGCCACGCTAAAATGTAAGTTTGATCAAACGACACAATGCCACAAGTCTTGATCGAGTATGCCATCTGCACGCTGGAGTGTCCACCACAGCTCTTGCCCATGAATTAAATGTTCATTTCACTACCACAAACGGACTCCTGTGTCATTGCCGAGAGTTTGGCAGTACATCCAAGCGGCCTTACAACCGCAGACCACATGTATCCATGTCCAGCCTCTTCACCTGTAAGATCATCTGAGACCAGCTACCTGAACAGCCGATGGAACAACAGCTCACTGTCAATGGCATCTGGTACTTTGGAGAAGATGAATCCCACACTGTATGGCAGATAGCAACAAACAGATTGCTTCATGGTGGTGGTGGGGTTATGGACGGACAACAAACACAAGCGCATTTTATTGATGGCAGTTTGAATGCACAGAGATATCGTGACAAGATCCTGGGAGCCATTTATCCGCCGCCATGACCTCATGTTGCATGTTGCAAGGATCTGTACACAATTCCTGGAAGCTGAAAACACCCCAGTACTAGCACACCTTCATTCTCACTGGACATATCACCCATTCAGTTTGGGATGCTCTGGATCGGCTGTCTCCGTTCCACTTCCTGCTAATATTCAGCCATGAAGAGGAGTGTGCCAATATTCCACAGGCCACAATCAACAACCTGATCGACTCTATGTGAAGGAGATGTGTTGCACAGCATGAGGCAAATGGTGTCACACCAAAGACTGACTGATTCTTTGGGGTATCTGTGACAAAAAATGCATTTCTGTTGCGCTAGATATGTGAAATCCTAATAAATGTCTTTTATTTTCAAGATAAAACTGTATATTTTAGAGTGCAGCTATGTCGTTCATGTGTATAAGTAGTCATTTCAGACATCATCCTATCTTAGTTCAGTGTGCATGCTAACCGACTGTGAACTAATGACCAACTGACATTACCATGCCTGGAACCGTGACCAATAAAAACAATAAAAATTAAAAGAAAAATCTGATCCTCTGGATGGATCACAGATCTCACAGTTTCATTGGAACTCCTTTTTTACAGAATAAATAGTCCACATGAAAACTGCTGACAGTGTGCTCTGTCGAGTATCAGGGACACATTCTTATGACAGATAACTATTTCAACTCATGCACTGTAAAATGTTTGTTTTTCTCTGTGTGAAGGGGACTTCCATCCACTGCCACTGGAGGGCAGTGTACATCTTCACAACCCCGTCCATCCACTCTCCCTTCTCTCACCCTCTGTCATGAGTATCTCCTTTTTTTAAAGATCATATTGAGCTCCTTCTCCACACACACGCTGATAATCACTTGATATTGGCTACTTTCTGGAACAAACTCTCTGCAGATACCTCCCAAATACAAACCAGCAGTGAGGGGAAAAACAAAGAAGCCGTACACAACTCTAAACCACAACCACATGGGCCTTACATTGCATTTTGGGCCACTTCAGTCAGGTGCACAAATGAAGATGCTCAATTTTTGGGGGTAATCACAGGCCGTACTTAGTGTGAACGTCAGAGCATTTTCAATCTTCTCAAGCCACAAGATGCACCTCAGTCATTTTAATGCGCACCAGGCACACGGAGTCCCGAGCCAGGAGGATTTGCAAAAAGCTCTGCCACCAAGTCTTCCTCTAGTGTTGATGCTAATAGAGACTGATGGTACTGGGATGTTTAGTTCCTCGTCTCCCCTTTAATTGCCTTTCTCAGATGTCAGAGTGGCATCTTTATGAGTGATGATTATCAAGACCAAAGCAACTGGCGAGTCAGCATCAGATGTTATCAGTGTGAGCAGGAGACTAACAGCTAATCCCTGTCCTGGTACAGTACATTTAATTTCACTGCGACTTGCTGTATTTCTGGACGAGACAGGATGTTTCAGACTGGAAGATTTTGTTTAGATGCGTCATGGTTTTATGTTACAAACTTTGCTGCTTTGAACTTCAGTCAGAGATTGAATACAAAATCAGGTATTTATTTAGCTCTAAGTATGTTTATTTATTTCATTTAACCTGGGCAGGTTGCCTGAGAGCACGCTCTTATTTACAGGAACAGCCTGGGGGGGAGATGGAGGGAGGGAGGGGCCCAGACGTACCCACATTCACACCTGGGAGCTGCCCAGTACGACCACAGTCTCATCCTGTTGGCCAGTGAGCTCCACTGGGGGGTTTGGTGTTAGTCCCAGGGCGACTGCACTGCAGACTGTTGCTTTTATTCCCACTCTTTACTCGAGTGTTTGAACAAGTCCACCTTCCTGACCACAAGGTGACTGCTGCATTAGGACTTAAGCTGAATTTATCCAAAGAGAAACGAGTCTAGAGCAGAGGAAGATCTTCCTATAGGTGATGTAGGTGGCTCCCTTGGGTGCCAAAATTGGGTCTTCTCTGGGTACTCCAGCTTCCTCCCACAGTCCAAAGACACACAGGTTAATTGGTGACTCTAAATTGCCTGTAGGTGTGAATGGTTGTCTGTCTCTATGTGTCAGCCCTGTGATAGTCCAGGGTGTACCCCGCCTCTCCCCCAATGTCAGCTGGGATAGGCTCCAGCTTCCCCGCAACCCCTAACAGGATAAGCGGTTACGGAAAATGAATGAATAATGTTGTTAAAATGGCATTACATTTGGTGAAGAGTGCATAATTACTTGATAAGGACTTGAAACTCAAAGTGTTGGTCTTGGGACTCAACTTGGGATTTACCTGTCTTGACTCAGGACTTGAGTGCAAAGACTCCTGACTTACTTTTGACTTGCAAGACGCTCGGGTCCTCCACCAGAGGCCTGGGAGTGTGATGGTTCTGCGCAGTATCTTAGCTGTTCCTAGGGCTGCACTCCTCTGGACTGAGACCTCAGATGTTGTACCTGGAATCTGCTGCTCTTCCTAGTTTGGGGGGTCACAGCCAAGAGTGCTCCGAATACCACTGGCAAAACTGTTGCCTTTACTCCCCACATCTTTTCTAGCCACCTTTTTCAGCAGTTGGCATTTTTCGAGCTCCTCATGTTCCTTCTTCCTGATGTTGCTGTCGCTTGCCGGGGGTGCCAAACATGTTAGGTCCGGCACTGGTCCATAGTAATGAACCCTATATGAACCTATATGTTATATGTCTCTTGTATCTGGTGAGCCAAGGACAAATTTGCACCCCTTTTGAGTAAATTATTGTCTTATTGGCCTCTACTGGTGACTTGTGGGAGCTGCAATAACAGACGCAATCAGTCGTCCACATAAAGTTGGAGTCACGCTTTTCCTAAGATACATGGTGATGACATTTTTGTCTGATCATTACAATCTATTCAGTGATTTGCTTGCATGTTGCATCTTAAATTTTGAAATGCACACCAGTCCGTGATCTATTTTCTGCATACTTTTGGGTGTTGCCATGTAGGAAAATATGAAGCGTCCTGGGAAGCTCTGATAGTCTCAGAAAAGAATGCAAGCCTCATTTAACAACAACTGTCTTAATGTGGCAAACCCCACCCATCAACCACCCAAAGTAGATTAAAACAAAAGCAAGGAACATATTTTTGCAGTTGCTTTCCGAGCCAGGCCCCTGGCGGAGAGCAGACCGCATGGCCCAGTCACGGTGTCAGTTTGTGGCCAGTTAAGAGTCCCAGGACAATCCAATAAGCCTCCTGTAAAAGTCACCCATGAAAAGAGGCGACCGCGGCAGCGCTGTAGGCCTCCGACCTCAACTTGACTGCTGCAGAGGGGAAACATTGCAAACCCACAATCATAAAAGTTGAGCTTGACATATAATGTGACAGACTGAATGTAAACAAAACAAAGATTAAATGTGTTTTCATCTTCGGAGCGCTGGCTCGGAGTGTTTCGCCTTTATTGGGAAAGTGAAGATGTGAGTTAGAAAACTAGAGTTGTGCAGGAGTCGAATCCAGACATGATTTAAAGATATTCGACAGTTTTTCCGATCAGGCTTCGACCTCACCGTCTGAGTCACCAAAGTCTTGTCTCCAAAATGTTCGTAAGCATGGGTTAAAGTTTCGATGGATCACAACTTTTGCGTGGGAAGTGGTGTGCGCCTCTTTCAGGCCTCGTCTTGTTCGGACGCAACATCTATAAATGAGACCCCAGGTAAGGATGGGCTCGATGATGGCAGTGTAGAAATGCACCATCATTGTCTTTAGCAGGTTGAGCTTCTTCGTGTGTGTGTGTGTGTGTGTGTGTGTGTGTTTGTGCTGCTAGACAGTCATGTGAGCCCATGTCTTTGGCTCTCAGGCTCACACAGCTGTAGATTGTTAGGGTCAGCCTTGCATTAAAGAAACGGGAGGAGAGAGTCAGGCAGGTGAGGGGTTACTAGGATGCCAAATGTGTGTGTGTGTGTGTGTGTGTCTGTATGTGTGGGTTGGTGGGGTCTCATAAACCCAGTACTTGGCCTACATTCAACAGAGCTCCAATAAAAACAATAGCTGCTTCCTAATCATGCCCTAGTGGTGCTCAGCACACACACAAACACACACACACACACACACACACACACGAATATAACCAAACACACTCTTACCTCTTTGGTCCATTATCACCTTGGTCCCTGCAGCATTCCTGTCGGGCCTGATGAAACTTTTCGTGAGGACAACCTCAATAAAATGCTTTTACGGCTGTGTCTAATTGCTGGAATATGGCTTATCTCATGCAGATAAACTGCCACGACACCATTTTTCATTCACACTTTTAATCTTTTACAGCAACAGATATAGCCAAACCAGACAGGGTGCGGATCAGCTTTGAAGTCGCAGGCTTTTGTCGAAACAGAATCTGAATGTATCTGTACTTAGATTTGTTGAGTGTCTCATTGAGGGAGGTTTGTTTTCGCGGTTAGATAATGAGAAGACGAAGCGAGTCTGTCTGTAGCTGTTTATGTGCACTTCATGTATTTCCAAGACCAAGAAAAGTCAAATCAACCGAAGTTAAATGTTTTCTGTCACTCTGGATTCTGCTACAGCCATCTGCTCCTCGTACCAGCGTGAAACAGAGATAGAGATCACTTTGCCTCTGTTGCTGAGGGGGGGAGAGGACCAGCAAATGTTTGCTTTGAGGTCAGAAACAGCCAGGATGTGATGTTCTGTTCTCAAAAGCAGCGATCTGGGTCAGATCGACTTGTCCTGTTCATTTTCTACATCCCTTGAAGGAACTCTTGATGCGGAAAGAGATAAAGCCGAACCATACAGTCTACGGTTACAGATCAGCTCCAGCAGTTTAATTGGTGTGAACAATGCAGCCGACTTCTCTCCCTCCTCCTCTTTTGTCTGTCTGTTCGTTATTCTTTGCCTGGCTATCTTTTTGTCAGGCCCTTTAAGGGGATTATAAACAGGTATGAACACAATTAAAGGGACATCAAAGGATTTAGGATGCATCATTTCTTTGCTGCTGTAGACGTTTTACTATCCTTCTAGAGTTTCTTCTGAAGATGTCGTTATAAATCACAGTGATTTCTTTCATGTTCATCGTTAATTATCTCAGGATGGCAACATTGGTTTGGTTATCGTGACCTTTACTCTACAATGCATACAAGATACCTCATAATTGCTGTGATATCCAATGTTGCCAAGTGGAAGAACCCTGATCAGTCAAAGACCTTGTGGCTTTTCCACTAGTGTTACCTTCAGGACAAACTTCAGTCTCATTAGGTGCCTTTACCCAGACCCTACTGTTGCATAAACAATCCAAATAATTGCCCAGTCGGGTAAGAATGCCTCATGACACCACCTTAATGGGAAGAGACTGGACTGATCCATCCTGATCGGAAGGAATGCTCAATTGCGTTGAGAGGGTGGGTGTAAACCTTTGATAATCCGTTCAATAGGAAAGTATCAGCACCTAATAACTATGTAAACACTTAATATGATTGTTTCTCTCTGATTGGAACAAATACATACCACGCATACAAGCAGTGCAAATGAGTTTCCTCCATGGGGTGGCTGGGCTCAGCCTTGGAGATAGGGTGAGGAGCTTGGACATCGCGTCGAAAGGGATCAGTTGAGGTGGTTCAGGCATCTGATCTGGTCCAGGCCCCCAGGAAGTGTGCCCAACTTCGAAGCCAATTTGACATACTGGTCAAACTGTGTAACTAACTTCCAGGTCCATCATGTTTTGCCATCGGGTCCAAAAACACTTTTACCTGTAGACTTACACTGGGAAAGAGATTTTTTTTAAGCGTCACATCCCATGTGAAATGATGAAATGACATTTCAAAAGTCTAGAAAAGCTTCATGATTAAATCATTTTGTCCCTGTTTAAGTTAGCGAAGGGCTAACCCGGAAGTGGCCAGATTGAATGGTGGAAGTTAGCCACCCAGCTGGTTAAGTGCACCTGGTGTATGCGCCCAGTGATGTGGAAGATCAGGGTAATTTTAGTACCCTGGCAGTCGAACTTTTTTGGCTGCATGCACCACTGAGCAGCTTTTATTGAAGCTTGACTATGGATGTACATAATACATCCACGATCTTAACCCCTGGCACTAACATTACAACATTAGCTTGTTGGGAAATATCGGCAAGCTAGCGTTAGCCATGTGCTCTTAACGGCATTGTTTTCTATTCTATTCTAAGTCTTAAGGGTCTGGTGGTTTCCACCTTGTAGTGTAACGTTAATCTTAAAGTCGAGCAATGTTGTTGTGATATGTAACGTTAGCTAGCGTCCATGTAAACAGTTAAGTTAAAATGTCTAATCAGAATGATGTCTTTTGGGTTGACGAAATATTGACCATGAAACCGCAGTTGCTGAAAGGCTTGAAGAATCAGCTTGTGTAATGCTAATTTGTTGACTTCTCCCTTTAAAAATGAAATCATGGAACATTTATAGGCCTGAAATTGAGAAAACATCCTTCACAAGTGCTTTCCAGCACAAAGAGTCGTTGCTTTATGGCACAAAACCAAAGTAGGTTCAAATCCTCTTAAAACCAAGGAACAGCAAACTCATGCAGGGTCACCAGAGTTAATGGTTTATGGGAAATTTGCTCTTACTTTGAAGAAACATTGGCCCTACCAACACCACTGGCATGAAAACGCATACGAATTCCATCTGTTTATGGAAACTTCAACAAGGTATTACCGTTAATTTGACAATGATATATTGCTGTTAGAAAATGCTATATGTTGCACTTTTAACGGAGGTTGCGTCCAATATTGTTAGCAACCGTGACTCCAAGAATGACTCACAGTAGTAGTAGCACTAATGCCTTGCTGTACACCCTCCATGGAAAAGTTCACATTGGGAATTTCCAGTCAGGACCTTGTGGCTTGACTACAAGCTTGGCGCACGGCCGCCCTATGTTTTTTTTTTCTTTGCTCTTTTCTGCAGTCGTGCCCACATAACTGACCTACAAACGTGTGTGAAATTTACGCGTGCTGTAACTGTGACCTACTGTAAGAGATGGAAATGTGTGCCTTGCCGTCATAAAGGGTATACTATTCTAGACCACAGGTTTGACACAAGACTGTGGGTGTTGCTTAATTGTTAACGACAGGTAGCGTGTGTGGTCTTTGGTCTTGTTTGAGTCCATAAATAAAACCACCAAAGAATAATCCTAAACCACATGTTTAACATAAATGTTCATGCTTTATCATTTTCGTCAGTGTCCCACTTCCTGGTCTAAATCTTTACATCTAGTTTTTCTTTGTCAACAGCACGTGCAGGGTGAACCTCAAGTATCCGATGTGTATCAAGAGAATATTTTGAAAATTGCAACAGATACACAACTAATTAGAAACAGATTATGGTGTTTACATGCCAGTAACCCAACTCCGATCACTAAGTCCCAGCAAATCAAGGTCCTGGGCTCTGTGAGTTCTTGTAAATGGGACAACACACTTAACTGCATGATATTAGAAAATTACCATAATTCCAACGCACTCAGTGACTTACAAAGGAACAGTGGTGTCCTCAGTGAAGAGTTGGTTTTGGGTAACCTAGGTCTGGGTCTCTGGCAGCAGGGATCACCTATTTCTGTTTGGCTTCTCTCAGGAGAGGAAGCCAGCAGTGACTTTCCACCCCGAAATGAGCGCGAGCGAGGCGCTACGCTCCCGCTGTGCGACAACGCCAGTTCGACCAAAGTAAACAAGGCCTGCTGTGTGAGTGTAACTAAAGGAGGGCTGGGGGGCCAGGCGGTGGACGACTGCGACTCCTGTGTGACCACACAATGCCCAGAATAGAGCATCATAAGCATAATGGCTTCATTCACATATTCTCCCTCACACACTTCCACATGCTTGTACTTTGTTGTGACCTTGTTCGAGCGCCAGATTCATGGTGTTTCCCACATCGGGGGAAATTTAGACAGAAAAGTTTCCTAAAGTGACTTTTGATTGTTGAAACTTCGCTGGCACTCGTTGTGTTACTCTGTGAGGGAAAGTTCAACCATCTGGCAGCTGACCAGACTAAAAACAACCCTATACACGCCCCCCTAACACACATACACACACTTACACACAGGTACTCCAGGCCAGATCTTTGCACACAGAGCAGGGTGGATTTTATGTGACAGGCAAGAAACCTTTCTCTCAGAGGAGCAAAAGATTTATCACAGCTTGGCACAGCTCAGGCCTCAGCAAACCCCGTTTGCATGCTCGCACGTGCATATGAGTGTTTGTATGCATATGTCCAATGATGATGTATCGTTCTCCTTTCTCAAAGCATATGGCAAGTCACCGCAATCAGGCCAACATCCCGCTCCGAGCCCCTGTGCATCACCGGAGGGAAAAGCTATGAGTCAGTTGTGAAGCCTGCGAGAAGACAAGTTCACCCAAAAGTGCCCACATTGATCATTTTCAGCCGTATTTGCATTCCTGCATGGCGAGCTCGCTGCCGGCTGCATGGTGCGGCGAGAGGGTTTTTGTCGGGCGGCATTTCACCCGAGATTTCGATGAATTCCTCCTAACCACTTCTCCTCTCCTTGTTTTTGCTCTTTTCCAGCTCATTTCACACACTGACAGGCTACCCTGTGCTTCAGATGAGAGGTTGAGCGAGTGTGGCAGGATGGTGGTTGAGCTTTAAGTGTGTGTGTGTGCGCATGTCTGCGTTCATGTATTAGTCTGTGAATGCACATTTGAATATCTAGTTAGCAGCGTGTGTCAAAGTGTCTGTCTGTGTAAGCAAGCTTTTCTAAATATATGTATGTGTGAGTCTAGACGAGGCTAAAATGTGAGCATGTGTGTGAGAGTGTGGGCAAATGAGTGTTAGCTGTCTGCACTGTGGTTTTTCACAGCATCACCCACTCAAATATAAACTTGAAACCTGAGATGATTCCAAAAATCTACATTTTAAGACTCATTTATTTCAATTTTTTTCGACTGAGTCTTCTCATCTTTATAGGCTTTTTAAAACTAGACCATTGAAATGAAGCTGTTTGAAGGGAAACCTACTAACTGACTGAACTCAACTCATGATGTGGGGCTGCAAGTAGACATGCGCTGTATAAGAGAAGTTTAGAATAAATGTGATTAAAACTGTATGGAAGCCCATTCCTGCCAATGTGATGATAAAAAAATGATTCTGTAAGTTGGTATAATGAGAAACTTTCTCAAAATAATAAGTAAGGACACTAAGTCGTTATTTTTGAGAAAGTTTCTCAATATATTGAGACACTAAGTCATTTTTTTGAAAACTTAGTCTTTCTTTTGAGACACTAAGTCATTATTTTGAGATACTAAGTCATTTTAAGCAACTAAGTCATTATTTTAAGTAAGCTTCTCAGTATTTTGAGTTATGAAGTCATTTCGAGATACTAAGTCATTATTTTAAGAAAATTTCAACAATTTGAGATGCTAAGTCATTATTTTGAAAACGTAGTCATTATTTTGAGATACTAAGTCATTTTGAGTAACCAAGTCATTATTTTAAGAAAATTTCAATAATTTGAGATACTACGTAATTATTTTTGAGAACTTAGTCATTATTTTGAGATACTAAGTCATTTTGAGTAACTAAGTCAATATTCTAAGAAAGCTTCTCATTATTTTGAGATACAGTCATTATTTTAAGAAAACTTCTCAATACTTTGAGATACTAAGTCATTATTTTGAAAACTAAGTCATTATTTTGAGACACCAACTCATTTTGAGTAACTAAGTCATTATTTTAAGAAAGCTTCTCAGTATTTTGAGTTATGATGTCATTTTTTGGAGAAATTAAGTCATTATTTTAAGAAAACTTCTCAATATTTGAGATACTAAGTCATTTTTTGAAAACTAAGTCATTATTTTGAGTAACTAAGTCATTATTTTAAGAAAGCTACTCAGTATTTTGAGTTATTAAGTCATTATTTTGAGATAGTAAGTCATTATTTTGAGTAACAAAGTCATTATTTTTAGATACAAAGTCATTATTTTAAGAAAGCTTCTCAATATTTTAAGATCATACTAAGTCACTATTTTGAGACACCAAGTCATTAGTTTGAGATACGAAGGAATTATTTTAACAAAGCTTCTTAATATTTTGAGATATTAAGACATTATTTAAAGAAAGCCTCTCATTATTTTGACATGTCATTATTTTGAGATACTTACTAATTGTTTTAAGATACTAAGTCGTTATTTTTAGATACTAACTCATTATTTTAAGTTCAGTCAGGAACACTGTCATCATAGACTTAACCATTAACTGCAACAAATGGAAACTGAGCATAGTGTTAGTTCAGGCAGGCCACAGTGTCAAGCTCAGCTCACATCCCAGATCAGGTGATGAGTTGATTGCTGATAGATCTCATGATTCCTTTCTACGCAACCAATTGGCAAATCTCAGTCAGGGCGCCCTATTTAAACTGCGTTAGCCTGCCTACTGTTGCTGCTTCCTCTGCAAGCCTCTTTGCGCCCTGCCTCCACCGCAGCTCCTCCTTTTGCTTTTATACTGTGTCTGACTTATTAATGTTGTTTCTGATTGTCATTGATGCTGCTCTGTTCTGTTCCTGGGGGGTCTTTGCTGCTGCTCTCCCTGCCTTAGGTTTTCCATGTAGGCACGTGGAAGGGCAGAGAGGTGTGGTCTCTCCACCTCTGGCTTTCCATGTAGGCACGTGGAAGGGCAGAGAGATTTGCTCTCTACACCTTCGGCTTTCCACATTGGCTCGTGGATGGGCAGAGAGATCCCAGAACAGAGCCATACTGCCAAATATCAAATATGATAGTGCAATGGAAATAAAGTTTTCTTTGACTAAAGTGGTCCTGACTGAAATACAGTTATGTTTGGTGCTGAGGGCTCTCCTGTTGAGGCGCTCCCTGGATTTGACAAGAAGCATGCCACGCCAAAATGCCAAAACGGTGCACAATGCAGAAAACCCCCAGGATATTCAAGAGTGGGCCCAAGCAAGACACTAAATACCATTTTGACCCAAGAGACATGTTAGGACTCTGAATTAGAATATTATTTTGAGATACCAAGTCATTATTTTTGAGAGTTTCTCAATATAGAAACTTACAAGATCTTTTTTATGTTCGTCACATTGGCCGAAATGAGCTTCCATAAGTATGAACTTTTGCACCCACAGTCGTCATTAAAGATTAGCTCGTCATTAGACAAACAATGCTACAGTTCTCCTATGTACTGTACCTGATGGCTGTGAAGTGTGTGTTTGTGTGTGTGTGTGTGTGTGTGTGTGTTACTGTATTTATCCTGCTCTAACTCTGCTGCTGATCCTCGGCCAAGTGGGTCAGTCTCACTGGAGCAGACAAACTGATGGAGCTGTATAGGTGGAAGAAGAGAGTGGGGAAGGAGGTGAAAGAAAAAAAAAAAAGAAGAGAAAAGAGGAAAGGAAGGGCTCGTGTTTATCCACCCCCATTCCTTTTCCTCGAAATCTGTTCACATTTTACAGAATTGAAAAAGGAGGTCACGGGCCACAACAAGGCTGCGGTACAAAAACAATTGTACATCGCTGAAGTCGGCATTTTCCTCATAGTGGAAATGTCTTCTGTATGTATAGATGTGTAAGGGGATTTACTGTGTGTCTGTGAGTGTGTGGGAGACTATATGTGAGCGCACGTGCTCAAGTCTTAAACCACTACCAGACTCGTCCCAGATGTGAAGCAGTGTGAAGCAGCTGGACAGTTTTCTGGGGCTTCGGAGGTGGTCAGGGCCACGTCTGCACAAACAAAAACTACAGGGCCTGATATTCTCTGGTGTCCTTACGCACGTGAGCGGATATAAGCAACACACACATGCAGTCTGTACACATGTGCGAGGACACGCTAAGTGCTTTCATTGTGTTGGGTTTAAAATGTTGATTGACTTATGAGCTAACTCGCCTCTTACACTGCTCGAATGACACAATAATCTGGCAGCCAATTAAAGTTTGGGCTCAAAGTGTCAAGTAATCTCCAAAAAAATGAACATGCCCTAATTTTTTGAGCTCCAGTCGCGATGTAAGAAAACGTAGGAGGGGCCAAATAATAACATAAGCATTGTTTGAGTTTCACACAGTGAACAATGTTTGAAATCGGATTAGGTGCTCGATTTGATTGGACTGAACAGTAAAACAGAATTAGGGCGTGCAGATACACATCAGGCACACTCTCAGTGTGGCTTCCAGTTGTTTATTAGGCCTGTTAGCATTACAAGATCTCCTAATTCTTTGCAGCCATCTCACAGCCAAATGCGTCAGACTTGTCATCGATAACATCAGACCAAACCAAAACTTCAGAATAACCAGCGACTTACTGATAATCTAATTTGTCTTGTGTATGAAACCAGTGCTGCTGCAGTGGAACAAGCTTTTCCATCATGAATCACTTGTGGTCCAGCATGACTCATCAATAATATTTGTCTAGTGTGTTTCTATGGGACATAATGTTTTAAAAACATCGCTCAAGTCAAGGCGAAATATGATTTAAAAGAAACCCCAGGAGCTCAAGATGCTGACATCGACTGCTTCTGCTTTTCCTATTGCTAAAGCAGAAGCAGTCAGATTATCTTACATTACATTACATCACAGTCAGGTTATGTTACAATAAGCTGACGCACCAGATGGTTTGTCACACAGTAGGGTTGATCTGAATACTTGAAAGACGTGAGTAGTCAGTGACGAAAATGTCCTTTTTCCAAGGACAAGTGTCAGCTGAGTAAATTAAAATCTGTGCTCATGGTGAAGGAAAATCCTCGTTTAGGCAACTGTGTTCAACTCTCTGATTGAAAATGATCTGAAGCTCAATCCAGGGATTGTTCTGCAAATAATACTTCAGATCAACCTAAGTAATCAATTTAAGGTGCAAAATAACAACTGCTGGTTAGCACTCACTTCTGGTTTATACTCCACCCATTCTGAGTACAGATACAAATACAGGTACAGATGACTGTCTACTCACTCATCCCAACAGAACCATCAAAGAAGCCATCAATGGAAACTAGACAGGCACTTTGAAAAGGCACTTGGCGGGTGATTGGACGAACCATCTGTCTTTCACTGTCTGCTATGGGCGAGCTTCAACCAATCAGATCAGCGAACCTACCAGCGTAGCTAGTTGATAATTAAAACTCTTGTTGAAGCCAGTTGCCCAAAGAGTGAAAACAGGGAGCTGCCATTGTTGTTTTGAGAATACAGTCACCTCTTTGTGTCGTCCAGATCCCCAGGTAGTGCACCAGGCTTTGAAGCTAATTATCGTAGTGGCCAAACAGTGGTATTACAACTCCTGTGTCCATCACGTGATGCCTTTTGGCCCTAAAAGACTTTTTTTGGAACATCACAACTCCCTTTCATTGTAAGGATTTAATCTATTCAGTCATTTTCATTTTCATTTTTCAACATTTGGAAAGTCTAGAAGAGCCACAAGATTGAATCACTTTATCCCCTTTGAAGGTAGTGCAGGGATCAACTGGAAGTAGTCAGCTCGGCCGGTGGAAGTCCCTAGTGCGCCTGCTCCATGGGCTCAATGATGTGGAAACAGTGCTATAGGAGCTCCTTCTACACTGCCAGATTTTCCGCAAATGTTGGGCCGTTTTGCTGGCAAGCTGCGAGCGTTTAGACACACAGAGCCGGATTGGCGAGTTGATCCGAGGCGCCCAATTTTCCACCTCGTAGGGTAGACATATTGGCGGAACCCTTTTAGTTTAAAAAGACCAAGGTGGCCTTCCACAACAGGAGGGGCTGTTGAAGACTTGTGGGAGGAGCTGTTGATGACGCCGCACGTGTGACCCAGTGGCGGTGGACTAACAGGAAACAGCTGATAGCAGGAATTAGCGAGCAGCTAGTAGCAAGAGGGAAACACAAACCTGACAGACACTGTAAAGATGAGCAACTGGGGAGACAAGGAATTGCGTGCCCTCCTTGTCCTCGCAAACGAAGAGGCCATTAACCGTCAAATAACGGGAACGGTGAAGAACGGGCCGACTTACAAGAGAATCGCAGAAGGACTGACCAGCTGCGGCTTCCCTCATGTCAATGTTTATGTCAGATGCTGAGCTACACGTTTTGTTACTTGCTCACGCCCCCCATTGCCCTGAAAAAGGCACATTCTGTATAAACAAAGTAGGCAGGTGGCATTTTGCTGCACTCCCTGATTTTGTTTTTATACTGCCAATGCTGAAAAAAGACTGATTGGGCTTTCCTGCAAATTTGCACAATTCTTATCTAAAAAGGGCTTGAGCTTTTTTGGGGCCCTGCCTCCAATGCTGGATCCAGGTCTCTTAATACGTCTATGGTGCCATCATACACACCTAAACCATTCCTGTATCTGCCACTAGCTCCTCACAGGACACTGTTTTGTTAAAACCAGTGATCTTGTGATCCTGCGATTCTCACATGATCTCGTGAGAACCCAGCTGCTTTACTAGATAAGCCTCATGTTTGTATACAGTGTTGTCTGCAACATGTTCTCACTCCCATGGCGTCAAACACCGCTGCTTTGTCATGCCCCATGGTGTGAACACTGAAGGCACCCTTTAGCATCTTTATGAGACATATCGGGCTTTCAGCTAACTCCAAATAAAAACCCATCTACTGTAGCACTTGACAATGGGAGCATCTGATATAGTATAAAGAGCAGCAAAGTCTGTGTAGGGTGGGTGAATGAGTCAAACAAAACTGGACTTTCATCCAAGAAACCGCTGTTTGTGTCCAGTGTGAAACCAAAACCTGTAATGTTGGGCAATTTTCGCCTAAATTATGTTTTTTCTTTTAGCCATGTGGCAAATAGAAACATCAGGGACACAAAACTGGAATACTCACAGGACTCTAAGGATTCAGGAAGTGCATATTATTCCCATACTATCTCGTTGTGAGACGTTATTGTGAGCCATAAATTAGACAGGCATTATTACCAAAAAATTAACTACACCAAATCAGGACAGGTCACAAACTGGTCTTTATATATTTTTTAAAATACACAATGAAAATACAGGTTATTTGTGGGTTATAACAGTGAGGTTAAGAACTACTTGGATATTATGAACCAGATTATAAGTGTTAAAACATTAACACAAAGGAAAAAAGTCAGATATGGTAGCAGCATAAGCACCAAAAATCCGGTAGACCTACACAGACCCAAAGACAGGGAGAGCACTGGTAGCAGCACCACTTAACAAGCACTAATTAACATCAGCTGCAGTTGAAAAGAGGCAACAAGACAGGAGCCCTGCATCATTTGAGAGGTGAATCTGTGCACCCTGTTATTTCCTGTCCTTCTAGTTTGTTTCTAACCTTTAAATTTGTCCCTTTAGCGTCAAGTAGAGGGACTGGTGGTTCTCTCTGACGCAAAGCTGGTGATTTCTGCAACAAGACAGAATTTTCAATTCAATCAAAGCTCATAAATACCACTGATTTAAAAGAATTATGCCGTTTGATAATACACAGCAGAGCTAGTAATCTGCTTTAAAACCCGTTTAGTGACTGTTGCCATGATGACCAAGTCTGCCGAGTCAGCGCTGCTCTGCTGTCTGCTTCTGGTTATCTGACACTGTGTAGCTCTGCTGTTGATATAGCAACATTAATCATATAAATTCAGGGGATTTTCATGCAGACTTTTATCTAGATGTGTGTGTGTGTGTCTGTAACCATGTAAATGTGGATACCTTGGTCAGAGTTATGAGCTCAGCACAGAGTGGCAGCTCATAAACGTGCTGGAGCTACGGGGAGTGTTTGATGCAAATGCACATCGTCCAAATCAACCACTGTAGCCCCTCTCTCAATCACACATGGAAAAACAGCTGAGGCCGATTTGCTCCCGAACACGATGTCCCGTCCGGTCCGGACATTGACTGTTGACAGCTAATTCAATCTGGACCAAGATGGTGCAACGTGTTGTTGAAACCCAAGGCCGCTCTGTTTGACGTTTGCTGATGAAACGTGATGCCGATGAACTGCTTTACAGAGCATGTGGAGCCACGAGGGGCATAAATTTCTCCTCTTGCAATCAATAAACAAAGTTAAAACGAGAGCCGGGAATCTTGACATATCCATTAGAGCGAGGAGGCGAGGTTATGAAAAACATCTGTTGATAAAATATACATTTGTGATGTTTGGGAAACTGAGCATTTTGTCTGAAAGGGATGTCTTCAGGCTGGTAGATCTGACTCCAAACACACAATAAGGTAATACTAGGAGGTGATAATGAGAGAAAATGGTGTAGAAAAGCCTTTCTATTGACAACCATAGTCAATTTGGATAGAAAACAGCTGGATTTGTGCTCTAGATATGTCAGAATATGTGTATACACACTGTGGTGCGCTTGAGGACTCATCTGAACTGGACGAACTCTAAGATATTTTGTGGACGTTGAAGTCACTGTGGTTTGGTTCTGACTTTGAGAAGAGGTTGTTTTACAGTTAGTGGTTTGGTTTAGGGTTCGGGTTCGAGTGTGGGTTTGGGGTTTGGGAGTGGATGTTGTCATGGGAAGGTGCCTCACATAGGGTGCAGTGCAAGTGTGTGTGCAGGTGTATGGAACCAGTGGATGGATCGCTGTTAAATTTGGCACAGATATTCTTCGTCCCTGGAGGATGAATCCTGCTGAACTTGGTAATCGGCCTTATTCTCAACTAGGTGGCCTGCACAATAAATTAAACCCCTTATCTGATCATGTCATTTAGTGCTTATGCAGAGACTTTGGTGGGAGTCGTTGATGGGACTGATTAGAAGAAATCGGTCCATGTAATTGCAGCCAGAGTGTACGGAAAGTTCTTAAGCTGATGTGGTTGCCAAGTGCAGAATAAGTTTACATTCTTTCCTGAAACATTGTTATGTTTGCTGGAAAAAGTCCTGATCGAGCTCTTATTGTCTTAAAAAAAAACGTATTTGTGAGAAGATTACAAGCACAATATTTTCAAACTCTGTACTTGAACTGGTGTGCAGTAATTGTCTGTGGTGATATGTTTATGACTGAGCAGCTGTCAATCATCAGGGGCTTGAAAACTATGTTAAATGAGGCTGAACGTATGTGTGTTCAGGAAATGTATTAAATTCATTATAAGTGATATACACTTTTAGGGGACCTATTGTGTTTTTCCTTGTTTTCTGGCGTATGTACAATGTTACAGTGTCGGATGTTCATAATAAACATGAAAACAAAGTTTAAAAAATGAGTGTATGTTTTCAATGTTTTTCTACTTTTGCAACAAGCTGACATCAGCTATCATCGTGCTACTGCCTACACAGCTACCTGTAGCTACATGCTAACATCAGGAACACATATAAGCTTGGTTGTCAATGTTGTTATTTTATCCCTGATTTCAGATCATATTTCTGCCAGAACATTTTTTGGTTTTAAAGATTTTGGTTTAGAAGCTTTTGTAGATGATTTTCCACAGTAAAAAGTGCCACTCTATCCTGCTACAGTCATTCCCAGGCTGCAAGTACACTGCTACATGTAGCTACATGGTAGCATCAGAAAGATACTTTTTGGTTGCTGATGCAGATAATTTCTTCCCAGTTTCAAATCATATTCCTGCTGAAATATGTCCAGTTGTGAAGATTAGAAGCTTTTATTGATGACTTTAAACAGTAGAAGGTGCCGCTTACACTCTACAGCACACTGCTACATTTAGCTACATGCTAACATCAGAGAAACATCCTCTTTGGTTGTCGATGCTGATAATTTCCTCCCAGTTTCAAATCATATTCCTGCTGAAACATGTCCAGCTGTAAAAATTAGAAGCTTTTATCTATGACTTTTCACAGTAGAAGCTGCCGCTTTACTCTGATAGTCATTCCACAGCTGCAAGTACACCGCTACTTGTAGCTATACGCTAACATCAGGGAAACATACTCTTTAGTTGCCCATGTTTGTGAATTTCTCCTCAGTTTAGGATCATATTCCTGCTGGGACATTTTTGGTTGTAAAGATTTTGGTTTAGAAGCTTTTGTAGATGATTTTCACATTAAAAAGTGATGCTATACTCTATTATGGTCATTCCCTGACTGCAAGTACACTGCTACATGTAGCTACATGCTAACATCAGAGAAACATACTCTTTGGTTGCCGATGCTGATAATTTATTGCCAGTTTCAAATCATATTCCTGCTGGAACATGTCCAGTTGTGAAGATTAGAAGCTTTTATCGATGAGTTTTCACAGTAGAAGGTGCCACTTACACTGTACAGCACGCTGCTACATGTCGCTACCTCTAACATCAGGGAAACATACTCTTTAGTTGCTGATGTTGTTAATTTCTCCCCCAGTTTTGGATCATATTCCTGTCTGGGACATTTTTTGGTTGTAAAGATTTTGGTTTCTTTCTTTTTTAAAGATATTTTTTGGGGCATTTTTTGCCTTTAATGGACAGGACAGTTAAGTGTGAAAGGGGGAGAGAGAGGGAGAGACATGCAGCAAAGGGCCACAGGCTGGACTCGAACCCGGGCCGCTGCGGCAATAGCCTTGTACATGGGGCGCCTGCTCTACCACTAAGCCACCAACGCCCCAAGATTTTGGTTTCTAAGATTTTGTTTCACAGTAAAAAAAGTGATGCTATACTCCATTACGGTCATTCCCTGACTGCAAGTACAGTGCTACATGTAGCTACATGCTAACGTTAGGTGAACATTCTCTTTGTTTCCCGAAATTGTTAATTTCTTCCCAATTTAGGATCATATCCTTGCTGGACACAAATTAGTTTAGAAGCTTTTACTGATGACTTTTCAGAGTAGAAAGTGTTGCTATATTCACTTACTTGTGTGAGTTTAGCATGGTAATGTTTCTGTTTATGCTTGAACCTACTGCCTGTGCACTTGCACACATTTTGTTTATGAGCACTTCACAGCCGTGTGCTCAGGGACTCCTCACCATCCATCTCACAAAGCCCACTTGTTAACCTAAACCCTCTTTGACAAAACATAGTTAAACGTGACCTACTTTTACACGATCGCAGCCGGAGACAAGAGGGCACGAGCGCAGACAGAGGATTAACACATATACGTGCTCACACACACTTTCCCTTTCCTGCACTGGCTCTGTGTGTAAACCTGGTAGTCTATAGACTGATACATCCGCACACACACACCCAGACACGCTCTCAAACTCCCTCCCCTTGCCCTCGTTTGGCCCACATCCCACACCGCCTCATGGGACTCCCACCTCTCCGCGGCCTCAGGTCACAGCTCATTTGCAGAGGCCATCTTTGTTTCCCACTTTCTCCCTGCGCACTGTTTTGTTGGGCTGGGAGTCACAGGCCTGCTCACGTGTCCCCCCCCCTATCACCGTCAGACTGGAGCCTGATATTTCACATAGTGAAAGTTGGTTGTTTCATCATGTAATTGGTTAGTTAGCATTAGAAATTTTAATCAATGCTAAGCAATGCTGCTAAATATTATTTGGCCCAGGTTTGCCTCCCACAGAGGATTACTGCAGAATAGCACCGTGTCAGTACACTGCCATTTAAGTGGGAGTCTGGCGGCTCAAACAAATAAAATAAAAACAAATCTTTCTCCTTCCCTGATGGTAAAGGTCTCTCTCAAGGAGTGATTCAATTGCACGTAGGAGGTTTGGAAATGATTTGGCTTTTAAAATCTGTCAGAGACTTGAAACACACTAATCCATTTCTATCAGTGCAGAAAGCCAAAGACAGGCAAAACTGACAAGTGGAAGACATATGGGTTTAACAAAACATCACTCTTATCCCACTCAGTCTTTTATTTGCGAACGCATCAGGTGGAAATGTGACTTTTCCAGAAGCTGCTGAGGCAGATTTCTGGATATGAGTGTCTCCTGGTGACTCATCGCGGAGACTCCTTTACCTGTCTGCCCACTCAAACACACACATTCAGTCAGAGTAGGCTACACACAGTCAGTTATTTTGACCCCGCACATTTTCCTAGGGCAGTCAGTTAGCTGAAGTGAAGCTGTCACAGGCTGGATGAGCGCGGAGGCCGTTAGCACCGTGGGTCACTGTTGGGAAAGGCCGTCTGCAAAGCCAATTAGCCTCTCAGCGCACCATAAAAACAGACCGAGCCTGCAGCTCAGGGGAAAACTTTCCTGGCTCAGTCTGCACGTGGAGGATTTTTTCCAATACGACAATTTGGAGCGATGGGCGGTTAAAACAAAAAAAAAGAAAGAAAAAAAAAGAAAGAGAGTAACCCAATCTCCCCACTCCCAAAATATTTGCACTGCAGAGAAAAACAAAAGTGATCTGATTTCTGTTTGAATCCATTTTTGGTGACACACTTCTCTGAGGAGACCGGAGGGAAATGTGGAGCAGACACATAATCTCTCTTTGACAGGAAAATTACCCAATGAAGTCTAAATGTTTATATACTGTATACCAGCGGGGGAAATGCTGAAACGCTTGGTAGAGAGGCGGAGAGGCTCACCAAAACCCAGATGCGACAGGCAAGCTCCCAAATAAACACCTGTCAAATAGAAAAGTAAACAATGAAATGTATTTTTTCAATAATAAATTACACGGTGCAGGTAAATTGTGGCTCCGAGCGGCTTTTCTTGAATCCTTTATTTAACCGGGACAAGACTGGGACACACTGAAACACCTTAATTGTTGATTTTGGGAAGAATAGTTTGACAACAACAACAACAACAACAACAACAACAAAAAGCAACGTTGGCTGATTCTGGGGTGTCATTTATTCGAAGTCTCAGTCAAGTCAGGCAACCGAATACCGTGCCAAGTCTGGGCCGATGCTGGGCCAGGTGACTTTGGCTATCTGGGCGAGGTTATCTTGGGTTGGTCTTGGAGGCTTTAAAAGTCCAGCAGAAAGTTTATGTTAAAAACTGTGGTGTGGAAGACATGGACATTAACCAGGCAGAGAGGTTCAAGCAAAAATATGCTATTGGTTGCATTATGGGAAATGTAGGATCCAAGGTTTTTGGAGTCTGATCCATACTAGGAACTAAAAGTCAAGATTATCTCGGCAGTGCTGCTTTGATTGTTGTTGTTGTGAGTCCCCTGACTTTATAGAAAGTCTCCCAAGCCTCTTAAGTTACATCCGTATCTTCTTCACTGGCGTCTCCTCCTCGTGTCGCACTTCCTCCCACCAGGGATGCTCGGAGAGACACAAGGAAACCATGCAAGGAGAGAGGAAACTATGTGTTTTCAGAGTAACGAGACGTCCTTTCCTCTGAGGTGTCACATCAAGTGACGTCCGCTTCTAATGACAGCGGCAGCTGAGCACAGCTAGATCAGTCGGCTTTAACAGATGCTTGTGTGTGCATACATGTGCTACGTGCTAATACAGGCACACAGTTATCACTGGCAAGCAGCGGTGTTTCTCTCTAGCTCTGTGTCTCTCTAACTTAGAATGTGATCATGATGTATTTCCAACACTGGTAAATATTGGAGACTCAATGTTTCAGGAGAAATTGAAATGATGCTGCTCTAAACCTTCCTTGACTTTGAGAAGCACCAGTGGGATGCACCCTACCAGCCCATTTCCACCTGCACTCTGCCAGATTGTCCAGTTTGCCTCTGCTCTAGCTTTTGTTTTGCTTGCCTCACCCACAGATCGAATTTTTTCTGCTATTCTCTCCACTAATTGTAATTATCTTCCTTTAAACACTGTAAAAACAGAACTTGTTGGGTCACTTTTCCTGCAACCATATATCATGATTAATGTCCTCTGTGATTGCAGTATAGGAAGGTAGCAGTGGATCAATGCACAAACACACTGCGGCCTTATTAAGTCCAGACGCTGTGGCTAATCAAAGTCAAAAACCCAGAACAGTTCCAGGAGCAGCTGAGCGTCTGCAGAATGGCACACTTAACTGATACAAAGAAGACAAAAAAAAAAAAAACGAGGTTGCCTGGGAGTTTTGCCCACCCACACACTGACCTACAAGCACAGATCTGCCACCGAGAGTCCCGCATGTGCAGGCTTTGAGACACATGGAGACCCAGTGATGTTTTGACAACAATCCCAGCGTGATTTACAGAGCATGGATCAGACTTTTGACTTTCTCTCCCACTCTGTGTGTCAGCTCCAGCTCCCTCACACACACTCAGGTGATCCAGATCACAGTGCTTAATGTGTCACGCTTCACTTTCGCCTCAGACTCCGGGACTACAGATGGGCACAAGGCTTTCCCACACTAACTCCCAGGATTAGACTTAAACATATTCACTCAAGAAAAAACATAAGGCATCTTTCTGTCTTGCTTATGCTCAGAGTGAAATCAGAAATGAGGACTGAACATGAACAAAACACAAGAATGAATGTTCTCCAAAAACTGACACACATTACCATCCATCAGTTTGTGTAATGATGGGTCAAAGGAAAACAAAAAGTAGGTGATTTTATGCAAAACGCAAGCTGCAGTGTGGAGCCTGGGTGGCCCCGCTCCGTAATAAAACCCATCCTGAGAGCCACGCTGACTACAATAGGAGCCATTTCTGCAGCTGGTGTGTACGAGCAGCTCCGTAATAGTCGCCATTATTGGGAATTAAATTTGCAGGGGCACTTATACATATTTGAATTTTCCACGTCATGTTTAATTCAGCGTGGTTCTAACTTGTTCCATGTGTGCAAAACAGACCTCGCTTGTGGAGTCCAGTTTGTACTACAGAATTATCATACACTGTTGTATGAAGATAATGTGACTTTAATCAAATCTAATGAAGCAAACGTGCAATAAATGCTTTGTGTTTCTGTGCTGCTGTTCTACGTGTGTGGTGCGCAGTAACTTGGTAATAGTCTCCTACCAGCTCAGCTAATTGTTTAATTTGTTTCAGGTGTGCTTTGTAACTCACTTGCGCTTTATAAGCTCCCTGACAACAGTTTACAAAAGGCTGGATTTTGATAGTCCCCCGAAAGATTTGTGAATGTGGCTCCAGTATTCACTCTCCCTCTGCTGTGTTTTGGTCTCACATCCAGAGGGAAATATCTGCCACTTTGTCCTCGAATTACTTGCTAACACTTCTCACTGCTGTTTGGTGGTTTTATCAAAGCTTTTTCATTGAAAACAGGAAGCTGAAATACACTAAGTGCACTCCTTTTTTAATTTTGTGTTTTGTTCTCTAGCTAGTCGCCAACTTTTTTCCGTGGCTGTTTAGTGCTGTACCATACACTGTATATAGACGGCATGACATCTCCCCAAAAGTGAAGCCAAACCACCTGAATCGCCCCCTGGTGGCTGGCTCCAGCACAGGTCGTAAACCTGTAACGTCCTTTAATGGGATATGAACGTTTGCAAATGGAGAAAGAAAGACAGAGAGAGAAGCTCACTGTATCACAGGAAATCCCTGGTGGATCAGCTGTACTAGGGGCTGGTTTAAGGCAAGCCAGAGCCAGCCCTGAACAAAAATTAAAACACAATACTTTTGTTTTTGCTCCTGTTTTACACAGTTTTAAGGTAAAGATCTAAGACTTTTATGCACACTTTACATGTAAATATATATATATATATGTATATATGTGTGTGTCGTTTCCATGATTTTGGCAGTATATCAAACCAGCAACATGTCGCTGCTCCCTGCTCCCTCCATGTTAGCAGATGGGACAGGGGCCAAACTAAAACCTCAAAGTACATGTCAGATAAATTTTCCGAAATATGGTTTCTGTCAGTTTAGGGGGGCTTGACGTCACGACTGACAGCTTTGTGTGCCAATTGGTATGCTCGGTGTATGCCCAGGAACTTGATACCAACAGAGATCGCTACTGTGCAGACTCTGGATCCAAATGACATCATCAGTGTAAGATGGCACTGGCTGTATCTAAGATATTTTTGCTTTATTTTGTACAGTGGGGTGAAATAGAGATACTTCTTTCATCTTTATATACAGTCTATGATATGGACAGGTAACTAATTTGCGTTTCCTAGGATGGCGAAGGCATGACCCGCCCTACTCTGCTTTACTCTGCCTCTGATTGGCCTACCCTGACATTTTTATTCCAACCAATCTTACTCCTCTTGCCTAAACCTAACCAATCTAGGCAACGAATACTAGCCAATCAGACGGAGAGCAGGGCAGGTGAAACTTGCAAGCAGGTAGTGCTGGTAGGCAGATTCTTACCTTTTTGACAGTTCCAGGCTAGTTGCTTCTAGTCTTAAAGCTAAGCTAACCATGTCCTGGCTCCAGCTTCATATTTAGCACATATTTAACTCTCAACAAGAAAATGACTAAACATAAAATGTCAAAATGTTCGATTGATATAAAAATAGTGCAACTTTAAGTACCTCACCTGCTTTGACAGCAGACCTTAAAATCATGCAAAATTATCAAACATGCATCTTGTTTGCAGCTGTTTTTAAAAAGTTCCCAAGTCATATTTTCCCTCGAACAGTCTGTTACACACTGTTTTGCGCACAGCTAGTCCCGCCTAACACACACCTTAATGGGCCACCCAGGGGTGTTAAATCGCCCCAGAACTTGCAACCCCTCCTGGGCCATCCGGTCCAGCACAGAAGCCCTGCTGGAGATCCCTTTCCTCCTGGAGCCCCTGTCAAAATCTCTGCAACAGATCTGCCAGAGATCCCCTCTCATAGCCAGATGAAAGTCTGCTACCGGTAAGTAGGCCATAAAACCGCAGGAAGGAGGGGGGGAAAAAAAGAGAAAAGGCCTCGGTATTCGATGCCAAAATACAACCACCCTCCCCTCCTTCTCTCCCCATGCCTCCTCTGTCCAACCACCCTGTGCATCCCCCTGTGCAGTGCCCCCACCCTAAACTACAGACAAATGGGTCAGGAAGCCATTTGACGATGAGGCACCCCTGTGATAACCATGCTGGAGTGCAGGGTGGTGGTATACGCAAGGGAAGCAGGAAGACCAGAGGAGATCCAGATTGTTAGGTGAGCTACGGGGTGTCAGCGAGGTGTCACCGTAATTACCCTCCATCATCACCCCGCCCAGGAGAACGCAGGCTATTTGACTGGCCAATTGAATAAAGATGTGCGTGTGTGTGGGGCGTGCGGATTTACGGAGCCAAAAAGGAAGCTCCCGACAGCTGCTCCTCTCATCGCCTTTAACTGACGAGGGGAAGCAACCTTTCTCTTTGTTTCTGTCTCCATCTCTCTTCTTCTTCGTCTCTCCTCTCTTCCTTCTCTGTGTCAACAGAGTGGATCAAACTCGAGATCCTTTACCTGTTATCCAGTCAAGAAAAGGATGTTCCTGATGATGAAGAGGGGGGCGATTCCAGTGTGTGTGTGTGTACAGCTTATTTTCAGGAAGCATGTGTGTGTGCTAGTGCATGTCTGTATCCTATATCATCATCATTCCCGTGGCTACTAGACTCTTGGGCTGCATCAGGGATAATTACAGCACCATTGATTGTCATGGTGGAGTTATAGCTGTATTTCCTGTCACAGTTTTAGGTTTTGAGTTGCAACACACAGGAGACCCCTCAAAGTCGACCCCTCCAAACTCAAAAGTGCAGTAATTCCCCTGTTTTGCATTTTGTGCCACTTGAGAAGACTCCTTGAGTGAATCTAAACTCAATCTGTGCGTGGACGATTCCTTTCCCCCTCACTACCTGGCAGTTGGCTATGAGTCTGCAGAATATAAAGAGCTCTGCCAGAAGAGAGAGTTTCTGTGGGCTGTGAGTTACACCAAGTGAAATGCTGAGGCTGCAGCTCTATAACACCATCTGTCTTTATCTCAGCCCTTAATATGATTGGACACTTGGTACATTTAAAAGCAATTAGTGCACTGAGTGATATTGAGTAACAGGTGACTCTTCATAAGTTTCCCGGTTGTTACAGAACTGCTGTTTTCCGGTGGTGCCACTTTCCCTGACGTCATTTACCGGACTGGGCGCACAGTTCCAGTAGGCCCATGTTAAATGCTGGGGGCTGGCATAGGGGCTGCTCAGCGGCCTCTGCCAAGAAGTACACGCCAATGAGGTGGAGGACTGTCAACACCTTGGCTGTCTTGAGCTCGCTCAGGAGCCAGTGGCACAGCAGAGGTGCAGCTAGAGAAACCAAATGTTTACTGGCGAAGTTATCTTTAGGTGCTGCTCAACAAGTGATGAAGTGGAGCATTAAGTCATTGGTTATGTGCCAGATCACCAGGGTTCAAACTCAGGCCAGCGTCATTAGCCCAGTTATCTACTGGATTCTTGTAGATCTCAATCTTGGGGAGTTGCCATGGCTCCATTGTTGGGTTGTAGCGCAGATAAGCCACACATGGAAACTGTTTCTGCCTATCTCCCTCTATAAGCCTGTAACTAGATTTGCATAGCGGGGTGTTGTTCATCATCAGAACCACACAGGAGCAAGAACATTGTTGGAAACAACATGTACTATGGAACAGTTGTGGCCATTGGGTATAAACAGCCTCAGTAAGCTATAATCATGTTAGTGTTTTGTAGAAAGGGTCCAGGTGATATGCAGGGTTGCTTGTGGTGCCTAGAGTCGGAGCCAGAGCCCTCAGCTCCAGGAGGCGGACACCGTCTCCACATTTATGAGTAAACTTAAGCCATTCTTATTTGATAAAGCTCATATACTGTTGTTTCCCTGAATTTAGCAGTACATCCAACTGGCCTCATAGGTGCATAATTTGTTGCCACCACAATGACAAACTGCTATCAGGTGGTCTTGAGCAATCTTGCAGGTGAAGGTGCTGAATGTGGAGGTCTTGAGCTGGTACAGCGGCATGTTGCTGGTTGGATATACTGCCAAAATTATGGAAACGATATACATATAAAGTGTGCATAAAAGTGTTAGATCTTTAACTTAAAACTGTAAAACAAGACCAAAAGCAAAAGTATTGTGTTTTAATTTTTGTTCAGGGCTGGCTCAGGCTTGCCTTAAACCAGCCCCTAGTACAGCTGATACAGACCTAGTCCGCCGGGTATTTCCTGTGATACAGTGAGCTTCTCTCTCCGTCTTCCTTTCTTCATTTGCAAACATTCATATCCCATTAAGGACGGTAGTGAGTTGACTTCTTCCCCGGAGTTTTGTGTTTTCTTATCTCGCAGGTTCCCACAGTTCGGAATGCGCACATATGATTATCATTGTCACATACATATACAGTCTTGTCATTGCATCTCTCTCTGCCTCTCTCTCTCTCTCTCGCCGCAACATTTTCAGCCTTTTGGGATTAATTGTCAGGAATGAAAACCACCAAATCCTCCTCTTACAGAGAATCACCACTTTATGAAATAATTGAGGAAAATGGCTTCATAAGATGTCAGAGGCTCATCAGTTGCTTTGGGGAGATGTGAAAATATCCCACCACTTTAGCACAAGTGTGAGATGGGTTGTGGTTCAAGGCATGAACAGTACGCCTGGGGCGTTGAGTAGAAAACTGGGCATGAGTTGTGCTTCTCTGAGCTTGTCTGTGATTCGGACTTGGGGATCAACATGGTGATTATTTTGTACAACTCTGAAGGTTACAGAATCAAATGCCTCTCAGCTTACTGAATAAAAATGCTTCCCTGGGCCATGTTTATTCTTATCATAAGCTATGAAAATAGACTTTTTTTTTTTTATTTGTTTTTACTAAAAGTTTGGAATTTCTTAAAAACACTTCTTCATGTGTCTTTGAAATAGTTTTCAGGCCCCTCCAAGCCCCTAAAAACAGCAGCCAATCTTTTCACTTTTGATAAAGTCTGAAAGTTTTATGGTCTCAAAAGAAGGGGGAACATCTCAGATGTTACACATTTCAGACTTTTTGGAGCAGAAGCCTTTTGATCTCCAGACTTCTGCCATCTACTCCAGGAGCATTGATCAGTTGGAGCGAGCTTTTATCCAAACAGAAGGTTGACCTCTTTTCTGGAGTCTCTGGGTTTCTGCCTGCTGCTGCTGCTGCTTCTGTGAACTGAAAGCTAAACTGCAGATCAGAGAGCCTTTCAACACCAGCAATGAGAATTGCTGAATGTCCTGTTTGGTTAGGTTTGGCTCACTTTGCCTCGTCTGTCCTGATGTCTTCAGCTCTATTCATTTCAATTCTATTTTTATTCTATTCTTTTATATTTTTGTCCTATTGTATTAATTAATCAGTCTTATCGTTACTCAGTTCTGACAAACAGGAAGGAAAACTTGAATATGTCATACACTGAAAATGATTTGTGAGAACGACATGTTACCTTGCTTGACCGTCAGAGGAAGTCTTACATTATACTTCCCCGAAACACACCCTGACTTCCTCCCATATCCCGCATGTAAATGACTAACCCCCACTTCTGCTGGTGATGCAGGAAGGTTGTTGTCCTGGGACACCCAGGCGGCACGATGAGGGCCGTGAAAAGCTTTGCAGATGTGGGGCGTCAGGTGAAGGCCGAAATGACCTCGATTATTCCCAGCATTACCGTGGCCAGTTGTGGAAGGGGTTTAGGGCGTGTGTCAGCAACTGGGAAGTGAAACTTTACTGGGAGGATATAAAATCTATGGGAGGGAGGTCAGGAAGTCCATCACAATAGTTGAAACTGGTTGCAGGAAATATGGGCACTGCACTGTGACTCAGCAAAATCCACCATGGTGATTGAGAAGTGCTGCAATTTCAAACGGGACAGGGGGGTCATTGAGAATTTTAGCCCTTTCAAGATTATATTGGAGTCTATCTTTCATAAGGAAATTGCAGTCCATTTGATAAGCTTATCTTCCTTATAAATGCCTTTTTAAGGTATTGCTCAAATGACATTTACTTTGATTTTGACGACTTCAAAGAAAAAGTTGGAGGTCCTCCGAGTTTCAGTCACAGACTTCAGAGCTCCAGTGCTTAGGTGGAGTGAAAGATGATCCATTTGATGTAGGAGATTTGGTTAGTTGAGGAAATTAACCTGCTGAGGAGCTCCCTTGATCTGCGTCTTCTACTTTAGCCTGTAATGAGCCTCGGCAATATGAGAATTCTGTGTCAGAGTGGGAGACAAGGTCAGGATGTGGAGATTGATTCACAGTCCCACTTGCATTAAAATCACATGCCCGTGAAAAATTACACCCCTCCATGTATTTTGATATATTTGTTTCCAAAGGTGAGACAAAGCCATTGTTTTGCAAGTTACAAGTAAGTCTCAGGTCCTTGCACTCAAGTCCCAAGACAAGCAAAGCCCGAGTTCATTCCCAAGTCAAGACCCATGTCCTAAACTTTGAGTTTTGAGCCCCAAATTTAAATGCACAAATGTTATACCAAGATTCAGTCTCTGCTAACGTTAGCTCTGCAGTCAGAGGTAACATTAGCATAGTATTAGCTTGCTAACTATGCTAAACCTACCAGTCTTTGTGCAACTTCAAATGTTGAACAAAGCTGAAAGTTGTTGAGGTTTTTTTTCTGTAATCCATGACCCATGCGTTTTGCATACTGCAATTTGTTTTTGTTGACCACTGCATAGTTTTTGTACATGAACTTAACTATCGTCAGTCGGCTATAATTTCTTTTAAAAATAGAGTGTAGTGTGTAACATTGGATTGACTCATAGAAAGCGGATCTGGGGAATTAAATTGCTGAGAATTAATTGATTCATGGCACATTTTTTTAAATAACATACTTTTAATTCTTGGGCTTGGGAGGAAGGTATCAAGTATTTTCAAGTCCAAAGGCGTATGTCATGAGTAAATTCACAAGTCATTGGTGTTTAAGTCCAAGCTGAGTTGCAAGTCTTTTTGGATTTTGTCAAGTTGGGTCTAAAGTCATCAAATTTCTGACTCCGGGTCCAAGTCATGTGACTCTAGTCCACACCTCTGTCTGTTTAACTCCAACATATAGACTCTGGAGAGAGGTATCTTGGCTGGAGATGATGAGATATGAACAGGAAAGAGAGAGTTCAAGAGGAGCTTTGGGAAAGTTCTGGGTGACTGCTGTCAGGGTCATGACCTCATTCTGTCCTAAGTGCGAATGACAGACGGGGCTCATGGTCTGTAGGTCAGAAGCCTGTGGGTGACTGACAATAATGCAAAAGCCACAAAGGCAGTTTGGATTGGGAAAAATAGTTGCAGCAGTCCAAGTCTGCATCCAACTGTGTGAGAGAAAGAGAGAAAGACAGACACAAGCAAGAAAGCATGCACCGGCACAAGATCTTGGACCGAGCCTTGATGTAAAGCAAATCAGCCAGATCAGCGTCCCGTTTTAGCCCAGTCACGGTACGCAGATGCATCAATCTTCATCAGTGTGGCACAGAAGCTAGGAACAGAGAATCCCAGATCTGGAGATGATGGCGTGCGCCAGTGGTTTGCTCTGTCTTTGATGAGTTGACAATATGGTTAGTGTCACTCACAGTATCGGGCATTGAGTTCATAAAGTCTGGATAAATTCAGCCATAACAACAGACATCCTACCATCTGTTAAGTTTGATGGTGAAGGGAAAGCCACTGAACTGGCCACAGCTCGAAAGTATTATTTAACTCAACAGTAAATCTTAGTGACACAGACCTAGAAGTGATTCCTGGTTTTATTAGCCGCTGTTGCATCATGCTTGCTGCGTTGTTTGGTAAATTGCACAGGTGAAGACAGAGCACATGAGCAAAACAACCGGCGATGGAAAGTGGGTCAGCTGGCCGATTGCCATTCAAGTCAAGCTAAGCCAGGCCTCCATCTCCATCACCTGGCTGTTTGGATTGGGTTTTACATAGCCGTGGCCTGCAGAAGACCCCCACACAGGTTTTGGAGCGAGGGACGGGAGGGCTCTTGTTGAACCGTGAAGGAAACGCTGAATTGGACTTTCGCACTAGGCTAATTTAAGAGAGCCCTGTTGTTTTAACGCCATTCCAAGGCTCTGGACTGTTTTGGGTGGAGGAGAAAAAAAGAGAAGCAGACGGAGAGATTCTTAACCCACTGCCCTTGGGATACCAGTCTGCATTCCTGCTGTTGGCTTGACCACAGCAGGACCCCTGCAGAGGGCAAGTGCAAGTAGACTCTCATCGGAGAGGCTCCTGTTGCACTGTGTATACATTTCCCTGTATTTATTCAAGAGTTTCATAGCATTAGAAGTACTTAGAGTATATTTCCACCCAGCTGTGCGTATGCCCATTTTTAATATGTACGTAGAAAGTTGAAATGCCAGAAAGAGTCACTAAATGTTTTATTATTATGTTTGGCTGAAGTGGTAAAGTTGCTTTAGGACCTGTTTCTTCTTTTTGTTTAATTTCCGGCAGTGTAGACGCAGCATATGCATTTTGTTGCCGCACACCGCTACATGCCCACACTCCACCAAGCTTGACAAATAAAGAATAGACAAAAACACAACCTTTTTGTCCACCTCAAACCCAAATTTATGCATAAAAAGAAAAATATACATACCCTGGGTCCAACTGAGGCAGCAAGAAATGTCTACGTTTACAGGAGCTTCACAATGATCCACAATGAAATCTCTGACCTGCTAAGCATTAGCATATTAGCATTGTTTTTTCATTCTGTATTTGCCATTCTGACGTTAGCATTTAGCTCAAAGTATATGGTTTATAAAGTTTAATTGACAGATGCCACGCCATTGTTCCAACTGACCTAAATTCTGTCTCTTCGTTAGTCTGAAAAATGTTCCATTTCTCAGACAGCCCATAACGCCCATTCAAAGTCACTCCCAAATTGTCACAGTCCGGTGCTAGGTCACTGACTTATGCAGTCAGACACTGACGAAAAAAGCCATCCGTTAATGTAGACATGGCACGTGGCCAATTAACGTTATTGTTTAACAGCGCCCAACAGTGTCAGGGGGAAACATGGTGGGACAAAAATGGCTTAGGCAGCAGAAGTCTGAATAGGACTTTCACCCAGGAGGGCAGTGTTGGCTTCCCGAAAGCCAAACCCTGTTCTTCTTTCAGCATTCTCGGAACCCATCGGCTGTATTCGGCGTCTGATTTCCGGCAGACGGCGAATACAGCCTCTGGGGGCAGACCCCCGATATTTTGGCATTCCGGTTTGATTTGGGCGGAGGAAGTGAATTTCCATTTCTGACTTCCGTTTATATATAAGTAAATATGCTGAACCATTGCGATGGATTCAGAGTTTGCAGCGATGCCAATTATGTTCCGCCTCGTTAGTTCACCGCACGGACCATTTAACCTGGCAACAACTGCAGCCGGCTCAAACGTGACTGGTCAGTATCACGCAGACTACAAACAGCCTACAACCGGAAACCAGGGCTCTTCTGCTCTTCTTCTGGAGGCAAGATCTCCAGGGTTTGCCTACAGACTCTACATTTACTGAATGTAGAGTCTGTATATAGAGACTATTATTTTGTGAACCCAACTACGTGCTTTTGTCGCCTAAACCCAACCACGTGTGTGCTGGCTAAATGTAACCATGCGCATTTGTTGGTGAAGGGAAAAAAAAGTCGAGTTGCGGTGTTGTACCAACGTAGTGCTTTTATTCTGAAAGAGACTGTATGCAAACTGTACACTTCCTGTGAAAACGGAAGTGTGTTTTGAAAACAGACAATGCGTGTAACAGGCAGAAGTTGACACTGCGTCCCAGAACGTCAACAACCAACACACCCAGGGTACCTTGCACGTCCTATCTGGCTGTGGAAAGTCCATGACCAGACGATATGTCAATATGTGGCGAGGTCGGAATGAGAAAGTGCACTGGAAGTCCTGTTTCTCCAAAATCCCGGGTGTTTTTACTGACCATTTGCAATGTTTCTTATTGGTGTTTAACCATAGATCCCACATGTTTCTAGCGTTTCTCTTTGGCATTTGACTCACCGAACATGGGTGTTTTTACTGACCATTTATTTGCGTTTTTCACCGCCCTGTCTCTGCTTTTCTAGTGGCTTTTGTGCTGCCAAACTTGGGTGAACATGAGCCAAACATGATCTTTACCTAACCATAACTAAGTGTCATTTAAATATAAAGTCTAAATGTATCTGCTATAAAATATAGTAACGTATCCATGCAAAAACATGTATAGAAACCAGACCGAGTGTTTCTATTTGGAATAACAGGCTGTTGAAGAAATGGGCATTTGGTTCAATGGGAGACTAACGGGACTTCAGAAATTTGGGCCGTCAGAACAATGAGCAGTCCCCCTAGCTACATATATACAGTGTATAGATATAAAGATGGTGGATCTGGAGGCTCATGCTGCCTGCTGAGCTCATCAGTGGGCTGGTGGGTTTTCTCATAGGATAGAGCCTTGAAGTGTTATTAGACTCCTGGACCTGTTGGTGCTCCTCACTGTGTGGGAGCAGCAGATCTATGGATGCACATGCATACACCATACACAACTAAGCTCACCACAACTTAATTCTCTTCCCCAATCTCCTGCCAGATCATTGTTATTATTTGTCACCCCTTGTTGTGTGCTTCCTGCAGCATGTTGGCACACACGTCCCCTCCAGTAAAACAAGGACGAGCGGTTTTGTCACATTGTAAAGTCATCAGAAGGTGGGCGAAGCGGCAGGGCTCCTCCGCTGGCTCCCATGTCTGACTCGTTTCCACCGCCTTGTTATGACTCTAACAGTCACATCCTACCCACTCACCCCATGGGAAGAGGTGTAGAAAAGCAGAGAGGGAGAAAAATGGACTGAGAGATTTCGAATGATGGACTACTGAGAAACAAGTACGAACGTGATTAAAAACGGGTCTGGCGTGCACATGAAGCAGGAGGATCTCACCCTCCAAAGGGTTGATGACAGATGAGAGTGACAAATTACAAACAGAAAGTGCTTCTGTCACCGGAGCTCAATCTTTAAGTAAAAATTTTGGCTGTAACCCTGATCCACATCATTTACTTTTCTGACTCTCCAGGAAAATTATCACAAAGCCTAACTTTACTTCCCCAGACACATCCATATGTATATTATGAGAGGTCACCGCCTTGCTCAATTGCACCTTTCAGCCGCAAGAGCTCCTGTGGTTTTCTGATGCCACCACTCAGGTCACGTCCTCCCATCAGTAACAGCCTTTAAACAAATGTTTGCACTTCATTACAGTGCAAAGTCAAAGGGGCCTAAAGTGGCAACAGGCTGCGTGAACAATGGAGCGCTCCATCAATTTGCAATAAAAATGAAACATCCTTTATTGCAGCATTGTAACAGCCAACACATTGCCAGCTAATAGCCAGCTGTAAAAGATTTTTATGTATCTATGTTTTTATACTGCCTGCCGGCGTCAAGTGCTGAATGAAACATTTTTGACTCTTGCACGGAACCAAGCGTGTTGCTGCAGCCATGTATAGCCATTTATTGGGAGTATAAAACATGTTTTGAGCTCTCATGATATTTAATAGTGGTTATTGTGGTTGTGTGAGCTGGTAAACAGTGTCACGCTGCTGTGAGTCAAAATGCTTTAGTTATTTCGTCATTTATGGCAGTAACTGCTGAAAGTTTTACATTTGCTGCGTCTGAGAATGAACAATGGATTGCTTTGCTGTGGATATACTGACGATAAAACCACCTCAGAAACTGTCTGGTTGTGTTTGTTGTACGTATTTATCTTTTAGTTAGGTGCTTTGTGTCTGCTGTACTCACGTCTTTCTTGCAAACGCAACTTGGTCTCAAGGAAATATGTCAAAGAACCATGACTTCTTTATGTGGTGGTGACACATAATTTGTTTAAAACTACGTGTCGACTCCATAGAATCAATGCCAATGGAAATTTAATTAGGATCCTTTGTCGTGGTGGACACACGATTTCCTTGGTTGAACAATGTCAGTGTCAATGGGCGGTGATCAGTGTAACAACCCAATAGGTTGGGGGGATCAAACAAACACAGGACTTTCACCTGAGAGACTGTTGTTTGTGTTCTGACTACTTTAAACTTAATATATTCAAGTCCTTTACTTAATTATGTCACATTATGTACTTACGTCACTTTACACACTCACGTCACTTTACGTACTTAAGTCATTTTATATACTAACGTCACTTCACGACATACTTACGTCCCATACGTAGTTATTTTAACTGAAAACACATTTTTTTCCCCAACTCTAACCAAGTAGTTTTGGTCCCTAAACCCAAGCGTGCCACCAAATTTAACACGTTACGTACCACCACCATTAAATGCATTGTTAGGAGGTCGTGGTGGTTAATTCACGTATTTCTTTTAGATCAGTTTCTGCAAAAGAAGTTTCGTTGTCAATGAGATCTAAATAAACATTGTAAAAGTGATATATAAAGTGTTAAAAGAGTTAGGCTAGATGAGAAGATCGATACGATATATGAAGCTACACCTAGCAGCAGGTTAGCTTAGCTTAGCAAACATTGGAAACAGCTAGCCTGGCTTTGTCGATAGGTACAAAAAACCTGCCCATGCCCTTTTTACGGTCATTGTTTTCCACAGCATATTCCATTTATTTAATTCATTCAAAAAACCTAGCTGTAAAAAGGACAAGGTGTGGTTTTAGGGCGCTAATCTTCATACTAAAATTAGCTTAAGATGTAGCGCAGCATGGATACTGTTGCAAAATAGTTACCAGGCAGTAGCACCTTAATGACATCTGCTAATATTAAAGGCGGATTCCATTTGCATCCGGGATGGAACGGACATTGTGGCTATTCACACTTGGGTGTGTATAGCACCATGTGTCCATAGGGTTTGTTTGTTTTGTCCAATGGGTTTGTTTCTTACTACCTCGAAAGACACCTGACTTTCTGGCCGTACTTTTGTGGGGGGTTTTTCTTGTAAATGTACAACTTGTATCTTGGAGAATATCCAAGATTGGTGAGTACTAGCCTTGATTATGACCTCTTTGCCTGAATCCTTGACCTTGATGCATCAACGTGACGAGCACTAGACAATCACAGCACACAGTGGGATCTATAATAGCGCTGCGGATGGATGTAAATAGCCGTAAAGCTGCAGTGTGACTATTCTCACCAGAGGGCAAACAGACACTTGGAATATTAAATGCTATATTTGCTCCTTGAGGATGGAAAACTAAGCCTCAGTCAAACTATTATAGCTCCAACAAGGAAATGGGACTTTTTAAACCACCTTATTTCCAAAGATAATGCCTCCTTAATGTACAGCAGGAGCTGATTCAGCACAACAAACTTGTCTCAACTCACCACTGAGCTGATATCCACATGTGGCTGAATGGTGTGATGTTGAGTAGGCGACTGTAGTCGGTAGTCAGTTAATTAGCAAGTCTAAGCATCATAAACCCCAGTCTGGCGGTTGCTTTGTCGCGGCCTTCACACTGGAAACCGCCACATCCTTCACAGAGACGTAATTATGTAAGGACAGAATTATGCCTTCAAACACCGGCTGCATCAAACATGTCGAGGTCAGGGACAACAAACTATGCAGCAAGATGAAATTCAGTCGTAGTAAAGCTGAAATAACGTAATAATAAAACTTGATCCAGCCAGACTGCAATGACAAACTACATTCAAAGCTGCAGTTAAAACGAGGCCTCCTGACACAGCATACCTTGTAAAACACGACTGTAGGAGTCATCAGAGCGTGCTGCTTGATGCTTTGATGGGTTTTCTCAGCTTGACAGAAGATGTTATGAGCATCCACGAGTGCAAGAATCTCAGTAAAAGTGAAGTCAGCAGGTCTGAATGTGTCTTTGCATAATCAGAGTTTGTGAAATAAATCAGTGGAGATACTTGGAAAAGTTTTATTTGCTTCATTTTAACAAAACACCCAGGACAAATATCCTACTTAGGCACAATAAATTTTCAATGTGCTTTTTTTTCTGTCCACAAGTTCCCCTGTCTGTCTCTAGGGGGCAGTGTGGTTGCATCAGTGCCTGGTCTGAAGCGTCTGCAGGCCTGCAGCAGCTCTCACATTACAGACGCTGAGCTTTAACTCTCTCAGCAGACGGCTCTTTCAAGAGCGGGACCCTGCTGTTTATGCCAAAATGCCAGAGTTAAGCAACTAACATCTAGATTACTGTGCACATATTTGAAAATATCCATGAAAATCCTCAATTAAACTAAACACAGATTTCGGAGAGTGAGTGTGTGGCTGACACAGACACCATTAATTTGATGCTTTTTAGTCCTGGAACATTGAACCACTTGGCCACCCTCTACTGTTTTTGATTTCATATTTGCGCCTGCTTACCAGAACACATTTAAAAAATGGCATATTTCCCTGCGTCTAATGTGTTTGCACTGGATCCATCAATCAACAGGTGAACGTAGCTGCTGTTTAGAAAGTGCGTCCAGATTGGGGTCAACCACCAGACCTCCAGCAAGGGAAATATTCATCAGTAGTTTCAAGAATCAGAGGCATTTCCTTGGCACAAATTTCGTTACCATCTTTAAATATGTGTAATATATAGTTTCTAGCAGTGAGGGTTGCCTCAGATGACCTGAATGCAATCGAGCAAATGGCTGACACGGTGCATTCAAGGTAAGGAGAGTGATGTTAATCAAGTGCCAAGCCAGGGTTGGTGGAAGGCATTCTGGGGAATGTAGGAAACCATACAAAAACATCAGAAGCAGCTGATATCTAAGGTTGAAAATTTTGTAGAATTAGCTTAAAATGATATGATGGTCAGCTGTTCAGTTGAGAAAAGCTGGACATGCATGGAGGGAAAGAGACAGAGGTTGGGTGGTGGTGGTGCTCATGGTGTGGGGGGTTCTGTCCACAGTCTCCAGTGCCTCTTCCGAGAAATGGACAGAAGAAGAGGGAGGGGTGTGTGTGTGTGTGTGTGTGTGTGTGTGTGTGTGTAGAGGAGGGGGGCTAAGCTGACACATGGACAATGTCAATGTCAAGATATGCAAGCTGGAACCAGGCCCCCAGGAAGTGCGCCGGACTTTCAAGCCAATTTGACATAGTGACCAAACAGTGGAATTACAACTTCCAAGTCCATCACATGACACCAGTGGGCCCAAAAAGACTTAAGTTAGTAGACACATTTTTTGAGTGTCACAACCCTTCATAAAATTCAGTCCAATAACAGTTCAAAAGTCTAGAAGAGTCACATGATTAAATCACTTTATCCCCATTCAAGTTAGCAGAGAGCTAAACAGGAAGTTAGCCACTCTAGTGCATGTAACCAGGAAGTCAAACTTTTCTGCCTTCATGTGCCACTCAGCAACTTTCATAGGAATGAATGGGACCTGTCCTACAATGCTGTATCCAGTTCTCTTTACACATCCATGACAGAAACCCTAACGGTGTCTGCAACCAAGACACTGTTTTACATGTACAGGAAGTCAGTATTGTTCTGATTTGATCAATTATACTACAGCTCAGTGGTTCCCAACTGGTGGGTCGCAGTCCAAAAGTGGGTCTTGGGTCCATTCTAAATGGACAACAAGTAAAAAAACACACTTTATTTTTAAGTAAAGTGAATTTCCGGCATAGAGCTTTTATTTTGAAGTGCTGTTTCCTGCTGTAGAGTGAGTAGCTAACAGACAGCTGTTTGACAACAGCAGAAAAACTAACCTAAGCTTTAAAATCATAGACGTGTGGCGATGAATTCATCTGTGTGGTGCCATCATTATATGCATTTTTATTACATATATTTTGCTGTGTTAATCCTCTGAACCAACATTTCTTTGTGTCCTCATACAACAGTTTGTATATCTAATGAATTAGCGCCCTACGAATGACACAGAGTTACGTACTTAACATTAAATTATGAAGGTTAGGTTTAAGAAAAGAAACATGGTGGTGAAGAACCTTTAACTAATAACTCTGGTCTCGTGGGGGAAAGTCCTGTGACCCCAACACACCTCCTTGAGCGGACTTTCAGTCTTTATATTGCCCTTCTTTACTCCCGTCAGTACACTGGTCATGTGATCACAGCCTTCCCATTTACATAGTTTAAACACAAAGTACTACACAAAGTACTATACAAATTGTGGTGTATTACATTTTATAGGTATATGTACGAACCTTTATTGGTCAAACTCGACTGACTTAAAACTGACTGCATTTGCATGTTCATACAGAAGACACAGCTGTTTCTGAAAACTGATTTGACATGTATGTAAGGTGCTGTGGACAATGTAATCTTGTTAATACAGATGTTCACTGATGAGGGAATAACTTGAGATAAAACACAGATAATCCATTCTTTGATTTGTCAAAGGTTCAGTCCATTCATGGGAGGATTGAGAGACAATGGGCCCCATTTTTGTGGTTTGGTGTCTCTTTGTCATAATTTTGTGTCTTTTTTTTTTGGTTGTTTCATGTCTCTTTGTAGTTCCTTTGCATCTCTGTGTTCTTTTCATGTCTCCTTGTGGTCATTTTGAGTCTTTTCCTGGTCAGTACGTGTTAATTCGAGTGACATTTTGCAGGTCAAGGCCTCAGGGACGCCCTGCATCCACTGATCTCAATTTCTACACCAATCATAAATGACATGCACATTTATTTAGCTTTAAAAGTCCCTGATATTTCCCAAAACTCACCCGAAGTTGTCTTGCCTAATTAGAACTCAGTGGTGGTTGTATTCTTATCTGACTGAGGTCATCTATTAGTCATACTACAACTGAATCATACTGGAAGCTTCTCATTTTATTCAGTGAAAGAGAGAAGTCACTGAAAAATCATTCTGCAGAACAAAGCACATTTCACCACACAAAACACCTGTTTGGATCTGATTTCACACGATTACTCTACAGAGAATCATTACAGGGTGTGTACTTTGTGTAAGTCTAGTGGGGAACATTTCATCTCCCTGAGGGGATTCATATGTTTATTGGCTGCAAGAAATTTCCACTACACCTATAAGCTCTGTCTGTGTGAGGATTTTTACACCTGTGCACCCACGCACACATGTTTATTAACCTTTTCTCCATGTGTGAGTGTGGTGCTGTGGACGTGTCAAGCGCCGATCAGGGGACGTGTGTCGTATATTGACATTCAAGTATGTGTGTTTTTCAATGTCAGTCACCTCGCTGTTGTGTTTTCATAATGTGCACCTGGTTCAACGTCCATCTGGCGAGAAAAAAAAGCGTCGACGTCGCTGATTATATCGCGAAACTGCCCGCCAGCAGCAGCAGCAGCAGCGAATTATCCCACCAGTTCCCGCCTGCTTTCCAAAAGGGCAGATTTTGTTACGTAACAGAGCCAAGAGCTGCATGGAAAACCTATTGCTGTTCCCAGTCCTGTTCCTAATCCACCCTGCAGTTGGCCTTAAGCCCCTTTAGCCTCGTTGACAGCAGTCAGCCAGGGGTTGTCATTAGGTTGAAAGCTGTGCGACTCACCTGGTTACACAGCTGTCTGTTGGGAGAGAGAAGGCATGATTACAGAGAGGAGCTGGTCCTCCCGCCTTCGCTAGCATGGGCCGACACGCTTTTCAAGGAGGCCGAGTGCAGCAGAGATGAGAGGGCCAGGTCGGCGGTTGTTGTTGTTTTGCTGATGATGTTGCTTTTTGTACAGGGGGCTCCGACGTGTCAACAGGTGTTACCTGTACAGTGTGTGCGACCTTTATTGGCGTTTGCTGCTCCAGGACACAAGACTATGTATCAGTGCAGCGCTGGACGTGAACCTGAAGTGTTTCATCTTAGGCCTCAGATGTTTGTCCCGACCTGCTTTGCGCTCTTAGGTGAACTTTGCAAGCAGCAACTTTTCAGCGGTCAGAGTCATCTGAGTTCAAAGTAAGTTGTGAAAAAATTATCTCTTGGAGGAGAAATACACCCGAACTTTGCATGCAAGACCTTAGACGTTACATCAGAATGTATCAGAAATCTGCAGCCTGTTATCTATTAGGGTTCACCAGCATGTGCTAAAAATCTGTCCTGAGCTAAAAAAAGAAAAAAAAAAAATACTGAATGTATTAATAAAAGACAGTAGATGTGAGTTATGCTTTGTTAAACCAGCATTATATGCATGCATGTTTAACCCTTAGAGGCCCACAGTTGGGAAACTGTGCAGTCGTACCTATTCTTGACTGAATGTAGATGAGCACTACATATCCCAACACCAAAGACTTTTAACTGTGTCACTGCAACATTTGGGTGGGAAGGTAGTTATACATTCATTGGTGGGATGTTGCAAAACACTGGGTGTCAATGGGCGTCACTTACGCACAAAAGGCCTCATCACTGAATCATGAAGATACTGAAGAGGACTGAGGTAATAAAATCAAATTTTGCAAGGTGCAGTGTCGCCTCACAGCAAGAAAGTTCGAACCCGCCGGCTGGCCTGGGTCCTTCTGTGCGGAATTTGCATGTTCTCCCTGTGTCAGCGTGGGTTCTTTCTGGGTACTCCAGCTTCCTCCCACAGTCCAAAGACACGCAGGTTGATTGGTGACTCTAAATTATCCGTAGGTGTGAATGGTTGTCTGTCTCTATGTGTCAGCCCTGTGATAGTCTGGTGACCTGTCCAGGGTGTACTCCGCCTCTTGCCCAGTGTCAGCTGGGATAGGCTCCAGCTCCTCCACGTCATTACGGATAATGAATGAATGAATGAATGAATGAATCAGCAATGCCTAATAGTGCACAGGTGAGGGCAGCACCAAGTGCCCGACTGAAAGCAGCACATATCCAAGAGGGAGCTACAAAAAATTGTGGACACAGTGCCGAGATGAGCACAAATATAGTCGGGCATATTGCAAGTGGAGTGAATGTAGGGTTGGCTGTCACTTTTTCTTTCACTGGCGAAACTGTTACCAAAGAAAAGCCGACGATTACTGCATGGTATACCTTTAATTCAAGTCAAATGTTGGTGTAGACTCAGTGTGCTTCAAATCAATATAAGGTGCTTCTGTTAGACTGGGTCGATATGAAAATACCTAGAAAAGAGCACCACTTACCGACACAGTAGCAGACCTTGACGAACAAGTGATTTCTGAGAACTCTTATTAAAAATCACCACAGCAGTAATTGTACTTACCACCTAATAAAAAAAAATCCCGCTGTTGGTGCATCTCGGCTGCACGTAACAAAACATAGTTCTCACAGCTGATCACTGCAGCAACATGATGATGATGTTTGATTTGGAAGTCACAGTCTTACAGGCCTACATCAGTGAACGCGTCATAAAATCTTCATCCCCAAAGGAGCATCGCACACACACAGGGGCGTCCTGAGTTTAAGAGTAATCTGGCGATTGGATGCGAGAGATCTGGCGCACCTACCTCTGTTGACGTGGGCAGGCGCTGTTGAGAAGGGTCCCCGCGGCCTCATGGGAGAACCCTTTTGACGTCAAGTGCGTTCCAAACCCACAGATAGTGTTTTCATTCGAGCTGCCTGGGTTTGGGTTACAGCGAAGAGGGGGAAATTGCAACCACAGAGCTGAGAGGAGCGGAGCTTGAACTCCAGCCTGGAGGCTTCTCTTCATTTCTCTCCTACGCTGCTCCACCTTGTAGAATCAGCATCATCCTTGGAGTCTTTTTCTCATGCTTTGTTTTCCTTGTCACCTGTTTTTGGGTTCGTTCTACTTGCTTTTCTTACTCTTACATTGTTGTGGAGCTTTTCACCTCACGTCTGTTTTTCTGCTTTTTCCAGCCAGTTGCTCTGCTTTCTAAAATGCTCTCCCTCCTCTTCTTCACCCTTGTTTTCCTCTTTTTCATAATTTAATTTCTCTGTCTGTCTGTTTGTCTGTCTGGAAAGCACCGCACCAACCTTTTTTTTTTTTGTTGCATTCTTCATAAAAATGCCTCTGACATAAATTCAGTATAGCTCATTCAACTTGGCTCGCTCTCCTCTCCCACTCCTCTCGCCTCCCTCCAGGTGGCTGCATGCTGAAGGTGGTGCATCAAAGTGGTGACAACTCCAGCTGTTTCCGCCGAGATGTGGCGGCGAAGTATCCACAATTCGGCGAGGCGGAGGGCGTGGAGGCCGCGGCCAGCTGTTGCCTCCCCCCCCTCTCGGTCCCTCTTGCAAAACACATGCATAAATACACATGTAGATGCATGAGTGCACATGTGCGCGCCACTTATGTGCCATAGATGCATGCACGTGTTTGTGTGTGTTTATGACTTCCGCAGCACAAATCTTTGATTACAGATTGTACAGCAGAGACGACCACAAATAGATGGTTTAGTGTGTTAGTAGGGCCGCAGAGTATGGTGTTTAAAGTGTAGTCCCAAGTAAAAGATGAGGTTCAGCCACATCTAATAATGGTTCCAGAATGGTCTGGATCATCACTTTCTTTGCTATAAACCCTACTAGCGTCCTACTTTTAACACAAACACCTTGATGTGCGCCGGTCATAACACTGAGGTTCAAACAGCAGAGAGGAACAAGCTGTTAGTGTGTGATGCAGCTGTGGGATAAACACCTGAATGACCAATATTTACTCCTCCTCCTCTCCTCTCCTCTCCTCTTCTGTTTTTGTCAAGGCAGTATATATCCTGGGGGGACACATCCTCAAATTATTTTATTACTTCCAAATGTATTAAAAAGTGAAAGACTAGAATGTTATACCAGTGTCACGTACGCTATATCACTTTGTAAAGTGTTATGAAACCAAGAAGACTTTTATGAATGGTCATTTTCTCACAGCGTTATGCTAAATTCATTACGCTAGCTAGCATACATTCCATGAATTTGATGATTCAGCTTTTGCAAAATCAAAAAAGACTTGCAGCTCTACATGAGCTAACACCAATAACTTGTGACTTCACCTGGCGTTCAGCCTTTTGACTCGAAAACACTTGATAACACACCCCCAAGACCAAGATAGAAAAGTATGTTATTTCACAAATGTGCCTTCACTTCCGATCCAGTTGCAGATGAGAACCATAAGGAACGAACATTATTATTACTGAGTGCCAGTTGGAGAATGATGAAAAACTAAGAGGTGGTCAACAAAAACAACTTTGACTGCATTTGATATTTAAAGTTGCACCAAGAGTGGTAAACTGAGGCTAACATTAGCATAATTGGCAAGCTTATGCCGAGCTAACGTTAGCTTAACACCGAAGTAACTCTTCAACAAACTTGTTTTAACTTTTTTTGTCTGTAAGAAGTAATTATGATTATTGTAAAGGCAAAGTTTAGGACTAGACTTGGGACTTGAGTGCAAAGACTTATGGTTAAGTGACTTGCAAAACAATGACTTAGGCCGACGTGCGGGCATACATCACGCGTAGTAGCGACGCAGTGAAAATGCCGGCTCCAGCGCTTGTGTTGTGGCGTGTGCTATGTTTATTCTTCTCCGTCTGATGAATCAATGGAGAGGAAATGCCGAAAACAGGAGGCATCTATGATGTCTGTAGTTCTGATCGATTTTGTTCGGGTAAGTTGATTTGTTTAAATATTTTGACGCTGTGTTCAACTGAGTTTCTGATGAGTTTACGCTAGCCCAACCATCTGTTGTTTGTATAGTCTACATTCTGATCGTACAGTAACAAATTGTTTTCCAAAACTCGCCAAAGTTGCTGACTTCACAAGGTGTTCTGGGAAATTTCATCTTCCACTTCGTTGAAAGTGTGGGTCGGGGCTCCCTTGGAATCTGGGGCGGGTTTTAAGTGTTGGAAACCACTTCCACTACCTCAATTCTGTTTTGGGACACCAAGTCCCAACAACCAAGTGCAAGTGGGTATTTCTAGGGGAAGTGTGGGTATTGGGACAGACCCTTGGTCCCACCTTATGACTACAACCCCTCACCCCCCAATATGGACTCCATGGCTACGGCCTTGGTGTCTGTCTCCCATGACTCCTCCGCTATGTTCACCACCTAGTTAGAATCCCACCACACGCCAACACAAAGCCCTTTTCAGGCCCAAACCATATTGCATGTAGAGCTTCTATGGTTAATGCAAACACAATAAATCCTCCACTGTCTTCAGCACAGATCTCTCACTCCCCCTCTCACCTTTCACAATTGATTCTTTTATTCTCTCCCCCTTCGACAATGAAAAGCTACTGAGGCCTCTAAAGAGCGTGGCCATCTGTAACAACAAACAGCAGAGCCCTGCGTTCTACCGGTTGCCCACTTTCTTGCTGGCGTGAGCTTGTTTTCTCTTTCGCCTGCTCCATCTCAGCTCATTGAAATTTAGTGGCCCGCCGTTTATTTTACAGCACTTTGCCAGGAATGTGCATGGGGGGGCACGTACCAAAAATTGCTGATGAAATTCACAAAAAACAACATTTGGCTGCTTCACCAGTGGAGATGGGAGGGGCGAGGACGAGGCTTTTTTTCAGTGACAAAGGTAATTTGCAGTAAGGGTTAGATTTTGACTGAGTGCATGTGGGCAGTGGGGGGAGGGGGAGAGGTAATGGCAAAAAGGTGAGCAGAGGCCAATATAAACACACCTTTTTACAATAGAAGCCCTGACTACTCGCGCTGGCTGGCAGGGGAAACTGCTGGTATGGCTGAGGCACAGGAAGTGCTTCTCGTGTGTCACGGGGGGTTAATTGTGTTTTGGTGTTATCTTAGAAACAAGACCCCCCATAAACCCCTTCAGCGCCCCCCTAAAGCTCCGTAGACTGCTGCTACACACCTGGACAAACACAACAATATGGAATTGTGAATTACGATCGGATACTGTAGTGTACTCCTGCTTGTAACTCTGTCCATATTTTATCCACGCCAACGCCAAGGCCACACAGTATGCAGGTTTTATTCCTAGCAGATACATTCTACATACCAAATATCTTCTGTTTAACATCCAGCATGTTCTGCATTTCTCTCCATCTCTCCCTCCACATGCTGCAGCTCTACCTGGACCTCTCACGGGGAGTGTGCTCCAGCCATAATGATGGCCTCTGTGTGTGGCGTGTTAAGACAGCCGGCGGAGGGGGAAATTGCTGCTCTTGCACCTTGCATTCTTGGCCCGGGTGTCGAGGGCCTCACCGCCGCTCTCTGTGGCTTCCGCGATCGTAAGCTTGCATTCAGCAATGACTGCTGCCGGCCCGGTTGCGTGTGTTGGGGAAATTTCAGTTGGACAGAGTGTTATTCTGCGTGCAGAGTCAGTCAGCAACGGCCTGATGACTGGAAGGAGTGATTTATTTGAGATCTGCTCTGATTGTTGAAGGAAGGCGATTGTACTTTGCTTTATTACAGCAAATGCAAATAACACAGGACACAGGGATAATAACAGGGTGGGTTACTGTATGGGCCCACCAGGCACAGGCACAGGGGTGCAAAGTGTCAGGGTCACCTATGAAATGTCCCTCAAATGAAAATATACTGACCACAAAGAGACACAAAAAGACACACAATGACCAGGAACAGGGGTAAAACAACCACAAAGAAACACAAATGACTTCCAAGAGGTGCAAAGCACCTACAAAGTGATGCAATGCAACTACAAAAAAAACTTCAAAACAATTAAAAACAAGCACAAGATGACTACAAAGAGATGTGAAACGACTACAAAGAGGCTTAAAATGACTACAAAGAGACACAAAACAACTACAAACAGATGTGAAACGACTACAAAGAGGCTTAAAATGACCACAAAGAAACACAAAACAACAGGTCAGAACAACTACAAAGAGACACAAAGTGACTACAGAGGGATGCAAAACAACTACAGAGGGATACAAAACAACTACAAAGAGACTTGAAATGACCACAAAGAGACACAAAGCAACTACAAAGGGACACAAAATGACTACAAAGAGACTTGAAATGACCACAAAGAGACACAAAACAACTACAAAGGGATGCAAAGCAACTACAAAGAGATTTGAAATGATTACAAAGAGACACAAAACAACTACAGAGGGATCCAAAACAACTACAGAGAGACTTGAAATGACCACAAAGAGACACAAAGCAACTACAAAGAGACACAAAATGACTACAAAGAGACACAAAACAACTACAAAGGGATGCAAAGCAACTACAAAGAGATTTGAAATGATTACAAAGAGACACAAAACAACTACAGAGGGATCCAAAACAACTACAAAGAGACTTGAAATGACCACAAAGAGACACAAAACAACTACAGAGGGATGCAAAACAACTACAGAGGGATCCAAAACAACTACAGAGGGATGCAAAACAACTACAAAGAGACTTGAAATGACCACAAAGAGACACAAAGCAACTACAAAGGGATGCAAAACAACTACAGAGGGATGCAAAGCAACTACAAAGAGACTTGAAATGACCACAAAGAGACACAAAACAACTACAAAGGGATGCAAAACAACTACAGAGGGATCCAAAACAACTACAAAGAGACTTGAAATGACCACAAAGAGACACAAAGCAACTACAAAGGGATGCAAAACAATTACAGAGGGATGCAAAGCAACTACAAAGAGACTTGAAAGTACCACAAAGAGACACAAAACAACTACAAAGGGTGCAAAACAACTACAGAGACTTGAAATGACCACAAAGAGACACAAAACAACTACAAAGGGATGCAAAACAACTACAGATGGATCCAAAACAACTACAGAGGGATGCAAAACAACTACAGAGGGATCCAAAACAACTACAGAGGGATGCAAAACAACTACAAAGAGACTTGAAATGACCACAAAGAGACACAAAACAACTACAGAGGGATGCAAAGCAACTACAAAGAGACTTGAAATGACCACAAAGAGACACAAAGCAACTACAAAGGGATGCAAAACAACTACAGAGGGATGCAAAACAACTACAAAGAGACTTGAAATGACCACAAAGAGACACAAAACAACTACAAAGGGATGCAAAACAACTACAGAGGGATGCAAAGCAACTACAAAGAGACTTGAAATGACCACAAACAGATGCAAAGCAACTACAAAGGGATGCAAAACAACTACACAGGGATGCAAAACAACTACAGAGAGACTTGAAATGACCACAAACAGATGCAAAGCAACTACAATGATGTCACTCAAAGAGACACATTACAACTTTAAAAAGGGGCAAAACAATCACAGGATGAAAACAACTACAACAGGAGTCAGAACAACTTCAAAGAGACTTGAAATGACCACAAAGAGACACAATACAACTACAAAGGGATGCAAAACAACTGCAAAAGGGGGCAAAACAGTTCCAGACACAAAAACAACTGCAGAGCAACTCAAAATGACCACAAAGAGACACAAAACACAGAGAGATGCACAAGGATTACAACGAGAAACACAAGAACAGCAACAACAAGAGCCCAACAGCTATAAGCTCTGATTGCCTTGTTCCTATGAAGGTGAGGCGGGGGAGCCTCCTGCATGTTTGTGCCCTGCATGTTTTAATTGCCATTGGAAATTTGTAGTAGAAGTAGTAATTACTGTCCTTATGATAAACCGTTTGGTCTAGAAAATGCAAGAAAATTTGAAACACTGCCCGAGGTGACTTCTTGCTTTTGTCTGTCCAACAGCCCAGACCTAAAAGACACACGTCCGTAGCATGATCCAGATCCTCACTTCTGTGTTTAAGCTCTAATTTATTGACTATTTAAAGCTGCTAATTCAAAAAGGGCGATCTTTGCATCAGGGGAGAGCCACAACTCAGGTTATCATCCTCCTTTTTGGAAAGCTTTCCCTTTGCCAAGATTAAATATGCGGCTTGGACAGCAGGGAAGAGATGTGCTGAGTGTGTGCAGCAACCTGATCGCGAGCCAACTATCTGTTAACTCCCATGAGAATCTCCGAGATTGTGCGATGCCTGCAGAATGTACAGACAAGCAAGGTACACCACAAAGAACCCTGGAGCAGAGGAGGGAAATTCATCATAGGAAAGTGAAAGGTGGAAAATCCTTCCTCGAATGCAATCGCTTCGTCACTGACGTCGATCGCATTCGTATTTGCTCGGTTGAGCAGACGTCAGTCCTTGGCCGTGCTCTGTGTGCTCATCTTCTATCTCAATCTCTGGTTTACATGCCTTGTTGTCCTCCTTGGCCCACGCAGCCGCCCATCCTTCATTCCTCTTTTCATACCTCCTCCCTCTGTCTCTGTCACACAGACACACAATATGATTTACAAAGAGAGGCCCGGCGCTGGGGTTTCTCACCCTGCGCTGACGTAGACCATCGTAAGATTCCCAACGCTACTTCTACCCATTCATCATCTGTCGCAGTACAATTACATAACTGTGTTTACACCCTGAAGAAGAGGAGTAGTCATATTTTGGCGCCCGCGTTCCAGCAGGGGACGGTAGCGGAGTGGATAAGCCTGAGGACTTCGAAACGAGCGTGCTGATGTCACATTCACGCATTTGCCGCACACCTAAAAGCGCGCACATAAACATCACACATGCTCTTGAAGACACTGACAAACACAAAATTACAGCTCACACTGTGTGTGAACCCGTCGAGTCACTTAACCTTGTGTCTCCGAGGGTCGACCTCCATTCATAACGCCATCAAAATGAGACATTTTAACAGGCCTTTTTGGCGCCCTGAGCCGAGATGAGTGATGGTGTCTCATGTCTGCACGTGGGCTCTGCCGTGAGCCACGCATGTGTCTGAATGGACCATATTTTTCAGTATTTTTTGCATGTGTGTGCCAGTGTGAAATTCATGTGTGTGTGCCATCAGACTTGTTTTCCACTGAGGGCCTCATCAGGGCTCATCAGGGCTCTCTCTGTTTTCCTTACCTCTCTCACTTGGGTAATTGATTGACGTGATTTACACAGTAATTATCTCCGGGACTCGTGTTTTGATGGCTAATGTGTGGGCCGACGACAGAGGGGAGGATCGCCGACGCCGCTCATGAGAAGACATTCATTCAGGGAGGAGAGAGGAGAGCCCAGTGAGTAATGGAGTCAGGTAATTCTCCGTCTCGGCAATAACTTGTAAGGCTGTCTCTCCCGGCTGTTGTGCTTCCTCTCCGATCTTCATGGCATATCCTCAGTGTTTTTCCTAAGCAGGAGTTTATACCCTTGCGCACTCTGGATCCACTTGGGACACATTTTGGTTCCTTTTTCCAAATACCTCACATAATTTGAAGCATGAGAAAGAATGGGGAGCTCTGCCCAGTGCTATATCTCACACTGCAAAACAAATCTATCAAAACAGGTCGGTGAATTTAGTTTTGAGTCCTTCTTTTGGAAACAACTGAAAAATACACAATTAAGCACAGTTTGTGTGCTACTAAATGAATTTTCTGCCTTTTTTTTTGTAATACTTAGTGACACTTATTGGATTATGAGTGGTTGGATACATTTTTCAAAATCATTGTGCTGGAACAAGGAGGCAGAAATTCATACAGCATTCAGAGTTATGATACGCAGCAGACTACCAGGGGTCACTTCCCCCCTCCTGGTATGTGTGAAGGTAATAAACCCAAACCGAGCGTAACTGTCAGTGGAAGCCACCGGCCCCTGATTAACTGAACCAGTGTTGCATTAAGGCCTCAACAGGCTCGAGCCTTGCCGAGTGCTGAAAAGCTGAATAAACATCCCTCTGCACAATGTGGGGATACATTCCTATTTATTTTATTAATGACATGAAATGTGTCGATTAGCAAAGCATCACGAACACCGTTTTTCAAAAACCAAGGCAGTGCATATTTGTTTGAGAGGCTCGCTGATTCATGAAATCCAGGCCTCCCTGCCGTTGCTGCCCAGGCTCAAGCAGGGGTCAAGCCGTCTCAGGTAAATATGTCGCAGAGATATACAGCTTTAGCACTGGTTATGTAACCACGGCGGAGGCCTGAGGCATCGGCCACTTTGCAGAGGGAGAGGAATGTGAAGCTCGCAGCGAGACCATCAAACACTCGGGAAAAGGACGCCGAGGCCTCACATGTCAGAAGATGAGCCAAGCATGACCATTTCAGTCTTCTTGTACTTCAAGTTCTTGCAGGGTCATTCCTGTCCTCCCAGAGTTCTATGTTCCCAGGGTCCTATGTTGCCCAGTTCTACATATCTGCTCTACCAGGGTCTGATGTTCTCAAGTTATACTTTTGAGCTCTTTGTTCCTAGGGCTTTATGTTCTATGTTCTCAGTGTCCTTTGTTCCTGCACCCTATGTTTGCCAGCTCTACATATGTGTTCTACCAGGGTTCTATGTTCCCAAGGTTCTCTGTTACCCAGATTTACACAATGGGAACATGACAAAGGTGTGCTGTGCGCTATGTTGCCCATTTCTACATATCTGTTCTACCAAGGCCCCTTTATTGCCACCTTACACATATGTGATCTATGGGGGTTCATAGGTTCTTAGGGACCTGTGTTCCTAGAATTCTATGTTCCCAAGGGTCCTATGTTGCCCAGATTTATATCACAAATAATGGGAACGTGACAAAGGGTCCGATGTTACCCAGTTCTACATATCTGCTCTTCCAGGGGCCGATATTCTCAAGTTATACATATGAACTCTTTGTTCCTAGGGCTCTATGTTCTATGTTCCCAGGGTCCTTTGTTCCTGCATCTTATGTTTGCCAGCTCTACATATGTGTTCTACCAGGGTCCTGTGTTCCCAGGGTTCTCTGTTACCCAGATTTACACAATGGGAACATGACAAAGGGTCCTATGTTGCCCATTTCTTCATATCTGCTTTACCAAAGGTTCCCAGGGTCCTAAGTTGCCTCCTTATACATCTTTGATCTATGGAGGTCCTATGTTCTCAGGGCTATATGTTCCCAGGGTTCTCTGTTACCCAGATTTACACAATGGGAACATGACAAAGCGTCCTATGTTGCCCATTTCTACATATCTGCTCTACCAAGGCCCCTTTATTGCCACCTTACACATATGTGATCTATGGGGGTTCCTAGAGTTCTATGTTCCCAAGGGTTCTATGTTATCCAGATTTATATCACAAATAATGGGAACGTGACAAAGGGTCCGATGTTGCCCAGTTCTACATATCTGCTCTACCAGGGTCCGATGTTCTCAAGTTATACATATGAGCTCCACCGGGATCCTTTGTTCCCAGGGTCCTATGTTCCTGCATCCTATGTTTGCCAGTTCTACCTATGTTCCCAGGGTTCTTTGTTACCCAGGTTTACATAATGGGAACATAACAAAGGGTCCTATGTTGCCTAGTTCGTCATATCTGCTCTACCAAGGTCCTTTGTTCCCAGGGTCCTATATTGCCACCTTATACATATGCGATCTATGGGGGTCCTATGTTCTCAGGGTTCTATGTCCCCAGATTTCTATGGCATATAATGGCAACATGACAAAAGGTCATATGTTCATAGAGTGCTATGTTCTCAGGGTTCTGTGGTACTCTGATTTTGATGGCACATAAAGGGAACACGACAAAGGGTCCATGTTTCCTGGGTTCTATGTTACCCGGTCCTACATATATGCTCTACCAAGGTCCTGTGTTTCCGAACTATGTTCCCAGCTCTATATAGCACATAATGGGAACCTGAGAAAGCTGTCCTCAGCATATGACATGGGCCAGGGTTAGAGGACTTAAAGTATGACTCTGAGAGTGATTCCATTGTACTGGCACAGGCCTGTGTCTAATATAGTTGCGCCAAAATTAAGTGCAGTCCAAGAAATAGACCGAATTAATTGATAGAAAATAACGTCTAACCAATGAAGGGATGTAAAAAGGGCTAATTAAGGGCTAAAAAAAGAGGACTAGGGCCAGGTTACGTTCCCATTTTTTAGAGTGTAAATGTAGGAAAGAGGTCAAAGGTCAGGTTAGGGTAAGATATCCAGCAACTAACTATTCCCATCTCCAAACAGATTAAGGTTTGATGAAAAGACCCGGAAAGGGGTCAGAAACATTCACATTCTTACTTGTCACTTTTAATCTTCTAATTTGTTTGAATGAATGAATGAATTAATGTGTCATAGTCTTTGCCTTTCCTCCTCATGTGTCAGCTGTTTTCCCTCTCTCCTTTGTTTCTTGTGGTGCTTCCTTGTTTGTCTCTGTTTCTGGGTGTGGCTCATCAGTCCTGCTGCCAATCTGCCTGCACACCTGAAAGCCTTCCACCAATCAACTCCAGCAGTACAAATACCCCGGCTCTGCAGTCCGGTTTCTACCAGATCGTTCAGTCATCTTTGCGGTACTAACCACGGCCTACTTGTTGCTGATTGCTTTTTTCCCTCATGAATTTTTTCTTAAAACTCTATTTACCATCCAATTAAATTTTCATGCTCTTCGTCTTATATGTCTTATGCATTGACTTGGAGAGTAAAACAGAGACAAGAAAGTGGCATGGACACAACATGAGGTTTGATGTGTGTTGAGAGATATTGACCTGAGGATTCTAGGACCCTGGGAACATGGAGACGCCCCCGTTCTTACCACCTGTTGCTGACTACATTTGCTGCCTTTACATGCCCTGTTCTTTATCAGCTGGAGGATCTGCTGTCCACAAGCAGCGACACGGCCAAACGGGAGCAACTTCCACGAACAGCAGCCCGTTACATAAGAGGCAACCGTGTCTCAAATGTTGACCCTGGCAAAAATGTCCGTCACCAGGGATGCCAAGTCAAAGGCCGAGCTGTCACCACACCCGCCCACTTAGACTCATGGCTCCGTGAACCTTTAGCATTGAATGGGGTTTAGAAATGTTTGCTAAAATGCAAAATATTCAGCAGAAGAGTGAGTCCAGGTCAGTCAAAGCTTTTATTGCTCAATGATGAAGAACCCCCCCATCAGTTGAAATCAGAAACACACTGCTGAGACATGAGACTGACGTTACCACTGACAAATATTTCCACTAATTCTCTCCCAAATGGAACAATGTCAGTAGTAAACCCGGCACCCAACAGTTTTTCAAGTAGATGATTACTTTAATGACGTAAATACTTGGCGAGGGAAATGTCACATAGTTTTTAAGACGTTCTCTTTTTTTTGTGACTCAAGCCCATAGAGCCCAAACTACGTCATACATTGCGCTTAGTGATGCCCCGCTGTGCACCCTTGTGTGTCTCACAGTGAAAACACTAACAACGTTAGCATTCACGCGCGACCAGTTCCTGCATTAATAAAGGTGACTTAGTATCTGCCTATTTAGTGCGCACGTACACGAGTTGGTGTGTAACAGAAAAGTAAGCCTTTAGTTTGTCATGGCATATGAAGTCACACACACACACACATTGTGCATTGTGCGCCTGGCCCCTGCTGTGGCTCCCAGCTGTTTATGAGACCATTTCCCAGGGAAAGTCAGAATACTAATGGAGTCACCTAACCACTCTACCCTTTAGACAACTGGAGCAAGAGACCCGGAGATAAAGAGGAAGGAGAGAGTTTTATAGAGGATACTCCAACATCTCTTGAAGTAATTAAGAGCTGCAGCTACAGCAAAGCCATATTTTACAGTGCCCAAAAAGAATTTATAGGCAAAAAACTCGAACATACAACAACTGACTATATGAACTACTTTTCATAGCTCAAACTGCTGGTTTAGAGATTGACTTAAAACATAGTAATTAACAATAAACAACCCAATCAATTTCTTAAAACCACAGAAACGTTACATTCGCACATTATTATGTAACAGATATGGCGAAACACTGTATTTGAACAATGCTGTGGTTAACATGTGGTTAGGTTTAGGTACAAAAACCACTTGGTTATAGTTTGGAAAAGATCATGTTTTAGCTTTCCGGGCAGGAAAAGCAGCAATGTCTCAGTCTCCGCTGGAGGAGCAGCAATTTTCTGGTAAAAAACAAACTCTTATTCGCCACTGTGACGGCAAGAGATGCAGTGTTGTCTCCGTAAAAAAACAATTGCATTTCATGGCACTATCGCCACTGGGAAAACAGCAACTGGCTGCTAAAAAACACCCACATTTGGTGCCTAAAAAGCTGCTGGAAACACAGCAATGACTGGCTAAATCACAACCAGCTTTTTGTCTCAAACAGTGGTCTGCAGCTGTGGCCTTACTCACTTGGTTAGGGTTCTGAAAAGATCATATTTTGGTTTAAAATACCCAGTTTTGGGGGCATAATCCCCGCTGGAGAGCCAGCAACGTCTCGATAAAAAACATTCACTTTTTGTGGCACTATCCTGGCTGGAAAAAAGCGATTAGTCACTAAATAACACCCATGTTTGGTGCTGAAAAAGCATCTGGCAAGCTTGGTAAATTACAGCTGGTTTTGATGTTTGCTGATCTCGAACCTTCCACTTCTTGATGACAAAGTCAGCTCATATATTCACTTTAGAAATGCTGATATGATGCGTATGAAACTTGCAAATGTAACATATTCATGGTTTGCAGTAACATGCAATGCCAACATCATCTTTTGGTGCCTGACTTGTAGTGAAACATTATAATCTCATTCTTCTTTCCCATATTTAGCTCCCAGGTTCACATCATTTTTTTAATTCACAAGAAAAAAGATCAATGCCAAACAAACATAGAAAAACAGAGAGAGGAAAATCCTTCTTAGGATGACCAGTCTGCCAACTTCCCCAATAACTTTCTTGTTTTTAATGATGTAAGAGTCATCTCTGAACTTGGCATAAACCAGAACTAGCAAGAAGGGAATACCCCTTCTCCCCGAGGTGCCTGTCCAACCACAACTTCCCCTCTGATGTCACCAGTGACGCCAATCTGGAGCTCATCACACCTGCACACCTCCCTCCATTTCCACGGGGAGGAGCTGGGCAGAGGACCGGGACTGCAGGAACAGGAAAGGGGGGCTTTTTTTGATGAAGCTTGTTAATGACGCCGCAGCTTATCCGGAAACAAAAGGGGAAGCAATGAGGGCTGACTAATGTCAAGCCACGCGGTGTGATTCAACTCCCTGGTCAATAACAGTGGGCAGTGCCACTCTTCCAGTCATTGTTTCACACTTTCCGGAGGTGGATGTGCTGAGAAACGCCCACACTCTCCTAATGACCACAAATTATGTCCAGTTGAGCAACTGGGACTGCCGGGACTGCACATTTTGAATTGTGAAACAGCAAATACAAGATGCAGTTAGTTAGGTTGCACAAAGCAACTTAATGTCATTGTCAGATATTTTTACAGTTTGATGCATTATTGATGATTTTCCTGTTATTCATCGACTTTGGTGATGTTAATGATTAATGTTGTGGTCAATGCGTCAAAGCGCTCATTAGTCAAACATTATGCATCATGTCTTCCAGTCAACCGATTTCCATCTTTGAGCAATTTTATTGAAATATGGAGGTCCTTGTTACTGATCACCTTCACCTAGTTATTATATGGATACTTTATCACTTTATAAACCTGCCGCTATCTCCAGCTTCACTCCTGAGTCTATAGGCAATCTGCTTTTGTGCTATTTCAACATTCAGTCTGCACAAATGACAACGCAGTCACGTGCAGACCCACACACACATGTCCACACGCATGTATACACACATGCCCACAACCCAAGAATCTTTTCTTTGAGAGAGAGTGGAGGGCATTAAGTCCGAAACACACTTCCTCCTGTGTATTTTTCTTTGAGTGCCGGTTGAAATAAACCCATCATGTTCAAGAATGTGAAACAAAAGTTCTCCTTTCATGAACCAAGAGTCTGAGATAACTGGAGTCATATGGGCCGGCCTGTTTCTTTCCAGCAGAGGCGGGAGGGGGAACCAGGGCCAGCGTCGGCCACAGATATCTATTAGATATCATTCTATGCAACATAAAATGATTAGTTTTCAAAGTGTAGATCAGAAATTAAGATCAGTAGGCCCAGTATTTATACATTTATATTTTTCATCTATTAATGGCATTGTAATGGTTTACACTCTTTCCACAGGCACATACTTTTGATCCCATCACCTGATCAATATTCAACACAGGGTCATGTGTTTTTTTTTCAAGACATCTTATGTAACCTTAATCCGTAGTTGTGCTCAACTGTACCACATTTTTAAACCTTAAAACCAATCCTGGGATTAACCCTGACACAGAGATTAAAGGTGCTGTACGCAACTCCGGAGAAAGATGGTTGAATGTTGATTTGACGCTTTGAGTTGGTGGCTTGGTCCAACTACCAACCCTGAGAATGAGACTAAACTAAAGACCAAAGTATCGTTGCTACATTTTAGTTTAAATGGACAGTTCACCCTAAAATCAAAAACACATATTTTCACTCTTACCTGTTGTGCCATTTTGTGAGTTGTGTGAGTTGGCGAGCATTGGAGATATCGGCCGTAGAGATGTCTGCCTTCTTCTTGTGGATCTCAAAGCACCAAAAAAAAAAAAAAGTTTCGTTCCAGAAATCATCACCCATGCTGTGTTCGAAACCGCATACTACATACTACATACTGCCATACTACATACTCAATCAACCGACAGTATGCAGACCGTTTACACTGTAGCATACTACATGATAACCCACAATACATTTCGCTCCTGCCCGAGCCGAAATCAGCCGGCCTTAAGCTGATTTCACTTAAGCTCTAAACTCTGTAAATATATAACTTTAACAACATTTGAAACATTTTTAGAAAGTAGCTGTTTAGATCCACAACGTGTTGAAAATCTGACCAAATACCAGCTGTTTACAATTTTGTTCAGACGATTTCGGAGATTTCGGCGCTACTCAAGCTAGCCGTAGTGAGCAACGTACTTCCGGTTATTTTCACAAAATAAAACACCCATTGCCCTTTCTTATACAGAAAACCATAACGATAAAATTTGTGCTTTTACTTTGAAAACGGGAGGCGAACCTACCCTTGATGTAGCTAGCTTGAAACCGTCGTTTTGACCGATCTCGTCCCGTTAACGGAATTTGACCGTTCAAAATGCCTCACCGGAGAGTCTTGTCAGCTCTGAGATGAAGCTCGCTCGCAATCGACTTGGGATTGTTCTCAGATGTAAGTTTCCTATTACTATAAATCTAATCATAATATACAACGCAATATAACATACCTCACAGCCTGAAAATTGGAGGGAAAAATGTACATCATTGAACAACAAAGTCGTTGTGAATTGAATGATTTCATAAAGTTTCATAAGTTATAATATACAGTAGTAATAAATATAAATAAATAAATAACTTCTTCTTTTTTCTTTTGTCCTGTTCGCGGCAAGGAAGTGACGATCGATTACGTCACATTACATTGCATCTTGGGTAATTTGAGTGTGAGTAGTAAACTCATGATGTATACTCAACATTTCTGGCGAATCTAGTATGCATCCGGGAACTTCTCGCATACTCAAAATCGCATACTGCGCAGTGTAAACACACTACATACTCAAAGAGCTAGTATGAGTAGTAGGTAAGTATGCGGTTTCGAACAGACCCCCAGTTTCTCAAGATAATCCACAGACAGTTGTGAGCAGCTCCTGCTAGCTCACCTAGCATCACTGAGTTAGCTGATGTTATAGCTCAGCCAAGGTGGACGCCATTAATGTTTTAATCTCGTGCCGTCACAAGCACCAGCCTCTCGTGCATGAGTAGATGCACACTTCCTTCTGCGCAGTGATACAGTTGGCAGGTGTAGTTCAGTAGAAAGAAAGTAGTTCTGACATGAAACTATTTTTAGTTCTGGGGTGAACTGTCCCTTTAATATACAGTAGCTGTTGACTCTGTATGAGTGGTCCTGACATGTGATATTAAGGGAAACGTGCCAGGAAATCAGACAGAAGTATTTTCCGTGGCCATGGAATAATTCTCTTTTTCATATCGGCCCGCCCAAATAAAGTGTGATTGTTCCGTTTGACTGGAGTCTGCTCGTATTATATCTAATCCTTTGGAGGCTTTACCACTTGTGCTGAGTGGTGATTGGAGCCTTTAATTTTCTCCAAAGCTGAGGTCAAAGGATAGACAAAGATCAATAATCAGGGGTGTTGTTGGAACTGGAAACCTTCCAGTTCTTTGACTGCTCTATCATGATTGTGAGATATTTTATACCACCCGCTGGCAGTATGACTATAAACCATGTGAAACCTTCGAAGAATCGCCCCTTGAGCAGTAATTTTCAATCCAAAATGAGGCCTCATTTGAAACCTCAACAAGTAAGTGTCACATAGTTTGTAAGTTGAGAGCTTCCTGAAATCATCTGTGTCGACGTTTCCAGAAAACTTTGCGGATGTACAGCACAGCCTTGAATCGCCCCATATATGGAGCTCTGCAGTCATTACCATCCTGACTGACAGAAAAATTGACCCGTACCTTTGGCTGGGCACCCCAGCGTAAACCTGAGAGCCAGAATCTTGACACGAGAAGGATGCCGGGAAAGGGGAGAAAAATCAATAGAAAGAGCTTCATTTTGCTCACGTTTTTCTGAGTGCTGGAAGCTGGACGATGTGCAGGGTTGCAGAGACACTGGAATGCAGAGTTTTCTGGACTGAAAGTGGAGGTTGGCAGAGAAACCCCTGCACCGCTCCAACAGACAATCCTCTCAAGTCACGATTTAAACACAAAGGCAGCAGGTATAATACACATTGGAAGACACACATGAAAGTGATACACTGTGAGGACTTTAAACGTTAGAGTAACATTATCTAGTAGTTTGGATTAATCACACTACCAGCTCTTTTGTTGCCAGCTTTTCTGTTATCTTAATTGCTAAAGTAACAGTAGCCACTCTTAGCTTAAAATCAGTGTCAGAAACAATGCAGCCACTTTGCCTTGACTGCATTCCTTCAATTAGCGCCTGGACTTATGTGTCAAATTTGTTGAGCTTATTCTTCCATTACAGCCTCTCCAGAACTTTCCATTACAATCCGGAGGAGGGGGAAATGTGCAGACTCAGCATTGAGGGAGGCAGGACAGTGAAAAGAGAGAGCTTGCACCTTCCCTGAAGATCTATCTCTTTTTCTTTCAGTCCGTCTTGACAAAGCACACATTGCACAGCACATATGGGAGGCCCCCTGACAGGAATATGAGTTTAAAGGAGGGAAAAAATAGCTGATGCACAGACTTACAGGAACAAGGACTGCTCTGTGTAGCCCATTCATTCATGGCAGGTACCTCTGTCTCCAGCCAAACATCAAATGAGAAGGAGGCACCCAGGGCAGTAATTATAATACATATATATATCCCCCTGATATGTTGATAAAAATAGTAATAAAAATGACAATCAATATCAAACACTGATAATTCGGAAGTTGGGGTTCCCTCGTCGAAAAGCCTTTGGGATTTTACCATTATATTTTGGATTATTGCAGAAAATAAGCTCTGTAGCAAACAAATGTTACTCAAGAGACTTACAAATTTTGTTCAGCAGGATGCTCTTCACAAATGAACACCACTTTTATCAGCGTGATGACGTTCTGTAGTCTCATTTCAACACATTCTCAATCCGACCTGGTCACGTATCGGCGTTTTGTCATGGACTTTCTACAGCCCTTTTTAAATAGGAATTGTGCAAATTTACAGGAAAGCCCAATCAGTCTTTTTTCAGCATTGGCAGTATAAAAACAAAATCGGGGAGTGCAGCAAAATGCCGCCTACCTACTTTTGTTTATACAGAATGTGCCTTTTTTGGGCAATGGGGGGCGTGAGCAAGTAACAAAACATGTTGCTCAGCGTGTGACGTAAACAGTGACGTGGGAGGGAAGCCGCAGCTGGTCAGGCGGCGATTCTCTCGTAAGTCGGCCCGTTCTTCACCATTCCTGTCATCTGACGGTTAATGGCCTCTTCGTTTGCGAGGGCAAAGAGGGCGCGCAATTCCTTGTCTCCCCAGTTGCTCATCTTTACAGTGTCTGTCAGGTTTGTGTTTCCCTCTCGCTACTAGCTGCTCGCTAATTCCTGCTATCAGCTGTTTCCTGTTTATCCACCACCAGTGGGTCGCACATGCGGCGTCATCAACAGCTCCTCCCACAAGTCATCAACAGCCCCTCCTGTTGTGGAAGGCCGCCTCGGTCTGTTTAAACTAAAAGGGTTCCGCCAATATGTCTACCCTACGAGGCGGAAAATTGGGCACCTCCCATCAACTCGCCAATCCGGCTCTGTGCGTCTAAATGCTCGCAACTGTCTGGCAAAACGGCCCAACATTCGCGGAAAATCTGGCAGTGTAAAAGGGACTTACGTTTTCACTTTCCACATGCAATGTACCCTGGGTGCATTGGTTGTGGACGTTCTAGGACGCGGTGTCAACTTCAGCCTGTTACATGCATTGTCTGTTTTCAAATAGCACTTCCATTTTCACAGGAAATGTACAGTTTGCGTAAAGTCTCTTTCATTAAAATATTGTTTCCTTCTACAACAAACGCACGTGGTTATGCTTAGCCAATACGGGAAAAAAAGAACAGGGTTTGGCTTTACAGTCTTACAGGAAGCGCACACTCTGACCTCCCAGGAGAAGATTGGTGGTTGTTTGACCCATCCATCACCCCTACCGCTTCCCTGCCCTAATCGGACTTATGCTGCCTTTACTTTCATTGTTGTCTCACTGCCTTTTCCCCGGGCACCGATATACAATACCAGCAACCGGCTGCGAATCATGCCAGTGTGAAAGGACAGCTGTTTTTTGGTCATTATCTGATGCCGGAAGTCACTGGCCAAGCAATGGTTTTCCATGACTGCCACTTGATAGCAACCACCTTTTCTAAGACACATAAAAGCTTAAAAATTCACTGGTTGAGTATTTACTGACATTTTTTATGTCGTAGAACAAAGCGTAAATGTCTCGTAAGCTTGTGTTAACCACAGACCTGATTTAACACATCAAACCAAAAACCGACTTACTTCAAGACGAGGGAAGCAAGAGTGCTAAAATGCTAACTCATGTCCGGATTTTAGGACTTATTCCTGTGCCACTCTATTGCAAAACTTTTAAATGTTTTAAAGAGTGGACCCTCAAGAGGATAAGCGGTTAGAAAACGTTAGGCTACATTCCTGTCCGAACGCCATCTTGCGAGCATACATTGGCATTAGCTAACAAACAGCCCATTCATTCTTAGTGTATTTCACTCTCTAGCTTTGCATAAAGTTATAATCTGTTCATGTTGTTATTGTAACATCATACCGAAAGACTTCATTTCAGTCAGGACATGCATTAAAAGGTTTCGTCAATACCTCATCTCCCACCCTGTAGTAAAGCATCATCTTGGAAAAACATCCCTCCATATGTCTCAATATTTGTCCCAGTTGACTGTATTCTTTCCTTGTCTCAACATCTTCACAGATCCATACTTGATTTCTTTTCATAGAGCGGAAAATATTTACTAAGGTTTCAAAGACTCGCCCGGAATATGTTTGTGAGGAAAATAACACACAGTGGACTCCCTCTGAATGGATGGGTGGAAAAAAAATGGGAGATGAGAGGAGAAAGAAAGGAGGCGAGCTGCTCCACCCGGAGACCCACATTTGGGCCTGAATGACAAAGCTTCTGTGGGCACCAGAGGGACGGAGAGGAGGAACTGGACAGATGAGATGAAAGAGGAAAGACAGGCATGAACTGACAGGACACAAACAGAGTTGAGGACAAAGTGGAAGCACGGGGGGGTGGGAGTGAGCGAGACGCCCTGACTAAGTGTTGAGTTATGTGGCCGATGGCAGGGCCGATGGATGGATGTCTTTCTCGGCTTCTTGTAAATAGGACAAAGCAGGAAAACACACTGAAGCTGCCCCGTGTTTTCCCAGACTACCCTATATACTTCAGGATCAAGGGTGAGGCCTGGTAAAGATTAAGTGAATTGGCAGAAAGTGACTGGGCTTTGACAACTAAACAGCTGTTTGTGAGAAAAGGTCAAAAGGTCACAGACAGGTTGACTGCTTGCACAACACGCGATCAAAGCGAGGTCCTCTAGAGTTCAGGGTCATGTGAGTGCAACTCATCAGCAAAGCAGTTGTCCCAGACACAACAACATGCCATGACCTTTTCTTTTCTCCCTTTGTCCCTTTGGTTTGATCCTCTGAATATAACCTCGTTTACGGTTCTCTGCACTCTGCCAGTGAGAGATTGGATGAATGGAACCTACTTTGAAGCTCCAAAAGAGGACAAATTTGTATCCCTGCATGTCCGCGGACATCCCACATCCCAGCTGACAGACAATCTGGGCACGCAACAAAGAGCGTCTCTGTTTACTATCCTCTGTCAAACAGTAGACACGAGGGACTTCTAACTGCTAATTAGCACGGGAGATGTGCCGCGCCGTGTTTTAATTTTCGACTTCTACTCCAGTAGCCCTGTGGAGACTTTCCGCTCTAAATACCCAAGAATTGCATCCACATGGACTGTGGAGGAGCAGTCGGTTTTGCGAGGTATTTGCTCAAGGACCTCTGAGCCTCTGTGTGTGATGACTGAAACCACGGCCGACACTGAAACCTGACAACGGCTTCGAGAGCACCTGGATTCTGTTTGTGTGCTCACGTGTCTGTTTGTAGTTGACGTCTTTTTGGATATTCACACACGTGCACATACATCATCTCTACATATTCTCACTGTATATGTTTGCATGCATGCAGACTATCTCCAATTTGTCTGTCTGTCTTTGTAAACTGGTTTAAAGTCTCATTTTAAAATAAGCACACATTTCCGCCAAAGGAGCACCCCAGGGCTTTATTCTGGCATTTCTAAAATTCCTCTGCTTTATTTCTGAATTTGCAGAAATGGCAGGAAGGTCAACACCTCAGAACTAATACAAATTTGATCAAACTTGCAGAAATCACTGCTGCGTATATTTGTTGGCAGCGTGTCAGTGTTTACTGCTGCTGACTTGTGACGATCTCCCTGGGAATTCAGTGTAAAATGAGACGTGACAATAATGTGAATCAAGAACCAGACTCTTTTTTTGCTGACTAGCCTTTTCGGTAGTCAGTAAACAAGTTTTAAACCCATTCGACTCTTGACATGTCGGACCCTTTCATTGAAGCCAGATGGCTAGTCGATTAAGCTTGCTTCTAGGAACTGTAATGGTACATCCCATCATCCACCTACCATGTGACAGAGAGATAAGAGTGGAAGACAGAGAGACTGGAGGATGAGAGGGAGCCATTGTTCCACAGCGAGCTATAAAATAAAACTCACAAAGATGAAAGCATCTTAAAATTATCAGTAGAATGGAGTTGCTTTACCTTTGTTTCACCCGTCACTCTGTCTTCGTCTGATCAGACATCAGTCGGTCATCCAAGAACTGGAGTGCTTCTTGAAAATGTGGTTGCAATTATCTACAAATGATCTTTTTTCTTTTCTTTTTCTTTCTTTTTTTTTGAACCAAGCAGGAATCTGTGGAACGTGTTGGCTTTCCGCAGCAGCTCAGGTGGACATATTCTGTTCGCCATGTCTGTTTAATGACACCCAGTTGTATTCAGGGTCACTCGCAAAAAAGCAGCTTCGTTTGGATATTCTCGGCACTGGAAAAATTCTGATCTTGAATTCGGGTTAACAGGGTTGTTTGAAGGTCATGTTTATTATATTTAGTGCATTTTACATGCCATGAAAATTGTTTTGTTTTCCCGAATGTGTAAGGCAGTGGGAGTAAAGAAGGAGGTGGTATAAAGAGTGAAAGTCTGTGTAAGGAGAGTGGTTACGGTCAAACAAACACAGGACTTTTCCCAGGGGACCAGTGTCAGGGACCACGTGACTCCAAGTTAACTTGGAGTTATTTTAAGGTACGCCCTCACCTACTCAACCACAGGCAGATGATGACACGATGGGCCCCAGGCAGATATGCAAAAGGCCCCACCACCTCTCCTGCACAGAAGCAAGACACACAGATTTTGTGGTGGTTTTGCTTCCTTTTGTTGTTTTTTGCATCCTCTCATTGCTTTGTGTCAATTTTACTCTCTTTGTAGCCATTTGATATCTCTTTGCAATTGTTGTGTTTGTCTTTGAGATAATTTTGTCTCTTTTTTGATAATTTGTGTCTCTTTGAGTGTCTTCGTAGCCATTTTGTTTTGTGTTGAGGCAACTTTGCGTCTTTTCTGGTCTTTTTGTGTCTTTGAGGTCATTTTGTTTGTCTTTGAGATCAAGTTATTTATCGCTGAGGCAATTTGACTTTTTTTTTTTTTTACATTTTGTGACTCTTTAAGGTCATTTTGTGCTGAGGCAATTTTGTGTCTTTTTTGGTGGCTTTGTTTATTGTTCATTTTGTGTATTTTTTGGTAATTTTTGGTCTCTTTGTTGTCATTTTGTTTATTGTTGATGCAATTTTGTGTCCTTTCTGGTCATTTTGTGTCTTTGAGGTCATTTTGTTTCTCTTTGAGATCGAGTTATTTATTGCTGAGGCAATTTTGTGTCTTTTTTGGTGGCTTTGTTTATTGTTCATTTTGTGTATTTTTTGGTATTTTTTGGTCTCTTTGTTGTCATTTTGTTTATTGTTGATGCAATTTTGTGTCCTTTTTGGTCATTTTGTGTCTCTGTAGTCATTTTGTTTTGTGTTGAGGCAATTTGGTGTCATTTTTGGTCATTTTGTGTGTCTTTGAGAGCATTTTGTTTATCATTGAGGCAATTTGGTGTCATTTTGTGGTCGTTTTGTTTATTGTTGAGGTAATTTTGTGTCTCTTTAAGGTCATTTTGTGGGATTTTTGGTAATTTTTTCTCTCTTTGTAGTCATTTTGTGTGCCTTTGAGGCAATTTAGTTTATCGTTGAGGCAATTTTGTGTCTTTTTTGTTCATTTTTGGTCCTTTTGTTTCCCTTTAAGGCGGTTTTGTGTCTCTTTTAGGTCATTGGTGTCTTTTTTGTTGTTTTGTCTCTGTTTGTGGTTGTTATACCCCTTTTTGTAGTTCATTTGTGTCTCTCTGTGGTCCTTTTTAGTCTCTTCCTGGTCAAAACTTGTTAATTTGAGTGGCATTTTGCAAGTGAAGGTCAGAGGACCCCATTCAGTAATCCATCCATGCCATGAACTGTGTTTCTTTTCCTAAACCTTACCTGCAAAAATTTACTTCCCTTAACCTAACCCTACGTAACTTCATGTGAAGTAAGTAAGGTAATGATGCCATTCATGGGGTGCTAATTCGTCAGTTATACGAACCGTTCTTTGTGCCTTTTCGTAGGATATGATACAAATCTTTGAGAGAGGATATGCTTGTGTTTTTTGACCCTGGTTTTTGACCTCTCTGTTAGAGGAATGAGGACAGTCTTAAAGATCAGTCAGTAGAGTATCACAAAAACATTTTTAAAATGAGTTCTGACAGTGTGTTAGATAAATTATGGAGGTGCCTGAAGGTCAGGCAGCAAAAAACATAGGACAAACACAGTGAGTCACGGTTATAGAAACCATTCCTCATTACACTACGGTTTTCATCAAAGTGAGTATCAGGCTTCCCGGAGTGAAAGAACTGCACGTTCGGGATATGTGAGACTGCTGTGAGAGGGCTTTCTCAACAACTGTTTACTATTTGTGGTGTGGGACTGGATCCTCGATTTCCCCACAACAAATATTCAGTTTAATGGGAATGTGCCTGCATGCATAAATCTCAGAATTTGACCCCATTGTTGTATATGTATTTCATTTACTTTATGTAAATGCTATTTCACTAAACAGGAACAGAGGAAGTACTGCAGAAACACCATTGACAGGGGAAAAACATTGAACACTCCAGCAACAACTTAAACTGTTGTGCTCTTAAAACTCAGTTGAAAAAGGAACCTAAAGGTAACCAGGCACAAGTTCAGCTTGATTTTCATGTCGTTTGAACTCGGCTTCACCCAAAATGCCAACTTTTCCTTTCAGGTTTGAGTTTTAGACTTTCAGAGTTCATTACTGTAGTGCACTCAATGCATTAACAAGGATGGGTAATTAGACACACTCATGCATCTTAGGATTCTGTCACCACTTCTCAGTTATTGAGTAAGTCTCGATCCTGGTGGTTTTTCAAAGTTAAGTTTGGGATCAGATGAGCTTTACGTTCCCACAGAAGCTCCAGACAGGTTTAAGACAGGAACGCAACAGTCTTGGTGATAGGAGCACGCTGTTAATATCACTGAAGACACTAGATTTACTCTTGATCTCCAAAATTTGTCTGAATCTCTGATGTCCAAGTTAAAATCCTGGGATATAGGCCTATGCTTCCCCGGGTATTTCAAATTGATCTCGTGAGCTTATAAGAGCTTCTGTATGCAGTACACCACATAATATGATGGCCTACTTGATAACACTCAGACTCTAGTGGGCATTTAATACTTGTTTTTCTATATTTCTATAAATGGCCTTAGTCTTTGTGTCAACATTGGTGGGGACACCTGAAATTAACCGCTTGAGGATGGAGAGCTTGGCGGTCCTCTGCCTGTGTTCTAGGGAATTTTAATGCCCCAGTTTGTGCCTTTTCTGCATCAGTTTGTGGTGTGAACGTCTTTAATCTTGTCAAAATAAAAGTCCTCTGTTACTTTCACATTGCACCAGGTGTCCTCCTGCATCTGTTGTTGACGGTACAGGACCGGTGGGTCAGTTACTGTCTATTACATGCATTGTTTCTTTTCAAAATAAGCTTTCGTTTTCACAGTAAGTGTACAGTTTCTTCTCATTAGATGCATACAGCAGACTCCTACATGGGTCCATTTTCGAAAACTCGCACCCGCTTCTACCCGTAAAGCTCTGAGACTTCTCGGAGACGTCTCTTTCACTGAATGAGTTCGATGCCGGGATGGCGCAAACATTCTGTACAATCACTGTCTGGTTAGGAAACTTTTTACGTGCTCCTTCCACCATGCACCACCAAACCTCAAAAGGATCCTCCTTGGGTCTTTTGAGGTCGATGTAGGCTGACACCTCATCCTCAGTCTGCAAAGTTTCATGGCTGGAGTCCTCCACATCGGTGACAAATGTGACGACAGGACCAAAAGTTTGACTTGTGTTATTGACTTTCAAAATAAATACATTGCGGCTGATAATAGTGATGGAGATGTCAAAATATTAGACATATACTGCACATCATTTTTTGTTTTAGTTTGAAAATAAAACAATATGCTTTTTTTTTATTTGTGCCCATACCCATGAATTTATATACATACATATTTTTACCCGTTACACAGCTTTTCGCTGGTACCCGACCCAGTGCAGGACTCTGGCATACAGTCTTTTTCAAAATAAACCTACAACTTTGGTGAAACACAAAGTTATTACGTTTATTTCCTTGTGCAACAAAAGCATCTGGTTAGGTTTAGAAAAAAACCCATAATGGTTTAGCTTAAAACTCACACAGGAAGCAAAAAGCAGGCTCCCAGGTGAAAGTCCGGGGTTTGTTTGACCACTCTACCTCCCCACTTTCCCATTTTCCAACTCTTTATATCAAGAAGTTGCAAGCTGAAAGGTGCCATGTGCGCCAGTATATGACGCTGAAATCACTGACAAAGCAGCAGTATTTGACAAGTTGGGATAAGAATTTCCCTGGGAATTTCCGCCCATGCGAGGCTCTACATGTATACACGCACACATCTTTGTGTGTATGTATTCTTGACCCCAAGCTGTAGCCATGTTCAGCTCTTTGATGAGAAGCAGAAGCTATAAAAGCTTTGAATCAGTCCAAATATGCTGCAATTACATGTTTATGCGTTCAACATGCAGATTGTTTTTAACCAAATGTTCTTTTTCTTTTCCTAATGTAGTGTGAAAAGTTCTCCCCCAAACAGTCTGTCGTGTTGTCTTGAAATAAAACTGCTTTTATTTGTCCCGGTTACTGAGAGCCAAATGTTAAACGGAGACTTTTTCACCCAAGTGATTTAAGTCCTATAAATAACATGAAAAGGGTGAGAATTAAGCACCTCGTAGAGTCGCGGGGGCTTTCAACCCACCAGGGTCATTTTCCTCACATTTATAGCTACCTCGCTCAGGTAATCCCACCAGACTTCAGCAAGTTGACAAACAGCTTCATTAATGCTTTATGCTGCAATAAAGTCCGCAGTAAATAAACAATAACTTGTTTGTTGCATCTAAACAGCAAGAAAAAGGCCCCCGAGGTTGCAATGGGAGGACTGGGGATTCACAGTGCTGAGCTGGTGAGTTTGCAAGCATAAAAGTTGGGGGGAGGGCTGCGCACGTGCACGTCTCCCCCGTCCAAATAATCACTCCCGCCTGCATCTCAGCTGTAAGTGCTCGGGGGCCCCTGAAAAGGAGAGCAGGAGGCCCCTTATCTAAACAGCGAGCTGAGGGAAACAGGGGGCCCTACGGAGTGTCAAGGACCACGGGAAGTATTCAATCCTGTTGTGACATGCTCACCTCGATGCACAAACAAAGCCTACCCAGACTCCCCATGACCTGCTTTTAGCTTCACATATGGAGGCCGACAGATGATGCGCTGCGAGGAGGAGGAGGAGGAGGAGGAGGAGGAGGAGTGCAGGAGGTGAGGGTGGAGGGAAAAAAGGTGATAGAGTTGAGAGAGGAATAATAGATATGGAGGGAAAGAAGAAAGGCTGAGGTGGTTGGGATGATGCAGCAGCACTGGTATTCTCTGACACCATACCCTCCTCCGCACGTGTTGCACCAGATACATGGTTTTCATCATAAGGTGGAAAACTGGCCCTCTGCCATCACCTAGCTAGCTACTCGCCATGTGACTTCATACCCAAAAGTCTGATTTTCCCTGCATCCCACACATGTGTTCCAAACGTGTACATGCAGGCGCTCAGACAAAAACAAAGTATGCATTCACTCATTTATTTATAAGGGCCGCTGGGACGATTGATATGAAGCGTTGAGAAGACTGCGTGGATTGAAGCTTTGCATCGCCCCAAATTTCAATAAAACATCTGCTGCTAAATAAACATCACTGCAAGGATGCAAATTATAGCCTTGGCTAGGATCCGCAGACTGAAACGCAACGAAGCGAGGCATCCATCACTTTTTCCGTCCTCATGAAGTTAATTAATTTTTATGAGCGTTTTGCTGTTTGCTCTCATTTGTTATTCGAGGGTGGCAGATCCGAGTACGCTCATTTTTCACCTTTGTTTACACTCAAGGCAGATTGGCTTTGTCCAAATGACCTACATTATAAAGTGTAAAACTGCTCTCACAGCTGGCAGAATTACACGTGCCGGCACAATAATAATATAAAGGGTTATCCGCCATGCAGGGGCTCTACAGGTGTCCTCAGGGAAGACCCAGATCCTAACAGAAACAGGGCTGCTGGCGCAACACCATCAGGCCTTGACGTCTCAACCTGCACGTTTTAAGGCGAGAAACGTCACTACCTGTCAGCGGTGAATGAAAAATGCCCCCTCTCCAAATTTCATCCAACAGTTATTCAATCATTTGCCATTTTCCACTTTCAGGGGTAATGAGGACCAGGTTCACGAAACAAAGTGAGACTGAGGGAGAGAGGAGGGAAAATGAGGCCAGAAGATAAGTGATGTGCGGTAGTAGCAGCAGCTCCTACGTCTGCGACGGCGTTTCGGCATCACGGCCTAGGTGAAGCTGAAGCAAAGCCTCAGTCTGCTGTAGGCCTGGAAGCAACTTCAAAGCAGAGCAAAGTCTTAAAACCTTGAACGGGGAAGAGGAGAGTTAATTGAGAGCATATCATTTCCAGATGGCCCACAAAAATCGGCGAGAGATGATTAAACTGCGAAGAAGCAATGGAAATCCCTGGCAATTAAGCCCGATAGCTGCCATATGCACCAGACTGGGTTAAACTGCTTCAGACTCCGTTCTTTTTTCTGCTCGTAGATCCAACATTCATCCTGTTTCGTCACCACAAACAGACTCGGAAAAGATTGCGCTTCCATCTGATGGATACCATTTACGGATGTGCACACGCTCACCTTATTCATGACTTGACATGTACGGCCACGGATCGGGAGCTGATGACGGAGGGGAAATTAGTCAGAAATTGACAGAAATTGGAGATAATCAGTGAAAGGTGCAGACCTTTGCAGATAATCCGCAATGCTGCTGCCCGTCTGCTGTTCAACCTCAAGTTTTCTCACCACACTCTACTTGTCACTGCACTGGCTCCCTGTTGCAGCTCACAGTCAGTTTCCAGTCAATGAATGGAACCGTTCTTCAGAGTGTTTACTGGATTGTCTTTCTATAGTTTAAACTTGGGGGCTGCATCAGACATTTTTGTAATGTTTCAAACCAACATTCATTGGTCAGGTGTGCAGGTGAGATAGTGGGCAGGGTTTGGGTTTCATTTGTACAATTTATTGCATTCTGACACTTAGGATGTGGTTGAACAACTCTTCATACACACAAGTTTATTTGAAGCATACTCTGACCTTTACTGCCTGTCTCATATTTGCCAACCCTCCCAGTTTTCCCAGATGACTAATTTTTCATCGCCCTCTCCCAGTTTCCTCCCAGATTTATCTATGACATATTTCCACCTATTTTTCCTTTTAGATATCAACCAGTTTCTGGCACTGTACAGCCAACACCTTCTCACTCCCAGCTTTTTAAATATGGCAGCCTGATGAGTGGCCCTATGCTTCAAACTTTGACGCTCTCGGTACCACTCTAGCATCGGTTTTGGTGTATCAGTTTCTGCTCGTTACATGCGCTACAGTGTCTTTCAAATAAGCTTCCATCTTCAGAGGAAACAATTGAAATGATTGCAGTTTGGGTCACAGTAACTTAATGAGCATGTCCCTTGATGTCAATATCATGTGTCACTGCAACTACATTACATGGCTGTCGACTTATGGATTCACACGGGACACAAACACTGGTCTCCTGGTTGAAAGTCCTGTATGTGCTTGACCACTCAACCACACCTGCCTTTTACCCTACTCAGACTTTCTCTCTCTCTTTCTACTACATTATTGCTGCAGACAAGATTACATTTGAGTTCATTGGAAGACTAGTGCGTCACCATAAGGTGCCTTCTGTGTCGGTAAAAGTTATGTTTTAGCAGTGACAAAGTAATATAACAAGTTACCAACAGAATTTCTGATAATATTATTGCCTTCACAATGTCACGTAACGTGGTACCACCTGAAATAAATTGTTTATTGTTTTCATTTTTCATTCATCCACACTGATCCGCTAGTGCGCCAACAGAAAAAATATCATCCGAAGGTTGTTGTGTGTTGTCACATCATTATATGCTACATTATAGTCCGAGAAGTGTGCCAATGATTGGCACATCTGTGACTGTGTGTTATCTAGGGCTGCAACTAACAATTATTTCATTGTCGACTAATCTGTCATTTATTTCTTCAATTAGTCGACTAATCATTTTATCGAAACATGTGTTAAAATGTTGAAAACTGTCGGTCTGTCTCCCAAACCCCAAAATTTTGTCATCTAATGTCTTTTTCGTTCTCACACCAAAGGGTTTTAGTTCACCGTCATGGGAGAGTGTGTAAAGCTGCCAATATTTGAACATAAGAAGCTGCAATAAGAGTATTTTGGGTACTTTTATTGTACTTTTCTATGAAAAATGACTCAAACCAATTAGTCGACTACTAAAATGGTCATCGATTACTTTAATAGTCAATTAGTCATCGATTAGTCCACTATCGTTGTTATCACGTTCAGTGTGCTTCCATTAATACATCTGCAACGTCCATCTGCTTTTGCGTCCTAATGTTGCTTGAAAGCAGTGAGGATAAGGAGCTCGTTTTTTCCTTGTCCTGAGGATCGGCAGATGATGTTAGTAAGTCTATATGTTAGATGTGCTTTCATTCACATCCCCTACAACTGCAAAGCAACACTTTCACACTGTCCTGTTCTTATGCATAACTGTCTCTCTGGTGCTGCTGTAGCTGATGGCACACCGGGAACCGGCAGGTGGGCACGGCGTGTATAGGCCCCACAACTCTAAAAGTCTACTCTTTACAACCAGACAACGATACAGGTACACATGATGTCTCCAGGCATGCATGTGACATGACATGGAAGAGAGCCTCATCCCCCTCAGTGAGTGGGAGAAAGACAGAAATGTAGTAAGAGACAGAAATAATCAAGCATGTTTTAGACATCCTGGAAAGAAGAATTCTTCTGTTTTTATTCTTTAAAAGTCACCAGAATGTGGAAACAAAGTCATTGAAACTCAGATTTTTCTAGGGGAAGGCCTCCAGATCTTTTGTCCTGCTTTCAAAATCCTACAACTTGTGACGTCTCAAGGTTGGCAAGTCCTGTCTTCCGCAGTAGGCCGAAAAGCTACCTTTACAGGCAACACCTCAATGCCGCGTACTAGTACTTAGTAAACTTCTACTGCAGAAAATTAACAGTCAAGTTGTGCTCATTTAACAATTTATGTTTTCAGTTCAAAGACTGACCACCTAACTGTATGTGAATCACCCGAATACAGCAAATTCCATCATTCCTGAGCTCCGTCCAGGTTCAAACATATGCCCGCACTAAAATTATCTGACCCAGGCCTCTTCCAAGGACACATTCTGACAGGCAGCCACGCTCCGCTCCTTTCACGGTCGCAGAGCGCACAAGTATCAGATATAATTTACATGGATATTTCTGCTCTTGGAACTGTTCTGAGCGCAGGTCTCAATGCAATCCACCTTTTGGAGAGAAGACGCTCAGCAGTCATGGAAAAATATGCCTCCCTTCAAAAAAAAAGCAATTTCCTGCAATCACGGTGGCTTTACTGTACTTAGTTAATCTAAATAAAAAGGGAGGTTATTTGTATTTGTCTAATTTGATTAACTGGAAGAACTTTGAGGATTTTTCCATCCGAACTGTTCCATTCCTGGTACACAGAGAAACTGTGTTATGAACTTCTGAATGGTGTCAAAGAACATGTTGTTTTATGGGGTATTGATTGATTTAAGTTCGCCAGTGTCTCCATCAGCTGTCGGCCTTCAGTGTCAGTCTCAAGACAGAAAGCATAGTAGGCGCTCAGGCTCGTATAGTCTCGGACATCTCTGGGCTTTGTGGTTGCCAGGAAGAGCTCAAACAAGAAACAAATAGAATTGAGTGCAGCACACCACAAAAATGACAAACCACTTTTTGAAGAGTGAATTCTCCCACTCTTCCTCTCAACCGACACGACTTTAACGAGGAAAAAAACACCCGCAGAGACTCTTAACATCATCAGTCCATTACTCTCGACACATTCCAGGAGGTACTTTGTGCTGAAGTGGTGGAACTGTTGTGGTGTGGCCACTATTCCCTGAACGTGTCACGTCTCCTTTGACACTGAGTTCGTAAAGAATTCCCAGAACGAATGACCATCCGTGGGAAATCAGAGAGGCACTGGAGCTTCCTTGAACGTTAAGCTTATGTGACTCTATCTTGCACTAAATAACATTTGTGATGTTGCAGTTGGTGTATCTCATCACTGAGGCTGGGGTATTTTGTTGCATTCAGTTGTATAACACACAGGACTTGCGTTGGAGTCGTCCTTTTCAGCAGCCGCCTCCTCTGATGTCCTTTTCCACAACTTTTCCTTCCTCCTTCTTTCTTCCCTCTTTCATGAAGTATCACTTCTTGTTTTTCTACCAGTAGATTTGCGCCTTGACATCCTCCCACTCTGAAACACAATATAGGTGTGTAAGCCCCTGCTGACCATGGGTGGATGATGAGACAATGGGCCCTTGGGCTGTATACACCAAGGGCCCCACCACCTCTCCTACATATGAGCAAATACACAGACTGTGGTGGTTTTGCATCCCCTTAAGATTATTTTGTACCTCTTTTGTGGTTGTTTCATGTCTTTTTGTAATCGTTTGGGTCTCTTTCAGGTAATGTGTCTTACTGAGGTAATTTTATGTCTCTACAAAGGAATGTTGTGACTTTTTTGGTTGTTTTGTATCTCTTTGTCATCTCTTTTTGTCTCCTTGCAATTGCTTTGTGTCTTTTTGAAGTCATTTGTGTCTCTGTGAGTTAATTTTGTGTCTCTCTGAGGTCATGTTGTGACTTTTTTGGTCGTTTTGTGTCTCTTTGTCGTCTCTTTTTGTCTCCTTGCGATTGCTTTGTGTCTTTTTTAGGTAATGTTGTGACTTTTTTGGTCATTTTGTGTCTCTTTGTCATCTCTTTTTGTCTCCTTGCAATTGCTTTGTGTCTTTTTTAAGCCATTTGTGTCTCTGTGAGTTAATTTTGTGTTTCTTTGAGGTAATGTTGTGACTTTTTTGGTCGTTTTGTGTCTCTTTGTCATCTCTTTTTGTCTCCTTGCGATTGCCTTGTGTCTTTTTGAAGTCATTTGTGTATCTGTGAGGTCATTTTGTGTCTCTTTGAGGTAATGTTGTGACTTTTTTGGTCGTTTTGTGTCTCTTTGTCGTCTCTTTTTGTCTCCTTGCGATTGCTTTGTGTCTATTTGAAGTCATTTGTGTATCTGTGAGGTCATTTTGTGTCTCTTTGAGGTAATGTTGTGACTTTTTTGGTTGTTTTGTGTCTCTTTGTCGTCTCTTTTTGTCTCCTTGCGATTGCTTTGTGTCTTTTTTAGGTAATGTTGTGACTTTTTTGGTCATTTTGTGTCTCTTTGTCGTCTCTTTTTGTCTCCTTACGATTGCTTTGTGTCTTTCTTTAAGCCATTTGTGTCTCTGTGAGTTAATTTTGTGTCTCTTTGAGGTAATGTTGTGACTTTTTTGGTCGTTTTGTGTCTCTTTGTCGTCTCTTTTTGTCTCCTTGCGATTGCTTTGTGTCTTTTTTAGGTAATGTTGTGACTTTTTTGGTCATTTTGTGTCTCTTTGTCATCTCTTTTTGTCTCCGTGCGATTGCTTTGTGTCTTTTTTAGGTAATGTTGTGACTTTTTTGGTCATTTTGTGTCTCTTTGTCGTCTCTTTTTGTCTCCTTGCGATTGCTTTGTGTCTTTTTGAAGTCATTTGTGTTTCTGTGAGGTCATTTTGTGTCTCTTCCAAGTAATGTTGTGACTTTTTTTAGTTGTTTTGTGTCTCTTTGTAGTCTCTTTTTGTCTCCTTGCAATTGCCTTGTGTCTTTTTGAAGTCATTTGTGTCTCTTTGAGGTAATTTTGCATCTTTTTGGGTCATCTTGTATTGATTTGTTGGCATTTTATGTCTCTTTGTCATTGTTTTGTGTCTCTTCGCAGTTCATTTGCATCTTTTTGGTTGGTTTGTGTTAATTTGGGTTACATTTTGCAAGTCCTTACACTTTGGGCCCCTGGTAGGCTCATTCAATAATCCATCCATGCTGCTGACAATGACCCTGATGAAGACCTGTGCATTAAATACATACTGCCATGTAAAGAAGGGCTTTTAAATGTTGCACAAATCCATTCCAAATACAGTGTGTCTTGGACTATTTTTGAAGGAAACTTGCACTTTATATTTTTGTTGAGACCATATTCCACCCACGCAAAAAGCCCTTCACAAGATGGAATAATCTGTGGTATGGTTTCGGTTAGGGAAAGAGTGGTGGTGGCAAGTAAAGTATGGTCAATGTAAGGTTAGGGAAAGGAAACTAAAACACTTAGTTAGGATTAAGACAAGATCATGATGAAAGTGCACATTTTAATTGCAGGTTTGGGAAGAGAGGCAAGAGTTGTATACGCTACACAGCCCTCACCATCCTGCCTCCATACACTTGGCACTACTCTTGATTTCTTGCACACTGGGCTGCCTCTTTCATTTGTTCTCCTACGATATTTGGAGAAAGGTCATGTCTTACACTTCTGCTATCAAAGTCCTTTTATGTTCCCCACCCACCTCGACCTCCTTCCCATGTCTTCTGCTTCACAGTAAGAATCAAGTCCCACAATCCACCTACTGGATCTTTGAGCTGCAGCTGTGGAAAAACCCAACCAGGGCACCATCACAGCTGGAGGGGAAACTTTGTTGACAAACACACAGCGTGGTGATCCTCATTTCTTCCACCAGCCCCCCTTTCATGAATCTTCCCTCTGTCTGCTCCTGTCTCCGTTGGTCCGGGGGATGCCACACAAATAAAACCAGAGCAAACCATAACCTCTCTGCGCTGGCAGAGCTCTAACTGGGTCATAACTCGTCCTCATCTTTCTTATTTTCCTCCTGCGTCTGATGTCACCCAGGAAGAACATGTGCTTGTGCACGTGTGACCTGTGCATCCAAGAAAGCCCCCCCCCCCCCCCCCCCCCCCCCCCGAATGCTCTTTACCCTCAATCCCAAGGTGTGGATGATAACAAAAATTTCACAATGCTGTAAAGGTCTTAAGATAGCCAAAACTTTCTGTGCTGGTCCCTGCCAGCAGTAATTCTGTATATAAAAAGGGATCAGAGGGGGTTGGAATGAAACTCCTCGTCTACTTAGACGAGAAAAAGCTTTTGTGTTTGTATCCCGACAACTCTTCTGCTTGTTTTCACAATTCTAAGTAACCATGAAAGTACAGTAAAATGCTCTGCCTGCAGACATACTGTGCTGTAATGCATATGTTTCGGGCTTTACTGTAATCATGAGACATATTAAAATCAAATCCTTTCTGGAGGCATAGCTGTTAATCAGGCATAAATACGTTGCTGTAGCAGAAAATAGTTATCATGAGACACAGGGGGGTTCAGTGCCCTGGTGTGGCTGAAGAAACAAACAAGAAATCAACTTAAGTGAACAAAAAATTAAGCACAACATGTTTGTTTTTGCTCCCGTTTTTCACAGGTTTAAGTTAAAGATCTTGGACTTTTTTATGCACTCTCAAATTGTGGGTGCAAATTTGTTAAAGTCCGTGTTAGTGAGCACTTCTTTGCCAAAGTAATCCATCCACCTGACAGGTGTGGCATATCAAGACGCTGATTAAACAGCTTCATTACTACACAGGTGTGCCTGGGGATGGTCACAATAAAAGGACACTCTTAAATGTGCGGTTTGATCTTGAAAAAAGACATTATTGGCAGGAAGTGGAACACGCTGTCGTACACACTGATCCAGAGCTTCCCAAACATGCTCAGTGGGTGACGTGTCTGATGAGTCTGCACGTTGGGCAAGACCTGGGTTGTTTTCAGCTCTCAAGAGTTGTGTACAGATCCTTGCAACATGGAGCAACATCATGCTGCAACATGAGGTCATGGATAAATGGTATAAAGATGGGTCTAAGGATCTCATCACAGTATCTCTGTGCATTCAAACTGCCATCAACCACCACCATGGAGCAGTCTATTCACAGTGTCAGCATGAGCAAACCATACAAGCTGTCTGCCATCTGCGCAGTACAGGGTGCCGACTGTTGCATCAGCTGTTGGGGTGGCTGGTCCCTGATGATCTTACAGGTGAAGAAGCTGGATGTGAAGGTTCTGAGTTGGTTTGGTTACAGGTGATCTGTAGTTGTGAGGCCGGTTGGATGTACTGCCAAATTGACAGAAATGACATTGGAGATGGCTTATAGCTGTCAAATCGACATCTAGTTCATGGGCAAGAACTCTGGTGGATATTCCTGTAGTCATCATGCCAATGGCACGCTCCCTCAAAACTTGTGGCGTTGTCTGGTGTGATAAAACTGCACATTTTAGGGTGTCCTTTTATTGAGACCATCTTGGTATGCAACACCTGTCAGGCTGGATTATCTTGGAAAAGGAGAAGTGCTCACTAACACTGATTTATATGAATTTGTTACCAAAATTTGAGAGAAATCTTTCTTTTGTCTGCATAAAAAAGTTTTAATCTCTAACTTAAACCTGTAAAAATGGATGTTAGTTATGTTAAGACAGGTGGATAAACACCATGACTTCTCTTTGCCTCGGTGTAGACGCTGACCTCAGAGCATTTCTGGAAAGTGTTTGTATGTGTGTGGGTTTTGAAGAGGCCCCCAGGAATTGGCTTTGAAGCCAACTTTTGTAGTGGCCAAACAGTGAAATTGTGTCCGTCATGTTATGCTTTTATCTTTTGGTGAAAGAGACATCTGTGAAACAGTGGATACATTTTCGTGAGGATCACAACCCCACATGAATTGATTTGTTTCACAATCAGAATTTGATCCATTTGGTTTGATAACATTTAGAAAGTCTAGAAGAGCCAAACGATTGAATCCTTTTATCCCCATGCAAAATGGAAGTAGCTGCCTCAGCTAGTGGAAGTCTCTAGTCCGTCTGCTCTATGGGCCACACAGAGCAAAGACAGTGCCGAATCATCTGGGTAATTTTACATACAGAAGTTGAACTTTTTGGCTTCATGCATTACAGAACAACTGTCATCTGAATGAACAGGGCCCTGCCCCCAATGCTGTATCCAGTTCTCTTTATACATCCATGGTTCAGACTCAACTGACAACATGGTCTCTTTGATTTTCAGTGCATGTATTTTCCATGTTTTTAGGAAGAACACAGTAGAGACACACATTGTTGTCTTTTTCCTGGTCCAAATGATGAGATGAATGCATCACTTCCTGTGCAGCAGAGCCCTGCTCCAGGTAAGAAGGACCACCCTCATGCAGCGGTTCACAGGAGGTAAAAGCTTTAAAAAAAAAAAAAAGTCTGGATCGTATTGTGTGCTATCAGTCACAGAGAGTAGAGAAATATCAGGTTCTCCTGCTGTGTATGTGACATTCAGGCCAGTTTTTTATGCCTCCTTAAGTGCTTTAATAAGGCTTATTGTTGGCAGGCCTGGTTAATGACACCAGAGGGCATGCTGGGTATTGAGGGTCCTTTGAGGAAACAGGCACGAAGGAGGACCAGCCTGGCACGCCAGCTTCCCTGCTGCGCCCTCAAAGTGGGGATCCAACCCACCTGGCAAGACTTCAAAGCACCTCATCTCTCTCACACACACATCTGACTCAGATACAGTCAAAGAGTGTGTGTTGGGGGGGTTAATGTTCATTGCTTGAGTGAATCCATTTATCACCATGTGTTCATGTGTATGAGCATGGGTGAGTGAGACAGCAAAACTGGTGATGTGTAAAGTGTTTGTGAGGGTTTACCCATGCGTGGTCACCTCAGAACTTGTCTGTGGAAAGTGAGTCGCCAACACAGTGCTAATTGGTACTCTGACAAGGATGTAACAATAACTTCAACTCACAAGTATTAACGTATCTGCAAACTATAAGAGCAGGACATTATTTCTGTATCTTGTCTCTGAGCTAGGAACTTTTTCAGCTTCAAGGACAGAGCCTGGCATGAACAGAAGAAAGGAAAACAGATGAGAAGTGAGGACACAAGAAAAGTAGACTGGAGGGATGGGGAGGGTTTTTGGAGGGGATGTTGATGGGAGCCTGGCACTGGTCAGGGTGGCGGGGGTCTGCAGGAGCGGCATGTTCACAGAAAGTTTCTCTGTGGCTCTTTATCTGTGGCTCTGGCAGGACTTCAATGGAGGCCTTATCACCATAATGGACACGGGGGAGAGGACACGACGAGAGAACACACTCAGCACATAGCCAAGTGCACAATGAGCAGCAAAACGCACACACAGATGTGCACGCTCTTTTTCACTTTCTTGTTCTTTTTCGTCTTTATGTTTCACTTCCTTTGCACCTATACAGTTTCACCTACAGCTGTACAGAACTTGAGAGGGGAATTTTATCTAGCAGCAACTTCCAGGGCTGAAAAATGAAGACGACGCAGAAGTGTCAAAAACTGCAGTTCCTCGAGTGGCCACTTGAGGCTGGCTCCAAGAGTGAGTCAGTCTCCATAGACCCTCATGTTAAAATGACTAACTTTATAGCAGAAATTGACGTGTTTATAACCTGGTGCAAAAAATGATTTAGGTTTCTATAGCTGATTTCAACATTCAGGACGACTGAACAGGGAATGAATTTTAATATAACTCACCCATTTAAATGGTTTTAAGGTTTAAAGTTACTCTAATAATAAAGGGCGTAGCTGTCTTGAGTGACAGGTGAGTGTCGTCCATTAACAAACTGATACATTAGGTTATGTCAACGTGGTGCAACCCCAGGTTCACAGAGTGTAGGCGTAGTGTTAGCGGATGCTATTTCAGTGTGTTTTCAGTTAATGAAAGTTAGTTATAATGTTTTGGTTGCCTAAAAAACTTGTTCAGCATTTAGTTGAACTAAATGACCCTTTAAGGAGTTGTATATTCAGTTTTTCCAGTATGTACGTCTTGTTTTAACGGTTTTAAGACTAGCTAGAAAAATTCGCATTAGCACGATCACAACCATAGCTGTAAATACACCATGCTAACCAAGCTAGCACCTAGCATTAGGGCTATTGACCAAATATGGTCACTTCTGGCTCCAAAAATCCAAGATGGTGGCGGACAAAATAACTTGAGGTTTCAAAACAAGAGCCCACAAACCAGTGAGTGACATCACAGTGGCTACGTCCATTATTTTAAACAATCTACGGTTTTTACTGTATGTTTTCAGCCCACTGGACCTAATTGCATAACGTCCTTCACATTACAGGCTTTCTGGCTCTATAACCAACTTCCTTAAAGGCTTTTTAAAGTGTGAGCATTAACCTCAAGAGACAATGTTAACAGTCAAGACAAGAGTCACTTCAGATGGGACTTCCTCCCAGCTGGTTTTGTTGACGGGACAATGACCTGCCATGGGGCATAATGGACTTGGGTGGTCGAACAGAGTTGAGCGAAGGTGAAAAACATTCCAGCCACAACAGGAATGGGTTAAGATGAAGAAATCAAGAAAGGATCAAGTAAATGAGGATTGGATGGTTAAGAAAGAGCAGAAAAAAAGACAACTTCAAAGTTGAGATGGGGACAAAACGTGAGGGCAAAGAAGTGGGAGGAGGCCAAGGGAGATGGACGAGTAAGAGCTGACAGAAACAAAAATAATGCGACACGAGGAGGAAGTGAGTAGATGAAGAAGAGTCGAGCCAACATAAACTGTTATGCTCCGGTCCCATTAAGACACCCTCATAAGTCCATGTGATGGTCTCGTAGTGTACAAGAGGAGTGTACAACAAGTGCAAGCCTTTGTAAACAACTGAAAAAGAGAAGACGAATAAATGGAATTGTGTGCTGCCTTATGTTATAGACTTAATCACACAAAGAGAAATGGCTCCCTTGAGGAAAAGAGCCAGGCATCTGACGTGGGAGGTTTTTGATTTCTCACACCAGCTGGGAACATCTGAGTGTGAATCCTTCCTTTCCTTTTAAATTACTCCAGGCTGTTGTTTACAAATAACAATGTGTCTTGGTCAGTTCTGCCTTTGTGGTGAAATAAGTTAAGTGTTAAGAAGCAGGCCACTTCGCAAAGTTGCCCTCAAAGGACATGGAGGGAAGGGGAAACGAAGTCCAGGAGCCACCCAGGCATTGGTTGTTTACCCCCGTGGCAAACAAACCCTCCCATCTGGAGGCTGGTGATCAGTGAGGATGGAGCAGGAGAGGAAGACAAAACACAAGACTGAACATTTTGTGGTAAAAGTAAAAAGAAACGTTGATCCTCAGGAGAAAATGAATACAAATAATGGATTCTGTTTCTGTTGGTAACCAAACCATACGCCATGGCCTCCTCAGCAACATAAGGAATCCTGTGATTATATTCAGTGACTTTTATAGCAACTAGTATCACACAGCCAGACCTGGACCAAGAGGTGGCAGCCACGCCCTTGCAAAATAGTGTCAGGGGTAACTTGTTTTGGTGGAACATTCCCACATGGGGAGGCAAGCCCTGTCATTAAAATGTTTAATTCTTCACAAAAGAAAACACTAGTTCTAGTTATAGTTTACATCCATGTCTGTTCAGACTCATATGTAGCCTTGAAAGTGGAAAATGCTTCAATAATGGATGTTGCTGCAAAAAGGACTTGTTCTAAATGCTTCACACACATCTTCAACCCATCACCACGAAGATCTATACGGTCAGCACAGTTTCAAAGTGGGCACCCAAGATTAGAATCACCAGATCAGTACCTCACCAAATGTCTCCCATTCTGTTCCCGGGTTATAACGTTGAATAACTGCCAGAGAAATGTTTTTGCAGAACGCTTTGATGTCACAATGAAGTTGACCTTTTGGATATGAAGCGTATAATTCTTGAGTTATGGCTAAAAACATTGTTGCGAGGGCACCGTGACCTTTGAACGCCAAATTCTATTCTATTCCAAATTCTATTCATTGTTGAGTCCAAGTGGACGTTTGTGCCAAATTTGAGGAAATTCCTGCAAGTCATTCTTGAGATGTCATGTTCACGAAAAATGGGATGGACATACGGACAGACGGATAGACAAATGGATGGACGGACAACCCAACAACGTAAAGCCTCTGGCTTTCACTAGCATAAAGGCATAAAAGGAGAAATATATTTGATAATCGATGCCCTAGAGGTGAAGCCTGACTATACTTCAGCTCTGGAGGAGCTCACTGGACCCATATAACTACAGACAGTTTGCAAGGGGGGTCTGCCCATTGGTCCGACAGCCCATTGGTCTGACATCCCATTGTCCCGACCATATTAAACCCATTGTTCCGAAGTCCCGTTGTTCCGAAATCATCATGATGCCCTGTGGTTAAGGTCTGGTTAGGTTTAGGCACAAAAACCACTTGGTTAGGGTCAGGAAAAGATCATGGTGTGGGTTAAAATGAAAAAGAAAGTGACAAACACATAAGCTGTGAGCCTGCTTCACCTCAAGCCTTTCCCAGCTGACCCAGAGCCGGTTGCGGCGCACCATCAAGGTAGAAATATGCCCGCTGGGAGCCGTTCAGCACCGCGGAAAGCTCCCCACACAACCCCAACCCCAGAGTTAATAACAGGAGGTTATGGTGTTTCATTCTCTTCTCTCTGTGACACTTGTATCTCGACCAGTAGCCTACTTTTGTTGCGTTTGTTGATCCTCTATAGTACACAAATACAGTGTTGCCTAGTATAATCACATATCGGAACAACGGGACGTCGGAAGAATGAGAGGTCGGAACAATGAGAGGTCGGAACAATGCTACGGCACCTTGCAAGGTATATGTAGCTCATGCAGAATATTATCACAGTGATATCACAGAAGATGTGGCAAATTAACCCCGACCGGTTGTGTCAGAAAACAAATCGACATTGAGCATGAGAGTCCTGTCACAGGGAGTCTTGGCTTGACAGAGCAGTGTTCACAAGTTGTTTTATTCGTTGTGGATCTTTACAACAATTCACCAAAAGAACAAAGCAGACATGCCTTATTAATCTTCATCAAAACTTGTCTTTTTCAGCATGCAGGTCGTTAGCTTTGAGGTTGCTGTTTCCCAAAGCAAAGGGGATTTCGAAAACAGCAACACGCAGATCAGGCTGTTCTCATGCACTTTTTGTACGGACCAAAATTGGTACAAATACCACACAATCATGAGCCAGTAATTCATGCATAACCCTTGCATTTTGGAAGGCTGTGATAATGTGACCAATGTGCTGATGGGACTTGGCAAAGCCCTTAAGAAGGCAGGTTTGGGGTGGTGGATGGGTACAAAAACACAGGACTTTTCCCAGGAGACCGGTGTTAGGAACTGTGTGATCTTTCAGTCATTTTGCGGTACGGCCTCACCATATGTCTCTCTCTTAATCGAACCACAGTAACTTCACTTGCCTAAACCTAACCTAACTTTATGTCAAGTAGCCAACGTCATTCGTGGGGTGCTATTTTGTGGGATATCATACGAACCATTTTATGAGGATAGGTTGCAGAAGTGGGGGATAAGGTTGTCTTTAACAGTCAGCAAATGGCTTATAGCCACAGTCTACATCCAGTAAGTCTGACTATAGCGGCCAACATTATAATACTTTCTTTCTCCAACACCTGTACACACCTGTGCAACAACAGTTATGGTTAAGGTTAGGCAACTAAACCAAAGTCAACATTAAGTTCACACTACTTTCTTCATTGGCAGTGGTCGTACTGTGTGTTTACATGCAGAGAATTTTTAGGGATCCAGGCCTGAAACACCAGTGCTGTCCTTTTTGTATTGGATAGTCTCAACAAGAGCAAGACAGACTTTTATTTTGTGGTCGAACGCTTTGCCACAAATAATTATTGCATGATTATTAGATGAAAACTGACATGGAGATTGCGTCAAATGCTTGTCATGCAGCTGTGAAGACATTGAGAGAGCATGAAAAATTAAAGTTACTGTAAAATGTTCACTCTTGGTTTGACTCACTATCATCTCCCAAGGGCCACTTTGACATATAATAATAGTCACCAAACTGCTGGGCTCCAAAGTCTGGCCGATATCCAAACCCAAACAGCAACAAAAACGAGGTCAGGATCTTCTAGTTCTGATCTATTCCTTTTCTCGAAACATGGCCGTTCTCATCCTTGTTTATCTTAGCTTTAACTTGGCCGCAGCTCCAGCCCTCCAGTCCAAAAGACACTCTACAGCTCAAATTTGTTGTGACGTTAGCAAGATACTGACGTTGGTTGATGGCAGAAAAAAAAATCTCCCATGCTCTGTCCAGAAGCTGTGTGATTGGTGAATCACTTGAGTTTTCCGATAAAAGCGAAGGGACATTCTTATTTGTAGAGGAGTGACGTTGCAGTGAGGTGAAACCCTGTCATACAGCTGCTGAATATGACTCAGCTGTTCTCTCTGAGCGATAACATTTTAAAATAATGGGAACAAAATCTCCCCAACATCAGCTTTACGTCTAATTCAGCCTGCTTGTTCTTTTAATCTTGATGTGACTCGTGTATCTGAGATAGAAAACACAATGAGATCCCCAACCCTTTCCCACTCAGTCCCTGCAATCACAATTTCAGTGCAATCAGTTTTTGTTGCTGAAGTTTTTGCCTGAGATTTTAAATCTTGGCACCGACTTGGTGTTTCCACTCCTGCAATCTGTTTTCATTAAGCCCACGTCTCCCTGAAGGAAAAAGACAGCGTCTTCCATTGCCAGAGTACACTAATCTGTGTCAAATATGAAAGAGGGACAAAAGCAATGCAGCGCTGCTGGCATAGACGAGAGGAGTCACTGAATTAAGTTGTTTTGGTTTGATCCCACTTAAACCAAAGAAAAGAGAGACAAAAGACAACAATCCCCCGCCATGCAATTATCCATCAACAGCATATAAAGACAGGGAAATATGCAGTGAAGACACGTAGCCTCACACACACACATACACACATGGTGGTATATTACTTGTGGGGACCCTCCCTGACTACAAAAACTGCCCTAAATTTTGACATAACTTAAAGGGACAGTTCACTCTAAAATAATAATAGTGCTATATATCAATCTTGATAGTTTTGGTGTGAGTTGCAAGTGTTGGAAATATTGGCTGTAGATTGTCTCACTTTGTTCCAATATAACTGAACTTGAAGGCACTCAGCTTGTGGTGCTCAAAACGCCAAAAAATACACTTGGAAAACTCAACAGCAATGTGTCTTTGCAGAAATCATGACCTGGTTACTCAAGATAATCCACAGAGCTTGTTGTGAGCAGTTTCATGTAGGGACTGTTTTCTTTCGAACCAACTATATCAAAGGATTGTGTCAATGGCTAGATACATGTATGGGTGGATTATGAGACAATGGGCCCCTGGGCACGGATATGCAAAGGGCCCCATTTCTTCTCTCACACAGGAGCGTAACACGCAGACTTTTGCGGTAGTTTTGGTCATTTTGTATCTTTTCTTAATCTTTTTGTCTCTCCTTATAGTTGTTTTATGTCTTTTTGTAGTCTTTTTAGACATTTTGTGTGTCTTTGTAGTCATGTTTGTGACTTCTTGTAGTTGCTTCATATCTTTTTGTTGTTGTTAGGCTCTCTTTTGTGTAATTGTGTGTCTTATTGCAGTCATTTTTTTTGTCTTTTTTTGGTCTCTTTGTGTTTTTTTTGCATTTCTTTGTAGCCATTTTGTGTCCTTGTTGTTTTTTTATGTCTTTTGTTAGTCTTTGGGTCTCTTTTAGGTATTTTTTTGTCTTATTGTGGTAATTTTGTGTCTTGTTGGATGTTTTGTGACTCTTTGTGGTCACTTAGTGTCTCCATGTAGTTTTTTTTGTGTCTTTTTGTAGTCGACTGGGTCTTTTTTAGGTAAGTTTTTGTCTAATTGTGGTGATTGTGTGTCTTATTGCAGTCATTTTTTTGTCTTTTTTGGTCATTATGTGTCTCTTTGTAGGCGTTTCGTGTCTCTTTTGTGTCTCTTTGTGGTTGTTTTGCATTTCTTTGTAGTCATTTGTGTGTCCTTGTAGATGTTGTATGCCTTTTTGTAGTCTTTGTGTCTCTTTAAGGTTTTTTTGTCTTATTGCACTAATTTGGTGTCTTTTCTAGGTGTTTTGTGTCTCTTTGTAGTCATTTTTTGTCTTTTTTGGTCTCTTTGTAGCCATTTTGTGTCTCTTTGTCATTGTTTTGCATTTCTTTGTCGTCAGTTAGTGTCTCCTTGTAGTTGCTTTGTGTCTTTTGTAGTCGTCTGGGTCTTTTTTAGGTAACTTTTTGTCAAATTGTGTTAAATATGTCTCTTTTGTAGTAGTTGTGTGCTGTTTTGTTGTCAAGTTTTGTCTTTTGGTGGTTGTAACTTATCTCTTTGTGGTCATTTAGTGTCTTCTTTTAGTTGTTTTGTGTCTTTTTGTAGTCATTTGGGTCTCTTTTCGGTAGTTTTCTGTCTAATTTTTTGGGCGTTGAGTCGTTTTGTAGGAATGTTTTATTTTCTTGTGGTTGTATTGTATCTCTTTGTTGTCATTCTGTGCCTCTTTGTAGTTGTCTTGCCTATTTTGTAGTTCCCTTACAATTCTTTGTGTCTTTTTGTGGTCATTACATGTCAATTTTGCAGGTGCAAGCAAGGGGGGCCCCTTGACACTTTGGGCCCTCAGGTCTGTGTCCTGTAGACCTGCTCAGAAATCCATCATGACGGCAGGTGAAATTTGGTAGAAAGAAAATAGTTCCTACGTGAAACTGCTCACAACAAGGTCTGTGTATTGTCTTAAATAACCAGGTCATGATTTCTGGACAGAGACATTGCTGTTGAGTTTTTCAAATGTAGTTTTTGGCACTTTGAGCACCACACACTGAGTGCCATCTGGTTCCAGAACAATCCAGACTGCTGAGTAGCACCACAGGTAAGAGGAAACATACGTATTTTTGCTTTTTGAGTGAACTGTCCCTTTAAGCCTCATTCTAACCATGTAACAGTTTGGTTCATTGCTCAAAACAAAGTCCAACATGACAAGAAACAGATATTCGAAACAAAAATGCCTAATATAAATCTTTGGCGTGTGCGCAGTGTGTGTGTTCCAGTGCCTTAACATTGGATTATCTGTGTGTGTGAGCCTCAACCCCCCCTGCGGGACCTCTCTCTTGTCGTAGCGGCGGTCCTGCTGGTCCCGTTATCTCACCTCTCTCTCATCTGGCTATTGTGTCTCTAATCGTTTCCACTCTATCTAATCTGCTCTCTCTCTTTACCTCCCTCTTTACCCCTCTTATTAGTTTGATGTGCTTTATCTCGAAAGTCTTTCATCCCTATAGAATCACGAAGAGGCATTACGGCTTATTGAAGGCTGAAAAAACAAGCTGGGAGCATGCTTGGTGTGTATTCTTAGATTGCTGCAAGGTAAACATGTATTTTCTGTTTTAGTCATGTCATGCTGTCAGCTTTGCCATATATGGCTGTCTCTGCAGCAACAGGCTCATGAGTAAGGACAGCGTTGGAGAACTCTTCCTCTTTCTAGGTTCTTTCTATTGCCGTGTTTCCCGTCCTCCATCCTCTTCATTCTTTTGTCCCACTTCGTCTCTTTTATAGGCATTGATTTTGGGGGGCAATATGTAGAACATTTGTCCTCCTCAGTAAAAACATGAAAGTAGCAGTGAATTCAATGAAACTAAAGACGTTTCCACCATAGTTCCGTTTGAGTCCTGATCTTGACCTTTCCCTGCCCAAACACTCACAGCATATCACCCTATTGACCAATCACTACGCATCTCCAGTCATCATGTGGGGGTGAATGGGTGACTCTGGGGTTGTGCTGTTTGCTGATTCACACACTTTCAGCTTTACTTTGGCCGACGGACGATATCTCCAACAGCACCCATCACATACAGCTTGGCTGGCATCCCTGTTGCTGAGTGTGTGTATGTGTGCGTGAGGCCACAGAGCATCTGACCTCTCCTGACGACCTCTGCTTTCCCTCTCTTGGTGAAATAATGAACAGCACCCTCACTTGTTTTAATAATAAAGCTGAAACTCAGGATAATTTAATCCAATAAAATACATAATTAATCATTTCATGTAAAGGGAGGTTTCACTGCAGCACCAGCCGTGACATGAGCTTCCCTTCAAAGCTGTTGAAAACCGAGGCAACGATCAACACCGGTCCACCTTAAGAGATTTCTGCCTGCAGTTCTTCATTTCTGCCTGCTGGTGTCAGTGTTGCACCATGGGTAAATCCACAGCAGCCCTGCACTGAAGCCAAGAGGAGGATCTTGTTTTTAAGGTGGTTCACTGGAGTTGAACTTATCCTGAGTAAGAAAACCACAGTGCTGAGTAGGTATCACAGTGGATCATACAGTATGTTTTATTGTGCATTGTTCCAGAATGCAGAATATTACCCAGCTCCAGATGTGTCTCTTGCTTCGCCTCCATGCATGACTGTTTGTTTTCACTCCAGTGTGCGTACATGTCCTTTGCTGCCCACAGGCACCAGTGCTGGCTGTGTCTTGGTGTGGCATGTGGAGGCTGACACAGAGAAAGCAGCTTACAGCTCCAGGTCCCTGCTTGGTCCCGGCTGGGCCGGGCGGCGAACGCCTGGGGGCCTCCCGGACTGCCACCAACAGGGCTTTATCGGCCCCCGAGGATTAGCGTGATTTCATCAGGGCCTGCAGCCACACACAAACACACACAGCAATGCATGCATGGTATGCACACATTCTCAGAAGAAGTGCATGTCAGTGGTGTGCAGAACTGGATAAAAATGATGTGAGTGATAAAGACACTTAACTCCAGACTGTCTCTGTTTACAGCCATTGTATCTCTAATGATGTGTGTATTTACCGTGTGATGTTGATGGAGCAGTGGTTGGCTTGAGGTGGAGGCAGCTCTGTGTGGACGAGGACAGAGCCAAACAGCAACAGTTGCCAAGGTCCTCTCTGTATGTATGGACACTTGTGTGTATGTGTGTGTGGCAGAGGAGGTCAATGGTGGCCGGTGTTAGAGGTCAAGGCTTCTCTGGGTTTGTGACTTAAGGTCAGCAGAATAACATCAGCAAGTCCTGACTTCTTCTTCTACTTCTCTGTACATCTTTGTTCGTCTTCTCTAAAGGCTCCCACTCATGGTTTATGGTGGTTACATCATAGGTGAGGTGTTCTCTGAGGTGAAAATACACATAGTACCAAACAACATTCACAACATAATGCAGCTGTTCACAGGCTGACAGGTAAACTGAATTTAACATTTAAAACCAGTGGATTGCCCCTTGTGTACAGTGCCCCAGGAATGCATCTTGAAACCTCGAAATAAGTTAACATTTTTGCACTCCTGGTTCCCTCGTCTCAAAGTCAATGGTTGGTTTTCTCACCCTGCCATTCACTCATTGCACACATGCTCACTCACTGTCTCTAGGTGTCATTGTCTGGATCTGTCAATTGAGTCATCAGCTGATTCACAATTAGCTGGGAGCAATCACCCTCTCTGTCAGCCTATGAATGGGCCCTTATGAGTGACTGCCACCTTAGAAATATGCCTGTGTTCAAAGGAGAACTCTCATTAGATTCAGAGGCAAACCCATTAAAACATAACAAAATTATGTGCATATTCCAATATAAACTGTAAATAAACTACAAAAGGGTGAAATTAAATGAATACTTTCTTATTTTCTTTGGTATTTTTTGTCAGATATCAATGCAGTGATGATTGCTGGATGTTGCTGTTGTGTTGTGTTGAGTCTCTCTATCATGTGATGAGACAATTGTGCACAGTAGTGTGCACTGGGGCCCCTTGTAACTACCTTCGGCCACCTAGTGCAATGCTAACTTCCATGTTGGCCTACAGAAGAACGCCATCTTCACGATGGAGCCTTTAGCAGTGACTTCTATCCACCCACGAATTACGTGCACGACTTCCAGCATTGAAGTGAAACTGGTGATTTCCAATGGTAACAATTTGTTTACAGTACTCTATTCTTCTTTCCAAGAGCAATTGGGAAATAAAACGTGGAACACACCACCTGTTATAGCTCAAATGGGATTATGTGATCATACCTCTGCCATCTCTGACATATGACGGCGTATTAGGGCCACACTGAAGGAAAAAAATTCGGAGATTCCGAGAATAAAGTCGTAATTTAATGAGAAAAAAGTCATAATATTATAAGAATAAAGTCGCAATTTAATGAGAATAAAGTCATAATATTCCGAGAATAAAGTCGTGATTTAATGAGAAAAAAGTCACAATATTATGAGAATAAAGTCGTAAATTAATGAGAATAAAGTTGTAATATTATGAGAATAAAGTCGTAGTTTTTAAGGAAATAACCAACAGCAAACAGAATCGGTTAGAGGATGAACCTGCTTGTGGCAGCTGCTCTTTGTCTCAGGTGTGTTGCCTCGACACACACATTTGGAATATTGCGAGTTTTTTCTCGTAATATTACGACTTTATTCTCATAATATTATGACTTTTTCTCAGTTACGACTTTATTCTCGCAATATTATGACTTTATTCTCGTAATATTACGACTTTATTCTCGCAATATTATGACTCTACACTCGTATTATTATGACTTTTTCTCAGTTACGACTTTATTCTCATAATATTACGACTTTATTCTCGTATTATTATGACTTTTTCTCGGGACGACTTTATTCTCGTAATATTACGACTTTATTCTCGAAATCTTTTCCTTTTCAACCGAGCACGCTAGCAATTAGCTTGCCTTGCTCCATTAAAATATTAACTTTAACATGGCCCGAGCTAGCTTAAGGTAAACATCTGCTCCTTCTAAAAGATGATTTACGATTTCTGATGACAACACAATGGGCAAACATTTAAAATAATTCAGTATTAACTGTAGCTCAATGTAAATGTTTTAGAAAATGCTCAGTTAGTTACATTAGTTAAATATTTATTAAAGAATAAATCAGTATGTGCCAAACTGAATGCAAATTACTTTCGAAAAGTAAAAGTTGTTTTAGCCACCAAGAGTAGCCACGATGCTAACCACAGACATTCTATAGGACTAGCTAGCTTAATGCCACTTCCGCTATATCACCGGAAGTCGCGCACATAATCATTTCTACAATTGCTCAGGACTTGTTCTTTTTTTTAAGTATTCACAAAAAAAATAATTTTACTTTTACCAAAGGTTTTCCCTCTCAGTATTGTAGCCTATGTAGCTACATTTCAAGTGGCATGTCAGTTATGGAAAAAAAAAGGCCCCGCCCAGGCAGCACGCTAAGTGACACAAATCAAACGCACCCAAGATGAGGCGGAGCAACAGGTGCGCTGATTGACATGCCAATTAACCTGGAGGTGGACACAGTGAGGTGAGTGAGGCCTGACTGCTGTCTGTGATGGTGACTACTGTCCCAGGTGTGACTGCAGGACAATATTACAGTTTAAAATGTTGATATTTAAGGAGCTAAGACTGGACATGAAGAGAGACGTTGACCTTGGAGCAGACTGTGGAGGACTGTGAGTGCAACATGGAGTCAGGTGAGTGGCCATTAACAAACCTGTAACATCATAATAGGATGCTAGCTCACTGTACAGAGGAGAAAGTTAACTTTTGTGATGTTGCAGCTTTGTTTAGCTCTGTTTGTTGTCGGCCATTTTGTTTTGTCTGAGCTGTGTCCTCTTCTGTGGTGACTGATAATCAAGGAGTATTGTTGGTTTGGGTGTCAGGTCTCAGTGGTGCCATGTGCATATGTTCATCATTTACTTCCATCTAAGTACGCTTTTGCACAATTCATTTTTCTTTTGCTTGAGTATAATGTTCTAGTGCGCTTTCCATCCCTGATATTTGGTCATGCATTTTTCTCCTTCTCACATCAGATCAGTCCAAGTTGTCAGCGAGCCGGTGGTTTGTTTCCAAGTGAACCCTGGCATGCTGGATGTGTAGTGTGAGCGCAGTCAGGCCTGAAGCAGGGGAATAGCCAGGAAAGTTTGCATTGATTCAAACGGCGTCGACTTTGTTCTCCTATATTTCCCAGAATGTTTTATACTGCATGTATTGGGTCCAACATTGTGCTTTTAGCTTGTTCAGAATAGCAAAGGGACTGTTCTGTACTTATTAGAGGAAGGGATGGCTGGGGTGTGTCACATGACCCACCCTTAAATAACACTTAAAGTGCGTCACAAACTACACAGCTTGCAAGCTCACTAAAATAATCATTAAATGGTTCCAGTAACACAATGACTGACATTTAAATTCTCATCCCAACCAAGTGAAAATATGATGAAGTAGGTCAGGTCTGACTGTCCTACATGCTTGCACACACACACACACACAGAGCACCCAAAATCTTTAACCCATTCTCCTCCTGACTTAAAGTTTACTTAAGCTTGATTTATGCCCGTGAGTGGTGCATGCCTGAGCTGGCCCGTCTGTCGGCCTCTCCTTCAGCATGAGCGCTTTCATACGGGTCTTGAGTCAGCGCGTGGTCTGCGGTTGTTGACCATCACAATGACCTGACTAGACAGTCGTAGCCACATAAAACCAGCTCCTACTGGTGTGATGCTCTGTCTTTGTTTCTCAGGTAAGACATTTGGAGCAACCATGTGGCAGAAAAACTAACAGCGGATGCCTTGAGGGCTCGGCGCGTCTCCGTCTGCTGTATCTGTCTCCGAATATCCGTCTGTGTTTATGGATGTGTGTGTTAATGTGTGCGTCTGTTTTTCGGTCCGTCTGCTTTTATGGCTTTTTGTGTGCCCGCAAGTGTGGACGTGACTCCGCGTGTGTGTGTCTGTGTATTTATGTCTGCGTCTGTGTTTGTGTGTTAATGTGTGTGTGTGTGTGTGTGCTGCGTTCACTCTCAGGTGTGACCATGCAGCTTGGCATTGCACTTCGCACTCTACATGTCTGGCCCCTGATGCTGTGATCAGTCCATTTGGCTCAGCACTGACTTCTAATTATAAAACATGTCCACTGTTTGAAAAAGTAGCTGCTACAGTTATAATATTATGGGGAACTAATTCCTCGGTTGACAAAATGACAAGCGTTTTGCTCACCATATTGTAGAGTTGCTGAAAACTTGACCCATAAATTCACATATATGGAGTATAAATGTAACCCTCTGACTCAGATGCTTTCTTTCAAAGGAGAATCCTAGAATCCCATATTTGGTGCTAAGTGTCTCTTCTATCTGAATACAGTAGGGTTGGGACTTTTCTCCCAACTTCACATTATTTCCCCAACAATTTTGCGATGTTTACTTCGCTGTCACTTTTGTCTACTGCTCTAGTTTGGAGAATGTAAGACAGTTGCTAGTCCTCTGTGAGATAATGTGCCGTTATTGTCACGCATGAATCCACTGACTTTGAAGTCCAAGTGTCACAAGTAAATGCCACCCTTCCTGCTGTACTCAAAGATACCTCAGCGTCATGCTTCACTTCTCTGTAGAGCTTGGGTACAGTTGTGTCAGGGAAAAATCGTTCAGACGGAGTCACATACCTGGGTTCCAGTGTTTTTAGAGCATGTAACAAAAGCCAGCGCTGTATGGACGCAGATCTTTGCACAGGAAGTTGGTGATGGACTGTGTTACTTTCTTAGCCCTCTCAGAGTTGGATGGAAGTTTTGTCAAGTTAAGTGTGTCCAGTGTTGGTTGAGTTTTCGGCCGAGCAGATTTAGCCTTAGCTTGGCTGTTGGCAGCTAACTCTATTTCTGGATGGTGAAGAAAATATATCCATCCATTTATCCATTTTCATCCGCTTATCTGGGGCTGGGTTGTGGGGGCGGTAGGCCAAGCAAAGCACCCCAGACGTCCCTCTCCCCAGCAACGCTTTCAGGCTCCTCCTGGGGGACCCCAAGGTCTTCCCAGGCCAGATGAGATATATAATCCCTCCAGCATGTTCTGGGTCTGCCCCGGGGCCTCTTACCAGTGGGACGTGCCTGGAACACCTCCAATGGGAGGTGACCAGGAGGATCCTGATCGGATGTCCGAACCACCTCAACTGACCCCTTTCGACGCGAAGGAGCAGCAGCTCTACTCCGAGCTCCCTCCAGATGTCCGAGCTCCTCACCCTGTCTCTAAGGCTGAGCCCAGACACCCCACGGAGAAAACTCATTTTGGCTGCTTGTACCCGCAATCTCATTCTTTCGGGCACTACCCAGAGCTCATGACCATAGGTGAGGGCTGGGACGTAGATGGACCAGTAAATTGAAAGCTTCGCCTTCTGGCTCAGCTCCCTCTTCACCACGATGGTCCGGTGCAGTGCCTGCATCACTGCAGAAGCCGCACCAAACTGCCGATCCATCTCACACTTCATTCTACCCTCACTCATGAACAAGACCCCGAGATACTTGAACTCCCTCGCTTGAGGCAGTAACCCTCTCCCAACCTGGAGGGGGCAATCCACCGATTTCCGTCAGAGAACAATGGCATCAGATTTGGAAGTGCTGGCTCTCATCTTGACCGCTTCACATTTGGCTGCAAACCGCCCCAGTGAATGCTGGAGGTCACAGTGTGATGAAGCCAACAGAAAGCCATCATCCGAGGTCCCCAAACTGGATCCCTTCCTTCCCCTAGCTGCACCTCGAGACCCCGTCCATGAATATCACAAACAAGAACAGTGACAAGGGGCAACTCTGGCAGAGGCCAAGACCCACCGCCACCACTAATATATTTGTTTAAGTATTTCTCAAACCCTTTACAGCCAGCAGCAAATTGTTCCTCAGCTTTATTAGACGCGAACTTTAGAATCCTGCAGATATTTGTATTTGTCCGTGTCACCGAAGCCTTTAAGCTCCTCATGAGACTGCGATATTGGTGAGAACGCGGCCACAGAAACACAGGATCTCTCTATTAACACTTACTGAAAGATGAACACGTTGTAATCATGATTTTGGGGGATTTCCTGTCTTTTATCCATTGTAATAAAATCAGGTGATAAAACATTATCTTGTCCTCTTTAATAGGGTGTTGCGTTGTTTGCACTGTTCCGGCTTTGAGGCCCTGCAGCGGTGCAACGAGACACAGTCATTAAGACGTATTACTCCCCTATTGAATGATATATGAATGGAATATTTTGACATTTGAAGTATCTTAATTACAGACCGCTCCCCTCACTTTATGGTATTGATGCTTAGCTTTGAGTGTATAAGCTGGCTGCGTAGCCAAGTTCAACTCCTCTTTGTTGACGGTGTACGCTGATGCCAAGTGAAATAAAGCTTTTATATTAAAGAGAGTGGGTGCTCTTTAGCTTGATTATACTGTAGGTGCAGCGATGATGCGGTTAAGCACTAAAGTGGCAGAACCAAAGCGCACACTGCCTCCACTCTTTGTTAACAACAGCTCCTCAGATAGTTTGGCTTTTATGCAGTGGTTACAATAAGTGTTTGAAAGGAAGACCACAAGCTGTCTCTGTATTCAGCGTTAGAGGCAGGCATATCAAACCACAGCCATCATTTACACTTTTCTTCAGCAGTTGGAACATGTCTGGTACTTGTTGTACAGTTTAATCCCTATTTACAGAATGTCATTACGTGTCTCCAACTCAGTCAGAACAATCTACACAAAGCGTTTAAGAGCAGCTGTTGAATTAACTATCCCCTCTCTAATTCCACCTCTCCTCTGTCTTTATATTGGCTTTTTTTATTCCTCTTTGCAACATAATTTTCTCTATTTTCTGTCATCCCTCTTCATTCATTTCCCACCTCTATCCTCTCGCACCGTTTCACTCTCTTCTCCCTTTTTCATTCCTGCTGTCTCAGGTTTGTCCCTGAGAGACAATAGCCTCATTGTGACAGTGTTTTTAGTGGGTGTGTGTTGGACCACACAAGACTGCGGAGCAAAAGAGAAAACGTGCGCATCCCTCCTTTTCTCCTTACCTGCCTATATAATCACCGCTTAAATCACCAGAGTCTGACAGCTCGTCACCTCGCAGCTTAGACAGAGGAAATACCTCAGGGACTTACATATCCTTTAAGGTGTGCGTACACGTCTATATGTGCACGCGTCTGAGGGGGAAAACAAAAGGGGCATTAGGTACCTGTCTCATCGAGGCTCTTGAGCGAAGAGAGGGCGTGGCGCGACACATGCACACAGGCTCTATTGTGCATTGTTTTCACATGCATGGATGGATGGGTGTATTTGTGATGGATGGAGCACTCTTGGCAGTGAACGTAGCGGCACATTTGGCGGCTCATTTCACACAGAACTTGTGAAATGAGCATGGAATCCAAAACTAACAACTAATGGGCGACGGGCATGAATGGGAGGCAGCTTTTGTCCCCGTTTTCACATGAAAAGGTTAGCTAAGGGTTAATGCTTGTGAAATAAAGTTTATTGTAGTTCGGGCGAGCGCAAGGCAACATAGAAATGATAAAATGATAAATCATCACTGGTTATAGCTGTGCTTATTGCAAGGTGGGGTGCAGAGAGAAGTGCCGAGGCAAAACAAAACGCAACAAAACAATTCCAACTCAAGGATCTCTTACTAGCTTTTGCTGGAGTTTTTATCCACAATACACAACCTTCATCCACAATTGGAGTTTGCTCATCGAGATGACTATCGAAACTCTTTCCATGGTCTAAAAATGATCTCCACCCTCTGATGAAGACCGCATTTCGTGGCTGAAAGCTAATAAGTGGACCTTGAGTTGGGATTGTTTTGTCAAACGACTATTTCCAATGTTAACATATTTTATTCCTTTGAGTTTCGATCATTTCAGTGTCAAACTGCTGCCTTTCTGTGGCTGTTTCTCTTTGTGATAGCGATGGGTGGAAATGAACAAACAAATCTTTTTTGAATGATTCTCTATGTATTGGGTCAGCCTTTCATTAATTTGCAATGTGTTGTAGCGTAGTGCAGCAACGGCTCTGACTAAACAAGTGAGGACCGAATAAATCAAGAGCTTTGCCAGCCAACAATGACATTCCAATAGAAAACAATGCAATCAAGCTGATATAGTTGCGGATGCTCGCTCGCATTGCATCAAGTTAGGACACTGTGTTAAACGTGTTGACTGGTAATGCATTGAAGAGAAGTGTTGTGGGCAGCACGTGTACTATAACAGAGTGTCACGGAGAAACTAACAACAGAAAGTCTCATAACTTGAAAGGTTTGATAGATTTACATGCATCAGATTGGAGGAATCGTTCCGCCCATCACTTCTCTGTAATGCTTTCACTGTGATGACATATTTCTCACACTCTCTCATGCATGGAGCATGTTTTCTGGCATTTTAATGATTGCACTGTGCTCATTTTTATTTTATGAAAGCACTGAGATCAGGTAAAAGTGTCAGTTTTCATACGGGTATCTAAAATAGCTCGGTCCAACAGTCGACTAAATCTGGCACACCTGCTTGTCCTGCTCATACCAGAATGGTGATAAATGCCTTGCATCCCATCCACGGGCCTACTATGGACCAAATCTGGCTCAAGCTCTGCTAGTTCAAGCTGATTCTCGGCCCAAATTGGCCAATGTTTGGACCGTGAAAGTGTTTCCAAATGTGGCAGCTATATAAAACCAAAAGCTGGATCACATTTGGTCCTCAAGTGCGCACAGCTCATTGGATAATGTCCCTACAGTGATCAATTAAATATCCTATTGTTATACAGTATAGGTGGCATGTAGCCCTGTATGTAATATACTAGCAGAGAAATGTTGACTTTCCCTACTTCCAAATGAGGCTGGATAGGTTGAATAGGCAATGAAAGGTTGAGCATATATTTAAAGCGTGTGTGCATGCGTTGACGCTGAAGGCCATGTGACCATAAATCATACCATACACTGCAGTGCGTTAAAGCTGAAAAAACAATGGTTCATCGTGTACCTATACTCATGCACAAGGCAGTGTGACTTTAAAAGGGGGTTCAGTGTTAGGAGGCCTGAACCAGAACCTGCTTCCTGACTCTGGATTAGACCTAATTAGAACCGTACCGGTATTCTAAAGCACAAAACCAGTATTATTGTTCAAACTTGTAAAAATATCTTAAAAGACAGGCTGAATTCCATTTCTGAGAAAGCGACCACGAAAGAAGCACTTTAAACTTCAACATAACATGCAATTAACCTGCCAGCACGGCAGAGGCTTTTACAGAAGCACCGTTTCTCCTTATATAGGCATGATTGCAACCTACAACAGTTACTGGCTTTGGGACTGCATTACCCCCCCATCTCAGGACATCCACAGTATATAAATCAGTGTGTATTTGTAGTAAATGTCGGGTTTACGCTGCATTTAAGTGCCCCTCGGGAGATCCTACTTCCGAGTAAAGAAGTGTCATTTACTTTTTTTTTCCTACAGTCAAGTGCCCTTGATCAGAAAAGGGTTTATAGTGGTGCAAAGGGAGCAGGATGAAGCAGTTACGTAACTCATGTTCTATGAATTTATTAGTCAGAAGTTTTTATATTGCTGTAGTCAACCAAAGAAAATCTACCTACTCTTGAACCAATCGGAAAAGATCTGCACTTTATAAAGAAATGTACCTTTTGAGATAGTATTATCCAAGAATAAACTGCAGTGTAACACTTTGCTATATGAGGAGTGCGCGCAAGTCCGTCTGCTGGTTCACACTACACAATATCTATCTGATTATAGACCAGCGTTATATGGTGTTAGCTCGAATCATGAACGACAATGAGCCTCATACGCCAAAATCCATCGTTTCATCTCGTGTAGTGTGTCATAGTAGACGACAACCAATGCCACGTCTGGGAGACAGAAAGTCAAGCGTGTTTGATTTTCTTGTTGTCGTTCATGACTGCTCCCGTCAAAGCCGTCACTTTGACCAGTAGAAACACAGAACGATCTGCTGCCGTGGACAACTGTATGACCACCATGATATTTCCTCTAGGGACGTTACCATGAGTACCACAAGTCACGGCAAGATTTTATGATTTCACAATTGCCTAATCTGACATAGTGACTGTCAAAACGGCCAAAAATGTTGTGTAGTCTGAACCTGGCATAAGCGTTGAACAGGACTGACGAGACATACTTGACACTATAGAAGTTAACATTTGAGTTACTCCCTCAAGCAAGGGAGTTTGTATATCTTGGGGTGTTGGTCGTGGTGAAGAGGGAGCTGAGCCAGAAGGCGAAACTTTCGATTTACCGGTCCATTTACGTCCCAACTCTCTCCTATGGTCATGAGCTCTGGGGAGTGACTGAAAGAATGAAATTGCAGACACAAGTTCATTGAAAAGGGTCAGTTGAGGTGGTTTGGGCATCTGATCAGGATGCCTCCTGGGTGCCTCCCGTTGGAGGTGTTCCGGGTACCTCCAAGAGGAGCTGGAAAGGGTTGCTGGGGAGAAGGATGTCTGGGGTGCTTTGCTTGGCCTGCTGTCTGCAACTCAGCCTCAGATAAGCAGATGAAAATGGATGGATGGTAATGATGTCATATACAACATAATGTTGCCAAAATTAAATATATAGCCATCGTTCTGCTCCAACATGGGCTCCGGTGTGATCGTATCCCTTTCAGAAGCTTTATAAATTAGACTTGAACTTCAGAATCTTTTTAGAAACTTATTGTGCTCGTCACTGTCAACCAGCCATCCAATCACAATGGAGGAGTAGTGGGACAAGTACTACAAAGACCAATGATCACATAGTGTTGTTTTCAGCTGGGAAAAGTAACGCTTTGTACACACACCACTATTGAAGTAACGCCCACAATTGACTAATTAGAATTTGATTGGACAAGAGCACACAGATCAACCAATCAACCAACTGACGAGAGAGGACACTGGAAGAAAATGGAACTTGTTCACATAGAGTATCAAACAGTACTTATACCAAAATAATTCCTACTTTCACTTGCTGAATGAGTTACCTGTGTCTTCTGGATGCAACTTTGATTGCTCAATTATGTATGGTCACTTCTCAGCAGTTATACAGTGGTGGAAAAAAGTTTTCGGACACCCTTAAAATTTTAATATCATGAAATATTTGTGGAAAAATCTTTTTTGTGTTTCAAAAGGTGTGGCTGCATTAGACAGATACAAACAAATACAAATTATATATATATATATATTATATTTTTTTGTTTATTGTTTACAAGAAAAACTAACAAAACTAAATTCTTGACAGTTTCAGTATGTCAGTTCTCAACATTGTCGGTATCACAGTCAACAAATAACAGAGAATGTGTTCAAAACTGAACAAAAAATAAATAAACCATCACATCATCAAATTAATATTTAGTAGTCCTGCCATTGGCACGTAGTAGAGCTCTAATCCTGGCTGGCATGTTCCCCACGAGCCTTTCACACTGTTGAGGGGTAATCTTGTCCCGTTCTTCTTGAATTACTGCTTTTAATTCTTCTAAATTCTTTGGTTTATGCTTTGAAACAGACCTTTTGATAATCCACCACAGATTTTCAATGGGGCTCATGTCCGGGGATTGAGCTGGCCGCTCTAAGACCTGGATACTGTGCTCCTGCAGCAAAGTTCTACTGGCCTTGGATGTGTGGCAAGGGGCATTATCTTGTTGAAACATCCAGTTTTTACCTCGACGGAACAGTGCACGCGCAGAAGGGAGCATGTGGGTTTCGAGAATGGTACAATACTTGGTAGAGTTCAATGTGCCATCACAGACAGTGAGATGACCAACACCAGCAGCACTCATGCATCCCCAAACCATGATACTGCCTCCACCATGCTTGACAGTAGGTACTGTACATGCTGGAGATAATGCTTCGCCTGGCCTTCTGCGTACCCTCACGTTAGTAGGAGGAAGATAAAGCTGGAAACTGGACTCATCTGACCACAAAATCTTCTTCCAATTCCTGGCTGTCCAGTTCTTGTGTGCCTGGGCCCAACAACGCCGGGCTAACCTCTGTCTCTCATTGATCAGGGGCTTCTTGATAGCCTTGTAGGACCTTAAGCCATGATCTAAAAGTCGGCCACGTACAGTGTGGGTGGAACACTGGACACCAGTTTGGTTTGACCACTGCTGCTGAAGCTCCTGTGATGTCATTCGGTGGTTTTGCCTGCACATACGGATCAGGATGCGGTCATTTCTTGCTGAAGAAACCCTTGGACGCCCAGATCTTGGTTTGTCTCCCAAGCTGTTGGTTCGTCTGTATTTCTGCAGAGTGTATCCAACTGCTGAAGGACTGCATCTGCACTTCCTGGCTATCTGGCGGCAGCTGTACCCTTCCTGGCTGAGAATCTTTATCTTCAGGCGTGTTTCCTGCGTTAGGTTCCTTGTTTTAGCCATTTTTGTGTCTGAAGAACTTTCAAATGTGCTGGCTTTATGCAGACACGAAGCTTGGCAACAAAAATTGTGTCTTTTAATAAAAAGAACGACCTTCATCACTGGTACCAAAATGACCCAATACTCAAAATTTCTTATGTATTTTTATGGAACCAATCAATTTTAAGTTTTTAAAGGCTTTTTCAGGATTTATTTAGTATTTTGGCTGTGACTGTACTAAAAGAAATTGCACTTGAAGACCTAAGAGTGATTCTTAATGCAATATTTCACAAATGCATGGGGTGTCCGAAAACTTTTTTCCACCACTGTATGTACTTGAAGGCAGCGTTATTATTGTGAACTCTACTGCGGTTTTCACCAAACTTCACTTCCCACACCCATGACTAACACTAAAACTGAAAAATTATTCATGTATTAAGTTTTCCAAGAGTACAAAAGTCCCACTTCTGTTTTTCCACTTCAACTTTCACTATTATTCTTCTCCTAAATTCCCCCATATTTGATTTTGTTCTCAGTTTTGAGTGAATCATGTCCTCATTGGCCTAATTTGGCATTTAATAAAGAGCATTACTCATAAGGAGTACGAAAAACGTGATTACCTAATATGTATTGAAACCCTGAGCCTGTACATAAACTCAAACACTTTCTGACTCCTTTTTTGGTTGACAGATAATAGATGTACATGGCCCACCCACCAAGTTGCAGCGCGATACTATCCGTCTTCCAATGCATATTAGAAGGGAGTCACTGCTTGCTGTTTGAGGCCGTTAACTGCTCTGACACACAAATATGTACATGAGAGGCAAACAAGCCTTTAAATAGATGTTTACAGTAGATGTACGGTGACCCATGTGTAAATCTGTGATTTAAGAAAACCCCATCTGACTTCCGAAAAAGCAAAAGATAGCTCGCCTGGTGAAATGATAATATCTTTTTATATTGTTCTGCTCCCTAAAGCAGATTTTCACCTCCACACCACAGCGAACACTTGTCTTATCATCTTTCCTTCCTGCCGCCCATGGCGAAACCACTGTGGTCTACTTTGTTCTGCCGCTTTTGCATCCAGGAAATTATAAAGCATCGGTGAAATGTGGATTTAAGTCGTGTGTGTGTATCTGTGTTTCATCTGATCGCTCTGTCATGACTTTAATGCTACAGTTGTGGCCTAAAGGTCAAAGAGTGGATTTTTGACGACTAGTGGTGCTTTACTTGGACACGCAAGAGAAGGAACATGTACAATGACATGCATGTGGCCAACAGTTTCATGCTATTCCACTGATTTACACTTAATGGTGGTAAAAAAACGAGGGAAGAAGAGGACACGTAGCTGGCAAACTTGGTTATGAGGAATGTGCACATGGATGATGAGAGCTGTAGTTTTTCTGGGTTTTCCCTGCTGTCATAAGCCAGCTCAACACAGAATGACTTTTTCGAGTGATTTCACTGTTGCAGACAAATTTCCAGTGGTTAAAATCATGTGTTTTACTTTAGTTGGTGTGTGCTCCTGTGATCTCAATTATTTGGTGCAAAGGGGGATTTATACTTCTGCTTCAAGTAGGCCACTTGTGAAGGGTATGGCATAGGCCCTGCATAGAGCTGATGCACAAGTATAAATCCGCCTTAAGGTGGTCACAAATTCAGTCCAAGCTCTTAGGGCCTGTCCCAATACCCCCCCTTAGCCCTACCCCTACATTTGCGTGTTCGCGTGAGGGGTAGGGGTGTCCCAATTCCTTTTTGTGCGTAGGGTTAGGGGGCATAATGAGGGGTAGTGGGTATAAAACTAGCCCTTAGGAGCAAGGGATTTCAGATGCTGACTTGCCAGTGAGGGGTAGACGTTGCCATGGCTACCACCAAGCAAGAGAAGGGGAAAAAAGTTGTAGATGCCAGCTGGAAATGTAGATGGCTTGAAGCTTCCTGCGTGAACGTAACCGACGCGGTGACGTAGGGAGTGGTGTCCCAATTCCTAGGGAAAGATTTCGACCCCTACCCCTTGTTGCTTCAGTTTGAGGGCCAAGGGGTAGTGGGCAAGGGGGGGTATTGGGACTGGGCTTAAGTCAGTCTATTTCTTGTCTTGACATTCCAGCAAAATCACACATATAAAATGATCCTAACTTTTTAGTGGTGGCTCATGTAAAAACGGAAGCTCAACGATGTGAATGTTGTCATTCATTGTCAACAATCAATGGGTGTGCTCTTGAACACCAAACGTGAAGCAGCAAATCTCTCCGACAGTAAACATGTAGGGGACTCAGCACTCATTCCCACTGTATAAACTAACTCAACTCCCACTAAAATAGCACAGCTAACCACAGAGGCTGGTGGCGAGTTGAGGCAACAAAATCCAGTTTATCTTGATAGCTGATAGTGATGCTGAATTCACAAGAATACTGTCAACATATGACATCTTTTATCTTGTGTTTCTAGAGTTAAGTGTTTTTGCAGAAACATAAAGAATTGTTAATATGACATATTTCCTAAAGGGAGTTCGGCGTAACTTGGTCCACCAGGTGCAGGAGGTAATCTCAAAAGGAATCTCGTTGTAGTCTTGCAAATGGCGACCCTGCAAGAACCCCAGTCTGTGCACCATGCCTAACCTTAACCTCACATACCAACAGCTCGGGGTCCCTCTATTCAGGCACCATGCACAGGAAGGAGGAGAGTGCTTCTTGTTGGAATGGGAGTTCAGTTGTGCTGAGTTTCTGTGCTTATATAGGACTAGTTATCATTTTATATTATAATTTATATTGTTTGGAACCCCCAGTACAAACACAGATGTACAGATCACAGTTGATAATGTTGAAAGAGTCTATGAAACCAAATTTGTGGGTATGATATTAGATGACAAAATCTGCTGGAAACCTCGGATCAATTATGTAAGGACAAAGCTGGCAAAGAGCATCGCAGTTCTGGGGAAAACTAAACACGCTCTGGACCATAAATCACTGCACATTCTGTATTCATTGCTTGTACTATTTATTTGACTTGCTGTGTAGATGTTTGGGGCAGCACTTACAGTACCAACTTAGTGCCATTATACATCCTTCAGAGGACAGCAATCAGGACAGCACACTGGCTGTGATTATTTGGGAAAACATTTCTCTGTATACTTTCTGATATGGCTTTAGGTGATGACTCTCTTGACTCTCTCGCTGTAACCAACACAACCAGTGAGCTTTACACTTTACGACTGTTCGATGACATCATCTGCACCTAAGCCCTCTACAAACCGAGGGAAAACCCTGTTTTTTGGGCTCAAACAGTAATCGTTGTGTAACTTTGTTTAAATCATGATGGTTTCAACTTCTTATATGAAGTGCTGTAGTGTATGCCAAGTTGTCTGGGCCCCAGGAGGAACATAGTGGGAGATTGCATTGAGTTACAGAGGCGAGTGGAACAAACATGACGTAATGGCTTCGGCTCTCTATAGCGACCACCTCAAGAGACATAAATATTGTGTAGATATAGCAGAAATAATTTTGAAGGTCACCTGAATTTCTGTACTTCTGACCTCTCTGACGGAGGACAAGAGAGCGACCTCAAATAAAGACGGCATCATGTAAGAGGAGCCCATGCTGTGAAGGTATGACTTGAGGCCTGTTACATAACTCGCTTAAGTACAGCGAGAACGTTCCCATCAAACCTTGGGTGTGTGAGTCTAGACGGACGCATATGTCCATATCTCTGTCCCAATCAGGGAACATTTGAGCCCGTCCATCAGGCCTATCTTTTGGTCAGGTGTTCACTCAACCCGCACATTGCTGAAGCCCTGATGGAAGCTCCGCCTCCTCTTTTTGTCCCAACTTCCTCTCTTTATCCTCTAGTCCTCCTTCAGCCTATCATCTTCCTGCTTTTGTTCGCCCCATTCTACCTTAGGTAAAAGCTGCATGTGCATCCATGGAATACCATACCATCCATGCATGTGTGTATGTGTGTGAGCAGGTTCTCATAAAGATAAGGGATCTTAAACTAACAGAGGAGCCTAAGAGCAGGTGAACCTATCAGCCGAAGCTGTAGATGGACAGATTACACACATTAACCTATGCACAGATGCACGCACAGATGCTCATGCACATGTCACACAGGGAGGTAACATGAGAAAGAATTTGGGATGTGGATATGTTTCCCATTTAGAATTCCCACACAAAGAAGTCCTTTAATTTATAGCTGAAAAATGAATCCAACATGGACGTGCCAGAAAAGTTCCCGAAATGGTCACTCTTGGTGTAACCTCAGATTGACAGCTACGTCCATGTAGTTGTCGCTATTTCGGAGTGTTTTCAGTCTATGAAAGTTAAATGTAATGGTTTGATTGTCCTAAAAAAGTCTTGTTCAGCGTTTGGTTGTATTGAAAGACCCTCTAAGTAGTCAGCTGTTCAGCTTTTCCGGTGTCTACATTTTGTTTTAGTGGTTGTTAGCCTTTTTCCCAGTGAAAATCATCATTAGCATTAGCACAGTTAACCATTGCTAACTAAGCTAACAGCTAGCTTTAGGGCTATCCCAATCTCTTGTCCAAATGTGGTTACTTCTGGCTCCAAAAAGTTCTTCAAAACCATGGATGTATCAAGAAAACTAGCTACAGCATTGGAGTCATGGTGCCGTTCATTCCTATGAAAGTTGCTCAGTGGCGCATGAAGCCAAAAAGCGTGATTTCCGCTGTATGACATAACCTGGAACTTCTGCAGTGTGGGCCCATGAAGCAAACGCAATAGAGACTTAGAGCTAACTCTTTTCTAGACTTTCAAGATGTTGTCAAACCAAATGTATCAGATCCCGATTGTCATTTTGCGGGTGTTGTGACGCTCAAAAAAACATATCCATTGACTTACGGACATCTTTTTCGTTATGTAAGTGTATGTGAAAAGGTCACGTGGGCCCAGTGACCTCAAGTGACAGACCCAAACGTAATTCCACTTTTGGCCTCTATGTAAATTTGCCTGGTGCTGTGCCTGGGGGGCTTGTTTAAAACCAGCGTCTACACACCAATGGGTGACATCCCCATGACTTAAGCTCTATTTGGACGGGATTAGTTCAACGTGGAGACATGGGGTAAAGTAATTATTACCAGGGATTTTAGTCCCGTCCGAATGCGCCATGTCTGTAATCATTACGGATAATGTCAGTAAAAATTACGGCGACTTTTACCTTCTGTAAAATGGCCCGGAGAAAATATCTCGGGTAGTATTAATCCCATGCGAACACGATCATCTGTAAAAATGTATGCAATTTTTTCGTCACGTCCTGTTTACGACCATTTTTCCGCGTTTTTTCGATGATGGAGGCGCTTGAAGAAGCATTCAGTCGCGATAGTGGACATTCTTCTAATGATCATATAGCCCTATGTGGGAGACCAATCAAACAGGTCGAGAAGAAAGCACTTTTCAGAGACTTCTGGTTGTGTTAGGTAGGCCTAATATAAATCCATATTGCTAATCGTTGTGTACACGCAATCCTGATCATGGGCAATATTTCATATTGGACTAATCATTAATTATTATTATCCTTCAGCTGATGCTTACAGGAAGTAACGTAGCACACACATGCCGACAGGGAGGTGACGCCAGGGCGCAAACCGAGTTACCGCTCCCATCTCTGGTAGAATTACAGAGATTTCTTGACCCGTGTGAATCAGACATTTATATTACAGACATCCTGTGGTAAACTGACATTAGTCCACATCCCTATGTAAAACTAATCCAGTCTGAATAGTACTTTAGTCCGTTATTTTATACAGTCTATGCTCCCATACTGAAAAAGAAAAACGCACGATTTCATTACAACTACCATCCTATTGTCCTCTGTCCTCCACGCTGCTCAACATTAGCACATAAGGTGAACAAAAACACACTGTCAATACAGCTGATACTCTATCTGCTGACTACATCATTCTGTGTGTGTGTGTGTGTGTGTGTGTGTGTGTGTTTGTGTGTGGATGCTTAAAGCATTGACATATCAGCCTGATGATTACAGTGCAGTCAAGGTTAACATCTAACCACACTCCGTGTCTGAATGTGTGTCTATGTGCACGTCTGACACTCAGGGAAATCCTCACTCAACAGCCCTGAGGCAAGTAAACACCACCCAAACCTGTAATGACTACTGTCTTGTCTTCCCTACCAACCTGGTGTGTTATGGTCGCTGCAGCGCTGGCAGAAACCCCGTCATTAAGCGTCTCTCCTGGGGCAGGAGGGTTGATAACAATATCCCATTGTCCAGTGATAGCATGAGGAGCAAAGCCACAGAGCTGGAAGTGTTAACAAGAGACTACAATGGTGGTGCTATCACTCCAGGAATGTGTGATGTGTCTCGGGATCCTTCGTTACCTCGAGGAAGAGAAAACACCAGCTCCTCTGCAACATTATATCACAGTGTTTAGCTCCTGTGTTCCCGCTCAGATTGTCAAACAACGTGAGACATTCACTGTTTCTGACAGGTCGAGACGTCCAGCAGTATGGCGTGATGTATTGAAGGAGAAGGTTTACATATTCAGGTAACATATTGCATTTCTTGGGGGATTTAATTTATACAAAACTTGTACCAAAATGTGACCTCTTCTACTTTTCCCCCTCTGCTCACCAATCCATTTTGTCATGACATAGGGATTGGAGCGTTTCCCGGCTCATACAGCTCCCTTATTTCAGCATGAAGTCTACATGCTGTGTGTTCTTCCCTACGCAACACTGACGGCCTCTTCAAGGCCTATGAGCCTTTTAGACTTGTCAGGGCAGACTCCAGACGAAGGGCTTTGATGTTGTCCGCCATATGGGATGCTGGGATGAATTTTAGTGGACGAGCAGCACAGAGAGCTGTCAGATTAGCTCAGGGAGCACTTTATTTTGATGGGCTCTTTGGCCGTTCAGCACAAGCGTCATGAAGGCTTTGTAGCGGCCAAGCGAGGAGACCACAACGTCATTCCTACGCTGAGACTGTCTTCTTGCTGTCAGCGCTGCAGATACCGTGGTTCACTTTTGTGTGGTTGTCTGTTTCAATAAAAGCAGAGAAGGAAACATTCTTGAGGCAAAAGCTTTTATTTGGTTTGGTACAAACTGATGGTCACATCTGGTGCTTCGTATGCACAATACACCGGAAGGAAACAAGATGAAATTACCAGTAAATACGAAACTAACGGTGAACTGGTCTGTCTCTGAGTGTCTGTATGAGGAACAAAGGAAAACAGAGAGCAGAAAATGTCTGACAGAAGACTATTAAAGGAGCAGTTCACCCACAAACTGATCCTTTGTATATCACTCACTAACCCTGTGTTACGTTGAATTTGTGACGAAAACTTTGACAGTAAATGACGAATCCAAAAAGTAAAAACATTCTTTATGAGTAAGTAAATGGGGGCCACGTTTCACAACAGCAAACTATATCAAAAAAATTTGTTTACAGGCTCTCACACAACTCATGCAGTATAGTTTAAGATGTATTTATCCAACCATATGCTCAGTGCTTCCTGAACACATGTATTTTTGCTAAAATGTTTAGATTTAAACACTTGGGCATAAGCAGTGTAATGCACGGGTGTGTTTGAACTCTGCTCAGTGGGGTGCACACTATGCATGCTGCAGTATTTTAGATAGTAAGGTCTTGGCAAAAACATGTGTTTGGGAAGCTCTGAACATATCCTCTTGAGACCTGAACTTTTGTTTGGTTTGGATTTTTAATTTCTCCTGGCTATTTGCAATCAGTAGGACCTGATAAGTATAAAAAACATTGTCAACAACAATAAAGTCCCAATGTCCTCAGTTGAGTACTTCCTAATTAACAGTGTCTTATCTTGTTAGTGTTGCTAAAATAGGTCAAATTTGTTGCCATATCAAACTACAAACATTATTAATCATGAATAAATAATTTTCTCCATAAAATGTGATGAGGTTTTGTGTCAAGATCGGCTGCAGACTGACTTAGCAGAGATGGCGGCCATCTTGTTTTTACGTGGATTAGTGTATTGTGCTCTTACTACCACTAGATGGCACAAAAAGTGTCCACGCACGAGGACAACAGGTCTGAGTTAAGCAGAATGAAGTGTAAGGTCTTAGGAGGATATGACTGGATGAATGAGATGTGTGAGTTTGTAAATGGATATTTTAATATAGCTGTTGTTAAACACGGCCCCAACTTACTCCAATTCATAAAAGATGTTCTCCATTTCTGGATATTTAGTTCACTGTGGGGGCATGCAAGAAAAAAGTTTTGTTCACAAATTCAACCAGTTCATTTTTTTTTTTTTTTTGCAAAATTTTATAGAGTCATAAGGGTGGAAATCACGATATGATATTATCATGATACATTAGTCGTGGTACAATATCATTGCGATTTTTTTAGTGCGATATGCTGCATATTGGGATTTATCACCTTTTTTTCAACTGTTAATTTCTGCTCCGTTTTATCTCATAAGATAAAGTTTTCAGTCTATTCATCATACTTCAGTCATTTTATTGCAGCAGCAAAATGTATCTAGTGGACTGAAAAAGCAATTGATTGCATTACTCTAGTCGGCTACTACAGTTTAATTTGTATTTGTTCTATTAATAATTTATATAATTAAAAAATTTAAACTTGGCACTGTGTGACAACATGATAGTGCCACACAAAAATATCATGACACTGTGCTGTATTGATTTTTTCCCCCCACCTCTATTGAGTATTCTCCTCATGCTAAGTGTAACAAGTTTTGCAGTATTTAGCGCCTTTATGCTAGGAAAGAGACACGATTATAGACTAGATTATAGGTTATAGAGGCTTGGCAGTATACCTATTACATCGATATTGTGATATGAAATTTGATATTGTGGTTTTAAAGGCTGCATTACAGTAAAGTGACGTAATTTTCTGAACTTCCCGGACTGTTTTAGCTGGTCTGTTATTCACCTTTACCGACTTATTCACTATATCCACATTTAATTAAAAAAAAAAAAATCAGTGTAAATATTTGTGAAAGTACCAATAGTCAACCTTATGATATAGCTGCAATATCAATATTGAGGTATTTGGTTAAAAATATTGTGATATTTGATCTTCTCCTTCTTGTCCAGCACTAATTTATAGTAAACTAAGCACGCAACATTTCAGAGTGCGTTGTGAGTGATGCCATTGTCCCAGACTGTTCTGTACAATGGGGCTGCTTAGAGCTGGAAATAATTATGGTGAACAGTGGTGTACACATTTTACCTTATTACATATCAGTACGAAATGGTAAAGTGCATTTATTTATTGTGCCAGAATACACAACTATACAAATATGCACCCTGAATATACCTGGAACTTATTAAAATAGCATGTATACTACAAATGCCTTTGTTTTAATAGCTTAAGTCAGACTGGAGAAGGTGTCAGAACATGCTCCTTTGACCAATTACGGAGTCAATTACAGGTCTATAACAAGATGGTGCTTCTCTCTCAACACAGCACTCGTACGCCAGCGTCGACCTCGACCAACTAACACAGTTCCTGATCATCTAAGCCGCGCTGCAACAGCCTCAAATCAGCATTAATTGATATGTGAGCCAGCAACACTCCATTAAAAACAAGCCGAGGAGTCAGTTCAGCTGCGTCTCCCTCCCCACAAAACCACAAGATATAAAACACGGCTTTAATAAGAAGCACATGGAGGAGTGATACAAAGCTGTGACTGGCGTTTACACAGTTTCTCTCCTCATTCATATGTACACCACATCATAATCAAATCCCTGCTGAAAGTAACAATGCCTGTTTCCAAATTCAACACTTGCTTACAAAGCACATGTTGACACTGGCGCCAGAGCGCTGTGGGTACCAGATCCAGTCACACACACGCACACACACACATGGACACATTTCTTCACACCATAAAATGATATTCGTTCGCAGAAATAATTGTTTTTTTTGTGAATTATGAGCTGTTATGTAACGCATCCTCGCCTGTTTGTTAGCCTCCATGCTGTGAGCAACCAAACATGGAATACTGTGCAATATTTGTTGTGCACCATACCACCTGCATAACTCAACACTCAACCCACATTTTACTGTATTTTCATTGCGATCCTCAGTGGCCTAATATATATGAAATTAAATGCCTCCAGTTAATCTATGTGACAGCGCCGAGCCTCGTGTAAAACTGCAGCTGAAGCACAAAACGATTCGGGTGCCACAGTTTGGTGTGGTCATTCTCCGTCACACGTACACGGGTCTACAGGTGCAGCCGATCCCAGTGCAACGCAGAGCGCTCATTTTCAGCCAGGAAATGATTTAAAGCCACGAACCTGGCGGCGGCGGAAGGAGGGATGGGATTGATATCTCACTCAGCGTCTGACTCGGAACATTCAGGAGTGTTTGATATTACAGGTGGACTGGGACACCCAGTGGAGTCGTATGTCCACTGCTGACCCAGCGGGTCTGCCAAAGGTGGTGATGGCGAAATCCGCTGTGTGTGAATGTGTGTGTGTGTGCTTGGGGCTGGAGAGAGACGTAAGCCAGGCTTTGGGAATACTTATCCAGCTGCATGAGAGCATCCTTTAAACTTAAGGATTTCTGTGCATGTGTGTGTTCGCACCACCAGTAAAACATCTACTGTATAGTCATTAGGAGTGAACACCATAAACTGAGATGCTCGTATTATTTCCTGGTGTTTCTCATTGCTCAATTTCCTGCTGAAAAATACCTGGGGATGTTTTTAGTGTGGATGGGGAAGGGTTGAGGAACAGGGATGGATGATAGGGGTAGAGATTATGAGGTGAGATGAACTGAAGGTCAAGCAAATGGGGATCGATGAAGGCTGGAGGCCGGGAAGTGAGGGGCACCATAGCTTCAGCGCCCCAACTTGTGGTCTCTGTAATGAGATGGAAGGAGGAGAGGAAGAGTTTCGTAGTAGGTATGTGAAAACTGAGACAAAGGAGAGAAAACGGGGGTTTGGACACATGCAATTGGACAGACTGAGGCATGGTCTTAGTTCCTTGCATTCATTGGGCCCGCTAAACGCTCCGCTATGTTCACCAGCTAGTTGCTAACTTTGTCTATCTGCTGTTTGTCGCAGGGCAGGTAGCACACAATGGGTTTTTAGGGATTTTCGCTTTAAAACTGCTGCAACCAAAATCGTAAAACTACACGAAGGAAAACCAAAACAGTAAGCTGAAAGACGCTAAGTAGTTCGAATACTTCTCTTTGGATTCATCATAGTTATTTGATGCACTGTTGATCTAGGAATTCAGCTTCAAATATCTAATATGTAACTTTTTCTCAGTAAAATGTCCAAAAACGACAATCAATATTGCTGATTTTGTCGACTTACGTTATCCCACACGTTTCCAACAGTCTTCCAACCCAGAGAAATCTGTAATTTAAGTCAAGCACACTCTCTGTATTATGTAATGACCGTCACCTGTCAGTGGTGTTTTTGTGTATGCATCCATTATCTGCCCAAAGCTGTCATAAAATCATAAACTTTTTACCTACTTTTAAGCCACATTTTTATGATGCACCTTTTAGATCTTGGTCATTTTAACCAGATAAAAGATTGTAGTCATCAGACATCTGGATCTTAAGTTATCAGAGAACAGCATCAGAGAGACACTGATTTTTAACGTGAAACCGCTTTATTCTGTGTTTTTACCAGCTGAAAGATGAGATGAGGAGACCTCTGTGCATGTTTCGGCTCCCAGTGAAAATGTCCTGAACGTCTGGATCTTCAGTTATCAGAAAAAGAAGGTAACCACACATTAGCAGAAGCTAGGCTAACAGCTCCTCCATGATAAGTAACAAACAGTGTCAGAGAAACACTGATTTTTAATGTAAAAGTGCTGTATTCAGTGTTTTTACATGTTTTAATCAGCTGGTCTCTCATTTTGGAGAGAAGAAACCCCTGCAGATAATTCGGGTCCCTGTGAAAACTTCCTGCACAGTGAACACTGAAGGACTCCCAACTGGGAGATATGTACTGCAATCATTGCTTTACCATTACCATTATAAGTACTAGGGGTGTGATGATCCATCGATCAGGGTCAAAAGCAAAAAAGAAAGGAGTAGCAGCTTATTCTGTAATTGATTACCCTCCTGAGACCTTAACGTAGACCTGTTGTTCTTGTGTGTGGACACTTCTTTGTGCCATCTAGTGGTAGTAAGAGCACAATACACTAATCCATGTAAAAACAAGATGGCGGCCATCTCTGCCAAGTCACAAAGTCCAAAACCTGATCACAGTTTATGACTGAAACTTGTTTATCTATGATTAATAATATTTGTAGTTTGGTATGGCAACAAATTTGACCAATTTTAGGAACAGTAACAAGATAAGACACTGTTAATTAGGAAATACTCAACTGAGGACATTGGGACTTTATGGATGTCTCGTTTGAGGACATTGGGACTTTATGGATGTCTCGTTTGAGGACATTGGTACTTTGTCTCGTTTGAGGACATTGGGACTTTATGGATGTCTCGTTTGAGGACATTGGGACTTTCTGGATTCCTCATTTGAGGACATTGGGACTTTATGGATTCCTCGTTTGAGGACATTGGGACTTTATGGATGTCTCGTTTGAGGACATTGGGATTTTATGGATGTCTCGTTTGAGGACATTGGCACTTTGGATGTCTCGTTTGAGGACACTGGGACTTTATGGATGTCTCGTTTGAGGACATTGGGACTTTGTCTTGTTTGAGGACATTGGGACTTTATTGTTGTCTCACTTGAGGACATTGGGACTTTATGGATTCCTCGTTTGAGGACATTGGGACTTTATGGATGTCTCGTTTGAGGACATTGGCACTTTGGATGTCTCGTTTGAGGACATTGGGACTTTATGGATGTCTCGTTTGAGGACATTGAGACTTTATGGATGTCTCGTTTGAGGACATTGGGACTTTATGGATGTCTCGTTTGAGGACATTGGGACTTTATGGATGTCTCGTTTGAGGACATTGAGACTTTATGGATGTCTCGTTTGAGGACATTGAGACTTTATGGATGTCTCGTTTGAGGACATTGGCACTTTGGATGTCTCGTTTGAGGACATTGGGACTTTATGGATGTCTCGTTTGAGGACATTGAGACTTTATGGATGTCTCGTTTGAGGACATTGGGACTTTATGGATGTCTCGTTTGAGGACATTGAGACTTTATGGATGTCTCGTTTGAGGACATTGGCACTTTGGATGTCTCGTTTGAGGACATTGGGACTTTATGGATGTCTCGTTTGAGGACATTGAGACTTTACGGATGTCTCGTTTGAAGACAGTGGGACTTTATGGATGTCTCGTTTGAGGACATTGAGACTTTGTGGATGTCTCGTTTGAGGACATTGGGACTTTATGGATGTCTCGTTTGAGGACATTGAGACTTTATGGATGTCTCGTTTGAGGACAGTGGGACTTTATGGATGTCTCGTTTGAGGACATTGGGACTTTATGGATGTCTCGTTTGAGGACATTGGGACTTTATGGATGTCTCGTTTGAGGACAGTGGGACTTTATGGATGTCTCGTTTGAGGACATTGGGACTTAATTATCGTAAACAGTGTTTAGTTTTTTACACTTATCAGGTCCTGCTGATCCCAATTACCTAGGAGAAAATAAAAATGCATACCAAACAAAGGTTTGGGTCTCAGGAGGTTATGTCAAATGGACAGATGATATTGTCTCGTATCGATTGCAGGGCCCTGAATCGCATTGTATGTGGCAGACTTTGTAATATTGGCAAATATCGTATCGTTGTCCATTGTATCAATATATTGTATCATGATTTACACCCCTAATAAGTAGCATTATAGCTGCATCAACTTCTCAGCTGCAGCTTTCATAACTGTCAATGTCTAAATTGCAGTGTTAAAAATGTGCTGGCATCGAGCTTCATCCACCTCAAAATGTACAAGGGAATTATTGTGCTACTAAAGCACATCACATAAGCTAACACATGGATTAGCACATTTTTAAGCTTCTCAGTGTTTAAAATAAAACTTTATTTATAGTGTGAAATGCTTTTTTTTTTCCTGGAATGAAGTGATACATTCCCTCGAAGTAAATCATAGGAAAATGAAAAGAAAAAAACGTCCCTCATACATACTTTGCCCACCCTTTTTTATTTTATGTGTGTGAACGGCCATATTGTGTGTGCTTACAGCGCCGAGACTTCAAAGTAAAAAATACGAGGTGTTCAAGACACTATTAAGAAGTGGTTCTTCTCTGGATGTACACGTTACATAAGGCTTAAGCTGCCTCTCTCCAGCTATCAATGACCTAGCAAGTTGCATAACAGCAGTGTGAGTACGTGTGTGTGGAGGCAGAAGAGACAGAGAGGGAGAGCTGTGGAGTGAAACAGTATATTAGCCTCCAGAGGCAGAAGCACACAATGTTCAGTATCGACCTGCATGTGTGCTTCAGCGATTTCAGCAGCTTGATGTTTGTACCTCTTGGCTTCAGTGTCTCCATCTGAACTCGGCGGCACACGCTGGGCTGGGTCGGCTTCCTGCTGCTGGCGTGGTAACACAAGAGATCTGATAGCATTAGCAAATGGTGAAAGTCAGGGATGGTCTATCACGATATATCTAATTGTATATCATGATAATGGTACATCACAATACAGTAGTTGTAATATTTCACCGCTGCATGGTCCTTTAATTAAAATGGGCTGTCTGTGTAGCAGGAAGATGCAAATACTTTTAAAATTGGCTCTACATGACCAGAGAAAACAGAGACAAAGGGCTGTGGCGTTCGCTTTGCTGAAGAGGAAGGTGACGTAATGCAAGTTGCTCATCTGAAAAACAATATGTCTGCCGGCTGGTAAAAAATGATCTTGATTAACAGTTTAAATAAGCAAAGCAGTAACGAAACCTTGGTTCATATTTGGTCAGAACTGCCTAGTTTTATTGTTCGATGTCAGTTTTTTTCAGCTGTCATCACTTCCTGTCCACAAATTCTTATATTACAGCTAAACAGTGCACTAAAATGTGTTTCTGAAAACATCCTAGGCGATAGATAAGCAACACAGTTACGAAACCTTGGTTCATATTTGGTCGGAACTTCCTAGTTTTATTGTTTGATTTTTCAGCCGTCATTTTTCACAATTCAGAATATAGCACCAACTTCCTGTCCACAAATTCTTATATTACAGCTAAACAGTGCACTAAAATGTGTTTCTGAAAACATCCTAGGTGATAAATAAGCAACGCATATATTGTATTTGGTCAGAACTACCTTGTTTCATTGTTTGATGTCAGTTTTTTCAGCCTCCATTTTTTCACAATACAGAAAACAGTATGGCGCCCACTTCCTGTCCACACATTCTTATATTACAGCTAAACAGTGCACTAAAATATGTTTCTGAAAATATCCTAGGTGATAAATAAGCAACGCATATCTTATATTTGGTCAGAACTACTTAGTTTTATCTTGTGCCAGTTTTTTAGCCGAAATTTTTCACAATACAGAAAACAGTATGGTGCCCACTTCCTTTCCACAAATTTTTATATTACAGCCAAACAGTGCACTAAAATGTGTTTCTGAAAACATCGTAGGTGATAAATAAGCAATGCATATCTTATATTTGGTCACAACTGCCTAGTTTTATCATTTGATGTCAGTTTTTTCAGCCATCATCACTTCCTGTGCACAAATTCTTATATTACAGCTAAACAGTGCACTAAAATATGTCTCTGAAAACATCCTAGGTGATAAATAAGCAATGCATATCTTATATTTGGTCAGAACTACCTAGTTTTATCTTTTGCCAGTTTTTTTTAACCGCCATCACTTCCTGTCCACAAATTCTTATATTACAGCTAAACAGTGCACTAAAACATGTTTCTGAAAACATCCTAGGTGATAAATAAGCAATGTGTATCTCACATTTGGTCAGAACTGCCTAGTTTTATTGTTCGATCTCAGTTTTTTCATCCATTTTTCACAATAAAGAAAGAAAACAGTATGGAGCACACTTCCTGTCCACAAATTCTTATATTACAGCTAAACAGTGCACTAAAATATGTTTCTGAAAACATTTCAGACAAGAAACATGATGCAGTTCAGGGGCCTGCGATCAATATGAGACGATATCATAAACCCATTTAACACAGTCTGCTACAGAAGAAGCTGCTACCCCTTTCTTTTTGATTTCAGTCATCAAAAAACAAAATGAACACATAAATGATAACAATGGTCAATTTTACTTTAAATTAACTTTATTAACACACATAAAGCAGCACATAGGATGAGTTAACCTTCATCGCTTTCTGTCAGAGAGTCCTTTCTGGAAGAAATCCCAACTTCTCGCTCACCGTTAGGGATGGGTCATTTAAATTTGATCAAATCTGAATCTAATACTGGTTTTCACCGATCCTGAGTTACGATTCCAGTATGGTAAAACAAAGGGTCAAATGTAGGGATGGATATCAATAAGGCTTAAGTGGTACCAACGCCATTCTCGATTCTGCTAATCAGTTCATTATCCTCCTAAGTTTTCAGCGGTGGGGACATTTGAGGTTATTGTTTTGCAATGCACAATTTTCAGAAAGACATGCCAGCTTGTACAGAAGGAATTGACAAGCTTGGAGGCACACGATTGAAATTCCAATTTGCTATTCTCGATTCCCATCCCCTCTCACCGTTAGTTTAAGTCACTGTGTCTCCCGACAGTACAGCACATTTGATTTTCAGCCTATGGTGTTGAAACAGAGAAAAATATTTCCATACTGCTGATTTAGTCCAGAGTAAACGGCGTCATTCTCATTGTTTTTTCCTTGGCTGCTTGCTATTTTCAGCCTGGCGCTGTTTGACAGTGACACAGAATTTCAAAATGAAGGCGTATCTTGTAGATGATGACGATGTTTTCACTGATTTTCATTGATCAAATTCGATTGTTGATCCATTGATCCAGACTGTTTACTTCGTTACATCCGCAGTAAATGCAACGCAGTAACAGGATGGTGGCTGCTTCTTTGTGTCCGTCTGGTGGCGGGCATACAAAAATGAGGAAGTACAATCTGTAGTCCAAGCGCCAGACCTCGTGCCAGGAAACGAGCGGGCAGATGGGCAGGGAGGTGTGGGTGCTGGCAGGATGGAGAGATATTTACCACAGTTGATTTACACATACTGCTCACATTTTTATGATGCAAAGCTGGTTGAAAATCAAAGAAGTAAAGGAGTATCCAGCCATGAAGTGCTACACACCAGTCTGTCCCAAATATCTCTTGCAGTAATCACTTTATTGCCATATCTCTACCAATGGTCACATTTCTGCTATCATGTTGCCCAACCATAGTGAAAGCAATGATCTGTAGATAAAAGTTGCCTGTGTTTCTTTGGGAAGATTCTGTGGTGCACAAGAAGAGGTTATTTTTATATTCACAGCTGAAAGGTCACAACAAGAAGAGGATTGATAGTTTCCTCTCGCTGCTCCGGTTTTCTCCATCACTCCTAAAACTCCAGAGTCAGTTGGAAAGTCTTAATAGCCCATTTCCCACTAAGTGACCTTCATAGTGTGATTCGCCACCAATGTATTTACCCAACAATGTTTACAGAGAAGCATAAATGTCTGAGTAGTGCTCAAAAAGATCATATCAGTACAGTGGGTGTAATACTGTTGGTTGGTTTACTGACTTCAATCACTCCTGCTTTGACATTAAGCGTGAATTTGGTGACAATCCCAGTATGTCAAACTCCAAAGATGTAAAGCAAAGATATAGGAGCGGAAACTTGCTGAACTGAGGCTTCATTCTTAAATCTTTTAGTCTGAGGCACTCGACAAAATGCAGAATAAGGACATATTGTGAGGGATCCATGGAAAAACTTTCACTGGTATAATAAAGGAGAGCCCATCGATCAGCGGATTGACTGTCCAAGTTGTGACATCTCCATTCATTCTGAGATGCAATCAGTCCTGCAGAGTGGCAGCACATGTTGCTTTCTTGACTTGCTTACCACTACTTTGGCCATTTTCGGTTTGACCTACATTTCTTGTAGCCTTTGTGTGCATGTAAACACAGCTGACAGCACAGATCCGTTTTTAAATTTGGTCGGATGGTGGAGCATGTTTCAGTTTATGTTTGCATTAAAGTGCTAAATCTATACATTCACGTACGTATATTGCACATATCTGTATCTACTGTATGTCAGGGTCAGAAAGGAACATGTTCTTGGCAGCAAATGTTTCTTTTCTGTAAAGTCATGAAATGTCCAAAATGATAAATGAGGCGTGAATGGTCATATACCATGTGGTCATTTGTGATCGCCTGCAACCGAGCGATTCTAGTGAGTGCATTGTGGGTGAGAAAAATGCTGCGGTTCTTCGACCAAGGTCATGGGCCTGTGGCGAAAACCACACGGCCAGTAGCAGAAAATGCAAAGTACAAAAAAAACCTGAACAAATGTTAAGGTACAGGGAATAAAGCAGGGAATAATATATAATTCTAGTAATGTATAATTCTACAGTTACAATTAAATTATAACTGCAAGTGTAACCTCAGTTGTCCCAGTGTGATGGATTGTGATGGAGGGAGGACGTCTTTCTAAAATGCATAAATAGTGGAGCTGCAGTGATTAGTCCATTTATAGATTAGTCAGTTGAAAGAAAATTTAGCTGCAAGTATTTTTTATAAGTTTCAACAAAGTTCCACATTCTCATTTGTTAATATTTGCTACTTCTCTTCATCTTATGTGATAATAAATTAACTATATTTGGCTTTTCAACTGTTCAGCAATTTCAAAACAACATTTGGCATCAGGGGACTGTGATGGTTATTTGTTCACAGTTGCAAGACATTCAAAATGCCAATTAATTATAGATTTATAGACCAAAAATAAGAATAATTACAGTAATAAAAAAAACCTGTAGCCATAATAATTGTTGTTTTATTTTTGCTTCTGAAGATGCAATCCTGATCTACGCATGTTTCATCATTATTTTTTGTAGGGACGGCCCAATCAAGTGTTTCTGCCCCTGATCCGAGTCATTTATTATTGAGTATCTGCTGATATGGAGTCCCGATCCAATACATCTATTTTCTTAGATAATACAGCGACAAGGTTTTTGGGCTTGTCACTGTGTTAAGGGGATTTTTCTGTTCCTTTTTAAGAGAGTATTCCTCAGTCTTAATGCTTTGGTTCAGCCTTTGTTAGCCCACCTGAATGAACTGTATTCTGCTGAGTGTTTTTTTTTTTTTGTTGTTTACATTGTCTGAATGTCTTTTGCGCAAATTACGCAAATTTTTGCACCAACTCTACTCTACTGACTTTTGCTCGTGGGGCTTTTGTTGCATTTGCAGTGGCGTGGTGCGCCAGACTGTCACACTGAGCTGACATGAGTGCTCATAACTTCGGTTAATGACGTAAATAAACTGTCTTATTCTGCATTTTGCTGTCGTTTATGGCGTGTGGTGTTTTACGGCCGGTGTGGTGCGAAGTAGGGGAGAAACAGAGTTGATGCTGCACTCGTTGTGTCATTGTACATGACACCTTCACTGCTGAGAACACCCGTGTGACGATCCTGATCAGTTCAAAGAATGCCTCGGTCAGCCCCGGAACCGATCTTTGAGTTTGGATCGGGATATCACTGTTTTTTTGTGATTTCTTTTAGAACCAAAAATGTTCATGTTTACCGTCAAGTGTACAGGATTTAGTGGTGTCTAGCAGTGAGGTTGACTAACCGAAACATCTCCTGTGTGCCAGTAGAAGAACTACTGGGACCGGTGCAAGAACATAAATGGCCCTATCTAGAGCCAGTGTTCGATTTGTCCATTCTGGGCTACTGTAGAAACAACATGGCGGACTCTATGGAAGAGGACCTGCTGCATATATAGACATAAATGGCTCATTCTAAGGTAACAAACAGTCATTCTTAGTTTCAGGTGATTATACACTAATGAAACAAATAAATATGTACGATTTCTGTCAATATGTCCCTCAAATCCTCCACACTGGAGCTTCGATGTTGAAGAAAGGATGAAGGCAGATAAATGGTTATCTGACAGTGTTTCTGTCAGCAGATTGCTGTAAACTGTTCCCCTGCTGTTCTCAACTCGCCGTCCACTCCCTCTTCTCTCTCTGGTGTGCTGGACGTGTATGCAGTGTAGATATGATTATGTATCTTGGCAGGAGCGGTGTGCATATATCATTGTGTTTATGAGTGTATGTGCATGCGTGCATCACAGTGTGTCCTGGTCGGGGGAGAGAACCAACTCATGGAACACTTGACAGAAGATATATACCTTTTCCAGAGAAAAAGGAAACAAAGGCAGACTCCAAATGATACACGGCTCCTCGATGAGGCCTGCGAGAGTACTTTGTGCGCTCTATCGATTCCTCCTCCCCAGGTAAACCCAGCTGTGAACCCATGAGCTCTGCTGGACCCATTTCTTTCATTTTTACGGTCCTTTTAACGTAACAATAATCTCTTACAGCCAGGCTGTCTGCTATCTCCCAGCATGTGCTGACTCCATTTGAACCCGGCACTTTTCTCGTGCCAGATAGGCAGAACTATCTTTCTTTTTCTCTTCTTTATTCCTTATCATCTCGGCTTATCTCTGCCTTTCACTCCCTCCCTCCTCAGAGCTCCCTCCCTCCCTCCGCCTTCCTTCCCCGTCCAGGTAGGTCTTTGGTGCCAGACGGAGGAGCACAGTGTTCCTTTGTTATTTCCAGGGCTTAAGTCGAGATAACAACCGCAGCCACTCAGGCTCACCAACATCAGCAGCCTCATATCTCAGGCTTTACATTTCCATAATTGGGATTTGGGGGGCAAGTCCCCACAAAGGGAAGGGATCTCTAAACTAACTCTTAGTTTAGGACAGTAAAGACTTTTATGGACACTTACATACACTACTCTTACATTTAAAAAATAGTAATAGCTGTCTTATTTGTCGTATCTTGATTTAAAAACCAGCTTTATCTTAGTGCTGTGGGAAAAAACGGTAAATTTGGGGGGGAATTCGACTTGAATATGTGATAGAATCTCTTCATCAGCTCCTGCACATGCTCACTCCGTTGCATTTCCATTCAGGACAGCAGGGATGATACATTACCAGCTGGTCCTGCTCCAGTTGGCCACTCCCCTTGACAACAGTTGCCTGGTGCCACAACTGGAGCCCATCACCAGGACGGGCGGACAGCCAGCCTGCCAGATGTGCGGCCTTCTCCACGCTCTCTGTAATCCAAGCAGAAACACAAACTTCACGTCCCCACACACACACACACACACACACACACACACACGTACACAGATGACTTAACGCTTATCACAAACCACTGCGCATTTACGACTTTGTGTACGCTTTCCTTCTGGAATACACCGAAGAACATGAGAGGCAGAAATTTCTTGCAGACATCTGTGTATCCCGTCCAAACCTAAGAGTGACCTTGTAGTGGCCACAGATTCCCCCTGTGGAAAGCAGCCTCCTTCAGGACCCTGCTATTAGCGGCTTTGTGGGGCAGAGTGGCGACATGTTAATGGCGCACAGACACAGAGGAGGCTACAGACCCCTGCACCCTCCTGCACCCAGAACACAGCTGACTGCAGGGAATGTGGACTCTTAAAGATATAAGTTGACGGCAACACTGAGGGATGGTTTGGATTTGTGTTGGCATCGAGATTAAATATTTCATACTGTTTTTACAAGAGACTATGTGTAGCATTTTGACATGGATAGAACGCGCCCACATTAATTGTGAGACATAAATACGGAACATCACTTGGAACGCAAACAAAAAAAAGTCCTTGCACTTAAAGGGAAAGTTCGGCATTTTGCCAAGAGTTCAATCAGAAGATTTACACCATTCTCATATCTGTACGGCCAGTACGATGCTACCGCCAGCAGCTGTGTACCTCGATTTATCTTTATTTTCATATGTACTTTCATTGATGTAGCCTAATACCCTGATTTAAGACCATGTAGCCTATTTGTGTTTGCATTGTGTGGTATTTTTATTTAATTTAAAAACATTTTCTTTGAAGTTTGAGAAGCCCCAAGGAAAATAATCATTCACAGCCAACCCTGTTTTCTAAAGGTGTTGTTCTACTTTATAGTGGTTTAAGAAATTTGTGAAACAGATGTTCTGAAGCCCGGTGGTGGTCGAAACATGTTGGCTCTTTTAATGATTTAGCCACAACAATACAGGCTTTTTAATACTTCCTTCCTTGTTTTCTATATTTTTTGTAGTGCCTGGATTGCCTTCCTGTGTATCCGGTTGTTTCCCGTTCTCCATGAGCACGCGAGATTAGGTTTTGATTTGTTTGATTAAACAGCAACCAGTTGTCTCTCTCTTATTCTAAAAATATATATATGGGTTTGTCATATCAGCAGAAATCAGCATGTTGGCCGATTCCAATATTTCATTTTAAAGCCTATACGGACTGATACCAATGAGGCGCCAATACTGTCTCGCATCCCTATCTTACTATATAATGACAAAAACTCTGTCTGTGTGTCTGTTCCACGTTTTTCTCCTCACTGACTTGGTCAGTCCATGTGAAATTTGGCACAGTGGTAGAGGGTCACGGGAGGATGTGAATGAAGCAATATTACATCAATTGGCCAAAGGGGGGTGCTATAGCAGCCAATTGAAATTGCAATCTTTGAATGGGCATATCTCATGCCCCGTATGTCGTAGAGACATGAAACTTTGCACAGAGATGCCTCTCCTCATGAGGAACACATTTGCCTCAAGAACCTATAACTTCCGCTTATATAGATTTTCTGCCATTTTGAATTTTTTTGAAAAACACTTAAAATCGATCTCTTCCTAGGAAGTTTGAGCGATCTGCATGAAACTGGGTGAACATAATCTAGGGACCAATATCTAAAGTTCCCTCTTGGCAAAAGTTGGAAAACTTACTAAAACTGAGCTTCTATAAGGCAATGAATATTGCGGAGGGCGTGGCTCATCACATAAAGGTGTATAACATCTCAAGGGTTTCACCCATCACCACGCAACTTTGTAGGCATATGACCACACATAATCTGAGGGGACCCCTCCATTATTGACCCCATCAAACAAAATGGGGGCGCTATAGAGCTCATTTCTTATCTAGGCCTAACCGCCATATGGATTTTTACTAAACTTGGTAGATATGTAGAACAAGACGCCTCAAGGTGACTGGAGAAATTTAACTCTGATTGGCAACTGGGTGGCGCTATAACAACAGAAAAATGCTTCAAAATGCGACCGATCGCTGTGGCTCCCCCGTGGCCGAATGTTTGTTTTTTCTTTTCTAATTTTTGGTATGGCTAAGTCATGGTATGGTATGCTGTACTCAGTGGGTATGGACTAGTTCTTAATGTTTTGAAAAGGCTTAATATGTTCCTAAAAAAAACCTGGGCACTGTAGGTTTTTGCTAACATACCTCAAACAGGAGTAAACGGCACATTTGTTGGGTACTACTTTCAGTAGCGGATTAATACACTTTTGGTGTGCTAATGGGTATTTCCTGCATAAGGATAGCATTTGTAGAACTGACTCAAAATAAACAGTATGTCTGTTCATGGTAGTGAAGGACCCTGTCATCCAGTGCTGTGCTGTGGCTCATTGATGTGTTTCTAATAGCCTTTGGACAATAGAGCTTTAGACAGACGCTGGCCTGCCTTATCCTTTGTGACACTCTGACAAACTGCATTTAGAGTGAGTTAAGTATTGCGAGGCTCTCGTGAATTACTTCAGCATGGAGAGTAATAATGCCTGTGGCATTCAAGGTCGTTCTCCTAAAAGTGTAACTAGTAAAACAGATTTTGGGTTATTGGATAAACTTCCTGAGGCCCTAAGAGGTTGTGTCATCAAGCTAATAAGTCACCATTTCCGACATGTCCAGTGTACTGTGGTTATACTGACAGTTTTTTTTTTCCATAGTTCCCTCAAGTGTGTACAAGTGACAGAGCTGCTTAGACAAGAAGACACATCAACTGTTAATAGATAAAACCAGAAAAATAGGTTAATAGATCCAATAGTAATGAAGCAACAGCACGATGATGCTATTTCAACAAGGGCAAAGGTCGTGATGAGGTGTCCATCAGCCATGTGTCTGGACAGCTTCCTTGTAAACAAAAGGGTTAATGGCTTAGGCACATGCACACACCACTTTGGTCAATGGGGCACTGCATGTTAAACTCTGATGATAAGACAACCACTGCTGCCCAATGATCTGTACAGGTCAACATTGACAAATGGCTGTCATCTAAGCGTATCATTGTTTCATGGCACCAGAGACAGTTCAAAGAAAGACTTTGGAGGATCTAAAGTGGGTGCCATCAGATAAGTGTGTTAATGAGGCATATGTGAAGTAGCATCTGGCACACAGCCAGGGAGAAAATACAACCCAGTGAGAGAAGATTTCAGCAGAGTAACCAGAGGCCTTTAAAGCTCTCCGTACGACAAAATAATTCCAGCATGCTCTTTATGTAAAACAAAAACGAGGCGACTGCATATTGACAGTCGAAAAACAATGGCAGCCCTCAACACTGACATAGCCCATGACCAAACCTCTCCCATTCACCTCACTTCCCAGAAATCTTTGTGTTCGGTCACAGGCCATGAGCGGTAAGATGTAAACAGGGGGATCCGTGATGAGTCATGGGGCGTTCCGTTGTCATAGCAACTTGCCAACAGCAGCAACTACCCATAAAGTTAGCCAAGAAGCAGTGACAGGGGAAAACCAGCATTGTACTGTTGGTTTATGCCTCTATCACAAGTTTGTGCCAAGTACATTGATTTGTCAGCATTAATTACGGCGCAGTGTCTAACACATTGATTTAAACACTAAATATACTCCTGTTAAGCCAGCTGACTACTTTAATGGTGCACACACTGTAAAGCTTTTGACCATTTGTGAAGGAAAAGTTGGCTGGACACTTGACAGATTGACACTGTGATCAAATATTTGCTTAAAGTTGAGGGAATTAGGCAAGTCATAGCTTGGATGCTAATTATACGGATAATAAAAGATTATATACTGTAGGTGTGTCCCACTGTGGGTGGCCTATAGCGTCACTATCACCCTTCATTAGACATACGGGTGTTGTGAGCGCTTTGCTAGGCTAACTTCAAAGGCTTCCATAAGTCAGCTGGCGTTTGGCTCGCCGCTCATCAGACTGGCACGGTCCGAGCTTGAACTTCAGAAGCTCTGGCCTCGGTCTCACAAAGAAAGCAATGATGTCAAGATTTCTGGACACATTGCAACATCACACCACTTTGAGGCTTGAGAGGAGCTAAAAGCTCTGCTGAAATTTGGAGACGGAGGTGTGATCATAAATCAGAATTCCCTCACACTCTCTCACTCCTCGCTCACTCCTGCCTCTCTCTCTCCCTCTCCGCCAGTCTCCCGGCCGCTCTCGGCCAAAGACGGCACATTTTAAACCCATTAGCGATCGTCCTGCCAGCTGTACATCAGCAGAAAACCATAAATTGTTTTATTGGATGAAGTTTCTGCAAAGTGATGAGCTCAGCGTTACCGATTCCCGGTATACCACCAGCTTATTGTGTGTGTGAAAGCGTGCCTCTTGTCAAATATTTAAGAAAAAAAGAACAGTAATTTCCAAGGCTCTTGACGTTTGCATAATGTCTCTTGTGCATTTGTCACGCCTTTCTCCAGATCTGTGTCAGTGGGCTAGCAGCTTTATAGCATTTAAATTGAATTTTCTATACAAATATTTGGCTTCTTATTTACGAGCTTGCGAGAGGCCGTCCATTATTCCTCCAGGCATGTGGTTGGTTAGCATGAATATCACCAGCCTTTTCAGTAAACGTTTGTCGATGCACTGCAGCTACCTTATGTGCAGAAATTGCTGATTTATGGCATCTGAGCTGCAGCTCTCCACCACTGCAGGCCGTCTCTCTGTCCTCTCTCTGCGACTGGTCGAAGAAGGAGCAGCTTGTGTGAAGTTGTTGACACTAGTACCCATCTCCCACCCCAGCCCCTCCAAGTCACACAGCTGTGTGCAGTGCAAACACTCCGGGCCCCCTCGGATCGCGTTGCCAGGGCAACCACGACCACAACCAGGTATACCCACCGTCCCCCTGCTGCCCATTAGTCCACGACCCCTCTCGGTGAGTCAGGCGCTCCGTAAACGCTACCTCCTGGAGGTCACCATCTGAACATGTGTTGGTGGTCAAGGTTTCACAAACTGATGTTCAGGGGCGCTCACAGAGGGGGGTGTTGGGGGTTTCAGTCGGCAGCCGAACCGCAGGTTTGACAGCGTAGCATGTGTTGGTGTTTTCCCTCGTTGCCTTGGAAATGGGATTCCTCAAAGATGGGAAAGCCCCAGACCCTCACCCACCCCCCCAATATACACACACCACGCGTCCGCTCCACTGTGGAATAACATTTTGGTGCGTCAGCAGGATCACGGGCTCCAGAGAGGAATGCTGTCTCGGAGGACAGGTGCGTCACACCTGTATGGCCTGCAGTGTGTACGGGAAATATTCCTTCCATTTCCCTTTAACCCCCAACCCACCCCCGACTCCAGACCCTGCAATCACTGGTTTGCGGCCACTTTCCGTTATAAGAGGCCGTATATGATCACCAGTGAAGGTAGTGGCTGTGAACTGGAATATAACACTAATGTTGCCATTAGAGGACTGTGTACGCCATTCATGACTGTGGAAGAATACACACTGAGAGATGGAAAAGTTTACAATTAATTAAGCTCAATATAGCAGAACTAATAGGTCAATAATCAGCTCCAAACCATTACATATCATGGCACTTTAAAGCAAGAGGAAATAACAATCTCTTAGTTACAAATAAAAAGTTAAATATGTAAGCAATAAAACACACCCATACCCTCTGCAGCTACGGCCTCTTTTAGTCTGGTATGACCATTAGCTTTTGGTGGCTAATGTTAGCCAGATGTTGATGTGTAAAATCTTTAAGTCAGTTTTTGATTTATTGACTCTTCTCGACTTGATGATAACATGATCCTATAATGACTTCTTGTGGCCACAGTTGCAGCTCAAATCAACAAATTCACCAGGCCAGTTGCCAGAAGAAAATCTCTGCACAATTTGTTTCGGCAAACTACAAATACCTCTTATTAGTATCATATTGGTGTTTCTAAAGAGATGCAGTATATGAGCTGACTTTGTCTTCAGGAGGTGGAGGAGATGGTTCAATTCAGTTCAGCTTTTTTAGTCACTTAGTAGCACTGGGTACATACATTCCTTGATGATTCTCAGGGCTTTGCTGAGGCAGCACTGGGTGTATCGGTCCTCCAGACTGGGCAGCTTTCTTTTCGGCCGTGCAAACCACCCTCCTCAGCGCTGACCGATTATTAACGGTACAGTTGCCATACCAGGAGGTGAAGCTGCTCATCAGGAGGCTCTCAATTGTGCCTCTATAGAAGTCCCTGATGATCTGGGGCCTCGTGCTGAATTTCGTCAGGCGTCGGAGGCCGTAGAGGCGCTGTTGGGCCTTCTTGACGACCGTGGTGATGTGGCAGTCCCAGGTCAGGTCCTCCTCGATGTTCACCCCCAGATATTTAAAGGAGTCCACTCTCCACCACTGAGCCATTGATGGTGACAGATGGTAGGGCCTCCTTCCTCTTCCTGAAGTCAACAATGACCTCCTTGGTCTTGGTTGGTGAGTCACCTTGACAAGATGCTTCCCAAGCTGCAGACCACTGTTCAAAACCGACAACACTGGCTGTTTTTCTGTGACCCTTTGCTGTGTTTCCACCAGTGTTTGTGATCCTATACCTGGGTGTTTTTTGCTGACACACCTTAGCAATTTACAGCGACGTTTAAGCTGGCAAACCTGGGTGTTTTTCACTTACTCATTGCAACGTTACCAGCAGCGTTTGAGCCACTGAACCTTAGGGTTTTTACCGAGCCATTCCTGTTTTTTCAGTGGCTTTTGTTTCACCAAAGGTGTTTTAGCCAAAGCATAATCTTTTCCCAACCATATCCAGGTCATTCTTGTGCCTGAACCTAACCACACATTCACCACAGCATTGTTGAGCGACCTAGAGTTTGAATGTATCCCGTGCAAAGTAATATACAAATGCAGAGTATCTGTGGTTTGCGAACACATAGAATTTTCTGGCAGTTGGGTTGAATTCACTTCGAGCTTGGCGAAAATCAAATATCACAATATTTTTCACCAAATACCTTGAAAATCAATATTGTGACGATACTGTGGGGTTGATAGTGCTTTCCTGAAATATTTACACGTGAGATTTGTCATTAGTAATGTGGACATATCGACCAGATGGTAAAAGCAAATGATAGAACAGTTAGAACAGTCTGGGAAGTTCAGAAAATTACATCACTTCACTATAATGTAGCCTTTGTGCTAACGTTAAATGCCTCTGCCTGGTGTTACCTACATATTATGCCTATGTCTTTTTGTCTGTGGTGGCTACACTGTTTCCCCTTTTGGAGGATTAATAAAGTAAATCCCATCCCATCCCGTCCTATATGACACATGTTATGATGACATCCAGCCACATATCATGATATCGGTATAATAGCGATTTATTACTAACCTCGCTCACAACTCTCTGTACCTGGCTTTCAGAGTGACCTTGATGGGGATTGTTAACGTCTTCACGATGATTTACATTCATGGATTTTAAAGACTGGATCAGAACTTGTGCTGGATGGCACATACATTCCTCCATCTCTACATGGACTTTCACTTATGTCCAATTAGGGCTTTACATCTGGACTTACAGCTGAACTGACCGGTGTCAACTGTCTGACTTCTCTCGCAGTGTCTCCACACCGCCGATTTGCATCATTTAAAATAAGTAGGCGGGCGAAGGTGAAGGTGTGTGTTGGAGGGGGGGTGGATTCCTGCCATTCACGGTCGAGATTCGAGCCTGTTGTACCACTTATCCCCCCAGAACTTCGTCCAAGAATTACAAACTAAGCCGCACTTAAGAGACTTCATGAAACACATTACTCTTACCCCAAGATGACGTCTGTTTCAAGGCGAATTCATGAAATATGAATACTATGGGAGCTTTAAATCTGCCCCTAAATGCTAAATGACTGCTTAGAATTTCTATTTTAGTGTTGCTGCTGAAATGTGCAGCAGAACTGTGCATTGTGCTACTTTAATCATTTAATTTAATAACCACCTTAATGGCGTCTCGGAGGAAAGCTCTTTGCATGTTGAGGAATATCCGTATGAGCCATATGCTTTTACAGTATGGATACTTAAAAAGGCAGCGTTTCCTGGGTTCAGCATGAGGTGAAGACGTCCTTTTAGGGCATACCGATATAAAGAGACGTTCCTCCAAAATCAAAACATGTTTGTGTGCTTGGATGGACGCATACAGAGAGAGAGAGGGAGAGAGAGAGGGAGAGAGGGCAGGGGGTAATGAATCAGCTGAGTTTATGAGAAGCATACGTACAGTCTGGAGCACTTTGTGATTTAAGGAGGCAGAAGGAGAGCAACTCTGATCTGTTTCTCATCAATAAATGTTTACATCTCCCTCCAATCCACAAACAGCACATCTGTAGCCCCTCTGCATTTTATAATCATCGCTCACATTCACACACATGGACGGATTGTTAGCCAGAGGGGGCCGTGGCATGCCTGGGAGTGATAACGTGATTACTGCGAACCAGAACAAGATCAAACTGTACTTGTACTCGCATTTGAATGAAACAGAGAGGAACAAAAGATATAAAAGGGTGAGGAAAGTAAGCTTAATGAAGAATAAAAGAGGGAGAGGAGGAGGAGGAGGAGAAGGGGAGAGCTAAGGAGACAAAAAATGTAGAAGGAGACAGGGCATGTGGAGTTGAGCAAAAGCTGACCCGAACACACGCCAGTGTACGTTACATGTCCGAGAACACGGGCGCTGAACTCACCCGAGTCATAACAACCGCCGGACGTTAAAACCGGCAGCGCCAAAACACACTGACACATGAACACAACCACATGTTGGAATCAGACTTAGGGAAAACAACGTGTTGCTCGCCACGAGATGTGCAGCTGAGGCGGTTTACTGGGGTCAGGTAACCAGAAGATCAACCGCAGCTTTCATGTCTGATTTGTCTCACGGTTAGTCATAATCTCACACGCATGTAAATGATTACATTGCAACGAGGAGACATTAGGTGACGTTAGAGGCGTAATTTGGTGACGTGGAGCTGCGAGGCTGCAGTCAGTCACTCAACACTTGATTGCAAACTGCTGGAAAAAGGCAGATAGATTTATAATGGTGTTTTCTTTCCTCTGAGCAGTTCTCGGTAATTAAACGCGACGAGTTTCCTGTTTTTAAGTGAGAGAATTAAGGGTTGTGGGCTTTTTTTTATTGTTTTGTTGTTGTTTGTGCCTTTTGCTGATTGTGCAAGTCCAAACTGCCTCAGAGGAATAATCGAATGCCTTCCGATTTGGGAATATTTGCATGGATGACAGGAAGGAAGCCACAAGAGGACACCCCACAAGAGAACAAATGAGTAACACAAAGACTAGGACATCATGAAACGGTGCAATTAGCTCTCAGACAGTGTCCCGAGTACATACGCACACTAACGCACACAACCACAGGACTGTGTGCCAGCGAGACCTCAGCATCGGCACACTCTGTTTTCCTGCTGTTAGTGTTTTTAAAGGAGCTCAGTGCCGCTAACTGTCAATGGTGCGTTAAACAAGAACAGTTATCGGGGTTAAATCTGAAGTCGAAATGGAGTGGAAAAGAGTCCCTGTGATCCAAGAGGGAAGAGCGTAAATGACAGGGAGCGGAGGAAATGGTGTTCCAAATTTGGACAGAGACAGTCACATCTTTTTTCTTTTACTGTCCTCATGCTTCTGATTATTAAATATGATTCAGGTTACTGGAAGGTAATGTGAGAGGCTGGTGCAGAGGGCATAAATGTGTCTGATTTATCACAGGAGCTTTTAACACCAAGGCCATTGCTAAATATCAAAGCACACACTAACCAAATAATTACCATATGTAGAGCTAGTTATGCTTTGTGGAAAATGGCAGTGATTGTAATAAAAAGACCTAGACTGTGTATGAAATGAAGAACAATACACTCCACACACCACAAGCAACCTGCTTTCCCTGGAGCTGTACTCACTGATCAAGCTCTGTTTTGCTTGATGTAACACAATCCTCCCGTCTTCAGCGCCGGCTGGTGATGTAAAGGCAGATTTTTAGTTGTACGTTGGCTCTGTGCGGAGCTTACGCAAGTGGCCTACGCAGTTGTGTGTTCAATGCCACTCTTGAGTTTCTGGAAAGTACAGTACAATAAAGTTTGATTGATTCGACTAACACACCTAAAACACACACAAAATATGGCTCTAATAGTGACAATGTTAAACAAAAGTATCAAATTTTGGTCCTGTGTAACTCACAAGGTTCACAGACAAAACAACTGTAAAGTCTCTGAGCCGAGCAGGAACTCGTGGGCAGGGCCAGCCAGGGAAACACCACTGCGCATATTCAGTATACTGCGGAAGCAAACCAAGAAGGTAGAAACGTTTTGCGTGTATGCGTATGTGCTAGGTGGGCCACTCCACTGGAATGGAAAGGCGCCATCTTGGGGTCTGGTGTATAGTTGTTATTGTTAGTTATCTGATGTCATTTTACGTTGCATAAATTAGCCTAGCAGCTAGAGGACTTTTCCTCTACTTGAAAACAACAGCAACATTTATCAAAGGTAATATTACAAATATAATTCACAAGGTTCACCGACAAAACAGATGTCTTATACTAGAAACGTACAACATGCTAACACTATTAGCATAAGCCTATGGGTGCGTTTGGAAGTACTCACTCCGAGGGCCGGAGCGCACTCTGGCACAAACTGGACCGTTCAGAGATTTTGGAGCACTGTTGGAATGTACCGTTATTCAGAGCACCACACTCTTAGAGTAGCAGAGCGCCAAGCGGAGTAAATGTGTGATTAACTGGATGTTTTCATTAAGTGTGGAGTGTTAGATTGGATTTACGAATACACCCTATGACATTTCCAATTGCATAGATTAGCCTAGCGCAGGGGTGTCCAAACTTTTTTGAATGGGGGCCAGATAAAACAATGTGAAAACACCTGGGGGCCAACTGATTCTCGCATCAGATGTTTTTTTTGTTTTTTTTTAAGTGAGACAAAAGCAACCATTTTTATCTTTTAATGAACTATTACGACTTGATGCCTGTCTACAATGTAGTGTATGATAGTCCTGTCATTGTGAGGTCAAGGGTAAAAATGCCAAGTGATCTTGCTCAATTAACCTTTATTGTGTAAAGGACCACATATGGTATGTTTTGAAAGTCAAGCCGAGGGCCCATCAAAATTGGTCTGCGGGCCAGACTTTGGACATGCCTGGCCTAGCGGCTGGTGGATTTTTTCTAAGACGAAGCCAGGATAAATCGCACACAAAACAAATGCTACTTTGTGGGGGATTCATTGTCTTGGTAATCACCTTTTTTTATTTTAGCTGTGAAATAAAAGTAAAGATAAGCTTTCCCAGTGGTAAATAGTTTTTAGTTTACAAAACCAAATAGCATGTGTAGTTACATTTCTGGGGAGGCGCTCAGTCCCCATGTGACTGGTGGAAGCTGCGTAGCCATCAGCCACTAGCAGAGTCCTGCATCGGATCGGGTAATCTGCAAAAAGCTGTGTAATAGGTAAAAAAAAAAAAAATTCACGGGTACGGACATGTGTAAAAATGGACTACACGTGGGTGAATATGAACAGTATATGTGTAATATCTTGACATCTAAACCACTGTTATCGGACGCAGTTCATTTTATTTTGAAAGTCAATGACACAAGTCGAACCGTTGGTCCCGTCGCCACATTTGTCACCGATGTGGAGGACTCAAGCGATGAAACATTGTAAACCAAGGATGAGGTGGCAGCCTACATCGAGTGCAAGACACCAAGGAGGGTCCTTTAGAGGTTTCATGGTGGTGGAAGGAACATGCTAAGATGTTTCCTAACCTTGATCCCGGCATCAAGCGCAGCCAGTGAGAGAGACTTTTCCTCCACTGGATTTGAACCCAGCTTAATGTTTGTGACTGTAGCCTGTGTGTGTTTAATCGGGTCGGGTCATGGGACTTAATTAACGGGTGTTGGCGGGTGTGGCTTTGACTTAGACATAATGTAACGGGTCGGTTCTGGTACTGAGCTTTGCAGGTATGGGCGGGTGCAGGTTTTTAAAAATGGACCCGTGCAGGACTGTGGCTACAAGTGAAGCGTACGATAGACCTAGAATGAATGAATGAATGGTAGTCATACATAATACAAGACCGTCAGTGCCTATTCATTTCGAAAGAGCAAAGGCCAATGGGGCAATGCCAACACTCATGTCATCACTCACTTCTACCGATGGTGTAACTTCATCACCTATTAACATCATTTATTTACAGGCTTTCCCTTTTATAGGGTTGACATTCTGCCAGCCAGTATATTCATAATACATTTTAATACAATAATAATTATAAATGCTTTTCCGGCTCGTTCTTGCTGCCCATAAATAGTTATCCTCTTAATAATCAACTCTCTCACAGTCATGGATGTGAGAAAAGCCTGTGAAGCTCTGTAACATTTGCATTGTTGACTTGCCCCTTGTCATACCCCACTGCTTTATTTATAGAGGAGTGTGTGTAATCTAGCATGAAGACTTAATCCAGATGTAGGATTATGTGGGGGAAACGTGTCGTAATTCTCACAATCTCCACTTCCATCTCAGGGCAAACATTACACATTTTCTCTTAGATCGGGTTCTGCTCATGTAAAGCTGCTCAGAAACGGACTGGCCGTCTCGGGTCACCGGTCAGATTACATGGCAGCAATTCACACCGTAGCTGAAGGACAAATACCTGCAGTTTGAGTTACAGTGTAACTGACGGTCTGATGCCATGTGTGCGGATGTAGTTGTTAAAACGCCTTGAAACCAGAGTCTGACTTCCCATTGAAGTGAATCCTGAATGTGATTCTGATTAAGTTGCATTTAGCAGAAGGCGTGTTAACTTAATAGAAATAAGAGACAGTTTGTCCCGGCTCCTAATCTGTGATGTAACACTCTGGCAGCTCACAGGGCTCCAATATACTTCAAAATGAATACAGATCTGGCGTGTTCTCAAAGGAAACTGCCGCTGGGCACAGTTCATATATTTCCTGCATCCTGCATAGATGGATGGTTACTGGAGTTATGATAACAGAGTCTACATCAGGAAAAAGTACCTGGAGTCTTTTCTGAGTTCGGAATAAAAACATAAAGACTTTTGTTAGAGAAAGTACGTGTTAGTAAATCATGCCGTGTAATTGTTGTGTTCACACTTTGATCACTTACCACCTCTGAGCAAGTCATGTCAGTGCTGCACAGCTGAATCCAACACAGTTCAACCTCCTGACCCTCTTTCACCCCTCCAAGGATCATGATAATACTTTATTAGAGGTGAGAGTGCACCGCAGCAATCCAACCCCAATGTTGCCCTTTTTCCACATTAGCTCTGGTTTTTGAACTGGTTCCATTCAGGACTGCTGGAACCTTGGACCTCTCAAACCAGGCCACCAGTTTTGATCAGAACCATTGGGATCGAGGATGTGTCATTAACAGTTGTAGCAGTCGTTTCAGATTTCCTTCATTTTCAGGCTGGTTTTGTGGATTTGGAGCTAAATGTTGTGCCTGGGGCACGTCGTGTATTAATGATACTCGTTACCTGGAGAGGTTGGAAAAAAGATATATGTTTCTTCCCTGTTCCAAAATCATACCCTGAAAAGTGTAGGGTTAGCTAGCTAGCTACTGAAGATATAGCCTACTGAATGTATACACATGCTGCTTCTGCTTTTTAGTGATTATAACAGTGAAACAAAGACCGACCCTGCTGCACAGGAACCAGTGAAGGGAAGCAGGGAAACTTTGCTGATATTCAACCAGCTCTGTGTCATTGCATGTACGTTGTTTGACTTCCTGCGGAGATCCCTGCCTGTCCGGCGGCGGAGGTTGAAGCCTAAAACCGAGCTGGTTGAATATCAGCAAAGTCTCCCTGCTATATCTTCAGTAGGTAGCTAGCTAACCCTACACTTTTCAGGGTTTGATTTTGGTTTTGGAACAGGGAAGAAACGTATATCTTTTTCCAACCTGCACACACTGCGATGCCACACAGCTGGTTCAATCTCAGCAAAGCTTCCCTTTATATTCATTGTCTTGTGTGGCGATCAGCAGTGATGTGGTGGTTCACTTTTACACTGTGATCTGTAGCCTATAGTTCGGCTTTAGCTTCTAACTATCTTTGTCTTTTTAACCTGTTGTTGCTGCTGAGTCAGTTTGACATCCTGGATATATCCTTCAAACACAGACTGTAGACCCCTCTGTCTGCTTCTCTCTGGAATCACTGTGTCATTTTACCAAAACTATGATAATATTTCTTCAGGGAGTGCAGTTAGTTACAGTGTGGGCTCCATGCTTACTCCGACAGCTTGACGGACCATCACAAAGGGACGGGGCTTAGAGAAAGATCAATAAGGTGCAGGAAATGGGGCAGTAGCTCAGTTCATAGGGACTTGGGTTGCGAACTGGAGGTTGCCAGTTCAAGTCTCTGTCTGGACCAAATATAGAGTGGGGACTGGTAGCTTCAGAGGTGCCAGTTCACCTCCTGGGCACTATATTTATTGTAATCTCCCCCTCTGAACCATAGACCCCATTTTGACTTTTCTACGGGGGCAGGGGATTGTCTGACAGCTGAAAGTATGTGATGGCCATCCCCATGCTCACTTATGTCTCATAAGTTGTTGCAGCAATATCTGGGTTTATACCATGTGTAACACAGATGAAAATGTTCAAAAATCCCTCAAAAATACCACATTAAGAACACCAAGAACTTGAGCAACACCGCAGAAAAACTCATGCTGTGATATGTATCAATAATTGCGTTTATCTGCAATTGGATGGCGAGCACCTCTGTTTGGAAACTGCTGAGGAACCCCTTTATTATCATTATACCTATGAAAGCCATCTATTGTCTGAATGCCAGAGGTCTCTAGTTTGTGGTTGTAAAGTTTCATGAGGCCGTGACTATCTTTGAGGTCACTATGGGTCATTATATACAGTGAGGTCAGTTTCAAAAAATGGCTACCATGGGGACTAACATCATCACACATGAATACATGAGTCTCAGCTTTCCAGTCAGGCCCAATTTATGCAATTCCTCACCAGCAATAAGCTGAAAGATGCTGTTAATACAAGATCTGATGTTACAGTATTACCGCTGATACGGTCAACATTCTTCAGAACTGGAGATGATGAGGTAAATCAGCTTTCATGTGAAGTATCAGATCTGCGTTATCTGAAATGACTGAAACGCTTATGCTCTAGATGACTGTTAATTGACTGATTGGTGTTCTTAGGGAAAATGGAGAGCCAAGGCACGCACAAGATCTCACACACACACACACACACACACACACACACAAATCATCACAAGAGCTGAGATCCTGAATGCCAAAATAAACAAATCAGACATCCCGCCACCGCCAACAGTGGGGTACACCAAAAGGAAATGTAGCACAGTTTGGGCCACGATTAGTACGAATGAAAGAATGACTCATATTCAGTACAACACAGAGTCCTTCCAGTGACGTAGACTTAATCTGTGACTTTATCATTTGATCTATTGTGCGTAGAAAAACGGGCCTCTCTCATTGGTGCAGTCTGGGATTTATGTCATTATGATGTGGTCTCCCAAAACAGCACTGGTATTCTGAGAAGTCCCTGCTGTTAGACTGAATGATTTATTGTACACTTTTTTCATTCTTGAAATCTACATGTTAAGACTGAAATGAAAGCAGCATGTCTCATTCCACATATGGCGACATTGATTATGGCATTATCTGATGACTGAAGTGCAACATTGTCACTTTGTTGCTCTGAAATGATGATTCTTTCTCCATCATCTAAAATTCAGAGAAATCTCAAAAATCCAGATTCCACCAGTTTCTCTCTCCCTCCTGTCCCCTTTGATTTGCGGAGGGGTATTTGACAGCAGGTCGACAGGGTCGGCTTCAGACGCAGTCAGGGTGGCTCGGAGGGTCACGATGATGTCCATATAGACTTCCCAGCACTCGAGGAGGCAGTTTGGCGCCACGTTCAAAGTGCTCGCTGGTCGGTGTGGAATGCTTGGCGGGCGAGGTGCGTACGTTTGAAGTGTGTGTTTGTTTCAGCCGAGTAAAAATAGCCGTTGCAGGCCAGGTGGGCGTGGCCGCTTGACACCACAGTGGCCTGGGTTATGTGCACACTGGCCAGACATACCAAGCTTGCAGCCAGGTGCTCCAGCCAGCTCGCAGGAGGGCTCATGGGAAACAGTTGAGATACAGATGGCACATCAGGGCACAGCTACGTGCTGGAGACACTCATCAGTCTCACCAACGTACATCTGTTAGTATTACTTTTTATACTTACAGAGCAAAGTCGGCCAAATACATCAAATGTAACTTGGCTATACCTCTTTTAAAACTTTATATTATGTAACTTTTGAAGGACTTAAAGCTGGGGTAGGCAGAAATATGGAAAAGGTTATAGAAAAAGAATTTAAATATACACCTCCTCATACAGTAACCCAGAGTTTCCTATTGCGGCTCGAACAAGGCCAGTGGAAACCCCCCAGTGTCACAGCGGGCTAGTGGCCAGCAGCAGCACCAGGTCCAACGCTTCACATGGAAGTCCCGTGTGTTAATTGCCATGCTCCTGGCCACCTCTCTGTGCTGGTCAGCGAGAGATTCTGCGCTCTGCTATGTTTAAATCACATGTAGAGCTCTGTCTCTGTCTGCTTGTGTGTGTGTTTGTCTCTCTCGCTCTTTGACAAATATATGGAAGCATGAGACACATATTCTGTCATTTATCATCGTCACGTCATTCATATCATACTTGATATACACTATATTTCATTTACAATACATTTCAATGTGTTTTCTTGAAAGATTTGCTCATGGGCCCTGGAAAATAGAGATCAGACTCAGACACTATTGCTGGGGTGCTCAGGGCTGCACCATGTCCAGTGTGAACAGCCACAGAAAATCAGCATGCTTCGCGGCGCTTCTGCACCCAGTGTGAACCTGGCGTAACCTGCGTAAGGGCAGCAACAGAAAGTTTGCTGATCTCAGGGAGTTTGGACTGTACGGTCTTATTGCGCTTGGCTTTGTGTTGGGGTTGTTGCAGCTGCTTACAGGAGGTCAGTCTCCAGAGCTGCTGCCTACCTTCCTCCCGGCAAGGTGGTCTGTGTATTCTATGTGATATTTATACTTACACTTAAATTATTTACCTTTATTTATATTACGTGTAGTCCATGCTAGGGGTGGGAATCTCTGGGTACATTGCTATTTGATTTGATTCTGATTCGGAGGACCATGATGCGATTTGATATCTACATTATTTTCTCACTGTGACTATTTGCTGTTTATCATATAAAGTGTATTTGTTATAATTAAATCAAAACTGTTTAATGCACTTTCATTGTCTTTTTTGTTAATACATTACTAGTAACAGCATTTACATGAATTAAATAGTGAGAATAAACTATTCCCCATTTTTCTGGGGACCCCCTGGGACTCCTACAAGGACCCCTGGCTAAGAACCATTGAGCTAACATACTGCCATGTATAATGTACACATATTTTAAATTTAATTTCCCCAGTAATTGTCATTTTCAAACTTCCTTTGATCCGTTACCTGCCTTATTTGATTGTCTCTTGTCTTACCGGAACATGTGACTCTCTCCTCAGTAAAGTTAAGATCAATAAAATATATTTTTTCATATTATCTCTGGAGTTAGGAATGGCTGAAAAGCCTGGGCTCAGGTATGTAAGGTTGCACACAGGTACTATAAACTTAGAAGGAATCTCAGCAGTCTCTGGGCAGAGGAGCTGATGGGAGAGGAGCAGCAGTGTTAGACAAACAGTAGCCTGGTATCCAGGTAACGCCGCAGGAAAGGGGTCGATGGGGACTTTGAGACTCTGCTGTTACAGGATCATTTCAAGTGGAACCCCTTGTTGAAGAAGGACAGTTACCATGGGCTCATTCCCCATGTATACCACACATTATGTTCCCACATACACTGTTCACACACGTCCGCATAAACATGCATGAACATGTGGGCTGACAAACGCACGTGCGAGCTCTTGACACAAATATGCTCGATACCACAAAAACCCTCGAGTCATATCTAGGTGCCTCATTGAAAATAAACACTCCGGGCCGTTCAATTGGCAGATAGAAATTTACCTTGGACAGCAGCTGTTTGAGCGGCGCCAACTTTAGCACTTTGTCATGAGAATCGTCAACATGGCTCAAAAAGAATACAAGAAGCAGCATTCTCTATCTGCCCCTTTCTTGTGTGTGAGTGTGTGTGTGTGTGTCTCTCTCAGTGTGTGAACAGTCGACAGGGCTACTGGTTAATACACAGCAGTTTCTGGGAAGGGGCGGACCTGGAGTGTAGGCTCTGTATGTTTAGTGCATATAGCTACACAGCTACAGGCTAACTCTGCAACCACAGACACATATACACCTCTTACTTGTTAGTGCGATAAATTCATTGTTGGTTTGGCCGTCTACATGGGGTTGTTTTTGATAATAATAATGAGATAAAATAAAAAACGTATCCTTTTAGTTGTACCAGGAAAAAGTTGATCTGATAAGGCTACACACAAGCCAGTCACTCACATTAAAATGGAATCTGTGTCCCCTCTCTAGATTCGGAGGTTTTTTTGTGGGTCCATAAGCGCGGAGCAGGCAGAGCTCTCCGTGAGTTCTTTTTTCCTCAGCGGTAGTTTGTGACCCGCGGGGTTGATAATTAATCTGTCTAGCCGATCAGAGAGGAGCAGCTGCTGCAAGTGAATGCAGACTTTTAGACCCAGCAGAATGAAAGTTTTACTTTTAATGCACCTGACGTTCTGCTGCCCTGAGTGTGCTCTGACAGTTGTTCTGACATTCAGGTGGATGCCACCAGACATGCGCCAATCACCTGAACACCAGTGCAGACCAGGTACCCTCCCTTATGGCAGCGACACTCCCCAGGACAATGCACCATGCCACACCACAAAAACTGCCCAGGAATGGTCCGAGGAACATGACAGAGACCTCAAGGCATTGACCTGGCCTCCAAACTCCCCAGATCCCCAACTGATCAAGTACCTGTGGGACATGCTGGTACCCCACCTCACAACCCACAGGACTCAAAAGATCTGAAGCGAACGTCCTGATGCCAGACACCAAGGGACACCCTCCAGAGGTCCTGTGTCCATGCCTTAACAGGTTAGAGCAAAGTCTAAGGAGGATCCACACTTTATCAGGGGTACCTCTTGGGTACCAGCATGTCCCTCAAATATTCGATCAGATAAGGGTATTTGGAGGTCAGGTCGACAACTTGAGCTCTTTGTTCCGTTCCTCGGGCCATTCCTGAGCAGTTTTTGTGGTGAGGCATGGTGCATTGTCTTGCTGGGGGGGCACTGCCAACGACCAGTGCCGCTGCCTTAAGGGGGTTTACTTGGTCTGCAACAGTGTTCGGGTGGATGGAGCACGTCAAGTAGCATCCACATGAATGCCAGGACCAGGTTACTGCAACATATTAGCATGCTAAAATTTGTCTATTATTCCTTCTTACTTCTAGTCTTTTCCACTCATTACTGACGCTTCTGCCACCAGCCCTCTTGGTGGAGTCAGACTGCTTTGGTTACTGCAGCTGTCACTTATCACTATGATACAAGTACAGCACCATTGAGATGATATATGTATACATTGAGAGTGAGGCTGTCAGCAGTGTAAATGAGCAGTCTAATCCGTATACAGAGCACTTGTGTGAGCCAGCAGTAAATGGGAACACTCAGTCAGAGGCAGAGTTCAAGCTTATCTTTATGGTATAAACATGTAGAAGCACATCACTTGCTTGGCTGAACTCTCGGGCAGAGATGATCCAGGGTTTACTCTTTGACCTCAGACAGCGCAGGGCTACATGCTTTTAATCCCAGAGCCCAATTATACTTGTTCATGCTCTGCTGTGCGTATACACACATGCACAGGCACAGTGAGAGAGCACTACTGGAAGCTTATCAGTGTCTGCTAAGTAACTTTGACATTTCACAGAACTTCACCTGGTGCAATGACATCACAGCGGTGCTCTGTGTCCGTGTGCGTATACAACCTCTCCAGGGGTCAAGGGGTCAAACAGGACTTCCTGGCAATACTGCTTACTACCATGTGGCCCAGTCGCCAAAAAACAGGTTCCAGTTTGCCTGGGTCAAGGGTCAGAGGTCAAACATCTTGATTACATCATCTCGGACAGATCGTCCTCCAAAACACACTCAGACACACACAAAACATTTAGCGGTCTCCACGGTGACGGTGTGTCCGTGCACACACCATACAATCACACATACTTTCCAAGTACCTTGTTAAAGCAGCAGTGCTACCCCATACCACTAATGCTACCGCCGTGCACTCCGAAAACAATGAGGATGGGAAGGGGCCCGTCTCCATGGCTACGCCATGTCCGCCAAGCATATCACAACATTCTGCCGAGATTCCTGCCACATTCCTCCTGCCAATCAAAGAGCGGAGAGATGGAGGGATGACAGAAAAAGGGAAGAGTATGAAACATGTCCATTGGGTCATGTTCAGTGTTCTCGGGCTTATTGATGGAACATGCTGCAGTTTAACAGATTTTCCTTGAAATTCAGGCAATTATTATTCATCCTGTAAAAGTTTTGTTTATATTTTGGGCCAACGGGGTTGGGGTGAGGGTTACATAGATGTGCGTGCTTTAAGATGAAACAAATGGCATGGAAATAACGCCTGCCAAGCTACAGACCACAGTTTGAGACCAACAAACACCGTACGTCTCTCCTTGTACCTGATCATCTGTCAGTGTGTGATGAAAGCACGTCCTGTCAGAAGAGTTGAAAGGATACAGTGTCGCAGCCCAGGGGTCAGAGACTTCTGGGTAATGGGACGTTGTTGGACATATCTGTGCTACCACTCTTCGCACATGCCTCACGTGCCACTTCCTGTCCATCATGACAGACGTTGGGAATGTGCAGAAAGGAGGCGCTGCCGTCGTCATGGCAACCGGGGTAAGCGGATGTCAAAACACTGAGGTGCTTCAACTGGGGCTTTGTGTGAAATTCACATAAGCAGACATTGTTTCAGTGTGACAGTGTTTTCTTTGCAACTCTCTGGGATCCAAAATCATCTTGTGTGGACTTTATGATGGCTCAGCCCTTTTGTGACGTTGTCCAATCATGTTGATCCGAGGAAACTGTGATCCAAAATTAAGGTTGACACTTCCTGAGTCTTCCAGCTCCATTTTGCCACTCTGTAATCGCTGCTCATTAAGTAGACTGATGTCAGGAAAGTCTCTAATTCCTCCTGGAGTCATCCGTGCCATGAATATGTGCACGTACAAGGCCTGCCAGGACTTTGCGGGCTCTTTGGGGGTTGTTGTGGCCTAAAATACCTGATTTAATGGCAGCTTTTCGAAAAAATTACAATCCCTGTTGCGATGTCTTTGGCTGCTTTGTCGTTTGTGTCTTTGTTTTTTGCAGTAAAATTACAGGAATATGAAAAAAAAAAAGAATTCATCAAGAATCAAAGGCAACGTTTCTGAGCTTAGGATTTATACCACACTAACGTTAACACTAGCCATACATATTCAGGCCCTATCTTCATGAATACAGATATTTTTGAAAACAAGTATTTTCCTCAACATTTTGGCCTCGCATCCACACACAAACAGAGTTTCAGGTCAGTATGAAAGAGATTTTTCAAAACGCCTGATGTCACTCTTCAGCGTCCGCAGTTTACAGTCCACCAGAAACAGTTTTGGATCAGGTCTGGTCAAACCAGCAGAAGGTAGGACAATTTTGAGCGTGGGATCTGTGGGATTGAGCATCACTTTCATCTTTGAGTGAGCTCCTTCATCTTTATATTGAAGAGGAATCAACTGATGAGATCTCCAGTCAAAAAGGCATTGTTCGCCTGTATACTTTACTACCTTTGTGACAATGGAAGACTGCGGAACAGAAGCATTTGGAGTCGTTCTTGCGTTCTAGTTTGTGCGGAGATATTTAGTGAAATGCAACAGATGTGGATGCAACAGTATCTGTAGTGATGGTTTGTCTTTTGTCTGTTGTCCGCAAGTTTTGCGTTCATGAGTTTTGCGTTCATGTGAGAAATGAGTTCGTCAGTCGATGTTGTTGTGGTGCAGAACATCAGGGAATTGCCTCGCACAGTGTTGAGCAGTATTTTTTGTCGGTAAAGACGTTTGTGTTCCACGTCTGCATCTTCACAAACAGAAAAATGCAAGTGAGTTTGGTGACGTTTGGAAAAACTCTGATGATTTGCAAAAGGCTTCAGTGATAGGACAAAATTGCAAGGTCATGAATTTGCATTAGATGGTATAGAGGGCAAAGTCAAAAGAACGGTGGACGATGGTGGTCTTTGAGGCACATGTGAACAGAGAATTCTTTTCAATATATAACTGTAACGTTCCACCATTTTTAAAAAGTCCTCGTCATGTCCTACAGTTGTATCTCGCTTGAGCACCGCTACGCTGCCCCCACGATCTTTGGTGGAACTGCTCCATGCTGTCCATATCTGTAGGCTTTCAGAAAACTTGGAATTAATACCGATGACATGAATGCAGAGTATGAATACAGTCAGTCAATCAAGGCTCCATCCATGTCTGTATACATATTTTTTTTTAACGTTAAAATCTCCTGTTGGGGGGGGGGGGGCTAGAAAGTCGAGGAGGAAGAGAACTCCTTTGAGTGGCAGGAGATGAGGAGATGAAAGGAGGAGAGAGGAGGAAAGAGGGGCCACGCGTTCATCAGTCTCAGCCTCCGTGATCACAGGGCCCCCGCCAAACAATGGCCCCTGTGTGCATGCGCAACATGTGTGTGTATGTGTGTGCATCATCTCCAATAAGGCGGCCTTACTCTCCGTCTCCTCTGTGTTTCTCCTCGTCTCCTCTCTCTTCTCATGCCCCCTTGTTGCTGCTCCATCCTCCCTCCTCCTCTGTTCTCTTTGTCTGTGGTGCTCGGAGGCCTCTGCCCAGATGAAAGGGAGAGGAGATAAGGGCAGGTAAGAGAGAGTGCAGGAAGGGGAAAACAGCAGAGAGGAAAGTGATAAGGACAGAAACAATGAGGGCTTTGATAGCACGTGAGCTACTGTTTGCATGTATAGATGTGGGCATGTAGGGCTCTGCAGAGATGTACATAATCTTATATCGTAGCCTTCTTCCTTTCATCTCCAGCAGGTTAAAGCCGGACTGATGAATTGATAGGTGAAGGAGAGGTGAAGATATAAAAGCGTGACTTCCTGTTGACCTCTCATTTTTACCCCTATTAGCCTCTTTCCCCTCTTTTTTATGAGCTCTTACTCATCCTTTAAAGCCAGCCTTTCTCCTTTAGTCATTACCTTGCACGAGAAGAATCCCGCTAACACACACACACACATTAACTCACCTGTTTCTCCCATTTGGGCCTCTGCAGCCTTTCAGCTGCCCCGGCCTTCCTCTCTATGTCCCCGCTGGGTGTGGTTTTCCAATCTGTCCTGCTTTTGCCATTACAGCCTCACCCACCCAACGTCAGGCCAAACATCCACCTGCCACCACTCTGTGTGTGTGACTATGCCCGACTTTCCCAGAAGGGGCATTAAAATTTTATCTCATTCGAATCTGCGTGTTAAAGGAGGGTGCATGGGCGTTTGCGTAGATGTGTATGCGAGGGAGAATTTGCGAAGCCGCGGACGGGGAAAAAAAAAAATCTGGAATTGGACGAAACAAACAGGAGGAGGCTTGTCACAAAAGCATTTCCTTGACCAATGCTTGAATCCACGTGATGATGTGTACATCCCAAAGTCTGGCTTGTATGAGAAGACAATGGAATCTCTATTACATTAGTGTGTGTGTGTGTGTGTGTCACAGGTGGGATACACACTGCTAGACATTCCTGAGGATATGGAGGAAGAGCAGCCTCGGGGTTAAAGCTGACTGAGATGAGATGAGTGTGTGCAGATATTTGCAGATATAGAATGAAGTTCTGATGTGAAGATCTACATTAAAGCTTGTGACCATTTATCATAAATTTGTCCCTCTACTCAGAGCTGTAAACATCCATCTCTGACTTTCTTTATTGTGAGTAACTCTGGCTTCAGTAACAGAGAATAAGAGGAGAGAAACACACATCAGGGTGAGTGGTGAGAGCAAAGTGAAGCAAGACCTCTGGACAGAATTCTCAGTATTTGCTGCCCTACTTTCAGGCAGCTGCTCCTTTGTGCCTCCTGGTGTTGGCTGCACTCAGATACAGCAGGTCGCTGCAGTTCCTCTACCGGCCAGCAGGAGGCAGCCTGAGCAAAGAGATGCTGACTGGAGCTGATGGTTGATGTGTGGTGGCTGTGCAGCAGGTGGAGCTCTCTGAATGGAGGTGAAAGTGGGAGTTTGTCTGCAGTGTGACTGAAGGAGGGAAATATATACTCTGCTCAGCTGCTCATCATACTAGTTTTCCTGCAAATAAATACAGCAATCAACATAACTGAGAACATCTAAAGACAAACTCAGGTGGAGGTTTGCATCAGGGTTTTTAGGACACTGTGGAGTTTAGGCTTTGCACAGCTGCACAAGAGAGTTCAATTTACAGACATCAAACAAACCTGAAGTGAGCCAACCTGATGATTTGAGCCAATACTAAGCAGCTCCAGCTGTCACATTCATCTCTGGTTAAAGTGACTGATTACGAATAAGATAACAAGGAAATACCAAGTTTGATTCATAAACCTGTTCAGGTGCTTTACCGATCTGCAAAGACCAAAGGGAACCAACGTCTTGGGACTTTTTGGGCATTTAAAAATTAAATTAAAAGTTATTTTATTGCATTTAGAACCTACGTTTTTCCAGATTTTGACTTTCACTGGACTTTATTCAACTTAATTGCACCCTGAAATAAGTATTTAACTGCAGTAAAAAGATGCAAATACTTTTGAAATTGGTGCTACATGACCAGAGAAAACAGAGAAAAAGGACTGTGACAGTTGCTTTTGCTCAAGAGATAGCAAACCTACAACTACCAGAATGCAATGCATCAGAGCAATAAACAGTTCTGCTAGTGGATGACGTAATGCAACGCTGAATCCAAAGGTCCACCCTCTGGACTTGCAGACTGAGCCCTTGAGGCTTAACTATTGACTTGTGGGTAATTAAATCAGGTCTGGTGAAGTCTGGACCCCAAGTGGACTCTCTGGAAGTCTGCAGAAAGTTGGCTTGAGGCCCACGCACGCAAAGTCCACAAGTCTAAGCGCGGCTAAGTCTAGACATTTGACTTCAGCCTTGACTTTTCTTCAGCCTTGACTTTTCTTCAGCCTTGGCTTTTCTGTCCAAAAAACAATATGGTGGTAACAAACAATCTTGTACTACAGTTAAACAGTAAGCTAAAACACGTTTCTGAAAACATTTTCGATGTTCACAAACTCTCGCATTATAGCTAAACATTACATTAAAATATGTTTCCAAAGACAGTGTAGGTGAGAAATAGGCAATACAGCAGCAGAAGTTTGATCAGATTTGATCAGTGTGGCCTAGTTTTAAAATTCAGTCGGAGTTTGCGAGAGGGAGAGATGGGCGGGTCTCCTTCTTGATCCGCTTGATCCGCAAAGAATCCCTTTAAGTTTAGTTGCCTCAGTGCAAATTTCCCCCTGCTGTCTCCATGACCTATGCTCTATCTTTTTATACACTTCTTTCCTAACCCTTTTCTGTTATTCCTATCATATCTATCATTCCTGCTTCCATCCCTCCGAAGCCAGAGTGGCTTCCTCCCGTGTGAACTCTTATCGGCGCCTCTTCCTATCTTCAGAGATGTCTGCGTTTACTCTGAATTCGACTTTCTGGAAGCTCTAAAGACTCAAAACCTTCCAGATGTGAATGACATAATATTTGTCTTTCGGGGAGTTATGGGTTTCACAATTAGACGCCGTAACAAATTAACACGCCACATTCAAAAGCATCTGTTTGTCTCTGTCCTGGTGTGACCTGCTGTTTGAGTCACATGAGGACATCTTGGCAGCGAGTCCCATTTCCAGCCCAGTTTCTCATGTTTCTTCTTACAGACGTGAATTCTCATATGGCAAACACAAACAGTGCAAAACACTAACAGTGGGTTCACCAATCACTCACTGACACTGATGCAAACTGCAGTGTGGTTTACACAAATGTTAAGCAATGAAAGCAGCGATATCGTGCTTCTATTTCACTGTTTGTCATAAAGTCTTTAAAATTGAGAGGCCAGAAGACGAACTGATTGCAAACGTCAACATATTTATGCACTCCTCTTACATGAAAGGGTGGCCCCTCGTGCAACACCTTCTTTGGCGCACGCCACATGAAGTATTGTGTAAATATAGTTAATCTAGTGACTAAACCTGCTAATGGGCCTAGCATCAGACAAACCAACAACCTCCCCACGAATAGATCCTCCAGGATCTGCTGACAGCTGCAGTATGTGAAGGGTATGTGGTCTGTGAGACATACAGGCTCTTAGCGTGATTTATGTGAAGAATGAATGGGTTCATTGAGTGCTTTTTGCATCTTGATTGCGCTAACAAAACTGTTGTCTCAGACTGGTCCTGAGGAGGACAAGAGAGATAAAGATTAAAGACAGGAAGTGAAGAAATAACTTGGGGGCACAAACAGGCATTCTTAATCTCGCTTGTAGAGTCATGCAAGGAGGAGAGAAATAGAGGTTTAATCTCGCTTGTGGCTGAACTCGATGGACTTCCTGTGACCGTTGCCTCACTGGCCTACTGACAGACTTCCACTCAGCAGACTTAGCTGTGCACTTTCCACTGTTTTGCGTGCCAGCGCACACCAGCTGGAATAAAGCAGGATACCATTAGCATGCATTGGAGGAATTTGAGTATACAGTTACAAACTGACTGTCACACCTCTGCCTGATCATTTATGTGGTTTGTCTGCCAAATGAGGGGACTGACAAGAGCAAGCAACACCTAACAACCACATATTTCCCCCCTGGCATGTTTAACTGATGGGTCATGCACAGATTTATCTGTTGTGGGACAGCACTGTTCAAAAATAGCGTGCACAGAGTTGATCAACAGATGTTTACCACATTATCCAAGAGAAAAAAGCGCTGCTTTTCCTTGCTTGACCTGTGGGGGGAGCTCTTCACATATAGACACACAGAAACTATACTGGAGGTGTGAGGAAGACATGGGGAGGGGAAGAAAGAAAAGGATATGACTTACTTCCTTTGGTCTCCTAATTTTTGACCTCACGCATCATCCACAAAACATCATCTGATATCATCTTCTTGGTCACAGCAGCCCATAGAGAAACTCTCATAGTATCGCTTTTTGTTTCTAGCCCACAATGGTCCAAACAGTCATGAAAGCTCATCATTGTGCATTGTGACGACTGTCAAGAGACGCCACTCCGCTGAGCACATCATTCAGGCCTTCAGGATAATGCCATGTCTCATAAGCGTCTCGCAGGTCATCACGGTGACACAGCTTTGGAGTATTGGATCGGTCTGCTGTAGTGATGTAAGGAGCCAAACTGTTCCTCACTAAGTCATGTCACTGTCTCTCGTGTGACAGCCGGCTCTGGGTGTCCATTATCTGTTGGGAGAACCGGGTGACGACAGTTTCTCTGCCTTCCTCCCCCCTCCCAGGGGAGCAGTGACATAATGGGAATCTCCACCATGCCAGGACGGGATGACCCAAAAGCTGACATCAGACAGCAGGGATGGAGCAGAGGAGGATGATTCCCTCTCAGTTGTCATGGTGCTGGACAAGTGGGTGCACAGCATATCATGCAGTTTAGACTTCTTTTTTTTTAACTGCTTTGTCCCTGCCTTCGTGTGAAAAAGTTTGGTACATGTTCTCCTTGACAAATGTCTTATGACAGCCGGGACAAGAAGAAACTGCCCAGTAAGGCGCCACATTTATACCCCTGGAGGCAGAGTTGGGTCCATTTCTGGTTTTGCTAGTCCGGTCCAATCTATGAGCTTTAATCAGTTAGATTTTTTTGCAAACCAGCAAAATAGCGTGTATCAGCAACCTGTGCCAACGGCATCACAGCGCAAGAAGAAGAACTGATCAAAAGCAGGAATTAAAGGCAAGAAAGGCAAGATGATTCACTCTGTTCCTACCCGCGCAGTCCCTGCAACAGCACTGGCTGATCAAAGTGCTCTGGTTGCTGAATGGCTCACCGACACCATCTTGGCTCGGGATGCATAGTTGACTGTGGGGTTGTGTGCCGTTCACATTTGACGAAATACTGATTACAGATACCTGTAATTTGGTACCGGTACCCAACAGTACCTTTAATCCATACTTTCTCCACATGACATTTTTTAACAAGCTGCAGGGGTGACTCAGTAGACTAACATGCAGTTCTGCTCTGCTGCCCTTTTCTAATCGCACAAAGAGCTTATCTTTTGTCTCGTTGGTCTGCTTGTGTGTGGCTGTATGTGTATGTCTGGGTATTACTGTTATGCATAACTAAAATAAAAACAAAACAATAGACCAGACATTGCCAGCCTTGGAGCTCTGCAGCAAGCTTCCAGGCTCCAGGAAGGCATTTACTCCTCTTGTCTAAACCCGGCATTCTCACCCGAACGTGCAACATTTGGCACAGATGAATTTAAAGTGAATCGGGACTCAGTAATACCACCAAAACTTTCTCAGTACCCAGCCCTGGTAGCCAGACCAGCTGTCTGTAGTGCTATCTGGGAGGTGGGCCAGTGTTGCAACGGCAACCTGTGCCGACAGCGTCACAGTGCTGACTCCAACTTGAATTTGTAATAAGCAATATAAGAACGTGATCAACAGTTTTATTTAGGAACAGACGAACAGAGCCCCTGAGTGTGCAAGTTGAGGCCGGCAATGTGGGGTTCAAATTTCAGTAGGGGTGACAAGACGAGAGGGCTTTCTCAAGCCTTCTTACATACAGCCTGTTGAAAGCGGAGTGTTGCAGCGTTATTCTGTCTGGCCACTCTGTATAAAACCTCCAAACATGGCATAGTTGTTCTGCGCTAAGCGTGTTTTGTGCTTCCAGAGCTGCTGCTGAGTTTAGCGACACCTAGTGGTTACCTGTCCACTCTGATGTTTGGCTTCGTATTGAACACACAACCCCCTCTTAGGGATGCATGATAATATCGGCACAGCATTGGCATTGGCCAATATTGGCTTTAAAATAAAGTTACAGAATCGACCAACATGCTTTCTCTGATTTTGCACAATGAATGAATATTATAGACACTGAAAAGTATTGTATATCATGTCTCCATCTGCTGGTGAGCCATCACGATAAGAGCATGCATGCATAATATGATGTTAATTCCACTAAGGAAGACACTTGATGATCACTCAAACTAGGTAGGGAAAAAAGTGGTTCTTCTACACTGTAGTAGACACTGTGGACAAATCTACAGCTAGCACATGGGACGGCTGCTCATTGAGTCAGACCTTTCCTGGAAGAAGTGAGTACATATCTTGTAGCAAGAAGCATCTATTTCAAGGGGATGTTGTGCTGAAGTGTTCTGTTGATAGAGCTTCTTTCATACTTTGTATTTTGTAACAGGCTCCATAGAACAAGGAAGTGAAGGAGATGTGGGTTTAGTCAGTGTGCAGGAGTAGCACCACAGCCCACTGACTTCTGCTTCTTGTACCAGCAGTCACAACCCCGTTTCTCAATCTCCGCATGATATGTGGATGATGGTGAACCACATCTTATTGTGAAGGGTGGGTAAAAAACACCCTGACTTGTGAAGTCCTTCTGTTGCCAACGAACACACCATCCTATCCATGAGACACGACCCTCAGACATAAACATCCCTCCCCCCCCACACACACACACACCTCAGTCACACACACACTGAAGCGGAAGAGAGCAGCAGTGTGAGGAGTGGGCTGCGTTGGCACCGAGAGCTGCAGCTGTGAAAACAGGCAGTAAGTGATGTCAGAGCAGCAAGGGACTCTGGGAAGCAAGGCCACTTTGAAGTGTTTTGTGGTTTTATGGCAGCCCTGAGAGAGGGTGGCTGGATTTGAAGTCGAACTGAGAGTGTGTGTGTGTATGTGTGTCACACAAAATGCCAACATGAGGAGTGATGTGAGGCTAATCTCTCCTGAGAGACAGAGAGAGAAATATGGGAGGTGAAGAAAACTATGTCCAGGTAAATTCCCCACATTGCAATCGACAGTTTGGCCTCCAGACAGGTCCCAAGTTCTGCAGGTGCAAAGTTACAGCCCTCCCTTTTTCCCCTTCCTTTCTCACTCCCTCCATCCCCCCTCCTCTTTCAGGGAAAGCACAGCGGAGGGCAGCAGGGGCACAGTGCCAGATGTGCCAAGTCATACCAGCAGACAGGCTCAGGATCAAAGAGCGTGAGGTCCAGGAAAGGAAGTACACGTATGTGTGAGTGTGTATGCGCCATATATGAGTAGGTTGGAAGAAAGAAAGTCCAGCGCACTCATGTTCTCGTTCTTACACCTCTCTCTGAGCTAGAAAGGAAACTTTGCAACATTTCCCAAATTGCAATTAAAGGAACCTGCTACAGTTTCAAGACCAAACATTGCCACACTGGCTCACCGCACACTCATCGTATTTTCCATCCCATTAGTCGATGTTAATGAATATCGGATTATTCCAGACTGAGGCCTGATCCCGACTGCTGACTGAGCAAAGTTCAGAGACTGGGCATTGCTCTAGTTGGCTGATAAACCAGTGTGAAATCAGTCTGCGTGCCGGTGAGGTTTTGTAAGACGCCATGTCTGGCCTCCTCCTCGTCATAGTCCTACAAAGTCGAAACTGTCTGGGATTGTACAGGAAGTGCACTGGGTAAATATGTAGCCAGAGCCAGGAGGTGGTTAACTTAGCTTAGCGTAAAGACTGGAAACAGGAGAAACCAGAGGACTGCACTCAAAGCAGAATGATTTCCCCAGCTACCAAGCACTGTATTTTTGATAACTAAAACACAGCCACAAATCTTTTTAATACATGTCGTTCATAACTGGACTTTTAACGGTATTAACTTTGTCTGTAGGCTACAGGAAATAACAACAATAAACACAACTAAAATAGACAAAAATGACCTGTTATCAAGGACAAATGACCAAAACATCCAAATCTATAAGTCTACAAAATCAGCAGACACATTGTGGCGGACAGAACGAAACTGGGTCATAGCCACGGCAGCTGCGCCTGGTCGAATTGTCCCTCCCGACGTCCTCATAGTCAAGATGGCAGAGAAGATAACAAAAACAATTGACTTATTCATCTCGTATCGTGCCTAGCTTTAGTAGATCATAACATATTGGGTATTGATATAATCTGCACATGCTTTGATTCAAAATGAGATCAAACTTTATTGTGGATGTCAGTTTTTGAGCCAGGATAAAGGTCAAAATGTGGCCTGTAACAAATAGTCAGGCTTGTTGTTTTTAGCCGATTTACGGAGAACTTGCAGCCCCTACCGGCCTGGTAAGAGGAGTAAGGAGTCAGCAGTCCATAATGGTGTATAAAACAGGTCTTTCAACAATGGTGAGTCACTGCAATCATGAGAGGTCCTCAAAGGGAAATTTCGGTTTATTTCAACCTGTCTCCTATCGTCCTAAATTTGTTTCAAGTGACTAGTGACATAAAAATAATAGTTAGCATGTTAGCTGTTAGCCTAGATACAGCCGGGGCGCATAGTAGCGTCAGACCTGTTAAAACGTAAGTGAACGGGCAACCTTCAAGTGCAAAGTTAGTCCACTAAACAAGCTTTTTTTCCACAAAGACCGCCTCATATTGTTAGGATAAATGTCAGAGAACATATAGAAAACGACATGTAAACGTGTTGTCTTACCTTACCGGTGTGCTGCCATGTTTGTTTACCATTTAGCTCTGCTTTCCAAAGCGCTGCCGAAATATCGCGAGAACAAGCAGCGATCTCATACCGTGCCTGAAATCTTGCGAGAACAAGCAGCAACAGCTGGAAGGCAGAACCGGACAGTAGCCTGGAAAAAAAGCTTGTTTAGTGGACTAACTTTGCACTTGAAGTATGCCCGAAGTATGCTTACGTTTTAACAGGTCTGACGCTACTATGCGCCCCGGCTGTATCTAGGCTAACAGCTAACATGCTAACTATTATTTTTATGTCACTAGTCACTTGAAACAAATTTAGGACGATATGAGACAGGTTGACAAAACCGAAATTTCCATTTAAGCATAGTCATAAATGTGGACACAAAACATTAGGCTGATTGGTCTAGTAGTTGGGCTTATGCCTGGCGGAGATTTAAAAAGATTTGGCCTACCAGCACCTTTTTTTTTTTTTTTTGCCAGAATCCAATATTTAACAACTAATTTAACAGAATACCAATATCGAATGTATCTACTTTTTCCCCCACCTAATTATAGTGATCGTCAAGTTTCTTCTGTAGTGCGTCAACATCATATTATGCATAAATACTCCTATCGTGATGGCCCCTTTACTAGAAAGTGGGCGGACGTTTTCCAGCAGGTTGACAGAAATACAGCCCTGGATTCACCTCTTTCCCACCCCTGCCGGCGTTCAATAAACGTCAAAACAAATCATCCCACTTTCCCTCTGCGTGACAGTCGAAAAATATGTCTGCTGCCAAATTCCTCAAGGTCTTTTAGCTTTTTTACGCCTGCAACTTAACAGCCTGCTGCAACTTGATAAAGACACTGAATGTGTGAAAATGCTCTCGCCGGTATGTGCTTTATGTTCCTGGCTGAAGATATGTCAAACATGCGGCTCTGCCAGATCTGCCTCAGGCCTCAGTTTTTTAGGTTGTATTTCAAAAGCCTGATATGGGCGCTTACATACAACACAGCTGACGGCCCTGAGACATTCTTTATGAGTTGAGGCAGGTTAAGTGAGAACCATGTAGATGAAAAACATCATTAACAGATATCCTATATATACTTTGATAGCGTCGGTTGTGTGTTCATCTGTAATGTAACAAGCAGAAGCATAATTTACGTTGACATTAATGTTTCTCTGCCAATAATCTGACAAGTGATTGCACAGAGCGAACGAGATCCTGCTCATGGCTTTTCAAACTATCCGACATTTCTTCCTGTTGCATTGTCTTAACCTATTAAAACTGATATGCAAAAGTAAATGCATTATGTTCAACATATTGATTCTATTAAAGAGTGATGACAACTATCTTTGGCTTTGGTAAACCCAAAAAAAAGAGAAAATAACACAAATTTTAAATGGGCAAATAACTTGTGTAACAGAGAAGGGATATTATGGAATTAATGTGGAAATATCATGATTAAAAAGAAAAAAAAATCCATAATATTATGATAAATTAAGCTATAATAAACGTCTAATATCTTGAGAGATGTTAACGTAGGCCTGGTTGACATTTTATCAGAAGAAAATTGACATTTTCAATTGAATATTTCCCATTAATCTTAATATAATGGGGAAATAATCCGATGGACTCCGAACACATTATTGAATTTGTGGTTGGGGCCTCATTCGCTCATATTCACAATGCATCTTGGGCTCAAAGTGAATGATTATACCCATCTTTCATGGCCGTTTATTCTGTGGATAACAATTAACATTTAAGCAAATGGATTATTTGCGGCAGCAGTGACACTCTATATAGTGTGACATATTCAGATACCTGTACACAGCCAAACATGAATCTGGCCTAAGCTGAAGGATACAGAAACCAGAGGTGGGACCAAGTCATCGTTGTGCATGTCATATGTAAGACTCAAGTCCCAAGTCAGCCTTGTAGTTCTTAACTTTGAGTTTCGAGTCCTAAACAAGTCACAATGCCCTGTTCACCACATTTATTGCCATTTTAACAACAGAGTATTACATTTACTAAAATTACGGACGCTTTTTGTACTTATTTGTGAAAACAAGTTTGTTGGAAGTTGTTGATAACGATAGTGTTTATTTATGACAAGGAAATTATCTTTATCAGTTTTTCCGACGAGGGTTCAGTATCGTAACAGTAGTTCTTTATTGTTCTCTCCTGCAGCTTGATTGGATGCTGTTGGATTGGTTCAGAAGAAGTGTATTTGGGTGGCAGGAGCTCAGTCCGTAGGGACTTGGCTTGGGAACCAGAGGGTTGCCAGCTCAAGTCCATGTATGGACCAAGTATGGAGCGTAGACTCATAACTTAAGAGGTGCCAGTTCACCTCCTGGGCACTGGGCAAAGGCACTAAACCCCCAACTGCTTGAGGCGCCTGTCCAAGGCAGCCCCCTCACTCTGACATCTCTCCATAAAATGTATGTATAGGTCCTGTTTGGTCCTCTTCTTTTTAAAGTCCAACTCAAGTTGCAAGCCTTTTTTGATTTTGAGTAATCGGAGTAATCAAACTTGTGACTCAAGTCTGACGCCAGTCCAAGTCATGTGACAGAAGCTGACATTTGGACTGATCAGAAACATCAGCTGGAGATAGTGATCACCGTAGTAACCCTCAATGACTGTGGTTTAAATGGGTCAGACAGGACGGGGTCAGCAAGTTTAGCAGTGGATGAAAGAAAGCTGGTGAAATTTGTTGTAATGTGGTACTTCTTGGGATCAACAACTAGCTGAACACAGACTTTAAGAGGCCTGTGTTCTCAGGGAGGCCTCTGATTCTTTCAAATGTGAGTTGAGACCACACAGCTGAGAGCTTGGTTCAGTGTTTGCACTCTTTACATTCCTTTTCTCTCACTTTGCCAACACCTTGTATTTCATCTAACATATATCCGTCACTGCACGGCTCTTCTTTCCTCCCGAATTCATCTTTCAGGACTCCATTCCTACACATCCTTTCTCTCTTCTCCCTTTCATTCTTAACTCGCTGCCTCAGTCCCCCTTTACCTTTTCATCTCACATTATGCCTCATCTTCTACAAATCTTTCAGCACTGCACTGCTCGCCTTTCTCGGTCCCCATGTGCTCCTAGTATGTCTCTTAGCAGGAGAGGAGTATAGGTGTGTTTTCCTGCCCCCGGCTTGTTAGAGAGTGAAAGAGAGCGCTCGCTGCTGTTTTTCTGTGTTTCCAGCTGCATGCTAAGAGGCCGTCTGGCATGTCAATCTGTCAGCATATCCACAAAGACCTGATGGGAGCAGCCAGTGTTAGGGGGATGGGACTTCACTCAGTGACCCTGGATTATCCATTCAGGGCTTTTATTTTCTGTCAGAGTATTTCTGTTTTTATAACTTTATAAAATTAACAAGAAGGAAAAGGTAGGCAGGATACGAACTTACCCCTCAAACTCTTTTTTTAGTCTTTACACAACTAACTTTGCTATTTTTAAAGTGAACAGTGAAGTAGACTATCCTAAAGTATGCACTGATATCACCATTTGCACATTTTTTGCTTCATTTGAATGTGGCTATTCAGAATGAGTAACCACTCTAGTATAACAACATTCGCGCAAACTTGTTCATTTGACGAATGCCCTAGCTTTTAGGGTCTCAACACACCCCACAGTCTCTGCTTCCATTCAGGATTTATATTGGATGGGACACCTGGCATTCAAGTTTAAAGACTGTCTCCCAATATATCTAAGCAGCTAGCAGTTAGCACATTACTAGCTAATGAGCTAATTGACCATTTCCTGTTGTTTGTCTCTAAGAATTCTTACATGATTTGATAATTGTATTTAAAATTTGAATCTTACCTTACGTTGCATTTACTTTCCTGGGTGGAACAAGCTATATGGATTTATGTATTCCTACTCAACTCTGGTTAGGTGCTTCGTTTGCTGTCTTTGGACTGGGTAGAGATTTACTGAGCAAATGCTAATCATCAGGCCTGGGTATGGCCATCAGACTGTATGAAAAAATGGACGTAGCCACTCTGATGTCACCCATTAGTTTACAGTCTCCCATTTTGCAGCCACAAGTTTGGCATTTTGTTGTCGCCATCTTGGTTTTCTGGAGCCAGAAGCGACCATACTTGGAGGAGAGGGTGAAGCTGAATGAAAAGCCGAAACTAAAGAGACCAAAATTGTTTTTTTGTAGGCTTTAAACATGTTTATTTTTGCTCTTAAGTTAGGCATTTTAACATGGGTGTCTATGGGGATAGACTTGCTCTTGGAGCCAGACTGTTGGCCACTCAAGGAACCTCAGGTTTTGCACTGCATTGGCTTAATTTTTCAGCCCCAGAGGTTGCCACTTCATCGGTATTCGTTACCTTTAAGATTTCCACCAAAATAACCCATGTTATTACATGTTTGATGGCCCACTGCCACACCAACTTGAACCCATGGAGTCTGGGGTGCGGTGGAGTATCGCGCGGCGTATTTGACAGAGTTGGCAGTTGGGCGTGTTGAGATGCCACTTGGGACATCGAATTACGATACCAGTACCAATTTCAGTACCCTTAAAATCACACCGATTGTTAATAGAGCACTTCATTTAATACTTTTTTTTTTCAACTACATTCCATACCCATTATGTAAATTGAAGCATTCAGTTGTGTATAATGGCACCAGACGCCACAGAGATGTAGTAAGCTGTACTTTCTAACATTCTGTTGGCATCTCGGCACCTTGAACTACCAACTACCCAACACTCTGGGTGATTGGCTGCGAGCAAAACCATATAAATAGGCCTAGTCATTTTATTCCAGATCTGGGTAGAAAAATGATCGAATTCAGGTTATTGTTTGAGTGGAGAAGTTTCAGTACGACTTGGTACTGGGTTATTTTGGTCGATACCTTAATCTGAGCAAGTACTGATACCCAGCCTTGGCTATACTACACACCTGTGGTGTCATATGGCTTTTTACGCAACTGAATACTTGCATTCACACGATGGGTACTGAATTACAAAAAGGTATCGAATGAAGTATTCTATTGGTATTGGTGTCACCTTAAGGTGTGACATCAGTCAGTCATTTGTAAGTGAAAATCTTTAAACCCAAACCTGGCTGATTCGACAATTCTACATTATTTGAACTATTTTAGGAGGAGTTTGGTACTCCTCAAGGTCCCTAGTTTGAGTCACACTACATTTGCTCTGACGTGTGAGCATTGTGGCTCCATGAGATTATCAGGCAGAAATAAAAGAAGGTGAGAGCAGGTCACTCAAGGCCTCAGTCCCCTTCATCTTGGAGACAGACAGACATAATGGACGCAAGCTGTCTCTGCTGACAAAGCAGAGGTTTGGAGAAATGTCTCTGAAGTGTCAGGTTGAAGGCTCAAATGACAGTAATGTCAATAATGACAGCTTTTATCTTAGTCGGAGGTTAGGAGGTGCCTTGCTGATTGTGTCAGAGCAGGGAGAGTCCCTGGTGGTGTCTCTGCGTGATGTACACATTGCTGTGTGTGTGTCTGCGGGCAGCTTACTTCTGTATTGTTTCTGACTTCGTGTCTGGTCTGCGGAGAAAAACGGGGCTCTTTCTGCCTGCAGCAGCTGCTCAGTACAGTCAGTTCATCAGGTCAGTATGTCAGGCTGTAAATCAGTCAGCGCCGGCTTTCAGAAACCTGATTCAATTGGCTTTTTGTGCTCTGAATATTTGAATTATAATTTCTAAGATCTGGATCCATGCCACCAAAAACTGCCCTTTAAAGGAGTGACAGCCTGTACATTTAGTCTCACAGGGTTTCTGTCATGTGTGTGAAAGCATATGTTCTTTCTCTAACACGCTGCCTTCGTCACACTTTCTCAGGATCATATTTAAATGATTGCGTGACTGTTGCTAAAGTACATTATGGTATAGGAATGCATGGGTGAATATTAAACAAGGCCAAACCATGCCCTCGCTCTTTCTCCATCCTTCCATACATCCATCCCTTTTGTCCAGAAGGTTGTGATTACCGTGGATGACAGGCCAGTCATGCCCAATCAGCTGCATGCTTCAATCCGCGCTATTGCCCTCGTACTCACACATGTTCCCCCGCAGTTGGGAAATACTGCTGCAAAAGCAAAAACCGAGGCGAAGCGGTTGATGTGGTCAGAAGAGTTTCTAGGTATGTTTCAGTGGGGAGTCATTTATCAGATGCACGCAGAAACCACAATTCGTGCCCTACATCCGGATTTTGTGTTTAGATTTAGCTTCAGTGCATCAATTTGTCAAGTGTGAGGGCAAAGCTGGATTCAGTCCAAGCATCGCAGCTGTTAAGAGGTACAAAATTACTTTATAAGCGTAGAAAGTTTCATGTGAACACTCGTGGGACAGAGGCGGAAATTTTACTTGTCTGGACTATGTGGTTTGACTCTCACAGGCCTCTGTAGTTTGCTTGAAAAGGCAAATTTTTGGATTTAGGCTTTTTCCACATGTGCTTCGGATGAGAATGTGGTCTAAATACATGTCCAGGTGATTCAGCTGACAGTCAGGAGTGCTGGAAAACAGCCCCCCTCTGACCCCAGCTGAGATCTAACTGTCTGCAGTTTGTCACCAGTTCCCCTGCAGACTCACTCACACGTGCAAACATAAAAACAAGCATACATACCCGCAAATACACACCAGACAAGACACCGTCTGGCTGCTTGCAGGTCAGAGCCGGGCCAGAGCCTGTTTTGATGCAAAGCTTTCTGGGAATTCTGTCTTCCCCTTTTCCCTCGTAATTGCCTTGTTTACTTTTCCAGGTTGACTTGGAGTGGTTGTGTGACTAAAAGCTTTTCCACGATGATGACTGATGTGCTGGACAGGACATGAGTGGGATTACGAGACATTTTGGCCTCGGCTGAAAGGATGAATAAATTCCTGTAAGATCTGTAAGGAGAAAAATATTACCTCTTTCTCCTAAAATCTTTTAAATCACAGAAGACGTGGACACAGAATGCGACCAGAGCCGAGATCAGGAGAGACATCGATCTGAATTTAGAATCCTGTTATTCCGATTTAAAATAATCCACAAGATTATGTTTTCCTGTTTGTGCAGGGAGTAAGTTGGGTAATGACATATGAGAGACTAATGGGTTGGTATGAAAAAAACAACACACACACACCTTTGAGCTGGTTTATGTCATCAGAAAAAATATGGAAAGTATGCTTTAGGGGAAAATATGACTGGTGGGTCGTGTTTGTGTGTGTGTGCGCACTCACTCGGTGTTTGTGTGTGCATAAATCTGCATCCACGTCCAAGTGTGTGTTTTCTTGCTTTTCCCACCTAAAGCGTAACATACGTCTCTTTCAAGGCCAAGGTGCAGGTAATTTGTCTTAGTTCTTACAGGACTCGTAAACACACATAAATCCAAACCAAAAGATGATGTGTGAGTGTGTGAGTGTGTGAGTGTGTGTGTGTGTGTGTGTTTTCACCACACTGATATGTCCTCTCTTGTCGTCCTGTTCTTTCCCTCTCCCTGGAAAGACTTGTTTCCAGAGGACACTATATTGGTTTTGGACCGATCCCGAGCTCTTCTCAACAGCCATTAATGAGAAGCTGTAAAACAAATGGAAAAGAGCAGAGTGCAAATGTGAATATTTTTCCTCGCTGCAAAGGTTGTCACCTCTCTCTGTTGCCTGCAGGACTTTTTGTTAATGTCAGTTATTGCAGGCTGAGGCAGGGCTTCTCAACTTTTACTACTGCTCGCAAGAAGTAAAGTAATAAATGTTTTCTACTGATACATCCAACTTCAGCTGGCACTGGTGTTTCCAGGAAACAGCCTCGCCTTCTTTTACTCTGCTTTTGTATATAATATTAAAGTAGCTGCCAAGAGTCATTCTGGCAAAGTCTTAGACAGTCACTTGAGTAGTTGCTTACCTAAAGCTGCACTGATAGCTGCTTGTGGTCATAAACCCCATGAAAAGTGTTAACGTAGTTTAAAGCAGCTTAGCTTTACGAAGCATTTTAGCATCCTTCAGCTCATTGTTTTGGTTTTATGGCCCGCAACTTTACTGATTTAGTTCAGTCTTATGGCTCTCACTCCCATAAACCTCATTTCCAGCAGCAGCACGCAGCTGTTTTCACCAAAAAAACGCTCTGATAGACCCACTGAACACTACCTGCATATCACCAAATACCAGACAGACAAAGTTAGCAACTAGCCAGAGAACATAGTAAAGACATTCCCTGGGTTTTACGGGGATTAGGCACAAATGATGCCATGCGCTCCTTCATTCATTCGCATAAAGCTTATTGGTTGCTTTGGTTACTACAAGGGGGAGATCACCTTAAGCTAGATAGAGGAACCTGTAGCCACATAATCACCAATGTTGAAACCTATCAGCTGTTATCATCTGGGGGTCGAGAGACAATACTTACAGTAAGGCAGACGTGGTGTAGCCAGCAGATATCCAGTGGACAAGACTTGCTCTTCCATGTGCCGGTCATTTCAGCTAATCTATATGAACACATATCTGCATATGAAAAAAGCTAACCTAAAGCTAACTCGTCACCATATTATAGTTTACTACAAATTGAAACCAGAACATGTCTGATATCTGTTTATAGAGATTATGTAATCACAGACTTATACAAGGGACATAATATATTTGAGGAGAAAAGTAATATAATTCACTTTTAAATGGCACAAGAGCTATGGATACTATAGGTCTCATGTTTCTAAACTTAATAAAACTGAACTGTCTCCTGGGGCAATCAGCGTCCTCCTGCCAGCCCCACATTTACTGTCTACCTGTCGGCTCGTCCAGATGCTCTCACGTCGTTTTTACGTTTATATGGGTTAGGCGCAGCGCAAAAACATTCAGCGTTTCCATTGTATGGCTGCACTTATCCGAATAATAGCAGGGAAATCCCTGGAGCGGAGCATTCAGCAGCTACAGAGCCAGATATTTCCCTATTTATTGGAGTGCGATTTACACTATAAAGAAAACATACCTACATTTGTCAGGTAGAAACCATAGATGTGTAGTAATACCTAGGTCCTGGAACCCAAGATGGCGCCTGTTCATTTCAGTGGAGTTGCCCACCTAGCACATACGCCAAAAATAAATTCTAGCTTCCAGGTTTACTTTCACAGTACGCAGCCTACTGAATATGCGCAGTAGCATTTCTCTTGCTGGCATTGCCCTTGAGTCACTGCTGGGCTCACAGACGTTTGCAAATACAAAACCTCCTGGATCAAAAACTCATAAGAAAAAGAGATGTAACTGACCTTATCTGCAGTTCGAGGCGTCCTGTCAACAGTTTAACAGATGTCTGGTAGTGTATGGGGAAAATGCTTTTTTGGCTGCAATACTGTGAGTAGCCACTGGGAAATATTGTCTGCAGGGCTAAGCGGCTTTCCTAGGGACCTGGTAGACACAGACGTGACTCCAAATGAATGCTAACCTTGCGTGATGTATGCTTAATGTGTGACTAGACAGCTGTTTGCTAATGTGCTAAGGTGATAGATATGTCAGTGTTGTGTTTACAGCTGGTTCCACTGTCCCAAAGTGGCCAAAAAAGAGCAAGTGTTGCTTAAAATAAAGGTCTAAAGTCCAGTGTGTGGGATTTAATGTAGCCCAGACGACCACACACTGGCTCAAGCTAAGGCAATTTGCGTTTTTTGCATTTTCGGGTTAGCCACCGTTGTACTTACTTGGCACACAATGGAGTTTTCTTTTGTTAGTTCCAATCTGCAACTTCACCACTAGATGGCACTGAATCCTACACACTAGACCTTTAAACTGTCCTTCCTGTTAGCACGTTCTGCACTGTTTTGGCCTGAAAGGTGCCCAACAACCTAAAACCCTTGAAATTTAAGACCTGATATACACGCACTGTGGGACTTCCCAGATTACATGTTTGTAGTGTTCAACAGCAGTGCCAGTAAACCATTTAAATCTGATTAAACCTGTTACTGTTAATTCATACAACGTCATGTTCGGAGGCTACTCATGTTTACCCACCCAGCTGGTCTGCGATCACTTTATACCAAGGGATACCAGAGAGATGAGAGAAGGTTTGAAGTCACCAAATCCAGCTGTTGTCTGGACGGAGTGTTTGCAGTTTGTATTTGTGTCAGATCATCTGTCTGTTTGGGTGGGGAAGTTTTCAGCAAACCTTTGACATGTCAGTTAACGGGAACAAGACACTGCACTCGAGGCAGTTTTTGATTTATGCGGATGAAACAGGCGTATTCTTACTGAAAAATCTCAAACCAAGGTCCACAAAGAGATGACAATTCCCACTCCTATCACATTTTAAATATAACACTACTCCTGTTCATACATTAACTTAATTTATTATATCTCCTCGCTTATGTTTCCCGACCTGACAGCAAGAGCGAGCGAGCATAATGGAGCTGGGTCTCCAGATATCACAGGCGGCCCGTGGATTCCTGTTGCCTGACAGCCCCATCGCACATATGCTACCTGAGGCACCACATAATCACAGAAACACATGTGAGGTAGAGCTGCAGGAAGAGACAGTGTGTGTGAGCAAATGAGAAACAGGCTGAAGAGACAAACACATTCTGCTTCGCCCATGTGCTTTCATCCCCAGGTCTGCACTAAATGGCATTTGTTTTGGTCTGCAAGCAAGTAAATATACCATGCCTAATATTTGCCATCTTTCAGCAGACTGACACACAATGCTCACCACACGTGGGGGTTTCGGGGGGACAAAGAAACGCAGGAATTCCTTCACGTGCATATATATCTCAGCTGATGAGAAACACATGCCTGCTATGGCTTTAGCATGATACTGTATGGACGTATGGAAGTGGCTTGATTTGATTAAATTACTGCCACAGGAAGATCATTTTTCGAGCCGGCCTTGCTTCATGTAAAGTCGTGAAATACGGCCAAGAAAAAATGAAGTGATGCAAGACTGTTGCATGTGTCTTTTATGTTACCAGGGCTGTGGTTAAACCTGGTCAGAGTCCTGCAGGGTGAGTCTGGCCTCTGTCTTTCACCGTGGCCTCGCAGCTTGGAGCCGGATCTGCTATGCTGTGCCGTCACATTCCCCAGACTGCACACACACACACACACACATAGAGGCTACAGAGTGGGTCAGTAGGACAATGGTGTGTGTGTTTGTCTGGGCTTTTAGTTTTATTTTGATCTATAACCCCACTGGGGATCTGATATCCAGAATGGATGATTGCACAGTTGGCAAGAGTTTTAATGGGAATATTTTACTGGGGAAGAACTAGTCAACATGCATCCATAAACCATTCCCATATATTTATATATATATACTGTACTATGTCATATCCAGCTGCTTTAACCCGCAGTTTATGGCACGTTGTGCGAAGAGCCTCCCAGGTTCGTTCCACATTAAACCATGCAGTATCACATACATCTTGACACAGAGTAGTGCTCTTGGACATTTGAGGCTCCAGCAGTGAATCGGCAGGTAAACCGACACTCACGGCAGCCAATCCCTTGTGCCGATCTGGCAGCCGCTAAGTGTATTATTTTACAACGAAACTTTCCATGAGGTACGTGAAATAAGATGCTGTTCGGATGCAGAGGCAGTGCAGCAGGCTGATGGAGGAGAACAATGGGTGAAATAGCTTGAGATAGGGACTGTGGGTCGACTGTATTGTTCTCTGATCACTAACTAAATGCCACACTGCTGGGAAAAATAGTAGTAGTATAATAGTAAAGTGTGTATTTACCAACCCTTCACGACGTCCTCAAACTGCTTTCGAACTACCGATTGTTGATGTTTTTACTTTAACTTCGTGATGTTTCTTCGTGGCGTTTGACCAACCCTTCATGGCATCTCCCACCTGCTTTTGAACCACCAATTGTGGATGTTTGTTTTTGTTTTTCCTGGCTCCTCACAGCATTTCACAGTGGCATTTGAGCCACCAATCATGGATGTTTTTCCCCAACCTTTCACCGTGTGTCTCAGTAGTGTTTGAGCAACCAGTCCTGGTATTTTTACTGACCCTTTGCAGCATTTCCCAGGGGTGTTCAAGCCACCCATCGCAGATGTTTTTACCAACCTTTTGCAGCACTACCTAGTGTTGTTTGAGCCACCAATCCTATGTGCTTTACCAGCCCGATGTGTTTGAGCCATCGGTCTTGGATGTTTTTACCAACCCTTCGCTCTGTTTCTCAGAGGCCTGTTGTTCGAAACCTAGATAAGGGATTAAGCCGGGAGATGTTGGTTATCCTGGCTTAACTTAGCATTGATTTTGGTTGTTCAAAAGCAGAGGCACATATGTTGCCATGGAGATTTATTCTGTGCGCTTAGCCTGGTCCCGACCAGGCTAACAACCAGGCTTAGTTTAGCCTGGTGCCTTATCTGTCCAGTCAGCTGTCAATGCGATTGGAAATCAGTGTGTTTTACCGTCATTTCATGTTTTTATGTACGTATTTGCCTCATTTTTGGACAAAATATGTTAAGCCTACAATAAAAAAAAAAAAAAAACAGTTAACATTTAAAACATTCTTTTTGTCATAGCCTAATTATTTGTGTGATAATATGTTTGTCTGTATATCTAGGCCTATGTTATAGACTATGTTGGAACCTGTATCAATGTATCAGTACTGATGGTTTTAGAGCTGTTTTTTGTTTCTCGTTCTTTAAATAGCTGCTTTTATAGCAGGGGGTTGTTAAAATAGCTGCTTTGTTTGCAGTTTTTATTAAATAGCTGCTTATAGCAGGATTTTATTTTAATTTTTTATTTTTACATAGTAGCTATAAAGCGCGTAAGATAAAAGCGCTAAGCAGTGTGCAGCTGCTCATTCACCCATTCTAAGACACACACTAATGCTGTCAGTCTACCACACAGGGTGCATACAATATTGGGAGTAATCTAAGGTAATTGTTGGAATACACATACAAGGAGGTGTATTTGGCATAGCACACAATTAGTGGTTATTAGGTTTCATAACTGTATGACCTTCCCAAATTGCATTCCCAGTTACCTGGACCAATAACTATCCAGTGTACTTTACATTAATGAATGAAAACATGAAGATGAAACCACAATATTCTTTGACCTCATTTTTTTAAAATGAAAAATACTGTAATCAGTCAGTGTCTGCTTTGAGCTGCGGAGAGAAATAACATTGATTAATACATTGCATCACAGTCATGCTTACAATGTGCATTAAAGTCACATCTGCCAGCCCTATCTGCTTCCTCAGATGAGTAGCATATAGCTGTCTGACAGTTTGTGAATTCTGTAAAACACATATCTATTAGCACAGCAATTGGCAAGACTCACTATATTTCCAGGCAGGCTGTCAGGCTGTTCAGCATCTGTGTCATGTTACAAATATATTTTCTATGAGCACCACATCACTGACTTCTTATACATTATGTAGTGTGTACAGCTGTTAATTTGTGAAGGGAACTTTAATTGTAATTATGACAGATTCATTTGCGCATCAAGTGTATATTTTTAGATTAGCATATTTACGCATTCAGTCGGTCCGCAATTGTCTGCCACACATTTTCTCTCTGCTTAATAATTGCTGCTGTTTCCTTTTTTAGTTATTATGTGTCCATGATGACACGCTGCTCACTGGGTGAGAAGTAAGCCGCACATGTCCTCTTCATTGGTGCATCAGTGAAACTGTGATTGACCCATGTGGTCTATTTAAGAAAGCCGTGGACGCGCACTGACCTGAATAAGTTACACCTGGCTTGACATAGCCACTCCTCCTCAGCCTAGCTTGCCATTCGAACAACCAATCAAGCCACGATGGACTTATGAGATTTTGTCCAGCCTCGCTTTTCCACATATCCTGGATTGGATACTTTCGCACAACAGGCCCCAGGAGCATTTGAACAACCAATCCTGATATTTTTACTGACCCTTCGCGCCATTTCCCAGTGACGTTTGAGCCAGAAGTCCCTGTGTTTTATTGACCCTTCTCAGCATTGCCCAGAAGCATTTGAGCCACCCATCCTGGGTATTTTTACTGACCCCTGCAGTGTTTCTTGGCGGTGCTCGAGCCACCCATTGCTGATGTTTTTTTACCAACCATTCATGGTGTTTCATAATGGTGTTTCAGCCACCAATCTGGAATGTTTTTACCAAACCTTTGCAGCATTTCCTAGAGCCACCCATTCCAGGTCTTTTTCACCGACCTGTCCTTGCTTTTCCAGCAGCTTTTGTGCTACCAAATCCAGGTATAAACCTTAAGTTTCAATAGCCCCTTTTACACTGCCAGATTTTCGGTGAATGTTGGGCCGTTTTGCCGGCAAGCTGTGAGCATTTAGACACAGAGAGCCGGATTGGCGAGTTGATCCGAGGTGCCCAATTTTCCACCTCGTAGGGTAGTCATATTGGTGGAACCTGTTTGGTTTAAAAAGGACAAGGCGGCCCTCCACCACGGGAGGGGCTGTTGATGACTTGTGGGAGGAGCTGTTGATGACGCTGCACGTGTGAGCCACTGGCGGTGGATAAACAGGAAACAGCTGATAGCAGGAATTAGCGAGCAGCTAGTAGCAAGAGGGAAACGCAAACCTGACAGACACTGTAAAGATGAGCAACTGGGGAGACAAGGAATTGTGCGCCCTCCATGTCCTCGGAAATGAAGAGGCCATTAACTGTCAGATGACGTGGACGGTGAAGAACAGGCCGACTTATAAGAGAGTCACCGAAAGACTGACCAGCCGTGGCTTCCCTCCCACGTCAAAGTTTACGTCACAGGCTGAGCTGCACGTTTTGTTACTTGCTCACGCCCCCCATTGTGCCGAAAAAGGCACATTCTGTATAAACAAAAGTAGGTAGGCGGCATTTTGCTGCACTCCCTGATTTTGTTTTTATACTGCCAATGCTGAAAAAAGACTGATTGGGCTTTCCTGCAAATTTGCACAATTCCTGTTTAAAAATGTGTCTGCTACAACAATTTACATATGTAATGTATCTGGGGTTGACAGAACTGTACATGACATTGCAAGCTTTTTTTTCTGGCGATTAGGTTTTCTAACTGCAGCAAGTGTGTATTTTTGGACAAACCGGACTTCAGAGCAATTAACATTTATTTTTGGGATAATTTGCTGTCAGAGAAATGGGCTTTCAGTCCGATGGAACATTTCTTGGACTAAGGGGACTGAGGAATTTTCCCCCGAATCATCATCCTCCGTAAGGAAATCCTGCCCAACCAATGTCCACTTATTTTTGTTTTTAAAAAATTAGGTCCTCCTTAAGAAATAGTTTTTTATTCTGCATTAACAATGTTTTCTTTTTGGAAAATGAATGTTCTCTGTCAGGAATGTCCACTTTAAAGAACAGTGTCTTCTTTTAAGAACTAGAAAAATAATCCCCTGTTTTTAAAAGCTTCCATGGCAAGCCAGTCGTACAAGCCAACAAAGGGAAGCTGACCCTTGAAAGGACATAAATCACAGTGGCTCTGCCAAAAAGTTTAAAACAACACAGGCGAGAGATGCTGACAAAGAGCTTGAAAAATATGTGGTGGTGATGTACACTATTTCTGTGTTTGTATATCCATGTGCGTCAGAACTGACCTCTGTTCCCTTTCTACTTATTCAGATTGAATGTATTGTCTTTATCGGCCATCACAAATGAGCTCCTTTCATTGTTTGTATTCGTATCAGTTGTTTTTATCAAAATCTGCTGAGCCTTAAAGCTATAAAAGAACACTAGATGAACTTCCATTATGCATGTGATATGTGCATGTGTCTTTGTTTATACAAGGTTCCTCATATTCAGTTAATCTTGTAGTCATGTATGTGAAACGATCCATGGAGCCACAGGATCAGCTCCAGACAGAAACATAAGGAAGTGGTCATGTCAAGGAAACAGCACAGTACAGCTATGAGGCTGATTGTAGCCATTGTGTAGGCAAAGGGGAGAGGTGGGTTAGTTTAGCTTCTCTTTGCATGACAGCTCTTTGGAACAAAACATTTGTTTATTTGGTTTCATTTAGGAGTCTGGCTGCCGTCCAAGCTGCTGTGGCAGCAACAAAAACACTTAGACATCCTCTCCACTCAAATATGTGTTGTCTTCTGGTTATGTCCCCTAAGACTTCTGGGGAGAGTGGCTCTGGACACAGCAGCAACAGAAAGTTTGCTGAGTGGGGGGTCAGGACAGTCAAGGATCAGACCCATGGTACAAAAGTAGGAGTACACGATTGGATTTTTTGCCGATATGCAGATATGTAACAACTCATTTGACCAATAATAATATATTCACTTTTCTCTCCACCTAATTTTAGCGACCATTAAGTCTCCGCTGTAGTGGGATTAACATCATATTATGCATGCTAAGAACAAGTTTGAAAGCCAGTCGATGTCTAATACGCATGAAGACATGAACAGACTTGAAAACATCATCGGCAAAGAAACCTAAAACCTCTAGTGCAGAGCAGAGTTAGCATTAGTGTAGGGAAAGTTATGACAGCAAACATGGCAGAGTGAGCAGTTTTTGGATGTAAACCGGACTGATGTAGCTGATATTATTACAAGTTTGACGACCATTGACGTTGTGTCGTGTATATGCTAACACATTAGAGCCCAATCCCAATACCCCCCTTGTCCACTACCCCTTAGCCCTTGGCCCTACCCCTAGCCCTTGCCTACTACCCCTTGGCCCTCGAAATGAAGCAACGAGGGGTAGGGGTTGAAATCTTTCCCTAGGAATTGGGACACCACTCACTATGTCCCTGCGTCGGTTACGTTCACGCATACGTAACTATTTTAAACAGGAAGCTGCGAGCCATCTACATTTCCAATAGGCATCTACAGTGGAGTCTCCGGTTGAGTTCATCCTACCGATCGCGTTTGCTGTATTCATCATGCTTCATTTTTTTATTTTTATTTTTTATTTAACCTTTATTTAACCAGGCAGAATCATTAAGAACGAGTTCTTATTTACAATGATGGACAGACAATAGGGGACTTCTGCTAGCTAGCTAACCAGCTAACATTACAAGGCAGCATAGTTATACTAGCTGGCGTGTTATCGTAATGTGTCCGACAGACACCAGATAGTGCGAGCTAGCTAGCTAGCTAACAAGCAACCTGACGACAGTAACGTATGTATGAACTTTTTTACCCGTCTCTTGCTCGGTGGTAGCCATGGCGACGTCGACCCCTCGCTGGCAAGTCAGCATCTGAAATCCCTCGCACTGAAGGGCTAGTTTCATACCCGCTACCCCTCATTATGCTCCCTACCTCTACACGCAAAAAGGAATTGGGACACCTCTACCCCTCGTGGGAACGCACAAATGTAGGGGTAGGGCCAAGGGGGGGTATTGGGACGGGCCCTAAGACTCTGACTACACTCAACACATTGATACATCTGCTAGCTGCTGATTTTGGTGCACAAAAGACATATGACTCTCTCTGATGTTTCCTCTAATGCTAGCCATCTTGATTTGCTCTCCTCTTTCACCGGTCAGCATGGTGCAAGCAGCAGTCGTGGGCAGGGTGGAGGTCAGGTCGAGATTTTCTCGACGAACACACATTTTTCCTCTTACAAAGGAAAAGTTGAATTCATTAAGGTATAAAATTCCCCCTCACTCAGTTCAGGAGTTCTGCTGCTAGGGCCTTGCTTGGTCTTGTATGACTAGTAGCTACTGTTAGCAAGCTTTCGGTACATATTGCTGTGTGGCTTGTATTGTTTAGCCTGCTTGTTGACTCTCCTGTACGTGTCAAACTGTGTTTAGCATTAGTATTTATCATTATCCTGTAACTGTCACTTGTTTTGCTGTTGAACAAAAGTCACATAGTTTCACCTTAAAAGTGCTGTTTTTCTAAGTGGTTCATGCTGTGCGATTTTCAATTTCAGGTTAAATCTGTCACCCAGCCACCCATAAACCATCAGTACTCCATGGAGCCGACCACATGCTCATCAACACATGCAAATACTTTTTGGCAGTCAAGTACATGTGCCAGCATATGTCAGTATGTGTTTATCCAGCGGTTAGTGAGCTGTGAAACCTGAATGAAATTCCCGCTGTGTGTTAGCATGAACAAGGCTTTTTCCAGATTGCAGTCAGACATGCAAGGTCATGCATACAGTGTAGGGCGAGTCAGCTTAAACCCTTGTGGATTACTCCTCCTATATTTGTTTGCTAAACTCACATAGCTGAAGTCAGAGAGACAAAGAGAGATTTACTGTCTGCAGACCAGCGCAGATAATGAACCACAGTGGACTACTTTTCAATGCAGAAAGGTCAAAGGTCAAACTCAAGTGGCTTTTTCTGTATCCGGAAATATGTTGAAAAGGACCCAAAGGGAATTTTGGATTCTGGCTGGAAGGTTTCCACCCAAGGGAGAAGTTAGGAAGGGGTGGCAGGAGAAATAGAGCTTTGTAGCTGAAGAGCAACTTTTTTCTGACTCTTTTTGTTATTGTGTGTTTTCTGTGTCTCTGCACTCGTCCACCTCTGTCTCTTATTTCTAGATAATTTGCCAAAACCACGAACAAACAGCCTAGGCAGCTGCTCAAAGTGAAATAAACCACTGTGGTCAAAAGATCTTAGCTGTTACCTCAGCACGCCCTGAGCCAAAGACGTTCTTCTGCATATGACACAAGACGATAAATCAACTTGTGGAGCCTTCTCCGAGGCACTGGAAGGACAGCTCGTGCCTCTTTGACACTTTTATGTTCGAGACTGATTGACTGAGCCACATAAACACAATCCAATTCAATATCTTACAAATTGTCACAAGAGAGGCGTGCATGTTAACGTGTTTGTGAGAGTGTGTAGAGTCCTCCAGATGTGCTTAACTTCAAACAAACTTTCCGTTGTGTCATCCACAGGAGTGCAACTTGGCAGCACGGCTGTGGTTGCACTCCAACATTTACTTGAAACTTGACAGCAGAACTCGTCAAAATAAGTTGTTATTATCCGGTAGAGATGTTGTGTATCTCCTGTTGGCTGTATTTTAAACACGCATAATATCATATTCCCGTAAAGGTCCTGTTCAGGCTGTTTATGTTCACCTTGCATACTCTACTGTCCAAATTCCTAATTTTGCATTCATGCGTAAGAAGTAAGCATAAATATGTTTGTCTTCTGCTTCAGTAGTGAGGCATGTGAGTCTTGCTTTTAGACAAACTGGAAAAAATGTGTATCTGTCCTTTAAAGTGAAAGTCAACATCGTGGATGAACACACACAACATGTCAAATTGTGATGCAGAGAGTTGGGCTTTCCTGCCAAACCTCAGCCAAGTGATTTAGCTGCCTGGAGAGATTTTAGAAAGTTGAAACCAAAGCAGCAGAGGCTGAGATACACCGACTTTAATTCCCTTGTATGAGTCAAGCTCCAACAACACTTTATACTACACTACCCATAATGCAACTCATTTGTCTTGTTTCACTCTTCCATGCTCTCAGTGTGTAGAACAGGCATTCTGTTATAAACTTATCAACAAGCTTGTTAAAATAATTGAGATGTCACCACCATGAAATCATGTGGGTTGTTTGCAGGCAGAGGAGTACTCACCATGACGATGGATGCATAAACAGAACTGGATACAGCGTTGGCGTTGGGGCCTGGATCATTCCTATCAGAGGTCAGTCGACTTATCGGTTTGGCCAGTTAGTTGGCACTGTCAGGACACTTTACAAACTATCGTTATCGGTTGGACTTAACTCCAATAGAGGCTGATGGCTGGGCAGTCCAGCAGGGGCCCACATTACTGGAGCTAAAGAGGCTCTGCTGTGACTGTGTCTCAGTTTATTGTTCCTCATTTTAACATGCAGGCCTATTTACATAAGTTTTAGACTGGGCTGTGCAAGTCAATTTCAAATTAAAAGCCTCCGTTTCAAAATAAAAGCTCTCTAGTGTTTCACACACAGTCCAGGGGCCATTTTCACAAAGCTGCTGAGTGCTAAGAGTTGCTCCTTGTGACGAAATTCTCCAAAAATTCAATGATGTTTTCTTTCCCTTAAAGTTAAGACCCTGTAAAGATAAAAGTAATTCACAAAGCATTTTAGCCCTTAAAAGAGCTCCTAAGGTGAAAAACGGCTAGGAGCAGGGAGGAGGACTTTTAGGAAACTAAAGAGTTTGGTGGAAACACAAAGAGGTCAGAGAAATATTCTCCAAATGCTGGATGACAGTGAGTAAATGAAATGCTACACATAAAGTTCTGCAGGGATATTATGTGTGGTTGATGTCATTAGGGATACGCACACATTTCCCACCTAATGCCATAATGCCAGGAATAAAATGATCACAACACTTAGATATTTGGCAACTGGGAAAATGCATCAGTTCAGCAGTGAGGACTTGAGTCTGTCTCAGCCTTCCATCAGTAGAGTGATCACACTAACACTTTCACAGTCAGCAGTTCATTTCATTTCCACTGCGTGTCCACAGCCTGCAGGCTCACAAAATGGCCTGACTGTGACAACCAATCACATCTGTTAAAAGAATGCGTCATACCTAGCAACAGAGTCAACCACCCCCGTCTCTAGGATAAAAGTTTCGGTCCCTTCCTTGCTCAGACTTGCTTTGAGAAGTTTCCTAAATCACTCCTAAGCTAGGACTTCTTACTAAAAGGTTTTAGGCTTAGCTAGGAGCTCTTTGAGAGTATTCTCATAGTGTTTGTGAATACAGGCCCAGCCGTACACTTGGTTTTGACCTCGTCTCGTTTTTTGTTTAGTGAAACGTTGAGAAAGTATTTTGGCATTTAAAAAAGAACATAATTGCTCCATTCTAAAGTATCTTTAACCTGGAAATCCAGATGCCCCGCCCCTAGGAAATTCTAATTTGCTCTGCACGGGTATCTGGCTCGGACGAGCAGAGCCATCGGACCAATCAGATCAGTCTATCGCCATAGGAGACAAAAAGTAAACAGCCAAGATGGCAGCTGCCGAAGGACCGCATCCATTCAATTTAGCTTTGGGAGAAACGCTAAGCCAACTACACTTATCTTTTTCCTTGAGAGAAACAGAAGACTGCCCTAGAAGCCTTCGTTTCCAGGAAGGACGTTTTTGCCGTTTTACCGACGGGATATGGCAAAAGCTTAATATATCAGTTAGCCCCACTGGTCGGCAAACAAATGGGGCTTACTGCAATGAATAAGTCACCTTGTTTTTTGCTCCGATTGGTCATCGTACTATCCAGTTGCGTGCGGCGGCATTTGAGATGCCTCAGTTAGTGGAAGGGTGTATCGGTGAGGCCAGACTCAAAATCTTTCTAGATTTGAGTCTGGATTTCCAGGCTAAAGTATCTTCACATTGCAATTGAATTTTTTATCAATTAAAAAAATACTCAAAAGTAAGTGAAATATGTATTTTGAATATATTTCAAATTATTGCCGGCAGTCAGATTTCTCCTGTTCCAAATTATTGGCATTATATTGGCCTTTAAAAATCCTCTGGTCCGACTGGACCGAATGGATGAAGTCTCAATAGTGAAACAACTCGTTTTGCGGGGGTTGTGACGCTCAAATACATGTATACACTGATTTAAAGACGTCTCTTTCACAATGTAAGTCTATGGGAAAAAGTCTTTTTGGGCTTGATGGCTTCCCGTGACGGACACGGGAGTTGTACTTTCACTGTTTGGCACTACGGAAACTGGCTCCAAAGTGCAGCGCTGTTCCTTAGGGCTTGACCATGACAAGTAAACTGAACTTCATGTGTAAAATTATTGGAGTGCCCCTTTAATCATACTTTAAACAGTCACTGGGCCAATAAGAATTCAGTATTTGTAAGGCACAGAGTTTTACAGCACAGGTTCAGATGATGGTCTACGCACCACAGTTCCCTCCAGCCCCCAGTTTCCAAAAGCTTTTTGGATGCTGTTTTTGCAAGAACCCCCCTCCCCCTCCATCATTCCCCGGCTGAGCCCCACCCAGGCAGGGTACACGCAGAGCTAGGCCTCCCTGGAGCGCCTCACCACCAGCTCTGGTCACCAGCAGGTCAGCCTCACCACCAGACCCAGGTCAAGGGCTGTAATGGGTCCATCCAAGCCTGGAAAAACAGCCTGAGGGCTGGAGAGTAAGCCTGGGAATCTGGCCTTTACCTGCTGCAGAATGAATGGAAAGATGGATGGAAAAAGAGAGACACATTGAAGCTGACATCTTAACAAGTCACTTAATCTGATATTTTGTGCTTGGAACTTTTTATTAAAGCATGTGAAAAGGGGAGAATGGGGTGAGATAATTGTACTTAGTTCCAGTATAAATCTTGTTTCAAGAATTCGTTTCAAGCCAGTGTTTTTCTTTCTCTGATCCACTTAATTGGGTTTTGTGGAATTTTGGTATTGGCTTTGTCTTCAGTAATTTCATTACTGAATCAAAAAATCCCATGATTTGTTTATGTCTTTAAGAAGAATGTGTTTTTAGAGGTCATAAGATGGGAATTGTTTGGCAATGCAGAAATACAGTTGAATTAAACTAATTGCATGTGTGAGCATGAGAGGGCCCATATGGATGTGTGCAGTTGGACTGGGTTGGGCAGGTTTTCTGTGCTGTGGTCCTGTCGCTGGCATCCATCTGCTCTCTGCATTTTGTACCAGTTTGGATGTGTTCGCCCCCCACGAGGAATGCAAGGCTTGCAGTGAAGTTTGCATCACAAGGCGGCTTTTTTTTCCTGCTCTGGTTTTGTCCATCAGTGCCATGTGGTTTCTGGCAGGCTAGAGGTCAGAGATGTTGCGGGCTTGTATGTGGCTGGGAAGAAATGTGCACCGGGAAGTCATGGAGGAACTTTGTCCCTTCTCTGTGTGACATCCAGTATGAGACTCTTCATTCAGTGGTGTTACTGGAAAGATTCTCTGACCATCTCCCTTTTAATGCTTCCCTTATCTTCTGCTGATGTTAAGATCGCTGTATTTCAACTATGCAGTTGAAGTGTGATATCAATGTCATGCCTTTCATTTCCTGTTGACTTTGCTGACAGACAGACAGACACATTACCGTAGTCCCCACTGCCATCCCCTCTGGTCTCCACTGGATAACTAGCCTTAGTACTGGGACTACGCTGCTGCAGAACCATGGTGGCCACCCTCCAGTCTCCCCCCAGGTACCTCCAAATAAACGGCTTCATTTTAAGCCCCAAACCCCTTTAGCATTATTAACTATGTTAGCACCACTAGCTGCGCTTACACTGCTAATGGTGTGAACAGAGCTAACATAGTGAACTAGTCTCAGGCATAGATTGTAAAAATAGTGGAGGTAGTTGCCACCCATAGGTGGGTAGGTGTCACCCATTGGTTTGTGGACCTCCATTTTCAAGCCTCGACTTAAGCATTCCGGCGGTTGCCATCTTGGTTTTTTGGAGCCAGAAGTGACCATATTTGGGTGAGAGGCTGGTGCTGTGGAGGAGCAAGGGATGGCTCCGACTCCACCCTTAATTGTGCGTGACTTTAAGCCTCAAAAAAATGTAAACAAGTGAGATATATACCATTTCACCCCTGTACGGTTGTCATGAACTGGGAAATTATATCCAGAGACCAAAAGTGCTTTTTGTACCAGGCTGTAAACATGTTTATTTCTGCTGTAAAGTATTTTAACACAGGTTTGTATGGGCTTGACTGGCTTCTGGAGCCAGCCCCAAGTGGCCATTAGAGGAACTGCAGTTTTTGGTACTTCCATGTTGGCTTCATTTTTCAGCCCTGGAGGTTGCCGCTTGATCTCAGGTGATTTAATCACAAGTGGACAGTGATCATTAAGACGCATTGTGATCCAATCACTCAAACTATTGCTGAGGTGGTCTGAACTCTGGTGGTTGTTTTGGTGATAGTGTGCTAACGCTCTATAATGTAACCATTTTACATCGAGTTGGACAAAGTGTTGTGTGGGGGAATTCTGCTAAAAGCATCAACACAACCAATGGTAATACCAGGTCTAAACAGGCTCAAATATTCTCAGCAGTTGACTGATTAACAATCAACCATTGACATCCCTACTGTACTTATTCAAACTCTTGGACCTGATCTGAAATCAGCTTGTTGCCCAAACCCCAACCAGGAATGCTATCCTGGCCTAGCTCATCATTACAGCAAAAGAGAAAACAAACCCAGACCTGCTACTATTTTAACTGAGCACTTTAAAAACTTCTTGGTAATAAAATACATTTTTCATGCCCCTTATGGCTCTGTGTTCTTATCTGTACCGCTCCTGACTGAAACAGGGCTTCAGTTAATCCTAGCAAGTTCACATTTTATCAAAAGTTCAATCCTGAAAAAGTCAAAAAGCCGCCAGTTCAAGGTTCTGGCTGTTTGGCTGAAAACATTTCGGCTATAGCAGCGCTTTTCTCTTAAAGGCATGCACTTTGTCAACATTCTTGGTTAATTAGGGGTTAAATGAGGGGGTGTATTTAAGAAATTAGATATTTCCAATTGATTTTTCATAAGAAGTGCTCACGTATTCCTTATCAGGTGTAATTTTTCTTCCATGGGTGTTTCTGGGCGTTCAGTGAAACAAACAACCGCACAATTCACTGCGTATATTCCAGACAAAAACAGCATTTTGGTATGCAGGAATGCCTTAAGTGGTTAAAACTGTAGGAAAGCAGCTTTCACTGCTCAGATAGAACAAAATGTTATTTATGTTGAGAGAGCGTGTAATGGCTAAAAGATGGTTAGCGTATTCACAGAGAACATACCATAGAGACAAATGCGACTATGCATGCGTACACACCCATGCATGTACCCAAGGTCATACCTACAAAACACACCCTCAAATTACTGTTTGGCTTAGCTAGCAGGAAGTAGGTAAGCCCACTCAATCTGACCGTAGCCATGCCGACGACCAATGAGAGCGGGGGGTTAATGAAGGAGTCAGTGGCCTGTCTCGCCAAGAGAGATTGTCAGTCATTCTCTCGTTGGCATGAATTCAAAGAATGTGGGCAGAGCGGCAGTGGACAGTCTGAGACACCTAAATTAAGAAAAAGGAGAAGAGGAAGGATGGGAGGAGGAGAGAGGAGGAAGTAAAGGAGGAGAGAAGAAGCTGGAAAGCACCTGAAGTGTGAGTCAAGGGAGGAAGAGGAGGAGGAGGGCTGGTTGCAGCTGCAATAACACTGTCTGGCAGTCCAAGGGGGAGCTGTTAGACTTACAGCACCCTGTGTACACACAGACACATATACACCTAATGTGCATGCTCGTCCATATGCTCTAAAAACATTTTCTCATCCGCCCCGAGTTTCTTGTGTCGCACTGTGTGTGTGTGCACCTTAGAAAACACATTAATCAGCAGCTGCCTCCTCTCGCTCAACACAATGCAGGAACAAGGACGGTACATGTCATTATAGGCACAGGTCAGCTAGTGCAGCCAGCCACAGGCATGGCCACAGCCGCTGATCCACACCCCCACATCTGGCAGCCTGGGATCTGGCCTTGGCCTCAGTTCACAGCTTGTGGTGGTCTGCTCCGGGTCTGGGTTTCCCAAAAGCTACTCGCCTTGCGTCTTGTCTTGGTGAACCCTAGCTGGACTCTGTGTCGAAGCGAGAGAGCACTTGAGACCTGCTGGTTTGCAGCCTGAAAGCTACACAGGACGCAGTGTGCTGTTTACTTTGGTTATGGCAGCGCTTAAACGAAAAATAAACGCGAGTATGAATCCTAAGTGTTGTCGTAATGTGAGGTCACGGTGGTAGCAAACACGGCGTAGATGTAGACGCGTGAGAAGAGCGCAGTTCAGAGAAAATATTCATTGTGTGGTGGGGAGCAGATTATTGACACACAAAGACTGAGCTTGGAGTTAGCAGCTACAGCACATTTAGTTGAGCTTCAGTTTACTGTAAATAGCCTCTCTTCTGTACAGCTGCAAGTTGAATGTGACATGTTTTCACTCTGGTGAGGAAATGACATCATCTGACTCTCCTCACTTTACTCTCCTTGTGAGTTCGCTCACATTTTACACTTTACTACTCTGGAGAATTGTCCTCCTCCTTGTTGGAGCTCGGCATGGAAAACAGAACTTGTTTAAAGCTGAATGTTGATTTCAAAACAATAAAGTGAAATATTTTTCTGTCCTCGGAGCATTGGAGCCAAAGTTACACTTATTCAACCTTTGATTCTTTGTGCACATCACAATATATATTGTAGTTGAAGTTAACATTTTGCACCATACGTGAGTTAGGTTTGAACTGATTTTAACCTGAGGTTCATTTCTCTATCCACCCAAAAGTTTTGTTCCAAGCTGGAAGAAGACATTGACCACAACAGATTATAGCAAATTAGCCATATCTACTTGCATATCTGACTACATCTCAACTTTCTTGAGGCCCTGGCAACACTTCAGGTTCAGGTTAGGGAAAGATTGTGTTCTAGTTAAACACTGAAAAACAATTCAGTCCATTTTTCCTTTACTCCAAAAACCGTTGCCTCTGAAGTCCACCAAAAGATGATAAAAAAAGGCCTCTCACACTTCATGTTCTTAGCCCTGGGTTTAATGTCTGTTTGAGCATATGACTATTTATGTTCTAAGATGATGCCTGACTACACTTTAACAGCAAGAAACAATGTTAAAATGTCGCCACAAGCAGGGCTTCATGTGAGAGCTGTGCTGAAACATCAAAAAGAGAACAGTGAAGAAAAGGGCCTGAAAAATAGACCTCTACAGAGTGTCTCAGGAATGAGTCCTGAATCGGAAAATTAGGGAGCATTTTAGAGCTTCCGGTTCCCTCGTCTTGAAGTCAACAGGTTTTTTGAATGAGTTTTTGGTTAGATGCCTGAAATAAGGTCTGTGGTTAACACAAGCCAAAGAGACTTTTACATTTTGTTCTACGACATAAAATACATCAGTAAATACCCCACTCATCTGTTTAAACCCTTTATGTGTCTTAGAAAAGGTGGTTGCTAACAAGTGGCCAAATGAGACTACAGAATATCATCACGCCGAACATAGCTTTACAGGCTTATTATGGTGGTGACATCAAGTCATGCAGTGTAGTTTGTTTATAGTCTAACATTAGCATTTTACTTTTGGCAATTAAATTTAGGCAAAAATCAAAACAGTGGTGTTTGTCCATAAAGACTGCTTATTTCCTGAAATAATCCAAAATCCAATGAAAAAAGGGCAATACTAACTTCCGATGGCATCCCTGGAGCACTCTATTGTTTTACCTTTAAGTAAGTGTGTTCTGGAAATATTGTTGTTTTAAGTTAGCTAGCTCACTAGGTATCTCCAGTTTTAGTTAGTAGTTGCCGTGGTTGCAATGTAAACATAAAGCATGTGCATAGGCATACAAATGTGACGCAAATTCTATTAGCTCAGCTTTACACTGGTAACTTTCAGCCCTGTGTTTCGTCAACATTCAGGGGAAAAACCTGCAAACTCGGGGGTAACCTTGCTCCAAAGCAGTGCCAGCAATCCCTAGCTAGTTTTGGCTTAGCCCACTTTGAAATGTGCCAGCTTTGTGCCAGTGTGAAAGCTGTCTTAGCTCCAAGCTAACAGCTCACTTAGCCTGGGGCTAAGTGCAGTGTGAAAAGGGCTAAAGGTGTCCCGCAAGGATCAATAGTAGGTCCCCTGTTGTTTCCTCCATGTAAACAGTATATTTCTTTTTTTATAATTCAAAATACTAATATTTCCAAGATTAAAATAACTAAAACCAAACAATTTTTCCTCTCACAAACAATGAAATTAACAGAGGTCCAAAAGCAAGATCCTTCTAATACCTGTGCTGCATAGAATAAAACAGAAAACCATGAGCATGAACAATTAAGGCAAAGTTGAGCAACATGAAAACTAATCGATCTGAGTTCACACAGCTTTGTGCTTGTAATCCACTGAGAGTGATTTATGTGTTTTAATGTGTTTACTGCAAACACTTGCCACCCCATAGTTGAGCAGAGAAAGAGGGTAAAAAAAGAGAAGAAAGCAGATCAAACAAAGATGAAAGCCGTACCAGGCGCAGGAGGGAAAACACTTTGGGGAGGTGTGTTTATGAACACAGCTTTAGATCATAATCGTGAAAACACAAGCTCGCGGCAAAGGCCTGAGTCGGCTCAAAGCTCCGGGTGCTGCCAAGGGAAAAGCTTCTCCTGCTGTAACACTGAACTCTGCTCCCGCTGCTGCTTTTCTGCATACTCAGCAGATGTCTCCCGCTGATGACATACACAGATCTGAGCATCAGCCCGTTAGCTGGCCTCAGACTGGTGTTCGACTTTCTCAGGGCAAGAATAGAAAAACAAGTCTTGTGTTTGAACGTGACTCCTGTGTTTAAATGTTTCATACAACACGTGAGGAGCAGCAGGAAAGAGAAAGGAAAACATTTGTGTAGTTCAGTGTCAGTATCATACAACATCTCTGTAGCTTGTTGCTGATTGTTAAAAGCTCAGTCTCCAAATTCCACCTGTAGTTATTTAGCTGTTAGCCTTATAGACTGTACCGCTATGTTTGTGTATGATAACCTCTGGGTAGAAAACCTTGTGTCACACACATCCCACACTTTAGATTCTGCGACTAAGCGACCAATGAAATCTTAACCTTCCTGATTTGGTCGACTACTAGGGGGCAGTCCTAATATCCTTAAACGTTACAGTTACGGCTGAAAATGAATTACCTTGTCCACCTGGAAGTGATTGTTGTTGTCAGTGCAACATCATGGTGATTCGGTTTATAAACAGTGTTTGTAGGACTGGTTTGTGCTGTACTGTAAGTACAGTTCAAATCTGAAATGCACTGAATTCCCTGCCTAACATTACAGCGTTTAAACAGTGTTGTTGTTGGTTTTTATGCCTCGGTAGTAGCCGTGACTGGAGGCATTATGTTTTCAGGTTGTCATTCCATCCATGAACATAATATCTCAAGAATGCCTTGAGGGAATTTCTTCAAATTTGGCACAAATGTTCACTTGGACTGATGAACTGGTTAAATTTTGGTGACCTTGCATTCGTCTCATTCGCGTGAACGTGATATCTTAAGAACGACTTGAGGGGTTTCTTCAAATTCGATTCAAATGTCCACTTGGAATTGGAATGACCTGGTCAGAATTCGGTGGTCGAAGGTCAGAGTCATTGTGACCTTGTGTCTGTCTCATTCTGCCACCTTACCATAGATGTATTTTCTTGTATTAGATGCATAACTGCAATACATTGTGGGTGATATAGACCTCTGGAATGACTACTGTTGTTTATTCGCTCCCTCTAACAGTCGATGTGACCAAGTTCACTTCAGTTCTTCAGACAGTCAGAATGACACTTAGGATGGTGGCGAGGATTTCCCCGAGGGCAAGTGCCGAGGTCAATGAGGCCATACTGAACGACGACTGAAACACAGCGTTAGCATTGCTCAAAATGATGGTAATTTCTTTAGAGACACATTGCACTCCTCCCATTGCAGGAAATGTTTCTGTAGATTAACTGAAGAGTCATATCTTCCTGGAAGGTTCATCAGCGTTTGTAAACACTTTCAATCTATGCCTCATTTATCCAGTTCCTTAACTACTTGTTCCTATTTGGCGTCACAGCAGCCATATCCCAGCATGCATTGGGCAGTAGGCAGGGAAACACCCTGGACAGGTTGCAAGTCTATTTGCCGGCCCGAGGCACTTTTCCTGGATAAAAATACACTTGACTAAACAGACAACAATGTTGTCCATGTTGGCTGGCTAGCTCGTTAATGATGCTGCAGTTTACAAGCAGACTGTTTCTCACTGTGGAAAAGTTTTGCAGCCGCTCGGAGGCCAACCTGGACCCTGTAAACAGGCTACTTATTCACATTATTTACAGGGGGCATTAAATCATAAGAGGGCTCTTCCTGTGTGCAGGATACACTCCATCTCTCTCCTGCTCTCTGTTTGTGTCCCTCTCTCTTATTGAGCGGTCTTTGGTCCTCTGAGGGTCTGCTCCCACGAAATGTTCTGCGATAATAATGTGGGGACTGGAAATTCAGTTCCTCTCATAAAAGGCTAATTGCTGCTCCTGGTACTTCCGTGCAAACCCTTCCCCACCCCCCTCAGACAATCAAACACACACACACATTAAATTGTCACACCAGAGGGCCAAATGGAAACACCTTCCGATCAGTTTGTCATAGCTGCTGGCACGAACACTGCAATCTTTGGATTGTTACACAACAGTGTTATGCAGCTCATTGTCAAGGGGTGGGCCATGTCCTCAGAGCATTAAAACATGTAGAATCATTCCTTCATTGGGCTTACAAGACCCCAAATACCAATAATTAACTTAATTGCTATGAAGGTCCAAATACTGCACTGACTCGGCTGTAAAATATGCAGAGTGACATAACAGCGTGTTTAGACTCTGTTTTGGCCAATGTGAAGCAAAATCATTTACTAAAAAAAGACTTTTCAGTTATGGTTGACATGTCACCATGAAGAGAGATTTATTCTAGAGTCCTCTGAGGTTAAACGTGTCACTACTGCCATAGTGCAGTGACTTAAAAACAACCCTTACTTACAGAGCCACCTTTATGTTACTGGAACCCAGCGAAGGACTGAGGGACTTTTGCCACGGCATCATACTTTATTTCAAAGGAAAAAAAGCTGCATTATGGGCAAAGATGAGTTTTCTATGTTATCTTCAAATGTGCTTAAAAAGTTCGTAGCTAAAACTCGAAGGTATGTCCGATGTCGCTGAGGTCGCCAAAGGTAGCACCTATTGTACAGATCAGTTAAGGCTTATTTCCTTTGCTAAAAATGGAGACATGAAAACACAGACTGCGAGTAAACAGGGAAAAAAACTGTCTGCTGCAATTTCAGCCTGCTTGAGGCACATTAATTAAAATATTTAAAAAATAAAGGAACCTCCCTTTTTAATGCTGATACATGGTTGGTTCAAATATATTTGCTTGAGTCTACTGCCATGCTAGCACCTTTCTGAGGCTGTGCTTAAGTACAGCAGTGCTCGAGTTGAATGCTAACATTAACATGCTAACACGCTCATAATCCTGAGGGAAACATGAATGTATATACTTATTTTGATCTTAATCTATTGAGTAGATGTGGAAAGATTTGATTAGCCTGCCAAGAAAGTTCTTGACCAGTAAAACATTTTGGTTTGTAGATTAATTTTGCTACTCATCAGTTTTTCTGCACTGCGCACCAGCTGTGAATTTGCGTGTCCTATGAAAGCGAAGGAATGACCTGCCCTACTCTGCTTCTGATTAGCTTACCTGACATTCTTACCTCAACCCTAACCAGTCTCTTGTTAAAACCTAACCACTCCAACCAACAAAGGCAACCAGTACTATCCAATTATGGGGAGCAAAGGTCATGCCTTTGCTGTATGCAAATTTGCACACCAGCTGGGTCTGGTGGGAGCTAGCTAGTGTCGCCAATTCAGCGATTACCGCTAGTAACGCCATCCCAACCCAGTAGTGTTGCTGTGGAGACATGGTGCCCACCCTCTGGTTTTCCCAAAGGTCGCCCCAGTGGGTAACCACCTTCAGACTTAACCCAGTCTCATTCTGATGTCAGCGAATACTCGCGCTTGGTCAGTGACATGATACGCAACCCATCACTGTTACTGTGTAATGCCACCCGGTGGCATCAGGGGGAAACACGGCGAGGCAACAATGCAAGTTTAGGGGGTGAAAGTCTGAGTATGGCGGGAGGGAGGGGCGGTGGATGAGTGCAACAACCACTGACTTCCAATCAGGAGGCTGGTGTTTGCCTCCCGTGTGAATGCAAAGCCAAACTGTGTTCTTTTTTTCTAAACCCAACCACATGCTTTTGTTGCCTCAACCTAACCATGTGCGTTTGTTGTTGAAGGAAAAAAAGTCAATTCGTGGTATTGTACCGACGTAGTGTGTTTATTTGAAAAGAGACTGTATGGAAACTGCACACACAAAACACACAATCCAGGCTGGAGTGAGAATGTGTTGTCAGAATTGTTAGCCATATTATCACTGTTAGCTCTGTTGGCATCATTAGCAGTGTCAGCCAACCTAGTGGTGCTAACATAGTTGGGCCACCACGGGTAAATCCAATCTGACACCCAACACTAAAATGAAAGTCTGGTTGTTTGAAGTAGCAGAGCGTTATATTTCTACATTAAATAATCAGTTAAATTAATCCCACATTCACTCCGGTCAGTGCTCTGCTGCTCCAGCTCCCCAGACAGAGTGCCCAGAGTATGCTCTGCTGCTCCAGCTCCCCAGACAGAGTGCCCAGAGTATGCTCTGCTGCTCCGAACGGAACGGTACATTCCAACAGCACTTTAAATTCGTGAGTGGTCCACTTGAGTATGCTATCGCCATCATGCCACCGGGACCAGCGGTAATCACCAAATGAGCAGTGCTGCTAGTTAGCTCCCATCGAACCCAGGTGGTGCACTGTGCAGATCAGTCAAGGCTAGCTCACCAGTGGAGACCAGAGAGTGGTCAGTGGTCACTTCCGCGTGGTAACACAGCTAGCCAGCTGTCTGTCAGCAAAGCCAACAGAAAATAGAATAAAAGGAAAGACATTTACATCATAAAACATTTACATAATTTTACCATGTCTAAATAGATAGCACTTTGAAATGTCAAGAGTCAGTGGAGCATCGGACCAAAATAAAGGGCTCTTGTCTTTCATGTCATTTGCAAGTTTTTTCCTTACAAACTAACTGGTTTGTTTCCTGCTGTTAGTGCTAGAAGAAAGGTCAGGAGATTACCATAGTTACCATGATTTTATGTTTTGTCTTTCCATAAGAAAGAGTCTCATATTAGACCTTTAATTAAGGTCACATAAATACCTAGTAGGATAGTTTGTGACCATTTTGGTTGGAAAGAATTTAATTTGCGAAAGGCAAAGGTGATCTCATTTATTTCTCTGAGTGGTAACATTAGCACCTCTGGCATTACTCTGCTGCATTAATCTGTGCAGCATTAGATTATGGGTCATTTTTATGTATCAAATTCTGTTGAGTTGTTAAAATAAGTGTTTCTCCCCAGAACTTGGGACCGGCTGATGTCATTAATTGCCGTAATTAAACTTTAAAAGCATTTTTATTCTATGACATACATTGTGATTATGGGAATTTGGCTCATCTGTGGTTAAAACTCACCGTTTCATGAAAATCACAGAGAGCCCACGATAGATTCCTCTAGGAAACATGAGAGTAAAGGGGTTAGAAAAGTTAACAAATAACGCACCAGGCCACACCTGACAGGAGGAGCTGAAACGTCGGACCACACAGTTTGCGCCCTGAGAAACTGGGCTACGAGATCTATTAACACAACAAACCGCTGGGTGTAATTTCCCCACAGATGAGCCAGCTTCTCGCTGCCAGGGAATGTCCTGTGAATGTCAGAAATAAACCTCAGAATTTCTCTGAGACTGTGCAGCAGGTGAGGCATCAGTTTGTGTGTAATGGAGCTGAGAGAGGAGCTTTCACTTGGTGGGGTTTCTTGGATACAACTGAATGAGTGAGGACACAGAGGCTGACAGTTTAACAAGGACTTTCTGGAGTGTCCTGAACCAAAAAAAGCCAAATCTTTGATATTGCTTTTGCATTATTTGTCGTCCTCCTACTTCCTCTTTGAGTGGAAGATGTATTTGATAATTACTGCAAACAGAAGAAAAGGCTTTTATACTAATCTGTCATGAATCCCAGTGGAAAACATCTGCCTGTCTCTTACATAAGATCATACTCAAGGGTATTGTAGTGTTATCACATATGGACTACAATGAGGGATGAGGGAAACAATTTATGACACAAAGATGAAGTGAAACACATTTAAACAAGATTAAGGGCCCCATCCTACACCTGCACAAAACAGCGCACAGTGCAGCGTAACTGCTAGTTTGAGACTTATTTTCATGGTCAGCGCCCATGTTGTGTAAGTAGCACTTCCCATCTGTGCACCCATGGATGTGTAGCTCTTAAAATGCTATTTTGAGGCAGCAGAATGTTATAGCACGAATGCTATTTAAAGAGCGCGTTATTCAGATAGTAAGATGTGCCTACAAAGGCGGGTTCGTAACACAGGTATGCTCTGCTTGTTATTAATTACATTCTGTTCAATGTGAACGTAGCAGAGATCAGAGCAGAGCTGCAGAGCTGCTGTCCGACTCCCCATTAGGAAAAACATTTGTGCACATTTACACATGAGGGGCAGTGTAACTACATGGATTATTTCAGAAGCGAAAGATTAGTTGTGTGTACTCTGCAAAGTTTATAATTACAGTTTTTAGTTTTGCTGCTAATATGTCCCACAATATTTCCTGCCATGACTTCAGAAGAAAACCACTCGCTGCTTCGATTTGCCGAAATAAAATTTGTTCAATACATGTTATGCCCAAAAAACACCTCTAATAAAACATAAAACAGACAAACAAGGCAATTTCATACAAAAGGACATTTTAAAACAGATCAAAAAAAGGATTAACTCAGTTGAGATCCTATTAATCAAAATCTAATATAGTAGTTCTTTTTGTCACCTTTTATGCCTGCGATGTCATTAACAGTCGGAGCCTATAATTCATAGAGGTGCTGCCTCACCAACAGACAATGATTAACTGAAATAAGCATCTTTCAGATTACTTTTGAACATCTTCTCAAGAGTTAACCGCACTGCAGGTATCGTCTGCGCCAGGTACGGCAACATTCTAAAATCATAGAATTGTAAAACCAAAAATCATAAGTTGCAGCAGCGTAAAACACACAAAGAAAGTTTCAGACCTGTATCAGGAAAGTCAGAGCTAGTTGAAGGGTAAAGTGAATAAATATGTTTTGAGCTTTCTGTTTAAAACATTTAGTGAGCTAGCTTCCCTGATATCTGTAGTTAGTGTGCTCCATAGCGTTGGGGTGTCATTGACAAAGGCTGCACCCCCGATCTTCTTCCAGCTGTTGCTGAGAACCTCCAATAAACGTCTTACTTTACACCCAGATTCTGAATATTTTAATCAGCTAAAGTGATTGGACATGCCTTCAATGCACTTGTGCCGAGCTCCTTTGAATAGGGCCATAAGAGTCTACAGCCAACGTGCTCACAGTGACAACTGCTGATGTAGAAAGTTTGCTGGGAGAACTTTGCCCAGGAGGCTTCTGCCAGGAAGAGATGTCTTGGTTAAGCTCAGGGGGAAAAAACTGCTCAGAAGGCAAACTTCTTTCTTGTACATGTTGGCTATCTTTAGCATGCTAACATTTGCTAAATACAGGATAATGACGATCTTCTTTCTTTATGTTTACTCATTTCTGGTTTTAGGGGACTGGTGGTCCCACGTACAAACAGTTTATGGTGGTGCATGATGGGCAACATGTGTGTTACTGGATTACTAATACATCTTGAGTTTAATGGTGCGAAGCCATTAAAAAAGTCTCTACAGTGACTGTTTATTTCTCCAACAGTTTATTACCAGCGAGACCTACAGGACAGTGTGAGTATTTTGGGATGATGAGTCCAACACTGGACAGCCCCGATGAAACCCTGTTCTCTTGTCTTGTGCTTGTAAGATGGCTGATTCAGTGCAGATACAATATTCAGATCTGATAATATCACTGATAAATCTAATGACACAGCCAGTCTGCCTTTAATTAGGCTTTGACCTCATGTGCACCAAACTGTGTACCATAAGCACATGGTTTGTGTTTTACTTCCTCTGCTATCGTTCATGCATCATATATAGTTGGAAGGGGCTGGAGGAGTATTCATTACACAGAAGCCCCTGGGAGAGATTTAGGTTTTCATTAGAAATATGTATGGTACACCAAAATATGTTTTCAGCAAGTTGGGGAGTTGACTAATGGCTCTGTTTTTGTAATATATCATGGCCTTTCAGCACTCCTCCAGTTTGCAGATGCCCAGAAGGTATTGTCCCATAGTTCGTAGAAAGAAAGAAGTAGATAGAAAAAACAGCCAAAATCACACTTCAACTTTATGGAAGTACTCAGAAAGCACAATAAAATAGGAGAGAGAAGAATGGAAAATGCTGGACAAGTGCGTTGCAGATGATTTTATATATTTCTAAACAATATTTAAGTGTCACAGTGATATGTAGCAGAGATAAGTCCTTAAAATTATCACAATTACTAGCTAAATGTCTGAACTCCATAAACATCCATGGAGGGTCAGTTGTGTTAGACAGAGGAAAAGAAAAAGGGATGTAAGCTAAGAAAAAAACTTGAATTTAAAAACGAGATTTAATTTAAATTTTCTTTATTTGTCAATCGACCAATCAGCAGTTGAAATGTACCTCTAAGCGTATCCCGCTGTTATACACACACACATGCATTAAGCGAGGGGGGTAGTGCAGGATCAGCCGTAGAACAGCACCCATGGAGCAGTTTGAGTGTTTGGGGCATTGGTCAAGGGCACCTCGGCAGTGCCCAGGAGGCAAGTTGCCAGTCCACACACCATACATGGTCGATACAGGGACTTGAACTGGCGACCCTCCGGTTCCAAAGCCAAGTCCCCACGGACTGAGCTCCCCTGTTTTTTTTTTTGTTTGTTTGTTTTTTTCAAATATAGATAGATAGCATTAAGGTAGATAAGATAGATAAGGTCAAAACCAAGTATACGGTAGGATTGGGAATGAATGGCCGTCAATAAATGAAACTCCTGTAAAACCCCGATAATGTAATTGAAGACATTTCGTCACAATACATTCTGAAAGCGATGGCCAATGGAGAAACTCGACCAGAGCTTCCAAAACAGTGGAAGTCATTCATTTTCAATGAGAGCCCGGCGACTTGGGCGACCTGGTCGTCAGTGGCGCGTCTTGGGCGACCGGAGCGGTTGATTATTTGCGTTTGCGCTCACTCAGTCCTTTATAATGTGTCGCTGTTGGGTTACAGAGACCAAAATAAAAAGAATGAGGCTTGGGACCGTGTCATGGAGGTAGTTGGTTGGTCTGGTGAGTTTTAAAGTGTGTAATGTAACAGAGGAGAGAATTGCAGGCTGATGTTGCGACATAGCATGCAAGTCTTCCTTGCTTGGTTTGAATGGGATGACATACGTTTTCTGTTTTCATTGACCAAACATAACTTTCTGTTGGCCAACTATGAGCTTTTTGACTGGACAACAGCAAGCAACAACTACGCTGCTTTCAAGCCAGTAGTCACTTTGCAGCTCCTTTAAATTGACAATCACGATCGAACCTTGAATGAATCACGTGATGAGCGACCAAAGCTGTCACAAATATTTTTGACAGTCGTGCTTCTTGGGCATCCGCGAGAGACTTTGCCTCTTTGGAAGTTTTGAACGTACAGTAACATTTGAACCACCAATGGTGTAACCTCATCACCCACTCAGTATTGTCAAAACTTTGACTTGTAAAGTCAAAATCATGAATGACGATTATGACATAAGTCAATTTTTTGATTTAGTAAGTTGAAATTTTGAATTACTTTATCATAGTTTTTGACTTGGTACATTGTAATTTTGGATTATGACTGTTTTAAAATTGTGATAATTCATAATTTGTGACTTGATATTTAATATTTTTTAAAGTTTAAAGTTATTTCTAACTTTAAACGTTATTTGTTTTTTCTTGTCCTGGCTGTAATTGGCACCACTAGCAAAATGAATATATAAAACTTTACTGACAATGCTTAAGGCGGGTTGTGACACTAGATTTCAACAAAAGTCTTGTGAAATGTAGTGTCACAAAGATCATTAGCTTGTTCCTTTACTGTGTAAGTGTCCACAGTACCAGTTTACCTGACTTTAACACAGCTATTCAGATAAGACTGATAGGACAGTGTTGCCATGGTCATAAAATTCCTGGAAAAGTAATTATGAATATTGTTTTCCAGGCCTGGAAGTGGTTTGGAATATCAGATTGTTTTTGAATCTACTTTTTTTTGGCTATTGTCTAAAATATGTTCATAAAAATCCCAAAACATGTCTAACTCTTTGTTTAAGTATTTCAAATCTACCGTTGAAACGTCACTAGTATCACGTGATACACACAGACTAGACTGGTGTCATGTTACCGCCAAGGCCACGCCCCCTTTTGGGGAAAAGAATCCTGTGGTCACATTGTGTAGTGGGTTAATCGAGGCTTCCACACTGAGATTAGAGGCACATTAGAAACATGGATATTCACTGCCAGTGTGCTAAATCCCTAAATGATGCTGGTGAGACTTACTACAAATGGATAGTGAGTGGCTGCTGCAGTACAGTCATGCAGTTTGGCAGCATTAGATCATTGTCTCTAAATCTCAGCCTGTACAACAAACACGTAGATGTTGGGATAATCCATATCTGGCCAGTGTGTTTGGTCATTGATCCAGTTGGATGGTGAACGATTAAAGGAAAATGGCGGCGATCAACCTTTTATTTATTAAGGTATTGGAAACGCTCAGGTTCAGGCAAGGTTGCAGAACTATTCGTAGACATGTCTGGAAAACAAATGTTTGTCCAACAAGAAATAAATGATAATGCGAACACACGTCACACACAGGATCTTGTCTTGTCTGGTCCATTGGCAAAGAGGAATGTGCGACTAGTCCGCAGAAGTGTGAGAAGAGTGTCCAACAAGTGGCTAAAGTTAGCCAGCTGAATGTCATGGAATGGGGTAAATATGATAGTAGACGTTTCGGCAGCTCATTGTGGGGACCGTGAAGAGAAAACCAGTTCGTAAGTCCTTGCTAACTTTCACAACAATCTGAAGGTAATGCTGGGTTGAGCTCTTTCTGTTGACATTTCAGTTTGTACCCTTTTAATTGGTGTCTGAACATAAAGTGAAACCTCAAAGGCCCTGACACCTCAGGATTTTCCACATCACCTTGGTATTTCAGCACCAGCTCTGAGCTGGGTGTTTCAAAGTCATGCGCCGGGAGTGAGATCATCCTGCAGTTACTGCTCAGAGAGCGGCGGCACAAACTTAATACACATGTGGGCCATAAGATTAATGCTGTGTCTACAGTGTGTGGGCGTCCCAGGAGATACGTGAAGGCAAGGTCGATATTCTTCACCCACTAGATGTCAGAATCACATACAACTCATGCATACGACTCACACATATTATGATAATACGCTGTTAACAAAGAGGGAAGTTTATGTAGTGTGGGATTATGTGGATGCCATGCACATCAGATTCTCTTGAACACTCCCTTTAGAGAGGCCTCGCTGAGGTATTTGTTTATGGCAGGTGACAACAGACCGTGTCCAACCACTTTGTTTTGTTCTTATTGGCTTCCTGCTGTTAAAAACACCCATTCATGCCAACAAACCACTTTAAAAAGAAACCCACGTGACGCAGCCAGGATGCCGTCTGGCCAGCTCCAGCCAAACACTAACGATCTGAGGTCAAATGTCAGTGTCAGGTTTAATGTCAAGATCACACACCGAGCAGTTTGAAGACTGGGGTTAAGTCAACATTTTGTTTGTCTAAGCTCCACCTCGTTCTTAACGTGTGTTGGAGTGTTGATTTAGCCTTAGTGTTGAAACAGTGATCAGCTTTAACAGGTCAAGAACATAAAGAAGTAAAGGTAATGTGGAATCTTTTGCATCTGGGAAGGCAGTGTGAGAATCAGAGAGAACAATGAAGTGATGTAACGAACCTTCCTGTTTCTATTTCATCATTAATTGCTTCCTCCGTGCATTCAGAGTCACTCAAGCGTCAGGGTCTAATGGGATAAATATTTCTGTTTTTCTGTTTTATGCACCTGCTGGTTCTGGCTCTGTCCTGTGGGAGGCTGCCCATTAGACCAGATTAGATTACACACACTCGCACACACATGCGCTCACACTTGCGAACTTCAGTCATTAGTCACTGCAGTATCATTTTCAGCTCTCAGAGTGGTTCTGGACACTTCTGAGCCCAGTGAGGTAAAGTGGAAAATTATAAGAGACACAACAGGACGCCGTGTTTTGAATCCATGTGGAGGAAATCTTAGAAATGGTGACATTTGCAGAACTGTTTAAAGACTGTACTTAATAAATCTGACGTGTCAGCATACAAATGAGCAACAGAGAGCTGCAAAAGTGCTTAAAATTCAATTCCATTACAACCACCACGAATCCAACTGGACCATCAAATAACACTATGAGACTGTGTATGTTTGCCAACGCTAACTTGTCTGCAATATTTGCTATCTTAGTAATAGAACACGTTGTTAGTGTTTTGGAGAATATCTAAATCCTAAGGATATTATATGGGCAAAGCAATAACTTTGAGTTGTCTAAATTTGGCTACATCTGCAACCAGACCTCATTGACATCTGTTAAAGGGCCAGTTTGGACTTTTTGAAGTGGGGTTGTATGAGGTACTTATCCATAGGCAGTATGTGACATACAGTAGATGGCGGTTGGTGCATGCCCAGTTTGGAGAGGCGGCAGGAGTGGAACAACTAACATGGAAGCTGTCAAAAACCGACAGTGGTGAATCCGAACGAACCCTTGTAAACACTGGGTTGTGGGGTCAGACTTTCCATCGTTTATTTATTTATGTTTGTTTGATCATTCTTTCATAGTGATGGGCAACGCAGTTCTTTAGATGTTACTGCATCACTAGAATCAGTTCATTAAAAGATTCGTTGAAAAGATTCGTTCACCAAATCGTTAAGTGCTTGGTGGGAGGAGCCCTGACTGTGCACTGCGTAGTCCGACTCACTGAACTGATACACGGCTGAGCTGCTGCTGCGTCTGCCCTGCACTGGTGAGTCTCATTACTGGCCAGCCACGGTTTAAGTTTGTTTATCTGGAAATTAAATCTGTTAAAACAATGGGGAGGTGTGTGATTGTGTTCATGTGGTTTGACTCCTGGCTACATTAGCCGTTAGCTTGGAGAAAACGGTCCCTATGAAAGTGTATCGCTGAGAAGAAATGATTTGAATCACTCAGGGATCGGGGATGCGTCGCTCAAGTGATTTGTTCACCGAGTGATTCGTCACGCTGCACCCTGGCTGCCTCGCGACTCGCGAGCAATTCATCGTTCGCACGGACCGAATCGGCAGTTCCACTCCCGGCCTGCACGCTCGCTGCTGAGCTCAACTGAACTGAGAAATGAACGAATCAGTTCCGTAAGTGATTCAGTTCAGTACGTTGACTCAACAGATTCGTTCTTTTGAAACGATTCGTTCGCGAACGACACAACACTATTCTTTAACCCCTTCTCAAGATTCAGGCATTTTTTACAGGTTTGTGAACACATCGCAGGTGGAACTCGTCATGACTGAGTTTTTTTTGTGTTTTTGTTGTTGTTAGTAGTTTTTGGGGTTTTCTTTTTGTGGAGTTTGAATCACGGGGTGGATAATTGATCAGTAGATATGATCAGAGCTGATCAGATTAGATCAATAGATGGGAGGAGCAGCTCTTTTGAGTGAAAGCAAACTTTAGGTCCCAGGAATACGGTTAGGGATCAATTTTACTGCACCTGATGTTCTGCTGCTCCGTCTGTGCCCAGAGTACGCTCTGCACTCTGAGAATGTCGTGTATTTAATAACTGAATGGTGTATATATTCCAGCAGCGCTCTTAATGAATGGTCCAACTCCAAAACAATATAATCAATGAGTGGCGGCAGATGTCGACATCCACAGCAGTACATTGCTGAACTTCCATGTCAGCACTTCTGGCGCTTATCAAACTGGTAGCGTGCCGACTGATATCAACTATATGTAATATACTGACTATGGATAAGTACCCCATGAAGCTTCACCAAAATCCAAACCATCCCTTGTTGTAGTTTTGGAGCCACTCTGCCGACGAACAAATGAGACAGAAAATACAGTAGAAATGCGCATGGACGCACCCTGTTCAAACGCACGCATTCCCCTGACTAATGTACAACGCACACCTCACACACTAACACCCATTGGGCAAATTGCCTCGTTTTCACCCGCCACTTCCTCCACCTCTGACTGCCTCACTCTCTGTTAACAGGGAACAATCAATCAGAGTCATTTCCTGTGCAGAGTGGACATCCTGTCTCGCAGGATGTGGCTTAAGAGGGTCATGGGCACCAGAGACTTAGTGGGCAGAGGCAGTAAACCCCCCAGCTCTTCATGTGAGGAAATCTCTACATGCCTACTAAACACTATACTGTATGTAAGTGTGTAATGTACACGCAGCCACCTGAGTGCAATTAGGAAATATCTAGAGATTAGTGTGAGTTAATATAAACAATGTACATAGCTGCTATGGTGCAGGTTTAATGGGATATCTTGCCATAATGTGTGGTGCCTACTGCCCTCGTTTTAAGGCTGTTTCCCCGCTAACTCCCAGTAATACCAGGGTGAGAGAATGGAAACGGTACATTAGTGTGTGTGGGTGCTGGTGGCGCCTTCAGCATGTGTGTGACAGAGAGCAGTGTAAGGTTGTGTAATGCCACATTTTAACACACGCGTGCAATACAGCAGTAGCAAACTGAGCTCTTCACGTTGGTGGCCGTGTAAACTTTGCTGAAGTGATTCAAGGATTCTGTCTGGCCAGTAAGGAGAGGAGGCCTGAGCTTTCACACCTCAGAACGTCTGCCTTGTAGACGGGAGAAAGGAGTGAAGCTTTTAAAATTAAAGTACACACTGGTGTCTGTAAAAGCCCATTGAAGACTGACACCAAATGAGGATCAAAGAACTAGGATAACTTCATTCTCTCTGTACACTTCCATTCATTCATTCTGACTCCTTTCTGAGGACATCTGCTCAAACAAACGGTTCAGGTCAGGCCGTGGAAACTTATATAATCGTGAGTGAATTTACACGCTTTCGGAAATATTTCATAACGTTTCATGGAGGGCAAAGGACGAGTGGGTTCTGGGAGGAAAAAGTGAAAGCGCTAACAGTGGGGCGATTCACGTAAAGCCAAATAGGTGGTTTTTAATGTGGAGATCTGGGGAGTTTAGAATGGGGTTTGGCGCCACTTGAAGATGCCATCTGTGTCCCAGGTTAGGCTTATGACTGTCAGTGGAACTGAAATAGAATTATCCTGACGACCTTCAGTCATTTGTTTCCTGAAGACTTTCATATTGCATACAATCCCTGGGGTAAAGCTTTTCAGGGAATCGACACTCTACGAAATGTAAATTCGCTATAATCATAAATAGTTGTGTCTTCAGAGCCAGATTCACCTGTTAGGAGGCCCTCGGTGCGGACATGAGTTGTTGGCCCACAGTCTCCTCCACATTATCAACATCTGCCAGCACACCTGTTTCTCATCCCTCAGTCAGTCTGCTAGAATATAAATCTTCCCTATCAACACAGTCTTCAGTCAGATCATCTTTGTCGCCAGTTGATCATCCTACCTGATTGCATTCTTTAGCTCAGTCTACCTGTTTTCTCCGCCAGCTTTTGGTACTTCATATTTCAAAGTGGACACAAAAAAGTATCGGGCTTTGACAAGCAGCTGTGAAAGTAATGGAGGTATTAAAACTTTTATTTCTTTCTTTTACAGCCCGGTATTCTAGGAATTACACGCATTTTAGTTGAAATCAAAGGTTACTGCCATGCAGGAAGTAGCGTACTTAACTATTGTTTATTAGCTATAACCACAATCTTTCCCTAATGCCTGGTTCACACTACACGACATCAGCCCAATTATAGCCCGACGCAGCAACATACGGTGTCGCCTCGGATCGTGAACGACAATAAGTGTCGTACGTGATAATCCATCATTTCATCTCGTGTAGTGTATCATAGTAGACGACAACTGACGCCACGTCTGGGACGCCTCACGACGTTCCAACAAAAAGTCTAGCATGGTTGATTTTCTTCACGACTTCTCCCATCACAGCCGTCAGTTTGACCAATAGGAACACAAATAAAGATAGATATATCTATATCTATACATAAAGTAAGAAAATTAAAAAATAGTGGCTTTTACTCACCACCACTGCAGAGGCTGCCAGCTCCATTTGAAACAGACTACATTATAAATGAGCCATTATATATTAATCCCTTTGTTTTTTTATTTTTTTCTACTTTTTATCTGCTTCCGTTTGCCTTGATAAAGTTAATGCATCGCGCCGTCATTTCAAACTCAACACTTCCTGTATCTGTTTCAAATTAAAAGCCCCTTATAACCTCGGTTAAGGCTTTTATTGTGAAACATCTGCAGGAACCTGTTGTGGAGGATTCAATGGCTTGCATGTTTGCGTATGGTACTTCAAATGTAGCTCCTACCACCTGGTGGCCCTTTTACGTTACTGACCGATTACTGACCGAATGACCGATTATGGACTGCTGATTTTCTTGAGCCGATATTTGGGGCCGATACTGCTTTTGCTCCCTCAATTTACATAAAAAAATGACACAATGATAACAAATATTACAGGTCTCAAGTTTAAAATAAGAAACATTTATTGAACAGTAAAAAATACTAAAACAAGATGGAAAGTTGAGGTAGAACAGGTAGAATATTATTATTATTATTATACATTCTAATAAAATAGAGTTCAGTGCTCTTAAATCTTCCAGTAATGTCTTTATAAAATAAACAAATATTTAAGCTGAAGCATAAATAAAACAACAGCTACTGTACACAGTAGGATTCGCTGCGTGTGCGCTGCAGGGTCTTCCGGCAACACAGAGCTGCCCGTGGATGCCTGTCTGTAAATCATGCCAGGGAAAAATAAATCCGCGAACCCACATGCGTATCGGCCAATGCCGATACAAGTAAAAAACTCAAATATCGGCCCGATATATATCGGCCAGCAGATGTATCAGTCTATCCTTATCCGACATATTTAATCTTTAATGACCTGCCCCACCCGCCCTGCCAATAAAGTGAACATTTCTTGACCCGACCCAACCTGACCCACGGGTAACCCGCGAGACCCGTGGGTTACGGGCGGCCCGCGCATCCCTAGTGTGGACAATTGTGTAGTGGGTCATGTCTGTCGGCAAAGTCACGGCACGATTTTTTATGACTAGAATTTAACAAATAAACTGGACATAATCCAGGGTTTCACACAGTTATCTAATGTCGACATTGTTGTCTGCCGATTGGACTTATTGCAAATGTACAATGCAATCACTAAAATTACCTCGGGCATTCTGGACCCAGGAGGTTGAAAATCCAACCTTGGCTAATGTTGTGTTCACACCGAACTGAAAGCATTTTGTGCGGTGCAGTTACATACAAAGTCAATGCAAAGAAACAAATAGATCCAAACTTGTGCCGGGAAATTATGGTTAATGATAGTTAGCTTAGCTTTCCCATTTGGGAAATACTCCAAAAAACCATCCAGCAACTTTATTGCCACCATTTCACATGGCAACAATTAAGAGTAATAAAGTAATGCTTGAAATAAAGTCCGTCCATCTTTATTGCACCACCTCAAAACTACAGAAATAGTGTTACAACAACAAATGAATCAGTCCATTTTCAATCTGTTTCAATAATTTAACTGTCAGTAGCTTCCACTTCCACGTCTTTCAGGTTAGGAATGACATCCTGTGGAAAGGTACTGGTTGCATGGCTGGTTGTGGAACCTCATGAAAGTTCGGCAATTGTGCTGTATCATCAATGCTAGTGCTGTTAGCTAAAGTTGATCATTTTGGTGGACAACTAAGTTCAGAGGAAACACCATCACTGGGTCCATGAAACTTTCCAGTAGACTACAATCATATGTTGGTTCCCTGCATTGGCGCTTAGTCGCTAAAACTCTAAGCACCCTGCTACAGACAGGTATAAACTGTTGTCAGACAGTAGCCAGTGCGATCTGAGATTTAATTTCGGCCTCATTTGCTTTCCACATGAATGGTTTGCTCAGACTTGATTGATCAATATTACTCAGACTGCAAACAGAAACCAGAATGCCTCCAATACCAAAATCTTGTCTCAGTTCTGCACACGCATGCAGATATCTGTTGATAGAGATTACTTCAAAACCAATCCAATCTGAATCATTAATCTGCCAGAAAACTCAAAAATTGATGTGCAGCCTGCGTCTTATTTTCTGCAGTGTGGGTGCAGCTAATGAAGACACTGACAGTCAGTCCTACGCAGGCGAGTGAGTCAGCCGCGTGCTGATTAAGGGATTTGCTCGCAGAAGAGCCATCAATCAAACGCACGATCCCTCCTACTCTCACTCCACAGACCACGGCTGTTATGTGGTGTTTATCCAGCTGCTGGCTCTTTGCCTCGGAGAGAGACCCCTGCTCCTGTCCTGGCTATCTAACGGAGGTGCACATAGAGAGATGGCTGGAAATCCAATCCATGCACTGTTACACTGCCAAATTCAGTTCAGCTTACAGTCATATGTTTAAAAGATTACAGCTGAAAACTGTGTCACAACCTTGTCTCCCTTCCAGACATACAAAATAAACACTATGTGCATATGGTGTGTATGAAACAATAAGCTTTTGAGATGTCTCTATGCACCGGTGCCAGCAAGGAAAAAACATAGAGTTCAGCGCTGGGAAAGTTGGAGAGAGTCAGGTTGGAATCTCAACTCACCCACGTCGACGGGGATCTGCAGCTCAACACCCAGCAGAATAGACATATGGCTTAGTGGTTGTGAGCCAATATGTCGGAAGCAATGCAGACTGAAATGAAGAGGGGAAAATAATGAAAAGTAGGGATGACAGAAATAGAGAAGAGAGAGAAATTCATTTTAATTTACTCAGCTTTTATTTGACAGGGTTTGTGCTGCTGAGGGTAAATGAGACAAATCCAAGAAAGTTTATAAATCGGAGACAAAACCGATGGAGATACTGTATGAAGAGTTGAGGTGCACTGCGCCAAAGAGCTGGGAGAGACCACGACTTCCTTGGTTTGCACGTCCACCGGGAGGCCAGTCAGAGTTAAGTAAGAGAGCAGCTGCAGTAGGCAGGATATAAAGCCAGCTACTCCCATGGAATCCCCCAAACTCCTCCAAGTAATGCTAGAGAAAAGCTCTCAGCTCACTCCAGGCCTCCAGAGAGTCCATCACACTGGGCAAGGAACATGCAGAGTTTAATTGAAGTCACTTAAAACTCTAGAATAATATCCTTCTGCTGATTAATGCTGCAGCTGTCAATCAAACAATCAAGATTTCTAGACTGGAGAGACGTCAGAGGAAGCTGTAACTGGAATCACATCCGACAATTAGAAACAAAATACAATGCATACATAATTATGCTTTTCCATATTTTGTGTCTTTTATATAGTGTTACGATGTTGCATGTTCATATTGGACGTGGCCAAAGTTTTAGATAATGAGATAAACGTCTGTAGAAGTAATATCTGTGAGCAGAAACCTCAGGGTTCTTACACTCCATTTCTACTCTGGCTACAATATGACATCACAGTTTGCCGGATTTCTTTATATGGTCATTGCCCCAGGCATGCTGCTGCAAGAGTTTACATTACACAGCCTACACTGCTATATGAAGCTACATGCTGACATCAGGGAAACATGTAATCCTGGCAGCTGATGTTGTAAATTTCTCCCCGATTTCGGACCAGATTCCTGTTGACACAGTTTTGGTTGTGAAGATTTTGGTGTAGAAGCTTCTATTGGTGATTTTTCATGGTAGAAAGTGCTGCTCCTGGCTTGAAGTACACTGATCTATGTAGCTGCATGCTAACACCAGGGAAACGTTGATCGTGGTTGCTGATGTTGTTACTTTCTCCCTGATTTCGGATCATATTCCTGCTGGATCATGTCTGGGCGGGTTTGGGAGCTTTTATTGATGATTTTTATTCCCATGAAAATTGCTGCTAATCTTTCTTGCAGTCATTTCCTGGCTGCACAACACATTCTCACTGCGACCTCGTCACATATCAACATTAGGTCATGGACTTTCCATGTCCACATATGACACGCAAGTCAGATGTGTTTGGATAGTATCTCTTTTAGGGCTGCAACTAACGATTATTTTCATTGTCGATTAATCTGTCGATTATTTCTTCGATTAGTCGACTAATCATTTTATAAAAAAATGTAGGGATGCACCGAATATTCGGTAACCGAATATATTCGGCCGAATATTGCAAAAAAACACACATTTGGTATTCGGTGGAATAAGTTAAAAGCAAGGCCGAATAATAGCAGCGCGGTTTTGATAACGCAATCAAACAGTGTGCCGTGACGGGCGGATTAAAATGTCGGCAGTGTGGCGATCCACCCGTCACCGCACTCGCGGTTGCAACTAAGAATAGTTTTGAGCGAGCAAAATGCACGCTGTGCGAACAGCCTACAGATTTCAACCACCAGCAGAAACGAGAGGCGAATCCCAACGATTGTGGGTTGAACGGGGGTCACAGACACAGACAGTAATGTATTCTTGACTACTGCTCTGTATCTTGACTTCTGCTCTCTTATATGGTCTTGTGCTTCAAATAAAGACATGCACAAGCTTCAACTCGTGCAAAACAGAGCTGCACGCCTGGTCTTAGGCTGCCCCTTCAGAACCAATGTCAAAAGTATGCACTCCAAGCTCCAGTGGTTGACTGTTGATAATAGGCTGGCTTGCAATCTTCTCTCTTTTTTTCACAAAGTCTATACCTTAAATAAGCCCACATGTTTCTTTTCTAGAATTTGTCACATTCACAATGTTCACAACCATCATACAAGACAGGTTGCAAAGGGCTTAATTGCTGTACCTCTCGCAAAATCATGCTCAATGCAAAAAACGGTCTTATATAGGGCTATATCTTTGTGGAACAAGCTTCCTGATAATGTTAGAAGCATAGATTCAGTAATTGTTTTTAAAAAAATGTCTTAAAAAGCAATGCCTTGACAGGCAGAAGGCATAGATTATTATTATTTTAGTCTGTTTGATTTTTGGTTCGTTCAGGGTTACCTTAAAGTTTAACATGTCCTATTACTGACTTGTCAGTGTTATTTGTCACTGTTGTTACTGTTGCTATTGGTATGTTATTGTTGTATTGAATATGTTTTGTTTTGATTTTTTTATTATTATGATTTTTTTTTTTATCTTGTTTATAATTACTGTTCTTCTATAATTAGTATTCTATAATTATTCTCTTGAATGATTGTTTATTCTTTATAATTATTCTTTATATATAGTTGGTGAGAATTTTGTCATTATGGGTACTATGCAGCTTTTCATATTATTTGTAACTTAGTTTTATTTTATGTACATTTGATTATTTTATGTCCTTTTTTAATGGACCCCAGGAAGAGTAGCTGCTTCCAGGTGTAGCAGCTAATGGGGATCTCAATAAAATCAAATCATCAAATCAAATCCTGTCAAATACGGCGGCCATCGGCTTACCGGGCGACGGAGAAGTCGGCTCCAATAATATCCTCTTCTTCGCGTGTGGACTGCCCAGAAGTACCTGAACAGCCAAGCCAGCCGAACACAGGCGTGTGAGGTGTCAGAGGAGAAACGAGCCGTTCACGGCCCACAAACCTCACCGCACTGTTCTTTACTTATGAAGGGACTGTCAGGGGAGGAGGGTGGCTGGTTGATTCTTATTTTATTTTGATCCCCCCTATGTTCATCACTCATTGATGCTGTTTTTGAAGTATGAATAAGTCAATAAGTAATTTATTCCATTGAAATATCATTGATGTATTATAGAAAAGTGATTTATCTTTTTATAAATGACAAAAGGCACATCTGCCTCATTTTCACTGTGGTATCGTGATACTACTCAGAACCATGATATTTTCACTGGTATCGTACAGTGGGTCCCAATTTTGGTACCGTGACAACACTAATCTGGAGGGGGTTCATCTGCAAAAACTAATGAAAAACTAAACAACGATATTCGGTATTCAGTACTCGGTATTCGGCCAAGCGTTTAATATTATTCGGCTTCAGCTTCGGCCACAAATTTTCCTTTTGGTGCATCCCTAAAAAAATGTGTTAAAATGTTGAAAAATGTCTCTCCCAAACCCCAAAATTATGTCATCTAATGTCTCACAAAAGGGTTTGAGTTCACCGTCATGGGAGAGTGTGTAAAGCTGCCAGTATTTGAACGTAAGAAGCTGCAATAAGAGTATTTTGGGTACTTTTATTGTACTTTTCTATGAAAAAAGTCTCAAACTGATTAGTCGACTACTAAAATAGTCAGCGATTATTTTAATAGTCGATTAGTCATCAATTAGTCAACTAATCATTGCAGCCCTAATCTCTTTCGAAATAAACGCACTATAACAGTACAACACTGCAAATGGACGATTTTTCCTTTGACAACACTAACACATGGTTGAGTTTGGCAACAAAATTACGTGATTGGGTATAGAAATAAGAACAGGGTTTGGCTTTACAATCTTCAGGAAGCAAACACTGGCCTCCCACGTGAAAGTCAGTGGTTGTTTGACCTATCCACCACCCCTCCTGCCGACCCTACTCGGAATTCTGCTGCCCTAACTTTAATTATTTTGTTGTCGCATTTCCTCCTGATGCTGTCAGGTGCTGTTAAACAATAACGGCAACTCATGGCAATGTAAAAGGACAACTCATTTCGTCATTGTCTGACGCCTGTTGTAATTGACCAAGTGGTGGTTTTCTTTGACTTCGGAGTGAGACCAGGTTGGGCTGCAATGACCAGGGCCACTAGCTTTACAATCCTTTTAAATGTAAATGACTTTAAACACCCAAATCAGGACATAAAATGTATAACCCCACAGGAGTGACACAAGTGATACAGGTCATGGGCCGAATCTGGCTGGAAAAATTCACAATGAAAATAAATCAATTCACATGGGGAACATTTTTTGTACTTTTAATGTACATAAGCTGTCAGAGTGCATGAAAAGCACCCGAATAGAGCTCGTTTATCAAAAAAAGTCTCAGGGGAGGATCCCTCTCGACCCCCCACACAGAGGTCCGGGTTAAGCCTTGAATGTCCTCAAATCCTAGAAACGCTACTGTGCACACCCGACCTATGCGGGTTGCTGCAGCTGGCCCTTGGCCTCATGTCATTTTGGAAAGTGAGTGAAAAGCAAGTTGAGTATCCCTGCAGAGACAGCACGAGAAACAGGCGACTGGCTGTCAAGCCTTATATTCACTGGACAGTTGTCAGAGTGCCATCGATCTTCACATCTAACTCTTGGCAAGAAACAGGAGCTCTCTGTCCGTCAGACTTTATCCATTTACATTTATGGTAGTAGGTTATAAACCTAAGTCATAGGAGATGTGCTTTGCTGCTGAGATCACCCAGATCAAGACCCTCCACACACTGGTGCAAACAGCTTCACACCAAAAGCACCGTCAGCGAGTTCTCAGTTTGAACCTTGTTGTGTCTTTAGACTCCCCCGACTGTGCAAAGCCGTTCCCTGCAGCCGGCAGACATACTGATGAGAGGTGTTCTCAAATCCCACACCACCCCGAACACACACACACAGACCAAAAAAACACATTTTTGTACTTGAACACACACTTTTCCCAGCCTTTACTGGGAATACAGCAGCAGCCTGACATCACTCATGTTTCACATTGAGACGGACAGCTCGTCCCACAGGATTAGTCTGGTGTTTCCCCCCCGACACACACACACACACTGACATCAACTGGTGCCAGCCTTGGCCACGGTATATAAACTTTATGTCTGTGTGTACATGTGTCTGTAGACCTCTTTGTGAGTGGGGTACATTTTTGTGCATATTCATGTTGGTTTTCTCATCAGGGAGAAGGTCAGAGAGGCCGCATGTAAGCAGAAAGGTTGCTGGTAAGAGTTACATGTGGGAAAATTCAAAATCAACAGAAAGTCATCACTCATAGTCCACTGACTAGCTTTCCTGGAGCATTTGATGACATTTTGAAGTCTTACTTGGTGAATGAAGTTTGGTCCATCACCATCATGTTGACCTAAGTATAAAACGTAATGAGAAATGATTGTTTAGCATTCTTAATGTACATAAATAGTAGTTCTTCACCCATAGTCATCACTGCCGTATTGTATTGTGGGATATTTATGCCAGCGTGGTGTCTAGTGTTTGCACGTTGTAATATTTCACTGGGAATAGTACGCAGTCCATGTACTGTTGGTTTCATGCAAAAGTGTCGGACATATTAAAAAATATAATAGCATGTAGAAATAGCTTGTTTGTATTGACTTTTGGATGCAGCCCATGAGATGCAGTTGAGAGCTCCATGACAAGCTTGTAGATAGCTGAATTTATATCAGGGCTGGGTGGTAAAACGATAACAATAATTATCTCAATTTTCCTTGATAGAGATACACCGATCAGCCAAAAGATTAAAACCACTGACAGGTGATGTGAACAACACTGATAATCATGTTACAGTGCAATGTTCTGTTGGGAAACCTTTGGTTCTGACATTCATGTGGATGCCACCTGACATGCTCCAACCACCTAAACACCAGTGCAGACCAGGCACCCCTCATTATGGCAACGGCACTCCCCAGTAGCTGTGGCCCCCCAGCAGGACAATGCACCATGCTACACCACAAAAACTGCTTAGGACGTGACAAAGAGCTCAAGGCATCAACCTGGCCTCCAAATTCCCCGAATGCCAGTCTGATCGAACACCTGTGGGACGTGCTGGTACCCCACCTCACATCATACAGGACTCAAAAGATCTCAAGCCAACGCGTTCGTGCTAGACACCAAGGGACACCCTCCAGAGGTCCTGTGTCCATGCCTTGACAGGTCAGAGCCAAGTCCGGTCCAAGGAGCACCCACTGAGGATCAGGGGTACCTCTGGGGTACCAGCATGTCCCTCTAATGTTTGATCATGTTGGGATCTGGGGTATTTGGAGGCCAAGTCAATGCCTTGAGCTCTTTGTCCTGTTCCTTGGGTCATGCCTGAGCAGTTTTCGTGATTGTCTTGCTGCTGGGGGGCCGTTGCCATGAGGGGGGGTACTTGGTCTGCAACGGTGTTCGGGTGGGTGGAACACGTCAAGTAGTATCCACATGAATGCCAGGACCCAAGGTTTCCCTGAAGAACATTGCACTGTAACAAGATAATCAACGTTATCCACTTTACCCGCTATCCGTTTTAATGTTTTGGCTGATCGGTGTATAATAAATGCTCAATAACTTCTCGATATAATATACAATCCCTATGACCGTAGAGGGGGGCAGTAATGCACCTTAAAGGACAACTTCGATATTTTTCAACCTGGGCCCTATTTCCCCATGTGTATGTGTGCGTATAATTCATAGGTACAACTCGTTTTAAAATTGATTCAGTATTAAGGCAGCCGGCAGCCACGAGGTAGATATGGGGGCAAATGCGTCCCGTATAAGTTTGCACATTAAAAGTGCTTTTTTTCGCCACTGACCGGTTCAGATCACCAGTGTTATCTCTGCAAATAGTACTAAGCATTTCCCTGACCCATCACCTCTTCCCAGCCGTGATGTCATGTCGTGAGAGCTTTGCTTGTTGACGGAAGAAAACAGGGTACGATATACAGGAGGGCAAACTATGCAACAGTAAATGTGCGTCTCTGAGACAATTCTAGGTATCTGCATAAAGACATATTAGTTACACTAACTTGATGGATGGTTGACCATTTGGTCCCTGTGGTTTTGGCCGCCTCCGTCAATTTATTTTGGGCACATGAAAAAAGGTATCCAGCACTGCCCTGTTGATCAGAGGGGGGAAATCCTCTAACATAGTTACACAGCGTTTGGTAGTTTCTGTGTCATCCCAGGACACATCGAGACCATGAATATTGGGCAACAGGTCCCATTCGTTGCAACACAGACATTCTTCCTCTGTGGGCATGGAGTCGCAGCAACCACAGGAGCACCACCAGTCCTCAGAGATTCGCGTTTGTGCAGCCGCTGCTTCACCCTCGTCTACTCGTTGGCCCTCTCTCTCTATCCTCGTCTGCTCTTCTATTTGTAGGAGCTCCTCGTCCGTATACTCGGGCTCAAATAAGTACGGGCGGCCATCGTAATAAAAGGGCTCATCCTCATTCTTGAAATCGGGTAAATATGCAGCCATGATACCGATGCAGTAAAACTCTCAATTGTACTCCGGGACAACCAGCGCCACTCTGAGCGGCGCTCAGCATGGCTCCTCTGTTTTCTTCCGGCAACAAGCAAAACTCTTGCGAGATGACGTCACAGCCGGGTGGAGGTGAAGGGTAAGGGAAACGCTTAGTATGCTATTTTCAGAGATAGCACTGGCGATCTGAACCAGTCAGTGGCGAAAAAAAGCACTTTTAATGCACAAACTTATACGGGACGCATTTGCCCCTGTTACCGTTTTAGCTCGTTTCACGGCTGCCGGCTGCATCCGCCTCCCTCAATACTGAACCAATTTTAGAACGAGTTGTACCTATGAATAATATACACACATATACATGGGGAAATAGGGCCCAGGTTGAAAAATACCGAAGTTATCCTTTAAATGCCAGTTGCCATCTGCCATTAACCAGAGGAAGCAGAAGAAGTAGTATCTGTTTTCAAGGTTAAGAGTGATCTTTCCCACCAGCAGGTTTCGTAGGGACTATCTCTTTGGTGAAAAGTAGTTCCAAAGAAAGCTTTTGACAGCACTTAAAGCTGAAATTTTAGTCGTGCATATCTCAACACATCTGGCTCAATACCACTGTGGGTGGTGAGAAAATATGATTTTTTTGTAATTTGAGCAACTGACCCTTTAATGCTACCTACATGTGTTGATTGTGAAACTAATTCAGAGCAAGAAATGTGGCCAGAAAATATTTTATCTTCATTTTCTACGTTTTGTGTGTGTCACCATTTTTCCGGGCTTAGATGATGCTCTCCCGCTGACACGGGCCTCCATAATCAACCAGCATTTGCATATTGTTCCAGATATGTAAATGATCCCTCCAGTGTTACTTTTCCTCTCCCCATCTCTCTGTTTTTGTCTTTTCCTTTGTCTATCTGTTCGTCTGGAGAACAGATTAAAGGCCAAGAGTGGGGCCAATGAAAAGAGTTCACACGTGTATGCATATCTTTCCCTGTCTTCCTCTTCTTACTCTCATATTTTCCATCACCCAACACAAACATCTAACCCACCTCATGTAGTGACTACTGCTTGAGGGAGATATACAGTTTCTGGCTGCAACCTTTTCACACTGTGCGAACTGACCTCACTGACTGTCTGTCTGGCTCAGCGGTCTTATTTTGGTTGGGACCGGACGGAGGGATCAGATTGAAAGTAGAACCAAGAGATCACGATTAAGTGTGTCATATAAGCACTGTAAACTGACGTCATTTCAACCAGGATGTAACATAGTTTCCCATTCTTGTTTATTAGAAAAGATCTATTGAAGCTCATGTTTGTGTTGGATGAACTTCAAGGAATTTAAAATCTATGTCCCCCCCCTCAAACATGTAAGGCTTAATCAAAGGTGCTGACAGAGGAGTTTTTATGTGGGTATGTGTGTGTAGGAGTCGTAAGTCGTAACAATTAATGGGGCTTTGCTGACAGACGGGGAGGAATCTCTGTCAGGCCTGAATGGGGAAGAGGAGGAGGAGGACAGAGACTAAAAACACCCTCACAGAAAAACATGCATTAAACGCACTTACAGTATGGCCATGATTGATGTCTGTTATCTTTCATCATCTGCTATTGAGCTAGCCCTGGGCATATGTTCCTACCCGCCTCATAGACTTAACATTATGATGATGTTGCTTTTCGCCTAGGGGAACTGTCACAGTTTTGCAGACGTCTCTTTATAATGGTGGTCTATGGCAGTGGTTCCCAACTGGTGGGTCGAGGACCATTCTGAATGGATCCTAAGTGACTCGCGAACATGTCGATATTGTAAAAAAAAAACACACTTTATTTTGAAGTACAGTGAATTTCTGGCACAAACCTCTATTTTGAAGTGCCATTTCTGGCTGTAGATGAAGGGACTAATGGTCAGCTACATAACTGAGACAGCAAACTAGCTTGACGATATGGCCAAACACAAGTATGATGCTGAATCCATTGTGTGGACCTTTAACTGATGACTAAGGAGAAATCTGATCCCTGTGGCTGGACCAGTTGGGAACCACTGGTCTGTGGGGAATATGTTTTCTGGCTAACAAGGGATTTTTTTGCTGCAATACCATGAGTGGCCACTGGGAAAAGGCTTAGGCTGCGTTGAAATGGGGTCATGTTTACGGGCTCAAGACAAGAGTCCATATGAACACTCCCCTGTTGTGGTATTTACGACCTCATGAGTGGAAATTTTCTGAGGGCTCTCAGTTCATGAGTTTGTGTTTAGGACTTCCCATGTCATAAATACGAGCTCATGAGTTTCATATAAACACAGCATTAAACTACAGCCAAGATAACCCCAAAGACGATGACATCATCAGGGTCATTTTCCCAGACTTGACACTGTTCAACTTCTTGTGACGTAAACTGACTTTTATGTGTAAATACAACGGTATGGGTGGAGAGTCCCTTCTAAATAAGCAGTAGATACACAAGTCTTGAGGTTGTGGTTAGCTTCATTGAAATACATTTTAGAGGCATGACAAGGTAAAAATTATCCACTATTTCACAAGAACAAGTGTAAGGTAAACAGTTTTTTTTCTTCTACCCCACAAATTTATGTTGCAGCCCACTTAGCAAAGCTCTGACCCACAAGTCAGGATCTTAATCACTCTTGTAAAAGAAACCAAGACTGAGAAAATTCAAAATGTTTGTTGTAATGGCTCATTTGAAAGCTGAATTATGTGCATATGAAATACAAACCAGTTGGTTTGCACAAACTCAGGGATGCTTTTAGCAAACAAACTGGGTAACAATTTGAATTCTGAGCTTTCCTTTCTTTGTAAATTTAAAGCTTTCCCTTTTGGACCTGCTTTATCCACAAAAATCAGTAGTGAAGTTTAGTTTGTAAAATCCCATCATAACCAATGGGAATGATGATAACAGAATGCTGCCTCAACTCCCATATGCTGTAGTGCCATAGAATAATGGACGTAGCCACTAGCCCCTTTTACACTACCAGATTTTCCGCGAATGTTGGGCCGATTTGCCGGCAAGCTGCGAGCATTTATACACACAGAGGCAGAAAGGCGAGTTGAAACAGCTGATAGCAGGAATTAGCAAGCAGCTAGTAGCAAGAGGGAAACGCAAACCTGACAGACACTGTAAAGATGAGCAACTGGGGAGACAAAGAATTGTGCGCCCTCCTTGTCCTCGCAAACGAAGAGGCCATTAACCGTCAGATGACAGGAATGGTGAAGAACGGGCCGACTTATGAGAGAATCGCCGAAGGATTGACCAGCCGCGGCTTCCCTCCCACGTCACTGTTTACGTCACACGCTGAGCAACACGTTTTGTCACTTGCTCACGCCCCCCATTGCCCTGAAAAAGGCACATTCTGTATAAACAAAAGTAGGTAGGCGGCAATTTTCCGTCTACTGTGATGTCACCCAAAGGTTAATGGACTCCCGTTTTGAAGCCTCGAGTTTGGCACTTTGGCCATCGCCATCTTGTATTCATGGAGCCAGAAGTAACCGTATTTGGACGAGTGGAGCTAACCCTAACACTAGCTGCTAGCTTGGTTAGCACAGTGCATTTATAGCTATGGTTAAGTGTGATAATGCTAATTTTTGCTAGCAAAAAACAGGCTTAAAACCATTAAAACAAAATGGGCTTACCTGAAAGACCGAACATTTGACCACTTGAGGGTCTTTTAGTCCAACCAAAAACTGAAAAGACTTTTATATGTGACCAAAATGTTACAGTTAACTTGCATTAGCAATAGCTACGCCTAGACTCCGTGAATCTGGGTTATGCCATGGGTACATTATGTAACCATTGTTGCCAGTGGCCACACCCTGAATTATGCATAACTTTGAGCCTTATTATCATTCAATGGTTGAGTTATATAAGAATTTACCCCCTGTTCTGTTGTCATGAATGTTGAAACTAGCTATAGAGACCAGAAGCATTTTTGTACCAGGCTGTAACATGTTTCTGTTGTATAGTTAGTCATGAAACATGGGGGTCTATGTGGATCGACTTGCTTTTGGAGCCAGTCTCAAGTGGCCATTCGAGGAACTGCAGTTTTTTACACTTTATGTTGGCGTCATTTTCCAGTCCTGGAGGTTGCTGCTTGCTCAGTGTCGTTGGAGACTTGCAGCAGAATGTTGCTGGAAACACTAGATTTGGTCTTTGTATGTCTTTCCTTGAATAAATGAACCATAGTGCCCAGTGTAAACACATCCACGCCTTCTCCATTCTAAACACACTGAGTTTTGTGAAGTTTTACCAGTGCCAGCCACAACTAACCTCTCACCTTTTAACATTCTGCCAGGACACTCCCTGCTTGATTAGATTTCCTGCTGCTCAGGGAGACTGACAGAAATATGGCTTTGGTAAGGTCCAGGTCAAAGGGATAGAGGTAAAGGTGGCGAGAGAGAGAGAGAGAGAGAGAGAGAGAGAGAGAGGGAAAGGAAAGTAAAGAGAAGAGGGGTTGAGGAGAGTTTTGGAAAGGAGTGTGAGACGTGAGCAAGTTCTCAGCTCTGCCCTCTTTGCTCATCTTACACTCGGAAGAAGTTGAATAATAATAAAACAAAAACACATTCCAGCCTTTGAACATTCATGCGATCTCTTTGAAAGCAGATGAGAGGAAAGTGAGTGCACTTTACCCCAAAAGCATAAAAGAAGGTGGAGAGAGGAGGAGAGGAAGATAAAGGAGGAAAAGGAGACAGAAGGTAAACAATAAAAGGGGAATTGAGGACATCATTTTGAGAAATAGTTTACACTCTTGCCAAAGAGACAGTATCCTTAGATGAATTATACCTGACTCCCACAGAGAGTCAGGGTCCCGAGCAGAAGTGATCTGGACTCCTGCTGTATTTAAAGCAGCTCACACTGGTTCACAGTGTATCACTTAAGAGCATCCGCGCATGATGGATTTGACTTCATGATGAATGACAGGTCCCATAACATCTCTTTTCCAAGACCATTTAAATACTTATAGGATTCAGCAGCATGTGGTGAATTCTCAGTTTTTCCACCTGCTGTGTTTTTAACTTCTCTGACCAACATGAGTTGTTGAACTTCACTGTACACCAGACACTCTAAACACATGTTGCTTTTTCAGCCCTTCTGGAAAAATATACACATATATGTGTACTGTATGTATGATTTAATGATGCATACAAATACACATGACTTCATTCACAAACCAGTGGTGTTGTACTGAGCTCCTTAAGGTGCAAATATTTCATGTCTGTGTCTTTACATTCACTAGTATTCAGGGCAGGGGTGTTGCAATATACCGGTATTGACGATTTTTTTTTTATGTTCTTGCTTTTGTCGTAGCTATGTGTTGTTAAACCTAAGTTATCATGGCGGTGGACTTGACAGCATTTTCTCTCTCCTGGTTATGAGTAAGGCCCAATCCCAATACCCCTAGCCATTGCCCACTACCCCTTGGCCCTCGAAATGAAGCAACGAGGGGTAGGGGTTGAAATCTTTCCCTAGGAATTGGGACACCACTCACTACGTCACCGCGTCGGTTACGTTCACGCATATGTAACTATTTTAAACAGGAAGCTGCGAGCCATCTACATTTCCAACCGGCATCTACAATGGAGTCTCTGGTTGAGTTCATCCTACCTATCCCGTTTGCTGTATTCATCATGCTTCATTTGATGAACGACAGACAACAGGGGACTTCTGCTAGCTAGCTAACCAGCTAACATTACGAGGCAGCATAGTTATACTAGCTGGCGTGTTATTGTAATGTAACAGGACAGATGACAGACGCCAGATAGTGCGAGCTAGCTAGCTAAAAAGCAACCTGACGACAGTAACGTTAGCGATGTATGAACTTTTTTCCCTGTCTCTTGCTCAGTGGTAGCCATGGCGACGTCTATGCCTTGCTGGCAAGTCAGCATCTGAAATCCCTCGTACCGAAGGGCTAGTTTCATACCCGCTACCCCTCGTTATGCCCCCTACCCCTACACAAAAAAAGGAATTGGGACACCTCTACCCCTTGCGGGAACGCACAAATGTAGGGGTAGGGCTAAGGGGTAGGGCTAAGGGGGGGTGTTGGGACTGGCCCTTTGGCACAAGCAGCAACCTCCGCGGCTGAAAAAAGAAGCCAATGTGGACATGCCAAAAACTGCAGTTCCTCTAATGGCCACTTGAGGCCGGCTCCAAGAGCGAGTCAGTCCCCATAGACCCTCATGTTAAAATGCCCAACTTTACAGTCAACATAAACATGTTTACATCCTGGTACGAAAAATGGTTTGGGTCACCGTGGCTAATTTCCCCAGTTTACATTTTGTTCTTGGCCGTTGTCCATCGACAAGTCGCCACCATAGCGACAGCGTTGGTTAGGTAACGTAACCATTGCGTAACCGAGTGAGTATAGGAGTAGCTGTAGCTGATGCTATTTCAGTGTGTTTTCAGATCATGAAAGTTTATTCAAACATTTTGGGCGCCTAAAAAAATCTTGTTCAGCATTTGGTTGTATTAAAAGACCTTCTAAGTAGTCGGATATTCAGTTTTTCAGGTAATTTGATTTTGTTTGGATGGTTTTAAGTCTCTTTTTCACTCACAAAAAATTGCATTAATACAGTTAACCATAGTCGTAAGTTAGGGATGCACAAAATATCGGTCAATATCGGCTTTAAAATGAACCAGAAATGAATCAGAATCGGACAAAATGCTGATAAAATTGGTACGTCTTTAGGTAGGCCATCAGAATAAGAGTATGCATGCGTAATATGATGTTAATTCCACGACAGAAGAGACTTGATGATAACTAAAATCAGGTGCCGAAAAATGTGGATTTATCTATCGGTATCTGTTATTGGCCAAATGAGTTATATATTTCGGGCATATCGGATATCAGCAAAAAATCCAATATCGTGCACCCCTCCTGTAAATGCACCATGCTAACTAAGCTAGCAGCCAGTGTTAAGGTTATCATCACCCTCTTGTCCAAATATGGTCACTTCTGGCTCCAAAAATCCAAGATGGCGACGGCCAAAATGCCAAACTCGAAGCTTCAAAACGTGTCTCGTCATTATGGGCTAGTTTCATTGCTGAATTCTATAAATTTACCTTGTCAAAACCTAAAAATTGCACTTGACGAGCTCTTTACTCATTTAAAAAACTTGTAGCCACATGAAGTTGGTCTTAACAATAGAGTTTTAATGCTGCTGCTGTGCATCAGAGTTCTCAAGACAGAACTTTATTATGGCTCCGTGCACAAATGCATTCTGACATGTGTAAGAGTGTCAGCCGATGTATGTCAGGATGCTGATAAAGACATGAGAGGGCACCACACGACCCACACATACACATAGCCGGTGGCACTGTTGATGTTAAATGTCTCGCTGACATGAACCATGTCCCCCCTCTGATGTTTGCTTTGTACTGTATGTAATGAGATAGTGATTACATGTCTGCGTGTGCTTTTGTGCTCCTGTACGGTACCTCCTGACACAGAGATAGTGTGTCTGCATGTGTGTGCGTGTGTGTGTGTGACATACAGCTCATGCTCTTTGACACAAAGCAGTGCCGTGCTTTCATTCAGAGAGTTACTCAGCACCGCAAGGTCAAAGGATGACACTGAGTAAAGCTGAAAGTCATAACAGCTGACACCAGATATTCAATAAACCCATCTGACTGGAGACAGGATGCTGGCGTGTTGTTCGCCTCATGCCTTTTTGATTAGAAGTGAAACACTACCACGGTTGTAGACTTAGAATAATCAGAAGGGACACACTTATTTGAGGGTTGTGTTTACTTTTCTGATGGGCCCACCTGTAGTTTAGAGACTGTTTTAGACACCATTTAGTCTGGAATTTCCCTTTAAAAAACACCTTTGTGTCCAGATTTATCAAATAGGATGTTTTTGGCTGTTCTGGTAATTATGGTGCTATGCTGGCAGGCTCGCCGCTGCCCCTGGGCACTGACCTACTTCTCTAAAAGCTCGCTGCCCTTTTCGGCCGCTCACAATGATTTATCTGTGACCAGTCAGTGTGTGCGGGTTGGTGGGTTTTCTGCGCCAGTGTGTCAGTCTGTCAGTGTGTCAGTGTGTCAGAGTGCACAGTTTGTTGTTCCCGACTTCCTGTCATCAATCTTAGTCAGACACGCACGCATACACACACACTGAGAGCGTGTTGATAGATGCAACAAAGAGAGCTCCCCTCGTTAAAGCACTTGTCTCAAGTGGCTGCACTCTACTGTACTGTCACTCAGCCAGACGGGACTCGACCTTTGACCCCGAGGTCATTGACCGTGAGACCCAGACACACAACAACAGGAAGTGCTCGTTTTTTTCTCCGCTAAATCAGGCCAGCAGACGCTGATCCGGCACGCTCTTCTACACATGCAGCGCAGCCCACAAGTGACCACAGCACGACATGAGTCACACAACCTCACCAGCAGCTGGCCACAGGAAAACACAAACATCATGGTCAGACGGAAAGAGAGCCCACAGTATAGACATCTAACTGTTTTGTCTGGATCATGTTTTAGCCCTTTGAAAAGCAAAGAATGTTTGAGCAAATACATCACAGAGATTTGCCACATATGACAAACGTCCAGAGCCGAATTGACTTTTGACCTGCAGGTCCAATAACATTCTTTCATGTGGAGAGGCCAAGTCCATACAAGGAATTCCACTTAACGCAAGATAAACAGTCAGAGTCAAGGGTGAACACTGATAGACAGACAGCCAGTGAGCTGATAGCGAGGGAAAGCACCCAAACATCCCTAAAGATACAGCATTGTCTGTGCGTTCTTTTTTCCCTCCAAAATACATATCAAGTTTCAAGGCTAATGCGGTGACACAAGGGAAAATCCACTGTGCTTAATTGAAGGAGAATGTTTAAGCATTACAGCTTGGTGTGGCCATCCATGAAGGAATCCAAGTGGGTGTGTTTAGCTAATTTTGCCATTCGTCCAGGGGGTATTAGCGGGGTGGGAACACGATCCTGGAAGCTGGGGAGCATCAGAAGCCATTAAAGGGAGGTGAGGAAAAACAGAACGCAGCCTCTGGACTGTATAACAGTGCGTCCAGGGTGGAGGAAGGCAAGGGAAGGGAGGAGAGGAATGAGAGGTTATGGCGGGGAAAAAGGATGTATCCTCCGTGATATGCTGCACAGAACATTTAAGAGAGGCTTTGGCAGTTAAAATGGAATTGTTTGAGGCTTTCGGTTTGGCTACTGGCGGAGAAAGAATTCAATAACATTTTGAAGTCAGTTTGGCATGTGTGAAGGAATGGAACCACCCATCTGGCAGAGCGAGGCGAGCACAAGTGCTCCAAGTCATTGACACAATTGAGATTACTCAACATGCTGTTAAGAGCATGTCCAAGAGGTGCCATCCCAGAAAAGCATGTTCAAGAGGCACCCAATAAGAAGACATAACATAACACGAGACAACGTTGCGGCAGATCTCTGAGGGCCAACGAGTGTTAATCTGAGAAGTGCAAAGTTCAACCTTGAAGCAAGGCGGAACCGGCGCCCGCGGTGAAGTCATGGTTGCTTCCAGGATGAGGACATGCAAACAGCTGCGGCCGCTGACCTCGTCCTCTGGCTCTCGCCGCTGCAGCAGTGCTTACACAATCCAAGCGATGAGAGCGATGGTTTGGCACCCGCAGCTGACATTGCCACACGCTAATGCAATGAAAAATAATTCATGTGTGTGTGATTAAGCAAGTGTAGTGTTGCTGGAAATTGCACACACACACATACCTCAAAGAGGGGAGGTTATTATGGGAAAAGGCAGCGTAAATCACCTACAGTTGACCACTAAATATCAAAGTCATTTAACCAGCCTTCATCGCTCTCTTCAAACGCGACCAAAGTAACCAACCTGACTCATCGTACAACCACTAAAGATGCCGAGCTCTCGTTCTGTCGCTCTCCTACCAGCATCCCGCTTTTCAACCCTGTCTGCCCTCACTGAAATTTCCACCATCAGCATTTTAATACGCACACACACAAAAGACACACAAAGACACACAAAGACGCAGATCGTCTCCAGATGTCTAATTGGAGAGAAACAGAAATAGGGTAACAATGGCGAAGGAGAGTCACAAAGTCAAGCTGAATCAGATGGGAGGCTCGTGGCTGTCAGTCTGTATGGATTAAATATCACACACACACACATACAATCATAAAAATGCACACTCACGCTCAGTGTGCGGTTTGATTTGCCCGAGTCCTACATTATATATACAATCAGTGGTGTTGGAGGGAATCTAATCCTGGAAGCAATCCAATAGAAACACTGCTTGCTGCATTAATGTACATGTCACAACTAAGTCTCAAGACGTAACCTTCGAGTCTTTAGCAAGTCCCAAGTTACTGTGATGAGAATCGAGAAAGTCAAATCGAGTCCATGCTATAATTTAAGCAAGACAAGTTAAGTCATTGCTCAGCTCACGCATGTCACAAGTTAAGTCATATACAATTCCCAGCAGCCATGTTTGCACGCATTGCTCTATAAATCAACCAGTCATGTTTCATTGAACTTCTCAATATCCAAGTCCTTTTAAGTCATCTGTCAAGACTAAATGAAGTCTCCAGTCAAAGTCAAGGTCAAGTTGAGTCTTTATCAGTTAATCAAGCATGTCTCAAGTCCTCAAATTTGCATCTTTGCAACTTGATACAAGTCAAGTCATGGGACCCGAGTCCCCCACCTCTGCAATTATTGAATATGAAATTTGAGAATAACTCATATCACAAATGCATTCTGTCCATTACATTACTATAAATTATCATTCAGTCAGGAACACTTTAGTCAAAGAAAACTTTATTTCCATTTGTTGTATTATATTTGGCAGGTTCTGTTTTGGGGCCTTTCTGCCTTTCCTAGGCCTATGTGGAGCACTTCTCTCCGCCCTTCCACACGCCTATGTGGAAAGCCTCAAGGCCAAGAGAGCACACCTCTCCGTCTTTCTGCATGCCTATGTGGAAAGTCTTAAAGCCGAGAGAGCACACTTGTCTGCCCTTCCATGTGCAAACGAGGAAAGTCTGAGGCAGAGAGACCAAAACCTCCCTGCCCTTCCATGCGCCTACACGGAAAGCCTAAGGCAGGGAGAGCAGCAGCAAAGACTCCCTGGGAACAGAACAGAGCCGCATCAGTGACAAACAGAATGACACAGCATGAAAAGAAGGAGCTGGGGTGGAGGCGCGTTACAAAGCAGCTTGCAGAGGAAGCAACAACAGTAGGCAGGCCAGAGCAGTTTAAATAGGGCGCCCTGAATGAGATTCGCCAATTGGTTGCATAGAAAGGAATCATGTGATTAAAAATGTCTGTACGGGTGTGGTTTTATCTGATTTGATGGACAATGACCAAATAATCCAACCAGCCGTCATGAAATTCTGATTCAAATGTTGCTGACTCCTGATGAGTCTTCAGAGGTAGGGCTTATGTGATGTTGCCTTCTTCAAACTGGTGAGACAAAACCAGCACAAACAGAAATCTGTCAGGTGAAACAAGCCAAACTTTTAGACTTTGGCAGAAGTGTTTTTGTGCATTTGGGAGGAAGCTCATTGAGAACATGCATTTTTAGTACCTTGGTGAAGTTGAAGATCGTATAGAGGTCAGTGTGAAGGGTTATCTCAGCGACCAGCTGGCTAACTTCGCAGGGAGGTTCTCATAGATTGTATCTTGATGGGAAACAATGAGCTCTTCCAGTCCTTCCCATTAAGGCCCAACATGGCTGGACTTTCTCTGCCCATGTCAGAACTCCCTCCTATTAAATGTGATTACAAGTGGTTGCTGCTTTTAAAGCCTCCTCCCAGAGACCTCATCACCCCATTCAAATTTCTATGAAAACAATCTGCCAGACAAAACCACAGTGGATGCAGGACTGAGCTGTGCGTCTACTGATACACAGCTGGGGCTGTTTTTTTAATGGGCAGGAGAACATTTGGTACACCAAATTTTTCTGTAGAGCAGGACGGAAAATGACAGAATTTAAAGTGACTTTAGTAGTTTTGGAAAAATCTTCTAATTAGCTTTCCATTGATTATTTCAAATATACATATGTGGCATTTTGAAGACCCCACTCTTTTTTTGTCATACAAATGTTTGGCTAAACAGATTTTCTTAATGTATGCTTTTAAACTGATCTTTACAGACACTTTTAGGGTCAGTCCCAATACACCCCTTGCCCCTACCAATTAGCCTTCAGTTTTGTGCATCCATGTCTAGGAGTAGGGTGTCTGGATTCTTGTTGTAATGAAGGTAGAGTGAAGTGTTCGGGGTTCATGGCCTCCAAACAGAGGTTGTCAGAGTCACACTTCAAATCAAATGCTATGAGATGGCTGCACAAGCAACAACAGAAACACAAATTAATTTTTTAAACCATAGTAATATACCAATGTCTCGGTGGCTAACTAGCTAGCTAGCGTTATCTTGTTGTTGCAAATTTGTGCATGACAATCCCATATTTTGACATATTTCCATGTCACATCCCCCTTTTGACGGCATATGATGCCCAAAATTTAACTTAAAGGAGCTATATGTAAGAAATATAAAGCAAATAGTTGTAAAATCCTCCTAATATGTCACAGAGACTAAGGAATAATGCTAATATAACATACTGATCTCACCGACAACAATAGTACAGCCAGAATATTCGCATTTAAAAAAAATTTTTACGGTCCGCAAATCATGTTTATGTTTTGAATTTGTGTTTTGGCCTGGTGCGCCACCCACTGCTGTCTACCAGTCACGCAGTCAGTAGAGTCTCAGCATCAGTTACAGTTACGACTGAGCTACAGCAGCATGGCAAGCAGCATTAGCAGTGTCCCGGTACATAGCATTAGCAGCCGGCTCCTCCTCAGCTGTATCCCGGCAGCAGAGAAGCCGGACTTGCTCAAACGGTCCACTGGAAAACCGAAGATCAAGGACACGGCGACGCGGCCCTGCCACGGCAGCCGCCCGTGGGCAAACAAATCAGTCTCCAGCATGCCGCTGTCAAGCAACCTCGAATCTGTAGGGGAGGGGGGGCGGACACGACTCGCAGCAGTATTTTGAATTTGAGTGCAGTAACCGTTTTGGCCACATTCTTACATACAGCACCTTTAAGACCAGACCAAAGTTGCTGCACTTGTTAACGCCCCTCTTACTGTAGTGCAGACTAACAGTGTAGGAGCACGGGTTGCTAACGTTAGCCTACAGAGCACCACTAGTGGCCTGGTAATGAAGTGAGGTTTTTTATGCTTCGGCACTGATAACTGGTAATATCGAATTTGGCACAAACGTCCACTTGGACTCAAGGATGAACATACTAGATTTTGGTGGTATAGGTCAAGGTCACTGTGACTTTGTGCATGTCTCATTCTCATTAACATGAAATCAAGAAGGCCTTTAGGGAATTTTTTCAAATTTGGCACAAACGTCCCATTTGACTCAAGACCTACAGACCTACAGAATTCATACACTAATTATAACAAGATTTCACACAACTGTCTTATGGAATACAATGATGAAGTAATGACATTTTATATTTCAAAGGTCAAAGGTCAGCTTCACTATGACATCTTAATGTATTGCAAAAAGCTTTTCTGGCCATTACTCAACATCATATCTCAGGAACAGAAGGGGACAGATTTGGTCAGATACTGAACTGGTGACACTAATCTTGGGTGTCCACCTTGAAACTTTGCTGATTGCATAGATCATCTGTGCTGCCGGAGGAAGATGTGTGTGAAGCATCCATGTTTCAGAATTTGTAGCTTCTTTGCCGCAACATCCCTTTGTGGACCATTGTCAACTAGATAGCTACATGAGTCTGGACAGACATGGATATAAACTGCTACCACCACGTTACAGTACTTCCAATTTTTTTTGATGACTTGTCTGACAGATTGATAGCATGGAACTTAAGTTGTGAACAAATTGCGAGGGTTTCTGCTTTTCTGTCTTCGTCAGATAAATGGTAAATGTCATTATGATAACACCAAAGACGCCTTCTGATGACATATCGGGGTCATGAAGGGTTATCCCATTTCACAGGAGAAGATTTCAACCACTATCCCTTCTAACTCTCTTCTGGGGTGCAAATGGGCACTCAAGGGATAGGGGTAAAAATAAGGACTAGGACTGGGCATTACCAGCGTATTTTCAGAATGTGTGCAATGCTTATAGAAATGCCAAAATCACCTCACAGCTCAGCATTTTTCCAGTGGATGTGATGCTATTCTATAGGTTGGAAGCTGTAGAAAGAAAAGAGTGACACCTGGCATGAAAATGTCTGCCTAGGAACCCCTAGAGGCCTTGTGTCGTCATCAGTAAACAAACGCTAAAAAGAGAAGCAGGGGAAGTGCCAAACTTCCTCTTGACAACAGGCAAATATAAACGAAAGAGTAGCTAAGGGGAACAATAGCAGTGGTGTCAGGTAGACGCCAACAGTGCTACCTGACACCGCGTGGTCATTTGTTTGTTATTCGGTGTCTAATGACAGATCTCACTCTCACATCCTCACGCCAACAGTTGATGGGTCGAGTCAGTTTATGAAGCTGAATCAACTGTTGTAACATGCTCCAGCTGCGTGTCCCTCACAGCTCATTCTGACTGACGTGTTTTCATGTAACGCTCTACAACATGCCATCCCATGCTTTTTCAAATGGGGGTCATGTTGGTGAAAACTGACAAAAGACGAAATGATGGATGGATGAAATGAAGCAGAGGCGCATGGGTAATGAGAGCAGGGTGTTTTCTGACAGGCAGATGTAGCGAAAGATAGACAGAAGTTGAGGGGAGATGAAGATAGACCTCTTTTGTCCCTGACGTGGCGAGACAAGTAGAAGAGAGCGAGAGAGATGAGAGGACAGACAAGCTGCCAGCTGAATATCATCTGGAAAACGTTCTGTCCCTCCTCGACAGATGTGGTGTCTGTTTTGGGAAGAGGAAAGGAGAGGAGGAGATAGGACAGGATATGGAAAAAGAAAGATGAGATAAAAAGAAAAAAGAGCAGACCGCTATCAAATATCGCTGCATGTCTCACCATTATCCTCCCTGGATGAGAATGAAAAGCATTCCTGTGACCACCATGGCCCCTTAAATGAGCGGAGCTTTGGTGGCGCTCCAGAGCAAGGACCCCCTGCTAATCCTTGGTTTATTGATAGCAGGTGCTGTGGTGGGAGAGGCTTATTAGTGGTAGGGCTTTGTACATTTTGTTTGTATATGAAGCACGTACACATACGCAGGATGATATGTACAGTTAATATGATGGTATTCTTCCTGTTTCCTAAGAGGAGGGAACAGCAAACAGCTACTAGCAAAACTGCAGCGAGCACTTCTTGTCATTATTAGTTCATCTGAAATATTTAATTTCAACAGAGTTTTTTAGATGGCAGTGCAAGGTAAAGCCTGAAAGGAATGGTTTGGTATTTTGGGAAATATGTTTGTTCACTTTCTTGTTGGAAGTTAGATGAGAAGATTGATCTCACGTTTGTGCATTAAAGAGGAATAACCATTCTTTTCCTCATTTTTTGTCGTATACATAATGTTACAATGTCAGATGTTTAAATCAAACATGGCTGATGTTTCAAATAATGAGGTATGTAAGAGTAGTCAGGCTTTTTTCTGCTTTCTACACAAGCTGTCGTCAACTTTATATGGACATCTGCTCCAGGCACACTGCTGCAAGTGTTTACATACACTGCTACATGTAGCCACATGCTAACATTAGGAAACATGTAATCTTGGTTGCCGATTCTTCAGATCATATTCCTGCTGGAACATGTCAGCTTGTGAGGAATTCAGTTTAAAACCATTCATTTGTGATTTTTCACAGTAGAACGTGCTTCCATATTCCATCACAGTCATTCCCTGGCTGCAAGTACGCTGCTACATGTAGCTGCATGCTAACATCAGGGAAACATATACAGTAACCTTGGTTTCCAATGATGTTTATTTCTTCTCAATTTCAGACCATACTCCTGCTGGAACATGTCTGCTTGTGAAGATTTTGGTTTAAAAGGCTTTAATCTTGATTTTTGACAGTAGAAAGTGATGCTATATTCCATTAGGGTCATTCTCCAGCTGCAAGTATGATGCTACCTGTAGCTACATGCTAACGTCAGTGAAACATGCAATCTTGGTTGCCACTGTTTTTCATTTCTCCCTGATTTCAGATCATATGCCTACTGGAACATGTCAGCTTGTGAAGATTTCAGTTTAACACCATTTATTCGTGATTTTTCATTGTGGAAAGTGCTACTATATTCCGTTAGTCATTCCCTGGCCGCAAGTACGCTGCTACATGTAGCTGCATGCTAACGTCAGGGAAACATACAATCTATGTTTCGGATGTTGTTTATTTCTCCCCAGTTTTAGACCATACTCCTGCTGGAACATGTCTGCTTGTGAAGATTTCGGTTTGAAAGGCTTTTATCTTGATTTTTGACAGTAGAAAGTGCTGCTATATTCCATTAGGGTCATTCCCCAGCTGCAAGTATGCTGCTACATGTAGCTACATGCTAACATCAGGGAAGCAGGCAATCTTGGTCGCCTTGTTGTGTATCTCTCCCTGATTTCAGATCATATGCCTACTGGAACATGTCAGGTTGTGAAGATTTTGGCTTAAAAACCTATATTGATGATTTTATTTTCATGGTGGAAAGTGTTGTTTTCGGCCTCGTTCACGCAGAAACCATTTTAGCAGCTGGAGGCAGCTTTTTGTAATTGTTTTTAATGAGAATAAAGCTTTTGCTCGCTGTTTTTGTATTGCTACATGCCTCGCGTTTCTGCGCTCTAGGTACCTGGCGTTTTTGCCGGAGGGCTTTGAACTCCTTGAGTTGAAAAAATTCACCTCAGAGCCCCACGTCATCTCATCTTTTTTCCATGGTCCAATCGATTGATTTGAGAGGCGGGCCTTCGTGGTGGCCACGGCAACAAGTTTACAGCTGGTAAACAATGGAGGAGAAACTGGTGGTAGTAGTTGCTGGATATGCAGAGCTATACGACTTCACAAACATGCACAGTTATCATGATCTCAATAGAAAACAACAGGCATGGAAGCATATCAGTGCAGAACTTGAAATGGCCATCATCTAGGCGAAGCTCCTGGACCAACTGGTGGTACTCCCCATTATCCACCCTCTTTTTTAGGGTCTCAAGTACACACACAGATCTCTGTTTCCCCGTGCCCAACAAACTATGTGCTGACAGCCTCTCACCCTCAACCAGAGCTACAGCAAGTACCCTCTGCCTGTCCATTTTAGGAACTAGCTACTTGTGATTGTGAGATAAAAAAAAATAAACGAATAAATAAACTGTAGAGTGATTACATGGGAGGGTTTTGGTAGGGAGGTGACGGGGTGATTGCCTGGCTGAGTGGCACTGCGGTGTGCCTCACGTTTGCCACCTGCAAAACACTTTGTGTGATCGGGACCTTCCTCGGTTACAGTCATTCCCTGGCTGCAAGTACACTGCTACATGTAGCAACATGCTAACATCAGGTAAACATGTAATCGTGGTTGTTGATGTTGAAAATTTCTCCCTGATTTTCAACCATATTCCTGCTGGAACATGTCTGTGAAGATTTTGGTTTCATAGATTTTTGTGGTTACAGACTTAATGCTAAGCTAAACTAACTAACTAACTCTGGGCAAGAAGGCAAATACCGCTGTATACGTATTTCCCCACAATGCTGAACTATTACTTTAAGGTATTAAAAGGGTTTTTCTTTATCATTAAAATTGTTGTCAATAGATTTTCTTGGTCGACTTATTATCTAACTAGTTATTTTCGCTGCTAATCTTCTGTGACATTTGCATCTGTCTCTGGATTCTATAATCAGTACAGTGTGTTTCATGCTTTTGAAAATGGCCTTTTTTCACTTTCCACCTGTTCCTAATCACATCAGACACACCATCTTGCATCTCCACTCCAATGACCAAATCCCATGACCAATCAGCAACCATAAAACAGTACCCATGAGTGACATGTCCATGGCCATCATTATTATCACTGGCATCTCTCTTAAGCCGAGAGACATTCTTTTAACAGTCAGGACAGTCCCAGCAGCCTGGCCCAGTGAACACCCTGCACGGCATATTTTTCACCGACTTCCCAGAAGACCAAACCAGAACCACATGGCGGGATTTTTCTAAGAAACAACCCTGTGGAAGGTTTGGAATGATATTCCAAAAAAACACCTATATTTTTCAATGGCATTTAGGCTGCGAGTCCAACTCAAACATGCCTGTAAATGTCATATAGGTGTAACGTAGCATTTATTGACATAGCATGTAATTAGGTCAAACATCAGCTTGAGAGGGATTCTGGGTGGTTTTAACAGATGAATGGCCGTTTTAAGTGCAGCAACGGCCTCATGTCTCATGCATGAGCCCTGCTAATTCATGCAAAAATACTAATGTTGAATGGCATGTGACTGAAAGATCAACTTCCCCTCAAGGGGTCTAGATTTACCAGATGTATTCAAAGATATGTCTTTGAATCTAAAAGTTGAAGTGAAACATGAGAAATAAGCCAAATGGGTTTTTGTTCATGAGGTGTGACATCCAGCAGTGTTTCTGTTAACAAATTAAAAGATGGAGGACTCAAAGCTTCCATGGACCTGACGCAGATCAAACACTGTGGGCGTATTGATATTGGCCCGGTGTGTGTGTGAAAGAGGAAGCTGCTCCTGTCACCGGGGAGAGGAGCAACGCACACAGTATGTTTCCATATATGTGTGTTTGACCGCAGAAGGATCTCCTTGGCTACAGCTAAAAGAATCCTTCAGCGGGGGGGGGCCTCTCTTCCAAGCTTTCCGCTTCCTAGCCCCACACCCTCCAGACCTCCACCCAGGCCTCACTGGTTCTGTTGCCCAGGGATGGGCAGCCATTCCAGGGCAGAGCTGGCTGATTGTTCCCCTGTGTTATTCCGTCATGGTTCTTCCTCCAAGAGTATTGATGGTGTGAGCCTGTGCACACTTTTATGTGTTTAAGTGCATGGTGTGAGGGTGTGTGACAGGAAGAACGTCACAAAGTGTGCACATTCATTAACCCTTGGCCCTTCCTATTGTTCACACTAATCTACAATGATGTGTTTTCTTTAAGGGAATCTGATATGGATGTGACTTCACAGTGTGTGTTTGCATGATTGCTGAACGCTGAAAATTTTGAAAATCGTAAGACAAATCAAATTTTTCTTCCCTTGTTTGCATGTTGTTTTTTTTTACTTGAAACAAGCCTAATGTCACTTTTTGGAACATACAGAAGATTTGTATGCCTCTTTGGTTTCCCGTTGAGTGAGTGATGCATGTCTTGAAGGCAGCTGAAGCAGCGACGTAGGTGGCTGCACACTGATGGATAGCTCAAGATGCTGTGTGTATTTTTCAGAAAACCCAAAGGGAAATGGAGGCGCTGTGACACGTTCACCTTTGCTCCCTCGCACCATACATGCCACCTTAGGGGGATTGTGTGTATGTGTGTGCATGTGTGTTCCAGAATGTGGGAAAAGCAGCCGCTTAACATTCCACCTCTCGCGCCCATGGAAACCAAGGACACACTTTATTTTCTCCCTGGTACACCACACACATATGAAGTCAAAATTTGGAAAGCTTTTTAAAGTACTAATTACTTGTCTAATGTTAATTCAAAGTAAAGTTTTTCTGTTCCAGTATGTGATTGCAGGAAGAGTCCAGTAAAGTAATGTCATATTGAGAGGCGGTTTCTCATTCTTTAACTATGAACTGTATATTTTGCCAATTATTTTTAATGTGTAAGTGCAGCTGTGCTTCATTAGACTAGCAAAACAGGAAAACAGCCTCCCTCCCTTCATCCATCCATCTTTCTATCAGCCCTCCAACCCAACAGCCTGTTGAGTTCTATGCACAAAGACAGGCAGGGGTCAAGGGTCAAGCTCACACACATCATCACATGCGTGCACTCGTCATGCATAATAACTCGGGGCGGAAAAACAGGGCAAACCCCCTGGAGACTTTAAACAAAACTTCCTCATTGACCATTTTGTCTTTGATAACAGGACTGGTGAGTGATCGGGGTGTGTGTGTGTGTGTGTGTGTGTGTGTGTGTGTGTGGGTGTGTGTGTGTGTGTGTGTGTGCGTGCGTGCGTGCGTGCGTGCGTGTGTGTGTGCGCAGTGTTTACTGAGGGGGCTGACTGTTCACATGGCTCGTCAGGTGATGTATGTTGCCGGCTACACGCGGTGCAGCTGCAGACTGTTTTGGATCGCAGGTCTTGTCTCAGGATCTGAGGTAAAACCACACAAACCCGCTCATACTGGCGACAGGAAATAAACCCAGAAGCATCTTAATCATATGTAATGTCTTTAATTTGCCAAATGATACGGCGTATATACAAGGAGTTCGACTTAACAGTTAGGCAGGCAGTCATACTCCCACCATGTCTTTCTATCACTGAAGTCGTGAAACAAAAACAGACTTGTTTTAATATGCCTCTGCGCCATAGTAGACGAGGCCAGAGGCATTATGTTTTCAGGGTGTCCATCTGTCTGTCCCACTCTTGTGAATGTGATATAATTTGAGGCAGTTTCATCAAATTTTGCACAAACATCCACTTGGATTCAACGATGAACTGATTAGCTTTTGGTGGTCATAGGTCAAACATCAGGGTCACTGTGACCTTGTGCGTCTCATTGTTGTGAAAGCGATATCTCAAGGACACCTTGAGAATTTCTTTGAATTTGGCACAAATGTCCATATGGACTGAAGGATGAACTGATCTGTCTCATTCTCATGAATGCCATATTTCAAACAATAGCTCAACACCTCAAGGGAATTTCCTCTAATTGGGCCCAAACCTTCTTTTGACTTGATGAACTGAGCTTTACTGGTGGTCAAAGGTCAAGGGCATTGTGACCTTGCATCTGTTTCATTCTTATGAATGGGATATCTCGAAAACACCATAACGGAATTTCTTCGACATTGACACAAACATCCTTTTAAAGTCAAGGATGAACTGAACTTTATTGGAAGTCAAAGGTCAAAGTCACTGTGACCTTGTGTCCATCACATTCTAATGAATTTGAAATCTGTATAGCACCTTGAGGGAATATCTTTAAATTCGGCACAAACGTCCACTTGAACTCAGGAATGATTCTAATCAACTGATTAGAATTTGGTGGTCAAAGGTCAAGGTCACTGTGACCTCACAGAGCATTTATGGCCAGTTATGTCATAACTCAGGAACAGATGGGGAGACATTTGGTCAGATACTGAATTGCTGACACTAATCTTGGGTGGCCACCTTATAACTTAAAACACTGCAGAGCTGTGTATACTCACGTAAATTGAAGAAGAATAGTTGAGAGAACTTTGTCAAGAATGCCCAAACGAATTAGAAGAGGGTGAAGCGCCATACTCCAAACAAAAACAAAATGTTCAATAGTTCTGAAGTGGAGGTTCTTGGTACCAAATGAGCTGTCATATTTAGCAGTCAGTCAAGGATATAAAATAACACAAAAAGATGCATGAGATGCTTCAAATATGCGTAAATCAACCACCTGTCCCTCAAACTGTGCGCAATCTTACCACAATTGTCAGGACTGAGGACAGAGACAAGTGCCACGGCGCTCTTCAATGAGAGCCTGTGTGTTTAGTGAGAGACAGAAGCCCCTTTTTACACAGAAATCATACCTTTGGGTCACTACCAAGTCCCTTCTTTATACCCTCTTTGCATTTTTACACAGAACCAAACGATGGCGGCATCGTGCCCCTTTAGTGTGTAATTTTAGCAACATGCCAGCGTTGCAGAAGCAAAAGAGGCATGACAAGCACGATGGGTTACGCAATGGCCTCTAGTATGACATAAAACATACACATTGGCAGCACTTTAACACAACAATCCATTATTTTTCACAAACATGTCAGCGTAAAATGCATGTAAGTGTGCGTAGATTCAAGCATCAGTGTGTGTGTGGAGAATGTGGAGATGGGTATTCTGAGTGACACCAGGGCTGCTTTAAGAGACGTTGGTTGGTAGGGCGCTGCGTGGCTCTCTCGTAAATATCCACCCTGCTGTAAAAATCTGCCTTTCAGCCCAGTTTGACAGAACTTAAAACACTGAGGGTGGCAATTTGGAAAACAGGATTGAGCGGATGGGAGGGCTGCACACCTGGCAACCACGATAATAGCAATAGGTTTCCTTTTGGAGGTGGTGCCAAGCTTAAGGTAGAGCAAGCGTGCCTACAGGGATGTACACACACACCTGAATCATTCTGCTGCCGCTGGTGTGACTTCAGTCCAAAAGAAGCCAAGCCAGCAGCCAAAGAACATAGACTGTGTAGAAAGAGCAGCGTGTGTGCGATGGGTTGGTGTGTATACCTGATTGCAGGAGCATGAATAAGCATTGCGCGCTCCACTGTGTGCGTGCCTGTGAATCACACACACACACACACGCTGGTGGTGCGGCGCAGTGCAGCAGGTCAGGAGTGTGTGTGTGGGCCCTTGGACGGCTGAATAATAATGTCAACGGGTTGATGTGGCGAGGCCTGTCATGAGAGCGCTGTAGGTTCGCGCCGTCAGCTGTGCTTCATCAGGGAAACCCTCACCGCCAAACCTCCCCTTCTTCCTCCTGCTCTCCTCCTCCACCGCTCTGTTTTCCAACTGGCTCTTTTCCCCCCCTGTGATCCTCCATCTGTTTCCCCTTGCCTCCACACTATCACCTTTCTGCTTCTTCCCCATTTTATCAGTTCTTTGCTGTCTCACGTCAAACGTCCAGCACTTGCTCCTTTTGTCTTTCAACAAATGTTAACTAAAAGTCGCAGAACGTAAAAAATCTTGTTTTGTTTAGCACGTCTTTAATCTCTCTGACCTACTTTCCATCTTTTCGCACCTTCTGACCTCAGGTTTCCATATCAACTTTTGCCATACACTCCCAACATTGTTTGATCTGGCTTATTTGATGCAACGCTGGGATCTGGGAGGTGTAGCGGTAGTGATTTTTTCTTTTCTGGGACCACAGCAAGGGAAGGGAAGGCCCAGTCCTAATTTCCCAGAGGATGTTGAAGGCTGTTTTTCTCACGGTGGTCTGGGCCGAGCCGTAAGCTGGCACGGCTTGGTATAGGTTGGCACAGGAAATGGCTGCCTGAACCCCGTGAGGGATGACGGCCAGTTCCATTTCCTGTCAAACATCCTCCCAGAGGAAAGAGATCTCCACGACATTAGAGACAAAACCCACAGTCGGAGAAACAGAGAGTACAATTGGACTCATTAAACAGCATGTGATCTTTGCTGGAATAAAATACAACCTATGTAGTCAAAAACATATTCACCTCCAGAAATCTCAGAGTCTGTTTCTTCAGTTAATCGTCATGTTTCTTTTAACCTTAGAATGAGCTGTTTATATCTACGCAGGGAGCGGGTCCTTATCGACAGAGATCAGACAAGCAACACACTGACTCTAGAGAGGGATATTCGAGATTGTGCGTTGACCTCCATAGCTAGCAGCCCCTCTTAGTGAAACTGCATTATTCAGTGTTTTTATGCCTTTATCTTCTCTGGTTGTCCGTCCATCCATCCCATTCTTGTGAATGCAATGTCTTAAGAACACCTTCAGGAAATTTGTTCAAGTTTGGCACAAACATTCACTTGAACTCAGCAGTGACCTGATTAGACTTTGGTCGTCAAAGGTCAAGGTCCATGTGACCTTGTCTGTCACATGGACAGAATGGGATATCTTAGAAACATTGTAAGGAAATTTCTTCAAATTTTGGCACAAACAGGGCGTCGGTGGCTTAGTGGATAGAGCAGACGCCCCATGTACAAGGCTGTTGCTGCAGGGGCCCAGGTTCAACTCCAGCCTGTGGCCATTTCCTGCATGTCACTCCCCCTCTCTCTCCCCCTTTCACACTTGTCTGCCCTGTCAATTAAAGGTCAAAATGCCCCCCCAAAAAATCTTAAAAAAAATAAATAAAAATTTGGCACAAACATCCTTTTTAAGTCAAGGATGAATTGAGCTTCAATATCCGATATCTTGAGATATACAATATCTCAAGAACAGCTATAGGGATATTTTTCAATTCGGCACAAATGTTCACGCGCACTCAGCAATGATCTGATTCAACTTTGGTGGTCAAAGGTCAAGGTCACTGTGACCTTGCATCCATCTCTCTATCTCATAAAGGCAATATCTCAAGAACACCTCAAGGGAATATCTTCAAATTTGGTACACACAGCCACATGGACTCAAGAATGAAGTGATTAGAATTTGCTAGTTGAAAGTCAAACATCAAGGTCACTGTGACCTCACCAAGAATTCCTATTCTAATTATGACAAAATTTCACACAAATGTCTGATAGGATATAATTTGATATCCAAAAGGTCAACGTCAAAGGTCAACTTCACTGTGACATCTTAATGGTCTCCAAAGACACTTTTCTGGACATTTCCCAAATGTGACACTGATCGTAGGACTATCTTGGAACTGTGCTGACAGTATAGATTTTCTGTGCTGCTGGGGGGAAGGTGTGTGTGAAGCATTTTTTGTGATCAAAGACATGGATGTAAACCATAAGTGCAACTTGAGTGGTTTGCGAAGGCATATAGCCAAGAGGCAGTAATTGTAGTTTAAATTACTGGGTCCGTTTGTTTTGGAGAGGAGAAGACATTTGCAGATAATTCAGCTCACACTAAAAACCTCCTGAATAATGTTCACTGAAGGTATTCTAACTGGAGAAGTTTTAAGTAGTTGCAATCTGCAATCCTCACGTCTAGACGCCACCAACCCCCCTGAAATATTACATTATGTTCCTTTAAGACATGGAAAAATAAAACTAAAACTATGTTCATGACTACAGTTTAATTTTTTAATTTTCGGTGATCTAACCCTGTAGCTCAGATATTGCTATTATACAACTGTTGTTCTCTTCGCTGTATGTTAAAGTTCTCCCCACAGGTGTATTGTATTTTTCAAGGTCTCATATTCCATCAGGCTGAATTCTTCTCTATCAGATAACCACAAATTCTCATTACTGATATCCAGAGGCGTCCCTGGATGTTTTCTTGGGAGCATTTGTTTTCTAGGCAGCATTTTTGTGGGGCACGCTTTGCTATCTCCTACCACTGTCTGGGTCTCTGTCTCCTAAGCTCATGTTTTTTTGGGTGCGGGCCAGGGCAGAGTTTGCCTCCGTGGTTTTCGGTCATGCATTCTCTCACACGGCATTCCAGACAGATCTCCTTACATCCACACATGGGGTTTTTTTCCCCTCTCTTTATCCTCCTTTCCTGCCTTTTTGTCTCTGAGGGCAGAATACCACAAAATCACATGTTGCCACAAATAGATAACTTGTTTAAGCCTCTGCATGAGGAACATCGTGTTTAAACTTCACATATTTAGAGTAGTTTAATCTACAATTTATGTTCTTGGGGTAACACATGAAAGAATAAGTCATCCATTATTTCAAACATTCAGTCACAATATGATTGCTGTAGTGGCGCACCCAACAGTTTTTATCAAGGTGGTCAGATGGGGCTCCAGAAAGTCCAAGTGTGGCACACCAAAACCAAAAGCCATAACTGAATTTCAGGAATTCTATTATGCTGTTGAAATATATATATCACAAACTATGGTAATATGGAGAGTTACGTAATCACATAGTGATATACTTTTGTTTGTTATTTTACAGTTGATATAACCAATAATCGGATATGCATAGATTAACACTGGTAGAGTAAACATTTTGAGTATAAAAACAATTATGTTTTAATGTGTTATGTATCTGCATGTGTTCTTCAAAAAGACTGGTTGTCTTTTTCATTAAAGGTCTAGTGTATGTGTGTAGGATTTAGTGACATCTAGTGGTGAGGTTGCAGATTGCAACCAACTGAAACTGCTTCCATGTGCCAAGCACGTAGGAGAACTGCAGCGGCTGGGACGAAAACGCTAAAACACCAATGGCCCTATCCAGTGCCAGTGTCTGGTTTGTCCGTTCTGGGCTACTGTAGAAACTGTAGAAAGAGCCTGCTTGACAAATATAGGCCTGTCTAAATTCGATGCCTGGTCTGGTTGCCAAGTAGTTGAATTTATAGAAGTTATTTGGATGTATAAAACCGGGTTTTGTGCTACCCACTTGAACGTTGGTTAGCTGTTTACATCGCACATACAAATATATATGTTTAAGCTTAGGTCAATATGAAGATACTACTCATTGTTAGCTCAGTTAGATTCTCCACAATTCAATCGCTCAGTTCATTTTACTGGAACCATGAGCACTAGAGAAGACCGTAGTTCATTCAGATTTACTGCCATGACAAAACAACAAGTGGTGACTCCCTGTCTCTGAAGCTGTGTGTCTATTCCTTGATTACTCAGTAATTTATTAATATTCCTTTAGTATGTAAGGGTCCACCAATCAAAAGGACCAAAAGGGTTTTCCATAAAAAATCCAAGGTATGGATATTGTTTTAACAGGATAAAGTGTATCATGTCAGTATGCTAGGTGCCATTATCCTCGAGTGCCGTAAAACACTTTCTCTTTCAGGCTGCCAGACCTAGATCAAATGAATGATTCATAATTGATGTTATTCAAAGCCTAATTTTTATACAAGAAATATTTATACTGGTTCAAATAAACAATATAACCGTATTTCCCACCTTTGCTGAGAAACAGTTTTGTTTAAAAGGAATTAAAGGCCTGTCCCAAATATAAGCCTGTTGAGTTCAGTAATTTAACGAAATAATAGCCTGGGCTATTAATTGACATTTTAAATTATACAGCTTCAATTTGAAGGGGTAGATTGATCACAAGGAACAAACACTAACTGAGAAGACGCCTTCTCAAGTTTAGGAAAGTCTTGTGGGTACCCATAGAACCCATTTTCATTCATATAGGTGAGATTTCAAGGGACGCCTTTGAAAATGGCCATGCCAGTTATTACCTCTCTAAAATGTAGCCTAACTTTGGAGCGTTACTAACCCCCCTTCCTGACAAGCTATTGTAACATGGTTGGCACCAATGGATTCCTTGGGTTGTCCAGTTTCACATGAGTTCACTACCTTTACACCAGCATGAAAAAAGCATGCCACAGCCTAGAATTTTTTTTCACGGGCGGGGGCTACTTAGGCTGGCCATGCCCCCTCCATGGGGGCACCACTGGATTGCTGTCATTAGAAGCTTCATGTAGAGTCAAACTCTTCATATGCAGGCTGCAGTGCGAACACCACCGAGCACAAGGGAACCACAGATTCACAAGGAAAGCCATTTTTGGTTTTATGACGTGCTAATGTCTAGGAATGCTATTCGGCTAGCTTTTAAGAGCTTAGATAGGAAAGAGGCCCTTGAGTTCAGGAAAAGAACAAAATTCTTTAATAGAAAATGTGAGCAGCGGGATGTCATGCAAGGTCAAGTTTAAAGTATGAGATAGAACACTGCCAGATTGCTAGATGAAGGGTTTTAGAGCAGAACTGATCCGACCTCTCAGGAGGTCAAGTTCATTCTCTTGATGTATTTTTTTTTTAGGGCATTCCTTTTGGTCAAGGTAATCAGCACTGGTTTATATCAAGAAAATCAGAACAAGGCAGCTCCACCGGGACATCTCTCACTGTTGTTTGATATATTTATGTTCACAGCATCACAGGGAATCTAAAAGAGGAATCCATGAAACATTTGTTTTGTAGAAAGGTCTGCCAAATATAGTTGAACTTCCCAAAAGTTCCAGAGTTCCTGGCCTTGAAGAGCTCCATCACTTTGACAGGAGAATCGCCTATTGTGTCTGGGGACAATTCATCACAATGGGAAGGGTAATGAAAAGCCTGGAGGGGACATGAGGGGCGACTGTAAATCTAGTCAAGCCGCAACGAGCTGCAGGCCAGAGCACTAAGTCAGCGCCGATGTGCCTGTCCGTCAGAGTGTGTGGAAGAGTGTGTGTGTGTTCTCACTTCTAGAGCCTTATTCTTTCTAGTATTACTGTTAATTCCAATCAAGCAATATAACAGACAAGACCGGACAAGTGTGCTGAACGGATTTCCTCTGTCATAAAACATCCGTCAAGCAGATTTTTGAATATTTGAAATCCTTGTCACAATAGAAGGAGCAGGTAGCAGGATTGTAGTAGTTACAGTTTACATCCATCTCTGTGAAAACATGGATGCTTCACACACATCTTTCCCCCAGTAGCACAGAAGATATACACAATCAGCACGGTTTCAAGCTGCACACCCAAGATTACCGTCACCAATTCAGTATCTGTCCGAGTTATGACGTTGAGTAATGGCCAGAAAAGTGTTTTACAGAACATTATGATGTTTACCTTTGACCTTTTGGATATTTATATTGTCACCACTTCATCATTGTGTCCTTTTAAAGATTTGTGTGAAATTTTGTGAAAATTAGTGCATGAATTCTTGAGGTTTGGCCAAAAACATTTTTTGTGAGGTCACAGTGACCTTGACCTTTGACAACTGACAACCAAATTCTAGTAAGTTGATTACAAGTGGACGTTTGTGCCAAATTTGAAGAAGTTCCCTCATATTTTTCTTGAGATTTTACGTTTACAAGAATGAGACAGAAGGTCACAGTGGCCTTGACCTATGCCCCCTGAATTCATGATAATAAGTTCATAGTTGAATCCAAGTGTACAGTTGTGCCAAATTTGAAAAAAAAATCACCCAAGGCAATCTTGAGATATCACTTTAATGAGAATAAGGTGGACAGACAGACGGTTGGCACATTGCCTGGCACATAACCGCCACTAGCTCAGGGATAGAGCATAAAATCGGTGGCAGTAAGGTGTATCATGTGGTCTGTATGTGCATGAGACCCACTCGTAAATGTGGACCCATTTGTAAAAACATTGCTCAGTAACGCTACTAGTTGTCAAAAACTCTATAGGGTGCCTTTAAGTTGCAGTGTGTTGAGTTGTCTTTGCCAGTGTAAAGGCCCTGACACACCACTGGTCAATGTTGAGCCGTTGTCAAGCGTTTGTTGGCCTAGTTTTTACGGTGTGTCCCGCACCGTTGGCACTAGTTGGCCCTTGTCAGGGTAAATTTCCGAAAAGTGTGTGATTGTTTACGTTTTCAACACACTGGCTAACTAGTGTCTTGAATCAATTCTGTTTCCAGTGTACCTTTTTGACTGACGAATACAGACTGTCGCCACCTGCTGGTTACATGACAGTCAACGTTCCTTGCCTGTATTTCTTTGGCATTGGTTTTGTGTATTTGGTTCTCAAGGATCTATTTGCCTGGGTCCACATTTATATATATTTTCAATGTTTTCCATGCTTCCTATTTTTCTTCTCCCCAGTGTGTTAGTCTTAATCAGTTTGATCCTCCACATTGAATCATAACCCTTTGGGTTTTCAGTTTTTGACTTCTTTGTATTGGCTTATTAGCCCAGGTTTTTCCATTGTCTGATGGTGATAAGTACGTTGCTTCCTCTGTTACCTCCTTGCTCAGTGACAAAATGCTTCAGCAACAAAGAGTTATATAATGCAGACAGCGTGCAGGAGGTTACTATTTTATTACGTAGCTTTTGAAATGAAACACTTGGGCTTTTCATGAATCACAACTCTGTCTTGGATTAGGCCAAAAGGACAGAAACCGCACAAAGGCTTTTATAAATGAGGTCCCAGCAGAGGATAGTGAGGTTATAAGCTTAGATTTGGATCAGAGAAGCGGACCCTCCCTTTGGTCCTCAGAAATGTTTCCTCTGACTATTGCTGCTCTGACATATGAGCACATTGTAGCTCACAAAACCTATTTTTCTTCTTCTGTTCATCTAAGTCTTGACAGAACTTCTGCACTACAGAGTCAATAAAATATGCAAGGGATTAAAAATGGACGACGCACAGTGTGAAAAGTCAGCTCCAGCCTTGCCAAAAAACCATGAACACATGCCTCATTCCATTACACCACTACCCACCCCTGTATTCTCAGCTCTCCTTACAATCTCTGGATTTTTCCAAAAGAATGTTAACAGACTGGAGTCGTGTCCGGGACTGCAGTTTTGTTTACCGCTCAGCCATCCAAATGTGTCATTAGGAGACAAGGCTGTGCTCCTCACAGGAACCCTGACAGATTCCTGTCCTCCACCTACCCCATTAAATAAGTGGTTGTTGAAAGGTGACAGGTGTAATAAAGGAATCAGAACTCTTGTTCCTTGGGATGAGAGCTTGTAAATATTTCACCGTGAACAAAATACTTGTGAGCCAGATTACAGGTGTGCAGACTGTTCTCAGAGGCAAGGTAGACAGCCGATATATGCCCCTCTCATTGTCAGAATAACTGTCATACATAACACAGATCAGACAAGGTCAAGGAGGAGGTTGAAGTTAAAATCCTTTAGTGTGATATTACTTTTGGGAACACCGGGACTCACTAGCTGTTTCTTTACTTCCATGTTTCTACATGGATCATCAACTGGTGTAGACTTTAACCAGTTGATGGCCAAAGTCTTTTAGCACAATATCAGGCATGCTTCAAGTCAGGCCTAGGAGAAGTAATACACCAAAATTTGTATGTGTATAACCCACTTATTTGAGAAGGCTGCGATGACGTGACCAATGCGCTGACAGCAGGAAAGAAGCAAGTGGCCCTCATAAGAAGGCAGGTAGGTGTGGGGGATGGGTCTCTAAACATTGGACTTTCCTTAGGAGACTGTGTGAAACCAAGTGAACTTTGAGACATTTTGAAGTACTTCATGATGTATCTTTTCCTAAACCTTACTACCCTAACTTTACTTGGCCAAACGTGGAATTACGACTTCCGGGTCCATCATGTGATGCCATTAGGACCAAAAACACTTTCCCCATAGACTTACATTATGAAAGAGGCATCTGTAAATCAGTGGAACAGTGGAACATGACATATCATTAGTGTCTACGCATGCTGCAGAGGGTTTAATTTTGATGTCTCGTCATGAAACAGGAAATTGCTATAACTTTGGCGTAAATGGTCCGATGTCCACCAAACTTCATGTGATTCATATTAGTCCCACTCTGAATACATTTATATGTCAATATAACGTGATAGTCATAGTGCCACCTAGTGGCGAAAGGAAGTGCTTCTTATCAGACACATATCTTTGGATTAACCTGAAATTTCAATGCTGTAGTGTATATTCGATATATGAAAACATGATGTATAATTAGTATGCTCTCCAACTCCCTCTAGTGGAAAGATTGAGTGCCACAACCCCCACTAAACGACTTGTTTCACTATCAGAATTTGATGCGTCCAGTCCAATAGCATTCAAGAAGTCTCGAAGAGCCCCATTTATCCCGATTCAAGGTAGTATAGGCTAATCCGGAACTTAGCCGTTCAGACGGTGTAAACCCAGTGATGCGTAAGATCCAGATCATTTCATACCGCAGACATATATTGAGGTTTTTGGCCTCAAGCTGCAACTGAGCAGCTTTCATAGGAATGGACGGGGCCCTGTTTCTTTTTTGCTTGTGAAGCACTTTGGTCAACTCTGGTTGTTTTCAAATGTGCTAGATAAATAAATTTGACCTTGACCTTGACCTTGACCCTGTCTCCACTGCTGTATCTGGTTCTCTTTATACATTCATGGTCATAAATCACACAAGTAAGAAACTCACGTGGTCAAATGCATGGAGCTTGGGATACGTGGCTATTAAAATTTAGCATAGTTAGCCAGGGAGTAGCTAGCAAGTTAGTAAGCCCACAGATCTCCAGCAAAATAGAAGCTTAACTGAGCTTTACCTGTGCACACATTCTGTATGTGATAGCATTACACGCACATGTCAGATACAGTGTGCTGTACTTTATCCATGCAGTAAGGGGGCGATCACACAGAAATGAGACGCTAGAGACGCGGACGCTTCAAAGACGCTTGAAATGCTGGAAGGGCTTATTCAATGCGCGCTAGCTACTGGCGTCTGATGCTCAAAAAGTTGAAAATATTTTAACTTTTCAGCGTCTACATGCGTCTAAAAAGAAGCGTCTACAAAAACGCCCGTCTAAAAAGACGCTTGAACGCCAGTCAGACGTGCTGTATCATAGGAAAACAATGGTTTTATTGGCGTCGCGTTTCTGGCGTTTCATCTCGGTGTGATCGCTCCCTAAGTGCTCCATATTCAGTGACTGCCCAATGTTCCAACAGCTAGTAATTCAGAATCCCCAAGTAGTCTGAAAAATGTCTCATTGGACTTAAAGCCCATTTGTCCAACATCCCGGTTTCCCAAAAACAAACGCACGTTCCTCCGAAGGGCTGCTTCTCCAAAAATTTGTTACACACCCTCGTACACAGAAATACATGGCTAAATAATATGTCATGTGTCATCTAGTATGACGCAGGCATCACTAACACTACTCTGCCTCTGATCGGCTAGTACAAGTTACCTCTGTTGGTTGGGTTTGTTGGGTGTAGGCATGCAGAGTGAGATTGGTGAGGGTTGGTGCAAGAATATCAGGATAAGTCAGTCAAAGGCAGAGTAGGGTGGATCATGCCTGCCAGGTCCAATGGCATCATTGACCGTGGATACTGTAGCTCCCTTAAGTGCAACTTATTAGCACATCCACAAGTGACGCTTTGAGCCAATGCTGTAGTCTGTCCAGTACCTGCCTTGAAAGATTTATGGATGTGCATGACTGCTATGTATTTTCGGTCCAACAGGACATTTGTTGGACAATTGGGGCTTCAATATAACGAGCCATCAGAACAATGGCATGACACTGCGAAGTTGTTGCTGCTGGAAAAATTATTTTCAGCCACAATAATGCTAGCTAAGTACAAGACATTCCACAGGCACTGTAAATGTGTCTATGCTTTGTGCATTCTGTCATTACATCTGTATGTATGTGTTTGTATACTTGCATCTGAGTGTGTTTCGGATTAGGTTGTAACTTAAGAAAGCAGCTGTGAGCCCTCAGGTTCTTGTTTGCCCCTCACTCTGGCTGACAGTGTCAGACTTAAGCCATCAGATAAAGAGAAATGTGACAGCATGTCAGACTGTAGTAAACACTCAGAGCTAAGGTGCCTGGAATGCATTTCCTCCCTGTCAGGGGGGGAAAGGGTGTGGGTATAATTACACCAAAAACGGCTCTGTATCTCAATTCAATAATACAGTAATTACAGCTGACAGTTTAGCACAGACGCACGTGTTCCTTGAGGGGGGTGTTTTCATTGTCCGTCAACACTTAATTTTTTTCCCTCTTTATCCATCTCTTTTTTTCAATCAAATGGGAAAATAAAACTAGTTCATTGGCGCCAGTGAAGTTGCAGGATCAGTCTTGCATTTCATCTGTCCATCAGGCGTGACACCATTAACACGAAGGGGAACGATGCATCCCATGATCGCACTTTCAAAATTATGCAAATTAGTTTCAGGGTGGACTTCCCTGATAATCTGTTTCACGTGTCCAAATGTCAAATGTCCATGATGGAAGTTCTTCATTATGCAGAGGGACATCATCAAAACAGGATGGATGACAGACATCATGTGTTACAGATTCTTCAGAGGCTCGCATGTTTGCATTTGTCTTTCCAGAAGTCTCCACTGAAAATCTGTCTTCTTGTATTTCATCAAAATCAAACTAAACAGGAACAATTATTCAGAATGTCGGGCCTGAAGATTTAGTTTGGCAGTTGCTCGCTGTGGTGTGGCAAGGCTCGACATTGCATTGTTTGGGACAGACTAGATTTTAAGCAGGCTGTGCAATTCATACTTGACGATATTGAATGCTATTGTATGAAGCAAACAATTTAACCGCATCCTAATTGCCGTGTTTTTCCCTCTTTTCTTGCCTCTTCTTTGCAGTTTTATTGACCAACCCAGTTTCTCTGCATATTTTCCTTTCCCTCTGCCTCTCTGAGCACAGAGCTGTGCCAAATAGGTTTCTGCATCACTGTCTGTCCATCCTCATTCCAACTCTGTGACCCTAAAAGGCCAGACAGAAAGGAACAGGAGGCCAATGCATTAGAACTTTGGTTCTCCTAGGTTCTGGGCTCTGAAGAACCCAAAGCCCCAAAGTTTTTTATTCCAAGGTTCTTCCAAAAAGGGGTAATTTATTAAAATAATTACAATACTACTAACAACCCACAATGTGTGTGCAAAATAACAGCTTTTAAACAAGAAAGCCCAATCCACCAAACCACACGTTACCAATCCAATCGCCAGAACAGTGTTGGCAGTAAAAGTTTTTGCAAACCACAGATAAATGTGTACGTTATTAGGCAGCAGATACTTTGAAACTTTACCTTTCTGTGGTTAACATGTGGTTGGGTTTAGGCACAAAAACCGCTTGGTTACGCTTAAGAAAAGATCATGTTTTGGCTTAAAAAACCTGTTTTTTGGGGGGGGGGGCACAGTTCCCGCTGGAACAGCAGCAATGTCTCAATGAAAAACAAGCAGTTTTGTGGTACAGTCCTGGCAGGAAACGTTGATGTCTCGATAGAAAACAATGGCGTTTTGTGGCACTGTGCCTGGTGGAAAAACACTGACAGGTCCCTACAAACCACCCATGTTTGGTGGCTAAAAGAACTCTGGAAACACAGCAATGACTCATTAAAAAACAACTAGTTTGGTTGTTTGTTGGTCTCAAACAGTGGTCAGCTCGGCAGGCGTCTTGTCTGGGTGACACGCCATCCACCAACCCCTGCACTTACAGTACGTGTCTTTAGAAACCTTCAGACATATGAAACATGCAAACGTAACGTGTTCATGGAAAATTACAATGCCAAATTTTCCTCTGGTGACCAGTCTAAATTTACAGCCTCAAATATCACAGCACAGACAAATCTGTTGCATATTTTAGCGAGTTATTCCAGCCGCAGCCATTTTGCAAGAAAATGTCGTCATGTGAGAAATTTGAGCTGTTTTGGCAAGTTTAGGAAATACCTTCCTCACGAGCATGTGACTCTGTTGCACAAAAGTCTAACCTCTGATTCAATAAGTGGGACAATCCCAAATAATTTAACGTTGAGACAACACAACCAGACAACACACACGATACCAACTCTGAGCAGAGGTTAGGAATGAGACTAAGAAACAAAGAGCAGACAGAAGGATAAATAGGCCGTGACTAATGCCCATTGGATGAATTTCAGAAGCAACCTCAAGCAGTCAAGCAAGTCTTTTAGCAGCCACATTTTCAAAATTGGAAGCATTGTTACTGTGAGCATGTTAGCATGCTGATGTTAGCATCTGGCTCAAAGCACCATTGTGTCTCAGTATAGCCTCTCGTTCTTTTATCTTGATCTAACATGTACCTTTTTGTAACTTGCAGTGAGTTTAGATACTATTATCTGACGATGTGTCTACTTTATTGGTACTGTATTTATCATCTTATGGCCTTCACCGATGTTAAAGAGTAAACACACATTTTTTAATTTTAACTGTACTACACTGCCTCTCCTGCTTGTTGTTTTTGGTGTATCTTAACTAAACGGAAACTTCTCCCGGTTAGAATTCCTTCAGTGTTCACGGTGGTTTTAACCAGGAGCCGAATTATCCGCACAGGTCTCTTCCTCTCCAAAATGAATGGTCCAGGTGATTAAAACCAGTAAAAACACTGAATAAAGCAGTTTCATGTCACTAATCACTGTTTCTCCGACGCTGTTTGGCATGTTGGAGACGGGCCGTTAGCCTAGCACCTGCTAATTTGTGCTCACCTTGTTTCTCTGATAACTTAACATCAAGACGTTCAGGAGGTTTTTGCCATGAGCCAAATTACCCCCAGAGGTCTCTTCCTCCTCAAAACAAATGGTAATGTAAACCAGTAAAAACACTGACTTAAACAATTTTCTCAATTTAGAAAAGAGCCACAGAAGAATTAAGACAGGGAATAATAGGCTGCATAACCAGAGAGAGATGCAGAAGGAACAACGGAGACAGAGCGCAGTGGAAAGCTGGTTATTAGAGCATGTTGGTCTTGTTTTGATGGGGCCCTGCACTCTTAATGACAGACTGCTTCGGTTTCTATCAGTCGGCATCTCTCTCCCTCTCTGGCTTTCCCAGAAAAGCACTGAGGTGAAACAGATACAGGCCTAATTGGGGTTTTACAATCACGTACAGGGTGTGCAGGATGCATGCACACACACAAAGCTTCACTTTGCAATCCAGCTTAAAAAGCCAAAAGGTTTTAGGCAGCGTTGGCTGACAGACAGGTAAGTCTCCAACACTTAATCGAACAAGCTGTTCGAGGACTGCACGCACTGCCAGTGCAGCCACTAATCCAGGATCAGGGAACTTTGTCCGCACTTGAGTGGTACGTTACATTACAGGAAGCACTTGATGTATATTTATATATTTTTACAGGCCTTCTGTTGTTACACTTCAAACTCTAGACACACAGAAATGTTGCAAACCTGTGTTTACATGAGACAGCGTGTATGTGTTGAGATTATAAAGCTGTAGGGGGATCATCAACATGCCACAATAGTCTGGGATGAAAGGCCAATAAATAACAGAGGACCGACCACACAGGCTAATGTTAATGTCTTAATAAAGGGAGACTACGGAATGTGTTGCGTAGCTCCCACTAGCCCTCAATTTGCAAAGTCCAAAGCAAACACGTGTGTCTGTGTGGACTTTTAAACCTGTCTCTCCTCTTCCTCTGAGACAGTGTTGTGGACTCCCTGAACTGTTGGTGGACAATACTTTTTTTGAGGTCCTGACCTCTTTGAAATGACAGGTTTCCTCTCTACGTGCCAGACAGCAGCACATTAACATGACGTATACATCCCTTGGCGCTAGTTTTAGCTTCGCCTGGCCAACTGACCTATATGAGAGGTAATTGCATGTACAGCCTTTTGACAGAGTACCATCTAAATTGAGCTGACTAAGCAAAAGACAGTGAGTCATATCCTTGTGTTATACAAGTAGCCAAACTAAGATGGTAAACATAGTGAACATAAGCCATTTTGACCTGACGAACGTAGGTTTGAAATGTTCTGATTAAACTTTTGTGACGTGGAGTAAGTGTGCAGGCATGACTTTTATTTCTATGAAGATAACCTGCTACAGGTTTGGCGCTTGGTCACCTTCCCTTCATGCTTTACATCCTCCATGGCCTCCAGTTTCACTGTTACGTGGATGATGCACAGCTCTACCTCTCTTCCAAGACCATCACTGCTGCCACTCACTCCACCGTCACCACCTGCCTAACGGACATTAAACCATGGATTCAAAGACATTTTCGGAAACTCAACTTCAGTAAGTCAGAAATCTTAGGGCCCGTCCCAATACCCCCCTTAGCCTTACCCCTTGGCCCTACCCCTACATTTGCATGTTCCCGCGAGGGGTAGGGGTGTCCCAATTCCTTTTTGCGTGTAGGGGTAGGGGGCGTAACGAGGGGTAGCGGGTATGAAACTAGCCCTTCGGAGCGAGGGATTTCAGATGCTGACTTGCCAGCGAGGGGTCGACGTCACCATGGTTACCACTGAGCAAGAGACGGGGAAAAAAGTTCATACATACATTACCGTCGTCAGGTTGCTTGTTAGCTAGCTATCTGGCGTCTGTCATCTGTCCTGTTCTGCAAAATTGTCGGACTTTTCACATTACGATAACACGCCAGCTAGTATAACTATGCTGCCTCGTAATGTTAGCTAGCTAGCTAGCAGAAGTCCCCTGTCATCTGTTGTTCATCAAACGAAGCATGATGAATACAGCAAACGGGATAGGTAGGATGAACTCAACTGGAGACTCCATTGTAGATGCCGGTTGGAAATATAGATGGCTCGCAGCTTCCTGTTTAAAATAGTTACGTATGCGTGAACGTAACCGACGCGGTGACGTAGTGAGTGGTGTCCCAATTCCTAGGGAAAAATTTCAACCCCTACCCCTTGTTGCTTCATTTCGAGGGCCAAGGGGTAGTGGACAATGGCTAGGGGTAGGGCCAAGGGCCAAGGGGTAGTGGACAAGGGGGGGTATTGGAATTGGGCCTTAATCACTGGCCCAGACTCCCTTACCTGCCCCAATCAGGATTTTGCACTCAATACTGATGGCTCCACCATCACCCCCTCCACCCAAGTCCACAAACTCAGAGTTGTCTTTGACCCCACCCTCTCCTCCCTGTCTTATGTCAACCACATCACCAAAACAGCCTTCTTTCACCTCCGTAACATTGCCCGCCTCAGACCCTCTCTGTCACCCTCTGTTGCTGAAAGACCCCATGCACCTGTAACATCCAGGCTTGACTAGTGCAACAACATCATCTAAGGCACCACAAACACCGTCCTCAGTAAACTTTAGTATGTACAGAACTCTGCTTCCAGCCTTCATACCAGAACCCACTCACATGACCACATCACGTCAGTCCTCCATGGCCTTTACTGGCTCCACTGTCCTCCAATTAAACACAGGATTCACTTAAAGATTCTACTCATCATCTTCAAGGCCTTTAACAATCTAGCTCCTCCATATCTCTCTGACCTCCTCCATCAGCACTACCCCTTCTGTTGTCTCTGCTCTGCTGATGCCAACCTCCTAAACACCCTCCTAAATACCCAGAACCAAGCACCGAACCTGGGTTGACAGGTGACAGCAGAGAAAGTCAGCAGGGGAAAACCGTACATCTTAAGATTTGACTTTTTGAATGACCAAACCAGAGTTGGTGATTGTTCTAAGAGTGGACGGACAAACTAATTAACTTTTGTGAGTTTTATTTCGCTTCTGTTGAGTTTAAATAAAACGTGCGAGAAAATACCTGTCTTGACATTTTGTGAGTTTGTTTAAGCCTAGTTCCTTGTATGAACCTTGTTTTGAGGTATGGCCGGTTTTACTCATGACCCTCCCTCCCCCTTTCCTTGTATCTGTATTCTTTTCACAAGCCAGTCAATCTAACCACATAAGTAAGAGAACTTAAGAGAGCTTAGACATATCTCAAAGTTATAATTCACTGAATACTGAACATTTATTAGTGAATCTTTCTGATGTAAATAGAAATGATATTTTATAGATGTCAAACATTCTCACCCACAGGTATTATAAGTCAAACAGGACATTGAATATAATAAGAATATATTATCACTTTACTGACATTATATCACCTGCTGAGTTTTCATAACTTGCTGACTCATTCTGACAATGTGTAATGGGCACACTGCAGGATGACATACACTGTTGACTGCGTGACCAAGACGTGTTTGTACACGTGCATGAATTAATGTGGTAACTCATGATTGGAGTAGCCAAGATTCTAGTTTCACATTTTATAACCGCTGTCTTCCTTTTTCATTTCAGATCATGCCACTCCCTCCTGCCCACAGCAGCTCTAATGTTCCTGACATTTCTCATCACCTTACCTGCTCCGCTCACGTTCACAGCTGTTTCCACTCCCCCTTTAGCCTCGTTGGGTTTTTTTTTCTGTGTTTTTAGGGAAGAGAGAGGGGGGACGACATGCAGCAAAGGGCCATGGGTTGGAATTGAACCCGTGGCTGCTGTGGCAAGGACAGGATTTTTGGACATGGGGCATCCACTCTACTGGGTGAGCTAGTTGGCACCCCAGTAACACACTGAATGGACTGCCCTTGTATAACACTTTTCTAGTCTTCCGACCACTCGATGCGCTTTTAAAGTACATGCTACATTCACCCATTCACACACCGGTGGCCAAGGCTACCATGAAAGGTGCCATCCACTACTCAGTAACCATTCACACACACTCACTAATAGAACAGTCATCCGGAGCAATTTGGGGTTCAGTATCTTGCCCAAGGATACTTCGACATGCAGACTGGAAGAGCCGAGGATCAAACCGCTGATCTTCCGATTAGTGGATGACCTGCTCTACCTCTAAGCCACAGCTAAGAGAGAGGTGATTTCGAGGTCTCCAAAATGGACACTCTCTCCCCTTGACTGTGTTTGACCCTGTGTCTTTCCCAAAGAGGCTGAGCAGTGCAGTACCCCAATATTTAGAAATGGGGAAACCATCACCCAGGTTGGCCATTCCTCAAGCACTGTCCCCGACCTCCATGTGACTCCACGTGACATTGAAAAGGTGTGTCCGCCAAAACAGCCCTGCAATGTCTAGAGCCTTCAGCATCTCAGGGCACATGCCATAATTAGGTGTCACATTTCATTTCCGCCACTACACCTACACAATGACAGCACTGGCCACAACCCTACATCAGCATGACACAGCAAAATAACAAATCATTAGGTAAGATCATCAATGACAGCAATGCCACACAGTTCCATGTAAATGCACAATGAGTGTAAGTGTGTGTGATCAGGAACCCCATCCAAACTCGGGGCTCCTAACCTCCCCCAGGTTCCCACTAGTCATTTAACAGTCCCACATCTGGACACCTGCACATGTTGAATCAAAGAAGGAAACAGATGAAATCTCCGGAAGGTCTTAGAAAGACAGTGCAACCATTAAATCAAGAAACCGAGACAGAACGAAAGACAAGAAGAAAGGCATTCATTAAAAACAGATCTGAATGGACAAAATGGATGTAGTTTTCACAATCCTCACTGAACACGCTCATACATAACAATCAAAACACAAACTGCTCCAGGCATCCTGCCTCTACACCAACGCCTCTTATCAGCTCCTCCTCCTTCATCCAATACACCCGCGATGTTTTCTGTGTCCTCGGTGTTATTCGGTTCAGCCCTCCTTCAGGACAGGAGAAGAGCACCTAACGTGAGTGAGGCAACATTTACTTTTACTTCATATGACAATCTGTTCACATTAGTTCTAGAAACACTCAAGCTTTGGGGCAAAACCAAAGAAAACAACACACCTGAATGTTTGAAGCTTATCAGCACCTCCCACCTGACCTGTGTGTGTCTTATTGTTGCAGCTACAATCCAACACCTGAAAAGACTACAGAGAGAACAGAGCAGTGTCAAGTTTCCTCTGGTAGGTGCAAGCTATTTGTACGTGTGTGTAAGTGTGGCTGTGTTTAAGTATGAATTGTAAATTTGCGGCAGAATTGTAATGACGCTAAAAACAATGTTTACACAATGCCACGAGTTATGTTTACGGACCTCTGTGTGCCATGTTATCATATGATGTAAGACGATTTCACAGTGTAATATGTCTGCAGGTTGGTTAGTGGTGGAAGAAGTATTCAAATCATTTGCTAAGATAACTAAACATAGTGGAGTAAGTACAAATTCGCATAATCAGAATCAGAATCAGAAATACTTTATTGATCCCTGAGGGGAAATTATTTATGTTACAGGTGCTCCTTGCAAGAGAGGAAAGATACATGAAAATATAAGAAATTTAAACAATATTATTTACAAATATTTAGTTAAATAAACAGGAATTATTAACAAACATAAACGTAAATAAATATACATATATATATACAGTACAGGCCAAAAGTTTGGACACACCTTCTCATTCAATGCGTTTTCTTTATTTTCATGACTATTTACATTGTAGATTCTGACTGAAGGCATCAAAACTATGAATGAACACATGTGGAGTTATGTACTTAACAAAAAAAGGTGAAATAACTGAAAACATGTTTTATATTCTAGTTTCTTCAAAATAGCCACCCTTTGCTCTGATTACTGCTTTGCACACTCTTGGCATTCTCTCCATGAGCTTCAAGAGGTAGTCACCTGAAATGGTTTCCACTTCACAGGTGTGCCTTATCAGGGTTAATTAGTGGAATTTCTTGCTTTATCAATGGGGTTGGGACCATCAGTTGTGTTGTGCAGAAGTCAGGTTAATACACAGCCGACAGCCCTATTGGACAACTGTTAAAATTCATATTATGGCAAGAACCAATCAGCTAACTAAAGAAAAACCAGTGGCCATCATTACTTTAAGAAATGAAGGTCAGTCAGTCCAGAAAATTGCAAAAACTTTAAATGTGTCCCCAAGTGGAGTCGCAAAAACCATCAAGCGCTACAACCAAACTGGCACACATGAGGACCGACCCAGGAAAGGAAGACCAAGAGTCACCTCTGCTTCTGAGGATAAGTTCATCCGAGTCACCAGCCTCAGAAATCGCAAGTTAACAGCAGCTCAGATCAGAGACCAGATGAATGCCACACAGAGTTCTAGCAGCAGACCCATCTCTAGAACAACTGTTAAGAGGAGACTGCGCTAATCAGGCCTTCATGGTCAAATAGCTGCTAGGAAACCACTGCTAAGGAGAGGCAACAAGCAGAAGAGATTTGTTTGGGCCAAGAAACACAAGGAATGGACATTAGACCAGTGGAAATCTGTGCTTTGGTCTGATGAGTCCAAATTTGAGATCTTTGGTTCCAACCGCCGTGTCTTTGTGAGACGCAGAAAAGGTGAACGGATGGATTCCACATGCCTGGTTCCCACTGTGAAGCATGGAGGAGGAGGTGTGATGGTGTGGGGGTGTTTTGCTGGTGACACTGTTGGGGATTTATTCAAAATTGAAGGCACACTGAACCAGCATGGCTACCACAGCATCCTGCAGCGACATGCCATCCCATCCGGTTTGCGTTTAGTTGGACGATCATTTATTTTTCAACAGGACAATGACCCCAAACACACCTCCAGGCTGTGTAAGGGCTATTTGACCAAGAAGGAGAGTGATGGAGTGCTGCGGCAGATGACCTGGCCTCCACAGTCACCGGACCTGAACCCAATCGAGATGGTTTGGGGTGAGCTGGACCGCAGAGTGAAGGCAAAGGGGCCAACAAGTGCTAAACACCTCTGGGAACTCCTTCAAGACTGTTGGAAAACCATTTCAGGTGACTACCTCTTGAAGCTCATGGAGAGAATGCCAAGAGTGTGCAAAGCAGTAATCAGAGCAAAGGGTGGCTATTTTGAAGAAACTAGAATATAAAACATGTTTTCAGTTATTTCACCTTTTTTTGTTAAGTACATAACTCCACATGTGTTCATTCATAGTTTTGATGCCTTCAGTCAGAATCTACAATGTAAATAGTCATGAAAATAAAGAAAACGCATTGAATGAGAAGGTGTGTCCAAACTTTTGGCCTGTACTGTATACATGTGTGTGTGTGTATATATATGTGTATATATCTATATGTATGTATAGATATAGTTGAACAAGATTATTTACACAAACAGAATATATACAGTCAGGGTGATAAAATGGAAATGCTCCTGTAAAGTTCCTTAGAGTTGTACTTAAGTACAGTTATTGCATAAATATACACAGTTATAAGTTAATAAGTATTAACAGAACTCTTGCTCAACTCTGTCCTATAATTCAGCATCAGATGAATCGCCCACACCCACTAATTACGATAAACCCTTCTAAGATAAAAACTTGATGAAGGTTAAGCAGGTTTGCTCTACTATACTACCGGCTTTTGTGTCACTGCTGCCACTCTTGTTACGGCAGCATGACTTCCTTGTGCTCCGACATAAAGCTTACACCTGCGTGACACAGCAGAATTTTCAATGTTTCTGTCAGTGCTGTGATGGTTACCACACGAGCCTACTGCAGGTTTTCACACTATGATTTCCACACAAATCCAAGACTCCTGTCAGTACAGGCTTTATGTTCGGTGTTGTTTATCAGGGGGAACTGCCCATTGGTTCGACAGCCCATTGGTTCGACAGCCCATTGTTCCAACCACATTAAACTCATTGTTCCGAAGTCCGTTCCGAAATCATCATGATGCCCTGTGGTTAAGGTCTGGTTAGGTTTAGGCACAAAAACCACTTGGTTAGGGTCAGGAAAAGATCATGGTGTGGGTTAAAATGAAAAAGAAAGTGACAAACTCATAAGCCGTGAGCCTGCTCCGCCTCAAGCCGGTCGCGGCGCACCATACGCCCGCCGCGACCCGTTTAGCACCGCGGACAGTCGGACTAATGGGATGTTGAACCAATGGGCTGTCGAACCAATGACATGGACCCTTATCAGGCTCCATTCCCAAATTTGAAGGCTAATGTGCTACAGGCAAACATTAAATGAGGGTGTAGTCAGAGAGTGTGTAACTTGACCAAACATGCATGAATTGGATTGTTTTCCAGTTGAACTGTGAGAGGTGTGAAGCTGCTCCCCGTGCTGGCAGTGACAAGAGTTCCCTGCTCATCCATCAGCCAAAATCCACCGGATGAAACAAAACACATTTGGTTATGCAAGATGAAGTTTCACGTGATTCAGAATATTACATATAAGAGCGGGCGATACTCTGCACAGGGGGGCACCTTAATCACCTTAGAAGTGAGCTCAGTGTGAGGAAGAGCCATGAGAGTGACTATTCAAATCATCGATTTCACTTCCACTTCCACAGTCAAATCCTCAACTGTAGTTGGTGTCTATAGAATTCTGGACTTAATTATATCTGACAGCCACAGTGTCTCATTCTGCTCCAGGTCATTTAAGTGACCATAACAGGATAAGTTGACTCATGCGTGTCGGTTATAAAACAATATCTGGCCAAAGTTTGCCACCATTCGCTAACATTGGCCATCATAATTCAGTGTTCATTCCAGACAAAGTGAAGCTATAGCACCAAAACCACTAAGCAAGGGCGAATTTTACTGCTTATATTCAACTTTCCATTTTTAAGAGGATGAATGTGTTATTTCATCTCTCAGAAAGTCACATAGTCGTGCTTTTAATAATTAAATCCTCAGATAACATTTCACTCAGAGAAGTTGTGTTTCTATCAATGTTAAACATTTCGTCCTCTACTCTGATCTTTGCCCTAAATTCTGTTTACGTTAAAGCAGTTACATCATTAAATGTTAAGCTCACTGGTGTAAATATAGAAATCAGTAAACAAGCTCCGAGCTGTTGTTGTTATGCAGTTTTGCCACAGTATACAGTCATATATTCACCTAAAGACCTGCTTCACCTCTCTGTGCTACTACGCCATGATGTCATGTTTGTTAAAGCACGTGGGTTTTATTCGTGGTCCCTATTTAGCTGCACAGGCTTTGTAACGGTTGCCAAAGCTGACCACAGATGTTTCCAAGCCTTTCTTGTGATCCGACCACAGTGCTGAGGCAGCTACTTGGATTTGGCAAATGCACTTTGCTGTCATCACAGTGTGGCGGGATTTTGGCCTGCGCTGAGCAATCTGCCCCTTTTGATGGGTTGTTGGCAGGGGGATTTAACAGAATAACTGAAACCAGTAATGTGGGCCCAGTTTTCCCCCAACAGCGCTGAGCTGTTGCCAAGATCCTCTTCGTTCCACTACGTGTCAATGGGACAGGAGGAACCCGATGCTATGGTGTGTTCTTGAACCATAGCTGTGTACAAATTAGCGAATGTAGCTGAAAGGAGCCTGGGAGTAGAGTTGTGTATCAGAGAATTTATTGTCACTGTGTCATCTCCCCAATATGTGGTCACTTCATTGGAAACATCTGTGTGTCATAGATCATATCTACTGTAGCTTTCATCATTGTGCTTGTGATTCAGCATTCTGGCATGCAGTCGTGCCTATCATAGATAATCAAAAATCAGACCTACATAATGATCATAGTTTTGTTACTGTTTTTGAAGTATCTAGGCAGACATAACACTCAATAGCATCAGACTGACAATCAGTTTCCTCCATTAGGATGTTAAAAATCAAGAATCCACACCCAAGCCTTTTTATTCTTGAGCAGCTAAAACCAAAAAAGGCTGTAAAAAACTAAATCTAAGACAACTTAAATGTAAGAGTAAAAGAAAACAAGAGTATAATACCAAATTGTTACTCTCTTGTTCTGTATCTACATGTATGAGCTGGTAAGTATTCTATTGGTACCTGATTCTTAAAACTAAATTACGTTGTAAATTGCAAGCAGGCTGTATTTTGAGGTGTTACCGAATATTTTCTTTCTGCATTTTCTGTGTTATTTTAACTGTTTAAATATCGATTTTTGCAAATTTGATCTCCCCACACGATGGTCTAAGTGTTGTTTTAACGCCAGGAAAACAGTCCTGGTAGAGAAATGCAAAATCCCTTTATTGCCTCCACCAAGGAGGATTGTTCATCTGTTTGTCAGCAGGATTATGGGAAAAAATTCTAGCCTAATTTTAATGAATCTTGATGAAACGTGTAACATGAGCAAATGGCGAACCCATTCAATTTTGGAGTGGATCCGAATCACGGGGCAGATACACAAATCGTTTTCTCACTTTTGTCAACATTGTGAGATAAGGCAGTTGGCCTTTGCAGAGGTCTAGTTTGGCCTAAAACAGTCAAATTTAGGAATTTTGATTGTAATAAATGTCAGATTCAGGCTTTAAATCTCTACGCTCAACCAGAGGAGTGGGCTCGAGTCACAAATTCGATGACTTAAGACTTACCTTGATGAAATCAAGAAAGACTTGCAACTCAGCTTGGACTTCAACATCAATGTCTCACAACTTCACTTGGACTGAAAAATATTTGATACCTGCCCCCAAGTCCAAAGATCATTTGATTTCCCTTTGTTTTGGAGCGACTAATGTTAACGCTATTCATTTCCAGCAAGTCGATGCTTAATTCCCCAGATCCACTTTGTTTAATCAATCCGACAGTAGAAAATCAATGACTTTAGTTGTTCTTTTATCTCAGACATCTTAGGATGTTACATACCTTGACATGTTTCGGCGGAAACTTCCGCCTTCCTCAGAAGTGTCACTTGGTGGTGGTTGTGACGTGTCTTTATCAGCTGATCTGTCAATCAGCCGATATTAGGGAGGCGTGACACCACCTGCTTTAGAAACAATGAACAGGGACGAGGGGGCATACATGCTCTCCCACACCTGGAGCAGCATGCTGGAGAGGCGGCGGACAGACAGCAGGTGGCGTGACGGTCACGCCTCCCTAATATCGGCTCTCTGATATCGGAACATGTCAAGGTATGAAACATCCTAACATGTCTGACATAAAAGAACAACTAAAGTCATTATCAGAAACTAAAGACATAATGAACACCATTGAACGAGTAGAAAATCAAGTTGCGAGAGAGAACCATGACGAACGAACATTTTGTTTCTGAGGGACGAGAAAAAAACGATACCAAAGATAATATCATTCGCATACAAAAACTACATGGTGCTCAACAAAAATCGAGATGCAACAGCTTCTAACAAACTTGTTTTGACAATAAATCTAAATTTTTAAGAGCTCACTATGACTTGGTAAGGACTTGAAATTCAAGGACTTAAGACTTATCTTGGGTCTTGTCAGTCTTGACTTGGGACTTGAGTGCAAAGACCTAACACTTATTTGTGACTTGGTCCCACCTCTGTGTAACTCCTCCGTAGGTAATTCACATACTCTCATACAGTACAAAGCGTGTCTGTCTTCAGTTGGTGCTATGCCCTTGATTTTTATCATCCCTCACTTCAGCTGTTACTCATCCAAATAGTTTTACAACACCAAAACAACATGGCAGTTATTTCCAAATGTTCCTGCCTGACCACTTTTCATGCACAATGCATCCATGTTTTCCTGTAAGCTGCTGGTCAGAGAGTCAAGGGGCCCACTTACTCAAATCCTCAGTGGAGCAGTGTGGCCCTCAGAGCCCCTTGACCGAGGTGCTTAACCTCAATTAAGTCTTCCCGCATCCAAGCGTATAAAACGGCCAGCTATGGAATGCAGAACCTTGCCAGTGAAAGCTGCCAAGTCAGCAAAGAGCACAGTAATGAAATAATCAAATCGGGTTATAATGGATGCGATGGCCTGTAATGATATAATTACCTGGCAGGTACCCTACAACGTTGTCATGTGCACAACAGTGGAGATATGTGGGGTACGAGTCACCGGAAATTAATCAGGTTTTTTTTTTGTTGTGGGTTTAAAATAGCAGCTTCCATCCAGTTCATTCATCAGCTAACCTTCAACGTCAGCTCCCGCAGAGTTCTCTACGTGTCTTTAATTCTCCACTGAGACGAAAAACAGGAGTCTTTGTATTTGCTGTCAGTGTCAGCGGAAGGGGGGCTTATTATTTGATGTTTTGAGATAATCCAGCGCTGCATTCCATCCTGGGGCAACCTCGGCCCAGAGCGTGAAGGTCTGGGAGCCTCGGCCACAATAGACGGCTTAAGCACTGTGCAGCTGACTTGATGGCTGGAGACTTGACCTCCACGCCCACTTTTGTCCTCCTTTTGCTAAATCATATATGTACCGCTTGATATAAGTTCAACTGTATCAAGTATTATACTGGTATCTTGTATAAATTGTAAAGTATTGCTTCGAAAGTGTTAAATTTAGTGACTACATCAGCTGTGTGGTGGTTTACACAAAATGACCACTGTTCATGTTGCTGAAGGGTTGATGATGGATCGACGGCGAGCTGAGGCTGAGACTCCCATAATCGTTCAGCCCCTGCCTTCAGGCTCAGTGAGCAACAGGAATCCGGGTTGTTTAGCTTGCCTTGATTTCCCTGAGATTGCGTTTCATCCCAGGCAAACGCTGGATGGGCAAGGGAGAGGCAGGGTGCACTCACTTTTCTGTAAAATGATCCGGACGAACAGGGTCTTAATTAGTTCATCTCATTAAGGCGCTGCATTGGAGGCTTAGTGAGAATCCGCATAAACAGAGGTAAGTTCAGCGTAAGGACAAGGTTAGTCGTTAAAATATGCTGGAATGTCGTTCTTTTATCATCAAATACTTAACCAAATAATTTGTGTAACTGTGTGATTATAACAACTTTGTACAGTGTTGCGTAGAGCCAAATGGAGGCTCATTCCAAAAACTCTATGACCTATTAATCCCAGGACGCAAGACCTTCAAATACAACTCGTATCAACTGATACAGAAACATCTGTATTTTCAGGAAATGCTCGCCCAAGAATTCAAACTTATTTGGTACATGCTCCATTTGTCGGTTTCATAAACAGCAATTAAATCCAATTTGGTCTGGAGTAAACATGCCACATAGGTACTCATACTGTGCTCACAGGCAGTTGGTTTCTTGATTATGAAGCAAATGAAAGCACCAAAATCTGAATCCATGAGTGGGTATTCAAGTGTGGAATCCAGCATCCACACAGGAGCCGAACTATCATGTTTTTATAAATCACATTCATGGTGTGTTTTGTTTGTTTTAGCTTCAGAAGTTGGCTCATGCATGATATGATGCTCCATCCTGTCTGTTTCGGCCCTGTTTATATGGGAGATGGGTTGGACAATGTGTTATCTGAAATACTGAAGGAATAGCCTGTTTTGGAATATGCTTATGTCCTTTCTTGCTGAGAGGTTGATGAAAAGGCTGATACCACTCTCTCAATGCAGGTAGAGCCTGTTAGCTTAGCATAAAGACTGGAACAGCTAGCCAAGCTCAGTACCAATAGAAAAGAAGCAAAGAAAATCAGCACATTTCAACTTTATATCTTGTTATTTAGTGAGCTTTAGAGGTGTTGGTCAGATTTGTTTTAGCTTTGGAAAGAACCATGCTAGCTGTCTCCCACTGTTTACAGTCTCTATGCTAAGCTAAGCTAATTCAGCTATTCACACATTAATAGATTGTTTTTCTCAGCTTGAAGAGAGTCTTACAAATATTAAAATTTATAGCAGAAAGAGTCATAACTAATTGTGTTACAGTTCAAGATGTCCAGTTTTACAGACATCTCTTTTATAATGGTAGGAAAATACTTTTTGGGCCGCGGGGGACTTTTGCACTGCAGTACCGTGAATGGCCACTGGGGAAAACTGGCTGCAAGGCTGAGGTTTCGGAACAAAAACCACTTGGTTATGGTTAGGAAAAGATCAGGTTTGGACTGAACATAGCCAGATTGGAGGTCAAGAAAAGAAGCTATGTTTCAGTATGTTACGCCCAGGGCGTAAAATTAACACCCGCCAAGCGCCAATGGTGGTTAAAAAATGAGTTTGGCGTGTAAAACAAAAACACACACCCGCCAGTGGCCGATGGAAAATTATGAATTGCATGTGGGTTTTTTATGTGCTTCGACCATTTCTGCCAGCTGTGTCCAGGGACGGTTTTTGCTATGGGCAATGTGGGCGCAATCTATGTGAGGGCGCTCAAGCGCCCTCCAAAAAAAAAAAAAACTTGTCAGTTTTCTAGACTCACCGAGGGATGGTTCGCCCAGGGCGTAAAACTAGCCAGGACCGCCTCTGGCTGTGTCAAACTATTTTGACCCTCATGGCTTATTGTACATGTGCCGGGAACACATGACGTCAGCTACCGGAACTTGTTTTCCGGGCATTCTATGGTAACTTCTGAGCAAGATGTGGCGACACATTTCTGCCGTAAAGCCACCGCCAGAAAAGAGGAAAAACGAAGATGAATATGTTGGACTTGGACAAGAAGAACAGACAGTTAAACGGAGTACAAATGTTGTATGGCATTTTTTGAAAAACGGAAACTAGACGAGGCTGGCCAGCCGCGGTCATGGCTGACCTACGACTTGCACACCAACATGATGACCTGCAGCCTTTGCCACAAGCACGCCAAAGAAACACAGAGGACAGGGTTGGATTTTCCTAAAGTTGGATTTTCATACTAAAAACGTAAGGTAATTATTTTTCATCAAATAAGGCACAATTTTTTTATTTGGCTGGTGAAAAATATGTTTGGCTGGTAAATTTTTGGAGGTCACTAGCCAATGGCAGATGAGGTAAAATATTAATGTTAATTTTTTACACCCACATTTGGTGCCTAAAAAGCCGATGGAAACACAGGAAGGCGACTAATATCCTACGTCACTGTAGAAACACTGATATGATACATATAAAACATGCAAATTAATGTATTCATGGTTTGTGGAAATACACTATGCCAACATTTTCATCTACCAACTGGGCAGGTATTAAAGCTAACTAACTAGAGTAGCACTGAAATCACTTAATGGACCTTCTGAGCAGCAGAGAGAGCAGTACCTCTGAAAAAATGGCCTTTTGTCACAGCTCAGACCAAAAATAAATATTCATAGAAACTTTGACCTCTGTTTGTCAAAGTATTTAACCAATGGTGCAAAGTGACCAACCTTGCTGAGCAAACCTTTTGTCAACAAAATAGTACTCATATGTTACATGTAGTGTTTAACAATGTGATTGTAAAGACTGAGATATCTGCAGGATACCATCAGGGAAAGAAGACCAAAAAAAAAACAAAAAACAGCAGGTTATTTGGATAAATGACCTTAAATTTCCAAAGAAGCTCCACAAATCTATGAAAGCAGCACACATCCCGGGACTGCCCACTGTGGTTTAAAGACTCATGTTGGGAATTGCCCCTCAAAACATTCCCATAAAATCTCCAGGAAAGATTATCAGCACCAAATATCTGGCCTACCACAGGCCTCAGGGGAGCCCTGTACAGTGTAGACATAAGGCCAGAGGTTACATTTAAAAGACTCCTCTTTTACAAGGTATGCTTTTCACATAGGTTGAAGAGGAAGGGGGTTAAGCCACAGGAATGTTTACCTATTTAGGACATGGGAAATTGAGTATGGGAAGGAGGTAAGGACTTAGACCTTCTTGTTAAAAGGGTTCAAACGAGGCAAGAAGACCAATTTGAGGACTAATGTGAAGGTTACAGATTATTGTGTCTGGTCTGAGTGTATGAGAAATACACAGTTCTAAAAGTCCTCTAAATATTGAATTACATTCCCCTGTCTGGTCTGATAGTTGGCAGACTGTAATCAAATAGATGGCCTTGTGTTGTCAAACATTCACACTGTTGAGATGCTTTTGAGCAAGTCAGCTGCGGGGTAGCTGCGCTGTACTGAATCTGACCTCTGACCTCCCTCAAGGGGGTAAACAAGAGAATCTGTCAAGTAACACATGATCATTATGTCAGTCAATGCAAGTCATTAAACCCTTTGTTGAGCTGTCAAACATTATCTGCATCACCATGCCTTTAATTTAATAATTTAATTCTTCCTCTTACCCCAACATATTAGAAAATACTAACAGTCACTTGTAGCAGTCCTTCTATGCTGTCTTTGAGTTCTTGCCATCATTTGTGCCACATAACAATAGCTTTGTTACATAAAGGCCTTTCATTAAAAAATTATATCAGGTCCCTCCGTCTCATTCTCATGAACGCAATAGCTCAAGAACGCCTTGAGGGAATTTATTCAAATTTGGCACAAACGTCCACTTGGACTCAAGGATGAGCTGATTAGATTTTGGTGGTCAGAGTCATCGTGACCTTGTGTACGTCTCATTCTCGCAATATCTCAAGAATGCCTTGAGGGAATTTCTTCAAATTTGGCACAAACATCCCCTTGGACTCAACAATAAGATGTTGGTGATCAAAGGTCACTGTGACCTCAAAAAACATGTTTTTGGCTAAAACTTAAGAATCGATATGCCCATTATGACAAAATGTCACACAAATAGGATAAAATGACAATACGATGACATTTCATATCCAAAAGGTCAAAGGTCAGCTTCACTGTGACGCCATAATATTCTGCAAAAAAACTACTCTGGCCATTTTTCAATGTCGTACCTCAGGAACAGAAGGGGAGACTTTTGATCAGATACTGAATTTGTGAATCTAATCTTGAGTGTCCAGGTTCAAACTGTGCTGATAGTATAGATCTTCTGTGCTGCTGGGTTGTCATGGCTACATATGAGTCTGGACAGACATGGATGTGAATTGTAACTGCAACTTGACTGGGTCACGGAGGCATACAAAGGTGATGGGGTAAATGTAGTTTGGTTTTCCATTAGCAAAAGTTGTGGACAGCACCTGGTTGTTTTTTGGTCCTTGGTTGAGGTTCCAAGCGAGCTTAGCCTCCACTAGGAGGTGGACTTAAAACACTGCAGACTGCTGATTGGTCAGAAAGAATAAGCACTAGAATCATAACTTGTGTAACACGGGACATCCTGCACAAAGCCGCCATTTTTAAATAGCCAAGTTACCATACATAGCAACCACAATTTTTTTATTCACTCAATTACGAAGTACAGACTGTCCTCTGTTTGGTTGCAGATGAAAGGATTTGGCGAGTGTCGCGTTGAGGGTGATGTCACAGCAGTTTCATACTTCGTTGCCATGGTGATTGGCTGAGAATCCTGCCTACACTGAGGGGGTACTGTCCCCAGTGGGAAACAAAATAGAGAAAAGAACCAAAAGTGAATCAAGTCGAGCCAAACCATGCAGTGAAAATGAGGCAGTTGACATGGAGCTTGCACCCTGATTGGCTGAATGAATGATCAGGCAGGTATTAGGTATCCTTTTTGTGGTCCCTACGGCAAGAGACATCACTGTTGGACGCCGTAGTGAGCCTGTGACTTCCTGCTTGTCGCGTGATCTCTTTAGGCACTTCAAAAAAGTGCAGACACTGGCCAAGAGAGGTGATGTAATATAAGGACCGCAAGACCTACAATTACTTTAGCATGACACAAAACTCTGCACAAGGCTTTTTTTTTTCTTAGCAACTCAGTGTTTTGCATTGACAGGATTTACACAGTATGAACATTCAGTTTGTGTTCATAGGAAGAGCTAAAACCATGAGCAAAGCGGAATATTTGCAAAATTCTTTAACATGCAGCAATGTTGCTTCCTGTTGAAAGTTTTGAAAACCTTGCAGTTATATAATAGGATAGTTGCAGGCTGGAAGACTTTCACAATGTGTGTCACTGTATCACAGTGGCCTACTGCCCTATACCCTGGCTGCCAGACACCAATAAAAGCAGCCATAAAGCATGCAGAAATTGTGTACGGCTACGCCTGGTCTGAGTTACAGGCCACGGCACCACATTTACAGGGGCTACAGGTTCGTCAGGACAGAACAATGGCGACTGTATTGAAGGGCCCTTAATGCTGGGAGTTTATGTAGCCCCTGGGAAGCAAAGCAGAGTCTGCATTTGGAGAGAGGATATGCAGGAGTGCACATGTGTAGTTGAGGAATTTGTGCATTGTATATGATTGCAAGACTTTTTACCACTTCCTGACTCTTGACCCTTGACTTTAGGATTTTTTGGGGTGGGGGATTTCTCTACTAATGAGAGACTGAAGTCAAATGTGGCATAAATCCTTATAGGAACTTAATGGCAGATGTAAGTACATAGAAATAGTGTAAATTTAACAAGTCAGTAAATCTTGTCTATAGCTCAATGGATGTCAGTGTTACAAGGTTTCATTGTGAGTTTATGACTTTTCACAGTCAGAAATTACAATACTTTTAATGCAGGTTTAATTATTCTAATAAAGAAAACTAAACATATTTGCAACCTTTTTAATTATTACGCAAACATGGTTCAAGAGAGTTCATTAACAATGGAACATTTATCAGTTGGTTTCGAAGGTAAAGCTTTGTGGTGTAGTTGGCTACATCCAGTGGTACAAATTGTTTTTGGGAAGTATTATGGATCATTCGTGGTCATTCTGAAACTGAGCACTTCTCCAATTATGGATGTAGATGTGCACCCTGGGCTGTAGGCAACAGTTGTGAGATGTGACTATTTGCACTGCTGCTTCATTTGGTATGTACGTGTATGGTTGTGGATGTGTTGGGAGACAGTTTATGTGTCGAAGAATTTGTGGGATCATGGCTAATTTAACGTATTAACCTTTATTAGCATAACCAAAGATGGAGAGTCAAAAACCAACTGTAAACAGGACAGGATGTCCTGAAGTATCGCTCAGACACCAGAGTTGTGCTGGTAAACTTTTGGAACGCAGCAGAGACGCACCGCATGTCATGTGATGAGGAACAACCAATCACAGCCAACGGATATCTTCCCCTTCTTCCGTAAGTATCAGTCTGTGGAGAAGAATATGGAGAAGAAGTTGATCATTTTAGTGCAAGCCTGCCAGAGCTTTGCATCTGCCCCAAGGACGATAGGTCTGCACACAAACAGCGCCTGGAAGAAGATCAGTTCTGCAGTCAGGATTTCTGGCAAGTAGGCTATGATATAGTGCTGGGTATAGTTGCTTAGCAACCCCAGATGCAACCTGTATAACAAGCACCCGCTGTACCAGGTGAGATAACTTGCAGAGACGTTTTGTGGTCTTCAACAGAGGTCGGAGGCACTTGTAGGTAAAGTAATATGTCATCTACATAAAGTCTAATCTCGCATTGGAGCTACAGTGGTTGCGTTTTTATTTCTGATGAATGCAGGGCTGCACGGTCGTGCAGTGATTAGAACTGTCGCCTCACAGCGAGAGGGCTCTGAGTGCAAACCCACCAGCTAGTCACGGCCCTTCTGGGTTGGGTTTGCATGTTCTCCCAATGTGGGTTTTCTTCAGCTTCCTCCCACAGTCCAACGACATGCAGGATTGCCTGAAGGTGTCAATGTGAGTGTGAATGGCTGTCTGTCTGATAATCTGAATAAAGATGAAGTGAAAGTAGACGTATATCTACAACACATATATCCAGTTAATAAATAGCTCCCTGAAATCATTTGATGGTTTGGATTTGATTTTTGGCTTTTATAAAGATGCCTGTGTGCATGTATCCACAGGACAGAGTACAGTTATCTCTACTTTTGCATGTGATTTATACAGCTAGTAATATAACCTATTATATCTATGCAGTGTAATGTCATTTTCCGAATGAAGTCCTTGAAGCATGGTGCTAGCTGGTGCCTGGACTTCTTTTTTTTTTTTTTTACTGTGGCTATAAATGCTCAGCTGAATGAGCACAGGCAATGACACAGCCCATTAAATGTGCTGAGAGCAGCTTGACATGGGCTAAATGTTAAGACACCAAGACCATTTACAGGACAGAGTTCACAATAGTCCCAGCGATGGCCTATAGGGATGGAGAGTTAGAGATATGAAATCTAATTAAACAATTTACTGACCTCCTGTACTGTGGTGAAATATGTGGATCAGCTGCTGTGTGATAAGTGTTGGTATGGGGAGCTTTCAGGTGGTTTTCATCTGTCATAATACAATATGTGCTCAGAGAAATATACATAAAAGACCCCAAAAAACACAGAACGCTAATTCAGTAGATATAAAATTTAAATCAATTCAATAATTCAAGTAGAAAAATCTGTTTTTGAAACAGCTTTTTAACAAAAGGCAATAGACACACCTGATATTGATGCACTTGTGCAGGCTAAGAGGTGCCAAGTTTTAGGAGCGAGTTAAACAATGACTAGCCTACTGCTGCTCCAGAGGCTTTTATACTCTGACCAGTATACAGCTCTCTGAAATAACAATCAATACTTACTGCGGTAATATTTAACAGTCTTACTATATAATGACGAAAACTCTGTCTGTGTGTGGGTGTGTCTGTGTGTCTGTTCCACATTTTTCTCCTCACTGACTTGGTCAATCCATGTGAAATTTGGCACAGTGGTAGAGGGTCATGGGAGGATGCGAATGAAGCAATATTACATCAATTGGCCAAAGGGGGGCGCTATAGCAACCGATTGAAATTGCAAAATTTGAATGGGCATATCTCATGCCCCGTATGTCGTAGAGACATGAAACTTTGCACAGAGATGCCTCTCCTCATGAGGAACACATTTGCCTCAAGAACCCATAACTTCCGGTTGTATAGATTTTCCGCCATTTTGAATATTTTGAAAAACACTTCAAATGGATCTCTTCCTAGGAAGTTTGAGCGATCTACATGAAACTGGGTGAACATAATCTAGGGACCAATATCTAAAGTTCCCTCTTGGCAAAAGTTGGAAAACTTACTAAAACTGAGCTTCTATAAGGCAATGAATATTGCAGAGGGCGTGGCTCATCACATAAAGGTGTATAACATCTCAAGGGTTTCACCCATCACCACGCAACTTTGTAGGCATATGACCACACATAATCTGAGGGGACCCCTCCATTATTGACCCCATCAAACAAAATGGGGGCGCTAGAGAGCTAATTTCTTATCTAGGCCTAACCGCCATATGGATTTTTACTAAACTTGGTAGATATGTAGAACAGGACGCCTCTTTTTTTGGCTATATTTGACAGGACAGTGAAACATGACAGGAAGGATGGGAGAGAGAGAGAGAGAGAGAGCAAGGAAGATATGCAGCAAAGAACGAAGGCCGGATTCCAACCCCCACCGCTGCAACAAGGGCTAGCCGCACCTTTCCCATGTGAACTACCAGTGCGCCCCACTTTAAGTCAATACAACATATAAACACTTTAACTATCTGCTTTTCAACGTGCTACCTCAACTACTAATGTACAGTTTTAACCCACTAACTATCCCACTATTGGCGATGGTACTACTGTACTTTCAATAAAGCAATCGTACTATCAAATTCACAATAACTCTGTCTGAATACATTGCTCTTCTTAATGGGTTCAGTTGACTATTTAATCTGCAATTTCCTATGACCTGTATCCCAGACACACACCATGTGAAACTGTACGTGGGCAGCTGTGCGCTCAATGGGTATGGACTAGTAAATAAAGAATTGCTGAAAATTAGCTAATGAAAATCAGGTTAAATTTAACCGATTTCTGTGACTCTCAGTACTCTAACTGGAGTACTAGAGCTGATGGACTGGCCAAGTCAAAGTCCGGATGTAAATCCCATTGAACAAATTTTGGATTTGGTTCAAAGATTGATGAAAGTTTCACCTAAAGCAAGTCTGTGGGGACAGCTAGGAACTATTTGGAACTCAGTAACAAAAGAGACAGTAGCCCCTTTTAACACTGCCAGATTTCTGGCAAATGTTGGGCCGTTTGCCGGCAAGCTGCGAGCGTTTAGACACACAGAGCCGGATCCGAGGTGCCCAATTTTCCGCTTCGTAGGGTAGTCATATTGGCGGAACCCTTTTAGTTTAAACAGACCGAGGCGGGCTTCCGCAACAGGAGGGGCTGTTGATGACGCTGCATGTGCGACCCACTGGTGGTGGATAAACAGGAAACAGCTGATAGCAGGAATTAGCGAGCAGCTAGTAGCAAGAGGGAAACGCAAACCTGACAGACACTGTAAAGATGAGCAACTGGGGAGACAAGGAATTGTGCGCCCTCCTTGCCCTCGCAAACGATGAGGCCATTAACCGTCAGATGACGGGGACGGTGAAGAACAGGCCGATTTATGAGAGAATAGCCGAAGGACTGACCAGCCGCGGCTCCCCTCCTACGTCACTGTTTACGTCACGCGCTGAGCTACACGTTTTGTTACTTGCTCACGCCCCCCAAAAAAGGCACATTCTGTATAAACAAAAGTAGGTAGGCGGCATTTTGCCGCACTCCCTGATTTTGTTTTTATACTGCCAATGCTGAAAAAAGACTGATTGGGCTTTCCTGCAAATTTGCACAACTCCTATTTAAAAGGGGCTTGTGGAAAAGTACATAAAAACAATGCCAGCAAGAAAGCAAGCTGTTATCACGGCCAAGGGAGGCCATAGAAAATATAAATTTTTGGGTTATTATGTGTGAAAAAGGACTATTTATTTTTCAGGTTGATATTTATGGTTTATATTATTACTGGTATGCCACTTCTAGACTCTTCCAGCCTGCACTTTTACTAACATATATATTAGTAGCCATGCAATTTAATATATAATATATATATTTATATATATAATACAGTATTTGTATTGTATTCTATTGTAGTTCATAGCTGCTATACTATTAAATTATTACACTTGCACTTGTGTAACACCGACACTCATTTGTTTTGCAAGCGTCACAGATTTCATAATTTGTTTTGTTTTTTTCATGCTTCATTTCATAACTTGTGTATTGCTGGTGAGCATGCACGCGCCAGGCTCGAGCCGTTGTCCCCTCTATATATTTGGACTGAGTCGCTGCGCCACACAGAGCAGAGCTGCCTGTCCGGGACAAACCATTTGCCCACCCCGACACGGGGGTGGTCGCGGTGTAGAGAACTACAGGAAGCACAGAGGTAGGCAACGGAATGTCGAATTCTCTGCGATTTGTCCTTTGAAAAGACACAAGCGAAGGTTATTGTTCGGCGTTTTTACTTTAGCTGTCGGTTATCTTTAGACTTCACCACGCCTCTGGTTCATTTCCGCACAGATAGCGCAACTGTCGCGTGAAACCGTTACATGTGTATCCTTCAGTGGAAAGAGCGGAGCCGTTATATTAGCACATGTGTTGCTACATTGCCTTTTACTATGTTTCAGTGGTGTGTCAGTGAAATGTGGCGTGTAAAGAGGCGGCTTTTGGTCGCGTGTCGACATTATGTAATCACATGGCACCGCAGGGGACAATGGAGAGGGAGAGGCAGACTGAGGTCATGTCACGTTCACATGTATGTAACGGAACTTCCCCAAAAATGAAACAGCAGCTCTTGTTACAGCTGTGTGGATAGCAAACCAACACCTGCTTCAGTGATTCAAAGATAAGAAAGCACACATACATCTAAACACACCAGACAATCCCCAATGATGGCACAGAAAGTGACAATATTAAAAGTGGACACAGAGTTAGACAGCAACACACAAAGCTCCCTATTAAAACATAATTCTTTAAAACACTTTAAACTGGGTGTTGCAAATGTTAATATTCATCAGGTGTAGGTCAGACTGTCCAAATGGCGGCTATGAAAAAAGTCTACAGGACAAAAATTTGTATTTTTATGACATAGTTTTGTGAGAGAACGAGTCCACAGCCAGATGCACAAGCCGAAATCGACAGCTGTAGTCCTTGACTGTCCTGCAGAGTGCAGATAAAGGACACACACCCACACGAGTCTGTCCTTGAGACACACATCACAGATAAGTGAAGCAGCAAAACCAACTGTCCGAAATTACACCCAAAGTTATACAATCCCGGCCGCGGCGATGTGAGTGAGCCTCGCTCGCTGCTTCTTTTTTGAACAACCTTTTATATTGGCTCCCTTAATTTGTCGTGTGTGTTCCTTCCACAGGGGTGTGTGTGTGTCTCTGCCAGAACCAGTGATGGCCGACCAGCTGCCTCCACAGCAAGGCGACCCGCTGCTGACTAAGTTCCACCAAGGGAGCCTCCCCAACGGGAAAGACACCACCAAAGATGGCCTGCACGCCAGGGGACAGTGGGCGAGCAAGGCTGAGTTCCTCCTGGCCGTGGCGGGGCAGATCATCGGCCTGGGCAATGTGTGGCGGTTCCCGTACCTCTGCTACAAGAACGGAGGAGGTAATGAAGTGTGTGTGATAGAGGAGAGGAGAAAAGTTTCAGCTTTTAAGTGTGGAAGGTTATCATTCTGTAAATCCTGTCTGTGTCTCTCCTTCATTCCCCCTCTCATGGCTCTCTGTTTCTTTCTCCCATCTTAGTCTTTAAAACTAGGCATTTTCTAGGTTTCTGTTAGAGTTGGGGATTTATTTATTTTGGATTTTTACACCTATGATATGATAGAAAACAGATTTTTACTATTTTGTAGGTTAGATTGGAGACCGGGGATTTTAATTTAGAGTTAATGTTAACATTAGCTTGTTGTGGGGTTTAAATCTTAATTAAAACTAGATAGTGGCTTGAATGTAACCAGTGAAAGTCCTCACAAGGATAGCACCTCCTGTGTGTGTGCGTGTATCCAGGTGTGTTCTTTGTACCCTACCTGTTGTTTCTGGTGCTGTGCGGCATCCCCCTGTTCCTCCTGGAGACCTCCTTGGGACAGTACACCAGCCTGGGAGGCGTCAGCGCCTGGAGGACCATCTGCCCATTATTCGGAGGTAGGCTTATCAACAACAGTAGAATATCTGAAGCTGCAGCGTTGCATGTGGTTATGTGCACCCAGGTTCGGCGTCGGGCTGCAATAGTTGGCTGTGTCCTCACTCCTCACAGCAGGGATTGATGCATGCTTGTGGGGAGTGACGAGGATACACCTTGCTCAGCACAGCACGGACTGGGGAGTGGCGACGATAACTTGTGCCCTGGGGGAAATGCATACGAGCCTCCAGTCTTAATGCAGGGATTATTTCCCTTTTCAACATGTATCTTCCCTCTCGCTAAATCTGAACCAAACCTTTAACGTTTACTTAACCTCGGAGATGGCGGTTGCATTTTAACAGCATGGAAACACTTTTCACCAGCGACACAAAACCTGCATGACCGGTGCAACTGGCAACTCAGACAACGCAGCTACCAGGACTGCTGACGCCACCGTTTTATGGTGCTATTTCAGGAGAATATAACCTCCAGCCATTGGCTATATTGTTATTAGCGATGGTCATTTACTTCCTCCATCCAGCTAGGCAGTGAGACCAGGAGGTATCATATCGATAATTCCTAATTTCAACTTTACAAATTTCTTGTCTGTTCTAGCACTTTCAAAGTGAGCTGCAGGAACAAATAGAAGCATGGCCTCCACGTCGCTCATGGCCAGTTAGGAGACTTGGCTTCCAATTTAAATGTTGCTGTCCTGGCACAGTTTTTTTCTTGTCTTGTCTCGTCACCCCAAAAACCACACATGAACTTTCCAATAAACAAACACATGATCTCCTTCGTGTTGCCAGTGTGTGGCTTGGCAGTAAATTGAGCTCGGCCTGTCAGACATCAGCGGCTCTATTATATTTGTGTATAAAGGATCTTTGCATGAGTTAGAATAACAGCCTTGATGCTGCCACAGCAAGTTGCTGTAGGCTTCTTTATTTGCCAGAGCTCAATGAGAAATGCCGGTTCAGCCGGTTGGCCTCCAGTCAAATCGGTTTAAGGTTGTACGCCAGACTGGCAAAACTGGAACTGAAGTATGAACAATACATCATGAATCCGGCAAGTGTTAGGAAATATCTGCGAGGAAATTATGATCTCAAGATTTTAATTTAGGGGTCTGAGTCATGATATCATTGATAGTCGTGTGGCTCCTACGACCCCGGAGCTAATGGTCAAGTGATTTGTTAGCTGCACGCTTCATCTGTTAGACTGTATTGGATAGATGCAGCCTCGCCAACAATTTCTCTCTCTTCCACTCTCTTCCCTTGTCTCTTTTCCTCAATCTTTGGCGCAAGCGTTCAAAGCATTCCTTTGTCCACACCAATTCAAAACCCCGTGTTAACAATCTGACAGCAATCAGAAGTTGTAGCACGCCCTGCCAGCTGCATGCACGTGCACTTCATACACAGTCTCTGCTTGTGTATCAAAACAATCCAAGAATGCAGAAGGCAACACGCTCACTGCCCGCCAATGAAAACACACTTGAGGTTGCGTGTCTTGTTTTTATGGTATGTCTTCCTAACAAAGTTAAGCGTTAACTTCACACACACACCAGTGAATCAGAACGTGCCTGCTCCATGTGGTCTTTGTAAGAGAAATAAATCATTTAAACCCTTTAAATAGAAGCCAGTTTGGAGAATTACATTTGTATGGTAGAGGTGCATTAAAGTTTTAAGGCGTACAGTGTGGAAGTCAACCTGCACACTGTTTACAGTTTTCAGTAGATATCAAGGTGGACCGCCCATACACTGAGGGCACCATAGAGGACTTTGACCTATCAGTCTCCCATCTGTGTTTATTCATAGGTGCAGCAGAGTGACTAATTGCTGGTAAATGATATGAATGCAAACAGTGAGTCAACATCCACACTGCCCTGTTTTCTTTTTAAAAAGGCAGCTATTTTAGGGTATAAGGGGTCAGACATGGCCGAACCCTGGGCAAAAAATGCAGTATGCAACTTAAAAACATAAGCAATGAAGTTCAAAAAAACAAGCTTGCTGCAGAGTCCACTTAGTGGCTGTGCTGTTGCTTTCAGTCATATCTCTTCTACCCAATTTATGCAATTCCAAGACCTATTAGTGACCCCAGTATGCAGAAATATTTAAACACAGTGGGTTCAAAAAACACACACATGCAAGAAAACTACATGGTTCTTGCTCAAAACTACATGACACTAGCATAAAGTCGGCATGTCTTTACAGCAGAGACTCATGGGTACCCATAGTGCCCATTTTATTCGGATATCTTAAGGTGAGAGGTCAAGGGACACCTATGAAAATGGCTGTCAGTTTTGCCAAAATTTTGCCTAATTTTAGAGCGTTATTTGACCCCCTTCCCAACAAGCTAGCATGGCATGGCCGGTACCAATGGACGCCTTAGGCCTTCTAGTTTTGTATCTAGTTTAAAACTATATTATCAGCTGAGGATGCTGATGTCATCATTAGGGTGGGCTCCACGATACTTGAGTCACGATACAATGTCATTGTGATAATTCAACGTGTTGCAATATATTGCGATTTATTACCTGTTTTCAATTGTAAATAATGTTCCATATTCGAGTAGGCAACCCGAAGTTTAATTTGTATTATTAATCATTTATACAATACAAAATTAGATACTTGGCACTGTGTGATGATACGATATTGCCACCCAGAAATATTGCGATGCTATGCAGTATTGTTTTTTCCCCCCACCCCTAGTTGTCATGGAGTTTTAGGACGCATTCACACTAGCACTGTTTGGTCCAATTTAAATGAACCCTGGTCCGCTTCCACGGATAGTTTGGTTCGTTTGGAGTGGTGTGAACGTTCATCCGAACCAAAACAAGTGAACCCTGGTGCGGTTTGCTTACAGTGGGAAATGCAAACGGACTATCCAGCAAACCAAAGAGAGGTAGTAAACCAACCGTTCGGTCCTGGCCAATCAATGAGCCGGGTTTTCTTCTTCCTCATGCTTTTTTCTTCGTGGTCAGTGGTTGTATTGGGCAATACCGCCCCCAAGCGAGCAGCTGTTGTAACTGCGTGACGTTGTCCAAGCAGTTTGGTCCACTTTAAAAAGTGCAGTGTGAAAGTGAACCAAACTAGCCTGGAAATCCAGACCCAAATCTAGAAAGATTTAGGGTCTGGCTATGAGTAATGAAAATGTCCCAACTCCAAGCACGCATTTGTAAATATCACTGCACGCAATTGGATAACTACGACCAATCAGAACAATACACAGAGTGACGTATCCAGAGCGCTACCAGCGGAGCTAACTGGTAGATTAGACTCTTGCCGTATCCGGTCGGCAAAACAGCAAAAATGTCCTTCTTGCAAAGGAAAGATTCGAGCGCCGTCTTCTGTTCCTCTTTTAGAGAAAAAGCCAAGTCTAACTCGTTCATTGTAGCGGCCAAAGCCGTTTCAAACAACTGGTGTTCATCCATAGCCATCTTGCAGTGTTTACTGACTGATTCCGGACTTCGTCGTCGCAGCGCTGTCGTCATCTGTTTAGCTCACCTCTGGCCCGCCTATATCAGATACACCGATGTGATTGGTGCAGCTCGGCTCCAACGGCATGGGTAATGAGCATCATTACTGATTGCCAGAGTGACTCGCTGAGCAAATTCAAATTGTGCTCTTGCGAGAACTCTGGATTTCCAGGGTAGAACCGAACCAACTGAACCAATTCCCCCGGACAATCCTGGTGTGAATGCGCCCTAAGAGATCGAGAACAGTGTTTGCTTAATTACGCTTCAGCAGGGTAGCTACTTCACTCCCCATGTGGTGAGATTTAAAGCCGTGCTTCAAGGGAAAATGTGAAATGGAAAGTCGTTCACGAGGCTCAGCGAGGTTATTGGAGACAAAATGTCCCAGTTAAACCTATTGTTGTCAGGTTCAAAGCTCTTGTAAAGCATTCTCACGGACAGGTGCGGCTGAAGCCAGTAGCATGCTAGCTGGACCACCTGGGAAACACATTAAAAACAGATTATATGTGTGCTCCATATTGTTATACCCTGCTCAGTGACAAATATGTGCTGCTTTGCCCCTCGGTCCATATGGCATACAGATGCACACACACGTTTGCTCATGCACGCAGGGTTGCCAGTATTCTGTTGACAGCTTATCGTGTGAAGGCCATGTGTTGAGCACAAACTCTTTTGCAGCGCCGCTTCTTGGGTGCATGTGTTTGTAGACATACAAAGAAATGCTTCTGTGAGAATTCCTCACTGGTTTGCACATTTGATTTGCCATCAACAGATCGAGGCCTGAATTTCATTACAGATACCACAAACAGCCTTTTGTCTCGGCAGACGGCCCACACTTTCTAACCCGCCCAAGGCCTCACAAGACCATCATTCACTCCTAATGTAGATACACTAGATGTGGGCTGCAAGTCGAGTGTGTCAATAAATGGATGCTCTCATCTGAAACTCAAGTGACTTGGATGTAACAATAGAATATCTGTGCACAAATGCTTTGAAGCTTGTTTATTTGTGTGACTGTGACTGATCGGTGTGTAATCCTGCCGTACATCAGCTGATGATAGGATCAGCTTGTGTAAATCATCACACCTCACGTCTGTCTGTCTGCGTCTTGTGTCTGTGCAGGTCTGGGCTACGCCAGCCAGGTAATGATCCTGCACGGCTGCGTGTACTACATTGTCATCCTGGCCTGGGCGCTCTTCTACCTGTCCTACAGTTTTAAGGCGGAGCTGCCGTGGTCTCACTGTAACAACACGTGGAACACTGGTAGGTGAAGACAGGAAATCAGAAGCTATTGCAATTTGAGGCTACTGTGTGCACCCTTAAGTAAGGCTTTAGTGCTATTACAATTACGTTAAATAAAGTGCTGTTATAATGAAATAAATTTGCTATATCGATGTCTGTGTGTGTTCTCCTGTAGCGGCGTGTTTCCTGTTTGACCGCCACAACCAAACAGCCAATGAGACCAGCCTGCCTGAGAACGCCACCTCCCCTGTCATGGAGTTCTGGGAGTGAGTGTAGCCTCCTTGGTTTCTCACTTGTTTTGTGGTATTGATCATGGATTGACAGCAGTGTGTGTGTGTGTGTGTGTTGTAGGCGGGAGGTGCTCCGTCTCTCCAGCACTTTAGACGAGCTGGGTCCAATCAGCTGGAAGCTGGCTCTGTGTCTCGCCATCATCTGGCTCGTCTGTTACTTCTGTGTGTGGAAGGGAGTCAAGTCGACCGGGAAGGTGAGTGGAAAACACAACTTCATACGGCTGTAGGTGTATGATGGTGAAAACAACTGTCAAAGCCATAGCGTCATTGTCCCTGAGATAAGGACTTTTCACACTGCATTCTCTGAGCTACCCCGGGCTAAGAGTTGACAGTGAGCTAACTTAGCCCCTGTCTCACACTGGCAACTGGGACGCGTCGCGCTGCAGCTCGTCAACACACAACCATGCAAAGTTATTACTACTTTTACTGAAAGATCTGTACTTCCTCCATTTTTGTATGAAGAGCCCCTAATTAAACTTCCCTGATCTCCAGAGCTCTGACTCACTAGGCAACATTTTTTTAGCCATTGTCTTTATAATGACTGGACTGTGGGACGTTTAGCTTGGGATATTTCTCCACCTCAACGAGTCGCTCCTCATCCATTCTTCATCACACGTGAGACACAGCAGCAGTTACAGAGTTCTCTTTATACATGCATGTTGAGGAGAGGAGTCAAGCAGAGAAAAAGAGCTGCTACGGGAGCTGGTGTGTACAAGCAGAGAGCAAGTGGGGGGAAATGCATTTAGGACAGTGGACAATAGGACAGTGGCGTTAGATGGCGCATCCAGGAGTGCTAATGTGCGTCTAGCCACCGCCAGTGTGTGGTTGTACATTACACAGCCTCGGTTGAAGTCAGTTTCCAGGGGATAACCCTGCTCCAGAGCAGTGCTGTCAAGCGCTAGGCTAAAGTTGGGGTTAGCCTACTTAGCATGTGTCAGGGTTGTGCCAGTGTGAATGCTTTCTTAGCTCCAGGCTAATAGCTTCCTTAGCTTGTGGCTAAGAGAGCAGTGTGAAGTCTAATAGACCCAGTTCTCTTGATTTAGTCTCAGGGGTTCACAGTGTCCAACTGTTATAACTCTTTATGTCAGGATGGCCTCTTTTGCAGTGGCCCGGGTTCAGTTCCCTGCTGTCTCCCTCATGTTTCCTGTCTCTCTTCGGCTATCTAAAGAAAACCCTGCTGTCGCTCAATCCTCTCTTTATTTACCTGACTCCTCTGAGCACCGAGCGAGCAAGGTCAGCTAAACAGCAGTGTCCATGAAACTGGTCGCCTCTCAGTGTCCTCGTCAAGGGCTCTTCAGCTGCACTGCGTCTGCGACTGAGTGGCAGCAAAGCTAAAGCCAGAACATAAATGTTGTTCTTTCATATGGTTAGCAAGAGAAATAAGGAACCGGGCACTGCGGCAGTTTTGTTGGGTTTGTTTGTCGTGTTGCTGCCATCATCTGTCAACAGCTCCGCACACTCCAACTTTCCAGGGATCCCTCTTTGAATACATCACAGACATGTCCCTGCTGTTTTCTCTGTCTCCGTGCCGTCCTGACCACATCCCTGCCCTTGCTGTGTACATTCTAGGTGGTGTACCTGACGGCCACCTTCCCATATGTCATGCTGTTTGTGCTGCTGGTGCGCGGTGCCACCCTGCCGGGAGCGACCCAGGGCATCATCTACTACCTCAAACCTAACCACACCCGCCTGGCGGACCCACAGGTACAAAAACACCAACACAGAATTAGTGAGAGACACTTTATTGCCTCGTTTTAGATGATATGGAAAGTCAGATTTATTTTGTGTTTCGTATTTCTCTCACCGTAGGTATGGATGGATGCAGGTACCCAGATATTTTTCTCATACGGAATCTGTTTGGGAAGTCTCACAGCCCTCGGCAGTTACAACAAATACAACAACGACTGCTATAAGTGAGACCCTTTGTCACGCACAAACCCACAACAGCAGGTCCAGCCGCACAGCGTCTCCTTCCACTCCACTGCAGACAAACCGTAGTCACTGCTCCCGCCGGTCGATGGCTTCCAGAAGGAATGGCTGGAATGGAGAGAGAAAACAGACTGATATGCCACACCTTAAAGAAAAGCCCTTGCTGCCATGTTTCCCACACTTTAGGACTCCCACACACTCACTCACACACACACACACACACACACACACACACACACACAGCAAAGCACTTAACTCTTGGCTTGTACTCACAGCAACAGACCAGAGCGTCACAATACAAAGCCAAAGACCAAGACCTGAGTGGATTCTGTTGTGAACACTCTCTTCAAATTCTGTCTCGTTATAATGTCCTAATTAATATTGTCCTGTGTGTGTTGCCCTCCAGGGACTCCTTCCTCCTGTGCCTCCTAAACAGCGCCACCAGTTTCCTGGCAGGTTTCGCCATCTTCTCCGTGCTGGGCTTCATGGCTGAGGAGCAGGGCGTGGACATAGCTAGCGTGGCCCAGTCAGGTGAGACAGGGTGGGGATGGGAACTGGATTTTCCTCAGAAGAAGTAGGGAGAAGTTTTTCATCTTGATCCTCCCCGGAGCTCCAAATACTTTTCCTTGAGCCTCCCTGAGTGACGGGCAGAAAATAAATGACCCTGCCTTCGCCATAAATAACGATATTTTTGTATCTCCAAACCAAATGCATGTAGTTTTTAAGCCGATGCAACATGCAAACATCACAACAGAGGTGAGAGGTATCCCCAAAATGAAGCTAATTTCTTAAGCTAAATGCAAATCATCCTCAAAAATCACATCATCACGCACCTTAAAAACTGTTTAACTTGCCTTGTTTGAATCCGGAAAAAGCATGGCATAAATTATCTATTAGAAGTCTGGTTTTACTTTGCCTATCAACACAATTTAAAACTGGTATATACTTTGAAGTTCGCACTTCAGTCACAAGTTGAAACGGAGACTCAGCGAGGCTGCGTCTTGCTGCTACAGCATCTTAAATCGGTCATGTGATTTGGACGCACTGGTACAGTATTATTAATGACTGTTTTGCCAAATAAACTGTAACATGCACGACAGCGGCAGCAGCGACCAGAATGATATCTGTAACTTTGCATGGCGACTGTTGTTAGATTTAAAACCTTTGATGAGCAAAAGTTACTTGAAAGCAAAATCCTGAAGTTGAAAAAAGTGTTGGTTACTTGAAAATAGATCAAGTTGAGGCGTCATTACACGGGACTCACTATTGTCATGCATGCACCGCACCCAATAGGCAGCGAAGGTGGGGTCTGAGAGTCAGTGAGGTCAAGGTAGAAGTGGGAGATACAAAACGTACTGTACGTTCAAACCAACAGCGACCAGAGCTTCCAAAGCGGCGGATGTCATTAATTTTTAATGAGAGCCTGGCGACCTGGTCAGCCGTGCGTCTTGGGCAACCAAAGTGACCAGAGCAGCTCCGGAGGGGAGTTAAAACTTGTTTAACTTTATGGTAATGAGCTCTGACGTGGTTCGGTGATAACCAATCGGAATGCTGACGTGCTTCGATGAAACGGGTCCCAGAGAACAAGCCACGTAACTTTTGTTCCTAATGCACACTTGTTCCGACAATGGATATCGAGAAGTTGATTACTTGCATTCGCGCCCACTAAAGGCTCATTTATACTCAACGTTAAATACGGATCCGGATACGGACGGAGCCTTCTGTCCGTGCTCTGCGTTCATTTCGTCCGTATTTCTGCACGTTTCCATAAAGCTTACGGATACGGGCCAAATGGAGCAGTACCACCAGAAACCGTGGGGGCAGTGTTGCTGTCACTACCCGATACGTAGCTCTAGTGAGACACGAAGAAGAAATAACAATTCAATTTCTTTCATCGGCAGTACTAGAGAGAAGAATTCTCCGTCCTCCAGTCGCGACCTATTTAACGGCCTCACTGACCACCGCCTCCTACAACGCTGCCTCTGTTTTTGTCTTTTATGCAAGAGGTACATTATCAATATCTCCTCCACAGTCGCCATGTTTGTTTTTGAGTTTGTTGTTGTCATAAACTTTTGACGCTGGGCTGCCTCCTGGTGGATATATTGGTTAACATCCATGCCAGCATAAAGGGCGCATGGAGGTATGTGGGCAGTGATGGCAGTGTTGCCAGGTGGGAAATGTAGGATTATCGTACCAGAGACTCAAAATTATCGTATTTTGAGGGAAATTATCGTACATCCGTCATAACCAAAATAACAATCCTTCTGATGCGCTATAGGCAAATATAGTAACTCTAGTGTTTACTTTTTTGGTTTACTTCATTCTCGCTTGACTTCCTGACAGGTCCTAGTGCCTTGTGGGGCGGGTACAGCTGACCATTCAGCCAATTGTGCTCATTGTTCAAAGACAAACGTCACCCGTATCTCACGCTCAGTAAAGTGCGTTTGGCTGGAAACATGTCACATGGGAACAGATGCCTTCAGGGCTCACAAAAAACTCTGGCATACTGATTACAACCACACATTCATGAAATGGTCAAATTATCGTACATTTGACCTTTTTTGGGATTATTGATCGTACATCGTACAGAGGGCCAAATTATCGTACAAATACAATAATTATCGTACACGCTGAGTGACGGTAACATCGTTTGAAACGGATGCATACATTTTCGTACGTAAAGGGAGCATAAATGAGCCTTCAGTCCTTTATAATGTGTCGCTGTTCAGTTACAGAGACCAAAATAAAAGAGTGAGGCTTGGGACCGCATCATAGTTGGTTGGTCTGGTGAGTTTTAAAGTGTGTAATGTAACAGAGGAGAGAATTGCAGGCTGATGTTGCGACGTAGCATGCAAGTCTTCCTTGCTTGGTGTGAATGGGATGACATAGGTTTTCTGTTTTCATTGACCAAACTTGACCAAGCTTTACGTCTCCTTCACATTGACAAGCACGATTGAACCTTCAATGATTCACGTGATGAGCGACTCGAGCGACCACAGCTGCCACAAATATTTTTGACAGCCGTGCTTCTTGGGCGTCCGCGAGAGACTTTGCCTCTTTGGAAGCTTCTGGTTTGAACGTACAGTAAGTGAGTCTCGCCACCATACAGCGGTAAAAGACGAAATACTAAATACAGTTACAAGTCCCAAAATGATCTCCACCTCCACCTTTGCATCTCTCACTGCAGCCTGATTTATTTTGTTCTGAAAATGTCGACGTGCAGCCTCGCTCTGTGGGCGATAAACAAGTTGCAAACTTCATCTAAGAATGTTTGCGGTGTAAACGCTAAACCGAACTAGTCTCCGTCTAGGTACCATGTCTGAAGGGTTACTTTTGATTCCAAAGGTACCATGCTGAAAGTGTTTGGTGGAAACAGAGCTGTAAATAACTTAAAGTCCAACACCCACTAGCATCTGGCGTTTAGTTTTAGTGGGAAAGGTTACAGTCGGCATTCACACCCAGGTCAAATGACTCTGCAGTGGTCACGGGTGTTCATCGGCTCCGGCTCTGATCGGCAGTGAAATACAACACCCGAGTGAACGTGCTACTTTAACTGACGAGATGCGACGACGTGCACCACAAAATACCGTCAATCTCCATCCAAGCAGTGCTCACACATCCATCTAGTCGCACCAAACGTGACAGGTTTTGTTTGAATAACATGTATTTATCTTTTGCTCGTCCTCTCAGGGCCTGGTCTCGCCTTCATCGCCTACCCGAGAGCTGTCGCCATGATGCCTGTACCCCAGCTGTGGGCCGTCTGCTTCTTCCTCATGATCATCATGCTGGGGCTGGACACACAGGTAGCCACACACACACACACACACACACACACACATGGACTTTGATCAATCACTTGGCATTGATGTATTGTACGAGCTGTGAAAGTCACACACACACGCTGACCCAGTCTTCCCTCCGACACCCAGTTTGTGAGTCTGGAGGCCCTGATGACGTCGGTGACTGACCTGTATCCTCACCTGATCCGGCGAGGCCACCGCAGAGAGCTGCTGCTGCTCTTCATCTGCGTCGTCTGCTTCCTGGTCGGACTGGTCATGGTCACGCCTGTAAGTCACACTCAGGATGGATGTGTGTGAGGTGTGCTTCAATCTCCACCATGTTTGTTTTTTAAAGAAATGGAATCATGGAGTGTGTGTGTGTGTGTGTGTTGTCCACGGTGCAGGGCGGTCTCTACGTGTTCCAGATCTACGACCACTTCTCCTGCAGTGGCGCCAGCCTGCTGCTTCTCTCCATCTTCCAGTCTCTGGCCATCGGCTGGGTCTACGGTACACATCTCAGCTCCTTCCTCGCCTTTTTCCCTTCCTTTCCTCGCCAGGCCTGTCCTCTCATTTCTTTTTCCATTTCGTAATTTCCTTGACTCTTATTCTTTCCTCTCCTCTTCTTCCCCCAATCGTCTCCTTTCATGACCTTACGTTTATTTCCTGTTCCTTTCCTTCTCTCCTACACTTAACTGTGATTTCATTTTCTTTCCGCCCCTCCTCTCCAACTTCTCTCCTCCTTTCCTTCAATTTCCTCCCCAGTCATCCTTTTCTTTCCTCTCCTCTCCCTTCACTACATTTCCTTTATTTGCATTTCCTTCCCTTTCCTTCTTTCCTTTCCTTTCCAGGGGCGGCTGGCCAATAGAGGGTGATAGGGCGCCGCCCCTCCTTGAGCCACAAAAGAAAAGAAAGATGACAATAAATGTATGATTATCATCATCATTATTGTCATATATACACACAATATATTAATTGGATAGGGGCACGGACCTATCCACCAGTGCTAGAATTAGCAGCACTCAGGGCAAGGTGAGCGCATCTGTAGAGGGCAAAAGTAGCATAGTTGAGAACAAGATGCTTCAGGTTTGTCCTTGCGGCTGGCAGAAAGTAACATCAGTGAAAGGCCTCAGAACTCATCAGGGAAAGAAGAAGTGTGTGGCAAAGAAAGGGCAGAGTAGCCGCATTGATCAGTACTTCCTAAGAAGTCAGTCGAGTCAGTCGGATGAAGTCCAGCGGCAGGTAGAAAACCACAGTTCGCAGGATATCAGTAACGCTGCCACTGAGGAGGAGGGGGTAGTAAGAGAGGATGCAGGTGACATTGAGGCCAGTATGCTAGCCAGAGAAAGAACTATGGAGCAAAAGGTTAGAGTTAGATGGCCTAGAGCAAATGACAGTAAAGAATGGGAGATAGTTAATAGAGACTTGTCAGTAATCTTGAGTAGGCTTAGAGGAAATGCAATACAAAGGTTAGAAAAGATGGGAGATATAATGTATTCATATGGTGTAGAGAGGTTTGGGGTGCATGAGAGAAAGAGGAGTGAGAGGGTACAGTCAGGTAAGTCTAGGCGGCAGAGAGAAATAGAGAAGTTAGTCAAGGAAAGGAGACAGTTAAGAAAGCAGTGGAAAAAGGCTACAGAAGAAGAAAGGGAGGGAATTAAGGTGTTGCAAGAGGAGTTGAGAAGCAGGCTAGCAGTTCTTAGAAGGGCGGAGCATCTCAGGAAAAAGAGGAGGAAGAAGGAATATGCTAGGACAGGTTTTTTCAGGGACCCTTTTAAGTTTGTTAAAGGATTGTTCAGCCAGGAAAAGGGAGGGCAGCTTAAAGCAGAAAGGTTAGAGGTTGAAGAATATTTGAGAAACACGTATTCAGATTTGGAGAAGAATAGGATAGTAGGTTTCCCACCTGATATCCCTCCATTAGGAGGGATAGAGCATGAGATGGATGTCAGGCCACCTAGGTGGAAGGAAGTTCAGGAGGTGGTCAGGCGTGCAAAGGCTTCTTCGGCCCCAGGGCCTAATGGAGTCCCCTACCGGGTTTATAAAAGTGCGCCTGATACCCTTAAATTTTTGTGGAAACAGCTAAGAATAGTTTGGGAAAAACAAATTATACCAAGAGCATGGCGTAGGGCAGGGGGTGTCCTCATTCCTAAGGAGAAGGAGTCTGTGGACCTTAGCCAGTTCCGGATGATTTCTCTCTTGAATGTGGAGGGGAAGATTTTCTTTAGTGTAGTAGTGCAGAGACTAGCTAGCTACTTAGAAAGGAATAGCTTAATAGATACCATGGTGCAGAAGGCAGGAATACCAGGTTTTTCAGGGTGTTTAGAGCATACTAGCATGATCTGGCACCAGATTCAGGCAGCGAAGATTAACAAAAGGGACCTACATGTAATATTTTTAGATCTTGCAAATGCGTTTGGTTCAGTACCGCACAGCCTCATTTGGAGTGCGTTTGACTACTTCAGAGTGCCACAGGTAGTTGTTAACTTAGTGAAAGCATATTTTCAGGATATTAGGTTGTGTCTAAGTACAGCAGGTTTCACAACAGGTTGGCAGAGGCTAGAAATAGGCATCATGGCAGGGTGTACAATTTCTCCATTAGCATTTACTATGGCAATGGAAGTAATCATCAGGGCTTCTAAGTGGGTGGTAGGTGGGGAGAGACGGCAGAATGGGTTGCATCTTCCACCAGTTAGGGCTTACATGGATGACATGACACTGGTGACCACAACAATGCCATGTACAAAGAGGCTACTAGAGAAGGTAAATAAGAACCTCAAGTGGGCCAGCATGAAAATCAAGCCTAGTAAATCTAGAAGCATCTCGATATGTAGAGGGAAGTTAAGTGATAGGAAGTTTGTCATAGATGATGAGGACATCCCAACAATTAGGGAAAAGTCAGTAAAGAGCTTAGGTAGGTGCTACAATGTAGAGTTGAATGATAAGGAACAGGTGGTGAAATTTAGAAAAGATGTGGCTGAAGGATTGGATAGAATAGATAAATCAGAACTTCCAGGAAAGTTGAAGTTGTGGTGTTTGCAATTTGGGCTATATCCTAGGTTAATGTGGCCATTGTCAGTTTATGAAATTCCAATATCTGTTGTGGAGAGAATGGAAAGGTCGGTTAGCTCCTACATTAGGAAGTGGTTGGGCGCTCCTAGGTGCCTAAGTAGTGTTGCATTGTATGGAAAAGGGATACTTCAGCTGCCAGTATCTAGTTTAACAGAGGAATTTAAATGTACCAAGGTCAGGACAGAGCTCTTGTTATCTGGGAGTAAGGACGTGGTAGTTAGGAGTGTGGTTCCAAATCCAACCAAGGGGAGGAAGTGGAACCCAAGATCGGCAGTTCAGGAGGCAGAGGCAGCTCTTAGACATGCAGAGATTGTAGGTAATGTTCAGTTTGGCCGGGGAGGCCTGGGGCTTGGCTCAGGTAAACCGGTATGGAATACAGCAGGCCTCAAAGATAAAAGAAAGCTGGTTGTAGAACAGATACGCAGACAGGAAGAGATAGTAAGGGGTGCAAAGGTAGTGGCCCAGGCTAAACAGGGACAGTGGTTGAATTGGGAAAGTGTAGAGAAGAGGAAGCTTAGTTGGAGGGACCTGTGGAGTATGGAGGAGAATCGTATTAGATTCCTGGTAGGGGCTACATACGATGTGTTACCAACCCCCCAGAACCTAAAACTGTGGGTAAATGAGGACCCATCATGCCCATTGTGTTCACGTACCGCAACTTTAAAGCATATTTTGTCAGGCTGTAAAGTTAGCTTGTCACAAGGCCGATATACATGGCGACATAATCAGGTGTTGAAATGTTTAGCTGCAGGCATCGAAGGGAAACGAAGACAGGTGAATTCAGAAGGTGTTAAGGATAGGGGCTTAGTAATTCAGTTTGTCTGTGAGGGAGAGAAATACAGAAGGGATAAGTTAGTGAGGAGGCAAGGGTGTGGCCGCCTAGAAGGTGCTTGTGATTGGGAAATGCAAGTAGATTTAGGGGGAAAGCTTGTTGTTCCTCAGGAAATAGTCTGTACCAGGCAGAGGCCTGACTTAGTGTTGTGGTCAGTGAGTCAACAGATAGTTTATTTCATTGAGCTGACAGTTCCTTGGGAAGACTCAGTGGAAGAAGCCTATGAAAGAAAAAAGCTTAGATATGCAGACTTAGGAGCAGAAGCTGAGCAGCGAGGATGGAAGACTAGGATTTGTCCAGTGGAAGTGGGGTGTAGGGGATTCATAGCAAGATCAACTGTCTCACTCCTGGGGGAACTCGGAGTGCGGGGACAGAATTTGAGGAAGACAGTGAGGGAAATGTCAGATGAAGCAATTAAATGCAGCCAGTTTATCTATTACAGAAGAAATAATGTCAGCTGGGGGCCAGCAGGGGGAACTACTAAGCAGGGCACATAACTCCTTGAGATCAGGTGGAGAGATCCACTTCCTGTCAGGAGAAATCCAGGAAGAGGAAGTATTTAAGTGTGGGAGTGGCCTATTGGAATCCATTTTGTTTGAGGCCATGCGGCAAGGTGAGTGTGCTTGCTGATCCTGTAAGTCCAGTTAGCTCCTTTAACTTTAGCTTATATTGTAGTTATGCTATGTAGTGTGTGAAATAGAGTATGGTGAATGTGACAGGAAAGCTAGTATCAGCATTGCTTCTGCCTGGAGCTCGCATGTATGGAGCCTGGGTTTGGTTGAAGATGGCAGTGCTGTTTGGGCTGAGAAAGCCATGTGTAAGTAAGAAGGAAATCCAGGAAGAGGAAGGTTATTTAAGTGTGGGAGTGGCCTATTTGAATCCATTTTGTTTGAGACCATGCTGCAAAGTGAGTGTGTTTGCTGATCCTGTGAGTTCATTTATCTCCTTTAACTTTAGCTTACATTGTAGTTATGCTATGTAGCGTGTGAAATAGAGTATGGTGAATGTGCTAGTAAAGGTAGTATCAGCATTGCTTCTGCCTGGAGCTCGCATAAACGGAGCCTGGGCTTGGTTGAAGTTGGCAGTGCTGTTTGGGCTGAGATCACTGTCCAGCCTCCTGGAGGTGTCATTGTTGTGAGGGCTCGTCCTGGGGAGGTAGACTGTACAGCCTAACCCGGCGGGGGAGTGTGATAGCCTAACAAGGCTTCCTTCCCTGGGTCTACCTCCTCTGTGGTAGTATAGGTAAGGTAAAGGAGGTTGTTCGGTTAGTGTGGGGAGCAGTGAGACCTGGCATTAGGGGAGTGTCTCTGGGACGCCAGAGATCACTGTCTAGCCTCCTGGAGGTGTCGTGGGACTAACTAGACGAAACACCGGTGAAAGGAGGTTCCCACCCGATGACCCCAAAGACATGTTAGTTATCACTGCTCACGGGTCTGTATAGTTAAGCCTTGCCATAATAGCTTATCGTAGGGCTTAGGAGGATTATTCACTGAGCGCTGATCCCTTTTTTTTTTTTTTTTTATTAGAGCACAAACTTCTTGTGTTTATTTGAATTATTCTGATCATTTTCACTTGAAACAGCTCGTCCTGCCTCTGAATATCCAAGAGGCAGTGTGAAGTCACGTTCCGGCCCTTTGGGGCCATATCAGCCTGGCGGGAAATCGCCCCGACTCACTCTCACAGACCTCCATGTAAAATGCTTTTTTTTTTCTAAATGCAGGCACTCCAATGCAATCTCTATGTGTTCCGGGAGGGCTTGCCCCAACGTGTTTTCGTCACACGTAAACCACCAAGTATCATTCATGTGCTCCTCAGATGGTCCGATTTCCCAAGTTGGGAAGTCGTTCTTAACTTCATTGTGTGTTCAAGTCCTAATGTGGAGACATCATGGACATTACAAAGAAGATGTGTTGTATTTTATCACTCAAAATGTTTAAAAAACACGTCGTCAACCGTTTCCACTGAAATATTGCTTTACGGTCGGAAACTCATTTTTCCGATTATTCCGACATCACATGAGGCAGCGCCACTGCGCAGCGGTCACATTCAAGATCAACATGACTAACGTTCCCAGCTGATCCAAGAGGCTTTTTAACCATATAGGTTATAAAGTAACGACGCATAGTGCTTACAAATTCACACCCGTTCTTCTCTATGGATATTCTCTGCGACCATTAGCGAGAAGCCACGCATATCACGTGAAACAGCGGAACCGGAGCGCAGGACCGGAGCTTTCCAGTGATACCACACACATCATTGTGCTGTCATCCCATCATGCTATAAATCCAGATCAAGTGTCTACAAAATAAAAACCTGACAAATTTCTTTACAATCCATTATACAGATCTTGTTGTCAGTCACTTCATATAGTGAGGAATATTGTATCTTACCACGTCTTAGGCTTGCGTGTGTTTCTCCCTGTCTGTCCACATTTGTAGTCCGGCTTTCAAGATGCAAATATCTCCATATTGTCCAGTTGACACTCCATCAAACTTTGTATGACAAGACCAGCCACTTCACCTTTGCGCACCCAGACAACTGCAGCCTAATTATGCATGCATGACAGGGCCGTAGTCACCATATACATTAAGGGGGACACGTGCCCCCCCCCCCAGTGCCCAAAATGCCCCCTCAATATAACAAAAAACATTCAGGTCAGGTCAAAGAGCAGTGATACTATGTGATGTGCATTGTATTAAGTTGTAGGGTATGCCTGCATTTAATCAGAACACAAAATGAATTTCCACTTAGCTATAATAAAATGTTTTCTGATTAAGACTGACAGTGACTCAGTGAATACCTTACTCAGTTTTATTTGATTAATGGTAAAACAGGTCTCTGTTTACATTCAAAGGTATTTATGTGGGCAAACTGAAAAGTAGTCTGTTGATGACCACAGTGGATTGTTCAGTCATTGTAGAGCCAAATTAATTCAAATTTACCCATTGAACGGGTCACCTCAGCAATCATCACAATTGCCCCCCTTGAGAAATTTGGCAGGAGCCGCCACTGTTCCTTTCCCGTCCTTTCCTTTCCCGTCCTTTCCTTTCCTGTCCTTTCCTTTCGTTTCCTTTCCTGTCCCATCCCATCCCGTCCTGTCAAGGCCTGTCCCTTTCCTTGCCTTTCCTTTCCTTTCCTGTCCTGTCCTTTCCTTCCTTTCCTTCCCTTTCCTTCCTGTCCTGTCCTGTCCTTTCCTTTCCTTCCTTTCCTGTCCCGTCCTGTCAAGTCCCTTCCCTTCCAATTTCCCCGTCTTTTCTCCTTTCCCACTCCTCTCCTTTCATCTTCTTGAATCCTCCATTCGATTTTCCATTTCCTTTCCTTCTCTCCTCTCTTTTCCTTTCCTCTGTCCTCATCTGCCATTACCTTTGCTTATTTCCATTTCCCTTTCCTTTCCTCCTCTCCTTTACTCCTCTTTAATGTCCTTTCTTTTCATTTCCTTCCTTTGCTTTTCCTCTCCACCTTCTCCTTTCCTTACCTTTAACTTAACCCTCCTCTTCTTCCTTTTCCATTTTCTTTCCTCTCTCCTCTCCTCTCATAACCTTTCCTTAATTCCATTTCCTTTCCTTCTCTCCCCCTTTCATTTCCTTTCTTTTAATTTCCTTTCCTGTCCTCCTCTCCTCTCCAGCCTCACATATTCTCTTTTGTCTTTTTTTTTGTTTGGCTCTAATGCTTTGGCTCCTTTAAATCTAAGGCACATTTTATATCTGGAAAATATCTTAACGTCCCATTCCATGTTTGAATTTAATTAAATTCTGTCAGAGCTCATTAGTCTGACAATAGGAAACAGCCAAATTAGAAAAAGCCTAAATAAATCTGAGGCTGACTGCTGTCAGTACACACAGAAAACATACAGACCAAACAGTGCCAGGAATTAAACACTTTTTTAATCATTCCACTAATGAATGTGGTTCCTAAAAATCTGATTAACACACACGGTCCACTTCCTCCCCTCCTCCTGCATTCCACTTGGAGTCAGTAGACAGTATATTAACATGGCTGCAGCTACCCACTGTTGTAAGGAGACTGGCTCCTCGCCAGGCCCCTGTCTGTCTCCTCCTGGCCCTAAATCAGCCCCCGGGCCCCGTCGCCTCTCAGTCTCAGTCTGGCGGCCCCAGGGAGCCCCTGTCCCAGCCAGACCTGGGGCTCGAGAGCATTTACAGAACATTGTTTGTTTAAGTGAGATTAGTGAAACGTGCCACGTATATACATCAGGACAACACGCGAGGTGCTACTGCCTCCAGACTGCTCAGTGTGTTTGGTGATGACCCAGAAAAGTTGTGACGTGTAAAATAAAAATGTGCCATTGCAGGTGATCACACATGAGTTGAGTAGAGAGTGTGTGTTAGTGTGTGTGTGGGTGAATATGAATAGCAAGGAAGCCTGTTTTTATGGCTGGCCCAGCAGGAGGTGAGTGGGGAGAGGGGTTTTTAGTGGACTGGGTAACACAGCGATCAGGACTCCAGTGGACCTTCCCCCCGCCTCTTTAATGACTGTGGGATTTTACAGTGTTTCAAGGCCTCTAACATACGCTAACACTAACACTCCTCTGCTGCTGGCTACAGCTCGCTCCACAGGTTCAGTTGTTTTAGAAAAGGGACACTTACTTTTACCGCCCTTTACGCACTGGGTCAGACCTTGTAACGTGTCCATGTCAATCTCAACACGGCATTAGTCTGAATTAGATGTCATCATATTATCGTACTTTAGTTAGTCAGTATTAAATGTAGCAAAAGAGATCTGTGCTACTACGTGTGGCAGCTTGTTAAGCATTTTTTTACGTGTCTTATTTTTTGTAAGTCCTGACCATCATTCTTAGAGGTTGTGATAACATTTTATTTGCCAGCTAAATTGCTGAGATACAGCGACATAGCATCATCACTAAAATAGATTCAAGTTGGGCAACTACTCGCATTAACAGGCTACAATAGTTTGTAATTTTTATGCCACCGTGACAGCAAGCTGAAGGCATTATGTTCTCACGTTGTCCCTCTGTCCGTGCGTCCATCACATTTTCATGAACGCAATATCTCAAGGGAATTTCTTCAAATTTGGCACAAATGTCCACTTGGGCTCAAGAATGAACTGATTAGATTTTGGCAGTCAAAGGTCAAGGTCATTGTGACCTTGTGTGTCTCATTCTTGTGATAGTGACCTTAAGGGTATTTTTTCAGATTTGGCACAAATGTTCACTTGGAGTCAATGATGAACTGATCCAGATTTGGTGGTCGAAGATCAAGGTCACTGTGACCTTGGTTCTCTCTCATTCTCATGAATGCAATATCTCAAGAAGTTCTTGGGGGAGTTTTCTCAAATTTGGCACAAATTTCCACATGCACTCGAGAGGAAACTGATTAGATTTTGGTGGTCAAGGGTCAAGGTCACTGGGACTTTGTCTCATTATTGTGAACACGATAGCTTGAGTACATCGTGAGGGATTTTTTTTTTTTTTTTTTCAAATTTGGCACCAGCGTCCACTTGGACTGAATGATAAACTGATCCAGATTTGGTGGTCAAAGGTCAAGGTCACTGTGACCTTGTTTCTGTCTCATTCTTGTAAACACAATATCTCAGGAAGGCTTTGAAGGAGTTTCCTCAATTTTGGCGCCAATGTTCACTTGGACACGAAAAGGAACTGATTCGATTTTGGTGGTCAAAGGTCAAGGTCCCTATGATTTTGTCTCGTTCTTGTGAATACCATAGCTTAAGTACACCTTGAGGGACTTTTTTTCGCATTTAGCACCACCATCCACTAAGACTCAACTATGAATTGATCCAGATTTGGTGGTCAGAGGTCAAGGTCACTGTGACTTTGTCTCATTCTTGTGAACACAACAGCTTAAGTACACCTTGAGGGAATTTTTTTCACATTTGGTACCAACGTCCACTTAGACGTTGATGAAGTTATATTGTCAACGGTCACTGTGAACTAACAAAACATGTTTTTGGCCATAACTCAAGAAGTAATTGACTAATTATGTCACAAGATGTGTGTGAGACAGACATGGATGTAAACTATAACTGGAACTTAACTGGTGCACAGAGGTTTACAACTGTGAGGCGTAAATTCCGGTTACGGTTTTATTTAATATATATATATATATATATATATATATATATATATATATATATATATAAACAAAAAAAAAGTTAATGTAAAAACTTCATGGTGGTTTGTTGCAGAAATTATCTTCAGTAAATGTGTGTTAGACCTTTTAGAGCTACTTCCTGTTTTAAGTTGAACTTTATAGATATGTACTGTCTATGTACTGCTACTACCACCATGTACAACTGCCATTGTACTACGACTATCACTGCTTCTCCTGGCACTGTTGCTACATCATAGAAACATAAAATGTCAAGTTAAAGTTTTCTCTTTCAAGACCTTCTTCAAGTACTTCCTCTATAGTGGTGGATACTGGCAAAAAAAATCCAACCAAACTTAGCCACTGCCACCAAAAAAAACAAGCCAGTCGAAAAACCAAACCATGATGCCAAACCAAATCCCAACCACCCGTGGTGAAGTTGTTCTTGTTTCGTCCACAGGAGCCGAGCGCTTCAGTGCCAACATCAAGGATATGACCGGCTACAACCCCCTGCCTTTCTTCAAGCTGTGCTGGAAATACCTGACCCCAGCCGTGTGCACTGTGAGTGACCCCTCCCTGCTGACCTGCGCTCACACTGTTTAGTGTCCTCTTGCTGTGAAACAGTATACACTTAAATGCATGTGCCTGTCAATCAGTCTGCCACCTGTGACACATGTGGGCTTTCCATGTTATATAACTTTGCATTTCTGTACAAGAAAAAGGAGAGTACCATCATCTCTCATCAGTATTCTCCGTCAAATTGACATTTGCATTAGACGTTCTGACATTGAAGTCTGGTTATCCAATGTCACAACTGTTATTTAACCAAATGTCAACCACTAACCACACCGGTGGTCACAATAGGTCAAAAATAAGTCAAGCGATAAGTCTCCTGCCTGAACGTCCTGTCCTTTACCCATTCATCCATCACATCCTTTATATTGATTCAGATTCCTATTTGCAAAGACTAACTAAGTCAGTCTTCCGTCTTCGTGCCCACAGGCTACCTTCCTGTTTTCTCTGGTGAGCTGGTCTCCTCTGAACCTGGGGAAAGGCTTGGTCGCTCCAGCCTGGGCCACCACACTTGGCTGGCTCCTTACTCTCTCCTCCGTCTCCTTACTTCCCATCTGGGCCATCTACGCCCTGGCCACCACCCCGGGGACTCTGTCACAGGTTATACCAGCACTCTCTTTCATTAATGTACCATCATGTGCTGCTGCTGCTGATATATTCCGTTAACCCAGAAAATACTTCATGTTATGATGTTAAAACAATCCACTAACTGTGACTTTTTTTTTTTTTACCCCCGCAGCGCTTCCAGCGTCTATGCACCCCCGTCAATAACTCACTGCCCCCGCCCTACTTCCCCACCAACAGCCCAGCGCTCCCCTACAGCCCCGCGCTGCCACTGACAGAGAAGCGGAAGGAGCCGATGACAGACACCATCAAGGATCCCAAGACCTGAAGACGGTCAATGGACATGCAACATTGGATGCTGGTCAGCCAATCGGGTGTGGCGAAGGGGAGGGTCGAGGTTAGGGACAACACAGCTGGATATTTGTAGACTCAGTATGTTTTAATGGACTGCAGAGGACTGTTTCGGTTCAAAAGATCCTTCAAATGTGTCTTGTTTAGTTGCCTTTAGTATCCCACAATCCACTGCACACAGGGCAGTTGTTTGATGAAGCATTCAGGCTGTCCCATGATCACCAGGTTTCGATATTTTTAGTCTCATAGCAATCTTAAACTACACCGATGAAAAGCCACTACAGGATTATTCGGACAAAACTGGAAGCGACTGCGTTTATAAACCATTTAAATGGAACATTGTTCTCAAGTTAACCATCAAACTCAAAGGCAAACTGTATGCCTTTAATGTAAACTCAGATATCCGACACAAATCGCCACCTGAATGCACCGTTAGTCTCGCCATCTGTGAGGTTAGGCAGTCTTCCTTTGGGTGGAGGTGTAAGTGCAACCTCAAGAGCTTAAAGTATGAGGGCACAGCTTGGTTGACCCTGTACCCATCCCTCGTCACCAGCTCCCAGAGCTCATAATTCTAAAACAGCACACACTCCTCTGTCTTTTGGACCATTTAATTGCAGCCCCTGGAGCCGATAACGACGCTAATGTACTGAGGAAGTTAGCCCGACCACTTTACTCTCTATGAGAGGTCACTGCATGCTTGGCTTTGACTCTCCGCTCAATATGTGTTGTTCTGTCCGGGTGCCGGTACCTTCCGATGACTATGAGTCAGACGCATTTATACGGTGATTTGTCTGGACTTTTTTTTGTAGCTGCTTCACCCGTCTGTGATCACTGCGTTGTTATGGATTCCACTGCTTGTCTTGGCAACTCCCGCCCCTGCTGTGATTGGCTAGAGTGCAACATAGTAAACAAACATTCGCAGAGCAGGGGCATGAAATCCCTAGAAAAAATGACAGTCCACAACTCCACTTCCAGGGGTGTGTGGACACTGGAGGGAAGCCGACCAGAGGGCCGTGGGAACAAAGCCTGCCGACCTCCTGCCCTCCTCTGGCTCTCTGCAGGGCACAGCTCGGGTCAGTGGAGCACGCTGGAGGCTTTACCGGGATTGGAGAGGCGGTATTAGCACATGAGGGTAGAGCCAGAACCAGAGGAAGGACGGTGGCTCCGCAAGTTCCCTCTGTCAGCCGTCCTCCAGCGTCCACACACCTCTGGATGTGGAGCCTCAAACATACTGCCTCTCCAGCCCCTCTACAACCATGCATGGCTGACTAATCCTCGCCCTTGAATGCAGCACAGGGCGGGTCTCGCCAAGAGAAGCAGTGCGATCCATAACCACATCATGGAGTTTCACTGGTCATAACTTGCCTTACACTCAGACCAGGTGGCACTGATGCAACAGGTGCACTCGCAAAACACAACTCTTTACTGCCAATATGTCGAGTGCTCAACTTGACGTCATGTTTACGCCTCATCATTGACAAAATGATTGAAATGTGCAGTAACTGCTTCTCTCCATCGTCCATCCAAGAATGCAAGCAGGATTGTGTTTGTACTGTTTTTTAGTCACTGTCTCGAATGCACTCCAAGTGCAGTCTCTGCTCAATAAAAGGCGTTACTAGAACATCTTTGCACTGTACCAAAAATAACTAACATTTATCAAGCTGGGAAACATGCAATCATAGTATCTGAAGCAGCTTGTGTCAATACAATATTAAAATACTGCTGCTGCTGCTGCTGTTGACAGAACTGAAATATATTTTTATTCAAAGCCCAAAGTGTTAAAAATGTTAAAGTAGGTTTTAGTAAGAAAACAACGCTGCCACTCCAGAGTGACTCGTTCTGATGAGGTCACGACAGCGTCTTCATCTGTGACGTGCAGTGGAACTTTGAAGTGGCGCACAAAGAAGCATCGAAGCAGTGTAGATATGTTTATATTTTTTTGAGGAAAAGTGCAGTATGTGACGAATCAAGCCGGTTTTGTAGAAATATGTTCTCGTGTTTGTTTGTTTATCCTTTACCAGGGCTGCAACTAACTAATATTTTCATAATCGACCATTATGCTGATCATCTTTACGATTAAACGATTCATTGTTTAGCCCGAAGTGACGTGTTCAAATTGCTTCTTTTGTCCAAACAGTCTAGAACCCAAAGACTTTTCATTCGCTACCATAAATGACAAGAAAAGCAGGCAGTTCTTACATACACATTTTTGCTTTAAGGTCCAGTGTATATGATTAAGGGGAATTAGTGGCATCTAGTGGTGAGGTTGCAGATTGCAACCAGCTGAAACTTCTCCCACTTACAATTTCTTGCAGTGTTCATTCTTTAGGAGTTTTTCACGGGGCGCTGAAGTATCCGCAGAGGTCTCTTCCTCCTTCCTTCGTCCTCCACCCCAAAGTTGTGATCGATAAAAACATTCTTGATGGGAGAAACTTGGTGACACAGATGGTAGAAATCGTCAAATATTTTTGGGCTTTTGTCCATATGTACGTTTTTGCTATGCATCCTATGTATTATATAAATGAGACCCTAGGTGATTTAAACCGGTAAAAAATACTGATTAAAGACACTTCAGGTTACAAATCAGTGCTGTTTCACATGTCGGAGACCAGCCGTTAGCCTAGCACCTACTAATGTATGCCCACCTTTATTCTCTGCTAACTTAAGATGCAGATGTTCAGGAGGTTTTTACCGGTAGCCGAATTATCCTCAGAGGTCTCATCCTCTCCAAAACAAACCGATTCAGTGATTTCAACCGGTAAAAACACTCAGTAAAACAGTCCTACGTTAAAAAAATCTGCTTCTCTAACACTGCTTGTTTGATTCGTCCCTTCTGGGCTACTGTAGGAACATGGTGGTGCATCATTGCTAATGTTGGGTTTGTGTTCTTGTCGTCTTTCCACCCGCCAAAATCAAAGTAGTGGGAATAATTCCAGCTGCGAATGTGAGCGTTTCCATCTGCCGAACTAGCATGCTGCTTTGCGACGTGCCTGCACAGCGCGACGATAACGAAAAAGTGAGTCCTTTGACGCGATTTTTGTGTTTCGAGTCCGTAGTGACTGGAAAAAGCAGTATTTTTACAGTAGCGCGCCCAACACTGATCATGGTGATCTCCGTAAACAATGACCCGCTCCCTGTGTTGATATTGCCGACTCATTCTAAGGTAGCAAAAATGCTGATTCTTATTTTCAGGTGATTATACAGTTACTTTATTGTATTTCTGCCAATATATCCCCCCAATCCTTCACACTGGACCTTTAAAAGAAGACTCAAAATGGCTGGGCATTAATTTTCTTTTGATTAACTGTTGTTTAATCTAGTTCTTGCAGCTCTGATGCAAAAAGACAGAAAGACAGCACTGTGTTTTATTCAAGTTACAAATGGTATATATTTCCCATTAGTTCATAATTGTAATCTTTCACATGTATCACTGACAGTTACTTCGACAGGCTTGTGCCGTTTTCATCACCATGAGGTCTCCAGTGCCTCTGGGGTTTGTGAAATCATTACCTTACTGTACAGGACAGAATGTACTCCTTACTGGAGAAAACTTGTCTGAAAAGCAGCGAGACGAGCAGCATTTCCTTCTTTGATGAGAACTAGTTCTGTGTTTCTGTTCAGACCTGGATCAGGTTTTTGATTTGAACGCTCCTCCGAGACTAATTTAAAAAAAAATCTGCTTGTCGAATGGAAGGCGTTCAGTTATTTCAGATTGATCCGAGTGTGTAATCATCTCTGTTTACAGGTGTTTACATGTGCCTTTTGTTTTCTGTTGTTTTTTGAATGAATATATAAACATTGTGTTTAAAAGTTTGGGTTGATTTCTTGCAAATACAAGTGAGAAGCTGTGTGTGTGTGTGCAGGTGCGTGTTTGTACTCTGTCGCCCAGGAGATGCTGCTCCTTCCCTCTGCGCCATGGTAACAGATGCTAAGAACATACCTGGTGTCTACAAAGAGAGAGGGAAACGTGAGCGTACACAAACACGAACAAGCGCCGTGATTGCCGTTTCCCTTCATCTGAGCCATCCTGAGGGGAATAACTGGTTTAACAAGAGAGGACGGAGGGAGAGAGGGATGGTGTGTGTGTGCAGAGGAGGAGAGGGAGTCATGGAGACATGCAGAGGGAGGGAGAGTTGCAGCACCAGGGGGATTCTGACACCACCACTTAGATAGAGCCTGGCAGTTATGTAAAAGGCTTGGCCTGTCAATTAACCGTATTGGATTCCCTCCCCTCCCAGCCACCGTAGGAAGTGGGCCGCGCCCCCCTCCACCCCACCCCCGCGCACACGTGGCTCGCCACGCGGGTTCACACACACAAGTTGTTTTGGTGACGCTCGATACTGTATCCAGCACGTGTGATCCGGGTTACTGTGTAAATGTGTGTGGGGGCGGTGTACGTCCATATGGTTGCTTTGGCATACATCTTGCTTTCAGATGATGATGGGGGGATTAAAAACGATCCAATGGGCTGAGTGTGTGAGAATCAAAGAGGAGAGAGGAAGAGGGAGGGAGAGGAGGACATTGTAGGGATGTGAGCCAAAGCGTGTGTGTGTGTGTGTCATTTCAGATGCTGTGGAAAGTTGCCTAATTTTTGCTCAGGCTCGGTGCCACTGGTTTGCAGCTGCAATACGTTTCCCGCAATCCTTTCTGTGTGCATGCACGGGGATAAACTCAACGCACGAGCATGTATGCGTGTTGATGGTCCTGATCAAACACCCTCTCACACACACACACAGCTCTCCTTACTGCAGGTAGTGCTTGACAGTTTGGTGTAAAGGAGATGCAGCCGGCAGCTGGGGGTGGAGGTGATGGACGGGTTGGAGACAAGACTCGAGGACGGAGAGGAAAGAGAGACGGGTAGTGGGGGTGGGAAGTGTGTTGCGTAACAGCTGATTTGGACATGAGGTTCCGCTCGATACAGGATGAGGGCTTCATGTTCGATACTGCAGGGCCGTAGCAGCGATCTCAAAAGCACTCGAGGCCCCTCAAACGTTCTGACGAGGCGCTGTCATGACTCCTGTGTGGACGTGCGTGGATCGTACCACGTTGGGATTTGAAAGGGGGCAGCGAGGCTTACAGTGGCAGCACACCATGTTCCGCTTTTGGCCACGCATGCGCTAAAACGCCCACTCCCTGCCATACTACCCACCCCGCACACATTTAGTAGAAGGGGCTTTGGATTAGCGCTTTAGGCGAGCCGACACGGCCCCTCGGAGGCCTCGCTTTCCGCACGCGCTGAAACCGTAATGTGCGGAGGTAATGGCTGCAAGGTGACTCAGCAAATGAGCAGCGTTGGAACTTTTAAAGACTTTTAAAGCCACTCTGAGTGTTTGTGCGAGACGCGGTGAGGTATGCATGGCTAAATCCCTCCCCGCACACAAGCATGACATCCCACTGGCACCACCACGCACACTTCCCTAAAGGTACAATAAATAATCAAGACAGCTCCCTGGGCAGTTCCAGGCCCAGTCACACACCTGCAAACACACACACACACACTTTTTTTTTTTTCGCTTTCTCATACCCGACCACAGCACCTACTGAACGCACACAGATTCCCTCCATCTCCACACGCCATTTAAATGTGCCCAGAACTCTTATTCTGGACGGAGCCATAAATTATCTATCGGCCCCTCTAGTTTGCTGAAACTCTCCAGTCAAGTCCTGTTGGAGTTTCAGCCTTCAATTATTAAAGGAGGCAAAGTGGGAAGAGTGTAAAAATAACAGGCTGGTGTTTAATGGTTGAGATAAATGCTGTTGGTGCTGGGAGGGGACTTGTCTTACAAACATCAGAGGGGTGGATTTTAGGAGTTATTCACAACCAGAGGGGATTGGTTCTCAAGATGATTTTTACGGACTTGAAAAGTCAACCAAGCTCTTTTTTTCCCCTCTGCTGAGGCGATGGGAAACACTCCAGTGACAGCATTGTTCAGGTTTCTGCTGTCCTCCAGCACTTGACTTTACTCTGATTTGAGGAAGAGAGGGAGAGGAGAGGAGAGAGAGAGGAGAGAGAGAGAGGAGGGGGGGTGGAGGAGTGGTGATTGAGCGCAAAGGGGGCAGGACTTTTTCTCTCCGGGTCCTATTAAGAGCAAACTTTGTGTTTTTGTTCTCCAAGTTCAGCTCAGTGCTCTCCAGCCTGCACACAGTTCCTCTCTGCTGCTCTTTCTCCTGTCCATTTTTTCCCTCCTGTCCTCAATGGTTTTGTTTGCTCGCCTGTTGGTTACTACTGTGTGTGTTTTCATGGGGGATTTGGACAGCGGGAGGATGCGCTTTTTGGATGGACAAATACTCAAAGTTGTCTGTGTGGCCACTCCGGGGTTGTTTTAGTGGATACTTGGATGTTTTTCGGGCTGGAGTGAACAATGGTGCGGATCCTTGGAGCTGTGGCGGAGGGCATGCTCTGGTTTCGGCTGCTGTTGCTGTGCGTCGTGGAGTTGGAGCTGGGAGCCGGGCTTTCTACTTTCCAGGGTTTCTATCTTCCACCTGCGAACGGGTCGCTGCTCACACCTGCCCGGAGGACAGACGGGATGGTGCGGACCGTTGACCGGATTTACCACGGAGGAGGGAAGGTGGGCTACCTGGTGTACCTGGATGGGAGCCGGTTTCAGCTGGACATGGAGCGGGACGAGTCGGTGCTGTCGCATCACTTCAGCCCCCAGTATGTGCTCGCGATGATGGGGGACAGCCCCGCGCCTCTGCAGCGGGAGTGCGCGTACCGCGGGACGGTGGACTCCAACCCGGAGTCCCTGGCCGTCTTCAACCTCTGCGGCGGGGGTCTGGAGGGCTTCTTCGCCGTGGACCACGCGCGCTACACCATCACGCCTATCATCAGGGCGAAGGGACACGAGCACGACGTGCGCGCCCTGCAGGATAAGGACGCGGAGAGCGCGCTCCACGTGTTCACGCGCGAGAGCTTCAGCTTCGAGGCCATGCGCGAGGGGCGCGAGAGCTGCGGGACGCGCGATGGACGCAGGGGTCGCCGGCACGCGGCGGGGAAACGCCGGCACGGAGGTCGCGGGAGGGGGAGACGGGACAAAGAGTGGCTCGCGGCGGAAGGCACAGATGACCACGACGCGCACGGGAGAACGTGGTGGAGCCGGCTCGCCAGAGCGGCTCCTCCGGTGCCTGGCACGCGGAGCAAAAGATCGGTCTCACGCGCCAGGCACGTGGAGCTGCTCCTGGTGGCCGACGACACCATGACCAAGAAATACGGCAAGGACTTGAACCACTACCTGCTCACACTGGCCTCCATCGCCTCCAAGCTGTACGGGCACGCGAGCATCGAGAACCCCATCCGGCTGTCGGTGGTGAAAGTGACCGTGGTCACGGAGAAGGAGAAGGGGCTCGAGGTGACCAAGAACGCGGCGGCGACGCTGAAGAGCTTCTGCAAGTGGCAGAACCAGCAGAACCCGCTGGATGACGACCACCAGCATCACCATGACGCCGCCATCCTCTTCACCAGGCAGGTAAACAAACTCTCCTCGCCTCCCCTTTCACCTCCACCTGTCCGCTGCGCGCACCTGGCAGGCGCCGGGCCGGAGGAGAGGCGGCTTAGCGCCCCGGTGTGATGCCAAGGCGGCGCAGTGACGCCACGGTTTGTTTTGATTTTGATGGTGCACGCGGTGGCAGCTGCAGCTAAGCTCTTGGCAGACTGAGCCGAGGGTGGATTATTGCAAATAGCTTATAAACAGCCAAACACTCTGTAGTGGAAACATCTGACACACGTCACCTTTTTATATCCTCACAGTCAGCGCGCGGTGTTTTTCTGTGTGAGCCAACTTTAAGTCACCTCTCCATCTGCACCACAGTCAGCTACAAGTGAGGACAGTGCAACCTGCTCCCCACATGGCCCTGGTTATATCCACCCCTTTTATTTATGCGTTCTCTCTGCAGAATCTCTCGTGCGTAATGCAGCGCAGCGTCTGCAAAAGTCCATAAAAACTGTATTTCCTGCGCCTGGTGTTTTTCTAGGCAGGCTCTTCTGTCTCCAGCTCCCCCCTCCCAGTCCCCTGACAGCCCAGAAAGCCTCGAAATCTGTGTGATCTGAGGCGCGTGCCCGCCACCGCGCGCGCAAATTCTTCTCATGGTAGGAGGTTTGAACTCAGCTGCTGGATGCGTTGCAGAAATATCCCAAAAAACTCCCCTTGAAACTGCAGTTAATTAGGTAGTCATCCCCAGGTCCTCTCTCCCTCCCTCTTCTCTCTCTCTCTCTCTCTTTCTCTCTCTCATCACTCCAGTCTGCACATTTTTCCTCAGTTACTTTTCCAGCGTCTGTCAGCTGGGGCTGGGAGCTGTCAGAAAAACAAACACATCCACCCTGTGAGAAGCCCTGCGCTCACCGAGACCACACTCATTTATCCCTTCTTTCACCGTCCCTTTCTGAGAGCCGCAGGGCAGCAGCACATCTACATTCTTCGCCTCCTCGGGTGTGGCTTCACAGTGGTTACGAGTCGAGATAGCTCGCCTTGGTTTGCGGTGTGTTCTCCTCATGCAGGGTCTTGTCGTGGCCTGGGCGGAAAAACCCGAGCGCCAGTGGTGTTGCCTCGGATCTCCTGGCATCTGCTGCAAGCTGGCGGCGTCATGCGTTGGCAGGGCGGCCGGTAGTGCGTACCTGAGGTCAGCAAGCTGGCAGAGTGGCGCTGTCCTTGTGTGCCAACCGCCTCGTGGCTTCTTACTAACCCCGTATTGCTGCTACACCTGCACGGGTGAGGCTGAAAGGGCTCAGGCAGAAGACGGTGCCATCCTCTCATGGTTTGGTTTGGCACGGCGGGCAGGGTCAAGCGGGCATGGAAACAGTTGTCCAGATACCTCAGGAAGCTAATGAAACATGACAGGCGGCACCGTGGGCTTCTCTCTGTACGGCTGGGGCTTTGATCCTATTCACATACCCATGCTCACCCTTCCAGAACCGTCCGCTCTCTCTGTCTCTCCATTGATTTCAAATGCCTTTTCATCTCCAAGCAGTCCATGTTAGGGCAGCTCTGCACGAGTCAGCCGAGTCTGCACGTGATTCTCTGAAACTGTATGTAGACACACGACCATACAGCTTCCATCACCTGTCGCAGCACGTCCATTATTCATACACCTGTCTCCTGACCCTCACTCACACACGTCTCAGCTTCGCTCCTGAACATGGAGGTCACACTGTAGATGTTACCTGTCAGCACAAGAAGCAGGTGATCCCTCTCTCTCACACACAGAGGCTGTGGCCCCTGTAACGCAGCACAGACTGGTCCCTGATCTATATCTGTTGGGTTTCTGCAGCTAAATGTGTGTGCACAATAAGCAGCTACTGGGTAAGAAAACAGCCACCGCCTCACTTGACCTTTGACCTTTAAACTCTTTGGCTGTTAGAGGGCAGTCTGTGTTTTGGCTGAGAGTTTAAATTGCTGTTACTTCAGCTTGTCGGTCGTTATGAGGGACAGAAGCAGGCTGAGGTTTGATGACTTTAGACTCGACTCAACTAAATTAAAAAAAGACTTGCAACCAGACTTGAACTTTTACACCAGTGACTCGTGACTTTACTCACTTACAACCTGAAGCAATTAACGTTATGTTACTAAGTGTCAGGTGGAGAATAAAATGTCAATGATCGTTTGTTTGCGTACAAAAACAGCGCTGTGGTCAACAAAAAATAAGTAAGTCGAGGCTAACAGTTAGCGAGCTAATGTGCCATGAGCTAACTGTGGTGTGGTTAATTCTTGATAGTGCCATGTTATGTTAGCATTAATTTAAATGATAAAGTTCAGTCGACTTGTTAAACAAATTAATTTTTTTTTAAAAAAAAAATTGTATTAATATATATGGTAAAAAGTGCACCATCACTTGTTTAGGACTCGAAACTCAAGGTTTAGGATTTTGGACTTGTCAGTCTTGACTTGGGACTCGACTTGAGACTTGTCAGTCTTGAGTTGCAACCTGACTCAAGTCTTGTCAGTCTTGGCTAAGGACCTCACTAAAGTCTTGTCTTGGGACCTGACTGGAGTCTTGTCAGTCTTGACTTATGACTTAAACCAGGACAAGTCAGTCATGACTTGGGACCTGACTCACGTCTTGTCAGTCTTGACTTGGGACCTGACTTGGGACTTGTCAGCCTTGGCTTAGGACTTAAACCACGAGATGTCAGTCATGACTTGGCACCTGACTCGTCTCTTGTCAGTCTCAACTTGGGACTTGTTGTTCGATCTGACTCAAACCATGTCAGTTTTGACTCAGGACCTGACTGGAGTCTTGTGAGTCTTGACTTGGGACCGGACTTGAGTCTTAACAGTCTTGACTCAGGACGTGTCAGTCTTTACTTAGGACCTGACTGCAGTCTTGTGAGTCTTGACTTGGGACTTGTCAGTCTTGACTTGGCATATGATTAGGGACTTGTCAGTGTTGACTTATGACCTGACTGGAGTCGTGTGAGTCCTGACTGAGTCTTGATTTGGGACCTGACTCACATCTTGTCAGTCTTAAATTGGGATGTGTCATTCTTGAGTTGCGATCTGATTTAAGTCTTGTCAGTCTTGACTTGGGACTTGTCAGTCTTGGCTTAGGACCTCACTGGAGTCTTGTCTTGGGACCTGACTGGAGTCTTGTCAGTTCTGACTTGGGACTTGACTCGTGTCTTGTCAGTCTTGACTTGGGACCTCACTGGATTCTTGTCTTGGGACCTGACTGGAGTCTTGTCAGTCTTGACTTGGGACTTGCCTCAGGACATGGCAGTCTTGACTAGGGACCTGACCTGAGTCTTGTCAGTCTTGACTTGGGACCTGAACCGAGTCTTGTCAGTCTTGACTTGGGACTTGTCATTCAACCTGACTCACGTCATGTCAGTCTTAATTGAGGATCTGACTGGAGTCTTGTGAGTCTTGACTTGGGACTTGACTCAGGATGTGTCGGTCTTTACTCAGGACCTGACTCGTGTCTTGCCAGTCTCAACTTGGGACTTGACTTGGGACTTGTCAGTCTTGTCTTGGGACCTGACTGGAGTCTTGTCAGTCTAGACTTATGACCTGACTCACATTTTGTCAGTCTTGACTTGGGAGCTGAGTGTAAAGACCTGAGACTGACTTGTGACTTGTTCCCAGGTGTAGTGTGTCCACACAGCCCAGGTGTAACAGAGGAAGGTGTGTGAGTCTCTTTCAGGAGGACCTTCTGCAGAGTGGTTCCTGCGCTGTGTCAAAGCTGCACAGAATCCATCACTTCACAAACAGGAGTGAGCTGTTACAGTTTCCATTGACACAGTGCCAGTAAGGAAGTTTGGCTCAGGTACCTCATACCTTGCATGCTGCATTTTGTGTTGAAAAAGAAGAAGGAAAGGAGTTTGATATGTGAGGTGTGGTGACTTGTTTTCAGAACGTTCTCAGGAAAATAACATTTGCTGTAACCCAAGTGGAGAGTTAGCAGAGAAGACAAACGTGTAGATTGAGTTCAGATGTGCTCAGCCTAATGTTCCACTGTACTGGCAGTCAGAGGTGTCAACTAATAGCTTATGTTTGAAAACAAATAACCTTCTTCATCAGTGTATTTGGAGCAACTGTGAAGTAGGACCTGATTATTGTAGCCCGCTGAACTCGAACTGAAGCTCATTGAAGACTTAGTGACTGTGAAGTCAGACCAGCCCATTGTTCCCAGAGGGGAGAGGGGGGTGAGGGGGGCAGCAGCAGAGCACAGGGATGGAGGGAACTTGTCTCTTTGTGGTCGGGTCCAATTACTCCAACACCCCGTAGCCGCAGTGAGCTGACCCGTGCGGCAGTGTCACCCAGCTCCACACATACCAGCACCAGAGCAAAACAACGAGCACATTGAGGGGACTCGAGTGTATCTGTGTATATGGGAACATTAAATGTTATGCATGGCTGTGTTCGCTTGTTGTGCGCTCAGACAGTGGACAAAGCCCTACTGTAAGGTGGCCACAGAGACATGCAGAGATGTGGAGACATTTGATTCTTGCAGCAATAGCTTAAATATTTGGATAGACGCCGCTCGCAGGTACTTGTGATGGCAGTGATATTGAACTGTTGACCCTTTTAACCGGGGTTGACTTCAGGCCATCGTCACATTTGTAATCTCTGGTCCTCACCTGCAAAATGTCACTCAAATTAATACGTACAGACCAGGAAGAGATTCAAAACGACCACAGAGAGATGTAAATGAACTGCAAAGACAGACAAAGTAACGTCAAAAATAGACAAAACAACCACAAAGAGAAAGAAAAAAGTTTACCAAGAGGCTACATTTCATCAAAGAGACACAAAACAATTAAAAAGAGACACAGCAAGTCTTAAAGAGACAAAAATTACCTAAAAGAGACACAAAACAACTGAAAAAGACACAAAATGACTAAAAAGGACACAAAATAAATTCAGAGACACAAAATAACTAGAAAGATTCACAAAATGACCTCAAATAGATTAAAAAAACAACTACAAAGAGACACAAAACAACTACGAGATACAAAACAACCACAAAGAGAAACAACATTTCCCCAAAGAGACACCAAATGACTACAAAGAGACAACAAGTGACTACAAAGAGACACCAAGTGACGACAAAGACACAAAATGACTACAAAGAGACAACAAGTGACTACAAAGAGACACCAAGTGACTAGAAAAAGATACAAAGTGATTATAAAAAGATACAAAGTGACTACTAAGAGACACAAAACAACTACGAAGAGACACAAAGTGACTATAAAGAGACACCAAGTGACTACAGAAAGACACCACGTGACTACAAAGACACACAAAACTACTACAAAGAGACACAAGGTGACTACAAAGACACACAAAACGACTATAAAGCAACACAAAGTGACTACAAAGAGACACAATGTGACTACAAAGACACACAAAATGACTATAAAGCAACACGAAGTGACTACAAAGAGACACAAGGTGACTACAAAGACACACAAAATGACTATAAAGCAACACAAAGTGACTACAAAGAGACACAAAATGTCTACAAAGAAACACAAAACAACTACAAAGAGACACAGAACAACTACAAAGAGACACAATGAATACAGAGAGACAACATGACTATGAAGAGCAAGAAAATAACTACAAAGAGACACAAAGCAACTACACAGAGACACAAAGCAACTACAAAGAGACACAAAATGCTACAGAGACACAAAACAACTACAAAGAGACAGTGACTACAGAGATACAAAATTGACTAAGAAATACAAAACAACTACAAAGAGACACAAAGTGACTACAAAGAGACACAAAATGCTACAAACAAACACAAAGTGACTACAAAGAGACACAAAACAACTACAAAGAGACACAAAATGACTACAAAGAGACACCAAGTGACAACAAAAAGACACAAAGTGACTACAAAGAGACACCAAGTGACAACAAAAAGACACAAAGTGACTACAAAAAGACAACAAGTGACTACAAAGAGACACCAAGTGACTACAAAGAGACACAAAGTGACAACAAAAAGACACAAAGTGACAACAAAGAGACACCAAGTGACTACAAAGAGACACTAAATGACTACAAAGAGACACCAAGTGACTACAAAGAGACACTAAATGACTACAAAGAGACAACAAGTGACTACAAAGAGACACAAAGTGACAACAAAAAGACACAAAGTGACTACAAAGAGACACCAAGTGACTACAAAGAGACACTAAATGACTACAAAGAGACACCAAGTGACTATAGAAAGACACCAAGTGATTACAAAGAGACACAAAACCACTACAAAGAGACACAAGGTGACTACAAAGAGACACAAAACTATAAAGCAACACAAAGTGACTACAAAGAGACATAAAATGGCTACAAAGAGACACAAAACTACAAAGAGACACAGAACAACTACAAAGAGACACAAAACAACTACAAAGATTCACATAATTACCTCAGAGACACAAAACACCTATAACAAAATGACAATAAAGAGACACAAAATGACTAAATAGAGACACAAATCCACAAAAAGATGCATTGCAACTTCACAGAGATGCAAAACAAGACAAATAGAGGCTAAACAAATATAACATGCATGTGTCTTGGTCCTATGTAGGAGAGGTTCGGGGCCCCTTGCATATCTGTGCCCAGGGACTTATTGTCTGATAATCCGGCGCTGCAGATAACTCTGTGTCGCCATATATGATTTCACTGACTTGATAAAGCATAATGATTTGCAGAAACACTCAGACGGTCCTTATGTAATGATGATTGATGTAAGATACACACTGATGTAGACATAGCACCTACTTAAACACAATCCATTTCCTCCACACGTGTGTTAAACACATAGTTATGTCATTTAGTGTCTTACATTGAGTGTTGGAATGTGCACATGTGTATAGTTTGGACTCCTCCCTTTCCTGTGCACTTGTCTTCCTCCTCCTCCTCCTCCTCCTCCTCCATGTGTGTTTATGTGTGTGTCTGTACATTAAAGTGTACATTTCCCAGCCCTAACCCCCGTCACAGCGAGCCCCCCTGTTTGTTTTAACTGTTCTTGATATTTCACACGTGCTGCACTTCGTCTGGTATATGTTGACAACCTGCTGACAGCTCTTGGATCCCAAACCCCCGACCCCGAGCAGACCCGGGGTCTGTCGACATACGCGACTGGCCAGAGAGTTCAGTCCGCCCCGGTAACAACACATGGGCCTCTTCACACTGTGATGCATCAGTGACTTTAAACTGCACTCCTGTTTGTAATCACAGTCTGAAGTTTCCTTTGAGCTCTGACCTTAGGCTGGTTCATGTGTCCAAGCAGGGAAAAAGAACGCTATTTATTCACTTCAACATTACAAGTTTTGAGTTGCTGGCTTTAAGCTGGTTCTGCTCTTATCTGACTGGCTTGTTGTGTATGATAATGTTGCAACCTCCTGTTCTAAGGTTAAATGTGGTGTTCCACATGGATCAACACTGGGACCACTTTTGCTCTATAGATGACACGCAATATATCTCCCTGTAACAGCCAAGGTCTCCTAGCTCTCAAGATCAGAGAACTGCCTGTCCTAAGTTGATTGATAGATGCATAAAAACTTCTGACATTTGGATGCCCAGAAGGCTGAATTGTTGGTTGTTTGTCCAGCCAAACATAGAACACTTTTCAAAGATGTTTCCATTAATCCTCATACAATTCTTAAACCTGAACTGTAACTAGCTGCTAACTATAGCTGTTGCACTCAGGCAAAGTGGTGCTTAAAGGCACAGTTTGGAATTTTAGAAATGGGGTTATATGAGGTACTTATTTATCGTCAGTGTCTTACATACAGTAGATGTCAGTCGGCACGCCCCCAGTTTGGAGACGCAGGCTGGGGTCCGACACAGAAGCTAACCAATCTATTGTTGTTGATGAGGTCCAGCAAAAAAACATATTTTAGCCACCTAAAAAGATAAAGAACAGTTTAAGCGTGTGCTATATATAGAATATTTTCACTGCTTTACCTTAATGTCAGCTATTTCTGTCCAGGAACTGAAGCTATTATAGTGCTCTCTTCTAAGCCAGGCTCCATTGAGAAAAAACAGCGATTTAACATTGCTAAACACATGTGCTGCCGGTGCACCGCTGCCTTGATTAGTTGTTTTGTTTGTGTTGTTTTGTGACTTTGGCGTTTAAAAGGTTTAGTTAGGATTCACTGAAGTCGCACAATAACACAAACTCTAACTAATCGAGGCAGGGGTAGAACATCAGTTCCCAAATTCAGCTAGCTAAAATTGCTGTTTTTGTCAATGGAGTCTGGTGGGTTTGACGAACTGAAGCCGTTAACAGCTTCTCCGTCGAAATAGGCTGTCTGATGGCAAGTTACATCAGTGGAAATACTCTCAATAAAGTGATATTGATTTTTTTACATTGTTCAAACACGTATAGGTGTTTATACCCCTAAACTATCCCTTTAAGATAAATGCTAATGCTAGTATGCTGATGATAAAAGATGTTTACCATGTTCATCATCTTAACGCAAAGAGATCTGTTGCTAGCGCAGCTGAAAATTACAATATTTATGGAGTGTAAGTCCAGACGTTAATGCAGAGCGGATTGCTTTTGATTAGCAGGTTGGTTGAAATCAGCCTGCAGGGTGTTTTGATCACACAGAGCGAGCTAAACTCACTCTGCAAGAGGGATTTCAGTGTGTGTGTGTGTGTGTGTGTGTGTGTCTGGCTGGCTGTTTGTTTAACACAAGCCTTGGCTTAGATTGCAAGTGGTCTTGTTATGCACACACACACATACACAGCTCTGATCGCCTCCTGACCTTCACAACCAGCTTGCCACCTGTTCTCCTGTTATTTCTGCCAATATAACTCCTTGTTCTCTCAGTTCTTCTCTTTAATATCCGGCATCCCTCCAGCGTCTGATTCCCAAACTTTTTTCTCTTTCCCTCCCTATGCTTGTGTGGGAGGCCTGTGGATGAAAACAAAGTTGGGGAGAGAGAGTTGGCGGAGGGTGGAAGTAAATAACGCGTACAGTAGATCAGGGATACTCCCATTTCTCTATGTTTCACCCGCATGATTGCTGCTACGCTGAGCGCCGTGTGTACATGAGGAGAGGTCGAAACAAAAACCCCGGAGCCTGGGAGGGGGTGAATGAATAAATAAATGAAATGGAGGGAGGTGTAAAGAATGGCGGGGTGAGAGAGTGTGGGAAACGGGGAAAGAGAAACACACACATATGAAGACAAACTTCTCCATACGTTCTCACCGCCTGATACAAAACAAACAGGCTTCCTTTATAGTTTTTGATCTTGTGTGCACATTGAAAAGTCAAAAGAGACTTCCATGCATGCAGCCAGTGTGTGACTTGCTCTTTTGTTTGCTTCTGTGTATCCAGCAGTCAGCTGGCAAAAGCTCTTCCTGTTTCCCTAGAGTGCTTGCATTCATATGAGCTCCATATGTGTGAATATGTATCTGTGTATTTACATGTATAGTTATGTGCATGCATGTGTACTTGGATGAGTGTGTGTGATGTGGTCCCACCCGGTCGGTCATGTGTGTGAGTGCAGAACACAAGGCAGTTTGTTCCAAAGTGACCTGCGGCGAGCGGGTAAACACCCTCCCCAAAGAGCCTCTCACACACGACCCAGCAGGCCTGTCAGCACCGCTTACCAAGACGATTCATCCTCTTCGCTGGCACATGTGCACATGCATGGATGTTTGTCCATACGTTCCTGTGCGTTTGTGCCAAATGCACATGTAGATTTTAAGCACGGTTTGCTGCTTTGTTGTGAGTGGGTACACACATGAGTCTGTGCTCTGATGCGACGGTACGATCAACTGATTGATCTGTGCGCTCGGCGGGGGCCAGGCAGTGTCACCCCGAGGCCTCGTCGTAATGGACATGTGTGGGAATCAACACAAAGATCGATACTGTGTGCTGTGCCACCCCGTGAGGGAGGCACAGAGATGGTGGAGGCAGAGGAAGGAAGCGGGTATTGAAAACAGTGGGAGAAAAATTAAAGGGACACTCCAGCAATTTAGCATGTCATAGTTCATGTACAAGGCTGCTTAACTGTCATGCAGCCGCCCGCCACTAGTGGGTGCTACAGAGCCAGACAGCAATCCCCCTCCCCGCGGTAACGCTCGAGTATACTGGAGTTTTAAACCAGCGCAGTTTGGAAGTACTTTGATCTAGAAAATGAATTCTGAATTTTTTGGGGACAGTGTTTCAAATACTTAACGATTAACTGTGCTAAATTCTGACTGCTTTCGGAGTGTTTTTTAGACTCGTCAGCTAGCCTTAATTAAAATTTTCGTTTCGTCGATAGGGGAATTAGTCGCCAGGAACATCCCTAGCATCCAGTAAAATTCTAAATATGGCATTTCACTAGTAATTTTTGAAATAGTTTTATTTGGTTAAGTTGCACTTTAAAGCCGTTTCTGCCATTATGATGAAAAAAAGAAACTGTAAGTCATTACGATTTTTAGATAACTTAGCATCGCACAATAATGACTTAGTGTCTGGATACAGAGTCATTATTTCAAAATTATTTCGAGAATGTTTTGCATTTTTAGTGCAGGGTATTGCTTAAAGAACTACGATACCAGCACTAGGGATGCACGACAATATCGGCACATCGTTGGTATTGGCCGATATTAGCATTAAAATGAACAGAATCGGCCGACATGCTTTTTCTTAATTTGCACAATGAACGAATGAATATTACATACATTGAAAAGTATCCTATTTCATGTCTCCAAGTTGTCCATACTTAAAAATATTTTTGGACTGTCTTCGACCAAAGTCTATGCCATAGAATAACCTATGAATTTTGAAAATTGACATACTTCCCCTTTAAAGTGATATTGATACCAATAGAGGACATGATTCAATACATTTTTCTTTTCATTCGATACCCATCATGTGACTGAAGATATTCAGTTGCGTAAAATGCCACCAGACATCTCAGAATCGATACTCAAGTGTTTGGCTAGCGTCATGACACGCTGACCTGCCAACTCTGTCAAAGACGTCACGTCTATATACTATAAAACTATTAAATCACTGCTAACTTTCTTTGATATTTTTGTCAGATATGTGATGATGATTGCTGGGTAATATGTATATTGATGTTGTCCAATGACAAGTCTATTTGTGTCAAGACTGTTCATGCACAATAGTGTGCACTGGGGCTTGTCGTAACTTCCTCATGCCACTAATCTGGGTAAAGAAAGGATGGAATGCAGGTCTCGTTTCACTGGGGGAGTTTCAATAGTACCTGATATTGGGTTACTTTGGTCGATGCCTTAAAGGTGCTGCTTTGATAGAGATCTGGTTTCAGGATGAAGTCAATTCTTTGCTGAAATAAACAGGTTTTCCACAGTCTTCTTGGATTAAAGTAAAGTTGCCGTACTTCCTGTGTCCAGGACCTCTGTGGCCACCACTCCTGCGACACCCTGGGCATGGCAGACGTCGGCACCATCTGCTCTCCAGAGAGAAGCTGCGCCGTCATCGAGGACGACGGGCTTCACGCTGCGTTTACTGTGGCACATGAGATAGGTAGGCATGGATACACACACCAACACAAATACAGATATAAACCCTCCAGGGCATGCACATGCACATCTGTCAGCACATCCATCTTGCTGATTAGTATCACAAGAGTATTACTTGAAGTCATACCCCTGACTCCCGAGTGCTCAGCGTGTTTTCTTTTCTCATTCTTGCTGCATGTGCAAACCCGTGACAAGTCGCTCCAAATCACTCCTCTTTCCCCCCATCAAGTCTGTACATCTCGTCCTCTCTCAGGTCACCTGCTCGGCTTGTCCCACGACGACTCCAAGTTCTGCGAGGAGCGCTTTGGAGTGAACAGCGACAAGCGGCTCATGTCTTCCATCCTCACCTCCATCGACGCCTCGAAACCTTGGAGCCGCTGCACCTCGGCCACCATCACGGACTTCTTCGACGACGGCAACGGTGAGCGTAGAAGAAAATAACAAAGGCTCCATGCTCTGTAGAACTTTTCCCAGCCAGTAGAAGTTTTATTCCCTCCACCTACAAATTGCATCCATGTGAATTTGACTTTTGAGCTTTTTCTCCCACAGTACCTATCACTGCGAGCTGTTTACCACCAAACAAAGCTGTAATCTTTTGTTATTTACAATCCTATTAACTTCTTAAAGAGTGTAGTTACAGTGCAGCCAAAGACAGATCACTGGCAGGAAACCAGGATGAGTCATGCTTCATCAAGAAGTGTCATTTATTGCAGCCATAAAGCATCGTCGGTTGGCATTTTGTTAAAAAGCTTCAGCGCTTGAGGCGTAATTTATGTAGCAACTGCAAGCCTGACAGCATCTCCTGCTGCTCCAGCACTTTTATTAAGTGATAAGTCAAACAGGCCTAATTTGTCAACAGACTAAAATAGATGCTCGTACACCAGTGTGAAGGTTGTGTAGCCCTGTTGAAACCCCTTCTGTTTCTCTCCTGCCACAGCTGAGTGTCTCCTAGACTCCCCTCGCCAGCCCCTGCTGGGTTCCGAGGAGCTCCCAGGTCAGAGCTACGACGCCGTCCGCCAGTGTCGCCTCGCCTTCGGCCCAGAGTACACCGTCTGCCCCGGCATGGACGTATGCTCCCGCCTGTGGTGCGCCGTGATCCGCCAGGGACAGATGGTGTGTCTGACCAAGAAGCTGCCGGCCGTGGAGGGGACGCCCTGTGGGAAGGGACGCATCTGCCTGCAGGGGAAGTGTGTGGACAAGACCCGCAAGAGACACTACTCGGTAAGAGAGACAGTAGGTGACTAAAAAAGAACCAAAATCTAAAATAGACGCCTTTTTATAGTTCAAAAACTTGATATTTTAAGCACCCATTTGCACAAAGTTGTCACTGGGAGACAAATATAAACAAGAATACACGGAATATACGGTAGAAAGAAGGAAAAAGACAGAAGTAGAAAAGGAGAGAGACAGTTGAAAAGGAAAAATGTCTCTATGTGACTTCATTGTGTGGTCTGCTTTATTTGTGCCACTGCTGATCTGTGCTATTTGTTCCCTTGGCCTCCCTTAAACAGATCTAAATTGAATTTGGCCTCAACGACTTAAAGGACTGAATCTGTTCTTGGCAGGCTCTGGCTATTAGTGTGTGTGTGTGTGTGTGTGTGTGTGTGTTTTGGGGGGGAAAGTCACAAAGAATGGGAGAGAATATTTGCTTTGTGTTTACTCGTCAAATGGCGTTTGACGGGTCTGACGCGATCCTTGGCAGATGGCGGTACATGTGGATCCGGCCCAAGTCCTTCATTTTCCTTGCTCGTATGACGACCAGTTTACTGCTCCGAGCGACGTTAAGCTCCTCCGTTTCAAACTTCAGAATCTTTCAACCTCCCTATATATTTCTTACAGTTTGCAGATTGTGCAGCTTTTACTGTGGGAAGAAGTAGAGACTCGGCGGTGGCGCTAAATAGAATAGCAGAACTTCAGGGTTATAAAATCAACCTTGTCTCATAAAATGTTAAACGCTACTTATCCAGTCGTTTTTATCACAGATGACTCATGAAGCGCTGGTTGGAAAAAATACAAAAAATAAGTTGTATAAGAATTCCATTCAGGCTGTTCTCAGAAGAAGCATGTGAGCTGTTACATTACAGATCAAGTCATGCTGTCTTAATCACACAGGAATAGCCTCGTTCTTCTTTTTCTTTTTCCGCACCACATTCTTCCTTATCACAAATCTCTCTCCAAAGGGTTTTCCCTGCGACACGTGGCTCGGCTGGCTCTGACTTCCAACACGTCTGATAAGCACTAATTGTCCCTTCTCATCTCCTCTTTTCCTTTCTCTCCATCCCTCTCTTGCTCTCTGATCTCTCCTCCGCTGTCATTTCCTCCATCCCTTAACTCCGCTTTCATCTTCCCTCTCCTCCCCTCCCTCTCCCAGGCGTCCAACCACGGCAGCTGGAGTTCCTGGGGTCCTTGGGGTGCGTGCTCCAGAACTTGCGGAGGCGGGGTGCAGTTCGCCCAGCGCCTGTGCAACAACCCGCCGCCGCGGAACAACGGGCGCTACTGCACGGGGAAGAGAGTCATCTATCGGTCCTGCAGCATCACACCATGTCCTCCATCAAGTGAGTGACAGCCTGAGATTCTATGAGTGATGATAATCATACACTGTTTAAATATCATGTAAATATATTGAACTTTTCTCCAGATAAGGGTTTCCGGCAGGAGCAGTGTGAAGTGCGCAACGGTCCCCAGACAGATCCTAAAGGGGTGAAGACATATGTTGAGTGGGTGCCTAAGTACGCAGGAGTCCTCCCTAAAGATGTGTGCAAGCTGACCTGCAGAGCAAAAGGAACAGGATACTATGTGGTGTTCTCTCAGAGGGTGAGTTAGCTTTAAAAAGAAAAAAAGGTGTGATGTGTTCAAGGGGGGAATAAATGTGGTAAATTTTGTGACTGTTTATCTCCAGGTGGTAGACGGGACAGAGTGTCGTCCTTACAGCAGCTCGGTTTGCGTGAAAGGGAAGTGTGTGCGGACGGGCTGCGACGGCATCATTGGCTCCAAGCTCCAGTTTGACAAGTGTGGCATATGTGGAGGCGACAGCACAGGATGTATACGCGTCGTGGGCAACTTCACCAAGAAGAGGTAAGGAAAAGAGAGTCTCGTGATGTTGGCTGAATGAGGAGAACATGGCAACTTCCATTGTTTTGTACATTTACACAATATTCCCAAGATAGTCACCCCCTTGCATACTTTTCAACAGTATCCCTGACAAGTCTTGGTATCATAATTGTCCGTTGAGCACGGGTAGTTTCCTCCATTTCATGATCACCAATCTCTATAAACAGATTCTACAAGTGTGTACCGAATCTTTAGACAATGGGACAAAATCTTGGTGTTTTTGTTTGTCGTCCTAGTAGTGTTGAACAATCACGTTTGAACAGCAGGTAAACAGTTCGTGTATAAAGGTGGAATGCATTGGTCGAAATGAAATCTCAGAACCATAGGCTGTATAAAATAATGGATGTAGCCACCGTAATGTCTTCCGTTGGTTTGTGGACTCCGGTTTTGGACACTAGCTGCTAGCTTGGTTAGCACAGTGCATTTATAGCTATGCTTAACTCTGGTAATTCTGATGCTATTTTTATTTTAGCAAAAAAAAGGCTTAAAACCATTAAAACAAAATTTGCTTACAAGAAAATCTGACTATCAGACACCTTATGGGGTCTTTCTTAGGTTGTGTTCCTGTCAGGCGGCACAATGGACGCAATGCAAATGACACAAAATTCGCAAATTAAGTGGTGCGAATGAAGTGAGTAGCGCTATTTCGCATCATGAACCTATTCACAAGAGTTGATGGTGGTTGGAGGAAGCCCCTTCTTCTTCCTTCGCAACAGCTACGCCTATACTCTGTGAACTTGGGGTTACGTTATGGCTACGTTATCTAACCACCCACCTGTCACTCAAAGCAACCACACCCTTAATTATGAATTATTTCAAGGCTTAATAACATTTGAACAGGTGAGTTATAAAAACATTCCACCCCTCGTACAGTTGTCAAGAACAGGGAAATTAGCTAAACTGTTTTTTGCACCAGGCTGTAAACATGTTTAAGTCTGCTGTAAATTTGTAACATGGGTCTCTATGGGGATTGACTCACTTTTGGAGCCAGCCCCAAGTGGCCGTGCAGGTTTTGCCGCTTGTGTTGGCTTCATTTTAATTAGCTGAATCGGTTGTGTTGGTGTTACTGTGCCGTGTGTTTTGATGCCATTGATGACAAAGAACACGCTGTGTTGTGTACTGATCTGACCTCTCTTCTACTTTCTCTCTTGCCAAACAGTAAGGGCTACACTGACGTGGTGAAGATCCCTGCAGGCTCCACCCACATCAAGGTCCGTCAGCACAAGGCCAAGGACCAGACCCGCTACACTGCCTACCTGGCCCTCCGACGGCCCAACAACGAGTACCTCCTAAATGGCAAGTTTATGATCTCTACCTCCGAGACAATCATCCCACTCAACGGTACTGTACTTAACTACAGCGGCTGGAGCCAAAGAGATGAGTGGCTTCACAGCATGGGTCCTGGGGCCCTCCATGAAGCCTTGGTGGTCCAGATTCTAGCGACAGATGCTAAAAAGCCCTTGGATGTTCGTTATAGCTTCTTCATGCCCCGCCGGACAGCCCCACAGCAGCCATCAGCTCCACTTATCCCCAACCTAAAGTTGACCCCTGTGCAGAGCACTACCACAACTACGACAAAGGCTGCCACTACCACCACCACCAGTAGCACCACTACATCTTCTTCTGTCCCGCCTGTCTTAGTCCCAGAGCCACCAACGGCTCCGGGTCCCTCCACTCCTACCCCAGGGCCCCACTGGGTAACAGGGTCCTGGATGACCTGCTCCAGGACTTGTGATACTGGCTGGCAGAGCCGGACAGTGCAGTGTAAGGACCGGGATGGGAAACTGTCCAAGGGCTGCACGTTAAGTGCCAGACCCTCCGCCTTCAAACACTGTCTGGTGAAGAAATGTTGAGGCGGCAGGAGAGGGAAAGTGATTCGTAAGACGAGAAACAATTCGTAGGAAGAAGTTTAATCTGTTTGATAAATCTGATAAAGGTCTCAAGTGCTGGATGTAGGACTGTGGACCAATGAATTTAAGAACCTTAAACAGGACTGTGAATGTTGGCTGAAAGCGCCTGAACCAGATACACTCAGAGAGACTCAGAGACAGATTGTCATGGATGTACCTGACTATATGCCAGAGGAATGTCCCAGAATCATAGTAGCTATGCAGAGCACGAGTAGAACGGAGGACAGAGTCCGTATGATAGTGACAAGTATCGCCCTGGCATAGCTAAGGACTGAAATTGCATGTCATTTCCACATGGACAGTAACTGATTGTCTTTACTTCGGTCTCCAAACCCTGGAGGCTTTGTGTGTGTCGCCCTGTAATGGCATGCCTGTTGTGTTTTTTATGCTATTCCATGTGCTCTAATCACTGCGGGGATTGGAATTCACACCCCTTTGTCTTTTGTCATGAGTGTGTCCGAGACAAGAGCCTCAACGATGGGAAGCACTTGTTATTCAACTTAGCCAACGTACCCGTGTCCCACGTCCCTCATACTACGTCTCATATTACTCCCATACCTTGAACACGTCAGTCACTAAAAAGCTCATAACATTCGTTTCGGGTGGAATGTTGAAAATACATACTCACTGGATGGTAGGCAATCTTTGTAGCAACCTTTGTAGCAACTGCTAAGACACCATGAACCGTTTAAAAAAAAAGATTGTACTGGATGTCTTTTCCATTAACCAACTTGAATATATCTCTGAAGCATTATTACTGTTGTTCCCTCGTCCTCTGATTGCCTACCGGTGTTCTTCTCGTTAAGAATGTTATGAGCCACAAAGTGACCGAACTGTCCATATTACAAGAGATGTACATACGTATGACGGTCCTAGATCAGGGATACCCATGTGTCCTGACTATAAGCATTCTGTGTCTTTGGCCTAGTCCTCACAGACATGGGTATTTTTGAAAATGTGGTTTGTTCCTCCTTTGTTCTCAAAAAAATCACAGAAAAAAATTCAGAAACACAACTGAAGTGCTGTCAAGGGCATGCCGAACAAAGCGGGGGGCGATATAACCCTAACCTTCGAGCCACGCAAGAAGATCTTCAAGGAGAAGATGTTGGGCAGTCGGAAAGCTGAAAAAAACTGTTAGCGTAAAGCTAAGACAATGGGGCACGCTCTAATGATACCAGCCAGAAACTCTGGGGCTTCTGCACACCTTCATCCTGCACAGAGATTTACAAAAGGTTCATTGTCAGTGACCTAAAACACAGTTTGCATGTGGTCGAAAGTCCAAAAGCTACGTTTTCAAATATATCCGTGTACAGGTGGATGAGGCCTTTATTTGACTGATCTGTCCAGCTGAAAACCGAGAAGCAGCACAAGAAGGGAAGACTATCATAAACTATTTCACATAGTGGTGACTGTTATGTCAAGAACGTCCAACGTAGAAGGGTGACTTCCTGAAGAAGAATGAATGGGTAAACCCTGACATTTGGCAAATGGACAGTGCATTAGGTCCTTAACGGTTAAGATACATCTTTGCTCATGTTCTTTAAAAGTTTCTCCACTCTGCAACGACAATTTGGGAAGAAAGTCAAGCCCAAAGACATGAGTCACCTGTACAGCTTAGAAACAGCAGCACGGTGTGATGGGATGGAAAGGGAGCCTACGGAGGACAAGCTTTAGTTCAGTTGACAAAGGGGCAAACTAACCACGACACTACTTAACATTTATGGAGGTTAATGATGACTCACAGGTTTGGGGCAATGCTTGATTTTTGGTGTGGGTAGAGTGTGTGTGAGTGTGTGCGTGTGTGTGTTTGTCTTTGTGTGCATGTTATGGGCTACCACATTCATGAACCCAGGCCTGTGTTATGAGCACATACATTATGTACCGTGAACATGTGCATCTTGAACCTTCTTCACTCTCAGTTCGATGTGTATCAGTCGTTATGCTGGTGCTGGGAGGTTTACGACCCTCATGTTTTTGTTTGTGTGTTTATCTTTTTAGGAAGCAATGCTAATATGACAATGTGTGCCCTGGATACTCGCAACGACAGCAAGGGAGATACTAATGCAGTCATTAATGTCCCTTTGCAATTCAGCTCTTCCCTCATCACTCATTCTCTACTCCACATCCTGATGATTGTTTTAACCTGTTTCCAACCCTGGCGGGTGGTGTTTGCCACATTACAGCAATTCACAATGTGCCACACATGGGTGATTTTAAAGGGTCAGATCACCCAGAATACAAAAATTTGAGCTTGGAGATTTCCATCTGGTTCCTTTACCCCATTGCATGAATGGAATTTCCTTTGTGGTGGTCACAGCTTTGAAAAATGACAATCCACAAATTTCATGGTTATGAATTTCTTTGGAAATCGTTTCTGCTAAAGAAACACAACACTGATTTTGAATGGCGATGTTGCTATTGATTTAAAGGGACAGTTCCACCTGAAATCAAAAATACATATTTTTACTTCTACCTGTAGTGCTTTTGGTGTGAGTTGCCAAGTGTTGGAGATATTGGCCGTAGAGACGTCTGCCTTCTCTCCAATTTAATGGAATTAGATGGCACTTAGCTTGATGTGCCACCAAAAACATACCTTTTTAAAAGACTCTACAACAATGTCTCTTTCCAAAAATCATGACCCAGTTACTCAAGATAATCCACAAACTGTAATTTGATATGTAGGGACTATTTTCACCCGGCAACCATATCACCACACAGAAGGAAGAGTGCATCTACTTGTAGCCCAGAGGCTCCTGAGAGTATGAGATGTAAACTTTACTGCTGTCCTCCTAAGTTGAGCTTGAATGTTAGCTAGCTCAGTGGTGTTGGGTGAGCTAACAGTAGATGTATTTTTGATTTTGGGATGAGCTGTACTTTAAAAAAAAATAGTTTGACATGTTAGGAAATATGCTTATTCATTTTCTTGCCTTGAAATAGTTGAGAAGATTGACACCAGTCTCGTATCTGTCTTTTAAATATAAAGCTAGAGCCAGGAAATAGCATAGCTTAGCATAAAGACTTGAAGCAAGGGTAAACAGCTTGCCTGGATCTGCCCAAATATTAAGAATAATATACTGACATCTCTTAATCAACACATCATGTTTAATCTGTACAAAAATCGAAGCATAAATACAACTTGTAATGCTAAGCTAACAGGCTACTGGTGCTAGCTTCATATTCAACATATATGTGTGAGGTATCAATCTTCTTGTCTTACTCTCAAGAAAATAAATAATAATGTCAAATTATTCCTTGAAGCGCAACAAAAACAAAAAGTGTGGAAATGTGCTTTTTTAAAATTTGTAATCACGGTGAACTCATTCTTTAAAACCCTCCACCAAAATCTCACAATATCATGCTTTAATTTGTACAGTGTTGACAATGTTCATTACATATCAAGTGGATTTTTACAAAAATACCTTTCTGTAATTGTGTTAAATTTCCAGCACCTGATATATTTTCCGTTGTAGCAAACCTCACCCATGTGGCACCTGTGCAGGAGAAAACAAACGACCCCGAGCAACATACCACTCGCACAGTTTCCTCTTCTACAGATTTATTTACACGTGTAGACATTTTTGTACAATGAGTAGATTTTTCATATATGTCTTAGTATTCAACCATATTTACACAGAAATGTACACACACACACACACACACAGAAACAATCCTTCAGTTACACCGCATTACAGTATTCCAGAAGCAATCACACACACACCACACACACATAAACACACAACCTACTCTGACTCTTCCGGTGGGGAAACCCCTCTCGCTGAACGACAGAAACACAGCACTGAACTTGTAATTTATTGTTTGTACAACTTGTATGTGTGAATAAAAAAACAATGAGATGAGTTTTATTTATTATAGTAATTTTGTATCAAATTACTATTTAACTTAGGAATATGACTGTGCAGAACCATTCCTTTGTAAGAATATAGTGTTTCTTTTCTAGTCATCCACATGAATATATGTACATAAAATATATATATTTAAATATCTTTGTGTCTGTGTCGTCAGTTTTGTTATGACATCGATATGTTACGACAGGAGGACCATTGTCAATGTGTGGCCTGTTGCCAAAAGGAGCAGCGGAGGAGGTATTCAGATGATGAGTAGCACAAGAGGGCAGTGTTGAGGTAATTAATTTGAATAGGTGTGGCAGCTCAGGTCCCTGGCATGCACTGAGAGAGAGAGGCTGGCTTTGATTCAGACAGGTGAGCTCCTTTGTCTGCACAGTGTGGCCTGCAGGGAGACGAGCCAGGGAAATGTTTGACGCATCAATGATACCTGCACAAGTAAAATATATGTTTGTTAGATGTGATGGTTATTAGGGAAAGTGAGCAATCCATTAATAGTTTCATTCATTGTGGTGCAAGTTGTTTTTTGGTTTGGTTAGAAATGTTTGTTCACCTTATTTAGCCGAGCATGTCATGTGTTTGTGGTTTATGTCTGAGTTGTGTTTGGTGGCTGAAGATAGTTTAATTCTATTGATGGATTGAATTTGATTAGCTTGATAGCAGGATCTATAGTTCAGTGGTGTGTATATACATTTAAAAGTTTAAGATGACGTGATTCAATTATGAGTTCGTTTGCTGGATGGAATTTGATTAAATTTAGTGATTGATAATAATTTACTGATTTGATTTGAATTGACTTGTTAAAAAAAGTGTAAGAAAAGAGAATTTCCATATTTAGAAAACTGGTTAAAAGTGACATTAAAAGTAATTTCATGATTGTTTAAAATAGGTAAATAAGTTAAACTTATTTAAAGGAGTATAATTATTTGGTTTGCAATAGTATCATTGGCAATTGTAATAAATATCTAATAAATATTTGGTATAACATGAAATTGATTGTTAGAATTAATTATTGGGTATATTTTGTTCACAGATAATGTCTGATTGTTGATTATAATTGGTTTAACTTTATTGATTTAACTAAAGTGATGAACATAAAAGATTTCAGATGACTGATTTAATTAACATGATTGTATGGTCTTTTCTTTAAGGTTATCATCGTATTACTGACTGTTTCTTTCTCTTGAAAGAAAAGGAAAAATGAACGGAGTTGTTCAGCGTTCTCTGTCGTCCTCTTTGCCAGGTCGAGTTTAGGCAGGCATTGAGGCAAAAAACCAAATAACTCGACAATATACGTAGATAAATTCCATTACAAGCAAAAAAAAAAAATGTACTTGAGTCCAATCAGCAACTTCATGTTGTTTCTCATTATAGCAGCTATAGCTATATTGTTGTAGCTATAGATGTCAGTGGAGTAAGATGTACAACATTTCCCTCTGAAATGTAGTGAAGTGGAAGAAGTATCACTGGACAGTGGTGTCCCCAGAAATTTTCATAGGGGTGGCCAGATGGGGCCACTGAAAATCTTGTGGTGGCGCAACAATCCTATTTTAATGTGTTATGTATAAGCTGGTTGTCCTTTTCCTTGAAAAGACAAATATACAGCTTTAATTTGAAGGAGAACACTGATTGTCAGGAGCAAAAACACTCAGTACGTTTACATGCACAGTTTAATTCCACTTTTAATCGGAATGAAAGGCCATTCCAATTAAAAGTGGTCATGTAAACGGTCATTCTGATTGAAAATTAAATCCGATTAAAGGGGGTGGTTTATTCCGTTTGTCATTCCGAATGAAAGAATTTCTCGCACTTGTATACACTCATTCCTCCCTAAGTTCATTCCAGTCTTTCTGCACATGCTCGTTTCCTTGCCCTTCTGGCGCAATGACGTATATAGCACGCATAGCAACGGGCTGCATAGCAACAGGCTGAGATAGAGCAGTCGGACTCGTTGCACTCACCGGTTTCCATTTGCCACAGCATGGTCTTCTATCTCCCTTCTTCGACCTTCTACCTCCCTTCTCCTCCTCAACAGACGAAGCATTAGCAGAACAAGGTTGTTGTCGTACTGCTGCTTCAAGAATATAAGCAAAACAAGCCTGAAAAAGGCACTAAGAACGGCGTCGTCAAGCATCTTGTTATCCGGAGCGAGGACTACAGTGTTTTCTTCCGGTAAATGTAAACACGTAACATCCGCCCCGCCCCCTATCCAATCACAAACCTTCCCTGCCCCAAACCTTGCACGGACCCAAATAAAGGCGATTAAACTGATCTCCCGTGTAAACCCTCATTCGGAATGTAAACTACATGGAAAAACTTTAATTCCGAATAATTTCATTCAGATTTATTTCATTCCAAATGAGAAGCCATCATGTAACCGCACCCATTGACTGGGAATAGGTCTTTTAAACTGTGTTAGGGTAGCCCTGGCCCCTTTCGGCCACCCCTTGGGGGCGTCACTGTCACCGAACATGATATAAAAATACATTTCCAGCAGCAGAACCATGCCTTTCCACAAAATGTTTCAGTTGCAGTTTCTCTCTAGTTTTAGTTTCACGTCAGTTCCACAATAAATAAAACGTATGGGTCAGGGTGGAAATTAACTGAGGTTAAGACTGGAAAAGAGCAGGTTTTACATCCTCCAATTTCACCATGAAGCCTCAGGTAAATACTAAAATAAGATGATTTAAATGGGGATCAAATTGTGTTTCTACATGTGTGCTGATGAACATATAAACCTGCATTTCCATTATCAGCATCCTCCACACGGTCCATCAGTGAGCCACATCTGCCTCCATGAGGTCACTGGCTCACAGCATGCAGTCTCACAAGCTTCCAAATGTGATGCTAAGGCGCCACCTGCTGGCCGAAGTTAGTATTGCGACATAAAGTCATGGAAAAACCCCTGAAGCAGTCTGGGGAATTTCCTTAATTCATGACTACCATCTACTGGGAAATGACCAAACTACAACTACTCACTTTTTCTGAGTTGTAACTTTTAAGGTGGACTTCCATAATCTGTCCCTCAGGAGTCTGGTGAGTGATGTTTGCTCCAGTGAGTCAAAAGTTACACAGCAAAGTGGAAACTGTGCCAAAAAGCTTTCTAAGAGCTTCTAGATTGTTTTGTGTTGTAAAAAAAAATCATTAACTACTACACTTATGACGTGTTGTTGTTATATAACATGATATTCTTACATTTTGAATATTATTTTATTGTTCTCTATCAGAGATTTTACATGATATCCTTCAGATATATTAATATTTGACTTTAGTGAATGGAGTGTGGCGTGTTTGTGGCGTCTCTGGATGCACTGTAGATGATATGATTTCTGCTTTGCCAGTTATTTTTAATGAAACTCCATCGTAAACTCTTCCTGTCTGTTGGAGAGAAGGAGCAGTCCGGGCGGGTGGGGGAAGAAGCCGGAGGACAGGGGCTCTGCCTGCCTTGGTTTGAGCGCAGAGGCAGCCCGGTGGGAGACGCGCTCCACCTTAAGACCTCAGCGGCCCCTCTCTGCTCCCTCTCCCCGGGGAGCAGAGCTGCCGAACCCGGCCACGGCGCACCACTGCCGGCTTGGCACGGAGGAGGTGAGTACGACTCCCGGAGCCTTGGCCAACACGATATGGTTACCATTCCGGACCTGCTGCCATCTCCCTTCTCCTGTTGCACTGACACTACAACACTGCTCCACATCAGCCACTGCTGCCTGTCACCCTGATTTATATTGGAGTAGGCATGATATAATAATGTAGCTCAGTGATTAGAAAGTAGAACACTGCAACTGTGCCAGAGTAAGTTTTTAAAATTGTATTTTGGACACCCATATCATCATGGTACATGTACTTCTATTAGGCTCCCTGATAAATATGATTAGAGCATATTCAGTGATTATATTCACTGATCATGACTGTATGCATCTTGTGACAGACGAGCAGAGTTTGAAGAAGAAAAAGTTTCTCTGCCCAAAGCTCCCTGTCCTCCACAATGATTGATTATTATGGCAACGCTCCAGGTCGCTGGTGCGTTTTCGTTGCGCACGGGATTTGGCTGCTCTCACATCAAAGGGCCCTCAGGAAAGGGGTGGTTCCGAGGCAGGGGGATATATAGGAGGGACCTGCTCTGTTCTGACTGCAAGGCAAGAGCAGAGAACAGACGAAACGGGTCAGCAGAAAGAAAACCTGCCCCCGTACTCAAAGAGAGAGCTAGAAACCGAGACATCTGCTGAGTTTTGGAGAGAAAGAGACCTGTTGGATTTACTACAGAGATCCAGCTTTTATTTTCATTTAATGAAAGGACTTTTTTGCAACAATTCAGACCTGCACATAACTTTAAACGAGTCTTGCACTGGATTTGATCCTTTTTTAGATTTTTATGCGTGTGCGTAATTTTGGGGAGAGTTTTGTGGAAGTTCAAAGACTTCGGGTTTGTAGCTTATAGTGGAAAACATTTTAAAGGATTTATTTGTTTCCTCGTAGACACTTTGTTATCAGTTTGTCTTTCCACTTGTCGGATTTCACAGTTATATGATGTGGGTTTTACACGTTTCCGTTGGTTTGATCGCCGCTCTGTGCGTCGGCGCGGCGCACAGCGCTTGGGAGGAGAGCACCGTGGTGCCGGTCAGATTAGACCCGACGGCCCGGTCGGAGAGTGAAACCGAACCGTGGCGGACTCTCTCCGCAGAGGAGAAGGAGAAGGAGGCGGAGATGAGGGAGTACCGGTTGGACGTATTTGGCAAAGAACTGGTCCTGCAGCTAGAGCCTGACCAGACCTTCTTGGCGCCGGGTTTTGTCTTCCACATTGTGGGCACTCCTGAGTCCGAACCAACGCAGGAACCCAAGAGCGGAGCCGAGCCTGGTTGTTTCTACTCTGGCACGGTGAACGGAGAGGAGCACTCTGCCGCTGCGCTCAACCTGTGCCACGGACTCAGGGGTGGATTCTACTATCAGGGGGAAGAGTATTTTATCCAGCCCCTCAACTCCAGTGACTTCATGGGCACAGAGGAGGGTGTCCACACGATCCGCCGGAGAGGTCGGGCAGCTTTGGCTGAGGAGGGGAGCTCCAAGTGCGGGGTCAACGAGGACGAGGCGAGGGTGCCAAAGAATCTGGAGAAAGAAACCAAGCACGGAGCCGCTGACGCAGACCAGACAGGTAAGGCTGCAGAAATACTACTTTTACACATTATTACAATTTAATAATAAGCTGAAATAAGTAATATAATAATAATATAAGACCAGCAACTTGTGCAAGTGGCCAAAGAAAGCACAGAGAGAGTGATTTCTTTGCTTACTACTTCTATATGTCAGAGGTTGTAGTGAATATAGAGCAAACTGCTGGAGTTGTGCCTGTGCCAGGGTGCACAGCATGCGCAGTGGACTCAGCTACCTTTTTGACAGCGCCGTCTACCAGAGATGAGGAAGGGAGGGGAGGAGAGAGGGGGGCAAACTCCTCCAAGGGGAAAGAGGAGGAGGAGTGACGGAGGAAGGGGAGGGGAGCAGCGGGGTTGGGGCCAGCCAGAGCCCGGCGGTGCTGAGACGTGTAAACTCGCCTCCTGGTACAACTCGCACCGGCAGACACTTTTCCCTCAGAAAGGATTTTCTCCCTCCGCATAATTTTCCACCAGAGAAGGTCATTTTAGGAATGTGGACCCCGAGGAGGAGGAGCCGCCGGTGGTGTGACGCTGAGTCACGGCAGCCAGGCTCCTCCAGGCACATCCGGAGCTCTCTTTGGAGCCTCTATCCCTCTGAATAAAATGAGCCTTTGTCACTGCTGTTTAGAACACTGGCACAGTTTTGCAGTGTGCAAAATCTTCCAACCAAACTGAACCACTTTTATTAAAAACAACAAACGAAAAAAAAAAAAGTTTTAGTGCAGTAACACCAGGGCTGAAACTTGATATCTGCTCACATGGCCTGTGGACCTTTGGTCTGACCTCTGTCTTCTCTCCCCTCAGCCCACCACAGGACCAGACGCTTTGTGTCCACTCCTCGCTACCTGGAGATCATGCTGGTGGCCGACCAGTCCATGGCAGAGTTCCACGGTGCTGGCCTCAAGCCCTACCTGCTGACCATCATGGCAGTGGCATCCCGCCTCTACCGCCACCCCAGCATCCACAACTCCATCAGCCTTGCTGTGGTGAAGCTGCTGGTGGTGTACGAAGAGGAGCGAGGCCCTCAGGTGTCATCCAACGCCGCCATGACCCTCCGCAACTTCTGCCAGTGGCAGCGGCAGCACAACCCAGCCAGTGACCGCCACCCTGAGCACTATGACACCGCTGTACTCTTCACCAGGACGGTAAGTTGGAGTGAAAGTGTGTTAGGGTGGATCTGAGATAGAAAAAGAGGAAGAGCATTATTCAAACATCTAATCTGCTCTCTGTCCACCTCTTTAGGACCTGTGTGGCGCCCACTCCTGTGACACTCTGGGCATGGCAGATGTTGGCACCGTGTGCGACCCTGACAGAAGCTGCTCAATTATTGAGGATGACGGGCTGCAAGCAGCATTTACTGTGGCACATGAACTGGGTAAGTCGAAAAAACATGCTCTTGTGTGTAAAAACCTTTGAAATACACCACATTTCCTTGAGGTGCTCAAAGAACTCTTTGTCCTCCAGGCCACGTCTTCAACATGCCTCATGATGACGCTCAGCTGTGCTCCGGGGTCAACGGTGCCCACTGGGGCTCTCACATGATGGCCTCCACCCTGTCAAACCTGGACCAGCAGCAGCCATGGTCACCCTGCTCTGCCCTCATGGTCACCACCTTCCTGGACAACGGCCATGGTCAGTGCCTGCTGGATAAGCCGGTCAAACCTCAGGTGCTCCCTCAGCCCCTACCTGGGACCGTCTATGACGCAGACCATCAGTGTCGGCTGACCTTCGGTGAAGACTCCCAGCACTGCCCTGATCTGAGTACCACATGCGCAGCTCTGTGGTGCACTGTGACTACATCCAATGGTTTGCTGGTATGCCAGACGAAGAACTTCCCCTGGGCTGATGGAACGGCATGCGGGCATGACAGCTACTGCGTGGCCGGGCAGTGTCTGACTAAGAGCCAAGCTGCTGTACTCCAGGTAGGAACCAGATTTTATCTTACTACACTTAGCATGCAGCAAAACACTCTCATGCCTCCCAGCTTTGAATCAGTCATGTAACTCCACCTCAGCTCAGAACTGTAATGCTCATGTCTCTGGTGCTTTCAGACTCCTGTCAATGGTGGCTGGGGAGTGTGGGGTCCCTGGGGCGACTGCTCTCGGACATGTGGTGGAGGGGTGCAGTATTCCTTCCGTTCCTGTGACAACCCTTTACCCAAGAACGGTGGCAAGTACTGCGAAGGCAAGAGGATCCAGTACCGCTCCTGTAACACGGACGCCTGCCCCGATACAAATGGTAAGACATCTCTGAGAAATCTGAAGCACTTTTTACTACTACTAGTTTACTATGTTGAAATCAAATGACTTTGCACCATATGCTGTAGTTGTTCTCAGGAAGAAGTCATGTTTTGATGTACCTTGCCACCTTAGTGTGAAAGTTAGCATGTGGGTCAGGCTGAACAAGCAGTAAATCTGACCCCTCTCTGTCTCTTTCTCAGGCCTGTCATTCCGTGAGGAGCAGTGCCTGGCCCACAACGACATGTCAGCCCAAGTGTCGCTGGGTTCAGGCGAGGGTGTCGAGTGGGTGCCCAAGTATGCTGGAGTTTCACCCAAAGACCGCTGCAAGCTGGTGTGCCGTGCCAAGGGAACTGGATACTTCTTTGTCCTCAAATCTAAGGTGAGGGTTGCAAGATGCTGTTTTAGAATGACATTTCATCATTTTCAGGGTCTTAGTTCATCTCATATCAGTTGTCTTACCTGTGCAGACCTGCAAGTTGAAGGATCAGCTATTGTAATTTCTCTCAGCCCCAAGGCTACTTTTACTTTCTACCTCTTGACTTATGTAACAGTCCAACTAGACATTACTCTAAAGTTCCATTTGTGTCTCTCTGCTGCCCACAGGTGGCTGACGGCACACCCTGCAGCCCAGACTCCACCTCAGTTTGTGTTCAAGGCCAGTGTGTCAAGGCTGGATGTGATCGTATCATCGGCTCTAACCGGCGCTTTGATAAGTGCGGTGTCTGTGGTGGAGACGGCTCTACCTGCAAGAAGGTGTCTGGGTCTATGGAGCGTGCCAGGTAAATATCTAACAGATTTGTTTTTTCATACACAAACATAGTGCCTTATAAAACACACTGAAACATCATAATAGTTTTATGGCCTGGTCTGACCTGTGTCTGTCTATGTTTCAGGCCTGGTTACCAGGATGTTGTGACCATCCCTGCTGGCGCCACCCACCTGGACGTCAAGCAGCGTGCACCAGGCAATGGTCGTCATGATAACAGCTACTTGGCAGTGCGTCGCCAGGATGGAATCTATCTTTTAAATGGCGATTACAAGCTGATGACTATGGAGACTGACATTGCCTTGCGAGGGGCTCTGCTGCGATACAGTGGCTCCTCCGCCAGCCTGGAACGCCTCCGGAGCTTCAGCCCACTCCCTGAGCCCCTCACCATCCAGGTTCTGTCTGTGGGGGAAGCTCCAAGGCCCAGGGTTAAGTACAGCTACTTTGCCCCGAGACCCAACAATGCTGCTTCAGTCTCCAACAGCAACGGAGGCCGCCGCCAGTCCATCAATGCCATCAGAGAGGTGGGTGGAGCCGAGTGGACCCTGAGGGAGTGGGGTCCATGCTCCCAGACCTGTGGGGGAGGTATGCAGCAAAGAGAGGTGGTGTGTTTAGATCCCCAGGGTCGTCCCTCAAGAGACTGCCCGGAGGAGCTGCGCCCCTTGGCCTCACGGTCCTGTGCCACCCAGTCCTGTCCCACCTGGCTTCTCGGAGAATGGTCGGTGTGCTCCAAGACCTGCGGCCGAGGCTTCCGCAAACGCCAACTGCGCTGCATCGGCCACGATGGGCGCACGCTAACCCATGACAGCTGTGACCCCAAAGACCGGCCGCGACCCCTGCTGGAACTGTGCAATCAGAGTGCCTGTTAAGGACTGCTCCCACAATCTAACCTCCTGACATACACCCAGCTTTCAGATAAAAACTCTGACCATCACTGCCTCCTTTTTTCACACGGACAAACTAAAGAGGCAGGTGAATGTTTACATCCAGAGCATGAGTGGTTTTCTTGGGTTCCAGGTAGTCTAACACTCCCACAATGGGTCCATAATGACTGTGACTATAAAGGCCATTTTTTGCCCATTCCCTCCATCTATTCTGGAGCCAGACACTGATCCACAGTGACACTGCCTCCTGTTTGAAGCAATAAAGACTGATTACAGCTCACTGCCTGTCTGGCCTCAGCGCAGCAGTGGCCCATTTGCAACCCATCAAGAGGAAGAAAGCATGGACATTCCTAATTTCCAAAAATGAGCATGCTGCTTACCGTGCCAATGTCATGCTTGTGTGAGTGCGTGAGTGAGTGTCAAACGGTGTGTGTGTCAAATTTTTTAATGCATGTATATGATGTTTGTCCAAGCTGGGCTGGACAGGCACAAAAGGGTTGGGGTGGGGGAGGTTATTACAGAGTTTATAAAGAAATTAAATAGAATAGTTCATATTCTACTTACTCACCCCATCAGGTATGGAAAATAAGATAGTTAATAGTCATAGTCTTTATGTTCAAACTTGCCAGTTTATTTATCACAAACCTGTAGCACTTCATCTTTGTTTTTGCCAGCGGCACATCAGAACACCCAGTTGTCTCTAAATGCCTCAGTACGCTGTACTTTGTCCTTTTGCCATATCTTGCCCTCGTCTACACAGCCTTCAATGAGGGAGCTCTTCAAAGACCAAAGAGGAGTGTCTGAGTGTGTGTGTGAATGTGTGTGTGTGCATGTGTGGAGACCTAAAGAGGGACTTGTCTCCTGCTACTACTTCATAAGTAAGTCTCTCCTGCCTTCTGCGAAGGCTCCTTTTTTTCTATCTTTTTTTTGTACAGAATATCCAAACATTATTTATTTTTGTACAGCCTGTTAAATATAATCATGTGGCTTTTTTAATATTATTTTTTATTTGTTATTGAGATCACAGAAGGGAGTAGAATATATAGAGTATTTATACAGTGTTATGTATATATATATATATATATAAATATATATATATATGGTCCTAGGTTCATGAATAAAGTATCACATTGACTTGTGAAGCTAACGTCTACAGCGTGCTTTGTCTGTTTGGTGTTGGAAGGTGCACAGATTTACACTCACACATTTTATTTTAAAGCAGATGCTATTAGCACCCAGGTGCCAATAATGCTGTTTATGCCCCGGGTGTAAGTAGCTAGTGTGACTATTTACACCTGGGTGTATATTCCTGGGCATCAAAATATGACGTTAACAAATGGTTCTATTCAGTTATTCTGCTGAAGTTTATGTACACTGTGTGCATTCAGCAGCTTTACACATCCTAAAAACTGAAAATAATAAGTCAACCAAGTCTAAAAATGACCTATTAACCCCAGACTTCTGTGTGAAACTCCTGTGCTTGACCCATTCATCCATCACATCTTACTTTCTCCAAGGGTCGTCACCCTTTTTACTTTGTACTTCTTGTAAATTCACCTCTTTCGGGGAAGCAGTAGCTCACTCCATAGGGACTTGAGAACAGGAGAGTCGCAGATTCAATTCCCCGACCAAGTATGGAGCATGGACTGGTAGCTGGAGAGGTGCCAGCTTGCCTCCTTGGTGCTAAGGCACTGAACCCCCAACAACTCAGGATGCCTGTCCAAGGCAGCCCCCTCCCTCTGACATCTCTCAATTTAATGCATGTATAGGTCCTGTTTGTGCATGTGTGTCGAATTTCTCCTCTGGGTATTAAGTATTTAATGTCAGTACTAGCCAAAACTATGACTTCTTCGCCCTAATCCTAACTGCCTCGATGTGTCAACGTGACGAATGCCAGCTAATCGCAGCACTCAGTAGGATACGTACTGTTGTATCGTAGGGATTGGTATAAAGAGCCAAATAGCTGCAATGTGACTATCCTCACTCGAGTGCAAATAGACACCCCAACCTAATTCTAACCTGAAAACCTTAAAAGTCTTAACCCTCAAACAGTCCTTTGAAGCAGCGAAGTGTTGTCAGAATGTCCCCACAATGCATTAATGACCTCACTACAATGTTATAACTGATATTGGTCCTCACATGGATAGATACCCATATACAAACTCAAATTAAATGAGGGATTCTGGTTAACTTCTACAGCCCTGGCACTGTCTGACAGCCTATTAACACATAGTTTTGTAATGATATAGTGCACCGATCCAAAGACAATACATTTTTGTTGTAATTCAGATTTTGTGCACCAGATGGGAGTATTTCAGCATGTCATTCAATTTTGACACGCAGTCCCTCCACAGTGTCTAAACACTGCAGGAAAAAGGAAGTCCAATCATGGCCCGATTACACTGCTAGAGGGCTTTAATGAACTTGTTGGCCCCAGATAACCGTGTAGAGCCCCTGGGGTCTTGGCTGCTTGAGTCTAAAATAGATTTTTAAAGCTACATGGTGGCCTGGTTGTCTTGTAGACTGTTTCATATCATTATAAATCCAATGACGACAGGAGAAATGCTTGCACAGGATACCGACACAACAATTTGAAACTACTTCCTGTCACTCCCCAACCCCCACATCAGTGCAACCTAACTGAAATGTCCTCTTATTATCATTAATCCAACTCTCTGAACCTTTTTAAAAACTGTTTTTAAATGTTTGTTCGAGAATCAGCTGAGTACTTTGATGTCACGCTGGATCGACCAGACGTTTAAACAACTGCCTTACCTTAGCTCTAATCAAAGCTAGTGTTTAAAGAATGAGATCACCTGACCCACCTGAGGCACGGAAGGTAAAACAAACATACCTGTTTGGAGAGGATCCACCTCCCTCAGGTGCTGTCACTTCTGATAATGAGAGGTTATATGCTGCCTCATGCCTTTGTTCATTCTTTTGTACGGCAGCCACGATGTGTGTGTCCTGTGAGTTTATTGCCTTTAATACCTTGATTCACATAACATTGTTCAATATTAATTTTTAATTAGTTTATTGTGAGTTGCAGCGTGTTGGAGATATCGGCTGTAGAGATGTCTGCTTTGTCTCCAATATAATGGAACTAGATGGCACTCGGCTTGTGGTGCTCAAAGCACCAAAAATACATTTAATAAAGCTCAAGTGCAATGTCAGCCTGTTCTCATTCTGTACACCACCACTTTGTCAGTGATTTTTGGCGTTGGACACTGATGCAAAAAGCCACCTTTGGCTGCACTGCCAGTAATACCTTAACACAGGGAGCCAGAAAATCCCTATGGGGTGGGCAGAAGGGGAAGTGTATGTGTCCAAATACCATGTTTATTTCTAAACCTAACCTTGTGCTTTTGTTGCACAAGGAAATCAAGGTAAATATGAAGTGTTTTACTGACATAAGTTTATTCTGAAAAAGATTATATCAATTTAATCAGTAGAAACCGGTTAAGTTTCTCCTTAATCTATTGACATATCATCCTAGAATGTCAGACGCAGGAGGATACCTTGCCTATCAGTAGACGTGAAGGTCCACTGAGCAAGCAGTGATATTTGACAAGTTCACAGACAAAAAGCCATACTTTAACATTGGCATGATACACAGTTGCTCGCCACTGTTGCTTAATGGTCAGGGTAAAACACAGCAAGACAAAAACAAAGGTTAAGGTGGCAGAAGTCTGAGTAGGGTGGATGGGAGAGGTAATGGGTGGGTCCAACGAGCTAGGACTTTCACCCAGGAGGTCGGTGTTCGCTTCCTGTAAGATTGTAAAGCCAAACCCTGTTCTTTGAAGTGTATTTTTGAAACAGACAATGCATGTAATAGCCTGAATTTGGCACGGCGTCCCAGAACATCAACAACCAACGCACCCAGCGTACCTTACACGTCATATGTCAGCACGGAAAGTCCATGGCCAAACGTCGATAGGTGACGAGGTCAGTATGAGACTGTGCTGACGAGTTGGGATGAGAACGCGTTGGCAGTGTCTCTCTCCAGAAATCATGACCCAGTTACTTAAGATAATCCACAGACCTTGGCGTGAGGAGTTTCATGAAGGAACTATTTTCTTTCTACCGAACGCTCCCAACAAAGTCTGTGGATTATCTTGAGTAACGAGGTCATGATTTCTGAAAAGAGACATTGCTGTTTTGAGCAGCACAAGCCGAGTGCCATCTAGTTCCATTATATTGGAGAGAAGGCAGACATCTCTACGGCCGATATCTCCAACACTCTGCAACTCACACCAAAACTATATAGATTTATAAATAGCGCTACAGGTAAGAGGGAAAATATGTATTTTTGACTTCGGCATGAACTGTCCTTTTAACTTCTCCATGGTCAGGCATCTCCCCTGAACTTTCTGAATCCAGCTGGGACAAAAAATACCTCAAAAGCTGAAGCCTGTGTGGCACTTCCTGTTGGGCCCTGAGGAAGATGATCTCCCGCCTTGTCGGCTCCCACTGCAGCACAAAGGAAATCATTATCCTGTAATTATGGATGGTTAAGAAGAAGATTGGCCATCTCTGTAATCTGCGTAATGGCATAATGTGTCACCAGATTCTGTAAGCCTAAATAACTGGCGTAGGCGATGATATACGCCGCACGTTTTTTCTGACTTTACAGTCGACAAGGAAAAATGATGAAGGAAAATGCCAGCATTAATATGCACGCCTGCAATGAGACTCGTGCCCACTTTTTTACCTGCCTGTTTTTTCCGTGTCTCAGCGTCACATCATTAAGTCTTGAAAGAAACATCTGGAAGGCATTATGAATCACCGCTGCTCAATGTGGGTGGCATTTCAGAGAACTAAATTATCTTCATCCTTTTGCCACCCTGGGCTGCCCATAAAAGTTTGTTTAAATCATGGCAAATTTGATCCAGTTTTCAAACTTCAAAAGAAAAGGCATTCATATTTCAGAATATAAATCCAGTTTGATCTAAGGCTTCATTTGGTCTGTAGAAACAAATGTGGTTGGAAAAACATCTTAAATGGGTAACTTAAAGCAAAGACATATGCTATTCTTTAATGTACACGACTTTTGGATGGTGAACTTTTACGGTTGCTAATGTTCACAGCCTACCAGGGCCCTTTACAGAACAGTAATTTAGTTCTTTAATTGCCAGTTTTACGACTGTATTTAAGTCCCTACAAGTTAACACAAGTGGCTTTTTTCATCCAAAGTATTCCCAGCACAGCGGGAGGTGTGTGGGGGTGGCGGTCTGCCCCTGAAACCTTTGTCTAGAAGTACAAGAGTATCTTTTCAGTGCTAAATCAAAGCTTTGCCTTGCATGTTGCACATGGACTCTATCCCAAAATCTAGCAACCTTGAAGCATGACTGGAACCTGCTTGAGGGTTCCTGGCGAAAACTACAACCGTAGCTTCTCAGGTGTTCGTCCTTGGTCTACTGCCATGGTTCCAAACTTTTCCTTTGAGACATACCACTGCACTCCTATCAGATTAACTCAAGTACCCCTTCATTTTCCTGTTATCAGCCCAATAAGCTGTTATATATCTGCATATCAGATATCAGCCAACAATCCAGATTTCCAGTTGCCCCCATTAGAAATTTCCAGGAGCGCCATTGTTGGGAATCCCTGGTCTAATGTGTCTGTCAGAGAGTTCTTGACATGACATCTGTGTGCTGCAGAGGTGTTAATTGGATGCAGTTTTCACATGCCCCCCTCTTATGACACAGTGGCTCCAGGACAGATTTAAACCTGACAATAAAAGTAGGTCAGCTCCTGTTGTTGTGGTTGAAAATAGCCCTGAGTCGTGTATGTTGTCACACAGGTGTGATGAGGCGCGCTGTGCTACCTTGGGGACATTACAGTTTAATTCCACTTTCATCTCAATAGAGGTCGTGATGTGACAGAAACCCATTCACAGGCGGGTTGCCACTCTCTGCGTCAAGCTTGACAGATATATAAGAACAGAACCGGATACAGGTAGGTCTGCCTTCACAATAAAAGCACAGAATACTTCCTGATATGATTATCACTAATAGGCAGTAGTGAACCTAGACTCTTGGGGGCCCCGGGCAAAGAAGCCCATTGAGGCCCAGTTTCATTGTGCTAACTGTTAAACCTAACTTAGCATGAATTACAAATACAGGTAGCTATAAATGTAATAATTTGGGGTTTTTGGCGCAGTGGTTGTGCACTGTGTACTTTCTGGGAGGTTTAAGGGGGTTTACTGCCGAATGTGCCAATGTGAGTGGCCATCAGGGGCCAGCCTGGTAAGACCATCCTGATGATCTGAACCCAACATTCTGTTTTGCTCTCTTCATCAGCAGTGCCATGTCATGTGTCAAGGAACAACCAATCACAGCAGACAGATATCGTTCCCTTCTTCTTTTTTTTAAAGATATTTTTTGGGGCATTTTGCCTTTAATGGACAGGACAGCCAAGTGTGAAAGGGGGGGGGGGGATCTCTCCCACAGACGATATGCCCACACACTTATTAACAGCACCTGGAAGAAGATTAACTCTCCACTCAGGATTTCTGGTAAGTAGGCTAGTGCATTTCCATTAACCCTAGAAATGCACAAAACCTAAATATCGCAATAAAAAACTGGTAATGGAAACACCTACATTTTGAAAAAACTCATTGAGAAAAAGTTTTTCCACTCTCATGAGGTGGTTTTTCAGACGTGTCGATATCAAAGTATATCGCAAAAGTGTAATGGAAACACTTTTTTTTTGCAAATATACGTCACCGGACATTCAAGTCCCCTGTAAATTCCTCGTTCACGATCCTCTCCCAGAAATCCTTTATCCGTGGTGGCTGCCACACATACGGACTTTGCCTTTGGAATACCACTCGCTCTCTTTGTCTTCGGTTGTAGACTACTGCAACAGCAGCAGTGGCAACTGAGATGATTGTTCCAGCTCGCAAGAGATTTGGAACGTCCATCTTACTTCCACAAAGTGGAGTCTCGCGGGACGAGACGTTACGGCTCATACGCAAAACTCCTTTTAATGGAAACACCTGCAAGTCATATTTGTACTTTGTCGAAACTTTAGAAATATCGCATTTATTTTGCGCAAAACTGTAATGGAAACGCGACTTATATGATACGGTGCTTGTTAAGATTGCTTAGCAACTAAGATGCAACCTGCTGCTGCACTCTTGAAAGCTGGCACAAAAAAGGCACGAAAGTAGCGCGTTTTCCAGCCAGTTAAAGCCATGGCATGTGTATGACCCCTTAGCGCTTGTTGCTTTGGTGGCCACCATTACTGTTCTGCAAGCTGCAACCTGCATTTTACGTCAACTACAATGCAGTCCCTGATTGGCTGCTTACAGCTGCTGATTGGCCCAGATTGGATTTTAATTTCTGGACACAAGGCGGGGCGCTAATCAGGGGGCCCTTTTCCCATATTTTGCCTGGTTTGCCTCTCCTGACAATACGCCCCTGCTAATAAGGTTTGCACCACTATGACCACCTAAACCAGCTTTAATATATTTCAATTTCTTTTTATAATAATTAATTTGTAAAACAATGACGATGGGGTGAAGGAATGCTGGAAAAGATTACACTGAACATTATGTTTTTAAAATCAAATCATTAAAAAGAAGTATCACCATCATGACAGTTGGACAATTACGTACTTTTAAGCAATAAGGCTAAAGCAAGACAAACATAATATTAATATGATTAGAATTAGTTATAGAAGTAAAAGATAAGTATGGGAAAAAATCTATAGTCTTTCTCAATGCATGTCGTGAAGAGTGCAAATAATTTAGTAAAGTTTCAGTTCATCTAAAATAGTTAAAAATTACGCACACTGCCGGATCAGTTAGTCTTACTCTGAAAATATATACCGGAAGTAATATTTTTCTCTTTGGGGCTGACTTCATCTCTCTCTCTCTCTCTCTCTCTCTCTCTCTCTCTCTCTCTCCCCCTGGTGTTAACAGGGTAATTTGAACACACGGGGGGAGGGTAGAGGAGGGGAGTGGAATAAAACCCTGGGCAGTCAGAGGTGTGGGAACAGGACGCAGCGGCGGCGCACAGGACGCGCACACGTGGAGGAACAAACGCTGCACTTTTAAGGGGAACTAGTTCAGCAGCCCGAAGTCTGAACGAGCAGCCGGGCTGGTGTGTGTGTGTGTGTGTGGCGGGGTGGGGAGGGCACAACAATGCTCCTGGAAGAGCCAAATAGGTGACTGGAAACAAGCGCTCTTTGTGATCTTCTGCCGTTGATTCAGAGAATAAAAGTGGGCGCACCGGGAGAGAAGGGTCATGGAAAGCCCCGGGAGGAGGAGGAGGACGCAGGCGGTGAGGTGGAAGTTGTTGAGGAACTCGCTGCTGCTTTGTTTATTCACCGGTGAGTTTTGGATCAGTCAGTTTACACACTGAAGCGCTTTTCCTTCCAGATGCATGTCCACATGTTGCAGCTTTTTATGTTTTAGTAACTCCTCTAGACTCTGGGATGAGCTTCTGGGGAAAGTGTTGGGAGAGAAAATCATTAAAAGTTATAATGTGTACAAACAATTCATCCAGATCACATGTTGGGCACCACTTCAGCTGCGTTTCATCCAAATTACGCGCAACCCAAACTGCTGGAAACTTTTAATCTGAGTCAGGTCTGCGGTGCAGTTGTGTGGAGGGGGGCAGGGGAGAGGAGTGTGTGTGTGTATGAGAAGAGGTGGGGGGGTGAAGGACATAGTGCCATTGCCTCCCAGCGTGTGGAGAGACAGGAGCCAGGACCTCCGAGGACCACCCATACCGCGCCAGGAGTCTGTTGGTGGAGGCATTTACAAGGGGTGGGAATCACCCTAGTTATCAAGATACTTAAAAATATTATGTTTTTTAAAGATGGTAAATTTAAAGATTTTAATTTCATTTATTTTTTTTATTTGATTTTATTTGTTTTATTTTCATTTTATTTTATCTTAATTTATTATTTTTTAAATTTTAGCTCATTTTATTTTTTTACTTGATTTTATTTGTTTTATTTTCATTTTATTTTATCTTATTTTATTAGTTTTTATTTAATTTGATTTTATTTGTTTTATTTTCATTTTATTTTATCTTTATTTTTTTTAAAATTTTATCTTATTTTATTTTTTATTTTATTTTCATTTTATCTTATTTTATTAGCTTTTATTTTATTTTATTTTTTAATTTTATCTTATTTTATTTTTTATTTTCATTTTTTTTATGTGGTTTTTTTTTAATCAATACTTCCACTCTGTGTGACAATCTGATATTGCCACACAATAAAATCGCAATACTTTACCCTCATCTAGCATCTACATGGAAATATCAGCTTTTCTGCAGTGTGTAAAATCAAAAAAAGTAGGTTGACTGTCTGTCACAAAAGAAAAAACTTGCTTTAATCAGAAGAGGAGAACATTTTCTGTCTTCTTAAGTGCCAAAAAACTTGCAGCTGCTTCCCTGCTTTAAATAACAGTGCTCAAGTTATTTGAGAAAAGCATCCTCCTGCTGTAATTAAAAGGCAGGACTCCTCTACTCTGTGAACCCAAGCCTGCAAACATGAATATACGCCTCCAGGGCAGCACACATCATTCTGAGAGTGAGTGATTGCTGAGAGAAAGCAGATCTCCATGCACAGAGCTTGTTTTCTTTGCAGCGTCCCTCATTTGAAGTGTGCGTTCTGGCTCGTGAAAGACTGCCAGCCTTCCGCACAACAGCGAAAAACCCAAATATCGTAGCTCAGGAGGAGGAGGAGGGGGGGCTTGAGATGAAAAAGTCGTGTCGTGGCAGCAGGTTGAGACGAGTACATAGAAGCACAGCTGTGTGTACAATGCTTTTGACTATGGCAGAGTGGGGAGGGAAGGTGGTGGAGGTAATAAACCACATTAATCACATACACAAAACAGCATGTAATATATCCTGCAGAAATAAGCAAGCTGTGTGTAGAATGATCATGATCACGAGTGGCGTCAGTGCAGGAGATGGTAAAGGTTGGCTCTTATATCATCTTCATTTGACCCCCACGCAAACATGCGTCAGTCATGTTGCGTCCCATTCTAATGACCTCCCACTCAAAGAATAATTAATTCAGTTGTTGAGTCACTGGTTCACGATCCTGTGTCCGTCATTCACACTGTGTGCGTCTCTCGGCACATTTACCTCCATCAACTCTTGAACTGCTCTGTGTTGCACCCCAGGGATGGAGTACTTCCATAAATGTTCGGGATTCACAAGAGTGTCCTGACTTTAATTCCCTCTTGAGCTCCCAAAACACAGGATCCTACACTTCCCATAATGCAGCTCTGCTCAGTAAATACACAGGCATCCACTAACTCAGAATGCTTCCTCAAGTGTGGAGTTTGCATGTTCTCCCCATGTCAGCGTGGGTTTTCTCTGGGTACTCCTACTTCCTCCCACAGGCCAGAGACATGCAGGTTAATTGGTGACTCTAAATTATCCGTAGGTGTGAATGTGAATGGTTGTCTGTCTCTGTGTGTCAGCCCTGCGATCGTCTTGTCGACCCGCCCTAGGTGAACCCCGGCTCTCGCCCAATGTCAGCCCCCGCGACCCCCAACAGGATAAGCTGTTACAGAATATGAATGAATGAATTTTACAAGTCAAGAAAGTCGTAGTTTGGTGAACGTTGGTTGTAGAACCATTACTTTCGGCGAACATCTCTCACGGTATACGTCATCAGCACCAGCTAGCTAGCAGATAGCTACGTCATAGCTAACTTCGCTATGTTCCACATACAAATGTAAGGTTATCCTACCCCATGTTTTTATCTAGTGACTCCTTGTCTTTTTATCAACCGGAAAGCAAAAGAACGAGCAACACCCTTTGCTTTTGTGAGTCAGGCCCCCAGGAACACCTCTCAGCCTTGCTTCCAATTTTCCCCAGTGGCCACTTGTGGTATTGCAATGAAAAATTTTCCTGTGGCCCTTAAAGCATTTCCCCCTGAAACCACCGAGATGTCCGTAACTGCAAACAAGGTCAATATCGACTCTTTCTCTTAGAAATTTTTTATCCATGGATGTTTTATATTTATAAAACAGTAACTCAAGGGTAAGGCCAGCAGGGAAACGCTACTGCGCATATTCAGGGGCCTACGTACAAAGGTATTACACCCAGAAGGTAGAGACTTTTTCAGTCCAACGAGCAGTTCCGTTGGACTGAAAAGGCACTATCTTGGGGTCTGGTATCTAGGTATTATTTTACATCATGCAGGGATGCATGATAATATCGCCATGTCATCGGTATCAAGAAGAGACTTAATGATCACTAAAAAAGTGAATGTATCTATCGGTATAGATTATCGGTCAAATGAGTTGTTCTATATCAAGTATCAGCAAAAACTCCAATACTGTGCATCCCATTATCTATGACATGAGTATATCCAAGTTTGAAACAGAGAGAGAGAGAAAGTTATAATTTCACTTCCGCGACTTGAGTCGTCTTTGTAAAAACAGATTTTCATCTTATATGGCACCTGTTTTCCGACAGACTTCGACTTTCTTGGCTCACAAAATTATCTTTTAAATTGACAAACATCGTGTAATGCATGGCACAATTTTAAACAGGTAAAGATAGCACGCACATCCCAAAAGACTTGTGAGAATAACATAATAATGACATAAAAGATAAAGTTCGCACACCAGAAGCTGCTCCTTGAAGAATTTATTTGGTGTAACGTTTCGGGCTCCTGCCCTTCTTCAGACATGATGTCTGGTGTGCGGACTTTATCTTTTATGACAATTTTAAACAGGATCAGAAATTAATTGTTTGAGTAATAATAAAGTAAAGATCGGAAAAGCACGTCCTGATCTTTACTTTATACTTCCGAATATGGTACCACGTGTGGTCCTCCAGAGGGGAGGGACTTTGGATTTGGAATAAACTTACCATTGTGTGTAAAATTGGACTGCCTCTTTATACCTCAATCTGATTAACTCTATTTGTTAGAAAAATTCCATGAATTAAAGTCTTTATCTCAGCAATATCCAATAACGTATTCCTTATTGGTCCACCAAATTTCGTCGAAATCCCATCATGGATACTGAAAATATCACAGCACACGACGAACTAACCAACAGACGGGCCAATGCCCACTTGTGCATTTCGTAATAGAGACTGAAGAACGGAACTGAACCAGTTTTGCAGCTATTTATGTCATCACATCTGAAAACAACTCAATTGTGATGAATAAGAATTGCAGATTTTTCGGGCTGTGTCACAGACTGGTCTGTCAGCAGCAGCCAGTTTGCAGCCTACAGTGTTTGATTCAGCTGGTCCGCCATGTGGGCTGATCTGCTGCCTCAGTCCGCCCAGACACGGAGAAATAAATCAAGCATTCTACTATTAAGTGAGTTAAATGTGGCGTAGCTGTTACATGGCAACCGCTGCTGCAGTCTGTATACAATAAATGCAAAAATTGATGTTTTAAAATCTTGATATTAAGGGCTATCAGGATTGGCTGGGTTTATTGGACGAGAACTCCAGGTCCCCGTTCATTACAGAGATCTTTTTTATTCTTATTTCCCCCAACGCTCCACAGGTATTGATTGCTCCCTTTTAAAACCAACAAGTGCTTCTCCAGCTCTCTGAGTGCATAATAAGTCGTCTGTCTTTGCGCTTTTAAACCTGCCTTTGAAGGTATAAATAGAGGCTGCTGGTTGAGGTTGTGCGCTTTGAGGTTAATTCATGAAAGGTTTCATTACAGTGATTTTTTTTTCATCTCGGGAAAGGTTTAAAAAATTGCAGATAACAAGACGAGACTTAATCGTTTCTTTTTAAGGCTTCTTTCCTTATAAGTGGACACTTAAGACTTATCAACAACTTGAAATATACCTCTGCTTAAGTTATTTGTCTTATAACCCTGCTCACTTATTTTTTTTTTATTCCTGGTTATTTCTCCAAAGGGTTTAATGTGTTTCTTAAAGACTTTCTCGCAAGCATTATCTGTGCAAATGGCTTTCCTCTCTGTTGTTTCCACCAGCGCTCAGAACTGCTGCTGATTTCTGGTTCCACAAAATTTAACACCCTTCATTAGCAGCTCCTAAAGAACACGTCGATGTGTGTGTGTGTGTTGCAGGCGGCAGTGAAGCCCAGTGTGAAGGCTGTATCGAGTACTGCTGCGATGGAACGCCACAGTTCTGCTGCTCCTACTACGCCTACGTGGGGGACGTCCTCTCGTGAGTTGACGCACGGACACAACAAGACCATATACTGATTATCTGCACACACACACATATAGATTTGGTGTAGCTCTGGTTCTGGGAGTATGTTTAAATGAGAGAGAGAGCAGCTAACTCACATACCAGCTGTCTCTTAACATGCCAGAAGAAGATCTGACCTCTGACCTGTGTTGGCTTTGATTTAGCACAGCTGCTTTAACACTTTCACCTAGTTCTCACACTGCTCTTTCCTTTAAAGGGACCTATTGTGCTTCTCAGCATTTTGCGTCTTATATAAAGAGTTACAGTGAAGGATGTTCGTATTAAATGTGGCCAAAGTTTCATATAACTAGGTAAACATTGGAGGACTCCATTGAAATGAATGGAAGTTTTTTTTTCTTCATCCTTATCTTTTCTTCCTTCAAATGAATCACATTTTTGAGGGCCTAAAGATTCTTGAATACTCATGAAACTTTGCAGATGCATCAGAACTGATGAGAATTTTGGTATTTTATGGGCTCAGATTTGAGAAAATGGCCCAGTAGCCCCCCTACAAATTTTTAACGAAGCAGCCCCCGCAGTACGTTTAACCCTGATGTCTGAAAATTGGTAGGCACATGTAACCTCCCGAGATGTACAAAAAAGTCTCTTGGAGCCATACCCTAAACCCAACAGGAAGTCAACCATTTTGAATTAATTGTGTAATTTTGGTGCGTTTTGGCCAATTACAGGGGTCGTACTTTGACGAACGTCTCCTACAGATTTGATCCGATTGACTTCAAATTTAGTCTGTACCATCTAAAGACCTTTGACATTAAATGTTGTTAAAAGCTTGAGTTTTTGCTGAACATTGTGTCGGTGGTTGTGTGGCAAATTTTGATGTGTTATCGCATATGGTTGTGCTTGGGTCTGTCAAAGGGTCGATGCAGTATTAGCCGATAAGCAGCTCAAGTTGTCGTCGAACCGTGTGACCATAGAAAGTCGTTCAACTTCTGTGTTTCTCCATGAAACAGGAAGTGGTTGTAAGTCCAAGGTACATGGTCCAGTCTGCCCCAAACTTCATATTTGAGAGTCCTGACCTGAACACATCTACATGCCAATAGTTCTGGTGCCGCCTACTGGCAACAGGAAGTGACATGTTTTATACTTTGCTGTACTTCTCCGAGCAGGTTGGCTAAATCCACCTCAAATTTGCTTTAAGAAGCCTCAAGACCTTGATGAGGCTTTCTGGTGAAAATTGTGCAGTTTCTCAAATGGCGTTGCCATGGCGTGGCAGCCATTTTGCACATTTTCCCATCAAACAGGAAGTTGTTGTAACTTGGGCATATATCGTCCAATCTGCCTAAAGTTTCTCATACATGGTAAGAGTCTCGACCTCATGACATGTTTGTGCCAAAATTGAGTTGCAGTCACAGCGCCACCCACTGGCAACAGGAAGTGACGTGTTTTATGCTTTGACATACAATGTACAAGCTGGGTGACCAGATCCATGCCAGCACAGGCAAAGGTCTGAAGGCCTGTTCGTCGCTGCCAGCAACTTTAAGTTGTTGTTGTAAATTTCCCCCCAGATCCAGATCAGTATCCTGCTGGAACAAGTCTAGTTGTGTTCAGTAGCGTTTATTGTTGATTTTCCACAGTAGAAAGTACCGCACTTCTCCGTTACAGTCGTTCTCTGGGTGAATACAGGTGTTCAGGCACAGACAGTATGAGGAAAATAAAGTGTTTTGGAACATTAAAGCATGTAAAGGTTTTAAACACAAGTATGAACCTGAAAATGAGCACAGCAGGTCCTCTTAAAGATAAACCCTTTTTGTTTACAGAAGTTTTATTGATCTCTGTATTTGTAAAATTGCATATTTGTACTAATCAGTGCAGAACCTTGAATGACTTTTGAAAACAGCGTGCTGATTCTAACATGCTGACTAATGCTGACTATGAAGATGTAACCAACCTGTTAATGAGTGTTTTTTTCCTAATTTACAGTGCCAACTCACACACTCCTCTGCAGTGAACACACCACACACACCAATGCTCACACGCTCTGTCACACACTTCACATCACACAGCCGGGTTACATCAGATGCTGCGCTCCATCTCCATGGCAGCAACTTAGAAGTAGCATGTCTGCTTGAGACAGCTGCCTCCTCTCACACTTGGGTGGCTTACTGTGTGTGTGTGTGTGTGTGTGTGTGTGTGTGTGTGTGTGTGTGTGTGTGTGTGTTGCAGGGGCACTGCCATCTCCGGTATCGTTTTCGGCGTGGTGTTTCTGATGGGGGCAGTGGCAGCCTTGTTCCTGTGCGTTTGTATGTGTATGAAGAACGGGCGAGGCGCGCGGGTCGGCGTGTTCAGCACCTCCTACATCAACACTGTGACCCAGGGCTACCCAGGTGGGTTGACAGGGGACACACACAAGACCATACATACTGGTACAGGAAACAGATTTTACAGGACAATTTATTACTTTATTATTAATTCTTGTAAATTATTAATAAAGCATTTTTATAGCTTATAAACTCTTTAAAGTATGATCAAAGGGGGGCGTTGGTGGCTTAGGGGACAGAGCAGACGCCCCATGTACAAGGCTGTTGCCGCAGCGGCCCGGGTTCGAATCCAGCCTGTGGCCCTTTGCTGCATGTCACTCCCTCTCTCTCCCCCTTTCACACTTAACTGTCCTGTCTATTAAAGGCCAAAAATGCCCAAAACAGTATCTTTAAAGCATGATCAAAGGACAAAATAAAAGTAAATAATGACTTATTACTTCACTTTAATGCACAAATACATGATTCATTACTGCTAATAAAGAATTTGTTAACGTTTTTAAAGACCATTGGCCTTTTTTCAGGCCAGGTGTGAAGTTACGACTACTTGTTATGTGTGCGACACACCGCTGGGTGATTTAAAAGGCAGCTGATAGCAGTTAGCAGCTAACTCACAGAAGGTGAACACCAGCCAAAAATGTCCACAAATTCGGGGCGTCGGTGGCTTAGTGGTAGAGCAGGCGCCCCATGTACAAGGCTGTTGCCACAGCGGCCCGGGTTCAAGTCCAGCCTGTGGCCCTTTGCTGCATGTCATCCCCTCTCTCTCTCTCTCTCTCTCCCCCTTTCACACTTAACTGTCCTGTCCATTAAAGGCAAAAAATATCTTAAAAACAAAAAAAATGTCCACAAATTTAGGAGACAATGAGGTCCGTTAGCTCCTTACCCTCCGAGCAGAGGATGAAATCAACTGCAATAAAAGAGATTGTAAAAGATTGTTATTACAATGTTGATGCCACTGTTACTGTTAAATAAGCATGCCAACAAATATGTTAAAGGTTATAGGGAATTTAAATGCGTTGAATCGATGCCGTAGCTATGGCGTAGGCTCCATGTCAACGTAGCGCCTACGCCGTAGCCTGACGTGCACCTCCCCAGAATTGTAACTACGCGTCGCAGTGACGATGAAGCTGAAACCATTTCCCTCAGTGGAAACAAAGCTTTTATTTACTTTTATTTCAGAGATAAGAAACAATAAATTGTGAAGACAGTAAAGCCTCCACAAAATAGCATTTTAAGTCTTGTGTGTGATTTATCCTGGCTTCATATGAACAGAGGAAATCTCCGCTTGTCGCTAGGCTAATTTATACAATGTAAAATGCCATAGGCTTGTGCTAATAATGTTAGCATGTTGTATTTGTTTGGAAAACGTGTTTAGTATAAGACAGTTGTTTTGTCAGTGAACCTTGTGAGTTGTAATGGAGCCAAATTATGTGCCGTTACCTTTGTTAAATGTTGCTGTTGTCCCTGGTTTTATATGAAAAGAGGAAAAGATTGTTAGTTGCTAGGCTAATTTGTACAATGTAAAATGCCATAAGCTTGTGCTAATAACGTTAGCATGTTGTATTTGTGGGGAAAATGTGTCCAGATAAAGACATAGTGAAGCTGATTTGTGTACTTGTGTTTGAAACTGTCTCTATTAAGCCATGTTTAATGTGTGTTTAATGTGTGTTTTGAAACAACTAAACTTTACAGCACTTCACAGAAACCTCCGCCGCCAACTAGTGTTTTGGAGGTGTAACTGCAGAGTGACACAGACACACCACCACACAAGTAAAAAGGCTCTCAAAATGCGAAGTGTTAGAGTGGTACCGGCTGCTTGTCCTCAGTTGTCCTCAGTAGTTTACTGTTACTGATATTTTTATGCTTTAATTAATGATATGATAATGTTTGGAAAACATTAGTCACAACATAACAAACGCTTCATGAGTGTGACTCATCAGGAAGTGGAACCAGCTTATCACAAGCACTTTTAAAGGACGTACAAAATCACAAAATCAAGTTCAGGCTCATTAATTAGAGAGTGATCTTTTTAGTATTACTAAATTATGTATTCCATTGTAGGACCAATCAGACGGTGGTTCCAGCGTCTTTAACAGTGTCTACATGATGAGAGCGTAGACGCCACAGTGACACCTCATCTGCTGTCCTCAGGCGACCAGACATGAAAAGCAAACAGTTACAGGATCCACTTCCTGACAGTCACACAAAGAGAGAGCTGAGTCTTTTCACAATGTAAAGGCTCAGACGTGACCGTAAGCTCTGCTCGAGCATTTATGCCACACAAATACACCCAGATTTCCTGTAAGCGTGATTCCTTTCCTTCCCCTCTCACCGCTTCACGTCTGTGACACCCTGTCCCTACTTGAAAGGGAGCAAACGGGCGACAGTGTTCCCACATTGTACTCACAGGTACAAAAGAGTCTGGACTCGGTCACACACTCCGGGCCCGGGGAATATGCTGGGTTTTCTGGGGCTCATCATTTATTCATCATATTGCATTCTCCTCTGTGTTTCGCCTTCATGCTACGCTGGGCTGGCGCTCCTCGCTCTGCCCTGCAGCTCCGATCATGTTCCATAAACATGGTGCTCCAACACACACAGCCATACAATATGAATATATGTTTGTAGCTGCAACCACATGAATCATTTTCTGTCTTCTTCTGCTCCACGACCACATGTGAGTTAGACTCTGTGATTAGTTCTTACATTATTCACTAGTTTTAATTACATAATAGCCTTAAAGCTACAGTAGGTAACTTTTTTATAAAGATAAGTAAGGGCATGTTTTGCCTCCATGGCGAGCTGCTGTCTGTCTGTTTGTTTGGGTTTAATGCCAGTGCAAAATTTCAAGCTTCATTTCTATTGGCTGGTTAGTAGACATAGGTGGTAACAGCAGTCACACAGTGAGGTGGTCACCCTAAATGTCTGACACTGTCAAATATTGATCCCAGGCTGTCTTTGATTGCAAGACTGCGACAACGGCATCCTTGAACCTCTCTCACTGTGCGACAAAGGACCACCATCTTAGAGCCACGACCAAAGATATCGCCATGTTTCCTTCACGTCGGTCATCTTTCGGGCTTTAGTGACGGCCTACAGTACACACACATATCACAATATCATCTACTGTGCTCATTAACATGAATCATGAACATAAGCATGTCGCAGAACTTAATCAAGTCCTGTAGATAAGGCACATTCCTCAATTTAGCCATCCCTCAACACAGTTTCTTCTTTTAAACATGAGTTTCACATTATTACAATATGTTAGCACAAACAAATGTGAGGCGTTTGTTACATTGTTACGTGATACAGGGTCACGTTATTACATGAAACGATTCACATTATAACAAGATAAATAATGATATTAATAAGAAAAGATTCCTGTTAAAACATGAAAATATTTTGTTATAACAAAATATTTGGTTATGATAAACTTTTTTTTTTAACGAGAAAAGTTTCTTGTTATAATATGAAAATATTTTGTTATAAACTTTTTTTACGAGAAAAGTTACTTGTTGTGACATGAAAATATTTTAACTTTTTTTACGAGAAGTTTTGTGTTATGACATGAAAATATTTGGTTATAATAAACTTTTTTACAAGATGTTTCTCGTTATAACATGAAAATATTTTGTTATAGCGAAAATATTTTGTTATAAGAAACTTTTTTATGAGAAAAGTTTCTTGTTATAATATGAAAATATTTTGTTATAATAAACTTTTTTTTACGAGAAAAGTTACTTGTTATGACATGAAAATATTTTAACTTTTTTTACGAGAAGTTTTGTGTTATGACATGAAAATATTTGGTTATAATAAACTTTTTTACAAGATGTTTCTCGTTATAACATGAAAATATTTTGTTATAGCGAAAATATTTTATTATAAGAAACTTTTTTACGAGACGTTTCTCGTTATAACATGAAAATATTTTGTTATAAGAAAGTTTTTTACGAGAAAAGTTTCTTGTAACAAAAATATTTAGTTATAAGAAACTTTTTTTTTACGAGAAGTTTTTTGTTATGACATGAAAATATTTTGTTATAATAAACTTTTTTACGAGAAAGGTTTCTTGTAACAAAAATATTTTGTTATAAGAAACTTTATGAGAAAAGTTTCTTGTTATGACATGAAAATATGTTATTATAAGAAACTTTTTTTTGTTATAGTGAAAAATATTTTGTTATAACAAGAACAGTTTCTTGTAACAAAAAAATGTTATAAGAAACTTTTTTTACAAGACGTTTCTCGTGATAACATGAAAATATTTTGTTATGATAAAAACATTTTATTATAAGAAACTTTTTTCAAGAGAACAGTTTCTTGTAACAAAAATATTTTGTTATAAGAAACTTTTTTCGAGAAGTTTTTTGTTATGACATGAAAATATTTTGTTGTGATAAAAATATTTTGTTATTATAAGAAACTTTTTTATGAGAAAAGTTTTATATAACAAAAATATTTTGTAATAATAAACTTATTGTTATAAAGAGACAAGTCTTTTGTTATAACATGAAATTATAGATAGATAGATAGATAGATAGACATTAAAATATATCTTGCTATAACATGAAAACATGTAAAAATTCGAAAAACATGTCATAACAAGAAACTTTTCATGTTATTTCCTGATGCTGATCAAACTCTTTTTCTTTCTGGCACGGCATCAATACACTTCCATAATTATAGCTTTACGTGTATAAAGTATTTGAGTTGCCCTTTTTCTCCTCTTACAAAGTCTCACTCTGAGCATCCCAACAGTTCCACGGAAATTTTAAAATAAAGGTTTCTCCTGTAACATGTGTGACTGAGTTATTCCTAATAATAGTGCCATGAAACATGAGGTTGATGCAACCCTTTAGTCTGGAGTGGGTCTTTATAACTCATTCATCTTTTGTCTCGTGTGCTGCTTTGATGTTTCAGTGAATGATGTAAGTTCCCCTGGCGAGACAGACGTATTGTGGTCAACAAAAGGACTGTTTGCAGCCACATTTTTGATCTTCCTAGTTAAATTCTTTTACTCCAGAGAGTAGTTTGCTGGTTTAACCACTAGAGGGCGCAACTTTACCATCAAAGCCATGTAAAGTGGGGGCAGGAGGAACTGAATGCTTTTGACCTCACTGAACTTCTTCATTTTCTTTCTCAAACTCAGGTCCTCCACCTCCGTACACCTACGACTATGAGATGTACCCTCCATCGCTGCATCCCCCACCTTACACCCCAACTCAGCCTCGGCCGGCCAACTACTCCCCACCTCCTCCTTACCCTGGCTGCACCCGCAAGTGAATCCCTGCAGCACACATTGCCTACTGGCCAGCTCAAAGGAAACTCTCATGGCCTGGTCTTCCAGGCGTGGAGGTGGCTGCACATCTCTGGCTTCTAATGGGGTTCAAGACAATTTAAGAGGCCCTGAAGAATTTCCACAGTTAAAAAAAGGTTGACCCAGTGCAATATTGTCAGTGATATGCAGTCAAGATGTAAAAGTCACCGCGTTCCTGCTGGAGCCTGGCCCAAATGATGGGGAAATTAATTTAACACAATACTGGTGAGAACACTCCACATTCTAATAGCCTTAAATGTTAGCAGCCCTGCAGCCCCGCAGCTGGTACTCTTTCCCCGCTAATAACCAATATCCTTATCTGTCGCTGGCTGTGCACATCAAAGACACCGTGCCGCTTTGATGAAGGTGAAGACCACTTTTGTCAGCATGGAGGGGGAACCTCACATCACTGGAGGAGGGAAGAGTCTTTCCAGGACACCGTGTAGACTCTGCTTTTATGGAAAAGTTACCTATTTTTTAAGAACTTGATTTATGTCAGCGACTGAGGTGGAAGTTGGTGATTAAAGCTGTTTTGAACGAGTCAGGTGAGGACCTGTCATGTGTAGACACAAAGACTTGAACGTAATGCATCATGATACTGACTGTCATGGCAACTTGAAAGGACTGGGTTGTTGGTAATGAGCTGTTTTTTACTGCCTTACTTGAAACGATGTGAGAGGGAACTGAACTGTGGGTCACGTCATGTTCAGTTGGAAAATTGTACTTTTTTTTGCCTTTGTGAGATTCTTGAAAATTTGCATTTGTTGGCTGATTAAGGGTGTAACTGAAAGTGAAGTGACCTCACTGAGCTCTGACTGATACATGTGATGGATGACTGTGAATGATGGAGGGGGTTTAACTAAACTTGTGTTAGGTTATTGTACGTGTTTCTGAACTGTTTAAGTGGCTGTGTTGTGAATTAAAGATGTGATTAAAACATTTTTAAAGCATAAACACTGCCGTCATGAGTAATCAATAATGTGCACGTCTGGATTGCGCTAGCTGAGAGAATGGATGTCGTACATAAAAAGGGGAACGTATGCCCATAAGGCCAAAGGTGTCGTAGTTGTAGGGGGGCAATTTTGTATTTCTAGGTAACTAGTGCTATAACTAAATTAGAATTTGCTGAATATATCGGCCAAAGGGCTGAACTTAAAATTAGCTCTCTGAGGTACGACGATAAACATCTTTACGTGGCAAGTTGCATGAGTCTCGAGAACTAGCACCACCACTAGCCATCAGCTAGTCTTGCGCGAGTTGCCATGTAAACACAGCACTCCTGCAGGGCAGGCTAACTGACCACGGTGAGAAATGGTGCTATAAAAGTGGAGTGAATTACGTCTTTTCAAGTCAATTTTGCATGCTGCGGCTTCAGGGCACTTGGATTACGACAGACAAGCCGTTCTGACGTTTTCGAAATGCATTAGCGGAGTTTTATTACATTTTCAAAATGTGGGTTCCATGTGCTTTAAGTGTAGCTGTTATTCCGGCTAGCTGTTATCCTCCGATACCCCAAACGAGTTTTGTGGATTAAAAACTACACTGGACTTCTTGTCGGCATGAGGGTCAGTAAGTACAGTCTGTATTTTCATTCTAAAGCGGCCATTTCCTTTAAAGGAATAAAAATGGAACGGTAGTTTTTCGGGTGAACAAACGTTTTATTACTTTAATTGAAACTTGAAATCGAAAAGACGCACCTTTTAAAGCAACTAAAATAAAGGGGAGATTCTCCGTCCAGTTGCGAATGTACACGGTATGATAACCGTCAACTTTTATATCAGGGTATACCTTCAAATGAATGTATTGCTGCAACCCTCACAAGGTACGATCTCGGAATTGGGGGGCAGAGTTGTCTGGCCTTTAAGCCGCCATACGTGTCCGTATAAACAGGACAGCTAGCAAGACAAGTGTGATGTTTCGTGTGATGCGTGTGAAACCCACTGTGGGAGACTGAAGAAGTAGCTGTTGGCAGTTAGCAGCTAACTCAAAGAATAAGAACAGCGGCCATAAATGTCCACAAACTGGGAAAACAACGGAGTTCCTTACCCTCAGAGCAGAGGACGAGATCAGACGCCATATGACAGGGATGGTGAATGATAGTTATTGTCATGTTTTGCCATTGATATTGTTTTGAAAGAGCTGCCGACACGTATGTTACATGTCACACCTGTTTTGATGGGAAACAGGGTTCCAAAAAACAGAGCGAAGAAAGCGGTGAGAATGAAAAAAAATTAAAAACTAAAAATTTCAAAAGCTGCACTGGAAAGGCGTCGAAAGGGCAGGGGGCCACAGAGACTTCTTATACACTGGGCCTATAATTTGGTGCTACGCCCCTGATTTACAGTGTACATAAGAGATAATGAGTGCACGTGCGTCAGAAAGATAACGTGTGACTGAAAGACTGTGTGCGCGCATTTCCAGTGTGTGTGTGTGTGTGTGTTAATCCCACTCCGCTGTGGTCAGGTGATCCGGCGCTGAGCAGCTGTGCAGCCTCGGTATCGCTCACAATCAGACAACGGGAGTCACCGGCGCTGAGCACACTCAGTTTCTCACCCGACGCAAACGTGTAACCGTTTGGCGAAAACGCTGCCTTTAGGAGCGTCGTGTCAGCGAAGCGACATGGGGGATCGAGTAGCTTTACTGCTGCTGGTTGTAGCGGCGTCGGCTCTGGCTACCGAGGTAAGAAAATCCGTTTTTTGGTGCGAGGTTTCGCAGTATTCCCACCATATTGTTGCTGTCAACTGCGTCAGGCTAGCTACAGTTAGCTACAAGGAGACCGGAAGCTAGGCTGCCGTACCTTCAGACTTAAAGCTTAGAATATGTTTAAAACGGCTCAAGAGGATGGTTATTGACAAGGGAATTTATTAAATGACTTCAGTTACAGCAAAAATATTCCATTAATGAGCAGTTACACTCTCTTTAAGTTGTATACTATATTAAATAAGGCAAGTCTTTTCCCTGTTGTTTTATGTTGAAGGTTTTAAACGGAAGTCTTGTGCTAAAGTTTCGCCATTTTGACACTGATTGTAAATACTTTGTATTTCTAAACCAAAGCCCCTTCACTGTTTTGCACAGCAAAGCGTCAACGTTTACACATTTCATTACTATTAAACGTTGTTTATTTGTGATAGTCTTCCTAGAAGTGTGAGATACACTCAAATGACACGTATTTAATTTTAAACACCCGTGTTCCGATGCTCTGTGGTGCCTTTTTCCCAGGCAAAGTGTCCCTTTAAGCCTGTGGTAGCTGATTTATTGAGGCTGTGTGACAATGGAGAGGGTGTCCGTCACCCTCGATTTAAAGCTGCACCCGAAATGTTTCCTTTTGTGTTAAAACGAGAAGCAAGTTGCTTTTTTATTTTTTAAAATGCTACAAACAAGTTGTCAAACGATGTACCTTCAATAACACTGCGCAACTGTGTCTGCTTTTCCTATGAAACGTTTATTTAATGGGCATTCCTGCTCATTTAAACTCATTAAGTTACAGGGAATAGATGAAAAGCGTATTGTCTCATTTTCCATATCCCGAGGGCTGATTTTAAGGGAGTGGGCGTGTTTTTGGGGAATGAAAATAACTCAATAAGACGTCTTGTTCCCTCATAATGAAGACATGACGCCAGATTGTGGCTTGAGTTGAGTAAATGAACTCGTGAAGATGACAGGGTCCTCAAATAAACATCATTATCGCTTTCCCTCATATTTCAGTCAGATGGGAGAGAATAGAGAAGTAAGATGGCGGCGGTGCACTGCAGCATTTATCGAGCTTCGGGGAAACTGGGAAGCCAACAGGAGCTTTGGTTATCATTGTTGCCTCTTAGGCTCCTTTTCTTACCCATCTTTGAGTTTGGTGTGACTATAGTGACATTAAATAACCTAAATTATATTTTTAATAATGTCTCTCTCTCAGTGGAGCTTTCACAAAATCCCCACTCATCCATTTTTCAAGCGTCTTTGCCAAGAATATCGCTTTGTGAGCACACACTGCAACACACATCTATTTTTAACATGTCATTTATGTCACTGCAATTAAAAGAATCACAGCTATTTAATCAAATACAGCCAGAGATGTGTTAAAATGTCATGTCATCGTCAGTTGTGTACTTTCCTCAACTGTGAGTAATAGCAGTGCTCCAGTTTCCTCATTTTCAATGTAAAATTTGTCTGGAAATTACCCAGAAACTTATTAAACATGGGGATATCCCTAACTTAGATTCTTATAACCAGTTTTAATAAGGGATTTTAACACTAAGGTCGTGATGTGAGTGTGCAGGGAGAAATGAAACATACCTGTAAGGGACTGTTCATTACTATTAGAGGTGAGGGGTGGTGCAAAATGACGAGGGGAGAGTGAAATAATGTTTTAAGCACTGGCGAGGGACTCATGTTTTTTATTTTGGCTTAAAGGAGGGGCATACATCTTTAAATGACTGTATTTTTTAACGTAGGTTTTTAAAGACGGGAAGGCATGCTTTCTTTAAAGGGTTAAATTACAGAATGATACCATTTATTAGAGATGGGGGAAAAAATTGCGATGTTTTTCTGTGACAAAGCCATATCGTTGCACGGACACCAAGTAATCGATTCTTTATTAGCTAAATTATTAACGTTACAAATACAAATTAAACATTAGGTAGCTGACTAGCGTAATATAATTATCATTTCCAGTCCTCTATGTACATTGTCCTGCAATAAAAATGACTAAATGAGAGATAAACAGACCAGCTACTGAATTTTATTCAATAACACTGTTGATGTTGACGAAGTTTTCCATTGCGGACTTAATTTGCAGTTGAAAAAAAGGTAGGCTAATAAATTATAGTATGTTTCATCGCAATTCTGAGCATATCGCAACACGTTTAAAATGTGTCATGTATCATGATATCGTATTTGAAATATTGTTGGATTTTCAAATTTATGATGGTCCTTGGACACATCATGTGTGACTAAAATCTGAGCCTGAATTAGTAATATTTCATCAAAATCACTTTATTGTACGTCTTGTTTAAAATTTGGCCAAAAATAAACTGCACAAGCTAACCTAAGCTAGCATGACGAGAGTGAAAAACCCAGGCTCCTTGCTCAGCTCCAAAATTTCATCTTCAACTTTTTACTTTAAATTTCAAACACCAAAGGGTACGTTTTAAAAATCTAATGACTAATTTAAGGTGTGGGAAAAGTCATACATTTTCCACTAGTCATTCTGGGAGGCTCAAGGAAACATGTTTATATTTTTGGGGAGGGTCATGATGTCACACCCCAGCCCCACCCCTACTCTGACTAGTAGAGTACACTCCCTAATGCTTTAGTCCCCCCCTTCTCAAGGTAAAATCTGTCTGTGGAAAATACCCATGCAACTTCCACTTGTTTTAACAAGCGATTTTAACACTTAGCTTGTGATGTCATTGTGAGAGAAATTACTCAGTCACTTAGTTTCATTGTGGTTAAGCAGCTGCAGTTCAGTGTTGTCTGAGGAATGTCTGGTCGTAACAATTCTAGCTTGTACACATGATAAATGTGTTACTTATAATAGATCGATAGTGCCAAACAATGGCTGCTACAGTCCATTCAGCCCGCTTGCCTCTGCTGTCTTGGACATTTCTGACCTGCTGCTCCCAGCCTGTAATCAGTGGACATGGAGCGAACAGTTCGGGCTGCTCATCAAGCAAAGCAGTGGCTTTGTTGGTAATCCATTGCTTAGCTTACTTAGGGAGTCCTGTATTTACATTATACATATCAAAGGCGGAGTGATGAAATGAGATAGAGGAAGTTGTTTAAATTTTCAAGGAATAACACGAGCGAGATTAAATCAGACCTGAAAATGAGCTGTTGCAAGTTTTTGATCTTGTTAGGGCTTGTTTATAGCCTCCGTGACCGCCCCATACAAACACACACACACACACACGCACAGCTCGAGGAAGCTGCTTTTTTTCCTGACGGGCCCGCGGTGTGGAGCGTGGGAGTTGGATGCCAGCCTTTGTGTATTTGTGAATCCTTGGGAAATGGCTATTGGATGGGTGCAGGCAGTCTGTTTGTGTGCATACTGCAGTCTTTCAGCCTGGGGCGGACCAGCCCTCTCCCCTTATTAGTGAGTTTAATGCCATTATGCCTGTTGGCGCTGCCAGTGTTTCTCTCTGGCACCTTCTCTGCTGCTCACGCTGCAGTTTCAATTCTTTGAAGGAGGAAATCCACCTGACACTAATATATATCGTCTTGCTGTGCATTTTCTTATTTGACTTTTTTATTATAGCCACTTTCGTCTGCGTCGCCTACACTTCCACTTCAGTCTGTAATTAACATTTTGCAGAGAAAGAGTTTGAGCTTCGTGTTAAATCCAGGGCTTCCTGTACACCTGAAGATATAAAAGCAGCAGCAGAATTGACATAGACGCACTGAGATCAGGTCAGCTGAGGCTAATGTCAGTGAATCGTTCAAAGCATTTGCTCTTATTCTGACAGACTGGCACCAAATATCAGATGTTTGCTGATGTGTTTGTTGTGTCTTCCCCACTGCTATCAAACTGCACGGCTGTACTGGACATGCAGTATGTTGTAATGTGACATCTAGAGCTGACACGTTAAGTCAGGTAAGATGTCGGTCAACAGCAACTATTTTGATAATTGGGGAAGGAAATCCAGAGCAGTGCTGCTTGTAATGTCTGTAAAATAACTTAAAGTAAGGATGTGTGGGCAGGAATCAAGAATAGATCTGATTGGGAATTGCACCGATCAGCAGAATCAATATTGGCACTGGTATCAATAAAATCGTATTAATTCTTACTTTCAAGCACGAATATGAATGAAAATGAAATGTGAATATTTTCTGGTTTTCTTATACATCTATGATAGGAAATTGAAACTGCTGGGGCAAAACAAGATATTTTAAGCCGTCAACTTGGATTTTTGGAATTTGTGATGGATACGTTTTTTTAGCTATTTTCCAATATTTTTGTAACTTGATCTCCATTTGGATATTTATCCGTGCAAATACTGTAAGTTCTGTTGTGCTGAAATGTTGCAGTGAGTGATCGCTTAGCTGATAACATTTAAAAAAAATGATAATTAAATAATCTTTCAAGTAAATTTAGAGCAGGTAAAACTGCCAGACATGCTTCAAATGGGGTAATTTGTGAATTAAATATCTTAAATATCGGCCCTGTCACCTAGAAATTACATAACTAGTTTGAAACAGCAAATATGTTTTGAGGGAAATATAATTCAGAACAAATTAGAGTTTTCTCTTAACGCAAATAAAAGTCGCAAAAATGTTGATACTGAACTAGGCTTCCAGGAAAGCCACGCAGCTTGCAGGCAGTTTTCCCCAGTGGTCACTCTTGGTATTGCAGTGAAAAAATACCCTGAGCCATGGAGGTTTTATATTTCTAAAACTTTCCTCAAGCGGAGAAAAGCATTTTAAAAATTAGCGACATCATCACAATATAAGTGCCAAGTATTGATTTTTTAAAATTATATAAATTATTAATATTACAAATACAAATTAAACTTTATCAATTGCTTTTTCAGTCCACTAGATACAATTTACCGTGGCCAAAAAATGACTGAAGTGACGTAAACTGATTGAAAACTTTATCTTATTAAATAGAACAGATGTTGACAAAGTTTTCCTTTAGGGACATAATTTGCAGTTGAAAAAAGTAATAACTCGTAATTGCAGCATATTTAAAATTGCAATAATATAGTATCATGATAATCGTATCGTGGATCCTCTGGTGATTCCCACCTCTACTGGACATATCAGCAAAATGTTAATTGAAAAGTTATCAGCAAAATTTTACTACCTTTATTTATTAGCCTTTAACATAAATCACAATCTTTTCCTTACCTTAACCAAAGTGCTCTTGTTGCTTAAACTTAAGACCAGAGTCTAGACGGGAAACCCGGGGTCCTGGTATCAAGGTCCGGCACTTTGTACGCCTGCCATCCTCCCCAACCACCTCCTTTCACAGCTTATGCAGTACATGAATGTCGTGTTTCATTACCTGAATAAAACGTCTCTGAACATAATCCAGGCAGTGATTACGTCCTCACAACAACGTTATTGACCTCCTGAGATTCTGTGTCCATATACAAGAACATTACTGGACCTATACTTCATTCTGCTTAATTTAGACCTGTTGTCCTCGTTCGTGGACACTTTATCGTGCCATCCAGTGGCAGTAAGACCATAATAGACCAACTTGAAACTTGTATATTTATGATAAATAACATTTGTAGTTTGATATGGCAGCAAGTTTCATCAATTTTAGCAACAGTAACAAGCTAAGTCACTTAATTAGAAAGTACACATTGGGACTTCATTATCATCTTGTTTGAGGATATTGAGACTTTATTGTCATCACATTTTAGGGACTCTATTATCGTTGACAAAGTTTAGATTTTTTTGGACTTATCAGGTCCTACTGATCCCAAATAGCTGGGAGATAATAAAATTGCCAACCAAACAAATGTCCGGGTCTCAGGAGGTTAAGAAAGTAGTTTAGCAACATACAAACATGATTTCCAGGAGGCAGCGTTGATCTTTGGGTTTAAGAGTATTGAGAAATTATGAAGGGTATTTGTCCTGTTCTTGACTTGTTTTCACATTTTAATGACATGATAAATCGTTCAAACAAAACCAAATTAAATCATGAAAGTAATCGATATCTGCAGCCATAGAAATAAGAAGAATAGGCAGCAGTCATACCGGCCACTGTGGTGATATTAGTTGTCATACTCTCCCTGTGCCTGTCTTTCCTCATCTCAGTAAACAGTGGATATTGTCATGTGGCAGGACTGAATGTCCTCTTCATAATGAGACCTGAAAAGACTTTGTCTCCAGCACTCCCTGTTTTTTTGTCTCTCTCTCGTTCTCTGTTTTTAATCCCTCACGTCCAACCCGTAGTGCTAATAGTTGGCTGTTAGAATTCCTTGTTCAAACAGCACACATTGTCCATCTTGGTTGTGTCAACAACAACAATGACACCGCAGCGTTCCCAATTAATGTCCCCCTGCAGCATCCCCCTCTGTCTGTCCTGGAGAAAAGAATTCCTGACCTTTTGATACTGTTGTTTCTGTTGTCATGGTCTCTGGAAACGGGGCTGATGACGCTGATGTGCTTGTCTTTTGGAGCTGGTCGCGGTGTAAATCAGCTGTCGGGGAACAATGAAGATGGCTTTACCTGTTAATCTTTGCCTTCCTCTCTGTGTTTGACTTTTCTTTATAGTCTCGTTTTGTCGTTCTCACACCCCTGAGTCTTCTGTGCGCTCATAATGTTACTGAAAGGTAGCATCCCCCCTTTTCAAAGCATGGTAGGAATCTGGTAGTGCTGATTTCAGAGGTAACAGGCCAGTGCACAGCTAAAAGGCTTGCATTGTGCAGTGCAACCTGGCCTTTCGATGAGATACTGTGGACGAATGCCAGAAGGTTTGATTAGATCCAACAAGAATCTGATAGCATAAGAAGCTGGCATTCCTCTCTTGCTGTTTCAGGAGAATGTTCTGATTTAAATCGAAGGTCTTGGATGGAGATGCTGCTTAAGTGTCACACTCTACTTCATCTTGCTCACCTCTCCCTTTTTATTACTGCCTCATAATTAGCTCTAATAGGTCAAACATGTTACAATCTTAGCTTTATTGCCCGGTAGTCATCAGGGAAAACGCCATTCTCCCACCCACCTCTTGTATTAGAGCGAGTCTCCCACCAGGCAGCACCATTCATCACCATTGGACCGCTATTTCCATCTGTAAATATCAGCAGTGCGCCACGAAGACACACTTTTCATTTCGCTGCTGCTGAGTAAGCAGCTGTTGGTACAGAATCTGAATAATAAGCCGAGAAACGAGTCGGCCCGACCTGCGCAATTACTCAGCAGCAGCATCGAGTACATCCAGCTTTCACCTCATCAGTGAGGGAGCTGCACACACAGTGTTCATACACGCATAGCCTCCATCTGGAAACCATGTTGCTGCCATTTCTTGTTAAGGCGTCAGTGCTTTTATGGTCACACCTCCGTCACAGTCAAGGTTGTGATGTGCTGTAGAGGTTTGTGACTGACCTTCTACCGAGCTCTGACCCAGGCTGTAATAATCTGACCAAGGCCAGTACGGTCAGGTTTTAATCTTGGATTTTGTCACACAGAAGCAACATTATCAATGTGTGATGGATGAGTTAGTCCATAAATTTCAGTGTGGATGTGTAGATTTATGCCCATGTGACTAGTGGATGATGCTGGAATCAGAACAAGATGATATAACACGTGTATGTGTCGTCACACATCGTGACTGGAACCCCCAAGGCACTAAGAGGTGTTTGACCTAACGGTGCAGCCAATCCAACAGGCCGCTTGTGTCCTCTCTGCTGGATCCCAGACTGGAGGTGTAATGAACCAAAGAAGTGCCAGCTCACCTTTAAGCCTTCAGTTATAAGAGAGGAGCCCAGCAGAGGTCCCGCCCCCACTTCTGTGCCTGGGAATTTGACATTTATTTCGAGTCAAGTGCATTAACGGTGATATGAAATGGCTCTGTGGATTCAGTCAGTGTGGAGATAACTCTGTGAAACCAGACAGGCATATGGCACATTTGGTACTGCTGTCCTAAAAAAAGCATGCAACAAAGTGGGTTAGAAAAGGCATCTCAGACAGAGTCCTGCTACTGTAGTGACAGAGAAGCATGTCGTATAGTCACAACATCCAAGGTTCAGTTTTAAATGTCCGCCCCCTTCTTCCCTCATGTTCCTTACCTGCCTATCGACAGTCGATAAAGAGGCTAAAATACCAGCCAAAAAATTGAATGTATCTGGACATGATCTACAAATTAAACTGCTGACTGTTGTGGTCCTTCAGCTTCTTATAATCTTGCTTAAGTTTCTTAAACCTTTCACGAATTTGTTTCGGCACGTGGCCTATATTTAGCTCTGCTAGCTTGTCAGCTATTCTTCTATAGACTCAGTCGTTTCAAGTCATCGAATCAAAGTCCCGCTGTTGAGTGTATTTGCTGCAGAAGAAATTTAGCGGGACTTTGATTCGATGACTTGAAACGACTGAGTCTATGGAAGAATAGCCGACAAGCTAGTGGAGCTAAATATAGGGCACGTGCCGAAACAAATTCGTGAAAGGTTGAAGATACTTCTGCGGTAAATACACTCAAAAGAGCCTGGACCTCGTCGTCCGTCCACTTCTTGTAGCTTCTCTTCGTTTGCTCCATTTTCCAAATGATCAAAACACAAATGAAGTGAAGCTTGTCGAAAGTCCCTCAAGAATTCCAGGGAATCTGAAAAGTCCTACCCCCCTACTAGGTACTTTTTTTGTCTTAAAGTCCCCGGGTAATTTCGCTGGAAATGTGCAAAGGTTTTTCAAAATCCCGGGTAAATAATAAAAGGGGCTTAGGTCCTATCCTCTTAAACATAAAATTTAAAAAACAAACCCTCTGGTTTCGTTCATTTAAGGGTCATTTTGGCTTATAGTAATAGCTCTGTAATCCCGGGATACCATGAAACTCATCCACTTGCAGTTTGCTTATCGGAAATACCTGGACCTATCCATTGTAAAGTACTTCAATAAAGTCATGGAATTGGGTAAAACATCTTCAAAAGTTTTAAAAATTCACTGGTAAAAATGCGTGGGAATGCTGTTGTAACACTGGAGTTACAGATCAGAAGAAAAACGGAAAGAGCACGTACTTCTATCGCACGTCTTCACTGGCTACTGCCAACTCAAGATGTGTGCCAGATGCTGTTGATGTACCCCCCCAAAAGGTTGGCAAGCACAGAAATGAAAAAGAGTATTCGACGTCTGTCCCTTTGTCCCCCCTTTGTTTTTTGGTCTATGAACTGAATTTTAGAATTAAAAGAAAATCCAAACATAAGCTATTCACCAACACTATCACCAATTCTTCCACCATATAAATAATTCCTGGATCGACAGTAATGCTGGCCTGTCTGGCAGCTCTTTTTCCTCCACTGGTTTCCGTCCATCCAAACACATTTTCGTCTCTCCAGCACTCTTATTTTCTTCATGAAATGGATTCACACCAAGAAACCGCTCTGCCCCAGTACATCTTTGATTCCTGCACAGGTTGCTGACTCTTTATTTTTAAAGAATCTTTTTGAGAAAGTTTCCCAGTGTAATGATGAAGTTCTTTCCTTTTCACCACCTCTATCAACACCCAAAAATACCCATGAGGGTCCTTGTTTTTCAAGGGTTACACTCCTCTACTCATGAATGATCTCATCCCCTCATCCTCTCACTTCTCTCACCGTCCTGGGTGTTCAGGGTTGCCATAGCACTGAGTCTTCCCCAGGTGCCTGGTACTTGGACTATAATTAGGCTGCTGTGTGTTATTCCCGTCGTTCTTCACACCCATTCCTCCCCCCCTTTTTACCATTTTCCACCAGAACAGTTTCTCGCTCTCACTTTCTCTCTGAAGCACTGTGTCATCCATACAGTATGTTGCTGATGTGCTGCATGGCCTCAGCTCGAGAGTCACAGTTCAGAGGCTTTATGAAACTAGTACCTCTTTGAGTCGGGCGACACACCATCAATTGTAGATGACAAGTCCTCTCGGAGTCCAAGTGTGAAATTGGAACACTTGTTTGAAATGCCAAGTTCTATGTGTGTGCGTATGTGGGTGTGTGTGTGGGCGCAAATGAGACGAGAGGGGCGAGGTGGAGATTTGCGTCAGAAAATGGACGGGTATTATTGACTGTGCCCTGCTATTTCTGGATCTGGTTCCTGTTTCTTCTCCGTGATAGAGGCGGACTTCCTGCGTTTGTGCAGAGGACAAGAATGGCGCAGAGCTGTGTGTGTGTGTGTGTGTGTGTGTGTGTGTGTGTGTGTGTGTGTGTAAGCCTTTGTTTCGAAAATCCCTCATGTTTTAATTGACAGTTTGTAGAGTTTCCTTTAGGATTTGTGAAATAGAATTTTCTCTTCTTGTTAAGCTGGTATTAATCATAATTTTAAAGTAGTAATTTCAGCATTTAGTCATGATTTAGAATTCAGTTAAGGTCGTAGGAAGTACAGGAAAGTATGACTTGACAGTGCTTTTCCATCAGTGATTGCCTTCCGTTTCGAAATACTGTGTTCCCAGTTTACCTGCATAGAGGTGGTGCTATAACCACTAATGACGATTCCAGATATACACACCCATCACCAGCACCCCAGGGCACTGATTCACAATGACTCCCAGCAGCAACACTGATGAGAAATTACCTCAACTCACAGTCAGCCCTGAAATGATTTTCATGCAGCTGTAAACATGCTTAATATTACAGGCTTCTGTGTTTTGTTTTGTTTTTAGCCTCCTTTAAATGAAATTCTGCAGTGTTGTCTGAGGACAGGAAATTGTTGCCTTTAGCTCTATTGATGCAAGTGAACACATTAGGACAAATATGCTAAGTTAAGTTGTTTGTGTAGTGTGTTTTCAGCGTGCGTATTATCCTGATGCAGATGGCAAATTATGAAAAAGGGGTTTTGATTGCTTCCTGTAGGGCAAGGCAACACGGTTGGATTTGGGCCATGACGATGCTGTTGTTGCTTCAGTAGGAGACACTGGGGACATTTGCAACTGTTGGAAATAGCTGAATTTGATAGCATAATTTGTTAAAAGTGATCTGAAAAGAAAAAATGTTAATTAACAAATGACAATGCTTTGAGAAAGGTTTATTTTAAAAGTGAGAAAACATACAATGAAATGTAAATAGGGCTGCAACTAACAATTATTTTTATTGTCGATTATTTTCTTGGTTACTCAAATTGTTTGTTTGGTCTATGAAATGTGAGAAAATGGTGAAAAATGTTGATCACTTTGCCAGACATCTTCAGATGTTTTGTCCACAACCCAAAGATTTTCAGTTTATTTTCATAGAGGAGTAAAGAAACCAGAAAATATTCACATTTGAGTGAGAAAGTCAAAAAAATCTGCCCTTTTTTTCTCATCAAATTAGTTTGTGATTAATTTAATAGTTGACAACTAATTAATTGTCGAAGCTCTTGTAAATATGAAAGAAATAAATGTGCATTGTCGAAAAAAAGTCACGCAAGCTAAGCTAAGCTAAGCATTATTTTTATTCACAATTACCACTCTGTAAATGATCATGACTATCCTTGTGACGTTTAATAATAATAATAATAATAATGATGATGATTGAGATTTTCCCAGGGTGATGGTTTGCAGAAATGTGACGAATTGTTGGTAAGGATGCTACAAATATCCACAGCCATGTATGATGGCAGCTCGCTGATGCAACACAGTTGGTGAAACTGGTCGTTCTTTATCATATTTCTCATTGGCAGGTCTAATGAGCGGTGACGGGGCACAAGTATTTATTTTTTTTAAAAGTGAATGCCTCTAGTAAATAAAAAACGATTGTCATGCAAATGGTTTGTTGGGCACAGGGAAACAGAGATCTGTGTGGGTACATGAGACCCTTAAAAAGAGGTTGGGTCATGGGGAGTACCTGCCTCTCAAATCATCTGACCGGACAATGGGGAAAAATTGGAGATGATGTAGAGGACTTTTCTGCTCTGACTAGAAATTTTTTCCAGCATTCTCCAACATTTTTGCCAAACAATTTTGCCTTGAGTGGCAAAAGTCCCAGGCACTAAGAACACAGAACCCTGTGGTGTGGAGCAACGCAAAAACAGCCAACAAAAAGCTTCATTCTCACTAAAAACAGATACAAAAAGCCACCTCCAGCTGCTAAAACGCACTCTTTGTGATTGCTGTCTAAGGGTGTTTCTACATCCATTTATGGTGAACTGTGGGTGTGGGAATGAGGCTTGTGTCCGCATGCCCAGCGCCACAATGATTGAGAATTATAAAGCCGAATCTCGCGTATGCACAGCTTTAAGAATCTGAAAAAAAAAGATGACGTAACATGATGCAAAAAGAATTAGTTAAGGTAAAGCTATACTGAAGTTTTCACGTGTTCACAGAGCACAGCTATTTCATGATGCAGCACATTGGCACATCTTTAGAGCAAAAACAACCGTTATTAACATATTTTTGGTCTGAGATTGTGAACAGATTTGCATGATGTGTGATCTGAGTCGCCAAAATTCATAGCTTGACATCACCGAGTGTGTGTGTGTGTGTGTGTGTGTGTGTGTGTGTGTGTGTGTGTTTGTTTGTGCAGGCGGTCACAGCTCCATCTGTGTATATTGGCGACTCCCAGCTGGATACCAGTGAGGTCAGAAGCAGTTTAGCAGGCCATTACTGAACGAGCCGGCCATCATGATGGTCTAATGTTGATTTTTAAAGCACACAAAAACACCTGCATGCACACCTAGCTTCACACACATGCTTCCTTACGAAAGCAAACCAGCCTGGTGATGAAATTCCCACTCCCAGGTGAACTGGATAATGGTGTTGCCTCAGGTTGCCACAGCGCTGACAGAAGGAGGTTATAACAGGCAGCTCCCCGGGGTTTGAGAGCAGGCTCCGTCTCCATGGTGATTATTACTAAGGAAACCAAAAGTCCCTCCATCACCTCTAGACAAATTAAGTGGGCAGAAGTCAGAACTATTATTCTTACACACCTCTAATCAGATTTTAAAGAGATTTGTCTGAGATGCTAATTCCAGTCGAAACCCCCGGGACACGGCTTAATCGCATTGAATATGAATGAAGACTCAAACAAACTTCCTCACAGGCTTTAAAAGTTTTGAAGACGAGGACTGCTGAGTAAGAAAAAAGGAGGACGTGGCATGACGTGATGAGTCTGCACCAGATGGGCGTGGTTGACTTTTCAGAGACGTTTCACGGTGCCAGTTTGACCTTTTTAAGCCTAATAATCAAGGAGATCGATATTTATCCCCTGAATGATGAGATGCAGTCTGTTTCTGGAGGTGCTCGAGTTTCATCATAACCTGATTCACCTCAATTTACACCTGCAAACGCTGCTCAGAGGATCAATCCCACACCCAGTGTCTTATTTTTTCCCGCACACAGTCAGGACAGAGCTTCTGTTCAGATCCCAGCGACGTGTCTGGTTTTACATCTGCTCTGTAGTTGAACTCTTGTCCTGCAGGGAGTGCGAAGGGAAGGGAGGGTCCGCCTTGTAATCAGCGAAACACACAACCCACTAAATCTGCTCCCCAAACATGAGGCGCGGATAGCTTTACACACATCAGAGCGGGGCAGCGTCGCACCCACACTCCCAAGTCCAGGGAAAGACGAGCTCAGGGTTTTAAGTAACAGCAGGACCCGCTTGCCAAGGTGATTACAGACCATGTGTGTATCCCGACGTGCACGAGCAATTCTGTCACCTCGCCAGTCTTATCTAATTCCGCCGTCACATATCCTCCCAGGCTAAGCAAACAGATTCCACATGGCTATGCGTCATGTAAACAACCTACAGACAGACGGGCTCGTGCTGGATTCCACCACAAGTGATTGATTAATCACACAAGGCAGTATAAGTTAGTGGCATCACATAACGTAAATGTTTAAAGGCACAATAAAGACTTTATCTGCATTGTGTTACTGCCACTTCCCTGTCGCCTATATGGTGAGTGTGTGTCAGAGCCATTGTTAACCATCTCCACCAGTTGACATTATCTTGCATGTGGTTGAGAGCGTCCCAACCTGGACAATCCAGCCTTGTCTCGTTAGTAAAAGATGTGTGCCAGAGCGAGAGAGAGAGTGTGTGCGCAAGGCTCCTGCGACACATCTTGCTCTCCAGGGAGTCTCCCCCCAGGACGTGAGATGATCTAAGACACCCACCCCCCTCCCTACCCCCCGCCGCCTCCACCCAGCTCCCCATGGCAGGCCTGGGCCACTCAGATAAGACTGTACAATTAATAGCACCGCAGGACCAGTGCCCATGGGGACACTTCAAAGATTGTTATGCGTGTGTGTGTGTGTGTGTGTGTGTGCTTACATTAAACTGCGTCTCAGCCTCTGTGTGAGTGAGAAGATACATGGTGTGTAAGAATGGATTTATTTGCAGTTTGTAAGCATGCAAAGCAATATTTCTTTTTCTGACAACCCCCCATTTACATTTAATGGGTAATAAACATTTTGCAGCCCTTTTTTTTCTGCTTTTTAGTGCCGCTGATCACATCTGTGAATCCGCCAGCCATAAGCGGGCTCATTCACACATAGCAGTACATTTTACAGTCCCTTTACACAATGACTTTGAGATGGGAATGGTTAGGCAATTTCCATAAAGGGGGAAGAAGAGTTATTATGTCTCACAGAGTCCTACACACGGGGAGTTCTGTGCAGTCGCATTGATCGATGTGAATGTTTTGCCTTTGAGAGGTGAGGGGCAGAAATTGAGACTGTAAAAGGTTTTTCTGGCTGAATACTTTGAATCAGCGGCTAATTTGGGTTTTCTCCAAAAGTCAGAACAGTCAATGGGGAGACATGCTTGTAAAGGATTCATTATTTCCTTCAGCTATGATAACATTGTTCTCTCTAAAGTAATTTCTGAATACAAATTTTTCCATCTTGGAACTCAGAGGTCGCTACAATGCAGTATTATAAAGCAAGAAACATGAGCAGTCGGACAGGTTGTAAACAAACCAAATAGCCATTGTAATAAATATTTATAATTATAGACTTTATTTGTACAGCACTCTTCCAAACACTGTTACCAGGTGCTTTACAAAACAAGATAAAATAGTATACATGACAAGATAAAAACAACTAAAACATAAATTTAAAAAAACACAGAACATAGTAACAGTGTGTAATGATAATTCATTAAAGTAATAAAAGAGATAGAAACTAGATGAACTAACTGTATAAAAGCCATCCTGTAAAAGTAGGTTTTGAGGAGTGATTTTAAAGAAGGTTGAGTTTGACTTTGCTGAACTAAAGAGTGCCTACATTTCCCAAAGGTGGTATTTTCTATTTTGTGCATACAAGATAATGTGTGTGCACTACACAATAACTTGTTCCCACAAGATAAGAACTTGTTCCCAAAAGATAATGATCTGTTCCCACAACATAACTTGTGCACAAAATATATTACTTGTTCCCACAAGATGATAACTTGTTCCCAAAAGATAACAACCTGTTCCCACAAGATAACTTGTTCCCACAAGATGGTAACTTGTTCCCACAAGATAAGTTGCGCACACAAGATAACAACTTGTTCCCACAAGATAACTTGTTCCCAAAAGATGATAACTTGTTCCCAAAAGATAACAACCTGTTCCCACAAGATAACTTGTTCCCACAAGATTATAACTTGTTCCCACAAGATAAGTTGTTCCCAAAAGATAATAACCTGCTCCCACAAGATAATAAATTGTTCCCAAAAGATAATAACCTGTTCCCAAAAGACAATAAGTTGTTCCCAAAAGATAATAGCTAGTTCTCAAAAGATAATAACCTGTTCCCAAAAGATAACTTGTTCCTACAAGATGATAACGTGTTCCCAAAAGATCATAATTTGTTCCCACAAGATGATAACTTGTAACCTGTTCCCACAAGATAACTTGTGCACACAAGATAATAACTTATTTCCAAGGAGACGATAACTTGTTCCCAAAAGATAATAACTTGTTCTCAAAAGATATCCTGTTCCCACAAGACAACGTGTGCACACAAGATAATGACATGTTCCCACAAGATGATAACTTGTTCCCAAAAGATAATAACCTGTACCCAAAATATAATAACCTGTTCCCAAAAGACAATAACCTGTACCCAAAAGACAATAACCTGTTCCCAAAAGACAATAACCTGTTCCCAAAAGACAATAACCTGTTCCCAAAAGACAATTAACTTGTGCACCCAAGGTAATAACCGGTATGCAGAAGATCAAAACACATCACTTTTCGGCACTTAAGGGATTCTGTACTAAACTTTGTCCCTAATTATGGACAAAGTTTACTATGCAGAACATTTTCTTGAGTCATTAATTTAAAAATAAATGAATAGTCTTGTCTTTAAGATGTCAGAAAATCCACTAATCATTTAACAGACTTTTGGTTTTGGCTCCAGCCCAAACCACATTATTAAGCCATAAGTGAGTGCACAGACCTTATAATAAACCAGAACCCTGTAAGGCAGAACATGTGACAGTCAGACTCATGATGATGAAGCGAAGATTGCGTTGCGTTTGCCTGGTTGTGATTTGGGTCATGGTTTCCAGCTGTGGAAATGGGTCACCTGTTTGAGATGGGAACTGTGATTCGGGAGGAACAAATTCACACACACATGTGGCCGGTTTATGTGAGCTGCTGCAGCGAGCTCGTCATCGTCATCATAAACCTCCTTGGGACAGCAAACCACTCTATCAAATTGCAGCAGCAAATAATCTGTCTTTAATCGCTTTACTCCTCCAAACTTGTACATTATTGCATTACATTATTAGATTGTTGGTTTGTCTGTGTTTTATAGTGTTTGTCTTCCCTTTATGTGATTCCCTCGGGGTCGAACAAATTCCATTTCATCCTCAAACTATTATGAGGATGTTGCATGCTTTATAAAGTTTATAAGCCAACGTCGCATGTCAAGCTTGAACAACTTGGACATGGGCTGCTACATACAACTTAATTGTGAGGTCCCATATGGGTCAGCAGGCCCAGTAGCTACGTCTGTATTTTCTTTCCGAGACTGACTTGATGTTGGCCTGTTTTCTGCAAATAGCACACAAAAATGCAGCAGCTGCAATTCTCTTCATTGTGGAATTTGTTGTAACTTTGCTTTTGTCAAACTATAGAGGTCTTTCATCGACTAGTATCATTAACAAGAGTGGCAAGAGGCTGGGAGACTATTTGGATGGATCAGTGCTTGAGTTGCATCGCTTGTAATTTGTGTTGGGGCCGAAGGAGCACGCCAAGCAATATGTGACTGGGGTTTGTGCTGACTTTAATTGAACTATCGTCTCGGGGTCAATCTGATAGAGCGCCAGCCTCCTTTCCCCTGGCTTATTCCCCGCCGTTCCAGTGATGGCTATCATGCCAGATTGAGACCAAAGGGGGATATTTCTCCTGACCAGGCTGCCGTCCTAATCCTCAGTGCCCAGATTACCGCTCCATCCCCTCCCTGCAGGATGACCGGCTGGCAGACAGACAGAAATGTGAACTAGAGCTGAGGATAAAGACAGAGAAGGGAAGGAAAGGAGGGTAGCCTGGTGTGTCCTTCTACAATATACATTTGTCTAACACATTGCTGCCGATGTGTCTCGCCATTTGTCAGTCTGCCTTTCTTTCAGTCCATCTGTTGCTCGCTCAGGATTGATTCTGGCTTCCAAAGCATTGTCAGAAAATCCTTTACTCTTACCGTTTTTATCTTTTTGCAAATTGCAAAACGATTCCTGGAATTGTTTCAGGATGTAGAAGGGAAGTGATTATTTCTGTACACAGTATCGTAAGTGGTGTAGCTGTTTGCCTGGAGGATCTTTTAAAAGTTTGACCAAACCAGCGCGGAACCGCAATGACAGAAGATGCTCTCATTCCTTTTCTCTAAACTACCTCTATCTGACAGCAGAATTGCCCATCTTCTCCTTTTAAAGCCTTCCCCGATTTCCGTCAGTCTCCGTCTCTGTCTCTGGCCCTCCATCCCCACATCCTTTCTGTCTCGCAGAGCACTGACCTTCTGCTCAAGGCCCGAAGCCTTATTGTCCAATTCATCTGCTCTCCAATCTCTCCCTGTCTCTCGCCATTGTGGTTATTGTTCTTTCTCTCACTTTCTCCTCCTCGCTCCTGCCTTCGCCATCATCCTGGGACTCTGATTTATAAGCTTGCAGCGAGGGCTTGGCTGATTCCCCCTCCCCCCCCTCCTCCGCGTCCTCCTCCAGCAGAAGACAGAGCGGTGGATAGATAGCAGTGGAGAGGCTGAGAGGCAGGAAGGAGAAGAGGGAGCGATCGGCGAGGATATGATTTGCCAGCCAAAAGAGGATGACACAAAGAATTTGAATGTCAGCGAGCAGTTGGCACAGACTTTGCTACCTATGCCTCAAGCAAAGAGGAAGTTGGTTTATCTCTTTGAATAAGCGACAGGGAGAGGCCAGAGGGTGGGCAGATAAGGTCAAAATGAAACTGGGCACCCAGAAAGTGAGTTAATTAAAAGATAGCACTCATGCACACGACTTTTTAAAGATTGTTTGAAAACTTTCTGCTCCCACTTTGCCTTGGGTTTAACTATTAATGAGCAGGATGGGATTTGATCTGTTGGCCCGTTAGCGCTGCTCACTCACAGATGGCAGTGTGGGAATCGAGCGGCAAACCTCTAAATAACCCTGTGTGGTGCAGATGGCCCAGTGTCAAGACTGATGGCCCCCGGTGTTAAGTTGCCATGTGTTGGAGCTGAGGAGCTGGGGGCAAGTGGGGATTGTACACATTGCACTGTGAGTGTGTGTGTGTGTGTGTGTGTGTGTGTGAGGGATTTACTGATTTCCTTGCCGCCACAGCTTGCGGCTCATCATGTTGGCCTGGGAAGGATGTGAACTTTGGAGGTGTATGTTTGACATGGATGAAGCGTAAGCTGATCTGTGTGTGTTATCTTTTTACCCTCATTTGACTGCAGTAAATGGCTGAGACTCCAAGCAATGGTAATTTCGTTAAAACTATGACTAAATATGTACTTCAACAACCTTTTTTCCAATGATTAAATAGAGACGATGATGAGACGATGACAAGATGACACAGACATCATTAAACACTGTGACTATATGAACATGCAATATAGTCGACGAACAAAGACAACCAAATGTAGTCTAAAAGACAAAACTTTACAAAAATCTGAGTATTTATTTATTTATTTAATTCTATGACAAAAGGACAAAATATTATAGACTCCTAAGCTGCACGCACCATATAAGGATAATACTGGTGGCACACAATGAGCACAGTTAGGAAGACCTAACTTACTAATGTTAAAGTTAACGATGTCAACAGGGCTTGGGGGAAAACAGGTAGTATTTAGGCCCATATTGGATATTCCTTAAATTAGAGCAGGCACTTTCTACAATCCCACAGTCTAAGTCATTCAACTAGTGTTTTTTATCACATTAGATGAAAATCTTATGTGAAGTAAGTTTGACTAAAACAACCAAAGTATTGGTTTTGGCTTGACTAGATTGACCTAAATGTTCAGTATAATATAATAACTAAAAAAGACTAAAGGCTCAGACAAACCAAACCTACATTATAGAACTAGTGGTGTCGAAGCTCAACTGTTGCGTCGCCTCACGTCACCCATATCTTGACCTAAACATCGCCGACAATATTGTAGGGTTAACTGTTGGTACTTTCACAGAATATTTACACAATGAAATTTTTTTTAAAAATAATTATCAGTAATAACCGCACAGACAACCCAAACTTCACAAGAACGTTCGGCGAATGTTGCGCAATGTGACGTTGCCTATGTTTTAGCCAGAGTGTGCCGACCATATTGTACGGTTGACTATTGGTGCTTAGATAGAATATCAGCCCAATGAGATCTTTGAAAATTAATCAGCAGTAATGTATATACAATGAATAACCACATAGACATCAGACTTCTCAAGAACTTTTGGCAAATGTTGAATCGTCTCACGTCGCCCGTGTCTTTGCCAGAACGTTGCACTTGAACACACCGTAAAGACTACAACCATTGTCCAACCAGCACGTACATTCTGCGCCTGCATGAGAGGAAATAACTCTCCACACCAGCAGGCGGCGGTAGTCTGTATTTGTCATTCAAACAGGACGAATACAAGATGCTAGTTAGCCAGTTAGCACATTAACAATACGACCTGATGCTGAAAGAACGAATAATATTTACTGTGCGCTAGCAAACAATAACGCAAACAAGTACAAACCATTTTTGCCAAAGAACTCTTACCTTTATATAACAAGTTTGTTTCAATCTTGACTTTAGGCATGTATTTGCTTTCACCTACATGTATGGGCTCTGCCAGCTCCACCGCCAATTATAGCTGAATCGGCCGAAAATCAGCCAACAAGAGATGACAACTGCCAACGATGCAAGATTCACCGCAAAAACTAGAGCAACAGATGCTTACCGACGGCCCTACATTGACCGATGGCCGACTGTCGGCTTGGTGTGTCGGAACCCTGAGACAGTTTTCATTCACTAAAACTGTACTAAAATACTTTTTTACTAAGATAAGACTAAAATGCTCAGACTTTTAGTCAGTTAAAATGTGACTGATATGATAAAGACTTACAAGGACATTTGATGCAGAACTACGACGAAATAAAATAAAGCAGCTGATAAAATTAACACGACCTCCAAGAACCCATCACTACACTTTTTCCTCTTTATTCATACAAAGACTAAATGGATTTATTAGATATTAGGCATCATCACACACTTAAGTGCACATTTGAAGCGCATATTATTGAGCGATCCAAGGCTTCATATCAGTTATTAAGAATACATGATGACTCTGAACTCATGAAACTGTGATATGGTTCCAATGAAGGAGTATAAGACCTTTGCTCGTCTCACACTCATAGACCTTCAATATTATGTCATGTTTTGGATTTATTTTGTGGTGGATTTTAGTTTGTCATGACCGACAGAAAGGGATTCTGACTTGATGTCTACTTGTCTGTTTAATGGCTTCGATATGAATCTTTATGTTAGGATGATTATCACAAATGTACAGTTGATACCATTCTAAAATCCCTGCGGTAAATTTAGTTTCTGAATATTACGAATTTTGCACCCATCACATCCTCCACCAGCCCCTACACTTTCGCCCATGGAGGCTGTACAAAATAATAAATGCACTGTGAAATGTCTAATAACCAGAGAATACTGTCTCTGTCTTCTGCCAAGTGTAGACATACAGTCCAATTGTGTAAATGAAATTTGATAAACGCTAATAAAGTTCATCTTCCCATCGATGTACCAGATGCGTGCCTGCTAAATCGATCGTAAGATTTGAGTTTTCAGCTTCAAATTCATCTGAGTCGATGGCCCCCATCAGCTATTCTCATATTGGAAGAGCACTTTATGCCCCCGGCTGCTCGCAGAGAATCGAGTCTGGAGGAAAAATATGCTATCCATCTTACAAAACAACATTTGTTTGCCTGCCAGAGCCTTCAAAACCATTAACAAGATTAGGGAGCACACAATGGCAACAGTCCCTCTCCTCCCTCCCTCTGTCTCCTTCTCCACCCCCCCCCCCCCCCCCCCCCCCCCCCCAGTATTCCCTCCCATTTTGTTCTAGCTCATTTGACAGTACAATGCAGACATTCAGTGGTTTGTCTGCACCTCCTCTCCTAAGGGAACCTCAGCACAAAACCTCCTTATGCAGGCAGACAGCAGTGGCACACACACACGCATGCAAGCACACGGAGCCACAAACCAACACAGAAATTAACACAAAAATTAATACATTCACGCCAAAGGCGGACTTTCTCTGTCACACATGTTTGCTCACACACACTCCCCTTGCCTCCAGCCAACCTGCTCACTGTGTGCTGCACCAAAATGAATCAACAGAGGGTTATATAAACACTATACTGTCCACGAAAAAGAGCCAGCATGGGCACAGAGATGTACACTCTTCCCATAAATGGTGTTGCAAAGGGCAGCTGAGTGGGTGTGTGTGTGCCTGTGCATGAACACCATAAACAGAGGGTGTATTGGATTGCTCCAGGCCTGTTGTTTGAGGCAATTTATTCCTCAAAAGCTATTGATTTTTGATGTCCATCACTTTTTTGCTCTGTTTTTCCAGCATTTTTCAGCAAGATCTCTTTTGAACACTTGAAAACAGCCAGTAGCAAATAAACACAGAGGCACCGAGCACGATGCTCGCACTGCCACGGTTAAGAGTTTGATTATAGGAACGCAGAAATGAAACCCAAAATGGAATTGGGAGAGGAAAATTTGCTCCTAACGCCTCATCTTTGGCTCTCCTCTGCTTCTTTCCCTCCTCTGTCTCCCAGCTCCTCTCATCTTAAACCAGCTCACCTCATCTTACTTTTCATCTCGCACACTAATCTCCTCTCCTCTCCCGCCTCCCCCCCTTCTATCTGAGTAATGAAATTTAATTGCACTCGTCTTGCATTTTTCAGCGCAAGTGCTCAAGGAGTTTAACATGAGTGGTATACCTCATTAAATCTCTCTCTCTTTCTCTCTCTTGCCTGTCTCCCCCCACCCCTAGGTGCTCACAGATGTTTCCATGGGTCTGTTGGCAGAGCCCCAGGTGGCCATGTTTTGCGGTAAACTCAACAAGCACATCAACGTGCAGAGTGGCAAGTGGGAGCCGGACCCCTCGGGTACCAAGAGCTGCATCGGCACCAAGGAGGGCATCCTGCAGTACTGCCAGGAGGTAAAGTGTGGGGAGGGTGTGGGTTCTAGTCTGAGTCCATCCGGTTCATTCTCGTGAACAAGACATCTCAAGAACACCTTGAGGGAATTTCCTCAAATTTGGCACAAACGTCCACTTTGAGACGAGGATAAACTGATTACAATTTGGTGATCAAAGGTGACACGTCAATTTTATTGTGACCCCATTTGTAACATTCTCGTGAACGTGGTATCTCATCTTTTGGAGATTACTTCAAATTTGGCACAAACGTCCACCTTGAGTCAAGGATAAAATTATTACAATTTGGTGGTCAAAGGTGAAAGGTCAAGGTTATTGTGACCTCATTTGTCGCATTCTTGTGAATGTGGTATCTCATCTTGTGGAGTTTTCTTCAGATTTGGCACAAATGTCTACCTTGAGTCAAGGATGATCTTATTACAATTTGGTGGTCAAAGGTGAAAGGTCAAGGTTATTGTGACCTCATTTGTCGCATTCTTGTGAACATGGTATCTCATTTTTTGGAGATTACTTCAGATTTGGCACAAATGTCCACCTTGACTCAAGGATGAAGTGATTACAATTTGGTGGTCAAAGGTGAAACATCAATGTTATTGTGACTCCACTTGTTGCATTCTTGTGAACGTGGTATCTCATCTTTTGGAGATTACTTCAAATTTGGCACAAACGTCCACCTTGAGTCAAGGATAAACTTATTACAATTTGGTGGTCAAAGGTGAAAGAACAAGGTTATTGTGACCTAATTTGTCGCATTCTTGTGAACGTGGTATCTCATCTTGTGGAGAATACTTAAAATTTGGCACAAATGTCCACCTTGAGTTAAGGATGAACTGATTAGATTTTGGTGGTCAAAGGTCAAGGTCACTTTGCCCTTTCACCTGTCTCATTCTCATAAATGTGATGTCTCAAGTTTCCTCATATTTGGCACAAACACTCACTTGGACTCAAGAATTAGCGGATTAGAATTTGGTGGTTGAGCTCAAAGGTCACTGTGACCTCACAAAACATGTCTTGAGCCATTACTCAAGAATTCATACGCTTATTATGACAAATTTCACAAACGTTTAACAGGATAAAATTATGAAGTGCTGACATTTTTTCATCTGTGCTGCCGGGGGAAGATGTGTGTGAAGCTTCCATGTTTTCACAGACATGGATTTAAACTGTAACTGCAACTCGACTGGTTTGTGGAGTATTAAACCCGCAAGGCTGTGATTGTAGTTAATATGTACAACTGTGTATTTCCCCCGTGGAATCAATTAAGTCTGATATTACATGATCATATTAATCCACCCATTAAAGCTGATATGAATCTTTATTGTATGCACTGTAGTAGAAGCCCTAAAGGGGTATGGAAAAGGTGACAGATATAGATCCAGAATGTCAGGGTAGTGTGAAAAAATAATAGCAGTGTGACGGTAAAATTTCTTTTTGGTAGCAGCAGGGTGAAGGAGGTTGTTTCCTCCCAGGCCATTTGTAATCATCATTTTCAGTACCTGTCATGCCTTGAAAATGGCTCTCATTTGGCCACGTACGCTATGATATATGGAATACTTAAACTATAATTACCCAGTGTTTATTTTGTTTGGAGTGAGCAATAAGCCCAGATGATAAATTTTTATAGTCGTGACATTTTAGTCGGGTTTTTGCCTCGAATAATTTACTTTTTAGCCGTTAAGACGACTCTCTTAGAGCATATTAGAATGATGGAGCAGGAAGCAGTGCAGAATACTTTTGGGGACTTCACAACAAGCAAGATTGAGTCGTCTCATTTTTAGTTTTCTTGTGGATTTACATTTTATTTAAGTATTTTTTGGGCAACAAAGATGAATGTAGATGGTACCAATAAAATGAATATATGAGTTTCTGTTCTCTTCATAATCTGAACCAACTGAACACAACTAACTCAAAGTATTTTGGATATTAGAGGGTAGATGAGGGTGTTTTGCGCTTGCTGGTCTGAGAGGACATAAGGGCGCAGAAGTCCGTCACGAGTGGGTTACAGAGACGACAAGCAGATTTGTTTTTATTCACTAAAATCCCAATTTGGCAGCATGACACGATGCCGAAACTCAGCTCAGTAAACAAGCTGCTTAAGTCCTTGTGACTTTACTTTAAAAGCTCTGGGTGGCTTTTAATTAGGCAGCATAGACCAAATGCAGAAATACAACAACACAGTGTACCTCTGTGTTGTTGAAAACTGTAGTCTTGTAGTTTGGGGAATATTCCAGCAGGCTATCACTGCATGAAGGCACTGTGTAAGAGGAAATAATAAAAGGAAGTTGTCTGATAAGCAGAGGTGATGCATAATGAGATTTATCCAAAAAGCTTGTAGGACAGACTGAAAGAAGATAAGTTTCCCTTTGTTACCACTGATAACAAATCCTGTGATAACAAACAAATCAGCCTCAGGCACAGGTTTAAACATATTCAACATTTTGAACCTCAAATATCAAAAGGAAAAATACAGATATCCAGAGTATAGGATTTTTTTTCCTACCCTGACTTGCAAATGTGAGAGGAACCCAAAAAGGTGACAGAATTATTATTATTTTCCTTTGCATCTGGAGAGGCGTGAGAGGAGGGGGGGGGGGGGGGGGGTGTCGTGATAAAGAACGAGGGGAGATGTATTTGGAGAGGGATGACACGTCGACTAAGAATATTGTGCAGAGGCAGATGTCATGCATGGCTGAGAGGAACACAGAGGTAAACACAGCAGAGTCTGCCAAGCAGAGGCAGTGTCGGGGAACACTGCAGTAATGCAAAGATTTGAAATATCTTAGAAAAACAGCAGATTTCCCAAAGTAAGGGAGCAGAAGCAGCTAACAAAGATGGAAAATTATTATTTAGAATAGCACCTATTTCAGCTTTGTCCTGATGGGAATGGGCGTGAGTACTCGAGTACCCAATTTAATTGACGTTACCTAAGGGTTCTTAATGCATTATAATGGATCCCACTGCTTTTCCTGGCAAGTCCCACCCTACTGTGATGGCATGGACGACTACCAGCCCTAACCATGACCTCTTTCCGTAACTCTAACCACCTCTAATTGCGAGACTTTGACCTGAAGACTACCAGACAGTCACAGCACAGTAGGGCAGGACTTAAGGATCCATTATAGTGCGTTATCAACAGGTTTACGAAGCTATTTCAGTGTCAGTATGAGTTTGTCGGGATCGTTAAAAGGCTTGTTGTCAGATGTTAGCCGTTGCTGCTGTTAACTTGTGCTAATTGGACAGATATTGAACTGGCCAGGAGGAGAGCAGCTCCGGACTCCGGAGACAGTCCTTTAGCGCTGAGTCTAACCTATGTAACTGCAGCAACAGAAGGTTTGCTGATTTTTCTCGTGCTGCCTGATGATAATTATGACAACTGAAGCCTTATTGTTCAATAAATTAATTTAAATTTGCACTTGTTGTTGGCCAATTTACATTTCTATGAAGTTAGAATTTTTTTTATTGCAAGTACTCAAGTACTCTATAGTAATTTAATGCAAGTGCTAGAATATGAAAGTTACTTAAAATGACCATCTCTAGTTATGATGTCTCTATAATGTATACCCCTGTGTGTAAAGGCCCAGTCACATCAAATTGAATTCAGAGAACTAGCGGCAATGAAAATCAACTGTTGCATCGTCTCAGGTCGCCTGTGTCTCAGCCAAAATGTTGCACATGAACACATCGAAAGTCTACAGCCAATGGCCAACCTGCACGTACGTTCTAGGCCTGTGTGAGAGGAAATAATTCTCCACACCAGCAGACGGCAGTCGTCTGTAATTGGCGTTCAAACATTGAAACTGGATGCGCGCCTTGATGCTAGTTAGCCGGTTAGCACATTAACACCACAATCTAGTGAATAATAACGCAAACCACCAGGAAATGTTTTTGCTAGTGAGTTCAATGGCTGAAGAGACATAATCTTACCTTATGGAACAAGATTGTTATGGTCTCACGCCCTCTTGACGTTAGCTGTTTGTTTACTTTCCTCACTTTAATTTCTCTAATCGTGCGCTGAGCTGAACTGCAAATCAGAGTGATTTCATTCATAGACAGGCACTGCTGTCACAAAAGCAGATTCAACATGCTCAATTGGCTTGTCAAGAATCTGCCGATACGATACATACAATAAATACATTGCCATGTATTGCGATAATGTAAGCAAGCCCATATATTACGATTTTTAAAACCTGGTTTTCGGAAACTGTCACTTATAGCGGTGCGCTCTTTACAGCCCTGCCTGTTTCATAGGCCTGTATTTTTTGTGTTTATGCTAGCAGCATGTTACATCAGAGCGGAAAAGTCAATGCTGAAAAGAGATTACAACACTGCCATCTAGTGGTCGCAACATGAAATGAACCACTAACATAAATATTTGCATGTTAACTGTTCATCAGAAATTGATCGTGTTTTTGAGATTTGATACAAGATATTTTTTTTACTTCGCTCCTGTGTTTGTAGGTGTACCCAGAGCTCCAGATTACCAACGTGGTGGAGGCCAACCAGCCAGTCAGCATCCAGAACTGGTGCAAGAAGGGCCGCAAGCAGTGTCGCAGTCATATGCACATCGTGGTGCCCTACCGCTGCCTGGGTGAGTCCCATATCTGTTTTTACCAATTCACAGTTTCCAGTGCTTTCAGTGTGTGAAGGCATTTCCAGAAACAAAGAGAAGATCACTATCTTGCTCTGGTTACTACAAGACAAAAGTTGCCATAGCAACTGAGGGGTTGGAGTCAGCTATGCTTTATGGGAGTCATCAGTGTTGAAAATGTGTCTTCAGCTGCCCATTGTGTATGAATAATGAATATGCATATTGTTTTTGCTGCAGTGGGAGAGTTTGTGAGCGACGCCCTGCTCGTTCCTGACAAGTGCAAGTTCCTGCACCAGGAGCGCATGGACCAGTGCGAGAGCCACTTGCACTGGCACACTGTCGCCAAGGAGGTGAGTACACACACACACATGGACACACACTACTGTAACAACTACCAGGAGCAGCTACTGATCTGTTCTTTATCTGTGTGTGTCGTCATACTTTGCACCTTTAGTCCTGTGGAGACCGCACCATGAATCTCCACGACTACGGGATGCTGTTGCCATGCGGCATTGACCGCTTCAGAGGCGTGGAGTTTGTGTGCTGCCCCGCGGAGGCGGAGCGTGACGCCGACAGCACCGAGCAGGACGCTGATGATTCCGATGTCTGGTGGGGTGGAGCGGAGACTGATTACTCTGACACCAGGTACACACACACACATACGCAGATAAATGAGGGCAAGGCGGCAGCAGAGTAATACATCAGCGCTCTAGATGATCAGAGATACCGCCACTTTCACTTTTAACATTGCCACGAGGATAAATTTCTCTCCTTGGACACAAACTGCCAGTCGGTTATAATTTAGAGTATTTGTCCTTCTATCCTTCGCATTCATCCTCCCTGTCTTCATTTCCTCATCACCTCCTTCCCCAAATTGTCTCTCCATATGTCCTCCCTACCTTAATTTTTCTCCTTCTCCTCCCTCCCTTCATCCCTCCTTCCCTCCCAGTATGGTGCGGGAGCCAGAGCCAGCAGAGCAGCAAGAGGAAACCAGGCCATCTGTGGTCGAGGAGGACGAGGAAGAGGAGGAGGTAGCGGAGGAAAATGACGAGGAAGAGGAGGAGGAAGAGGACGTGCTGGACAACGACCAGGACGGAGACGGAGAGGAGGACGAAGAGGCGGCGGAGGAAGAAGAAGAAGAGGAGGAGGAGGATGAGGGAGACGATGACATCGTGGACACTCTCGACGACAGCGATGACGCCGACGAGCCCACCACCAACGTTGCCATGACGACAACCACCACGACCACCACCACCGAGTCTGTGGAGGAGGTTGTCAGGGGTGAGGAGCATTTCTTACGTGGGCATATTTCATCTCCTGTTATAAATAGTCGTCATTTTTTTGTCATTCTCAGGAAGGTCCTTGAAAAGCCTTACATTCAAGGCTGCTATAGAAATGCTTACATCTTAAATACAGTAACCAGGCGACAGGTTTCTTCTCATTTAGATTAATGTGGAACAAGCTTAGCAGCACAACATACAAAACGTGTTTATCCCTCCATTTTTTATGCTTTGCTAGACACAATTGAACTTCATGTTCCTCGACAATTAATTTCCTGCTGTCATTTTTTCTTATTGTGCTCATTTGTCACATTAGAGCTTTCATTAGCCACGTTCCATTAGAATCAGAACTGCTTGTTCCAGCTTTGTTTCTTCATTTTAGTATTAAATTGGTCCTCAAGTCAATTCCGAGTAGCATTAATAACGCTTACACCTCGCTTTCTTCACATGCTACTGACATCAAGTCTTTTATTTCAATATATCCTTGAGTTTAAGTCGAGGTAGAGAACATACAAATGATAAGTGTGTATATGTGTCCTCCAAGATGTGTGCTGGGCCAATGCAGAGACAGGTCCGTGCCGGGCCATGCTGCCCCGCTGGTACTTTGACCGCCAGGAGGGCCGCTGTGCTCAGTTTATCTACGGCGGCTGCGGAGGCAACAGGAATAACTTTGACTCTGAGGAGTACTGCCTGTCTGTCTGCAGCAGCGTCAGTAAGTCCTGCCCCGACAGCAGCTAACCCCCGACCAGCAGCTCACTGGTCTGAGCGCCAGTTGTTTGTCTCTAACCCCTTGATTTTTACATGCTGTCTATCCCAAGAGTTCCTCGCTTGGTGTGCTTCTCTTCTAGATGTAGCCTACCTGTCGGCTCCATTCCTGGCTAACCTTTTCCTCGCCGTCTGTGTGTGTAAATAAATGTAAAATATCAATGTGTTTGCACTAAAAACAGACTTTACCTTTTCCTGTAATCCCCTGTGGATTCTTGAAGCCACCAACCTGACCGTGTGTCGCTCACTCTTCTCTTTATTTTAACACTTCTTTCAGTGTGTAAGATGTTTTGGGAAGCATTTACTTTAAGCCACATTGGCCTTTGTTCTGTTTCGAAAGCTCTTAAAAGCTGGAGAGGTGTTTCAGGAGTTAAATTCAAGCTACAGCGATAAAAAGAAATCCTGTACGGCTTCTCCGAATCCTCTGTGAAGACGTTTAGTATTTCAGAATACTAGATCAAGTTAAAGGGGCTCTCCATATTTTTCAAACTGGACTCTATTTTCCTTTTTTTGTGTGATTCTAAGTGACTAATGGAGACAGCTATTTTTGAAATTGGTCCAGTATTAAGCAAAACCACTGCAGCCAGCAGCCGCAAAACAGGCTGCAGTGTAATGTCAAAGGGCAATTGTGCATCTTCAATACACGTCCAACAAAAGAGCTTGTTTTTGACACTGACAGGCTCAGATTGTTATTTTAGGTGTCTGACCTTTATTTAAAACACTGGCGCTATTTAGTCCGCTTCAAACGAACCCTGGTCCGCTTCCACGGATAGTTCGGTTCGTTTGGAGTGGTATGAACGTTCATTCGAACTCTGGTGCAGACCAAATAAGCGAACCCTAGTCTGCTTGAAAACTGGCGGGTCTCGGTTCAAGTGCAAGTGAACCCTGGTGCGGTTTGCTTACAGTGGGAAATGCAAACGGACTATCCAGCGAACCAAAGAGAGGAAATGAATCAAATAGAGGAAGCCTTTTAATCGCCTTTATTCGGGTCCGTGCAAAGTTTGGGGCAGGGAAGGTTTCTGATTGGATAGGGGGCGGGGCGGATGTTACGTGTTTATGTTTACTGGAAGAAAACACTGTAGTCCTCGCTCCGGATAACAAGATGCTTGACGCCGCCGTTCTTTGTGCCTTTTTCAGGCTTGTTTTGCTTATATTCTTGAAGCAGCAGTACGACAACAACCTTGTTCTGCTAATGCTTCGTCTGTTGAGGAGGAGGAGGGAGGTAGAAGGTCGAAGAAGGGAGACAGAAGACCGTGCTGTGGCGGATGGAAACTGGTTAGTGCAACGAGTCGGACGCGCACTATATACGTCATCGTGCCAGAAGGGCAAGGAAATGAGCATGCGCAGAAAGACCGTAATGAACTTAAAGAGGAATGAGTGTATACAAGTGCGAGAAATTCTTTAATTCGGAATTAGAAACGGAATATTCCAGCCCCTTACATCGGATTGAATTTTCAATTGCATTAGCCATTTTCATTCCGAATTAGGTGTTTACAAGATCACTTTTAATAGGAATGAACTTTCATTCTGAATGAAAAGGGAATTAAACTGTCTATGTAAACGCACTCAGTGTAAAACACACTTTATTCAAAGTCAACAGAAACAAAGCAGAACTCATAAAATGTGTCTGGGATCATCTTTTCACTGTTCCAACAATCACCAACTCTGGTTTGGTTGAAATAAACCCCTCATTCACCCAGTCAGATGTGTATATATGCGCTATACATGCTTTAATGACTGGTGCGCTTTTCTGGTTAAACAGAAAGGATCTTACTCTTTAATTACAAGGTCAACCTCTGTCTGGTCCTTTTCATATTATTATCAGACACTTTAAACAACAATCTCAGCCTGTCCGTGACATAAAAACTTAGTGGACATAAATTGACGATGCATAAATGCCCCAGTTGGTGACATTGCAACATGTTTTGCAGCTTCGGCTGCAGTGCTTTTGCTCAATTCTATAACAATTTCAAAAATTGTTGCCTCCGTTACTCACTTACACACAACAATGTGGGGGAAATGGTCCAGGTTAAAAATGACTGAAGTTACCCTTTAAGCAGTGAAACATTCTGCCAAACAACGCTTACATACATAGGATTCATTTTCATGGACAATTTGCTTTGGAGGCGGGATGACATTCTGTAGATTTTTCTTTAAATTGCTATACTTACAGTGCTGTTCCCCGACACAGCATCAATGATAACTACTGTAATTCCTATGATTACAGTCGTTTCGCTGGCATCATCTTATATACTACTTTAACACGAGCACGAGCTGTAGAGTCATCCAGGCAGGAATTATTCAGCAATAATCCTCCCCTCGCCGCACATTACCCCTTACGTCCCTGACACGTTGCAGGCTTGCTTACATTATTCCATCCTCGCCACTGAGGAAATAGGCTCTGGTTAATTCATTACATTCACTTAAATCGGATGTCAAATTACCCCGCTGCTGTTTTTGAAAATGTGAAACATTTCCTGGGTAGCAGTAAGGAAAAACTCATCAATACATCGTTACACACTCTCAGAGCATACCTGCCTTCCATATCACATTGTGGTGATAGATCATCGGGGGCAATGCTGGAAATGAGGACGATTGCTTGATGGTTTTCGCACCTTGTTACGATGTTTGGCTATCAGAGTTTCTTAATAACAATGGCTTTAAAAGACAGAGTATTTCTCGCCATTTCCTGTTGAGCCAGACGTGATCATTCGGTCACAAAGTGAACTGATTGGATTTCAAATAGTTGCTCAGTCTTGGATTGCAAACCTATTTTTCATCTGGTGCTTTTTTTTTTCATTGCCAGGAGACTGTGTGTGTGTGTGTGTGTGTGTGTGTGTGTGTGTGTGTCTGCAGAGAGGGGTTGTGTGTTATAGATGGGAAGCGGAAGGCGGTTTAAGTGTTTGGCTCTGATGCTGATTCCAGTGTTGTGTAAGGTTCAGTGACCTTGCTTGATACGTGTGTGTGTGTGTGTGTGTGTGTGTGTGTGTGTGTGTGTGTGTATGTATGTGTGTGTGTGCGTCTCAGTTGCACAGTGCATGATCTGCCCTGCAGCAAAATGGAGTCATGCTATCTCCATCTCCCTATATTTTGATCTAATTTTATCTACTGTGTGTGTTGTTTGGGCAACCAGTGTGTGTGCAAGTGTGTTATGGTGTGGGATTTCTGCTCTGCTGAGCATAGTGGAGGTGAGAAAGTGCTGCAGTGTCTTATTTCCCCCACGGCAGCACACAAACCCACAGACACACACACACCACTTGCATGGGTGGTCCATTAACAGTCAGTGTCAGTGCAACCAGTATTTAATCACATAGCAGCTTTTTGTCAATATAAAGCGCGTGATATTTACAGTAATAATCCGAGTAATTATCACACAGCAAATGACACTTTTGTCTTTATTTTCTGAGCGTTTGTTCAGTTAATGAAAGCTTTCGCCCTTTCTAAAGGCCGTGATTTGGAAAGTCATGCAGCACTTACGAGCATTCTCTATTTTGGTCAACAACAAGAGCTTTTTGCCTCCAAAAAACCCCAAAGCTGTGCCCAAAATCATTCTATTGTTTAGTCGTTCGCTGTTCCCAAAACAATTAACACTCACTAATGAATTGATATTTTGGATAATTATGATCATGAACTAGTGTAGCGTCTCATAACTAGTGGGGGAACGTAGCTAAGTACATTTACTCAAGCACCAATAATGTACAGGCGCTAGCTGTGGCCTTACGTACGTCCATCCCATTCTTTTAAACGTGATATCTCAAGAACGCCTTTCAGGAACTTCCTAAAATTTGGCACAAACATCCACTTGGACTCAGCAATAAACTAATTACATTTTAGTGGTCATAGGTAAAAGGTCAAGGTCACTGTGACCTTGCATCCATCTCGTTTTCATGAACGCGATACCTCAAAAAAAAAAAATAAAACATGAGGAAATTTCCTCAAATTTGGCACAAACATCCACCTAGACTCAGTGATAAACTAATTAGATTTTGGTGGTCATAGGTTAAAGGTCAAGGTCACTGTGACCTTGCATCCATTGCATTTTCGCGAATGCAGTATCTCAAGAACACCTTAAGGGAATTTCCTCAAATTTGGCACAAACATCCACCTCGACTGAACACTGAACTGATTAGAATTTGGTGGTTGAATTCTAGGGGGCATTTGACACTATGTCCTTTTACATAAAAAAAAAAATTATGATATGATGCAGTAGTGATAGAAACAGAATAATATAATATTCTGTCATAATATAACACTTTTAAGAAGCTTCTGCATATCCTCTGATAATACTTCTCTACCGTGTTGGTGATGAGTCATCCACGATATTGTAAGCAACTGTCTTGAAGATGTTTCACCTCTCATCCAAGAGGCTTCTTCAGTTCAGGTCTCTACCTTATACGTAAGTAACATCAACTCAGGACCTTTACTTGTATTGGAGTATATTAAGATCAAGGTATTCTATGTTTTGCTTAAGCAAAGTATCGAGATACTTCGGCACCACTGCTCATAACTGTAATTTGGACATCTATCAAAAACTTGGGTCACATGACTTGGACTCGAGTCAGACTCAAGAGGCAAATTTGATGAGTTTAGACTTGGCAAAACCAAAAAAGACTTGCAACTTAACACCAGTGACTCCATTCATTCGGACTTGAGCGCTTTGACTTGAAAACACTTGATACTTTCCCTAAAGCGCAAAGAATAGAAAGCAGTAGTGTAGTCAAAGGTTCAGTTCATTCGTTTGAAAAAGAAAATTCCTCAGTTTCCATTAGAGGTACTTTCTACCAAATAGATATTCCCAATGAACTGTTGACAGCATGGATTATCCAGAGTAACAAAGGCACAAGTTGTAGTTGATTGAGCTAAATCTGAAAGTAGATGTCGCTGTTAGCACCACAAACTAAAGTCTATTCACGTCCATTGTGTTGGGGTGGGGACAGACATCTCTAAACTATCTGCATGATACCAGTATAGGTAGGTGAGAAATCGTAATTTGGGCAAACTGATCCTTTAAATGGCCAACAAAACACTTGGCTCAGGTCAAAGTGAATATCTCTGTTGTTTCTGTGTCTGGTGCAGTCATGCGCTAGCCTCAGACATAACCAATAAGACATGACGTGCGACCTTCACGCTCGCACACACACACATATTCACACACGTACCACCAACCACTTTTAAGAGCACACTTGTGAAAGATAATCAGCTCTCCACTGATTAAATCCAGCTTTCACGCAATATGTGGTCCATTTATATTTCTTGCTCAAAGTCGACCCAACTGCAGTCAGTGCTTTCGAGCCCCCAGGTGATATTCCAGCATCAGTGTTTTGGCAAGAGAGCCGCATCACGCTCTGAAAGAAGTTATATAAATGAGAGAGGGGTTTTGTTTCTCTCCTACAAAAGAGTACGGGTCATCTGAGGCGCTCGCTTGTTTACTTTCGTAGGGTGCTGGCTTCCAGCTACTATCTTGTTTCCTTTCTCTCCCAATCTCACACTAACCCTATTAACCCATTTCAGGCTCTGTGTTTTGTGTTTGTGTGTGCTGAGGGAACGCCGCCAGTCCCCAGATCAACCAAATAAAAGTGTGCAATTAAAAAGATGCTTCACCGAAAGTCTTTTCACCCTCCTGCGTCCTTGTTTTTCTCTCCCTCTACTTTCACTTTATGCAGTGCCCACAGCCACACCCAGCTCTCCCGATGTAGTGGACCACTACCTGGAGACGCCTGCCGATGAGAACGAACATGCCCACTTCCAGAAGGCCAAAGAGAGCCTGGAGGCCAAACACCGTGAGAGGATGTCCCAGGTATTGACGGAGAGGGAGGAAGCAAAGGGAATAAATACTTTTTTACTTTACTCAGTAGACTGAAAGCTGATCAGCAGTCCCTGCGTACATGTGAATGAGTATCGGTAGCCAAGCAGGCAGAACGCAGCAGGATTTTCTTTGCAGTAGGGAGAGGCAAAGATTTTTCTATGAATAGAAAATGGAAGGAGAAAAGGTGTGGCAAGTAAAAACGAATAGGTGCGTTTTATTAATCCCCTCTGGGTAGGCTGACCGAGCCAATTCAACTTTAATTGTATTCTTTAATCAACCAGCTCGCGCTCCGGCAGGGATCCAGATGGTCCACGACAATGCCACAGTTTTTAAAGCTCCAGACAAGAACACTGAAGACAACCTTGTGCCTCGAAAAGCATTGTTTTTCTTCCTTCTTTTTATATAGTTTGTTTTGTGTGGGTCGCTGCAGGCACAGTGTCACCCGATTTCGCACAGTTGACTTCATCCTTACAGATACTGTGAGGTCATTTCCATGGTAAATGCCTGCCATGAATTTAAGTTTCCTGTGAGTCAGAGAGGACGACCGAAAAGGGAACAGAAACTGTCTGTGGGACTTTCAGTGTCTTCATCATATTGCACTTTGACATAACACATAAATCCCCTCGTGATTTAAAAAGCAGAAACTCCCTCATTTCAACATTCTCAATCTGAAGGGATTATTAACATAGACCGGAAGGATCTGGTATTTACCCTCTGCAGCCCAGATGTAATCTTTTCATAGCTGTGTAAAATGTCGGGTTTCTTCTATTTAGACAGCCGTGAAAAGAGCAGATCCATGCAACAAAGAGCAACAAGATGTTTCACTCAGGTGTAAAATCAAACTGTGACAGAACATGGGAAGATAAAGTGGATTGACAAGTTACATTAACCTTTTTATGCTCATGCTGGCAACAGACGTGGCTGCAGGCGTTATGTTTTTAGGTTGTCCTACCACCCATCTCTACACCTGTACATCCATTCTTGTGACTGCAATATCTCAGGAACACCTGGAGGGAATTGCTTTAAATTTGGCACAAACGTCCCCTTGGGCTCAAGGATGAAGTAATTAGAATTTGGTGTCTGTGACCTCACAAAACACATTTTATCCCCATAACTCTAACCAATTGTAGTTTTGTTTTTATGCCTCTGTGCTGGCGATAGCTGTGGCCAGAGGCATTATGGTTTCAGGTTGTCTGTCTGTCTGTATGTCCCTGTATGTGAACTCAATGTCTCAAACGCTTTGAGGGAATTCCGTCAAAACTGGCACAGACGTCCACTTGGACTTAAGAATGAACTGATTAGAATTGGGAGAGAGTTACGGCCCCAAGCAAGGGAGTTCAAGTATCTCAGGGTCTTGATCATGAGTGAAGGTAGAATGGCACATGAGATGGATCGGCCGTTTGGCTTTCGATTAACTGGTCCATCTACGTCCCAACCCTCACGTATGGTCACGAGCTCTGGGTAGTGACCGAAAGAATGAGATCATGGATACAAGCAGCCGAAATCAGTTTCCTTAGAAGGATGGCTAGGCTCAGCCAAAGAGGTAGGGTAAGGAGTTCTGACATCCAGAGGGAGCTCCTTCGCGTCCAAAGGGGTCAGTTGAGGTGATTCGGACATCTGATCAGGATGCTTCCTGGGCGGGCGCCTCCTGCTAGAGGTGTTCCGGGCACGTCCAACTGGTAGGAGGCCCTGAGGTAGAGTCAGAACACGCTGGAAGGATTATATATCTCGTCTGGCTCTAGAACGCTTTGGGATCCCCAAGGAGGAGCTGGAAAGCGTTGCTGGGGAGAGGCATGTCTAGAATACTTTGCTCAGCCTGCTGCCCCCACAACCCTGCTTCGGATAAGCAGGTGAAAATAGATGGATGGATGATTAGAATTTGTTGGGTGAAGGTCAAGATCAAGAACTTGTATTTCGTGGTACTTCTGACAAAATTTCACACAAATATGAAATGTCACAAATGTTTAAGTACTTCACTCAACGTCATAACTCAGGGACGGAAGGAGAGACACTTGTGTGAAGCTTTCATGTTTTCACAGACATGGATATAAATTGTAAGTGCAACTAGACTGGTTTGCGGAGGCATACAACTGCAAGGTGGTAATTCTTGTGTTTGCTTTTCTACTCAGGTGATGAGAGAGTGGGAGGAGGCAGAGAGAGAAGCTAAGAATCTCCCACGTGCTGACAAGAAGGCCGTCATCCAGGTAAGACATGTACAAACCGCAGATATAACATAACCACCCGACGTTTTTGGCGTCCTTTTTTATCTATGTGTTGCAATGTTGGCAGCGTTTCCAGGAGAAGGTGGAGGCCCTGGAGCAGGAGGCAGCCAGCGAGAGGCAGCAGCTGGTGGAGACCCACATGGCCCGGGTGGAGGCTCTGCTCAACGACCGCCGCCGCCTGGCTCTGGAGAGCTACCTGACTGCACTGCAGCAGGACCCACCCAGGGTACGATGTGTAGCGCCGATCTCCTTTCCTGTCACTGGCGCAGATGATTGACGGCGATATCAGTATCAAAGTCACTTCCCCTGTGATTTTCAGTACTTTTTAAGATTCTCGCAGAGCTTACTGTTCCTGTTCCCTCCTCCTTGTTGTTGCTTTTAAGATTCTCAGCTATTCATCAAGATATTTCTTGCTCCTTTTTTATTTGAAGTGAGATATTTTCATTGAATCTGACCTTCTGTAAAACAGGAATAATTCTCCTGTTAGTGTTTTGTTTTGTTTGTCATTTGCTTCTGTTTTATCACTACACTAAAAATGAAGCCCTTTATACAGTGTGTGCTTTGTGAAATCAGATAAATGCACTGGATACAGCCTATAAAATCAGTTTTTCCTCAACTCCCTAAAAGTTTAAATGATTTAAAGGCATATCTCGTGCTGATTACCTTTATGATATTCTGATTTGTAGATCACAATTGAAAGAAAACAACATTATGTTTTACACCCTTTGAGCTTTAGTTTTGGTTTTGGTTGCAAGAACAAAGGTTTGTCTTTGATCAGCCTGTTCTTCCTCTGCTCTTAACCATCTGTCATCGTCTTTGTAGCCTCGCCACGTCTTCAGCCTGTTGAAGAAGTACGTGCGTGCCGAGCAGAAGGACAGGCAGCACACCCTCAAACACTTCGAACACGTCCGCATGGTGGATCCCAAGAAGGCTGCGCAGATCAGACCTCAGGTAGCACCATCATTTTACTCGTAAATGAAGCCATAGTGTCACTTAACTAAATATATTGTGCTTTTTTTTCTCAAGAAGCTCACGCAGTTTTATATGTACTTGCACATCTGTAATAGGTGCTGACCCACCTGCGTGTCATTGAGGAGCGTATGAACCAGTCTCTGGGACTTCTCTACAAGGTGCCAGGTGTGGCTGATGACATCCAGGACCAAGTTGGTGAGTTTGACATCTTGAAACTTAAAGGGAGAGTTTGGATTTTTTGAAGTTGTACTGTAGATTGTTGAGCAGCAGGAGTGCCAACATGGAAGTTAAGCATTTGACGGCTGTGGAGGGGGCAATATATTAATTTAAGTGTGCGCTATATTGAGAGTATTTTCACTGCTTTACCTTTTCCATCTTTGCATCTTGTCAAGCCACCAGACTCCATTGACAAAAAGAGTCATTTTAGCTCCCTGAACACAGGAGCTGCTGGTTGACTGCTGCTTCGATCAGTTAGTTATTTTGTGTTATTGTGTGACTTTGGTGAATCCAAACTAACCGAAAGTCACCCAATAACACAAACTAACTAACTACTGGAGGCAGCAGTACACCAGCAGCTCCTGTGTTCAGTGATGTTAAATTACTGGTTTTCTCAATGGAGTCTGGCTGTGAAGAGAACAATGTAATGGCTTCATTTTCCTTTCAGAAATCAGGGTCTGACATCAAGGTAAAGCAGTGGAAATACTCTAAATAAGGTATACACTTAAACTGATGTGGGTTTTTAAAGATGGAATTTGGTTTTGTTGCTGGCCCCCATCCACAGCAGTATATTGCTTATCTTCTGCGTCTTGACTCCAGCCTGCTTCTCCAAACTGGGGGCGTGCTGACTGACATCTACTATAGGTAATACACAGCTAAGGGTAAATACCTCATACAACTCCACTTCAAAAAAATCCAAACTACCCCTTTAATACACTGAAACATTATGTTTATCTGGCACTATTGGTAACTCAAACTGAGCTGACCCTGGCGTGAGAAAGATACAGTAGAAAATGCCCTGTCCTGATTGTACGACATGTAACAGAGAGATTGAATGCTCCAAATTCTACCGTGTTTTGTTGTGTTGATAAGGGCATAGCAGCGATTTGGCCTAATTCTTCTGTTCAGAGTCAAATGAAACTGTTTGGCGGGAAGATAAATCCCCTTTCCCCTCCCTCCCTCCCTCACTCCCCGCCCCTGTGTTCACTAGGTTTCTGTGGGTTTTTGGGTTTATTGGAGTTGCGTGCGTCACGCAGCCATCTGTGTCTCTGTCTCGGAGACTGTCACAGTCTGTACTGCTCGGCAAAACACACACATACGCACACACACACACACACACACACACACACACACACACACACAGAGGAGCAAACATAGACAGAGGAAAAAGCACCAGGTCTATAACAATATTTCTTGGAGGCCGAGACACATTTGTGGGGTCATTGCATGGGAAAACATTTTCTTTAAGCAGATATATAAACTTAAATATAAACCTCTCCTTCCTCCATCCAGAGCTTCTGCAGAGGGAGCAGGCGGAGATGGCCCAGCAGCTGGCCAACCTGCAGACGGACGTGAGGGTGAGCTACGGCAACGACGCTCTGATGCCCGACCAGGAGCTGGGAGACGGCCAGACCGACCTGTTGCCTCAGGAGGACACACTGGGCATGGGGGGAGTCGGATTCATCCACCCTGAGAGCTTCAACCAGCCCAACACTGAGAACCAGGGTACTTACTTAATGAATCACCGGGCTTTGTAGGATTGTTAAGAATGGAAAAATGTTGTATTACAAAACAATATAAATTTTTTCCTCTCTGTAGTTGAGCCAGTGGACTCTCGCCCCAGTCTCGACAGAGGCGTTCCCACACGGCCAGGTTGGTACTATTGTCCTAAAAGTTATCCCAATAATGTGATTTTTAAAAATCAAGATGAATTAGTAGTGAATAAATCTTTCACTGATGCTTTATAGAGCACTTTTAAACCACATATAAGAACTCTTGAGTTGCCAGGCTGTGAAAAACCTCAGTTCATAATTGCCGATGACTTACTAACTTCAGCTGATGGCTCATAATGAAGAGATAAATTACTTTATTAGCACGTTTAACTGCTAAATTGATGACTCATCTCCCGTTAATTAGTGACTAGAGCCTTAGCAAAAGGTGTTTTTCACAATCTGGCAACCCATATTGCTCTTAAAAGTGGCTGATAACTGCTCCATAAAGCATTAGTCAATTATTTATTAATCATTAATAATGACATTAAAGGTTCTGTGTGCAACATTCAGAGCATTAGTACAGCAGCAAATCACTGCATGCTAAGTAAAGATAAGGTGCAGTAATGGCATCCTGAGCACTGCCTCTGTGTGTGTGGTAATCTGTTTGTTGTGGGAATGTAGCAGTAGCTCAGTCCTAGGCACTTAGGATTGGGAACCAGAGGTTACCAGTTCAAGCATGGAGCATGGACTGGGAGCTGGAGTGAGGTGCCCCTGTGCCCCATGGATTGGAAGCACAAGAACTACTCCGCAGATCGACTCTGTCCACGCACTATTAGGACGCATTCACACTGGCGCTATTTGGTCCACTTTAAACGAGCCCTGGTCCGCTTCCTCGGATAGTTCGGTTCGTTTGGAGTGGTGTGAACGCTCATTCGAACACCAAACAAGCGGACCCTGGTCCGCTTTAAAACTGGGGTTCTCGGTTCACTTGCAAGTGAACCCTGGTGTGGTTCGCTTACAGTGGGAAATGCAAACGGACTATCCAGCGAACCAAAGAGAGGAAGTGAACCAAAGATGGCCAATCGATGAGCCAGGTTTTCTTCTTCCAAGCGCTTTTTTTCTTCCTGGTCAGTGGTCATTTCGGGCAATACCGCCCCCAACCAAGCAGCTGTTGTAACTGCGTGATGTTGTCCAGGCGGTTTGGTCCACTTTAAAAAGTGCAGCGTGAAAGTGAACTGAACCAAATGAAGGTGTGAAATTTTTTTGGCATTCCCCGCACGATCAAACCGAGTCTCCCGGACTATCCTAGTGTGAATGCGCCCATAGATTCTCTATTATCCTCCGAGACTTTTCCTTTTTTGGATTTCAAATCTACAGCTAGTCAAGCTAGCGAAAGTTGAGACAAATCACCGCCAATGAAAAGTTAAAACATGGGCTCATATGGTGGTTAGCACTGATAACGGGACAGTGGCAGTGCAGAAGCAAAGCACCCACCCTTCATTTTCCCTTGGTTAACATTGTTAGCTCTGTTAGCATTGTTGTTTAGTGCTATTTATGGAGTTAGCACTGTTAGCTGCTAGCTGCTCGCTCAGAATTTCATAGAGCCCTTTTAATTTAATACCTAAAAGAAAAGGTGCCAGATTTAAAAGTGGTCCTAACATAACATTTAGCAGTATATGATGTCATCTGGTTTGCTTGCAATGGTTGCCATGGGAACACACACTGTAGAGAATGTATGTACATTGCCTTTCGCAGCCTCCAGGCTAACATGACCTATGTGTTCAGGTGAGGCAACGTCACCTCTTAAAGTACGTCACAGGACGGTTCTGAAGTCGAGGCTCAAAGTAAAGTCAGGACAGTATTTTTCCACCGTCTCTCCTTCCCTCAGCCATTATTTGCGCACAGCAAGCTCCACTTGACCTCCATTAAAGCACCAGCTGTGGCTGTCAGGAGATTTGTGATGCAGCTGCAGGGACTATGTGTACCATACTGTATACGCAGCCCTATATACGTGCTGCATTCAATTCATACTGCCGTTACACCCAACACTCAGCTGTCCTTCCCGCTTTAGCAAGTGAGTTTGATCTCAGCAAGTGTGTGTATGTGTGTGTGAGCAGGAGAAAGCGGCTGAGTGTCACCATCCATAATAGATAGTACTTTTCCTTCCCTTGCCAGTGACTGGAATGAAGATGGAGGCTATTCCCGAGCTGCGGATGGAGACGGAGGACAGACAGAGCACTGAATATGAAGTTCACCACCAGAAACTGGTAAACAAACACACACACGCAGACTCATTTGATATTCACAGATCCATTTATACACACAGACTCATTAATAACCAGAGCGGCAGATACAACACACGTGAAATGTATTTACCGACACACTCAAGCTGGCACGCTGCCCTCTCTTTTCCATAAGTACACACACACTGTCAGATCCGTGTCTCCGCTTTGTCCTCATGGTAAACTCCCAAGGTTGTCACCATGGAGACAGGTGTCCATGGAGACAACCGCAATAATGCATGCGTCGCACTGTGTAAAACCCACTGTCCTTTGATCAGAGTTGCGTCTGTATGTGTAAGAACACTCCTGGTCATATTATGCGCTAACCCGATTGTGCATTCATTCATTAATCTCATCCAGTATTGTAATACCTGCACAAAAACCTCAATCCATCCTCATTCAAACCCAAATCCGTGCACCTTATTCCTCTCACCTAAAGACTTTAATCTCTTAATCCCTACATTTTATTACATATCACATTTCTTGCATTCACAATGAGCAGTCAGTGTGTCAGGCTGCCTCCTTGAGTCAACGCCTTAATTTGATATTCGCCGTAACCCCAATCAGCGCTCTGCAGGATTATTCAGACGGACGCTCAGCAGCCTGAAATTAAGTCCCTACTCGCCGCAGCGTTTGACACAAGCATGGGTAGCGGCGATGAGATGTCAAGATGTGTTTCCGTTAGATTATCTGCAGTTTAGTGGCGGTGCGAAGTTAGCGCCGAGGCTTCTGTCCCATTATCCCCGCTGGTGTCAGCACAGGTAGATAATCAGGACTTGTTTTTCTCCCCTCTGAAGACACCGTTTGTGTCTATTTATTTTGGGTTCTGCGTGAAAACTGAGCTCCACAAAGCAGCCTGATCTGTGACAGAGAGGCTGAGGCATTTGTGTTTTTTAATCACGTGTCTTAGTATTGTGTTGGAGCTGAGTCATACTGCATCAGTGTTGCTTTATGTCGTGCTGTGCTTTCTGTACATCACCTGACGGCCTGGCTTAATGTCTCCACCAGGAAATTATACTTAAAAAGTACCTTGATAGGACAGAATAGAAATTCAGCTGTCGGCAACAACACAGTGGTGTTAAAATAGACATAAAATAAAATAAATTAAAATAATTGCATAAATAGAAATTAAAAATCAAATTAAATGAAAATAAATGTGCCCATTCCACAGTCCAGTCCGTAATGTCCGTGTGTCCTTAATGTACAGCGTCTTTGCATTGTATGGAAGACAATTTTCGCCAGTGTTAAGAAAAAAGATCCTGTAAATCATTTTATTGAGAATTTTCTCAAAATAATTAAATGTTATCTCAAAAATGATGTTAGTATTTAAAAATAAAAAGAAACTTTCTCAAAATTGTATTTGAAAATGATGAAAACGTTCTCAAAAATAATGATTTAGTATCTCAATAATAATAAAATCTTCTCAAAATGTTGTATCTCAAAATAAATATAATACAGACTAAAAATAATTAGCAGGTATCTCAAAATAATGATTTATTTAACTGAAATAATTATTAGTAATAATTATTATTAGTATTTCAAAATAATGACTTATCTTTAAAAAATGTATCTCAAAATACTAAATAACTTTATTAAAATAGTGACATAGTATCTCAGTAATAATAATAATAAAAAAACATTCTCAAAATAATGGGAAGACTTTATTAAAATAAGGACTGTGTATCTCAAAATAACGATTTATTTTCCCCAAATAATTAAAAACTTTATTAAAGTAATTGCTTAGAATCTCAAAATGATGTCTTAGTTTCTCAAAATAAAAAAATAAAGAACTAATAATAATAATAATAATAATAATAATAATAATAATAATAATAATAATTAGCAGGTATCTCAAAAAAATCATTTACTTTTCCCAAAATAATGAGAAATTTTATTAAAATAATGACTTATCTTTAAAAAATACTAAATAACTTTTTAAAAATAATGACTTAGTATCTCAAAATGAAAAAAATAAAAAATATATCAAAATAATGATTTACATTTCCCAAAATAATGAAAAACGAATGACTTATCTTTGAAAAAATGACACATCTCGAATAACTTTCTTAAGATAGTGACATAGTATCTCAACAATAATAAATAAAAACTCTCAGAATAATGACGTTGTATCTCAAAATTAAAATAGAAAAATAAAGATAATAATAATTAGCTGGTCTCTCAAAATAATGACTTACTTTATTAAAATAATTACTTAATATCTCAAAATAGGGACATAGTATCTCAATAATAATTAAAAAAAACTTTCTCAAAATAATGACGTATCTCAAAATAAAAAATACAAAATATATCAAAATAATTGGCAGGTATCTCAAAATAATGATTCACTTTCCCAAAATAATAAAAAACTTTATTAGAATAATTATGTAGTATCTCAAAATAAAAATAGAAATCATCTAAATAATTAGCAGGTATCTCAAAATAAAAAATAAATAAATAAATAAAAATAATTGGTATCTAAAAATAATGATTAACTTTTGCCAAAATAAGGTAAAACTGTATTAAAATAATGACTTAGTATCTCAAAAAGTTACTTTTATCTGTAAAAAGTTATGTATGTCAAAATACTGAATAACTTTCTCATGACTTTGCATCTCAAAATAATTGGAAACGATACTAAGTCATTATTTCTGTTTTATTTTGAGATAAGCAAGTTATTATGTCAAGAACATTTCTCATTTTCTTAAGATACTAAGTCATTATTTTGAGAAAGTTTTTCATTAAAATGACTTCATCACACTGGCTCTAATGGGCTTCCATATTCTTTGTCCCCCAGCAGTTATGTTCAGGCTAAATGTGACTCTGTAATGATGCAGTTTTACAAAGACATAAAGAAGTACATGTGAGGAGCAGGTGTAATTACACACAGCAGGCACTGCAGAATGATTTGGGGAGATGGAAATGGACACAAATGACACGCGTTTCCTCCTTCACTGATATTCAGACACTTCGGAGATAAAAAGGTAGAGCTCAGAGGATCCCTGGGCAGGTAACATGCAAACCATCTCAAAGCACAATTAACTCTGAGCCCCGCTGTGCCGAAACTACACTCATTACTCAGCAGCGTCAGCAACAACGCATCGTTTCCATGGTGTCTCTGCCCCGGCTATATTAAAACCATCACGCTCGGTGTAATTGGTCGTGTCACTGACAGGTCGTCTGACGGCGATCTGCCCTTCAACTCCCACAGGTCTTCTTCGCCGAGGATGTGGGCTCCAACAAGGGCGCCATCATCGGGCTGATGGTCGGCGGTGTCGTCATAGCAACCGTGATCGTCATCACCTTGGTGATGCTGAGGAAGAAGCAGTACACCTCCATCCACCATGGAGTCATCGAGGTGGGAAACAGCTGACCTGTGTGTGTGTGTGTGTGTGTGTGTGTGTGTGCGCACAAGCTGTTCTATAGGGCGGTCAGTGTGGTGTGTGTGGGGGATGGTGAGCACATAAGTGTCTGAAAAAGACTTGAATGTAGAGTTTCCTTTTTCCAATTATCCTCATTTATCACTTCACAACTTTCATTAGCAGCTAAATTAAAAAACACGTAGCTGTGGCTTCCTTTTTGTGAATTACTCTAAATAACATCACATCCAGGAAGCATTAAAAAGGCCTTAAAATGCCGATTGTCCTCACCATATGAGCGTGTGTGTAACCCTCTCCCTGGCTCCCCTCCAGGTCGACGCCGCCGTCACCCCCGAGGAGCGCCACCTGTCCAAGATGCAGCAGAACGGTTACGAGAACCCAACCTACAAGTTCTTTGAGCAGATGCAGAACTGAAATGTCACATGTAAACACACACACACATAAAAAGACACACACACACACACACACACACACACACACACACCTCCTCCCACACATCAAGCACCCCCCCCCTCTCCTCCCCTCCCGTTCCCTTCGTCTAGTCCCACGTCTCCAGGAGGCAGTGTGGCTTAGATCTTTGACTGAAATAGTCAGTCACAAGCATACGGAGCGACTGTAGCCAGCTTTCATTCCTGCCTGGGCGGACACCGCGGCCGAGTTTGCACCACGTTTGTTCACTTTACCGGAGCGAGACGCCTTTTAATTAAAGAAAGGCGTTTTTATACGTTGCTCCATCTGGGCCTGCTGATGTATGGGGGGGGAAAAAGGCCCTGCCCAGTGCAGCGAAACAAACCCACTGTTGGGGAAGCGCCTTCTCTCCACGCTGATTCAGGGCCAGTGTATAGTTTTTTGGCGTGGGGCGGTTTTAGTTGTGTGAGGCATATCTGACCACTGATCAGTGGGGTTGTAGGCGCACGCTGACCCTGGGCGTCATTTACAAAAATCGGTCGCAGAATCATCATCTCAAATCATTCTTCAACATGCGGACGTTTGTTTTTGTCATGAAATACAAGCTGGAATCCTGATTTCTCTAAATGAAGCCCAGTGTTTCCCCACAAACTGCACCACTACTGCACTCTACAGTCTACACTGGAGTACCCCCTCCTCCTCCTCCTCCTCCTCCCACTCCTCCTCCTCCCACTCCTCCATCCCTCCCTCCATCCTCTTTTCTTTGCGCATTCTTACGACAGCTGGGCTGTGCTACGTCACATAAGGCTCTTAAGGATATCTGGAGATGCTGGTGATAACGAACATGTCGATGACGATGGTAGTAATTATGTATTCTGAACGAGCTGTTTTTATTTCCGATTTTTTTTTCTTTCTCTTTTCGTTTCCAGTTTTGTTTTTCAAAAAAGAGTGAAAATGGAGAAAAAAAACAAACAAACAAGTCAACCGATGTAAAGTCCTTTTTTTAAATTGCGTGTAATGTTACTGAAGTAATGCTGAAGTCTTAGCTGTTCCTATGTAGTGCATGACAACAATGACAATGGGATTTGGAAAAACAAGGAAAAAAAAAAGAACCCAAGATCTTAACGCTGCTCTCTCTCGAGAACCTTTCTCACGTATAGATTGTCATTCTAGCAAGATTGTACATTTAGTATCTTCTCGTGATCACGTGACTTCAAACGATGATAAAATATATATAAATCTAGATGAACGGGCTCTGCTTTGATATCATGTAAAATACACATTTAAGAAGAGATCTGTGATTTTGGAATTTAAGTGTGTTCCTTGTTTCTTTTTATTATTTTTAAACCACGCTGCGTTCCTGAAGCTTACAGGAGGGGGGCTGGCTTCATCTCTGTTTGTATATTGTTCTCAGTCATTGAAATATATTGTGTTAAAATCCTTATATGTAGGGGCTCTCACAAATCATACCCCTTTTTAATTTTACTTTTTGTTCAGTTCATGTGATGTTCTGAAAAGGACATGTTGTGGGTGTGAAGGTTAGAGGGAGCGGGAACCCGGCGCGGGAGGATGGGTTAGGATTATCTCTGCGTGTATGTGTTTTGTCATTTTCAGTCTGGTGTTTCGTCCAGTCGTGAGCCGACGCCGTCTATTTTTTTTGGTAATCATTTTGCAGATAGAACAAGTGAAGTGCTGAGAGGAGGAGGAGGAGGAGGAAGGAGGGCGAGGTAGAGAGGAAATGACTTGCAGTTCCGGATGGACAGCCAGCCAGGCAGGCAGCCTGTATATATAATGGATTTTCACTCCCCAGCACCTCCCTTCCCCTCCCTCCCTCGCCTTCCCTTCCCTTCAGGCATGCTGCTCACCTCTCTGCCATCAACGCACACTTGACTCCTCAGAGGCAGAGCACCGTCGCCTGTGTATAGATGATAGGCGTTCACCATTGAGAGAGCTGACAGGCAGGGATGAAATATTAGTCTCGGCGTCGAAAGGCAAGAATCTCCCGTTCATCTTCATACAGTCAGCTCATGTTAAAGGTTTGTCACCATCTCAAAACACTGAAAGAAGTACAGTGTGACCTCTCACTCTGTTAATGACGAGGAAGATCTGTGAGGAAGTGGTGTCGATATGGAGGCTGCAGTGGGGTGGGTCCTTGGTTTTCAGAGTGTGCTCATTAGAAGCCCAACAGAGGGCAGTAGAGTAGAAGAGGAAGCAGGATTTTCTTTCTTTTTTTTCTGTGGGTTATATATTGGTTTTGTTTTCCACTGTGTAATATTGTGCAGGCCATTTGCATTGACTGGGAAAACGCTTTCTACACTGTATTCCATAATAAAGTTTTGAATGTACATACAGATGCCGTGTCTGTGTTTTTATTTGTATTTTTTTTATCATGTTTGATGCACACCTGGTTTCTTCCTGCATCGTTTTTTTTTATTCTAATGATTTGTCTATTTTTGGTGTTACATATTAGACAAATAATGATAATGTGAAAAGTCTTTATGATTATGCATTTTATTTTCCTTCCCTTCATATACGGGGGTCAGAGGTCAGTGTCAGACAGGAAACAAGCAAAAAAGTCATTGTATAGTAGCATTAGATAGATAGATAGATAGATAGATAGATAGATAGATAGATAGATAGATAGATAGAACAACCTTTTTCGACATAGACTATGAATTTTTTAAAATTAGTTATAGGTGGACTATTTTTGTAATTCTTGTCTAAGGAAGCAAGAGAGAATCTTCAAGGGGGCACACTCCAGTGTCTCCAATTCGTTCGTTCAGCGAGGTAAAGGACTGCTTTGAATGTTAGAGGATCAGTCTGAAGGAGAAAGTCAAAAGTTGTAAGGAACACAGCTAAAGTGTCTCTGGCCTGGTGGCTCAGTCAGTTAGAGGACCGGTTCAAAGTTCTTAGGTTTAATGTTCGATTCTCGTCCAGGGCAGCTGAATTTTAAAGGCCACTGTCCAGAGGAGAGAATGAAAGGCTCCGTGAAACACAATAGAAGTGTGAGCTGGAATAGCTCAGGCTGTTACAGTACTACTTGGGAATCCAGAGGATGAAAGTTGGATCCTTATCTGGCACAGGTGAATTTTTTAAAGGCTGCTGTCCAGAGGAAAGAGTTGAAGGCTCTGTGACACACAGTGAAGTGTACAGTATGTTGAAAAAACTCATAGTATGGTATGTCTTTAAATCAGAGTTTGCTTCTGTGCATTGATGGCTCTTTTTTAATCTGCTTCTGCATTATGTTGAGGCTCTATCTATCTATCTATCTATCTATCTATCTATCTATCTATCTATCTATCTATCTATCTATCTATCTATCTATCTATCCGGGGCAGGTGAATTTTAAAGTCCAATGCCCAAATGAAAAGGTTAATTGCGCCTGGAGAAAAGGTATATGTACAGCAGTAGTTTAACTCAGTGGTTAAGGATACTTGCCTTAGTGCGGGAGACTGGGGTTCAAATCTGCTCAGCTTGATGGTTTGATCCTTATCCAGGCCAGGTGAATTTATAAAGTCCAACGCCCAAATAAAAAGGTTAAATGCGCCCGGAGAAAAGCCCATATGTGTAGGCAGGATAACTCAGTGGTTAAGGCAACTGGCCTTAGTGTGGGAGACTGGGGTTCAAATCTGCTCAGGTTGATGGTTTGATCCTTATCCAGGGTAGGTGAATTTATAAAGTCCAACGCCCAAATAAAAAGGCTAAATGCGCCTGGAGAAAAGGTGATATGTGTAGGCAGGATAACTCAGTGGTTAAGGCAACTGGCCTTAGTGCGGGAGACTGGGGTTCAAATCTGCTCAGGTTGATGGTTTGATCCTTATCCAGGGCAGGTGAATTTATAAAGTCCAACGCCCAAATAAAAAGGCTAAATGCGCCCGGAGAAAAGGCCATACGTGTAGCAGCAGGATAGCTCAGTGGTTAAGGCAACTGACCTTAGTGCGGGAGACTGGGGTTCAAATCTCCTCAGGTTGATGGTTTGATCCTTATCCAGGGCAGGTGAATTTATAAAGTCCAACGCCCAAATAAAAAGGATAAATGCGCCCGGAGAAAAGGCCATTTGTGTAGCAGCAGGATAGCTCAGTGGGTAAGACTACTGGCCTTAGTGCGGGAGACTGGGGTTCAAATCTGATGCTACCATATGCACGTCATGGCACGGCATGGGGGAGCCAGGACGCCAGGAAAAGTGGGGATGTCATCATCCCCCACATTGAGTAAATGATTAATGTACACTATGAAAACTTTAACAATAACTAATTGGACATCTAGGACAAACAGGATGGTGAGCGTGGCATGCAGGTGGCTAGGACTGGGGTAACAGGTGAAGGTGGCTAGGATGGCAGGATAGATAGATAGAAAGGTAGCAAGGCCTAGGATAGGAAGGTGTAACAGGAAAGGTAGGTTACTGTTTTTTTCAAATGTTTTTTGACTTTAAACTTGTTTAATACATGTTTAAGAATGTTTAAGAAAGAAAATGTTAAGTTAAAGTAAAGTAAAAAGAAAATGTCTAAAAATGTTTAAGAAACACAGACGCAGTCAAACATTTTCTTGCGTCTTTAAACATTTTCTGTGTCTGTGTTTCTTAAGCATTTTTAGACAACTTAAACTTAACTTTCTTTAAAATGTCAAATAACAGTTTTAAAAAAAAAAAAAAAAACATTTTAAAAAAGTTAACCTTCCTATTACACCTTCCTACACCTAGCTACCTTCCTTTCTATCCATCCTGCCATCCAGTCCACCCTATTACCCCAGTCCTAGCCACCTTCATGCCACATTCATGCCCAAGGCCCAACCATCCTTTCCTGCCCTCCTGTTTGTCCTAGATTACAATAGTTTATTAGCATTACAGGTTACTGTTAAACTTTTTATAGTGAAGTGTGCATTAATCATTAACTCAATGTGGGGGGATGATGACATCCCCACTTTTCCTGGCGTCCTGGCTCCCCCATGCCGTGCCATGACGTGCATATGGTAGCATCAGATTTGAACCCCAGTCTCCCGCACTAAGGCCAGTAGTCTTACCCACTGAGCTATCCTGCTGCTACACATATTGCCTTTTCTCCAGGCGCATTTATCCTTTTTATTTGGGCGTTGGACTTTATAAATTCATCTGCCCTGGATAAGGATCAAACCATCAACCTGAGCAGATTTGAACCCCAGTCTCTCACACTAAGGTCAGTTGCCTTAACCACTGGGCTATCCTGCTGCTACACAAATCACCTTTTCTCCGGGTGCATTTAGCCTTTTTATTTGGGCGTTGGACTTTATAAATTCACCTGCCCTGGATAAGGATTAAACCATCAACTTGACCAGATTTGAACCCCAGTCTCCCGCAGTAAGGTCAGTTGCCTTAACCACTGAGTTATCCTGGCTACACATATGGGCTTTTCTCCGGGCGCATTTAGCCTTTTTATTTGGGCGTTGGCCTTTATAAATTCACCTGCCCTGGATAAGGATCAAACCTCTGATTTCAGAATACCCAAGCAGTGCTTTAACAGCCTGAGCTATTCCACCTCACACTTCCACTGTGTTTCACTGAGTCATTCATTGTCTCCTCTGGACAGCAGCCTTTAAAATTCACTCGCCCTGGATAAGGATCGAACTTCAAATCTCAGAATACCCAAACAGCACTTTAACAGCCTGAGCTATTCCATTTCACACTTTAATTGTGTTTTACGGAGCCTTTCACTGTCTCCTCTGGATAGCAGCCTTTAAAATTCACCTGCCCTGGATAAGGATCAAAACTCAGATCTCAGAATACCCAAGCAGCTCTTTAACAGCCTGAGCTATTGCACCTCATGTTTCCACTCTGTGTCACGGGGCCTTCATCTCTCTCCTCTGGACAGTGGCCTTTAAAATTTAGCTACCCTGGATAAGGATCGAACTTCCGAACAGCCAAGCAGCGCTTTATCAGCCTGAGCTATTCCACCTCATGCTTCTATTGTGTTTCACGGAGCCTTTCATTCTCTCCTCTGGACAGTGGCCTTTAAAATCCCCCTGCCATGGACTAGGATCAAACTTTGAACCTAAGGACTTCCAACCAGTCCTCTTCTAGTCTGAGCTACCAGGCCAGAGAGACTTTGTGTGTGTTTCTTGGACATTTTAACTTTCTCCTGCAGACATCAGCTTGCAAAAGGGAGTGGAGTGGAGACACATGAGTATCTCTCTTGGACAAAGGCATTCAAAAGTCAGCTGTTAAGGTGTCCTAACGGGGGATTATTTGGAGACAGCTGTTCAGAAGGCTGGCTCTCTGCTTTCAATACATAGGCTTAAACTCCATTAACCTGTCAACATCATCATTATGAGGATGTTTTCAATCTTGACTTGTCCTGAGGGGGACATGAATACCAGTATTACATTTCATGGCAGTCCACACAGTACATGGAAATATACAGACAAAAAGCACACACTTAATTTGGACAAAGGCATGCAAAATTGACCAAGCATCAACTAGTATTGAACCCACAACATCAGAATCTATTAACTGTCCTCTAACACTGTGAGCCATAGAATTAGACAGCTTTTCTGTCTTTTCTCTGAGTGTTGACTGTGATCTATCTAATCCAGAAAAAAAGTTTACCTTTACCAGTTATCTGGTTTGGACTTAGATAGTTGACTTTGGGAAGAAGCAGGGACCTTAATGTCAACAGGTCCTCAGTGTAGAGGGTGGATAGCTTCAAGTACCGTGGTGTCCACGTCACTGGCAGCCTGACCTGGGTTTTGCATACTGTTCCACCTCAGACGCTTTAAGAAACTCCAGCAATATCCAGATATCCCCTCCAATGAGGAATTTCTAGTTTTACACCATAACACTATACTATGACTTGTTATCACATTTAATGACACACTATACTATGACTTGTTATCACATTTAATGACACACTACACTATGACTTTTTAATCACATTTAATGACACACTACACTATGACTTGTTATCACATTTTTATGACACACTATACTATGACTTTTTAATCACATTTAATGACACACTACACTATGACTTGTTATCACATTTTTATGACACACTATACTATGACTTTTTAATCACATTTAATGACACACTACACTATGACTTGTTATCACATTTTTATGACATACTATACTATGACTTTTTAATCACATTTAATGACACACTATACTATGACTTTTTAATCACATTTAATGACACACTATACTATGACTTGTTATCACATTTAATGACACACTACACTATGACTTGTTATCACATTTTTATGACATACTACACTATGACTTGTTATCACATTTAATGACACACTATACTATGACTTGTTATCACATTGTTATGACACACTACACTATGACTTTTTAATCACATTTAATGACACACTACATTATGACTTGTTATCACATTTAATGACACACTATACTATGACTTTTTAATCACATTTAATGACACTACACTATGACTTGTTATCACATTTAATGACACTATACTATGACTTGTTATCACATTTTATGACACACTACACTATGACTTTTTAATCACATTTAATGACACTATACTATGACTTGTTATCACATTTAATGACACACTACACTATGACTTTTTAATCACATTTAATGACACTACACTATGACTTGTTATCACATTTAATGACACACTATACTATGACTTGTTATCACATTTTATGACACACTACACTATGACTTTTTAATCACATTTAATGACACTATACTATGACTTGTTATCACATTTTTATGACATACTATACTATGACTTGTTATCACATTTAATGACACAATATACTATGACTTGTTATCACATTTAATGACATACTATACTATGACTTGTTATCACATTTTTATGACACACTATACTATGACTTGTTATCACATTTTTATGACATACTATACTATGACTTGTTATCACATTTTTATGACACACTATACTATGACTTGTTATCACATTTTTATGACACACTATACTATGACTTTTTATCACATTTAATGACACTACACTATGACGTATCACATTTTTATGACATACTATACTATGACTTTATCACATTTTTATGACACACTATACTATGACTTGTTATCACATTTAATGACATAATATACTATGACTTTTTAATCACATTTAATGACACACTACACTATGACGTATCACATTTTTATGACATACTATACTATGACTTGTTATCACATTTAATGACACACTATACTATGACTTATCACATTTTTATGACATACTACACTATGACTTGTTATCACATTTAATGACATACTATACTATGACTTGTTATCACATTTTTATGACATACTATACTATGACTTATCACATTTTTATGACACACTATACTATGACTTGTTATCACATTTTTATGACACACTATACTATGACTTTTTATCACATTTAATGACACACTACACTATGACGTATCACATTTTTATGACACACTATACTATGACTTGTTATCACATTTAATGACACACTATACTATGACTTTTTATTACATTTAATGACACACTACACTATGACGTATCACATTTTTATGACATACTATACTATGACTTGTTATCACATTTAATGACATACTACACTATGACTTGTTATCACATTTTTATGACACACTATACTATGACTGTTCATCACATTTAATGACATAATATACTATGACTTGTTATCACATTTAATGACATACTATACTATGACTTGTTATCACATTTTTATGACATACTATACTATGACTTGTTATCACATTTTTATGACACACTACTATGACTTGTTATCACATTTTTATGACACACTATACTATGACTTTTTATCACATTTAATGACACACTATACTATGACTTTTTATCACATTTAATGACACACTATACTATGACTTTTTATCACATTTAATGACACACTATACTATGACTTGTTATCACATTTAATGACATAATATACTATGACTTGTTATCACATTTTTATGACACACTATACTATGACTTGTTATCACATTTTTATGACACACTATACTGACTTTTTATCACATTTAATGACACACTATACTATGACTTTTTATCACATTTAATGACACACTATACTATGACTTGTTATCACATTTTTATGACATACTATACTATGACTTGTTATCACATTTAATGACATACTATACTATGACTTGTTATCACATTTTTATGACATACTATACTATGACTTGTTATCACATTTAATGACATAATATACTATGACTTATCACATTTTTATGACACACTATACTATGACTTGTTATCACATTTTTATGACACACTATACTATGGCTTTTTATCACATTTAATGACACACTACACTATGACGTATCACATTTTTATGACATACTATACTATGACTTGTTATCACATTTAATGACATACTACACTATGACTTGTTATCACATTTTTATGACACACTATTATGACTGTTCATCACATTTAATGACATAATATACTATGACTTGTTATCACATTTAATGACATACTATACTATGACTTGTTATCACATTTTTATGACACACTATACTATGACTTGTTATCACATTTTTATGACACACTATACTATGGCTTTTTATCACATTTAATGACACACTACACTATGACGTATCACATTTTTATGACATACTATACTATGACTTGTTATCACATTTAATGACATACTACACTATGACTTGTTATCACATTTTTATGACACACTATACTATGACTGTTCATCACATTTAATGACATAATATACTATGACTTGTTATCACATTTAATGACATACTATACTATGACTTGTTATCACATTTTTATGACATACTATACTATAACTTGTTATCACATTTAATGACATAATATACTATGACTTGTTATCACATTTAATGACATAATATACTATGACTTGTTATCACATTTTTATGACACACTATACTATGACTTGTTATCACATTTTTATGACACACTATACTGACTTTTTATCACATTTAATGACACACTATACTATGACTTTTTATCACATTTAATGACACACTATACTATGACTTGTTATCACATTTTTATGACATACTATACTATGACTTGTTATCACATTTAATGACATACTATACTATGACTTGTTATCACATTTTTATGACATACTATACTATGACTTGTTATCACATTTAATGACATAATATACTATGACTTATCACATTTTTATGACACACTATACTATGACTTGTTATCACATTTTTATGACACACTATACTATGGCTTTTTATCACATTTAATGACACACTACACTATGACGTATCACATTTTTATGACATACTATACTATGACTTGTTATCACATTTAATGACATACTACACTATGACTTGTTATCACATTTTTATGACACACTATACTATGACTGTTCATCACATTTAATGACATAATATACTATGACTTGTTATCACATTTAATGACATACTATACTATGACTTGTTATCACATTTTTATGACACACTATACTATGACTTGTTATCACATTTTTATGACACACTATACTATGGCTTTTTATCACATTTAATGACACACTACACTATGACGTATCACATTTTTATGACATACTATACTATGACTTGTTATCACATTTAATGACATACTACACTATGACTTGTTATCACATTTTTATGACACACTATACTATGACTGTTCATCACATTTAATGACATAATATACTATGACTTGTTATCACATTTAATGACATACTATACTATGACTTGTTATCACATTTTTATGACATACTATACTATAACTTGTTATCACATTTAATGACATAATATACTATGACTTGTTATCACATTTAATGACATAATATACTATGACTTGTTATCACATTTTTATGACACACTATACTATGACTTGTTATCACATTTTTATGACACACTATACTATGACTTTTTATCACATTTAATGACACACTATACTATGATGTATCACATTTTTATGACATACTATACTATGACTTTTTATCACATTTAATGACATACTATAGTATGACTTGTTATCACATTTAATGACACACTATACTATGACTTGTTATCACATTTTTATGACATACTATACTATGACTTGTTATCACATTTAATGACATAATATACTATGACTTGTTGTCACATTTAATGACATACTATACTATGACTTGTTATCACATTTTTATGACATACTATTACTTGTTATCACATTTAATGACATAATATACTATGACTTGTTATCACATTTAATGACACACTATACTATGACTTGTTATCACATTTTTATGACACACTATACTATGACATATCACATTTTTATGACATACTATACTATGACTTGTTATCACATTTAATGACATAATATACTATGACTTGTTATCACATTTAATGACACACTATACTATGACTTGTTATCACATTTTTATGACACACTATACTATGACTTGTTATCACATTTTTATGACATACTATACTATGACTTGTTATCACATTTAATGACATAATATACTATGACTTGTTGTCACATTTAATGACATACTATACTATGACTTGTTATCACATTTTTATGACATACTATACTGACTTTTTATCACATTTAATGACACACTATACTATGACTTTTTATCACATTTAATGACACACTATACTATGACTTGTTATCACATTTTTATGACATACTATACTATGACTTGTTATCACATTTAATGACATACTATACTATGACTTGTTATCACATTTTTATGACATACTATACTATGACTTGTTATCACATTTAATGACATAATATACTATGACTTGTTATCACATTTTTATGACACACTATACTATGACCTTTTTATCACATTTAATGACACACTACACTATGACGTATCACTTTTTTATGACATACTATACTATGACTTTTTATCACATTTTTGTGACATACTATACTATGACTTTTTATTCACATTTTTATGACATACTATACTATGCCTTTTTTAAATTACATTTTTATTATATATTGTCAAGTTAATGATTGTTTTCAGCCTCAATGCCTGCCTGAACTCGACCAGGCTTAGAAAACAACAGAGGACCCAGGACAACTCCACTCAGTTTCTTCTAGATTGAAACGATCAGCATTAGGTTGATAACCTCAAAGACAGAAAATAAATCATGTCAGTCAGTTTAATCAACACATTCATGTCTTCAATAACATAAACCACCACTGAATTTTAATCAAATTATTAATGATTAAATCAAAATATATTTTACATGTCAGATACTATTGTTAACATAATCAATTCCATGCTATACCACATACTTACTCAATGTGTTTTTTAAATAGCAGTGCTATTAGATAATATTCATATTCCTTTTAAATGATATTTGCGATAATCGTTAAATAATTTTTACTCTTTTAATTCCGAACAAGATCAACAAGTACTTGCAAGTGATAATCATAAGGCCCATTAACGAATTACTCACTCAATAAATCAAATACTTCCATGAACAATCATAAATGATGACTTTGTTTTCATAAACACACACACACACACACACACACACACACACACACACACACTATACTAAATATAATTTCCGAAGTCAAGTCAATAAATCAGTAAATAAACAATGAACTTTGAAATCAACGCCACATTCATACATTGTGTGAATGAAATGAAATTCCTATATCTACATGCAGCGGCGTCTTAAACTAGGTGAATGAATGAATGAATGAATGAATGAAACTACACGCCGCGCTCGCACGTTAGTTGTAAATCATTCTTATTTGCACTAGTGTCAAACGTATACAGATATACATACCAATGGCGTCTCTGTGGTCAAACAAAGGGAAAAACACAGGACGCGCACCTGCACGGTGACACTAATTTCATCTACAACACCGGAAGTTTAGGTCCCCACACCTAATCATCCCACCACAGCCTCTTTTTTGCGTACTACTTATATAGCGTAATTTTACATAATTTTATCAATACAAAAGAATGCGAAGAAAATAACAGTCTTTAAGTTTATGCCTTCACACATACTATAGGCTACTACTTATACATACTTTTTCAAGTTCATCATATAATGTCGTAAAAATGTAGTAAATTATCAAATAGCATGCCATAAAAAAATAAAATTAGCTATATTTGTAAAGCTACGTGTGTATGTGTTTATTATTTATTATTATCATTAATTAATTATTATTATTATACATATAATTAGTGTTCCAGGGGTTAATAAAATACCAATGTGACACTGAGTGTACACCATCTGTTAAGAAGAAGAAGAAGAAGAAGAAGAAGAAGAAGAAGAAGAAGAAATAAAATGGAAAAATAAATAAAAAAAACAATACCGCAGTTTAACAACATTTATTCACTAATGCTACAGTGGTCATGTGAGGTCAACATAAATATGCGCAGCGCTGCGCACAGCGGGCGCCATTTTGACGTCCGCGAACGCCTCACTTCATCACAACATTCCCACAATCCACCGCGGTCCTCCACATTTGGATCTTGTACTCTAAAGTGTCAAACCCAAGGTGAGTACTGCGGTTTTAAAGACACGCTGCCAAACATTGAACCATATTATATCTGTCATTACTGCACATACGCATAAACAAACGTTAATATATTGAGCGCGTGCCTTGTTAGCACGAGCTGCGCAGCACAATAGACGACAGAAGAGCAGTGTTCCAAAGCTGCGTCGCGTTAGCTACAAGCTACATTAGCATGTAAGCCTTAGCAGTTGTTATGCTAGGTGAATGAAGTTAACATTTCGCAGTAAGACAGATAGAAAGCGACATTATATGGCGTCGTTGTGACTTAACTAATGGAAGGCGACATGTAAGTTAGTTTTCCCGGCGTTGCTTATACTGTCAGACGTGTTTAGCATGTAGCTAACTCAATGTCATTCAGGTAACGTTGAGCTAACTTATGCTAACTTCAGTTGCTCCAGTTTTTCTGTGTAACGTAGTGGGGACAGACTGTGTCCCGTTCAAAGCACGTTTTTGACAGGATGATACAGAGACAGAATCACAGCCTTATGTCCTGATAATAACATAACCCGAGGCATGTTGTCCCGTCAGATGGCACTTCACCGGTTATTCCAGCTGTCCTCCCTGCTGCGCTCCGCCGTGAGCCTGACCCTGCGCAGGAACATCGGCCTCTCTGCTGTGCTCTTCAACCGGGCCAAGGAGCTCGACCCGGTCCAGAAGCTGTTCCTGGACAAGATCCGGGACTACAACACCAAGAGCAAGTCAGTAGATAATGCACAACACTTATCACATCAATAGTTCCCCCCATGCTTACTTTGTATTAAATGGCATCTCCTCCACATCATCTCTCCCAGGACCTCAGGTGGCATTGTGGATGCAGGACCTGCGTATCAGAAGAACCTGTCTGAAGAAGTATCCAAGCTGCAGAGGCTATACGGTGGAGGAGACCTCACCAAGTTCCCTGATGTTAAATTCTCAGGTCAGTTTGGTCTTGTGTCTGCATTGTGTGTTTGTCTCCTGCCCTAATTGTGTCCTATCATCAGTATAATCAGCTAAAATTACATCTATACTGAGACCGTGTGCTCAGAAAACACATTGTTAGTTACGTCATTTTTCTCCAGGCCAGTGGCCTGATGTGCAGAGGAGCTGTCGAAGGACAAACTGACCCAGACAGTATATCGTAATTGTTGTAGTCCAGACTGATCCGAACAAGACTGTTTGCATTCAGATCTGTCCTCTGCCACAGAAAAGCCCTGACTTCAGATCAGCTACAGCACTGGAATGACAATTAGATGTGCTTAGAACAGCATGATTGTTTTTAATGACGTTACTTTCAAAGATTTCTCTGCTTTCACCATTTAACAGTTCCTCCTCATAAATATTTATTCCCTCTGCCACAAGAGACGCGCTGTGATTCGGGGTTTTGTCTGTGTCTATGTATAGCACACTGACAGTGACATTTATCAAACGAGACAATTTTCTTGTTGTGTTTGAAAATGGTTCTGGGAGCTTTTATTTTTGATCTCTGGCTAGTTGCTGGATTTCAAATCTCAAGTTGTTGAAACGTGTTGTACAGCTGCAGTTTGTCTCAGCTCACCAGCTACTATCACTAATTGTTCTTTTCTGTCTTTATTTTACAGAGCCCAAGCTCGATGAAGGCGCCAAGTGAATGCTTTCCATGTTGTAAATCTCCTACATGTCACAAATATGTTGTATTTAATAAAAAGATAGTGGGTTGAACCATGACAGGTGTCAATTTTTTATGCTAAAATTAGGCAGTTATTTCAGTTTGCATCATATTTATGTTTCTAAAGTGGCATAGATATACTCTGACTTTTTTATGAGGGGTTGGTATATGGTGTGACACCGAGGTGAGACACCTGCCTCGCTGCAGAGCAGTGTTCAAGACCAACGCACGACAAAACTGGTTTCTTAGTGAGTTAGTGCTGCAGTTTTTTTGCAGCTTTTAGGCACCAAACCTGGCTGTTTTTTCCACCAACTAGTGCCACAAAGAGCAGTTATTTTCCACCAAGACATCGCTGTGTTTGTCGCCATGATTCTCTGTTAATGAGTCAAAATATTTTCAGATACAGCCCAGTGCTCTGAGAGACATATCTACTGTGACTGATCCAAGGGTTTATACTCAACACTGCTCATGTAATTTGTTCGACCAATCATGCCCAGCTCAGCTCCAGTTAGTGTTAATTAAGACAGTAGGCCCCACTGTGCAGGCACAAGGTGAAACTAGTGCTGTTCATGGCGTGCTGCAAGGAAACTAAGTAACAAGTGACCTTTCTGTCAGAAACAGAGTTCAACAGAGAGACATTAATTAAACTCAACACTATGCACACGTGATTTTATGGAAAAATATGTGGTTAATTGCCATGACTGCACTGCTGCTGCCATGCACTGTGAATAGCTGCAGGTGTTAATATTTAAGGCTCGATGTGCATTCAGTCTGCTTGGATTGTAGCATTCAGGGAACATAAGGTGAACTACAGTGAATTTATATGCAGGTATTTGAAATTCATCGATGATAAATCCCAGTCAGGCAAATATTGGTTGACCTAGATGTGAACATTGCTGTCACTCTAAATCAGTCTTGAGCATTCATTATGAAAAGGTCATAAATGCATGTAAGCTCTCCAGGATTAATATTTGAAACCTAAAAATAGCGTCAGAAAGGCTACGTTTCCATCTGACCTGATGCCTAAAGTTTTAGAGATTGTGCAGTGAAGCTTAAACATGGAGCTAGTAAACAGCACGTGGCTGCATGTGGAGTCTGCCGGGAGGCCCTGGATGTTCTGTTAACAAACCTTGATCTTACCATTTCTGTTGATGTGGTTTAAGTGGTGAAGACTTAACTCAGATCTGTTAATTACAAGTAGCAGTACCACAGTGACAGGTGTAAGTCATGCGTTCAAAGTAAGTATTAGCAATTTTCACTTAAAGGGGTGGTTCAGGTTTTTTGATGTGGGGTTATATGGGGTGCTTATCCATAGATAATTTATTATCTGCCTATACCTACCTATTAAGTCGTAAATCTACAAGAAAAAAATCATAAATCCACAAAAGAATAAAGTCATTGATCTACAAGAATACAGTCGTAAATCTACAAGAATTAAGTCGTAAACCTACGGGAATAAAGTCGTTAATCTATGGGAATAAAGTCGCTAATCTAAGAATTTTTTTTTATAAATCCATGAGAATGAAGTCATAAATCTAAAAGAATAAAATCGTTAAGCAACGAGAATAATGTCGTAAATCTATGAGAATAAAGTTATAAATCTATGAGAATAAAATCGTTAATCTATGAGAATAAAGTCATAAATCTGCGAGAATAAAATCGTTAATCTACAAGAATAAAATCCTTAATCTATGAGAATAAAGTCATAAATCTGCGAGAATAAAATCGTTACTCCACGAGAATAAAGTCATCGATCTATGAGAATAAAATCGTTAATCTACGAGAATAAAGCCATAGATCTACGAGAATAAAGTTATAAATCTATGAGAATAAAATTATAAATCTGAGAATAAAATCGTTAATCTACAAGAATAAAGTCATAGATCTACGAGAATAAAGTCATAGATCTATGAGAATAAAGTTATAAATCTATGAGAATAAAGTTATAAATCTGAGAATAAAATCGTTAATCTACGAGAATAAAGTCATAGATCTACGAGAATAAGGTTATAAATCTACGAGAATGAAGTCATAAATCTATGAGAATAAAATCGTTAATCTACAAGAATAAAGTCAAAGATCTACGAGAATAAAGTTATAGATCTATGAGAATAAAGTTATAATTCTATGAGAATAAAATCATTAATCTACGAGAATGAAGTCATAAATCTACGAGAATAAAATCGTTAATCTACGAGAATAAAGTCATAGATCTACGAGAATAAAGTCATAGGTCTACGAGAATAAAGTCATAGGTCTACGAGAATAAAGTCATAGATCTATGAGAATAGAGTCATAGATCTACGAGAATAAAGTCATAGGTCTACGAGAATAAAGTCATAGATCTACGAGAATAAAGTCATAGGTCTACGAGAATAGAGTCATAGATCTACGAGAATAGTCATAGGTCTACGAGAATAAAGTCATAGATCTACGAGAATAGTCATAGATCTACGAGAATAAAGTTATAAATCTGAGAATAAAATCATTAATCTATGAGAATGAAGTCATAAATCTACGAGAATAAAATTGTTAATCTACAAGAATAAAGTCATAGATCTACGAGAATAAAGTCGTAAATCTACAGAGTATTACGAGATTAAAATTGTAATTTAGGAGAAAAGAAGTCACGAATTAAGACTGGAAAGTCGGGTAACATGGTATAAATAGTGACAAAGTGTGTACAAACAGTGACAGTAAATCACGGTGTGGTCGCAGGGCACGTCCCCCCTCAGTATTTAGAACATGTGCATTAGTCCCCCCCAGTAAAAACATGAAAGTTGCGGGAAATAAAATGTTTTGATGCTCAAAATTTTCTGGCAGAGACAAGAACCCCAAACCCCTATTTCATGTGTTCCCATCAAAGTTGAAACAAAGGTACATTTCCCTTTGAAATGTTGGGGATAATAAGTGAAGCATAAGTTAAGTACAAGTACCTCCACTTTAAACCTAAGTACAGTTATGGAGTAAATGTACTTTCCACCACAGGTTTGGTCAAATCCCGCTTAGTCCATACTGGCAGAATTTTTAAAAAAATCAAGCGTGGAGACCCGAGGAAGTCAAAGCATTTTACTTCTTGTGTTCACTCTTAAATATTAAACTGTAATTTGGGGACTGAACCCTTGCTCCCGTGCACTGAGCTAAAGCCGTCTGTCAACCTGTCTCCGATTCTACATGCCTGTCAGCAGCAAATGCACTTGAAAGATTAATGTATAGTCCTGCAAGCCGAGCCAGTGCGCCTCAGCGTTTCCCTCTGTGGGCGCACAGAGGAGTCTTTCAGCATGTGTGTGATGATTTGCAGATGAAGAAGATGCAGTTAGTTTAAGGAGTAAGGCGATACCAATGCAGTATGTCACAAAAACCAAACAGTTCATTGGCTTCAGTAGCAGACAGAAGTCATATTAATATGAACCTGTCAGTTAATTTCTTCCTGGGTTTTTTTTTTTTTTTTTTTTAAAAAAGTCTTATCTTAAAGGACAGTTCACCCCAAAATCAAAACTAAACTTTTTTCCTCTTGCCTGTGTTGTGAGCAGTTTCATGAAGGAACTATTTTCTTTCTACCAATCTACATTTACCAAAGGAAGCGTGCATCTACTGCTAGCTCTCCTAGCACCACTGAGCAAGCTAACGTTACAGTTCAGCCAAGGAGGACGCCATTACATTTTGCACTGTCACAAACCTCTCGTTCATGAGTAGATGCACACTTCCTTCTGCACTGTGTTCGGCAGAAAGAAAATAGTTCACAACAAGGTCTGTGGATTATCTTGAGTAACCGGGTCATGATTTCTGGAAAGAGACATTGCTGTTGAGTTTTTCCAAATGTATGTTCGTGGCGCTTTGAGCACCACAAGCCGAGCATCCTCTTGTTCGATTATATTGGAGAAAAGGACAACATCTCTATGGCCGATACCTCTGATACTTGACAACTTGCACCAAAACTATCTAGACTGACAAACAGCACTACAGGTAAGAGGAAAAATGTGTATTTCATTTGGGGTTTAACTGTCCCTTTAAGCTATAATAATATAATCATACAAAATTTCGAAACTTCAAGACTTTTAAGGACCCATAAACTCAACGTCAGCGAGCTAGCATACCGGACGGAGAGATGGAACGCTAGGAGAAAACGAAGAATCGTACATGATGATAAACGAAACATCACACATTAATGCATTTTACATTGAAAGCTACAGAAAATAAATTTGCTGCTATGTTACATCACGTGGAAGGTTATCAACAGAAGATTACTGCAACAAGTTCATTACACACAACAAAATTTGATGACCTTGCCGAAACTTTCAAAGATTTCTTGGAATTCCGTGACTTTTTCAAAACTTTCAAAGATTTCTTGGAATTCCGTGACTTTTTCAAAACTTTTAAAGATTTCTTGGAATTCCGTGACTTTTTCAAAACTTTCAAAGATTTCTTCGAATTCCGTGATTTTTTCAAAACTTTTTAAAGCTTTCTTGGAATTCTGTGACTTTTTCAAAACTTTCAAAGATTTCTTCGAATTCCGTGATTTTTTCAAAACTTTTTAAAGCTTTCTTGGAATTCTGTGACTTTTTCAAAACTTTCAAAGATTTCTTGGAATTCCGTGCCTTTTTCAAAACTTTCAAAGATTTCTTCGAATTCCGTGACTTTTCCAGGCCTGGAAAATGTGACTGTGAAATTCTATGGCTTGTCCAGGTTTTCCATGACCTTGGGAACCCTGATAATAATAATACATCATGTTGGTTTTATTTTGTATTAATAATCAAAATCAGCGAAGTAGTAGCAGAAAATAGAAATACTCCAGTATATTTACCTCAAGTACAGCAAGTAAATGCACTTTGCTTGTTTGCGATCGCAATAATAACGGCAAGTACGGCTTTGAATAGAAAACCCTTTTATTACTGATACACCATTCAAATAAAACTCTGAACAACCCATTCACACACTGTCTAAAAACAGACACTCCATTTTGATAAAACGTTGACAAACAGTGGCACAAAAATATAAAGACAGAAAAAAGTAAGGCAAGTTCTTTACAAAAAAGTGAGATCCTTAGATAAATATGACAGACAAATTAAAAAGGCACAAGGTATATATATATATATATATATGTATATGTGTATGTTTATATATAAAAAGACCATGCAGGCACATTAGGATGGAACGGGGTTGGTCTCAATATAATCAGCTGAAGTGGCTTCCTGTTGTCCTGGACTGGCTTTGTCTGGTGTTGTGTTGTTACTAAGATCATGGGGATCTTGCGGGGCCCGTGGGAAGCTTGGGGCCCCAGTGTTACAGAAGACAAAACATTGGCAGATGCTGAGGTAAACTGCATTTTCGTTTGAGTAGATTGAAAACAATGCTTTCTCTATGGCTTTAAGCAGAATTCCCTCTTTTAAAACAAATGAATCCTTTAAATTAAACAGTCAGTCTTTGGTAGAAAACAAAAAGCAACGGTAGTTTAAACAATTGGCCCGCAGAGGGAGGAAACAAAGTGTGTAGAAAGCTCCACTGGTCCCTGGATCATTCAGAAAAGATCAATTGGAATTTCTTCATCTGACCACCAGGGGGGAGCAGAACGCCACAAAACTGTACTTAATCCCATTAGAGCAGAAAACGTCAATGACTGAGGCGACCCACACAATGCAAAGAAAGAGAGGAAGAAGAAGCCTTGCCATCCAAAAAGGAGTGGTAGAGGAACAAGATTGAAATTAGCATGTACTGGAAGATGAAGAGCTCATTCAGAGTCCAGAGAGATAATAAATCCAGTGTTTGGCACCTTATCATGAGGGCGATGTGTTCTCAAAGGAAGGCCAGCTTCTCAGAGCATGAATGACTGGGTGTGTTTGAAATCCTGGGGCTGCAGGGGGGAGACAGAAAAAAATAAATGCTTTAAGTATTGAATTGTTTTCCGGTTTCAGAATTATGGCTCTCAAGGTGATGGTGGCGTGATTTCAATCAAAAACACAGCAACATTCATTAGGTAAGTACGAGCTGCTCATGCTTAAGTCAGCGCTTTGCTCATGTCACCACTCGGAGCTTAACATGAGAGGGAGAGGAACGTGGGGACAGATGTGGGGAGGAAGAGGACAAAGGGAAAAAAGAAACACTTACTTCTTGGGGCGGAGGGATGTAGTTGACATTGGACCTGAAAGATAAAGACACGGGTAAGCACATTGGACAGTTTGACACAGTCACAAAGAAGAGAAGAAACTCGAGGCAGACAGCTGTATCCTGAGTCATATCTTGCCCTGCATAAATAATGCACATCATACATGGCAAACCTCCCACCGGGTAAAAAGGAAAGTCTGACTCTTAACTCTCACCAGCTGAGCAGGATTATATTAAGCTGGCGAAAGAAAAGCGTGGTTCAGGATTTGTGATAAACAGTTGGTATACACTGATCAGCCACTACATTAAAACCACAAGAGTGATTGTCTTGTTCCAGTGCATTGTTCTGCTGGGAAACCTTTGGTTCTGGCATTCATGTGGATGCTACTTAACATGCACCACCCATGCAGACCAAGTACCCCCCTTATGGCATCGGCCTCCCCAGCAGGTCCAGAGGAACGTGACAAAAACCTCAAGGCAATGACTTGGCCTCCGAACTCCCCAGATCCCAGTTTGATCAAGCATCCAAGGGACATGCCAGTATCCCCACCTCACAAACCCACAGGATTCAAAGGATCTCCCATCAGACTTCAAAGGGACACCCCCAGAGGTCCTGTGTCCATGCCTCGACAGGTAAGAGGCCTCACTGTGGATCGGATTTGGCACTGACCTTTTGAGGCATGGACATAGGACCTCTGGGGTAGGGGCACGACCCAGGGATGCCCGATCGGATTGGGATCTTGGGAATAGGAGGCCAGGTTGACGCCTTGAGCTCTATGTCAACGCTCCTCGGGCCATTCCTGAGCAGAGTTTGCAGTGTGGCATGGTGCAACAGAGTTTGGGAGGGGTGGTGCATGTCAAGTGGTATCAACATGAATGCCAGGAACAAAGATTTCCCAACAAAACACTGCACTGGAACAAGATGATCAATGTCAATCAATGTCTGGTCTGTCTATGGAAGCAAAAGGGGGCCAAAATAATTTTATTATCTGCTGAATATTTAAAGGAATAAATTGACATTTTGATAAAAAGGCTTTGGCTACTGTCCTGCCAGGCACCCAGCAAAGACTCTAAGAAGGCTCTGCACCTGAATGAGAAATAGTTTTGTACATTAACCCTCTCACTAAACCGCAGGTTTCACTACAAAACATCCTGTTTAGCACAGAGACTGTAAATGGTTAGCTTGGCTTTATCTAAGTTTCCAACACCTCACTAATAGGCAGATACAATGACTTCTTGGAGTCTCTGCTGGTTGCCTGACAGGACAGTCACCCAAGCACATTCACCACAGTGTCAAAGTTTTCCTTCGTTGTGTATACGATTGAAATTATTACGGCCATTGGTTGCTTCCATATCTATCCGTCAGCCTAGGGGTCACACTCACGTGTCCTCAGTTCTGTGCAGGGTTTGGCTGCTGATGTGGGCTGCACCATGACACTGGGAGATCCAAAATGACCTGTGGGGGTCAGCGTGGTGGCTTTAAAAAGGGTTAACAATGGGGGGGGGGGGGGGTCATTTTGGAGTCACACTGCACACCATGCTTTGATCGGTGATTGGGCAGGGGATTCATTAGTATCACTGATGTGACAGGTGTTTTGCGGTAACCCTAGTGGTGGTAACGTGCCTATGATTCATACATATGAGTCCTGTATCATAATGTGTGTGCTTGAACCATCTCTAGGGTTTACAGAGGATGATCCGAAGAAGAGAAAATATCCAGTGAGCAGCAGTTCTCTGGATGAAAATGCTTTGTTGAAACCAGAGGTCAGAGGAGAATGGCCAGACTGGTTCAAGATGATAGAAAGGCAACAGGAAGTCAAATAACCACTGGTTCCAACCAAGGTCTGCAGAAGACCATCTCTGAAGCAACAACACCTTGTCCAACCTTGAAGCAGATGGGCTACAGCAGCAGAAGACCACACCAGGTGCCACTCCTGTCAGCTAACAACAGGAAACTGAGGCTACAATTCACACAGGCTCACCAAAACTGGACAATAGAAGATTGGAAAAACGTTGCCTGGTCTGATGAGTCTGGATTTCTGCTGCCACATTCAGATGGTAGGGTCAGAATTTGGCATCATGGATCCATCCTGCCTTGTATCAACGGTTCAGGCTGGTGCTGGTGGTGTAATGGTGTGGGGGAGATTTTCTTGGCTCACTTTCGGCCTCTTATTACCTTTGGTATGTGGTGGAACAGGAACACACCACCAAGAATTAAGGCAGCTCTGAAGGCAAAAGGGGTCCAACCTAGAACTAGGAAGGTGTACCTAATAAAGTGGCTGGTGAGCGTATACCTTATGATACAGGAATCATATGCACAAGTCATAAGCACACGTAACTAGTGTTACCGCGATGAACCTGTACAGACATGCAGTCAATCGTGATGTAGCAGAGCTCAACAAAATGCTGGGGTGAGCAGGTCAAGTGGTGAGCCAATCACATGCAGCAATCCAATACCCTGATATACAGTGTCTAAATCTTACGATTCTCTTTCAAGTTTGTATCACAGCTGTGGAAGTGTCATTGAGCAAGACATAAAAGGTTCAGTTGGTAACTTCATAAAAATAACTTTCTGTCATATTTGCTGTGCCTGAATGAAGCAACCAATCAGAGCTGAGGAGTCTCTAACACAGTCTTTAAACGTCAAACTAGGCAGTGCTGATCAAATATGAATCAAGATTTGGTTACTGTATTCCCTATTTTACGCCTTAGATGTTTTCAGAAACATATTTTAGTTACTCTTTCGCCGTAACGTAAGAGTCGATATATCGATTCAGTTATCAAAGATCCAACGTCTTCGATGCAAGGTGAAAATTTCATTCTATACCGCCATCTTATTATGCCTTTATTTTGAAATTCTGTGTCACGATGAGGATAACGTTATTTACTTCAGAGTAAATCAGCAGCGTGGAAATATTTTCCATTATGGAGAAAAGACACGTCGTACCTGCCTGGATTAGCATCTCACTCCGCTAGCTTCGCTAACATTAGCTGCTCTGTTTCAACAATGTTTGGCTGAAAAAACGTGCATGCAGGCTGAAATTCAACTGTGCTGTTCTTCGGGGAGATGCAGCGACTTAAAACAATGGTGAATACGAAAAATAATAAATTTACATGTATATTTTTAAGCTATGAGTAGAGAGAAAAAGTCCGCTAGCTGCTAGGCTAATGTGTGCTACGTAAAACATGCTTAAGCTAATACGCATATGTAATCATTTCTGGCAGAATTTCAATTGAATTAAATTATCTTTTGCGGCCAAAAGCAAAAAAGAAAGGGGTGGCAGCTTCTTCTGTAACACATTATGATAAATGGGCATTTAATATCATCTCACATCGATTGTAGCCCCCTGAATCACATCGTTTCGAAATCGCATCGCAGCAGACTTTGTCATTTTGGCAAATATCGAATCGGGATTAAACCGATGATTTACACCCCTATTTGTGACCTGGAAACAGCTAAACAATACACTAAAATATGTTTCTTAAACATTAAGGCAAGAAGAGGATAATGGAGTAACAGAATCTTGATTCTTCTTTTTAATCAGCACTGTCTAGTTTCACAAGAAGTGAATGACAGCTGCATTAGAGACACGTCGGCTCTGATTGGTTGTTTTGCTGGGTATTTATTAAATAAGGCTATATATGTGTACATCTGTTTCATCTGTGACAATTTTCTCATCTATTTACAAGATGTTGTTATGAGTGACAAAAACAAATATAAGAAGTAAACGAGAATGTTCCTTCACATATCCATTTCAGACACTAGCTTGGGGAGCTATGAATATGTAATGCAACCATCAGAGTACACAGACAGCTGATAAACATTTATTTAGAGTCAGGTCTTGTTTGGAGGATCTTAAATCTCAGTGACAAACAGCCCAAATTCGCCTCCTTTTCACAGCAACCATCGACTGTAAGGACGAGCTAAAATTGGACTGTGGTCAGCGTCTAGGATGATGTAACGTTCATCCATGTAACCAGGAAACCTTGACTGTTTTTCCTCTAAAAGGCAGAGCTGAAGCCGAGATCTGCATTCCTGCTTTGTTAACTTGTGCTTACTATTGGTGCATCAGATATGGTGTCACATTGTCTTTGAGTCTTTGTGAAGAAGCCTGTTCTATAAATAGGAAGTTGACACTGACAGCTCCAGTTAGCTCAGTGGGATAAGCATCAGACTTTAACCTAGACAAAGAGCTTTCGCATCAGCTACAAGGAGAGCTCCGCAATGACTCTCCATCAAACGACGCGGGGTAACAAGCCAGTAATCAAATAACATAAAGTCAAGCGAATTAGGCCAGTCACACGAGGACATGCATTTAGGTCTCTGTGGTTTCTGACCGAGCATCCAAATGTCCTTTCGCCCAGTCGTGTGTGTAAACGCACTCACATCCCTCTGTCATGCCACAGTCTCATTCTTCAATCTCTTCAATATCTAAGTAATCCATTTCAAATTACCCAACCAATCAGTTTAATTGCTTGCAATTCTTTCTACTGCCAATATTTTCCTCCTCGCTGATTAACAGCCGGTAATTATTCCATAATTATGTTGCACTGATTATTTCTCCCCCTTTGAATGTCTGCATTTTTAGACGTCTTGCTACAGTTTGACATGATCTCAACAGATATACGTCTGTAAAAAACAACCTTTTCCCATGGTTTTCACATCTGCTGGTGCCAATCACGGGACCAGCAGCAACACAGGCGCTGCCGTGGCCACAGCTGTCACTGTATACAGTCCTGACTCAGCACACAGACACGCAGTCTCGGTGCAACAACAACCCACGCAACCTCCCCCGCCTCCCGCAGTCTTAAGTGTGCAGGGTATTAGCCTGTGTTTGGTCACATCGATGGTAATGCAATCACAGAGCTCTTACCTTCCTCTGTGTCCTGCTGATGGATGAGTCAGGAGGAGAGAAAATACAGTGAATGTCAGAGTTTATGTTTTCTCAAAAAAAAGAGAAGCTATTAATTGATGTACTGATTGTGCAAGTAGACAAAGTGGTTATTTGATTGGACGAAAAAAAACAGCAAACATCCGACTAAAGAGACAAACTCACGGCTGAAGAAACCGTTGCGGTGTAAGACGAGTCCCCCGCATCCGCAGATCACAATGACCAGGCAGACCACCACCACAGCTGCCACCACGGCCGAGACGTTGACGTCCTCTGGAAGAGAGAGGGGAATAAAGACTGAGTTATGGTATGTCAGTCAAAGTACTGAAGTACTGTAGCTGTGTACATCCTTATCTGAATGTGTGAAAACATTTTGTATGAGTGCATTCAAATGTGTGAATGTGTAAGAACGTTTTGATCAAATTAATTCAAATGTTTGAATGTGTAAAAACAAAAACAAAAAACTAGACTAAGAGATTGAAAATTGGAACCTATGAGGAGATCTGTAGCTGTGCATGACAATATGTGAACAGATGATAAAGATTTGTGAGTGCATAAAGATTTGCACAAACATTACCTTTACAAAAAAGGTTTGCAGTTACTTATCTGTTTGTAGATTTAAAAAAAAAAAGAGAGCTGAAATAAATCTACGTTTACTTTTGTCCCACATTTGACACATTGAATGTGATGAATTTACTGTTTAACAGACTACAAATGAGAAGAATCAGCACGCCACGATCCCTCCGCCTCACTCCTGGCAGCTAATCTAACAGTACTTCACAGGAAGGAGAGCAGATGGCAGCTCTGGAGATGGACCTTTAGGTGGTGGCTGTAGCAGTTTGCAGTCAGTCTGCGCAAACCCCAGCTGAGGATCAGATGCCTGACCACCCCAATTCCATGCGGGATTAGCGAACTTTCTGTTGCTGCTGTTACACAAGTGCTGATTTTGAGTAACTACAGCTGCTAACTGAGGGTCCATCTGTGAAGTGGCCATTTGCTCTCTCCTTATGGGCTGGAAGTGAGGTGGAGGAATCACCAGTGCACTAGCTAGCGACTTAATCTTGTCTTATTTGTTGTCTGATAGAGTAAATTCATCAAATTCAGTGCCCCGTATCATAAACTCAGTGCCCTCCAGTGCTGACAGGGAACTAGAGCAGGGAACTTGCTTTGCCTATGGGCCCTTTAGCAAGATGATAGGATGCCAGGGGCCAGTTGCAGCAGCCCTGCACATGTACACAGGGGTGCTTCTCAGTTTTGAGGACATTCAAGGCTTAGCCCGACCTCTGTCAGGGGTCTAGGGATCCTTCCCTGGCACTTTATTTGATATACAAACTTTAATTTGATGTTTTTTTGTGCACTCTGGCTCCTAGTGTACATTAAAAGTCCAACAAAAATTCCCAATGTGAATTAATTTATTTTCACTGTACATTAGAAAATGGATGGGGGCCACTAGGCACCTAACTGGGGGCCATATATGGCTGGCAGAAAACACTGACGTGCAATACATCGTGATATGGTAGTTTTAGCTAATTAGCTAAAATTAGCTTGCTAACACGGACAAATTTCTAGCTAACATAGCAAAACACCGCCTTCAGTGGATAACATCAGCTTCATCCAGACTCACGCAGCTAGTTTGCAGAAAACTGTATCAGCTAACGTTAAGAAACAACCAACACAATGTAGCATAGCTAAGCTACAGCTAGCTAGCGCTCATATTGCTAGCTGTTTCCCAAGCAGATCTGGTTGAAGCCACAGACTCGGAGCAAAATGTCTCACCACCCTGGCTCCATGATTGATCTGTGATATTTGAATGTATTCATTCAAAATGTTGTGCACTTTCAAATATGGTCAAACACAGCTACAGTACTTTTGTCCCTATTTTGACTCCATACGTGGTGAATAGATTTTGCTATTCCCAATCTCAATTTATTGAAGCATATATGTCAAAAAGACTGGGAGATATGTGAACTCCTAACAGTGGTAACCATTAAGTCTCCAAGCATAAACAGGAAGACCGTATTTTAATTTAACTCCCATCTAATGCCTTTTCCTGTACACCAATAACATTTCCCATAATTTATTAAAAGCATAAAATGGCTGCTTGCATTAACCTAGAGTACATTATATAATTTATTAACAAGCTGATGAGATTTCCAAGCAAAGCAGCATGATTTTACACCCTGTAACTTGTCCCAAAATGGACACAGTAGTAGCCCTTCGAATTTTAAGTACATTTCTAAATGGGGTTTCAGATTTTAGAAGCAGGGTGGATTAAGTTTAGGAGGCTTTTCCTCTCCACTGCATCCCTGATTTTCTCCAGTGCTGAAAGGTGTGTTGAAGAGGCAGGAAGAAGAGTGGAAACACACACATAAAACACACACACCTATTGTCATGTGCTTGCCCTCGCACATTTTGGGCAGTCCCACTCCGTTCGAAGCCAGGCAGCTGTATCGACCGGTGTCCTCTTTGGCTACTGCTTTAAACTCCTGCACGAGAGACAGAGAGGGAGGGAGGAAACCTTTATGGTGATGGCTTCAGCTTTCAGTTGAAGCATTTGTTCTACTGAAGTGTCCTTGAGCAAAAAAACGCTACCTACTATCCAACCAGGGAGCGCTCAACAAAAACTGACAGCATCATTTTCTTGTTTTAAAAGCACATGATACTGCAAGGAGACAATGTGAACTATTTCCCAATCTGTGGACACACATGCTCACCAGTACTCCTGTGCGTGAGTTGATTAGATAGGTGGCGTTGGCATTGCGTGGCGGGCTGATCTGCTGGTTGTCCTTGTACCAGGAGTATGTCGCAGGCGGGATGCTGTGCCGGTCCCTACAACGCAGCTGCACCACTGAGCCTGTCACCGCCCCGCTGGGGATTTCACAGGACGGGGTCTGAGGGGGCACTGGATGACAGGACAAGTTGGGAGTTAAAGACACATCAGCGAAACCTGGAAAAACAAGCCAGTCTCTTAAACCTTTAAGCTGTAATTAGGGATTCTCTTTCAGTCGTACCCAGGACTTTGAGTGTTACATTGGTCTCGCCCAGGTTGACGGAGTCATGAGGAGCACTGATCTCACAGCGGTACTCCCCAGCGTCCTCCTGGGTCACGCCTCTCAGCGTCACAGTGGCCCCGTCAATGGTCGCTCGGCCCTCAAAGGGACCTGAAAGAAAGGACAGAAGGTCAGGAAGACCAAAGAGGAAATGTCTTGTCTGGCTGCAGGCTATGGCCACGACATCCATATGGGTTTAATCCATACATTACATTAGTGTGCCACATTCAGATCACAGTGTTGCATCATTCTTCTTCTGCTAAGTGCAGTTATACAGTAGGTGCTTGGTGTTGCAGTAGTTCGTAGGGTTGAGCAGAGTAACTGGTTCGGATAATGTCCTTTTCATATCATCCGAGAAAAACATGCCAATATCCGTACTCTGAAGATCAATCCTGAGACTGTCCTGTTAACAGTTTTCTAATCGGATCAGATCACAAGACGTTTTCACAGCGCCGTAACAAACAAACTAGGTCACTTGTAGGGCTGCTGTCAACTTCACTTGAAAGTGCTGATTTGAAACTCCCTCCAAGTTTTTGTTTGACGTTGATTGACTATGTAAAACTGGAGATATGACAGTTTTAATTTGATAGTACAAAAATATTTATCCATGCGTAAAATCTGGATGGGCAGGTCATTTTTTGTCATTTTACAAAATGGAAATCTACGTGATGAATATACCAAAGAGGTCTGATGTGGATTGGGGACGGGGCCAAAATCGCCGCACCTGAAGTCAACCGCGGGAGTTAGCGGCGGGAGCTAGTGGCGAGAATGTTTTAGTTGGAAGAAGAAAGAGTGGAATTTGGCATAGTTTGTACTGAAGAGTTGCAGCTGACAAGGTAAAAAAAAAAAACGCCTATAAATATACATGTTTTTTAAGGGAAATATTTGTATATAGTTTTACTATATTTCAATTTTACCTTTATATGTTTATATTTGAACATGTTTGTGGTTTCTATTGTAATAAATAGCATATTTTTTTAATTCGGATTTGATGATTTTGGTGTATTTTTGGGCCCAATACGCTTAAAAAGTAGGTTCAAGTGAAAAAATAATTGTCAGATCATATAGGTGAAGGCAAAATCAACAGTATTCAAAAACGGCCAAAATAGGCTCTGAGGTCTAACGAAACAACTTTTGGTTAGGTTCCACCCACTTCCTGTTTAAGTCGCACCCACTTCCGGCTCAAACTGTACTGAGATTTCGAGAATAAAGTCGTAATATTACAAGAAAAAACTCGTAATATTATGAGAATAAAGTCATAGTTTTTAAGGAAATAACCAACAACAAACAGAATGGGTTAGAGGATGAACCTGGTTGTTGCAGCTACTCTTTGTCTGGGGTGCGTTGCCTCGACACGCACATTTGGAGTAATATTACAAGTTTTTTCTCGTAATATTGTGACTTTATTCTCGTAATATTACGACTTTTTCTCAGTTACGACTTTATTCTTGTAATATTACGACTTTTTCTCAGTTACGACTTTATTCTCGTAATATTACAACTTTTTGTCAGTTTCGTCTATTCTCGTAATGTTACGACTTTATGCTCGTAATATTACGACTTTTTCTCAGTTACGACTTTATTCTCGTAATATTATGACTTTTTCTCGGGACGACTTTATTCTCGTAATATTAGAAGTTTTTTCTCGTAATATTACGACTTTATTATCAAAATCTTTTTTTCTTCAATATGGCCCTAATACTCCGTCGTAAAACTGCCATCCCGAGTACAGATAATTTAGTTGGCTGAATAGAAACAGATAATGGTGTACTTGTTCATCCCTTGTAGTCAAGGCTGGGTGACATGGAGAAAATTGAACATCACAGTATTTGTGACCAAACACCTTGATATCAATATAATATGGAGCCCTGCAGTAGCTGGGTTTTAACCAAGCGACATGGACATATACTAACAAGTCAGCTTTCCAGGAAATGGCCTTGCTAACAGACAGACTATCATGCATCTGTAAATCCTTTCAACAAAAGGCTAAGGTAAGGGAGGATTACCAGTTGAGCAAAGTGGCTTCAGACCTCCAGGAATCCTTAAAGCCCCAGTTCACACTGTCGTAAAACAAGAACTTTAAGGCCACAGGACACATTTACATGTATCAGCAAGCATGAAACAGCAAATTTGGTGCCCTGGGGGCCCCTAATCGGATAATCCAGCCAGTGGGTGGAAGAGTAGGGCTTTTCATGAATTTACAAGATACTTGTTGACACTGTGAGAGCAGAAACTCTTCATTCATGCCACCTTTTAAAGCAAATTCAGCTGTGAAGTAAAGGAGACTTGACATATTTGAGAAGGCTAACTGCGCTGCCTATAAAAGAGACTGACTGGGTGAAAGCGACTGTATGATTTATTATTTATTTCACCCATTAAATCCACATCCAACCACAAAGGAGGGGAATCAAGGATACGAGACAGGTTCAGATTTCACACCTTGACACCTTTGGCACAGACGGCGCTAACATATCTCTTACAGTCGATCCGTTACTCCTATCTCACAGTGCCCAGGTGGTATTTCTTACTCATCCTACGAGGCAAACCGCTTCCAGCTGGTGCTGCAAGCTGATTAAAACAAATGCCCTGTTTGTCACTCTGGGGATAAACAGCAACAGGTGGCTTTCTCACCTTTGAAGTGTCCATCAAAGTACACAAAGGAAACATCTTTCCCCTTTTTCTTCCACTCGATGCGTGGGTTCGGGTCTCTCTCTGTGCGGAACGTGCAGGACAGCACCGCGTCTGTAAAAAGGGAGGCAATGAGATATTTATGGCAGAAAAGTGAAGCCTTCAATCAGAGGCATTTTTAACTGCTTGGTCTATTAATAGCCACATGGTTTATTCTGTCAGAGAGAATCTGATAAAGCAGCAGCTCCTCTGGGGAGAAATGACTCGACAGTGAGACGAGGCAGCCCGGAGATGAGCTGCTTTTTCTGGCTCACCTGAGAACTCCTGCACCTCCACCTTGTGTTTGTTGGTCGACACGGTGACAGGAGCAGAGGGGGAACCTGGTGGCGGTGGAGAGGAAGAGGGGAGGGAGAGTGGGAGATAAAGAAAAGAGGGGTGAGAGCATTTTCAGAAGGCAATATCGCTTGTCATCCATTAGGGGGCAAGGTGAATTGGGTAAAGTGCTCCACGTTGCCCGCCAACTGCAAGAGGAGAATGCTTAATGGCTGTCTTTGGTCTACTGTCTGAGACAGACACAACTGTCTCACAGTCTTCAGGAGATCTGAGGTAAGGCCAGGATTACTCCCTCTTCCGCTTTAATCCAGCAGGCTTAAGCAGCGTATGTTTACTTAAGCGCAGGTTAGGACAAGGTCACCAAGCATCTCACCAGAAGCTTGTCCAGATTAACCTGATGTATGAGGGGCATTAGCGAAGAGGCGGACGGCATGCTGCCCGTGTTTGTTTCCCCTGCCGTCTGTGTGTCACTGATACAACCCATCCAAACAGGAAGAGGAAGCAGGAGCTACCCTTCCTGTGTGCTGATTGGTTTACAGGACAGATTATTGTCTGGTCGTCCTGTTGTTAAATACAGGTTCAGCCTGGGTGAAGGTTACCTGAGGAGGAAAAGCAGGTTTGAAACACTCTCTGGTGCTGCACCAGTAACATCTCCCAAAGGTCTGCAACTTAAGAAAATGGGAAAAGATTTTTCGACTGAAGGCCATGCATTTTTGAAATTACATAATAAATGTTGAATGGGCCTCAGGGGTACTGACTCAGAACATTAAGGGCTATGAAAAACCTTTAACAAACTTTTAATTTGGCGTAGTGAAGACGTCACCTTCACATACTCTTGAAAGCAAAAAGCTTAAAGGTCCAGTGTGTAGGTAGGATTTAGGGGGATATATTGGCAGGAAATGGAATGTAGTGTTTTTTATTTAACTGTATAATATACATTACAATGAGCCGTTTATATACAAGTTACGTTAAACTACTTTATTAAATGTTTTTACCGGTTTAAATCACTGGGTCCATTTGTTTGAGAGGAAGAGTCTTATGTGGATAATTCGACTCCTGCTAAAAATCACCTGAAAGTCTGGATCTTAAGTTATCAGAGAGAAAAGGTGAGCACAAATAAGCAGGTGCTTGGCTAGCATCCCGTCTGACATGCCAAACACCATCTGAGAAACATTGATTTGTGCATGAAACTGCTTTATTCAGCATTTTTACCGGTTTAAATTTCAGGTCTGTTTGTTTCTGAGAGGAAGAGACTTCTGCGGATAATTCGGCTCCCTGTAACAACCTCCTGAACAAAGAACACTGAAGAAATTCTAACCAGGAGAAGTTTCAGCTGGTTGCAATCTGCAGTCCTCATCACTAGATGCCTCTTAATTCCCCTAAATCTTACACACTGGACCTTTAATAACTCCCCACAAAACACACTCTCTCTCACACACACACATTTACTTTTCCTGCCATTGTCTCTGCAAATGGCATGATGCATACAGATCTCCCAACTTAAAAACATACTAGAATTACCGTGACCAGTTTCCTGTTTGTCAGTAACTTCCTGTGTGGGCCCATTGTCAGTGGACTGAGTTACAGGAGTTTTCTCCTGTGGAGGCAGGGTGACGTGGAAGAATAGAGGGCAAGTTGAGACAAAGGGCAGGAAGTGTGTTAAAGAACAGGAAGGCAGCCATGTTGGATGACCATACAAACTGGATCTCATGAGCACACCCAAAGGTCTCTCTCGCTCTTATTTCCAGCTATTTTTAAATTAGCCTTTAAATAAACAACAGGCTATACAATAATAATGGCGTCTGCCAAATGCATCATTACGCAAGTTTTTTTTAAAAGCTTTTCCTGAAGTTGGCTCAATTTACACCAGCTCCACTTGCTCAAACTTTGAGCTAAGTGAATTAAAACTGCACACTCTCCCTCCAGTCGCTCCCTCTTCCTCTTGCTTTGCCGTGTGTTGACTTGCGGCAGTGTAACAGGATTATCATCGTAGCCTTGGCTCGCGCACCTCGACACCCTCTGAGGAGCATTGTCTCGCTAAAGGATGAACATGACGAAGGAGGGAGATACAATGAGATTAAAAAGGGACGAGGAGGGACGACAAAGGAGAGATGAGCGGCCCTAAGAATAGAATACAAATGAAGTGGAGTGGAGGAGAGTGAGGCGGGCGGAGGTTGGCGGAAGGGGGGGCAGAGACCCGCAGAAGCATGAATAAAAGAGAGAGTGGGATTGAAGGCGAGGGAGATCCTCTCAGACAGTGGGACTGTGAATGGGAGAAGCTCTTGTCACATAGTGTGAGACCAGGCCTGCCGCCACCTTGAAGGGTGTCTCTTTGAGAAAAAAGAGATGTAGCAGGGCTGACAACATGCCCGCACTTTACCGCCGCGTTGACTGACGCGCACGAAAGCACACACATCAAAAAATGAGCAAAGAGACTCTGCATGTGAGGTCCTGCTGCCCCTGTGTCGTGCCTCGCTGTGCTCTACTACTATGAGCACTGTCAGCTTCAATGGCCTCAATTAACTACAAAGGCGTCGAGGCAGACAATGAACACATGGCCTGTCCGGATCATTTCACAAGTGCATGGTGGGTAATGTTCATACAGTGCAGCTTTCTAAATAAAAAGGCCTGCTGTCTGAAAAAGTCAACAGGAAATGTTATTCATGTTTAGAGACAAATGTGTGCTAACGTCTAGAAGTTGACCCACTGAGCTCTGGATGTCCCTTCAGTGTCATGTCTCTGTGTTTAGCCACGTGTCGCTCAGAGTTTTTTGGCTGTATTGTCCAGTAAATGCATGCATCGTAACCGTCACCGTATGTGACTGTTCAGGAAGTGAACAAGGGTTTCTGCGTCATCCATCCTGACTTAAACGCAACTCGAGAGTTTTCAAACTTAAACAAGGTCAGCAGTGTTTCCGAAGGTCTCCATTTAGGGGGTTCAAAACGCCGTAGTGTGGATGCTATATGTATCAATAGTCATGTGTCTTAAAACTTAAGTGTTGTATTGTGGATGGAGCCTAAAATGTCACTAATTTGAACCCTCAGTCGCACAAGTGAAGGAGGTTTTTAAACACACAGTTGACCCACTGAACTCTGGATGTATCTTCAGTGTCATGTCTCTGTTTTTAGCCACGTGTCACTCAGAGTTTTTTGGCTGTATTGTCCAGTAAATGCATTGATTGAAACTACTGTTGGGGGGCAGTTTCATAACCGTCAGCATATGTGACTGTTCAGGAAGTGAACAAGGGTTTCTGCGTCATCCATCCTGACTTGAACGCAACTCGAGAGTTTTCAAACTTAAACAAGGTCAGCAGTGTTTCCGAAGGTCTCCATTTAGGGGGTTCAAAACGCCGTAGTGTGGATGCTATATGTATCAATAGTCATGTGTCTTAAAACTTAAGTGTTGTATTGTGGATAGAGCCTAAAATGTCACTAATTTGAACCCTCAGTCGCACAAGTGAAGGAGGTTTTTAAACACACAGTTATTTCAGCTCGCTGAGTGTCGGCACAATTGGCTTTGAGGAGCAACAATGAGCCAGAACTGGCCCATATCAGGCTGCCGGATTAGTTTCTGTGTCAGTAGTGCAGACTGATTTGGGTTTAAGGCACGGTCGCCCTCTGAGGAGATATTTCTGCTGGGTGTGACGCATATGGAAAGCTAGTTTGCTAGCTAACATTAGCTAGCTTGCTAATAAATACTGCAAATTCAGATGTTACTGGTATGTTTTCTTACGTTCTACGCGTGTCTCCTGACTCACTGCCAGCCAGGCAGCATATATCATACTGGGCAGTTTGTATTTTTCATGGCACATATCTTAGAATATCGGCTGGTTAAACAGAGCAACAATGGTGTTCCAAGAGGTTTCTACCTCTTGCTCAACAGAAAGTGCCACATGTAGACCAAGTCCTTTGCAGAGGTCAAGTTTCAATTCCTATTATTTTTCCCCTTTCCTGTCACTCCCCAGCTGCTCTTCTATAAAGGCAAAAGCTCTAAAAAAATTATCTTAAAAGAAACTTCTTTGTTATTTGTTGAGGCCCTGACTCTGCTGGTCAACGTTCACCAAAGTTGGGATCATTTTATACTCCCCTAACAGTAGGCAAATATTTGCCAATGTTAATTTCGCTCATGTACAACCTTACCCTAAAAATCAGCTGCAGTCAACATCCAGATTTGGACCATCATTGGCACCAGAAATTTGCCCAAGATTCTGTCGTCAACCATCAAGGTGATTCCAGGAAAACAGATATGCCAGACTTAGGCCAGGTTGAGCCGAGCACCTGAGAAGCTACCAAAACTGAAGGCCTAATCAGCTCATGTGGCGTTAGTTTAAAAAGGTACGCTATGCAGGATGGTAACTGAAAACGCGCTCGCCAATGAAAGCAAAAGTCACTCTCTTTCGGCATTTCACCTCGCAATATTTGTGTATTTCAGCGCTGTGTCTCTTGGATACCTGCTGCTCACAGTCTAGCACCTGGTCGCTACCTTTTTATAAAGCCCAGATCTCACCTGAGTGAGCAGCCATAAATGTCCTGAGCACAGAAAAGGAAAATAAGGAAGAGTCTCTGCAGATAAACACACCACCTCACACTCCTAGCTGGTTATAAGTGATGATTGAGAGACATTACATCTGTATGACATTGTTTTTTGGGGAAAATCCTGCACGGTCTGTCTTTAAGTAGATTTTTAACGAGTATGAATCACAAACTGAAAATGGGTGCTGGAATATGCTTATATAGACTTTTTTTAGAATAAAGTCTTTCATGTGCCTCACAGCAGGAGGTCTCTGATGGTCCTCCAACATGGCATCAGATATGGCCACTAAGGTAATTAAAATGCGTCTGTGATAGGCCCATTGTGGCTCTGAAGCACAAATAACATCTAGACAAAGGCGTCAACACAGACGAGCTACAGACAAAAACACGCACGCGCGCACACACACCTAGTGCATGGCATCAACATCAACCAAACACTGCGACAGCTTAAACTCGCAGAGGGACAGCCACCCTCTCGCCTGAGCAAAAATAGAAAGATGGCACGCTCGCTCCTTGGCACGCAGCTTTACTCTCATTACGTGGTCCGTACAGAGTGTTACAGAGACTGGGGTGGGTGTTGCCAGGGCTGTGCTGAGGTCAAAAGCATGGCGCAGTAATAATTAAGGCACTTATTCAAATTAACAGGACAAATGAAAGAGGAAGGGAGATGGAGCCGTGGTACATATCCTGCCCGGCTGCTGTGTGATATAGATAACATGACTGGCACACACGTTTCAAGGCTGTGGGGGTACGGAGAGAAACAAGAAGGACTGAGCGTGTGTGTTCTCCATTTGAACAAAGCCTCTCTGTATGACTGTAACCCTGTGAGCAACAGCTGTCTCAGGCAGACACGGTGTGTGAGTGTGTGTGTGTGAGGTTGAGGAGGTTGGGTCGCCTGCCACAGAGACCCACCCAAAACATTTCCTCTTGGATTTTTTAAACAATACACTCCACAGGCGTCCAGTGGAGCCGAGGCAGATTTGAAGCTGCTCTGTTAAACTGTTGACGTCCATCTCTGTGCCACACGATGAGTGATTGCTGTCAGGTTGTCCACAGCGGGAGTGGACACACAAACACACACACCTCTGTGAACTCGTGACCTGGTGGCCTGACAGGTGGCAAAATGTGGACAACACAGAGTAAAAATCTGCATCACTCACTCTCACTGTCTCATCACATCTATCTCACACTGCTACTGCTCCCCTGGAGCCCAAAGACACATACACTGCTTCCTTTTTTTTTTTCCATCAGGGAAAGTTAGGTGCCTTTTTGTAATTTAAAGAAACAGCTTTCCTCCCGGTGACATCCCCGCCATGAAAACACCTCATCACCAGCAAAAACAGGCTGAAGTTCCTGGTGGTAATCCAACCGCTGACCTCATGCACAGATCTGCCACCTCTTCTGCCAAAGAACGGGTACCCACCCGCCACCACCATGCCGCCCACACCCATCGGTGGCACCCGGCCAAGTGCAACTTTAAGGGCCAACTTGTAGGAAGCCAGCCTGGCTGCGAATAGTCGCCACAGAGGGGCTTTAACTAAACAGGGGGACTGCGGAAGAACACGAAACAAAGAATAGTCGTTCATATTCTAACTTTAAATGTTTAAATTCTGCCACGAAAAATTCCAAATGGATCTTTTTAGGAAGAAAAATACATAAAACAATCAGAACTTTTTGAGTCTAGAGCAGTGGTTCTCAACCAGGGGTCGTTTATGGAGTTACGGGGGCCACCAGAAAAATGGGGATTAGTTTATTTCCAATATTTAAATCCCAGTGTGAGTACGGATCATAGGTTACCAAATCTTTTCAGACAGAGGTCCTTGAAGCCTCATCTTATCACATAGGACCTCTCTTTGATATGATTTTGCTTCAAGGACCTCCATGTACCCTAATGTGATCAATTTAGGGGTCCTTGACTGAAAAATGTTGAGAGCCACTGGACTAGAGCCCAAATTAAATGACTTTTTCGCAGAGTATTGATCCCAGCACATCCATGGACAGTTAGGATTAAAATGATCATAAATAAACAGTGATCAGAGCAGTTAAATTACACTGGAGCTGCTATCTAGCACTTTACTCACCTATTCCTATGGTTTATCTCATGGGGACAAGTAGGAAAACACACACAGATAGTTCTTCTGAATAAATAGTTGTCACTTACATTGCATCAGTAAAATAACAATAGGAAGATACAGGGACGTCCCCTCCATTATCGTCCACAACTCTGGCTGAGTCTCGTCTTCCCCGGACGGCGCGATGAGGCAGATCCCGAGCCTCAGCTGTCTTCTCGCACTTGTTCACAACTCTCCAATAATTCATCCAGCTTCCAGGGAATGAACTGTTCTCCAGGGGGAAGCGATCGGACCGGCCCGGCGCGGAGCGGAACGGAGCGAATCGGAGCGGAGCTGCTGGCAGGCGGGCGGATGAGCGGGGCGCACCTCCGGGACGGATCGGTCAGAGAAGCTGGAGCCCTGGGTGAGAGGTCTGGCTGGGGGACGGCGCGGCTCGGTTACTATGAAAGGCGCGGATGAATGTCTTCTCTCCTCCTGTGGTGCGGTTTCGGCGCTGGTTGAGGTGGAGATGGAGGTGGAGGGAGGGCGGGGTGTGCTTTCAGACGAGCAGAGCGGCGGAGCGCCGAGAGCGCAGCGCCGTGTCCAAGACGCGCACTGCACTACCAAGTGGCCACATAACGGGAGGCAACTGGGTATGGCAACAAGGTGTGGCACGCATCATACCTTTGTCTGAGCGGGACCCGGCGTGAACATAATGGCTTTTTAAAATATCAGCCTACGGGATGGCGCATTTAAACAGACTGAGCTCCTGTTTCTAATCATTTAGGGACTGATCTACAAGTTAGGGAAATATTAGAGTTCATCTTTCATCCTCTACAGTCTGAGGGGTTTATAACTTATAACTAATGTATTTATTAATAGTTAACAGATAACAAGGCATTAATTAAAAACAGCTTTCGGGTATCCAGGTTTTGGAAAAACCCCTTTAACTGATATATTTGATACACAGATAAATTAAAGTGCTGCCACAGCAGGGCCGTAACCACCAATTTAACACTGGGGGGGACCCAGCCCTCCAGGGGGGCCTGGGGGGAATTTACCCCAGGAGAAATTTTTTAGAAATTTAACAGCTAAACAGACCATTTTGAAACAAAAAAAACTTAGATGAGGGGTTCTCAAAGTTTTGACGACCAAGTGCCCCCCCAGAACACTTGTGCGTGTGTGGAACAACTGTGTTGTATCCATTCATCCATTTTCACCCGCTCATCCGGGGCCGGGTTGTGGGGGCAGCAGGTCGAGCAAAGCACCCCAGACGTCCCTCTTTCCAGCAACGCTTTCCAGCTCCTCCTGGGGGACCCCAAGGCGTTCCCAGGCCAGATGAGATATGTAATCCCTCCAGCATGTTCTGGGTCTATCCCAAGGCCTCCTACCAGTGGAACATGCCTGGAACACCTCCAACAGGAGGCACCCAGGAGGATCCTGATCAGATGCCCGAACCACCTCAACTGACCCCTTTCGACGTGAAGGAGCAGTGGCTCTACTCTGAGCTCCCTCCGGATGTCCGAGCTCCTCACCCTATCTCTAAAGCTGAGCCCAGACACCCCACGGAGGAAACTCATTTCGGCCACCTGTATCCGCGATCTCATTCTTTCGGTCACTACCCAGAGCTCATGACCATAGGTGAGGGTTGGGACGGAGATGGACACGATGGACCGGCGCAGCGCCTGCATCACTGCAGAAGCTGCACCAAATCAAAGTTAATGGTATCGTGAGAAGACGTCAAGAATAAGATTAACTGTTAACAAGTTGGCAATTTTGGCTCTCTCTGCTCCATATTGAACCTTCCATGTTATGGCCACATGTCCCACATTTTGTTGATTGACTTTTCCAACAAATGCTTCAATTTTTTCACGAGGTATTAATGATTGAATAAATTTTCTGATTCAATGATTCCACAGATCTTCATTTTGGATCACTGCTGAAATTTTAAAAAGCTGCAGAAATAAAGACAGTATAGTGTTTGACATTCGTTGTACCCAAAGCAGTTGTGCATAAGCTGATTATACTGCTCTACAAATAATTAATGACACTTAATAGCCACTAATTACAACTTTATAAAGGATTCCCTGTTAGAATGTGTTACTGTAATATTGATTGACAAAGAGCTGCATTAATATTTTGTGTACTGAAGTGTATGAAGGTTTTAGAGTCTCCATGTGACAAAGCTATAAAATAGTAAGCACTGAAACTGGAATTTAAATTTCAGCTTGAACACCCTGCCCTTCAAATTTGAGATTTTGTTTGTATATAGCAGAAGTTTTTAGACTACTATGATCTTGAATGACAAAAATAAATCTAGCCTTAGATCCTTAGACCTGAAAGAGTTTAAGTCTTGTATCAAATGGAGGACAAAATATGACCTATCCATTAATAAAACGTGAGAGATAAATGAGGTTACCAGCACCGTCTCAGAAGAGAAATGCAGTATGATCAGTTTCTGTCTTTAGTGAGGAGCTCAGCACTGATCAGTGACGGGTAATTGTTGCAGTTGTTCAGTGCCGAGATAAGAGAAAGAGAAAACAGACCAAGTCCTGCAGATCAATGACTCCCCAGTGAATTACTATCGACTAAACACGTGTTAAGACTGAACACTAGATAAGCCAACACTAAGACTGCCTTGACAACCACTTTCACTGACTCCAATCAGTCCTTCTGATATGAAATGCACTGAGGGAATCTCTGGGGTGACTTCACTGTTGACCACGTACTTTGCAAGCTCTTTAGCAAGAAATGAAAAACAGAAACTCATCATAAATTCATCTTTAGGAATGCATTATTCCAGAGTGTTTTAGTCGCTATTCAAATTTAATCATGTTTGAGCAGCGGCGTCGCCGGCACAGCAGTCATTGCTAAACATCTCTCAAGCACCACGGCAGCGAGGAATTCGGGGCACCGATTCAAACATCTCAATTGGTGCTGGTGGTGTGACTGTGCTCTCTAAGTCCGAGGCATATGTCCTTGGGTGTGTCTCACACGTTGTCAGTGTGTGTTGGGGTGGGGGTAGTGGTGGCGGTGCTAGGATGCTTGAGTGGAAGCAACAGCTGCACAGCAGCTAAGTTTTCCGACCTGAGGCTTTGCTCAATCTTCAGCCGTCTCATGATGGGGACTGATACAGTTAGACTGTGATTAAAAGGTTCTCTGTCACTGAGAAGCAGAATGTGGATGATGCGAACGTAGAGGGGATTTTAATGCTACCTGTAGATCATGTCTCTTTATTGTCCGAAGACACGCAAGAGCTTGAATGTCAGACAGGGATCGGTAACAAACAGTTGGGGGAGGGGGAAAGTCTGGTGGAGCTGCACCATTTTCTTCATGTTATTGGTGGTAAAGCTTTATAAAAAAAGAGGTCAGGGTCTGTGTATTTCCCAAAATGTTGAATTATTCCTCAAATAAAAAATTGACGAATTCTTCATAGATGAGTTAGAATCCACGATTATGTTTATGGATCGTCTTAAGACACCAGGAAGTCAAGGACACAAGCAGTTCTGGTGCCAGCACAGACTGCAAATCCTTTCCAGCCTATAGGAAAAGAATCCAGGCACTCCAAACAAAAATGAGAATGAGGAAGGAAAGATTAGGTTAAAAAACATGTTGGCTTTTTAATGAGTTGGCTATTATATTAAAGCCTTTTTAATCTAATCTTTCCTTCTTCATTCTCATTTTTGTTTGGAGTGCCTGGATTCTTTTCCTGTTTGCAGTATTTTGGAGTTCCCTCTTTTTTTTCCAAGAGCACCCGATACATTTTTGGATCTACACTCTACAACACAGAGCAACCAGTTATCTGTTTTTCTACCTTTCCAGCCTATACTGAAACTCATAACACTTACTCTGAATTTGTTACCTGCAAAATGTTCCAAAAAGTTAGGGTAGGGGCAACAAAAGACGAGGAAAATTGTGGAGTATCCTAAAAACCACCTAAAACAGTAGACAGTTCATTGGTTACATATTAAGTATCATTGGTTATGAACAGTGGTGTAGTGGTAATTGATGAGGTGGGTGTGCTACTAGGTAGATAGGTAGGTTACTGATGAGGAAGTGGGCGTACTCTCCTATACATTACAATGGGTATACTGTAACTGGATAGAAAAAGAAGTGGGTATACCCCGTATACCTGAGTATACCCTCCACCACACCACTGGTTATGAAAGGGGCATCCTCCAAAGGCTCGGTTATGAAACAAGAAAGGACGGGACGAGGTACGCCACTGAAAAAATGCATCAGCAGCTAGTCCAACAGTTTAAGAACAACTTTTCTTAAAGCACAGTTGCTTCAAATTTCAGGATTTTACTGTCTACAATCCATAATATCATCAAAAGATTCAGAGAATCTGGAGAAATCTGACTGCACTGCATTAAAAACCAACGTGATTGTATAAAGGGTATTACTACATGGGCTCGGGAACACGAAAACCATTGTCAGTACCACTGTTCGGATGCTACCACGCAAAGCGAACGCTATTTATGAGCAACATCCAGAAACATCACAGACCGGGCCCGAGCTTGTCTGCACAACTGTGAAGACACCATGAATGCTGAAATGTACCCACAGGTTTTGGAGTAACATATGCTGCCATCCAGACGTCTTTTTGAGAGACGTCCCTGCTTATTCTGGGTTGTGCTTTGTAACAAAATCAACAATGTTGTTGAGCAGACATTTGTGTCTCAACCATAAACTCTATATAAAGATGGATAAGGAGTGATCGGACGTTGAACCGCTCTATCGAGGCACGCACGGCTGTCAATCTTAACGTCAAACCCCCTTTTTATCGCTTTAAATAACTAATTAAAACCAAACTTTTCAGAAAGACAAACACCTGAACAAACAGTAGCGTGATAAGAACTGCCTAAGATGACAAAAAAACATCATGGGAAACATGTATTTGATGTATACTTTGATGTTTCAGTGTGGCCCATGTCCCATCTGCTAACACGTGTCGAAGTGGCTCGAAAAACGGACGTCGATGCTAAATGCAGACAGCCTTATGGGAAACCTCGAAGCCTCGCAATCACAAAACGAGCGAGACGCAGAAACAGCAGAAGAACCTAATGAAAAGGAAGAACCCCACATGCCCATTCTACCACGAACGCTTTGTCGCTCTGAACAAGAACAGGAGCTGAACAAAGCTTTTCCATCCGAGAACGAGATATTAACTGAGCAGGACAACTTTGCTGTTGCCATGGACGGACACGAGCCAGAGCCTGATGACACAGGGTTACCAAGAGTGTTTAAGCTCATCCTGTTGGCACTGAATCCCCTAAGCGAGCTGCTTGAGATTTTCGGACTTTTTGCATTTTTACCTCCAGCCTTATTCTTCAGAATCCAAGGAATTTATGAGTAAAAGAGCAGTTTTCTGTGCTTATTGTAACGGATTTAAGGGTCTCTTAAATAATCAAACAGCCTCTCCTCTGTGATGTAAAAGTCAGGTCCACAGACGAAGGCCATTATCGGTCGGTCTAGACTCAATAATTAACATTTCCCTAGCAGCAAAAATATACTTACAGCTTAAATAATTGCCAGCAACCACTACAACTATTACATTTTAGAAAGGAGCTGCCGTTAACTAAAGTGTTCTCCCTAGTATTTCATGTCCAAGCTACTATGAGTGCTAGTGAGAAGGCAGCAGGGAGGACTTCAGGAAGAAGATGGTTAATAGCTGGATCAATCACCTTCGCAACAGTCTATGTATTGATTAGAAACTTGCACTGTGGGTGAACAGGCAGGCTAATCTTTTCCATTTTAATGGGAAGGCTGGTCTAGAGTTGAGAGGGCGATTGAGATATTTTCGTTTCACACTCACCATTATTTTAATTATCAATTAGTTTGGCAATGAGTTAGCAGATTTCTAGATCAACATATACGGTCTAAAATATGCCAGAAAATAGACACCACTAAGCAATTCTTTACAATTTGAGGCAAAATAGTCGCATGTTCACATTTTGTCAATAGACAAAAATGTTCATTGTTTGAGCTCTACTCACCTCTTTCCCATTGAATAACAAGTATTAACAGTCACAATAAAGCACGACATCCGCAATGTCAAGACTTTTTGTCAAGAGTTCTGGTGACCAAATAAGTTGCACTTATTAAGGGCTAGGGCTGCCACTAACAATTATTTTCACTGTCGACTAATCTGTCGATAATTTCTTCGATTAGTCGACTAATCATTTCATTGAAAAATGTGTTAAAATGTTGAAAAAAGTCGTCAAAATTACGTCATCTAATGTCTTGTTTCGTACTCACGCCAAAGGGTTTTAGTTCACCGTCATGGGAGAGTGTGTAAAGCTGCCAATATCTGAACGTAAGAAGCTGCAGTAAGAGTATTTTGGGGTACTTTTATAGTACTTTTCTATGAAAAATGACTCAAACCGATTGGTCGACTACTAAAATAGTCACCGATTATTTTAATAGGCAATTAGTCATCGATTAGTCGACTAATCGTGGCAGCCCTATTAAGGGCTTCGATATGATTAGTAAAGCATTCGTAAATAATTATTAAATACAACCTAAAGCTCTGTAATAGGTGTCTTATTGGAAGGTGGTACCAAACTGTTTTAGATAGTGATTCAAAGCTACATAACATCGATCATGTGCAGTGGCAGGGATGTGGTTGCCTGAGAAGACAGCTATCTCTGGCATGAACCTGGAGTGTTGTGTCTAATGTGTCAAAACGCCTGGAATCATGGGGGAAAAAAAGGAAAAACAAAGTGCCTCATGGCTCCAATCGTCAGGGCTTGCTCACACTTGACTCCGCACACCCTCTGAGGATTGAGAGCCACCTGTTTGACGAGTGATAGACACAACAGCTGCACTGCTGCCTGACCTTCAGCTAATAGACACGCACACACACACACTCCGCGTTTGTTGTTAGGCAAACTGCTGACACATAGGCGCACATCCACGCAATCCCATTTTCACTCTTCTCTCTCACTCTTCTCAGCACCTATAAAGTGAAGCACCTTTCCCGCGGGAGTGTTAAAATCCTTCTTTTAATAAACAGAACAGTTTCATTTTGCAGCGCAACAATGAGAAAAGTAGAAGTGATTTGTCTCGTATTTTTACACATTTATTGAACAAATATTACATCAGATACATGTGAAGGTGTGTATGTGTGTGTGGAAGGTTACGCAGAGGTCGTTACTGGCTGGTCAGACAGTGGAGTTGATACAGGAGGAGCAGGTGGAGTCGCTTCTTCAGGTCGCGGGACCTCAACCTGTGCAACAAAGTCACATATGTTCATGATTACTTTAACAATTATTTTTATTAGCGCTAACATCCTCTCTCTGACCTCTTTTTCGTCTTTGGTAAGGGTTTGATCAAGTACAAGTAAAAACTTTTAAAAGAACATATATACAGAGATGTTGGAGAGGTGTGGAGGCATCTGTTTGTGGCGTGGGCGGTTGTGTTTTGAGCGCCAGCTGGAGGCAGACGGGGGACATGCTTCCCTACCGCCTGCAGCCGGCTCAGAAGACACGCCGCCCACGCATCGCTGCTTTTAAAATCCTGTTTCTGTATGGTGGCACATACAGAGAACAAAAAACATGACTTAATACAACAACAACAATATAACATCAACAATATAACATAGAATAACACAACAGCCTTGTCGTATAGAGCTGAATCAACGTCTCTGTCCCACACAAAGTTGACGTGTTGCAGAGCGACTGTACAGCACCGCACTGGATGGGAAAGTGTTCCTGTTATTTTCCAGAGCACATTTAATCCAATTCAAGCACTCAAAGATTTTCTTGTACGCCAAAGAAGATTCGAATTTGGGGAAAGTGTGTCTACATTTCTTGCCAACATATTAATAGAAACCAGCTGAACTGTTTTCAACCATTTCAAAATAGTCTGGCATTTCTCTCTTCCTAACTTCTTCTAAAGAGAAAACAAGGACAAACAGTTAAATTATTACAGCTTAAAAAGGTTCAACTTTGACCTACGATGCTTGCCATACTTTGCACACACTCAGTTTTCCTACAGTATGCAGTGAGGACTCACTAGTGACCTTTCAGCAGGCCTCACTTTCTGTTTCACCTGCAAATACAATGCCTGGTGAAACACAAGCTTGGCAACTATGAAATTGGACTGTCCCAGTTTTTACTGCACATATGTTCATTTGAAGCTAACTGGTTAATCTGTAACCTGTTCATAGACATGCAGGGTATGTCTATTGTCAGATCTACCTCCAAGCAAGATGGCACATCTAACCTTCCTGGAAGCTTTCACAGCCTGTGCCTTCATGAGACAGCGCATCAGAGACCAACATGTTTGCAGAGAATGACGAGCGGCTTATCAGCAGTTTCCGACTGCGGAGACGTTCACAGGCCTTAATGTGTGTACGAAAACAACTTCACCACTTTCTTTATTGTAAACTTCCGGGGCAAAAAGATTTCCCTGTATAGCGGGCACACGCCAGTCAATTTAGAATGATTCTGATTGACTAACGTACACATGGTGGTAAGAATAAAATCAGCCAGTGTGCACGTGTCATGAATCTCATATTTTTTTAGTAAAATGATGGTCAGACCACAAAAGTAAGACCCATTTTGTTCAGTAGGAGACCCAGGCACATCACTATTTGTGGGTTGTAATAACTGACAGAGAAATATGCAGAAAAAGAGGACGAGATGTGTGTGTTTGGAAATCAGTGTGAAAAATCTTTTTTTCCTTTTCCCAAACAATGTGGCAGAGGTTGAATTTAGGCCCAATCTCAATACCCCCCCTTGTCTACTACCCTTAAGCCCTCAAAATGAAGCAATGAGGGGTAGGGGTAGAAATCTTTCCCTAGGAATTGGGACACCACTCACTATGTCCCCGCGTTGGTTACGTTCACGCATACGTAACTATTTTAAACAGGAAGCTGCGAGCCATCTACATTTCCAACCAGCATCTAGGGTTGTGCCAATGGGCGATCCGATCGCCCATCGGTGATAGAAGGGTTGTTTCACAATGTCTTTTTTAAATGACGATGCAATCGCAAGGTGTGGGGGGGAGACAGCGCGTGTGTGGAGCATGCTGACGAGATCGAGGCTGAACGAGGCTGAGTGAGAGGAGACAGAGGGAGGCTGCTTAGTGAGAGAGCGGAGGGTGGGGGGGGGGATCAACGCCTCCGCCCGCTCGACACAAGCATACTCGGGCGTACTATAAGCAGAGCAGACTCCGCGAGGAATGTCCGCAGTCATTTGGGCTTTCATAGTCGAGCGCACTTCCGCGTTGTAGTTTCCTGTAAAAATGTCCGTGAAAAATCCCCGAGATGTGAAAAATACATGCCGAGCAGTCACTGGTGCACGGAGCGGAGTCCGCGCGGTCGTAAAATCTGAGCTTTGCGTGCACAGGGCTTGCGGACGTCCGCTTGGACTCCACGCGGACCTCCGCGGAATCCGTTCCGCGTATGTTCTGCCCGAGTATGTTTGGGCCTTAACGCGCATGTCGCGGAGCGGTGAACAAACCAAACAACACAATGTCAGGAGAAATTGAAAAGATATGCTGTCTATATAAAGTCAACTTGCTAATTAAGGGGCCATTACATGTTCAAGAGTTTTATAAAGCTGCACAAACGCCAGAGAGAGGCTATAAGTTAATGTTTCAGCGGCGACACGTAATGGGTGAGGGAGGTGTGTGTGTAGCCTGCAGTTTACTGCAGCACTGTATCGTACTAAACTCTAACCCCGCCCACTTTTTAGTAGTCCAATAATATGCAAAGGTTTAAGTCCCTCTCTTAACTGAACACCACTCAAATATTCTGTTTCACTGGGCAATACGTCGCAGTACAGAAGCACCTCCAGTCCGCAGCTTGACATCTATAGCTAATATTTTTTTCCTGCATGACAAGACAGGCTGACATCTGGTTTTATAAGAAGAATGAAAACATCCCTGTGGTCCTCCATGATCTTTGCCTATCAGTGTGAGCTGTTATGAAAAGGATATCATACACATTAGCCTTGGTTTGTCGTCATATACTGAAGACACTGCGGTATAAATGTCCTTCAGAGGCCTGTTATAGTTTATAGCTGCTGCACTGATTAGTGGTAGTGATGCTCTGTTAACACACGGGACACAGAGGACAGGACAGCATGCTCTCTTTACACATCATGTGCACACACAACACGGCAAACATCAGTGTGTCAGGTGATGCTATGGAGCAACGTCCTCTAAGACCATAAAGTGACGTCCTGTAGCTGCAGCACGTCTGCATGCTAATCCTGCGCTTGTAAAAACTCCAGGAAGACATGATCCCAATATCCTCCGCTTCTAATGTCGAGCCAACTCTGACGTCCACGCTTTTGTTTTTAATAAAGTGCTATATCAAATCCCTGAATGACCAAATCTCTGTGAAAATAAAATGTAGGCCACGGAGCACCGCATGTCATCAGTTGCCAAATCAAGTGTGTCTATTAATGAGTACGTCTTTTTTTTTCTCTCATTACGCAATCAGTGATGCACAGAGGATGCCAGAAAGGCTGGAGCAAAATATATTTCGCCTAGATGGCTCCATCCAAAATTAACTCGTAGCCTAGTTTGAATTTGAAGAATTTATGCTTCTCCTTTAGAGTCGAACTTGGTTATGCTCACACAGAGCTGATTCAACTGTGCATCAATCTGAGTGTCACGATGTTCAACGTCTAGAATGAGAGCCTTGAACCTGGAGAGATTTAAAAATACTTCCTCCTTGGATCTCGAGTTAGTGCCTGTGTCTTTGATGTGGAGTTCAGAAAGCAGCAGTTTGTCCTTCATTGGGAGGATGAGACCTGCTTTTTCCTCAACACTGCAGCCCACGTTGCGTCTCCTCTCTGTTATTGCCAAAATACGAATGTGAAGCAGTAAAAATAGCTGTGTTAAATCCTAACCTCTGGCGAGTATCCGTCATCTACACCAGACCACTGCCCCAAAACACCAGCAGCCCTTCTTCCCCAAGTTGGCCCCCATGCTTCGGCTTTGAAGTCGCTGCTGTTGGACGCCTGTGTGAGGTAAAAAAAATAAAAATAAACTGCTGTTCTTACCAGTTTCTCTGCCCGCTGCCTCAGTTTCCTCCAGACTGTGTGGTGAGCCTGCACAGAGGGAGACAACGTGACGATGAGGCACATGCAGATAAAGTGCTTTCACTGTGCCACACAAAGGACAAGCTTTGATATAAGAAGAACAATCAAATGCCACGTATAATCTGCTCCATGGCACCGGCGGTTTTATTAAGAATCTCAAAGGGAAACCACCACAGACTGCTAAACAATCACTTTTAAATTGACTTTTTTCTGCCACTGTAATTAAAACCTGTGACTGCCTGAAGCTCGGAGCCAGTCGATGCCATTTTAAACTGATTTCCTCCTTTGAATTTGACATTTTAGTGCCAAAGAAATGTAAGTATGATATGTTTCCACATAAAAAACGTGACTCAAACTCCACACACGTCCGCACCTGCAGCTGCAGAGGAAGGGAGAGGCCCTGCGCTCGACGGTGGAGGCCCCAGTGTCCCTCTCCCAGGCTGTGGAGGGCTGTGACCTCGTACTGGGAGCACAGGCCTGTCCTGGCCACCAGGGGGCCCGCGCTCAGGAGCACATGGTCACCACATCTACAAACAAAGAATGATGATGGGAGCTACAATATACACCTTTCTTAAGATCCATGTGACAGACAACACTGGAAACATGCCAGCAGGACATGATGGTGTGCGTGAAAAGTCACCTGTGGAGCATCACTTTGCCTTTGGGATTCTGCGCCGCCTTTTGTTCCACCTCCTCCTGTTTGAACCTGGGAGACACAGAGGAAAAGCTCATGTGTTCCTGAATATACTGAAATGCATGGAAAGGAAACAAAGACACGAGGAAAAGAAGGACAAAACAGCTGAAAACCAGCTATGAGAAATCAGTCTACCTGCTGTGTGAGAAGACCTCCAGCGCCACAGAGGGCGCCACCTCCAGAGGCTCCCAGGCCAGGTCCTGGTGGAGCAGCTGCTGGGCCCCTCGGGTCAGAGACCGCAACGTCTCCTGCAGAAAAACACAGCCAGATCAGATTACAAATACTCACAAATGATCTGATACGGTAACAGTTAAGAGCTCAGTAATCCAACAAACCAAAGCTGTGAATCATTCCTCCCCTGCAACTGCTGGTCACAAATAGAAACTTCATTTAAAGGTGACAATAAAAAGTCACACTCTCGTCTCTCTTTCTCACACAAAACATTTAAATAAAGACTCATTTATGTGAGATACTTCCAGCACTCAACAAGACTCTCTGACACTATCATTCCTGCCAAAAGGCTAAATACAGCATTAGGGAGAGTTTAAAAAAAAGGTGTTAAAACAACACTAAAAGAACAACTGCATTACAGCCAAATGATGACATCATGACTGAAGGAGTGATTTGAGAAGTTTCTTTGTCTGTCAACAACAGTCCAGCTTTACACAGCTGTCTCAGGAGTCAACAAAAGATGGAATATCTCTTCAATGAGAGACTTTACATCAGCTGGAAATTGTCAGTTTCTGCTGACCTCTAATGGTTGGAGCTGTGATCCTGCTGCAGTCATGTACATGGTTACAAATGGCTGTAAACATGCACATGCACACAGAGAATGCTGCCACCTATGAGCAACAAATATACTATCAATACATTTCAACTCATACACACCACCTGTGTGTATGTGTGTGCTTTCTCTGACTGAATTCTGTAAACTTCGACTGTCACCTCAACTCAAATTCATTTATGAAGCACATCTAAAAACGACCCACGTCGACCAAAGTGGTGCACAAAAGGAATAAAATGCTAAACACACAACTCACACATTTACAGACACAACACACACAGGTACGCATCTGGGAAACCCACACTGGGGGACTCAAACCCTGATGAATAAAAGTAGGTTTTGAGCCTGGACGCCGAATGTTGGGCCATTTTGCCGGCAAGCTGCGAGCGTTTAGACACACAGAGCCGGATTGGCGAGTTGATCCGAGGTGCCCAATTTTCCGCCTCATAGAGTAGTCATATTGGCGGAACCCTTTTAGTTTAAACAGACCGAGGCGGGCTTCCGCAACGGGAGGGGCTGTTGAAGACTTGTGGGAGGAGCTGTTGATGACGCTGCACATGCGAGCCACTGGCGGTGGATAAACAGGAAACAGCTGATAGCAGGAATTAGCGAGCAGCTAGTAGCAAGAGGGAAACACAAACCTGACAGACACTGTAAAGATGAGCAACTGGGGAGACAAGGAATTGTGCGCCCTCCTTGTCCTCGCAAACGAAGAGGCCATTAACTGTCAGATGACGGGGACGGTGAAGAACGGGCCGACTTACGAGAGAATCGCCGAAGGACTGACCAGCCACGGCTTCCCTCCCATGTCACTGTTTACGTCACACGCTGAGCAACATTTTTTGTCACTTGCTCACGCCCCCCATTGCCCCGAAAAAGGCGCATTCTGTATGAACAAAAGTAGGCAGGTGGCATTTTGCTGCACTCCCTGATTTTGTTTTTATACTGCCAATGCTGAAAAAAGACTGATTGGGCTTTCCTGCAAATTTGCACAATTCCTATCCAAAAAGGGCATCTGATTTACCTCAGAGGGAGTCCATGAGTCCAGCTGAGGGTCAAGCACCACATCGCAGCAGAAAGCTCCTGAAATGACTACATGGAAACAAATCAGCATCACACGACCTCTCATCAGAGCCCAACATGTCTGTTTCAAACACTAAGAAAATGAGCTGCCAGGAATTATGTTTAATCAGCCTCAGTAATATCACTCAAACATAACAGATGCATCTGAAGAGGAAAAGACGGACACTGCATCTAACTCTTGCAGAGATTCCTAATTCTACAGGTCAGTGATGAGTGAAGAGAAACGTCTTTACCTGGCACTTCTGGTGTGCTCAGCAGCTCCACAGTAAAGTCGTCTTTGAACGCGGTCTCCAGCACCTGGCCGAGCAAGGCAGCACAGGAACGCCAGTAGGCCTGAGGGGAGACAAGAGGTGAAGGTCCCAAACCCTTTTCATATCACTTGATCAGTTGATGTACACTCAGACAAGAAGAAAAGTCCGACTTGACTGATGAGCCGAGCTATGAGCTCAGCTTGACTACTGTGTGCATGTAAACGTGCTGACTTTTTATCGGACAGCCAGGAAATCTTGTCAACACGACTATATGAATTAAACATAGGGAGAAACTGTACTCGTTGTTTTGTCTTCTTGAACATTTATGAAAGTCCTGAACCTTCCTCGATTTCTCACTTCTCTAAATAAGAAAATACAGGAGATTCTAAACATCCAAAACAATCTGAAATCCTGTTAAATAAAAGATTGTCTTGTTGTAAGAGTACCTGGTTGACCAGTGTTGGATCGCTGTCTTTAAATGTGAGCAGGGTGAGTGAGCAGGAGTGGGTGAGGGGCTGGTGGAGAGACCAGGGCTCCCCGTCCACCAGGGCCAGAGCCGAGTTGGTCACGTGATGCTCCGTCAGATCTGAGGGAAACACAGGGAGTTTGTCTGAGTCCAAAACTAGCATTTGTTCATAACAAAACATCTCGCAATACATTATTAATACGTGCAAATGAAGCTAAGAGGTCTAGTGTCTTACAGATTGTGGACTGTGCTGCATACAGTCATGTGAATCACACACTTCTTTGTACTTACGTTTAGCACAGCTCAGTGGAGTGGACATTCCTTTGTTCATGATGAGCAGGGTACCGTCCAGCCCCGGGCCCTGCATGGACACCTCTATCTTCTCAATGCGGGGGTAGAGAGATCTCTGCCTCGCCTGCTCTCTGGAAAAGAGGGCACTGCGCTGGCTGCGGACCTCAGCAGCCGGCGGCCGCGCAGCCGCTGCAGAGGATGCAAAGCCTGTGGAGGGGGAGAGGATTGATAAAAGAATCAAGAGAGTAGCAGAGGATTCTCTCATCACTTGGAGATTCCTACATACAGCAGCGTACTGTTTATGTCATTGGTGTCGTAGTGATGTCACCAGGGTTGTCTGGACAGAGACAGAAAGCCTGTGTGTCAAAATGGGGGTGTGGAGTTTAACAGAAGTGAGCACTTGGCTTACATGTTGCTGTCCACGCAGAGCGACATAGATTGGTTAGAAATGTTATTAATTAGCATTAAAGTCAGGTAAAGCAAGATTTTAGTAGTTATCGAGGTTGTAGTGGTGCAGCAACAAGTGTAGGACAAAATGCTCTAAGCAATAAAATACAACACATCTTTTTGGAGCGTCCATGTTGTTTCCACGTGACCACATAAAGCTCATGAACGCACCAAAACTGAAAGGATGACTTCAATCTTAACCATCTTAAGAGCACTTGAATGCAGCAATACAAACAGCTGCATAGCTGCTGATGTAACACTCCTGGAGTTGACCCATATTGGATAAAAGTCGGGATGAGTATTTAATTTAATGTAATATTGCAAGTCAACCATCCTAACAAGCTTTTTAAGCATTTAAAAGATATTTAGGGGCTGTTCTGTATTTATCAAAGAAAGATGAAGGTGGGATGTGACTTTTTTTTTTAAATTTTATTTTAACTTTATCTTTAATATTCTTTCTTGAGCCTCCCTGAGTGACTGGGAAAAAATGCATGACTCTCCCTATACTATAAATTACCATATTTGTCAATAACCCTACATGTCACACATGCAGGAGCGCAGCTTTTAATGTATTTACAGGGTCTGGTCAGTGCAAATAGTTTAGTTTTGGTTGTATTATAAATGAGGCACATGAAATGAAGTGAGTTTGATGACATATCACTATTTTATACTCAAGTTTTTACAGTTTCAGGCTGTAATTTAGACGATTTTTAAAGAAAACAGGCCTTTCAAACCCACCAACAGGTTTTGGGGTTCAGAGGGTATTTACAATAAATATAAAGCACAACCATTTAAAGTTGCAAATCCTTCCCCTGAGACAAAATAAAAACTAAAGTCCCTCCCAAGTCATTTTTAAATTATTCAAAACATGCACACCCTGTTTAGCACCCCTCATTAGTAACGAGCACTCCCTTACAGACTGGTTTCGCCATTGCAGCTTCACATACTGTCATGGATAAGGTCATGCTCGTTATCATACATGCAGCCAAGTTAAAGCTTTTAAATAATTTTATTGCAGTATTAAACAATAAGTTTACACTGCTTTGAGTATGTACATTAGCAGCTTGCTAACTGAAATTCTATATGTTATTTTGGGAATAAAAAAACAAGTAGATACACCATAAAACATCTTATCACTTGTAATAAACTTCTACACCGCCTGTGTTGTGTCAAAGCTGAAAATAACCGTTTTAACAGCGGCCATTTTGTCATTTCAGCAGAAAAGCACAGGTGTACACTATTAGCTTAGATTAATAACGGCTACGCCACTTTTAATTGTGTGCTGGCTAACTGGAAAAGCTAACTGTGACACCTACTGAAACAGAACTATCGTTAATGTATTATTAACACATTTATTAAAGTTAGTTATTGTCCTATACTACGTAAATGTCGACGTTTATTTAGAGTAAAGCACCATGAAGCTACAAAGTGTCATTTCAACCTCGCTAGCTCACATGCTAATGCTAGCTGGCGCACGTTAGCTAACGGATACTCACGGCGCTGCAGAATTTGACACACGGTCCTGGTCGCCATTTTGTTGATTATTCCAACAGCTACATAAAATTAAAATCATAAAAAAGCTACCACAGGACGTAAACGATAAATGTGTCACTTGTGCCTCTGAGTGAAGGACGCCATGCCTGTGTAGTGTGCAACGATTATTGACGTCCGGGTAGGAACTGAAGTCAGCGGCTAAAAAGGTTCCGTGTGACCTAGAGGAGGAAGTGCTGTTCCGCTTGATGGCAGCAGGTGTCGCTGTTGGTGGTCAATTCAATTAGCTTATGTGCAGGAAACACTGCAGAAGACACTGTAGATATGATATGGAGAGAAAAGTGTTCTCTATCAACAGCCCCTCACAACATAATATATCTCTGTGTAATACTTCTCTGACATCTCTTTGGGCACTTGTACTAAAGTTTTATATTTATGGCGTCCCTCTACAATTAATTTCCGAGTTACCACAGTGTCTCTTCCCCAAGTGTTGAAAGACTGTTGCTCTCATGCTGATTGGATGCAATCCAAAGTTATGATCTTGGCTCTACAGTCTCACATGTCCCCAATTTCATCCTCTAATGGACTCTAATGGCACTCAGAATTTGACAAATGCTCGTTGGATTTCTCAGGACCAGAATCAGCAGTAAGTGTTGGCACTAATGGCGGCGGCAGCAGGGGCAGGACGCCCGGCCAGGGAACGCAGCCGCAGGACCAAAACATCATAAATCATCTCGACGCAGGCCGAGATGGAGCCAGATTACCGCTAAATAGCGAAGCTGAAAGGCTATTTTCACAATGGGTGCAAATCTAACGACCTCTGGAGGTGAGAGTAAAAGAAGAGAGAGCGTCGAAGTTTGTTGGAGCTGCTCTTACACATTAAGACACATTTAAGCGTTCTTGATCACCACATTCACACAAACAATAAACACGCTTGACACATTTGTGCATAAAGGTTTATTTTTTGTTGAAAATAAGTGTTTCTCACATTGAACCACTAACATATCTGATGTGATTTAAGATAAATGAACTATACACTGACACTGATGTTCACGTCATACAATGTAACAAGGCATTTGTATCGTCTGTAAGGTGTAAAGATAAGTGTCCATATGTTTCGATGACTGATTGATTGATACTGTCTCTTTGGGTGAGATTGATTGTACTCAATGTCAGTTTGACAGTACGACTTCATGCACACGTCATCCACAGCATGTCAACATTTGGGATCTTCGTCACGAATTTCCCCAAAGGTGCGGTTTCCTTTTTTTTTTCTTCTTTTTTTTTGAACATTCGTCCATCTATTCATTCATTCGTAGTTAGGCGGGCCTGCTGTGAAATCCCAGTATGACTCCTTCACAGTGGTGTTACTTGACATCCGTTCAGATACTTGGTGACTGGTCTCGCACTGTCAAGCGTCCCAAAAGTGCAAAAAATTAAAACACAAGCAGAAGAAAAGAGGACCGATAGAACCGCGGAGCACACTGCCATCCCTGCTTTGACCTATGGCTGGTTTCCCAAACAGCGCTTCGCACTATGATCCTCTTTGTCGATGGCTTTTAAGATGATTTTGGCACCGTGCTGCCTTTGGGAAACCGAGAACGTTGTTTGCTCCTGTTGATCAGGAGGACGGTGATGAACGTGGGAGGTTGAGTGTTGTGTTCTTTCAAGGGAAAAATCCACCCTGTGTCCGAGGAGTGATGTATGCTGAAATTAAATTTTCTTCTTTTGCTTCAGTTAGGGATTTCCTACATTTCTCAGAACGCCTCTTGATCAGAGGCCTAGAAAGAGTGGATTTTTCCTTTACCCCCCTCCATCCTCAATCTATCTCACATGAATTCATTCGCATCCCAGTTTCTGACAGCCCCCCATCCATCACCCCTCCGGCAGGCTGCTACTGTACGCTACAGGCGGGGCAGCACGCCTCTCTCCGGTCCGGCAGAGGGCAGAAATCCATCTGCCTCACGATCTCGGCGAACAGCTCGTCCACCATGGTCTTGCTCTTGGCTGACGTCTCCATGAAGGGGCAGCCCCAGTCCTCGGCCAGCGCTTGGCCCTCACTGGGGGACACTTCCCTCTCCTCCTCCAGGTCCACCTTATTACCCACCAGCACCACCGGCACCTGCTGATACCTGGAAATGAGACAGAATGTAATATCAGAGGAGAGTACATCTGCAATTTGCTGCCTTCTCCCCCTGCTGGGTGTGTTTTGCTACAGACAGGAACTTCCTGATACCTAAGGGAGGGAAAGAGAGACTCAACTCAAGTGACGGCGTGTGTGTGTGTGTGTGTGTGTGTGTGTGTGTGTGCATTGTTGGCCCACATACTGTATTTGTTAGATGCTGAAACAATAAGGGTTTTGAACAATGCACAATGGAGCAACATTCAGTTCCAGCTTCCAAGGAGGCCTCCGTCACTCCCTGGGTGTCTGAGGCGGGTCCCATTAGAAAACTGTCATCACGGAGAAACATAACTGCCTCTTTAGAACGCTGTGATGCTCTATTTATTCCTGGGTACATTATGCGTTAGCGTGGCGTGCAAGCTGTACATTTAATGGCATTCGATTCTTGTTTAAGATCGTTAGCGTTTCACTTCAGCTCTTTGCATCATTTCCATCACGCACTAAGCATGTCTTGGCGGATCAAAAGCTTTCTTCCCCCAGCGTGCGGCTGACGATCCCAGTCCGCTTCCATCCATCAATACAAGGAAACCAGGCTGGGGAGAGTAATGGTTTAGGTTATTGAATAATTGACTAAAGCTAATGTGCTGCTCTCACATGGGGGGACATGAACATTGGCCCCGTACCTTAGAAATGACTATTTTCTACTTAATATTTATTTTTACCTCTTGTGTGTCTCTTTATTTAAAACTCTGCAGCGTATTATTGTATCGGCATTAGAGTTTTGCAGCAAAATATCACACACAGACTCTACCTGCAATATATTCAGCTTAAAGGAGCGCTTCACCCACTAAATGATCACTTGTATATCAATTACTCACCCCGAGTTACGTTGAATTCTGAAAGAGAACTTTGTTTTTCTTACATGCCTCCATCGTAAACGAAGGATTCAAATGCGGAGAATATTCTTGACGAACTGGAGTAAATGGGGTCCATGTTTAACGACAGCAAAACTATATCAAAACATCCTTTTACAAACTCTCACACAACTCGTGCAGTATAATCCAAATCTCATTTATCCAGTCGTATGCTCAGTACTTCCGAAACATGCACTTTAGCTAATACACGAGCAGACTTCAAACCATGCATGTGTAAAGAGAACTGGACACAGCCTTATGAAAGTTGCTCAGCGGCGCACAAAGCCAAAAAAGTTTGACTTCCTGGGGGTAAAATAAATTGGATCTTCCGCATCGTGGGGCCCATAGAGCAGGCACACTAGGGACTTCTGCCATCCGTTGGGCTAACCTCCAGATTAGCCCAATGCTAACCTGAAAGGGGTGAAACAATTTAAATGTGCGGATCTTCTGGACCTTTAAAATGTTTTTTGCAATGAATGGATCAAATTACAAACTGTTGTGACACTCAAAAATTCATCAATTGATTTACAGACGTGTCCTTCACATTGTAAGTCTATGGGAAAAGTCTTTTTGGGCCATATGGCATCACGTTTGGACCCGGAAGTTGTAGCTACAAGGACACTATCAAAGTGACTTCAAGGCCTGAGGCCAGTTGCACAAAGCACCTTAAGTTGCACCTTAAGTATGACACTTAAGTGCAAAATCAGTTGCTCGTCATGAAACGTGTCAATCGGGTTCTCCCAATCGCTAAACACGCCTCTTGTGATGCCTTAATTTTTCTCATTTATTTCCATAACCTCAGCCATGTTGTGGTTAAGATGAAGTCTGGTATGTTTTGTTTTTGTCCTTATCTTATTGTCCTTGCAATTCCTTACGTATAAGACCGAAATAAGGAGAAAACCCTGAATCCTTAAGTAAACATTTTAAGGACACCTTAAGGCGAGCAATCAAAGAAGTTTTGTGCAAGCAATTTTTTTCAAGGAAACCTGCGGGGGCTTGATTCAAATGCATGCAACTGCCTTCACGCACGACTTGTATGTGGAAGCGTTTAAAATAGTTACGTTTTAGCCAAAATGCACCTTTTTGGGGAAGTACTGAGCATACGACTGGATAAATGATGATGGGATTATACTGCACGTGTCTCGTGAGAGTTAATAAACATCTGTTTTGGTATAGTTTGCTGTTGTTTAACGCGGCCCCCATTTACTCCAATTCATCAAGAATTTTTGTCTTGTTTTTGGATTCTTCATTCACTGCAGAGGCGCATGAGGAAAGCAACGTTTCCTTCACGAATTCAATGTAACAGGGTGAAAACCGGATATACAAATTATCATGTTGTGGAAGAAGTAATCCTTTAAAGGGTCATTTCACACACCTTGATGGTGTAGACTAAAATGCAAGACTTCGAAGGGTAATGATTTTTCAATTCTATACCAAGCCAGTGCAGATAAAGGTAAAGAAATGTATGCACATATAATTTTTGGCAAGAGTTGTCTGACATATTTGTTAGCACACTAATGTTACAGTACAAAGACAGTTACTTTGTTCAGGTACGAGATATTTCATCTCAGTTAGACGCCCTTCATGTTTCCTCTGATGAAATAACTACTGAATGTCAATTACAGAGGGTGTATATTCTCACAACAGGTAATGGCACAGACCACCTAATAGCCTCGACCATCAGTCATCCCTAAGTGCATTCAGAGCCCGGCGTATTGATCTGCTGGTGCTATTGAGAAATGAGCTCTTATCTACAAATTGGTGGCCTGCTGCCACGCCGCTCAGCTGGGAGAAGAGCTGAGGCGTGGAAAAGAGCTGGCAAACGTCTCGCTGAGAAGGGCCAGAGGGCTGGGGGGAAATGAGTGCAGGCAGCAGGGTGGAGAGAGCTACAGAGGACACTTGAGCACCTGCTGGACCTGCTGAAGTGTCCTTGAACAACACAGCGAGGCCGATCTGCGGCTGAGCTTGACCTCTGACCTCGCAGAGGAATTCACAAGAGAGGAAAGGCTTCTCGAAAACTGCAAATGGGAAATGATTGCAAATAATGTCAGCAATTTCTTCTAATTGGTTGACAAACAGGCTTTGAGACTGTCCAGCAGGGGAAAAAAATTCAAATGTCAAAGACTTCCCTGCAGCTTGACATTTTCCCTCGCAGCCGCCGCACTGTACAACACACACACATGCAAACAGCAGCTGACCTCAGCAGGACAAGCATCTCGCACGGCCCGTGTGTTTGGAGAGCCGGAGTCTAGAGGGTGTGAAGTGTGAACAAGGAGAGCACCATGCAGACAAATGCAATCTGACAGCCTTGCAGGAGAAACTCTATATATAACTACAAAGACACAGGGAGAGCCAGCTTCTCTGGGGTGGGGTTGGGTGGGGAGTTTGTGTAGAGGTTGTTTGTTGCAGCATCAAACTACCGCTCCCTCCTCGCCAGATGAGGAGAAACTGAAACTGCTCAACACAGCATGAACAAAAGTTGCCCCATGGGGATATATATAGGCTGATATCATGTATTATTGAAGAGAATGTCTCTCAGTATTTGGGGTTAAACATCAGAGTTGTGCTAGCTGGCCCTCTCAATATCTCACAACTATCTTTAGCGACAATATGATTCTTAACTACATGCTATGGTATATGACCATCTTCTTTTTTACATGCTATCACCTTTTGGATGTCAACTGCTACTTTATATTTCTGCTTTACTACATTTCAGAAGGTAATTTCCTTTTAACATCACTGTGTTTGAGGTTTTAAAAACCTATACCCATAATTAGCTTGTAAAATGTGATTTATTTATAAAGATTAAACTACTCGACTGTACATTAAATCAATAAAGCTACAACATAACATACTGTTTATTTACAGTGTTCATGCTGGAAGAAAGAATAATTTGGGTAGTTGCAGTGCTAACGTGCTAACTTATTCTAGCTAGTAACCATTAACATAACTGCTACTTTTATTTAGCTTGTATTAGCTGCTCTAAAAAAATAAAAAGTGTTACAGTAGCCATGTTTCCATCAGCCTGTTTAGATGCGCATCTAAAAGTATCGCATCAGAAAATTATAATGGAAACGCCAAAATTTGAATTAAAATCCCCTGATTCGCACAAACTAAAATACGCTCGCTTTAGCCGGGTTTTGGTTGATTCGAAAAAATGTTGATTCGCAAAACGGGGGATGGAAACAGTTATGTTCGAATTAAGTCTGACATAGCGCACCTCTCTCCATGGTGATATCCACACTCCGGGTCGGGAAGGTGGTAATGCATTTACACGCTGGTTGCCAACCGCCAGAAAACGTACAAGAAGAAGAACGCAAGACTTGTTTTGTTTCCGGTTCTGCGGAAAACTCGCTCAAGCTCGTAGTTTTCACCAAAGTCCGTACATTTAATGGAAACACACAGGATTCGTATTTCTTTTAATGCGCATTTCCCAATGATTCGAATCACTTTTGGATGGAAACATAGCTACTGATTCTGACATTGATTCTGATATATATTGACTGTACATAAAATAAATAAATAAAATTAGCTTCACCTTGACGAGCTACAACATAAAATACTGTTTATTTACAGCCTTCGTGCTGGAGGAAAGAATTTGGGTAGTTGCAGTGCTAATGTGCTAACTTATTTCTAGCCATTTAACTTGCATTAGCTGCTCTAAATGATAAAAAGTGTTAAATTGATTCTGACATTGATTCTGATATTGACTGCACATAAAATCAATAAAATTAGCTCCACTTCGACAAGCTACGACATAAAATACTGTTTATTTACAGCCTTCATGCTGGAAGAAAGAATTAATCATTTGGGTAGTCGCAGTGCTAATGTGCTAACTTATTTTAGCTAGCAACCATAAACATCACTGCCACTTTTATTTAGCTTGTATTAGCTGCTCTAAACAATAACAAGTGTTACACTGATTCTGATATATATCACGACTGTACATAAAATCAATAAAATTAGCTCCACCTCGAGAAACTACAACACAAAATACTGTTTATTTACAGCTTTCGTGCTGGATGAAAGATATCATTTGGGTAGCTGCAGTGCTAATGTGCTAACTTATTTTAGCTAGTAACCATTAACATAACTGCTACTTTTAATTAGCTTGTATTAGCTGCTCTAAATGACAGCTATGTACAGCCTTCATGCTGGAAGACAGAATCATTTGGGTTTCATTTGGCTTTCATTGGGAAAGAGTGGATGCATTATTTTGAGCGTCATAACCCCCATGAAATGACTCATTTCAATATCAGAATTTAAGCCATTTGGTCTGATAACATTTGAAAAAGAATTTTATTCCCATTTAAGTTAGCATATCTTAGCGCAACATTAACATGGACAAATTAAACAAATTACCGTTAAATATAGCGTGTGAATAACGTGTTAAATTAGTGAGCTTTACAGGCACTAGAAAGCAGAACATATCTTTGGACAAACCTAGCTGTTTCAAGTTTTCATAAAATTAGCTCAACTTCAACCTGTAACAACATAAAATACTATTTATATGTTAATGTGTGAGTAAGCTAATAATATAACACCTACAGAGGCCATTCTTTATGATTAGCGCTTTTATTTTGAAATTTTAAAGCTGCATGAATCAAAATTTTATATAAACTATCAAACAAATGCCTATGTGTAATATGAAAAGGATCACTCATAGTGACGAACCAACAGTGTTAAGCACCTTTTTTCAGCTCATTGTTTTGATTTTATGGCCTGCAACTTTTGGTTGAGTCTCACGGCTCTCATCAACCTTGATAAATAATAAACTCAATGTATGCTACCTGCCAAGCATGAAACTGCAGATAGAAGTTAACAATCAGCTTTTGAAGAAAGCGGACCAGCTAATGATCAGGATAGCTCCCTCAGGAGTTGGTGGAGACCAAAAGAGAGCTAAAAGAAGAGTAAATATTGGACTTAGATTCGTCAGGTAGACAGAAACATGACTCAGCATGAATGTTGATGTATCGCATTTGCCAGATGTGTAAATAGGCAACTGTTTGTTGAAAAGTTTAGGCTACAATATCAAAAACTGCAGCTTATGCTAATAATATAAATAAAGATTTGCGTCGATTGATGACATGGAAAAAAAAAAAAAGCTTGTTCTATAACATTACATATTTTTACCCTGTTTTGTGACAGATGTATCCCCATTATAGCCATGATAAGAATAAAGACTGTCCTCATGCATATGGTGGCTTTTGAGGTACTGTTGCCAACGTTTATGTGCTGCCTGAAGTGCTTTTACTCTACATACTGTATGAATACAAAGCAGGGGAAAATTACAAACATTGCTAACTTGTTCCTGATCCAACACAAGAGCTGGCAGCCGTGCACTATGGGAATTATCAGCACAGTTGGAATGTGTTTGGATTGCTTGGCTGAAACTACCAGCTCTATGAATATGCAGCTTTTTGTTTTCAATATGCAGTGGGAGAGGAGTCACGTCGGATTTGTGGAACAGGCACCAGCAGGTGGCTGACAGCTAATGAAATTATACGGAGATACGGATGTTAAAATCTGTATTGATTTCTACAATATTGCTGCAAAAAACACTCTTTCAGAATGTTACTATCTGAGAGAGCCCGTGTTCTCAGCCTCGGGGCTTTCACACAGGAAAGTGCTGAGCTCCACTTCTTTTAAAACCATCATCTGAACAGCCATTTGTGAAATGCTCCCGCTGCATCCTCATTAATGGATGTGGAGGAACTTTTGCTGATATACATTTGACCTTTACAGCACACAGAAACTAGTTACAGCCATTTGCCTCTGCAGGGTGTTATTCCAACTATTGGGAAAGAGGCAAACACACAAACCCACCCACACACTGAGAAACAGTGTTTATAACTCACAAAAAAAGATGGACTCTACATTTTCCACTGAGCCTCGGGGTACAACAGCCTTATTAAGGCTACCTGCTGTGCTAAATAGCTACAGTGACTTCACTTAGCCATTTTCACAAGCCCCACAGCACAGGCAAACACACATACAAATTACAACAAAACAGTCAGGCATCTCCAACGCGAAGCCCTCCAACCCTGCAGCCGCCTCTTTGCTCTCTGCATCTGCAGTTAATTAGCAGTTGGAGCGGCTTCACTGTGACAGCCAGCCCAACGCATGTGCCGTATCAGCTCGTAGGACCGGACCAGAAAATCACAGGACCTATAGCGCCTACACTGTGTTAACTCCCAGAGGGTGTTACAGCTGGAGAACAAAGCTTCCAGCTCATGTTGTAACCCGGCTACATGAGGACGAAAGCGAGGAAACAAAATAACACAACCGCAAACATTCCTGTGATAAACAGACAAAGAGAGGGCCTGCACAACACATGGAGGAGGTCTTTAGAGTCTTTTTTTATGATGAAACCCCAAGCTTCATTTCCATCTTTAATGGTGCAGCCCAGCTCCACTAGATAATCTTATTTTCCTTACTGCAGATGCAAAGGCAGTATGGGCAGTATGGGAGTAGACAAGTCCTAATGAGTTTATTCCTGCTGTTCTGTACAGTAAAGCAAAGATGATGACTCAAAGTGAAACAGAAAGAAGTGTGCAAAAAAAGCCCAAATGGAAGTGTGAGGAAACTCACTTCTTTAGGATCTGGAATCACACACTTCCTGTTCTGTTATGACTACAAGTGATCATAATCTAAATGAGGGGAATCCCAGCTATAAATCAAAGCAATACATTTTTTCCAAAGGGGTCACAAGATGATTAGCAAGCTCGGAAACATTCTGCTGCACAGATGTTTATTATGATATATTTACCTTAATGTCAGAAAGTGATTTCCAACAGGAAAATGAAGACACTATATCGCTCTCTTCAAAGCCAGACTCCATTGAGAAAAGCAGTGATTTAACATTGCTAAAAAAACAGGAGCTGCTGCGTTACAACTGCTTTGATCAATTATTTTGTTTGTGTTATTGTGTGACTTCAGCATTCAAAGGGGTCACCAAAGTCACATAATAACAAAACTAACTGACCGATCGAGGCAGCGGTACACCAGTAACTTCCGTTTTCAGTGAGCTTAAATTACTGTTTTTCTCAATGGGGTCTGGTGGCTTTGACGGGAGCACAGATGGGAAGCTTTCTCATCTGAATAGGCTGTCTGATTAAAAGGTAAAGTGGAGAAAATAATCCCAGTATAGTGTACATGTCATCTGTTATTTATTTTTGTAAGTGGAACTTTTTCTACGTGGCTAAAATCCGTTTTGCTGCTGGCCCCCATCCACAGCAGTACATTGCTTAGCTTCCATGTCAGACTCCAGGCTGCTTCACAAAACTGGAGGCGTGCCAAATGGATTCTACTGTATGTAAAACATGGAAAAGTACCTCATTAGATCCCACTTAAAAAAAAAACAAACTATCCCTTTAATATACACAGATGTTTTCAAAGGTGATCTGTGATTAAAGCCATGTTGTGTATTCGTGCTAACCAACCCCACATACATTTGACCCAACTTTATGATGAAATTATATTTCGAGTCATCTCAAAACATAGCTGATTTCTATAAGTAACACATTTCTAATATTACTATCTTTAGCAAACCCCAGTCTCCCCTGACTGGACCGCCAGCTCTGAGTGTGACAAACGGCAGAGAATGGTGAAAAACACTTTACACCATCAACGAGCACTTTACTTGTGGCTCTGCTTAACTCATTTTAAACCAAGCAGGCTGCTTTAAGAACTCTTTCCATCCTGATGGTAAACACTAAAAGCCTGAGGTCAGGAAGTTGCTCTGTACCCACACAGAGTGCCCCCTGGGATACGTAGTTTAGGTCTCCCCACCCTATTCCCACTCAGTGGCGCGTGATGTTTACCTCCTGCTATTAGACACAGCATCAGCGCAGTGTGACAACGCAGCTCGAGCGCTTTGAACAGGCCTCCTCTTCCTGGGCGACACTACAATAAACCCTCACATGAGAGCCAGGAGATTATTAGATTGTGAGGAGGGCTACACCCAGATGTTGTTTTCACAGATAGCAACTGACACTGGGTTTATTTGGTTAGTCCGTGAGCTGCTGAGGGCTACAGAGGGTGAAGTGTGTCAGAGATGGAGCATTCTAACTAAAATATGCATCAATTATACACATATGTAATGAAAAGCACATTATTTAATCATGGCAGAGTGTTTCATATAGATTCCCTTAAACAGGCTTTCGACTGGAAGAAAGAATTAACCATGTGGGTAGCTGCAGTGTTAGTGTGCTAACTTATCTTAGCTAGCATTTTAACATTTCAGTGGTATTTTAATGACTGTGACAAATTACGTTTAACCATTAGGACAGGAGAAAAGTGAGGGAACTGCAAACAATGTGAAAGGAATAGGCTGACATTTTGGGAAATACCAATCCCCCAGGAGCAGCGCCAGACTTTGAACTAATTTTACATAGTTACCAAATGTGGAATTACAACGTCTGGGTCCATCAGATGATGCCATGGGACCCATTAAGACTTTTTCCCATAGACTTACATTGTGACAGAGACATCTGTAAATCAGTGTTTACATTTTTTGAGCATCACCCATGCGTAATTACTCACTTCACTACTGAGATTTGATCCATTTGGTCAGATAACATTTAAACTCTAGAAGAGCTGCATGATTACATAATTTCATCCCAATTCACGTTAGCAGAGGGCTAAACAGGAAGTTGTCATTGATGATGCTCTGTTCTGTTCCCAGGGATCGTTGCTGCTGCTCTCCGTGCCTTAGGCTTTCCATGTAGGTGCATGGAAGGGCAGGGAGGTTGCCTCTCTGCCTCAGGCTTTCCTCATTTGCACGTGAAAGGGCAGACAGGTGTGCTCTCTCCGCCTTATGCTTTCCACATAAGGCACGTGGAAGAGGCTTTCTGCTTAGGCCCGAAAAAAGCAGAGGGGCCCCAGGACAGAGCCATGCCGCCAAATATAATACTGCAAATGGAAATAAAGTTGTCTTTGACTTAAATCTTCCTCAAGCTTTTTTGGCTCCATGCACCACTGAGCAACTTTCATAGAAATGAACAGGGCCCCGCCTCCAACGCTGTATCTCTTTTGTCTTTACTTTCTTGCCAAGACAAATGCTGTACGTAGCTGGAGCTAGAATCTGGTTAGCTTAGTTTAGCACACAAAATGGAAACACCTTGTAAAATGGTCGATTGTTTTTACACTTCAGTTTTTGTACAGATTAAACAAATGAGATATAATGTGTTAAATTAGCGAGCCTTACAGGTGCTATCCAACCGGCAGACGTTGGACTCTCACGACAGACGTACGTTAACTTTTGGCTAGAACGAAAATTGAGTTGACGATATTTTGAATGTCTAGTGGCGTTAGAATTTGACGTGTGGACGTTAATATGACATTGGCATGAGACATTTGGAAGACACTGGATTTTGGTTACTTTAAAACACGACTTAAAACCAATGAAACATTAACGTCAACCGTTGTCAGTACTCTACGTCAAATTGTCATTGGCATTGGACATCGTCCTGACATTGAACTTTGGTCACCTGACATCACAACCTAAATTAAACCAAGAATTGGAGGCCAGCTGGGTAGTAGCAGACATTGTTACCTTTGCACAGAATGAGGCTAGCCATTTAAAGTCTTTATGCTAAGCTAACTGGCCACGAGCTCTGATTAAATATTTAAAGCACAGTCACGAGAGTGGTTTCAATCTTCTCATCTAACTCTTGGCAAGACAGCAGTAAGTGTATTTCCCAAAATGTCGAACTGTTACTCTAATTGTATTTCCTGCTTCTCCCTGCACATCCTCGTGCATACAAGTCAGCACTAAGGTGATATGTGGACTGCAGACCATTGCCTCATGACACCTGCACCTCACAGAGCAGTAACATATAAGATCCCACTTCTTTCCCATGCTCCCCCCGCAGCTCCCACCCCCTGCATAAGCATTCTGGTTTATATGACTCCCTAATGGAGGCCTGATGTCTTCTTGGCTTCCAACCCAACACAATCCCATTAAGTTCTGGTGAGTGGGCACATACTATATCTCTGCGTGGTGCTTGTTGTTGCTGCTGGCTCAGCGAGAAGTTTGGGAGGAGGGAGGCTGATCTCCTGGAGACAGCTAATGGAGACCAGGAGCTGATTGTGTTGCGTGTTTTAATAGGGACGGACGATGGGTGGGTGTCTGTATGTGTTTAAATGACCAACTCAGCCTATCCTTAAATGAACTGATAATAATATTGCATGTGTCTGCACCGAGACAAATATTGCTACACAAAATGTGATGTCCCCACAAAGTATTTTCTGTGCTCAAAATGTCCCACTGCATGCACCGAAATGAGACACAAAATATAGCCTAATGCAATAAAACATGCAGCAACAATCCCGACTTCAAACGCAGAGCAGTGTGAGGTAAAAAGTATGAAATATTTATAGATATACACTTGAGGACAGCGGTGGCTGGTGCAGTGTAGGCAGCCGCATCGGGGTGGCGGCTGGCTGGAGGCAGCACAGCACAGTTTTTATCCATCGTTATATTTTTCATTTCAAAGGAGTTCCCTCATGCACTCGTCCCCGCTGCGCCTCGTCAGCTGTGACGCTCTCATGCCTTCACTTGGCCTGTGACGTCTGAGCATTCGATTCACTCCAGGGGGATGGAGGTGAAAAGCACTGCAGCAAACTCTGCAGGTTAAATTATGAATTATTATTACACAATATGCAGTTAGATAAATAAATGTGTCGCAGCGTATTTTACAGATGAAAGGCTGTGAATTGCACAAGAGATAGAACTAACAGGAGGAACACAGCATGGAGACAAGAAAAAGACACAGACACACCCTTTTACACTGACAGCCAACCTGCAGGTTAAAGGACAACCTCGTACATTTACTCGTAGTTTTGTACTATGGGGGACCTCTTTGCGTCTCAGCTGGTTGCCTGGCAACCTCACTGTGATGCCATGAAAGGTTACTGCAACCCCATTAAAACACAACTTCTATTTTGTATAAGGGGCCATATTCTTGTGTGGCGATATCTAATCGTCACACAGTGCCAAGTATTGATTTTTTGTTTTGTATAAATGATTAATATTACAAAAACATATTAAACTTTAGGTAGCCGGCCAGAATAATATAATCAAGTGCTTTTTCAGTCCACTAGATACATTTTGCTGCTGCAACAAAACGACTGAAATGGGACGAACAGACTGAAAACGTTATCTTATTCGATAAAACAGATGTTGACAAACCTACAAAATATCATTGTTAAAAAAATGTATTACATCCCAATATATCGCAATATATTTTATCGCAATACTCAGCATATCGCAACATATTTAAAATCGCAATAAAATTGTAGCGTGACTTAAGTATTGTGATATTATTGTATCGTGGATCCTCTGGTGATTCCCACCCCTAGATTGTACACTTAGATTTTCACGCGCATGGGCTTAGTTTTCGGGGGAAACACGGGGGACACATATTAAGAGCATGTACACCCAAATTTAGAACTCAAAATTTCCTAGGGTAGGACTGCCATCCCCCCTTGAAACGAAATCTACGTCCTTGTTTCTGTGGTTCGGACAGAGCCAGGCTAGCTGTTTTCCCCTTGCCTCCAGTCTTTATGCTAAGCTAACCATCACCTAGCTGCACCTGGTGAATAAACAGACAGGTCTCATGTTATTTTAAGTTTATCAAGCAAACTGTTGTAAATGTTCGTCACAGTTTACAGGCCGACACCGAACCTGGTTCAGCTTTCAACTACTTCCGTATACCTACGCAAATAAGACCCAGTGTGCTAAAACTGATGATCAAAAATGTTCACAAATGGAGAGAGAAGCAGTCCGTGTGTTTGAGCATCTCGTTGTGCAAAACACATTTTATCCTAGACACTTTCTAGGTAGCCTCCCATTGCGGGGTCCAGAGGGGACTACTAGGCCTCACAGTGGTCATCACTTGAATACGATGGCCAATGAAATATATGTCAACATAACGGTATCTTTGATACTTAAAGTTCACCACTTCTTAATTTTCATTTTAAGTATTTTTGCCACCCTAGCATTCTTTTTACATCACGAGTCTGTGTGTGTCGTCATGGCAAGAAGCAGGCCTGGTGATACCAACTGCAGCGGGAACTACCACAGAGGCAGTTTGGAGTACTTTGCCAGGTGTTAGTGTGACTGTCCGTCTGTGGACGGATTTCTCTCTGCTTGTCGCTAGGCTAATGTATACCATGTAAAATGCCATAGGCTGGCGCTAATAACGTTAGCATGTTGTATTTGTTTGGAAAACGTTTTGAATATAAGACAGTTGTTTTGTCAGTGAATGTTTTGGGTTGTAATGGAGCCAAATTATGTAACGTTACCTTTGTAGGAGGAAAAGATCGCTAGAAGCTAGGCTAATTTATACAATGTAAAACGCCATAGGCTTGTGCTAATAACGTTAGCATGTTGTATTTGTGGGGAAAATGTGTCCAGATAAAGACAAGTGTTTGTCTGTGAATGCTGTGAGTTATAGTGAAGCTGATTTGTGTACTTGTGTTTGAAATTGTCTCTATTAAGCCATGTTTAATGTGTGTTTAATGTGTGTTTTGAATCAACTATATAAATAAAGTTTGATTTGAACTAAACTTTACAGCACTTAACACAGTCCTCCACCGCCAACTAGTGTTCTGGAGGTGTAACAGCAGAGTGACACAGACACACCGCTGCACAAGTAAAAATAACATGCAGATTTTTTTCCCCATGACTAATCGATTAGTTGAAGATTATGTGCAACGTTATCCTTAACTCTAGTGATACATACGCCTCGAATAGTTAGATTTCTTTGGTTGACTACAGCCCTAGTTTGTTCAACCAAATATGACACTTCCATTTTCATTCCTTTAAGGCTCAGTCTGATTGATAATAATATAAATTCTGTGAGACCGTGATACCATGAAACTGCGATATTTCTGAGACGCTTTGACGTTGCAACGCTAGACCGTGTAACTGAGATCAAAATGAAGGTCAAGTGTGAAGATGGGCGTGGTCCAAGCAAGGGGTGGGAAGTAGGGAAGGTGCCATTGGTCACCCCAGTTATACGCCCCTGGCCTATATTTGTTTAGTCGTCTTTACTTTGAACAAAACAGGGATGGGGGGGGGTGAGTACATAGGCCACCAGTCTCCCAAATTGACTGTTTTTTTCCTTTAACAGCATTAAGTTAAATGAATTATTTACATGGCATCGAAACTATAGACATAATCTATTCAAGCCCTTATAACATTAAGCTTTTTCTAACTAAAAACCAGATCCTTAACTTACAGACTGTAGTCGTAGCTGCAGTCTGTCAGTGTCATTAAACAAATTAAGGGCCGCTCGAAGCCAAGAACACCAATATGTCACCACCACAAGGAAACATCACAGTTTTCCTTCCACTCTCTCTCCCTCCCTCTCTCTCGCAGCCGTGAGATGAGCTCAGTGGGTTTGTTGAGTAATGGCCTGCGCTGATCAAAGCCATCCAGAGTTAGTCATGTGTGAGAGACAGAGAATATCAAACCCAGCGAGAGTTCAGCGGGTTGATATATGACAGGTGAGCCACAGCTGGGCCTTTTATGAAGAACATATGAGCTGGTCGCAGCTTCTCACGCAGCGCAGGAGGGGATCCAGACAGGGCGGAAGAGGAGGGGGATGAGAGGATGCAAGTTTGGGATGAGTCCTGGGCCTAATTGTGAAAAGAAAGCATGCATTTTTTGTGGTTCTATATGTGGAATGTGGGGAATTTTAGAGGCCCTTGGGAGGTTCCCGGGGGTACTCCAGCAGGATTTGATTTAATCTCACTATAAATCAATGACTCCTCTTTTGTTGTCCCAAGGATGTGACTATTTTAGGGCCTAAAACAGGATGAATAACCTCCTACTGCATCAGAATATATGAACAAGACAAAGGTGCTTCATATGAAGAAGTGTCTCACCGTTTCACCCTGATGATCTGGTCTCTCATGGGCTTGATGTCCTGAAAACTTTGCTGGTTGACCAGACTGTAGACCAGGATGAAGCCTTGGCCGTTCCTGATGTAAAGGTCCCTCATGGAGGCGAACTGCTCGGTGCCGGCTGTGTCGAGGATCTCCAGCACCGACGGCGAGGAGTCCACCTCGATCTCCTTCCTGTAGAAATCTTCAATGGTCGGGTCGTACTTCTCTATAAATGTCCCGGTGACAAACTGGACGGTGAGGGCGGACTTCCCCACCCCGCCGCTGCCGAGCACCACCACCTTATACTCCCGCATAGCGCCCCTCAACACTTGAATCCGGCATGCAGAGAATAAAGTCTTACAGCAGCGGATCACTGAGACGCATCCCCATGAACAGTAGTGTTTCCTCACACTACAGCCATGACACAGTAACAGCCTGCGGTAAACGAGATGCAGCTATAGGCGGGATGCTGGAGCATTTAGCCCTGAGATGAAGAGTCACAGCCTCTACTGAGATATTCCCACGCTATCTTGCAGGGACACCATTCCAGAGGCATCCATAATGCAATAAGGCGTCGGTGTGGTAAAAATAAGATTGGCTATTATTAGAAGCAACGAGACGGCACATCTTTTTCTGTGCCGACAAAACAGAAGGCTAGCACTACATTTGTCGGCACAGTGGGGTACAGTACAGTTAAGGCAAAGAGCCTATTTATCCTTAAGGAGGCTACAGTGCTGGGAATCCACGCCTCTGGAGTCTGGAGTCGGTGCATCCACTGGATGTTACTATTTCCTGGAAGATATGGAGGGCGATTAGTGCCACATGGCGACAGGGGAAGCAGAAGGGCAAGAAAGACGTAAGAGAAGCAGGCTTATCATGATGGAAATAAACAGGAGATTAAAGTGTAAATCATTTTTATTTTTGATAAGCTGTGAAATTAGCTGCTATTATTTTGAAAATTACATCATCAGAGGAGACACCAACAAATCTATAAAGATAACACTAGTAAAATTACCCCGCAATACAAATCATAGCTTGAACACATATACCCTATTATAACAAAAATCTGATTTGGCACCTATATTGCACAGTGCCCTCCAAATTTGTTATAAATCTCAATTAAAAAAATAAAAATACATTTAAGTTGTAATATCATGTGACCAAAATTCAATGTCAAGACGTCTATGCCAACCTCTTATAATCAACTTGCTAATGATTCTGGCAAAGTATTTATCCATAAATGCAAATTTGGCAATTAATAAACCTCATATTGGTGTTTTTCTGAATGATGTTGAACACTACATGAAACTGCTATCAAGACCAGTGAGGTCAGGTTGCTATGATGGGCCCCAGTGCATGTTTTATGACGCATATCATCTCGTCACATGATCAAAGACTTGACATTGGATAACATTAAGGTACATACTGATATTTGTATATCTTATAATATCTTTGTGTAGTGTGGTATCGTCCCTGGCTCTCTGTTATTGTTGTATTTGTTGACTTTCAGCCGTATAATGAATTGTTTTCTCATTCTGTTCTTTAAAGAATAAAAAAAAAAAAAATCAGTCAGTGACTCCGGCTACCATCTGAATAACAGTAAAATATTTCTTGCTGTATTTAAGTACCTAGCTACTACTTCCCACCAGTGTGACGTTAACAGAAAGGGTTGTGTTCAGCTAACAGTTGGTTACACGCCTGTTCATAGCTTTGAGAGGTTTAAAGTTCAATAAAACTGTCATAGTAAAAAAGGACGTCTATGCCAACTTCAATTTGACGATAAATACTGACAACAGCTGACGTTGATATTCTGTAGGTTTTAAGTTGTGTTGTTAAGTTACCAAAATCCAATGTCTTCCAAACATCTTGTGCCAACATCATCTTGATGTAGAGTAAGGACATTCAGTCGTAACATATGAAGAACAAAACCCATTGTCTGCAAAACGTCTTAATGTTAACATCCGCACAACGTGAGATTCTAACATAGTTGGACGTTTAATGTATTGTCAACCTGAGTTTAATTCCGAACAAAATTTAACATCTGTCAGGCTTAAGAGACCAAAGTCTCTCTGACGTCATATTGACGTCCAAACTGGGAAGGCTTGCTTAAATTTAGGGGCAAAAACAAGGAAAATCGTGGTTGATTGTTTGTAGTAGGGTTGTGATGGTTTGAGATTTTCATGGTACGATAGACATTTGAGAATTTAGCACTGCAACCATAGTTGGTCGGAGCTGAAAGCAAGTCCCACGTCCCAGACTTTAGCTCTTGTCTGGGCCATGCTGACTGTTATCACGTCATATTTTACGTCGTACTTTGGAGGGACGGTAGACTCATTGCAAGTCCTCAATTTGTTTCTTATGATCAGTCTTTTATCCTGAGCACAATTTGTCAGATCTAAATAGAACTGCAAAAGTAAAGCTTTCGGTTGATTAGAGGCTTTACTGACTTTTTCTTTCAAAGTAAAAGTAAAATTTCCAAGGAACAGCTGTGTGTTTTCACTACTCTAACGCCCTGTTTACACCAAACACTTTCAGTACAGTGCCTTTGGAACCAAAAATAACCCTTCAGACATGGTACCTAGACCCTAGCGTTTCCCCGCAAACAGTACACGTGGACAAGCTAGCAAGGCTAACACATCTAGCCTCCTGACATAACCAGCAAAGTAGGCATGGCTGCAGCTAGGGCACGATTGGCACCTTTCGCCCCTTCGTCCAGAAGTGGAAACCGTAGAGAAAATGCGAAGTTGGCATTTAGCTAGCAATGAAGTTTTAAGTTAAAAGAGAGGCAGTTAAGGTTGGGGTAAGGCTAACATCTTGTTATGTATATGGCAAATGACGTAGATATACAACGTTTAGCCTCGTTTATTCACTTCAACATCATGGTGTAACAAGGTTCTAACAACGGTTGTGTTGGTGGGTTTATCATGTACTGTTAGAGGGCATGGTTTATTAGGGTGTGTCCAAAGGGCTGCAACTATACATATCTGTCTCTCAGTTGTGTGACACTCACCTTGAAGGTCACAGAAGTCCATCAGTCTCCCAGACTTTCTACCTGTACACTAATTACACAATAGCCACCAACATAGTGGCATCATTGACCCCTCATATAGACTTTTTTTTCTTTTACTTTATTCAAAAAATGCTCCACTGCAGTTCACAGGAAATGACACAGAGAACAACAAATGAAAGAGTTTGCTTGTCCTGGTCCAAGGTCTTATCATCATCTTCAACATCTGTGGTAAAAACTTAATTGCGGAGGCTCAGACCTACTTTAATGAAAGCATCATTTAGACCCTTAAGTCTCAGAGCCAATTAGCTGCCACAACCAGGAACGTTGTTCAAATTAGGCTCTCATCTGCTGTTTATTTACTTATATGGCAGAGGTTCCCAAAGTGGACTTCAGGGACCAAGAGGGTCTTTGAGAGGGGAAAATAGGGACCATCAAAATCTCACAGTCAAGGTCCTGATTGCTCAGTTTTATACTCCACAACCAGGACCTTTACGTGACACAAATAACATCCAGACACCACGTTCTTTTGATTTTCTTTATTTCTTTCTTTCAATAGATTTTACACTATCTTGCTGGAACCAAAGAAACATTTGACTATAGAAACATAAAATAGCACAAAATATATGCAAAAAGAATACATTTAAAAATGATTACATTGAAACTATAAATCCAATGAGGGTCATCTTGTCAATTCATCTTTACATCTTTACTTTGTTGGTGGGGCACACTGCAACAATGATGGCACAAAGCAGTCACAATTCATACCCTGTGGTCTCCAGTGTAGCGCCCTCTGGTGGCTAAAGCTGCGAATTACACACTCTGAGCAGTTCCATTGTAAGGCAATGGGACAAAAGAAAATCTCACTACAGATTTTGGAGACCAGAGGAAAGGATTCATGACTGTTCTTCCTGTTGCAGTCGCCCCCTTTTGGCCTTGTGATGTGTGCATTAATACCCTAGAAAACATGATTTTTGATATAAAGATATTTGAAATGAAACTGAGAAGGGGTTTGAAAAACGAGACTCCTTTAGGTCTCTTTAATAGATTTCATAAGAGCTCTTAAAAACATAAAACCTTAAGCACGATGGACTCAAGATAAGGCAAAGTGTTTGGATAAGCTGAGTCTGCTCAGTTGACCAACTGCTCAGAAAGTGCTTACATATTTTTTTTCCCATCAGTCAATCATTGCCGACACATTTCAAAAAAACATTACATCTCAAGAGGATTCCATACACAAGGGCGTCGTGGGACTTTTTTTTTTTTCACTAGAAACATTCAGTACGTTATCGTTTAGTAAGAAAAGAAAATCTCGTTTTGTCATGCAACATGTTGAATTGAAGTTATTTACCGGTGGTGTCTGCTTTTTGATTGATGAACAGATTGACTGTACGAGCAGGGCGCAGCTAAACCCTCGAAGGAAATTAAAAAACAGATCACATCTTTAAACAATATGAAAAGTGCAATCCTTAACTCTAGTGATACATATGCCTCGAATAAAATGTCTCAGTGTGGAACCTAAAGGTCCTTTGTCAGGGGAAGAGTTGTACATCTGAACTTATTAATTTATAGATTATTTAGTTCTTATATATATATATTTATATATAATCTATGTAACATTGATGACTTTAAATCTATTGAAGTGTTACAGTCACAGCACTATACAGGCTGTTATTTGCTAATGAAAATATTAGGTCATTGTCATAATCTCAGTGAAGAATAAGAAATGTTCATATCTTCTTTACAATCTACCTTGTGTACAGTGTTCTAGCAAAAACAAACAAAAAATCAACTTAACAATGTCATTTACAAAAATACCGAACTTTAGTAATTGCAACATTTGGTTGCCACAGCAACAACTTAATATTGTTATGAAATACTATTATACTAGAGTGAAAAGTACATCTTTTTTGAAATTTTCGTCTCTTTTTTTGGTAAAATGTCATCTATACAATAAACATTTTTTTCCAACAACACAAGCAACTCTATAACTATGCTCATTACTGCAACACCGTGATCTTTATAATCGATGAGAAGGCAAGAAAGATCCAGTAGCTTTTTCCTATTGGTGGGCCGGCTTTTAAAGCCCCACCCCTCAGACATGTGCGCGACTTCTCATTCGCTGACCTGACAGGTTAGACCTTGAAATGACCAACCGTGCAGAACGTAGCACAGCTCAATAAATTACATTCATTTCAAAATAGAATAGTTAACAACATTGTTTTTGACTAAAATTTTGACCAAGAGTAACGTAAGATAAATTACAACAAAATAAAACTTTCACCACCTTCCACAAATATTACATACAAATCATAATGCGTGTGGAGACAATCAGAGTGGATGAAACCAGAGTGGAGCACTCCGTCCAAAGGTATGATTGTGGATTGTCGATGTTAATCAAGCACCATGGGATTACATCAGAATTTTTGAAATAAGATTTAGTATGAGTTAAATATAACGGGAGGGTTGGTCTAAAAGAATAAAACAATGGCTAAAAGACAAATGATTGTTCTGGGTGGAAGTGGAGGTGGAGATGGTGGAGGGTTTTGGGGTTCAAAAATACCTTGATAGCAGACACAACACAAATTTTTAAATAACTTTGAATACATTTCTAGAACCATGAATATAAACTCTCAAAATAAGAGACACTTTACATACATTACACAGTTTACAATACATTTTTTTTTCGCACTCACGTTCCTCATGTAAACTACTCAAACCATGGTAAGAAACGATGGTACACCGTGAAAGTCACCAAACATTCTACAAAGCTATTTTTGATTTGTCGTTTCTTTAACTTCTTTTGTTTCGATAAAGTCACTTGTGATGTTAATGAACGGTTACCGGGTAACTGTGTCCGGCAACGATTGGATGTGATGTCTTTCCCGAAAAAGTCCAAGCCGCCTCCGACAGCCAGTGTGTTGTGTCTGTGACTTTTAGTGATACACTCTGGATGAACGTGTTGATGATGAGCATTTTTTAGGCACTTCTACAGTTTTCTAAAATGGAACAGGATTATCGGTGATAGTAGGGTTGGACAGGACAACCGACGGTCACAGATAGCCCTCCAGTCGAAGTTCAAGTCATCTTTTGCTTGACGAGCGTCGTCAAATGCACCGATTTTTTTTTTTTGTTTAGTCTTAGCACTTAAGTCCCCTCACCCACCCCCCGAAAACCTCTCCTACCGGGCCTGGTGTTGCCATCACCTGCTAGACCTCACTTCAAGTCCCAGTCTGCCGGCAGACCATCCAGATACGAACACACATGCACACACACACACAAGGCTTGGTATGTCTGGAACGATCCCTCAAGCTTTGTTAAGCCCTTGGCACAGACCCGAGCCTTTAGGCTTTTCGGTAATGGCCACGACTATCTTCCGTCAACACCGGGCACTGTCGTCCCCCAGTCCCGACTGCCTGCATGCAGAGATCCGTGCACAATCTATCCCACCACTCCTCCTCAACAAAGAACTGAACCCAGCACCGAAACAAATAAAGGGTGCGTTGTGAGCAGCTTTCGCAATGGCAAGAAAAACAAAAAAGAATTTTATCAGGGTGTTAAAATGCTCTGCTTTCTGGCAGGTTGAGTCCACCGACCTCTTCAACTTTGGCAAGATGTTTCCGGAGATGATGAGTTGGCAGGGGGGGAGGGGAGGATAAGCTTCGTCATGGCATCTTAACAGCATCTGGGGCAGACGAGGGTCATGAAGGTACCCTCGCAGGGACAGTCACATTAAGAAAACATGAGCCTGTCTGCCCCAAGGACATTCAACTTTGTAGAGAGGAAAGCAAACGACGAGAACACTCTTGAAAGCGCCGAGTGCGTTGGTGTTGGTGTGGTTGTGCACGGAGGTTTTCTGTGACTCTTCCTGTTTCCCACTCGAACATTTCGCACTATATGTCTCGTATAGTGCAAATCAAGCGTCTTGTTTTTGACTAACCAAAGGGATGAACATTGTGCAGCGTTCTTTTAGAATAAATATGAAAGAGAGGGGATCCACGGTACTTTGGGAGAACAGTTGTTAAAATGACCTCTATAGTGTGTCTGCTATGTATGTAGTACTATACATAAGAATATTTTTGACTTTTTCATGTTAATTTTTTTTTCTAGCAATACATACAGTATATATCTTTTTTTTTTTTTTTTATGTGTGTGTTACACCGGCACTGCAGTTCTTACGGTTAAATTGAAGTGTTACACTCTTAGCATGCAGGTTGCTGGACCTCTACGGGAGAGGCAAGGTAGTATTTACACAGGGGCTGTTTTGGGTTTCCTAGTGCAGCTTCGTGACACTCCGTTCCCTTCCTGACACTTACTTCAGGATGATCTGCAGGACGGAGACAGGGAGATAGAAACAAGAGGAGGACGGAGGGAGCACAAGGAGAGATATATTTAGTGGACCTGTAAGAGAGAAACTGTTTATTCACATGTAAAATGTCATATAAGAATATACGTAACAACTTAAGTACATAGAATCAATGCCTTTATTGTGTTTGGTGTGATCTGGGTCAAACACTATTTGCCTTTTCTGCCTACTTGAGGCCTCGATGTGCTTCAAAGTGCGTGTCAGATCATCGAACAACCTTTTAATAACTTTAAGATCCTGGCTCTGATTGGCCAGGTGTTTGGAGATGTGAAAGAAAACAGAACACAAGCGTCTCTTAAGGCATTTTCAAACCTACAGTTTGTTTGCTTTAGTCTTATTTAGCACATGAGTTTGCAAACTTGCAAATGTTCCCATTGAGTCCATTCCTTTTCACACAGAGAAAAATTAATTTGATTTGATTGATTTGTCTAGAAAAATGGTCTACCTAACTACCAACAAGGGAACATACATTGTTGGTAGCGCAGGTCGGGCCTTGATTCATTCTTCGGCTAGCTGGTAGCTACTTTCTCACAAAAGGAGCTACGGGAGCTGTTATATCAAGTTGGGTTTTGTAGTTGGGTCAGATCGTTGCGGAATCATGTTCCCAACACAAATCACTCCAAAGAGAGAAACAACTTCCTCTGTCTGTCTGTCTGTCTGTCTGTCTGTCTATCTATCTATCTATCTATCTATCCATCCACCTACTTATCTACCTGTCTACCTACCTACCTACCTTTCTACTTACCTACCTACCTACCTTTCTACTTACCTACCTACCTATCTACCTTTCGACTTACCTACCTTTCTATCTACCTTTCTATCTATCTACCTATCTACCTTTCTACTTACCTACCTTTCTATCTACCTTTCTATCTATCTACCTTTCTACTTACCTACCTATCTATCTACCTTTCTACTTACCCACCTTTCTATCTACCTTTCTACTTACCTACCTATCTATCTACCTTTCTACTTACCTACCTATCTACCTTTCTACTTACCCACCTTTCTATCTACCTTTCTACTTACCTACCTTTCTATCTACCTTTCTATCTATCTACCTATCTACCTTTCTACTTACCTACCTTTCTATCTACCTATCTACCTTTCTACTTACCTACCTATCTATCTACCTTTCTACTTCCCCACCTTTCTATCTACCTTTCTATCTAGCTACCTATCTACCTTTCTACTTACCTACCTACCTACCTACCTATCTAGCTACCTTTCTACTTACCTACCTATCTACCTTTCTACCTACCTACCTACCTACCTATCTACTTACCTACCTTTCTATCTACCTTTCTATCCATCTACCTACCTACTGATCTATCTATCTATCTAACTATCTATCTATCTAAGTACCTACCTACCTACCTACTTATCTATCTACCTATCTATCTATCCATCTATCCATCTACCTACCTACCTACCTACCTACCAACCTATCTATGTATCTATCATTACATCTTGTGCTTTGATTTGTGGCCATTTTCTCTCCTGATGTGCTTCTTCCTCTCCATTTTAATGGCAGTTGGCCAACAATGCTATGGTTCATTACCGCCACCAGCTGGAATGGAGCCTGGATGGGGATATGCGCATGCGTCGAATGCCGGACTGACGTAGACCCTCAGTTGTAGTACGACTTGGACCGTGTGTGTGTATCTGAGTGACTGGTACAAGTCCACAGCTGTCCACAGAAAGTATGTCCAAATCCTAAAGGGTCTTGGAGAGACGTCAGGAAGGCTGTAGGATGCAGTGAGGAGGAGACCACCTATGAGCATGGCCAAATAAAAACACTTTTGCCTTTTGACATGTTCAGACAACGCGCTGTTTGGACTTTGTTGAAGCATCCCGAGGCATATCAGCATCAGGTGGATAGCCTGCTGTTTCATGTGGATGAGAGCAAAGCCTCTAATTATTTGCAAATAGCATTTGACCCAGGTCTGGACACCTCCGCGTGTATTCTCTCAATAGGAGATAAAGACTAATCCAACACACACCAAAGAGAAAGAGAGGGAGAGGAAGAGAGAGAGAGAGAGACTGTCTGTAGGGGAGGAGACAGGTAGAAGAGCTGCTGGCTGCCATCATGTGTTGCCACTGGCAGCAAGCCAACACAGTACAAAGCAGCATGGTGCTTGTTAATATACAATAGACAGCCAGAGAAGGACAGAAGCCACTGGTCACATCACACATCACAGAAGGTCACCACAGGTGGAGAGCGTGTGATGTGCACGGGCAAAGAGGAGAGCCCTCTCCACAGTGCGGTGCGGATATTACTGGCTACCAGATGGGTGGGATCAGCCACGTATAGGAGGGTACACCCCACCCATCTGGTACCGCAGGTGGGTAAAAACAAGGGCCTATTTTGCAGTAAGCATGTTTCACACTGGCAGATGATAAATAAATATGATAAAGTGTGCGTTACAGACTTATGATGGAGGTTTGAACTGTTGTGACTTTTTTGTACAGATCAATATCAGATTATTCTTCTAATTGCTTCGGATGTGAGTGACCTGGGCTGTTATTTTTAATAAATGTGATAAGAATAACGACAGGTTCTCTCCACAGGGAGGTGAAAGACTGAACCCTGCTCCTCTAGCTGAAGAGCTATTCCATTTAATTCTAACAACTTATCTTCGTATTAGTTCAGCAGGCAGCTCACATAGAAAAGCTTTGATGTAATGCCGTATTCAGACAGCCGAGGGCGCTGTGACTTCACAATCTCCAGCATCTCGCAGTTGCCAGAGACCCCAGCACTGCTCGCACATGGTTTCTATGAGCTGGAACATGGAATGACGTGATTGGTTCCTGCTTGTCGTGTCACAGTGACAGTTCAGACGGTCATGAATTGACCAGACTCTGAACCTTTCGACACGTCTACAGCATCCTCTCCCTCTCTGCATGTGTTCGTCTCATTTTATTGGGGTGTTATTACACGACAAAGGCACATCTTTGGTAATACCACTATGATCATTTCATTCTTCTCACTAAGTTCTGTCCAAATTGTCTCAAAGAGGCCATGTAACAGTAAAGGATATGCTAATAACTGATGGTAACCAGCTAGCATTAGCACAAACTTAAAATAAAAATCATAATCTGGGTGTTTACTCTGAAAAATATCACAATGGGGACAACTGTAGTGACCGAGGCATGTACTGTTTGCAGTACAGCTGGTGATCAGAGGTATTAACCGTGTCCTAGCCAGAGGGATCTTTATACAGGGCGGGGAGGGGGGGGGGGGGGAGAAAGAGAGGCGAGGGTGGGGGGCAGACGGAGACAGACAGCGAGGGCTGACGTCAGTGTTTCTCCGGCTCCTTGTCCCACATGCATCTTTAAAGAGCAGCTCTGCTTCCTGCCGCTACTGCTGCTGCATGCCAATTACAGGAAGAGACGGTGACTCACAGGAAGTGCACGCACTTCTGGCCTATGAGGGGCAATAAAGCACAAGGTGGTGGGGCCGGATCCTCGGCTGATGATCGAGGGGACATCTCAGAGATGTCTTTTAATTTGAAAATGAACCTGTGATTGTGTTTTTTACACTGCCTCTCTTTTTTAATTCCAGATAGGAAGACCAAAGAAAGACAGAACGAATAGTGAGAAGAAGTGGTACACAAAGAGGTTAGGATACTGGTCCCTGCAACTGGTACTAGTCAGGATTAACAGTGATAATGTGGACAATATTGCATCCAGTAAATGACGTGATTATTTTTCCAGTAATGGCACATTCCTACCTGCACAACACTTCTAATCTGTTCATCTGTTTGTCCTCAAGGCACCTCTATACAGAACTACCAGTAAATGATTACCGGCTGCGTGGAGCCAGAGTGCCAGCATTGTGCTGAAATTTCCAGGTTTAAAATGGGGCACACATGCGTCACTCTGGCATTCAAAAACCTGGCCCCGCTTCCCTGGCTCCTGCTGACACGCAGCAACAGGAGAGCCGCCGATCAGAGGCCATTTTTAGACAGCTTCTGTGATCATTTCTCCCGTGTCTGTCTCACCCTGACAAGCTCGCCCCGTAACTGTTTCCTCTCATGATTAATTCCCCCCTTTTATCCCCGCGATTAGGAGAAGGTAAAAAGGTGAAACTGGGAAGGGTGGAAACAGAAAAAAACAATAACAACACGGCAGCTGTTACGAACCAGTGCTGCAGAAATAGCCTCTGTGTATTTGCTCGGATGTGTGTGTTTGCGTAGCACACAAGCAGTACAGATGATGCCCCCTATTGCAGATGGAGAGGCTTATTTGACAACAACGAGAAAAGTGGAAAATAAAACTTAAAAAACAGAACATGCAAAACAAAACCAGGAAGTAGTGCAACACAACACAACTACTACTTTGCAAATGTGGGAGCTCTGAAGAAGTACTTGTTTGGGAGCGCCTCGTGGGGCTGGTGTTTTGCATGAGCACCGGCACCGGCTCGCTCAGGTAGCCCCTCCGCTTATGAATTCTCTGGAAAATACCCACTCAGCTCGCCCAGTGCAGGCGGGTGGATGGATGGGGAGGGGCTGGGCGTGGGCTCAGGCTCAGCTGCAGGTTATTGCAGCTCACTATTAGAAGGCAGTACTTATTCAGAGCTCCGGGGACTGATGAAAGAAAGCTTTAAAAGGAGCAAACCTGATTGGCTGGTGCTGTTGCTGCGTAGGGGACACTTGTGGCAGGAGTTGTTGCTGCAGAGACAGTAGCAGGCGTAGCACTGTACATCATTGGGACTTTGTTTTGAGGGTGGGAAAGGGAGGAGGAGGAGGAATTGGGGGGAGAGGGAAGGAGGTGGTAGCAATGGACAGGTAGGTGGAGCATTATGGTAACCATGGCAACAGTTGTGAAGTGTGTGTGTGTGTGTGTGTGTGTGTGTGTGTGTGTGTGTGTGTGGACAGTATCGTTTGTTGTTGTTGGAGTTGTTGTTGATGGTGGTGGTGGCGGATGTTACAGAGAGCCAGCAAGCCATCGTTAGGGTTACACCGGCAGATGGCATGCAACCATTCACAATGCAAAGCAAGGAGGACAGAAAGAAAGAAAGAAAGAAAGAAAGAAAGAAAGGAAGAAAGAAAGAAAGAAAGAAAAAGAGAGCATGGGAGAAAAAAAAACAAAAACAAAAAAAAACAAGAGGAGAGAAGCTGATTACAATCACAAGTAAGGAAATTTATACGGAAAATCAGTTTGCTGTTTTTTCCCAGAGAAGTCGCGGGGCACAAGACACCACTTACAATGAATCGATGGCATTTTTGGCAGCGGGGATGGGAATCTGATTCTTCTTATTCATGTGCGCTGACAACAGCAAGAAGATGGCAAAAACCCAGGCGGCTACTTCATGCCAGAAACATGCATCTGTGATAGATCGATGTTTAAAACCATCATGTTCCTGTTTATTAATGTGGCCGACTGGGACTTTTTTTGTGATTCCCATCCCCCTTTTAGCGGAGACAAACGCTCCAGCTGTGTGGCTGAAATAACTTCTCTGGGAACCTGATTTAAATTTCCTGATCAACAAAGCACAGCAAACAGACAGTCGCTATCCTACAGCTCAAGAACAGATCAGTCTGCAGTATTTGATCTACGACTTTCATCATGAACACACAGTCATTAGTGAGTAAGTCAGCAGGGAGACAAGGAAGTCACAACTCTTTCAGGTGACACAAATCGGACATATTTCATATCAGTTTCATGACAAATACCTTGAGCACATTTTAAAGCTTCATCGCCACCGCAGCAATGACCTTTTGTCTCACCTGCAAGGGCTGCAGATACCACCCCCCTCCCACCTGCCCTCCCCACTCGTATACATCAAACAGTGTGTGTGAGAGAGCAAAGGGAAGGTCAGGACCTACCAAGACTGCTAGCAGGAGTCATGCACAAGACTGACCCTGTTGTGTTCATGCAGAGAGAGAGAGAGACAGAGAGAGAGAGAGAGGGAGAGAGGGGGAGGGAGAGAGAGAGAGAGTGGAAATAAATGGGTTAATTAAGAGGGAGGAGAACAACAAGGTTAGACAAGACAAAACAAAACTCAGATGCTACTGCTACAGTGGTGCTGTCAGCCAGGTGTGAATGCAGGTAACAGTAGCAAGCAGAGGAGCTCCCGTATGCAGTGACAGCATTAGTGAGGAAACACTAGCGATTATAGGTGCATTGTGGGATATGGAGTTGGAGTTGGTGATTGTTAAAGGAGTAGGCGACTGACAAGACTGATTAAGATGGTTTTGGTGTGTTTTATTTTATGACTGTCGAGCTAACAGCTAACGTTAAACATTTTTCCACTGGTCGACAAGCAGCTCATCGCAATACTTTCCTGTAATCTTCTAGGCCACAAAACTCCGAGCAGCATCAGTACAACAATATGCACAGGCCTCCACTCAGATCTGCTAAGTTTCAGATGGGTGGGGAACCCCCACCCATCTGAAACTTAGCAGATCTGCAACAACATAATTTGCGAACACGACTTTCACCCAGGGCTACTTCCCACACACGGATACAGACGGAGGGAGGGAGGACTGAGGGGCTGTCAGGCATCTCACACCACCGGGGAAACAAGGGGAGCAGGTAAAGAGAAGAGTGAGGGATGAGACTCTCATCCTTATGACTCATCGTGGCTACAGGCTAATACTTTAGCTGCGGTTAACTCATTTAGCGGGTGACCCGAGGGGGCTTAAGCTACTGTTAGCTTCTGTGAGGAGTTGACAGAGAGTGCTTTTAATGTGGGGGGGGGAGAAGTGAAGAGGAATAGAGGAGCAGACTTGAATTAATGTGGGGAAATTATATCATAATATCAACGTTAAATACACACTAAAAAGGCTGCGTTTGCTCAAAATTATAAATCAGTATGTCCTTTTAAAGGCTTAAAGTTTTGGTGCTTCAACATAGTTACAGAGCCTTGGTGTTAGAAACAACTGATCTTTTACTGCTCTGATCAAAGCGCACACTGCCCTTCAACCTGGCTGCCATTATGTGTTTATATTGGCAGGCATCAGATCAAAGTTTAGGGAAGCAGTTGAGATATTAGCACACACATCACAGCAGGGCTCCTTACGTGCGTCAGTGCAATTAATACCTTTCAAAAGAAAAGGAATGCACTGATTTATCAGCCGATATTCGGCAGATTAACGACACCCCATCGTCTTGGGTTAATAGAAAATGTGTTTGGGACAAGCAGAGATCTTCCCTAGGACGCTTTCAGGACAAAAGGACGCACTAAACTCACTATCGATGCTACATTGTCAACAATAAATCCCAGCTGAAATGTGCAGGAGAGCTAGTTAACGTTAGCTTGTAGCAGTTAGCGGCTAGTGGTCGGAACGAACAGCTACTGGAGGCTGAGTTGAGTTACATTATGATGCATTCAAGCTATCTTCAGTAAAAATGAGTGCTGGGTGAAGAAAAATTATAACATTCTCATGATTTGTTTAAATGTGAACGTTGAAATTTAGATTTTTTTGACAGGAAACTTTTTGTTTTTTCATATCTTATGACTAAATTTTGTTATTCTACGTCAAGATGAGGTTGGCATGACATGTTTGGACGACTCCTGAGTATCCTACATCACACTGACAGTGCTGATATTCAGGTCCTGTTTATACGGTTCCGGATATTTCTGAAAACAGGTATTTATCTTCGCGTTTGCACCTATCATTTACACGTAACCTGCGTTTTTCTCGACGAAAACGGAGATTTTCAAAGTGAAAGTTTTTAAAAATATTTGTTCCTATGGAGACGTGTTAACAGGATAGACGGATATTTTGGAAAACGATGACATTGCAACCCAGTTCGCACATGTCCGTTAGACGCCCAGGAACCACAACAACAATGGCGGACACATGCCAGGTTGTTTACGTTTTGTTAGCACTTGAGGGACTACTTACGAGCTTACAAATGAACTTAGCACTGCTGCATCAACATCACCGCTACATCGGCGAACAAAGACGTCTGCTGTGCCCAATATTAGTAAGTGCAAAGCAGCTAATTATGCTACACAAGGTTAAAATGTAGTTTATCATTGTTTATCACTATCACTATCACTATCGCAAAGAGGACAGCAAATCACTGTGCATGCGCAGAACGTTCTTCTGGCCTGGCATGCTAATTGCAGCAAAAAGCTGCAGTTTCTGCGTTTTCGTGGAAACAGTGATATCGTTTTCACAGCTGATCGTGTAAACCCGGAATTTTTTTTATACAGGAAGGTTATCCGTGTAAACAAGGCCTTAATTTTGGTCACAACCTAAATTCAACCACATATCAACAGCTAAAGATGTTGGTGGCCAGCTGGGTAATAAATGCATGGCTGACTTTGTGCTTATTTAAATGTAGTGTAATGAAGGGCCAATTGACTTTAAAACAGTTATTTCTTATAATGAAGATTTCTTTGTTTCTGGCACAAAAGGGGGAATAAATAACAGCAAAATCTAAATAAACAACAACTAGTGCTCTCACTTTATCACTAAAAACTCCAAAAAGACACATTTATGATGGACAGAAGGTTAGCCGAGCACATTCAGTGAGTGTACCTGCGTCTGTGTGTGTATGCCTGCATGCTCCGCATACCTATGAGTGCGTGTGTGTGCCGTGTGTATCGATCGGGAGCTCTTACCTGTGGGAAAGAAAGCTGGCTGCTGGAGCTGTGCGTTGGCCAGCGCCTGCTGGTAGTGCAAAACACTGGGGTTGAACAGGGAGCTCGCTCCGTTGCTCTTCTCAAGTGCTTGTCTCTTTGGTAGGGGCTGGAGGACGCCGTGGGGGAACGCCTGCACCACCAAAAACACACACGCACACACACGCACAACAGAAGCACAGTAGATTTGATCTGTGTACTTACACAAGTCAACACTGATATTTGTGAATCTGTTATTTGTCTATGCACAGCACAACAAGGCAAACATGGAAACTTGCTGTAACTATCACAAGGACAATGAGAAACTACACCATAGCAAGGCATCAACAACACATTAAATCAAACAGTGTGAATTACTTTAACATTACAGTGTAGTTTCATAAATGTACAGTACAGTCTAGAGTTGCCACTGGCGATCATAAATGATAAATATTTATACTTTAAAGTGTCTTACAGGGTTTCACAAAAAACAAAAGAGCCAACTTAAATTTTGTGAGTGGCTACAGTACAATTAAAGAAGCTACATGCAAAGCAAAAGGTGAAAGGTCAAAGTACCAGGTCTACAGTTGCCTCGAGGGGTCGCTTCATTGCTTTGGCAGTCGACTGAGTCTTTAATTAGCAGGCAGCGAGCACATGATGGCAGTGGGCCAATGGGATTCAAGCGTATTAACATACAGGTAACAGCAAGCAGAGGTGCGTCATGGGGGACAGCATTGCATTGTGGATAGGTGAGAAGGAAAAAAACAAAAACAAAAATAATCTGAATGCAAGTATACCACATACAAAACAATAGGCATGCACATAAACAAAAAACTGTTTTGTTTACTTTAAAGGAAACATTGCTACTTTTTGAATTAGTACAAAAAGCAAAAAAAAAGCATCTACATTAACCTTTGGTTAAAAAAAGCAAGAGTCTATGATGTATTTCAAAACTACTGGGAAAGCATTTAGTAACGTCAGCTACTTGTCAACAAGTAAATCAACTTTTTTGTTTAATATCTACGCAAGAAGAAAATGCAGTAAACACAACTGAGGCTAGAAATACTGGCACTTGGTGTGAGATCTGAACACAGGTTCTCTACAGATTTCAGAGAAGTGCTACACACAGTAATTACAGTGCTCCTGGAAGTTGTTTTGGGCCTAAAACACCCACGGCAGATTGGGATGTGAGTGGTCAAAGCCCCTCGAATTACTGAACTCTGCCCTCACAGCTGCCCGCAAGAGCTGGGAAAAACACTATGACTTGCAAGAGGCTGTTGAAACGCTGTCACCCGCGTGGCAGCGACAATAAGTAGTCCTCACAATCCTAGAAGTCGTTTAGCGATAACATCCTGTCTTTGTACGGGTGTCATCTCACGTCTAGCGCTCGACATAAGTGACAAACCCTCAAACTACATCGTGTGGCTTGTTAGTGCGATCAATGGGGAGGTGGCGTGTGAGTTAAAGTTAAATCACAGAATGTGGAGCTCTGTTTATTCCTACATTCCTCCTACATACAAATATGTGTTTACAGATCTTTTAATTTATTATAAATGTCACGCTGAGAGGGGAAGAAAAAAAAATGACATGGATGTGATGAGCACAGCACTTAAAGGGGGTCCATGCACAAGCCTCTTGCTTCATGTATGTGGATTTCCTACTGGCGTGTGACAATATGTGTCCCTATTAGAGAGCGACAAGCTGATGCGCCGTAGCGTTAATCACCGTGGTTAGTTCAAATGGAAGATGGTCTATTAAAGTGATATGAAAAGCAAAGATGACTGCATTCGCCTGGCAATGAGGGAGGAGATTACAGCGTGGCAAGCAGCACATAATGTGGCACAGTAAAACAACATAATCTCAGTAATAGGATTGTCTTACTGTAACTGTATCTGTTCGTGTGTAACCTTATCTACAGTAGACTGTTTGCTAGATTTAAAAAAAAAACAACAACAACAACAAAAAAAAAACTTGAGTTATGGGTAATGATATTAGCTATTTGCAGCAGTGCAGCAAAACAGGTTTTATGGGTCTCTGCTTCAATAAAAGTGCTTCAGCTTAGGCTAAGGGCTACAAGAAAATTGGATTAAAGGTGCTGACTAAACAAGTCATTGTCCTAAAGTTAACCCTGCTCACCTCTACCGCAGCTTCAACTGCTGTAAATTGGGAATTGGGCCATAAAGTTGATAAATGAAGAACACAGGTTCTTGTCTGATGAAGCTTTGTGTACCTGAAGGGGAAGCTGAAGTACTCAGTGTGTTTCAGGGTCAACATCAGGTCTCAGGCTCTTTTTTTATTCATGCATGCGTCAATCCCTTGCCGGTTCCCCTGCTACGAAATGCACAAAACTAACCTGCGCCCGCAGTCGACTTCACGCTGTGGACGTGTGCAGGAAGGACAAAGAGAGCAAGCAGCGATGGAGCCAGCCAATGAGAGAGAGGTGTGTGCGATGCGTAAAAGCATGCCCATGCCATGGAGGAGGAGAGAGTCAGTCAGCACACTGGCGCAGGACAAGGTGTGCAGGAGTGCAGCAGCCAAAAAGACCATTCAAAAAGAAGCCACTCAGCTCAGGAGCCTGGGGGAGGGTGGGGCACAGCCAAAGACACACTGCCAAACCCTTCCCGCTGTCTGTGTGTCTGCATTTCCATCTGTCTGTCGTCAGCCTGTTGGGGGATTTTTCCGACTAAAGGCAGAGGAGGGTTAACCCCCCACCCGCGAGGCTACATCCTCGTCCATCCCCGATTCAATTTACACTGATTTGCAGAGAGCCGCACTTATCATTGAGAGCAGGAGGGGGGGAGGTGGGATGGAAGGGGGGGGTGAACCAGCACATTGTCTCTGTATGAACCAAGGGCATTGGAAAATAAAAGCGGACTGCGGTGAGATAATAACAGATTGTTCTTGCGGCATTATACCGGTGCATTTAGGTCTCGCTAAACCCTGTTTATTGTATACAACGGCCTCACTTTGGGATGACTATTGTACACCGGAGTCCACTAGAATCAGCCAGCAGAGGTGGGTGTGTTTTTATACAGCAATAAAGCAGCGCTCCACATTTTATGTTACCGTGGGTGTCATCATCATCATCATCATCATCATCGGCAGCACGTGTTTACATAGAAGCCGTGATGATATGATTGTGATCAGTGGGCCTACAGTACGTGTGCTCAAGAGGGATGGACAGAAACTAACAAAGCACTTGTTGTCAGGCTGGGTTCGATCAGCTGATGGTTACAGTGTGTATTCCTGGATCTCCGCTTTACACAATCTGTGCTTTGTGTTAAAACAGGCAGCTTATATGACTTGCTATTTTACGTGTGAATAATACTGTATGTACCTGCTCTTCCACAACTATAAAAGCTCCAATAATAACTTGTTTGTGCCCTATAAAGCCTCCCTGGGTGCTACAATGAAAGCTCTTGTTAGAAAGTTCAGGGTAAACTGTGTATAGGCGCCATAAAATACTTTTATTGTCCCGTGCAGACCTTACAAGCTCTATATGTTCTCGAAATTGTGAGATTTGTTTTGCTACTACAAGGACAACTGTGTGTGTGTCTGTAGGCACAGGGTACAATAGGCAGGCTGTGGTGCCGCGCTCTCACCATGGCTGCAGCTGTGGCGGCGGCTTGCGCAGCCACAGCCGTCTGGTTGGCCTGGTGTTGGGCGGCCTTAATCTTGGCCTGCAGGTGGGCCGGGGGGTGGAAGTACTTGCACTTCTCGCGGGAGCAGCGGCTCTTGATGTAGTCCATGCAGACGGTGACCGTGTTGTCGCTGGTGTCGATCATGGGGCTGTCGCTCGGGTGGGCAAAGCGGCAGTCGGTCTCGCCGCGGGCGCAGTTGCCCCGCTGGAACTCGCGGCACACCTGGGAGCAGGAGAGGCAGGCGGACACACGCACACAGATGTGGACAGACAGAGCGATGTATGCAAAAAGAGAGAGCACAGAAATACACACAGACACACTGTGAATATCTGAGCGTCCAGAAAACGTCAGGAAACAATAACACAACAGAAACATCTTAATAATCATCGGCTGCGTTCAACTCTATTTGTATTTCCTGTCATCCTCTGACTGCAGCGCATGATCAACCACCCAGAACAGTAGCTCAAGCAGCCATCAACATCCTAATGACATTAGATTTTTTTTTTTTTTAAGTATTTGACATTTTGGTGTGTGACTCTTTTTGAAAATGAGAATCCTGATACATATCTTTGTACAAAATAACAAAAATCATGCTAACTTCGACGGAAGCAGACTAAACAATGCTCCCAAGTTGGGCTAAATAGTGACAATAGTTTCCATGGGTACCAACATGTCTCTGCTTTACAAACATGCTCACTTTATGCTGGTCCCAGGCTGTTGGGGCAACAAATGTGCCATTTCTCTCATGCAGTACAAATGTGTTAACATCACCTACTGTATTTGAATATTTCTGCATACTGGGTCCCTAGACAGGCTTGGAGTTGCATAAATTTGGATATGACTGGAAAGCTGTGACTCTTGTAGACTCAGTAAGCTTACAGCCACCAACTGGAGACTGGGGTCCGTCTGTTGGTCAATTGGTTGGTTGTTATGCTAGGTTGAACAATCGCTGGTGTCACTTTATGTGTCCACCAAAGCGTTTCTTTCCCCAGCTGAAAAATGCCAGCTGTTGCTCAGCGCTTGTGTCTGTCCTCTGTGACGGTTGGTCTATTCTGTGCTTGTCCCGCCCCTTCTCAACTGTGATTGGCTGGCTGGTGACAGTGTCGGATTTTATCACTGTGGATTAATTTTAGTAGGTTTTACAAAAAGACTGTAAAGCTTATGAAAAGGATGCGATCACACCGGAGTCCTTGCTGGAGCAGAACAATGACTAAAGCAAGGTTTATGCTTCTGCGTACCTACGACGCAGAGGGCTTTGCAACAGCACTGCATCCCTCTGCAACTTACGCAGAGATGTGACGTGTGCCTCCAAAAAATTGTAACCACGCGTCGAGGAAACGCAGACCGCAAGAGCTATGATTGGTCCTTCAAACTACATCATGTCCGGCATTTTGCAAGGTGTCACTTCCTGCTGCAGTACCACAACATTGCCATTTTCAAAAGTCTCCATTGTGATCGGTTGGATCAAGTTGAAGAGCATTTGGTGCGGAAATGACCAATGAATGAGCAACGACCATAGGCGTCACAGAGTCTAGGTAGGTATATAAAAGAACACCGCGCCCCCAAGCGCTTTGGCGGGGAATTGCATAGCGACATAGACCAACAGGACACAGAACTATGATAGGCACACAGCAACTGCGGAGCAACTGCATGCACGTTGCATCGAGTGTACGCAGAAGCATAAAGAAACTTTAACGTTAGCTGGATAATGGATTAAAAATAATAAGTCAATCGTTTGGACGAAAAGATGGTGGAAATTCAGTTGCCGAACATTTTCTTTAGTTGACTACAGCCCTACTAAAGACCTCGAGCATTCAGACGATGGATGGCTTACATAGGTATATTGACAACAGGGGGGTTTGTCAGCAGTTTCCATTTTTTCCACGTAAAAGTCCAGTTCTTCAAGAAATCTCCAAATATCAAAAGTTTTTGATGCCAAATCACAGCATGTATTTTTCAGTGGTGTTCCTCAGGGTCTTGGTGTCTTAATGTGTGTCAGGATTTCTGACCATTTTTGTAAGTTCTCAGGTGGTCACAAACAACTTATGAGACATATCTGAGCATGAGTCCTGCAACGATTAGTCAACTAATCGATGACTAATCGACTATTAAAATAATCGGTGACTACTTTAGTAGTCAACTAATCGGTTTGAGTCATTTTTCATAGAGAAGGACTATAAAAGTGCCCCAAAATACTTTTATTGCAGCTTCTTACGTTCAAATACTGGCAGCTTTACACACTCTCCCATGACGGTGAACTTAAACCCTTTGGGGTGAGTACGAAACAAGACATTAGACGACATAATGTTGGGGTTTGGGAGAGACAGGCCGACATTTTTCAACATTTGAACACATTTTTCGATAAAATGATTAGTCGACTAATGGAAGAAATAATTGACAGATTAGTCGACAATGAAAATAAACGTTAGTTGCAGCCCTATTGCGCATGAGAATGGCCATCATATTCTTCCATCACGATATTCTAAGCCTCTATACACTCTAAACTTCTAAAATTTGAATTGGCACCTAATCAAAGCACAATGTTCATTACATATTTATGACTAGAAAAACTTGACACAGTGCTGAGCAGCAGCTAAAATGAATCTTCCAGACGATGTATACCACTGATATCTCCCTCTAAAGATCCCCTGCCCCCCCTGGAAAAGACAGAAATGGGTGTAAGGTATCACTGAACCAGGCGTCTGTTCAGAGGTCTGAGCATAATCGCATGTGGATCTGCTTTTGACCAACACACACTAACACGTGTGCACACACATGCTGCTCGTGTGTAGGAGTGTATACATGTCTCGCAGGGACACTGTTTCATTAGAGCCAACTTCATTCAGTTGCTAAGTGATAGCACTCCCGCAGAAAAACACATACAGCCACACACCTACGCATCACCTTCAGGTCTTGGGGAGATTGTTTATCTTTAAAAATGGAGTGGAGAAAAAAAACTCTCCTCAATCACCAATCTATTCTCATTCAGCGCTGTTTGCCAGGGGGCAGATGGAGATTATGAAGTTGTCGTAATTGTCCCGGTCTAACTGTGTCTGTCTGGCAGGTACCAGTGAGCGATTTCCAATTTAAATTACTGTAATCTTACACCTTTTTTTTTTCTCCACATCTAGTTTCTTAAATTATTTCTTAAAGGGATAACACAATCAGATGTTCCTTAACTCGTGCTCAAGGATAACGCAGGGGTAAAGAACCATCTGATAGTGTTGTTCAGATGAAAAGATACATCTCATGTGCCTTTCAGCCCTTGAGCTCAAATCTTAGAAATAAATACCGCAGCTACACAAAACTTCTTTTACTTTTTACAAGCCTGAATTGCTTATTTGGAGTTTATTCAAAAGGCGACTTCAAAATCTCTTTATTCAGATCATTAATTAGTTGCTTATGAAACAGATTGCTGAAAATGTGCTGATCCTTTTGAATCTAGGACAATTTATACGAGTATCTGCATTCAGAAAGTTCATTTAAAGGTTAAAGATGTGCATATGTGTGTGTTTTAGTTGTTGCTATGCCAACTATTGTGGTAACCAGGGAGACAGATAGTATTTTATAGTGTTTTTTTGTATGTAGAAAGTCATTATGTCACACGTGTATGCTTTTGTTGCGTGTGATCGTGCGGGTCACCTCCAGCTTGTCGGTACGCAGCAGTTTCTGGTTGGAGGAGGAACCGGCGGTGACGGAGACAGGCGGGCTGCCGGGGACGATGACAGGCGAGCTGGGCAGGATGTCTGTGGGCACCAGGCCCATGCTGTGGGACATGGGAGTCAGGTAGGGGGTGTAGCTCAGACCCGCGCTGGAGCCCAGGCCCTGGCTGACCGGGAACGTCTGCTGCAGATGGAGAGAAAGTCGTCAGTGTTGTCATGACTGCTCGTTAAGATCTCCTGCCTGTTTTTATTGTCTTGTTCCGGCTATTTTTGTGTTCTTAATTAGTCGGGGACGAGATGTAAAATGATGGATGTAGGGAGGGATGGCGTTAAGTGGAGGGTAACACTACACTAGAGACAAACGAACAGAGGGCACAGCTGTGTGAGTGCTGGGTGAGACAGACAGGTAGAGAGGGGGAGCCATGGGAACAGAGAGGAATAGGTTTCAGAGAGATCGTAGCGAGGGTAGAAACAAGAGAAGAAGGTTTTTTTTTTAACCTCTATGTATCCCGGGAAGATTTTTGCTGATCAAGCGTGTTCTTTTTCAGCAACACCCAGCCTTACGTTGATGCAGTTAAAACACGCTCACACCTGGCAGCTGCCCAGCGCAACCACAGTCTACCGCTGACTGCAGAGCAGAGAGGAGCTGGGAGAGGTTTGTGCTTTGCTCAAGGCCGTCTCAATAATTACTGTGAGGACAAATACATGATCTTTTAGCCTGAAATATAATCTGAAAATCTAGGCGTTGGTACTTGTGTTACTTGTGGTACTTAGCTCATGCTGACAGGACAGATGTTTTACTTTCTTTCACCTCATTTATCAACGCTTTCCTCACGCTAAACCATCAGTTCAATGCTTGCCCGGTTAGCCGGAGCTAACACAGCAGCAGGGGTCACACAAGACACCGAGCCACTAAACGGCCCCAATAAACTCACACAGACACCGACACAGCTCGACTCTTGTCATTAGGTAGGTAACGTTAGCCGTGTGATGCTAACAGTTAGCCCTGTCACTGGGTGCGTGTGGCTGGGTGGCTGAGCTGCCAAAAAAAGTATGTCAACACTCCACTCCATTTACATTATGGCCATTGGATGAGGTACCTGTATCACTTTAAATGACACCCTGCCCTAATGCCAAGCCCATGACACTTAAAGAAAATTTCCATGTTTTAACAGGAACAAATCCAGTGTTTTTTTTTACAGCATAGCACAACAACAGAGTTGCTATTTTCACAGTGAGTCACACCGCACTGATTCATTTCCCACAGCAGCAGAGGCCAGGACTAACCACAGGTTGCATGGTGGTGCCAGGGATCATGAACTGCATCTGTTGAGCCAACATGGCGGCCGCTGTCTTCTGCTGGATCAGGTTATTTCGCCCGTTGATCTCCAGCTGGGTCTTCAGGTGAGCGGGCGGGTGGAGGTATTTGCAGTTCTCTCGCGTGCAGCGGCCCTGAGCGGGAAAAACAAAGAGGATACAAAAGAGACGGGGAGGGAGAGAGAGAGAGAGAGAGAGAGAGAGAGAAAAACAAGGTCATTAACAATCTGAAAACTTCAAGTCTCTGATCAACTGAGTGAAAGGCAGCCATCTTTTGATTATAAACCTAATGAAGAACAGGTTGTGTGTGCGCCTGAGGACGTGGCAGATTTGCGGGCATTGATTTTGACACAGACTGGAAAACACTGAGTGCTTGAAGGCAGCATAAATATTCATACTTGGAAAGTGTGAAACATATAAAATCATAAGAGCCACGCATTGAGGAATGTTTGTGGTTATCCGGCGGGGGTAGCAGGTAGCTCTTGGCGCTGAGGAGAAAAATTGTCCTGGAAGATGATTAACAGATTCTGACTTATTAACTCTCACAGGTCTCGGTCCTGCCTGCACCTTGGACACAGTGACTCGCCAGTGTTCGGTGCAGACATGGAGATGTGGAAAGGTGGACAAAGGCGAGGGCTCATGTTCTGATTCTCACCATCATGACTAAATCTCTGTGGCTCTCTGATGGACAGGTCATCCAGGATCCTCTGTGGAAATGCAAATGCAGGTCTGGTGGGGTCGGACTTACAGAGACCCTGGTGGATGAAGGCAATTACACTGTCAACCCAGAGGCTAATGGCAAACACAATAATCCAATATTGATCCTCGTTGCAGTGCTTATTGCGAGGAGAGTGGGAGGAAGAGAGGAGAGAGGTCAGGAGGGAGCGACACAGTGAAGGGGAGATGACAGTAGTTGGAAAAGAGTCTGTGGGGAAGATGGAAAGTAAAGGTGAGGAGAGGAGCGGTGAAAAAGACGTGGGCCGAGTGAAGTGATATAAATTAGCACAGAGGGGAAAGGCAAGATAACAGTGAAGGGCCAAGAAGACAAAAGGAGAGGACACGACGTGGTGGATTTGAAGGAGAGCAGAGGGAGGTGAAGCTAAATTAGAAGCAAGAGGACGTCCGAAAAACCCCTTTACTTCCTGAAATGACAGAGACACAGTGGCCTGATTAGCAAGGCCATCCCAGACAGCTCTGTCCACGCAGTGATGAGCTCTGTCTAATTACTCAAGTGCTGTACTCAAACAGCAATTTAGGTTCTGAGTCAAACGTACAAAACGACAACAAGTCACCACACAATATCCTGACGTGACTCACTTATCAAACTCATTCGTAGATTATTGAATCAGAACCAAAGACGGTGAAGCTGCATTTAGCTAACATGATGCCTCTGAGCGATGATGTGCAATGTGCTTTGGCTCTTCTGCTATCATAACAGGAAGAGCACAGGTGGAATAAATAACAATAATATCGACTGCATTAAATGTAGATGTGGCACTTCAGGGTCCTGGTATTGCTCATGCTGTTTGAGCTGCATGATTTATTGGGAAACAGAGCCACCGCTAATGATACTGATTATACCTGTATTCTCTTTCCTACAACATAGTAATATATCTAATGTGAGAATAGTCTGAACTGTGAAGACGGTTGTGTTTTATTTTCCTCTTTAATTGTGGAATAAGGGAACGAGGCTGATGACACACTGTAATTCAAGCTCTAGCTAACGTTAGCTAGACAAATGTGAACTTTGAGCCGAAGCCGATAGTCTTAGGCTCCGGTTAGCAGAGGCTAAACTATGAGCAACATTTTCTCTCCATCTCTGTAACACTTTTATCGATACAGTCCAAAAATTCGCATACATTTGCATGTCTTGAGGCCTCAAAACGGCCGTCCACAAACCAATGGGTGACGTCCGGGTGGCTACGTCCATTATTTTTACAGTCTATGGCCGATATTGACAAATGTTTTATTCTTTTAATTCCCAGACTTTCTTTTAGACTGTCTTTGATTTGTCCGTCTTCTTTTTTCGGGTTGCTTTGCAGTGTGGGCGGTTGTTGCCAATGCTGGAATAGCAACTTTCTCTGTGGGATTCTTCAACATTGAATCAGGCTTTCACATCGGCATTTGTGGAACCGCCAATGGGAACACCTGCTCTCTGAAATGAGCTGTGATTGCAAGTCCCGTCACTGGCTAGATTTTTTTTATTGGATTTTTTGCTGATATCCAACATGCCAATATGTAACAACTAACATGGAACGGTTTGACATTTTGGGAAATTCCAGGCCCCGAAGAAGTGCACCGAGCTTTGAAGCCAATTTCATAGTGGCGAAACAGTGGCACTGCAATTTCTGGGGTTCGTAACATGATTGACTTTAATTGGGAAAGAGAGGATGCATTTTTTTTAGTGTCATAACCCCCATGAAATGACTTATTTCAATATCAGAATTGAATCCATTCAATCTGATAACATTTGAAAAGACTAGAAGAGCCACAAGATTAAATCACTGTATTCCCATTTAAGTTAGTGGAGTGCGAAATCGGAAGTAAGCGGCTCGGGCGGTGGACATGTCTAGAGCGTTTGCTCTATGGGCCCAATGTTGCGGAGGCAGTGCCAATCATCCAGGTAATTTCATACCGTGGAAATAGAAATCTTGGTTCCATGCGCCACTGAGCAACTTTCATAGAAATTAACAGAGCCCTGCCTCCCACACTGTATCCAGGTCTCTGAATACAGTGGTTCTCAACAGGTCCAGATTTCTCCTTAGTCATTAGTTCAAGGTCCACACTAGGATGCACGATATTGGATTTTTTTTTGCCAATATCAAATATGCCGATATAACAACTCATTTGACTGACAACCGTCTCTTCTGTAGTGGCATTAACATCATATTATGTTCTTATCATGACGGCCCACCAGCAGATGGAGACATGAAATACAATACTTTTCAGTTTATGTGATATTCATTCATTGTGCAAATTAAGAAAAAGCACGTTGGCCGATTCTGATAGCTCGATATCGATATCAGCCGATGCCGACGATGTACCGATATTCCCATGCATCCCTACTAAAAACAGATCCAAGAGGAAGTGTAGAAATCTAGTGTTCTTTCTTTAAGTACAATATAGTTTACGGTTATTGTGGAATTTTTGCCAAATGTTGCAGTCCAGCAAAACCTGGTCCTTGGTCACCACAGTCATGCTACTTCTATTTCTTCATATTTGCTTTTATTATATGTGAATATGTTTCGAAAGCACATAAAGTCAGTATAGGCAGCAAAGCCTGAGCTCTGAAATCTATAAAATAATACATTATTCTTTTTCTTACACTATTCTTAGTAAAGCACGTATCTGGAACACTTCCCGTGGGCTGGGATGCAAATGAATAAAGGCATGATATGCATTATTTCTGTTAACACAAAGGCTTGAAAGCCCTGAGTGTCACTCACAGTGCTACAGGGATTTAAAGTAGCTCCTGAACCTGTTTAAGTCTATATAGCCACAGTGAGAGCTTTGTTTTTCTGCGTTAGGTGGGCAGACAAACAGAGAGAACTTTTAATCAAGCCTGGCTCCCAGTGTAAATAACCAATAATCTTCAAGTCTCATCAAAGCAAAAACTAATAAAACCTGGCTATTCTTTTCTTCCTGACAGATATTAAAGACACCCTACAGAGCATCAAACATACTATTGGCACTGTTACAATTATTTTCTTTCAACTGATTTGAAGCTGCCACAAAGCGGACACTATAGGTGTCTGTGTAATTTTTATTTTCACATTAATAAACACAAAGATATGAATTAAGGTGTTGTGCCTGTGATACACATACGCCGGCAGCACAAGTGTCAGATAGCAGGTTTGACATTCACAGAGACACCCTGGAGCAGCTCTGTATCCATGAGAGTCACGTGTGAGATGGAGCTGGCCTCCACACCCTGACGTTAGAGCTGCAGCGAGCCACTGATCCCCTCCCCCCAGGCACCCAAGGGTTCACATGCACAAAATCACACCTGCCCACACGTATGCATACTAAAATCACACAATCACAACAAGCACCGCCTACACACACTGGCAAAAATATGCATCGATAAACACACTGCTACACACAGACACACGCACACTTCTGTTACGCCCTGCCCAGACCAGAGGAATAATGTTAGCACTGAACCCCGCAACCAAAAACCCCAGACGTGTCAAAACTAATTGGAGCCTTATGCACCGCCACAGACGCTTGCAAAAGTGTATGTGTGTCTTGTGTATCTGCATCCACGAGAGAGAATGCGTAGGCAGGTGTAAGAGTGCATGTGTGTTTGCAGGAGAAACTGCGTGGGCGGGTGTGACTGTGTGTGTGTGAGGGAGCTGGTGCTGAAGCTGAGCTCTGGATGGCATCCCAAACTGAGTCTGCAGGGAAGCACAGCATCGCCACCGCGCCCTACAGAGATCACAGACATAGACGGACACAAATAGATGCATGCACACGACACACTCAAACACACACGCCGCCACAGACCCTCACCACGCACTTTGTCACTTATGTGGATGCAGAGTGAAGCCATTAACTCCCCTTTTGCTCGATATTCAGTTCATCTATACCCTGTGAGTGACACTTGCTTTTGGCAATTGCTCATCGTTATTCGCCGTTTAAAGTGATGAGGTAAATAGCAGTGAAGCTACTTGGGAGAGTGTTTCATAACGCACAGGCGCTGTCGCACTAAGTGCAAGCCTTGGACTCGTAAAACCTCCCCCTTTCATTCTGTCAAACTTTGTTTGAGAGCCTTTTCTCGCTGATGTATTCATGATCTACCACAGCATTGTGCCAGGTCTTTGCATAAATTAGGTTTGATTTGTCTTCGGTATTCCTTTTTGTCTAGTTTGGAGGTTAAAGAGGCAAATAAATTAAGCACCTTCACTGGGGCTGTCACGGTAATGGATTTCCAACACTTCAAAAAACGGTGAGAAATTCAGCGCGGAATTCAATTATTTCAACACTCATTATTTGCAGTCAATTGAATTATCTGAAAAGTTCACACACAGTATGTGTGCACTGATGAGGAACTACATCCATCTCCACCCATATCCACAACTCTGTTTCAAGCAGGAATGAAGAGAGGCTGCTGAGTGTTTTGTTTGTTGTAGTGTCATATCTAACTGCCAGACATTAAAGTTAGTATTGATACATTCGGATGTACTTATCTATCCATAACACTGTGGCCTGGAGGAGATAAGTTACTGTGAAAATAAGTTAATGAGTCAAAGGTTAGTGGATGTTCAGTTCAGTTCATGTTACAGCAACACGGGGCCTGCATTGGTTGGGATAACTGGAATGAATGGTCGCCATCTTCATGCATGTTATTGACATACTACGCTCATTTTCAGGTTTATACTTGCATTTGAAGTTTCTGCTTTAATGTTCAAAAAACACTTTATTTTCCTCATACTGTCTGTGCTGAGAAGGCTTTATTTTAGTGCCTGTCTATTTAAGTCCCCCTCCTGAAAAAGTCCAGCCTGCCAGTGGACAGCGTTTCCAGGTTTACGAATTATGGCGTCTCTGCACCGTCATTACAGCCAGGGAGTACAGCGGCACTTTGTACCATGAAATATCACCAATAAAAGCTTCTAAACGCACCTGGACACAACTGTTCAGCAGGAATATGTTCCAAAAATTTGCATCAACAATCGAAAGACAACACGTTTCCCTGATAACAGCACGTAGCTACATGTAGCAGTGTATTTGAAGCCGAATAATGACTGTAATGGAGAATAGATGCACTTTCTAATCTGAGAGATAACCAATAAAAGCTTCCAAACACAAGCAGACATGTTCAAGCAGTAATCTGATCTGCAGTCAGAGAGAAATAAACAACATCAGTGACAAAAGTTACGTGCTTCCGTGATGTTAGCAACTAGCTACATGTAGCAGTGTACGTACAGCCAGGGAATGACTGTAATGGAGAATAGAGGCACTTTCTACTGTGAAAAATAACCAATAAAAGCTTCTAAACACAATTGCTCAGCAGGAATATGTTCCAAAATCAGTCCGAAATTTGCATCAACAAGCAAAAGATAACATGTTTCCCTGATGACAGCACGTAGCTACATGTAGCAGTGTATTTGAAGCCGAATAATGACTGTAATGGAGAATAGATGCACTTTCTAATCTGAGAGATAACCAATAAAAGCTTCCAAACACAAGCAGACATGTTCAAGCAGTAATCTGATCTGCAGTCAGAGAGAAATAAACAACATCAGCGACAAAAGTTACGTGCTTCCGTGATGTTAGCAACTAGCTACATGTAGCAGTGTACGTACAGCCAGGGAATGACTGTAATGGAGAATAGAGGCACTTTCTACTGTGAAAAATAACCAATAAAAGCTTCTAAACACAATTGCTCAGCAGGAATATGTTCCAAAATCAGTCCGAAATTTGCATCAACAAGCAAAAGATAACATGTTTCCCTGATGACAGCACGTAGCTACATGTAGCAGTGTATTTGCAGCCGAGGAATGACTGTAATGGAGAATAGTGTCGTTTTCTAATGTGAAAAATCACCAATAAAAGTTTCCAAACACAAGTAGACACGTTCAAGCAGTAATCTGATCCAAAGTCATGGAGAAATTAACAACAGCAACAAAGATTACATGCTTGCTTGATGTTAGCAACTAGCTATATGTAGCAGTGTACTTGCAGCCAGGGAATGATTGTTATGGAGCGTTGCGGCACTTTCTACTGTGAAAAATCACCAATAAAAGCTTCTAACTCCACCAGACATGTTTCGGCAGATATAGGATCCAACTTCAGGGAGGAATTTGTAACAATGGGAACTTCCTGATGTTAGCATGTAGCTTCATTTTGCTGCGGTAGCACATCTGGAGCAGATGACCATATGAAGAAATCCAGCAAACTATGACGTCATACCGCAACCAGAGTAGAAAAAACTGTCGGAAACAGAGTGTTTAGAACATTAGGACACCTCAGGTTTTTGCTCACGGGGATTACTTGAGTATAGGTTTACCTCATAATTTGAAACTTTGGCCACATTTAAAACAAACATTCTTCATTGCAACATTATATAAAGACACAAAATACGGAAAAGCATAATAGTTGTTGCTGCAACAATAATCTTGTCTCCAGTCTTGAGTTTGGCCTTTCGCCTGGCTGGCTGCTTTTTAGACTCAGCACTATGTCAATGTGAACACAACCTTACCTTTAACATGCAGTGTCTTTTACTAGCTGAGGCTCCTAGAAGTCTCAGTACCTGATAGTGAAGAGGATATGGATTTGCTACAAATATGGTTTAAAGGACATAAAAATGGCTGATATCCCTTGGGGGTGTTAAACATTACAGAAAAGGAGGGGATCAGTTAATGTAGAAGAATTTCAGCTGCGTTCAGACTGGAGATATGAGGTCAGGTAGTCCAATTCGATACTCCTGGCTAATCCCGTCCCTGAAAAGACATCCTAACATTCACAGCTGTCATCATGTAACAATGCTGATAAAAACGCACACCCCCGCACACATATTATGGCGCATTCATTAAACCCAGGGAGGTGTTAATTTATTGGTACTGTGCACAGCAGTTAAAAAGCTTTCACCCACGTCACGTCTCTCTGATTAGCTCCAAGTAAGGGTGAAAATCTAACATCTGCTTTATGGCAGAAGTAATTCTTGCTTTAATAAAACATGGTAAGGCCAACAGCAGAAACTGCGTAGTGATGGCTTTACATGGCAATTACAGTACATTTGTGTGTGCGATTAATACTAATGATCATCAATGAGGAGCCCAGGCTGCAGTTTGAGATAATGTTTCCTGCCATGCTTGAGGATTCAAAGCACATGAGATGAGGTAAGCTTTTTCGAAAAGGCAGCGCTGCATCACATATAAAAAAAGAAGAGTGCCCACGGTGTAAGCAGAGAGGTGGTCCACAGATGCAACGATGACAGTGCTAAAAAACAGCGCGAGTGTCTGATGATGACAATGCTGTGGCATCATCTGGTTTCAGACCTTTATCTTTCGGAGAGGGTGGCAGACACACGCAAACACACAAACACCCACACAGAAAGACACACACTGTGCCTTCTGTCGAAGCCACCCACTCAGAGCAGAAATCCATTCATCACGGGCATTGCCTCCGAGCAGCCGTCTATGAAAAGGATCTTTGAAAGCACCAAGGCACCTCTGTGATTCACGCACCAGCCGCCGGTGTGTAGCCATAGCTACACAGTGAAATTATACCTTTCAGCAGGGTCGCTCACATGGCAACTCTCATTGTAGGCTGCACCGTTGCCCCCGTGTGTATGAAATGCTATGATCCATGCTTTGGGATACAGTAATAGCTGCTTTGATGCAGATTGGATAATTATCTGCTTCCATTGCAGTGAAAAACGGACAAGCAATGATGGACGGATCAAAGATAAATTATTGGTTGTTTTCACTTGCGATAGATTCTCTGTCCAAGAGACATTACTGCTGGCACGTCCTTCAATCCCCAGCCCTTGCCAAAGAGACACTGCTTATTGTTTGCCAAGTTTCCATATAGTAGTAATATCAATTAAAATGGGTTTCTTAATAGGAATAATCCAGGGGGGAAGGGGATAAAGGCAGCTCATTTCATAAACAGATTAGGATTACACTCACTTCACCCATTGAGGCTCTTTCAATTGTCTTTAGTTCTTGTAATTAGGACCCCTTAATTACTTCTGGAAATTATTCTGGCAGGAAACATATTTCTATCTTTAAAACAGGCGTCAATGTTGCAAAGAGACTATTTGGTACTTTTAATAGACAGCACACTGTATTTGAAATGATCCATCATTAAACTGACATCTGGCTCTTGTACAGGTCCCTTTTCCCTTTAAACCTGTAGCCAAAATGCTTCCATACCTGAGATTTCAAACCAGAGTGATTGTGTCCATCTGCAGTTGTATATGCTAATCTTTTGTGGGATATTAATGCCAGCGTTGTGTCCAATGATTGCATAGTGTAATATTTCAACGTACATAGTAAGAAATTACTACATGCTAACAAATAGTAAATGGTTCGCAGCCTTGTTGTTTCAAAAAGTTAACTGCAATTATTATTAAACATTTGAAATCACCTGACAGTCTCCTGTCTGTATGGGAGTAGCAAAATAAGGGGGATGCAGCGTGTTTAGCTGCTCTTGTTTCTCTATTACTGGTGATCGCTGCTCTGCTATGTTAACGTTCATCTTTGGATGACGGCATAAAAAGTATTCACTTCACTTCACATTCATCTCGCCAATGTAATTATTTAGGCACTGAATTAAAACAAGCTTGCAACCGCTGACTTTTGTGAGGATGAGTTAAAAGTTAACTCTAGCGTGTCCGTGCTGTAGGTACGGGTGCTTATCTCATATCTCAATCAACATCATATTATTGTTAAACATTTAGAAAACTGATTTGACATTTGTGATTCAATGCCGAATCGTCCACGTCCGCATCACGATGTTTCCAAGAATCGATTATTTTTCCTCTAATGTAGGATATAAGATTCATTCTGTTGCTTTGATGCTTTAAACGTAGGTCAGCGAAGGCACTGGGACAAATTTGATTGGGGCTCCATTCATTTGGCAGTGTGCACTCAAATTTTGAGCATTGTTTTTGATTCTCTTGAAGTTGCACCACCTCTGATCTGCCAATCAAATCAATGAGCACTGCTCTAGTCTGCCATGCCTGCGACCAGCCGACCACACCAAGGCGGGTGGTCGTGTCGTCGAACAAGAACGCCTTTCACTGCTGGAAATGCAACAACATTTTCCTTCTGAAATATGAACAGGGCTCTAACATTACTGTACAGAGTGAAGCTTGTCATCAAAACACTCAGTGTCAAATATGAGGAAACGACTACAGGTAAGTTAATGTAACCACAATCAGTCACATAGGACAAGTAATCAATCTTTCGATGAAGTAATCTTCCCAACAATGGATAAGACCATATGCTAAAATGGTTGACCCAACACTTTTCATAATGGATTAAAAGCTGTAGTATTTTATCAAGTAAAAAAGGATGATTTCTGTGTCCAGTTTGCTGCTTTTCTCTGTTTTGTATCACTGTTAATTGAAAACCTTTGCATTTTGGCTGTTGGTCAGATAAAACAAGCAATTTGAAGACTTGTCTGTTTTCTGACCTATGCACACCAAACAATGGATGGATTAATCAAAGAAAGCAACCGGCAGATTACTCTTTACCGAAAATGTTTGCCACTTGTTTCCCTAAACTGTTTATCCTTGTTGTCATGCGTGGCACCAAAAACAAGGAAAATTAATTTTCCTCAGTATCCCGCTGATCACGCTCCAAATCAGACATGGGCACACAATGTTCAGTTGACAGACCTTTAGCAAAGAGAGAGAGCCAGACAGAAATCAAGACAAACTTTTGCCACAGTAAACACACTGGCATGAGAACACAAAACACACACAAAAAAACCCCAATCCATCCAAACACAGTGACAGAGTGCTGAGGAGGGTACAACATTTCTCCTGCCCAAAAACAACATAACTATCGTGCTGCAGCGCTCCGACTATGGCAACTGAGCAGACAGAAAAACACTCGGGCAAACATTCATCTTCGGACCATATAGATTTTGAACTGCCTGTGACCCACTTCCTTTTGCTCGCCTCTAATAATGTTTTCAATGTCTGTCTTTCTGCCAGCAGACGACATAAGAATTAATGCGTTCATAATGTTAACCAGACACAAACGAACAAGGAGTGTCTCCCATGAGTCAGCTGTACCTTGTGAGAGTCTGATTCAGGGCTGACACTGCTGTGATATTTCCCTTAAAGGAAGAAAATTCTGACAGAGGGGGAAATCAAAAGCATTTTTACTCCTATGATAAATACCACGGCAATCACACAACACATTCAAACAACAGCCATTATTAAACTACATACAGTCCCTCATGGAACTGGTCGTGAGTCTGAGAAACATAATTAGCGCCCCAGAATATAACACGTTTGCAGGAAACACTGGCCCAAATGGTCCATTTATAACTGGCATTAGCATCCCCTGACTGGGCTTAACGCTGCCATCTTCGTCAGTGGCAGCAACCCTTTCTCCGACCCCCCACCTCCTTCATCAGCCCGGCTGAATGGTCAGAGTGATGACTGTTGTGTGTCTGTGGGTGGCACAGACACAGAGGGCCAGTCTTCCACCCCCTCGGCAGAATAGCGCTTCAGTTGTGGGCCCCTCCGTTCACCACTGTAACATTTGCATTTTGCCCTCAATGGGCGCTCTATCCTCTGGGCCTGCTGGAGACAGAGAGTGGCTGCCTATAGGCTGCGGCCGACAGAGGAGCTGTAAATGTCCTCGTAAAGGCGACGTTAGGTTACATCCCTGTGGCTCCAGTCGCCCTTAATAGGGAAGCGAGTGTCCCAAGACGGATATACTCGAAATGAGCTGCATCAACACTTCAAACCTAGAAAAAATATTGATGAATGACGTAGTCTTGGGAATTTGGGATGTGCGTGTGCATGCGTTTCTCCGTTTAGCCTCCTTGTTTCAGAGGAGCTGGGTAGGCTTTACATATCCGAGCCTCTGTGATGCTAGCTCAGGACTTGGTGACATGATCAATGGCAGTATGACTGGCAGTATTGGCAAGACAGCAATCCAGAAAGACCAATCAGGGAGGATCATGGGGAAAACAGGTTAGAAATTGTACGGTCAGCACAAGACAAGCAGTGGCTGAATGCATCGGAGGCAGTGGCACCCCAGAGGTCAGAAAAATGAAGCAGGACACTGAAAAGACACACATCTCCCAAGGAGACAGACTTACAGTAAAATACCCACATAGGGAGCTTGTTTACAGTAATTTGATTGGTATATTTTTGGATGGTTATACCCTGCAGAGAAACTGTAGCAAAGTCTCCTCTCCGTTGATCCGATTGTCCTTCTCAGTGTGAGAGGAGGAGGGCCGCTGTGAGAAACTGACACTAATTTTTCTGACATGAAGCCTGTGATATGTGTAATCCCCTTAGAGCATAGCCGAAGAACCTGTTGTATCCCCGCTGACCAGAGAAGGCAGGGGGGTGGACAGGCGCTCACTCGCTCTCCTTGTCTCTCAATGTTTCCTTGTATCTCTTTCTTTTCTTTCTCCCTCAACGCCTCGTTCGCACAGCACAGCATTTACATCCCGCCTTTAATGCTATGTCATTTGCATTGTTGAGAAATATGCATGGCTAACGCTCATCCTTTTGGCTTTGAGTTTTGTTTACAGATATGCATATTTGTGGCTATAAATATCCAAATAAGAGCATTTCTTGGCTTGCAACAACTGCTGGAACTGATCCTGGAATGATCGGTTCCAGGAAGTTATGCCTCGCTGCCACATTTAGAAGATGAAACATGTAAGTTGGCTTTTCCATTTTTGACCGTGTCCCCTCTCTTTGCTTTCTCTCTGTTGGTCTTCTTCTAGGGCATCAATGAAAAAAGGAATTGTTCTTCTTGTTTATAATGTCTTGCTTTCTGTCCAGTTTGTTTCGCAAGAGTCTCTTTACCCAGGGCACTAAACTCTGGTTATGGGTCAGCTATAGCAGGTCACAAGGAGACCACGTTTGTGAAAGCCCCCAGCTATAAGACACCAACAGGACAGGCACTACAGTGCTCAGACCCAGTGATCCTAGCACCCGGTAAAGCAGCGAGGCGCTGGATGCACATGGACAGTGCTTCCCTTCATCCTCAAACACAGAGAATGCTCCCTCTTAAGGATCCTGTTTTGTTTTTGGGCTCTAATGGATCCGTTTGGACTAATGGATCTGTTTGAAGCAGTGAGGCTCTAGGACACCAGGAAACACTGAAAATCCATTATGAAATGATAGCCAAAGGCTTTTTGCTTACATCTGGGCTGGTAATGGAGAACATGAATCAATGGTGAACAGTGGGTAAGGCCGGCTGTTCTCATGCACTGTTCGTACATTTTCTACAAGCAGCAAAACTCGGCTGTGATCACCTGAACACTGTGCTAACTAGGGTTGCAACAGCGTAAGATTTTCACGGTGTGATAACCATCAAAGAAAATATTGCTGTTTTAGGGTATCACGGTATAAAAACTTGAAACCATTTGTCGATGGAAGTATGTTTAAAAACTCCCCTTAGAATATAACTAAAATAAATGAGATTCAACGTCCAGTTGCATTTTTTTCCAGTATCGTAGATAAGCAAATGTGAATGGTATGACAACCGTCTACTTATATATCATGGTATACCTTCGAACTGGTATATCGCTGCAACCCTAACGCTGATGGGAGTGAGCTGTAGGGATGCACTGAAATGAAAAACGCTTGGCCGAATACCGAGTACCGAATACCGAACGCCGTTGTTTAGTTTTTCATTAGTTTTTGCAGATGAACCCCCTCCAGATTAGTGTTGTCACGGTACCAAAATTGGGACCCATGGTACGATACCAGTGAAAGTATCACGGTTCTGAGTAGTATCACGATACCGCAGCGAAAATGAGGCAGATGTGCCTTTTGTCATTTATAAAAAGATAAATCACTTTTCTATAATACATCAATGATATTTCAATGGAATAAATTACTTACTGACTTATTCATACTTCAAAAACAGCATCAATAAGTGATTAACATAGCGGGGATCGAAATAAAATAAATAAATAAAATAAAAATCAAGCAAAATCAACCAGCCACCCTCCTCCCCTGACAAGTAAAGAACAGTCCCTTAAGTGCGGTGAGATTTGTGGACCGTTACCTGCCACAAAGAGAGAAATGTGAACGGCTCGTTTCTCCTCTGACACGTCACATACCTGTGTGATGCCACGGCTCAGCTGTTCAGGTACTTTTGGGCAGTCGTAACACCAAGAAGAGGAAATTATTGGACCTGGAGCCGGGCTTCTCCGTCGCCGGTAAGCCGTTATCTTGCGCCGTGGAGCACTATGGCCGCCGTATTTGACAGGAATACATTCCTGTCTGTGTCTTTGACCCCTGTTCAACCCACAACCGGCAGGATTCGCCTTTTGTTTCTGCTGCTGGTTGAAATCTGAAGTCACACAACGTGCTCCTGAATGATTTCTTTTGCTCGCACAAAAATATTTTTAGTCGCAAATGCAAGTAAAATGCTCGCACCGCAGAGCTCTGTGGAGCTGTCATGCTGTTTGATTGCATCATCAAAATATGCCGCTATTATTTGGCCTTGTTTTTCACTTATTCCACCGAATACCAAATGTGTGTTTTTTTGCAATATTCGGCTGAAAATATTCGGTTACCGAATATTCGGTGCATCCCTAGTAAGCGGTCCCGTACGGTCTCTGTAAGGAGGCATGTTGGGGCTGTGAATGGGTCAGAAAACACAGGACTTTCCCACAGAGACCAGTGTTTTGGACTGTGTGAACTTTGAGTAATTTTAGGGTACAACGTCACCATGTTTCTTTTCTAAACCTAACCTGTGTAACTTTACTTGCCAAAACCTAACCTGCGTTGATTTCCTGTTTTGCCGTTCTGGCCCAGTGTACAAGCTTAGACTAACTGAATGTAGGGCTGAGCAATACAGCCAGAAAAAAAATGTTTATATCAGTCTATATCAATAATTACTACAATAAATATCAATCATATTTTTTAAGTTTAAAAGAAATATGAAGGAGATCACGGCGAGACGAGACGAGACAAGAGGACACATGGCAGAGAAGTCTCTCAAGAAAACATCATCATAATATGGCAATAGTTTGGATTCAAAGTCAATAAAAGAGATGTCCTAACAAACACAATGTTTCTAAAATACCTGTAGCTTCGAAGTACATAAGAAGTGCATATTTAATGGATTCAGTGTGGGCAGAGAACTCCAGTGTTTAGCAATGCAATACAACAGTCGGACATTTACTTCCTGTTGGGGCACTGTGTCATTATGTAGGGGAGCGCCTGCAGAGTCAAGTGTGAAACCTTAGAATTTATTATACCGGTCTAGTCAGGTGTTTGGCTTAACATCAAACCAGTCTGAACATTACTACACCTGCCCAACCCTCGTAAGAACAAGTCATTTAAATGTAAAACTGTAGAGGTAACCCTGCTCCAAAATGCCTTTCAGCTCTGATTATATAGTGATCAGGTATATTTGACCTGGCTCGTCAACTACAGTGCAATTACTGATAATAATATGAGGGAATAAAAGAAAATCCCCACAGTGCAAAGGACAGGGACCAGGTAATTTAGAAACAATAGCCACACACATACATGTGTAAGACTGTGTTGCCTCAGCAGTAATTAAGTGCCTTTGTTTCACCAGCTGTAATCCCACAGATGGAGGGGTAGTACTGCTGCTGACGCGCCTGAGATTACCCAAGGAGAGAGGGAGGAGGAGCGCTATGAGGAGACACACACATACAGTTGGAGAGGGGGATAAAGGTGACATAAAAATGTTTGTAAGGGTAACACTCCCAGCTCCACCTCACATATGTAATAAATGCTGTCTGTGTCTACACCTAAGTATCTTACACAGCTGAATCTGGGTTTAACTGACACCGCTTTAACATTTCGTCAGTCTTTCCCTTGGCTCACATTGTTTCCTTGGGAGTCATTGTGGTGACGTCTTGGAATAGCTGCAGAGTGTTTTGTGCATCAGCTAGCGCAAGCTAGTGTCGGCACTGCAGCTGGTGAGTAGTTAGCTGCAGCTCGGTCGGCTCTACAACATGTGAAAGCTGTTTTTCTGTCCCCAAAGTGATAATTAGAAATGTGCATTTCACACTGAGGCCGTGATGTTAGCACTGGTGCTGAATACGTGGCTGACTGCATGTGAAAGAAAGATGTTAGAAGGAGATGTATTCTTCTTTGCAGCAGCCTCAATCAAAAGACACTGAAAAGTTCACTGCAATCAATTGAAAGGACACTTCTTTATTAAGCTCCAAGGTGATGTTCTGCACAAGTGTACCTAAATTGTTGCAGAGTATAGACTATAATTCTCTAAACTGTCATTTACAGAACACTTTAGGTGGGCTATGAACAGGTTTTTCTTTATCTGTCACACTGGTTGATGGGTTTCTATAATGGGAGCTTTCATGTCGTCGACGAGTATAAAACAGCCACGGGCAATTTAAAAGTAGATTATCTGCATTCAAGAGGTGGCTGCAATTACAGTGCCACACACGCTGGATGTGCGTCTGCCACTGTTTTTACTGGTTTTTGGGGAGGTGATGGTCAAAGCGTGGCTGCGGTTGTGCCGCTGCGAAGCACCTGCAAAGTCCAGGTCCCTGCTGCTAATCCAGCTGGAGGCTGGAGCCCTGCTTCAGTTAATCTGATCATCTGTGACCTGCTGAGACATGAAACCCACCCTACAGAGCTCCTCTAATCTGCACACACACACACACACACACACACACACACACACACACACTCACACTCACACTCACACAGACATGCATCCATGTAAACATACACAGGCACACAGCTATGTAGGTGACAGGTACTCACATAAATCATACCAGTATGTGCTCACTCACACATTCGGCACATCTGAAGTGAAGCAACACTCTGCCACGGATACACACTTCTACAAACACACACCCACAAGAAAGGCTCAGCTATGACAATGCCACCTCTCAGTCTGTTATGATAGGTGAGTCACAGCTAAAAGACTGAGGCATTAGCCTGCTTTTGACAAGCTGTCATTTCCCTATGCTGAGAAGACAGAACTCGTCAGCTCTGTGCCGATATGACAGCAGTCCTAAAGCCGTCTGGAGCTTCAACTAGCCATGCTCGTGGAAGATTTCATAGAAATAGGTTACATGATGTTGATGCCCTACTTCGGGAAGAACTGTGCCACAGCCCCGAGAGGAAACAGCAGTAGGCCTTATTTTAATTTCCTAATTTTACATTTGTTAACAGATACCTCGATTTCAATCAGTCCCCAGCGATCAAAGCTGCCACTTCTCTGCGGCGCTCCAAGAATAACACAAACCCACTACAAATGCTAATGAGGGAAATTAAACAAACAATGTGAGAATTAAAAAAAAAGCCTACATCTTCTTTCCTCACTGACACTATCGACCGCGTGTCAGAGCTTGTTGAGGAGTTGTGTAAATCCATAAAACAGATAAAGGAGGATAATGAGATGGAAGGGAGAGAGCAGATCTATTCATCAAAGCCTCTTTCTAACACACTCAGCAGATAGAGGCAGAAATGTTGTATGGCTGCTTACTCTCCAGTTTGGAGATTAAAGCTTTGGTTGCTGACAAAAAAAAGTTGAGAGGTGTAGGTTCATAATTCAAAGTACAGAGAAACTGGAGAGCCCGGTTACTCAAGTGGATTTAGAAGCACACTATCTCATCTCGTCTTTGATCATATTTGGGATATAGCGCCTCACGGTTATTCATAGTCCTGTGCTGCCTTTGTCACTAAAGTACTAAAACATAACTCAATTTTTTAAACCAGATTTAGCAAAATAATAAATGGGAAACCACAAATGCACACGTCTTGTGCGATTTAATGGTTGCTATATGAATCCAAACGGGGGTAAGGTGCAGCATCGCTTGGATCGGCATGTTGTTTGTTGGCTGTGATGATGAGGCCTTTGAGGATGCTCTCTCCCCTGGGCTGCGGAGACACTAAACCCACATGGAAATGATGAAAACAGTCCTCATAAGGTTGAGAACACTCAGGTAGAGAGAATGAATGAGTGTTTAGACTTGGTTAAAGTAATAAGTGCCCTTTGGTCCAAGACTTGAGATCAATAAACCAGGGTACAGTGACTCAAACAGTGTTTGAGCTGCAGGCGGGGTGTGTTTTATCTAAAAATCACCGGATGCAGGTAAACATATCGATCTCACTATTCACCCATGTCATCACCCTGCTCTTTTTGCTGTTTTCTCTAAGGTGAGCTTTGGCTGTGTGGGGTGAATGAGTCAAAAGGAGAGTCAGAGCTTGTGAAACACCAACAGAACAGGACCACAGAGCAGATTTCGGAGGCTGTTTCTTTTGGTCTAAAGGAAGCAGGAATAAATTGCTACCAGTACAGTGAGTGCAATTATTAAACCTCTTTCTATCATGGATGTTTTAATGGTTTGCAACAAGCGATTGTGGTGCCAATTTAAACCCCCCACTGGTCCCATCTCTCTCCCTCCTTCATTCCCTCACCCACCATGGGTTCGCCCTACTCTGTGACGGTGCGCGCTGCCAATTAGTGTCTCCCACCTGTCGCCGCGGGTCACTGGTGCAGGCATCTGCTGGGTGTGAAATTGGCCATCTCACTTTCGTCCATGAACTTTGCATGCCCCCCCTCCGTCTACCCAATCACACACACACACAAGCACAGATATACTGCCATGACCTAAGGTTGACCTTTATGGTATGGCCACCCTGTGTGGTCAGGCCAAGGGAGAAGGGTGTGATACAAATAATACGTCTAGCTTGGACCGGGTATTACTGTAAAACCATCCCGACTAGAATAGTACATTACCATGCATGTTTTGAGATATCCAAAGATATTCAAAAAGCTTTGACATCTTGTGTTCTTATTCTTGTATTGTACTGTTATCGTACAATACATGGACATGACCGCCATTGTTTGCTGATCGCGATATCACCTGTTGTGTTTACATGTCGCCAATGTGATGCTTGAACAAACAGCAGGGTTTTCCCCAAGCATTATAAAACACAGAGGTAGCAGTTATCCCTTTGTTTTCTCTCTACCTCTGAAAAGTAAGACACCATTTCAACGCTGACACGGTGAAGCTCACCGGTAGCCTGCAGCTGCACTTTGGAGTGGAAGATGCCAAAGAGCAATTCGTTTGTTGGTTTACCCTCCAATAACTTCATCCTCCACTCCGTAAATCCACCAGCAAACTTCCTGCCTCTCAGGACATCCATCCCGGGTAGCCGACTGCAGCACACCAGCTGGATCATGGAGGTAACTGTAGTGTTTATGGAGCTTTGCTAAGCGTGTCTTTACGTCTCTAGCGGCATTGCTTGGTTGATTCTCGTAGGCCACGTTTCGTCTTAAGTGTCAAACAGAGAAATTTTGGGCTACCTCTGTACTTTCTTGTATATAGTGCTGGGTGTTATTTACTTTTTAATCATATGCTGAATACTTTTTTCCGATTCCAATGTCTGAATGTTCCAAAAAATTAAAAGTACTTGGACTGTTATGCTGTTACCATGATATCAGTGGCATGTAATGGTCTCAAAATGAAAATAATATCATTTACTGCAATTGTTGCTGGGACAACACACTGCACTGATCCAACTTTTTCAGTCCCAATACCAATACCGATACCTGGGCTTTGAGTATCTGTCGATACGAGTATGGATCAGATCTGGCCAACACTGATACTAATTCTGATACTAGTGATAGGAATGATGTCCACAACTACAATTTATGTTTTAACAAAAGACACCAAGTTTTATTGTTGTGGGAATTTATACTGAGCTCATCCAAACAACAGAGACATCAATAAATCACCATTTAAGAACCGGTATTGTCTGAATTAGTGTGTATCGGTGTAGAAACATTCACAACCATACCCAGCTCTGCCTCTAACTAGACAGCTGTAAGCCTTTCATTCACTAAACAAGAGTCATTTACACCAACTCCAAGACTTTCATCCAGGCGAGCTCTATCAGATTACCCCAATTTGGAGCAGCGACGCTCCAGCCTATTAAGCCTGACGTTTCTGAGGAAAGTTAAGATTGGCCTTGAATAAATTGTGTACTGTAACCTCACGGCACCGACTGCAACTGCAGCATTGTTTTGGGGTAATCAGCCCATTTTCAGACACCTACATTATTTCATCACTCTGATTCAATCCTTATCCTCGATCTAATGAGTTAATGATTGCCTCTTCATTATGTGTACGGTGAGGGTGCAAATTAGAATTTAAAGTGTGCAGGAAGAAAGCAGCAGCTTTTTAAGTGCTAGTTTTGAGATGGTGGTCTCCTTGTAGCTCATCTGCAGCACAGCATAAGGGAGCGTTTCACAAGAAATTACAGCAGGACCCGCTTTTACCACGGAGTCCATCACTGCCACCCGTCAACCTGAATAGGATATGAGTCAGAACAAGAGCACTTCGACAGTAGGAGGAGGGAATGAGTTCGCAGAGGGCACACTCCATTGTCACATAAGCAAGCATTTTTTACAAGGCAGGCTCGTGTCAATCACTGTCGCTGCAGTTCATACTCCTCACTTTATTAAGTTATTGTGATACTGACATTGCGACATATCGGCTTAGATATTTCCTGCACTGACACATCCTTACATGGGATTGGGATGTCATGCTAAGGCTGCTTTACAAGAGCCTGTTTGACACAGACTAATAGTCACTTCGACAAAAAAGAAAAAAAAAAGTGGAGAGAACCCATTCTGGTGTAGGGCCCCTAAAGATTGCATTTCTGTTGCCTCATTAGACGGAGCCAATTAAGAAGATCTCTGTCTCATTATAAAGGCTGGCCCCTGGGAGACAGCTGGGCCTGTCTGTCTTGCTGTTTGTAGCTCCCTAGGTGTGTGTGTGTGTGTGTGTGTGTGTGAGAGCTAGGGGCGGCTGGGTGGGGAATTGTGGAGTATCTTGAGCTCTGCCTTTGTAAGTTTGTCCATTTTATAATCAGAGGAGAATTAAAAGAAGCCTAGCGGGAGCAGTCAACACATTTCCTGAGCAACGATTAATTTCAATGTTTAATACGGGCCACAGAAAACGCCATATGCTTCTGTATACCGGCAACACGGGGAACATGCTGCAGCGAGCAGTAGGCATCTCTGGCCTTTCCAGGAAACAACACAAAGCAGGAGCTATTGATTTCCCAAGCATGATATACATTTTGAAATGGAATTATGCATGCAAGGCAGAGCAAAGCAGACAAATAAATGCTACTGTGTGTGGATGTTAGATTAGGACAACCTGAGTCTGTCTCTGATGAGTGATGATGAAACTACGCATCAATAATTAATGAGACCGATACGAAAGGTCAAGCCTGCAGCGCGCCTCCTGCCTGCCTCGCCATAGATCTGCCTCTTGCTTCACTGCAGAGGTGCTCGCAACAGCAACAACTACTGCAGCAGTAAGGGAGTTTGAGTCCAGCTGGCTTTCAACAAATCTGAGGATGGCATTGATTCTGCAGCACTGATTTAAGTTTTTACTGCGAGAGAAAAAAAAAAAAAAAAGATTGCAGAGATTCTAGTACTTTGTCAGCACTGTGGGCAGCAGAGAGATGGAAAAGGAGGATGACTCAGAGAGAGTGGGTGAATTGAGACCAGGTGAGACACTGGTGCAGCAGATGGGCAGATTTTCACTGCTCAGTCGCTCCATCATGTTGCAGGCAGCTCACTGGGTGACGAACACCTACTATTCAATCTGACATACATTTTCTGTTTTATACAGAAGACATAATGGAGTTCAAGTTCGGAAGTAGAGCTCCATTATATGATATAACAGAGGCTGCGTATTAGCAGAGTGGTGTGGAGAGCAGGCAGATATAGTCCTACTATAGGATTGCTGTAGAAGCCTGAATACAAAGGACGGATATTCTGTAACGTGCGTACAGTAGTAGTAGTACTGACGAACACATAAATGCTTAATGTTGCTCTTTTTCTGGTGTCTGAAATATCCTCGCTTGATATTAGACACAAACCTTCAAATGTATCACAGTCCGTTCTTATTTTTAGTTTCGCTGCCCACGCTAAAAGGTAAAAGTGTACACCAAAAATTCCTGTTGCCAGAGGACCAGATTTGCTACCAAAACTGAGTGTAAACACTGTAAACCAGCAGCACCAACAGAACACACGGGTTCCAAAAACAAGAAATATATAACTGATTTTGTGAAGTCACGTCAGGGACCTGGGCGCAGATCCGAGTACTTGACCCCAAAGTCCAATTTGTGAACGTCAAATGTATGAACACTGTGTACCGTACCCAAGGATGGTACACTGATCCATGCCTGAGTCCACTTAAAAAAGTGGTCTTGTGCACAATACAGATCGATCATAGACAATATTAATACACCCAAAAAGAATATACGGCACTACTGCATTATGATCATTTCCTGTAATGTCTGAACATTCTGCGAATACTTGTGTCTGCAGTCCAGTTCTGCAGCTGACCCAGAGGGAGACAGTGAAATGCCGAGATCACAGCTGACTCCATCTCTCTGTCTCAAACACACACACAAATACACTGACACACAGATGTGGGTCAGAGCAGTGGCCCAATTAAAATGCCAACATGTACCCTACTATATTGACTTCTCTGATCAACAGTAGCACAGCGAAACACTCACAGCGAAACACTCAAAGTCTGCATTAATAACCTTGTAAATATTTATCCCTTTTAAAATCTAAGAAGTTAAACAACTTGACAAAACTAACGTGAAAATGCTGCGTCCCAAGTGGACGGAAAATAAAAGGAGGAAAACAGTGGGATCATGGAAGAAAAGGTGGATCTAGACTTGTTAGTTTCAACAGGATTAAGACTTTGAACTTGATGAAAACTGGGAAGAAATAAAAAAAATATGGACTGTGGAAGTGTGAAAAAGAAAAAATTGGAACCACAACTCTTCTCTTATTGGTATCGAACATTTCCAGGACTGACTGACTAACTAACTGGACACGGGTCATGGGACTTCCTCCACCCTCCCTCTTATCTCTTCCTATCTTTGGAACCTTTTCGGATCAGCTAAACCAGGGCTGTGGGGTGTAGGGGGTGAAATCACACGGATCAAATGAAATTTGGCATGGTTTGCACAGGGAAGACAGCGAGTGTGCGTGCACGGTGTCTGTGTACGGGGAGGCCAGTTTAAGGAACGGCAGCGGCGAGGGTCTCCTAGGGGCCCATCAAAGCATGCCGCGGCCGCTGCAGCCCCACGTTACGCTCAAGTCAGTGCCTCATTGTGTCTGTGTGAATGACCCTGGGGGAACACCGGCTCCCGCTGCGCCGCATGCATTCCCCTCCACATGTTTGCTCTGCCCAGGGTGTAGCCCAGTTCGAGAGGATTACGCTGAGGAATGCAGCCAAGCCCATCTTTTAAAACAAGAGAGGAGAGGGGGGCTGTGGGCATAAAGTTCATGTTCACTGAGGCTTCGTAAAGATCCCAAAAAATGCAAATGCAATAAGCCCAGAGGGAGGAAGTCACAGTTAAATCAGAGAAATCTATCTCTTAGGTAACCTTTAGCATTTAAGTTTCACTGTCTGCTTTCTATGTGGACTATGGAGTAACAGATTAACTCAAGCTTGCCCGCACTTTCCTGCTGAATCATGTTTGAAAATTGGTTTAAAAATGTTGTTCTGGCTCCCCACACTAACTAGCCAAATATCAAGACTTTCCCTTTTTGCCATGTTCCCTCGCTTCTTAATTTACAGGCGTCAGCCATCCCACGCCCCCAAAAAACACTCTCTTCTGAAGCAAAGTCCGGATTAAGATGTTCTTACAAAGTGAGGTAAACCAGGGCACCTAACCCCCAGGGGGGACTGCTGCGAGTCTGTGACACCAATAAGAAAACACCCCAAATGCCTCAAAGTAGCTTCTATTGTTTCTCCTGCTCGGCCACTTTCTTTTTTGACAGCCACAACTTGACGAAACGTGATAGCGCCAGGATGCACCGGACGATCCCCCACCTCCCAGACTAATGGAGCTCAGTCAGGCGTGTAGGTCACCTGGTAAAATCTGAGTGGTACAAAAAGAAAACGTGGGGGAGAAACACTGAATGGACCATGTTATTAGATATCTGATCTGCTGTATGAAGAATGGCACTGACGTACAGACAACCCAAAAACATATTACTGCCGGCCACGACTTTTCTGCAGTATGGAAAAACAGTTATCTAAACGACAGTCTCTCCATCGGTTGCTTATTTTTGCTTTCTTTAAACCTGCCTACATGTGTCACATCATATTCATGCAACGACAAGCACTCAAAAACAAAAACTGAGACGAACACTCTGGACATGAGCAGTCTTTAACTGCAGAGGGAGGAAATATAACCCAGTCAGCACGGCCTAGAGACAACTGGAAAAGCAGAGCATCAACAAAACAGCCACAGTCAGAGGCGCAGCCCATGTGACATCATCACATGACTGGTGTGACTGCATTTACCCCATTAACGTAGGTATTCTCGCTCATTTCCTATACAGCCCCCCCCCCCCCTCCTCCTCCGCTCATCCCCACTGCTAATAGGTCATGGTTTCCATTGGTCACAGAGCAACAAGTATCAAAGAGTTTAAAGAGGAAATAGCTTTGACCACGACACATCATTTGTGATACTACTGGAGACGCACTTTCTGCCTATATTGATTAGCTATCAGCATCTGCAGTGAATGATGTTAAAGTAAAGTCTTCAGCCCCAAAAACAAATATTTCAATCTCTCTCAATTGAATTAAACAACTACAATCTTTATTTAAACCCCATGATGTGCCTGATAGCCACTAAACCTGCCTGCATGTTTATTTTGCATGTAATTTTCCTAATTCAAAGGATAAAGAGGAGACAAACCTCAAATGTATGGGACAGCCACAAAATAAGCATACCACCACAACTGGACTAGACTGGACTAGACATGAATGACACCAGGTAAACTATATCATGCCAACTGACCAAATGTGAATAGTTGGACAGGGATGAAGTGGCTCGTCCTATTTTGAGAGATGACAAATGTAGCATGGAGAGACTACTTCTAAAGCCCACGGTGTAGAGTAGGAGGACAGGAAATAATCCCCCCAGACATGACACCATAGAAGTGCTGAGAGCAGCGCAGCAGAGTCAGGACGCTACGAGCTTTATGATCGAGAAAGCAGGAGCAGACGTGACTCCTCGCTGTCCTTTGTCCCATGCAAATTGCACCAACAGAAAATGCAAAACCAGGTATTTAGGTCGCTGTAATCTTGGCATGTCGGGGAACTTATCTAAGGGGTCACCATTGTGTGACTTCACTGCCTGATCAGAAATCTGAACGGCCTGTTTGTTCTCCAGGTCTCATCGATAAGGACGGATGTACCCAGCAAAAATATGAGGAACTTACCTCTTCTGTATTTCTTGCCACAAGCAATGACTGTACCACTCTGACTAGCCCTGCTGCATTGTGTTGAAAATTACTTACACCTATGAGAAGCTGATGATTGCTTGGCAGATGACGAGCTTTACAGTCGGAGACGCCTATAATTTTACATGATATCATTGAAAATATATTTATTTTAATATAAGTAAGCATAGGCCTAAAAAATCTAAATAAACCTTGATACAGAGATAAGAATCAAATTATTTTATTTTGGCAATGGGCTGCAAATTTGAGGTTTGGCAACAGCGGGGTTCAACAGGAAGGAGCCATTACCACCCCAGGAATCTTTTTTTCTTTCCCAACCCTGAAAACAACCAGAAGAGTCCAATTCTCCACTGACTTGGCATGCCTGCCTACTGCTGCCTGACAAGTGCAACAACAGCGTTACACCTCCTACTCCAACTCCTCTCCTGAGCAGTACCTTTCACGTGTTTATGAAAAGGACCCTTCTGATCATTGGCCAAGTCACGCCTGGCAGCACACAACCCTGGCATGATAACCCTATCAGATGAGAAGACCCAGGAAGACGATACGGGCGTAATGGGGTGGAAATCGGCCTGCCGTGGAGCGAAACACATTTCCTAATGCATAATAAAGCATTCATTCTCTCAGCTGTCACGAGGAAAGTCTTTGTGGGAGAGGGGGCGAGTTGGAGTTAAAAGTACAGAGAATCCTGTATTCTCCGTTTGTCACTGGGTTATATGGTGAGAAGAAGGAGAGAGTGTGAGAGAGAACAAGTGGCTGCAATTAGAGTCACATCTCTCCATACATTTAACAAGTTCGCTGTAGGCTTTTAGCTGATGGGCTTACCCAGAGCAGCCGACAATGACAGTGCAGTTCCTAGATCAATACACAGTAAGCAGTGGAGGGGTCACAGCCATGAAGCCCAAACAGTCGATGTACAAATATTCCTTCGTATCCATGATGCTGTTGTGTGATACACTGGATGTTAGAACAAAAAAGAGCTGTTTGAGAGCCATATTCTCAAAAGCCTCAACATCCCATGATGCTTGCATTAAGGCAGACTGCTAAATTGGGTGCCTAGCTTAACAAGCCAATGCAGGAACTACTATGCACTACGGTTGTGAGTGAAGTAGCACTTCTAGGTTTTAAAAGAGTGTGTTGCTTGCCACTACACGGCACAGCCCACCAGGCAAGCCTTCTCAACAAGGACCTGAAGGAGGTATCATCAGCCAGCAGTAGTTGGACTGTGTTGCTCAACAGATGATGCTGACAACTGCAGCTGATTCTCAGGAGGCTAGCTTCTTTTCAAATCCTTCAAAGGATGAAGTGACAGACAAGGAAGAGGAGCCGTCACCCACGATGGTCAAGCATCCTTTGTAAGATGCTGCTAGGCCTGCTACGATACCTACTTTTGTTGGACGATACATTGTCCCAGAATGAATTGCAAGTGCAATCTTTCAATATTCAATATTCAGACAACGGAATTGGGAAGTATTTAACTTTTTTTTTTTTTTTAAGTAATACATACAAGAAAGTAAAGAAGAAAAAAACATATCGCCTATATAGGAGTAGCCCAAAATTCAAATTTGAGATTTTAAAGGAAATTTCGCCCACAAAAACAAAAACTTGTGGTGCTTCTTGCAGCCAACAGATAGTCTAAGAGAAGCTCCGGGAAAACTGCAGTTACCTTTAAAAATTACAACCCGTGTGCTGCAGTCGGCTCCCGGGAACAGAAAGCCTTCGAGCCTGGCAGTTTTCCGGTGGATTTATGGAGTGGAGGATTAAGTTGGAAGTTAAATCTAAAAATGCCAGACTTTTTGGCTCGTTAAGCTACAGACTATCAGGACTGCGCTTCTTCCTTTCCAAAAGTGCCGCTGCAGGCTACCAGTAAGCTACACTGTTTTATCTTTCTTTGGACAAGTAGGTCGGGTTAGAGGGGGAAAAAAGGGAGAATCACTGCACCCAAGTCTTATAATGGCCTGGAAAACCCTGCTGTTTATTTTGGCATCATGTTGTGGACAAATCAAGGTCAGCAAAATAATTGAGGTCATGTCTATATATCGTATGACAAGTCATGATGTAATCATCGTGACAGGCCTATGGTGATTGGCCACATGTTTCTCAGTTGTCTGGGGACGTGTGTCCTTTGCGTAAGGTAGAGAGTGCTGCTGAGCATGAGTTAGAGTTAGACTTAGAGTTAGATAAAAACAATGAGGCAGACCTATAGCCTGCAAAATTTCTTTCTTAACGCAAGCATCAAGATTGCTGTTAATGATAGGAGTTCTGATATAGAGGCTTTTGTGCATAATTATGAAAGAGCAGGCCTCACAGAGAGAAGCCTAAGTCATGTTATTATAGAGAACAGGGGTTACTGGGTAAGTAGTTTTACAGCTGCCTCTGAGAGACATCTTGAGTGCTGACTACATGCACAGGCTTTTCCTTCAGATGATGCATGAATTGACAGTAGATTGCCTCAAAGCTGTTATCTGTACAGGAAATGTCATTTAGAACAGTCCAAATGAAAGGTGGCACCACTATGAGGTTGAGTGCTCCGGTCATTTAGTTTCCTCAGTCAGGGATGACTGGTCGGAGTTTTCAAGGCGCAGCAAAATCATGTCATGTGCGGAGGAGCCATGTCAGGCTGTCCCCTGCGTGGTGCAACAACAAATCGATCCCGATTGGAGTCAGCTGTTTGCTCGTTAAACCATAACGGCGAAACAGCTCGCAAAACCTGGCAGCTGGGAAGGAATGTCACTCAGTGGCTGGCTGCGAGCAATAACTCAAGGAGCCTTACCATGAGCAAAGTCTACGCCAGGAATACAGCTGATAGCACCATGAACGCAGCTTGTTTTCATAGTGTTGCATAAATAATTGCCCATGAGCAACTTGGAATGAAGAGTTTTACACACTGCAAAGATCTTCATGGATTTTAAGTACAAAAAAAATGAAAGTGTGGAAAGCTCACCATGTGTTTCAGGAGCAAAAGGGTCGCAATTTTCAGATATAGAAAAATGTACCGCAACAGAATTAAGAACAGCTCCGGCAGTGGTGTGAATCTAGTCTCTCTGTTTTGTCAGCGACCTAGTCCAACCTTGAAAACTGTGAAACGCGCTCTACACACACTGCACTTGCTGTATATGTAAAATGCAGCTACAGTTAATACTCCAACAACAACAAAAAAAAAAAACTCACAGTTTCAGTGTTCTGCTCTAGTTTCTTTGGCTATTTATCACTGTCACTGCTTTTTTTCCACACAGCTAGAAAATAATAGGTTGCTCTTGGATGCAGACATTTTGTTTGCAGCATGTGGGGGCTTGAGCAAAGCGACCTTGTTATAATTGGGGAGACTTTCAAAGTGTCTGTTGTTAAACTTATTTAAGATAATTTACAACATTTAATTGGGCAAAATGTGCAAAAATAAGTGTATTGCACATAATAAATATAACAGCTACATGATATGTGGGAAGAAGGGTCAATAAATAAACAACAGGCCTCTTGTAGATTTCTGTAGCAACCACATGTAGTCAATTAAAACAATTTTATCCATTTAAAATAGAGATTCTGGAGATTCTGACAACTTGGACGATGCTATACCGAAATCTCTTCTTGGATCCGTGAGAACCAAACATTACAAAACACCCCGGCTGTTTATGTTGGTTGTTGGTTGTGTGTGACAGCTGACATGCACCCAGGAATAGAAGCCCTGGAATGACTTAAGGCGATCAGATGTTCGCCCACATCTACAGATGATGGACAGGGTGCGGTAACATTAGATGAACTTACTGTATAAAAAACCAAAGACACACACGCGTACACACACACACCTGTGGTGACAGTGAACATGACAACAGACCTCTCTGGCCTTTAGCTTCATAGGTCAGACTGCTCTGCTAACTGCAGCGCAGCATGGAGGCCTGACACACATGCTAATTTGAGCAGACAACCAACACCCACCGACCATTAGGGACCACAAAGCTTTATGTCACAAGCTATACTGGTGCTGCAGAGATGCAATCCCATTGTTCATATTTGCTTTATATCGTTTGAAAGTTTCATGAGGTTGTGTACAGCGAGGTAAATTACAGAGTAGAAGACGAAGATGAAGTAAAATTCATAAAATCCCAACAGCAGTTACCTACTGTGTTTAAAACTTCTTACCTTTAACGAGTCAAAACAGGCAATCACCCTCCCGTTTTCCACCTGGCAGCTTTTGGGTGGGTGGGCAAATTTGCATTCCTCATCGCTGCGTGAACAAGTCCCTCTCTGAAACTGCCGGCACACTTCCAGGGTCAGCCATTTTGTGTCCCGTATCGAGGCAATGTTTAGAGCCATGTCAGCGGCGCTGGCTGTGGAGCTGTGGTGGAGTGGAGCCACTTGGTTTGAGGAGGAGGCTATCCTCTGAGGAGGCGTTTCAGAGTGTTCCAGTAAAAAAAAAATAAAAAATAAAACAACTAAAAGTGATGGAACATGCAGCTATAAATGATCTGCTTCAGGTCAGCGGATGAGGTTTGTCCTTGCGGACAGGAAAGTGGAGGTAATGGACTGGCAATGTCTCTGTGACCGGAGCATGGGACTGCGCTTCTGTTGTGGAGTTTGTCAGTCACACTGCTAATTGTTCATCAATCAGTAAGTCTCAGGTGCGAACCTCTGACTGGGCAGAGGGGGCATGCTCAGAGACAAGCTCTACTGGTTGTACCGATGTCCCCAAAAATGACCTATGTATGAGTGATGATATCTGTGCAAAGGTTGGATGTTAGGGAGCAACGAAGGTGCTATTTTGAGGTGCGATGGCACAGTTTAGAACACAAAGTTTGTGGCTTTCTCTCTCGAAGCTTTGGCACCTTGGCCAGCGGTGCAGTAGCTCCACCGCTTCACTTGGGGTTTCTCCACACTCAGCACAGGTAAGGACAAAGAGAAAGGTCGGGGGTGTTTGTGGCGGCTGTCCTGTCACGACTGCAGAGGGGAAAATCTGGAGCTCTTCAGAAACACCCGGGGATCTTCAAGTAAGGATGTCGTTTCACAAGGCACTTTCTGTCAGCGATCTGGAGAAGAGAAAGAAACAGAGTGAGGAAACGGTTTGCTAAATATGATTGGCAACTATTCAGCAGGGGTTAACAGCGTTTGTTTATGCATGTAAATCTGAAATGGCGTGCATGCTGCCCCAGAGGTATGCTCGCTCTGAGGTTATTCAGCAGCCACTTGAGTTTAAGTCCGACAATCACTGCTGTGTGCCATTGTGCGAGGTGACTACAAGCCCACTGGCTCTCCAACATATTGCACACAAAGCGGTGAATGGCAAAAACCTCTGTGCTATGAGACAGTGGACAAGAGCATCGAGTCAGAGCAGAGATAGAAAAAGGCCCCAGGGTCCAACCCGCCCTGTAGAGCCTTGCACGGCGGGATGGTGCAGCCAATAGAAAACCGCGCAGCGCAGCACTATTCCGGGCAGCCGTCCAGCAGCCACAGAGGGACCGAGACAGATGCATATGCCAGTGCCAGACACGATTATGACGCTGCCCAGTGTCCCGCAATATTCACTGGTCTCCCACCGTCCAAATTAGATACCAGCTCATTGACAGTGGCCTGTCAATTTACATTCATAGCAGGGAATTTGTGTATATTGCTCGCTGCCTGATCCTGTAAAGATGCTTGTCTCTGTGTCTGTTTGTTGTCTGGGGTCGTCTAGGGGGACAATTGGTGGAGCAACAATATGAGGAAGTGACCTTTAGCTTGAGTGCACGAAATCCATTACTAAGCTACTGCGCAAGGAGCTCTTTTCTTGGCACATCTGGAAATGTTTTTCTGCTAACTGGGGGTGGGAAAAGAGGGTTGAGGACACCAGACTGAGGGAGGAGAAGGGGTTGTAAAAACATACAGCTCTGGTTAAAAGATCCCCTCTTTTACTAACATAGAAACGTGTCCACAGAGAACAGCGGCAGGAGCAAACACCAAGACTATGTCAAATACTGGGAGAACAATATCTTAAACAACCTCTAAAGGAATATGACAAGCCTCACTTGGTCTTAATGAAGGCAAGTTGGGACTTGTGCTCAAACCATCTACGCAACCGTTGAGGGAAGAAGCAGTTCCCAAAAAGCAGTTCCCTTCAGAGGTACAAACTCTTACAGAGCTGTCACACAGGTGTAGCTAGGTTTGGGTTCGGCACAGTATTTTTGTCCTGCTGTCCTTTAGATTTAAAAATCATTCTGCATCTTGGTCTAAAACTTGGTCTCTCTAATTGGAGAATTCTGAATTCTGTTTGTAGTTTTGTTTGAAGTCTGAAATATCAAAGGGAGGAACTCAAAAAGACCATAAAGACAAGACCATATATCCTCGTTTATGAATAAGAGATCATCCAGACTTTACTTGATTGCGGGATGCTTACCCTTGAAAGCACCCACCAACACTACACAGCTCCAAGTCTATGAATCCAGACCATTGTCTACCTAATCATATTGTCCCACTTTAGTGCTGATCATGTGAAATAAGATGAGAAGCTTCCTCGCCCGATCACACTGACGCCCAGGCTCCACTTTCCAAGGCAGGATTTAATTTCACACCATCTCCCCAGGGAGAGAGCCAATCGCTGCAGAAGAGAAAGTCAGGTAAGAATCATGTCAGATCTGACCTTTAACAATTAATCCCATCTTATTTTTAGAAACCCGAAGAGGTGTGTGATCAAGCTAACCTACTTTGTCAGAATGTGTGAAGGGACGCTGGCACCATTTCATTTGGCCTCAAATGATGGAGGAAGTTGTGATAAAACGGTTAAGGGACACGGCCGTTGGTCATTTTTATTTTTTGTTAAGAAAATTGAGGTTTACAGCACTGAGAGCTTTCATAACATCACAACAGTGGGCCGACAGTGTGGATAAGGGTTGGCTGGAGTCATCTGAAAAGCTCACAGGGGACTCAACGGGCAACATTCAAACAATGTTTGTCATGAAAGGTATTCAAAACAAATGGTGCAGTCCGCAGATCAAAAAGACCCTTATGTGGGTGATGGTAGGATAATAATCATGCAGGAACATGACCGCAGGTCTGCTTCCATACTGTGCATAAGACTATAGTATGTTTGTGCAATATGCCCAGGGAACTGCTGTCCAAGCTACTGTTTGTTTGTCATTATTACTGGTGCTGTTACGCACAAAATCTGCATTTAGGCTGGACCTGGGTCAATTCTTTGATTAACTGGTTAGACAATAGAACATTTGCTTCATAAATGTCACATTTTAAAAAATTTAAAAAAAAAGTGACAAGGAGTGTTTTACATGGACATGAATAACCTGTTTATGATCAAGCAGTTAGAGCATCTTGTTGATATGTTCGAGCATGTAAACACCATATCTCTGGATTTTGTTTAAGAAATCCCATTAAGGAGAGACCCAAATATGCTCCCTGGAGTACTCCGAAAAAAATGGAATACTGTTGCATGAATACAACATATCCAGAGTTTTGATTTTCAGTAATGAATCCACTGCCCCCTTGTCCTATATGAAGTGGTAGTGACAGGGCTAACTGCTAGCATCACACGGCTAACGTTGCCTAACAGTTATTACCAGGTTTTACAACAGAAACAAGCTGTTTCAGAGTCAGTTCGAATTCGTTGGGACCATTTCAGAGTATGGAGTCAGATGTTAGCAGCTGCTGCTATGCTGTGTTAGCTCGTGCTAACCAGGCAGATGTTGAAGCAATCGTTCCCCGGGAGAAGAGCGGCTCTGGAGACAGCAGCAACAGAAAGTTTGCTAAACTGGCAATGGTCAGGATGGTCTGAAAAGATCAAATTCAAGTATCATTTGACTGGAGACTCTTCAATACTACTTTATACTGACTTATTTCAGTAGCTTAAAAAATATTTAATAGCAAAACTTAGTCCTAACATTAATCAAAGTCCAAGACAGTGTTATAAAGCAGTGTTATAAGGAATACCGTTAGCCTAGTAAGTAATGTGAGTGTGTATAATCAAGACAGAGCGAGACAGGCAGACAGTGGTTGGCGCTCAGAGCAGACACCTGGTTGGTTTGTTTTTGTAAATATCACAGATAAGATCATAACCGGGATAAGCCTCATGAACGGGTATTCATGTCAACTTAAATGCACTCAGTGTGACATCAATAATTATAGCCTAAATGCTTAGTAGATAGGTAAAATCATCAGTAGATTAATTGATACTGAAAAGATGTACTGAAAACTTGAGCACCTAACCATTTATAATTTGCAGTGTGATGCATGTGCCTCGCCAAATAAGCTTGACAGAGATGGATGTGCAACAGTGAAACGACGCTGCTGTAGCATGTTAGCTAATGCTAGCCTGTCTTCAGCAGAGACGACCGAGCCCTCTCACATTTTTGAAACATATCAAAGCCCCTGTTGGAAAGCAAACTGTCATCCAAGGGGGGGAAAAGTGCTACCTCTTTTGTGTAACAACATCCCGTCTAGTCTGGTTTTGACTTAAGTCCTTGGACGCCTTTGACTTGGCTTGGGCTAGCTTAGCCTCTGCTTGTGCATGACACCTATAGCACATGCAGCCTGGCTTAGTTTACGCTGAGCTTAGCGGTCGAGCTTTAAACACAATGCCACTGATGTAAAGGGAAAGACAGATGGTCAGCAGGTAGGAAGGGACCATATAGCACCTAGTGTTTTGACCTTAGAGATAAGCACACCTCGTATACCGTCATGACTGACCTAGGTTCTGTTTCTGCAGTTTGAGTCCTTCCAGGGACAAAAACTGACAGTAATAGAAGAAGAGTCAAGGACTAGTGTTATAACCTGGCTCTGACGAGAAATATCTAGTGTTTCAAGGTTTTGTAATGACACAGATGCCGTTCATCATTTCCGTTAGAGACACCCTGGGTGTGTGAATGTTAAAGGGACGGTCCAGTTTTTTCGACATGGGGTTACATGGGGTATTTATCCATAGAGAGTTTGTTACACACAGTAGATGTCATTGAGAGTGTTTTCACTGCTTTACCTAAATGTTAAACAGTCATTTCCAACGGGAAAACTAAGCCGTTTTATCAGTCTTCAAAGCCAGACTCCATTGAGAAATACAGTGATTTAACATTGCTAAAAAACAGGAGCTGCTGGTGTACCGCTGCATTGAGCAATTATTTTGTTTGTGTTTTTGTGTGACTTCGGCATTCAAAAGGATTCGTTCGGATTCACCAAAGCCACACAATCACACAAACTAACTAACAGATCACAGTAGCAGTAGACAGGCAGCTCCCATCTTCAGCAAACTAAAATGACTGTTTTTGTCAATGGAGTCTGGGGGCTTTCCACAGCGGTAGATTGCTTAGCTTCTGTGTCAGACTTCAGCCTGCTTCTCCAAACTGGGGATGTGCTGACTTGCATCTACTGTATGTAATACACTGACTACGCATAAGAACCCCATACAAACGCACTTCAAAAAAATCCAAACTGTCCCTTTAATATAGCTGTTCACTTCACCAACAGAATCTTTCATCCTGATGCATCATCCTTTGTTTTCAACTGTACACATTTCAAACAAAACCTGAAGAGCCGAATCCTGCAGCGCACTGTATATCCTGTTTATCTTTAGTCCCTGAGTTCCTGCAAGAAGCCTTTGTCCCCTCTGTGTCCTCAGTGCAAACAGTGGAGAGACAGGGTGACCTGATAAAGCAGGGCAGAGATGTAAAGAAAAGCACCACAGTACTAGACTTTATGGATTACTGACGCTTACTAAGGCCAGCTGGCAGGGGCATTATCTTGGTCAGTCTGCTTAATTGAATGAGAGTCAGCGGGACTGGGCCGTCTCGAGTGAAAGTCATTGGCTTGACCTCTGAATACCACGTATGTAACCCATTAGTCTGGTATCTGTGCGCTCTGTCTGTGCGCTGCGGTTTATCTTAGCTGCTTGTATTTGTTCAGCAGAGACGATAAGCTACCTGGTTTCCATTGGTTGTAAGCCTTGTGACAACGTTTGGCATCGGCCGGGTGTTGCCAGCGAAATAAAGTTGAAACACAAACCACTGTGACAGACAAGCACCCGAGCTGGGTACCTGAGAGACCGCATTTCCATTTATTACCATTTTATGCTGGCGAACCACAGTTCTATGGTCATTTGCATGGCCAAGAGGAACAAGTGGTCAATGTTTTTCAAGGCTGCGCAGAGAGGGCCTCATTGTTGAAGTGTAATAGGAAAATGTTCTGCTTCCAGTGAGTAATGGAAAGTGAGCAAGCCTTACAGTTTTTATCAAAATGTCCCCAACAAACCTAACCTGGCTTTGAGTGTGACATCACCAGCTCTCAAAATGCTCCTTTGCATCCTCCAGAGTGGATCAGACCCTGCAGCCTAATTTGTATTTAATACTATGGACATTACGATGCTTATGAAATTGTCTTTGGCATAAGCTACAGCTCCTTGAGTTCAATATCATCAAGTGCCATTAGCGATAAGGACAGGTGAGTGAGCTCAGGAGAGGCTATACCAGGACTAAGCTACTGTTCAGAGGCAACGCAAGAAGCATTTCACAGAGTCAGCAGATAGGTGTGCCCCATATCATAATAGCCTTAGCTAAACCACAGTGACCCGAATGGCCCTGCTTATGATATGGGACTGGACTCTCCTCTCCTGACCAGTGGCCTGATTTGTAGCACAGAACAGACGATGCACTGTTTCCATCAAGTGTGTATAAGGACAGATCTGTATCTGGGATGGATGTCAACCCCTGCACTCTGTAAATGGACTTGTTTACTGTGTAAGTGTTCTTGTCTACTCCCTGCCTCGCCACAGGACTCGAGCAAGTCATCAGCTAATTACAGTATAGTTGGCAGCCAGAGGTGAACACTGCCGTTCAGATAAACATGATGATTAACAGGATACCCAAGCTCACTTGATCGAGAAGGCTGAGGTGAAAATTGCACTGTGCCTACTGTAAAGCAGCTGTTTTCCATAACTTGCACTGACTTCATACAGCCTAAAATCGAGGATGGAAAATACCTCGTTAGATTAAAGCTCTCATACATTGAAATATTAAGCGAAACACATCAAATGAATTGAAATCTTAAGCCTTCAAATTACAGCACTTGAAAACACAAGAGCCGAATGATTCAGCAAACTCACCCCTGTGTCACAGAGCAATCAGACTCCCTCTTTCAAGCAGGAGATGTCTGAAAACGCTACCGACCACTAAATCCTTTTTAATACCATCTTGAGGTGCAATTTGCATGAGAGTCAATTCAGAGAAAGGGGATTTCTGGCTGATGGGGTCTTGCAGTGAGGACTTGTCTGAGACTTATCCCATTCTTTGCTCAACAGGAAGGGCTGAACTGATGTTCCATTTTAGAAAACACCCACTTCCCCTTGATCCACGGCCAGATGTATGACACCACCCTGGCCTTTTCCATGCGGCCGATGATGTCCACTGCTCGGCTGCTACAGGCCCAGCGTCTAAATCTAAATCTAGACAGGCAGCGGAAAGCGAGGGACACGTCAACCGTGCCTCGTCTAACTCAAAAGGTTAATTATGATGCGCGCCTTATTAGAACTGTGAAGTTCCAGCTATTTGTGTCCACATACAACACGAGACCCTGTCCTGAGCAAACAATCTTTGCCCTTGTTATTTGGAGAATTTGCACACCACGAGTTACGAGGCGAAACTTTGTGAGAGCCGCACAATGCGAGCAGTGACAGGGCAGATGCCACACAACGCGACAGGCTTTTCTCTAGAGAGTGAAAAATATGGAGCCCATGTGGCAAAAAAGAAAAAGAGCGTCTGACATTTGCACTGAGAGAGGGGCAAGTCAACTGCTGTGATAATGCCTCTCCCTCAGGAGGCGAAAGAGAAAGTCCATTACAGTGCTGGAAACTGCAATACGGGTAGTTACTGCGTGGCTGCGAGCTCCCGCTACTCCTGTGCATTTATCCCACACACACCATATTTTCTTCCCCTCTCTTCCCCTCGCACAGATAAAACATTCCCCTCTCCTCCCTCCCCACCCAGACTGGTATGCAGCACACTGCAGCAAAACTCCTGAAAAAAATCTTTGAGGAAAAAAAGCCAATATGACGGTTCTTTCCCACCTCGTTCCACTCGGGTCCCGGAGCTCTGCTGCGTGCCTCCGTGTGTCTGCTGTCCCGAACATAGGAGGCACCCGGTGCTTCTGTGACACTGAGCTACAGCACAGTTTTCCCTTCAGCCTCAGCGACTGGAGTTAATGACCATGTGAACTGTTGTCATTCCTCACCAGCTGCCGAGTGCTGCAGCCGGAGGTCCATGCCTAGACAGGGATTTTCTCTCGATGTGTCTCTCTCTCTCTTTCTCTCTCAGCGACGGAGCAAGCGAGCGAGGCAGGCAGGCAGGAAGCAGAAGAGTGTCTACTCCAACTATCTGGCTGAAACACTTCCAGCCAACCCCCCACCACCACCACCAGCACCACACACCCCTAAAGCCAGCCCCTTCCTGCCCACCAGCCTGTGGCAAGGCCCTGCCCCTTAACAGCTCCAGCCAATAAAAGGAGAGCTCCTCTGAATCGCAGCTTTCTGAGCCTGTCGATTGCAGACTAAGTGATAGGGCGAAAACTGTGCTTACAGTAACATCCTCTGAATGCTGATCTTGGGGAGGTATTTCCCCAATTTCATGCCTACATTATTTATCTTTTTCAATCCTACCCCAGTCAGCGCCACCTGAAAATACAAGAACAGAATCCAGACTCGTGCAACACAGCAATGCACATACGCAATAATCAAAGAGTTGCTGCAGTCGCATATAAAGACCAGCCTTGTCCTTGTCTATGTTCTATCATCACATTTAACACCATCCCCCCCAGGAAACAGGAGCACCACACCTCCTCCCCCTCCTCTCCTCTACCTCCCCTCAGCATCCGTCCTCTAAACTCATTCACTCCACCATCCAGACACTCCTCTCCCCCCCTTCCTCTCATATCCCTCACCTGTATGTCCCCCCCTTTTTCTCAAAGCACTCTGCCCTCTGTTTCAGTCAAATTCTTTAAATGTACCCGACTGGAAAATTGCACAATGGTGAACATTTCTGTGATTGTTATTGCATCAGAATTGTGGCTGGGATTGAAAGTCTTGGTCTGTCTCCTCCCCTCCGCCCGGCTGATGACATGCTGGTTGGCATCATATGAGCCGTGAAACCGGAGCGTCACAGAACTGATGAGTCAGAGATCCAGCTTCATGACTTTTCGATCCAGATTCAATAGAACAGCTGTACCGTCTATCTCTGTGTCTCTCTCTCTCTCTCTGCCTCTGTCTCATACAAAGGCTGTGAATGACGCGGCAGCCTGGGCGTTTCGTTGACATCAATGAGGCTAAACATGCTTTACAGTTCAATGATAAACAAACCTATTTGCTGTCTGATTACGCTTTAATAGCTATATATAATCTGATCTCACAGGAAACAGGTTTGTCAAATGGTTTAGGGGGGGATTAATCCCTTGAGCATGAGAAACTGTCCACCTCAGCAAATGGCAACGAATACTGACGTCATCGTAGGCATCAGAGCACCTGTAATGAAATAACACAGACAAGCGCTCTGCCATTATACGAAGAGGAAGGCGGGGGATGTCAGGCTTTGTCAGGAGCAAAAGTGTCACCTTACACCTTTGAATGAAGTCACACTCTCATACACACAGATGCAGCACACTGAAAGAGCTAGACGGCAGCAATACCGCAGAAACTTCACTGTAACGTCAAACAGCTCAATCTGTTATCATACATCCACAACAACAGCACCTGGACCAGGCCCGGCTGCTTCATCACTGCTGATAGATGAAGCTTATCAATGTCTCATTTGGCTGCAAACGACTCCTCAATAACCACATTACTGAGTAACTGTCAATAAATGCACAACAAGGCTGCTCGTAGCTAATTTCCAGCGGCAGACCTCAGATAGCCTACCTTCTAAATAGATTCGTCCGACAGGAAAACAAACAAAAGCCTGGCAGACAAACAAGCCGAGCCACTTCCTTCCCGCGCCGTATCCCCTCCCCTCTTATTATCCCTGTCCTGTTTGACCCCGGACGGCTTGGCTCGCTCGCACACAACCAGATTTAGGATTCTGCAGCCCAAAGCGGCTTCATTTTCAAAAAACAAAAGGAGTATTCCGACACAATGGCTAATTACATCAAATGAAGATTGATGGGTTTAAAATGCTCCGCAGTACAGAATACAGTATTCTGTGGTGGTGGTGCTGCTGGGTAGTTGGGAAAAAAAGCAGGGCTTAGAAATAGGGCACCAAAGACAGATCAATGAAAAGGCAGCTGTCTTTTTCTATTATTAGCCGTAATCAAATATCAAGCGGCAGAGAGTTGTGCTTCCTTCCGCTTGAAACCCATTCTGGTAAGTCTGTCACACGAGTCCACACGAGGATGGACAATACACAAGCGCCTGGTGAATGTGTAGGCGAAGATGAACCAGGAAATACTGGATTCTCTACGTTAATATTCCTGCTGGATTGAGATAGGGTTGGGTAATATGGAGGAAATCAGATAGCACAATGTTTTTTATTGTAGGGTTGACTTTTGGTGCTTTACAACAGCTAGAACAGTTTGGAAAATTACAGTACTTTACTGTAAACAGCCTTTATCCAATGTATGAGACGACATCTAGTCTCGTATACTTTGGGATTAAACATTGACTATTAACAGTAGATTAATCTGATGCTAATTTGACCCTGTAAAACATTACAAGCCAACTTTTCATACTGCTGATTAAATAAAGTACATCCCCAACAATCATAGTACGCTGTGGATCGCTACGCCTTACTCAAGTGCACTGTAACAACCTTAATAAACACATTATAACAAGCCAAAGTCATATTGTTATATTGCTACTGATATCCCATAACGCCTCCATTTGTACAATTACATCCCCAGATTTGCATTTTCACACGGCCCAATTACTGTCCATGACCCAGCAGCTAGCCTGATCCCAACTTATTAACCTTACCCAGGTGTAAAGGTGTAAAGGCTCGTGCTCAGCCAACCTGCAGCAGATTAAAATGTGCCTCCACTTGTGTCTCATTAGAGCTGCTTTATCGTTTTCATGTGCATCTGGGAGTAATAACACACACTGGGTGCACCCTGTGACGATGGCAGCGTCACTGCTGAATAATGGTGACTGTCTATCATGCTTGGAATCAATAATAAATGAGTTATTATCAACCTGTTCCCGCATTATAGTCAGTCACCGATGACAAATAGCATACAGCAGAAAGCAGCAGAGACACACAGGCACCACTTTTTCCTCTGTAGCTGCTTTCACTTGTTGTCATTAGCCAGAGCAGTGATTGTAAGCTAGCATAGCAACCCAGACACCAGCCCATAATGTTTATGATACAGTAGTAGCATCACTGGAAGCATAGTTAGCCTTCTCTACACTCCAGAGAGCTGTTATGTCCACTACACCGCAGTTACAAGTGTGTAAAGAACAGCCAGAGGCAACGGGTGCTAGCTGCTAAGCTAACTACCTGCAGCTTACCTGATGACGAACCTGTCACATCCAGCCTCCACCAACCGCTACTCAAGAGCGCTATTCCGGTTCTAACGGGGACCAACGGTTCGGAACAAGACGCCAAAAAAACAGTCTTCGACCGAGACTTGACGCTGGTTCCTCCTGAAATCTTCCCAAACTTTTTTCTTGCTTTCAAAATGTGTGTCAGTGAAAGGCAGAAGTGATCTACCACTCGCTACACGCTAGCTCGCTAACTACTTTTAAGGCTAGGGTAGGAAGCAACAAGCGATTTTGACAGTTCGAGGAAATGTTGAATGTGCTTCGCGAGGGGGTCGCTACTTCACTCCACACATTAACAACGCTTATATTCGCGACTGTTTGGCATATTATAAGCTGCCACTTTAAAACAAGTAGTATTAAATTAAAACGTGTTCGTACATAGCGTTCAAATACAACACGGGAATGTACTTCAGTTCGATAAATAGTTCCCACCCCACAGCGGAGTTGGTACAGTCCAGAGGAACCAAGGGTAAAGGGAGGGGGTGCTTGTTACCTAGGAAACAACAGTGAATCTCCCTGGGGGAAAAGATGTGGCCACTGATTTATGAACCAGTGCCTGTCTGTCTGTCAAAATAGGCTGCTATAGGCAAGATAAAAACATACAGCTGTTTATTATGAGTTACTGCATTAATTCCCATAAATTCTGACACTTTAATATGTGCAGTAACACCCTCAAAGACATGATTTCCTGGATAAATAGTGAAAATTGCTGTATTTTTTATTATTATTTTAGTCTGGTGTCACTGATTTGGCTTAAATTTGGCTTATTTTTCCTGATTATACATCTAGATTTCTGCTCTATCAAAACCAATCATCAATTAAACAAAGGATATGTCTAAATTCTTATAATCACTATAATATATATATATATATACGTTACGCTGATGTTTTTACTTATAATTTGTTCTTATTACTATTTCAAAGCTGTCAAAATGAATTTAACTGTTAAAACGACACAAAATACATTTAATTAGTTGGGGTGGGATTTACCAGAGGCCCCATGATACAATATTAAAACCATTTTTAGGTCATGATACAATATTATTGCAATTTTAAACATAACTGCAAATTAGATAAGATAAAGATAAAGTTTTCAGTCTGTTCATCTCCCTGTAATCATTTTTATTGCAGCAGAATGTATCTAGTGGACTGAAAATGCACCCAATTATATTATTCTAGTCGGCCACCAAAAGTTGAATTTGTATTTGGAATATTATCCTTGGCATCCATGTGACAATACAATATTTCCACACAAAAGTATTGCAATACGATGCTGTATCGATTTCTCCCCCTCCCCTGATCAAAGATTCTATCTCAGCACATCGTCACTACCTGATGCTTCGCAGCAGAGCATGCACGTCCCCAGCATTTTGCAGCCTAATTGCATGCAGCTGGCTGGATTTAGCAGTCTGTGACACACAGAGACCCGTTGTCAGCAAGAAGCGCAAACGAGTCAACAAGGAGCAAGTCACAAATATCCCCGGAATGAGCAGAGAGGCACAAATTTAGCCCCACTGACTGCTGCCCACGCCATGCGCTGCCTATTGAGCACATGAACAATGAACATAGCCATCACAGACTGCTCTGTCAGGGCCAAGGGCTGCTCCAGTGGAATGCTACTGGGAATGAAGGCATCACAGTTTGTCAGGACACAGGCCACTGGCGGTGTCAGGGATGAAGACGTTGTTAGGCGGTGTTGGTTTGATGTTAAGTGTAATATTTCATGAGCAGTTGTTTGAAACACAGGCACATATGGGCTCAATTTAATATCCATCATGTTGAAACTCAAAGACGAAGGATCTGGGGTCAGACGGGTGATGGTAACTGCTGACATGTGTTACTAGCTTGTGTCACAACATAATTCATCATGTGACATTTGACACATGGGTGGCACAGTGCAAGTTAATATTTACTAAACATTATCTCAGGCGGAGCAACAGTAAAGGTCTTAGAGAGAGACAAGAAATTTCTCTCAAATGTGTCTTTTAATATTGATGTTATCCCAGTCCATGGAGGGATTACTGAACAGGCCTAATGGACATGAGCCCAAGGCCCCCAGTGTCAGGGGCCCCTCTGGCCCTCACCTGCAGCATGTCTCTCAGATTGTTACATACCAACCAGGAAGAGACTCAAAACGACTGCAAGAAGATGCAGAGGAACTGCAAAGAGTCACAAAACAACTACAAAAAATGGGAAAATCAACCACAAATAGACACAAAATGACCCGAACAAGATGCGAAAGAACTACAAAGACACACGTAACAACTACAAAAGGGGCAAAACAACCACAAAGAGTAACAATATGACAACAAAGTGACACAAAACAATCAAAAAAGGCACAAATTTACTACAAAAAGACACAAAACAATGAGAAAAAGGTGCAAAACAACCACAAAGACACACAAAATGATCAAAAATAGACATAAAATGACCTCAGAGACATAATATGACAACAAAGACACACACAACAACTACAAAAAGGGGTAAAACAACTACAAAGAGATATAAAATGACAACAAAGGGACACAAAATGACCAAAAAAGACACAAAATGATTAGAAAAAGAAATAAAATGACCTCATAAGAGACACAAAACAACTACAAACCTGGCAAAACAGCTACAAAGAAAGACAAAATGACAACACAGGGACATATTATGACCAATAAACGACTTCAAATGACCTCAAAAGAGACACAAAACAACAGCAAAAAAGACTAAATGACAACAAAGAGACACGAAATTATATAAAAAGGGCACAAAATAACCTCAGAGACACAAAATGACTACAAAGAGACACATAACTACAAAAGGGGCGAAACAACCACAAAGACACACAACATGACAACAGAGATACACAAAATGACCTCAAAAAGATGCTAAGGAACTCCAAATACACACAGATAAAGTACAAAAAGGGTCAAAAAACCCCACAAGGGACAGAAATGTGATCAAAAGTAGACACAAAATTACCTCCGAGACACAATATGACTACACATACAAATGACAAAAAGGGGCAAAACAACCACAAAGAGATATAAAATGACAACGAAGAGACACAAAACAATCAAAAAAGGCACAAATGTACTACAAAAAGACAGAAAACAACTACAAAGCGATATAAAATGTCAACAAAGAGACACAGAATGATCAAAAAAAGACACAAAACAATTTCAAAAGAGACATGAAATGACTACAAAGTGACACAATACAACTACAAACGGGGCAAAACAATCACAAAGAGAAACAAGTGTCAATGAAGATACACAAAACAATCAAAAAAGGCACAAATTTACAACTAAAAGATGCAAAACAACTACAAAAAGGGGCAAAACAGACCACAGGACACAAAATGATCAGAAAAAGACACAAAATTATCTCAAAAAGAGACACGAAATGTCTACAAAGACACACATAACAATGACAAAAAGGGGCAAAACAACCACAAAGAGTAACAAAATGACAATGAAGACACACAAAACAATCAAAAAAGGCACACATTTGATACGAAAAGACACAAAACAACTACAAAAGGGGGCAAAACAACCCCAAAGAGATATAAAATTATCAGAAAAAGACACAAAATGACCTCCGAGACACAGTATGACTACAAAGGGACAGACATGACAACCACAAAGAGAAACAAATTGACAACAAAGAGACACAAAACAACTACAAAAGGGGCAAAACAGCGACAAAGAAAGACAAAATGATCAAAAAAAGACACAAAACGATCTCAAAAGAGACATGAAATGACTACAAAGAGACACAAAACAACTACAAACGGGGCAAAACAATCACAAAGAGAAACAAGTGTCAATGAAGATACACAAAACAATCAAAAAAGGCACAAATTTACAACTAAAAGACACAAAACAACTACAAAAGGGGGCAAAACAACCCCAAAGAGATATAAAATGATCAGAAAAAGACACAATATGACTACAAAGGGACAGACATAACAACCACAAAGAGAAACAAATTGACAACAAAGAGACACAAAACAACTACAAAAGGGGCAAAACAGCGACAAAGAAAGACAAAATGATCAAAAAAAGACACAAAACGATCTCAAAGATACACAAAATGACTACTAAGGGACACAAAATGATCAGAAAAAGAAATAAAATGATCTCACAGATCCACGCACTGACTACTAAGAGACACAAAACCACAAAAAGGCTCATAATTACTGCAAATAGCAGCAAAAACACAACAAAAGGAGGCAAAACCACCACAAAGTCTGTGTGTCTTGCTCCTGTGTTGGAGAGTTGAGCTGGCCTTTTGCATATCAGTGCCCAGGGGTGCACTGTCTCACAATCCACCCATGCCCCAGCCTCCTCATGTTCTCTACAACATCTAATTCAAAAATATCAGAGCAATTTATCTTTGCTTTCCTCTTTTTCTTTTTAATCGCTCCACATGGCATCGAGTTTTCATCTGAATACAAGAAGCAGCGAAGCAAAACACAACACGAGGAGAAAAACCAGTATTTTCAAGACGTAAGTGATTATGAAAAACTGCTCACATAGGTCAAGCTCATCCCCCAAGGCCCAACATATTGATCTCAATGCAGAGGAGGCATTTGTAAAAACGCTGCTGCTGGCATACTTCTCTAAAAGTCCATGATCGCCCACACACTTGCAAACAAAACACACAAGTGCACACTGGGCTCACTCTCATGAAAACACACATATATATACAGCACAAATATACAAATTCAGCAAGACTTTCTCTTGATTTGATTTGTATGCAATGAAGTTTGAGGTTGATATATTGAGGTGGGCGGCTGTTTTATATAAGACAAAGCAATTTAGCCAAAGGACTGTGTCATCTATATAAAGTTGTACCTGGGAACAGGTGGTATTATTCTGAAGGACAGACAAATACCTCTCCTTCTGGAAAGTCAATCACTGGATTCATTTGCATACAAGCACATTTAAAAGACAATGCACTTTTAAGTCGGAATACCATGCTTAGCATCGGTTAAGATGGTTAACATGGATGCAGCATGCATTTCAAATGAACCAAAGCAGATGCCCGTGTGTGTGTGTGTGGTGCTCATTAATGGGTTCTAACTCTACATTTGTTGCAGTTGCAGTCTGTAAAGTGGACCTCGGGATCAACTGAGGGGGCGTCAGGCAGAAAAACAAGCGCAGTATCTACAGAACACCACTGTTAGTTCCTCTCAAACACAGAATGAAGAGATCACAGTAGGAAACAGTTTGCCCCCACAGATAGAAGACAGCAAACACACACTCAGACAGGCAAATACGTGGACACATAGACACACACACTCGGGACAAAGCTCTGACTCTGAGGTCCTTCTGCACACACCCACGCACACCTACACATAGTGGGCAAAGCTCCCGCGTCAAGGTCAGTATTGATCTTGGAAATCTCTGTATACTAAATGAGAACACACCTGATTATGAAAGCTTTTAACCCAAATGCTTAATGCAGCGCAGGTTTAATGGAAAGAGCTTATGGTCGACACAAAGCTCGGCAGACAGAGAGTGTGTGTGTGTGCGCACTTTCATTGTGGTTTAGTCAATTTGATTGATTGCAGGGAGATCGCATGGGCATTTTACTCCCACCGTGACTTTGATGAGCATTTTACTAATCACAAGGCCCTAAGTAATGATGGATTGAAGATGGTCCCGCTGTCATTAAACAAACTGATCCCCAAATGCGTGTACGCTGAAGCGGGAGAGCTTATTCAAAACGCTGAGAGGATCCATTTTGAGGTGGACTCATTTGTCCACTGAGAAAACACTAGTTATGCATCACCATAAATCATCTGCTGCAGCCATTTGTTCATATTGCTTCATCTGCTCCTCCAGGATCCATGTCAGCACAAAGGCAGATTCTGGAGAATCCGTTCTTAATCATATGTGAGTCAGTTCCAAAGAAACTGCAAGTGTTTCATAACTTGTCAGTCTGCATATTTTGCAATCATGGAAGAAGTAATCAGATCCTTTACTCAAGTAAAAGTGACAATACCGCGATACGAAAAAATACTCTGCCTTTCTGGGAAGGTTTACTCAAGGGTGCTGGCAAGGAGGCTCCGACCGATAGTCGAACCTTGGATTCAGGAGGAGCAATTCCGTCCTGGTTGTAGAACAGTGGACCAGCTCTTTACCCTTGTGGGGATGTTGGAGGGGTCGTGAGTTTGCCCATTCAGTCTACATGTGTTTTGTGGACTTGGAGAAGACTTAGGACCACGTCCCTTGGGAAGTCTTGTGGGGGGTACTGCGGAATTAGGGGTCACCGCGGTCACAGACAAGCCACCTGGTTCCTGTATGACCAAAGTGAGAGCTGCATCCACATATTCACCATAAAGTCAAACACCTTGTCACCGATCCTGTTTGTGATATTGATGGACAGGATCTTGAGGAAGGGGTTCGGTATGGGGACCTCAGAAGTGTGTCTTTTGCAGATGATGGGGTTCTGTTGGCTTCATCACACCTTCACCTCCAGCATGCACTGGGGCAGTTTGCGGCCAAGGTCAGGATGAGAGTCCAAGTCTGAGGCTATGGTTTTCTGCCAATAAACAGTGGATTGAGGGTAGAAAGGTTTGTCTGCAGTGATGCAGGCGCTATGCTGGACCGTCGTGGTGAAGAGGGAGCTGAGCCGGAAGGAGAAGCTTTCAATTTACTGGTCCATCTACGTCCCAGCCTTCAACTATGGTCATGAGCTCTGGGTAGTGACCCAAACAATGAGATGGTGGACGCAAGCAGCCAAAATGAGTTTCCTCTGTAGGGTGGCTGGACTCAGCCTTAGAGATAGACACAGACATCCAGAGGGAGCATCCCGTTAAGGGTGTTCTGGGCATGTCCCACCGGTAAGAGGCCCGAGGTAGATCCAGAACACGCTGGAGGGATTTTATGTCTCCTCTGGCCTGGATCACTGATGTCTATCTGGTGTTTGCCGTTGGAGCCTACACCTGTCAGCATTTTAAAAACTTTAAATCTTTGTAAGCCCATTACCAATGTGTACGTACAGAACCTTCGGATCTATAAGCCAAATGCTAACCACACAATCATCTGCATAGATATAAGCTAGCTAATGTCATGCAAACTGAATGCTGACTAATCATCAATAATTAATTTGCCAGTATCTAGCAAAACGAGACACTTAACATTAGCCTTAGCATTTGTGTCTGACGACTCAGGCACTACTTTTATGGTAGTTCAACAGTTCTTTTTGACACTTACAGTAAGCTATCGGATACCCATATCCTCGAGAAATGGTGGGCTCAGTGTGATGTCACACATTCCCACCAAGCCCCAGGAATAGCCTCTTTTTTAAGGCATGGAAGTACGGCTTCTGGGTCTGTCATGTGATGTCATTGTCCCCCATAGACTTACATTGTGAAAGAGATGTCTGGAAATCGGTGGGTACCTTTTTTCAAGCGTCACAACCCTTTCACCATCGGGAATTAAGCCATTCTGTCCACTAACATTAAGAAGACTTCATAAGACGATGAAATTATTTATATATACCACTGAGCAACTTTCACAGGAATGAACAGAGCCTTGCCTTCAGCACTGTATACAGTTCTCCTCATACATCCATGATTCCCATTCCCTATGTCTTGGTGGGGTGCAGTGACCTTCTGGAGTCTCTGCTTGTTGCCTGGCAACCTCACGGTGAAGACAAAGATTTAGCATAACTCATCATTTCACATTAGTCATCTGATCCATGATCAATATAAACATATTGATTAGTATGACTTTAAGTGTAGTGAAAATAGCCTACTAATACATTCCCACCACTGGTTTTCTACATTGATTGAACATACAGTGGCTCATATTTAAAAATTCAACCCTGACACGTAGATCCATAAGATATACAGATGATGGATGCTTCATTTGTGTGAAGTCATTACCAAAATAATGTGTAGATTTTTGAAGATAAAACAAAACATCACTCAGTGTCTCAGAAATATGGGTTTTAGTTGGTTGAGGCAGTCTTTTTGTATCTATGTTCATTAATCGTAGCGTTCTTGGATGGGGAACCACCAGAGTAAACTCACAGGAATAATGGCAGGAACTTAAGATAGAACATTAATTTATTTCAGCCCAACAGAATTAGGATTTGCCTCATAAGTGTTTCATAATTTCAAGATCTTGTCCCTCTGCAGAATAAATCCAATAATGAATGGTGACATTTCGAAAAGAAAACAGACTGGCAGTAATTGTGAGAGATGAAAATCTTGGAAATGTCAGGAGAAATAACATATTACCATGACAACACAGCCATTGCCTTGTCAAGGTTGCAGTGCACGCAGTTCAGCTGCAACGAAACGAAACACTGGCTGTTGATCTCCATCAGGGATGATTGCAATAAATCCTCTATTTTCTACAACCCATTATTCGACCACTAAAATTGAATTGTTCCCTGAAGTTGCATGACCAAAAATCAATGTCATCCCTCTCTACAGTCCAAAGTGCTTCCAAATACAGTAGAGGTATTTATATTATTCATGAGCCCCAGGTTCACACAAGGCCAGCAGCTCGGCCCAGACTCCTTAATGGTTGAACCGCCCTTCATCATGGCCGAACCCGCCCTGTGATCCAGACTTGGCAGTCACTTAGCCCAGAGGATTGAGGCTCCTTTGAAATATTCAATAATGCATTAAGGATCAGAGAGAAGTCAGCTAATTATGCTCACACACACACACACACTCTCTGTTTCTCTCTTACACACACTGACGCTCATAAACACAGAGTGAAGTTGGAGGTAGTAATTAAGTATTTTGCACTCTGACAAGCTATAATGATGCTGGGGTTTTTATGAATGAAAAATGAGTGTTTGGATTTTGCCCGTGATGACGTGTTTATTCTGTTACTGTCTCCCAGTGTCAAAGACGTAACAGTGAGGAAACATACAAGTGTATATTTGGTTATGTGTGTATGTGTTTCCCTCCATGTAAAGACAATAATAACCTATCTCAAGGCGACCCATCGGCTTGAAATATTGATGTCTCTGCTGCAAGGCTGCTGGCTGCCGCAGCAGGTTGCAAGGACACTTCCAATGCCTCATAGAGGAGCAGGCAACCCCCTCCATCAGCAAAGATGAGCTGACCTCCCAGACTGGGTAACAAACCGTAGACGTCCCGCCTCTGTCTATGTCTGACCCTGCGACTGTTTTTCTGTCTGGTTCTGTAATTTTCCACTTCAGTAAAATAATTATTCAACTTGATAAGAGATTTTTTATGAATATAGTATTAGATATATTTTTAAATTTCAATCCATTTCTTTTGAGGCTAAAGGTGCATTCAGGTGTTCTGCAACAAAGTGGACATTTGGCATGAGTGATGGGCTAGGCTTTCCTGGAATCACATACACCGATCAGCCAAAACGTTAAAACCACTGACAGGTGACATGAACAACACTGATCACCTAATGCAATGTTCTGTTGGGTAACCTTGGGTTCTGGCATTCATGTGGATGCCACCTGACACGCTCCACCCACTTAAACACCAATGCAGACCAGGCACTCCCCAGTAGCTGTGGCCCCCTAGCAGGACAATGCAACATGCCACACCACAAACATTGCTCAGGAATGGTCCGAGGAACGTGACAAAGAGCTTAAGGCATTGATCGACCTGGCCTCCGAACTCCCCAGATACCCATCTGATCAAACATCTGTGGGACATGCTGGTACCCCACCTCACGTTGTACAGGACTCAAAAGATCTGAAGCCAACGACCTGGTGCCAGACACCAAAGGACACCCTCCAGAGGTCCTGTGCCTTAACAGGTCAGAGAAGTCCAAGGATCAGCTACCGTGGATCGGGGGTACCTCAAATGTTCGATCAAGTTGGGATCTGGGGTATTTGGAGGCGAGGTTGCCTTGAGCTCTTTGTCCCGTTCCTGGGGCCATTCCTGAGCAATTTCTGTGGGGTGGCATGGTGCATTGTCCTGCTGGGGGGGCACTGCCATGGACCAGTGCCGTTGCCATGAGGGGGTTTACTTGGTCTGCAACGGTGTTTAGATGGGCACGTCAAGTAGCATTCACATGAATGCCAGAACCCAAGGTTTCCCAGCAGAACACTGCACTGTAACAAGATGATCGATGTCATTTTCTTCACCCACCAATGGCTTTAGTGTTTTGGCTACAGTGCTTCCATTAACATGCATAGTAAATGTGATCAGTGACGGAGCAGGTGGGTGATTAGGGGGCCTCTGGGCTCCAGACCCAAATATGTTTGTAAGAGCCCCAAATCTTTTACTCTTTTAAAATACCTTTAACTTGGTATCATTCAGTAAAAAACTGTATATGCTCATGTTGGTCATCCTACTTTGCTATTCCTTAAATACTAATATAATTAAGTAAATGCTTTCCTGTTGGAGTGTTTAAGACCACAGTTACTTGGCACTGTTGGGGATCCTTTATTTGAATCAATTGTAGCAGATGTATCAGCTTCCTTCTGTACTCTACCCCAGCAGTTATTATGGAACTTAATGTCCCAAACATATGGTCAAGTAGGGTCTAATATGCTTACCAACAAAAAGGATACTACCAAAGAAAGAACTACAACTGAAGAAGACATAGTGCTTACAGATTAATCAAGAAAGCCAGGTATTTTAACATATGCTTATACAACTGTTCGTCAGCGATCCGACTAAGATGCACACACAAGGGTTTATATGATATCCTAGAAATTAGCACCCCACACATGACATTACTTCCATATCATAAGGTGTAGTGTAACTTAAGGCCTTAAAGAACAAAATTTACTATTGCAATGATTAATTGCGATTCATTAAATTAGTTGGGTGCCAGACAAGCAATTAAGCCAGCCAATTATGGTTCAGGGGAGCAGCCTCGGCCTTATATGCTCCATGCATCACAATAGCAGTTTCAAACAAGTTATTATTTCATATTTTCTTTTCATGAATCAGGACACCAGAACTCCATTGAACACAATATTTTGGCGTACCAGAGTTTATTGTATGAGTGTGAGTTAAATGAGTGAAGGTTTGAGGAGAGCCTTTGACCAGCATCCAAAGAGTTACCACTTCATTCAGCATTAGGCCCGTTTCCACCGCAGGAACTTCGGGGTAATTTTACGGGGCCAGGGCTGTTGGTACGTGCCTCCACCGCAGGAACCACCCCTGAAGGACAGAGTTCTGGAACTTTTACAGGGGCTAAACAAGTCCCTGCCTCGGAGTAGGTACTCAGAATGGCCCTGAAAAACTCCTGGCTGGGGCTTGGGGTTTACTTGGTGCTGATTGGATATACTCAAGACGGGATGTGATGTCAACAGAAAGCAACAAAATAGCCGGCATTTTTAAAACTCAGCAGGCGAGGAGTCGCATTTTTAAAAGGAGTTGTAAGAAGAAAAGCAAGAAATGGAAGACAGTCTTCTTACTTCTGCTTCGTACTTCTGCTTCTTCTTCTTTGTTGTTCTTCTTCTTTGTTCGTTTCTTTGCTGCGTCGCCCTGGTCAAAATGGTCGCGCGACGATTACGTCACATCCAGAGCCTGGTAACTTTACAGGAACCTTCCTCCTGAGTGAGAGGACATTCCTGTGAAGTTCCCGCCCCCCAAATAATACCAGGAATTTCTTCAGTGGAAACGGGCCTATAGAATGGTCCAGGGTCAGACATCAGGTGAGCAAAAAAAAAAAAAAATCAAATGATGAAAAATAGCGCATATAGCTGCCGTTATTGGGGGAAAAGATCATTGCAGGGGGCCCCTGGAATCTCCTGGGTTTGGGCTGAGCCCCCATTGCTGTACAACATCTGGCTACGCCCCTGGATGTGATACTTTTTATTTGCCTTTAAAAGGCAGGATAGATTGAAATGGGGTGAGAGAGAGAGTGGGGGTTGACATGCAGCAAAGGGCCACAGGCTGGAGTCGAACCTGGGCCGCTGCAGCAACAGCCTTGTATATAGGGCGCCGGCACTATCCACTACACCACCTACGCCTCTGGATGTGATACCTATACTCATTTCAGTTTACTCTCATCTCATATATATGGCACATTCAGGATCATTGAGTCAGGATTTTGGCCTTAATTTTTTTACATTTTTCTTGCTTTGGAAGCAGCTTCTAAACCAATATCATAATGCAGATAAAAGTGACATCGATCCCCCACAAATAACAGCCCAGTGATTATTATGTGAGCTGAGAAGAGCAAGAGACACACACACTCTCTTATTTCCTGACATTCACATCTTCTCGCTCTGTTTTCCACACTCCATCCTGCTCACTGGTTCAAACAAGCATCCCAACATCCATTCTGCTGCTAAATGAATTCGCACACGCCATATTTTCTCTGTAATTATCGATTTCTAAGTGGCCTTGCAAGCATCATCAGTCAGAGCCTCCTTCAAGTACGGCAATTATTATATTACTGTAACCATGGTGATTTATTTGCTGTGTGATTTGCAGTGGAAATGTATTTATGGAGGAGAGTGGGCGGAGGATCGGCGAGTGTGTGCTTGTGTGTGAGTGTGTTGGTGCACGAGAAGTGTGCTGGGGGCTGGATCAGTTAAAGTCTTTGCTAACACACACACACACACAAATACACACACACACACAAAGAACAATCATATAAGGCTCATCAGAGCAAATAATATGTGGGTCAAAAAATAAATAATTTTTTTCTACCACTGTTTATTAATTTAGATATGGACAAATATTATATAGGCAGATATCTAAAATATTGTGACTTAATTATTCTGCTAACTGTCTGTTTTTATTACCTTAAATGTATCAGTAGCACAAAAGCTGTCATCCACTGAAATCCTTGAACTCTAATAATGGATAGACTGCCCCATCTAGTGGTCATGGATGGTGCCGTCCTCAAACTCAGGTCCTCTACCAGAGGCCTTGGAGTTTGAGTCTGGTGTGGTAGTCCCCTGCTTCTATTGATCTGGTACTAAGTGCCTTTTCCAGCCACTGGTAGGATTTCTGGATGTTGGACCCTTGTTCAATCTGTCTGTGGTACATGCCATGCAGGGGCTTGTCCGTCCATGATGGTTCATCCACCTCTTCTGCATTCTCAGGGTTCTGCTGCCTGATGTATTCCTTGATCTTGGTTGGTTCGTCCTTGACAGTGGCTCTGACGCTCACGACTCCTTGGCCCCCCTTGCTCTACTTAGTTTAGAGTCTCAGGGTGCTGGACTTGCAATGAAACTCTTCATGCATTGTTATCAGTGGCCTCTATCTCCTCCATTGGCCAGCTTATAATACCAGCGGGGTATCTGATGACTAGCAGGGTGTACGTGTTGATGGCTAGGACCTTGTACTTTCTTTCTGTTCAGTCAACTATGTATAAGTAGCATCATAGCACCTCTGGTTCCCTCGTCTCAAAGTCAGTGGTTTCTGGTAAGATGCCTGAAGTAAGGTCTGTGGTTAACATAGTGTTGTCACAATACCAAAATCTTTGTTTCGGTACCAATACCAATATGAATTTCGATACTTTTCGATACTCTTCGGTACTTTTCCTAAGGAAAAGTCCTTTTGGATACAAACCTTTAGAACAATAAATAGTAGGGGTGTAACGGTACCAAAAAAATCATGGTTCGGTAAGTACTTCGGTACGGACGTCACGGTTTGGTAACTCAAATGTTCCACCGAGTTTGTGTTGTCTCGTGTTGTCTCCCTTTGCGAGGCAGACTTTCTCTTGTCTTTTTTCACGTGCGGCAGCTGCGAATGTTGATACAGGTGTTGTCATACACACCACTCGCGCAATATGTGCTCCAATAGGAACAAGAAAGGTGTTTGCGTGCATAAATGAGTAAAATAAATTAACTGAATTAATGAATTGAATCATAGTCATCATCATCATAGTACCGTTTGGAATACTCTAGTACCGCGGTACTATTTCAGTACCGGTATACTGTGCAACACTAGGTTAACATGAGCCGCAGATATTTTCAAGTTTCGTCCTATGACAAAAAATAGGTCAGCAAATACTCCCCTCGTGAATTTGGTAGCTTTTATGAGTCTTAAAAAAGGCATTACCTGTGGTGTCTGTGACTTAGTGGCTAGAGCAGGTGCCCCATATACAAGGCTGTTGCTGCAGCAGCCCAGGTTCGACTCCAGCCTGTGGCCCTTTGCTGCAGACAAAATTTTACTTCTGGCGTTAGCACTGTGGTGCTCATTTGTAAAGATTATCTCGCTGAATAAACGTGTAAGTATTATAAACGTATGTTTGCCACAGATGATGATGACGGCTCTGTTAACTCCTGGGTTGGCCAACAAAAAACTCACCCCTGCAAACCTCTATTGTGCAGCTGTTTTACCAGTACTCCTCCTGATGAGTAAACTTCATGTTTAAAATTGGTCTAGTGCCCCTTTAAGAAGCTGTCCAATAATCTTGACCTCAGCTTTCAAGCTTCTGTCTACCGTTTTAATAAACGTGGGCTTTCGGGGCCCCCTGGGTGTCTGGGGCCCTGAAGGCATCGTCTTTGAAATAAACCTGTCGTAAAAAGGAACACATAAAAGCACAGCAAAGAGAAGCACAAATATTTAACAACCAGAGTCCTGCCTAACCCTCACACCCCGGCCATTTCATCATGTGTCGTATCCTAAACTGCCACAGGAGGGCAGCATAGCAAAGGGAATGGTTTTCAAATCACGCAGTCAGACTGACACATTTTTGACTGCTGTGATAGACAGGAGGAAACTTTAAATACAGCCCACTTGCCAAAATAATAATTATTATTCAGTGATGGTGGATGGTGTGACACCTGCCAAGCTTCAGAAAAATGACAAAACTGGTTGTTTTAAGTGAACGATTGCTGTGTTTCCGGCCACTTTGCCTCCAAATAAGGGTGTTTTTTTACCGTTGTTTTTCTCCATAATTCCAGTGGCTTTTTGTTAGTGACCCCATCACTGTTTTTCCACTGACGGACTGTGCTTTGGGAGCTATTTTTTTCCTCACACAAAGTAAAAACATAGATAATTCTATACTGTTTTGAAATACTATTTAGCATGAAAGACTTTTGTGTGTAGAATTCATGGATGGATTACTCAACAGGCCCTGCAGGCACATGCCCAGGGGCCCTGCTTTACTCTCACTGTAAAATGTCACTTAACTTTACACATACCAACCAGTAAAGGCCTTTGGACACTGAGTCTGTTTTCTTTGTCCGTAATTGTCACTTGTCTAAAAGTCAATACGACCTCATGTTGTGTCAATAATGGCTACACATTGGGGCGTTGGTAGTGTAATGGATAGTGCCGTAACCCCATGTACAGAGGCAATGCAGTCACAAGTTCAACTCTGGCTTGTAACCCTTTGTTGCATGTCAACCCCCGCTCTGTCTCTCACACTGTCCTGTCCATTAAAGGCAAAAAGCAGAAAGGTAACTCCAGCGGAGACAGGCAAAGTGGGAAATGTGTCTTTTCATTTTGTCACGTAATGCAAATTTTCGGAAAGAACAGAATAATAAAACACATTGGGCTCTCTGTGCATAGCTTTTTGGATGACTAATTAAAGAAACACATCTGGAAAAGACGGACACAGTGTGCAAAGGCCTTAAGACATGCAAAAAGAGATGCAAAGAAACTGCAAATAACCATAAAAAGGGACAAAACAATCACAAAGAGAAACAAAATGACCAAAAATTCGAAAAAAAAGATGCAAAACCACCACAAAGTCTGTGTTTCTTGCTCCTGCATCGGAGAGGTGGCGGGGCCTTTTGCATATGTGTGCCCAGGGGCCCAATGTCTCATAATCCGCTCATGGTAGAACTGAGACATAATGGTGGTAAGGGTTAAAAGAGCATACATGAAATCAACTTTGTGCTTTACGAAACCTTCTCTGTGTTTGACTGAGCATGCCTGATGAGCCATGCCAATGTTTTATTCACCTCGATTGACTGCAGGTGGCAATGTTGCTCTGCAAGAAAGCCGAACAACCATCAGTACTGTACTGCCTCCCTTCTGTGAGCCTTTTTTAGTTTCTTTTGTTCTTTTTGATGAATGGAAAAACCTGTGGAATAGAGACTTTTCTGAGCCATCAAAGGCTAGCAGTGATTATTCTTGACAAATTGGTCTTGGCCTGTGTCGACTAGAAGTCATGTCAGTAGAATAGCAGTCATTATCTAACACAGGGCATTAGGACTTTGGCATGATGGGCTGTGTAAGTGTCTTATTTTGCATCCAGAATCTTGTTATGTATGTATGAAACAAAGAAAATCCAAAGCGCTCAAAACTAGGCCACGGATAGAGCGAGTGCCGTCTGTTCACAGCAGCTACAGGTGTCAAAACAGACACATGGGTGTGATATAGGAAGGTATGGTGTCGAGACGAGTAATGGCAAATATATCTCACTAACAGGTTTAAAGGCTGACAACTTGGAAAATCCTGTTTTCATTCCGTCTAACCTGGAAATTTCTGCAGTGCGGCGGCTTTATCGACTGCTGAAAGATATAGGCTCAGCAGCAGCGGAGATAAGCAGGAAAGGGGGATCATGTATGGATGGTGTGGCGGGACACATACGTCTCACGCACATGGAGGGAAGCAGCTCTCCGGGGATTGAAAACCAGGAGGACGGATTGGAGAGAAAAACAGGATTCTGTCTCTGTATGAGGCGAAAGCAAACCAAAATAGAGGTGCTGACAGCTTCCTCCATCCAGACCCGGTGGGAGCGCTTATCCAGTTTTGCGTTGTGAGATAAGAGGGGGATTTATTTATTCAGGTTGATAGCTCTGGCGCACTTTGAATGATAAAGGAGCGTGTTTGTGTGCCGTGTGTTCATCCTCTTTCAGTGTGCCAGTCAGGATTAAAGGTCGTGGTCTATAGGACAAAAATGTGTATATTAGAATCCATAAATGAGAGGTGTGAGTTTCTTCATTTCTCTCATCCCTTTGTGCGAGGCCTTGTTCTTCTTTCTTGCGCCTGAGAGCCGGGATCAAACGTCGTTCACATCAGCACCTTCCCATTAAAGCACATGAAAAACACCACAAGAAAATAAGTCCACATCAAACGCGAAGGCCAGAATATTTTCATCCATTGTGTACCAAAAAAAAACACATCTAAAGCGGGAATAAACGGAAGGGGGGCCTTTTGTTGTGGTTATCCTCCTGGTGGTTGAAAGGAAGGTGTTGGGTTCACTATGGGATGGATCTTATGTTATTTCAGTCAGAAAAGACATCTGTTCTGCAGTAAGTCACATCCGTGTTAACTTCCCTGGTGCAGATGCTTCCCAGCGTGGTGATTTATTTATCTCGTATACGGTGGGTGTTTGGGCCGGAGAGGATCTGTGCCGTGCTGTTGGCACAGCTGATGAGGAGCTGCGAGAACACAGGCCTCCAAGAAATACTTTATTTTCATTTCAGGAGCTGTTGCGTTTGGCTCATGTGGCACATATGGTGAAGAGGAATTTTGGAACAACATAAGTTGGGAGAAAGGGAGCTGCAACTTTAAGAAAAAGGTTTCAGTGAATTAATCCTTCCTGAGCTCTTTCTACTTTGCAATCTTCAGCTGTGGAAGGTCGTCCAGAGGTAAAACATTGGCATCCTGAGATCTGCAAGCAGGCTGCAGCGTTGTGATGAATCATATTCTACATTTAGAAATATGTTTTGTACATTGCACGTCTCATTTTGCACCTACACAAAAGACTGGACGATATAGCTTAAATCATTATCCCAATATTAAAGGGAACCTCCACCAATTGTACCCATAAAGGCCAGCTTGTGAAATCAGTTGTAAAATGTCCAGTGGCTCCTCAAGTCTGGGGGCCCCCAGGCAAAGAAGTCCATCAAGGCCCCGACGGTTGCACCCAAAGTTACACCTAACATTGTATATATGAAGCTACAGGTAGCTAGCTGACTGTCCTAACAAGTGATGGCCAAACGAAGCCTCATGAAGCACCAGTTGTATTTGCTGAACCCACTAGATGGCGCTCTTGGTGTAATGAAAAAGGCTCAAGGGATGGCAATGCAGTTTGGTTTCAACTCTTTGTTGAACAAAGAGTGCCAGAGTGGACCCAAAAATAGAGAAAATGGTTCATGAAGCTTCATTTGGCCGTTGCTAGTTGAAACCAAACTGCATTGCCATCTCTTGAGCCTTTTTCATTACACCAAGAGCGCCATCTAGTGGGTTCAGCAAATACAGCTGGTGGTTCATGACGCTTCATTTGGCCATCATTAGTCCTGACTACATTAACAGTATGCAGCTGTATCATGGTAGCTAGAAGGGGCCCCGCTCATGGGTTTTTTGGGGAATCTGTGGCTAGTATGCCAATAAAAGTGGCCATCAAGGGGCCCCTTTATCCAGTTTTGTTTTTGGAGGGACCCTAGCATTTTCCTGTTTTTTCTCACCCCTGAAAATGTCATCAGTGGTGTACAAATAACGTTGACAAAACGTTGAAAGTATCCATAAATATAACCCTGATGATGTCATCTTGGAAACTACATATTCATAATAGTAAGCTTGAGTTACAAAGCGTGGGAGTGGAGAGAGTGTCTAAATAAAAGCTTGTCCAAGTTTGAAGGCGTTTTGGAAAAAACTGGCAAGTGGACCATCAGTTATTGTTTAACCTTAACTTTTTACATGGCGTCCCAACCACTTAAACCATATATATATACATATACATCTGTTCACCATCACAGTTTAGCTCAAGACTAACCATGGACATATGTGTGCTCTACATTAATGAAGGTGACTGCCTAGCAGGCTATATCCAAACAAAAATATTACAGGAAAGGAAAATCTTAAATTTCAGGGATTTCATAATTTTAGTTTTAAGTATTTTCATTTGAAATATTGCAGTATTTTAATAGCATTACATAGATTTCACCCCGTACAACGAGAGGACGTTTGCGCACCATCAGTGGTACACGTATCATAGTTTGGGAACCAGTATGTTGGACAGGGAACTGAAGCTGTTATCTTGAAAGCAGGATACGTTGACAAAAACAGTAATTTTACTTTGCAGAACATGGGAGTTGCAGGTCTTCAGCTGCCTTGATCAGTTATGTTTAAAGTAAAACAAAGAAACTATTCCATATAGAACACACTTTCACTGATATAGATCTTTTTAGGTGGCTAAAATATGATTTGCCGCAGCCCCCATCCACAGCAGCAGGCTATGTTGCTTAGCTTCCATGCTAATAGATTTGGTTAATCAAAGACACCAGCAAGGCAACATATCTTTATCATAGCAAATCAGTTGTCTACCCACAAGTGCGCGATATCATGGTTATTTGGCCTTTTTCTAAAGCTGAGCTTCCATTTTAATGCTTTTGGTTGCATTATGGGAAATGTAGGCTGGAGAAGGATCCAAACTGGAGGCTTTAAGTCAGATTAGCTGCACAGATTTTAACAAATCCTTTTTTAATCTGTCTCTTGTCAGCCACACAGTTATATGGAAGTGCAATACAAAATCTCTGCAGTGTCCCTTTGATGATGATTTACTTGTTAAATAATGCAAATTACAAGTAAAGAATAACCTTAACTCAATGTCTGTCTTTGTTTGGAGTAAATTTCATCTGATGTAGTTTAGGAAAAAGACGAGCAACACAACAATTCCCAGCATGCATTTATTCAGTTTCTTTAAAGTCATCTACAACTCTTTGTCAGTCAGTAAAACTGAACTACTCAAAGGAGGCTGGGAACTGAACAAAGGTCTGTCTGTCAGCTCCATAGGTGGCCACATGAGACCCTCAGAACGTGGATGAAAAACAAGTCGCACAATAGCATCAGTTGGAAAACAGTGGAGATCAGAGGGAGCGTGGCAGCCCCTATAAGGGATGTTTAGGGATGCTGTGTAGAAGGGGGGTGAAGGTGCGGCACCGCAGGTCACGCCACCCCCTTTCCTCTCTCCTCCTCTGGGAGGGACCCCAGTGTCTGTTACAACAGGAAGAGACTGAAGGTCAAAGCACAGACCTATTGTCTTCCTGCCTGTGTGACAGATGCCTGTCTATCTGTCTTTACTATCTCTGTCTGCAACACACACTTTTACACACCTCCATGTCAAGGATAAAAAGAGAAGGCGAATGTAAATATTTCAAGCAATAGCTGTACAAATATGTGTAGAAGAGGGGACCTCATGCTTTTCCTTATTTTCTGTCATATTTATATAATGTTACAATGTTGGATGTTCAAATAAAACATCGCCAAATAATGAGGTTAAGGTATGTAAAAGTAATCCCTGTGATCAAATCCCTCAGGCGAATACTGAATACTAACAAAACTAACAAAAACCTTTGAGACAAGATGGTGTCAAATTGTGACGGATATCTTTATATGGTCATCTGGTACGCCGCTACATGTAGCTACATGTTAACGTCAGGGAAACATGTCACCTTGGTTGCCAATGTTGTAAATTCTCCTCGCTTCCCAATCATATTCCTGCTGGAACATGTCCGGTTTTGGATTAGAAGCTTTAATTGGGAATTTTTCACGATAAAACATGTAGCTTCATGCTAACGTCAGGGATAGGCTACATGTAATCTTGGGTGCCAGTGTTTTTAATTTCTCCCCAGTTTTGGATCATATTCCTGCTGGAACATGTCTGGATGTGAAGATTTTGGTTTAGAAGATTTTATTGGTGATTTTTCATGGTAGAAAGTGTTGCCATACTTTGTTACAGTCATTCCCTTGCTGCAAGTACACTGCTACTTGTAGCTACATGCTAACATCAGGGAAATGTAATCCTTTTTTTTTTTTTTTTTTTAAATTTTGGATCATACTCCTGCTGGAACATGTCCAGATGTTATGATTTTGGATTAGGAGCTTTTATTGGAAAATTTTCGTAATAAAAATAGATACATATAGCTTCATGCTAACGTCAGGGATACATGTAATCTTGGTTGCCAATGTTTTTAATTTCCTCCCAAATTTGGATCATATTCTTGCTGGAACATTTCTGGATGCAAAGATTTTGGTTAGGAAGATTTTATCTGTGATTTTTCACAGAAGAAAGTGTTGCCATACTTTGTTACAGTCACGCCCTGGCTGCAAATTCACTGCTACATGTAGCTAAGTGCTAACATCAGGGAAACGTAAACTTATTTTTCAGTGTTCTTAATTTCGCCCCGATTTTGGATCATACTCCTGCTGGAACATGTCCAGAAGTAAAAGATTTTGGATTAGAAGATTTTATTGAGAATTTTTCAGGATAGAAATAGCTACATGTAGCTACTTGCTAACGTCAGGGAAACATGTAATCTTGGTTGCTGACGTTTTTAATTTCCTCCCAATTTTGGATCATATTCTTGCCTGAACATGTCCGGGTGAGAAGATTTTGGATTTTGGTGATTTTTCACAGTATAAAGTGTTACTATACTCTGTTACATTCCCTGGATGCAAGCACACTGCTACATGTAGCTAAGTGCTAACATCAGGGAAACGTAAGAAATGTAGTGCTGCCATACTCCGTTAGAGAGAGGGGATGCATAAGACCCTGAAATGCCGACCAAACAGAGCAGACTGGACTTTTCAGGAGGGAGGGTTAAAGAGACGGGTGCTAAAATGCAGCATTTCAGATACAGATATATTCAGGCAGATAGTGTAGGATAAAGAATGTGTATTTTTAAACATTGAAACATCTAAAAATGTTCTAATATTAACCCAAAATACAAGCATGAACCTGTAAATTAGCATAATAGGTCTCATTTAAATATGATAAAAAAACCACAGATGGACAGATGACAGACCAGCAGACAGGCAGGAACTTATTTGATTGAAAGCCAGCGGGGGCTGGTGGCACACAGTCAGACAAGCAGACAGATCTACGGCCCAACAGTCCCCACCACTCCTCAGTCTATTATCTCGCCCCCATAAAGCCCTCAGCAGTACAACTTCATAGGCATTTCCTCCCCATGAAAGACACACGTGGCCTCTTTGATAAGATAAACTGCAGAAAATAAAGACACAGCCTCTTTTAGCTTCTCCAGCCAAACAATTCAAACGTCTATTTTAGCAGATAAGGTCGTGCAGACAGACTGCCCCACCCCTGAAACCTTAGAGACACACTCTCGTCCCTTTGTGCCCCGATAAAGGAGAGCAGTGGATGCATGTAATCAGCATATTATTGATAGTCTTAATGAGAAAGGCTCTGAGTCACTGAAGCCATTAGCCGGGATAAAAGAGGCTTAATTGTTTTGTGTGTGCGCGTGAGTGCACGTGTGTGTGTGTTTTTCATGTGCCTGGGCTAAGACCAAGCTAATTAAATCCATTTCCTTCGTTAGCAACTTTTTTTCTCTCTTAATTAAGAGGGTTAATTATGGGCCTGGACAGAGGTCGCGTGCGTGTTTGTGTGTGCGTGCATTCTCTAGACCAGACCCTGATGTAATATTGCAATCTGTATCAGAGGTGTATAATAACACAATGAGCTCTCGTGGCTTAAATTAAACAGCCTTTGATATTTATTTAAATTCAAACAAGGAGTGAATAATTTAAGTCAGATAGTATCTCGTAAATGATAGAGCTGTCTGCCTTGAATTTCAAAGGCTCGGAGTAATAACACAGCACCATCTCTCCGATAATGGTCACCTATGTCTGTCTTTGTTGGAAAAACGAAGCACACAAATCTACTCTGCAGCTGAAAATATGCAGTTTGCTCGTTTTGAAGAGGAACCCACATGTTGTGGCTCCTCGTCAAAATCATCAACCAACAAGTCTGGTGTTAATACCGACTTCTGTCATCACCGCCGGTGTGCGGTACGAGTGGACGTCTGCAGCATACCAATGGTGTGGAACAATATTCCCCAGCACGCTCCATCTACAGCAATAATATCGTTATGGCTGCCAGACATGAGAGGACTCTCCCTGCCTGCCACTGGACACACACCATTACTTTTGATGGCCTATGTGTGTGTGCACGAGAGTAAAAGAGCATGCGTGCCCTCGGGGTCACACATCCTGTCCGGGTAAAATGGCTGATTCAGGACTCTCTGCCATTTTGCCTGTCAGCTTGGGTCCATGTCGCCATAACCGTTAGACATCTGTGGGCGGGCGACCATCTCCGGTATGATGATGGTGATGATGATGGTGATGATGACGATTCTCTGCGGCCATAACGAGACATTAACACCTTTTACACTCTGTTGACTCCTCTGAAAGCTGCAGGCAAGCTTGGCATGTACAAAAAAAAACAAAAAACGTGCTTGTCTTAACAGCTGGCATCCCAAAATTAGAATGTAATGGAGAAAAGCAGCTCACCCTCCTACATGAAACATTTAAATGTGTGACATGTACCAAAATTAAATTGTTAAATTAAAATGTTTCTGGCTCAGGTTTTTGGGCCATCTGATGAGAGATTAGCAACTCACTCGCCAGAGAAAATGCTAGCATTGTGCCTGTCTGCAAACTATGGATACATTACATTTGCACATTATTGGATACGGTGGATAAATAAAACTGGTATGTTTTTACAACACTGTGTTTAACATGTGGTGAGGTTTAGGCACAAACACCACTTGGTTATGGCGAGGACAAGCTCATGTTTTGGCTTCAAATACCCAATTTTTGGGGCAAAATCCCTGCTGGAAAGATAACCATGACTCACTAAAGACAATTGGTTTCATTATTTGTTCATCGCAAATAGTGGTCTGCAGTGGTCGGCAGCTTGGCAGGCATCTCGCCTACCTTCCAATGACAAAGTCAGCTCATTTACGATACTATCGCTTTCGAAACGTTGATGTGATACATATGAAATGTGCAATTGTAATTTCTTCGTTGTTTGCAGAAACTTATAACGCCAAAATGTTCTTCTGGTGACTGAAACCCAGACATGAGTTAGCAGTTTAGCACTCCCAGTTCCCTCATCTAAAAGTCAATGGGTTTTTGGTTCGATGCCTAAATTAAGGTCTGTGCACAAAAACTTAAGAGATTTTCACTTTTGTTCAAGGACATTTAATAGATTAGTTTTGTTAGAATACAGAACTTTGTCTGGTTGCTAACACGTTGCTAAATGAGACTAGAGAACGTCATCACGCCGAACACGGCTCGCTGTGGTGGTGACACTGAAGTCACGTGACTGTAGCAAATATTGTTCATTGTCTAACATTAGCTTTTTACGGGGCGTCGGTGGCTTAGTGGTAGAGCAGGCGCCCCATGTACAAGGCTGTTTCTGCAGCGGCCCGGGCTCAACTCCAGCCTGTGGCCCTTTGCTGCATGTCATCCCTTCCCTCTCTCCCCCTTTCACACTTGTCTGTCCTATCAATTAAAGGCTGAAAAGCCCCAAAAAATATCTTAAAAAAAACATTAGCTTTTTACTTCTGGTGATTGTATTTACACTTCAAAAATAATAAAAGTGATCATTTGTGAATACTATCTTCTGCAATAATCCAAAATCCAGTGAAAAAAATCCCACAGGCTTTTTGACAAGGGAACCAGGGCGAAGCTAACGTCACTGTCGACCGACGATTTTGCTTGCCATCTACTAATTGCTTGAAGAACAGAGATGAGAACACTGGAAACATGCACTGAATTGTTCTTGAATGATGACGAAACCCATTGGACGTTACTGCAACCTGCTTGGAGGTGGTGGGGCGAGCATTGACCCAACTCCAGAAATGGTCCATCTTGCATGTGACTTAGCAACACTTGGCACAACTTAGCTCTTTATAACTGAAAATGGAAACGGACATAGACGCGACATTATTTGGCTGGGCGTGGCCAAAAGTTCCAACGGAAAACCCCAGTGTCACACCTAGCACATTTTCCACCAGGTGAGCTCCCCCTGGATCCCCTACCCCCTAGAAAACCCCAAATTGTGGCGTAGTGACTGGCTCTCCAGATATTCTGTCTTGTCTGACACTGAGATCAAACTTTTGCAAATTGTGTCCAAGATTTACATGAAACTTTAAAATCATCAAATTCCCTCTGAGTCATTTCTAGACTCACCTTGAAATCATCGACCTGCTTTGACAGATCATCAGTCCTCTTGTTTGAAGCGTCAACCATGATCTGCACACATGTTTTGAACCTTTTCCCCTCAAGCAAAGTTCTGTAAAAATCCTTTTGCTGGTCCAACAGTTCACATACTTGAGCCAGTGGTGTTGTCTGAGGCTTTCGGAGGTATGGTTGGTCATCAGGGACTACTGGGCCCAGAGTTGAGCAGGATAGATCCAAAATAGAGCCAAAAACCTCCAGAGATACCAGCAATGTCCACAGTTTCGCAGTATTGAGATGGTTTTAATCTTCTTAGTTGAAACAGCAGCAGAAATTTTTAATTTAATGCAGGATTTCTTGGATTTTTGTTGGATAGAAAATCAGCCACAGGTTCAGAGAAATACGGCAGCAGCCATCTTGAACTGTGACAAACTACTTTCTTTTATATTATTGTATTTATTACAAGCAAGAACAAGAGCTAATGACAAATCGACACAAGTTGCTGACAAACATCGGTAATAATGGTTTGAGCCAATTTGCAAATTAAATGTACGGTGCAATTCTGGTTCCTCCCACTGGGTGGCACCCTAGACAGCCACCTTTTTTGCCAATAGGAAGATCCGCCACTGGAAAAGCCAACATGTTTGTCCTTTCTCTACTAAAATGTAAGTGTCTTTATAGCTTGCTCTGCTGCCCCCCGGTGGCCACACGATCAGCTAATACAGCTTTAAACTGTCGACTGTGTTCAGAGAAAGTCCTGCCTCCTCATACTGCAAGACCACGGCCAATCACTTCTTGTTCTCGTCTCTTTGTTGTTCTTCATTCTGTCTGCTCCATCTGAAAATCCCAATAAAACCCTGTCCCCACATCCTGAATGACTCTTTTTAGGGAGAGGCTCGTGGGTGTGTGTCTATCACCGTGCATGCTTCTCGCTGTCACGCTCCTCGCTGGTGCGTTGTTAGGTATGGCTTTTTATTAGCCTCTGGTGTGTTGGAGATGGGGAAGGGGGGGGGGGGCGGTCAGCATCGCTCTAGCAGTAAACTAGCGCGGCCGTCAGCCCTGCACACGGGAACAAACACCCCATTAAACCAAGGCCTTCACATATTACTGTAATAAAAGCCCCTGCTCTCGCCTTTATGGGCTTTTTAATTATGTCTATTCGTCTTCCTGGGCTTGTGAGCAACAGTTCATGATGAGCCCCATTTCACAAATACTCTGCCACTGGCAGAAAGCTGGAGGGGGTGAATTAAAGGGAAAAGCCGAAAATGGCCCGAAGCTAAAATATGACTATTGTTACCAGGATGGTGTTTTATGTTTTACCGCACAGCGCAGAGCCGATGGTGCTCCGCTTTTCATTTCTTCTTGTAAGGTTTTCTTTGTTTTAGATGTGGATTAGTATAAAGATGGAAAAATCTCACGCAGCTAAAGTGAATTACATGGCAGCTCTGTCGAAATGGTGTGTATTAAATTAGCTCCCTGAGATCAGGGCCGGACTAGCTGCAGGCTCCCGGAAAAATTAACCATACAAATCATCCCAGCGTGAATTAAGAATAGCACTTTAGTCCTTCATAGCGTGTACACTTCCTTTGTTTGTCTTGTTGTACAGTATATTCGCACTAATATAAAAGGTCGCTTTCATCCCAGACACGCCCCTGCAGGTTATGAAACCCTTAACCACATTCAGCGAGTTCTCATTTATTGCATTGTGCCTCAAAAACAGTGTTAAACCCCGCCTGGTATTAAAGCCTGCTGATTGATAGAGCAATATACACTGCTGCTTTGTGTACACAGCATACATTTTACGGCCTGGTCATTTTCTGCAAGGCTGGACGCTGCAGCTTAACCCCTTTTAACCCAGGCAAGCCCATAACACTTAACCTGGAGTGTATACTGTGCAGAGAAACAGTCGTTTTAGCTCTGAAAACAATCTCTAAAAAGAAAAAACTGACTTCAAGTTGGCTGATTTTAGTTCTCTTCAACAAAGACAAAAAACGAAGCTTGGTTTTAAATGTTTTATTCTCTTATATCAGGTGCAAACAAAGTGTCCGGTGGGTTTCTGTCCTCTGCCGTAAATGAAAGCACCCGTGAAAACCAGCAGCAGCACAGCCACCGCCGCACCCACTCCACACAGCAGGGCTATTGATGAATAAGAATCTGTGGAGAGCACAAGACAAGCATCATCCATTCCATTAGTTCCAGCGTTTAGCCATGGCGATTAAGAGACGAGAGTTATATCGGCAAGACGACACCGGGGTCCGTCTCACCTGCTCGAGTCGCTTCACGTGTTCGGAGCAGAGAGTCTAGCTCCAACTGAAGCTCGGACAGCTCAGCCAGCTCCTGCAGCAGGATGCTCTCCTCCAGCAGGATGGGGCCCAGAGCCGCCGTCCCCTCCCACTGCAGATCTGGAAAGTCCAACATTATTGAGGGCATTTCGCCAGGTGATTCAGCTGTTCACGCTATGACTGAGTGGTTGGACAATTAAAAAGGGATCAACTCGGAATCAATCCTCCGAAAGATGCGTGAACAGCATGTGTGCCAAATGAAGGCAAGTTAGCTTGTCTAAATATGGGTGCAACCTCTCGTGTGCTCGTCTGTGGCTGATTGTATTTTACTCCTTTGGGATTCCTAATAAGACAGGCCTGCTACTTTGGAACCATTCACATGGACACCTTTTGTGATATATTTTGCACCAAGAAATAGCAGCAAATGTCTCTCCTGGGTCAGCATCAAATGTTCAGGATTCATCCCCGCGTGTAATGTAGTGTTGCTTGTGTAAACTGTACCAGCATCTGCTCCCAGGCTTCTTCTCTGTCTCTGCTCGCTGCAGCTGGTCTCACAGCAGTCACACACCTTATTGTCTCCACCTGATGCCACCCATCTGTGCAAAGCCAACAAAAGTCACTTACAGAGGCTGAATAAAGTGTATAGTCACGGCAATGCAGAAACAAGGAGTAAATAAAATGAAAGAAAGAAACAGTCACCTGTTGGCTTCAGTCAAGTATGAACATGCTTTGTGTTGGGAGTCGATGGGAACGGAGACTCTTGTTGCTCTCAGGTGACATGTGATGTAGATCTATGAGGGCATTAAAGGACACAGCATGTACCGTGTTAAACATGGATGACTGCTATTCAAAATATTGCACAGACTGCATTTTTACTAATTACATTTAGAGCCCGTAATGGTTTTAAAATCTAACTGTTATCATGGATGTTACATTCTGACTAAAGGCGCATTCACACCAGGATAGTCCGGGGGTTAGACTGAGCGGGGAATGCTGAAAAATTTCACACCTTCATTTTGGTTCTAACATTTCAATTTAGATTTAACATTTAGATTTAGATGTAAATTTGACATTTAGATTTAGATTTAACATTTAGATTTAAATTTAACATTTAGACTTAACATTTAGATTTAACATTTAGATTTAGATTTAACGTTTAGATTTAGATTCAACATTTAGATTTAACGTTTAGATGTAGATTTAACATTTAGATTGAATATTTAGATTTAGATTTAGATTTAACGTTTAGATTCAATATTTAGATTTAACGTTTAGATGTAGATTTAACATTTAGATTTAGATTTAATGTTTAGATTTAGATTCAACATTTAAATTTAATGTTTAGATGTAGATTTAACATTTAGATTTAATATTTAGATTTAGATTTAGATTTAACATTTAGATTCATCATTTAGATTTAACGTTTAGATGTAGATTTAACATTTAGATTTAACATTTAATATTTAGATTTAGATTTAACATTTAGATTTAACATTTAATATTTAGATTTAGATTTAACATTTAGATTTAACATTTAATATTTAGATTTAGATTTAACATTTAGATTTAACATTTAGGTTTAACATTTAATATTTAGATTTAACTGTGACATAACATGTAACATATTTCAAATATTGCTGTAAATGTGGTAAAAAGGGACTTTAAAAAAATTCACACCACTTTTTTAAACATTGTTTGAAGCTCAATGTGGCAAAATGTTGCTGTTAATTTCAGTGTGAGCAACCTTACAAACGGCACCCCATAGTTTGGGGAATGTAGTGAAGCAGCTGCCTGAGGAAGATCATATGGTGCGGCAATATTTTAAGTTACCTAAAAGTTGTCATTCAGCTTCCACCTTTTATAAGATACCTGCTAACGCAACATATGGCAGCTGCGAGAACCTTGGACTTATAAAAAGGACTAAGTATGTCATAGGTGCTAGACACTCTACTGAACTGAACTACAATTGTCAAATACAGATGGACAGTGGGAGTTTGCTTCTTTGGCTTTGGTTGTGTCAGAGGCACTAAAGGAATTCTAACTTGAAGGAGTTTCAGCTGGGTGCAGTTTGCAGTCCTCACCACTAGATGCCACTAGATCCCCCTTAATCTTACACACTGCTCCTCTGGGACATTGGATACATTTTTTTAGTCTCTGTTACGAATAAAAACTGAAAAATTACTTGAACAAATTTAAATAATTTTATTTTCGTGGCGTCTGTGTGGCCTTGTGTATTCTGTGTAGAAACAATGTTCAGACAAGCTTAATATTTGGTGATTTGTGATGCTATGTATTCACGCAATTCAAAGATATTGCTAGGAATCTGGTTGCAAATGTCCAAATAATATTTTTTACATACTTGTCCAGACCTACAAATGACTAAAATCACTTCCCATACTGCGTAGGAACCCTTTAATTTAATCTTTCCCAGCATAGAAATAAGTATAACTTTTGCAACTGCAGCTGAAAATTGAGTATGACATTCCTTTTCCCCTGCTCTTTAGGTCTGATGTATACTTATGTAACCATTATATGTACACAGAGGGTTATTTTTCGTCTGTCACATTTGGGAGTAGAATTTCCTTTTTGGCAAAATGATCAAAGTCACTTTAGAGTGAAGATTCATCCAAACTCTGATTGTACGGATGCAGAAATCAGTTGTCTGAGTGGATGCTGGCTCAGTCTGATGTTACCTGAGAGGCTTTTATTTCCTCAGTTGGAAAGTATTTGCACCGAGGCTATTACGGCCTTCAAACAACACTTACTAATGTGTACATTTCGTGCCAACTTAGCATGTCAGAGGCGAACGGAGCAGCTGAAAAAAAGGTTAAAGTTAGTGTGAGGAATACGAAATATACGGGAGGAAAAAGTGACGGGAAAAGTCAAACGTTCGGCCATGTGATTCAAGATCAGTAGTTCTGACTTGTATAAACACATCTTGTGCTTACTGAATTCCTGTGATCGTGGTGGAACCTGAAGGCTTTCAGCTGGAAGTGAAGTTTATCCTCGCGGCTCCTCTGCATGAAGTAAGACTTGGCTCCTGTCAGCTTAGCGTCACTGAAACACCTTATATGGGAACATGCAGGCACGGGATTCATATTCATAAACACACAGCGACCATTAATGCTCTTTATAGGTACAGTATGTCACCCAGCTCCTCACCCATGGTTGTTGATGAAGGGGTATCTGGGTTGAGAATCAGGGTCCGGGCTCTCAGTGGCCACGCAGCTGTCCACATACACCCTCAGTGGAACATGGTGACCCTGGAGGACTGCTGCTTCTATGTGCATCACGTCACTCAGGAAGTAAACACTGGAGGTTCTCCGCGACTGCCAGTCCTCTAATCAAATACAGACAAGGAGAAATATAAGTGGAAAAGTAATGCTGGGGCCATCAATCCGATTAGATCAAAGTCAAATGGTGCCCGTCGGGAGAGTGGGTCAGCGCAGCAGCAGTCAATAGGATACAGGTACTGTAACAATAAGAGAAAAGTACTTTAAAGACGCAATAAATGAATTACAGATGTCGGATCATTAACCTGGAGGAAACACAGATGAGCCTGTGCCTGCAGAAACTAGTTTAAAACTTTTCTGACTCCATACCATGCAAATTCTACAATGAGTAAATCACAGGAGACGCTCGGCCCCACTTTTAAAGCCAATTTGGTGCAGTCGCGTTCAGCAGTGCAGGAATTAATTAGAAAGCATAATCAGCTGTTTATTGATCACTTTATTGTGCGAGTGACCCCGGCAGGTCAGCCGCAGCCTACGAGGCATGTAATTTCAGCTCATCACCATGCATCAAAAGTTCCGCTCGTGTTCATCAAGTCGCTGCTTAGCATCTTTAACAGTCCGCGAGGCCTTGAGTGATTGCAATTACACCCGTCGCTGGGGAAATTAGCCAAACCGCCTGGCGCAAATCAAAGTTTTCACTTGCAGAACGTCAGCTCTAAGTTTGTCGGGTTCTGTCGTGTGTTCCCCCACCTGTCATGAGACGCAGGGAGAAGTGTAGCTGCTGCTCTGCTAAGATGTTGGAGGCAAACAGCTCCCAGGTAGGCCTCACAGCGCTGCTGCTCACATAATGCCTCCTGTGAGGACAATCACAGGGAGGACAGGCATTTCTCTAGAGAGGCTCACTCATTGAGGAGGAAGAATGTGCGCCTCACTCACAAGACAGACAGGAGTAGAGGGAGGAGAGCGTAACACAGGTGGCTGAAAATTCAAACCTTTAAAAAGGGACAGTTCACCCCAAAATCAAAAATGCATATTCTTCCTCTCACCTGTAGCGCTGTTTATCAGTCTGGATAGTTTTGGTGTGAGTGCTGAGTGTTAGAGATATTGGCTGTTGCATGCAGAGATCTCCACTTGAAAAACTCCTCCTCTAACCTCTGCAGTGATTTTGAAATAAGTTGAACATGCTGTAGGTGAACTGTACTTCGCGTGTTAACATTAGCTACGTTAATTTCTTGTGTGTGATGTCAATATTCAGTGTTATGCTAAGGAAGAGAGGAGTAAAGAGATTTACAGTAAAAGTCTGGCTACTTGTTGCATCACTTTCACAGTAAGTTCATTTTTACAGTAGATTCTTGTGAGAGCTGTATACTGTAATTTTAATGTAGATATGCCTCCATATTACTGTGATTTACAGTATCTCACATAAGTGAGTACACCCCTCCCATTTTTGCAAATATTTCATTATATCTTGTCATGGGACAACACTATAGAAATGACACTTTGATATAACTTAAAGTAGTCAGTGTACAGCTTGTGTAGTAGTATAGATTTACCTTCCTCTGAAAATTACTCAAAACACAGCCATCAACATGTAAACAGCTGGCAACATAAGTGAGTACACCCCACAGTGAACATGTCCAAATTGTGCCTAAAGTGTCAATATTTTGTGTGCCAACCATTATTATCTAGCACTGCCTTAACCCTTTTGGGCATGGACTTCACCAGAGCTCACAGGTTGCTTCAGGAATCCTCTCCCACTCCTCCGTGATGACATCATGGAGCAGATGGGTGTGAAGACACCTTGCGCTCCTCCACCTTCAGCTTGAGGATGGCCCACAGGTGCACAGGTGAGTTTATCACCTTCACCTTCAGCTTCCTCAGCAAGGCAGTTGTCATCTGCTAGGTGTGTTTTGGGTCATTATCATGTTGGAAAACTGCATTGCAGCTCAGTTTCTGAAGAGGGGCGATCATGCTCTGCTTTGAATTCATGTTTCACTAAATGAACCGAGCTCCCCAGAGCCGGCAGCACTCATGAAGCCCCAAACCAAGGGACAGTTGTCTGGGTGCTCTTTCAGCATGTGTGGCACCTTGGTGAAGAGCACCAAGACAACTGTCCCTTGCCTACAGTCAAGTATAGTGGTGGCAGCATCATGGTTTGGGGCTGCATGAGTGCTGCCGGCTCTGGGGAGCTCGGTTCATTGACTACTACACTGACTACTTTAAGTTATATCAAAGTGTCATTTCTATAGTGTTGTCCCATGAAAAGATATAATGAAATATTTGCAAAAATGGGAGGGGTGTACTCACTTATGTGAGATACTGTAGCAGTATACTCCTGTAAAATTACTATATTTTCCTGCATAAATTTCACAATAAAATTCTGAATATTTCAGTTTAATATCACAGTAAAAGCTTGTGAGTTGATAATATTGTAATTTATTGTGAAATATTACAGTTACATATTGTAACTTCCTGTAAACTATATAATTGAGGTATAAGCAATTATTTGTTTTATTAACCAGCCTGCTACCTACGCAAGGAAAAGTTGAGTACCTGGTTCATAAATTACTTATTAAAAGTGTTTTTTTCCCCCCATTATTTTGCCGGGAAAAAAATAAAAGTAACTTTAACTTCGAGTAATTTATGAACCAGGTACTCAACTTTTCCTTGCGTAGGTTTTTCAAATGGTAATTTTTCCTTTTACCTGAGTCATTTTCTATAGGAGCAACTGTACTTTCACTTAAATATAGATTTATATAGTACTCTGATCCACTGCTAGCTCACCTAGCACCACTGAGCTAGCTAACATCCCAGCTCAGCCAAGGCGGGGACTCGACATGCAACAGAAAAAAATGAACTGTGCCTTTAAAGAACATTTCATACAACATAGAATTCAATGCAAAACCTGTTTACTGGCCAACGTATGAAGAAATACCAACAGACATGATAAGGCCTACAATTATGTATTACAGTAAAACTTCAACTGAAAGTCTAGCCCCTTTTACTAGCTGGGTGTGGCTACACATTATGACAAATTAAAAGCTTGTCTCAATGAGACGCCTGGTCTGGTTGCCAAGCAGTTCATTTTTTTCTTAGAAGATCTCCGGCTTCCTCAAATTATGTGTCCATTCTTCTATTACCCTGTAAGTTATTCATATTCCTTCAGTCTGTAAGGGTCCTCAGATCAAAAGAATCAGAAGGGTTGTTCATAAAAATTACTGTGTGAAAGGAATTAAAGGCCTGTCCCAAATATAGGCCTGTTGATTTCAGTGTTTTATGGTATACTAATATATTTTTTGCAGATAAAAGCTTTTGAAACAAGTTAATAGAATTACTTTTTGATACCTCTTGAGGCCTTTTTTTTTCTGAGGAAGCTAGATTCCATGTTTAAAGGCTTCCAGACCCTCAGACAGCTACAACTGGAGGTGGGGATGCCAAGTAATGAAAAAAAAAAACTACCTTCGATAGTGGCATTCAATTACCACCTCAGCAGGGTTGGTCTTCAAAATGACGGTGCTGCCAATGGGTGTTGGAGAGTACATGAGAGTAAAGGTGTAGATGAGGGCGTCTTCAGTCATCTGAGAAAAAAAAAGCAGAAGCACTGACTTTAAGAACACACACAGAGGAGATGGACAGTAAAGGAGGCAGAGAGCCACGCACCGTCATTGTGCTGCCACAGCCCTGCAACTGCGTCTGGAACCGCAGGATGTGGCGAGCGGCGTCAAGTGCGGTGCAGCCTCCTAAGGTCAGATCACTTGGACGGATCAACTGACCGTTTCCTAGGAACAAAGAGGAAAAAGGTGCAGCTCAGATTAGGACCATTACCTGAGGCCATTTCTCCTCCTGGTCCAGTCAATAACACTCACAGCAAGTGGAGGTTCAGCCACAGGACAAATAAAAAGGTTTCTTAATGCATCACTGAAAGTCAGCTTCTGAGCACCGATCGGGCATGCAGAATGCTTCTTCTCAGAGTGAAGAAATAAAAGGAAGGATAATATTGATCGCCCAGTCCGTAGTCTGTGCCATTTTGCAGTAATCAGCACTGAGCGTCCCATCTTCACCGTTCCATTCAATTTTCCAATTTGGGCTTCTAACCTGAACCCTTTCTTTTACAGACACCGGAGCAGGAGGCATGTTAAATGAACCTGTGCTTCTGTGGACAAAACCCCGCTCAGACAATTCAGCAACTAACCAGAAGCCATTACCTAGGAAGTTCTGTTTGACCTCTACGGTGACCCCTTCTTCGCCACAGCGTGCTGCCACGCTGTCTGCTGGCACAGGCACCCGCTGCTCAAACATCAGCATCAGCACCTGGAATATCTTTCAGATTTAATTACACTGAACCTTAAATGGTGCGCAAGATCAAAAAGCCAGCGTAGAAGTCGTACCTTTGATTCCGGTTTGACAGGTGGGTTCAGATCAGGGCCTGGAGCCGCCAATTTTATCAGCTCTCGAGCTTGCACAGTTACCTCTGGCTCCAGCTGCTCTGAGGTCAGCTCTCCGGCCTCCGTCATCCACAGGTTTTGAGAAGCATGCACAAGAGGCTGGGGTGGTTTTTGCTTCCTGACAGCTGGGTTCCTGAGCTGGTTGCTCTTGAGGCGGTAGGTGACGGGAGAACGGGCCTGATCGCTGTGCGCCGTGCGGTTTGACTGATGATCTGCTGTCTGCGGTGAACCTGGCAGCTGTGAGCCCTCTGTCACTTTCTCTTGAGGGATTTGGCTCAGAGTCTCATTGGTGCTGAGGTTTGACCAGTTTTGTGTTGCAGCACAGAGATTTCCACCTGAGAGGAGAAGCACAAACCCGAACACAGCCAAGTCTCTGAACCCCATCACAACTTATCACACAAAAACCTGGGTTTTTGGTGCCTTTTTCAGAGAGCACTGCTGTCTTTGTCTTCTGACCAAAACTCAGTTGTGGGAACTTGGCTCGGGCTCCACCTACTCCTAATGACTTGATTGGATTCCAGCCTGGAGGGCTCAATCTCGTCCTCTCTTCCTTCTCACTAAACAAACTGCAGATTAGATGATAGCTGCTTGGCTGTGTGTCCCAAACATAGACAGCTTGTGTAGTCAGCTTCAACCCCGTCCTCATGTCAGAGACTCATTTTTATAAAGAAACACTTTAATTTAAATAATTGTCTACAAGATATTGCACATTCTTCAAATGTTTCAAAGGCAAACACCTCCTCCTAAATCCCCACTTGCCATGATTGTAATGAGCAAAGACTTTTATAAACAGAAACAAGCCTGACCCGAACAGCGAGTGGCGTTCACTGCCCCCGCGAGACACATCAATCAACGCTCTCAGGGAGTTGGAAACCCGGGCTTGAATGTCAAGGCTGTACGGTCAGCAGTCTGCAGAGCTCAGCAGTCAATCATAAAACAAGAGATTTATGATCATCCTCTGCGAGACTTCATAAATGTCACCACCACCACCAGATGTGTGTGTGTGTTGCTGACATGTGACAGGAAGCAGCGGGGCGGGTCTTGAATCTGGGCCAGCAGGCATGTCAATCACACATACCTGTTTGAATCTTGGCCTGGTGAAACACATTTTAGGCTCTGTCTGAACTCTTGAACTCTGCAGGTGGGAGAGTTTTTTAAAATAAATACAGTTACAAATTTGATGACTGCAGTACTGACATGACAAAATTAAAAAAAAAACATGACTTGTGTTTTCACTTGAGAAAGTCTGTAATTTTCAAAGTGTGCCATGAATCAATTCACTTCCTTTCATTTCCTTAATCAACTCACTTTAAAGCTTTTCATTCCCAGCCACTCAGGGTGTTTTCACACTCGGTCCTTTTCAGCCCTCTAAATGGACTCAGAGTGGTGACTCAGCATTTTTTGTGCATATGTGAACACTCCAAGAGACATTAGACCCCTTTGCCACTGTATTCAGCCCTCTAGATCACATGCTGTGGCACTGGGATACTTAAGAAACAGACGAAACCATGTCAGCCTGTGATGCTTGCAAAGATGCAGGATGAGGAGAAGTTTGGTATATCCAATGGCAACAGTCTACAGCACCGAAACACAAAGGTTTCCCTCATTTTTAAGTTCATCTGAAAGTGAGAGGCTTCATAACCACGCTGCAGTGCCACGTCAAAGTAAAAACAAAACTATGTCAATATAATATAGGCTATAGTGTGAACAGAAAGAGGATTGAGGGCCCATCAGAGCTGAAGTGGACCAGAAAGAGAACTGAGTCCTCTTTCAAATGAACTGACAATGTGAACGCAAGAAGAACTGAGTCCCCTTTCTGTTGGTGCACTTTAAGGCTGTTTTCACATTTAGTCCTTTTTAAATGAACCAAACTCAGTCATCTTAAAGTGCACCAAAAAGTAGACCAACAGAAAAGGGACTCAGTTCAGAGTTCGGTTCGCTTCAGAGGGGTCTGAGTTCTCTTGGAGTGTTCACATTTGGGCAAATAACGCTCAGTCCGAGTCCACTTAGAGGGCTGAAAAGGACCAAGTGAGGGAACACCCTAAGAGGACTGAGTTTAGTTTGTTTAAAGAGGACTATTAGTGAAAACACCCTTAATTAAAGAGCATTCAGTCAAGCTGCAGGACAGCACCAGAACAGCTAACGTTACGTTACTGAGTGCCAGTTGGAAAAATTATACCAGACAATTTCTTTGTGTACACAAATGATGCAGAGGTAATAAAAAACAAGAAAAACTTGTATGCAAAATGTTTGGGTCAAAAATACAGATGGAAACGCAACAACTTCCAACTTTGTTCCACATTTGAAGCAGCCCAAAGAGCAAGATGAAGGCTAACGCTAACATAGTTAGCAAGCTAATGCTAAGCTAATGTTAGCTTAACAAGCAAGTAACTTATTGACAAACTTGTTTTAACAAATAACTAGAAACTTTAAAGGGCCTCCGTGGTTTTGTACTTGAAATGTGCTTAAAACTCAAAGTTTAGAACATGGGACTTGACTTGTGACTTGCAACACAATGACTTGGTCCGAAGCTCTGATGTCACAGTATATGATGTCATTTGGTGAAAATATAAATTCAGCCTACTGCAACTGTATTCTGTTTTTAAAACTTTGGATCTCCACTGTAATTTTCAGGATAAATCTGGTGTATTTTCCTTTTCGTCATCTAAACCCATTAAAACAGTGTTCCCAACCCTGCTCCTTGAGGTACGCCTTTCTATAACTAAGTAAACTGATGACCCATGAGTGACATATTTTATGGATACTTTATATTATATAATGGATAACAATAACAGTGCAGAACAACTGATAAACTGTACAGTTCACCCAAATACTGAACTGCAGGAAGTACACAAAATGAGTGATTATGATGAATTTTGAGCTGATAATTTCCCACGAATGTTGCATCAGAGATGAGTTTCCCTAATATTTGTAGGAACTTTTTATGGTTTTTTAAATGTATTTATTTATTTTTATTTATTTTTTCAGACAAGGCTGCCGAGCAGAGAATAAAGGCTTTTTAAAATATAGCTTGTGTTTAGGTGTTCACCGTGTCCTGTGAGATTTAAAACAAGCCGACCTCACGTTTTCCAGGCACTTAAAGACGCAGCATATGTATGACCCTTGAGAATATCAATTCTATTTAGTCTCCTTTACATAAATATATAAAATGCTGAAACATAGGCACAGTGTGGTTATTCTGAAAAACTTTTCTTACACTGCTTAAAATCAAGACCGCTGTGTGACCCTCTGTGAAACTCGTGTATTTGTATCAGCCGTCTAGCTTGCTAGATTGATGGATGGATGGATAGATAAAGAAAAATATTAAGTCTTTTAAGAGTCTATTAAGAGTCTTATTCTTTAAAACAAAAAGTTTCAATTGGATTGAAATAATTTTAGACGTATAAAAAGGGTCTAAAATCCATCCACAGCTGTATTTAATTTCCCCGTGGGACTCGATGAAGTATTTCTGATTCTGCCTTTAATCTGCGGGGCCTTTTCCAGTAAGAACATATGGATAAAAAACATAATAAGATTTCATTAAAAGAAAGTCCTTTTCTAAAGACTAATTTAGTCTAAATCACTTCCTCTTGATACAGACAAACTAATCCAGGCTGACCTACAGGAATACATTACGGCTCTTCCTCTCTGTCAGGATCTCCCTGCAGACTCCCCGACAGAGAGGCTGCTATTGTCAGGAACTGGCTTTTATCTTTTGCTGATCAGCGGCAAAACAAAGAGAGGAGGTGTGTGTGTGTGTGTGTGCGCGTGCGTGCGTGTGTGTGCGTTAGTTCACCAGGCTAGAGTGAAATCAGTCCATCCCTGCCAGTCAGGCCCCCTCTGCTGCCGATCTCTAACTTGGTTAGCTGCCTCTAATTTGGCCCCCGGAGGGCCCTAATGTGGCCCCTGTGGGGGTTTCTGAAAGGGGGCCTGGCAGCTTCTACCACACACACACACACACACACACACACATACTGCTGCCACTCCCATCAGCTTCTGTTTCCAATAATCCTGGTGCGTTTTTCAGACAGGATGAAACAGGTAAATAGGCCAGTCCTCTGTTTAGACAATAAACACACACACACACACACACATCCACCAGATGGAAAATTGACAACCAGGATGGCACGCCGACGACGCAGATGCTCAGTGACAGTAACACACACAAATGTACACACACACGTCCCTTGTCACGTTTTGCTGACAGCACAAAGTCACGGAAACAGCTCGATTTGGCCGGTGCTGCACTGCGCCATACGGATAACAGTTATGGAGGCTCATTAAAAACATGTAGTGGGAGATGGATTAGTTATAGCCTGCTGTTGTGGTGGGCGAGCAGCGTTCGAGATCAGCGGATTTCTATGCGTTTTGTCAGCGTTCGCGCGGCGGTGAATAGATTTTGCGTGGGACAGGGAGATATTTCTGAGGGAGATTTTTTTCCTCCCATGCAACATGTCCTGGCATGTGTCTTTAGATGCTGGCATCAGTTGTGGTGCCGCTGCTTTAAACTATCTTGGTATGTTGGCAGTTTTTAAAAGGGAGCAAATATGTGGATGTGTCAGGAGGGTGAAGTCAAAGATGAAATATGTGAGGGAGGCAAGTGTGAGCGAGAGGAGAAAGCTAGGAGGAAGAAGTCACAGTGTGAGAGGGTGGAAACAAAGGAGGGAAAGAAGAAAAATACGCTTGAGGTCAGTGAACCTCGGGGTGAGGGCTAACAGACAGCAGCCCGGCTGGTGCTCGGCCCGTCCCGTTGGGAGCAACGTGAAATAACAGCACGCCGGGCTCTGATTCACGGCCCATCAGCGGCCATTTCTAACACATCTCCACACAAGGACACACGTCCTGTTTCCACACACACGTGGGAACATGCACAAACACACACGAGCGCGCCGAGATACCAGCCCGTATACAAAGGAGACACACATGCAGAGAGCTAATGGGCTGTTATTGAAGACATGCATCACACCACAGCACCTACCGACCACACACAAAGCCACTCGCACATCTGCACAGCGCTCCCACACACTCCGACGGGATAATGATCTCCCAGCACTGCAATAACAGCTGATGTATCATTTAGCGAGAAAGCCACAGTGACACGGTGAGGCCACAATGACACAAACACACTCCAGTGGAGAGCTCCAGCCAAAAACACTCTCTTCCCTCGCACTCCACACACGGCCGGCCTCGTTTTTATCACAACATCCATGACATTTCTTATGAAGGGACCGCCGTCTCGCTCAATAGCCTGGATGCAGCTTTTGTGGCGGTATAAAGGTCTTCAGTGCGGGTTGATTGACAGGTGTCATCGCCCCGTGTAGAGGGACAATGCGGTGGCGGGGGAATCAGGAGCTGACCTTTAGCCCTCCATCCTGCTCGACATCGTGAGCTCCAAAGTTTCTCTCAAGGGAGCAACTTTTCATTTTTCCTGTTATCTGATCTGAGCGCTGTGGAAAAGCTAATCTGATGATATTTAGCCGTCTGTTAGCCGCGCTAACTTTTTAACGTGTTGTATGGTGTGATCTGCAAATGCTTTAGGTGTGTAAAGAGCTTAGTATTTTGAACTTCATACTTTTTTGTTGGAAGACTGAGCGCAATTGTAACTATAAAGATTCTTCCACCAGGCACAATCTCCTGGAAAAATGACAACTCCACTCACAGAACAAAAAGCACTGCAACCAAAACAGGAAGACAGTAGTGCTTTTGTTTTTCCTGGTAGCTATCCCCAGTCACCGAAGAGTATCTCTTTGCATTTACTATCCCCAGTAGCGGAAATGGTGGACGGTGAAACAGCCTAAGTTACTGTGGAAACTGTGATTGTTGTCAGACTCTGAAGAAAACGGAAAGCGCCCAGTTGTTTTTGTGACAGCAGTGCCAACAATAATACCACTTTGAAATTGTCTGTTTCCACTTTGAAGCTGCATAAATCTACAGTGCATTGTAATAAATTCCATATGACTGAAATTCTGTACATAATATGTCAGGTGATAACAACTAAACCGTCTCATGACAACCGAGCAACTTCATGTACAGAGGAAGGCCACAAATGTGACCTGAAGCTTCTAAAACAAGTAAGTTTGTTATTCTGATGCTTTTTTTTTGTCATACCTTATGAATCCATTTTTCCTTCAAGAGGGAAGTCATTACCTTAGAGCAAGAGTCTTTTTGCACTTGTTATCAGTGACCCCACGAGGTCACCCATTTTTGGGCGTTGTCACTTCACATACTTAAAGTAAAAATATGTATTTAATGTAAAGTTATGTAGGTTAGCTTTAGGCAAGCAAAGTAAATTGGTAAATTAGGTTTTGGAAAAGAGACATAAAAAATGCGTTCTTAACGTAAAGATACTGGGTTAGGTTTAGGAAAGAAACATGGTTGGGCATCATCATGTTTCGTCTTTAACATACAAATATGTTCATAACGTCACATTGTGTAGGTTAGGTTTAGTCAAGTTAAGATATGTAGGTTAGGTTTAGCAAAAGAAACATGGTTAGGCATCATCAAAGTTACGTACTTAACTTAAAAATATGTCTTAGTGTGAAGTTACGTAGGTCAGGTTTAGTCAAGTTAAGATATGTAGGTTAGGTTTAGGAAAAGAAACATGGTAAGGCATCATCAATGTTACGTACTTAACTTAAAAATATGTCTTAGTGTGAAGTTACGTAGGTTAGGTTTAGTCAAGTAAAGATATGTTGGTTAGGTTTCGGAAAAGAAACATGGTTAGGCATCATCATGTATATATGTATAAATATGCATTTATAAATGCTAACAAACGCAATTTACATTATAACGTAAATTGTGTTGGTTAGCTTTAGGCAAGTAAAGTTAAATTGGTTAGGTTTCAGAAAAGAGAAATGATTAGGCATCATCATGTGATGTATACGCAAAAATACGTTGTTAACGTAAATTTACATAGGTTAGGTTTAGGAAAAGAAACATGGTTAGGCATCATCATGTTACGTACTTAAAGTAAATATACGCTCTTAGCGTTAAGTTACGTAGGTTAGGTTTTGGCAAGCTAAGTTAAGTAGGTTAGTTTTAGGAAAAGAAACATGGCTGGGCATTATCATGTTTCGTACTTAGCTTAAAAATATATTCATAATGTTACGTTACGTAGGTTAGGTTTTGGCAAGTAAAGTTATGTAGGTTAGGTTTAGGAAAAGAAACATGGTTAGGCATCATCATGTTACATACTTAACATAAATATACGGTCTTAGCCTAAAGTTACGTAGGTTACGTTTTGGCAAGTAAAGTTATGTAGGTTAGGTTTAGGAAAAGAAACATGGTTAGGCATCATCATGTTACATACTTAACATAAATATACGGTCTTAGCCTAAAGTTACGTAGGTTACGTTTTGGCAAGTAAAGTTATGTAGGTTAGGTTTAGGAAAAGAAACATGGTTAGGCATCATCACTTCACGCACTAATAGTAAACATACGTGCTGAATGTAAAGTTGCGTAGGTTAGGTTTAGGAAAAGAAACATGGCTGGGCATCATCATGTTTCGTACTTAACGTAAAAATACATTCTTAGAGTAAAGTTGTTTAGGTTAGGTTTAGGAAAAGAAACATGGCTGGGCATCATCATGTTTCGTACTTAACGTAAAAATACATTCTTAGAGTAAAGTTGTTTAGGTTAGGTTAAGGAAAAGAAATATGGTTGGGCATCACCATGTTACGTATTTAACGTAAAAGTACATTCTTAAAGGAAAGCTACGTAGGTTAGGTTCTGACAAGTTAAGTTACATGGATTAGGTTTAGGAAAAGAAACACTGCTGGGCATCGTCATGTTTTGTATTTAACGTAAAGATATGTTCTTAATGTAAAGCTACGTAGCTTAGGATTTGGTAAGTTAAATTAAATAGGAGAGGTTTAGGAAAAGCAACATAGTTGGGTGTTGTCACTTCACGCACTAATAGTAAAAATAGGTGCTGAATGTAAAGTTGCGTAGGTTAGGATTTGGTAAGTTACTTAGGTGGTTACTTAGGAAAAGAAACATGGTTGGGCATCATCATGTTACGTACTTAACTTAAAAATACATCTTAGCGTAAAGTTACTTAGGTTAGGTTTTGGCAAGTGAAGTTAAGTAGGTTAGGTTTAGGAAAAGAAACATGGCTGGGCATCATTATGTTTCATTCTTAACATAAAAATATGTTCATAAAGTTAAGTTTCGAGGTTAGGTTTAGGAAAGTTACGTAATGGAGGAAGTAAGGTTCAGGACAGAAACATGGTGACGACCTACCTTAAAGAAATTCAAAGTTCACTTGGTTTCACACCAGACACAAACCCTGTGCCCAGGGGGGAAGTCCTGTGCTTGTTTGACTCATCCACCATCCTTACCTATCTTGTCATGCAAAGTTTCGCCCTTGAGAACAGCCTGATATATCCATTGAAACTTCCCAAGCTACCTCTGATCACTGTTTTACCAATACATCACTAAACATGCTCTTTGGGTGCAGCTTTGGAATTTATTGTACTTCGTTATAGCCTGAGATCTATTCCACCGTGGTGCCTTTTCAGAGGGGGATTTATGAAGTGATATATGCTGTTTAATAGTCATATGCATCTTAGTACACATCCAAGTCTTTTGAGTGGAGTTTCCCACTTAAAATGCCTGCTGTAGAATAAGATATATGTACAGTATTATGCATCTGAACAACCTACACTGTTAAATATAAGAGACGACAGGAAACAAATGATCTGAGCACATTAACATACCATATGGTGGACGCTTTTAACCAAAGTGCTTCACTGTGCCGTTTGAATGTGGGTGGCCCCACTGGGAATCAAACACTAACAGTGTTAGTACCATGCTCGGCTCCTGACCTCATTGACATTGTTTTATTCCACTGTTTATATCCACACATTTTTATAATCATAGCCGTGACTGTGCTATTGTAGAGAAGGACATAAATGGTGTGTTTGTGCGAATGAGGGCAACATGAAAACCTGCCTTCCTTACATGGGCACACACAGTCACACACACATAAGAGTCTCGCAGCCCCTGCTTGCCTCTCGTCGCTTGAATCTTTCTCAGTTATGCTGCAATTCAAGCCTTTTGTTTAATAAACAATTTGTCAGTGATGTATCGAACGCCAGCTCTAATTTGATTGTCGGTGAAATGCGTATGGAGGTGGCTGCCTGCTCTCTCTCTCTCCCTCCGTCGCTCTGTCTGTACAACCAGCACTGATATTCTACCCTTTCCTCCCCCTGCAGGTGTGTGTTTGTGCACGCGCCGCGTGGTACGTGTGCGTGCGTGTGCATTACGTGTGCAGGGATGAGGATGGTGGAGCAATCCTTAAGGGTTTGCAATTACATCTAAACGGCATAATCGGACATGATGGATGGCTATTGCCTTTCCACAATGTCTAGACCTCAGTTCCAGCAGCTCAACGAGGTTATAGGAGAGTGGGAAATGATGAAAGATTTAATAGTTTTGTTCTGCGTCGCTCCGAGCTGACTCCTTTTTTCTCTGTTGAAGTCCCCCTGTGGTGACCCCGCCAAACATTTTTTTCATTGGAGACAAATCAGGTAGTTTTCTGGGTAAAATAGGCTGATTTTATAGCAAATTAGAACATGTTTAGAGGGGTAATTGTCATTGTTTGTGGTTTCTTTTTTTACCTTTAGAGCAAGAATTATCTTGTGTTGCAAACATGAAATATCAACCAGACTTATCTGGCTGTAAAAAGCTTTAAAAAAGACAATGCTGGGCTGAAATGACCCACTGCACATCTCACTTGAAGTCTTCCACTTATTCTGGTCAATAGGTGGCACTGTGGGACCAAAAGTTTACCACACACTTCATGCTTGCAGCAGCTTAGAGAAGAACAAACCACAAGTACAATCCAGTAAGTACAGGGCGGTAGGTAAAAATGAGGTGTGCTGTTCTGGTTCTTGAATCTCGGCTCCTCCTTATCCCTGCTTGGTGCTCTTCAACACAAAGACGGAATGACACGGTGTATTCTCGCCACAGCGGCGTTGCAAATGAAGGCCTTCAAGTTGCCAAAAGGATCAATTTGGGATCTGAGGTAAGATGGTAAATGGACAGAATAATTTGCTTTGGCAATTTCTCGCAAGGTTCCTGCAATTTATCCTGGACAATTGCATCCTTTGACTCGCCAGGTGCTGCAGGTATAGTTAAAATATAAAGCGGTGATTATGCACGGGGAACTGTGTGGTGGAAACAGACAGAACTCGTCTGTGCTGTCAACAAGCCGAGTGGTAAATAAAATGGAGGGTATAGCTTTGTCAGCCGTACCTCATAATTACCCAGATGGCCCACGTGTGTGTGGCAAAAAGTGAAAAGCTTGCGGCGGGAAAAGCAGCTGGTAAATGTGACGCGAAGACGAGAGGTTGTCAGACGCGGGAAACAGACATCTTCCTTGCCGAGGCGGCGACAAGCGAGGTCAGTCAGGAGCTGTCGCCGCTCGCCGGAAGAAGCAACACTCTCTCGCTTCCTTGCATCCTGTCAAATGAATCTTTGATTGCGCTTGTTCATCTTGGCACTGTGACATCACCAGGCTGGCAACGGCGCCCAGCTTTCCCCATGAGAGCCTCATTACCCACAATCCCAGACTACGGTGTTGTCATCACCTGAGACGCCACCATTCCTCTCTCTTTCCCCCTCTCCCTCGTTCTCCTCTCCGTCTTTCTGCTCGGCTGATCAGGCAGGCGAAGCTGTCGCTCGGGAGCGTCACACAGATGTTCAGTGAGAGAAAGAAAAAAACAAACAACTCAAAAATAGACATGATCCCTGGTAGAAACACACATTTCATGTCCTGGGTGAGGCGGTTGTTGTTGTCACTGCTGATGTGTAAAACAGAGAAGAAAGATGGAGGCATCACACTCTCATTCTCTGATCAACAGGCCCCTCGTGCAGCTGAGCCCACCTCACATGATTTCAAATGAGCTCCAACTTGTCCTCCGAACTGGCTACAAATGCTTCCTACCGGCAGGCTGGCCGTGTTTATCACACTCCTTTTGATCACATCTATATTTTTCCAGACACGACTTGTCATCTACTTGATTTACCGGCCGTAGAGACGAGATGGCAGCGTGTAGATGGGAAAGACGGCGGCCTCATTGCCTCATTGCCTCATTGCCTCATCTGATTGTCAGTTCATTTCTGCTGCTGTGGCAGCTGAGCTCAACAAAGGAGGAAGTTGTCCTCAGGCGACTGTAGTGGCCACTGGCCATGTGCAAAAGCACAGTCGCATACATGCACTTACATTTCACACTCCTCTCCACCCCGCTGTCTGGCCAGCTCCACTCTGATAGTCCTTGTGTTTATCTCAAAGGTTCCTTTAGCATTAGAAACCAGCGGCTCCCCCTCTTCAGCCATTAAAATGCAAACACCCACGCCAATATGATCATTGAAAACATGGCCGAAACAAACGACTCTGTGAAAGAGCCGCTGGCAGAGAAATCATTCTTGCCCTAATGTCGGCAGCTCGCAGTTCTGACAGCAAAAAACAGAGAAGAAAAGTAGTCCCCCCCCCGTCCTCTCGACTCTCCCTGCGACATTCGGAGAGATATTTACCTTGTAAAGATCTTGACATTTCGCTGCACGCTCTAATAACATCCTGAAATATGAATAAGAGTGCAGAGAGTGGAGAGGAGCCCCGCAGAGCTTTTGTTAACAGATATTGATTGATACAGAGGGGGAAGGAAGGAAGGAGCGGGGGGCCACGGGAGGGCCACGGGGGAGCCACTCTTTACTGATCATCTGTTAACCTTGTGAAAAGATCTCGCCCGCTACCTCTAACTGGCCGGGGGGCGCCCTCGACGGTCATCAGAGAGGCTGTGATTTCCTTATCAAAGCAGAAATCCGGCCCGGAGCATAATTCACATGTTAGTCGGAAGATGTTAGACAGCTGGATCGATTCTGGGATGAAGCAACTAGCAGCAGCGGTGACGATATTGCTGCAAGACAGGAGCTGAAATCTTTGAAAAAATGGCTGCCATGCACAGGTCCCACATTTTAAAGGCTGTTTGATGCTTTCATCAACAAGGGACTCATTACTACAGTACAGAAATGGGATTTCTGACGCTTATGTAAGAACTTTATATTGACATGATGAAACTTTTTATGCAATTATCCCCCATGTGTGGTCCTATCAGCAGCCATTTTATGCTGCGGGGAGTTGACATACACTTTGATTATAGCTTTTTACTGTCAGTGTGTCTTCAAAGAGAACCAAATGGCCTTGTTACAGGACAGCATGTCGAACTAAATTGAGCTGAATTGAAGTGATTGAGTTTATCTGAGAGCCACTGAGCCAGGCTACAGTTTGTGAAGGTATCAAACCAGGAAGTGACAGACCTTTGTGTGCATATGAATTTATTTACCAATGTTCAGTGGTCAGTCCTAACTTGAAAAAGAGTTCTGTACTTGCCGTGTTAGTTTTGTAAGCCAAGTTTGTACCTGCAAACAGTTGGAAAGTTGGTCAGGTCTGTGCTTGCAGGGTTGAAAGTGAATATTTAGGTCTGCAAACTTTGTCAACATTAAAAGCTACAGAGCATCATGGGAGCACACAGACATTTGACTTTTTATCTTAAGCAGGAGCCAAAGTTGTGTGAGCACTGCAAAAAATAACAAGCAGACCCGATGCTGACTCTGTAGCCTCATGCTAATATTTTTAAGTTGCCAGTTCCATCCATTGTCAGGTTTACACACACTTACATGTCAGTGATCTCTGAGTTTGTAGCTACTTAAGCACAGCATGCTTTGAGCTCAATACTAACACCTGATGTTCAGCACAGGCCCTCAGGAAAGCAGCTCAGCCTTGCAACAAATTTTTCCCAGTGGCCACTTGCGGTATTGCAGCCCAGAAAGCATTTTCCCTATCCCCAACCTCTTTGTTGTTTGGACTGTGGTAGGAAGCTGGAGTACTGGGAGAAAACCCACGCTGACACAGGGAGAACATGCAAACTCAGAACGGCTCCCTCCTGGGATTGAACCAGGAACCCTGTTGCTGTGAGGCGAAAGTGCTAACCATTATACCACCGTGCCACATCAAAATGACAAGTATAATATGGAGGCATTTGGTGTCTTTCTCAAGGCAATTCCGAGAGGCAGATGTTTGCTGATATTTGAGTGCAGATCTTGAGTTAATGCTACCCTGGAAATCCAGAGTTCTCGCGAGAGCACAATTTGAAATTGCTCAGCGAGTCACTCTGGCAATCAGTAATGATGCTCATTACCTATGCCCATGAAGCCGAGCTGCACCAATCACATCGGTGTATCTGATATAGGCGGGCCAGAGGCGAGCTAAACTGATGACGACAGCGCTGCGACGACGAAGTCCGGAATCAGTCAGTAAACATTGCAAGATGGCTACGGATGAACACCAGTTGTTTGAAACGGCTTTGGCCGCTACAATGAACGAGTTAGACTTGGCTTTTTCTCTAAAAGAGGAACAGAAGACGGCGCTCGAATCTTTCCTTTGCAAGAAGGACGTTTTTGCTGTTTTGCCGACCGGATACAGCGAGAGTCTAATCTACTAGTTAGCTCCGCTGGTAGCTAAGCGTCACCCCGTGTATTGTTCTGATTGGTCGTAGTGTTATCCAGTTGCGTGCAGTGATATTTACAAATGCATGCTTGGTGCCGCCCCTTGAGTTGGGCCATTTTCATTACTCATAGCCAGACCCTAAATCTTTCTAGATTTGGGTCTGGATTTCCAAGCTAAGCTAATGCTGCCTTCAAATGGAATTTGTGAGCTTGTGTTTTGGACATGGGAAGTCATGGACATGATAACTACTGCGTATAAAATTACTTGGACGATTGGCACTGCATCGGTACTGTGTGGCCCATAGAGCAGGCTACTTCAGGTTTAGAATGAGGATAAAATGCAACTCCTCTAGACCTTCCAAATGTTATCGGACCAACGAGTCATTTCATGTGGGTTGTGACGCTTACAAAAGTGTATCCACTGATTTACAGACTTCTCTTTCATGATGTAAGTCAACAGGAAAAAGGTCATTTTTGGCCACAGGGCATTAGGTGACGGATGTAATTGTACGAAAAAGTGGCTTCAAAACCTGGCGCACTTCCTGTGAGCCCTGGTCTGGGAGCCACCAGGGCTCACAATTTAACAAGCTACTAAGCAGGTAATGCAATGCAGGAAATGCAAAGGTGTAATTGGAAATATCAACACTTTATTGGACCAGTTCTCTTCCCAACTGGTCCAATACCAAGGCTTTGTCAGTGGACCTAAACATTGAAATATGGTGCACAAGGTAGCCTCCTGCATCAGATCTGGACGTTCACGGACGGCATCTCACTTGACCCTAGCTACATGCATTGTCTTTTCATAATAAATTTCTGTATTTGACAGGAAATGTACAGTTTCTGCTCTTTACGTGCAAACAGTCAACATTGGTCAAGACTTTTACTTCCTTAAGTTTAGACAACAAAATACATCATGGTTTGGCTTGAAATAAGTATGTTTGTTGCTGAAGCATGCTACACATACTAGCACACTTCCTTGCTATCAAAATAACTCTTTTGTTTTCACATGGGAAACAGACAGTGGGCTCCTGGGTGAAAGTCCTGTGTTTGTTTTAACCGCACCGCTTGGTGGATATTATAGTTCTGCAAAGAATGTCTTGGTCACTGACAAAGCGGCGATGTTTGATGAGTTTGATTTTGGCCAGTGATGTCAAAAGTGGGTCTGTATCTGGCGTCTGTATCTGGCGTTGAAACCATTGACAAAGCGGTGGTATGTCACGAGTTGGGAGTAAGAACAGGCTGAAATTCATGAATACCACAAGAGAGTTGCGTCCATATGAGCTCTTCTCGTAAACACGGTAAACATGAGCAAATACTGAAAGCAGTAAAACACACCACAGTCCAACTGTCGACGCTGATCTTTATGATTGCTGTGATCAACAGGAACCTCGGGGAATTTAAAATGAGCGTCAACAGTACTTGGCTTTATTCAAAACCTCCAGGAGTTCAAGATGAGCGCATACATTAATGTATTTTATTTTAATGATGTGTAATTTGTAACACACAGTAGCTCTGGCTTATTTCTCCTGCCGTAATTCTAAAATGCAGTTTAAGGTAATTACAAGAGATTGTTTTTAATGGAAGATAAATGGCTTACTGCAGGCTGCAGCTGAATCAATACCTTACAGTTTGAAACAGTGCTGCATCATTTGCTGAAATTACCACCATTGATTGGTTGCCATCAGTCATTTTAATTTAATTTTAAATGACTGTAAAGAAGGATGGAATACTGACTGGGACATTTCTTTGTTTGACAGTATATTGTTTTTCCTCTGAAGGGTATTGGAGAGGAGCTACAGGAAAAAACAAAGTAGATTTCCCCCCTGAAGCGAATAAACCCAAGTAATGAGTAAGCTTCAATTTTGCTTGATTCACTGTAATGTAGTGACAATAGTGTTTGTTTTTCCTGCTGTCTTTGAAGTCTTGTCAAGTTTAATTTGCTGCGCTACCGTCGAATGTGTCAAAAACTGTCTTAATTAACAGATGAGTCCGCTCAACTGAACATCCTCTGCATAGCTCGTTATCGGTCAGAAATTCTACCATATAGGCTAAAAACTGTGAGAGTGGGGCGGTCGGGTATAAGGTCAAACATCCAAGTCAAACGCTGTGCTAATGAGCTTGAATCATGCCATTGACCACCCACGCGCTGTTGACTCTCAAGCACTTATTGATTTTTTCGGCTCGGACAAGCTGTTCCTCCTCCAACCACTCCACGACCTTCCGCACTTTTTTTTTTTCTTGATGCTTCTCTTATCTTTTAATGTTTTCTCTGACCTTTTCTTTCTCTGTTTCTTTCATCTCTAAACTTTCTCAAACATGACAGCTCTTTGATTTCTTCAGTTTCTGCTCTCTCTCAAGGCGTGACTGCCGGAGTTAGAGAGGATATCAGATAACAGAAAAAGCTGCTGAATCAGTCCTTTGCACCACCAGTGTGTTCAATCTAGGATCACCTGGAGGGCAGCTGGACTCACTGCAGTACTGCTGAAGTAATCAAGAAGGACACTGACTTTTTTCACTGGAGCCTCTGTGGCACTCTGAACTCAGACGAAATGCATATTTGTGGAGGGACTACATGAGTTTCTTACTGTTTTTACATCATCACCTTTGATGACCTGGGTTCAGGCTCATTCACTGTACTTATACCTATGAAAAGTACCTATAATTACTATATAACCCACATAATCATGAGCCGGGAAACTGTGACCTCACAGCTGTAGGCTGCTGGGGGCAAAGGAGGAAGTCAAGTGACATAGTCAAAGGTGTTGTGGAGGGTATATGCAGGTATATGGGATAGTATACTCACCAGTCAGCCAAAAAGCCATTGGAATATATAGGAGAATATACCCACTTCCTCCTTGGTAACCTACCCATGGACTTGGTTGTGTAACTACCTCATCAACTACCACTACATCACTGTACGTAGTATAAAGAGCAACAGTGTCCACATGGAGAGGTGACCGGTTGATGGTTGGGTCAAACAAACACAGGACTCTGACCTGCTGTGTGTCTCAAATCACATACTTCCATTAGTACACTTCCATGTAGTACACTATGTGCACGATGTACTTATTGGCGTAGTGTGCGAATTTCGACAGGGTAGTGTTGTCTCAAACGAAACACAGCCGTTGTGCACTTTGTGGAAATGACGACCGCAAATTTCAAATTCTCCTTCTTCTTCTTTTAATGCCGAATGTGCAGCTGTTAGGTAATAAGCAAACTAGCATTCGTAATCACACACGTAATCGTTCGTGGTACCAAATCATTACTGCTAAATTAACTCAATAAACACACTGCTGGCTTATACCCGACAACAGTATAGTGGTGCTTAGTGCAAAAAACACATGTATTTGTACAATGCAGCGACGTTGACGGTCACACAGTCCTCGGCCGCCATTTCCAGTTTGAAAAGTGGTCCCTCCCCTTCCGCTACGCAGCCAAGATGGCGACCATTGAGGGTGAGAACTGTCCATAGTTCCACACTCAACTTCTTGACCGTTTTGAGTGCACCATCCGGGTACTCATAGTGCACTGCATTTTCCATACTTCTCAGTGTGAACGCACTTATGCACTCAAAATATTAAGTGTAAGTACAGAAGTACGCGATTTGAGACACAGCATTGGTAGGCTGGTGTTTCTGTTCTGTGTGAAACCAGAAGTCAAGCTGGAGTTATTTGATTATACGTTCTTAAAGTAACGAGTCATGTTGCATTAAGTACAAGATCAGTGTTTGTGTCCCACTGAAACCAGAAGTCAACTTTGAGTTATTTCAAGTTACATATATAATGTTTTGTGACGTGATGTCACATGTGTAACTTAAAATAACTCAATGCTGACTTATGTTACGTATGTATCGGACATTAAGTATGTAATATACCATTATGCTAGATTATGTTACGTTACGTAGAGTTGTATAACATGGTGTTGTGTTATGTTAAGTAAGGCAAAAAGGCCCTACCATGATTCCTTTCCTAAACCTTACCTACATAGCTTTACGTTACATACATTCTGTCAAGTACGTAACTTTACGTTAAGTACATTCTTACAAGTACGTAACTTTACGTTAAGTTTGTTATCAAGTATTTAACTTTGTGTCAAGTATGTAATGTGACAATGTCCAACCATGTTTCTTTTCCTGAATCTAACGTACATAACTCTCTGTCAAATATTTAACTTCTAACAGAAATGGCCGCTTATTCGTAGGTTGCGTACGTTGAAATATAAAAGTGCACTTATTAGCATTTTTATATCAACAATGGATCCAGTGTTATAGTGGTAGATGGGTAGGTTGCTGAGGAGGAAGTGGGTATACTCTCCTGTAAATTTTAACAGCTTTTTGGCTGATAGGTGGGTATTAGGGTTGCAATGGTACGACAACGGTGTCAGAAAAATATTGCGGGATCATGGTATTACAGAATTATATTATTACCGGTCACAATGACCCTTAAAGGAATAAAAATGGAAGCGTTACTTTTGGTTGAACAAACATTTTATGACTAGTATGTGTAAAGTCTCCCCTTATCAGGGTATATCAGGGTATACCTTGAAACTGGTATTATGCTGCAACCCTAGTAGGTAGACTGTAACCAGCCAGAAAAAGAGGTGGGTACTCCCTGTATCCCCACAAATACCCTACAGAGCTTTTTAGCCTCTTTTAGCTCATTGTTTTGGTTTTTGGGCCAGCAATGCTCAGGAGTGCCAGACCAAAACGGAGCAAAAAATAGAGTGAATAATGGACTGGCATTCATCAGGTAGCCATAAATATGACTTAGAATAAATGCTAATGTTGTTCGGCGTCTGTTAGATGTGTTAAAAGGCAAATGTTTGCTAACATGTTTGCCATGGCAACTGGCCGAGCAGACATAAGTTATTAACTTCTTACTGGGAGTATATATAACATTTTTAGTTTGTAGTTTCATTTAGTTTTTACATCTTGCATTTTATAGGATACACTCTCAAAATTAAGCTAGCATATAACTCTGCCAACTCACCTATATCATAATGTTGCCTGTCACTGGGCGTTGTGTGTGTGTGTGTGTGTGTGTGTGTGTGGAGGAGTGTTTCTGTGGCAGCCTGATTTACAGGCCATTGGTGTGTTTAATGGAGCCGATGAAGCAATGATCGCTCATCCAATCCTTTCTCGCCTTCTACTCCTTTCTGCCTGGGCCTGATACTACCAGCCATCTCTTAACACACACCACACACACACACACACACACACACACGACATCTATGTGATGCAAGAAAATGGTCACACATATACCCTAAAGTCTACCCACACACAAGCACACACACACAAATCCTGCTTTATAGGGGATAATCCAATGACAGCCAATTTGCTGGAGGGATATACTTTTTTTTTTATTCCATTCTTTATTTATCCATCGTTTCTGCTTTTACAAGGCAATTTGTTAGGTGGCCAGCTGGAGGAGGGAAGTATTAACCTAGACTTCCATTACCATGCCCATTCCCCCCCCCCTCCACCCTCCGCCCCTCCACCTTCCTCCTCCCTCCCATCCCCTGCTTCCCCTCGCCTGCTCATCCTTTTAAGATTAAGCTGGCCCCAAAAAAAGGGGGTCCAGTGTAATCATGAAAGTGTCACATTTCAGCTGAGAGAAGAGGAAGCGGTGGCTTCAGGGTCACTCTAAAATTCTCCACTCCTCACTCTCACTTTTATTCTTTCTCCCACCCACCCACACTCTCTCCATCCCCGCACCCCCCGCCCCACACTTATTTATTTCAATCTGTATCACTCCTCTTTGCTCTTGTTACCCCTCGTCTCTCTCTTGATTTTGTCCTCCCTTTCTTTCTACCTTCTCTCCCATTCCTCTCCAGTCTCGTTATGCCTCCACCTCCTCTCCCTCCCTCTCTCTCTGACAGTGGTTCAATAAGCAGTGCCTCCAGAGTGGTCTTGCTCAGTCAGTGGCCAATTACCCAGTCACACTGCCTGTCCTCTGGGACGGACAGGATTAGCAGGATCTGTGGTCTGACCAGACACACACACACACATACACACACAGTCTTGGACACCTGTCACTTAGACATGGACAGACAACCTGTGGGTTCTTTTTTGTCCGTGGTTTAAAAAAAAAAAAAAGAAAGAAAAAGCTCAGGCTCCACCATCTTTTCCTCCAACAGGCAATTTGACAGGCCAGTGAAGAGAGGCACAGAGACGCTGTGGAGAGGAGGAAATGTATGCTGTATCAAATGCATAAAAGCTCAGTACAAGCTCCACTGGTGCAGGTGGTCAGCATGTGGTGGTAACCAGCAGAGCAACACTGAGGGATCAGACCTCACCTGGAGCAGGTTTTTGCTCAGGGGCAGCTGGCTCAGGGCGACTTGGATTTGCAACTTGACGGCCACTGCGGTGCAGCCAGTGAAGGCAGCAACGGGAACCTAATGTCACTCACTTCTGCTTCCCCCCAAGGCTCAGCTTCTTCTTTGTTGTAGGTATTTCACTTCTGCACAGTTCTTTCAGTATGAGCTTTACATGCTTGTGAACATTGAACGCTTTTGATGAGCTGTCACAAGATAATTGACAAGGATGTTAAAATACCGAAATGTTCGCCCAAAGTACAAAAAGTAAGTAGTCTAATGGTAGCCACTGCTGAAGGGCTGTAACTGTAACCATTAACTAGTGGCTGATTTATGTTGGCGTATGGTCATTATGAAGTGTTTGTAATGCTCCATCGTTACTAGAAAAGACTCTAATCTGCGTATTCTTGAATATAAAGTCCATTAAGACAAGTGCAACATCTTTATAATAAACTTAATGGGCCATCAGAGCCAGCAATGCAGTTAAAGCTTTTCATTTTCCATTTAACGGTTTATCTCTACAACTCTGAATGACAGAGTAATGCAAACAATAGTATGGGGCAGCTATGGGCACAGAACGACTTATGTCGGCCTTACACCAAACGACTTATCAAGTGATGTCACCGGTCTTAACATTTGGACTAAATCAAACACATTTAATATTATTGGAACTTTTCAGTCTGTGATGTGAACATTTTCACCAACAGTAGGTGCACTCTTTCTAGCACTGAGAAGAGAGAACTGGGTAGACAAGAAACATGAAGCGCTTCTCAAAGTCAAGGAAGGATCGGCTTTACGTCTGGATTTCAAGAATGCTATAGCCCTTTTTAGACAGGAGTTGTGCAAATTTGCAGGAAAGCCCAATCAGTCTTTTTTCAGCATTGGCAGTATAAAAACAAAATCGGGGAGTGCAGCAAAATGCCGCCTGCCTACTTTTGTTTATACAGAATGCACCATTTTCGGGGCAATGGGGGGCGTGAGCAAGTAACAAAACCTGTAGCTCAGTGTGTGACGTAAACAGTGACATGGGAGGGAAGCCGTGGCTGGTCAGTCCTTCGGTGATTCTCTCGTAAGTCGGCCTGTCCTTCACCGTCCCCGTCATCTGATGGTTAATGGCCTCTTTGTTTGCGAGGACGAGGAGGGCCGAAGGATTCTGCTCCAATGTCAAGGGTTCTTCGAATTGTACCGAAGATTGAGTCCTTCTTTCAGAGAATTCTCAAGGATGCATGTGTGTAGCCTTAGCAGGCATTAAGTACCCACAATTCTTGCCTAGCCTCTGTAGGACCCGACTTGGAAGAGCCCATCCTACCAAGGAAGCATCCTTGACTTTGAAAAGCTCTGATGGAGGAGCAAGAACATGAACAAGTCTGGTTCTGTCGTGGTGTGGAGAAGAAGGAGAAACAGGTGGACAATTTTCTTCCTATTCCCTTCACTAAAATAGTGCAGCTAACCAGTGGAGGCTGATAGCAAGTTTAGGCGACAAATCCAAAACATTAAGTTCGTACACAAATCCACTTTCTCTTTATGGATTATATTGATGGCGAATCAACAAAAGTACCTTCAACACATGACGCCTTTTTTTTCATGTTTCTATAGTTATGTGTTTTTACAAAAACATAAGAAATTGTTAAAATGTCGTATTACTTAAGGGGAGTTTGGCGTAATATTTTACACCTGAAGCAGGATGGGAAATAATCTATAAAGGAATCTAGTTATAGTCTTTCAAATAGTGATAATCGAAGATCCCCAGTCTTAACAAAATCTTTGTTAAGGTTAGGAGACCATTGTTGTCATGGTTACTATAATAACTAAGAGGTTAACGTTTGGGAAAGATGACGGTTAAAAGAAACCAATGTGGCACCAAAGTGGTAAGTAGTGTCTTTTTTGGCGAACTGGCCCTTTAAATGTGCTTCATTACCAGGGTGTTTTTCTAATAATAAATGACAACCACTGGAGATTCCTGCGTAAAAAAGTTGTCTCAATTTATCTTAAAGGAGACTGCTTTTTAAATAATAGTCCGTGCCTTTGCGTTTGATACAATACCTAAGCTGTTTAACACAAGGTCATTTTTCATCACAGATACAATCACTGTCCTGTCTCCAGCACGAACCGCAGCTTTAGCCAGGACACATTATTCATATACCCTCCCAAAAATAACACTTGTGTGATTATTGTAACGTTTTGTTTCCAGCAGAGAAGAATTGCCAAGCTTGGCTGTGGCTTCACCTCTTCAACCCACACAGATCCTCCGGTGGGTCCACTGGTGAAGTGTGCTGGGCGCAGCCAAGTTTAGTTCAGACCCACTTTACTTCATTTCGAATTCTAGTCAAGATCCTGACGTTTCCAAAGATACCAAACATGTCAGGCTGAATTACAGTGAAATGTGTGTACAATGACACACAAGACGTGCACTGCAGGATTTTCTGTTTTAGCAGCCATGTGCAGTGTCTCGTGGGTTTTAATATTTCACTATAACCTTTTTGTGATATGCAGCACACACAGAATATGTTTTTCTAACTTTGAAGGGAAACTGAAGACTATTTTCGGTCCAGAAAAGCCTGTTAAGCTTGTCCAGACCTTGGCAAGATTGTTTGGCGCTGGAAACATGGCTGGTGACTTTTCCCTGAGGTCAGAGTCAGATTTGTCCTCTGTGGGCCTGGTCAACTCCGTCCTGTGATTACACTACATTGGTTCCACCTGGTCTTTGACTGTCAGCACTTTCTGCAGTGATTGAGGGAACTAAATGATGACAGCAGCATGATGTGGCTTACAGAAGGCAGATGGGCATTATGGGATGAGGAGAAAGAAGAAAAACCTAAAGGAAAATGTCTGGTTTTTGGCCATGCTTGCAGTTGCTCCAACACTTTGGACTGAAATGTACTGCTTTGTCATTATGAGCCTATTAGCATACTGATCCACTTCCAGTGCCACTTTCAGGCTGCTCATCAGCGCTGTTCATACGTATTTCTCCAAAAAGTGTTGCACCAAAATTCAAAGAAAGCAGTATAAAGAGCAAAAGTCCGCATAAGGAGGCAGGTTGTGGTGGTGGTGGTGGTTGCCTCAAACAAACACAGGACTTTCCCACTGGAGGGCAGTGTTTGTGTCTCGTGTAAAACCAAAGAAGCTTTGAGTAATTTTAAGGTACGTCATCACCGTGTTTCTTCTCCTTAATTTAACTTGCGTAACTTATCTTTCCCAAACCTAAGCTACACACCTTTACCCATAAGTACGTTATGTCAAATATGTAATTTTAGGTTAAGAAGTAATGTAACAATGCCCAACAATGTTTCTTTTCCTAAACCTGACCTACATAACTTTAAATTACATACATCAAGAATTTAACTTTACATAATGTAATGTGACCATGTCCAATATTTCTTTTCCAAAACCCAACCCATGTAACCTTACTTTAAGTACATTATGTTGAGTACGCAAGTTTACGTTCCGTACGTTATTTAACTTTACGTTAAGTTTGAAATGTGACAATGCCCAACGTTGTTTCTTTTCCAAAACCTAACCTATGTAACCTTTAAGTAGGTTATGTTGAGTACGCAAGTTTACGTTCCGTACGTTATTTAACTTTACGTTAGGTTTGTAATGTGACAGTGTCCAGCCATGTTTCTTTTCCTAAAGCTAACCTATGCAACTTTACGTTAAGTATGTTAAGGCAAGTACACAATCTTACATTAAGTACTTTAAGTATTTTTTTTCCTGAAACTAACGTACGTAACTCTCCATCAAGTATTTTAAGTACATAATGTTAGGTACGTTATGTCAAATATTTAATTTGTGTAAAGTGTTACAAAGCCCAACCATCTTATTTTTCCTAAACTAACCTACGTAACTTTACGTTAAGTATGTTATGTACAGTATGTAATGTGACAATGCCCAACCATGTTTCTTTTCATAAACCTAATCTACGTAACTTTTTGTTGAATATGTTATGTCAAGTACATAACTTTACATAAAATACATTATCAAGTATTTAACTTTGTGTTTAGTACGTAATGTGACAATGCCCAACCATGTTCCTTTTCATAAACCTACAATATGTAACCTTACTTCAAGTACGTTATGTCGAGTATGCAAGTTTATGTTAATACGTTAAGTACGTTATTTAACTTTACATTTTGTTATGTAACAATGCCTAACGGTGATTCTTTTCCTGAACCTAACGTACGTAACTCTCTGTTAAGTATATTATGTAAATAAATATAAAATATAATTATAAAAAAAATAAATATTTAACTTTGCGTTAAGTATATAAAGTGACACTGCCCAACCATGTTTCTTTTCCTAAATCTAACGTATATAACTTTACTTTCGTAAAGCTAACCTATGTAATTTTACGTTAAGTATGTTATCAAGTATTGTATGTAATGTAACAGTGCCCAACCATGTTAATTTTCATAAACCTAATCTACATAACTTTACATTAAGTACGTTATGTCAAATATTTAACTTTGCATTAAGTGTGTAATGACAATGCCCAACCACGTTTCATTTCCTAAACCTCACCTATGTAACTTTACTTTCCTAAACCTACCCTTCATAACTTTACGTTAAAGTACATTATGTCAAGTATATAACTTTACATAAAGTACGTTATCAAGTATTTAACTTTGCGTTAAGTATGTAATGTGATAATGCCCAACCACGTTCCTTTTCTTAAAATTACCATAATAACCTAACCTACCTAACTTTACTTAGCTAAGAAACGTCACAATGTCATTTGTGGGGCGCAAATTCGGATAACATACATTGTCATAGGACACGTTGCTGCCACACAGCCTCCTAGAGTGACTAACATGGCTGTAGAGTTCAGTTTTGGCCATCCTTTCTGTTGGGTATCATTACATTTTCTCACCTATTTAGGTGTAGATTTAGAGGATAAACTGCTCAACATGCATGTAACCATGACAGAACGATGATGTAAAATGTCATGTTTTTGATTTTCAACCTCAACTCTAGCTGCTCACTAATGAAAAGTTTGGAGACAAAAAGACGTCAAAATAAGGAAACCGTTCCAAGATTTTGTCTCTGCCCTGCCCCCACAAGAATCAAGCAACCAAAATGTCTGAGTCACTCAGCTGTCTTCAAACCGTCCAGGATTTTTTCCCCTTCCCCTCTCTGAGTGTTGCTGACACGGTGGGAAATGAGGCTGGAAATGATCTGAGGAAGAGCTGGATTCCTCCCTCTGTTTCAAAATCCCTCCGTGGGCCCTTTTGAACTCGCCCGGCATCCAAGGCCAGCTTATCCAGCCACTTCAAAGACGCTGGAGACCGCATGTTACATCATGGCTGCGGTGACCACTGACGGGCACCCTACATGAGTGGGAACAGAAAGGAATGTCCTCTAATCTCAGCCCTGCAGAGAGAGGCTTTCAAGGAAGGCCGGCGTTTTCTCCCTCTGGTTAGAGGAAAAAAATACTTCCAGCAGGTAAGTGGCACCCCACCTTTTTCGCCTCAAGGATGCTACAGAGAGGTCTTACAAATCCCCGAGGTTCACTTAACTCTGGTGGAGATGTTTGGGGATTTTTTTTTTTTTGTGTGTGTGTGTGTGTGTGTGTGAGTGGAGCAAGTTTGGGTGGAATTCACTTTCAACTCAAGCTTATTTTCTTTAGATTTCAAGAACTTGGTGTATTTTCCTGTCAAAGCATTACCATACGCTGTGTCTCTACTGTCTGAGTTTTATTTTCAATTTACCTTTTGAATCAAATAGATTTGAAGTTAATCGCACCCATCTCGGGTCCGCACAATGGCTGAGAGATATTAAGCAGACAGAAAGATAGGATCAATATTAGCTCTTTCCACCATTATGGGATTTAAAGTGTACTTTTACTGAAGTCCTCACTTTTAAATGACTGTCACCAAGTGAAAAAGGCACAACAGACATATCTGACAGCCTCTCATCTATAATCAGTTTATTGCTCACAAGAAATAAAAAAGCAGTCCTACTTACGGCAGCGAACGGGAGCCAAACAGTCTCAAAATTACTATCATTCCCTACCTCTCCTCCAGAAAAGCTCTTTTTTGATATTGACTGAATCAAAGAGGCGTCTCTGGGTAATTAAGTAAATTATGGCTCGGCAGAATTGTAGACTTGGTTGAGAAACTACGCCGTATGGATTCCTCTCTAATTACAAAGGAGAGCTGGACAGAAATAGGTTTTCCTTTTCATCCTCAACCTTGGTGTAGTCTGGATGAAGCAGCTGTAAGCCTGGACTTAGCCCCCGCCATCGACCTGAGAATCACGAGAGAGAGTCAAGAGTTTATTTCCATGCTTTGCTCCATCCATATTTATACTGTTCCTTGGGAAAGTGTGGTTTGGATTTAGCGAGATGAGGAAGAAGAAGATACAAGGTGGTATTGTTGAATTAATGGGGATACGTGGGCCTGAGATTAAAGGAAATTGATAGTCTCAAGGTAACATGTGGCCTTGACTTTAGGAAAAGAGGCAGGGCTGTACTAAGGACTTTAGGAAGTCCCCCAGAAGCAGCCCTCACCCCTCCCCCGTGCTGTGAGAATGGGAAGGGAGGAGGACTGCTGAAGTAAGAAATAAAAACATGTATATCTAGCATTTATATACATTTAAATCTATATACGCCATCATTCTCTCCATTTCTTTCTTCTGTTGTAGTGTACACACTGGCCTGACATACACACACATGCACAAACAGGACTTGGGGACGCTGCCCAGGTAGTTGCAGCAGTACCCAGGAGGCGACTCCATACTTGGTTTGTACAGGGACTTGAACCAGCAACCCTCTGATTCCCAAGCCGCCCCAGACACCAGCCTTCAGTTAGTACCCTATACCAACTTGAATGCTGCTGGGAATCTCATCCCGCATCCCTAAACTCCCAGCTCGATTGGCAAACTTTCTGTTGCTGCCATCGCACAGGTCAGACCCAGCTGGCCACCAGCCCACTGTGAACCCTCACACTAGGTTTGCGCTGCTCTCCCCTATCCAAGTAGTCTCCTCCAGTGAAGTAGGCGGGCGGCGGGGCAAAGGGACTGCGGAGTGCTTTAGCTCATTTAGCTCGTCTCATAGCTCGTCTCCTTTGTGGTCTAATAGAGAGAGTGAGAGCAGGGCAAGGCAGGGGATGGAAATAGAAAATCAATGTATGGTGGTCAAATTAATCAATTCATGAAAAGGACTGTTGTAACATTATAACGTTGCTGTGCATCTAAGCTTACTGAACACATTAGCTTGGTAGCTGGCAAAGCCACTTGACATAGTAGTACATTGTAATATATTGGATCAAGACTGAAATATTTTATCAATGGATTATTTCTCTACTGGATTACTATGTTGCAAAGTGGCATGTTAATGAAAAAATGCTGTATTATGGTTAGGGACTGTTCTTTATTTGTCAGAGGAAGAGGTGGGTGGACCCTCCCCAAAGCTGCAGATCTGATGTTGTTATGGCACTGCTTGTTTCCTCCCCCTCCCTGTGTTCCTGTCTGCCTTCCTCTCTGTTAGGTTTTGTCTGTGTGCCGCCATGGGCGTGGTCCCCCTCCCTGGTATCCCTGGCTCCCGGCAATACTCGTCACTCCTACCTGCCTCATCAGCTCATCAACACATAGTGTTTATAATCCAGTTCTCCAACCACTCTCTACCAGATCGTTGTTCAACCCAGATGGTAGATAGACCTCACAGCCAATGAGGACATTATTTTTTAAACTATATTACTCGTGGTTTTTCCATTTTTCTGTGTTTTCTGCCAGTGCCAGCTTCATCTCAGCCTCCTCCACTCCTTTCCACGGACCCTGGACCCCAGTCATTCCTATACCTTGAAGCGTTCGTCACACATGATGCGTCCAAGGATCGTCCAACAGTAATTTCTGTTTTTACAGTTTCTGGATATGAGAAATGGTGTAATGGGTTTGGAGGGCATGTTTTCTTTAATAGTCAGATATAAAATAAATAGAAATCGCAATGATGTAGATTAGAATGCCCCTCCCCTGAGCCAAAACAGTGCTTAAAACCGACCCCTTCGTGTCTCATAAAGACAGTCCCTTACTGAGTCAAATTCTGTGACATGGTTTGATTTACAGTGACATATCTGATGTTTTCCTGAGTTTCCCCACACATTAGACCAACTAGAGAGGAAAAGGGTCATGTGACACCATTGACAGTTGACTGAATAAAACACACCTTGAATAATATGACAGATTTCTCTGAGTCTGAACATTGTTGGAGACGTTTGGAACAATGTAAGTACACAACTCAAGTAAGTATTTAACATAGCTCTCCTTTTCTAGACATTTTAATACAGAAATATTACATATTATGTCTTAAAACAGGCCCACTGATGAATTCGTTCAGCACAAATTCACTTTTTAATCACCTTTTAGTCAGTATGTACATTTGGATTCACTCCTGCCCCATTAAATAAGGTGCACTGTAATACTTTTCCCCAGAAAATGCTGTATTTACCACCCCACCCCTAAAAAAAAAGCAGGGCGCCAATCAACTAGTGCGGTCGCCATAGCAACGGTTCTCTTAAATCAAATGGTGGAGCAGCTAGCTATGTCGCTGCTGCTGGGTGGTGTCTGTCAAAACCACACAGTCATTACCTGTACCCCTCGTCCCTTTGTATCACAGGCAATCACAGCCTATTCACAATCTGCAGAAAGCAGGGCGCCTTTTCTCTCCCAGAAAGTGATCGAGCCTGGATTTTTTAAAAGAAACGCAGCATGAAGCTTTCCCCGTGACAAGCTGACTACTTTCTCCTTCTTTCCACCTCCTCCTTGTCATTGATCGGGGCTCCTTTCACCGCACGGAGCGCCTCCCCGCTATAGAATCAGGTCCAGGCTGGTCAAGTGAATAACAACCTCTGTCTCGCAATCATGCACTGCAGAGAGTCTGCTCCGTAATGACGGCAGAGACACCTTCATCACCGAAATCTTCACTTATGGAGAAAGATTCAAATTGGGGGCATTTAGGTTAAAAAGAGCTTCATCACTCCATGCTGTGCTAGCTGAAGGGGTGCAGAAGTAATTTCTCCACTCCCTGATTCTCCATCTTCTCCCAAAAGTATGAGGCAGTGCAAAAGTTCCAATAACGCGGATAACAGGGTGATGGAGCTCAATTTTTCGACTGAGACATTTTCTCACCGTGTCATTTTTGCCTTGTTGAACTGCTCCTCTCTCTGACATTTATACCCATTTTCTCAGTCGCCGGCACAGCCTGAGCCTCACTAGGTATGATGGGAACATCTTGTGCACGCTCAAAGCCTGGCTTTTCTCCGACCCAATTCTGCATGCAAATCAAAGTCGGATCAATCTGGGATTGTCTGATGAACTAATTATGCGGTGATTGTTCTGGTCTAGACCACTGATCCATTGTATGAGAGCGGCTCTTTGTGTCTTTCCACTGCTGATTGAGAATGATAATTGGGTTTTTTGATTGGCAGAGGGGCAATTTTGATCTCTCTTTTCTTCTTTGCCCCTGCACATGTACGCGCACACCCTCCTCCCTCCTCATCCAGCCCTCCCTCTATTCATCCACCGCTGAATGCCAGAGATGAATCCATCTTATGAGCCAAACTGTAAGCTGGTATGGAAACCTTTAAACAGGTTACAGAGGGTTAAGTGATGAGGCAGGACGGCTATGCATTTGCAATTAGTGCATTTGCATAACTTAATTGAGTGTGTTTGGTCGGTGGATTGTCATTCGTTCTCCCATCATGACGGTGTCCTGTCCACCACAGACGACCAGTGGACATACATGCACAGACACAACACAGCAGCTCAGTGTTTTATCCCTCATTCTCTACGTTCCTCTCAGTATGAGCCCGGTCATAATTACCCAGAATCCCCACAATTCAACCGGGGTCACATAACAGCAACAGAACCTGACCGCGTCCCTTTGAAGCAGGGTCAATCAAAACAAATGTCTGACCCTGCCGGAAAGATAATGATCCCCCCCATAATGAGTTGGTGTTATTACAGTAAAGCCTTTCTTAACTTTCTCACTCTTTGACCTTTGACCTCTGAGGCCACAGCCAAGCTGACGGCCTCTTTTGCTTTTAATAAAATCCAGGCTGTTTGCTCGCAGTGTGACGCTGAGCAGAGGTTGAAGCCTTTGTTGCTGGTGAACAGGCATTTATTAAAGTGCCAGTTCAGCCTGGACCTTGTGGTGAATATTTTTCATTTAAAGATCCAGTGTGTAGGATTTAGGGGGATATATTGACAGAAATGGATAATATAAGTCTGTTTTCTTTAGGGTATAATCACCTAAAAATAAGAATCATGGTGTTTTTGTTACCTTAGAATGAGCTGTTTATATCTACATAGGGAGTGGGTCCTCTTTGACAGACATTGGCATGTTGCACCGCCATGTTTCTACAGTACACAGCCCCTCTGTGACGAGCGTCAGAAAAAACACTGATTTTTTTTTAACATTAAAGTGTTTTATTCAGTGTCTTTACCGGTTTAAATCACCTGATCCCTTTGTTTTGGAGACGAATAATTCGGCTCCCAGTCAAAACCTCCTGAACGTCTGGGGCAGGTTGCACAAAAGGACTTAAAGTTCTACTTAAGGTTTCCCCAAAATAAAATTGCACAAAACACCCTTGAGTCTTCTCCTTGAAATGTTCACTTAAGTATTTAAGATTTTCTCCTTGTCCTGGCCTTTTACCTAAAGAATCCCTAGACCGTTGCATGAAAGACCTGAGCAACCAGAGCACGGTAAATAAAAAATACTTAGAGTACCTCTGACTCTATCTTAACTGCAACATGACCGTTTATGGTAATAAATGATAAAAACTAACACCTTCCAAGAAATGTTCAGCAACTTTTGTTCAGCAAATTTTCGTTGCAGTTTCTTCCTACAACTGTTTTCTATTTCCTGGTAATTGAGGATCAAATTTTCTTTGTAGTTTGTGCTTTCTCTGACTGTATTTCTCAAGAAGTATAATCTTTTCCTCCTCTGACCAATATGGTTTTCCTTTCTTCTTTTCTTATGCCATTTTTTCACTAACTATAAGCCAACGTTGTGAGACAATAACAGGCGTCACAAGTGTGAGCAAACAAACAATCTCCATGGGTTTTCAGGGATTCTGTGGAACTGTGTAAGTCCCTCAGCTACAGAGAAATTAAGCCTTAAGTGTCCCCAGATGTTAGGTTGAGCACACATTAGCAGGTACTGGGCGAGCAGCCCATCTGGGGCATCCCAAACAGTGTAGGAGATACACAGATTTGTAACGTGACACAGCTTTATTAGTACTTTTATTGGTTTAAATCGCCTTAGTTTTGGAGAGGACGAGACCTCTGTGGATAATTTTGCTCCCAGTAAAAACCTCCTGAACAATGAACGCTGAAGGAATTCTAACTGGGAGAGGTTTCAGCTGGTTGCAATGTGCAGTCCTGACCACTAGATGTCACTATATCCCTCTCTAAATCTTAGACTCTTTTTTTAAAACTATTTTTTATTAGTTGGTTGAATTTGGTGCCATTACTCTAAACAACGTATATGCTGATGACATTCAACTATATTTTGCCCGCATCTAGCGTGCTGGAAGGCTCACCTGCTATTTAGAAATTCACAGTGAAACTAAATTCACATTGGGATTTTTCTTGTACTTCGGAGTGCATAAAGAGCATAAAAATAGAGCTTGTTTGTACTTGGGGAGGACCCCCCGACAGAGGTCTGGGCAAAGCCCTAAAGATCCTCAGATCCTAGAAACGCCCCTGCATACACCAGGCAAAGCAAGTTGAGTATCCCTGCTCTGCGCCATAAACATATCAAAACATCAGCACATTAAAAGGAAATATGGATACTTTACTGATTGAACTGGCCCTTTAAACGCAGAGACACATACACTACAGGATGTAACTGGTTGTTACATGTGCCTGCTGTAAATATAAATGTTCTCTTGGTCAAATTACCCAGCTGAATAAGCACAGAAGAAAAGTTCATGAGGCGGAGTTGTGTGGATGAGCCACGGGATGTCAGTCAGATTGAAAAGAGTGACATCACCAGGACATTTACGAGCTGCAGACAGAGGAAAAGGTGCCATTTTAGAGCCATTAAACTATCTAGCTATGCACCAAGCTGCCCCCTCTCCCCTGCTCTCTCTTTCATTTTCCCTGTAAGCACTTAAGTCACACTCGGCCCCCTCCCCACCTCACCTTTCCAACAGTTGCCTCTGCCTTGTTTGCTTTTGTGGCGAATGCAGCCCCATAATTGTCCAAATCAATGTTTAGCAGTCTCTCTCGCTGTGATTAGGCGGAAAATGAGGTTATGCGCCAGTTGCCATGGTTTCAAGGCAGCGGATTTCTAAAAAAGATCTCCCGCAAAGCCAGAGAATGGCACGGTATAATGAACTTAAATTAAAGCAACTTTTGTCTCAATGTAGATTTTAATTACACAGCCACTGTATTTGACAGAGGGAACGAGGAAGAAGAGGAGAGGAGAGGGAACAAGCAAGGGGGCGAAAGAACGGGTGAAAAACAGGGTTTATGTGCCAGAGCGCTAATTTGATCCATTAAGGGATGTGTGTGTGAGAGAGAGTGTGTGATGTGCTACCTGCCTAGTGAATATAAAGTCTCATTCTCACCCATCAAGGAGCCTGGCGCAAAGGGTGAGAGTCGTGTCTTGTTAAACTCCAGGCTTCAGCTGAGAAAAATCTAATTAGTCTAATGAGGCGTGTGCAACAGTCAAAGATGGAATGGCTTCTCCTTTGTGAGCAGAAGTGAGAAAATATGTTTCTTCTTTGAAAAGAGTGTGAAAATATGTGCAAACGCGTTGATGTAATCGACAAATCCACATCCTGCCTCTGACTGTGATCACCTGTCGTCTGATTTCTTCCTTCCTAATCTGTTTTATGATTTTAAATGCTGCTGATGATATAATAACTCGTCCCTGGTTTCTTGCCAGTGGAGTTGCTCCAAAAGAAGATGATTACCACGGAAACTTGCATAACATGGTCATGTATAACAAGATACATTCAGGTGACAGTTTCTGATCAGGAGCTGATCACTCAAACCACTTACCAAGGACGTCTGGGACACATTTGACCACATATCTTTGGTAGAGTAAATGCCAATGCGTCCTGATGTGAACCAGACAAGGACTACGTCATCAGTGCAGGATGTGGAAGTCACTCTACAACAACAACTGGTGTGACCGTCCATCGTTTTGCACTATGGAAGGAGACGTGTTCTGCTGACAACGATACCTCCAGCTGTACTGACACATTCGCTAATGTGACTAAGGGCCTTTGCACACCTTGGTTGTTTCGTCTGGACTTTTGGACTTTCCAGTTTGGTCGGCAGGTGTGAAAACTACCCCCGGACCGCGGTCCGGATCAAACGGCCGAAATTTGGCCCGGCCAAAAGAGGTGGTCTAGGTCTGGACCAAACGGAACCATGGTCCGGTCCGTTACTAGTGTGAAAGCATTTTTTGGATGGTTCGGACTTTCGGACCATTGACAGGGAATTCTGGTGCGCCGGTTGTTCATTTACGCCAGGAGAGAGGTCAAGTCCACCATCAAAAATGATCCGTCTATGGTCACTCACCTTGACACTGGTCGCTCCCAAGTTGGAAGCTGCGAGTATTGTGCTCTACGTTGGTGCTGCAGGTGATAGCAATGCCATAATAGTACGAGTAGCCTGGTGATTATTAGAATCGGTTCGTCCATTTTTGTGAGGTAATGTTTGTAAACATTGAGGGGGTTTCTACCCGCCTACTTGATGTCAGACCCCCGCTCATTTATAAACCAATCGATGTCAAATATAAGGTGACGCAACGTAAAGTTCTTTAGTCCGCTCACAGAATTGCAATGTGAATGCAAAACCAAGGGACCAAATGTATACAACGTAACAAAAACATAAACCTTGGTCCGGACTTTCAGGTCTGAAAACGCCCTAAGTTTGCTATGGGGACTGTTCCAATGGCCCATTTGATCAAAAGCTCAATTGTCCAACAGCTTCTTATCCTGGAAACAAATGCCCATTGCAGATCACCATACATTCCTGGGTGCCTTCTTTTTTCCTACTATGGCAAAAGCATGACCTGCCCTACTCTGCCTCTTATTGGCTCGTAGTTGTTGCCTTCGTTGGTTGGACTGGTTAGGTTTAGGCATGAGAAGTGAGATTAGTTGGGGTTAAAGTAAGAATATCAGGGTGTTTAATCAAAGGCAGTAGAGTAGAGTAGGGCAGGTTAGTCCTTCGCCATAGTAGAATTTTTTTTGGCCCAAGGCTGACTCGTTTCACAGCATGAATCTTTACAATGACAGGAAGTGTATGTATTTTTGGAGCAATGGACGTTTGGTTTCCGGAAAATAGGCTATTGGACAAATGGATCCAATGGGACATTTTTTGGACATTGGGGTTTCGGCTGCCACAAGCAGCTGGCGAAGTATGGATGTAATAACTGTGCACAAGACTCTTTGACCTTCTAGCGTGACGTAGACAGTAACGAAATCTGAACACAGTCGGTTAGCTGGAGACCTTTTGCATGTTGGCATATTTTGGGGGAATTTATGCAATGACAGAGCAGGACTTCCTGGTTCAACGGCATTCCAGTGAATCCTTAGAATTCCAAACAACAAAACCACAATGCACATTTTGTTATGTTCCTGTCTCGCAGTGGACTTTGCAAACATTTCACTTGCAGTGTGACGACAGCAAAATAAAAGCCTGATAAGTTCTTCTACATTGTCTGCCTTTAACTCACACAGGAAGTGCTTCTGCATAAAGGATAAAGTCCTACACAATGTGGGAGGGTTTTGGTAGAAATCCAGATGGATGTTTTTGAAGTGGCACATGCAGTAAGTCACTTTAATGATGGATTCTTATATGTTTACTGTAAATGCCACAAGCAGAATCATATGTGAGGATTTAGGGTCCTGCACCAGGAAAAAAACCCACTTATTTTCCTGCATTCTGGTGAATTTTCATGGACCAATTTTGCATTAATTTGTGGTGTAAATGACACACAGACCAAGTGAAAGCCATGTTAAAAACTTGAAGCCCTGTGTTTAACACGGTGCACAGCAGGGCGCTCAATGGGTTAAATGCTCAACTGAACTGAACTTGACCCACAGCTGAGCCCTGATTTTGACCATGAGTTCTGCCAGCTTGGGGTTAAAACTGAAAGCTGGGTATTTCCTGGGTCACATGCCGAACATTCTCCACATTCTGCAAATATAGCACTGTTTATTTACCATGTTAGTTTATTTACCTTCCTCTTACATTTACAATGCTACACACTTCTCCTTATACTTTACCTGTACACTCACACAAAAGAGTCCATAAGGAAGTGGACTGCCAGCAGCGCCTGACAAAGATCTCCCTAAGTTGTAGAAGTGTAATAAGCTCCAAAGTCCACTATGCATCTGCGTGCGTCTGTAGATCACAGCTGTTTTGCTTTGAATAACTGTGATTCCAGACAACAATTCTGGCAACTTTGACAACACTTGTAATTCACAGGCGAGCGCCTTTAGCTATTCGATTTGGAGCTTTTCAGCAGTCGCACACAAAAGAAATGCAATTTTGCAGCATGAATATTATACCTGAGGTCTGAAATGAAATCCTCATGCTGAATGAAAGTCATATTTTGTGATTGCGAGCACTATCTCTCCTGCCCTACTTGCGCAGCTACACACACACACACATAGAGACGCACACTCGCAGGGACCGAGAGCAGGTTTTTATGAGTAATCCTTGCTACTGATTCGGGGTCTGTAATTGTAAGCCGCGCAGCAGGAAGTGAAGCAAGTCTCAGCTATTGACCAGCTTCAGTCTCACACTGAGCTAAAACACAGGGGTGGTGGCACTGCCGCTGAGAACATGTCAATTTTGCTCTTTAGAAAAGGGGCACTGCTTGAAGACTGAAAGCAAATCAACACGGCTATCGACCCAGACAACCCAACCCTGTAAATTGCACTCAGAGAGCTGAACAAAACAACAAAAACCATCACTGGGATTTTATTGATGGCCAACACTTTGGCTAGCACGCCTTACTTCCAGACGTGGGTAAGATTGAAAAGACTCAAAAGAAAGGTTTGATAGACCGTTCAGACACATACAGTATGGAACTTTACAGTGGCGCTTTAGCTCTGAGATGACTGTAAACCAAAGCAACAACAAACTCTTCAAAAGTCCAACAGGTGAAGAGCAGACTATTCACAGAGGAAGTGACATCACAGGCTGCAGAAATACTGTGCAAACACTGCAGCAAGACATTGTTGTCAAACTTGTCTGCTCTCAGGTCAGACAGCAGCTCCTTCAGCCTGACGTGGGAACAGATACAATCAGATTCTCACTGTTTTGTTACAACATGCTGCTGACATCTTATCGCTCTGTTCTTTTCACATGTTGTAATGTTACGACATATTGAGGCCTCCGTCATGTGGCACAAAACACTCTGTTGTTTGTCTCGCTACATAAATGGGAGCAGAGAGGCAGGAGCCACCTTGAACAAACAGAGATGCTTCTCTCGGCAGCACTCCCACATAAGCCAGTATGTTAGTGTGTGTAGAACGCATGCATACATGGGTGCTGTTTTGTTCAGTATGTACCAGTTCTTTGCATTTGAACCATATGAAAGTCTTATTTTTACTGGTGCAAAACAGTGTTGACTGTATAGATACTAAACAAAACACATGTATATACGCACAAAAGGACAGACAAGGAAAACAAGGTGACGTACAGAACTTGACAAGGTGTATAAAAGACATAGCAAACCAAACAAGCATTACATAACAGTCATAATAATTGTAATATTAAGAATTTGCTGCTACTGTCACTTAAATTACTATAATAACCAACTGTTGTAGGGGGAATCAGTTAAATATGAAAGAAACAAAAATCTATAATCCAAATAGAATTGTATGGAACTCTACATAGGTCAGAGGAAGGCAGTGCGATATGGTCAAAAGCTCTGGAAAAAGCTACTTCGGACTCATTCCCATTGGGGCTATTTGGTCCGCTTTAAACGAACCCTGGTCCGCTTCCACAGATAGTTCGCTCAATCGAACTCTGGTGCGGACCAAACGAGCGAACCCTGGTCCGCTTGAAAACTGGGGGTCTTGGTTCACTTGCAAGTGAACCCTGGTGCGGTTCGCTTACTGTGGGAAATGCAAACAGACTATCCAAAGAGAGTCTGTTTTCAGTCCTGGCCAATTGATGAGCCGGGTTTTTTTCTTCCTGGTCAGTGGTCGTTTTGGGCAATACCGCCCCCAAACGAGCAGCTGTCGTAACTGCGTGACGTTGACCAGTTTGGTTTGGTCCGCTTTAAAAAGTGCAGTGTGGAAGTGAACCAAACCAAATGAAGGTGTGAAATTTTTCGGCATTCGGACTATCCTGGTGTGAATTAGGGCTGCAACGAGTAGTCGACTAATGGATGACTAATCGACTATTAAAATAATCAGCATTCTCGGAACCCATCGGCTGTATTCGGCGTCTGACTTCCCGCAGACGGCGATACAGCCTCTGGGGGCAGACCCCCGATTTTTTGGCATTCCAGTTTGATTTTGGTGGAAGAGGCAAATTTCCATTTCCGACTTCTGTTTATATATAAATAAATATGCTGGACCATTGTGATGGATTCAGAGTTTGCAGTGACGCCAATTATGTTCCGCCTCGTTAGTTCACCGCACGGAGTGTTTAACCTGGCAACAACTGCAGCCGGCTCAAACGTGATTGGTCAATATCATGCGGACTACAAACAGCCTAAAACTGGAAACAAGGGCTCTTCCTCTCTTCTTCCGGAGGCAAGATCTCCGGGGTTTGCCTACAGACTCTAGATTCACTGAATCTAGAGTCTGTATATAGAGACTAAATAATCATTGACTATTTTAGTAGTCGACTAATCGGTTTGAGTCATTTGTCATAGAAAAGTATTATAAAAGTACCCAAAATACTCTTATTGCAGCTTGTTACGTTCAGATATTGGCAGCTTTACACACTCTCCCATGACGGTGAACTAAAACCCTTTGGCGTGAGTACGAAACAAGACATTAGATGACATAATTTTGGGGTTTGGGAGAGACAGACCAACATTTTTCAACATTTGAACACATTTTTTGATGAAATGATTAGTCGACTAATCAAAGAAATAATCGACAGATTAGTCGACAATGAAAATAATCGTTAGTTGCAGCCCTAGTGTGAATGCGGCCTTAAGAAACCTTGAGTTTTGTATATGTTGTTTCTACTGTACTGCAACCAATCATGAAATAATGAGAATCATAAGATGCTGTAGGAAAGTTTTGATGATGAAGAAATGCATTATGGGATGGGAATACAACTGAGATGACAACAACTTTAAAAGCATTATTAATGCATGGGTCGGGGTGTCTGATGGCCCAGTGTCTCCAGTTCAATTGTGGCTGGGGACCTTTATTGCATTTCCTGTCTGTATCTCTATTATCATAATCAAATAAAGGCAAAATGCCCCAAAATAATCTCATAAAATGTGCATGTGTGCAATAAAACGTTCTATTGTGAGTGCAGTGGCCTGCACTCACAATCAGGACTCACAAACATCATCTAAAAATATTTCCCAGCCTCGACACCTGCTGTTCCAAAGAGCACATTTTCACATTTCAATCAGCCGCCTCTCATCGTCATTTCTAAAGTGCAAAGTTGCCCAGTGCAGCTTTGATGAAGGGACTTGGAAAATGGCATGTGTAACCAGCAGGTGACCGTGGAAAGTTAATGAGCATCTTTACCAACAGCTCAGCGAGAGGCTTAACCATACACAGCTGTGGCAGAGTCTGTCATTAACCAACAGTTTGAATGTTGGGCCTTGGATAAAGAAAGTTTTAAAGAACAGGATTAAAACACTAACACCACACAGCGTAACCTCTCACTTTCCCAGCTCACACTGAATGGAAACACACAATTTTGCAGCCATGTGCTAGCAACAACAAAGTTGCAGCGACTGATGAGTCAGCAGCTGCCATCACCACACTGGGGGAACGTAACCAGCATCACATCCTCCCAGGGGCTCTGCAGACACAGTGTTAAACCAGGTATGAAATTATGTTCTCTCTTAAAAATCAGAGCCGAGGGATTATGAACAAAGTCACTGCAGGATTTGCTAATTAGGTATCATCTCATTTGTCCTCTTTCTGCATCTCTATTTGCTTTCTGTCCTCGTACCTTGCTCTCTAACTGCCGCCATACTCACCTTGTGTTTTTTTAGGGGAAATGAGAGGAGTGAGATGAAACACGAGGCAAAAGAGGCTGTCAAGCCCCCTCATTGTTCCATTCCGTAAATTTCGGATGAATTACAGTGGCGGTGGAAATAATTGCTTGTCCCAATTATGAATCCATCTGCCGCGGTGGCTTTCTGATTTGATGGGGAGGAAATTCCCGAGAGCAAAACCAAACAATGCGCGGGAATAAGGCACAGGAGCGTGTCAGCGGCCATTAATATCCATAAAGGCAATTTCACAACACACCTAATGACATAAAATGACAGACAATAACAGTGAGGTAATTAGTATGTGTGATGTGTGTGTGAGGAAAGGTGTGAGTGTGAGTGTTGGATTAGAGTAGAGAATGAGTCAGGCTGATATTTCTCTGCAAATACGTGGACTATTTATCTGGTTTGTCCTCTACAATATGAGACTTTACAGAAGCATGCAAAGACACAAAATCTGGCACTTACGACATTATTTAAGAACATTTTCAAGAACGTTTCTTCATGGTCAAAATGTCACAAAATTCCAATGAAAAGCCTGATTTTGGATCATTAACAAGTAGTAGGAGAAGTACTCCCATCTTGAGTAGTATCAGTACTGTAATATAAAAGTCTTACTTAAGTAAAAACATGAACATCATCTGCAAAACAAATGAGTTAAAGTATAAGTAGGCCTTCCTATTGAGTAAAATGACCACCATTAATGTTAGTCTATGAAATATTTGAATTCATATATTAAAATTTGATCATTTTTACAAAAGTATTAAGGTGGAAGAAAATTGAGCTAAGTTTGATCTGAATCAGTGTAACATATTTTATAACTGTTGGGATTAAATTTAAAATATCACCAAGGGCGTAGGTTTTAATTTGATTCATATGAAATATACATGAAATCCATATGTGAGTTTTGGAGGGCCTCTGCCAGCAAATTTCGAGCGTCAAACACATTCTGGTGATTTTTTAAAGCACCAATTTGTGCCTTTTGTGCATCAATATTGGTTGTTAAATGATAAGTCAGTTCTCTGCTACTTTCGTGTTTTTATTGAGGGACGTGTCACCTGCATCCCCCTTGAAATCCACGCCTATGGATAACGCCATATAAAATGTAGGAAAGCAAAGCTCAGACACCTCAAAGGGAGTCAGGGAGGAGCAGAGTTACGTATTTAAATTACAAAATGAATATAATTGTAATCAGACACAGTCATAAAGAAAAAATATGTCATTAAATTACAGTTACTAATCAAAATGTTTGTGATTAAAAGGTTTATATGTACAATAAAACATTCATTCTGTTGCTTTGCATCTTCTTGCTGTGCAGGATTGTTTCCGGACGACAAATCTGAGTGCAGCATTTATGTTCTTATGTTTTAGGACTTTTCAGCTTCATTGCCCAGTTTAAAACAATGTAAGAAAAAATAATAAAAAGTGATCAAATGTGATAAGTATCATTACTTTGATGAAGTAATTAAAATTTGTGACATTACTTATTATATTTTTAACAGAGTAACTAGGAATCGGTACAGTCGTCGATTAAATCTACTTGAATGTTAAATATCTGTGGGGTTTTTTTGCCTTTAATGACAGGACAATTTCAGGGGGAGAGAAATGGGACAAATAATAAAATTTCCATTTGAATTTTTAACAGTTTTGAGACATATTTGTTTAAAAAATTCCATTACATTTTTTTTTTTTTACAGTTTTTGAGACATATCTGTTTAAAAACTTCAATTTAAATTTATACAGTTTTTGAGACGTATTTGTTTAAAAATTTCCATTTGAATTTTTTTTTACAGTTTTTGAGACATATTTGTTCAACAATTTCCATTTAAATTTGTTACAGTTTTTGAGACATATCTGTTTAAAAAAAAATCCATTTAAATTTTTACAGTTTTGAGACATATTTGTTTTAAAAAAAAAAACACACATTTAAGTTTTTACAGTTTTGAGACATATTTGTTTAACAATATCATTTGCAATTTGTTACAGTTTTTGAGACATATCTGTTTAAAAATTCAATTTAAATTTATACAGTTTTTGAGACATATTTGTTTAAAAATTTCCATTTAATTTTTTACAGTTTTGGAGCCATATTTGTTTAAAAAAATCCATTTAAATTTTAGTTTTTGAGACATATTTGTTTAAAAATTTCCATTTAATTTTTTTACAGTTTTGGAGCCATATTTGTTTAAAAAAAATCCATTTAAATTTTTAGTATTTGAGACATATTTGTTGAGTATTTTCCCACTCAATAAATTAAAAAGGATAAATTGCATACAGCTTGTAACTATTTTTACCTTCTTTCATACATTTGTTTTCTTTTCCTTTATTTCCTTATTTTTAAAATGCAGAATATGTGTCGGCTATTATATTTAGGTAAATAATTGTCAGTATTATTTTTTAGTTTGTTAATTATTATAATTATTTAATAGCAAAATTTTAGGGTGGTGGGGGGCCCAGGGGAAGCTTGCCCGGGGCCCTGAATGTGTCAGGTCCGCCCCTGTCTTTTTGTTTTATGTTATAAAAAACGTGATATTCGTATTTAAACTGCATCGAACACATAAAAGAATGTGTATAGAAACAGTGTGGGGTGTGTAATGACACACACACATGAATAAAACAGTTAACTAAAGTCTGCTGAGGCGTGTGCCAGTGGGGAATGTAGTTTCCTGGAGTGCCGGAGCCGCTGTGATTTCTTCCGGGTTCCTCGCGCAGTTTGTTTTGTTTGGGCTCCACATGACACAAAGTCACTCTGTGTGGCTGTAGCTGCTGTTTCATGTCGGCTTGGCTGAAAACAAAATGTCCTGTGAGGTTTTAAACGAGAGTTGAGCTCGGTGACAGCGGACGAGTGACTCCTCCGTGACTCCATCCCGACCTGAGACACCTGTTGCTCCAGTTTCGACACACACACACACACACACACAGGTGCAACTTTCTCCGGCTCACACAGGGAGCAGCTCCGGGCGAGACGACACCGAAACTTGGATTAATCAATCACTGAAGTGTTTTGAAAGACATATTTGTGTTTACAGCTGCCATGAAGGTAACAGTAACTTTCGGGGGCACCGCGGTGGTGGTGCCCTGTAAGGCTGGATGGACCGTCCGGGTGTTAGTCGACCAAGCCACGCGGAGATACCTCAGGATTCTGGAGCAGGTAAACACCCTTCATACCTCCACTCACTTTATTCCCCCCTTTATCACCTTTACACCTTGTTATTTAACACAGAAAGTGTTTTATTCCACTCATTCTTCATGTTTTACAAGAGTAACTGCCATACCTTGGCCAAGGTGTGTGTCACGTGACCACTTAGTGGCTGTGCTCACAATGCTAAAGCTAGCAGCTAGCTTAAATGACACAGAAGTTGTAGTCTTTGCTTTGAGATATTGATTTATTTTGTTAATTAATTACAGTTGAGTTTGCTTTTCTGGAGTTGTACATGTCATGCAAATAACAATAAGTCTCATTTATAGAAAAGTTTGACTGCTATTTAGGTTTTTTGGGTGTTGGTAGCTTACACTGAAACTTGTATTGGCATTCTTTGCATTCTTTTCAAGTGGTTTCTGTCAGAATTAAATATATGACATAAATAAAATTGGCCCTTTTGCTGACCCACCTTAAACTGAAGGATTAATCCACCATACCATCAAAAATACCCCCACAAGAACAACAATAAAAAACAGGTCCTTACAAAGTCTTAAAATGCCTTAAATTCAATTTTTAAAATAGTGGTTGTCACCAAATTTAACATAAAACATAAATAAAACTGGACCTTTTGCTGAACCACCTTAAATTGCAGGATTAATCCACCATACCATCAAAAACACCCCCACAAGAACAACAACAAAAAACAAAACAGGTCCTCAAAAAGTCTTAAAATGCCTTAAATTACATTTTGGAATAATAATGAAATAATAGTAGGCCCTAAATTTGAATTTGTGAGCTCTTAATTGTGGCAAACATTTAATTTAATACACCCACCTTTCAATTTATTTTGTCAAAGTGAGTCAAACTTTTCAGCTTGAAAGTCAAACATTTTGATGTCACAAATCTTTAAACACACCACTGAACCTAATACTGTCTTTATGCTTTTATACGTACATTTACCTGTCTCCAAAATATAGATTTACTTAACTCACTGTAATAACCGTATTACTACAGAAAAGCTACCTCTGCTTGGGACTTAATGCTTTGAGTAAGAGTAAGATGATTTGTTAAAAAAAAAAAAAATCAGTCCTAAATTATCTTTGAAAGTCTTTAAAAGTAGAAATAAAAGTGTTTAATACATGTAGACACTCTGTTCTGTAAGAGAGTGGATATTTCATCTGCTCACACAAGTGGTACTCTTAATATTTTAAGTTTGAGAAATTGAGAAATCATCACAGGAGATGAGCAGCTGGCCTCAATAGACCAGAATGCAATGCAGCTGGGACATTTTTTTTTGGATTATGAGTGAGGGGTGTGAGGGTCACATGCCTCAACTGAAAAACAACAACAAAAACATGTGGTGGCTCTCTTGACCTCCATGTCTTACACATGTGGATGCACTAAGTTAATACCTGTTGTGATGGGAGTCGAATCGGGATGGGAATTGATAAGCTCAAGAAGGGAGCTTCCTGTTTGGAAATTGGACAATTTGGAACCGGCTCTCAACTGTGATGGGTTCTCTATTCCCGTCCCTACAGTTGAAGTTCATTCTAGAAAATGAAGAAGAAGAGACCGTTGTTGTAGGTTGTTGTTTTGAGCGTCCCACATATACACAAAGATGTAAACCCCAGTTTTCTGCTCCCTGATGTTGCAATCACTTCAACATTAATCATCCTACAGAACTGACCTTTTATTAATCAGCTGCCTCGTATGTGCATGCTGTCCCAGCGTGATAGGGTGCTGATGTGTGTGAGGATGTGAGTGGCGCTGGCTGCAGCCCCGCCTGTCTTAACTGTACAATAGCTGCCTGTTTAAGCCCTGGTATCTCAGCGGGCAGGTGGAAGTTTGCCGTTTGATGTCCTCAATGTGGCCGCAGTCGGGGATGTGCGCTGCGGACAGGAGGCTTTGTCCTCTGAGTGATTGGGGATTAGGTTTGGTGACAGGTCCCGGTCTTATCGGTTGGCTTGGCCCCCCTAAGCCCGCCCACGCACCCTCCCTCTCGGCGAGGCGAGAGGCTGGCTTGTGGAGATGCGAGAGGCCGCGGATGCAGGGATGGAAGGACCGATGGGGTGGCTGTATGGCAGGATGGATTGCTTCCTCACAAACACCTAGGTAGCCACACACACACACACACACACACACACACACACACACATAGAGGAGCTCATCTAGCTCAGTGTCCCCTGAGCTGTCACGTCTCTGCTCCACTGACAGCCACAGCCATGCCCACTCTGCCCAGCGGCCTCTGTTGATCCTCTGCGAGACACGCTGCGGTGCACAAGCTGAAGTAGGCTAAATGTGAGTGTGTGATTAGAATGCACCGAGGCTTTGATTGCTTTTCACAGAGCATGTTAATTAGGAGCCGTTGCTAGACGCTGACTCAGCAGTCTGTTGCCTTCTCTTAATAGAGGCAGATCATCACGAGGACAGTCCGGCTCTGTAGCTGCCAGAGAGGGCCGAATAGATGTGACCGGATGAGCCGGCTGCTCCTGCCAGCAGAATCCACTTAGTGCCCACATTAACCGCACATTTCTCCACTCTCTGCCTCACCGCTGACAGCAGGGACAGTGTCAAAAACCTGGGTTTAATCACTGCAAATGTGTGTGTGTGTTGGTTTATGCATGGCGAACAGGATCCTGCACAGTCTCGGTGCCTTGCAGCAATGGCACGTAAACCTTCTTAATTAGCGGGTTATTTTAATGTGATCTCAGCTGTGACTCTGTACGTGTTCAGCTGCTTTCATATCTATTGTTGTGAAAACAGTTGTGTTAAGTTATAAAGCCTCTAACTAACGGCAAACAGGAAATGACTGCTCATTATACAGTGCGATTTGTAAAAGAGGAGTGCCATTGTGATGGTGATAAAAGATTTTTTTTTTATCCACACTTTATTCTATCACTGCCTTTGTGGCATGTAATGAAGACTGTGGGAGTTGTGTAAAGATTTGCACCTGAGGTGTTAAGACTTTAGAGTTGATATAATTGCTTAACTTAAAATTAAATCTTAACTTCCATCTGTCATCCATATAGTTACTCAATAAAGGAAAAACTAGGTGTGATTTGAATGCCAAAAAAACAGTGAATCTGCTAATCCCAATTTCCCCTAAATGACTGTGATATTACTTGTTTTGTCCACAGACAGTACAAAACCCAAAAATATTGAATTCAAGAAGTAAATTTAAGCAGCAAATTCTCACATTTGAGACACTGGAATAGAGATGTCAAATCTTTTAACTGGTGAAACGCAGAAAATACTTAATTTTGCACTGTGCACCACCCGGGTCTGGTGGGAGCTAACCTTAGCTAGCGGTGCTACTCATTGTGCGATTACTGCTTGTAACATCATCCTATCCCAACATGGCTGCTGTGGAAACATTGTGCCCGCCTTCCAGTCTTGCTGCAGGTCGCCCTGATGAGTAAGTGGCCAAATTTTGAGCTGCAAACATTGTTAGCACTGTTAGATCTGTTAGCAGTGTCAGCATGGCTAGTCGTGCTAACATAGTTAACAATGCTAAATAGGTTTTGCACCCTTAAAATGAAGGCGCTTTCTTAATGCTGCACGCAAATCAATCGCCCTGAAGTGCAGCATGACGTCTCCATTGTGAAAAGAAACCACTATTAAATCATCTTAATACAGGCAGTCTAATGTCGGCGATAACCCACGGTTTAGTTTAACAACAAGAGAGATAGTCTGGCGAAAAGCGTGCTGTCTCCATCCAAACTTTCTGACAGATTCGGGTTCACCAGCTGCCCGGTGTGAGCGGAGACAGACCCCGAATTGCTTTCCCACGTCCACCAGTCTTTTTAAACCAAAACTTAATTTGAAAGAATATTTACGTCTCCCATGTCATGTCTGTGATAATTAAATAAACAAGAACAAGAACAGCGTTTTCCAATTTTGTATTAAGTAGATAGTTTCTACTAACGACAAGGATTATTTATGTGCAATATCTTACTTACACAAGCACTACGAGAAGTCAGAAGCGGGTGTAGATTTTGTTAGTGCCTACGAAAAGATTGGAGCTACTAACTTCTTGATGAATGCCAAAATACCTGAAAATTTCGTTCTGCTAACAGTTAACACACAAATTCAAGTCATTAAATTTGTCGCCAGTTGCTTCTTAAAAACTAAGAGGGTCTAAGAAGTTGTGAAATCTAAGTCGCCAAGTTTGCAACACTGCTTTAAGGTCCAGTATGTAGTCCACAGTTACAGGTGTGAGGAGTCTTGCTAACAGCTGAATAATCCCTGTGTATTAGTCTAAGACTATCGCCTGGGGGACCAGCATGTAGACTGTGAGTGTTGTATGTTCTCAGGGGAAACAGCCAGATACTGGAGCTGTCTCTCTCCGTCTCATGGTCTGTCTGCTGCAGGTGCAGTTCAGATTACAGCCCCTATACCAACTCAGTGCTGACACCTGACAGAGCACTAAACAAGCTGAGAGCACTTTGCCCTCCTTCTTATGAATGTGGGAGTGCGAGGAGTTGTCCCGTGTGGGTTGGTATGTGCATCACAACTCCGCTATGCAAAAGGCATTTTTCAAGTTAAACGTAAGTGTTCAAACCTGCTGTTTCTCTTTTTGTTAGGCTGATTGTGTCATTGATGTAAGACCTGGCTGGCTGTCAGTGTGCTCGGGGAAATAGTTTGCATTCATCAGACTGTGTCTCTAGATGTGTATTGTGAATTTAAATTGTGTTAGCTCTATTATTCTCCGAGGGGAAAATACTCCACCTAGTTCAAATAACTGTAAAGCTACAGAGCAGCATGCTGAAGTAATTTTGATCATTCAAATTTTCTATTCAACTTTAAAAGTACCTGACAAAAACCAGGCTTTTTAAATATTGCAATTGGAAGGAAGTAAATAAGCAGTCCTTTGTTTTTATAAAAATGTTTGAGAAGATGAGACATGAATGAATCATGAACCAAGGTCTTAATTTGTCAGATACTTTATCGTGCTTGTTGGAAGCCACATTTAATAGATTCTTATCAAAAACGTGTCTTTATATTGTGTATTTATGAAAAAAAATATTGACTGATACGTTCTTTTCTCTATTTTAACTCATCAGTATCTGCTGCAAAAATCTAGCATTGTTAGACGACACTAGACTTGCTTCACAAGGAGTTTGTTTATAAGTAAGGTTAAAAAAAGTTGTCCTAAACTGCTTAATACAAGTTTATCGTAGAATATATTAAAGCTGGGGTAGGAAGTTTGATTTTAGTGTCAATGGGCAAAATCCCGGTGTTCCTATTGGCTGTTCCACAAATGCAGATGCATGTGCATGTTCAATGGCGTAGATCCTCATAGAAAGTTGCTATTCCTCGGGGCGTTGGTGGCTTAGTGGTGGAGCAGGCGCCCCATGTACAAGGCTGTTGCTGCAGCGGCCTGGGTTCGAATCCAGCCTGTGGCCCTTTGCTGCATGTCACTCCCTCTCTCTCTCCCCCCTTCACGCTTGTCTGTCCTGTCAAATAAAGGCTAAAAATGCCCAAAAATATCTTTAAAAAAAAAAAAAGAAAAAAAAGAAAGTTGCTATTCTAGCATTGGCAACATCTGACTACACTGCAAAGCAACCCGAGAAAAGAGAGCGTAAAAAAGAGTCTGACAGTGAACAAAAGAAACGTGTCAATGTCAGCGAAGTATTTCAGAGATGGAGAAAAAATGTTGCTTTTAGTTTAGCCTTCTGCTAACTGGAGCTAAAGGCTCACAGCCGCGGCTTCAGGGTCACGTTTATGTAGCTAACGTTAGCTAGAGCCTTGAATCACACCCCGATGCTACAACCCACAACGCTGGGAGGAGAGCGGGTAGCAGCTCTGGGAGCAGCTGCAGCAACTCAGCTCCAGCCAGTACAAACCCCAGCGCCAGGGTGAACCGGACAGCCCAGACTCCTTGCTTGATAAGCAAACTTTCTGTTGCTGCCTTTACATATGTTAAACTGGGGCTGTGACATCTGGCACTGGGGGGTTTTGCTGACCAAATTTGGGCCAAAAGGGAATGAGTTGAATGTAGCTCTACATGTTAAACACTGGGTTACTGTATGAAGTGCATTCATATGCCTGTGGTTGTTTTGTGGGAGGGGCTTAGAACGGGGGGAGGTGCAGGAGGAGGAGCTAGTTTTGAGGGATTATACTGTAAACATGTACAAATCATTCACAGGCAGATTTAAGTGTTCAGAAATGTATTGAAAACTACTGACATGTCCATTGTGGAGGATTTAGGGCATTATATTGGCAGAAATTATAACTATGTTGACACACATTACCACTGGCTTTTATCATTGTAATTGTATTGTCAAGCTCTGCTGAGGTCAAGTTGTCTTCCTACTTCAGAGTGAAAGCTCTCCTTTCACTCGCACTGACGGATCCGACCTGAGGACAGTTCTTCATCGACACGTTCATTAAAGACATTTTGCTTTCGTCACAGCTAAATCCACACCGTGCTCCTGCCGCTGTTTAATTACACATTCTTCTCAGGATCAAAGTGTGAAATAGCACCCCCAACACCACCACCACCAACCGCTGCAGCTCCACTAATCGCCCCGGCGCTTCACCGTTCTCGAGTGGTGTCATGTTTGCCTACCAAAGAGGGGGAGAGCGGGAGAGGGAGAGATATGGCTTTAAATGGTGGGGGACTTAATGGTGTAATTTGCGGGGAATTTACTCTTCTAACTGTCACGGTAATTCTCCTCGATGTTGACTGACTGACTCCCGACTCCTTTTGTTTTTTATGTCATGGGAAGAGTTCAAGATACAAAGGGGAATTACAAGGGATTGACAATGAGGGACTTCTGAAGAGTTTTTTTCTGCTCCCCTCTTTCCTCTCTATAGATTACTTTCCCTCTGAAGTGTCATACATTCATCCCTTTTCATCACCGGGTAGAAAGAGAGGAGTGTGTGTTTTCTCAGGCCTTTGGAGTTCTGGCTGAGGAAACAGAAGCACTAGTATGCCAGGTGTGCTCCGGCACAGCCTGCAGAGGTGACGCTAATTAACACTTAGGCATTGTTGTGCTCTAATCCACTGATGTGAATTAATCCTTCCCCCCCTGAAAATCACACTAATACCTCTTATTTCATTAAGGTGTGTGTCTTAATGCTGGTGATGTGATGTCACCACAAGAGAGCCAATTACTGTGCTTCCCTCCTCTGCTGTCACACACACTCTCTCTCACACATACTGTAAACAGTGTCAGTGAGAGGCAGGAGAACGCCAGCAGTCGTTCGGGTTGGACCAGTTTTTCTGGCAAGATGTAAATGCTTTGCGCTGCCCTGTAGTAAACATTTGTGATGTAAAATATATTCTGGTTTCAGTGCTGCACAATCTCATAATAGTTCTAATGAAATTATCTTTTAGCATTTACAATGTACACTATGTCCACCTATCCCATATTCATGTTGAGATCTATAACGAGAACACATTAATACCAGGTGTAAAAGTACCAGCCTGTGATCACAAGTCCTGAAATGTTTCCAGATACAAGTCACATACTCAACACAGGCTTAAAATGGGCCATGTCTTAAAGGGGGACTTAACCTGGACGCTGTTTTCCAGTGCCCCATTTCCACCGAGCAGTACGGTATGGTTCAGTTCGGTACACTTTCTTTCCGTTTCTTCTGTGAAAAGTTGTGGATGGATCCGACGGAACCGTTCCGTACCATTCCCATGTTTCGTCCCCCTCTGTTGGGGTACCTAGCAGACAGATCTGGTACTAAAAGGTGAAGCTGTGAACACTGCAGTCCGTTTATTGGTCAGTAGCAGATGTGCTGTGGACAATAAACGAGATGCAGACTTCCCTCTGTGTCACTGAAAATGAGGAAATGCAAAGTGCTGGACGGAGCAGTGAGTAACAACAAGCCCGCCCACATTTAAGCGTACTGTTTGCGATGGAAACGCTAGACTCTAGGTACCATGTCTGATGGGTACTTCTGGTTCCAAAGGTACCATACCGAAAGTGTGTCCAAGTCTCGCTTACAGGAAGTTCTGAAATCCCTTGAGAGGTGACTTGTAGCCGGTAATAGTTGGAGTGCAGAAAGTGTATCTTACTCCTATCTAAAAGATTCTTAGTACGCTCAACAATTGCTCACTCCAAACTCGGCAAACACCAGTGGTTGGACAATGGCCTTACATGTCAAGCTATGGCGTTCTTGGTAACCCTTCAGTCCTGGTTTTGGACGCACAGGGATGGCCTGTCAGTTTGCACTTGTTACATGCAATGTGTCTTTTACGAAACAAAGTTATCATAGACTATCATAAAAGTTTTAAGGTTTACTTTCTTAGGTTTAAGCAACAAAAGTAGGTGGTTAGGTTCATACCTCACTAGCGTAGTATGCGACACATACTAGCACACTACGTTGTTATTAAAATAACTTGATTGACATTTGGTTTAACACGGGAAACAAACAGCGGGCTCATGGGTGAAAGTCTGGAGTTTGTTTGACCTCCACCTCCCCTCCTGCTCGCCCTATGCGGACTTCCTTGCTGTTTATACAATGGCAGTTGCTTGTAGTGTAAAAAAATGCTGCCGCTGGTGTGTCTTGTTGCTCTATTGATATCTGATGCTGAGGGCCACTCACTAAGCATCAGTATCAAATGTGTTGGGAGTGAGACTGGGTTGATGTCATGGCTTTTAGTGAGACTTTGACACAAAACAGACCTCAACAAGTGAGAGCAACGGAAAAAACGTTCATTTTTCTATAGGATCTTTTCCATGATAAGTCTGTCTGGGGTACAGAGAAGCACTTAAAATGGACATGAATTGATGTAGCAGGTAGTGACAGCGTAGCCTGTTTTGTTATCTGCAGCATTCTTGCTCAATACTGGATCAATTCCAAAAATAGTTGTTCCCATAAGTCACTTAGACACACACACAAAAAAGGAAAATAGTGTGCAGGTTGAAAAATACCGGAGTTCTTTTGTAAGGTTACTGTTGGGTTTTTGTATTCAAGTTATCATGAAGCTGTCTTCAAACAGTGTTACAGTGACAGTATGCTCTTGGCCCTGGATCACTGGAGTGCACGGCTGTTTGCATATCAACAGGCTGTTGCATTGTGTGAAAAACCACAGCCAATTTATTGGTATGCTAGTTGTAGTTACAGATTACTTGCTGCTCTATCTCTCACAGCTCTGGCGCTGGCATTATGGGCACTTCTGAAGAAAGGGAGGCTCTGGCTTTATTCCTGTGATTGAAATCCCAGACTCTCCCAACCATTTGTTTTTAAGAGAATGGACTTGGCCCATTGTGAAAAGCAGACACCCTCTTTTTTCCGTGCCCCATAATTCACATTCGGATGCAGCGGAGCAAGAAGGACCCCATTCAGAGCGGGTCTCAGTGATACAGCAGGAGCCGCTCGCTGGGTCTCAGCCAAACTCATTCCAGCCTCCGAGGCTTATAGCCTATAGCTGTTAATTTAGCTGGTGATGTAGTCTTGTGTTGCTCTGGACAGATTGCTTATTGGTATGGGCAGTTCCTAATGGGCCATTTTCTACTGCACACATTGTTAGAAAAGATAAGGCTTGTCAAAGATTTCTTTTCTCACTCTAGAAATGACTTTTAATAGAAACTGTGAAAAGAAATGCAAGTATTTATTAAACAAGGCTAAATGTGACCCATCCAGGAGGTTGGTATTACATCTTGTTTCACTTCGTATTTTACGCCATTTATCGTCGCCTCAACTGACACTGTCAATAGATGCACTTTCTCTCAGAGGTCACAATCGCCCTGACACAAAAAGGGGAAGATGCTATTGTTCATGAACTTCTTTCACTAACAGCGCACAGATTTCAGATTGCAACTCAGTCCAAAGTCCTTGTTCCCTTTGACAATGCATGGAGCGCTGGGCTCGGGGTACTTCCTGCTCTCAGGGTGTGTTCACTCTGACCTCTGTCTTCATGGTGACAGTGAAACCGGTGTGGAATGTGCCCACCACCGCTCCCCACAGAGCAGCAAAACTGGAAAAGTTCCTCACCCTTGCATTCTTCTGTACAAGCTGTGCTCTGTGAACTAAGTGTTGTGCATGTACAGTGGGATGTAGGTCATCTGTTGTTGCTGTACCTGCCAAACAAACAGAGAAACCTGCTGTTGGCTCTGGATATATGTGTGTGATTATTATGTTGACTGACTCTTAGTATTGTGCCCCATTTCTTGCTGTATACAATACATTTATACCGGGTAAAATGGCCTAATTATTTTAACGGTCTGATGACAATTTAAGCTTTATTCACAGCACTAATGTGCGTTACAATATGCTCCGTAACACCAGGTGGTGTACAAACAGAATATTCTATGGATAAGCAAGAAGTCATCAAGTGTTACCAGAAGAATGTTACAAGAAATGTATACCCATCTATCGCCAAACATTGCATTTGTGTACTGTAATTATAACTTTCTCTTTCCTCAAAGTCAAAATGATTTCATACTGCTTTGTTTCCCATTGGATCTCCGCTCTTTCCATGAGACCGTTTTTTTAGTTTTTACAGCCATCTCCTTGCGACAAAAAGCCTCTTCTTTCCCCGAAGTGATGGCTATTTTATTCCAACAAATTAAGGCCACTTAACTGTCCCTGTGGTCTCTCAATGAAGGGTTGATATCAGAGATTATCAGAGATGTCTGTACAGGCAAACCTGCTCTGCCAGTTTTCCCTCGAATGCGTCCCTGTTGAACTGAAATGTTTACATGCATTTAAAAGTCCGGTTTCGATCGGACTAAGCTGTTTATGTGCATTTAAAAGTCCGGTTTCAGTCGGACTAAGCTGTTTACATGCATTTAAAAGTCCGGTTTCGATCGGACTAAGCCATTTACATGCATTTAAAAGTCCGGTTTCAGTCGGACTAAGCCGTTTACGTGCATTTAAAAGTCCGGTTTCAGTCGGACTAAGCCGTTTACATGCATTTAAAAGTCCGGTTTCGATCGGACTAAGCCGTTTACATGCATTTAAAAGTCCGGTTTCAGTCGGACTAAGCTGTTTACGTGCATTTAAAAGTCCAGTTTCAGTCGGACTAAGCTGTTTACATGTATTTAAAAGTCCGGTTTCAGTCGGACTAAGCTGTTTACATGCATTTAAAAGTCCGGTTTCAGTCGGACTAAGCCAATAATTTGATTTTCTCAAGCTGCATATAAACATACTGAGTGTTTCCAGTCTGATGAGCATCTTTATAAACAGATAGCAGATAACAGAAAGCTAAATTTTCATCAGGCGATAGCTGGTGGGTTGCGGGTTTGCATCTCGGCCAATGTGTATTGCCTTTTTTGCTCTCTAGACGTACTGTTTACCTGAAGGCAGCCAAAGCCTGCTTAACAGTGATTGGTCAATACGTACTTCTTGGACTACAAACGGAAAAAAGAAAGCTTCCTATACAAAATACTGCCCCTCTTCTCTCATCTTCTCTCTCTTTAAACTCTTAACCCAGATGTCGTTGGTTGTTGTAGTCATTTTCAGTTACATAGTACAGGATTGTGATGATGTATTTAAATGAGGGATTATGAGGAAATGTCCATGTTGGTATTTCAGTCTGCTCTGTTCTGTGAATTTCTAATTTTTGCTTACCTTGTGTGCAGCATGGGGAGAGTTCAGTGAAGACCCACCATCTGGAGTACACTGAAGGAGGCATCCTGGACATGGACGACCTGCTGAGTGATCTAGTGGAAGACAGAGACAAGGTGAGGATGAATCCATAGACAGGGTGTATGGTGATTCAAACCATAGCAACAATTTGATTTGTTATATTTATGCATTTGTCTTATCGTCATCCAGCCTTTAACACTCCGACACGTTGACGTGTGATAGACAGCAGCTTCTCATGGTTGGGCACCTTTGCACAACAACACAAACTGTGATTTGGACGGCAAGCTGTTTCCTGATTGTTCTTACCTGGTATGAGGTGCAGCAAATTACAGCAGAGAATCCATCATTCTTAGCAGAGCTTAGAGCCTGCTAGCGGATTTATTTTGACTCCCTCGGTAAAGTCTCCAGCCTGGCAGGATGACAGGATGTCCAATAAACAAGGTGTTTGTAAATCCAAACCTTGGTTAGCTTGTCACTAGTTATTAGGAAATTAAACCAGCTAAATAACAAACATGACAAAATGAGTTTTGCTTTGCCGAAAAAACCCCCGATTGGATTTGATTGCATGTTGCTTTGCTCGATGCATGCCTGGTGAGAAAATGAACACGTTTTCAACTCTGGTTCTTTAGAAAGCAGCAGTAGGAGTGGTGACGGTGCCGTGTGATGTCGCTGTCATGTTCATTTTTACAGAGACACATGAAAGCACAGCATTTCAGATTTGAAACAAATCAAGGGAAGGGAAGTTCTCCGAAACGGCAGTGATGTAACTTCACAGAATCGGGCTGGGAGTTGAAGTTCACTGCGTTTCATAAGCACGCAAACACTCACACACACACGGCGACCCAATTTCTATAAAGAGCAAATTTCATTCCTCTTGCTAATTTCCCATAATGCATTCCTAAGATGTGCTAATAAACCACCCGAAATCCATATTCATAAGCCCCGGGCCCAGACGAATGATGAATTATCAACACTTAGTCAGCAAGAAGGCCAAATGAAATGAAAATGGAATATTCAGCCGACCCTGTACCATGCAATAACAATTGGTGTTTTAAGCTGCACGAACAATAGAGCATGTGTGTGTGTGTGTGTGTGTGCATGTAGGACTGCAAGTTTGGCAAAATACTCTTTGTGAAAAAAGGGGACACGACTAAATAATAGATGTGTAAACTCAGTGGGAATCTTCAGCTGCGGAAAAAATTGTTTTGCAATCACCGAGAACAGAAGCCTCATTTTCCAGGATGATGGAATTATAATCATAAGATCTGTGTCTTATTTGTGCATAAGAGGGTGAGTCCTAGATTTAAATGAGTCATTTCCCTTCCAACCTAAACCCGCTTTCTCTCCGCATCCTCAGAGTGATGATGAAGTGTCACAGATCAAATCCCGCTCCGGCATTTGATCAAATTCCCTCGCTAACAAGTCACCCTGACGTCGGCGTTCTCTTTCCCGTGGCTGCGGTGCTCTCTGTGATTACGGGCTCTGCTGAGCAAACGCTTCACTGGAACCTGCGCCGCACAGGAACTGTCTAATTTACCTTTTGTTTCTTTACTCTCGCAGCTTTCACCCAATTCTCCGAACGCCCTCCCCGCTTTCATCTCACTTCTCATTTTATCCTTTTGTTTTTGCTGCTGATGAAAAGATAGCAGGCGGAATAGGACGGGCGCACGTGATCCTCATAACGTGCCAGTCATCCCACTTATCTGCTGGCTTCCAAACAGTGTCGGCTCTCATAGATTAATGAGCTGTGCCTGGCATTCTTGATTAGTCTGAGTTCCTTTTGTTTGTCTACGTTTTTATTACCTCGCTGCAGCCGACAGATTCTATCTTTAGTGCTTTTCTTTTTTTGTTCTGTTATTGTGGCCGACGCTGTTTCACCATCAATCATACAGGAGTGGTCCCATTGTGAGGGCCCTCCACCGCACAGCATGGGCTCTGTGTTAGCCGCGGATGCTAATGAGAGATAATGGTAAGCTATTTGTACGCCTAGTGGTTAGCTTTGCCGCGAGTCCAGACCTCTTTATCTGGGCCAGCCCCGACCATTATTACACACACACTAACACCACACCCCACACACACACGTCTGTTGTTCCCGCCGCCTGTGCCGAACCCCAGGCAGGCGAGTAGCGTAGCATGTTAGCATTGGTGTCTGCGGAAGGAGCGCTACTGGTGGTTGATGAGGGCGGAGATGAGGGGGCGGCTGTGATTTGATTACAGTTCTGCCCCCTGCATCTGCAACATGCGCACACACACACACACACACACACACACCGACATGCATACACGCTCCGTTCATTAGCACCCCATCTCGAGACACCGGCCACCAGCCTCCTCATGAATATTAATATCAATCTGATGAATGTGAAGAAGGCCGTGGGGTGTTGGCTTAGGTGTGACCACATATACACCGCACACACACACACACACACACACACACACACACACACACAAAAGACCATTGTATAAAGAGAGCAGGTCACGCACGGCTCAGTCTATTATACTCTATGAAGCTCTCCTCTACTTTGACCCTTTCCTGTGGATGTGTTGTGTGTGTGTGTGTGTGTGTGTGTGTGTGTGTGCCCTGCAGCTCTCAGTTGACAGTTGGAGGTACGGGCTGTGGAGTCATTGACCTGTCAGATACCCCACTACTTTGTTAATGGTGAGGAGAAGTGGGCACACATAACAGCTTTGCCATCTATTTCTCTTTTGTCACACTGTTGAGGTCAAATCACTGCAGCTTAGAGACTAGTTAACCCACTTTATCCCCCATCAGCCCATGTTTTATTCACTCACTGACGCACATCATGGGCTTGTGTGTGGTTGTGGGGTCAGTATCTCGATTTGTCAGGTATTAATTCTGCCAAAAACTGGCATTTCTATCAGTTGATCTACCTTTTCTTTGCTTTTATTTCCCCATCTCCAGGCATGTCATGATAATACGTTATTGACTTATCATATGGACATGACCTTGATCATTTTGCTGACCTCGATATTGCCCGTTGCTGGATATTGCAATTGTGATACATGTCAGGATTTATGTAGGAGTGGTATTTTTGCATTTCATTTTGACAGGAAAAAACATAAACTATGATAATGTGATTTTTGCTGGCGTTTGTGCCAAACATGTTCCCTCAAGTCTAGAATAGGGTTGCAGCGATAAGCTGGTTTTAAGGAATACCATGATATGAAAATTGACGATTATCATTCTGTGTCCATTTGCTTATCAGGGTTCCTGCAGATCCTTAAAAGTCTTAAAAAGTATTACATTTGATTTTGAAAATTTAAGGCCATAAAAGGTCTTAAAAAGTCTTATTTTTACTTGTGAGAAGTCTTAAATGTTGAGATGAAACTTTGACAAACGGAGACATGTCTGAATACCTAATCAAATCTGCCTATTACTGTATCTAGTTACATGATTAGTTATATGATTTTATTACTTTATTACTCGTAATGCGGTCACAAGTAACAACATCGAGGCAACTTAAAAGATAACACTGAAAATCTTGGGAGCATAAAGCACTGGAGCACTGATGAGATGTGAACGTGATGTTTGCTGCCGTGTATTAATGCCATTTGTTGGTGTTAAATGGTGTTAATATTTCTTCGTTGAGGTCTTAAAATGTCTAAATTTGACTTTAAAAAGTCTGCAGGAACTTTGTGAAATGTTTGTTCAGCCAAATATAACCCTTCTGTTTTAATTCTTTTAAGGGTCGTTCTAATAATGATAATTTTGTAATACCGTGAAACTAACTTTTTCTGCGACAGTTATCGTACTGTGAAAATCTCATACCATTGCAACCCTAGTCCAGAACATGATTTGCAGACGATGCATCTCTGTAGCACTACAATGCTTCGTTTTTAATGGTATGTTGGAACTTATTGTACCTTTATCAAAAAATTGCAGCTCTTGCGAAGAATGTCACCAACATTCAGCCAACGTCACATTCAAATAAACAGCAAGGTTTTCCCAACTATTATAAGATTTGGATCCTCACCACCTCTGCCTACTTGGAGTCTGAAGAAAGACTCTTTAAAGACGACACAGTGTAACTTACCAGTTGTGCAGCTGCGCTTTTGGAGTGGATTATGCACTGTCCTGATCGCGTGCCAACCCCTGGCAATGCGCCAAAAAGTCAGTTGTTTGTAGTTATATCCTCGACTTCATCGTCCATTCTGCAAACTGCCCGGCTCTCATCCCTGCAGCATACCAGCCATGTTATGGAGGTAACTCGTGTTCTCAGAGCTTTGCTAAGCTTTCTGTTAGCCGCAAGATGCATCACTTGGTTTTGTTATTGTTGGAGTCTCAGACTAAGTAATTTTGGCGACTGCTTTAACAAATGGTGGTTACTTTAAGAAAAAGTACATTTTTGACATATTCCAATTCCAATGTTTGAATGTTTGTAAATGGTCTTAAAATGACAATATCTTTAAATCGCATTTATTTCTGGGACAATATATCGTCCAACTAAAGTAGTTAGCATGACAAGCTTATATTTAAATGGTTGTAGGGTCGAGCAATATGATGATATGTCAACCGTCACTGGCAAAACTTGATATAAAGGATCACTGTGAAAAAATATCTTGATTTTTTTCCTGGTATTAATTCTGCCAAAAACAGACATTTCCAACCGTTGTTCTACCTCTCCTCCTTTTTACTCCCCCATCTCGCCCTCACTCCTCCGTCTCTTTGCTCTCCCTCTTTTCAAAGGCAGTTATTAACAGATGTAGTGCTTTACCTCTACATGTTCTCCCATTTACAGCAACCAGAGCTGTCATTCTCTCCCATTCACAGTCCTTTGGGAGCCTGCATTAGCCGCGGCCATTACTCCCGTACGTCTCCACGGTACGCAAGAGCTGTCAGGCAGGCTGTCCAATGTCAGCATGCCATTAACATACAAGCTATACACCAGGTTTCAACTGAGCCCTCCTATATATATATATATACAGCATATACTGCTGCTGTCTCCTGTGTTCAGGGGAGATATTTGGCTGTCTTGTGAGCAGAGTTCTGCTGGATGCAACTTAAATAAAACTCCATATAGATGCTGCCTGATTAGAAGGCCATCTCCCATTATTCCTCTCGTGATTGCAGCTGAAATTTGAATGTTCAACATGTGCGAGTGTCCTCTCTTGTCACGCCGATCTCCTCCAGAATGGGAATTAAACTCAGGGAGCATGACGTCTCCTCATAAGTGGACTGTCACTCCTCATTCCACGTGCACGGACACACATACACATCGCTCCGTGCGGACCTTGTTTTCGAGGGTGAAAGAAACACATAAAAAAGTCAACCTTCCATTTCACGCAGCCAAACGAGAAATCTAATTTCATGGGAAATTTAATGGAAAAAAAACTGGAATGATTTCCTCCATCTCTCTTTAATTAGCTCGTTTTAATCACTGAGCCTACGAGGCGTCTGTGAACCTCCCGTGCAGGCTCCAATGTAAATGGTAAGGGTGCATATCCCCACTGATCTCCCTCTGAAATGTCAACCGCTTGATTACGAGGCCATCTCCCATCATCCATCTCTTCTGCTTGCATGTCACAGTGGAGGATGCAGTGCAAGAAAAATGAATCCATGACTTGGAAATATGATATTCAAAGCAGTTCTGTGGTCATGAGCATCTTTCATTGCTTTTAAAGAGATGATGACACCCCATTTTCCCTTGTTTTTACCCTGTTCACTGTTGTTAGAATTTCTCAGACTGAGGTATCAGACGGTGAAATTGGCACAAGTAATGGAAGATTTCAGATTTTCAGACCTCTGCTAGCCGATGTTAACATGAATGTAAGTCCGGGTTTCTAAATGTTTTTATCACAGTGTCGTGTTAAAAACTGATAATGACTGGTGATGACTGGGACTGATGACAAAAATCATATATACTGGACAATATTGATGTTAACTCTTGAGTTGACATTGTCATACTAACATTGATCCATCCATCCATCCAGCCATTTTCATCCCAGTGGATCCCGAGGCGTTCCCAGGCCAGATGAGATATGTAATCCCTCCAGTGTGTTCTGGGTCTGCCCCGGGGCCTCCTACCAGTGGGACGTAAAACACCTCTAACAGGAGGCGCCCAGGAGGATCCCGATCAGATCCCCGAACCACCTCAACTGACCCCTTCTGATGCGCAGGAGCAGCGGCTCTATTCTGAGCTCCCTCCGGATGTCCGAGCTCCTCACCCTATCTCTAAGGCTGAGCCCAGACACCCCACGAAGGGCATTTCTGTCTCATTTCGGCCGCCTGCATCCATAACCTCATTCTTTCGGTCACTATCCAGAGCTCATGACCATAGGTGAGGGTTGGGACATAGATGGACCAGTAAATCGAAAGCTTTGCCTTCTGGCTCAGCTCCCTCTTCACCAGGACGGTCCGTCACAGCGCCTACATCACTGCAGAAGCTGCACCAAACCCCCGATCCATCTCAGGCTCCATTCTACCCTCACTCATGAACAAGACCCCGAGATTCTTGAACTCCCTCACTCGAGGCAGTAACTCTCACCCAACCCAGAAGGCGACAAAATAACATTAAGGCTAAAAATTATGCTGCTTGATAGTATCCCTTTCCAGAGGTTTGTAATCCAGTCTTAAACTGTGGCATATTTTTTAGCGACTTTGTAAAGTAAGCCCATAATGCTAAATCTGACAACGACTATCTTCCTTTACTATTATTTATCCATAATACTGTGTTGAAAACAGTTATTGTTGTTGCTAACCATCCATGATGTCATGTATTGAGTCTGTTGACCAGTTAGAGGCTGTGTTTCGGACAGTGTGGCAGAGACAGACTCACAGACACATGCTCAGATCCAACGAGGAAATGGCAATAACACCGTAGACTGTATAAAACAATGGATGTAGCCACCGCAGCATCATCCATTGGCTTGTTGACTCCCATTTTGAAGCCCCAAGTTCGGCATTTTGGCTGTCGCCATCTTGTATTTTTGGAGCCAGATGTCACCATATTTGGACGAGCTTGGTTTAGCTTGGTTAGCATGGTGCATTTACAGCCGCGGTTAAGTTTTCTAATGCTAATGCTAATATTCGCTAGCAAAAAACAGGCTTAAAACCATAACAAAATCTACTTACTGGAAAAAAAAATGGGGAAATTAGCAATAGTGACCCAAACCATTTTTTGTACCAGGCTGCAAACATGGGGGTTGATTAGGACTGACTCACTCTTGGAGCCAGCCTCAAGTGGCCATTCAAGGAACTGCAGTTTTAGGCACACTTTCATGTTGGCTGCATTTTTCAGCCCTGCAGGTTACTTGAAAAACACAAATCGGCTTCATTATTTATTCAAAGACATTTTTCCAAGTCATCATTTACCTTTGTTTTTTAACATCATGATAAATATCGTATCGTGGCTCGTATTGTGGTAATATCTTTATATGGGTTTGTGGTATTTTTACATCCCTAAATGATACAAACACTGTAAACTTAAGTGCATTTGTGTGCAAGAGCTTTAAATTACAGACAAGCAAATACCTGTTAGTATACCGTACGTAACAGCCATTTACAGACTGATATGTAGACATACAGCCTTGTGAAGTACAAATCTTAAAACTCCCAATGAAATAAAATAATGCTGCCTTAGATTTATTCCCACCAGCTCCAGGAGAACTCTCTTGTAAGTTATGTCGGGTGATTTGCCTGAAGTCATTTATAACAAGTCAGATGTCAGCCCCTCTGACAGGCGACAATAAGGCATTACTTAAAACGTGCTAACCCGCTGGAGGAAAAGTTTAGTGAATGGGACGTGATTGCGAGGCGCAGACGTGCTGATTAGCCTTTGACGCTTCGTGACATCTCGCTCCCTCACCTCCATTTCTCTCATTCACCGCCATGGCGAGCCGCGTTTGATTGGCACCTGAATAGTCATATAACTGTGCATTCTGTCTGAAAGGCCGGTGATGAGCGGGAGCATGAGGTTCAAGTGTGCTGATTAGAAAATGTCAAGGCAAGGCAAGTTTATTTCTATGGCACATGTCATACACAAAGGCAATTCAAAGTGCTTTATATAATAAGTTAAAAATATAAGAAAGAAAAACAGCATAAACCTTTATGACAAAATTTAAAAAGAACAGAGACATAAGATGGTGAGGAAGGAGTTTTTAACCTGCACTTAGAGGCGGTCAAAGTTGGTGCAAGTCTAATATCCTCCGGAAGTTTGTTCCATTTCTGTGGTGTCAATTAATTACTGTGAACGCTGCTTCTCCATGTTAAGTTAACAGCCAGGTGACCTGAGAGGCTGTCAGGGTTCATGTAGTAAAAGACAGCCAGAGATTTATTTTGCTTCTAAGCCATTTAGAGATTTTCAGATATCTCTCAAATATTATAAATCTTTCCCCTCTCACATTCTAATCATGATCCGTAGCTCCTTACCTGTGTCTGTCTGACACATCCGAGTATTAATTAGAAATCTTGCACGGATTCAGAACACGCCTGCTGTATAAAATGAATGAGGTGTAGTTCACCTGTAGCCAGTCATTATGTTCTATCTCTTGTCTGCCTAATTGATTTTATTCTCGCAAAAAGAACATTTATTTCTTAAGGTTGCCATCGCTGTCGAAGCCCGGAGGCTCCAGACATGTCGGAGCATTCGAGATTTGATTGTCTGCAGCTAAAGTGCATAATGGAAAAGGGGTATTTTATTTTAGAAATGTTTTTCAGTCTCAGCTCCAGTGTTCTCATTATGTGAAATTATATTTCTAAGCATTGTTTGTCCATTTTGCAGGTCTGCCGTCTGATATTGACAATTCATTAATTCAAAATGTGGAACAAGTTGCAGCTTTGATTGGTCCCAAAAAAAATCAGGCCTGACACCACATGAACCCACAGAGTCTGTCCAAGTCTGTCCCGAGCCAAACCAAGGCAGCAGTTTTTGGCTCAAGCCCAATCGACAACCTGAATTTGTGCTGGAAAAAACAAATGGTAACGCTTAACTTGAAGGTATCTACATAAGGGTGACATGACACTGTCATAACTATGACATGACGCTGTCAAGAACCTGTCATGAACATTATGTACATGTCATAAATGTTTATGACTGCTGTCATTAAGTGTCATTCAGTTTTTGTAATGACAAGTTGACATTGTTTGGGCTGTCTTGATTATGACAACTGGACATTAATCAATTGACATTACCAGAAGTTGTCTTTTGTCATGTCAAGTTGACATTAAATTTGTTTGGGATGTCCTTATTATGACAACTTGACATTAACCAGGATGACATTACCAGAAGTTGTCTTTTGTCATGACAAGTTGACATTAAATTTGTTTGGGATGTCCTTATCATGACAACTTGACATGAACCGGGATGACATTACCAGAAGTTGTCTTTGTCATGACAAGTTGACATTAAATTTGTTTGGGATGTCCTTATCATGACAACTTGACATTAACTAGGATGACATTACCAGAAGTTGTCTTTGTCATGACAAGTTGACATTAAATTTGTTTGGGATGTCCTTATTATGACAACTTGACATGAACCGGGATGACATTACCAGAAGTTGTCTTTTGTCATGACAACTTGACATTAAATTTGTTTGGGATGTCCTTATCATGACAACTTGACATTAACTAGGATGACATTACCAGAAGTTGTCTTTGTCATGACAAGTTGACATTAAATTTGTTTGGGATGTCCTTATCATGACAACTTGACATTAACTAGGATGACATTACCAGAAGTTGTCTTTGTCATGACAAGTTGACATTAAATTTGTTTGGGATGTCCTTATCATGACAACTTGACATTAACTAGGATGACATTACCAGAAGTTGTCTTTTGTCATGACAACTTGACATTAAATTTGTTTGGGATGTCCTTATCATGACAACTTGACATTAACTAGGATGACATTACCAGAAGTTGTCTTTGTCATGACAAGTTGACATTAAATTTGTTTGGGATGTCCTTATCATGACAACTTGACATTAACTAGGATGACATTACCAGAAGTTGTCTTTTGTCATGACAACTTGACATTAAATTTGTTTGGGATGTCCTTATCATGACAACTTGACATTAACTAGGATGACATTACCAGAAGTTGTCTTTGTCATGACAAGTTGACATTAAATTTGTTTGGGATGTCCTTACCATGACAACTTGACATTAACCAGGATGACATTACCAGAAGATGTCTTTGTTATGACAACTTGACATGAACTGGGATGACATTACCAGAAGATGTCTTTGTCATGACAACTTGACATTAAATTTGTTTGGGATGTCCTTTTAATGACAACTTGACATTAACTAGGATGACATTACCAGAAGTTGTCTTTGTCATGACAACTTGACATTAACAAAAAAATGCACCTCTTTCTGTGTTTATGACAAGTTGACATAATGATTACTATAATTAGATGTCCAAGGTTACAGACCGATTCTAACACTCGGTCAGATAGATGTCTGGCAGGATACGACACAAAACTGGCTGTTATGACACCATTATTACAGTGTAATGAATAAATTCTTTGACCTCAAGTAAAGTGGTACCATTTGATTTGTCATTAAGATATCATAAAGGGTAAGACTGGCTGTCAGTCATCGAGTGATCGGTCTGTAACCTTGGACATCTAATTGTAATAATCATTATGTCAACTTGCCAAGAGGTGCATTTTTTTGTTAATGTCAAGTTTTCATGACAAAGACCCCTTCTGGTAATGTCATCCTGGTTAATGTCAAGTTGTCATAATAAGGACATCCCAAACAAATCTAATGTCAGCTTGTCATGACAAAGACACCTTCTGGTAATGTCATCCTGGTTAATGTCAAGTTGTCATAATAAGGACATCCCAAACAAATTTAATGTCAACTTGTCATGACAAAGACAACATCTGGTAATGTCACTTTTATTGATGTCAAGTTGTCATAATCAAGACAACCCAAACAATGTCAAACTTGTCATTACAAAAACCGAATGACACTTAATGACACCAGTCATAAACGCTTACGACAAGTTCATGACAGTGTCATGTCATAGTTATGACAGTGTCGTGTCACCCTTATGTAGATACCTTCAAGTAAAGTGTTACCAAACAAACACATAGATATGTATTTAATATTGAAGCTTTAGTGTGTAAGATTTGGGGGATTTAGTCCATCTAGTAGTGAGGATTTGCACATTGCAGCCAGCTGAAGCTTCTCCTGGTGAGAATTCCTTCAGTTGTGGAGGTTTTTCCTGGGAGCCGAATTATCTACCAAAGTCTCTTCCTCTCCGAAACAAGTGGACCCAGGGATTCAAACCGGGAAAATCACTGAGTAGAGCAGTTTGACGTAAAAAAAAAAAAATCAGTGTTTTCCAATGCTGCTCGTTTCAGGGTGGGTACTAACTACAGTGGCTGATTAGAAAACGCAAATGGCCCTATGTAGAGCCAGTGTTTGAATCGTCTGTTCTGGGCTACTGTAGAAACATGGTGGTAGATAAAGACCAGCTCCCTATGTAGATATAAACGACTCATTCTAAGGTAACGAAAACACAAAGACTCTTATTTTTTAGTTGAATATACACTAAAGAAAACAGACTTGTTTTATTATATACCATTTGAGTGCCATGGATTTGATGACTTTAGTGCTCCAGCTGAAGGTCATGTCGAACCAAAATATCTTAAATAAGAAGAAAGGTGAAGTCTTTCATGCTGTTCTCTGACATAATGACTTATTTACGACTTGAAATGTGATGTTTGTTGTCTATATTGCTCATAAATAGCATAACCTTCATACAGACAGGATCCGTTACAAAGCTATTGAGTTAAACGAGAGGAAGAGGTGCTCCTGTTGCTTTGTCCTCACCTTGTATTCATTATGCATTCTTTTGAACGTCGGTGATGCATTAATATATTCAAATCTCCAGTAAACATACAGTATATTGAATAAAGTGAGATTATCTCCGTAGCCTGCAGATCAGATCAGATCAGACCAGAGCGGCTGAACGTTTCGCCCGGCGGGATTTGGTCACTTGAGCTGATTTCATCATATCTCATCAGCCGCGACCTTGATTCAACCCCCCCCTCGTGTGAGCACCACGACGGCTCTTCATCTGATTATATTCAATTAACAATACACCCTCACACACACGCACACACGCACACACACGCTCTTCAAACCCTGTTTGATTGTAATTACGATGCAAGAACTTGAGGAAGGCTTAAGGAGAAAGAATTCTCGCCGTCCCCGTCTGCTTTTCATTTAACCGCACGTTGAGTTTTCTCATAAAGTTGCACTTTGGCATTTTAATTCCTTCAAATGATCCATTGCTCTACCTTTCGACTTTGAATGATGGCACCTCTCCAAAGTCATTTGTCAGTTCAGTGAAGCAAAAGAGTGGGATTCCGTCAGGATAAGGCCTGTCTCTGTTTTCTTTGCGTAGGTGTGTGACTTACAGAGGCTACACTAGGTCATCACAGCCTCAGATCTTGTCCTTTGGTGTTTCTCCTTGTGTTAATCACACAGACTCCATGTTGCCCTCCGTGTCACCATCACACCACCCATTAGCTCCTAATGGAGTGAGACGGTCAGGCTGTAACCTGACCTGCCTGCGCCTGCTGTGGTGTGGCAGGAGGGACCTGGAGGGGAGGCCAGAGGTGCACTGCGCTCTGTGGACTCACTCTCCTCATGACACGTGCACATAATCAGGAGAAGATGAGGCGTGAGGATGTGGAAAAGTTGCCTGTGTTTCAAATTATGTGTGTAATCCCTGACACCACAAGACATGAAATATGAGTTTCAGTCGGAAAAGCGGTCACAGATATTGGTTTCGTTGTGGAGCTGCAGCTTGTGTTTGTTGTCAGTGTTAGCTTTATCAGTTAGCAGTGATTTTGGCACAGCAGCCTGCAGAGGAGCTAATCACATCCAGCTAATGGTCTATTATAGATCAACTTGTTTGCAGCAAATCTACTCTCTGACCCAACCAGCCTCACACCATCTGTTTTCCTCGATGACATTGCCCCAGACTAGTGTATACGTGTGTGTTGTGTGCGAACGCATGGTGTGTTTTCCCTGCGCTCAGTCCAACTGCTAATAACTCAAATCAGCAGAAAGTCACACTCCAGGATGTGTGTGTGGGCATATGTGAGTGTGTGTGACTGCAGCTAGAGGATAAACGCTTGTGATGCTGAATCCAGCTCACTTAGGTTAAGTATTTAATGATTTCTGGTGCAATTACACAGCTGAAACTGCATCTGTGTCCATTGTGTTGCACATGCACACACTTTGATGCGCATACACTATTGTTATCATTCATTTTCCCCACCGCTCATCTTCATCACTAGCTGATTGGGCTAATGAATGGAGCCCTGTGGACGATAATGTGTTTGAATAGGCCACTTGAATTATTAGGCAGCCTACATTTGACAGGGGAGGGGCATATCGAAAGGAGGAGCGGCTCTTCTACTTGTTTTCACATAACAGATGATGATCATTTCTAAATCAGATTGGACAATCCTGATTTAGATACAGCCTCATTGTCTTTGTCCACCCCAAAATATTCTCTATACAATATTAGGAAACGGACGAGCAGCAAAGCAGCAAGCTCGAACACGCAGTTTAATTTTTGCCTTGTAAATTCCTTGAATAACAAATCATTTAATAGGTCTGTTGTCAGAACTTTATTAAAGAAGCACTAACGTTACAAATGAAATGGAAAACTGCATTATATTTACAAGGAATATATACAATAAGAATTTCTACATCTGCACTGGTCGCCAAATGTGGTCATATACTCTTGGATGCTTATTGGTTGGACGTGTCCTTCCAAGTCAGGTCTTACAGACGCTCAGCAAGACTCCTTCCTATTATTTGGTGAACACATAGGAACAAGCCAGTGTGAGCCCAGGTGTGCATCATTAAAGAGGCCCCGCCTTCAATTCTGGCAAAAAAACTCGGTCCTTGGTAGTATTTGAATTTGACAGCCCTTTGGCGAGATTTGATGACGTAGTCTCCTTGAAATTCAGAATTTAAAGGATCCTTCCATGACTTAGTTGAGAAGCACAATCTAATTATGTTTGATATTTTCTATCCTCTTTATTAGGGACAGTGCAGCTTTTGTTGTTCTTCTTTGTCCTCGTCTAATTCTTCTTCATCTTCCCTTGTTTGTACTTGCTGTTCTTTTTTCTTTTGCTTCTCTGCTGACCATAAAATCTGCCCTTTTTTTTGTACATTCTAATAGGTCTAGTCCTATGCCAAGTTTGTTCAGAAAACACTTTGGGCTAATAGTCCTGATGGTTGCACTTTTGTAGAAAAGTAAACAACATCCTCATCCATTCAATTTAGCTTTGGAAGAAATGCTAAGCCAACTACACCTATTTTTTTTTTCCTTGAGAGGAACAGAAGACTGCCCTAGAAGTCTTCGCTTCCAGGAAGGACGTTTTTGCTGTTTTGCCGACGGGATACGGCAAAAGCTTAATATATCAGTTAGCCCCACTGGTATACAAACAAATGGGGCTTAGTGCAATGAATACGTCACCTTGTTTTTTGCTCTGATTGGCTATCATGCTATCCAGTTGCATGCAGCGGCATTTAATATGCCTCAGCTAGTGCCGCCCATTGGGTAGGAAGGGTATATCTGTGAGGGCTAGACTCAGAATCTTTCTAGATTTGAGTCTGGATTTCCAGGCCAGCAGGAAGTATGAAGTCCATCAATCTGTTTTTCTCAAGAACTGTAAAACCAATTAAAACTCCTCCCACATTTTCCACTTCATTGGCACCAAATTTGCTGCACAGCATTTTCAGACTGTGTTCTACAATGCATTAAAATGTTTTAGTGTAAACTAAACCGCTACTGCCAATTGTTGCTGAATAAGTCTCCAATATTCATGAGAAAACGGCCAAAGTTTGACAACATGGTAGAGGTAGTGTGGTAAATTTCAGTATTGTAGTACATTTTTGAATTCTATCTTCATGTACAGTGTTAATTTCGACAACTATTTTAGATTTAGTCTTGGTCTTGAGGTGGAAATGCTTATTATTCCTTCACAGATTTAGTGTAGTTTAAGTTGGCAAAAATTCAAAATGTTTCAAACAAGAAAAATTGATGCAGCCTTAGTCAACTTTTAGTCATTATGGGTTTTTTTTTTTTTAATCTCCAAACTAATCCAGGTAGGCTAATTGTGCGTTTGTTTTGTACTCGGAAGTCGGAAGTGACAACAGTTTTTGCATTCTAGTTGACAACGGTTAAACAAGTCGGGAAAAAACAAGAACGTTACCGTTCTACCGTTGGGCTAGCCGCAGCCACTGTTGGCAGTATCAGTTGATAACAACGCTCTATGTGGTATTTTGCACATACAGACAGGGTAGCAACATGCCCACGGATAAAAATTGAACAGTACTATGGGTATGGCTGACCTAATGTAAAACAAATAAGATAAAATTGCTATGAACAGTACTTTAGCAGAGTGTTTACTCACTATGTATGTGACCGGCAGCCATCTTGCTTTCGTAAGTCGGGGTTGATGCGGTTGCTCTGAGTTTCCAAGTTGGAAATCCGATCTCAGGGTGCGTTCAAGTTTAAACTTCCGACTGGGAACTGGGAATTTCCGACCTCCGAGTACAAAACGAACGCACCATAATTCATGTATCAGAAATTAGAATCAAAGTGACAGGTTGTATAAAAATTCCACTTTTTTTTCCAGTTTTTTTCCTGCAACTACAAACAATTTCTCTACGCAAACTCATTTCTCCAGCAGTTTTTCAACAGGTTTAAGGGGTGATTTACGAGCACACGCTCTCTGATTGTAATTTGAAAAGCTCAACACATCTCTATTTATGCTCTCAAAAACTTTGACGCCACAAAAAAACAAAAAATCTGAGACCACTAGGATTTGCATCTCCTCGGAAACTGTGTGATGCAGAATAAACATGCTAATGCTAACTCAGACATTGTGCTGTGTGGATTAGAGATGCAGGATCTCCAAGATATTTTAATTTCTTGAGTTTTAAGTTATTGTAAGTTCTGCCGACAGACCCTCACCATTGTGCAGCAGCTATATACTCTGTTCCCTTTGTCTAATGCTGTATTTAATTTGGTGTTATGCCTAATATAGAGGGAAAGCTGATAGTTAATTTTCTAATGGAATAATGAACTTATTGTTTCAGCTCTGTAATTGTCTTTGCATTGATTGTTAATTAGAAGCTATTATACACTGAGTTAATGAGCTCATTATATTGCTCTATAAGATTATACAGCACACACATTATATACTTGTACGTCTCCTTTCAGACTAATGTTAGTGAAAAGGTAACGATGCAGCCGCAGCTCCAGCCCCCTCACCTCCATATATACTGATGGATGGTGCTGTCAGGTGGTGTTTTGTACTTGTGAGGCTCGCAGACATGTAACGCAGCACAAACCCTACTTTTCTACTCCAGGCTTTGATGTCGAGTCAATAACTATCTAAGAAAGCGTGTGGGAAGGAGCACATATGTTGATGGGTGTAGGGAAACTCTGCGGGTGGTGCTTTTGTTTTGTTTTTTTCTCCCGTACACCTTCAGGCTGTGAGGGATGTTGGCTCTCCATGGCAACGGCAGGTACTGATGTCAGTAATGTATAGCTGATATATATATCAGCAGGCTCAACTGTGGAGGAAAGCAGACTGTTTACCCCTAAAGAAGTAATCTGAGCTGAAAAACACCATCAGCAATACACAGAGGAGAAGCACTTTTAGGTCATGGAGGCACTCTGACCCAGAAATGGAAACCAAATGGATAGAATTTATATCACGGCCACAGTGGAGAGCCTGTGAGTTAATAAGTGAGTGAATAATAATAATGACAAGTACAGATTTTTCTCTTTAAACCATCCTTAACGTCACTTCAAAGCTTCGTCCGTGCAAAAAGGGAGGCTTGCAGGAAGAAAGAGGTGACGTATGGTATGAAAGTGTAATGTCAAGGGAGGGCAGATGGAGAGAGGAGGAGGAGGGAGGGGCAGCCTGTGGAGGAGAGAGCCACAGGTGAGAGGGCACAAGCCTCGCAGCTCTGAGTTAATCACTCCTTCTATTTCTCTGTCAGATCCCGGGAGGAAGGAAGGAGGGAGGATGGAGGGGGAGGAGGAGGTTGGAGGGAGCAGCTGGCCCTGCGATGGCCACAGGGAAAAGAAAGCTGATTATTAGGCTCCGACTTTTGGGGAAAGAGCTGTGCGATTTCAGCTGGTGTTTGTGTGTATATGGGAATGTGTGTTTCTGCGTGTTTATGAAAAAGAGGTTATGACTTCCTACGCGCCGAGGGAGCACACGCTCCCGTGCATGTGTCAGTGTGTCATGTCCACAGATGCGGAACAGGACTGGTGTAACCACCACTGATGTGTTTGCAGTGCGGGGATGATGAACGAGCCGGTTTGATATTTGTGTTGCTGGCCTGAGAAATACGAGGCCTGGAGCTCCCCTGTCACCCACATCCCTCACTCCCTCGCCCCCTCTTTCCCCACATCTCCCCCTCACTCCTCCGTCTCTCCCTCGGCCTCTTGGGCATGTGTGATTTATGAAGAGTTTACCCTCTCCCTTTATGAGTGTGCATAAATAATAATGTGGCCTTTCACAGTGCATAGCCGGCACCGCAATATCTCAGCTGGTGGCTCACTTTGTGTGTGTGTTTATTTGTGTGTGTGTGTGTGTGTGTGTGTGTGTGCACTCTGAGTTGGTGCACATGTGCTCCATCACTGTGGCTGATGCGACAGATGTGAGTGTGTGGAGGCACAGAGAGAGACCTTTTTGGCAGTGTGCCTGAACAATAAGCTGTTCGGTCAGCAAATTTTTCTTTCCTCCAAAATCTTTGCTCGAGTTTTATCTTTGTTTACCTGTTGGTGAGTGGTTAGCTGTCGGTGTAGGTGGGCAAGGGTTTGATGTCTTCCTCAGAATACATATAACACCACCTGTTGAATGTTCTACACAGGTCTGCAAGTCTTATTGAACCACTTTCAACGTAACCTGACGCGATGGTTGCACAGAACTATCTGAGAAGCCATTATTGGAAAAGTTTGGATAAGGGGACACAAAAAGTACTTGGCAGGTGACGAGATGTACCATTCATCTATCAAACTCTTTCCAGTCTAGAGAGGAGTGAAAACATCTTGTCCATCAAGAAAAGCCTTCAGTGCCAAACTTTTTATATGCTCAGTACCACTTCTGATAGAACGGATGCTATGCATTTTTCTTTTTTGCTCAGACAAACCAAACAGATTTTGGTGACAATTCCCATGAAGTCCCACAATCCAAATTTCCAATCTGTAACCCTAATGAACACGTGCTTATGTACAAATGATATTTATTGCCACTGACCCTCTTGATCAAAGTCAAGAGGATGTGCCAGATAAAGTTTATTTTATTCTACATAGCAAAACCCACATACCCTCTTTACACCTTGCATTAGCATGCGTTTTTTGCAATCGGATTGCTCTTGACCACATGAATGTACAGGTGTAAATACACTCAAAACGCATCGAAGACGGATTTTTATCCAATCTGCCAAGCCACTTCTGAAGGAAGTCAGAGACGCTGTGACCATGTCGAACACAAGTGTAAATGTAAATGCGTGTCCAATCCATCCACATGCAACAACTCTGTGGGCGAAAATGCGCAAGTAAAGTGTGCCAGCTGGACAACAACAAAAACCCTCACCAGGTAGCGACTGCCAAGAAAAAGACAACACGGATGATAGCTGAGGATGGAGTCACAGTGAGACGAAGTGTCTCTCTCTCCATTTGGTCTGACAAAAGTGTCCATACAATAACACGACTTCAGGGGTGGCTAACATCTTGTTGTTGTTGTCATTGCGGCGCACAGGATATAACGTTGTAGTCTGCTGCTGGAAATGTTTGCAGAAGAAAAAGAGGAGGATGTGATGTCAAAATCGGAAAGCAAACGGATCTGGATGTGGACACCAGAGACGAATATTAATACCAGATATAAATGTACGTGATCAAGCGCTATCCGACTGCAATCCGATAGCAAAGAACGCATGTTGATGCTAGGTGTAAAGGGGGCCGCATTTACGCATATGCTTATCTATGGGAATGGTGTAAAAAGCTAAAAAAAATTGTTGTTTTTTTAGTCTAATAGATAAACTAAATAAACCAAGAATGTCTAAAAACTAAAAGTTCTTACACCTATTTTCTGTCTTCAAGTGTACACCTACTTAATTCAAGTTTCTCTTTTACCAAACTAAGAATAACGTTAGCTTAATTGCCTTGTTTACTCATCCTAAAACACTTCATTCAAACTTTACAGAAACAATCGTAAACTCAACAGAATCATCTCAGATAAGCTTTTCACTGTTCCAGAAATCATCAACTCTACTTTGCTTCTGAAAGTCAAGTCCTTCCAAGTCAGGTCCTATAGAGGCTAGGCAAGGCTCCTTCCTAAGATTCGGTAAACACATTGGAACAGGCTAGCAAGTGCCCAGGTGTGCGCCTTCAATTCCAGCAAATTGTGGGCAAAGAATTGTGGGTACTTTACGCCTGCTGAGGATACACACATGCCTCCTTGAAAATTCTCTAAAGATAGGACTCAATCCTTGGTAGAATTCAAAGGATCCTTGACATTGGAACAGTCCTCCGGCTTGATTCGATGACGCTGCCTCCTTGAAATTCAGCTGTTTAAGGATCCTTCCTTGACTTGGAGAAGCACCAACTCTTTTCCCTGCTGTCACTGCCCACTAAGCAGCGGTTCCTACTCATTCTTTGGAGGCAGGCTATTAAATTAGCAAAATAAGATGACAAAATTGCCCATTTAAATTGCCCAAAAAAGTGATCAGCCATGCACTCAGCCAGCTGCCAATAGGCCATATATATTTTTCCAAAAGCAATTTTGGTTTGTCACGGCTGGAAATACACATGACCTACATCCCGGCTTCTCCTGGTTGATTTCTTATAATATTTTGTCTAGTTTCATATTGTACTGCATTATATGTGTTGAGAGAGGAGTGCTAGTGAGGGTCTGTTGTGTCAGGAAGAAGTCTGTTTTTCCGTCTGTGTGAAATAAGTAAAACATCTTGGACATTGTTTTCATGTCCCCCCCCCTCCCGTCTGCTATTTTTGAGTGTGAGATCTGGGTCATCATTTGCTAAATTTGAATGAATGCAAATGCGCAGACCGCCGCACCAACAGACTGAGGAATTTACTTTGGTGTGTTAGTGTTTAGATCAGTCTGTCAGTAGCATCAAAGAGACGTTATGTTCAATGTGGAAGCACTAGCTGCTATTTGGAGGTGCTGGCATCTCTTCAAACAGAAAGACGGAAACATTTAGAGGTTCAAGTAGGGATGTCTCTGTATATGATTCATTATTTTGAAGGAGTCCCTCACCACGGGCTTGACAAGTCGGATTGTGTGTCTGTTTGTGTGTTTCAGTTCACGAGTGGGAGACAGTGTGTCTTTGTGGTTGCTTCTCTAATCTTATGTGTGTGTGTGTACAGGCCCAGAGCCAGGTGTGTGTGTGTTCCTGAGAGGTAAAATCCCACATTTGGTCGTGTCCTGTATAGATTCAGGCCGGAGTAGAAGCAGGATTAGCCCTGCGATCACCGGTAACACAACCAATTTTCTACTTGTTTAAATAACTGGGGACAAGCATTCCTCTGATGGTGTGTATGTGTGTAAATGTGTGTATTTAGTGTACAGTATGTCCTTGAACATGGATCAGTGTCTGGTACATGTTTGAGTACTTGTAAGTGTATATGTGTGTGGTGTTTGCCTGCAGTTTTCGTTGTGCTACACTGAGTAGATGCATTTAGCGCAGGGCGATATGGCCTGGAAATAATATCTCTATTTTTAGACTACATCAGGACACATGATATATATATTGATATTTTTAGAATATTCTCTAAACTACCATAAAACTGCTAAATAAAGTACTGTTATAATAATGTTAAACAAAGTACTATTATAATTAATTTAACGTGCTGTTATAATGAAGTTAAAGAAAAAAAAATAAGTACGAAAATAAAGAAAGCATTCCTGTATTAGTTCCTCAGGGGGAAAAGTTTACTCACTCTGTTGTTATTTTCTAGATAATACACACAGACGCCTGAAATGCAGGGTTTGGTCCCTTGCTCAGGGGCACTTCGGCAGTGCCCAGGTGCACAAATTGGCATGTTTGGTTCATATGGGCACTTGAAATGGTGACAGTCTAGTTCAATCCAGGTCCACAGGGACTCAGCTACGACCACCCCAATGACCTACTGCTGCCCCAAGCACTGTTATGATAAAGTTAAATAAAGTACTATTATAATTAATTTAACGTGCTGTTATAATGAAGTTAAAGAAAAAAAATAAGTAAAACGTTAATTAAAGTACTGTTATGATAAAGGTAAGTACAGTATTGTTATAATGAAATTAAAGTACAGTTTAAATAAAGTTAGATAAAGTTTAATATAATACTGTTATGATGACGTTAAAGTTAAATAAAGTACTGCTATAATAGAGTTAAATAAAGTTTAATAAAGTACTGTTATTTGAAGTTAAAGTACTGTCATAAAGTTAAAGTACTGTTATTTAAAGTTAAATAACGTACTGTCATTGTAAATATAAATAAAGTACTGCTATAATAAAGTTAAATAAAGTACTGTCATTGTAAATATAAATAAAGTACTGTTATATGAAATTAAATAAAGTACTGTTATAATAAAGTTAGATAAAGTTTAATATAGTACTGTTATGATAACGTTAAAGTTTAATAAAGTACTGTTATAATAAAGTTAAAAACAAGTTTAATAAAGTACTGTCATAAAACCGTGAAAAACAAGTTTAATAATGTACTGTTATAATAAAGTTAGATAAAGTTTAATATAGTACTGTTATGATAACATTAAAGTTAAATAATGTACTGTTATAATAAAGTTAAAGTTAAATAAAGTACTGTTATAATAAAGTTAGATAAAGTTTAATATAGTACTGTTATGATAACGTTAAAGTTAAATAAAGTACTATTATAATAAAGTTAGATAAAGTTTAATATAGTACTGTTATAACGTTAAAGTTAAATAAAGTATTGTTATAATAAAGTTAAAGTTAAATAAAGTCCTGTCATAATAACATTAAATTAAGTACTGTTATTTAAAGTTAAATAAAGTACTGTCTTAATAAAGTTAAAGTGCTATCATTATAAAGATAAATAAAGTACTGTTATATGAAGTTAAATAAAATACTGTCATAATAAAGTTAAATAAAGTACTATTATAATGAAGTTAAATAAAGTACTGTCATAATTGTTATTAAGTTAAGTAAAGAATTTTTATAATAAAATAAGTGCAGGAGAGGCAGGAAGTGTGTGTGATGTATCATGTTTGTGCCGACATAACAATGAAACATGACATAACAATTACTCTCAGCGTTTGCGATATAATAAATTTATACGTCCCACATGGAACAAACTGTGATACCTTGAGTGTGACTGATGCATCCCTGTGTCCTGCCAGTTGTTCATTATTAGAGGGTAATCTACTTCAAACACTGAAACATCAGCTGTACATTAGAATATCCAGCCAGCAGCTGCAACTTCAACACCAGTGCTCTTCATACACAAGAGTACGCCAGTCCATTAAAAAAGCAAATAACCGTTTACACCTTGTTTCAAATTGATTGCCGTTTCTCACACAATGCCATGGATATCAAGAGACACTTCACCCCTCTGTACCTGCGCACTGTCAATATTCATCCTGCTTCACAACCACGGAGAAAGCAATTCTCTACACATCTTATCTGCTCTTTGTTGAACATCTAATTCGTGCACGGAGGGGATATTTCGACTTTTCCAGCCTCTTCACACCTCAGCTGCTTGAAATTCAGAGAATGAACAACACATGCACGAATGTTAGGAGCCGTACAGTATGGAGAACGTGTTTGTTTTTGACTTCCATCGGTTGAAACTGAACCGCACTTAGCTGTGAGCCATTCAGAAACATATACGCCAAGTCAGATGGTAGGGTGGTGAAGGCTTTCATTTTCTGCAGTCAAGTCAAGACACTGCGAGTGGGAGGTTTATTCTCTGTGATTCAGATTTTAGCGCTTGAAAAAGCACATGTCTAAAATAGTCTTTGTAAACCTGTACTTTAGTGGAGAAAGTGTGTGCGAGTCAGACATGTGTGTGTACTGTATATATGAGTGCCCCTGTGTGTGTGTGTGTGTGTGTGTGTGTGTGTGTGAGAGATGATTGGGTTACCATACTACTGTCAGGATGCCGCGCACTCCTTCTGAATTATGCATCTCTCGTTCAAAGAAAGAATGAAGAATAGCGTGAGAGGGAGAAAACGGAGGAGAGGGGGGACAGTCGTAAGATAAATGACAACAGCACAAAAGCAGAGCATCTCAATAGACTGGTACCACACACACACACACACACACACACACACACACAAACACAAAAACACACAGCAGTGCTAGACAGCGATGAGAGAGGAGAAGAAAAATGGGTTGATTAGTACCAGCGGATGAAATAGGGAAGTGTGTATATTTGTTTGTGAGTATTGTGTGTGTGTGTTTTGCTGATGCTTATGTAAAGACCAGAGGCTTGAGTGGGACCAGTGTGCAGTAGCAGCTGAATAAAGCAAGGGGGCACTGTTCATCCTCAAACTGATACAAGTGTGTGCATCTCCACACTTGTCTGAATCATTTGTGTTTTTGTGGTGTGTATTTTTAAATAATGACATTATACAGTGCGTGAACACCCCTGATTGCATCTATATATTTATTTGTGTGTGTGTGTCCCTCCCCAGTGTATCCCACACAGGACGTGCTGCATTTGGCTAATTAATTCTTAGCAAGTACATCAATTATTTAAGACACTCAACTGTTCCGTCTGTCAGTCGCAACATGTAAACACCGTCTACTGTTTACAGCAGCTGGGATCATTTCATATCCCGGCTATTAAAAATTCAAAAACTGTAACCATGACGCATGCAAACTCTGCGTCTGATTGGCTCTGACAGCCGGTGGGAAAGCAGTCTCATTCACAGGGATCACAATAATGTGTAAGCTTATCGATCACAGTGCAGAAATCAGTTCTTCTCGTAGTGATGGGGAGGTTAAAGGTCAGGTTTGGCTACAGCACAGCAACCTGGAGGCTGTGAGGGAGTCGGTGCCCCACACAAGGTCACGTCAGCAGGGTGGAAGGTTGCCGTGACTTCACTCCATCCTGCTGCTTTTAGGAAGCCACTGTAATAAACAGGAAGTCACAGACTTTACTGAGATACTTTTGAAAAGCAGCTGTTGGCGTGATGGTGTATTTTACCTGATACCCTCAGAAAACAGACCTTTTTTAACATGCCATAGCAGTAAAAGCAAAGGTGTGACTAGTAAGAGTTTGCCTTGGTCCAGGCCTTTGAATCCACCCGCTACACTAAGCTCGTTGACTGAAACGGAGTGTAATGAGTTGACAATTCCTCTTAAGAGTTAATTCATCCCCTTTAACAACCTCACAGTATCAATCAGGGACTACTTTATCTCAAGCATAATACTTTTGATCCTGTGATTCGAAGGTTTAGAGCCACAGCTGTGGCATTCAGCAGGTGGAATGGGTCGTCCATTATTCGCAGGGTTGGTGGTCCTGAATGGACCAATCCCCAAATCCATCCCTCCTTAGTTACTGTTACTAGGTCAGACAAGCTTGACAAAAAGCTCCCCACTCTACTCAAGTCCAAAACAGTGAAGTTAGTTTTAAATTGGATATTTGACAAACTTTCACTTTAGACCCAGCAGCATTGTTTCACTTTGACCCGATGTTGGCAGTGGGAGGATGGTAAGCTCACCTCCCAGTTCTCCCTCTCACTGCCGGGGGCCGAAACAGGACTGTCAGTTGTACTATGAATAGCACTGTGTGTCTCTCCGCGGACGTTCAGTGCAGAACGTCTGCCTGAGCCTTGAGATGGAAGGATACATACAACATGAAGCAGTGTATTGCAAGCCTGGCGGGCTGCCGGGCCTACGTTGACCCCCATCTGGCCTAAGCATCAGCATTTTTATATATTATGAAGATGTTTTTTAAACTACAGTTACAGTGTTGCAGTTGGAAACATTTCCCTGACATCTGTTGGTTGAAACAGAAATGCACAAAAGGAAAACGACAGGTTCTTTACCCTGACGCCTCCAACTATGACAAGCTAACATTACCTGCTAACCTTAGCTAGCTAGCCAAACTGTCAGTAACTGATACTTCCTGCGTGACATTTGGGGATAATGTCAATTCTGCAATTCCATCTGTAATTCTGTGATCATTACGTTATGAGGCCAAGCTCTAAGGATGGCTACGAACATGTCATTTACAAGGGCATTGCCTGAAGTGGAACCAGACAAAAACAAGCATTTTTGGCAAGTTTGTTGTTTTCCCTGTGGTACCAGAGGTTCCCACTGCCGAATCAAACGGGATCAGACTTCTTAAGGAGGCTTCAGGATAACAGAGTACCTCCGGAATCTGAGACAAGTCCTTAACGAGGGCGCGTCTCAAGCCCGTTCTAGACCAGAGGTTTCAGACGTAAAAGCGGATTCACCAAAAATGTACCAAACTGTGACCCCAAAGCAAGGTGCATACTGAATTGTGAATTTCGTACACCGTTCCACCCCTAAAAAAAAGACTCTTGGACGCCAGCCCCTGTCAAAAGACCCTTGTCAGCAACTTTTCTGGGGGAAAACGTTGATGCTAGACATTAGGTATATCCAAGTATATCGAAATGCGGGTGACATGTAGCCTTACAGCAACAACATAAACAAAGGAACGTTGATATTTTCTGGCCAATGATAATGCATGCATCTTCAAAATATCTCTGATGTGATATTAGACGAACTCTGCCTGATGCAGCTAGTGTTAGCATTTTTGCCAACATTAGCTGACTTTCGATGCGACAGTGAAGTCAGTGAAGATTGTGACACTAATGTACTGTGATAAGTGTTGCTTTTACCCCCATTCTCAAAGGACTGTCAGTATCGCTCTTGAAAAATTAGGTTTACTTCCTTTTTCATTTAAGCCTACTCCATCACAGAAGGTTAAACAACAAGAAAATTGCACGGCTTCATTGGAAAATGTCTCAGTACGTTCTGAATAAGAGCCTCAGTTTATCAAAATAGAACAAAAATAATAATATGTAGAGTGGGTGTATGCTTGCCATTCTATGAAATTCAGTAAAATAAGAGTGCATCTATCGACCACAGGGCACATACATTCCAACATTTCATAACTCTGAGCCCGGGGCGGTGCATTAGCACAAGAATCCACACAGACACAGTGTTTATCTCGCTCCCTGCTTCATGCATGTTATTGTAAATGGCTTTCATGTATGTCATGATCGCTTTGGCTCTGCAGCACACACACAGTCTTCCCAGCTAGTCTGGTCACATTGGATACACACAGCGCGTCGCAATTTACAGACGCTCATAACATGACAATATAAAGGGTTCAGCCATTTGTATTTGGCTCGGGTATCGGTGTGTGTTTGTGAGCGCGTGTGTTTGTGTGTGTTATGGAAATGAGACAAAGGGGTCACATTATTCAGCAGTAGTTGACATGCAGGCTCCCCAGGTCCATATCAATATCCCCCCACAGACGCAGCAGGAAAAATAAGGCGATTTGTTTCCTGGAATACTAATCACAGTCAGGGGGGACGGAGAGAAACCTGCGTGTTAAGTAAACACACTGTGAGCCACTCAAGGTGTTTTTCTTCATCCTGGGGCACAGGGTCCTCCAAAAGAGCATGTTGGCGCTTCGTTTGAAGGACTGAATTTCAAACCACTGAAAAATATGCTTTTCCCAAGTTTCCTCCACCACTGTAGTGTTTCACAGTGCTCGTGATTGTAGTCTCGTCTGGCTGATAGCTAGAATATATTCTCTAATGAGGTTTCTGAAACCAGCTTCTTTAGTCGTACATTAAACAAAGCAGTTCTGTAACAACAGGGAGTAAATCTCATTATATTAAAGGGTCAGTTCACTCAAATTACAGCAAAACAAAAGAAAAAAAGGCATTTTCTCTTTTACTCTTAGCGATATTTTACCCTGCAGACTTTTTATGACCCTGTGCTGGCTACAGGCATGGCCTAATGCATTAGGTCTTGGGTTGTCTGTCCATCCATCCTTCCATCTTTCTGTCTGTCTGTCTGTCTGTCTGTCTGTCTGTCTGTCTGTCTGTCCGTCCAATTTTTATGAACAACATATCTCAGAAACCCTTTGAGGGTGTTCTGCCATTCAGGCATTTCCTTCTTTTTGGTGCCCTCTTTGGCAGTTTATTGAATTGCGTAGACTTCCCAACAGGAAGTCCCATCGACAGGCAGTCCTACCCACAGCAAGTTATAAAGCCTCTGTCGGCCTCAGGCCTCAGTATCATACCATTCCAGCCATCAGAGGGTTGTCTGCTGTGATCTTTTTTTTTAGCCTCGGAAAGCATTGACTGTAAGCTCGAATCCCTTTGCCACCATCTCAGCAACCAGTATTTGTGAGACCTTTTTGTGTTCGTTGTTGGAGGAAGTGGATTTCGAGTGGAGTTTAATTCAGCCATGTTGATTTGTCACTGATAAGCATTTAACCCTCATGCTGTGAACCACTTAATATATATATTGTGAAAATAAACTCTTGTGGTATCTCTTAGTTTCCTTTTTGGTTTATTCTCAAAACTGTGCTAACTATGATTTTGCCATGCTAACAGCGATAATGCTAACGATGCTCCTGCTAACAGTGCTAATGCTAAAGATGCTAATGTTAACACTGTTCATGTTAACCAAGCATGCTAATTATGCTAATGCTAATTATGCTAAGCGAACCATGCCTGTGCAGATGCCTTCCCTTTGTATAGACTTTTCAACAATATATTTTTTGTTATTTTAGTTTCACTCCGTGGTCACAAAGTTGAGTCGGCAATAAATAAAGGAGCTTGAATGTTACATCCTGACTCTGATGTCTTTGTGAATTGGAGTTTGGCTTGCTGTCAAACATCCACTTTGACATTAGGATGAACTATGTAGAATTTGGTGGTCAAAGGTCAAAGTCACTGTGACCGTGTGTCCCTCTCATTCTTATTAACACTGTTTCTCAAGAAAGTCTCCAGGGAGTTTCCTCAAATTTGTCCTACTGTCATTACCCATGTAAGCCCCTCTTCCGTCCATCTGTCCTATTTTTGTGAACGCAATCTCGAGAATGCCTAGAGGGAATTTCTTCAAATTTGGCACGTGTCCAAGGTCACTGTGACCCTGCATACGTCTCATTCTTGTGAACCCGTACTTTCCTCAAATTATTTCCTCAAATTTGGCACGGACATTCACTTGGACTCACTAATTAACTGATTAAATATTGGAGCAAACTTGGACATCAGGATGAACTGTGTAGAATTTGGTGGTCAAAGGTCAAAGTCACTGTGACCTTGTGTCTATCTCATTCTCGTTAAGACTATATCTCAAGAAAGTCTAAAGGGAATTTCCTTAAATTTGGCACAAACGTCCACTTGGACTCAAGGATGAACTCATTAGATTTTGGTGGTCAAAGGTCAAGGTCACCGTGACCTCACAAAACATGTTTATGGCCATAACTCAAGAATTCATACGCCTATTATGACAAAATTTCACACAAATGTCTAATTGGACAAAATGATGACGTGATGGCAGTTTATGTCCAAAAGGTCAAAGGTCAACTTACCTGTGACATCATAATGGGGGGGGGGGGCAGATGTTCGTGAATCATCAACGTATTGCAGCAACATCCATACTGGAAGCATTCTCCACTGTCATGGCTACATATGAGTCTGAACAGACTTGGATTTAAACTGCAACTAGACTGGTTGTTGGAGGCACACAACAGCAATCTTATTTCCTCTTTGTACCATCTGCAAGCTTTCATTTTCTTCTTTTGTGGAACTGCATTTGCTGCTTTGAATTCAAACTTGTCAGAAAGTGACAGGTCGCTCAATAAGTGAAGATCCGCTATCGGCCTTTTATCACACTGACACTCTTTGTCTCACCTCAGTTTGACCCTCATCAGCACCCATCAGCTGTCAGCTAAGTTGGCACCCTGTTAGTCCATACGGACCTGGGTCCATTTCAGCATTACAAGTTTTACTTGTCTGTTTAATGAATTAGTAAATTGTGTTTTTGTATCTGATAGATCTTTGACTCGGAAGATTTCAAACTAGATTGCGGGTCAAATAAAAGGTGACAGGTTACAAAGTATGTGATCAATGCAGTCCTAAAATACACTGCCTTTAAAAGGTCCATTTTTCTATACTCCAGCTTGTTCCCAATGAAGCAATGCATGATTCATTTTGTTGATACTTTGTGTTTGATTGAGTGATGAGTGGAAGCAGCAGGGCAGCCTTCATCTGCATCACTCCCTGCCTGTGTCAGCCATAAAAAATAAACTCCCGGAAAGCAAATCATCATCACCCCTCCGCACATTAAAAGAAGTTGTTGTTGTTGTTCGAAGCGAATAAATGGTTTTTGAGGGGAGCTCATCACTGTGTCTCCGTACGCGCTCGCCGGCGTGTGTGCGCGCACATCACATTACGCTCCGAGACTTCTCCTTTGATTGATGCTGTCAGCGAGTTTGGAGAAAGAGACAGAGGCTCGGGAGGGAAGGAGATAAGGAGAGAAAGAGGAAAGCAGATAAAGAAGAGAGAAAGAGCTCAAGAAGCATCCATCAAGCGGCCAATCAGATTGTTTTCCTGGCGTTCGGTCTTTTCTTTTCTCTCTCTCTCTTTTCTCTGCGTCTGCCAGCCCTTCAATTCCTCATCTTTTCTTTCACTCACTCTCTGTAATGCTCACACACACGCAAACACACACACAGCAAACAAATCTCCTTTGCATGGCGTCGACCAGGTGTCATGAGGATATTGAATCATGGGAGGTTGAGGTGAGAGGCGGCGTCACAGCGTGATGGATGGTACATATTTTGCCGCCTCCTCCGTGCTTATTGTTTATACACACTTAAACACTTACACGCACACACACACACACACAAACACACACACACAGCCTTCGTGCTCCTTCGTCCTTAATTGACGTCCTCCACTCATCTGTTGTTTTATTTCCATCCCTTGTTCCATTGCAGTTATTGCTTTTCATTAAGTGGTCATTTCCTTCACCCGCACCGTCTAATGAGAGCGTCACGCCGCCACGCGCCCATTTATCAAACCACATAGCCACGATGGCACGGCCCCGCAAGTCAACTCACAGGCACACACTCACTCCTCTTCGCTCTATCTGCCATCATGTCCCTGTCTCAATTAGGATTGTTTGTCGTCCCTCTGCCCTCCATCCCCTGTTCATTTGGCGCCCCCATCTCTTCCCGCCGCCTCATTGTGGCAGCCGTGTCATTGTGTTTGACAGCTTCTCATTCTCGTGTCAGATCTCATTTGACTGCTAATTTCATACATACACACCTTGCCTCGCCTCGCGTGTTAACTCCTCTGAACCGGCCTGTGCTGGTCAGATTTTTTCTGTCCTTTGTTCAAAACAAAGAAAGTTATGGTGTCGCTGAAGTGGCATCTGCTGGCGTGTTCTGCACTGTAAGAGGTTTCAGAGCGAATGAGCTGTGAATCCAGCTCTGTTTGCTCGCCTCACACACACACATCTGCACACTTGGCAGAACGAAGCAGGTTGCATCCCCACTGTTGGCAAGATAAATCACATAAAAGCCTCTCTGTGATCATGGCACAGTGGAGACGCTATATAACCTGGCTGCCTGTTTCCAGCTTGTTCATGTGCCAGAAATTGCATTGTTTAGACTGTCACGCTCATCTTGAGGAAAGCTTGTTCATTTCAGATCGTGTGAACATTACGTTTAATATCTTTGACTCTGTGTGTCTCTTCCAGCTGGTGGCAGTGTTTGACGTCCAGCGCGAGAGGACGGACAGTCCCAGAGAGACCATGTCCAATGGTTACTCCAGTGCCGCCCCCAGCCCTGAACCCCTCCACTACTATCCCCACCTGGAGTTCCAGGAGCCGGGCACAGGAGAGATCGAAGTCAACGAGGCCATCCTCAAACGCAGTATGTCAAACTGTTTTCCTCTGCACAAGGTTTCAGCTTCATCTCATGAAAATATTTTCAAATGAATAATTCAGTGTTCTCTCGAACAACAGAGGTTCCAGTTTTAAATTTAAGAGATGTTTCTGCAGAAATCTCAAACACCTGACAAACTAAAGCTCAATCAACACTTTGCCATTTTTGTGCATGTGAGAAAGTGTAGCGTGCTGAGACAGCCGGAGGTGTGTGCGCGTGTGTGTGTGTGTAGGCGTGTGAGAGAGAAAGTCAGAAAAGTACATTATGGAACAGCTGTAAGCTGAACCTACTGTGTAAGGAGAGATTTTTGCCTGTAACTTGATTGTGTGTGAAAACAGATGCAGTGTTGACGCAGCGTTCTCTCCTGTCATCCTCGCTTAACGTTCTTTACTTAGTTTGTTCTTGTTTTCACACGTTGCTCAGACTGAGAGCCACAAATGCGGCGCTGCAGGGTGTTTTTTTAATATAACGTATAATGAGGACTGAAAAGCGTTTAGCTAAAATGTCTGAGAGAGACTTATCTCAGTGCCACTATTCACTTCTGTCTAGCCACTGTTCTATATTCTAAACTGCTATTTGCGATGTAAAGATATATAGTGGAATAGTGGCGCCTTGAGCAGGGAATGAAACCAGGGAGAGACAACACTTGTGATAATACAATATCCAAAATCTAAGATGATATCTAGTCCCATATCACGATATTGACAGTGTTGATGTATCTGCCAGCCCCATCGTTGCATAGACTTCTCTTGAGTGCAGTGAGAGCTCAGGTAAGACAAGTTCGAGAAGAGAGTGATGATGAACAACCTTGTTAAAATTAGAAAAGCTGACCCTGATCAAAGATGACAGCTGACTCAGTTTACTAGAGGTTCAAAATATCATCAGAGTGATGTCAGTTCTCTCTCTGAATGCTAAAGAAAGACTGAAATGTCTGTGGGAGAACGTGTCTTCTTCTGTGTTTATATAAGTCTTGCAGGAAGGTTAGGACTTCAAGTGTGTTCTTGTAAAGATTGGGATGTCAGTAGTTACCAGCAGAGAATATTTTTGACCAGTTGAGCATGTTGGTCTATCGGTTAATGTCACTTCTTTTCAGTTAGTAGCAGTACGAGCACTCTGTTGTGCCACATTAAGAACAAAGCTAAAAAGGTATGCATGCTATACAGGTTAGCTAGCCTTTGCAGCTCTGCTCTGATAGGGTGGGAGCTAGCTCATGACCCGGCTTCTTTAGCGTTTACCTCCGGTGGCGCTGTCCTGACTCCTGATAGCGGGACGGCTTCGCTGTGGAAACACTGTCCGATCTCCTCCCAGGTTGCCTCGGTGAGTTAACTACGACATTTTGAGCTGCAAAACCTTGTTAGCATTGTTAAACCATGTTATCCCTGCTTGCTCTGTTAGCACCACTTGAGCATTAGCATGGCTAGTGGCGCTAACATACGCTAGTTAAGGCTTTTGTAGCTCAAAATAAGGCTGCTTACTCACCAAGGCTAGCTGAGGTAGACTGGGGAGTCGCCACCGCGCTTCCACAACAATGCCATCCCACCATCTTGGGATAGTGCCTCTCCAGTGGGAAACATTATCACAAGACGAGTCAGTCAGAAGCAAAGGGAGCCTCTGGGGAAATATCTGCTGTGTCTGGGCGTCAGTCTCTTTTGGCTATAGATACATTTTACTGTAAATATAAATACTCTACATGTCAGTCTTTTCTACGTCAGTGCCTTGCATTGATTAAGTCTTGAATTACAAGAGAGGTTGGGTCTGTCTAATCACCGGGCCACCCAGTCACCCCTTCATTTTCCTCTCTCCATCTGTTGGCCACCAAACACACATACACACACCTGCCCTTTGCCATCTCTCTCCCTCTGCCCACATTTGCCCTCTGCCCCATTATCTGCCCCCTCTTCACTCCACCCAGTCATTCCTCACCTACTCTACTATTCAGCTTCAACCACCTGCCATCCGGCTTACCACCCGGCGCTCTCAACTCTGACCCATCACCCCCACCCCCACCCGATACCTCCCGTCTCCGCATGGCTTCCAGCTCTAACTAGATTAGCACTGTAACCTGTTAGCATGCCCAGGGTCCAGCCGAGCGTGAATGGACTAATTTCAACCCCCCCACCCTGTCTTTAACCCAGTGGGACCTCTTCCTGCCTCCACCCCTCCCACCCTGCTCTCCACCCCTGTTGAACCCTGACTAACTTAGTTATGATGTGACCCTGTGACGCCCCTCATATAGAGCCAGACTCATGCAATAAGGAGGCTTTTGTCATTCAGACATGCATGCACACACAGGCAATTTGACAAAAGAACCCCAGCATGCGAGTTAACCAACCCCGAACCAGTGTCGCCCATCCACTGCTGGTCTCAGGGGAGTGTGTGTCTGTGTGTGTTTGCTGCAACAAGATTGGTTAAGTGGGTGTTTCATCACATCTAGTATGCGGACTGTTTGTGATAACATCAGTTTTGGATGATTGTAACAAAGGGATGATTATAGTCAGGTAGTTTTCAATCAGGCAATTTTTCTTTCAGTGACCGGACACCCATTAACTGATAACTAACCAGTTAATTTTTAAGAAAAAACCCCAAAATTAAGTGAACTACAAGAGGTGCTTTTCTTCAGGGCAGGCACCCCACTGAGTCAATGAGCTTTAGCACCATGTTTCGAAGGGGAACTGCCCATTGGTTCGACAGCCCATTGTTCCGATCATATTAAACTCATTGTTCCGAAGTCCGTTCTGAAATCATCATGATGCCCTGTGGTTAAGGTCTGGTTAGGTTTAGGCACAAAAACCACTTGGTTAGGGTCAGGAAAAGATCATGGTGTGGGTTAAAATGAAAAAGAAAGTGACAAACTCATAAGCTGTGAGCCTGCTCCGCCTCAAGCTGGTCGCGGCGCACCATACGCCCGCCGCGAGCCGTTCAGCACCGCGGACAGTCGGACTAATGGGATGTCGAACCAATGACATGGACCCGTTTCGAAGTGCTGTCCATTTAGAGTTGATAAAACTTTGTCTTGTAAATGTATCGGCTTTTAATTTATTTCATACTATGTAGTTTTTGCTGACAGACAGACGGCTAGCCGAAAATATAGTCACCACTGCCCCCTCTCTGATGTCCCCCCAGGTCACCCCAGTGAATAAGTCATGCTGACTCTGCTGAGGATGGTAACAGAGCTAAGAGTGATAACATACTTGACAATGCTAAAGGGGTTTTGCAGCTCAAAATTAAGCTGCGGGCAGCCTTCGGGGAGACTGGAGGATGGACACAATGGGCCAGTCCCAATTCTCTTCCCTTAACCTTACCCCTTGGTTTCAAGTGCACTCGCCAGAAAGATTCAACGACGAAGGGGTAGTGTTGAGTGGTCGGGCATTTTACATACGAATTGGGACGCCACTTCATGTAAATTAGCGTAACAGACGTGTTCACCTACGTCACATGTATTGTCGACGTAGGCTTCTTGCATGGAGAACTCTGTAGATTTTCGTATCGGCTCGGAATTTGTACATGCTTATTTGCGAAAATAGTACTTAAAATTGTGCAATGGCTTCTCATGGAGGCTGCCAACTTCCTGGAAAACTTGCCTGGCTGGATAGTTTGGCAATGCATCCTGGGAAATCCAATCTTCCCTTCAGTTGAGATGGGTTCGTAAGTGTGCATTGCACGGCCCTTCAAATTAAATGGGGATTTTAAGGGCTGAAAAGCACTTCCCTGAAGTTCGGGACACCCTAGCCCTTCGTGGGAACATGCAAAAACAAGGGCTAGGGCCAAATTTGAGGGGAAGTGTGAGTATTGGGACGGACCCACAGCAACCCCACCAGAGGTTGGGACTCTTACCAGTGGTAATTGCTGAACGAGCAGTGACGCTAGCTAGCTATCTCCCAACCCACCAGGGTGGTGCCGAGTACAGAAGCTAGCTAACCAATGTAGCTTCAATACCTTATTGGCTTTATTGCGGTACAGAAAAGTAGTCATACTACTGTTCTACTAAATGTAAAAGTAGCAACGTTGAACAATAGACGGAAATGCATAGCTGGTCAAAAACATACTCTGTGATTAGCTGTTTAGCCCCGATTAGCCTGTTTCCAGTGCCAGCAGTGTCTCTAGTGTCCATCAAGTCTAACTGTCTTTAAATTTGCTTTGTCGTCACATGAATAAGGTGCTCCTCATAGCTTCAGATCTTGCCTTACTAATAACAAATTAAGACTTGTCCCACAGTATTAAAAATAACAGCATCTGTGGCATCATCAGAACTTTATTCTGCTCATGTGACAAAATAACCCAGTTAACAATATGCACCTATGGCGACAACACCCTCCCAGACATTAACCCACTTATCAACAAATCGTGTAAACTGGGGTTACCAAACCATGTGAACGCTTTAATCACACTATCACCTTAATCGAGTTACTCCCAATAATCTGGTTATAGTGTGCATCTAATCGCACTGAGTGGTGGTGGACAGGACGAGGCGTAATTCAGTAATCAGTCAGGCATCAAAGTGTTTGTGTGTCAGGTTGGACTGCTTGTTTGAACAGGGTGATTGGACTTCACACTGCCCCAGTGGGATGATTAGACCTGCATTGATCCGCTGCTACACGGACACACACACACACACACACACTTCTAGGAAGAGAGTCCTTATCGCATCATCCCATGAGCAGCCTGAGCTGGGTTGCTCTATCGATTGGGAGAGAAACAAGACCACCCTGGCCTGAGGCATGAAAACACACACACACTCACACACAAATATAGAAACAGTAGACACAGAAGCACAGCCACTGTTTGTGATAAATGTGCATAAAGGCACACACAGTGATTAACGTGTACCGTGACACACACAGTCAGAAAGAAATATGATGCATCCTTGTTTCCATCCTGCCCCGGCAGTGAACTAGCACCGCAGAACTTTCACAGAACTGAAAACAAGACGAAAATTCTTAAAATAAATCTGTGTTCCCAGAATTGAATAAGCAGCCTCGTTAAGCAGAGAGTCACAGATGGAGAGTCAAAAGAAGATGTAAACACAGAATTGGCAAAGTTCACACGGCCTCTTTAGGGTCTCTCCAGTTACACGAGTCTCAACAGTAAGATAAGGGAGGAACACAACCGGGGTGTGTTTCAGTGTGTTACCGTTTGTTTCTCCAGCCTTGAAGTGGTCGCCGAGATGAGTTTGGTGGGTGACGTGGATTTAAAGTTGCAGGGTACCTTGTGGTTGCGGCTGTACAGTTGGCATCAAATTAGCCGACCTAAAATACACCCAAAGTTATAGTGCTTCCACCTCCTCTCCACCCTTTTGGCAGAAGACTGCATGTTGGAGTCAGAAAATGTCTGTGATCTTAAAATAAATGAAAAATCTGCTCACGATGCACACAGGGCATGAAATGTTCAGCTCCGGAGGGCGACGGATGCCACACTGCTGATTAGAGACCAAGTCTCTCTGTAGCTTCCACAGATTTTGTTTTTATCATTTGATCAAACACAAGACCTGTTTTAGATCAGAAACAATTTGGTCAAGCAGCACTATTAGATTCAACAAAGTATCATCTAAAGCCAGTGATTTCTGCACCATAGATGTGGAACACCTCTGTTTTTGACCTTAAAGGGATAGTTTGGATTTTTTGAAGTGGGGTTGTATGAGGTTCTTATCCATAAACAGTATATTACATACAGTAGATATCAGTGGGCACACCCCCAGTTTGGAGAAGCAGGGACGGTGGAGTCTAATATGTAAGGATGGGGGCCAGCAACAAAATATATTTTAGCCACCTAAAAAAGTCCCACCAAAAAAATCAAAATCAGTCTAAGTGTATACTATATTGAGAGTATATTCACCACTTAAACCTTTTTCGTCAGACAGCTTGTTCCGATGGGGTAGCCGTGAACATCTGCGGTTCTACATCTACTCTCGTCAAAGCTACCAGACTCCATTGACAAAAACAGTAATTTTAGCTCGCTGAACATGGGAGCTGCGTCTATTGCTGCTTCGATCAATTGCTTAGTTTTTTAGTTAGTGTGTGATTGTGATTAATGTTTATTAACCATTTTAAGCACCAAATTCACACAGTTACACAGATTTACGAACTATTCGAGGCAGCAGTAGACCAGCAGCTCCTGTGTTCAGCTCTGTTAAATCACTGTTTTTCTCAATGGAGTCTGGCTGTGAAGAGAGCAATATAAAGGCTTCATTTTCTGGTTGGAAATCACTGTTTGACATTAAGGTTAAGCAGTGAAAATACTCTCAATATAGAGTTAACTTAAACTGATTCAGATTTTTTTAGGTGGGGCTTTTTGTTGCTGGCCCCCATCCACAGCAGTACATTACTTAGCTTCCATGTTAGACTCCAGTCTGCTTCTCCAAACTGGGGGCGTGCCGACTGACATCTACTGTATTAAATGTACTGACCATACAACCCCAAAAATCTAAACTATCCCTTTAAGAATGCAAAGAATAATGCCTATCATACACTAGAGGACTTTAAAGACTTTGAAAAGTATAAAGTCAGCTAGCTGAAGACAATGCGAGTTATTAGTCACGATAAAAGATTTCCACAAAAACGGGGGATCTTGCAAGGTTCCCATTTGCAAGACTACAACGAAATTCCTTTTGATGTCATTTCCTGTCTAGCCCCTGTTAAACAACGTTACACCAAATACCCTTTAATAAATACGACGTGTTAACAATTCCTTACATGTCCGCAAAAACATATAACTGTAGAAACACAAGATAAAGGCTGTCACATGTCGACAGTATTGCCAATTTTACATTTTGGATTTTGCCCAGAATGTTAAGAGGAGAAAAAGATTGTCTTAAGACAGCTCTGACTGAGCTTTATGACCACCTTACACCAAAGTGTGTGCAAGAAGTGTGCACCAAAGTACAATTCTTATGATTTTATTCCGACATTGGGAAATTTGTCTGCGACAGTATCAACCAAGGAAGTGTCTTATATGCCAGACACACTCATGTTGTATGTACAAATAGAAGATGTATGAAACCCTACTTAAATCTCATTAAATTCCTCTCAGTAAACACCATCCAGATTTATGAATGCCAACATTTAAAAATGCTGTTGTCATGGAGATACCACTCCACATAAGTAGTTCAGTTAGTTGCAGGTGCATGTGGACATATGGCACTATTTTTCAGGCATGTAAAAGGGTACACTCTGTTAAAGCCTTAACCCAAGCTAAAGCCTATTTCCAGCAGCCCAGTCACCTTTGATTAGTAATGGCTCCGAGCCAATCTTGTTTATAACCCACCAAACAGTGGCTGACCTAAGAGAGTTAAAACTGTCACTCTCATCAATATCTCTGACCCTCTGTGACACCGTTTGACCCTCCGTAGGTCAACGCAGGTCAGAGGTCAAAGCCAGTGACCCTCAGGTTCCTTCACATGGCCGGGCTCTGGGGCTCTAAGTGGTGGGAGGATTGATGGAGGTGGATTTGACTCCACTGGATAAATGGAGGAGGATTTATGGGGCTGACCGCTGGCTAATGGACCCTGACTGTGACCATGAAGCGGCCTTGGTCACTTCACAAACTTGCATCATTGACATTGTGGTGAAGTATGCGTGCTGTCACAAGCTGAGGCCTATTTGTAGAGCTCATTCTGAAAATCCATTGTAGCCGCTTTGGAAATAAGTGTTTTACAGTCCATCATTCAGTATCTTTAAAATCTACAGAATCCAGTTAAACAGGTGCGGCTATTTAGTCCGGCTGGCCTTGTGGTAGTGAAGGTATTTTGCTACTTTATGTACTGTACCTATTGTCCTTGCAGTTTGATATAATGTGGTGTCGTTCATCCCTGTGTAAGAACAGGTGTTACCTTTTCCCATATGGTGGAGGAAAATCTCAAGTATTACCTTAGCAGACCTGGCTCAGAACAAATATATGGATATGTGTGTGTGTGTGTTTCCTTTTTAAAACCTGCTTGCTGTTCCTGTCTGTATTCTCACTGCATTCCCATGAATATACTAGACAGGTGGGTACAGGAGGGAAAGCAAAGAACCATTCATTAAATTTAACTGCTTTCTATACATGGCCCTCCAAACTTGTGAACTTTTACATGTGTTGGTCTGGAAAATGTAAAGACATAGAAATAGCGTTCTCTGAGGTTGTCGGAATGAACACACCAGTGGTTTGGGTGAAGGAAGTACGTTTTTGAGGCCTCCCGAGTCTTTTATACTAAACTGTAATGGCAGTAGAAAAGACTCACAAGAGGATTTCCCTTAGGAAGCAGCATATGGTAAAGCAGTAGTGCTATCCCAGACCTGTGTAAGAGAATGCGATAAAGTGAAGAAGTTCTGGAGGGAGATGAAACAAGTTCTGGAGAATGTATTCGGCATATGTTTAACATTTGACCCAAAGTTTTGTTTTCTAGGTTTACATCTGATAAGCATCTCTCACCCAAGAACGGTGTTGCTGCTTCAGATCTCTGCCTGCTTGCAAAAAGAGTTATCTAACTGTCTTGGAAGAGGACTGGTAAACCAAAGCTCATTAATAGGATTGAAGGATTGTCCATAACTCTACCTTTGGAAAGATCAAGTGTATTTTCTCCTCACGTTCCTCAGTGCGCGCTGTTATTTTATTTTGAAAATTGGCCAGATTCTCTTGTCTTTTCTATGTCCAACTTCCTGTTTGGTACGATCCACTCTATCCAGCTTGACAGAAGCACTCGCGGCTCCCGTGAAAAACAAACCAGACGCCGAACTGAAGCGCTGCCTCCGCGGGCGCTCTGCTCTGCTCAGTGACCTGTGTGGACAGTCAGATAGGTTAACATGGGCGCTGACTGAAAATTGCCTCCGCTGCTAGGCGCTGCGCTTCGGTTCCGCGTCCGGTGTGTCCAGGGCGTTATGTCAACAACGCTACATGAAGCAGATGAATGACTTTTTCTCTGCAGTACCTACTGTGCACTCCGCCGCCAAGTGGGCAGGGGTGGTAATTGCAACCGGTCAAAATGACCGACGGCCTTCAGATTTTCCGGTCATTGTTGTAAAAAACCGGTCAATGACCGAGAATATCCGGTTAACGCGACCCCTGGTCTCGGTTCACTTGCAAGTGAACCCTGGTACAGTGGGAAATGCAAATGGACTATCCAGTGAATCAAAGAGAGGAAGTGACGGCGTCTGTTTAACCACAGCAGCATGTCATAGTCTCTCGCTCTCTGCCGTCTTTTCCGGTTTTCCCCGCCCAGTCGAACCGAGTCCCCCGGACTATCCTGGTGTGAAAACGTCCTTATTTTGACTTACATACTTATGTTAACCTAGGCTATGTAGTGTACTTGACTGACATAATCTATTGGATTGGTTATGTTTAGGCATGATGAGAGAGATTGGATAGGATTAGGGTAGGAACATCAGGGTAAGCCAATCAGAGTAGGGTGCATCGTGCCTTTGCTACCCTGTGAAAAAAGACTAGCAGTAGTGGAGGATGAATAGGTCAAACAAACCCAGGACTTTCCCCCAGAAGACTGCTGCTCCTGTCCTGTGCGAATGCAGAAATCATTGCTAACCTATTTTAATTTATGTACGTAAGTTAACCTAGGCATTGAAACATACTTAAGTGACATCATGTAAGAACCAAAGAACCCCAATTTTTTTCAAGGAGCTGTTCTTTCCTTTCAATAATGCCGTGTTTATAATTAAAAAAAACACAACAGTGCATAACCAAACACATTTTTCAATACCCTAATCACTTCATTACAATTTTAATTTTGTGTCACCGAGCCTACAGGCATAACTACATAACTCCCTGGATGCACCGGACGCGTTAGTGATGCGTTAGTGACGTCCAGTGTGTCCAGGGCGAAGCCTAATGGCACGGGTGTGTGGATATCTGTTCATCTTTTCGTTCATGTCCTTATTAATTCACACTTTATAACTTGCTTGTTGGATTTATTAAAAACGAATGAATGAAACTAAATGTCTTTGAATATCTTTATTATCATTTAAAAATGAAAATTAAAATGACCGGTAAAAATAGATTATGACTGGATTTTTATGACCCTGTCGGTCAAAATGACCGGCGACGAAAAAGTGTAGCGCAATGTCTGACCAAGATCCCCAGTTTTCAAGCGGACCAGGGTTGGCTCGTTTGGGCCACACCAGAGTTCGAGTGTGTTCACACCACTCCAAACGAACCGAACTATCCGTGGAATTTGTTTAAAGCAGACCAAATCACGCCAGTGTGAATGCGTCCTAAGTCAACACTGACTTTTGCTTTCACACAGGACATGAACAGCAGTCTCCTGGGGGAAAGTCCTAGGTTTGTTTGACCCATCCATCTTCCTACTTTGCCTTGCTCTGCCTCTCATTGGCTTACACTGATATTCTTACCCCAACCTTAACCAATCTGACTCCTCATTCCTAAACCTAACCGATCTAACAAAAGAAGTAGACGAGTACTAGCCAGTCAGAGGTAGAGAAGGGTGGGTCATGACTTTGCCATCCTAGGAAAAAGAAACTGGCACCCTTACTACAACTACACAGCCTTTTTTCTGGTCGGACGTTCTGCATAGATCCCATAGCATCCTAAGAGATGCTTCAACAAAATACTCTGCATGGTTTGACCTATTTTAGATACTCACAAGATAAATAGATAATAAGATGATATGTCAGAGGGCTGTCTGATGTATTTTATGTATTTTTCTGATGCCTTTTGATGCCAGCTCTGAGAAGGTACCTTTATTTCCCAGATGTTTCTGTGTTAAATCAAAGTACATTTCAGTATTGCAAATTATATTGTTCCCTGTGTAGTTTCTGCCTAACATTTGTACATGAGCTCTGCTTTTCTAAATCAGATTAGACCACATTCTGTTGATTTCCTCAGTACAGCAAAAACTCAGGCTGAGGAAAAGCAGGAGATTTAAACCCTCATTAAAAGGAACCAGCATTGTGAAGCTTTTTGTGCTTTTCGACACCTTTGAATTCTCTCACGTTGGTGATAGCTAGTCAGCATTGTGTCTTTTAACTTTCACTGTTCGTAGAAGCGAGAAGAAAGTGTGAAACACAGACAGACGGAGGGTGAGGCTGGGACTTGCAACCAGTCCAGCAGAGAACAACTGATCATTTATGCTCATTAATAAAGATTATTAGGTCGACATATTTAAGCTCAGCATGTGGAGCTTGTTTGAGCCATAAAGGATATTTGTATGTGTGTCTGGTATGGTTGGAATGACCATTAGTCATCTGTCTACAATCATAAACCACACACACACACACATACATGGAGACCCCTGCCCGTTCCGTCTTTCCTCCATGTTCTCTGACTCTGTTCTCTCTATTCTGACCACGTTAGACCAGGACCCTGTCACTGACCCTCCAAAGAGAGATTGATTACAGGGAAGGAGAGAATTTTGTTTGCCTTCCCTTTCTGTGCGTCTCAGTTTTCGAGGTTTTCTCCCTGCTTCCATGTCACTATCTCTCAGCTCTCCCTTTCGCTTTTTTGTTTATCTCACATTCTCCTTTTTTCTCTCCCCTGTCTTTATTTTCTCCTCTGTCGAGTTAAATTCGAAAAACACCCAGCTACGGGTTTTACATCCACAAATAACAGTGCATCCTTTGGGGGTGGATATTAAAAGCAAGAGGCGGCACAAAGGTCCAAATTAGATTCTTTTGAATTGTTATATTGTGGATTCAGACCTGCCCATGTTTCCTCTCCTAGCGTAGGGGTGGTGGCAAGTGTGTGTGCATGTGTGTGTTTTGGGAGGCAACAGCTGGTCATATGAAAATGTGCTGTGGGTTTGGGGACTTGGGTGTATTGCTGAAAGAGGTTTGGTGATTGTTGGTCCACTCTCAGGGTTTAGAAGTCATCTTGAAATTAATTAAAGCCATTAATTGTACATTTATTTACCATTCAGAGGCTGATTTGTTTGTATTCAGTGCTATTTTCTAATCCTTGTTTCCTGTGTCCGTTTTTTCCCAGATTTTCCATTAGCTTTCATCTTCAAATGCCAACAGGCGGCCTAAACTTTTTTGTTTTTTCACCGCTTTGGTGTCAAATGCTGTTGGAGAGCTCAGAGAGCCTCAGGGGTCCGTCTAACCCTCTGAGCCTCCCCGATGCTCATTTCAGCAGGATGCAGGCCAGCTGCTGGGTTTGAAAGTTGCCAAAAGAAAACTCTCTCATTCCTTTCTCTCTCGCCTCCCTCGCTCTTTTCTCTCCCCTCCTCGTGATGATGATCCTCAGTGTGTTTGGAGGTTGAGAAATCAAATATAAGATGATGATGATGCAAAAGTTCCTCAAATAAAATACAGTACAGTGCCAGCAAATGATGCAACTGAGACCATCGGCATCTGCTCTTTCTGTGTCTCTAACTCTGTCTTTCACCTCTCAGACACACCTCTGTTGGTGAGGAGCAGCAGTGACCCGGCCTTGGCCCCGTCCCTTGAGATTAGACCCACAGCCTCACCTGATGACAATGGCAACAGGTCTCCTGAGCTGGTAAGTGCCACAGTCGCGTTAAGTAGTTTACACTAAAAATGCTAGTTTATAGTGTTTTTGGCTGGACTGCAGAATGAATGAATGAATTTTGTAAGATTATCTTTCAAAATGTTGCTGTTGTTTCTGGCTTCATCAGGGTTTTCCCTGCCTGTCTAAGACAAAGGCGGACCGCCTGGGTGATTTTGGCCGCCGCCTTGGTTAAAGCATGTGTGTGTGCATGGGGGGCATTCAGATGTAGTGTTTATGTGCGCACAAACCCATTACTTTCAATGTAGACACGTGTCATGCAAGCTCACAACCCGAAGCAACATGGACCTGCTTCTCCCTCCGGTGTTGTGTCAGATCCCGGTTCCACCTCGGGGTGTGTCTCTCCTACTGTTTCCCGTGGAGCTCTGCCCTGTTTGAAAGGTGAAGGAAGCCCGTATGTGGAAAGACGGCGCCTCCGAGATGTAGAATGTGTATTATAGAAGAGAAACACACATTTCAGGACCACTGACTTGTATCATCAGAACAGACATGTCCTGTGATTTTCAGCCTCCTTTCATATTTAATAGAGGGGGGACAATACCTGACAGCTGTCAGGATGTGCCTGCTGTAAAGGGTAAATATAATCATAGAAGGCTGAAAATCACAGGACACGTTTGTTCTGATTATACAAGTCAGCAGTGTAAGGGCCGTTTCATAGTTAACGCAGAGGCACGCAGATGCGAACGCATTGGGACGCAGCGAGATGCATTGGCCACCATGATGCGTGCTTGCATCTCAAAATGTGTTGTCCATTTTTTTGTTATGCGACGCAGCGACGCGTGTAATACCATGCGTTGCCAGCAGGGGTGATAATGCAAGCGACGTACTTGAAATTGACCACTGTTTGTTATTCACAGAAGAAGCAGGTATGAAATATGGCAGGCGAGGAGGAAAAACTTTGAGAACTCGTATGGGCACACCCGTTTATATGACAGTTCTAGTGCCCTGCACTCTGATAAAATAGCAGTACTAGCTAGTCGGAATGTACCGGTGACTCTGCTCCCCCCTATTGCGCAAGTGATGTATTGCATTTCAAATGTCACCTGCATCGCTTGCGTTCAATGTGTTGACTATGAAAGGAAGTGCGTTGCTCGCGTTGCGTGCGTCGACTATGAAACGGCCCTAAAGCTCAAGCATGTGGGGGCCTCCTTTCATATTTAATAGAGGGGGGCGACCGTATTTAAAAGTACAGCTGTCAAGATGCCCCCCACCTTTGCCACCTTGGTCTCGAAAAAACCCAGGGAAAACCCTGTTCATGTGAGTAGAGGAAAAGCCTGCTAGCGACAAGGCTAATGTTAGCATGTTGTATATGTGAGGAAAACATGTCTACCAAAAAGACAACTGTTTTGTCTGCTCACCCTCTGTAATTTGGTACTTTTGTTTAATGTTGTCACTATCAAGCCATGCTTTATGTGTTTAGGTGTTAGTTGAGTCAATTAAACTTAACTGCACTCCACAAAAACGTTTTGGAGGTGTAATTACAGAGCAAGTAAAGATGCTCACTACCATAGAAGCCACTAAAGTAGGCTGCGGCGTACAACTATAAATCAGCCTTTACATCACTGGCCAGAGCTAAAGAAGGGAGGGTTGTGTTAAAATGTGCAAAAAGTGAGTGTATTAACATGAATTCAGATTATTTTTTTGTCTGGACTGCAACAGAGGGCCCAGCTATGTCAGTGAATGCCACCACAAGCCATCATCTCATTCATGGTCCAGACCTATGCTAGGTTTTCACCCAAACTAAGTTGAATCAGCCTGCTGGATGAATTGCATTCCCGTCTATGTTATTTGAAGAACACATTGACTTCCTCCTCTGTTTAATAGCTTTTTAAAGAGGAAAAGAACAGACAGAGGCGCAGTGTTTCAGTGAAGAATGGACAAAACGTTCAGTTTCCAGCGGCTGAACTCCTGCTGTTCAAAGTAGCTGTTCAAAAGCAGCAACATGTTTCAACCAAAGCAGCAGACAATGGAGACGATATGAAAAATGTAAAAAGAGAGTAAATAAATAACAGATGAATATATCACATTTTTATTTCTGTGGTGTGCGCCGCTCTCTTCATTGAAGACAGAGGAGCCCAGTGAATATTCCTCTTGTGGTTCAGCTCCGCGCCCCGGGCTGCACTTTGAAAGGGCTGGCTCTCCTCCGTTTCCAAACAGGCCGCCATTAAGGAGGACTTTGTTTGCTGCCTTTTCTTGTCCCTCTGTGGATAAGTGTGTGTGTTTGTGTGTGTGACGGGCAGGACAGAGGCTGTGTAAGGTCACAGTGGTGTGCATGGGTGAGGGGAGCACAGGTAGAGAGAGAGTCCCGCCACGTTCGACACAGCAGTGACTAAGCAGCGCCCAGGCATCAGCGGACGGCGAGCACACACAATGACAGAGCCCATATTTCAGGCCTCATACCCTTCAAACAGACCGGAGTGAGCAGGCTCATTATAGATGATTTAAGATGTCCTTAAAACAAAAATCTACATCTCGGCGCTGCCTGACAGATGAAGCCCTGCGTCGACCTCAGCAGCCTTGTTTAAACCCAGACAGCTGCTCACTAGCAGATGTTGGTATGTCACTGTTTACAGTGTTTTCTGCTTTATTATATGGCATCCAGACTGTATAATCCACAAATAACACAAGCACACAGAGGAGGACAAAGAGTGTGTGTTTATAAGTGTGTGAAAGGCTAGTAGGCCGTCACAGCTCTTGGGCATATTGAGTCCTGGGCCTGATGGACTTCCATAGATCAATACGCTATCACTTCATCCTCACTCACCCACTGTACAGCTCCTCTGCAAACCCCCTTATCTCCACACACTCACTTACGCACACACTTGTTCCCCCTTTTTGTCTTGGACGAGGTATTGAAAGCTAGATAAAGTGTAATTAAGGCTGATACAGTGATAAATATGTGCCCTGCCCCTTTAATTGATTTTACTGCCTGCTATGGCGAAGGCCAAGGTTGGCCCGCTTCTCTCTGTCTTTGATTCGCATATAGTTTATGAACACGTCGCACTTAGTCTTTCTGTCTATCAAACAAGCTAATGAAACCAGCAAAAGGCTGAACAGTACTAAATATGCAGTCGGCCCCGTAATTGATTTGGACTTCCTGCCATGTTCCGAGCTCATAAACGAGACATTTAATGCTACCTGCTAACAGCAGGAGCTACAGGATTCTTTCACTCTCCTCCCCTCCATCACTCTCCTTTTCCTTATCCTTGTTATGCACTCCCTCTTTCCTTTGCCTCTCACACGTTTGGCTAAATTTCAACACCTCTAGGTGCGGTGATGCAAGACACGTTAACACAGCAGAAAGTCGGACTTTTATATGCTTCACTTCTGTCCTGATGTAAAAAGCTGACACCTTAGCGAGCTAAACTAAACACAGAGTATGTTCCTGTGTCTGTTTGTCGTCCCTTGAGGATTGTAAGTATTGTAAGAATGTGACTGCGGCATTCAGATGACATGATGGATGCGACAAAGGCCAAGGAGCACTTGCTAGCACTCTGACGCTGTGATCCATACAAACAATCTGTCTTCTACTCACACACTCGATTCGCCAGCAGCCTGATGTGTAGCAGATGTCACAGCCCAGCTTAGGGGAAGGACTAAAACCAGAGGACGACACATGACTTTTAACCCTTTCAAAACTGACATCCTGTGAATGGCCGCGGGGGATTGCTGTTTGTGTGATTGTTTAAGTAGATCTAAAATAAGAAGCATGATAGCGAGAACATTCAGTCTCAAACCATACGCCAAAAAAGGGAGGGAAACACTGACTGAATCCAGCAGCAGCAGCACAGGTGATAATCATTGATGCACTTCCTGTTTCCCCCAACAAAAAGGAGAGACAGCCCAAACAGGAAGTCAAGAGGGCTGTCACACAGACGACTACAGCACCCCGAGGAAGTACACAAAAGAAGCACACACCTTGTTAATCATCCGCCTGACAACACACACTCGCACACAAACACCTCATCTCTCATATCTCTGACACACCGCCTCGTCACTCACACACACCTCAGACTACAAACGGCACCCAAAATACAAAAACACATGGATGACGGCGTGCAGCACAATAACAGAGCAGACAACCTGTTAGTCGTGCTCAGACGGGTTCCAGACAGGTTTCGCAAATTATTTGAGCCTGCCACACTGAAATCACCCAGTGAAGAGATTATATAAAACATAACTACAATATATCTGAGGGGAAATTGCTTACTACCACTAAAAGACTACAGGCAAAACATTTGAAACAGCTGAAATGTCTGTTTAAGTTAAAGCACTTAAAGTTAAGACACTGAAATAAGTTACATAACTAAAGTGAAAGTGGTGTTAGAAGTTAAGGTGTCGGCCCGTCAGGAGCTTAAAAGTGTCAGCTGAAAGAATTCGTCAGCTCAAATATGAGTTCAAGAAGTTGAAGTGTCAGCCGATGTGTGAGCACAGGTGGGGGTCAAAGTGTGAGATGAAGCAGGAGCAGTTGTCACACTAGCAAAGCAGGGTTTTGTCGTGGTTTTTTTTTTTTAACGAGAGCCGGCACAATACCTGAATTTGAGTACATTATATTTAATTCTGAAATTTAGATAAATGTATGTACATATGTTAAAGCGAAAGAAAGCATCCTTAAAGTGTACACAACTTTTCAACTAGTTAGCACGCTAGCTAGCTAACGTGCTAACTGCAAGAAAGCATGTTCTTTGTTGATGTTATGCTGCTTTTAAATGGGACTCATGAGCTCGTGAGCGCCACTGCTAGGCTACAGCAACATGGACGCTACTGTCAGCGTCTAGAAGCTACTGAGGCTAACAGTTTAGCAAGCAAGCGAGGGGGTCACGTAATACAAGACAACGCAAACAAACAGTGAAAGAGGAAAAGAAGAGACTGTTGGAAATATCAACATTTTCCTAAGACAAACTATAAAATTCTCTCTCTATATGACTTAAATCACAATGTATTATCGAACCATCCAATGAAACATAACGTTGGGAAACACGTCACGACTTGTGAACTCTGAGCTCTCAGGAAATTTCCACTTACGAGGTCATGGATACTAAAAGAGGGGAGAGTTTATATGGGCTCTCTTGAACACAGTGAGCATTATAAACCATGCTTTTTAATTGGTTCTCCATTGGCTTTGCTTTCACTTGTCAATTCTCTCTGCCACTATGCATGATATGGGGATAATGGAGGCTCGCTAGCACGCTAGTTAATGCTTGCAACCAGAAACAAACATTTACGATCCATTGTTCATTTGATAATCTAGTGGTCTAGCTAGTTGAAAAGTTGTCGACTTCCACCTTAGTACTAAACGAAAATTTAATAGAGTTCAATCAATGTGTAGATCCTTTCTCATGTAAATTGAAATAAGTAATTAAATTTTATTGGCTTCCAAGACCTTGTAATTAGGCTATAAAAGAAAGAGAAAACTGTTAACTTTCGGCTGCTCTTTATTCCTTAAACAAATCTTACATTGTGTCTCAAATCACATACTTCCGTTAGTACACTTCCATGTAGTATACTATGTGCACTATGTACTTATTGGCGTAGTGCGTGAATTTCAACAGGGTAGTGTTGTCTCAAACCAAACACAGCCGTTGTGCACTTAGCGGAAATGACGACCGCAAATTAGCTAGTTAGCAAACTAGCATTTGCGTTATTATTCGCGGTACCAAATCATTACAGACTGCTAAATTAACCCAATAAACACACTGCTGGCTTATACCCGACAACAGTATAGTGGTGCTTAGTGCAAAAAACACATGTATTTGTACAATGCAGCGACGTTCACGGTCGCACAGTCCTCGGCCGCCATTTCCAGTTTGAAAAGTGGCCTAACTTTACTCATGATGGCTCAGCCAAGAGGCTTTAATTTCGCCTCCTTCGAGAACCGTACACTGAGGACAGGAGAGCCTGCCTGACAGCAACTGGAAGACAGTTTTGAGGGTTTTTCCCACTGCCATGTTTGACAGTTGGTCCAATGTTTATGTTCAGTTTCCTGCTAAAACAACATCTTGAGATAATTCAGCAGGAGTTTAAAATTGTGGTGCAACAAGCGAGAGATGGTGTCTTGTGTCAGAGCAGTGATAATCACATTCATACTGTACAATGCTACAGATCACTGTGAGGTTAAGGTTTTACTGTTACAGACACACTGTAAAGGCAGTGGTGACATACTCTTCTTCTTTGTGCACTGAGATCCGAGCAGCGAGTGAGGCGAGCTGATTGGCTGAGCACCAGCGGGGTGCCGAAAGAGGAGGGCTGCTGTTTTTATGTCTAGATAAACAGGAGTGCTCTCAATCAGGGATTAGATTCACACTGGGCATTATGGCGTGATCCCTTAATTTTAAGGCATTAAGGAAAGGCAGGTTCGTGTGTGTGTGTGTGTGTTTGTGTGTGCATCCCAACATGCCTTATCTTAATGCTGTAGCTGTAGTGTGTCAGACAAACAAGGGCTTTTATGTTACTGAACCACATGTGCGTTCAGTTACATGGTAAAATCCGTGTACAGCTGCATGTGTGAGAGTGTTTCTGAGTGTATACATGTGTTCACCTGCCAGCCTCGTGTTCCTAAAGGCTGTGTGTCAGTACCTTCCTCTGTGGCGACGGTGTGTGTATGTAGTGGAGGAGCCTGTGTGTGTTGGCTAATGGCGTTGCGGGAATATGCACAGCAACAATGGAGCCTCCAGCTTCTGCCCCCGCACACACATGCGCTCTATTGTGGGGTAATCTTACCCTGCCCAGATAAGTGGGTCAGTATTTGTACAGGCAGCATATATATGTGTGTGTGTGTGTGTGTGTGTGTGTGTGTGTGTGTGTGTGTTCATGAAGACTCCATTTTTATGTTTGCAGCTCTGCAGCGCTGGGTTATATTTGCAGGGAACGTATGCGTGGGAGCGTGTGCGTGTTCTGAAGCATATATTTACTCGCTGTGTGACAGAGGGTCCACCGGGGAGCTGGGTGTGGCGGAGGGGGTTGCTAAGGAGCGGGCTGGTGGGCGGGGGCGTTTTAGCCATTAGTATTTGTGACACAATGAAAGTGACAAGGCAGAAGGACCTAATTGCACCCCTCTTGTCTTTAACCATTTGGGGCAAATTCTCTCCCAGTGTGTTTGAGCGTCTCGCAACAGTTTGACGCCGTCGTGCTCTTCCTTTCCTTCCACATTTCTCTTGCTTTTTATTCGTTTGCCCCGGGGTTGTTGATTTCGCCGACTTAAAAATAGAGCCTTGCCTGACACAGGGCAGGGATGGAGGGAGGGGGGAGGGAGAGGTAGACAGATAGAAATGTACATAGAGTGAAGGAAGGACAGCGGCGTGTGGTAGGAGCTCAGCGTCCGGCGGTCGTTCTCTCTTCGCTGTCTGCAGAGGTGATTGATGGCGGCGTTAGATTGTTTTGCTAATTGGCGACGGGCCTCCTTGTATTCGCCTGTTTGTTTAGTGTGTGTGTGTGTGTGTGAGCATAGATGTTAATTTGTCACCGTAGCTGTTATCATGTTGAATTAATTTGTCTGTTTTTCCTCTAACAGGAAATCAACCATGTACTGAAAGGCGCTTTGGACCGCCTGCGCACAGACGCCCCCCCCGCCAAGATGAGCCAAGTAAACTTTAGGTAAGAGTGTGTGCAGGTGTGTGTCTGTGTGTTTACAGATGTCCTAGCGGCAGCAGACAGATCCTACTGTAGCTGGATGCGGTGCGGTGTCGGAGTCTGGGATTAACGCTCCAGTCTTTGTTTGACAGCCTGACACTGACTGGATTAAACAGTCCCACGGGTGTGTGTGACAGTCTGTGTGTGTGTGTGGTGGGTGGGCTCTTATCTGTATGTGCTGGAGCAAAGGTGAATTTTGAAGAGGAGTTGGAGGGACGTTCCTCCACTCCGCTGTGTCGACACTCTGAGTGGTGTTTGTTCTAATTAGTGTGAAAGTTGTCTGCATCATGACAAGACGTCTGACGTGTCTGGCAGATTTCATACACAGGTTCAAAGTGCCTCAGCGTAGGACGAAGACACTGGAACAACAGGATCAGAAAAGTGTCTAAAAGGAGTTCTGAAAATGTAAAGCAGTCATACTCAGCTGTGTTTTTGGTCCAGATGGGGAAAGGTCAGGACCGTGAATATGTTAAGTAGCAGGGCTGCACCTCGTGATTTCCATTATTGATTAATATGTTGGTTTTTCCTTTGATTAATCAAACTCTGAGGGTCCCACTGGGACGCCAGAGTTCCACCCACTGAGTGAGGCTTATATGTGATTGGTGGGGGCGTCCCTTACTTAGATCTCTAAATCAGATTTGTCAAGTCTTGCCTATCGTCGACTGATAGTCGAATGCATTCCATCCAGCGCTGTTAGATGTGTGTTGGGGGTGTGTATGTAGGTGTGTGTGTGTGTGTAGCAGTGGCGCTGTCCACAGTACTGAAAGGAGCAGTGGAGATCAGTAGATAGTAAACCAGACACACAGACAGAACACATCACTTAGTTCGCTTCCTGCTTCCTGTGGTTGTAAATAGAACTTTTGACTTTCTCTTGGAGAGAGGAAGAAACGTTTTTATGTTAGTGCTCTGGTTAATAAATTAAGACCAAAATAGGCATCCAACAGAATCAGATCAGACTGATGGATTGAAGGAGCAGCTGCTGCAGAGGTGAGTGAGAGCAAAGTTTGAAGCTGCAGTCACACAAAATAGACCCAGCCCTGGACTTGTGGAGTGTGCCGTTTCCATGGGAACGCATCGGAAGTATGCTGGAAAAGCGATAAACGAAGCTAAAATTTGAGTGCGAACATTTAAGTTTCACCTTCACTGCGCCTAGTGTTCTGCTGCTCTGCTTGTGTCCTGCTCCAAATGAATGGTTCAGCTTCAAAAATAGATGATCAATATGGGATGGCGAATGCCAACACTGTAGTGGGCCGCCACAAATAGGTAAATGTATGGAAATTACTTGGAGAAAGTGAGCAAATCTGTGTGAAGTCAGATATTTAGCAGCCCCCTATAGCCCAAATAGAATGATCCTTCTTTCAACTGCAACGATTGGACTGAGATTGGCAGTCGAATCAGGCTCCTTAGATCATATCGCTGAATCGTTGACCATTGAAGGTCACACTCAGTGACTGGTTTATCTCACTGTCAGTGTACGTACGAGTCATTCTGTTTTTTGTGAACAAAATGAGAGACCATTTTTGGCTGTAACCCCTCAGTTTTTTGCATTGCAACCATCAAGTTGAAACATCAAGTTCAGTTTTGTCCAACTCTCCTGAAGGTGGGGGAGAGGTTGTAAAGAATTCCCTGTTGTTATTATATCAACTATCAACTATCTAACTAACTACTGCCTAATGACAGATGAGACCCCTCAATCGACTGAGACACCTTCAAGTCAAGCAGGGTTTTTTTGCTGCTGGTGACGCTTTGGCCCCCAAATTTAGCTGCAGAGTGAGCGCTCCTTGCTTTCACGCTGCTGTCCAGTGTAGGCAGTGAGACGGATAACGTTATCTTCTGCCTCCTGCCGAGCAGTGGCTTTTGTTTGGTATCTGGTGTGGGCAAAGAACTCGCACATTTCTTATCGTTTGTTAGCATGGTGAGCACGTATTAGCTCAGAATGTCAGAATGTCGCCCTGAACAAGTCTCAAACTCTGGATGGAAATGGATGGATCATTTGAAACTGGTAAGAAACTTTTAGAGCAGTTAAAAGGAAGATGTATTTAAATGGCGGTATTGAATGCTTCCCTTTAAACAATCAATTAACAAATAGCTTTTAATACTCAATTTCAGCACAAGGAGAGAGTTTTATTATCTCTGTCTTATTTGAGATGTGAGCTAAAAGAACCTTGTGCTTCCTCGTGTATCAGCAGCAGCACTACTGTCTGACCTGTTAAAGTTAGACTCACTTGTCAAATATGTGTGTGCGCACATGTGTGTCGGGTAAATGAGCGCACTGTACAGTACGTGGGTGAGCAGAGACATCTCTCCATGGCAACCTCCACCTTTGTTTTTGGGCACGTCACTCGCAGACCTCCGGCATGATGGGAGTTTTATCTTCACTTCCCCGGGCTGTCAGTCATGCAGTAGCTATGGCAACGATTAACCCCTCCATCGCAGCCTCTCACCTCAGTTTGCCCGGCGAGTCCGTGACAAAAGTAAAAAGATAATTCCGCAGCTGAGCGATTTTCCGATTTAGGAGATTGTTCTTTTAAAAATAACCCAGGAAGAAGACTTGGCCGCAGCGGCAGATGGTGATTTTTCAGCATTTTACAGTGCAGTGGTGTCCTGACAGCACTGTGTTACAATGGAGGCACAGCTCTCACAGATAGTTTGCCATGGCAACAGATGGTTGGCGGTTGAGGAAGCTGCGGTGAGCGAGCGAGGGCACACTTTCAGCGAGTCCCGGCCGCGAGTTTGTTAGGCACTCGGCCTCCGTTGATGTAGAGGAAGTCAACCAAGAGTGGGAGCTCCATCTGTCTCACTCCTCGTTGCTCTTTTCATCCACCCCACTATCCCTCGTCTCTCTCTTTCTCTCTCTCTCTCTCTCTCTCTCTCTCTCTCTCTCTCTCTCCCCCCAGTGGAATGACTGTGTTTGTGTTTGTGTCAGCGGGATGCTAAAATGGGTGAGCGGAGCTATTCTGCATATTAGAGTGTGGCGCTAACAAGCTACGGCTGCCTCTGATGAGCTTGTTTGTGCTGCCGTTTGTTTTTATATGAATGTAAATGGGCTGAAGCTGTGTGTGTGTGCGCGTGTGTTTGTTCCATGCACACTGTGTGAATGCGTATACATCATTCAGGACCAGCTTTGTACCTGTGCATGTATGTCCTGTCCTGCTCTGATTGTTTACCATCATTGGAAGTAAATTCAAACAGCATGTGTAAGTGTGTGTGTGTTTGCGTGCAATCCTTGTGCACATATGTAATTTAGATGTAACTGTGTTCTCTAATAGATGTAAATTTGATGCATGTGTGTATACGTGAATTCAATTTAGAGGAATGTGACTGATGGTGTTTGTGAGCGTGCAATAGATGGAGCAATAAGAATGCAAATTGGATGTGTGCGCGTGCCGACGTGTGTGTACAGTACGTGTGTGACCGTGGCAGAGGTTAACGAGAGCGGGGTGACAGTGACAGAGGAGTGTGTTATAATGATCCCAGCTAGTCCTTGGGCTTGTGTACGCGTAAGAAGCACATAAACCTTGAACTTCCCCGCTTTCCTTCTTCTTGCTGTCTGCAGACACCTCATCACTCTTTTTTCTGGATTGCGAAAGCGATGCGGGGAAACTTTGGAGCAAACAAAACCTTCATGTTCTTGGCCTCCACCTGAGATCACTGTTTTTGGACCGTTCGTCAGCACTTTCCCACATGCTGTTAGTTCAGAGGCTGAAGGAGAAAAGTAGATGACAATGCAGAGAATGTCTCACATGAGCTTTTCTCATGATGAAGTGGCCAGTTGTGATGTCGTGCACACAGCCAGTTATTACTTATCCTAATAGGACATGCATTATTCAGTCTTTAATCATGCTCTGTCTGGATTAAGTCCCAGTCTTTATAAAGTGCCTCTTCTTCACTTCTTATTTGGAAGTTTGTAGAAATACATTTTCGCATTTTTCATGGAGACAAAATCAGGCAGATATACTTTTGATATCGGAAAACCTTTTGATTTGTTCTTGGATGAGATTGAGACATTTTCTTATCTCTTGCAAATGTTTTCACTTCATTTAACTATGTGAAGTCAGCCTTTTATCAAGTTCTTCACCAAAGAGACCTACAATATCCCCCCCAGGAGCAATTTAGAGTTCAATATCACGCTTGCTGACACTTAAACATTCCTGGTTGGCCTCCCATAGGTAGAAGTAATGAGAATCCTTGTTTTAAAGGCAGATTAGAGCCATTCAATCAGTGTTTTAATATTTCACATTTATCATTAAATGGGACCTATTTTGCTTATCTTTAAGGTTTATACCTGTATTTTGGGTTTCTACGAGAACATTAGCTTGCTTTAATGTTCAAAAAATACTTGATTTTTCTCAGACTAATTGCCCGAATATACCTCTGTTCACTCTCTGTCTGAAACACTTAAGTGTTTAAGTGCCTGTCTCTTTAAGGCCCTCTTCCACAAAAGCCCAGGCTGCTCTGATTGGTCAGCATTTTCAGGTCTTTTGTAAATCACCAATAAAAGATTCTGAAGCAAAATCTTCACAACGGGACATGTTCCAGCAGGAATATGATCCAAGATTGGGAAGACATTAACAACAGCAGCAACAACATTACATGTTTCCTCTGACATTAGCACGTCAAGGGAACATGTAGCAGTGTACTTGCAGCCGGGAGAATAACTGTAACGAAGTAGGTGCACATTTTACTGTGAAAAATAATTAATAAAAGCTTCTAAACTAACATCTTCACAACCTCACATGTTCCATCAGGAATATGATCTGGAAATCGGGGAATAATTAACACCACCAGTAACTTAGATTACGTTTCCCTGATGTTAGCTTGTAGCTACATGTAGCAGTGTTCTTGCAGCCGGTAATGACTGCATACAGCGGCACTTTTCCTGTTGAAAATCACAAATGCAAGCCTCTAATTATAATCTGACATGTTCCAACAGGAATATGATCTGGAATCAAAGAGAAATTAACAACACCAGCAACCAAGATTACATGTTTCCCTGACGTTAGCATGTAGCTACATGTAGCGGTGTACTTGCAGCCAGTATTGAATGTATACAGCTGCACTTTTCCTGTTGAAAATCACAAATGCAAGCTTCTAAACATAATCTTGATCTGGAATCAAAGAGAAATTGACAACACCAGCAACCAAGATTACATGTTTCCCAAACGTTAGCTTGTAGCTACATGTAGCGGTGTACTTGCAGTTGGGGAATGACTGTTATAGAGTCTGGTAGCACTTTTTGCCATGAAAAAAAAAATCACAACTCAAAGCTTCTAAACTGAAATCCTCACAACTAGACATGTTTCTAGCTAGAATATGACCTGAAATTGGGGAGCAATTACCAACCTCAGCAACAATGTTTACATGTTTTCATGACATAAGCTATAGTGGCAGTGTATGTAATGTGACAGAAAATAAAGAAAAGCATCATAGGTCCCCTTTAATGTACTGAAACAGCTGTGTGCACAAAATCTTTCACATAAACCTTGCACCCTGCAAACATGACTTGAAGAACATGACTTCTCTTGATGACAAACAAAGTTGGATTTTTTCCCCTTCATCTCCTGTGATCTTCTCCATGCTGCCATCATGCAGGTCCTCTCTTTCAGCCATCCGGTATCAAAAGCAGCTCCCTTCCTCTTTATCTTTTGGAGTATTGTCCTTGTTTATCTGCTGTTAAAAGCCACAGTTCAGAGCTCCACGGAGATTATTAGAGACGCTCATTCTGTTTCATCTCTATCTGCTCCTCTGTCTGCATTTCTCTTTTATCTCCTGCTCTCTTCTTTTGTCCAGCGGCTAGATTGGGTGGTTGAGAAGCAGGTAGATAAAGGCTGAAGTAGCCACCTGCGTCCCAAACACCCACCCACCTACACACACACATTTTTCTGATGTTTGGCAGGGCTACCTGTAAGCTAATTTGTATCCCTTTCTGTGTAGCCCGGAGGAAAATGCTAATTTATTTTGAAGAGCTTGCACATAGAAAGGTTTGGAGTTTGCGTGTGCAGCTGTGCATCACTGCATCAGTGTTTCTGTGATTGCATGCAGTACATTATGTGCATCCTGACTCCCAGTATCTTTGAAGATGTCTGTGAGTGTGTGTTTCTGACGGCAACTGTGTGTTTTGTTGACAGCACCCTGACACGCTCAGTGGAGTTTCCAGGTGACTGGGGACCCCTGGGAATCCATGTGATCCCCTACTGCTCCTCTCTCAGTGGACGGTAAGCACACACTCACACAGATGCATCCATATTGTGCAAATACACACTCTCCTCCCTCCTCTTGTAATCAGTCAAACACTCATAGGCAAGGCAGATGGCCATGTTGACTCATAGAAATGCATAAGCTTTGGCATGTAATCATATATGTGTTTACCTCCATGAATTCATATTCACCCTACACTGTGTGTGTATGTGTGTGTGTCTTGCCAGGACCCTGGGCCTGCACGTTAAAGGCATCGAGGAAAACAGCCGCTCCATGAATGAGAATCTCTTCCAGCAGGATGAGTGTATCGTCCAAATCAATGACACACCACTTCAGGACAAGACCTTCGCACAGTAAGTATGCTGGGATGAGCATCAGCACCAACACAGACATCTCGGCAATAAGATTCTAATGTCTGATGAGAAAGGGGTGACGTAGAGGTTTGATAGTGTTTTATGAATCTGTCATCACCTGAACTGCTAAATTAGATTTTTAGCAATCCAGCTTGAACTTGAAAGGGGTACTTCGCTGATTTTCAACTAGCTTTGTGTCATGACAGTGTCGCTAGTATGTGTAAAAGAACTTTCCTCCATCTTGCCAGCACCCAGATTCCCCTGCTCATTTGTGGATTTCCACCTGCTCTTGGGCTGTTGCTCAAACTACAGATTGTACTTCCTCATTTTTGTATGCCTGCCATCACCTCGGGCACAAAGACTATTGAAGTGTAGCAAGAGAGAGAGCCACCCCTCCATCTCCTTCTTTTCCTATCTCTCTCAAACTTGGATCAAACAGTAAAACCAGGCTGTTCTGACCAAATACAAACCAAAACTTTGTCTCAAATCACGTACTTCTGTACTTACACTTAATATTTTGAGTGCATAAGTGCGTTCACACTGAGAAGTAGGGAAAAATGCAGTGCACTATGAGTACCCGGATGGTGCACTCAAAATGGTCAAGAAGTTGAGTGTGGAACTATGGACACTTCTTGCCCTCAATGGCCGCCATCTTGGCTGCGTAGCAGAAGGAGAGGGACCACTTTTCAAACTGGAAATGGCGGCTGAGGACTGTGTGACCGTCAACGTCGCTGCATTGTACAAATACATGTGTTTTTTGCACTAAGTACCACTATACTGTTGTCAGGTATAAGCCAGCAGTGTGTTTGTTGGGTTAATTTAGCAGTTTGTAATGATTTGGTACCGCAAATGATAACGCTAATGCTAATGCTAGTTTGCTAACTAGCTAATTTGCGGTCGTCATTTCCGGTAAGTGCACAACGGCCGTGTTTGGTTTGAGACAACACTACCCTGTTGAAATTCCCGCACTACACCAATACATAGTGCACATAGTATACTACATGAAAGTGTACTAACGGAAGTATGTGATTTGAGACACAGCACAAGACTTTATTACAGTATTGCCTATTGACCTAGAGTGTTTTCAGAAAAGGAGGCGGGGCCCCGCTCATGTCTATAAAAGATGCTCAGTGGTGCATGAGGCCGAAAAAGTTCAACCCCCACATATAATATTATCCGAATGATTGGTACTGCTTCTGCCGGTTACAGTGGCTACTTCCAGTTTAGCGCTGTGCTAACTTGAATAGGGATAAAATGATCATGTGACTCTTCTGAACTTTAAAAATTTTATTTGACCAAATGGAACAAATTCTTATAGTGAAACCAGTAACGCTTAAAAACATTTATCCACTGATTTACAGATGTCTACCTGGTCAAGAAAGTCTTTTTTTAACCCTTTGAAACCTGAGCAAATTGGCTTGATTTCTTTTAAGAACATGGGAAGAATACCCTGGAAATCCAGAGTTCTCGCGAGAGCACAATTTGAATTTGCTCACCGAGCCACTGGCAATCAGTAATGATGCTCATTACCCATGCCGTTGGAGCCGAGCTGCACCAATCACATCTGTGTATCTGATATAGGCGGGCCAGAGGCGAGCTAAACAGATGATGACAGCACTGCGACGATGGAGTCCGGAATCAGTCAGTAAACACTGCAAGATGGCTACGGATGAACACCAGTTGTTTGAAACGGCTTTGGCTGCTACAATGAACAAGTTAGACTTGGCTTTTTCTCTAAAAGAGGAACAGAAGACAGCGCTCGAATCTTTCCTTCGCAAGAAGGACATTTTTGCTGTTTTGCCGACCGGATACGGCAAGAGTCTAATCTACCAGTTAGCTCCGCTGGTAGCTAAACTCTGGATACGTCACCCCGTGTATTGTTCTGATTGGTCGTAGTGTTATCCAGTTGCGTGCAGTGATATTTACAAATGCATGCTTGGTGCTGCCCCTCGAGTTGGGCCATTTTCATTACTCATAGCCAGACCCTAAATCTTTCTAGATTTGGGTCTGGATTTCCAGGCTATGGGAAGAAGGCAATGAGCAATGAAAGAAGGAATGACCTAGAAATTAGCAAGAAATTAGTAAAAAGAGAAAATTAAAAACAAGAAAATTGTTTAAAAAAAAAAAAGAAGAATGAAAGTTAAAAACAAACAAGGACCTAGAAAGAGTGCTTAAGAATTTAATAATTGTATAACGTAATTTTAAAATAAAATAATAACAATAATATTAATAATTATTATTATTATTATAAAAATAGTTTTGCCCTAGCTTTTTTCTTTTTTCCTAGGTTTTTTTTTTTTTTAAATTTTCTAAATTTATTTTCTTTATCTTTTTTATTTATTTATTTATTTTGCAGTCTGTGGAACATTTTAGTTCAGGGTTCAAAGGTTTAAATACTTGGGAAAGGCGTCTGAAAGCAGCAAAAGAAAAGTGATGTCGCTCCATGTTTCAAAGGGTTAAAAAAAGTTTTTTTTATGTGACAGATGTAATGAAATTGTGAAAATTGGCTTCAAAGCCTGGCGCGCTTTCTCGGGGTTGATTTTATTGTACTGCTTAGCTGTAATGTGAGAGTTGGTGAAGAGAAAGTTGGTGCCGTGGTTTTTTCTGTACTGTGAAAACAGAGGGGGAAAAAAGCAATCAAATATGATCACATCAATTATGAACCCAGATTCTGTCACTGCGTTTATAACCTCAAGTGTTATCTGAAACATGTTTTAGTGTACTGTTGAGCTGTAATACAAGATTGTTTGTAACCTGCTGTCTGCTATATTGTTCTAGAACGAGTTGGCCAAAAGCAACTTGCATTTTGTCACCCTCCAATGTATTTGTGTCTTGCGACTGCATCAACAAATAACAAAGACAAATAACTGTCAGTTAATCTGTTGATTATTTTCTCGATTAAGTGATTCATTGTTTGTCTATAAAGTGTCAGAAAATGGTGAAAAATGGTGATCAGTGTTTCTCAAACGCCCAAGATGACGTCCTCAGATGATTTGTCTTGTCCACAATCCAAAAATATTCAGTTCACTTTCACAGAGGAAGAAAGAAACCAGAAAATATCCACATTTAAAAAAGCTTGAATTAGAAAATTTTGACTTTTTGCTCCTTAAAACAACAACTTAAACCCAATTATTAATTTTAAAGTGAGTTGCCGACTAACATCTTTTCAGCAGTGAAATACGTCTTTAAGCATCGAGGGTGTTATTAGGAGGTGAAACAAAAGCTACAACAGCAGAAAAGTAATATCCTTTTTGTTTGTGTGTGCCTGCGTTCGTGTGTGTGTGTGTGTGTGTACTCCCACACACTCTGCCACCATTGTAGCGAAACACCTCACCCATCACTCAGTTTGCTTCCTTTTATCAGCCAAAGACAAATCCTCCTCATTCTCTGCCTCTCCTATCTCATCCCAACATCTACTCTCACAAAGGAGTGCATGTGTATGTCTCTCTCTGTCCCTTATTTTTTCCACACACACACCTAAAACCTCCTGTCCTCATTCTTTCTCCATTTTCTCTCGTCCTCTCTGCAGTGGAGCTGAATAGGTCCATTTAACTGCGTCCCACTGTGTCGTCTGTGTTGTGTGAATGTTGTGCTGATGGTGGTCTGTTAAAGCTGCAATAAGAGCCTGCTGTCGGGTCTCCCCCCATCTGACAGGGGCCACAGCGTCCCAAACCAGCTGGAGGAGTCGCTCCGTGCTTGAAATACAGCTCCATTAACGATGCACAAGCCTCATTCAGCCTCCTCGTTCTCTGCTCTCCAGTCGTCTGTGTTCTCTGACTGGTCTGGTCTGTCTTAGTGTTCCACAATCACATATGTAAAGTAAAAAAATTCCTTTCCCCAGGTCACAGGATGTGTTCCGCCAGGCCATGACCTGCCCCACTGTGCGCCTGGAGGTCCTCCCCGTGGGCAACAAGCTGCGCTACGAGAAGAGCTTCATAGGTCAGCTCTTCACCGGCGACGCCAAAGACTCCACCGCAAAAACAAAGAGTCCGATGGTGGTCCGTGCTAAAACCGACCCCCAGCCTGAACCTAAACAAGACACCAAAACCACCGCCAAACTCGAAGTGAGGCGACCAGACGCGCGTGCCAGGACCCCAGATCCAGCTGCCCTGAACACGCCGCCAGCGGAGCTCCAGTCTGGGCACAGCTCCTTGGAGAGAGTCTCTCCGACACCTCTTGCCAGGGCGGCAAGCTCTTCCCCGACACCCAGGACCCGCAGCCAGAGCCCCCAGGCCAGTAGGAGCCCTGTGCCCGGCCTGGCCAACCTTACAAGCAGGAAGGGAGGCAAGAAGATAAAAATTGACCTGAAGAAAGGTAAATATGGAGTGAAGGCCCATTTTATTTTCATTTCTTTCAGCATTACAACCTGTGGGTGTCATCCTGTCCATGACTCTGATATTGAGCTGCATTATGGGAGGTGTGGGATTTTTGGAGTTTGTTGAAGTCTCTTGTCAGTCCCCCGAATATATGCATCAAGTTGAAGGATTTCTGCTCCCATGTTGTAGCAAGACATTATGCTTTGTGGAGAAAAAGTTTGTGCTACATGTGTGCGTGGTCTTTTGAGGACATCCGTGCTTATTTATAGTTTTTATCTTCTAGGTTTGTTTCTCTCATGTAATAACAGCTGAACTCAACGCTGATGAGCAGCTGCTTTGAAAGTCACGGATGTTTTATTCCCCACCAGCACAAGGATGAGTTTGGAATTTCTGATTCAGAGTAGAGTGCTGCAGCGATGATGTTTCTTTTGTAGGCCAGCCCGGAAGAATTGCCTCGGTTCCCTTGTCAAAACAGCCTATGGTATTTCTCCACTGGATTTTAGATTGGTGCAGGAAGAAAGTTTATGCTGACACGTTTTGTTCAGCAAGATAATGTCTATGAAAGAATGCCACTTTTCTGATTTTTGAAGCGTAAATACAATTGCTACAAGTCAGGCTATAAACAAACTACAACACGGTCACATGCCTTTGTTGCGTGAACTTAACTACGACAACGATGTTGTAAAGTAGAGCTTTGATCCTCTGCCCAAACTCCGGAGAAGAAGCCGAGTTAGGGACACGTAGTAACAGGATGAGAGAGAGAGAGGAGGTCCTCCGGCAGACTAGGCCTAAGTCAGCCTACCTAGGGGCTGGTACAAGGCAAGCCTGAGCCAGCCCTAACTATAAGCTTTATCAAAGAGGAAAGTCTTAAGTCTAGTCTTAAATGTGGAGACAGTGTCTGCCTCCTGGCTCTGGCTCCTGATCTAAAATAAAAGCAGCGTTAATGATTTGCGCAAATCACCGTGGGTGAGATGCAGCACTGCCGCCAACTCTTGAAGTAGCAGGCATGGAAAACCTGGAAAAGGTCATCGAATTCCACAATTAAAAGTGGAAAGTTCTACGGAAGTCATGGAGTTTTGTCGTGTCTAATGAAATTATTTGGTACAGTAATCTTCTGTGGATACCCCGAATAATGGAAGGACGACAGGAAGTGAAATACATTAGCTGGTATTAAATGTTTTTTTTCCAGCAGAAATTAATGTTTTGAATCAGGCTCGGTCACAAACTAAGTGGTTTCATGTTGGGTTGGGCCTGAGTTTTTGCACCCCTTGTTAGCAATGGCCTTTTTTACGACACTTTAAGCTTAAAAAAATCACAAGTGGGGTATTTAGTGACATATTTAATGTTGTAGAACAAAACATGAAAGTCTTACTTCAGGCATCAAACCAAAATCCCATTCAAAGATCCCACTTAGTGTGAGACGAGGGAACCGGAAGTGCTAAAACCCTTTATAAAGCTCTGGACCATTAAAAGCAAATTTTCTGTACATATTGAAAGTAACTTTCTTTTTTTTATCTCGCAGGAGAAGCTTACATTCTGTCTGCTTGTTTTGCTTTTAGATTTTAACCCAGACTGAATCCGTCTGGCTCCCTGGCTGCCTTATCTATTATCCCTCTAAAACACATCAGTGCTGGAGCGCTGATGTGTTGATAGCACTGGAATAGGTTTGCAGGCCTGTGAATAGGCTCTCCTCGAGCAACCTGTAGTGTTATGGGGCATTGAAAGGGAGCGCTGTAATTGGGCTGCATGCACACACTTGCTACAGGTACCCAGAGAAAGGCGAGGAGATATCTGGATGAAAGGAGAGGAGAAATTGGGCTCCACACTCTCCATCTCCGGCTCAAAGCTCCATTCACCGCTGCGTTATTGTTACTGTCTTTCTTTTCCCCAGCACGTTTTTCATCCCTCCCATTTTCTCCTCCTTTTTCCCTCCATCCTTCTTTTGTCTGTTTCTCCCTGTATCCTTTTCACCTGATGCAAGATCAGAGCAGAGGATATTATGGGGTTTCTAACACCCTCTCCCTTGGCAACAGGCTCTTTCTCTCCGTGATTGACAGGTGGTGAGGTTTAGGTGCGCTAATGTAGGGCAGGCAGAGGCTTAGCTTGGAGACCAGATAGCATCGCTCACCGCCTTTAGTATGCCACGCCGGCTTTGCTCTCCTCGCACACACACACACACACACACACCCACACACACGGAGCGTGGCACATTTCACTCATGGCTTGGGGCTTGTGAGGCCGTGAAAAAGGGAGAGGGTGGAGGCTCTAGGGGTTGACGGCTCATGCATGTGTGTGTGTGTGTGGCCTCAGAAACACACACACACACACACACACACTTGTAAATGTATACACACAGATAAACGCAGGCTCACACCCACGAGGAAAATCTTTGTGGAAATCACGTTGCATCCCCAGGGAGGGAAGCTAGAGAAGGGAATAATATCTCTCCGGTTCTTCTCCTCTCTCTCTCTCTCTCTCTCTCTCTCTCTCTCTCTCCTCCCTCCGCCCCCACCTTCCTTCCATCTTCTCCCTCTACCTCCCTTCATCAGCCACCGTTCGGCCTGCTCACACGTGAAATTAAAGGCAGAGTCTGTCTAATCCGGCTAGGAGAGGAGCCTTCTCCCGGCGGCTCAGAGGCTAAGCCAGGCAACAAACCCCCAGAGGAAAACAGGCACTTAAACAGTAGTTAATGTGAAGGAAGATGCTCCGACCGCAGACCAGGATCAGCAGGACAGGAGAGGAGGAGAGAGGGAAAACTGTGGAGAGGAGAGGCAGAGCAGGGAAACGAGAGGGAAAATTCAATTAAAATGAAATTAAAAGTAATAAAATTCATAAAGTCGTACCTTCAGGGGGATTGATGTCCCTGTTGCACACGGTGACGCAGGTTGCTTTGCTCCCGCAGGCACAGAGGGTCTTGGCTTCACCGTGGTAACGCGGGACTCCTCAGTCCACGGGCCAGGGCCAATCCTGGTGAAGAACATCCTGCCACGTGGCGCGGCAGTCAAAGATGGCCGCCTGCAGCCTGGAGACCGCATCCTGGAGGTAAGGAGCCCCCTCAGAGTTGAAGACACACAGTCAACTACAGGAACAACATCATTAGCAGGAGCAGGGTTTGACTCCTGTGGCACCCCTGGTGGTTAAACTGAGTACCTGCACTTCACTTCAAGATGACCTTACCCAGAATTAATTAGCATGATGAACATAGATTTCTCAGTGATATGCAGTGATTGTAGAGATCACTGCAGGTGAAAGAGTTCTCCCTTGAATCTAGACAGATGAGACAAACTCCTGGAGCTACTTTTTCCCAAAGAAATAGTCCCTATAAATGTTTTGGCGGAGGCAGAATCTCAAGACTGTTTTTGTATGAATATACCAACACATAGACGAATAAAATCAGAACTACCACAAGATGTATGTGAGGTTTTCTTTTTTTTTACTTTAACACTCTGCAAGTGTAGTTCAGAATGTGTACACACTAGACATCCTCTCACATTTAAAGACAATATGAGAGGGTAGTTACACACTATAACAGTTTGCAGAGACTGGGGATCTTGCAGGGTCACGATTTTTCAGACTATAACTAGATTTCATTCATTCATGAGCTGTAACTGCTTATCCTCTTAAAGGGAAATTTCGGTTTATTTCAACCTGTCTCCTATCATCCTAAATTTGTTTCAAGTGACTAGTGACATAGAAATAATAGTTAGCATGTTAGCCGTTAGCCTAGATACAGCCGGGGCGCATAGTAGCGTCAGACCTGTTAAAACGTAAGTGAACGGGCAACCTTCAAGTGCAAAGTTAGTCCACTAAACAAGCTTTTTTTCCACAAAGACCGCCTCATATCGTTAGGATAAATGTCAGAGAACATATAGAAAATGACATGTAAACGTGTTGTCTTACCTTACCGGTGTGCTGCCATGTTTGTTTACCATTTAGCTCTGCTTTCCAAAGCGCGGCCGAAATATATCTCGCGAGCTCTAGATAAAGCCCAGCTGGATACTACTCCAGGTGGAGGTGTCTCGTCCTCGGTCACATCCAGACCTTGAAAATAAGGCTGCAACCGGTCCCATTCCTTGCAACAGAGGCATTCCTCTTCTGTGGGCACTGGGGCACAGCATTCACAGGTACACCACCAATCTCCAGAGCTACGCAGCCTTGCAGCAGCCATTCCTCCTCTCTCGTCCTCTACCTGTTGCGCCTCTCTCTCTCTCTCTCTCTCTCTCTCTCTCTCTCTCTCTCTCTCTCTCTCTCTCTCTCTCTCTCTCTCTCTCCTCCTCCGTTCTTCCTCCGTTCTTCAATTTCACGAAGCTCTTCGTCAGTGTATTCTGGCTCAAATAAATAAGGGCGGCCATCAAACTCTGCAAAATCAAATTCCTCCTCCACAAAGTCGAAGTCTGGCAAAAAGTCAGCCATTATTCTATAAATCTTTCATGAAATAAATGAATGAACTTTCCAGGCTACTGTCCGGTTCTGCCTTCCAGCTGTTGCTGCTTGTTCTCGCGAGATTTCAGGCACGGTATGAGATCGCTGCTTGTTCTCGCGATATTTCGGCCGCGCTTTGGAAAGCAGAGCTAGATGGTAAACAAAGATGGCAGCACACCGGTAAGGTAAGACAACACGTTTACATGTCGTTTTCTATATGTTCTCTGACATTTATCCTAACGATATGAGGCGGTCTTTGTGGAAAAAAAGCTTGTTTAGTGGACTAACTTTGCACTTGAAGGTTCACTTACGTTTTAACAGGTCTGACGCTACTATGCACCCCGGCTGTATCTAGGCTAACAGCTAACATGCTAACTATTATTTTTATGTCACTAGTCACTTGAAACAAATTGAGGACGATAGGAGACAGGTTGAAATAAACCGAAATTTCCCTTTAAGGGTCGGCGGATTCAAACCCTGATCCTGCGATATTTGACTTGTTGACATATTAATCCGTAGAAGCTCATTCTGTCTAAGTCTTAGATTAGCGTTTTTCTTTTCTTTTCTATCCGACAAGATAAGGTTTGTTTTACCTTGACATGCTTCGACTGGTGTCTTCCGTCTTCTTCAGAAGCCTCACCATATGTCATTGGTGACGTGCCTTATATCAGTTGATGTTACGGAGGCCTGTTACACCTCCTGCTGTCAGGTCGCTCCTCGAGGGCGGCGCTCCAGGTATGTGACAGCGTATATGCTCCTTCATCCCTCCGTAACATCAGCTGATATATGAGGCACGTCATCAATGACATCTGGTGACGCTTCTGAAGAAGGAAGACACCCGTGGAAACATGTCAAGGTTAAACAAACCTTATCTTGTCTGATATAAAAGAAATGAATTTACTCCGACTGCAACAGTGAAATCGTGGATGAAAGTCTTCGCTTTAATGTCCTCCTGTGTGTGTGTGTGTGTTTGCTCTTTTTTGCATGTGTGTAGGTGAACGGAATAGACATGACAGGCCGTAGCCAGGAGGAACTCGTGGCCATGCTGCGCAGCACCAGGCAGGGAGAGAGCGTGTGTGTGGTGGTGGCACGGCAGGAGGACATCTTCTTGCCTCGGGAACTGGTAAGAGAGTGCATCCATGTCCTCACTGAACCGTCACACAGCGTCCCCTCTCTTCATATGTGCTCCTCCTCTTCATCTTTTTTTTTAAACGTTTTCTTCACATTGTGTCAGTTCTTTCGCTCTCACTGACCCTCTTTATGTCACTGCCCTTTTCCCTATAAACACCCCGCACGGTCACACACCCAGAGCACCCTCCGGTCTTCCTGTCCCACTCTGCTTTGTTGACACAGCGATGCCAGAGGAAGTCACACACACAAGCCACAGCAGCCCCGCAGGAAACTACAAGCATGTCTGCGCGTGTTGACACGCCGCTGGTGTTAAGTGACCGTTTACCTGCAGCGCCTGACGGGGTCAGAGATCAGCGTTGTGCAGCTGACAGAGTTTGACTGCGTTTCACCGGGGACACTTTATCAATAAACAGACTTTTAAACATATATCCACACAGCCAGGTGGCCCCTTGAAAGTCACCCGCTCTCTGTAAATGTTTTTTCGCTCGTGCGCTTCTATTCTCTCCCCTCTGTCCTCGGCGGTTATTCTGATTATTCCCTTTCCGTTACTTCAAAGCGCTGTGAGAAAAACGCGCAGGGCTTTGTAGTGACTGATGCATATTCACACCTAGAGTGGCTGCGCACACACTCACACTCTCTCACACAAACTCCTAAACACCTAGTCCTTGATGAAAACTTGAACACGAGTGCTTTTTCTCTCCAACACACACACACAGATGTGCGCACGGAGGAACACATCACACAATCTTTAAACAGCCAAGTTACTGCTTCCGAAAATAGTTTGCCCTCATTAATGGCCCAGCAGTCTTGGCATAACAAGTGCACTTTGAAGAGCCTCTACAGTCTTCATCTAACACTTGCTTGTATTTGGGCATTAGAGACTTAAAGAGAGAGAGGTTGTGTGTGTGTGTGTGTGAGGGGGGTGTGTGGAATGGGAGAATGAGAGAGAGCCTTCACTCCTGTCTCTGTCGAGGCTGTTGAAGTTGTTGGTGCCCCGTGAGATCTGGCCCTTATCTCCAGCACAGTCCTCCACCTCAAAGACGGTTTGATGTCCCCTAAACACACACACACACACACTCACATATTTACAAGCACACACACACAACACCACACGCTAAAGGGGCTGCGTCATTAAATTTAGATTTACAGACTCTCAAGAAGGATTACATAAAAACACAGATGCAGAAACTACCACGGATAAAAAGGTCGTAATTAAAAGTAGCCAAATGAGCACATGCTGTACTTAACAACAGAATACACCCTTCTGCAGAATCAAAACCAAGACAGATATTTCCTCCTCTGTCTTTCTCCTCCCTTGCAGGTTTTAATTGCTCTCCTCTCTCTCCTGCTGCTCTCAAGTAGTAAATTGTGGTGGAAATTTATGTGAAGCACTAGCAAGGAGCGGCCCGCAACGATTCGCTCGCACAAAAGATGTAATGATTATGGAGACGCATTAAGTCGACGCTGCCATCTGCTTCTCCCGTCGTACGACGAAAACGCTCGCGCGTAGGTGTCTGTCTGCACGTCTGTCTGACTCAGTGTGGGTGCTCATGAATATTCATCGGCGTTTTAGAGGCTGTACTATCTTGTAAAAAGTGCCTTTAAGCATCCGCATCACTACGGTCATATTTGTTTAAAAAATAATCAGATGCAAATCAGCAGTTCATTATCGCAGTTTTACATTCAGCCGCTGCTGAGATTAATTGGCTGAAAAACAATTCTAAGTTTTCCTTGACTAACCTCACTGTTGCCGCTACAGATAATGAATCCCCAATATCAGCTTATTGCATATATCAAGGTTTAATTTGGTTGTCGACAGGAACATTTTGTCCAACTGAAGGCATTCACATGACATGAGATGCTTGGTTTATTTTAATTAAAAAACAGTATCAGATTAGATATCTGGGGCCATTTATAACACACTGGGGTGATATGATCACTGAGTGAGGCTCACTTACTTCACCTGTTCCTGAGTGTGCCTGCAGGTGGTGCAGTGGCTTCTGGAAAAGTCTCCTGTGTCTCACCTGGCCAGATATGTATTCAAAATAATTCAATTCAAAGTCCAACTAAACCTGACTCCGACACCAGGAAAAAAATTCCAAGGTAGTCTGCTCTCACAGCTGAGCAGAAGACTGTCGGTAAAATTCAGACACATTCACACTGTAAAGAGAAAGTGTGTGCTCCCACTGCTGACCCTGCCAACAAGAGCAGAGAGGAACCTCTGCAGGCTACAGTGTCTTGTGTCAGTTCTAGGCCAGAGATGTGCTTGCTTTTCACCACGGGTTTGCATCCACATGATAGCTGCCGTTTGGAGCGCCTCCACAAGATGCAAACCAACACTCTACCTGGATTCAACCTCTGTCTGAGACGCCCCCTTCCAACAAAGCCCAGTCAACTGTAACGGAGGATCCTCTGTCTTCTTTATTGTACAGAAAAAGGTGGTGAAATTTTCTGAGGCTGCTGTCCTCTGCCGCGTCCAAACCCTCCCCTGAACTGGAATTCTGTGGCAGCTCCAGCACCGGCCTCGGCTTTCTTAGGGGGTGCAGCAGATCGCCTGTATGCATCTCTGTCAGCCTCGCTACAGTTAAGGCGGGCGTGCCTCTCTCCTTCCATTCCCTTGAGCCTGGGCCTTGCGGTCTCAGGGCGGCGGGCACAATCTCAGGGGGAAGGTGGAGGAAGTCCCTCAGGTACTGGACACCTTCGTTGGTGAGGTACCAGTAAAAATGGCGCTAATGCTTCTTGACATAACCACAGGACTTCAGGGACTGCATCGCTTTCATCACATGAAGATTGGACACAGTCTTGTCGGCAAGCTCCGGATGCTTGGCCAGGTGGACATCTTTCTTGGCCGCCATGACTCCCTCTTTGAAGAGGAGCTCATAGATAGCAAGGCGATTCTTCTTGGGCATCAGCATCTTTCCACTTGTTAGGGGAGCGGAGTCGGAAGGGGATAGCGGCACTTTTGACCCCTTTTTACCCATCTGATCCAAAACTCGAGAACATAACATCATCGCCAACGAAGCTTACGTGTTTCTCTGATGTTAGCATGTAGCGTCATGTAGCAGTGTCCGCTACGAATGTAATCACTTGCAGTAGTGTGCCCAAAAACACTAGTTTTGCCTTACAGTACTCAGTTTTGATCACAGCTTGAAATGCTCTGACGAATGTGCAGGGACTTAAATTTCATGGAAATCCATCCAAAATTAGTCTGGATATTTCAGTCGGGACCAAAGTGTCAGAGCGGCCGAACAGCCAACATCGCCGTCCCCAGAGTTCTGTCACTAGTGTGGCTTAAAATAAACGCAGAAGGAGGGAGTCTCCATGTGCTGCGCTGATATCTGTAGAAATACACTCAGCAATGCGAATACTTGACTGTGGGATGCCAAACGGTAGCAACCTCGCAGCTGGTCAGGGGTCAGCGTTTTGCCAAAGGACACTTCAGCAGAACAGACACTCGCTGACACAGCAGTTTGAACCCGGGTCATGTTGTTAAAAGGCAACTTTCTCTCCTCTCTGCACCATCCTGCTGCCAACCTACAAGATTTATACTGTGCACCCCAGCATTCATATAGTCTTTTATCTGCCTTGTACAAGCAAAATAGACTTTGAGAGGAACTCGCTGATTGATTAGTTTCAATAGAGAGGGTATTGATGTTTCATGAGCAGCGTGCGCTTCTGTTAAAGCACTCGGCGGCGCTGCGAGGCACACTGGTCTCTTTCAGTCCAAAGAATAACAGCAAAGCCGTGTGAATTAGCCTCGTCATTAGGATACAAAGGGATGACGATTTTCTAGCCCGTCTCCCGTCCTCTCACACACCCTCCAAGTAATTAAAAAGTGATAACTTCTAATCACAGTTTCATTCCTGTCAGCATTTCTGCGTCACCGACGCTCGGCGCTCTCATTATATCACGGGGCCTCGTTTTGTCTCAGGGTGGAGATTAGAGAGTTTCTTGTGGGTGTTTCGGCGGGAGCGTGATATGTGTGTGTGAGTGAGCCGAGCCAAGGACAGGATGGAGGGGTCACGCTGCACATGGTTGACCCTCTGTCGCCAGCAGCCTAGGCCAGCTCACAGGAAAAGGGGTTGTCAGACACATTGTCCTCCCCGTCTTTTCATTGGTTGTCTCTCTACCTTTCTGTGTTGGAGCTGGAGCTTCACGTCTTTCCTTTTCATTATCCTCCCTCCCCCCCGCTCCAACTCCCCAGAATTATCCCTCAATCAGTCATTTTACTTTCCTTTCTCTTCATTGTGAGGTAAAGGTGTAAAGCGGCGAAGAGGCAGACATTAAGGCGATTAATTGGCAGCTCCATCGTCGCCGTCGAGCGCAGCGAGATCTCATCTTAATTGAATGTCGCTCTCACCGCTAATCCCGCCGCTTTGAAACCCCCATTTAGAAATCCTCAGCGACAAAAGGCTCTGTGTGTAATCGCTGTGTATCAACCCCCCTCCTCTTCCTCACCACCCACCCTGGGGTAAGAAAAAGCTCCTTTTTGTCTCCTCATTTGGGTGTTGAAGAGGGTGGTCTCTCTCCTGGCTAAAAGCTTGTTAAAGAGCCATTGCTTTAGGCTAACAGTGGAGGGAGGAGGGGGGTCGCAAAGGGTCTCCGCCACCCTGGGGACACAATCTGCCCCCAAGGAAGGAGCATTAGAGGGGATATTAGAGTGTGTGAGAGTGTGTTTGGACCACCGCTGAGATTCACTTGGTTGTGCAAATAGATTTCAATCAGATCCAATAAATAAACACTTTATGCAACGTCACATTTTCATAACTTTTCAATATCGCTCCAGAGCCTGCTGTGCTCCAAGTCGCCCACCTGCACCTCATGTGTTATTGCAGCTACATCACAGAGGTATTTAAAACCTCCCAGGTTGCCACCTGAGTCGTCTCAAGTGTCTCTCACGCAGGAAGTAGTGGATTGTCTTTGTAATTCCTCGGGTTTTGAGTAACAGCACTCTGAAATGTCTTGTTGATAAAAATAAGCCCCGACTGAAAGTCTTACGCTGAAACAGAAAATAGAATCCAGGGTTTTGAAGGAGTCGTTTTTCTTGGTTTAACTTATCGTCATATCAAAGAAGTGAATACGAGCCCCAGCTGGAAGGTGATAATCAGCGGGGCCAAAGTTCAACTCAAAAACTTGAGGACTTTTCAGTAAAGTAGGAGACATCTTTGTGTCCAACAGTTGAACCATTTGCATAGTTAGAGATTCTGACTATTTCAAAGTGGGCGAAGGAGTAGATGTCGTTTTGGGGAGTATTTCATGCCTTTATGAGAGAGTGTGACAGCTGATGGATGACAAGAAATAAGAGGAGACATAGAAACATGAGAGTATTCATTATAGTCTGTGTACAGAATTATTTAAAGGGGAGCTACACCCACGAACAACCCGTGAACAACTCTGCCAAATCCTTGAACTAGAGTGCTAAAACTTAAATTTGTGGAGCTGCTCCAGGACGATGATTTGGGAAGATGTTCAAGATGACATGGAGAGCACCCGGGGAAATGTTCTGGGTATATGGGTACACGTTCTGTTTCAGATTTGAGAACAAGTTTGAGACTTAGGCCCTGTCTACACCTGGCATTAACATGTGTCCCAGGTGATCGGATTACAAGTGGACAGCTCTAAGTACAGATGTGAAAGCACTCAGTGTGTCCTCAATGTTTGTTGAGATCCAGTGTCCTTGCTTATCCAACTCCCCGCTGTATATTAACGTTCTATTGCTGCTACACAAGTTAGACTCGGATCTAACGAACTGTCCCCAGAGCCAGAGTCACTTTAGCATCTGACAATTTAGCACGAGCGAACGCAGCAGCAGCTGTTAAACAATTCCATCGAACCCGCTAATAACTATACTAATAAGACGCAGTGAAAGCAAAACTTGACTGTTCATTGTGCTTCCATCGATGTGATCGGCTCTGGGCGGATCGACTGATCAATTATCCACCCCGTGAGTAAAACTCCAGACTGCTGCTGTGGAAATATAAAGGAGCTTATGAAGAGTTCCACCTGCGCTGCATTCACGGACCTGCAAAGACCTCCAAATTTAGAGAGAAGACGCAGACTGACACACAGGAGAGAGTAGCTCATGCTCACATTTATTGATTGAACTCTAGGCCATGGAAATAACATATTAGAATTCTGATATTGGTGGTGTTTCCCTTAAATTTTAACAGTATGCGCTGCTAAAAATTGAAGCATTGTAAGTGTTTTCTAAGGTACTGACAAACTGTCGCCTTGTATGTAATATCTGCGGGCTCTAATTAGCAGGGACCGAGCTGTCGTCTAGTTTAACTCCAGAGTGAAAGCAGGGACTTGGATCAGTGTGCTACAGTACCTTCCCTCACTCCGACACAGATGACCTTCCAGGTTTAGCTTCTTTCCCGTTACCGGGCTGTGAGCTCTGACTCACACTTTGGAGCGGAGCACCCCTCCTGGCCCGCAGGCTTTAACAGGCTGTTGTTTTAATTAAGCACCTAGACGTAGCAGCGCCGAGCAGTGCTGACAGAGAGACATGTGAGGGCTGGAGGATCTTAGCGAGGCTGAGAGCCTGTGAATTTTCCCAACATATTAAACTGGAGGACAAATTTGACTCCCACATCCTTCGACATTGTGCGGCGATGGCGGAGGAAATGCGAACATGGATTTCTGATTCAGTCGCAGGCGAGGTGCCTGATGATGTAAGGCTCCTGCAATCCTGGTGTGGGGACTCAGATCTTTAAAGCTGTGACGACTGGTATGGCTGCTGTAACGTATACGCATATTCCCTATCTTGCTTTTTGAGTTTTTCAGTGTCTGTTGTTTTTATCGTAGCTGCTGATCTGAATGAACCAGAGTAGAGCAGGCGCACACACACACACTCGTAACCTTACATCTGTAAAGAAAATAAGGCTCGGGAGTGAAGTGGTGCCGAGGCGCCTCCCCTCCTCAGGCCCTCTCTCCCCTGGGCGACTGAACCTGGCATCTCTCTCCTGCTCTCCATTTTACCACCCTCTAATGACAGACATTTTCCTTTTCTCTTTTGTTTCCTTTTGTCTCACTCTCCCCCACGTTACATCCCCGCGCTGCCACCACGGTCATTTTCCTCACATTAAATGGCAGTGGGTGAGTGGGTGAGAGATGTAGAGGGACCTGTAGAAAGTAGAGATGGAGCAGGAGTCTGGGGAGGAGCAATTGAGAGGAGAGATGTACAGTCAGATTGAGAGATTAGGATGAAATGTAAAGAGTGAGGAGGGGGAGTGTGGATAAGAGAAGCGGGTATACCTCAGGGAAGGGTTATTACTTTTAAATGCTCCTCTGCGCCCCCGTCCTCGTCCCTCTGCTTCTCTTCCTCCCCCCGTCCTCCCCCACTGTGCTCCAGGAGGAGGTATGAAAAGGTTATTATGTTTCCTTTAGAAATGGCTCGCTCTCCGTCTGCGCCTTTCATCTCCAAATGGAATAACCTCTCTACTGTAGCTTTCTTCTTTTTCTCACTACACCTTCATCTCTCTTTCCAGTACACAACACCTGCTCTTCTCTTCCTTTCTTTTTACCTCTCTGTTTTCTTCCCCGCAGCCCTCTTCTATCTTTAATCCATTTCACTCCTCTTTCCTTCTCACTCCTTTCGGTGTTGAGTATAATCAGCGTGGTGTAGGAGCAGGCATTATCGGTCAGAGCATTAGATATGGTGCTCCTACCTCAATCGTCAGTGATCATACACAGCACTTACTATGTAAAGAAGTGTGTATGAATGGGCTCTTCCTGTCTAAAGTGGAAGCTGCTGCAAAAGTCTTCTTGTGTCTTTCAGAAAGGTGAAGAGGACGGCAGCCTGGTGATGGAGGACGGCAGGGAGCAGCTCATGTACGAGATCCCCCTCAATGAATCAGGCTCAGCAGGCCTCGGGGTCAGCCTGAAGGGCAACAAGTCCAGAGAGACCGGAGAGGACTTGGGCATCTTCATCAAGTCCATCATCCATGGAGGGGCTGCTTATAAGGTAGAGAGGAGCTTTATGTCTGCGCTCGGTGCCACAAGGCCTTGAGCAGCCATTTTTGGAGCCCTTTCCAGTGTCTGACAAACCATTGATCTACTGGCCCAACATCCAAAAGCAAACACACAGTCTCTGTTTTCCATGTTATCAAAAGGAAGTGTTGAGTTAAAAATAAACAGGCCTGTTTATTTTTTCATCTCTGCGACACATTCAGCAGATACAGACACCGAAACTGTCGTGAAAGGTGATATGTTGCTGTGAAGATAATGGAGTAGAAGCGCTACCGAGTCTTGGTGGGGATCACACACAGGTGTTCACAGAGTGTTTCACTGTCTTTGCTGAGAATCACAGGCGTCACGTGTAGAAAATAGGCGACACGCCGGCCGAATCTCTAGGTGATCCGCAGCAGAGCCTTGCTGCTCACCTTGGCTGTGTGTGAAAACAACACTGACATTTCTTTCAAGTATTGGTGAAAGCAACGGTGCTCCATCTCTGTAACAGGCTAGCGGGCTAAGAGCTCATCCCACAATGCATTTGGCCAACCCTATGCAATGTCTTTGTGCTGAAAACATGACCCGGTTACTCAAGATAATTGACACACCTTGTTGTGAGCTGTTTCATGTAGGAACTATTTCAGGAGCAGATGTTAACGTTAATGTCCTCCTCCTAGGCCAATGTTAGCAAAGTCATTGGTGCTAGGTGAGCTAGCAGTAGATGCACTCGTCCTTCTGTGTGGCGATACTGTTGGAAGGTAGGAAGAAAATAGTCCCTACAGAACCCGTTTGGTGCTTTAGAGAGCTCCTTAAAAATACATCAAACATGAGAAGCATTGCAGAAACTCCCCTCGTCTTTATGATCTCATTCTCTTTGGTGTCCTCTCATCTTCTCTTCCTTTGCACTCGTCACCGCTCCATCTCATTTCCTGTCTTTCTCTGAGGCCTTGACCTTTGACTCTCATTGACCTCAAGTGGCCTCGACACATCAGCACTACAGCCATCTTATCTGTATCACTCACTTCAAGTTGTGAGTGCATCTGGAAAAAACAACAAAAAAAAAAACATCCTGTTTCAGCACTTTGGAGATTCCTCCACTTGGCCTCAATATCAGCGCCCCCACCCCCCCTCTTCCAAAACTCCTGGTCCCCCCTCGCTGCCGCTCCCAGATCAGCACTGCACGATGAGGAGGCACAGAGACGAGTGTGGCGTTGCAGATAAACGGCTGGTCTGGGATCAGGGCGGCCAGACAGCGGCTCCCCGAAGTGCCTTCAGAAGTAGTTTTCCGACAGCTGCCGATGCGGATAGCGCTCCGACAGAACAGCCTAGTAAGATCTCCGGCTGGATGCAAAACAGGTTTCTGGGACAAGATACCACATAAGAGGAAGAAAGACACGCAGGAAGAGAGACAGACAGTAGCAAGGGAGGGAGGGAACCCATTGAAAAAAGACAGCGGGTGAACGACTGAGGGAATGGAGGGAATCTAAGAGGGGAGAAATGAGCGGTATCGAACAATAGAGAGACGGAAAGGAGGCAGAATAAGAGGAGAAAAAAGGAAAATTGAAAAGTGCAGACACTCAGCAGGAACACAATACATGAGGGTGTGTGTGTCTGTGTGAGTGTCTCCTCCTCGATGTTGATGCATGCTAATGAAAAGCAGCTAAGGGGCCTGATGAGACTTTGCAGCGCCGGGCCGGTGCAGAGGAGAGAAGCCGGGTCGTCCCCTGAGTCGCACACACAGACAGCAGGCCAAAAAAAAAAAAGGGAGGAGACGTGGAAGAGTCATGGAGAGATCTAACCTATTTCCATTAAAGAGTTTTGGCTGCTGTCAGGGCCGGGGGCCTCAATTATATCACAAAAACGCTCTTTGACTTTATCCCTGATCCTGTCATGCGATCATATCAAAGCGTAAGCTAAAGAAAACAAATTAAAATTACATGTAGCGTGCTGCTGCTGCTGCTTACCCAAAGAGTGGAGATATTAATGGGTAATATCACACGCCGATTTTGGCATCAATTTTTGATGACGTCCTCGGATTTTGAGCGAGGAATGTGCGCGAGCATGTGTGTTTGAGGTCAGCCCCGACGGTGCCTTGTTAATGAGATGGGGTCAAAGGGCAGGGCTGACCCTAACGGACCAATCAGGACTCCACACACTCAAAGAGAATCGTCAGTGTGTGTCAGGGTGTCCTAATCTTTATTGTCCTTTTTTTAAAATATTACCCTCTGCACTGCTTCCCTCATTTGATCCCACCCCCTCACCCTCCCTTACTCACTTGTCCGCTCTCCCTCCCTCTTTCCCTCCAGGGTACTATTCTGTGTTGCCTCTCTATGAGAGGCTGCTATTTAAAACACTTAGAAGTGATTTAGTGCCCACGGAGGCTATTCCATTAGCTGCTCTATGTATTTATCATGGCTCTCCCGCTCTCAGTAGATTGCTAACTCTACAATTTTCTTGCCTTTCACCTCCTTCCATTTTCTACTCCACTCTCTCTCTCTCTCTCTCTCTCACACACAGACGCACACACATTTCACACCTCTCCCAATTTCTCTTCTCCTCACTAAAAACTTTATTGGTGACCAGTCATGTGTGTCTTATTTTATTCTCGCGCTCAGTGCTTCTCTCTTTTCCCCCGCCCTAGCATTTTCATATCATTTATTTTTTATGAGACATTAGCATAAGTGACATTAGTAAATAGTTCAGAATAAAAAAAGATTATTTAAAATGCCTCTATTTCCTGTGCAACTGCTTTAGATAGAATGAAAAACACAGAGACGGCGCTATATGGGTCGCAAAGAAGTCCCTGCTTTACACCGCCTTTGCATTTTAGCACAGAACCAAACAACAGTGGCATCATTCCACCCTAGTGTGTGATTTTAGACAGCAAGTCGGCATCACAGAATCAAAAGAGGCGTGACAGGAGCATAACGCGGCAATAACACTCACTTCCTGTCTCTGTTATATGGCAGCTGATCCTATGCCATGCTACGAGAGCAAGGAGCTCCCGCACTTCATTGTTTTCCCAATTCACAGACATTTTTGGCCTCTGTTCTTCTTCTTTGAGTTAGCTGCTAACTGCCATCAGCTACTTTCTACTAATGAGGCTAGCAGAGCTGAAATGCCGATAACTTCTCTGTGTGTCTCCCAACAGGACGGCCGGTTGAGCGTCAATGACCAGATGATAGCAGTAAACGGTGAGTCGCTGCTCGGACGCTCCAACCACACCGCCATGGAGACGCTGAGACGCTCCATGTCGTCAGAGGGGAACGCCAGGGGCACCATCCAGCTGGTGGTGTTGCGAGCACCCAAACAGGTACGGTGTTGTCCCAGCTGGATTGGAAACCAGACTTGTGCATTAATAGAAGAGAATGACAGTTTGAGGTCATGAAAGTGCGGAAGCTTGATTGTGAAAAGCTTCGATCTAAATTTAAAACCTATACATGTTGTTGCATGTCCTTATAACCACAGTCTGTATTCCTGACATTCACTTCCTGTCAGTTTGCTCCTTTTGAATCGTTGCTGGATGTGGGGCAGCTTGTTAAATTTTTCTCGCAGAGTTTGGTCAGATGAATTTGGTTCCATGAAACATTTAGGAATCCTTATACATTATGAAAAGCTCCGCACAGCCTGATCTGTTCAAAGACGATTCATAAGTAGCTACCAGACGTTTGACAGCAGAATCAATGACACGTATCGTCCACATTAGGAGATGCTCTACTGTACATATAAGCAGCAGCTGACCTAAATGAGTTTCGTGAATGTAAATTTTCTTTCTCCCACAGATGAGCAGTGCCAACCCCGCAGCAAACACGGCCACAAATGGGTCCGCCACCCATCAACCCAGCAGCCACGCCGGCTACAGCAATCAGGTACGAGCGAGTGACGCCTGCAACCGGCAGCAGCCGCCTCCGCCTCAACGCTCCTCCTCCCTCCTCCCCACGCTGAGGAGGAGAGCGTCCGAGCCGCTGCCGCACAGCCACAGGCAGCGTTACACACAGAGGCCAGGGGAGACGCACACCAGATACACCTATGGTTGTAATCAGAGGGAGAGGCGTAGTGGGTACACGTTCGGCTTCACACAAAGAGACGTTGAGTACGTGGATGGTGAGCGGGGGTATGCGCAGAAAGACGTGTACACACCTGCTACAAGGTACCAGTTTGGGTTTGTCCCGCACAGTCACACACTGAGCAGCTTCAACAGACCAGCTGAGTATGGATACACACATAGCAGAACAATCGCAGACATGCAGGGCTACGCCGCGCCTGATAACACACGCGGCCACAAATCCAGGCACGCACGCAGCCGCACACTGGACACCATTCACAGGCAGGACGGCCCTCAGAGTAACAGCTACACGGAGAACATCAGAGCGATGGCAGGGCAGATGTACGGTGACCCGCCGCCCTCGCACAGCAGGATACCCACCAACAGAAACACACACACATCTGCAGACAGATATCTCGATGCACACTCGCATAACTGTGCACACAACCGGGCTCTCACCAGACCGCACCACCTCTAGCCACTTCCTCCTCCTCTGCACCAAATCCTCCATGTGTAAATACAGTAAATTTTTAGTGATCGACGGTGTGGATGCATATTAATCTCGCTGAGAGCTTTCCCCTTTTGCCAATTCCTCTAACTGTCACAGCATTAACTTTTAGCTTTAAAATATTACCCATAAACTCAATTTCTCACTGTGTACGGCCTCCTTTCTGTCACATTGGTTTTAGCCCTCTAAAATTTATTTTCTCACAGTTTCTCTCGCACTGTAAAGGCTTAATCTGCTCCTTCCTGTTTTGTCTCTTTGTATAAAGTTTTATTAACTTTTCCCTTTTTAATTTCCATTTGTTTTAAGGGAATGTACTCCTGCTTTTCTGTCTCGCCTGCCTGTTTCTCCTCTGTTGAATAAAGCCAATCTGAAGCCTCCTGCATGCCTGTCTGTTTGTGTCACTGGCTGCCTTCTCCTTTGCACCACCTGACTTTTGGGTTCCTGCTCCCTCCGTTTTAGCCTCTTTCTTTTCTGCCTTTCCTCTCTCCTCCACGCAGACGTTAACAACTTAGAATTAACACCAAGATACATCACGTGATTTATTCTTTCATCTTAACACACCGAAATTGTAAAGTGACACACACCAGGAGTCACACATTCACAGCCATATATATAATGAACATATTTCAGGAATGCCTCATGAAAAGTGGAGAATCGGTGCCCATGAATGCTCCCAGCTGTGAACACGCTCCCTCTCAGATGTGATAAATGTGTTAAAAATCAGCCTGAATGGAACGTGTTAACCTTTTGCTTATTTTTACCGCTTTCTCCTTTGTGCCTTCGTCTTAATGTTTCCCAAAAAAATGTCTTCACTTTGCCGTGTCAGTTTCTTTAATTCCTGGTGGGAAACGTGCGAGAAACATTAGAGTCAATCAACACCAAGTTGTGTTCGACTAGTGCTTGCAAAGCAGCACAAATGGCGCACTGATGAAGACATCAAGCACGACAGACGGTGGAAAAATAGCTGTTTCTTAGTTACGTCTGTCTATTCAGCGCCACGCTGACCCGTGACTGATCATTTTAAAAGCTTATGGAGATGCTCAGCAGCAGTCAAAGCAGATGCGCGGTGATAATGTGTGTAAGAGAGGGAGGGTTGACTGGCGTTGACCTGCCTATTGTGGCGTTTCCATCTCATCTACACCACACTCCTATCAGTGTGTGTGTGTGTGTGTTAGTTATCCAAGCCTGCAGATAAATGCTATCAAATCCAGTTCAAAGTTCAGTATATATCTGAATAGTCTCATCACAGCCAGTCTGGTGGCACCGTGGGGCAGTGCGATAAAGCAGCAAATCTCCCAGAGGCCCTCAGCGTCGCTCGTCTCTCTCACTGTCTCTGTCTGGAGCTTGCTTTCCTTTAGGGCTGACCTTAAATCCTAATCACGATAACACTACCATGATTATGTACCAATTATTTGGGATTCTGACTGTTTATTGACCATGGTGATGTGAGTAAATTCAGGTTGGTAAGAGACCTGGTGAGCATGTTGATGTTAGCATTGAGCTCAGAGTAGTTAGCTTTAAAATGTCAGTTGATGACTTTAGACTTAACAAGATCAAAAATAACTTGCACCCGGACTTGGAATTCAGTGACTTGCAACTTCACTTGGACTTGAACCTTTTGACTTGACAACACTTGATCCATTCACCCAAGCCATTTTGGGAGAAGTCAGACATTTTTCCAATCTGAAATGAGTTAAATACAACAACACAGGACAGAAACACACAAAGTGTAGTAGCAGGCTCCTGGTTATTAGTGCCATATACGATGAAAGTGCAGTGTTAGCACCACATTTTTTATGATTAAGTTTGGTTATGCTTTTTTTAAGACAATATGGAGAGAGAACTTTTTGGCCTTTATTGACAGGAAAGGTGGGAGGGAGAGGAGGGATGACTCGTAGCAACTAGGGATGTTCCTGTCAACTAAACGAAAATTTTAATCAAGACTAGATGACTAGTCTAAAAACGGGAAACACTTTTAACAATTTTTTTTTAGCACAATTTATTGTTAAGTATTTGAAAAATTGTCCCAAATATTGTGTGCATTAAGAGCCCTTTGAAGCCTTCACTCAGTCCCTCCAGAAAATCATCATCTTGCGATCGCAATAATTAACGCAAATTCAACGAAAGTCGGCAATATTTGTGGAGGCTTGCAATTTTTCAAAAGTCCCACGATTTTTCCGCATTTTTCTGCATTTTTCCGCATTTTCCGGGCGACCGGAAGTCATCTGAAACTTCATCAGATGCATCATCGAATGCGCAATGGCATTGCAGTATGGAGAAACGCTCTGTACTGACATAAGAATTTGCACTGTTTAAATGCACACAATATGTGTTGAATGTATTAAATGTTATGGAGTCCATGTTTTGAAACTAATTAAATAAAACTAAAGAAGAGAACTACAAAAAACATTTGCAGCTATTTTAGTAATATTCGGTATGATTATTATAGCAAGTGATTACATGACTTATTTTTGGAGGTAGTATTTCAAAATAAAATCACTTTTTTCCCTCCTTTTGTCATTTGCCGCAATTTCCCACAAAAAATCACAAAAAAAAATGCAATTTTCATCACAATTTTTGACAAAATTGGCCACAAATTCAAGTTGTTTTTTTTTGCAGCGACATCCTGGAGGGAGTGTTTAATCACAATGTTCAACAACCGTGTCAGATTTTAAATGGCGCTGAAGTACGAGACACTCAGCGCCGTGCATGAATGTGAACATAACGGCAACTCAGTCAAAAGTTAACCACTAAAATAACATCTAAAATAAATAAACTGCCTCTGAAATGTGGGGCACATTGAACCTTGGAGATTATATGACAGAAATTTTACGACAGAACATTTGTGACTAATATTTCTGGTGCCGACTAGCGAGGGGGCGGACGTTTAATCGTTTAGACGGCTAATTGCGGCTAGACATGCACCAATCCAGGTTTTTTCAGTTTCCAATGCTGTGGCTTTGAGTATCAGCCGATACCGATCCGATACCATGGTTGACCTAAAAAGCTGTATACCTTTACATGTAGAACAGCAAAGACTAGAGGCATCAGGCATTAATGACTACACAGTTCTTTCCTAAGATAAAATGAAACAAGGTGAAACAGATTAATGCAATGATGAACTATTTATTTTCAGCAGTTGAAGTAGTGTGAAATACCTCCACACAGCAGATTCTCTCCTTCGCTCCATGACGTATAACGTAGCTCGCGTCACAATAGATTTAAAGGGACAGGATCGCCTCAGGTATAGGTTGAATTTTCCGATACCCGATCCATCTATTTTGATGATATCGGGGTCGATATTCGATCCAGATATTGGATCAGTGCGTCCCTAATCGCGGCCATCCCTAGTAGCAAAGGACTTGTTCGGGACTTGAAACTTAAAGGTAAGGACTAGAGACTTAACTCGTGCCCGACTTGGCATCTGTTTTTGTATTTATATCTGGAAAGAGATCAACATCTGGCCATTATTAGCAAACACTAAAGACTATGAGCAGCTCGTCCATATCAACCAGTTCTTTAAAAGAATGATTTGTATTTTTTTCTGACTGATTTTATTTTATTTTCACAAGCGAGAAACTTTTTATTTTGCTTCCACTCGTGTGATGGAAAGCCGTGTTTTATTCCTGGCAAACATTTTCATACACTTCACTGGAAATTAGACGACAGCAGCTTGTGTCTTTTTGTTTTCTTCTTCTCTCACAGTCACGCTGGAAGATTTTCGACTGCCACAATACCATCTCTAATGAAACATATATTTCTGTAGCGCCTTTCGTTAAGATCAGTGCAGCTCAAAGCACCTTAAATAAAATTATATTAGAAATAGATATTGTTGTCTCTCTTTTGCTCTCCATCCCGAGGCGAGTGATCCGTAGGTGGGGTGGGTGACACAGCAGGGTGAGGCAGGGCTAAGCCTCTCAGAACCTATTGTATGCAGCTGTAGGTTGACGCCGGCTGGATAGATGAAGCCCCCCCCCCCCCGCTCCTGTTTACTTATTGTTGTGGGATTAAGATATCTGACTGCCTGTCTGCCTGGCTGCTTCAAAAGCCTCCGGCGACTCGACAGTTTGTGGAGACGGATGGAAAGATGGATATGATTTATGTTCATGGGCACATGCGTAAGAGCTGTCAGTGTGTGCAAATGCATAATACGCACATATATGAGCTCAAAGTGATTGACAGACTTGATGTGGTAACATCTTAACATGTATGGTGGGTACTAATGATACCCCAGGGACTCCATGACATTGTGCACACACCCCACCCAATGCTTTGATACCACGAACACCTTTTATTATTCTAAGGATTATTTTTTGTCTTAAATAAGTGTATGTGTGTGTGTGACAGCTGTAGCTCCCGTCTCTTTGACCAGAAAAAGGCGTCTTTCATCCTCCACCAGCGCAGATTCCCACCAGCACTTCAAGTCCCTATCTCCATCTGTGGGGTGGGGGTGGAGGGGGGCCTTTGTAGTGCTGGGCTGTTCGATAACATGCCTGTCAGTTCTCTCCGGATTGTCTTAATTACTGTTTTTCCATTTGTGCACATGAAGAAAGTGACCGTTTTTTTGCAGTCATATATCGTTGAAGTCGGTTTTCAAAAGGACTGCCAAAGGCGATCAATATATATATATCTATTTATACACATGTATTTATTTTATTCTTGTCGTTCATGTTCCATAACAAGATATTTTCCTCTTTCCTGATGAAAGATTTCAAGTAAAACAGTTGCTGCTAATGTAAAGGTAGAGGTCAGATTCTTACCTGATCCAACAGCTTAATGAGTAACTTCAGTATTTTCCAACCTGCACGCTGTCTCCACATGTTCTTGTGTCTCAGTGACTGATTGAGAAAAACAGTTTCTGAACTTGCTCCAACACTGAGTGGGAGTTCTGCTGCCAGCAGCCGTGAAACACCGTCAATATCAGTGCACTAAAAGTGCTTGTTTTAACCACTGACAGGCTCAGATTGTTACTCTGAGTGTCTGACAGCATTATGGACAGGATCCCCACCTTTTTCTTAAGAGTAAGGCCTCATTTACACCGCAAGCGATGCGTTCGCGTACCGCTCACGAACGGTCGCTGTTTACTCACGTTTTAATCTTGGAGATCATGTTAACAGGTTAGAGCATTCACACCGCATCCGTTCTACGTGCTGCTTGAGTCGTGCTGCTTTCGCGAGCAAGCTTGAAAATAGAAGAGACACTGATTTTTTTTGCGCGAGTCACGAGGAAATGGTCGCAGTATCCAACAAAAAATTGACATCTACGGTGGCTGAGAGAGGTCACAACACACACAAACTCGTGTTTAATAGTAATACAAAGCAGACAACGACTACTTACCGATTTGTAGTGCTAAATATTAATTCTCAACGTGCTGGAATAATCACCGGCACGGGAACCTGTCCAACCTGGGCTTTGGGTCCAAACTCACTTCTTCTTTGGGGTTTAGTGGAGATTTGCAAACACGGTGAACTACGGCCACCAACTGTTCAGGTATGGTTTGTATTTTGACAGGACGACAGCGGCTTGTGGACCGCTTCCCGAATGCATCACTTGCGGTGTCAATGAGGCCTAAGATCCTTTTTTTTTAACCTAAAAAAAAAAAAGAGTTGGAAATGTCATGGCCATCGCCATCGTCACCAGACTCCATTTAAATAAACAGCATTTTAAGTGTGTATAAAACCAGCATGTCTTCACATCTAACTGGGTGAACTAAGGGTTTATTTCAACCAAACCAGAGGTGGTGATTGTTGGAGCAGCAGAAAGACGAACCAAGACGTTGTTTGCAAGTATTATTTTGTTTTTGTAGACTTTGAACGACGTATGTTTTATGATGCTAAAATTGCTGTTTATTTAACCCTCTGGAGTCCACAGACGTGCCGGTGCGTCTATATCACATGACTGATTTAAGGTGCCGTAGCAGCAAGACGCAGCCTCGTCAAGTCTCTGTTTCAACTTGTGTCGAAAGTGCGTCGGGTTTGGTGTCCTTTGGTGCAAGAAGAAACTGTAAAAATGGGCTATTCTAACGAAAGTAGGGCTGCAACTAACGATTATTTTTATTGTTGATGAATCTGTCGATTATTTCTTCGATTAGTCGATTAATCATTTTATCAAAAAATGTGTTAAAATGTTGAAAAATGTCGGTCTGTCTCTCCCAAACCCCAAAATTACGTCATCTAATGTCTTGTTTCATACTCACGCCAAAGGGTTTTAGTTCACCGTCATGGGAGAGTGTGTAAAGCTGCCAATATTTGAACGTAACAAGCTGCAATAAGAGTATTTTGGGTACTTTTATTGTACTTTTCTATGAAAAATGACTCAAACTAATTAGTCGACTACTAAAATAGTCACCGATTATTGTAAGAGTCGATTAGTCATCGATTAGTCGGCTAGAGTGCTCGCAAACTGAAAGTGCTTTCATATTGGTGGCGTTTTGCATGATTTTAGGTCCAATGTGTTAATGCAGTATGTCAAAATGAAAAAAAATTACTAGAAAGTGACATAGGGGAAGTTCTGCTGAAAAAAAAGACACCAAACAAGGCAAGGTGAACAGTTTTTAAGGTGAAATTTAAAGGTGCAATCAAAAGTAGTCGAAAACGGCCTTGACCACAAAGGGTTAAATAGACTCTGGGTTTGGTGATGCCGATTTTGGGGCTGGTCCTGGTTAAATAAAACGGTCTGTCTCTGTAGGGATCCTTTCATTTTTAGAGTAATAATCTGATGTTCAAAAAAAGCACTTTAATTGGACTTAAGTTGATGGAGCCAATTGCCCCAAGTACTTACATTGCAGCCTGCAGCTGGTTGCAGCGCTCTATGTCAGTACTGGAGCAGTTTCAAAAATTGTTGTTCCCATTTAGTCACTGTAGTCACTTAGACACAGAAACATGGGAAAATAGAGCCATGTTGAAAACCACTGAAGCTACCCTTTAAGTCAGACACAGCAACAAAATAGTGCTGTATGTCTAACTTGTGAGAGCATCCTCCTGCTGCCATTAAGCAAAGACAACATCTTTCTTTATCTGCATAGATGACAAATTTCTTTCCCAATTATGATCGACTTGACTCCTTTGTGATATTTTGTTCGTCACCCACGCTACACGTCTCCTCCAAGCCCTCTGAGGATTGTTCTAAATCTGCTCCTGTTTCCTCAAAGCTTTGTTCCCGCGTCGCCATCTGAGGTGAATCATAATTGATCGGTTGCAAGATGTGACTACAACGAAATTAATGTAAAATCCTGCTTTTTTTTTTTTCGCGGAGTATATGTTGGACTTAAATGTAATTACTGTATTCCCAAGAAAACTGCTAGATACAGGATAAGCGGGAACACAAGACGGACCAGGGAACACAGGTGTGACAGGGACCAGATTTAAAGAACATGTCAAATAAAAATCGGATTGGATAATCGCAGATTTTTGGCTTGCTCGCTGATATTTGTGTGCCAAAATACAGTATGTACTCTGCATACACCAGCAGTGGACAACACTGGCTGATAAGCAACACACAAAAGGAATAAAAAAAGACATTAATCCTGCTGGGTAATAAAAGACTTTAATCTTCTGATGTGTGAGGCAACATCATCAATTTTTCATGATTTTTGGCTTGGATGTGGCACATATTTTTGCATACGAGCCCTCAAAAACCATCATCTCTCTTCATCTCTTTGTTGACAGGAGCCACGGGGCCACGGTGCATACCAGGGGCCCTCAGGACCCTCCAGACCCACGGAGCCCACCATGAATGGAAGTCACGCTCCGATGACGAGCAACAACTACGCGTACAGCCACTCTGGAAGTGGTGAGCAAATCACACAGCGTGCAATATTTGTCCATTTGAACTGTCAGATAGTCAACATTAGGCTGTGAGTGTTTGTGTACTCCCGTTATCTGCCACTGAGTGTGTACACACAGTATGTTTGTCAGCCTATGTGTGTGTGCTCGCATCCATGTGTGTTTGCCATAGCTGCACAGCATGACACCCACCCAGGGCTCCTGACATTGTTGTGTGTCGCAGCCACCCTGAGCATCTTTATAGCAGCGCACTACAGAATTGTCACATCTTCTCCCAGCTCTGTCTTTATATCTCTCTTCACTCTCGCCCCTGCATATTTATAGCGGGAGAAAAGGAAGTCATTAACTATGTTTTTTCTGAGCGCGACACTTGCTTTTCATGTGCTAAAGATCTGACCTTGGAATCATTATGCTGATGAAACGGCTTCTAAGTGGGCCGGATTTGCATACAGGGTATTGTGCGGCAAGCGTGCTGCGGTGTTAAAAAGAAAAAAAAAGAAAAGAAAAGACTAACAAACTGTTTTAAATTCATTCTTTATCTCTCTCCCTTGTCTCCCCCTCTCACCCCCTGGGATGCAGGGAGCTGGAGATGCTTTTCTCTGTCAGCTCTCCATCAGACTGGAGCGGCGGTACAGTTACAGTCATTTTGTGCGGGGGGAGGGATTCAACACAAAGGCGTTACAGTGAGGGAGTGATGCAGGGAAGGTAGAATGAGGCATCTGTATGGAAATAAGTATTCTGTGTGTTTGTGTTTGTGCACGCTCTTATAAATAAGGGTTCCAAAAGGGTTTTTCCTGAAGGGTAAAAGTTCTGCCTCTAAAGTGTGCTCCTCAAGGGTTCTTTGTAAGACTAAGAGTTCCTTAAAGTACCTTTTTCATCCAAAGAAAGCGTTCTTCGCGAGACAAAGGGTTCCATTAAGAATCTGATTCATTCAAAGAACTCTTTTTGGTAGAAAGAGTTCTTCAGGGATTGTTGAAAGCATTGATGCTAACACCAACGGGAGCTATGTTTAAATGCCGGTAGAATCGCAACCAAATAAGATAAGAGCAATAATTCCTTTTGCATATAAAACCGAACGAGTTACACTAACATATCACGCATTCTTCGTGTCCCAGAGCGCTGTTTCTTGCACTAATGGATTCGTAGAAAACCAGGAAAAGGTGCACACAACAAAAACATTATAATCCAGACCGCGGCTGTTCACAGCACTTCCTACGTCGGAATAAGCGTCATCATCTGTTAAACTAAAATCATGATTAGTGGGAGAAATATCTAAGGGTAATGTTGGTGAAGATTCTCAGTCATCCAGGTCATGGTAATCGTACGTGCTAATCATGGGCAACTGGACTTGCTTGCGTTTTTTGAAGACGTTTCACCTCTCATCCAAGAAGCTTCTTCAGTTCTAAATGACTGGTACGAAGTTGCAGGCTAAAAAGGGTAAGGGTAACGCAGTCAGTTGCAACTATTCGAGCCCCCCTGGGTGGGTTCCAGATGAAACCTTTGGAGTACAAAATTGTTCTTGGTAGGTCAACCTTGAGTGGGTGCTAGGTAGCACCCGAAGGGCTCATTTATGCTCATCGTTAGATATGGAGATGGAGGCAAACAGACCCTTCGTCCGTATTTGTGCACGTTTTCTGAAAGCTTACAGATACAACCGAAACGGAGCAGAACCACTGGAGAATGTGGAGGCAGTGTAGTGTAGTTTACGAAAGATATGACTGTAGGAGACGACGAAGAAATCGGTAGTATATAGTAATGTATAATGAAATTGATGAAAGGAATTCTCTGTCCATATGTCAGGATGTATTTTAAAGCCTCATTGACCACCGTCGTCTACAATGCTGCCTTCGTATAAAGATCCAATATAACTTTTGGCTCTGCCCTCTAGCGCCATCTATTGGCTGTGTCAATGCTGTTATAAAGGATGCATGGAAATATGAGGGCAGAGAAGATTACAACCTTTGAAATGGACGTAAAGGGAGTATAAATGAGCCTTCAGAAGGTGGAAAGGTCCTGGATCGAACTCCTAGAGAGGTTTCTAAAAGGGTTCTCTGCAGAATCTCTCATAGGGAGTTCTGGGTTGACCTCTTTCACACATGGTTCTTGGTATCGCCACAGATGTATAAAGAGAACTGTGTATTGCGTTTGAGGCAGGGCCCTGTTCATTCCTGTTAAAGTTGCTCAGTGGCCAAAAAATTGTATCTTCTCAGGTGTGAAATAACCCGGGTCTGTTGGGAACAGCAAACTTTTGTATAGCCCTCCGCTAATTTGAAAGGGGTCAACATGAAATGGCATGGCTCTTTTAGGGCGCATTCACACCAGGATGGTCCGGGGACTCGGTTCGACTGTGCGGGAAATGCCGAAAAATTTCACACCTTCATTTGGTTTGGTTCCCTTTCACACGGCACTTGTTAAAGCAGACCAAACCGCCTGGACAACGTCACGCAGTTACAGCTGCTCGTTTGGGGCGGTATTGCCTGAAACGACCACTGGCCAGGAAGAAAAACAGCATGAGGAGCTCATCAATTGGCCAGGACTCACCAAAATGCACTGTGCTCTATGTCACACTCTCTCTTTGGTTCACTTCCTGTCTTTGGTTCGCTGGATAGTGCGTTTGCATTTCCTTCTGTAAGCGAATTGCACCAGGGTTCACTTCAGTTTTCAAGTGAGTTTTTAGAGTTCGTATAAGCGTCCACACCACTCCAAATGACCCGAACTATCCGTGGAAGCAAACCAGGGTTCGCTGAATGTGTGAATGCGTTCTTAGACTTTTGAAATGATCGGATCAAATCCTGAAACAAGTCATTTGGGGAGGTTGTGACGTTTAAAAAATGTATCCATTGATGTACAAACATCTCTTACACAATGTAAGTCTATGGGAAAATGTGACGGACCTGTAGGTTGGTTGCTATGAAACTTGGCTTCCAAGGGGCCTGGGTATAACCCTTTATGCTGGGTTCTAGGTAGAGCCCTCTGAAAGACAAGCCAAAGAAAGCTATATGATTCCAGTCAGCACCTTTATTTTTGATAGTGCAGAGTTTATGCTTTCTAAATGCCTGACCTCACTCAGCTCTTTATTGATAGTATTGATCCTTAAATGAAGGACACACTGGTTCTCAATGTGTCTGAAGTCTGCATTTGAATATCCCTCTGTGTGCTGCTGATTGATATAGAAAAAGAACACCTTTTAAAAAACTGTACACACACTTTCATTAATTATTAAGCGTTAATTGCCTCAGGACTGACATTAAAGCAAATCTAGTTCAGTTAAAAACTAGAAGAAATAACCCAAAAAATATTCAATGCGACTGAAAATGTGTTAAACCAACAAAAAAAATTGGCCCCTTCTCCAGATTCTTCTCTGATTCCACCCTGATAAACAAAACCAGTCTTTGTCCTTTTTTTTTTTTTTTTTTTACCTGTTGTATTGTTGTTGTCTCTCCTCAGCTCCATATCCCGCTGCGACCGCCAACGGCAGCCACGGTCACTACGGCAACGGTGATGAGTTGTTTGAGGAAGGCTTCCCCCCGCCACCCTCCCCAGGCGCTGTGGAGGAAATGAATAGAGACTTGCCACTAACTCCCCCACGCCACAGGTACCCCCCACCCCAACACACACACACACACACACACACACACACACACACACATAATCTCCAGTGCACTGCACCATCAGCACTCTATGAAACTACACACATGGAGTTATTATATTCTAATGGCACTCTTAATATGGGGCACTGTGTTATGAGATAAAGAAGAGCCATTACACTAAATATTACAAGGCTCATATGCATTATTTAGACTATACAGCCTAATTGCAATAGCCTATTTGCATTATGCATAAGTAATTATGTTGATAGCATAATAGAGTAAATTCTGTAGGAGTCTGAAGGCTTAAAAAGAGCGATGATATTTGTGCCGCACAGCCTGCTGCCACACTGACAACAGCAGCACTCTGAAATCCCATAAATGTAAGGGTGTCATGTGTTTTGCAACGTTCTGCCAACAGTCCTCTGAATGAGTATGTTTGAGAATCTGCGTGTGTGTACAGTATCTCATGTGGTCAGAGTCGGAGTCTGGCATCAATAGACTTGTTTCCCTGTAAGTTTAATAGAGACAGTGCGTGCTATTGTTTCGGTGAATCGTGCCATCTGGCGTGGAGGAAATTGAATGATCTGTTGTGTGTGTGTGTGTGTGTGTGTGTGTGTGTGTGTGTGTGTATTTTAAATATCATTCACTCCTTCTTGTTCGGGTGATGTAACTAACAAGTCACTGAAAGACTTTTGTGCTCCTCAGGGGTGCACCACGACGCAAGTTTGGCAGAGCCAGGCTTTTTGTCTTAGCTGGCGTGACAAACTGTAAAACCTCAACCAGAGACAACGTGCTCTGTTAACTCAGTGTGCGTCCATATAAAACAAGTCAAATGACCCGTACGGTGCTTCATTCGACTCGTAAAATTAGTCGATCTTTGCCGATTTTCAACCAGCGTTGTGTCCTAATAACGTGGGCAGTGTGTGTGTGTAAGTGAACTGTGGTGAACTTCTCTCCATCTTACCAGCACCCAGATCTCCCGGCTCATCTCGGCGTCATCTGATGCATTTTCTCCAGCTCTAGGGCTGTTGCTTGAATGATTGTACAAACACATTTTTGTATTTCAGCCATATAGAAGTGGATCAAGAGAGAGAGAGCCGCCCTTCTTTGTTTCTTTCTCTCAAACTCAGATTTTATCACTGTATTGCCTGTTTCTTGCCTAAAGTGGCTTACGAAACATATTTAGTGCACTGTTCAGCTGTTATATGAAAGTTTGTAAACAGGAAGTGGGCACCATCTTATGTCCTGTATGGTCAAAATGGAGGCTAAACTAACTGAGATCAAATGGTAAAACTAAAGCCCGTTCTAGACCAAAGAGTTTTGACGAGATGAAACCGTTTTAGAACGTTGCAGCGGTGTGAACCGAGCTCGACTCAAGCCAACTGATGGCGTCACCTGCAACTCAGCCGGTTAAATTACCAGCAGCTGGTTTAAGAACGCAAAGAACGTCACTAATTTCTGTAGTGAAGTCTGCTTGTCGAATCAAAATGGCCACAGACGGCGTGTTTGCTTGCCCTCTGTTTCCGTCCTCACGGTGTGCCGTTGTTGGACAGTCAGTGCGGCTACTGCTCACTGTATGTGCTTACTTACCTCCCTCCCTACCTTGTCACACAGACGACTCTAGTTTTAGGCTCAACGTACCTCGTTAACCCACTGATCTCGCTTTCTGGTGCTGCCCTCCTGCTGCACTGGTTCAAGGGTAAATTTAAATCAATTGATTAATCAAAGTGCGATCTGTCGTTTTGCAGTGAATTTGAGAAGCAGCCCCACCTGGCTGCGGCTTTCAACGACAAGGACAATGTTCCTCGCAACAGAGCGTCCAAGAGCATGGACCTGGGTGAGTGTACACACACACACACACACGCAGAGTTCATCAATGAAAGAAGCCGTTGTTTTAGTTCCCAACAGATTGGACGCATTTTGTGGGGCGAAAACAGCACAAACCATATTGTTGTCTCAGCCATCACAAACCAACCAAACATAGGAGTCTAATCACAGACTCAGACTACACACACACGCACACACACACACACACACAGCTATCACATGCCTCTTATCACTACATTTCTTTGTTGTGATATGTAGCTCTCTCCCATTATCCCCAGCCCGAGGGGATTTGACCTCCTGAACTCATAAACCCAGGGGCTTTCCAACACACTGGATGAACACGCCGTCTGGTGTGTGATTGTGTGCGCACACGTGTGTGTGTGTCCTCCATTTGTGTGTGAATGAAAGGCGTGAGGTTTCCAATCTCGTGGCCTGCTGTGTGTGTGTGTGTGTGTGTGTGTGTGTGTGTGTGGAAGGCGAGAACGAAGGGGCTTATTTCCTCGTATTAACCCAGGCTGACCTCCGCCTCTCGTCTCCTCTCTTTCTGTCTCTCTCCAATCTCATCTTTCTTTATCTCTTACTTTTCTCTGTCTGACACTTTTCCTTCAAGTTTCTTGTTATCCCTGACTATCGGGATGAGGTCAGCAATCTGTTTTCCTTTCTTCCCCCAAATCTCTTGTTTTATTTCTATTTTCCCTCCATCTTTATTTATTTCTCTTTTCCCGTTCGGCGCTTTCTTCCTCAACCCAGAGCGGACGAGTTCATCACTCCTGCTCTCCTCTATCTATCTCTCTTTCTTCTCTGCCTCTCCCTGATTTCCATTCGTGGTTCATTAGGTTCAGTGGATTGGCTTTCTTCCTGCAGCGCACGCCTCTGCCACCCAAGCTGATTGGCTTTCATTATGGACAAGGGTGGTCTGCACATGCGGCTGTGCACACTCAGACACACTCTATCCCACTGAGGACCCACTCCAATACCCACCGCTTTCTGTCCTCCCCTCTCTGGCTCCTATCTCCATCTCTGGCCATCCTCCATTTCCATCCGTTTTTTTTTGTGTGTGTTATCTCTCCGCTTCTATTCATCCCTTCCCTCTCCAAAGTGCCCAGGGCTGATACAAGGTAGTTAGCAGAGCTCCGTGTGTGTACGTGTATAAAGATGGCAGGAGCTCCGAGACCTCAGATGCTGACCCTGTCTACACGTTTTGTATTTAAAGAGCCAAGTGCTTTTCCCTTTCTTCCTCTGGAGAGTTTCCCACATGTGAGTCGTTGCGGTCACATGAGCTTTAACCGCAGCGCCGAGCAGGTTAGCTTTTATTAAACACCACTTGACAGAAGGAGGTGAGCTTCTTTATTGACCCTGGATGCCTTAGCAAATAGTCTGTTGACTCAGAGCTTCCACTCACATTACAGCAATCCTCACACACGCCGCCTGCACATGCCCGACTGAAGAGTCGAGCCACTGACACTATAGCTGCGCCGCAGGTACCTGGACACACCAGGAGGAAGAGTTCTCACTCTCATCTGCATTCTCTTACAACTATTACTTTGACATTAAAAAAAACTGTAATGGATTCAGACAATGACAGTAAATCTCCACAAGTGGATTTTTTTCACTGAAAGAGCAATATGGGAAACTAATGCATGTATTAGTCTGAGAAGCTATGGTCTGTCTTGGAAAACGTTTTGTGCAGATCGGCTTTGAGAGGCTCAAAGTGCATCAAAACATTAGACCCTTTAGAATTAAAAATAGAGTAATTGGATTATTGCAGACAGACTGAGGCTCTCTGAAACATGAGTGGAGTCACTGAATATAAAGAAGCATTTGTACCTGACGTCCACTGGAGCCTCTGGGTCAGTTAGTAAGAAACAGCTGAGGTGGTAACGAGCTCTTCAAATGTATTTTCAGTGGCTCCTTCACAATAAAAGCCACCCGAACTGCTTCGAATGTGAAGCTGTGGGCGTAGGAAATGTTCCGTTTGCATTCGCAGAAATACAGGCCTGACATGGTGTGAAGACGATGAACAGTGAGTAGTGAGGCTGATACCAATGGGATGACAATGCACTGGATTACGTGTTTGCATCATTTCCTGCAAATCTGTCATACTTAGGAAGAACAAGCTGAATCCACAGACTCCACTAAATTATGTGTTGCGCCCAAGGCACACCTGTATTTATATCTGTGCACAATAGTCTCTAAGATAATTTTTGTTGTTTTTATTTACTGATATCAAATAACAATGGAGAACCAACTATTACCCATGAAATATTTACTGACAAAATGATTCAAGAATTCATTTTAAACATTTTAAAAGTACATTAAAGCACCAGTAACACATCAATTTAAATGGAAAATAATGTGAGGTAATGTGATGTCACACACTTATAATTCCCTTGTGCAAATGGTTTTTCACATTTAATTAAATTAAATACATTTCTCCGGAAATGGGTGCACACAACACACTGTTACAGTCGATTAAAAATTCATTCATAACTTTGAATATTGCAATAACAGTGTGTGGTTATCGCAAAATCCCAAAGCACAACAGTGTGCCGCAGCACACTATTTGAAAACCACTGCTGTATAGGGAGAAAATTCCTGAAGATTAATATTTTAAATGGCCATTTCAGAAAATTACAGACCATATAGAGTTTTTAAGTTGTGTGCAATTTCATAAAAATCGCAAGGATTATAAATTTAATGGATGACACATCAGGTGATATCAAACACTGATCGATTTTGTCCAAAACACACATTCAGGGTTTTTTCAGGTCACATTTTTTGTTCTGGAAATGTATGCAAAATGAACATATTTGATTAGATAGTGCCTAATTTCCATTCATTTTTTTTACACTGATCACCTGTAGTGTCTTATTTTTAGTCTACAATTGTATGGGATTTAATAATACATATCTTTAATGGCCTATTTGTCAAAATATTTTTTTTCAAATCATTCACAGCACTGACAAATGAAGTGAATAACATTGATCATCTTGTTACAGTGCATTGTTCTGCAGGGAAACCTTTGGTCCTTGCATTCATGTGGATGTTACTTGATAGACTCCACCCACCCAAACACCATTGCAGACCAATCAGATTGGGGTCTTGGGAGCTTTGGGGCCAAGTAGCATCCACATCAATGCCAGGAGTTTCCCAACAGAACATGGCACTGTAACAAGATGATCAATGTTATTCACTTCATACATCAAACTTTCCAGTTTCTTTCCTATGTTCTAAAAGTTTTTAGAGGGGTTTGTTCATACATCATTCATAGCCTTATTTATACAACATTTTATTCATATAACTTGACATAAATTAGTTTTTTATGGATGTTGACGCTGTTTTCTGATGTATGGAGTGACGAAAAGATCCCAAATTTCGTCTGTAAAAACCTTTGACTCTTAATATGTCATCACATAAAACAAGAATTTTAATCCTTTATCCAACGTTCCAAAAAGTACATATTTAATTGCATCATTAAACAAAACAATTTAGAGAACTACTGCAAAATATAATTGTCTTAATGTACGTAATCAACTGCAGAAGTTTCATTGTGATATTTATAATTTAAACGTTATACTCTATTCACCTGTAGCGTCTCCCTTTAGTAGTGTATGAAATATTTAGTGTATGAAAAAAAAGAAACAAACACATTACACTCAGCAGCGTCAGAGGTATATTGTTTGCAACAGGCGTACAGTATGGATCCACAAAAGAGCAAACGGAGACTCAGCCGCCTCTGAAGAACGTTCGCACTTTCAGAGGCCAAGAGGTCAAATCTGGATGTGGAGGAAAACCCATGACAACACATCCAACAGTTCCACCGTGCACACACACACACAGCTCTCTGTGTCTCATTAACTCTGTGCCTCTCTCTCAGCTGCTCGCTGTCTGTCTCACCACGTCTCTTGATCCATCTCTCTCTCTGAATCTTGCTTTTACATCACCCTGTCTCTTGTCTTTCCTAACCTTTAGTTTCTTGCACCTTCTCTCTGTCCCTTGCCCTCTTTTCTGCGACTCCTTGTCTTTGATGTCCCCATCTTTCTGTCTCTTGCACTCAATCCTACATTTTCTCTCTTTCAGTACTCTTTCCTCACCTCCCTACTGTATAAACGACATTCCCAACAGTATAGTATCAGCATACCTCTGCAGGTTTGTATAAGAACACTTAAATTATGTATCCAGTAATAGAGAGCACATATATAAACACTATATAATGGCGGACTGGAGGTTAAAAGGGACAATTTAAGTCTCCCACTGTGGCAGAGAAAAGACAGCTTTTCATTATCTGGCAGGGTCATATCGGCTTTTCCCCCCCGAACTTTAAATGTGTAAATTAGGTATATCTCTTTCTGTGTCTCAGTTGCTACAGATGTTTTTCTTAATCTCAGTTTTTCTAACACACCCTCCATCTGTCCCTCCTCTCCTTCACACTGCTCCACTCTCCTCCATCCCCTCAATATTCTCCCCTCTCCTCATTTTCTCTCTCCCTCACCCATCTGTCCACCAGGAAAATTGACCTCATAAAAAATGAAAAGGATTATTTAAGAGAAATAGCAGCGTAATGAAAACCTATTATTGTATCCCATGGTGCACCGCCCGTGGCGGCTGCTGCTGGCCGACCGCAATCCTGTTTAGTTAGATTAGGTGGCGGTGGGTGGGGTGCTGGTGGGGGCTTCTTCTTGTTTTCCTTTTCCTCCCTTTATTATTTCTCTCATTGTCTTCACCTCTATCTGTTCTCATTTTCTCCCACAAACACAGTATCACTCTTTCTGCTGCTTTTTCATTTCCTCTTTCGGGTCCGTCTCATTTTGTCTCTCACTCGTCCGCCGTGTGATACTTCTGCAGGGAGTCATTTACAGCATGTGCCAGCACCAGTGGATACCACTGGAACCATTTACAAAGCAGCACAAAGCTGCTCCGTATTCACGCATTTGTAATTTGGCTGTTTTTTTTTGTTGTGTTATAGTGGCTGACGAGAGCAACGTGGGATCACTGGTCAGGCAGAGAAACGGTAAGTTTTTGATACAATCTAAACATACGCATAAAGGCATGAAAATGGTTCTATCTTTTGTTTTTGATCCACCAGTGTGCCATGTTTCTGTTTTTCTGGCGTAGTGCGACAGTGAAGTTCGTCAGCACACAAAAATGAATGAACCATCTTTGGGCCAATCCCATTTCTACCCCTTAAATCGTCCACTTGGTACTGAGTGCCCGCATTTGCGAGATAACCCTTGATGAGGGAAGTGAGAAATATTAGCGTAGAGATCTTTCCCTAAGAAATGAGCTGACGTGCGGGCATACGTCATGCATAGTAGCGACCAGTGACCAGTGCTTGTGTCGTGGCGTGTGCTATGTTTATTCTTCATCTGATGAATCAACAGAGAAGAAATGCTGAAAACAGGAGGCGCATGCGACGTCTTCTTGTTCTGATCAGTTTTGTTCGGGTAAGCTGATTTGTTTAAATATTTTGACGCTATGTTCAACCGAGTTGTTTATGAGTTCACACTAATCCAACCATCTGTTGTTTGTGTAGCCTACATTCTGATCGTACAGTCACAAATTGTTTTCCAAAACTTGCCGAAGTTGCTGACTTCGATTCCCTCGGAATCTAGGGCGGGTTTTAAGTGTTGGAAACCACTTCCACTACCTCAATTCTGTTTTGGGACACCTCTAGCCTAAATGTGAATGCGCACAACCAAGTGCAAGTGGGTATTTCTAGGGCCAAGCCAGCTACAGACGAGGCCAGAGGCTTTATGTGTTTGGGTTGTCCCGTTCTTGAGACCGTGATATGTCAAGAATGCCTTGAGGGAATTTCCTCAAATTTGTCACAAACTTCCACTTGGACTCAAGAATGAACTGATTAGAATTTGGTGGTCAAAGGTCAAGGTCACTGTGACCTCATGTGCCTCATTCTTGTGACTGCAATATCTCAAGAAAGCAGTGATAGAACTGTAACTGCAACTTGACCGGTTCACGGAGGCATACAATAATTCTAGTTTCTAATATATTCTCTAACATTTCTTTATTCCTTATTCTCCTTTGCTCCCCCTCCCCTCCCGTCCTCTCCACTCCACCGGCTGACAAAGTTGAGTTGTGAAGCACTTAGTGTCTGAGCTCTCGCTGCTTTATAGCCGTGCAGGTCAGCAGGCCCACAGTGCTCAATCCTCGCCCAGCTGACAGCAGCCGTATAGCATTACAATGGCCTCTGCCTCACTTCTTCCTCCACACTCAGTTCCGCCTTGTTTTATTTGAGAAAAGTCTAGTTAAAGGTAAAATATAAAGCCAGTTTTACTTTTTGCTTTCACTGAGTGACATTACACAGTCATGGTTCACACTATATATAATTCACTCAGAAGGATTGAAGCACTTTGACTGCGGGAACAAGTGTTGGTTTAGAATTAGCCCCGACTGAAGCCCCACTCAGACGTGCAGCTCGTTATTCAAATCTGATGGCAATTTAACGTGTCAGTCTCATGTCCGGAGTCATTTTTACATAGAAATCCTGACTGCAATCTGACTTGTAACATGTCTGTAAAACCTGTGGCACGACACAAGTCTGAACAGAGAGACATTAAAATCCCCAAATTGTCATTCGATACTTGTCAGACATTATGAAAGAAGCAGCAGAATTTGCTATCTGATGATATTTAATGATGAATTTGATTACATTAATTTATTAGAGAGCTCAGCATGCTCACTATGATATGTAATTCAGGCTTTAACTGCAAATAAAATCCATCAGCGATGCAGCCTGTGAGAACGCTCCCCACCCTTGACATCCTTCTAGTGCACCAGGTCTGAATCTCAGCTGTTTATCTAGATGAACTTCAAAGCAGGTGCAAAAATGTGTGTGTGGTTCTGTAACAATAAAGCAGACCAACTAGGAACAGATCATGTAGCACACAGTAAAGACTTGATATAGGCATCTACACAACAGCTTGCATACAGAGCTAATAGCTAACGAACATAATAGCTATCAATTATATCAATTAGCAATTAGCCGGAGGTAAGAAGCACTCAAACTGTGCCATATATAATGACAGCCTTTCCTTAACTAACAAGCATGTTGTATCCAAGGGCATAAACAACAGAAATAATGAGTGAAACGCACAGCGACAGCAGCTAGCAGAGTGCAACAGTTCACATAATATTACTGGCTAGCAGCTAGCTCGAGGCAATGGATGGTGGGCTGGGCAACCTCCATGCCCAATCTGCATCTGTTTCCAATGGGATATCAGGGCCTGTAATATCTGTGGTTTCATCCAAACTCGGCTAAATCCTGGACAGCGCCATTCAAGGAGATGCCGGTCTGACAGAGCAGAGACTGTGGCGACAGAAGCAGAGGAGGCATGGGCTTTATGGTGAATAAGGACTGGTGTGACAGTGATAATGTGAGGTGCTGTCCCATTCCTGCTCGCCCAGCGCCACAAGGGGAGTTAACACTCTGGATCAGCGCGCTGTTTGGAGGCGGGTGCAGAGCAGGGTTGCTGCTCAGGTCAAGATATGTACACACGCTACGATGCATGCCCCCAGTGAGCCAATCAGAGTCTTGAGCACGTTCCTGAACACCACTGCCGACGTTACCGATAACAACTATGAATTCACTGAGTCTGGGGTGGATCTCATTTGTAAAACAACAGAAACAAATGTACCAACACGTTCTCACTCCCAACTTTAAAAGTACAGACACTTGGTCTTTTCCAAATAAACTTCTTTTCTCACAGGAAATGTACAGTTTCCACTTGTTAAATTCATGCAGTCATTTCAAAATAAACTAAGAATGTAGGTAAAACATTTTGATTTTAGGTTTACCTCTAGATTTAAGCAACAAAAGCTACACTACAGTTGCATGTTACACATGCTAGCACACTATGGGCCTATTTACAGCTGTTATTAATATGTGTCTTTGGTAATCTGATCACAAGTGTACCTGATAAATACAAGTTGACCACGAAGATGCATCATGATCTGATCTCTCAAACCACTTGTTGAGGTGGTCTAGGACACATTTGACCACGTCTTTTGTAGGGTACACTCTGATGTGTCCCAGACAGCGGCGATGTCATCGGTTGCTTGGGTAACTGTGTGCTAATACTCTGTCACGTTGGTCAAAGTGTTGCATGACCATCCATAGTTTTGCCCTGTCGAAGAAGACATGTTGGATTCTTATCTCCAGCTGTACTGACACAATCGCTAACATGAGTAACATTGATCCCTCAGAGCAGCTAGCAAAGGTGTGGATGTAAGCTTGATACCAGGTGATATACGGGACACAAACAGTGGTCTCCAGGGTGAAAGTCCGGCGTTCGTCAAGGCCCATCCAAAGCAGACTTTGGCATTTTACGCTACGGCAGTTGCTTGAAATTAAAAAAATGCCGCCACATACTGCCACTGCACGCAAAACTACAGTTAAATCATTATTTAATATGACACATAAATGATTGATTGATTGATTGATTTAAGCCATGACTTTAGACGTTGAGCTCAGAGCACCTGCTGTATTTTAATATGGCAGCACGGCTTATATAAGAAAAGAATCATGACCAGCATTTTAGTCCTGATGTTGAGAGACAGGTCTGGCTTCCTCTACACACACACACACACACACACACACACACACACACACGTACACCGATCTCTTAAATCCAGCTGCAACAAGCCCACTAAGCCTGTTGCAGGTGGAATACAAATGTCCTGAGCACCGTTGGTGACCTCAAATCCCCCATACTCAGCATTCACACAAGTGGCTCCTCCGTCCTCCTCCTCTCCCCCCTTCTCCTCTATGCTATCATTTTCCTGGCATTTCTGATCAGCACCCATAACCCTTATGAAATATAAAGCGATCCATTTCTCTGCTGCAGCATTCCTTTCTTGTTTTTCTTTTTTTTCATCCCCCCTTCCCCCGACGTCTTAGCTAATGTGTATTGACAGGGCTTTTTCGTGTTTTTCATTTTTGCTGACGCAGTGTTTTTGCCTAGCTTCCTGCGCTACACCCCCCCAACCCCACCCTCCTTCCTAAATGGCCTCAGTGTTTCTTTATGGGCTTTGACATATTTCATTAGGCGGATGGTCTTAAGAGGCCTGCCTGGCTTCTTTAATCTGGCTAAAACCCTTTTTCTCTCTGGCTGGAGCCACTACGAGGAGCGCCTCACTCCTCTAACTCTCTCTCTCTCGCTCCATCCATCGCTCTGTCACTTACTCACATTGTCCCATTCACCCTCCCTCCCTTGCTTTCCCAGTCTTCAGTAAAGCTTTTACTTGTTTTTTCGTTTCTGCTTTCATCTTTGCTTCCCACTTCTCCTCAGTCCCTCTTTGATTTTCCTCCGTCTCCTGCTCTTTGTCGCCAGGCTCATCCCCGTTTTTAGTCTCCTCTCAATCCCACAGCGTCATCCCTGCCTCTCCTTTTTACTCCCTCCATCCGACTTTCTCTGTACGATCGCTTTCTTTCTCTTTGTCTCAACAGGCTGATCCTTTTTATTCACTCGCTCTCAGTTATCTCCAGGCCTCTCCCTCTCTTTCTTCCTCTCTCCGTCCTCTGCAGCTGTGTCTGTTCCAGCCTTATGTGATTATGGCGAACATGCTCCAGTGTCTGAGTTTCCTCTACCAATTCAGAATGTATGTATGTGTGTGTGTGTTGCTAGTGTGTGTGTGTGTGTCTTGTAAAATATTGATATTTGATAGAAGAAGAAGTGAGAACAGCTGATATTGGTGTACTGATTCTGCAGAAAATGAGTTTTGAAAACCTTCCGGATCAATACGCATCGATTACGCAGTATTCTTGACACTAGTGCCTGTGTGTTTTGTGCATGTGTGTGTGTGTGTGTGTGTGTGTGTGTGTGTGTGTGTGTGAGCACCCTACAGACAGCCGGAGTACTGGACAGATATCCCTTATTCATCCCCCCATTTTTCTCCCTCAGAGTCTAACATCTACCCTGGCAGCGGGCTGAACTCTTACAACACACCTGGGAGCTCATCCAACACACACACACACACACACACACACGTCTGTTTTTGTCTATAGTGTGTGTTTTCTCATGATCACTTAAGATATCTATTGTCGTCTGGATGTTTACTGTTGCCAAGCTAACAGCTACCCCGGCCACACGGCCAGCGGTGGCACCCATTAGTCCACCGCTGTTTCTTCCCCGCACAATGAGACTTTAAAACCAGCCGGCGTCCCGCCAGCACTGAAGCCTCTGCTTTTGTTTTCGCACTCTTTGTTCGGGCGCTGTGTAACTCTGCCTCCTTACCTCACTCGCTCCCCCTCTCTCTCTCTCTGCTTTCCTCCCTCGCTGCGTTCTCTGCATCCACTGTGTCGCTGTTGATTTAAGCTCAGAGTCACCATGTTGTGGCGATTTGAATTGATTTATCAGTCTGTGTCTGCGAGTGTGTCTTGTTTCTCTGTTCTTGTCAAGGCTAAAATGCAGTTTTTAGAAGTTGCAGTGTGCCTGGCGTTGACACATAAAGACCTCGAGCTCACAACGGTAAAATGAACATGCAGAATTTTTTGGCTTTTTGTAGGTATGTGTGTGTGAATTTATGCACTCCACAGTTCCCCCTACACGCACAAGCACTTGTATCCCCCACACGCTTACAAATGGCACACGTCCCGCTCCACACAGCTCGCTCCAGCCCGCATCCATACCCTGCCAACCCCCTGTGCTGCTGTAATCCAGTAGAGGTAAGCAGTAATTATGAAATGGCCTTTTAAGTCCCCTTCAGTTATTAAAGCCATTCATCTAGTCAGGGGCTGAATACACACGGCCCATATGTCCCCATTCCCTCATACATCTAAACAGCTAAACCCAATTACTGCCAGAGCAGCGCCTGCATCCAGCTTCATCCTCTGCCTCTGATATAGCTGAGTGCATTCAGATAGTGATGGAGGGACGCTTAATGATGGGACAGGTCTTTAATTGGAGTGGAGTTGTGATTGGCCATAACATGAATTGGATTTGCTTTTACTGGCTATACAGTTGTCTGAAGTGATTTGGTTTGAAGTCAAGTTTTCATATGATAAGAAAACATGAAGAGGGAGCATTAATGGCAGACTGTTCTCCCACTGCTGTGCTGAGACATGCTTCACTCTTTAAAGGGGAAGGCTGGCAGTGGTCATCTTTCTTGTTGTTAACAAACCCCATGAAGAGACCAAAACCAGCTCTAAACTGATCCCACTAACAAGAGTCTTTAAGATTTATCTTCAGTAAGCAAGCAAGTGAGCTGACTTCATAATCGAGAGATGGAGTTGATGGTAGACGCCTGCCAACCTGCAGACCACTGAGACCAACAAACAACAAAACTGGTTGTAATTCAAGTCATGGCTGTTTCTAGCAGCTTTTTATGCACCAAACATGGTCGTTTTTTAGCATCCCGTGACAGTTTTTCTTCCTGCCTTTCAGCCTCCATACTTGGGTGTTTTTTGCGACCCATTGCTGTTTCCTGCAGCTTTTTAGCCCCCAAATGTCAGTGGCTTTTAAGTGACCCATCATGTTTTCAGCTACTTTCTAGTCCCCATACATGGGTGTTTTTCAGCAACCTGTTGCTGCTTTTCCTTTGGCTTTTTAAGCCCCCAAATGTGGGTGTTGTTTACCGACATGTTGCTGTTTCCAGCAGCTTTTTTAGCTCCTAAATGTGGGTGCTTTTTAGCGACCCATTGCTATATTTCCTGCAGCTTTTTAGCCCCTAAATGTAGGTGTTGTTTACCGAGCCATTGCTGCAGCTTTTTAGCCCCCAGATAGGAGTGTTTAGAAGCGACCTGTTACTGCTTTTCCTTTGGCTTTTTAGCCCCCAAATGTGGGTGTTTTTCAGCAACTTGTCACTATATTTCCTGCAGCTTTTTACCCCCCAAATGTGGGTGTTGTTTACCGACCCATTGCTGTTTCCTGCAGCTTTTTAGCTCATAAATGTGGGTGTTTAAGTGACCCATCACTATGTTTTCAGCTACTTTTTAGCCCCCACATGTGGGTGGTTTTAAGCGACCTGTCACTATGTTTCCTGCAGCTTTTTAGCCCCTAAATGTGGGTGTTGTTTACCGACCCATTGCTGCAGCTTTTTAGCCCCCAGATATGAGTGTTTAGAAGCGACCTGTTGCTGCTTTTCCCTTGGCTTTTTAGCTCCAAACATGGGTGTTCTTAACCGACCTGTTGGTGTTCCCTGCAGCATTTTAGCCCCCAAATGTGAGTATTGTATTGAGTAGTGACCCATTGCTATATTTACTGCAGCTCTTTTAGCCTCCATACATGGGTGTTTTTCAGCAACCTGTCGCTATATTTCCAGCAGCTTTTTAGCCCACAAATTTGGGTGTTGTTAACCGACCTGTTGCTGTTTCCAGCAGCTTTGTTTGATATGAGTGTTTTTTTAAGCGACCTGTTACTGCTTTTCCTTTGGCTTTTTAGCACCCAAATGTGGGTGTTTTTTAACCGACCTGTTGCTGTTTCCTGCAGCTTTTTAGCCCCTAAACGTGGGTGTTTTAAGTGACCCATCACTATGTTTTCAGCTACTTCTTAGTCCCCACACATGGGTGTTTTTCAGCAATCTGGCACTGTATTTCCAGCAGCTTTTTAGCCCCCAAATATAAGTGTTTTTGAGCAACCTGTTGCTGCTTTTCCTTTGGCTTTTAGCCCCCAAATGTGGGTGGTTTTTAAGTGACCTGTCAATACGTTTCCTGTAGCTTTTCAGCCCCTAAATGTGGGTGTTTTTAAGCGACCTGTCACAACATTTCCAGCAGCTTTTTACCCCCCAAATGTGGGTGTTGTTTACTGACCCATTGCTGTTTCCTGCAGCTTTTTAGCCCCTAAATATGAGTGTTTTTGAGCAACCTGTTGCTGCTTTCCCTTTGGCTTTTTAGCCCCCAAATATGAGTGTTTTTAAGCAACCTGTCACTATGTTTTCTTGCAGCTTTTTAGCCCCCAAATGTGGATTTTCTTTACTGACCCATTGCTGTTTCCTGCAGCTTTTTAGCCCCAAGAGATGAGTGTTTTTTAAGCAACCTGTTGCTGCTTTTCCTTTGGCTTTTTAGCACCCAAATGTGGGTGTTTTAAGTGACCCATCACTATGTTTTCAGCTACTTTTTAGTCCCCATAAATGGATGTTTTTCAGCAACCTGTCGCTATATTTCCAGCAGCTTTTTAGCCCCCAAACGTGGGTGTTTTTTAGTGACCCATTGCTCCTTTTCCAGGGTTTTCTTGCTGAGATATTTCTGCAATTTCAGTGGCAATGGGTTGTGATTCACGACTTTTAATATTAGATGAAGCAATGAAGGTCTGTGTCATGAGACCTTTGTGTGTTCTGTCCATTTTGTGCAGTATAAAGAACTTAAATGTAAATATTTATTGAGATGAGGTTTGTTAATGTCTATTGTAAGTCAAGATTTTAAAGGCTTCTCTTGATTTAGATCATTTTTATTGGAACAGTGTAACACAGGAAGGTCCATTCTTGTCCCTGTAACAGTGTATTTAATTCTTCTGTTGGATTAAATTCAATAACCTTTATTGAAAAGGGTGACATGAGAGCAGGCTGGTCTTTTACAGGTGTGTGTGTCATGTGTTTTTATAGCAGAGCGCAGGTCAGAGCCTGTTTTACAGGTCTCTAGAAAAAATGGCTGCAGGGTTTATTGGTCAGTCCTGAGATTGGATACTAGATGGAAAAGTGTGTGTGGATGTGTGACTTACATGTGTGTTTCTATAAGCATATCTGTGAACACTGTCGTGTGTGTGTGTGTGTGTGTGTGTAGCTGATTTAAAGAACTATAGCCAGAAGCAACAAGCCCCTTTTTTCCACTGTTGGCTCAAGTGTCTCCTTGGCAACTCACACACACACACCTGCTCCGTACGACCACCGCCACCCCCAGCGGTTTTGATGGAGGGGGCACTTTCTTGTAACCGTGGCAACCTTTCAGCCAGTGTGCTGAAAAGGCGCTTGCTGTGGAGCACATTGTAGTCCAGTTGATAGGTAAGTGTTAGGACCCTGCTGAGACACTGTGGGGAGGTTCAGCAGCGTGCCAGGGTTTTTATTGGGGTGTGTGTGTGAGTGTGTGAGTGTGTGTGTGAGCTTGTTTGTGGGTTGTGACTGGAGCAACAATGTCAGATTTAATATAAATAAGACAATATCCTGTTTAATAGTTTGCTGGTTGATTGGGTGGTGTAATAGGTAGGACACAGAGGCAGTGTGTGTGTGTGTGTGTGTGTGTGTGTGTGTGTGTGTGTGTGTCTGGCTGCTGTATTAAATCTGTACTGCACACAGCGTCTGTATGGCAAAGCCTGTAATTTGGACATTTCTGAGTTCATTTATTCTTGTGTTCACTGAGTGAAATAATTAGAGAGTTGTGTGCAGACAACTTTTATTCAGAATTGATAGCTTGCGATGGCGTTTTTCGAGCCAGACTCCAACAATTACTTTTTAATCATTCACACAAATTCTCAGTATTGATAATGTTTTGACCTTCATGACTTTAAAGTATGAGTTGTATCCATGTGCATTCGTCACAGGTTGCAGGTGTGTCACAGGCATTTTTAAAGTACAAAGCAGCGTGATGGAGCGGTGTTAGTCCTTGCAGGGCCTGTCAGTGCAGCAGGACCCCAAGGCTACGTTTCAGGCAACGACTTCACTGCTGTCTGCTCAATACACACACCACAGCCTGTATTTAAGTCACAATATACATAGCGCATTGAGATGTGTGCAGGTGGATGGTGGCATCTACAGTATGCAGCACGGTGTAGGCTCTTGACAGGGCGTCTGCAGGTCCTGAAATTCAGTTTAATAAATATTAGAACTTCAGTTTTTGTCAGTCCTCCTGTCCTCTGTCCTGCTCCCTCTCTGCTGATGTGATTCACTGTGTGTAAGAAATGCTATCAGTGGTGGATAAGAGACATATTGACTACCGCTGTCTGCATGTCGACATGTTTATGCCTGTGAACACGTGTATTAATGAAGTATTGGCTTTTTACTGGCTAAGCTTTAATAGCACTTACAGTAACAAGCGTAGTCGCTGTAAACTCAAGTAATTCTGACGGTTATCTTCACTTGGTTTCCACCACGGCCTCTCTGCTGTTCACTCGCTTTACTTTACGTCATATGGGTGTGTGTGTGGATGTGTGTGTGTATGAGAAGGAGGTCAGCGCAGGTGAGAGGCTGCAGGGTGAAAATGAATTAAACCAAAATGTTTCAAAGTACAGGAAAGGAACCGATAACGGAGCTTATCAATCCTACGGTCTTTGATAATTCAGCCCTGGGGCTCGTTTAACACCGGGTCTTGGTACCTCTCCCTGGTCATTTTACTTTACTCTCAGCAAAATATAGAATAACCCTGATCAGCCTGTTCTCAATCCCAGGATGTCAAATACCGCCACTTTGCCCTTGGCATATGATATTGATGTCAAAGGCACCCTTTAGCGTCTCTATGAGATGCACCAGGCATCCAGCTAACTCTAGTATAATCCCATCTGTGACGATACTTGATGCTGAGAGCCACTGGCGAAGTGTAAATGGCGAGAAAGTATGTGTCGGGGTGGAAGAGAGTGGAGATGGATAGGTCAATCAAAACTGGACTTCCATGCAGGAGTCCTCAGTTTGTGTCCAATGTTGTTATAACATTGCGCAACATAATTTAAGTACGTCTTGCGCTGACTTTGCTCACATAATATATTTACTAGGGCTGTCAAAATAAGGTGGTAATTTTGATTGATTGATAACGTGTTAAAAAATTAACGCTGATTATCGTGTTCCGTGGTGCCCTTTGACCCGGTGCGTCATTGAAGGCCACCATGGTTTTGTCACATGATAGAGGCAGATGAGACGATGCTGCTCAGCCCCACTAATGAAACATTTACGTTTAAAAACCACCCAGATGGGACTGTTGATAGGATCATCAGAGATCATCAGAGTACTACAAGCCTAAATTACAGCTTCAACGCAAAGCATTTAGCAGCAAACCCGGAGGTCTGAGCCAGCACAGCCTCTGGTGCTAGCGCTAGCAGCCTGCCTCGTCAAACCACACTTGACCAGACGTTCAGACGCAAACTGATTAAGTCTACCTGTGACCAACTAACTAACTAAAGATGATCTTTATTCTGAACCTAACCACGATTAACCAGAGGTTGAAACATATCAGCTGTGTGAATTGATTGTCACTAGAAGATGCTGAGGAGCGTGATGACCTGGGATGAGAACATGTTGACCTAACTCACTCTAACAACCATATTTCTACCTTTATACCTTGCTGCAGTGCTTACATAAGAAAACAATGATTGATCTAAAAAAATCAGCCTTGAATTTGGTTAAAAATTGTCTCATAAAAAGCATCAAATCGAAGTGTCTGATACCTGTAGACACCCTGCTGGAGTGTTGGTATGTTTGTGGATACTTGAGTGTTTAGTGTGAAATCCGAGCACCATTTAGAAGTGGCAATTGGCAGGTTCTTTGTTTTCAGCAACATTTTTTTGGCATCAAGGATGTTCTTGTGCCGCATTTCACAGAAGTTACTCTCTATTATGATTTGGAAGTCTTATCTCAGATAATTTACAGACCCTGTGTGGTGCCTTTATGTTATGGTCATCAGTTTAATTGTGTCAGCTTTGTTTCTCACTCAACTTCGTAAAAGAACTTGAAATAAAATTGTCGTGGTCAGTGATTTCTTTATCTCTGCTGTTTAGCTCCACCAATCTTATGGGATTTGAAGCAGACAAGTTGTCGGTCATCGACCACTGAGGGTGGTTTGCAGTAGTCTCGCGTGACCAGCCTCCCTTACTTCGTAATGGGAGTCTGGGGACATTCGTCTTTCATTTTGTAATAGAAATGGGCGGGGATATCTAGACCACGTGACGGCGTTGCCATAGGTGCGGCACGTGTGTTACATGTAACAGAGACGTCGCAGCTCTGCAATATAGCTGAATCAAATGAAATCATATCCATTTTAATCTCTTCTTGTGATGCACTGAACACTTCCTTTTCTGTTGTACTATGGACAACAATTCAGGGAACAGCAATGTAGTGTAGGCGAGTGTAAGGCAAAGCTAATCAGCCGTTGGTCGAGGAAGTACAGAAGTACACAGATTTGGATCCAATCACGACAGAGTCAGCCAGCGTGCTGACGTCATCGGCATCTGTGTAAGAGACTAGGTTTGCAGTGGCAATAATTGCATTCAATGCATTTAAAAAGTAACAATTCTGATTTAGCGAAAAGATGAACTAAGGGCTGGCAGATAGGCGAAGTGGCACTTTTTTGACAACAAGGTTTGTCGCTGTTGTTTAATATCATGGGTTCTGGCAGGTGGGTTAAAATCCAAGTAAGTTATTAATACTTAGGCCTACAGAAACAATGCACGCAATAGTCCACCTTCCACTTTCTCTTCCCCTCTCTAGCCCCCCATCTCTCTCTCCAACACACAGAGTGCTGTGGCACTCAGGCCTAATTGTCTCTGTCCTTTTCTCAGTCTTCAGTGCTGACAAGTGTGCTAGTGTAATTCATCGTCATCGTCTATCGGGATGTTTCACTACGGACTTCATCATATGCCAGCTTGGTAAACATAGCCCAAACGCATCTTTGTCATGTGCCGCTATAGTGACAGTGGGAGACAATGACTCCCTAATGAGAGCTGAAAGAAAGACGCAAGTTACGAGGCATCGGCTGGCGTTGCGGTGGAAGGAAGCTGGTCAGAGGTGTTTGTCAGATCTGTAGGAAATGTTGAATGCAATCAGGATCTTTAGCTTCACTCATCAGACTTTTAGGCTGTGTAATTGGTTATTACATACTGAAATGCACCTCCTGAGTTATACTTGACGTCTCTCCTGAAGTTTAGTTTTACTTTTAAGGAACTTTTTGTCCAAGAACAGCTAATCGTCTTTTGTACTAGTGATTCAGTTTCAAGTCCGTCCAGTCTTTTAAATTGCCCTAACTGCCGTCGCCAAACATCGTCTTTGCACAAAATCTTACTTTGGAAACCTTGACCCCCGACATAAGTCTTGCCACTTCTTCACGTGCCAATAGAGAGATAAAAAGGAGCAAATCAGAGTGTGAGGAGGTGACATTATTGCTTGATCTTGGATGGAGGAGTGTTACAGCTGTGAAGGGCATCGCCATCGTCCTGGCCTGTTTGGCTGTTAGGCTGTTTGTCAAATATGTGCACCAGCTTGAATCAGTGGCAATCAGGCAGACGTGATGCGAACGGATCCGTGAGAGCATCTGCTGGCACAGCGGGTAGCGATATGTGATAAACGCTGATTTCACCCTCCATTGGATCGAGCTGGCGATGATAGCCACCTCTCCCCCGCTCATCCATCCTATTAAACCCTCATTATTCATTTACCTCCAGCCTCAACCGCCTGACATGCATGGAATGAGTGCACTCACAGCCCACAAACACACAAACACACACCAGTAAACGTAAATTCCATGTCTTTTCTTATTTCATCTAAGGCGGTCAAGGACACACGCCACTATCTCACACAGGCAGTATCATGACTTTTAATTTTTTCTCTTCTTGGACCAAAATTCCCACATTTTGTAGCGCTCACACACACACATGCCCACGCTTTCAGACACACAGTCTCTCTGTGTATAGTGCAGCAGTGTGCTGGCAAGGAGCTTAATTCTATCAGGCTGCGAGCTGGACAGCCGTAATTACATTTGTGACACAAATCCTGCCTCTCAAATTGAGCGTTTTATTCCTGAGCGCTCCCCCCTCTCTATTTATAACCCCTTATTCCCCATAAATCCCACTTCCTCTCAGAAAGTCAATTTAGGACTTAAAAGGCAGCCACGCTCCACTTACTTCCCCCCCCCCCTCCTCCGACTCTATCGCCGCTTCAGTTTCACTTCCCCTTTTCCCCCGCTCTACTTCAGAGCTTTGAAGCCTCTAAAATGACGTCTTAAGCAGTGAGTGCCATGATGCGGGAAAGTCATCCCTACAGGAAAGTTTCCGACAGAAAACACACTGCTTGCAACCTGTCTGTAACTTCTTTGGAGAGTGCTTGTCACCGTTTCATTGTGATGCACGACTGGGATGGATCGGTGTGTAGCTGTGGGTTTTACCTTCGCCACTCTCGGTCACCCGTCCTTCAAGTCCTCACGTAGGGCGGGTTCCCCTTTAGCATGACATTTACTCTCTTCTCCTTTGTCTCATTTTCCCCCCGTTTTTCTTGCAGCTCTGCATTTCCTCAAATCTTCCTTTTTCCCGGCGCCTCCTCCCCTCCTCTCCGATCCCCTGCTGAATCAGCTGTGGCCTTCAATACTTCCCTGCTCCTCCGTTGCCCCTTTCTTCCTCTCTCAAGTTGGAGGCCATACCTGAGTACAGTATGATGGCAGTTCATTTATTCCCGCTCTCTCTTGCTTATGCATGAGCCTGTCAGTTCCCATAGTGCCGCTCCTCACCTGTCCCTGTACCACTCCACCTCATTCATCGTTTCTTTTCCCCTCCTTTATGTTGCTCCTATAGGACTCTGACTTTTTCCTCATTTCTGTCAAGCCTGTTCCCCCCCCTTTCTCCTCTCTGCTCTGCTTCCCTCCACCCCCTCTCTCTCTACATTTCATCTTCATAGCTTTATATTTCTGGGTTTTAACCTTTTTGAGATTCATTCCAAAAAGCTATATCCATTAGGGAGAAGGTGTGTGAGCTGATTCTGATCGCGCAGGTTAAAATCAGGTGATCTTATTCTGACTCAGTCTACATCTAAACCTTAAAAGAATCATGCCAAGACGTCAATATCCTTAATATATTTTTTAAATATATAGATATAATCAAATATGTATGTATAAATGAAAAAGTCCATGATTATGGTCCAGTCCAGACTCAAGTAGATCTTTAATAATCTTTAATCCTGCTTCAGTAAACATAGCTTGACCTTGCCTTAAAATATGTGTTTGTGTTTTGTTCTTACAGTCTCTCTTTGAAGTTCCCGATCTTCTTATTCCTCATATGTTTAGATAAGATAAGAAATGTTAGCTGCCAATACAATCAAAGATCAAACAAAACAAGTTACCGGAGGTGGGGGACTCAAGTCACAAAACAGTTTGTCTTGGATGCGTTGGTACAATAGTCAAACATTATCCAGACATTAACGAAGGATGGCAGAGGAGATACCCGCACACCAATGTAACTGAAAGCCACCAAAAGGTCCCTGTGCAGTTGACACAGTGTTGAAATCAGCTATAGAGACCAAAACCGTTTGTGTACCAGGCTGTAGACATGTTTATTTCTGCTTTAACGTTGGACATTTTAATGTGGGGGTCTGACACTTCCATGTTGGCTCCTTTTTTTTTAGCCACAGAGGTTGCATGGATCAAACATTCATAAGTGCTATATCGTAGGCAACTGGACTTGCTTGCGTTTCTTGAAGACGTTTCGCCTCAGACGTTTCGCCTCAGACGTTTCGCCTCAGACCTGAAGAAGCCTCTTGGATGAGAGGCGAAACGTCTTCAAGAAACGCAAGCAAGTCCAGTTGACTACGATATAGCACTTATGATTACCATGACCTGGATGACTGAGAATCTTCACTGACATGCATCAAACATGTGGCAGTAAAGAACCCTCAAAGAGAGGAACATAACTATCTTTTCAGCTAACCTTTTAGCTTACTGATTTTTTACTGATCAGAATTTCATATGACTTCACTTGCTTCATTCTGACCACAGTAACTTGGAACTTGCGTAAGACTTTAACGTTAAGACTTGAGAATTAATTGTGATTTGTTCTCGTGACTTAAGGCTCATTTATACTCACTTTACATACAAAAATAGGTACGCCTTCATTATTCTGTGCATCTTTTATTTTGGCATAGATACAGCCAATAGATAGGAACTAGAGGGCGGAGTCAAAACGAGGAGATAATGAAAGAGGTCTTAATAATGTAACTGTTAACGGAGGCAACGTTCTAGATTGCAATAGTCTGTGAAACCATTATATACATTGCGACACGTGGGTGGAGAATTATTTTCACTATATTACCATTTCGTTCCATTCCGCCATTTTGTAAATGTCTTTGTCATCTCCTGGATGTATCTTTAGTGAACTACGCTACACTGCCTCCATGATCTCCACTGGTAATGCTACGTTTCTTCTGCATCCATAAGCTTTACGAAAACATGCACAAATACGGATGGACAGAAGGTTCCCTCCATGTCTGTAAACGTATCTAATGTTGAGCGTAATGAGTCCTCACTCCCACCTCTGCAAGATACACGAATTAAGGGGGAGCAAAAAAAGACAAAAAATTGTCTTCAGAGATGACTAAAACATGTGAAGGATTTCTCAGACTGATCAGGTATGTCTTTGCACAGCCTTGGTTCTGGTTCAGTAGACACAATGCACAACCTTACCCTGGATAAGACTTAATCTGGCACAAATGGACCAAGTATGGACTCATTCCAGTGCTCCCTCCCGTAACTCATCCGAACTGCCTTCCTTTGCCCAGCTCCTTCTTCCCCTCCTGCATGGGCTGATCTCAACTTCTGTTCAATCTCAGGGAGCATTAATACTTCACAAAGACCTTTAAACAAGAAAATATTAATATAGGAGATGAGCAGCAGTGAAATGTTTTGTTAGCAGTTGGGTAAATTTAGCTAAGAGCTTATGATCTCAATGCCCAGAGTCATTTATCAGTGGCAGCATATCTTATTATGGAGCAAAGTTTCCTCCTCCTCCATCACCCAGGCCTCTTTTATTTCCCCTGCCCTCCCTCTCATCCTCTCTTCAACGTCTGTCCACCTCATCGCTCACAATCCCTCCCACCCTCTCTCATCTCTTATGTCTCTCAGAGCCTTCAGATGACGGAGCACTTGGCCCGACCCTCGGCCTCATGAAGTCCAGCTCGCTCGAGAGTCTCCAAACGGCCATGTCGGAGGCCAAGCAGAGTCGCAGCCAAGCCCAGGTGCCCTTTCACCGCCCGCGGCCACACATGGTCCGAGGGCGCGGGTGCAACCAGAGTTTCCGCATTGCCATCGACAAGTCCTACGATGGACCTTCTGAAGATGGTAAGACTTCTCATGAGCATTATGAGTCGTAGAGCTGCTGCCAACAAGAAAGAGACACAAGAAAACTTTAAAGAATGTTGTCGCTGTTGCTGTGATATTGGATTCTCTCCTAGACATTGAATCCATTTTAGATTGGAGCCTACACTGCCAATGCACATCCCTTAGGCTTTATAACACACTGGCACTCAAGAAGAGCCAGAGGCCTGCCAAGGGACAGTGCTTAGCCTAAGTACCTTAATGAAATGCTACATGATTTTATCCACTCAGCAATTTAGGAAGAGCAACTTTATATCTTGCAGCAGCATATTTTTAATGCTCTACCCCGTGAACCCACAGACATGTTGGATGTTGAGTGTGTGATTACCGGGGAAATTATCCTCCGTGTTAGCCGAAATGAGTGACTTCATGCAGAATGTTGACTAATGATGTTTGGAAGAATCTGGAGTGTGAAGAATTACCCGTCTGCGGTCGTGTTGGATGAGGAGTGTGACTTTGACTGCATTTGGCACAGAATGGCAATTGCACAAGATAAATGTGTATAGAAAATTCAGTTTTCTGTCTTCCCCCAGATTTGTGTTCTGATACTTTAAATAAAACATTAAGCCATAAAACAAAATCATTTTAAGGGACAGTTCACGGCAAAATCAAGACTACACATTTTCCCTCTTACCTGTAGTGCAGACATCAATCTAGATAGTTTTGTTGTGAGTTACTGAGAGTTGGAGATATCGGCTGTCGAGATGTCTGCCTCGGCTTGTGGTGCTCTAAGTGCCAACAAAATAATCCACAGACCTTGTTGCAAGCAGTTTCATGTAGGAACTCATTTTGAGCCCCTCGTCCATGAGACGATGCACACTTCCTTTTGCAATTTGACCAATTGGCGGCTGTAGTTCCGTAGAAAGAAAACAGTTCCTTTTCAGAACATTTTTTTTTTTTTAATCATGCTCATGGCAGAGTGAGATGCAAACATTAATTACGTTCTTCTCGGCTGAGCTGTAACGTGAGCTAGCAGTAGATGCACGCTTCCTTCTGTGCAGTGATATGGCCGTTGATCTGCAACAGTTAGTCGATTAAGAAGAAGATTAATTGCCAATAGTTTGATAATTGGTGAATTGTTCAGTTAGTTTCCAAGTTAAAACGTCAAACATTTGCTGGTTCAAGCTTCTTAAATGTTAGACTTTGCTGCTTAATTATGGTAGAAAATGTTGTCCGGTTTTGGACTGTTGGTTGGACAAGAAACGCAATTTGTGGACATGATGGGGTCTGAGAAATTGTGATAAGCATTTTTCACAATTTTCAGACATTCTGTAGACAATAAGATTATTCAATTAATTGTGAAAATAATCAGCAGATTAATCGGTAATGAAAATAATTGTTAATAATCGTAACATGGTTCCTAGTTCCTAAGCGTGCATCTACTGCCAGCTCACCTAGCATCACTGAGCTAGCTCATGTTACAGCTCAGCCGAGAAGAACGCAATTAATGTTTGCATCTCACTCTGTCATGAGCATGGTAAAAAAGAAAAAAAGTTCTTATAAGGAACTGTTTCCTTTCTACGGAACTACAGCCACCAGCTGATCAAATTGCAGAAGGAAGTGTGCATCGTCTCATGGACGAGCTCAAAAATAGTTCCTACATGAAACTGCTCACAACAAGGTCTGTGGATTATTTTGAGTAACCAGGTCATGATTTCTGGAAAGAGACATTGCTGTTGAGTTTTTCAAATATATTTTTGGGGACTTTAAGCACCACAGGCCGAGCGCCATCTAGTTCCATTATACTGGAGAGAAGGCAGACAACTCTACAGCTGATATCTCCAACACTCTACAACTCACACCAAAACTATCTAGACTGATAAACAGCCCTACAGGTAAGAGGGGCAATATGTGTTTTCAGATTTTGGGATGAACTGTCCCTTTAACTCCTTTTATTTTTTCTTGAGTTGGCTTTTACATGGAGGTTTAATTTCCCATAGTAAGTGATATGGCTGCCAGTAGAGCCCATCCAGGTGTGGAGCTTTGCCTCTGGCGAGCCCCCTGCACTGGGAGAGAGGCTGCCTAATAGAGGACTAACTAGCTTACTGAGCAGCTGTCTCAACAGCACAGCGAAACGTACACGCACACTGAATCAAATAATAAACGTAATACATGCAGCTGCGTTTGTGAATATGTATTCCAGCCGAGTCCACGCATATATTGCAACCTCTGCCCCACTTCCTCCTCAGACGACGACCTGTCGGAGCAGAGCTCCGGCCACGAAACACCCGTCAGCAGCTCCTCGCGCCAGGGCCTGGACACAGAGGATGGAAAGAAGAAGAAGAAAGTCAAAGGGAAGAAGAAAGAGAAGAAGACTAAGGGGAAGAAGAAAGCTGGCGAATCTGTGGATGATCCAGAGAAGAAGACCAAAAAGAGAGGATTTGGCCTCTTAAGGTATGTGTGTTTTCTGTATATTAAACTGCCTAGCAACAAGATGACTCGTTGTGACTGGTTAGTCAGTGATAAATAAAGCAAAGCAAAGACGGCCATGAGGCTACCTTGAGTCTCCCAATTTAGAAGGTCACCTGCTTAACAAGAAATGAGTGAGCTAAAACAGAGCAGGTAATGAGGCTTGTGTTTCATCACTACTCCACAACCTCAAGGTTTTCCTGGAGCATCAACAAAACTGTGATTACTTTTGTGTTTGTGCCCAAACTGAACAGATTTTCAGAGGAGAATTGATTGGTTATTTTAGTTTCCTGTCTTGCCGTGGCACAGGTTGCTCAGGTTGAGGTTGGGTCAGGAAACAAAATGTCCTTTGCATCTCTCCTGTAAACAGTAGAGTTTATGTAGAAATCAGTGGCAAACAGCTGCCCTACTTTCCCTTGGTTAAGTTTCAACAAATTACCCACTGAGCCCAGCAGGATTATGGGATATTGGATTATTGGATATGAACACAACCTTCGCTGTAATGGAGGGTATCCATTATCTCTCAATCCAAGCAAAGTCCCACCGACACAGTACCAACGCAAGCCGCTTGTCACCCCTTTATCAACCTGTCACCATCGTGATTGTGGTGGTCCAATCCTCCAATCCTTATCTATTGGCAGTGACACGGTGTGGTCAGTGTATCACTGCACTTCCAACACTTGAGATTCAATTAGGCTGTGGTGAGAGATAGCGCAGGCTGAGCGTTGGCCTACAGATGGCAGATAAGAATCCAATCGGCCACAGTGTCAAGGGCAGTAATGGAAGAGATGTTCACATGGTTAGGCTGGTAGTGGAGAGTAGGGCAGGGGAGAGAAGGGCGAGATGAAGGACACACACAGGGAGCCAGAGCTACAGACAGGAACACATGTCAGAGAGGTTGTAGTTGAGTGTAAAGCTGCCTAAAATCCAGTGCAGCCAGCGCTTCGTTCCCCCAATAAATGTTCCTATAGTTCCATTTCTTACACGCATCAAGTTTGTGCTGTTTCCCTGCAGCAGAATATGTAGGAGCTGACACTGCTAGCTGTGTGACAGATTGTGTTTATATGTTTGGGAGGTAATCTCTGCATCTATACTCCACAAGCACGCAGAACCTTTTCCAGTTTTTCTCCTCATATCTCTGTTTATATGTAGGTGCCTGGATTTTTGTTTCTCCTCTTTCTTATTTATTCTTTCTACAGTCTTTTTGAGTGTCCCTGTTTTGGTTACCCTTATTTTGAAAGGTGTAGCCACCAAGTTGGATGATCAGACTTTTTTATTGTGGGGTCATTTTACACATGGGCTAAATGACCTCACTGTTAACCTAACTGTGCTGGAAATAAGGAAAAGAGGCCACAACTTTTACATGGGATGTGCACTTTTTTATTTCGTTGACTCTGTGTCTGGAGCCTGAAGTTTTCACAGAACAGATGATGGTCATGTAAAAGCAGTAAAGTCTGAGTCTTAGAGCTAGAATGGGAGGCTTTATATGTCGGCATTGTAGGAACTTATTTACCCCGTTTCCACCAACATGGAACCAGTACCATTTCAGTTCCCACAGCCTATTTTAAACTGAGTGTTCTGACCAAAAATAGATTGGTTGAGAATAGATTGTCAGCCCGAACCCGACGGGCCGTAATTTCCCACCACCATCCTCGGGCTCGGACGGGTCGGGCTCCTCGTAATAGTCCTAGGCTATGGAACCAACTAACCACCACAGCTGGCCGTGCACATGTGAGTTGGCGACGGTGACAACGTGTGTGTCGGCTTCGTAGAGTGTACCAAGTGCACCACGATGCTGGTACATGACAGCAAGAAGACGGGGACCTCGACACTTAAGAGACACAAGATGAAGGCTTGCCATGGAAAGAGAGACGAGAGTCAGCCTTCAATGTCCACGTTTGTATCCTTAAAAGAAATTTCGGGTTTAAACCGGGCTCGGGCTCATACAGTTAAAGGGACAGGCCATGCCGGGCGAACGCGAACTAAGGCGACATTAGTGTGTAGACATTAGTTTTTGGATAACAACAAATATCTGTAACAACACAACAAAGGTTTGCAGTTGTTGTGTGCTCCGCAATGCCCCCCATTGATAACACATCCTTGATTTCAATGGTGTCAATGCAAAACTAGTGGAAACATCAGCTGATCAGCTGATTTGCTAGATAGCACCAAGGTACTAAGAAGAGTGAACGGAGCCGGCTCAAGAAGCAGAACTAATTTGGTGGACAAGGGGTAATTATGTGACAGCTGCTCTGCAAGTTGCAAGTGCTCTGGTGTGGTTTATGACTATTACAGCATTTGTCATAATTCTAGGTTTGGTGTTTTAATGGAAGTGCACTATATATAATGTTGATTATTCCATCTGTGTCCATCTCCTTTTTTTTTCTTTTTCAAATGGAAACACCCGCTCAGTTAGCAGTTTATGGTGCCAAGCTTGATAATAATAATAATAATAATAATAACTCAAAGGCTTAGTTTAGACTTTTTGGAGTTGGGTTGTATGAGGTACTTATCCATAGTAAGTGTAGTTTTTTCACCACCCTACCTTGCCATCAGAGAGCCATTTCCAACAGGGACCTGAAGCGGTTCATTGCTTTCTTTAAAGCCACCAGACGCCTTTAACAAAAACATTTTTCCTCACAGAACCAGTGGTGCCGCAAGGGGTGACCAGGAGGGTCCATGGCCAACAATACTCTCTTAAAGAGGCTGTGGCATGCCTTTGAGCTTATGCAAAGATAGTGGTATCTTATAAAATTGGACAACTCGAGCAAGACTGTTGCCAGCCGTGTCATGAAGGGGGCTCAGTAGTGCTTCAAAGTTGGGCAAAGTTTTGGCGAGGGAGAAGCTAGCATGGCCATTTTCACAGGGGTACAAAAACATTTAATGTTTCCAGCTTTTCATTTTTAATTATTTTAAAACTTTAATTTTATTTGATTTTTATGACTGGTTGGATGAAATAAGCAACATGAAGGTGTCACTTTGGACGTTGGGTAATTGTGACGACATTTTTCACTATTTTTAATCCATCGATTGATTGAAAAATAACCTGCAGATTAATCTATAATTTAAAAAAAATTAGTCTGATACAAAACAGTTAAAAATCAGCTCCACTTCAACCAGCTGCAACAATTGAATTCTGCTTTTACATTATTGCATGAGTAATAATACCAATCTAATAACACTCACAGGTGCCCTATTTCTACATTGAGTACTTTTAATACTATTTTAATAAACATTTATTATATTTTTATGTAAAAACATTTCATTTTTCCAGCTTCCCAAATATAAATAGATTTCCTGCTTTTCATTTGAATTATTTTAATACTTTAATTCTCACCTCAAGATATGTGAATGAAACCGGCTCTCAGGGTGCAGACATGCCCACTTTAAACTAATCCTGTGCAGTTTTCTGTGTTATTTTATTAACATAACTGTAAAACAATACAACAAAGTATATCAGGATGCCTTAATGCACATTAACATCATTCGTCTATATATACATATACTGCAGCAGCACAATCATAGCTTTTGGTTTTGGTTTGCCTCCTCAAGATTTTCAGTGGCTTCATTTGGCCATCCCTATGACAGATTTTTGGGAGTTGCTGGTCCACCACTGCCTTGATCAATTAGTTTGTTTGTGGTATTTGACTTTCAGATCTTAACTGACGTTGTGTCCATAGCAGAACGTTGCTTCGCCTCCGGGACGGTTAGAGGATCAGAGGAATATAGCTAATTGGAAGATTGATAACACACACGCAAGGGGGTTTATACTTAGCAACATCATCATGCAGAAACCTACGTCAGGTCACATGGGACAATGACATAAAAACCTAAAAGAAAAAAAAAATATTTGACCCGCCCTTTAAAACTTGCTTTTATACCCAAATACATAACCAACCGAATGGATAAAATAAAGGAACCCTTCAGTCAAAGTCGACTAGGAACAGCCCTAATCTTTATCCCATGCTAATTTCTGTTAATGTTATGACACAATTGTTAATGCTGACACACAATGCATGTAGTCACACACAGACACATCTTCTCCTCTCCCTCGTTTGCCAAGTCATCCTTTTGAATTGGCAACAATAGCAAGAAACACTGCGAACCAGCCCACTGTTGATCCAAACACAGAGGCTGACTGCATCTCTGTCTCAACAATAGCACAGAGTCTTGTAAAAAGCTTCCAGATTGTTGCTGCACACACTAGCCTTCCTCTCCCTGGCCTTTATCTGGCCGACTTGATCGTTATTGAACTTGAAATATGACTTAATTAGCCGGAGTATTACACGGTTCAATCTAATTGCAGCTCTCAAATGTTATTTTACTCCAATGGCAGCATTAGGAAAAGGGCAAATTATAAACATACGACCTCAATTTACCTCTGCAGTGAAAGTGTGCGCAACAGCAGCTAGCACAACAAATGTTGGAAGTCAGCCCCGTCCTTTCAGCGGCCACAAATATTTAGTTTAGCTGCGCCAGTGTTTGAAGAACGAGTTGATTTTGGCGGCGGTATATTGCAAACAGCTGGATGTAAGGTGACCTCTGGAGATCCCATTTGTTGTGGCAACATTTGTTCTTTTGCTCAATCCATATGTGATCCACTTTAGATGAACTCTACATACAGTGTATCCTGTCTCTGCACAGCTGGTGTGACTGTCATTGTTCTACATTATTACACCTGCTGGCACGATGAGAGTGCTTCAGTTAAAGGTCAAAGGTCGTGACACTCAGACGTGAAATCAGACTTGCTTCACATATCCAGCTGTCATTTCAAATTACTCTAATTGGCCTAATCAAGGTGCTGTAATCAGGGATGGATGATTGTTTAATATCATCATCTGTTGACTTTTGTTGGATTGTATCATGATGATATGATCATATTGTGTGTGTGTAGTAATGATCTAAAGCAAACTGTAGTTATGAATTAACTAAATAAAAGTTCTTGTTGTGTTCGTGCTGCTGAAAATTTTTTATGTGATTTTATTTATATTTGCCACATGTATAGATGTTGGACGACCATTGATGCGCGTTCTAGATCCCAGGTCGTCAAATACCAATGCTTTGTCACGCCCCTTCAGCGTCTCATACCGACCCACAAGGCATTATTTTGTATGACACACAGCTGTTTCCTGGGTGAAACACGCTCCAGCAGGTAGTTAATACGCAGTCAAATGGTCTGATTAGGTTTAGGCAACAAATATACTTGGTTAGGTTCGGAAAAACATCATGTTCTTGGTTAAAATAATTGTGTAACCTTTTGGTAGTAGTGCCTCAAATACCTACGTCAGTTATGTAACGCTATGCAGTGGTGTAGTGGAGGGTATGCACAGGTATAGCGGGTATACCCACCTCTTTGTCTGGCAGTTTACCATACACTAGGGTTGGCCGCAATTAGCAGTCTGAGTGATTAAACGTCCGCCCCCTCGCTAGTCGGCACCAGAAATTGGTTAAACCAATTAGTGTTTTATTCACGTAAAAGGCTGCTTAACTGTCATGCAGCCGCCCACCACTAGTGGGTGCTACAGAGCCGTGAGACAGCAGTCCCCCTCCAAAATGGTGGGAAATTGGAGAGATGTCCTCACGCAAAACCAGCGCAGTTTGGCAGCACTTTGATCTAGAAAATGAAAACACGTTGGCATGTAGGCTGTGTAAGAAAAAACTGGCATATAATCACTCAACTGGAGCAGTGCGCAACCACATTCAACTCAAGCATTTGGATGTTAACCTGCACGGAACGACAGCTGCTGCTGCTAGCGGTGCGAGCCACACTCAGACCAAGTTGACACCATTCACCCAGAGATGCTGTGATCCCGCCTGGTCTGAGGAGATAACGCAGCTCATCTTGACAATGACCTCGCAAGATATGCTTCCACTTAACTTTGTTGAAGGTAAAAGCTTCAGGAAGTTAATGGAATATGTTGAGCCTGAAAGTGTCTCGTACTTCAGCGGCATTTAAAATCCGACATGGTTGTTGAAGATTGTGATTAAAGGCTTCGAAGGGCTCTTAATGCACGCAATATTTTTTGGGACAATGTTTCAGATACTTTGACTGTTTTCTGAGTATTTTCCTTTTTTAGACGAGTCGTCTAGTCTTAATTAAAATTTTCATTTAGTCGACAGGGAAATTAGTCACCAGGAACATCCCTAGTGTGTACCCATCAATCAGCCAAAAAGCTATTGGAACATAAAGGACATATGCTAGTCTATCATATCTACCTAGTAGTGCACCCACCTTATTAACTACCACTACACCACTGACGCTACATTAAAAAAACATTGAATTTTGGTTTCCCATTGAATGTACTTACCATAAAACTTCAATTAAAAGCCTGGTTTGGCTGCACAGTTTGACAAATAAAAGCCTGTCTCAATTATAGGCCTGGTCTGGTTGCCAAGGATAGAGGTTCTTCGGATGTATAAAAGTGGGGTGTTGGCTACCTCACATTATGTGTCCATTTCTCAGTTACCCTGTAAGCTATTCATATTCCTTTATTCCTTTATTTAATTGCATTTCCCCGTGTTTACTGAGCAACAGTTTTGTGTAAACAGAATTAAAGGCCTGTCTCATAAAGAGGCCTGTCCCTAATATAGGCCCATTGATTTCAGTAATTTAAGCAAATATGTGACTTACGTAAGGTTACATTAAAACAATGTTGAGTTTTGGAACAGTGGTCTCCTGGGTGTGTTTTTATGACCCATCCACCTCACTTCCTGCCCACCCAATGCCACATGCCTTGCTCTTTATGCTACTTCAGTTGCTCTCCGGGTCAGATTTGGACGCCCTGGCTACGTAGGCTCTGCGTAGACACATACCTGCACTTTCCCAACTCAACACAGTGGCATAAAAACCCCACTGCTAACTAGTGTTTTAGAGGTGTCATTGCAAAGCACTACGCCAGCACACAAGTACAAATACTCACAACGAAGCTAGGCTAGTGTGTGCTCTGCATAAAAGCCTACACACAACTATAAATCAGCCTTTGGTCGACAGGTTGCCTTTGACAAAGCATCGGCACATGATGACCTGGGAGTGAGAACGGGCTTACAGGGCTTAGAAGAAAATAAAAGTTAACATTTGGAGTTCCTTGACAATTCGACAAACTCTATCTGCTGATGCTGATCATGTTATATGATTGAAACCCACTGATTTTTGAAGTTTAACCATCCTGTTCTCTCCTCTTTTTCATCACCAGGCTCTCAAAGCCCCGTCCTCATCCTGTCTCCCTGATTGCTAAATAAGCCCAGACAAATGGCAGTGCCCCTCAGACCTTCCTCAGTAGAGGTTGACTGCTTGTCTTGTCTGTATTCAGCAGACAGCAGTGAAGTCTTTGCCTGTAACATAGCCTCGGGGGCTGCGCCACTGACAGACCGCAGAAAGACTAACACTGGAACTCGGGGCTGCTCTGCTGTTTTCTCTCAACACCGCTGCCACATCCGCATGCTCCTGTAGAACAAAGAGGACAGTCTGGTCAGGGGTTTCAGATGTCTTTATCAAACGAGCAGGTTTACATTACGCTTTCTCATTTTAATAAAACTTTCGCCAGCAATATTATTTTCTCAAAAAAGTACAGGATAGGATTCCCTGTGCTCTGCACCACATATTTTCACAAGTTTCTCTTCCCTGGGAAGTTGATGGTGGCGTTAATTCCAGTGTGTGCAGCTTATGCTTGAGCTCACACTAGGTCTTGTTTTTGTGCGGATTAGACATATTATGGTTTGATCCAACATGACTTAATCAGGAGGTCAGGGTTTGAAGGATATAGCTTGTGACTAACATCCTCTTGAATCATCAAGCGGGTGTCGCTCCCAAGTGACACTCAGCTAAATGGTGGAGCTGTGTGTATTTTTACGATGTTTATCCCTCATGTGACTCCATCTGCATCTTGAGAGCGTGTAACCAATCATCGGGTGTGTCATCGCTCAACTGCCCCTACCAGCCCCACTGGGCACTGACACATCCCGTCTGTCCCCGCATCCCATCACTCACTCAGTCAGTCAGGATCAATGTTGAGCTGTCAGCTATCAGCACACGTCCCACTGTGACAGCACACCAACACCCCTCCGCCAATTTAAGGGACATGAAAGCTGGCGTTTTGAGCTGCTGTTTACAAATCCACATACAACATGATATATCCTCTCCCCTCCACACTCCTCTGTTTGCAGCGCTGGAGAAATCCGACAGGGAAGCAAGCCAATTAGCGCCGTCCGTTCCGCTTTTATCCTATCGCAGAGCAGCAGGATGTGCAGGGTTGAAAGGTAGTCACTGGTGGGCTGTACGCCACAGAGCCAAAGCCTTGTTGTCAAACTGCATGTTGATTTCTGATGGATTACTGCTCCCTTTCCTTGAACCATTGCACCCTTCCTCTTTTAATGACATGATGAGGCCCCTTTTTTTCTTTACTTCCCCTCTTTCCGACATCACGTCCTTCATAATTTCCCTCTTCCCCCATCTCATCTCTCCATTTCCTTGAATGAAGTATTGATTTAAACAGGCTACATTAGAAAAAACGAGCTCTCTGGTCCCGCTTCAACTCACACAAGTTTGTGATTATCTATGATTAAGTGTGCTAATATGAGCTCTGTGAGGTCCCAGAGACCTCCTGCCAATTAATCAAGCACAAGGCGTGTTGTCCCTTGGATTCTTGTCTTTGTGAAGAGTCTGTTGTCTGTTCTCTTTCCTGTAAATGCTCAGCCTTAATGGCTGTCATGGCTTGGCAGACATTAATCATCCAGTTTTTGTTTTGAGGTCTCATAACAGAAACTTCCTACGCTTGATATCCTATCTCGTCTAAGTTTAGGATGACATTAGGGTTTTTGGTATGACAGGAACATGTTTCCTAACTGCCGCCATCTTCTCTTCAAGTGGGAATTCAGATATTACAGAACCGACCTAACTTTGGGATTTCCAAAGATGGGAATTATGAGTTAAGATGGCAAAGACATGGCAGCAGCACTGTTGTCAGGTCTTAACGGAAATGACAGTGAAAGGGAAACTTCCCGAAAAGGTGGGGTTTCCTCTCCTCTATCGACACAAGCAGTGTCACGGACTTGAAGCTGAAATTGAACGTCCATCTTTTTGGTCCATAGTAGCAAGCTAGGTAGCTGATGACAAGTAAAAGCCATTGATATCATGGCTTGTCCATTGAAAGTAGGCTACTGATACATTTTAATCAAAGGTACAGGCAATCTGTATACATTATTAAGCGCCTAGAACATTTTTGAGCACTTTCGCATTTCAGCCTTTAGGTAAATGTTTCTGCTTTCCAGTTTGATGCACTATGCATCATCCAGGTCTGATAGGGGCTAGTACCAGCTAGTGGCACCGCTCATTCGATCATTACTGCTCTGCTTGTAATACTATCCCAACCCAACAGCGTTGCTATGGTAACAAAGGGCCCGCTTTATTAGTCTACCTCCAGGTCGCCCCGGTGAGTAAGGGCACATTCACAGCAGGATAGTCCGGGGGACTCGGTTCGATTTGGCGGGAAATGCTGAAAAATGTCACACCTTCATTTGGTTCGGTTCACTTTCACACTGCACTTTTTAAAGCGGACCAATGTCACGCAGTTACAACAGCTGCCTGTTGGGGGCGGTATTGCCGGAAACGACCACTGACCAGGAAGAAAAAAAGCGTGAGGACGAAGAAAACCTGACTCATCGATTGGCCAGGACCGAAAATGGAAATCCATCCCCTTCAGCTGGCTTGGTCACCACAGAAACAATGGAGCCCATATATGACCATATATGACCATATATCAATAAGCGCCTGCACCTCCGTACTACTTCTTTTTTTTTTTTTACCTCTGCTTCTCCCAGTTCACACATCACTTCCTCTCTTTGGTTCACTTCCTCTCTTTGGTTCACTTCCTCTCTTTGGTTTGCTGGATAGTCCATTTGCATTTCCCACTGTAAGCAAACCGCATCATGGTTCACTTGCAAGTGAACCAAGACCCCCAGTTTTCAGTTGGACCAGTGTTCGCTCGTTTGGTCCGCACCAGAGTTCGAATGAGCGTTCACACCACTCCAAATGAACCGAACTATCCTCGGAAGCCGACCAGGGTTCGTCTAAAGCGGACCAAATAGCGCCAGTGTAAATGCAACCTAAGTGACTCAGTTTTGAGCTTCAAACCCCCTTCAGCATTAATAACTACTGTTAGCTTGTTTAGCAGCATCAGCACGGCTAGTGGCGCTGAAGCAGTTCAACTGACTCAACGTGGCTACCTGGGGGGAGATTGGACGGTGGCCATTATGCACCGCAGCAACACCTCACCGTCACTGAGACGGCGTTACACGCAGTAATTGGTGAATTAGTAGTGCTGCTAGCTAACTGCCACGCACCCTGACCTAGGTGCGGTGCAGAGCGGCCAACCAGTTGAGATAGGAGGGTGGAAAGTGGGCGCCATGTTTCCACACGTTAACATTTACATCACAAAACATTAAAATTTCATCACCGCTAAATGGATAGGGCTTTGAAATGTGGTGCTAAAGTTTACTGAATGGATGGACTGCTGGATGAAAAGGATAGGCCTTATTCTTTTTTCTTTGAAATTTAGCTAGTTACCAGTTAATGAGTGTCAGGCTATTGAAAGCAAAATGAACCGAAACTGACATCCCTATTCTAAACAATCAAATTCAGTTGTAGTTCGGATTTCTTGAGTTAAGGAGGGAGGTCTGAGAGAGGATAAGAAGGAATTGTTTCTGTAATAGGAGAGTTTCCTGCTCCTATTACTTTTTCTATCTTTGAAAGGTAAGTTAAGAGAGGACAAGCAGTTAGGATATATTCTTGTAATGAGGACCCTTTTTATTCTAACAAACCAGAAAAGTTTCCTTCGCGTCTGAAAATATTTTAGGGAGAGATCAGCTTGGTAATGGGCGTCGATAACTGCAAATGTAAAAGCTTTAGCTGGCTGTAGCACTAATCACTGAGTACGAAACACCTTTGCAGTGTCACAGACTGTGACTTTAAACCCAGCAGAGTGAGGAAAGGAAAGGAAAGGAAGGAAGACTAGACAACTATATGAATGGGCCCTGGTTGTCAAAAGTGTTGGTAGGCATACCAAAATCCCTGTGACATGTTTGTGAGGGTGTCTTAGCAGTGACTCTAAGCTGCGACGGGGGTAAATTGGAGGTGCATTACCTAATCCCAGCGTCGGTTAATGCTCTGCAGGTGGATTTCTTTGATCCACCATCTCATCTGGCGTTTAAGGGCTGTTAGCTGCGCCGATATGGAATATGGAGTCTTCAAGAGTATTAATGTTAGTATTCTCTTTTGTAAAATATGCATAAGGCCATACATTTTGCACACAGGACAAACCTATCTCCTGTGGATAACGCTATCGCTCTCTCTCACTTCATCTCTATTCATCTCTTTATCTTTCCATAAATAATATATGCCAAACCACAAATCACTTTCTTTGCAACACTTGACATGTGTGAAGCACACGGCTGCGGCTTACTAATCAGGGCACGTTCCCAGGGACGGCGAGGCCGTGCAGACGTGCATTCATGCACTTGTACGTGTAAAACCTGTAAACGCCGGAATGATTGAAATGGAGACAGTAATCATGCAAATCCCGCGGAGGGTTAATGTTGCCTCTCTTATCTGCTGTTGGCTTTAACCTGCAATTAGAGGAACCCGGAGTTGTTTGCGTATGTGTGAAGATGTACATTAAATACACAGTGTGAATCAGATGTTCATTGTGTTTGTACGTTTTCTCAAATTGTATTAGTCAGTCCTTTTCTGGAGTGATTATGGCTCTCAAGCTTATCTTGCCCTTACAATTCCTAAATGCAGTCCTCCTACCAAATCTCTCAACCCCCAGAATGTGCCGTAACATTGAAATACTGTTAACAGCGAGCAGTGAATCACCCTTCATAGAGAAAAGGTAGTCTTAAGATGACAGCTATTTCTTTTTTTCTCTTCATAATTCAGATTTGTGCCCAATTTGCTCCCTCCGAGACTCCCGCCGCCCTAAATATAAAAAGCTGCCAAGTATTTTTCCAGTCGTTGAAAATGAGCTTTCACATAGCAGAGGCAGCTTCCTGTGCCCTCTATTGAGGCATAATTCTAATTTACAACTTTGCCATGGAGGCAAACAGACACGGGCGCTATCACCGTCGGCAGCCGCCGGAAAACAAATTAACTTTTTTCCCTCCGTTTTCTCCCCTCCATCCAGCGCGATGGGCAGCTTTCCTGAAATGATGTGCGGGTTTATTGGCATTGATGTGAGCTGTCAGTCAAATATCAGAGGGATGGGGAATTGACGGCGGAGATGATGAGGAAATCCTCATGCATATATATCAGCTGATAAAGGGGCAGTCACAACAGGCCTCCCCGCCCCTCCCTCCCTCGCTCTCCATCTCTCTCTACATCACTCACGCTTCCCCTTGAAATCTCCCCCCTTCTCTTCTCGCACAGAAGGCTTTTATGTTCCTTGTCTTTCATGCCGTGGCTACACCTGCCTCTTCTTCAGCCACACCGTTTGGCTCTCTCTTATTTACAGCTCCGCTCCTCAGCAGGGAGAGGAGGGGGAGGGCGGGGATGCCGACTCACTCCTCTGCAGTTTGACCGTGACGTGGCTCCACCAGAGCAGTTGAAGAATTAATTGCTTTATTCATAGGCTTCAAACAGCTTATTTACCCCCTCCTCTCCTGGAGTTTCCCTGGAAGTTTTGGAGGATTTAATTTTGGCACTCTTATTTTTAACTTCTTTCATCCACAACGTTATCTATAGCCGTGGACGGAGGCATTACGTTCTCAGGCTTTCCCTCCTTCCATCTCTCCCCATCTCATTAACCTGGTATCTCAAAACACCTTAAGGGAATTTCTTCAAATTTGGCTCAAATTTCGACGTGGACTCAACCATGAACCGATTAGATCTACGTGGTCAAAGGTCAAGGTCACTGTGACCTCTTCCGTCTTATTCTTGTACATATGATATACCTCAAGAACACCTTGAGGAATGACTCAGCTTTTTACGTCTGGAACCTCCTGTTTACAACAGGCTTGAGACGTGCTTGATTCAGCGGTGGGAACCTCTTGGGACCGCATGCCTCTGCTGACATCGACCCCAGCAGGATTCGAACCTGTGACCTGGAAGATGAGTGCTCTAACCACTACATGAGTGAGACCCCCAGGAAGACCTTGAGGGATTTTCTATATATTAAGAGCAAACGTCCACTTGGGCTCAAGAATCAACAGATCAGATTTTGATAGTCAAAGGTCAAAGTCACTGTGACCTTTCATACATCTTATTGTCATGATCACAATATCTCAAGAACACCTGAAAGGAATTTCTTCAAATTTGGCACAAACGTCCACTTCCAGTCAAGGATGAGCTGATTAGAATTTGGATCTTGAAGGTCAAGGTCATTGTGACCTTGCAGCCATCAAATTCTTGCGAATGCGATATTTCAAGAGGGCCTTGAGGGAATTTTCTCATATTTGGCACAAATGACCACTTGGACTCAGGTAATCAACAGATTAGAATTTGGTGGTCAAAGGTCAAGGTCACTGTGACCTCCCAAGACATGTTTTGGGCCATATTTAAAAAAAGTCATATCCTAATTATGACAAAATTTAACACAAAGTCTAATAGATAATATGATGAAGTGATATTACTTATCCAAAAGGTAAAGGTCAGCTTCATGGTGACATTATAAGGTTCTGCAGAAACCCTTTTCTGGCCATAACTCAACGCCATAACTCAGGAACAGAAGGAGAGACAATTGGTCAGATATTGAACTGTGTGTGTGAGGCATCCGCGTTTTCACAGACATGACTGGAAACTCTAAGTGCATCTTGACTGGTTCATGGCGGCACACAACTGCGAGGTGGTAATTGTAGTTATTAATACTGATTTCCATCCTCTGTTATGCAAGGAGCAATCTTCAGAAAGCTAATCACTCAGTAATGTCCTCTCGAGTTTTGCCTGTGGCTGTCACATTTTTCAAATGGCCCGGATCTCATTTAGAAAATTTTTATTTCTACCGGTAACGTCTGTGACTCATTCGAGCGAGGAACATGATACGCACATTTGTACAGTGAATTATTGCCCATAAGGTAATTATCAAATGAGACAGTGAGCCGAGACTTCCATTTGTGTTGATCAGTTTCACGATCCATCAATTCCTATCGAGTTATGACATTTGAATTGACCCTGAGGGAGGGACGCTTTGAAGTGCAGACACATTCGTATCGGCCAGACAGCTCAGCGGCATTTTAGCGGCCGACTGCCCATCACTCACTGGCCAATTAAAGGTATTCATGTGGCCACAGGAAATAGTCATGACCAATTAGCATTTGATCTTACGTACTCACGCACACACATACACTCAAAGCATGAGGGCGCCAGGAAGCGATTACACCTCCAATGGCGGTTATGTCCTATTCAGTCATCTTCATGCCATGAGTGATGGATGGGCTTCCTCTGCCATTTAATGTCTAATGACACACACATGCAAGAACACACACACTGGTGTCTTTCCTTGCCTCCTCGTCTCCCACTAAAACACACACAGAGCGTGACCTCTGCTTTCCAGACGGAGAAGGTTAAGTGTTTCTTGTCTGAGGATGTGCGGAGGGCCGGAGGAGCCAAGAGTCTAACCTTTCCCAGTCTGCCAATGGCTCTCATCTGGTGACCTAGCCTTTTCCCCAGCCTCCAGCTGGGAAAATGTTAAGAACTTTGAAAAAGCATTGCAGAGTACACAGATTTTTCAGCAGTAAATACACCAACACTATGCGGTTATGGTGTCAAAACATTTTTCCACTCGCATTAAAAGCTCTAATTTTGCTGGATCCTAAACTATCTACATGAATTAAAATGCATGTGTGTACTTTTTCCACTCTAAATGTGTTAAAAGGGTACTTAAGAGTTGTTGAAGTGGAGTTGTATGAGCTACTTACCCATAGTCAGTGTATTACTTACAGTAGATGTATGATAATGTCAACGATTAACATTGAGTTGAGGAGTTTTTAAAAGCAAGAACCTCAGTGCATCCTCCGTCAAGTGCACCGTGGTCAAAAGACAGGTGGTACTTCTTTTTCTTCCAGTCTTTTTCTTCTTCTTGGCTGTGCTCATCATGCACCCTTCCCCCTCCTGTTAATCCCCACATTTAAAGTAGACCTTTTACCTTTTTACTCGTGCATTTCTTGTATTGTGGTATGACTCACCCCTGGTCTGAAGCAAAATGTATTTTAGCAACACATTCTCATTCTGACCTCGTCACATATCGACGTGTGGTCATGGACTTTCCATGGTGAGCTATTATGCGCAAGGTCCCTTGAGTGCGTCGAAGGTAGTCGTTCTGGGACATCGTGTCAACTTCTGCCTTTTACACGCATCATCTGTTTTCAAAATTCACCACCATTTTTACAGGAAATGTACAGTTTGCATGGTTTGGTTTGGGCAACAAAGCACATGGTTGAGTGTAGGAAAAAAGAACAGGGTTTGGCTTTACAAGTTGGAAGTGAACACCGATCTCCCGGATGAAAGTTGTTGAACCCATCCACGACCCCTTCCGGCTGCCCTACTCGGACTTCCACCCCCTTAACTTTCATTGTTGTCCCGTCACATTTCCCCCCTATGCCACGGGCACTGTTAAACAATAACAGCGACCAGCAGACTTTAATGAATGGCCTATTTGTCAGCGTCTGATGCTGCAAATCACTCACCAAATGCCGCTTTTCGACGACTTCGGAATGAGACCAGGTTTTAGCGACCTAACAAAAGGCCCACCCCGAATAGTCAGTACCTTAAATTAAAGTGTATGCTATACTGAGAATATTTTCACCACTTAACCTTGCTGTCAGACAGCCCCTTTCCCTTGGTGCCACATTCTCTCAACCCTAGAACTTCTGTATTCGTACGCATCTCTCTCTCTCTTTCAGCTTGTTTAGTCACTGCCTTCAAAAGTTCTTCCCTATCCTCTGGTTCAAGGTATCATCTGGTCTCCACAATGAACAGCATTTTGTCACATTTTTATCCTCCATAAACCACTCAATGTCTGATCCAAACAGCCGGCCTGCAGTGTGTTGAACAGTTGCACTTATGCGTAGGAATACAGAAATTCTACAGTTGAGAAAATGTAGTGCCAGAGGAAAGTCAAGCATTGAAAAATACTCTCAATATAGCGTCCATTTAGAGTGATACAGCCTTTATTTAGGCGGCTAAAATACGTTCTGCTGCTAACCCCCATCCACAGTAAGTAGGGGTAGGGTTAGGAGTTAGGGTTGGGGCTGGGACCAGATGGGTGGAGGAGTCACTGTACTTACCACCCGGTTGCTGATGCTCTTTTTGGACTGTATACACACACACGCTCACACAGACAAAACATCAGCCACCCTCCACAATGGCAGAGTGTGAGAATGAAGCGTGTAGCCCAGCGGTCTCGTTAAATATTAATGGCATCCCTGACAGAAGAGGCGAAGGGAAGAGGAAAGACAAGACAAATTGCCAGTGGCGACGGATTTTTTTTTCTTCTCTTTTTCTTGTGGAATTGCTAAAATATTACACAAATCAGAATGCAAACGATTAAAGGGAAGCCCATATTTCAGCAGGCACCCCTGGACGGCACAGCACTCCCTCCCTCCTGCATCAGCTTGTTCTCTCCCATACTCGTCTGTCTACCTTTTATTCCTTGTTTTTTCTTTCTCCCATCCAGTCCTTCCCTATTCCCTTTCCTGGCTCCTCCCTCCCTCCTCCCTCTATCACTCACTCTTTTGTCTGACTGAAGGATCAGTACTCTGGGGACTGGCCAGGCGTTGATTAAGAAGGGCTTTCCATATCTGCTCCGTGCTCCCGTGAGAACAACCTGCTGTGTATTCATACCTGCCTGTCTGCCTCCACCTTGTCTCCTCCAGGTGTTACATCAGAGTCATTTAAAAAGGAAATTAAACCGATTCCTCCCTTTTTGACCGTTACATATCCATAGCGAGGCTCGTGCTTCCTCTGCAAATCATCTCATGCACTTGCTGTGCGTGTCTGAGTTGAAGGAGTTTCAAGAATTGAATATCAAAATAAGAACTAACGGATGAATCCTGCTCTTACATCTACCTCCCTACATTATTAATGTGTTCTAAGTGAGGCTGTTTTAACTGCGATTAGCATCGGGTGGATCTTCCTTAGCTGCAGTTTTATCTCTCACAGTCTCTCCGTCTTATTTTTAGTCCTGTGGCTGCTAATATCAGCCATTAATGGAAGCTGATTTGGGCCAAATTGCTGGTATGCGGCGCAGGGCATATGGAGAGGAAGTCAGATAAAAAGATTTAATTATGCCCAGTGGGGAAAACTCAGGACCTGCTGGCTGTTTTCATTATGAGATGGGGCTTTCTGCAGAGAGGCCAGGATTGGCTGATGGCGCCGTCAGTCACAGGAGGGGGGTTTCAGCGGCCCGGCTTGACCTTGTTGTTCGGTGACAGTCGACTTGTAGCCTGATCCCCAGTTCCACTAGGAAACCACACCAATTTTAAAGAGCGCTTGTTGTCTATTTTTTGCCGCGAATGTCATTCTGTCTATTTCAAGCCGGGAATATTTTCCGACTAGTCTCACCGTGAAGCAGCGCTGCGTTGCCAGAACAGGAGAAGGAGGCTCTGTGTTACATCACAACTCTCTATAGTGTTAATCTCTCTCTGTGTGTCTCCCATTTCTCTCTCCGTCTGCTCCTCGGTTTGTTTCTTTTTCACCCTCTCTCTATCCGTCTCCCTCTTTTCTCCCTTTTTTCTGCAAACTCCGCTGAGATGTGCGCGCTCCTCTCCAAATACATACAGAGCAATCTAATTACTGCGATAACATTTCTGCTTGGCTGATTAACTGTTCTCCCCGTGCCTCTGAACGCAGCTGCATTGCTTCTATATATTCCTAAGCTCCTTATTCCTCCCCAGCCGAGCTGCACTTTCACGGGAGCTTTGGCTCACCCATCCATCTCTCCTCTTTTCTCTCACTTCTTTTTTCTTCCTCTCTTTTCTTCTTATTCTTAGTGTCTCTCGTTTGTTCTCCAAGGCAGATAGACTATTTAGCCTGCTCTCACTTTCTCTGGCTTGCTCATTTAATTCTATTTTTTTTTTCTAACTTACTCATTCTTTTTCAGCTCTTCTCTTTTCTTTTTCAGACACGCTGCTTTTCTTCTTGCCTCTGTGTCTTACTTGCATTCATTCTCCAAGACAAATAGGATGTTTAGCCTGTTTTCTCACTTGGTCCGAGCTGTTTTCCACCTCCGTCTTCCTTTGAACACATTGAGCCTGCTGCAAGAAATCTGTGTTCTGTTTAAAAGTGGTTTAACTTTTCAGTATGTTTTTATCACCTTAGAGATATTCTTAAGATAAGATGCACGCCAAATTTCAGACACCAAGACTATGTTGCATGTGCCTACCTCATTGTGAAGGTTACTTCTAAGTTAAAGTGAAAATCAAGGCAAAAAACATCGACAGTTTTTCTTCAAAATATTTTCCCTCGTCTACGATACCCATCATTATGTCTACGTCAAAGCCGCACCCACCTGCAACTGTGGTTAAACACACACAGGCTACAGTCACTAACATTAAGCTGGGCTCAAACCCAACGGAGGAGACATTTCTTTCACTGGCTGTGCTCGTCGTCGGGATGGCGAAAACATTCCATGGTAGGAAACATTTCAGCACGCTCCTTCCACCATGAAACCTCAAAGGATCCTCCTTGGGTGTCTTGGACTCGATGTAGGCTGCCACCTCGTGCTCGGGCTGCAAAGTTTCATTGCTTGACTCCTCCAAGTCGGTGACGAATGTGACGACGGGGTCAAAGTTTCGACCTGTGTCATTGACTTCTCATCTCCTCTCCATGTTCAACCAGCTTCTTCACAGAGGGCCCTTCATGTTCTGCTGTGCCGTCGTGTATTTCACTTTGTGGCGAGCTTTCGCTTGTGTGTGTTTGTGCCTCACCTCAAACACTGTATGGCAAGGTGTTCACAAGTTTCATCAAGTCTGCGAGCGTGTGAGCTCACACACGAGACGCACACATACACACACGTCAATTAAATACTTGTCCTGAAAACATTGCTCCCTCCACACACACACACACACAGTGCCAGACAGCGTTCTCACGTCCCTCCTCATGCCGGCGATAACCACCCACCGACTCCCTGCTGCACCAGATAGGAAAGCTTATTAAGACTACGCACACTCAGCTCACACCGCACACCGTCGGAGTTGTTGTCACAATCGCAGAAAACAAAGCGCCGCTTATTTTGAGAGCGGAAACAAGGAGATGATTTCTTGAAAGATTTATGGAGAGAAGGCTGCCGTCACGCTGTTTAGTCTGCAGAGATGTTTAGTTTGTGGCTGCGGGACTGTGATGCAGTTTAAGAACATTAGGTGTTATAGTTAAGTTTGAGCTCTCCCTCCCTTCCTGAAGGGCTAATTGCACAGGTCAGGTTGGTGACATCAGCACACTGGCTAGCTGTGATCTCCATGTTACATATAGAGCCTCATTAGAGCACGGCTAACTGAGCGCACGCACGCACGACGCCCCCTCCCCTCCCTCTCCGCCTCTCCTACAGTAATGAGAATGACAGTAGCTGTAGTAATTACAGTCAGTCCAGTTTCTTAGCAGGCGCTGGCTCTGTGGTGAGTTTCCTGTGCGACTGGCTGGCTGTCCAAATCAGAGTGTTGATTTTGTAAAGTGCAGTAGTCATCGCTGATGATGGCTGACTTGGGTTTGCAGATTCAGGCAAATGGAAAGAGGAGGAAGAAGAGGAGGAGTAAAGGCCACTGGCTGTGGATGTGCCATCTTTCTTTAGCATTTTCAACTTCTGATCTGTAGCGCACGTGTATTTAGGGTGTGTCCATGTCCACTTTTGCTCGTTAAATGGCACGTAATCTGGGCACAAAGTCTGGCGCAAGCAGCAAAACGGTTGTATTTAGTCCCTTAATTAATCATAGGTGTATTTTGGGTGTAACATGAACCAGCACACTTCATTTATAGTGACAAATATACTGTCAGGAAGTCTCATTGCCAGAGTTCAATGCCAACTGAACAGTCCACCGCCGTCTCCTCTCAGGACGCCGCACTCGCATAGGTGATGCCGGGGCGACAGCGGGAGTCGGCGGGCTAATGATGACAGCGACACACTAATAATGGTTCCCAGTAGCTCCTGTGACAGTGGGGGAGTGTATTAAATGGGACACCAGAGCAGCCTGACTCACCCAGACCCCCTACCTCCCCCTAATGAGAGTTTGATGGAGTGGTTGTGTAGGGAGATAATGCTAAGTTAATGAGATGTCCTATTCCATGAGACTGTTTGCAGTTCCCTACAGAGTGTGTGTCGCCGCGTTGATGTATATAGCTGTCTTCATGAGTGTGTGTGGCTGGTACCTGCGTTCGAGAGCAATATATTGGTTTCCAGATTGCTTGGGTTTATAGAGCTGTTTTTGTGTCCGTGAGTGTGTTCGTGCATTCGCTTACCTCCGCTTGTGCGTACAGTATAGTTCCGTCATTTAGTTCTTTATCCGGCAGCAGTCAACAGGAAATTAACTGTCAGGCTTCTGAAAGAGTGACGGAGCAGAAACTGTCCTAAGAAGAGACAGAATTAATAAACGAAACAAAGAGCGGAGAGCAAGTAATGAAAGAAAAATAGAGAGAGAGAGAGAGAGAAAAGGAAAGCAATGAGACGTCGTTAACAAACAGTTGGCTCGCCGCAGTGGGAAAAGATGGGAGTTTTGGCGATGAAGAAGGGATAAGATAATGGGAGAGCGGGGGGAAAAACACCTCCCTCATGGCAGGTACATGTCTCTAATTGGGAGTCCCACACCCATTCTGCATCCCCCCCTTCCCTTTTTCTTCCGTCTTCCTCCCAGACAATGCAGTGAGAAAAGGAGGCTTTCCTAATTAATGCAGATATAATGATGGGTCCAACTGTGGACCTCTGCCCCCTTTGAATGTTGATTAAGGCACTGTCTATGTGTGTGTGTGTGTGTGTGTGTGTGTGTGTGTAGGCGGGGTGAAGCAGCCAGCTCAGCCAGATGAACCTGGGATTTTTGGATAATCATATATTTATGTGTAATATAATTATAAGTCTATTGATGCATACTTAGCCGAATGGCGCTGATATGTTTCTTTTATACAATGCTGAATTCTATATGCTTATCAGCGAGGTAATTGGTAGTCTGCTTTTGGCTCCTGCATAATGTGGGAGTGCTTAGAAAACCCAAATAGTTCCAAGGAGAAAAAAAAAAGAATCTGCAGAGAAAAGAGGCTGCGGCAGCGCCCACACTGTTTCTGTGGCAAGTGATCTCTAGGAAGCAAAAGACATTACAGCAACAAGGGCTCAGTACGAGTCACCTGGAGACAAAATAAAGATGAAACAAGGATGTTGCAGATGAGAGATTTAAACTTCCAAAAATGGCTCAAAGATCAGGGTGAAACTGTAGATGCTGGTTTTGCTTGAAGAGACACAAGAAGTGGCGGAACAGCTGGACGACCCTTGATTGTTCGTCAACCAGAAAAAGGTCCGATACCAACAAGCTGAAGGGGACATATTCGGACGTACTTCGGTCAATAAATCGATTCCCCTCCTGTGCTTGTATACTGGGACAAGTACAGTGGTCCAAGTAAATGGCCTAGCTGAACTATAACCGTAGCTCGACTTTAGTGTTTCAAACTGGGGGCGTTGAGCACCAGAGATATGGGTATTTCCTAGACAGGGCGTTCTATTGAAAATGCATTGTTGAGTTTTACTTTGGGGAGTGTAAGATCCAGTGTCTTTGGAGCTTTACCCATGCTAGGGACTTATTCGCTTGGCAACTGCTGTGGCCAGAGGCATTATGAGCTTGTGTATATGTAATATTATCATGCGTATCAGTGATCCAGACACAAGTAGACAACCAAGACACATCACCGTTCACACTTGTGTCTACCATGGGTCTCTAACTGACCACTTGTGTTCAGATTTGGTCTTTGCTATGTCACATATGCTAGAAGGTCTTTGTCCACAATCTTGCTAGCTTCTCGTTAGCATACTAGTCATGTTAGTGGTTGTGTTGGTACAGCTGGAGATATTGCCATCCATCCATCCATCCATCCATTTTCATCCGCTTATCCGGGGCCAGGTTGCGGGGGCAGCAGGCCAAGCAAAGCACCCCAGATGTCCCTCTCCCCAGCAACGCTTTCCAGCTCCTCCTGGGGGACCCCAAGGCGTTCCCAGGCCAGACGAGATATGTAATCCCTCCAGCGTGTTCTGGGTCTGCCCTGGGGCCTCCTACCAGTGGGACATGCCCGGGACACCTCCAGCGGGAGGTGCCCAGGAGGCATCCTAGTCAGATGCCCCAACCACCTCAACTGACCCCTTTCGACGCGTAGGAGCAGCGGCTCTACTCCGCGCTCCCTCCGGATGTCCGAGCTCCTTTCCTCATCTCTAAGGCTGAGCCCAGACACCCCACGGAGGAAACTCATTTCCACCGCTTGTATCCGCCATCTCATTCTTTCGGTCACTACCCAGAGCTCATGGCCATAGGTGGTCATGGAGATATTGCAGTAAGCAGATTTCACCATGCCTCCTACCGTAGGGCGAGACAGTGGATGGTCTTGCAACACTTCATCCAACTTCTCGTGAGTACCTCCAAAAGTCATCAAAACAACCACCACGCCCTGCAATGATCATGTATTTACCTTTTATGTTCTTGTCACAGAGGCGTCAAGACATTAGTGTTGACGCTACAAAAGATATGTGGTCAGATGCATTCCAGACCACCTCAGCAAGTGGTTTGAGTGATTGGATCACAATGCGTCTTGATGGTCATTTATGTTTGTTTGAATTTGAAGCACAACTACTGCTACAACTTTGCGTTCGCTCTTGAACAACTGGTAGTCCACCACAAGCTTGGTGGTTTTGCTGATGTTGAGCTTCAGGTGATTGTGGTTGCACAAGGTGACGAAGCTCTATCAGTCCTTTGTAAGGCCATGGGATACGTCTTTTACCAATTGGAAAATAAGAGATTGGGTGCTGGGTGCTTTCAGGGGTGCAGAGGCAGGTTGTATCTGACATTGCTAGGTGACCGTATAATAGACTACCTATGAGAAATCTCGATTTTAGAGCTTCTGCTAGGTGTTTGTTTCTTAAGTGTACTAGACCCAAAATATTGTCTGTGGAACAGATGTAAAGCTCTGGGGATCCCTGCACTATACTGATGAACTTCTCCTCCATATTTCTGACCGAGATTGACACTTACAGGAGAAAGGAAAGATATCTTAAGGGTGTGATTGGTTGTTCCTGCCCACATGACATGCGATGTATGTTGCTCCGCTTAGAAGGTTGAACTTTGTTTCTCAGAGCGCAGTGAAAACAGACGCTTTGGAATGGCTTGTGGGCCGGATGGTGCCTTCAAAGTCTTCACGACATATAATATAAAGGTCTGGACAGACATGGATGTAACATGTAACTTGACTGGCTGAAGCATTCAGCCACAAGGCAGTAATTCCAGTTCCAGTCGATACTCGTTCTCTGAGGTACGCTTATAAATGATCAGAACTTTGGTACTTAAGTTTGTAACATGTGAAGTCCACATCTTCAGACTGAAGAAGTAGTCCTGGTATTGTAGAGGGGATGTGTGTTTCCTGGGTGTGAATGTGACACGATTTTCTGGAACGAAGCAAAGTAAGACAGTGGAATGAACTGGCACCACCATTGTGTGGTGTGGAAAACATTTAATGTGGGTGTTTTGATGAGCGTTACACAGAACTAGGGTCACGCTAACAGGTGCGACACAACTGAGATGTCAATCAAGCACGGCATGTACACGAGAGGAGGTTTAATGCAACAGATGCAAACATCTGTGTAGGTGGACTACCCATGTTCAGAGCTTTAAATAAAGCTCCTAAACGCAGGTCACAGACACAGAGTGACTGGATAATAAGATAATTTGATTATTTTACCTCTCTGTGCCTCCTTCACAGCAGAACATGAGCAATGTGAGTATCTGACCTGCTGTTGGCACCGTTAAAACACACACAGGTATAAGTGAGGTGAGCAGATTAGCTGAAAACAACACTAATTGGTTTGCAGGATGGTGGCAGGCCAACATGGCATCCCTGTCCAGGTTTCACGGCGGCGCCGACGCTGCGCGCTGCTCTCGGCCAGGCCAGCGGGTTACCATGCAGGCCACGTATCAGCCTGTAGCAGTGATGAGAAGTGCCTCGCTGTTAATGAGATAAACACAGACATTAGATTGGCTCAGCAGGACCTCGGAGGGAAGGAGGGGGCGAGAGCAAAGAAGAAGTAGGTTGGTGGGTGAGACGGAGGAGGCGAGAGAGAGAGTTTGGAGAGGGTGAGAAAGACGATGAGGAGAGATGGAGGAATATGAAATATTTAGAGGAAAAGGCTCGGTTAATTTCTTGAAAGTGTGAAGTGGAGTCATTATAACTCGGAACAGAGGTGACAAGTATATTTTGCCTGTAAAATGGGAGAACAAGAGCTCCAGAATGATAATGATGATGATGATGATGATGGTCGTTATGGCGGAGATGATAAGAAAAACAGAGCACGCTGTGGTGTAACAGCTATTTTATTGGACTAAATGTTAAAATATTCATGCTCCATATGCTGCGTGACAACTATACCCCTTCTTCATGTACCCACACACACCGACATGTGCACGCTGCGAGTTGTCAGTGCCTGCTGTGACATTATAACCATATCTATCATTAAGCAGTCTTTTCCCAGGCAGAGCCACTAATGAACGCACAGGAGTGAGAATGAGTTTGGCTAGCAGTGTGAATGTTTGGATCAACATTTGGGAATGTGATGCAAGGTGGTGTGAGTGTGTGTGTGTGTGTGTGGTGTTTGCATGTTGTGAGAGTTAAAGAGCCTCTTTCATCAACGTGTGTGAGCTCTGTTGCCTGAGTGAAGTTTATTGTTTCATCATAAAAGTCTCCAAAAAGATTCCATTAAAGTGCATAAACCCTGGAAATGAAAGCACATTTGGCAGACTGTGATTGTTCAGGTGGTTTAAAACTCACCGTGTTGCATCTGTGTGTCTTTTTGCAATGTCCAGGTTTGGGAAGAAGAAAGACGACAAGAGCAAAGATGCAGCTAAAGCCTCCAAGAACAAACTGGAAGCCCTAAGTGAAGAGGAGGACAGGGTCGCTGACCAACGAGATAGGTACGAATCCAACATCTCTGTGCTGGCAGGAAGTGCCGGAAAAGGATTATTATCTTTTATATTTATTGTATTTATTACAAAGAACAGCAGGGCTAGTGAGAAATTAACACAAATAAACAACATGGCTAACAAACTGTAATAATGAATAACAGTAAAAGAATAGTATGTGCCAATTAGCAAAATTAATGTTCTTTTTCCTTCCTGTTGTAATGTGCCCCAGATGGCTCTTGCCTTTTCATTATCTCTCACTCTAATGCTCTCCACATATACTACCCTCCACCATACCTATCAGTTCACTAGAGGTGGTACCTTGAAAACTTCCATTCCCTTATTTTTTCCTCTTATGTTCGATTTTTGTGAATTTTGGTGGGGTTGGCTTGCGTGGAACACACCAACTGTGACTCCTCAAATGGATTTATGCGATCATACCTATACGTATATTTCAGAAAATGCTAATTTAATGTGAATTAAATATTTGTTTAAAAAATATATGTGATGTGATAAGCCACTGGGACCAGCTGTAGACAGTCAGTCAGTACGTTTACACGCATGCAGTAGTCGAGCTAAGCTCATAGCTCAGCTAATCTGTCAAGTCGAACTTCTACACGTATACTCAGACAAGACGAGAAGTTCGACTTGACGGCTAATCCGTCAAATCAAACTTCTCGTCTTGTCTGAGTATATATGTAGAAGACAAAATTGAATTTCTGACCAAGTACGCCTGACTCCGCATTGATCGGCAGCACTGTGTCCTTTTTGATATAGTGCGTATTGATCTAGTGCCAGTTCTTGTGCAGAAACTTTTTAAAATAAATCCGCATTTCCCGTTTTCCTACCATCCATAAACTTCAAAATGTTTAGCTCCTTTAGCTGTCGGAGCATGAATGTAGTTTCCTCGTCCGTCCAGAGGTGCGTCTTCTGCTTCTCGGTCGCTATGGTATTTACTGCTACCTCATCTCCTTCTTCTTCCGGGAGAAAGCCGCGGAAAAAAAGTGGTGCATGCGTAGAACGCCAAGTCTGACTCCAGTCGAGTTATCTAGGTGTGTTAGTCGAGCTATGGATAGTCCGGTTTCAGTCGGACTAAGCTGTTTATATGCATTTTAAAGTCCAGTTTCAGTTGGACTAAGCTGTTTACATGCATTTTAAAGTCCAGTTTCAGTCGGACTAAGCTGTTTACATGCATTTAAAAGTCCGATTTCAGTTGGACTAAGCTGTTTACGTGCATTTAAAAGTCTGGTTTCAGTTGGACTAAGCTGTTTACATGCATTTAAAAGTCCAGTTTCTGTCGGACTAAGCCAATAATTCGATTTTCTCAAGCTGCATGTAAACATTCTGAGTGTGACTAACTTACCATAATGCAATTTCCACTATCTCACCAGAAGTTGCACCCATATGTACATGTACATTTTTTTTACAGTGGCGCAGCCAGGACTGAGGTGCATAGGTGTGCTGGTTTTTAGCAGTTTAGAGTGAGAGTTATGGAAACAGAGAAAAGTGCCGAAAGAAACAGAGAGTTCAGTCGTAGTACAGTGTTATGATCAACACCTCACCTTGCAATCTGTGAGTCATCCCGATGCAGCAACACACACACACCTGGTCCTCCAAACCAACTGCCTCGTGGAATGTGTTGCACAGCTGTTTCTCACATCACCAGAGAGAGAATATTCCTATTTCTCCCGTCCTGATGTGTAACTACTTCCTCCCCTCCTCTCTGACAGCTACTATCCGCAATACACTGAGATCCAGGCCGGCCATCTCACACCTGAGTCAGCCTCCTTCCCTGATGTGGAAGACGACGACAGCGACCCCAACTATGCCCGCATCAACAACTTCCGCCAGCCACCCTCGCCCCAGCCATTTATCAGTCGCACACCCTCTCCCGCGGCGCTGACAGGGGGAGCTAACCCGCCTCAGGCCTCCTCCGAGGAGCTGGATGGGCTCTACGCTAAGGTCAACAAGTCCAGACCCCCGCCTGCTCTGCAGAACCAGCATCAAACACAGGCAGACAGGTGAGACAGGGAAGGGATGGGCTTATTTTTCTACACTTTCCACTTGACTTTATCTCGTAAGCATTGTAATACTTAAGTGTTTGCTTTTTAGATGTGTTGCATTTGCATCTGTAGTTCCGTCTAGAAACACAAAGTTGTGCGAGTAGGTGTGTACGCACACAAGGTCACGCACCGTGGCTTGACCGGCATGACTGAGGGAGTATTTGCACACATCTACATTCATGCACTGCCAGGCCGGAAAATGCATAAAACATGAATGCATACTTGCACTGTAGTAACACCCTCATATGTGCACACACACCCACATGCACTGATACAGTAACAGCATGCATGATTCATGTTACTCTTCTGTTTTGTTTGCATCATTTTGACCTCTGTAAATCTTTAAAATCACTAAAAACAGGATTTTACGTTTTCCATAAGATTCATAGCAATAACTGGTTCAGATGAATCTGAATCTGTGTACGTGGTTTGTTTGGGGTCATAAAACAGTGTGAAACCCATACTGATGTGCACACACACAAATATACACAGGGTCCAGGTGCAGCAGAACACATCGCTAACAGCACAAGGTTGCCTCCACTCAGTCCTCTCTTCAATGTACTGTTGTTTGAATTTCAAGCTGCTGCACCCCACAGGTTACCAGCTGTATCCGTGATTGGTCACACTCGGCACTGTAATGTTTTTCGAGGCAGGTGCAATCACCAGTGGCCAGCTCTTGAAACGGATATAAATGCAGAATGAATATGACCGGAATTACTCATGATGATCTAAGGTGTTCATCGACGCCGTGTGATGAATAATATATGAATGCATAAATGGTGAAGTAACATGGTTTACAGATTTTTATTGCAAGACCTTACACAATTTTCTGGGTTGCCTCTAGCAGCCTGTGGACTGACTTCTACAGCCCCTTTCCCAGAGCACAAAAACCCACTAGTACTTGCCAACATCTGGCTTTTATATATAATGGGAAAGGTTACAACTGGTATTTACACCCAGGTCAAATGACTCTGCAATAGTCACGGGTATTAATTGGCTCCAATCAGCAGTCATGGAAATACAGCACCCATGTGAACATGCTAATTTTAGCCCTTTAACCGGCGTGATGCAATGATGCTCCATTACAAAATACCGTCCATCTCCTCCCAAGAAGCGCTCAAACATCATTCCAAATTAGTCTGCACCGAATTTGAAAGAGACACTGAATACGAAGAGTTATTAAAAAAAGAAGTAAAAAGTGTATTTCCTGTTTTTAGCGAGTTTTCCCGTGTTGAAAAAACCTGCGTACACATGCTAATTTGGGTGAAAAACAGGTGTACGATTTGTAAAGGATGCGGGATGAATTATCCTGGTTAGTCCAAAGGATGCAGTATTTGCACGCTCCTGAATGCCTTGCCTCTTTTCAGCTCCATTACAGCGCTAACAGTGCGCAACACTAGCAAACGTTAGCTAAGAAGTCAAGATGTCTAACATCACTACACAACCACTACCCACCACAACAGAGTCTACACCTGCTATGTTTCTGTAATATATATTTTGCAGAGGCAGACTTTAACTCAAATTCAGCCACAGCAAGACCACTGATCGGCAAACTTTCTGTTGCTGCCGTTACACAGATTAGTCTCGCTAATCCAGCTTGCTGTGTTTGTGGGCTGGGGTCTGCATTGGCTGAATTGTAGTTTCAACAGCACCTGTGGTCCAAGCCACCCACTCTCCTCCCAGAGAAGTAGTGTCCTAGTGGTGGGAAGTGAGGCGGAGGGTCCACGGGCTGTGCTAGCGAGCTAATTTTTTTCATTTGTGGTCTGATATTATGGTTTTAGTAGGCTAACGATAGCTAACAGTAGTTTATTTGCTATACCAGAGTAATTGCTAGCTAGTTAACATTGCAAAATACAGTCTTGTCTTGTCATCTTAGTCATCCAGACCCCAGGGCTGGGAAATTGGCTCGCTTGCTGTTTGCTAATTACTTTAACAACTGCAGTTCACTTCAGTTCGGCCTAAGAGATGTATCACTATTAACAAGGATTTTCTGAAGGTTATGTACAAGATCCACTTCTGATTAACAGTTAAGGAACCACAGTCCTTTCTAGACATTAATTAGGAGACAAAACTCCATCATTTGTAATAGTGCAAATCCTTTGCTGTTAATAACAGTCTGAAGTCTCTGACAGACAGACGTCAGACCCGCCTTCACCACTGATGCTCTGCCAGGCCCTGCACCACCAAGATGCTCAGCAGACAGAGGTCATGTGACTGCCTTGGCCAGTCAAGAACATTATGTTTGGCCATAAAAACCTCCTTGGTTGCCTTGGCTGTGTGTATGACATCATTGTTTTGCTGCATGACTCTGCACTGCTGACCTAGGAACAGCGTTATATTCTTCCATACGCCTCTCAAAACGGGAATTGTGGAGGCTGAAGTATTTTATGGGCAATTTAATGTAGAATGGAGGCAAAACTTATGATTTATTATAATATTTGGGTGTCAGAACTTTGAGTTTTCAGTGTAAGAAAAGGGTTAATGCTTTCAGAAAGACGCTGCTTAACAGTGTTGTCATTCCGCCCATATAATGTATTATTACAGCTGAAGTTTTTGAAATTTCAGAGTTTAACTTGCAGCCAGTTTTGTATGTGCGAGAGAAAAAAGGAGAAAATCTAGAGAGGATTATAATGCAAATGTATCATTTCCCGTATGAAATAATACAGGCCACATTAAAACTTCCCTCAACTTAAACTCTCTGACAGAAATTACTATTGACTTGCAAATCAAAAACTAAGCCCCAGACACCAATCTCATCCAGAAAGAGAAGAAACAGAGAGAGAGAGAGGTTGGACATGGAAAGGAGACAGATGGGAATGGAAAGAAGTGACAGACGGAGGGACGAGAGAGAGAGAGAGAGAGAGAGAGAGAGAGAGAGAGAGAGAAGAGAAAGCTGGGGAAAGAGTGCAGAGAAGAGAGGGAAGAAAGACGCAGCCAAAAAGGAGAGAGGGAGAGAAAAGGCGTTAGATAGGCAGAGTAAATTCAGGAGGGAAGAAGTGACAGAGGAGACGATGCAGACAAAAGAGGAGGAGGGATAATTAGCCACAGTCTAGCAGCCTGACAGATCTGTTAGACCACTTTAGCTCTCATCCACTAGTGGTGGGTACTTCATTAGCAGCCTGTTTTCTCTCTTTCTCCCTCACTTCCACTCTGTCGCTGTATCTCTCCCTCTCTTGGTGTGTCACTTGTCTGTTCTCCGTCCCCTGTTTCCTCCTAATGTATATTAGATAGTCTTTAGCATTAGCATGATGGATGAGGAGCCTTCTTTGGCTTGGTAAATGTGTATGTTAGGGAGTCTCCAGAGACAAAGACGGACAGAAGGTCTCTGTCTAATAATGTTGTTAGAGGGACGGTCATACCGTAGAAACACCAAATACCATTTTCAAAAGTCGAGCCATTCAGCAGGCGTACAGACCATCAGCACTGTCGCCTCTCTCTTCGTTGTCATCGTAACATTTGTAATAAAAGCATCAGTTGTTCATTGTCGATCTTTTTGAGCTCCGGCAACAGTCTTTCTCTCTCAGTCGCTATCGTCACTGTGACCAGAGCAAAGCCGGAAGATAAACAAACAATGAACGAGCAACGACCATAGACGTCAAGAGTCTAGGTAGGTATATAAAAGAACACCGCGCCCCCAAGCGCTTCGGCGGGGAATTGCATGGCGACATAGACCAACAGGACGCAGAACTATGATAGGCACACAGCAACTGTGTGCATGTTGAGTCGAGTGTACGCAGAAGCATAAAGAAACTGTAACACAAAGGCGTCAGCCTCTCGCGTGACATAAAACGTATGTGTCGGCAGCGCTTCATAAACAATAACAATGGCAATAATGATCATTTACCTTCTCTGGTACATGATGGCGGCTCTCATCCTCTAATCTGAGGTTAAGGAGCTGGCGGACTTCAATGATTTCCCAATTTGTGGACATTTTCTGCTGCTGTTCTTCTTATTTGAGTTAGCTGCTAACTGCTAACAGCTGCTTTTGTAAATCTCCCAAGGTGATTCACACCTATAACATGTCGTGAAAACATCCATGCCACCCATGATACCGTCCTGTTGACTGTCCTGTTTATATAGACATAATTTTGGTAACACAGAAGTAACTAGTAGTGTAACAGATTACTTTCTATGGCAAGTAAGGAAGGACAGGAAAGTAGAGACATTCAAAGTTCAAAAACCTCAACAGAAGCTTTAAAGACATTGGGTACAGCATTAGAAATACACCAGAATTCCCCTTTAAATGCAGTAGGTGGCCGTGTTGGATGACCTCAGATGTATTCCACGGTCACACCCATTCACATCATGCATCCACATGCTTCCTCATCGCCGGCTATTTCCATTCACGTTACACCACCTGCGGCTTGGACGAGGGCACTCATTCACAAAGTCGGCCCATCTGTGAAAACACAAGTCTCCATGAGGTCGGAACCCTCCGCACCTTTCATTCACATACACATGTACACACATGGTCAGGAGCAGATGCACACACAGCCACCCACATGTAATATTTCGACAAGGAAGCTCAGTGTAACCTAGCAACAATGCTGCGTGTGGTCCGGGGCGTTTTATACCACTGCATAAAAATCATAGGTGTAAGCTTACTTACTGTGTGTGTATATATATAAATGGAAACAATAAAGAATTTTATTGTTTCCAAGGGAACAACATATCTTTTACATTACACTGCTTTAATGATGCTGAGGAGAAGTGTGCTTATTGTACATGTGGGACAGCCTTAATGTTAATATAGCTTTACTCAAATGTTTTTCAAGGTAAATGTGCATGCTGCGTCCACCGTGTGTTTGCATAGTTGTGCCAACTGAGAGACACTAGTAACCACCACCCCCCCCTCCTCCCCTCCTGTCAAAGCCCTCAACAGTGGACTCCAGCGCTGTCTCCCTAATTTACTGTTGGACATTTTCATTAGGCCTTCAATGGCAGGTGTGTGCCGTGATGGGCGTCACATTTGATTAGAGCTATGCTAGAGGCTGACCTGTGGAGAAAAAAGGTTAGCTATGCTTGTCAAATTTTATTAGCCAGAAGGCACTCTTTGTAGCTGGAGCAAGAAACAAGGAGATGAGATGAAAGAGAAGCGAGGAGAAAGAGAGAGGCCAAAGCCGAGATGAGAGAGGGAAAGAGCGAGGGAGAGGTGTGCTGTAAAATGCACCGTTGTGCTAAGAAAAGGAAGATGAAGGTGCGCTTGTACGATAAGAAAAGTAAATGACACATCAGTGAGCGTGCTCTCAGGTTTCTACCACGGTTCAAGCAGTGGCACGAGGAATACATGCCTTAAGTTTACTTGACACTGTGACAAAGTCCAACTCTCAGATCACTCCAGACAAGCTTCACTAATTGTTGAAGCATTTTTAAAACAAGCTACAAGGTCTTTTGAGTGTAGATGTGTTGGCTGCCTTTACAAACCCTGAATAATGTTCTTTCCTGTTTCCTTTTTCTCCCTGCCATTTTAGTGCGACACTGCAGACACACTTTTATTCCCCTATAGAGAGAAAAGACAGGAAGCAAACAGCGTGCGAAGCTTATATAAGGAGACTTTCCATTAAGGCAGATGCAGAAATTCATTATTTCTGTATTGCAAATGGAAACTACATTCTCATGTTTTCTGCTGTGGATTTAGTTGTCAGGCAACACCTGCCTGAGGAAGAGCTCAAAGAGAAAGGAGATGTTGTTCCCTCGAAAACAACACATCATTAGTGCAGACTGCATATTAAGTCATTGTCTTCTATGCCTTTAAAGCGTCTTTTACCGGCGCTCTGTTTAAGCAATTAAAATATTTCCTTTTTTGCATTCAAGCAGCTTCAAGCCTTTCTTTTGTTCATGGTCAGAAACACAGAGGACTGTTACTGGAAGCTAGTGTTAGATTGTGAGTTAATCAAGTTTTATTTTTATGGCCGTGCACTTAACAGAACACAGATACATGGTGAGTAATGTGTCTGCTATATTAGATGGTAGTGAAAACGGTTGTTACCCGGGAGGGGTCAGAGAAAACTGCTGATGGTTTGGAAGACATCATTTTCGTGACACTCACTGCATAAAATAATGGATGTAGCCTTTGTTGGTTCGTGGCCATCTTGGATTTTGGAGCCAGAAATGACATGTGGATAGATTGTGGAGCTAACCCTTACACCAGCTGCTAACTTAGTTAGCACCATATATTTACAGCTATGGCTAACTGTAGTAATGCTAATGCTAATTTTTATTAGCAAAAAACAGGCTTAAAACCATTAAAACAAAATGCACTGAGCAGAAAACTGAATGTCTGACTCCTTTAGAAGATATTTATAGACTTATACCAGACCGATACCAGACTGGAGCCCAACTTAATTTCTCTTACACCAGGAAACCAAACACTGACCGTGCACTTTGATGTGTGCTTACCTCCAGCACGCAGGCAGCAAAGGAAAAAACCGCCTGCCTGAGCCTTTTTCCCCCCAGTGCGTTGTGTTTAAATCAGCTGGCCGCAGCAAGAAGAAGTCGCCAAACCAGCCGGCGGCGGCGCACACTTCCTAATTAGTCTGCCCCCACACTGGCTAACACCACGGGATAGTTGCTTTCCTCAAACACACACACTCTCTCTCTTTCTCCCGCTCGCTTTCATATAGCAGACGGTTTTGTTCTCACTCCAGTTCCCCCTGCTCTTTCTTTCACTCTTCTCCAAGTTCCCGTCTCCGTCTTTAGGTTGCTGTTTGGTTTTGCTCTCATTCTGTCTTCTGATGCATCTTTCATTTCCTGCTCTGGTGTCTCATCTTCCGCCTCTCTTCCTTCAGTTTCCATACTCCTCCAGTTTTTCTTCTTCTCTCAGTGCACTCTCAGATTGGCCCGCATCATCAGGTACTCTAAATATGGATGGAGTATGATACTTGGAGGAAACAACACGTCTGAATTAAGTGGGAACAAGTGAGCTAATATAGCAAAATAAGACTTGATTTATTGATTTGTTGTAGTCTATGTACATGTCAGACACTCAGGCTGATGCCCTTCTGAACTTAGTATACCTCCATAGATGTATATCACCAAAGCTTAGATCCGTTGGGTTTATGCAACTGGCTTGAGGTCTGCAGACATGCAAGCAGCGGCAGTATCAGCTGCTGATGTCAACAGGGTAAGGCTCCTTCTAAGCACACACACATTCCTGTACTTCTATTTTTGTAAAGACCTGTGCAACCTGTGTGGGCATAATGCATTCCCAAACCCCTTGCTCTAACTGCCACAACTGATTGAGCCTAACCTTACCCCAATTCTAACCTGAACTCAAAGGCCTTGACACACCAAGCCAACAGTTGGTCGTCAGTCAGTATTGGGCCATCAGTGAGCATCTGCCGCCCTTGTTCGTGAGGCGTGTCCCACACCATTGCCCCTCATCAGCTGGCCGATTCAGCATGTTGAATCGGCATCGGCGGAGAAGAGAAATGGAAGAAGGAAAGTCAAGAGACCAGACAAGACCAAAAGACCTTAACAAACTTGTTATATAAGGCAAAAATCTTTTTCTTTAGCCATTGAGTCCTTTAGCAGAAACGTTTTATGATGGTTTGTGTTCTTGTCCACTTATGCAAGGCAAATATGCTCCGCTCTTTCAACACTGGATTGTCTTGTCAGTGCGCTAACTGGCTAACAAGCGTCAAAATGATCTTCCGGCTTTCCTTCTTGAATGACGATTACAGACTACCGCCATCTGCTAGTGTGGAGAGTTATTCCTGTATGTGCTGGTTGGCTGTCGGGTGTAGTCTTTGGGTTATGTTCATGTGCAACTTCGCCACTAGTTCTCTGAAGTCAGTTTGGTGTGTCTGGACCTTTTAAACCAACACTGTCTCAAATCACATACTTCAGTTACTTCAGTTACTAAGTGCGCTATGTACTTATTGGCGTAGTGTGCAGATTTCAACAGGGTAGTGTTGTCTCAAACCAAACACAAATTAGCTAGTTAGCAAACTAGCATTAGCATTTGCGTTATAGTTCGCGGTACCAAATTATCACAGACTGCTAAATTAACCCAGTAAACATACTGCTGGCTTATACCCGACAACAGTATAGTGGTGCTTAGTGCAAAAAACAAATGTACAATGCAGCGACGTTCACGGTCGCACAGTCCTCGGCCGCCATTTCCAGTTTGAAAAGTGGTCCCTCTCCTTCCGCTACGTAGCCAAGATGGCGACCATTGAGGGTGAGAAGTGTCCGTAGTTCCACACTCAACTTCTTGACCGTTTGAGTGCACCATCCTGGTACTCATAGTGCACTGCATTTTTCCCTGCTTCTCAGTGTGAACGCACTTATGCACTCAAAATATTAAGTGTGAGTACAGAAGTACGCGATTTGAGACACAGCACTAGTCTTAACCCTCGAACAGGCCCTTGAAGTATTGAGAACCAGTGTCCTTACTCTGTTGGTTAAAAATGTCTTTTGGTCCTCACTTTGCAAGTACAAGCACACACACACACAGGACAAATGTGTCTGCTCACACAGACACATACACACTCATGTATCTCCCTCTCCCTCCTCTGTCACTGTTCGAAAAGCAGCATGCTGAATTGTCAACCCATCAAACTGTTCCTCAACAAACCTCAAACCCAGCCCCCCCCCCCTCCAGTGCACCCCCCTCTAATGTTTTATCCAGAATCAGCTTCTGTCTTCAGCTATTAATATGATAATATTTGGCGTTGTCAGTGATGGAGGCCGCGGCATAATGAGATAATTACAGTGTTGTTTCATTGGGAGAGCGACACGCACGCTCAATCAAAATGGCAGCTCTAATTACGGGCCCAGGGATTGGCTAATGGGTTCGGTAGAAGAGGGGTGGCGTGGAAAAAAAAAAAAAAATTCTCAACTTGGCTCCGCGCATCAATTCTCTGAGGGTCTGTTTGTTTGTTTGTTTGTGTGCGGAGAGAGGCTGGTGGGCGGGTAAGTAAGAGTAATAAAAAGCAAGTCATAAGTGAATAAATGAATAATACAGGAGATTAAGTGTGAATATCTTAACAGCAAGGTTGTCTGCAGGACTCAGCACTTGGAGAGGGGGGGCGGAGATTAGTATTGATTAGCTTTGTGCTGAAACCAACCATTAAACCAATCTCAAGAAGCAACAATTAGCACGGCCTCAGATATCCATCTTTATAAAGAAGAGGCATCTTGGCACGGAAATGTTTGGACAGTTCCCTCCTCGTGGCAGCAGGATTGAGTTTGTGTCTTGTAGTGAGAGTACACACACACACACACACACACACACAGGTTTGTGTAGAATAATAGCGACACTTTGCCTTATCAACATACTGGCACAGAGGTGTGTATGACTCAGCCTTCTGTCCCTGCTGAGGGCTGCATTAAATCAGCAGCAACAAACACACTGTCACAGTGTGTCCCACATACTAAATTACCAGGATTAACCACACAAAAACACACACGTTTATACATTCCTGAGGTTGTCTTCACACACAAACATACACTCCCGAGTCTCAGCCAGATTTTCTAATTAAAGGCAGGGTCACAAGAGAGACTTAAACATGTAAGCTATGTACTTCACTAATGAAGCTCTCTATCTGCTCTGTGTCTCTCACCCCGCTCTCTCTCTCCTTCGCTTCATTTCGGTCAATATCTGCCTTGGGGTCAGACCATTAGGATGTGCGGCACAACGCCTGTTTGATGAAGGCTGTGTGGGTGTTTGTGTCGGACAAAGGCCTTCCTCATGTGTAGCTGTTAAAGGTATTTGAGTTTTACAGATGCACAGGAAGGGTGGAAAGTTTGCTTTTTTTATCCTTGTATTACATTTTTTTATCCCCCTGTTTGAATATTTTTTCACCGTGTGTATCTCCTGAGGACCAAATAGCAAACGAAACAGCATATCAGTGTCAATATGAGATACCTGTATCCAATGCAGCCAGTAAACACAGATAAACGACAGCACTATGTCGTACTTTGGTAGCACATCCTGAAGGATTGTGCTCAGTCAGTCGTGCCATTTTTTGTCCGTCCATACCGTTGTTTATGTGCGCTCGCCTCCGTACTCTCAGATGTGTGTAGCTTATCTTGCATTAAGGTCCAGTGAGCATGATGATGCTTCTCTTTAGGTTTTGTCCCCATTCTGTCCTCAGTTCTTATCTCTTCACTGGCAGTCGCAATTTTTTCCTTCTTCTTTTATTGTTTTTTGCTTCTTTTTCACCTTTCGGTCACTTTCTTATTGAGGTCAGGGTCAGCACGACCATTTGTGTGTTCACTTGTCAGTGTGTCTGTCTGTACTTTTCAAGTGAACACATCCATCAAATGTTTTTATACTGTTTTTTTGCTCCATTTTTTCCCACCTTGGTTTTCTCTGTCAGCTGTAGAAAGTTCAGTGCAGGCCCTGATGTCTTCTTGGAGGCAGTGCTTTGTGGATATTATCTGTCTGCCTGTCAGTCTCCCTGTGCTGTCAAGGGTTGTCACTGCGGAGCAAAAAAAAAAAAAAACTACAGGTGGATTTAAAAAAGCTTTTTGGCTTTTTCTTCACTTTTTAATTCTCAACTGTGGTGAAAATGAAACCTCTTAGAATTTGACTTTGAAGGGTGACATTGGTAGTTTTAAACTTGGACTCTCTTTTTACGTTTTTATGCCCTTCTGCCAGCGACAACTGTGGCTGCACACAATTTATTGCCTTGAGGGTGTTTCTTCAGCTTTGGCACTAACTTCCATTTGGACTCAACGACGAACTCATTAAATTTTGGTGGCCATGAGTCATAGGTCAAGGTCACTGTGACCTCTTCTGTCTCATTCTCATTCTTGGACATGATATCTCAAGAATACCTTTGGGGAATTTCTTCAAATGTGACACAAACGTCCACTTAATGTCAACAATTTACTGATTGGAATTTGTTGATCAAAGGTCAAGGTCACTGTGATCTTTTCTGTCTCATACTCATTCTTGGACATGATATCTCAAGAATACCTTTGGGGAATTTCTTCAAATGTGACACAAACATCCACTTAATGTCAACAATTTACTGATTGGAATTTGTTGATCAAAGGTCAAGGTCACTGTGATCTTTTCTGTCTCATTCTTGAACATGACACCTCAAGAATATCTTTCGTGAATGTCTTCAAATTTGACACAAACATCCACTTAAAGTCAACAGTGAACTGATTGGAATTTGGTGGTCAAAGGTCAAGGTCCCTGTGACCTCTTCTGACTCATTTTCATTCTTGTGAACATGATATCTCAAGAAAACCTTTCAGGAATTTCTTCAAATGTGACACAAACGTCCACTTAAAGTCAACAATGAACTGATTGGAATTTGGTGGTCAAAGCTCAAGGTCTCTCTGACCTTTTCTGTCTCATTCTTGAACATGATATCTCAAGAATACTTTTCAGGAATCTCTTCAAATGTGACACAAACATCCACTTAAAGTCAACAATTTACTGATTGGAATTTAGTGGTCAAAGGTCAAGGTCACTGTGACCTCTTCTGTCTCATTCTCATTCTTGAACATGATATCTCACCTTTGGGGAATTTCTTCAGATTTGACAAAAACATCCACTTAAAGTCAACAGTGAACTGATTGGAATTTGGTCGTCAAAGGTCAAGGCCACTATGACCTCTTCTGTCTCATTCTCATTCTTGAACATGATATCTGAAGAATACTTTTCAGGAATCTCTTCAAATTTGACACAAACATCCACTTAAAGTCAACAATGAACTGATTGGAACTTGGTGTTCAAAGGTCAAGGTCACTGTGACCTCAAAAAACATGTTTTTGACCAAAACTCAAGAATTCATTGGCTAATTATGACAAAAGTTCACACAAATGTCTAATAGGATAAAATGATGACGTGGTGACATTTTATATTCGAAAAGTCAAAGGTTAACTTCACTGTGACATCATAATGTTCTGCAAAAACACTATTCTGGCCATCACTTAACATCATATCTCAGGAACAGAAGGGTAGACACTTGGTCAGATACTGAATTGGTGACTTTAATATTGTGTGTGTCCACCTTGTAACTGTGCTCATTGTATAGATCTTTTGTGCTGCTTTGCAGAGGCATACAAATGCAAGGCAGTAATTCTAGCTGCATCCAAGGGACTAATCGCACCAATTTTTTGCTGCAATGTCAGGTCAATTGAGCACTGTCAATTTCCGTCCACTGAAAATGCTTATTTTGCCACTGACAGGCTCAGATTGTTATTCTGAGTGTCTGACAACAGTATAGAAAGGATCCTTTCAGAGATGAATCTTTTGTGTTTAACCACAACAGCCCTGAAATCACTAAAGCCAAAGCCAACAGACTCCATTTAGATAAACAGTAGTTTTTATTTGTCTCCCCACTGTTCTAACTGTATATAAAAAATGTACGACATGGCAGCTCCCCAAAGGTGAAGCCAAATCCTCTCGATCGCCCCCTGGTGGCTGGCTGCATTATAGGTCATTAACTCGCTTCCCTCCATGTTAGTGGATGGGACAGGGGTCAAACTAAAAACTCAAGTACTAGTCATATATTTTTCCCAAAGATGGTTCCTATGTTGTTAGTTGGTTTTTATCGCCCTGGTGTTTGTTCAAGTGTTTGTTTTTATTTAGATATTTGATGCTATAAAAGGGGGTTTGACGGCATGATTTACAACTGTGTGAGTGCATCGCTGTGCTTGTGTACACTGGTTGAAAAATACCAAAGTAACCCTTTAAGGCCATGATGGGGATCCTTTCTATATAATAGTTTCTTTCTGACAACCAGCTACCATCATTTACACCTCCCTCTCTGTCTCTCTGCAGTGATCAGCGTCTCCAGGGGCTGCGGAGGGAGTACCAACAGGCCCGAGCCGCTCCAGGCTATGATGAGCTAGACGCCGCACGCCGCAGAGTCCTGGAGCACGACCCACAGCGGGTGAGTGTGCATGTCTCTTGGTGTGCAGTCCTGAAATGGAAGCCAGTTTTTAGCACCAGGAAATAAGTTTGCAGTGAGAGCTTTTTCCTCCTCTCGGCCTAAACATCCATCCAAACCCCACGAAATGACATGTTCTACAGCGAGACATCCGCCCACACTGGACACTAGTTTAAGAGATTGAAATGTTAAATGAAGGAATATATGTGTCTCCAGAGCACTTCAGCCTGTTTTCCCCAGTGACTTTCTCGGGCTATTTTCAGCTCTCTTGTTAACATTTTGAGGTGCTGTGTGCCACCGAGGCGGCGCCCGCTCTCCTCCTCATTTAGTTTATGGAGAGATCTATTAGACCGGTGACATTTCCATCCAGCCTTTCTTTCAGCTCTATACCACAACCTTCTCTCTTTCTTCCTCTCCTCTCTTATTGCTTTTCCACTTTTCCTCCTTGGTATTATTGTCCTTGTTCCCTCTTCTTTCTCTTTCTTATTTTGGCGAGGACAACAAAGGCTTGAAATCTCTCACTGTAGTTGCCTCTCCCAACCAAGCTGCACTGCTAAATGTCCCTGAACTTGTATTGATCCAGCCTGAGGAATCATTTCATTTACCTTCGTACACTCCCAAAGCCAGCATACTTGCCATGGAAATCAATAGCCATTTATCAGCCATTTTAAAATGGGATTTTTTTAATAGCGAGCCCAAGGATGCAGAAAATCACACTTTGATCCGTATCAGAATCAGTGAATCTGGCCATGGCAATTTGCGAAGGCATTTCCTCTGAGCTAGATTTCTTTTTCATTAAATGACACAACTGAGCAAAGAAAGGAGCATAGGCATCTGGGAAATATGGGATGGATTTACTGACAGCGTCGCCGATACCCAATCACCTGACACAACCTGCATCCTGCTGTGCTCGCTTCCTCGCTTATTGTGGTGTCTGTTTATCGAGCGATGGAGCCCAGCGAACCAGTCTTCATTAGGCCCTCACACACACACACGCTGCTTTCTTTGAGGCCCGATGGGCTTCGTCACTCATTACACATCCCAGTGCAGTGTGTGTTTGTGCCATCGGTTTGCCGTGACTTGTTCGGTACCGAAACGCTGATGCAATTAAAGCGCAGCAAGCGTGAGGCGCAACCTCTGATCTGATTTGTTATTGTTCAGCCTAAAAAAAGACAGCGGTGTCCACGGTGAGAGCCACCCATGAGTTTCTCCCCTGAGGAGCCCGATAATGAAACACCCTACTCACAATCACACACATAGTGAGAATGGAAACACTAAAACAGTCGAACATCCAAGAGGTAAAAAAAAAAAAAAAAAAAAGAAAAGAAAAGATGATAATGGAATGTTGTATGGAAACACAACATGATGGCTGAAAAATTACTGTAAAAAAAATATATATTTTAATCCAACAAGATTGAAGATTTTCTAGGAGCTCCTTCATCTCTGAGTCTGCAGTATTTAAACACACACACACACCATAACAGTGAGCGAGAGGTTTCTTAAACAAGATTTTTAAGAAAATAAACAGAAATGTATACCAAATTAAGAAGAGCCTCGCATTTAAAGGTCCAGTGTGCAAGATTTAGAGGGATTTAGTGGCATCTAGTGGTGAAGATGCAGATTGCAACCAGCTGAAACCTCTCCTGGTTCGAAGTAGCAGGAGGGGCTGCTAACTACAGTGACCAGCACGAAAAAGCAAATGGCCTTATCTCAAGGCAGTTGCCCTTTTTACACAGAGATGACGCTATAGAGCCGCTATGAATCCTTTTTTATGCCGCCCCTTGCATTTTTACACAGAACTGAACAATGGCAGCATCATGCCGCTCCAGTGTGTGATTTTCAACAGTATGGACCTCATTCACAGACATTTAGGGCCACTCTTCTAATTTGAGTTAGCAGCTAACTGCTAACAGCTACTTTTTAAATCTCCTACTGTGGGTCACAAGCATAACGTGTCATCAAAATGTCGCACTCCTGCTGGCTGACAGCTCTGTCCCCCCATTCCATGATTGTCCCTTTTTTACAGAACAGCAAACAGGCCTAACAGTTGGTACGTTTACAAGCACGCAGCGGTCGAGCTAAGCTCATAGCTCGGCTAATCAGTCAAGTCGAACCTCTTGTCTTGTCTGAGTATACATGCAGACAAGAAAATTGAATTTCTGACCAAGTATGTCTGACTCCGCCTTGATGGGCGGTGCTGTGTCCTTTTTGATATTGTGCGTATTGAACTAGTTGCGGTTCTTTTTCAGAAACTTTTTTAAATAAATCTGCATTTCGCGTTTTCTTACCATCCATAAACTTCAAAATGTTTAGCTCCGTTAGCTGTCAGAGCATGAATGTAGTTTCCACATGCATTTAAAAGTCCAGTTTCAGTCAGACTAAGCTGTTTACGTGCATTTAAAAGTCAATTTTTAGTCGGACTAAGCTGTTAACATGCATTTAAAGATCTGCTTTGAGTCAGACTAAGCTGTTTACATGCATTTAAAAGTCCAGTTTCAGTTGGACTAAGCTGTTTACATGCATTTAAAAGTCCAGTTTCAGTCGGACTAAGCTGTTTACGTGCATTTAAAAGTCAATTTTTAGTCGGACTAAGCTGTTTACATGCATTTAAAAGTCCAGTTTCAGTCGGACTAAGCTGTTTACATGCATTTAAAAGTCCAGTTTCAGTCGGACTAAGCTGTTTACGTGCATTTAAAAGTCAATTTTTAGTCGGACTAAGCTGTTTACATGCATTTAAAAGTCAATTTTTAGTCAGACTAAGCTGTTTACATGCATTTAAAGATCTGCTTTGAGTCAGACTAAGCTGTTTACATGCATTTAAAGATCTGCTTTGAGTCAGACTAAGCTGTTTTCATGCATTTAAAGATCTGCTTTGAGTCAGACTAAGCTGTTTACATGCATTTAAAAGTCCAGTTTCAGTCGGACTAAGCTGTTTACGTGCATTTAAAAGTCCGGTTTTAGTCAGACTAAGCTGTTTACATGCATTTAAAGATCTGCTTTGAGTCAGACTAAGCTGTTTACATGCATTTAAAGATCTGCTTTGAGTCAGACTAAGCTGTTTTCATGCATTTAAAGATCTGCTTTGAGTCAGACTAAGCTGTTTACATGCATTTAAAAGTCCAGTTTCAGTCGGACTAAGCTGTTTACGTGCATTTAAAAGTCCGGTTTTAGTCAGACTAAGCCAATAATTCCATTTTCTCAATCTGCATGTAAACGTACTGAGTGTGAAATTTCTGCTTTTAACAGGTTGTGTGAAAGGGGCTGGTGTTTGGTTTGTCCTTTCTGGGCTACTGTAGAAACGTAGGGATGCAACATGCTGATATAAACAGCTCATTCTAAGGTAACAAACACAGTGATTCTTATTTTCAGCTGATTATACGTCAGTATATGCCCCTAAATCCGACACACTGGACCTTTAAAACTGATCTTAATATTTTATTTAGGTTATAGTGAGACATAGTGAAACAGAAGTGTCCTCAGTGTCTATATAAAATACTTTCAGCTGTAGACAAAGTGGAGTTAACAGTGTCCAACCTTTTCGATTCACCGGGACATTACTCCTCACATTTATGTATTTCCTCTCTCTCTGTGGAATGACAATAGCGTAAATGCAGACCACTTGAGCGGGCGCTCACTCACTGGCTTTGGCCTTGTACGATCAGCCTTTTAGCTGCCGCCGCCGCCACTACCACCAGCGCCGCGTTTCTCTTTTATTCTCAGCCATTTCTGTAGCCATGAATGGTTAAAAAGGTTTTTTTTTTCTTCCAAGCTCTCCACACAAGGCCAGGAGCACCATTCTCCCTCTCCGAGTGGTGTGTGTGTGTGTGTGTGTGTGTGTGTGTGTGTGTGTGTGTGTGTGTCCATTTGCTCTCCTGAGCTGGAGGATCCTGGGTAACACGCTAACCTAAGCTGGCATAAACAAAAGCCGGGATAAAAGACTGCGGTTACGCGATCTATTCATGTCTGTGTTTATCTGTCAGCGGGCGTCTATCTGCATGATCTGGAGGCGGAGCCATCTATGTGGGTGTGTGTGTGTGTGTGTGTGTGAAGCCACGTATAAGTGTGTGTGCAGCTAAATCAGGTCTTCAGAAAGGACTTAATGTCCCTTCCTCATCTTCTGTGTCTCTGTCTATCTATCTGTCTCTAATTTGACCCTTCCCCCGTGTTCCCTGTCTGTGGATAGGTCACACATGTAATTATGACAATCACACTGTCCTCCTCTCTCTCTCTCTGTCTGTTGTCTCTATATGCTAATCATGGGCTCTCTGTAATGTCTTGATGGCCAATTAAGCCACAAAAGGGACTTCTTTGTTCTGTAAAATGAGTCCTGAAGAACAGTTGGATTATTCTGGACATTATATGGAGGTATACGTGAGTGATTTGATACAGCACGTCCGTAAAGTTCAGGGTGTCTTGTGTCATGTGAGTGCGGCTGATTAAAGAAAGAGTTCGTTAATGTGTCTCTGAACTCATTGGCATTAAATCTGAAAGGTATTTATGAGCCTATTTACACCTGGTATCCACGAGCGACAGGCTTGTCTGTTCACACCTGGCGTTAGAGTGAATCTCCACACACACCTCAGTGACTGGATCTCACTTCAACACTCTGCAGGCAGATATGGGGGGAGAAGAAAGAGAAAGAAAGAAGAAAGTATACTCATACTAATCCTACATTTACTGTGTTACTAGCAACAATTAAATGATAATAATAGTAATAATAATAATTAATGATAGTAATAAAGTGAGGGGGGTGTCCTCCTGTCGGCCCACAGTGAGGCAGACACAGCTAACATCACCTCATGGAGGGACTGTTTATCAGCCTGCTGTTGGATGTTAGCTGCTGCTGCTGCTGCTGCTGTGTTAGCTTGGGCTGGTCAGGTGGATGGAAAACTCTCTTCTTTCATTTGTTTCTTACTTTCTTCCTCTCTTTCTTTGTTTCGTTCTTTCTTTGTCTACTTTTTTTGTTTGTTTGTTTGTTTCTTTCTTTCTCTGTTTGTGCTTATATTTTTTCTTCCTCTTTTTCTGTCTTTACTTCTTTCTTCCTTTCTTTATCTACGTCTTTGTTTCCTTGTTTCTTTCATTCTGTCTTTCGTTCTTTCTTTCTTTCTTTCTTTCTGTCTTTACTTCTTTCTTTCTTTTTTCTATCTACTTATTTATTTGTTTACCTCTTTCTTTGTCTTTCTTTACTTCTTTCTTTCTTGCTCTACTTCTTTGTTTCCTTGTTTCTTTCCTTCTGTCTTTCCTTCTTTCTCTATTTTTTTATCTACTTTCCTTCTCTGCATCTTTCTTTCTTTCTTTCTTTCTTTCTTTCTTTCTTTCTTTCTTCATCTACTTCTTTGTTTCCTTGTTTCTTTCCTTCTCTGCATGTTTCTTTCTTTCTTTCTGTCTTTACTTCTTTCTTTCTTTTTTCTATCTCTACCTATTTATTTGTTTACTTCTTTCTTTCTTTCTTTCTTCTATCTACTTATTTGTTTACCTCTTTCTTTGTCTTTCTTTACTTCTTTCTTTCTTGATCTACTTCTTTGTTTCCTTGTTTCTTTCCTTCTTTCTCTACTTTTTTAATCTGCTTTCCTTCTCTGCATCTTTCTTTCTTTCTTTCTTTCTTTCTTTCAGTCTTTCTTTCATTCTTTCTCTGCTGGTTTCTTTCTGTTTTTCTTTTTTCTATCTCTACTTATTTATTTGTTTATTGTTTTTGCATCTTTCTTTCTTTCTTTCTTTCTGTCCCTCTTTCTTTCTTTCTTTCTTTCTTTTTTCTTTCTTTCTTCTATCTACTTATTTATTTGTTTACCTCTTTCTTTGTCTTTCTTTACTTCGTTTCTTTCTTGATCTACTTCTTTGTTTCCTTGTTTCTTTCCTTCTGTCTTTCCTTCTTTCTCTACTTTTTTTATCTACTTCCCTTCTCTGCATCTTTCTATCTTTCTTTCTTTCTTTCTTTCTTTCATTCTTTCTCTGCTGGTTTCTTTCTGTTTTTCTTTTTTCTATCTCTACTTATTTATTTGTTTACCTCTCTTTACTTCTTTCTTCCTTTCTTTATCCACTTCTTTGTTTCCTTGTTTCTTTCCTTCTTTCTTTACTTTATATATCTACTTTATTTCTCTGCATCTTTCTTTCTTTCTTTCTTTCTTTCTTTACTTCTGTCTTTACTTCTTTCTCTACTTTTTTATCTACTTTCTTTCTCTGCATGTTTCTTTCTTCATCTAGTTCTTTCTTTTTCTGCATGTCTTTTGTTTACCTCTTTCTTTCTGTCCTTTATCTACTCCTTTCTTTCTATAATTCTTTCATTCTTTATTTCTTCATCTAGTTCTTTCTTTCTTTAGTCCTTCCTTCCTTCCTATTTGCCCCCTAGTGGTCATTGTCAGACATCAGTGATGTCTCCAGCTGATGCTCTGACTCACCTCCACCCTCTGACACAGCTCAACATCTATGAAGCTTCATATCGTGTGTGTGTGTGTGTGTGTGTGTGTTCACTGCAGTGCTGTCTGCATGTCTGTGACATGTTTATTATAATGTTGATGGACTTAACATACACTTCAGCTGACCATGAATAACATGTGACTCCACAGTGCACCAGAATCTGCTTTAGCCATTGTAATAAAGACACACAGGTGCACGGTATAGGACACACACACACACACACACACACACACACACACACACACACAGAAGCTCATGCATCTTATCTTCAACTCATTACCCTGTGAGTCGTAAACAACAGTGGCAGCACATGTGACACCTTAATGAACACAGAAGTCACAGAAAACCACACGCGCAGCTACACACTCGGAGTCATTATAAAACACACACAGAGAGGCACTCACACAAGTCCAGATAGGACTTGTCATCCGTTGCGCAGCTGTTTTTTGTACTTCCCTCTAATGTTGTGTGTGTGGACATCCATCACCTTGATGATATTTTAATGTCACATCCTCAGGCTGTCTCAATCTCTCCCCCTCTCTCACTCTCCTCTCTCCCTCCCACACGTCGGCCATCACTTCATAAATAAACCCCCACATCATTAAGTAAACACGCACCAGCCTGTCACGGTGATAGATGGCCTACAAACACTCGCGCGCACACACACATACAGGCGCTGGTGATGTGTGCGGGACGCCTCATGCCCACAGGCAAAGGCCCCCCGATGGGTTTTGCGCCCACAGTCCTAATGAATGCGCACGTATTCAACTGTGAACTTGATCTAAGAGCTCACTTTTGGAGAAACTGTCCTCGAAATGAAGTTATTATGAACCAAATGTGGCGGTAACACATTTCACAATGTGTCCGCAGGCCCTTTATGGTACATTGATATTTAGCTTAGTTTACTGGTGTGATTGGTTGGCTCCCACTGTGCCCCAGTGACTGACCATCACCGCCTCCACCCGACAAGTGCCTCCACTTACCGCACACCTTCTGCTGTGAACAATTCAGGCTCTCCCCGTCTCTCTCACCTGAAGACACACACTCACACAGAGCGTGCAGTGTAATGGATGTGCTGGCAGGCTAGTCCCGCTGTGTGCCTACTGTTGGGGAAGCTGCCACAAAAAAACCCCTGTAGCCCAGCAGAAAGCTGCTTATAAAGACAAGAGGTGGGACCCTGGGGAGAGGAATGGGAGAGAGGGAGCAAGTAAATGAGGGAGAATGGGAAGGGGAGCGGAAGTGAGGCAGCAATACAGAATAAGAGGAAGTGAAAGGGGAAGAGAGAGGAGATATCAGGAAGAGGGGAGAACATGACAAAGCAAATAAGTCTTAAAGAGGCGCCTTAGGGGGAAGATGGTTGGTCGGATGAGAAATATCACATCTAGCAGGGAGAAGCTGGATTGGCACGAGGAGGAGACAGATGGGACAGAGGAACTGACAGACACATGGAGGCATTGACATAAACGACTGAAGGAATGGAGCGGGGGAGGAAGAGAAAGATGTGGTGGTTTCAGGTGGTAGAGGGGTTGTTGAGACTGAAGCAAGCATGGGATGTCCTTAAACATGGTATTAAGGCTACATCCACATCTTTACCATTAATATCTATTTCCACATTTATGCCTCGCGTCCACACTACTCTGAAAACGAGACCTTTGAAACTAGTGAGACCTGACCATGTTTTAGTTTGAAAACTCCACGGTTGCATTTTAGAGGCTAGAAAGTCAAAGTGCATTAAAGAACTATATATGACGTACCTTTGTCCGGCTATCATTACCCATGTAAGCCCCACTTCAATCCATCTGTTCTGTTCTCATGAATGCAAGTGTCAAAGGTCACTGTGACCTTGCATCCATCTCATTCTTGTGAACCTGTATTTCAAGAAGGCCTTGAGGTAATTCTTCAAATTTGGCACAACATTCACTTTGACTCACGAATGAACTGATTACATTTTGGTGGTCAAAGGTCAAGGTCACTGTGATCTTGCATCTGTCTAATTCATGTGAACGCAAACCTCAAGAACATCTTAAGGATATTTCTTCAAATTTGACACAAATGTCAACTTGGACTCATCAATGAAATGATTAGGTCTTGGTAGTTAAAGGTCAAGGTCACTGTGACCCTGCATGATAAGAATGCCTTTAGGGAATTCCTCAAATTTGACACGACCATTCACTTGGACTCACTAATGAACTGATTGAATTTTGGTGGTCAAAGGTCAAGGTAATTGTGACCTTGCATCTGCCTTATTCCACTGAGGATGATATGGTCAAAGGTCAAGGTCACTGTGGTCACTTTTTAATTGTTGTGAACGCGAACCTCAAGAATACCTTAAGGATATTTCTTCAAATTGGCACAAATGTCGACTTGGACTCAACAATAAAATGATAAGGTCTTGGTGGTCAAAGGTCAAGACCACTGTGACCTCTTCTGTCTCAATTTTGTGAACAAGATATATACCAAGAACACCTTGAGGGAATTTCTTCAAATTTAGAGCAAATGTTCATTTTGGCTTAAGGACGAACTGATTGAATTTTGGTGGTCAAAGGTCAGGGTCATTGATACCTTGCATTTTTCTTATCATAATGAACTTGATGTGGCCAAAGGTCAAGGTCACTGTCATCTTGCATCTTTCTAATTCTTGTAAATGCAAACCTCAAGAACACCTGAATGGAATTTCCTCAAATTTGGCACAAATGTCGACTTGGACTCATCAATGAAATGATTAGGTCTTGGTGGTCAAAGGTCAAAGTCACTGTGACCTCTTCTGTCTCATTCTTGTGAACACGATATATCTCGAGAACACATTGAGTGAATTTCTTCACATTTTGAGCAAACGTTCACTTGGGCTTAACGATGAGCTGATTAGATTTTGGTGGTCAACGGTCAAGGTCACTGTGACCTTTCATCCTCTTCAACATTTTATCTCAAAGAACACCTTGAGGGAATTTCCTCAAATTTGGCATAAACTTCCACTTGGACTCAAGGATCAACTGATTAGATTTTGGTGGCCAAAGGTCAAGGTCATTGTGACCTCTAAAAACAAAAAAATCATACACTTACAATGACATGTAGTAGAGAACAAAATGATGAAATAATAACATTAATTCTAATTTCTACCTGGCTCTTTATAAAGTTGTCTCCGCCTCTTCCCATGTGCTGCTGTGGCTCATTTTATTACATTGTGTTGTTCGTGGACAAACTGAAACCTGCAGTGTACATTTACCACCACTTGACAACTTTACTCTGCTCTGATTGCCAGCATCACCCTCACTCCGTTGCGTGACCACAAACACTATGCACAAGGCGCAACACGACTCTTATCACACAATGATAACCTGCCAAAACTGCCTGCAATTGGTTTAGAAGTCTTCACAATCTAAAAAATGTTTTCACACCAGAAACGAACTAAACCATGGTCCAATGTGATCTGGACCGCGACCACCTGTTTTTGTTGAACCAAGGTCCACACTGAGGTACAGAGGAGGTTTCACACCTGTAATGTTGGATTTGGATGACTTTAAAATGACTCTCAATCTTTTCTCTTGCCACCTTGACTGCCTTATACTCATGTGTTACTTTCAGTAAGAGCTCCACCTCTTCATTGTCCAAGGAAACAAATCTCTAGTCTTACATTTCAGCATCTCCGTAGTATTTTCTGTAACTAAGCAACGAACCGCAGAGAAGACAATGTGCTTCCTGCTTACATCAGCATGCCAGTGCCCAGTGTGCATGAATAGTCATGTGATATGCGTTTTGGGGTGTGTTAATTCTAACGGAGATTACTTCTGAAACTGTGGTAAAATGCTTTTTTTTTTTTTTTTTTTTTAAACTGTTTCAAAATGAAAGTGTATCATCGTGGATGTGGCCTAAATCTCTACAAAAGGGTGCAAAAGAAAAGGAAATTTCCTAGTGGGAGTTTCAAGTTCCACTGACATGCCGCAGAATACATATTTATTCTGTAAATACGTCTTCTGTGCTTCCTTAGGGAAGCTTTTTTTGTTTCCAACTCATGTCTCTGCCTTCCTTCACTCTGTGCCGTCCAATTAATTAGAAACTTTCTCAAATAAACTGTTAAAAATGTAGATTTCTAAAAGGAGATGAATCGGAGAAAGCGAGCGTGGGAGGGCCGAGATGCTTAGTTGGTGCATATGGAAGAAAGTGAGGGAGAGAGAGCAGCTGGTCCGGGGGTGTTTCTCTGAAGGAGGCTGCACTAATGTTAGTCTAATGTTAGTGTTAATCAGGTTAGCATATGCCCCGTGTGTGTATGTGTGTGTGTGTGTCGGTTTGAGCTTTTACTGATGCACCTGCCATATTTTAATGAGGGAAGAGAGAGGGATGACTGGCTAACACACACCATCACTCAACATCTCTCTCTTTCTGTCTGTGTTACCTTCTTCCCCCCCTCTCTCTCTTTCTTTTTCTCACACACACACACACACACACTCCCAGTGGGAAAAGCTCCATGTGAGGCATCCGAGCAAGTTGGAATAAGTCCTGCTTTCTATTTTTTACAAATATGCTCACAAGTTTTGAAATGTAGCCTCTATTCTGGACTGACTTTACACACACGCGCAAAGCACGTGCACATGCATACACACCACATGTGAATAAGCACGGCCACAAACTGACACACACGAGTTTGAACACCCGCTCACACACGTTTTATAACAGACTTTTAAGAGGTAACATACCACAAACACATAAAAACACACAATCCACAATCAACCATGAAAAGGCAACATATACACACAAGCACACACACACATAAAAAACACACACACACACACACACAGTCACCATCAAAGAGCTGCAAACCTCAGCTTTGGCCAAACCAATGCTGTTCTCAGAGTTCATTTCTCTGTAGGAGGCTCCAGCCAAATCCATGCTGGCAGCACACACACACACACACACATGCACATGCAGGCAAACTTTTAGAGGAAAATCTCGTAATTCAGTAATTACAAGAAATGCCGTCTCTTGATCCTGGTTTCTTCGTGATCCTCTCGCCCAGTGCAGCAGTCGAAGCCTGTGCAGATCAAAGGCTGCCCGTTGGTCCCGGCTCTCTGGCCCGGGCTCGGTGCTATTCTGGCCCGTGTAATTACACAGGCCCCCACCACAAGTTAGTGTTTGGATCATACACCCCAGAATAACACTGAACAAGCTACTGTGAGCGGCTACTGGAAAACCGTCTGCACAGGAGGAAAATGATAGAGAAGAAAGCAGGCAGCAGGTAGAGCTTCCAGGAGACCACTCTCTGTTAATGTCGGGGTTGAGGTGATAATTATGAAATGAAAGCAGAGCTGCAAAGATAGTTCCTCTTTACAAGCCATTTAGTCCAATATCCAGTCTTGCAAGATAATTTTAGGTTAAGGTATTTGCCAGCGAGGTGGCAATAATCCATGTTTTGCAATGCAGATGTAATTGTTTCTTGCACTAATACCTTTAAACATTCCAGAAAAAGGCACATTATCTGGATATGATGCTGCGTGAATATTCTGAAAATTGCTTTTGAGACAGGTGAAATTACCTGACACCATTTGTGTACTGACTGCAGATAAGAGGGTAGAGAAAAAGGGGCAAAGACACTGAGCACAGGTTCATTTCAGAGACTGTGTAAAAAAAATCAGTCAGTGGAGGTATTTAAATAATAACGTAGTATACTAGTATGTGTAGCATGCTACGCTAGTCATGGATGTTACATGATGTTAGTAACAACCGAACTTGTTTTAAGCCAAACCATGATGTTTTTTCTAAACCTGACCACGTACTTTTGTAACCTAAACCTAAGGAACGGAAGGAAGTTCTTTACCTGTTTTTTAAGTTTATTTTTAAAAAGATTGTATGCATTTAACAAGCCAAAAGTGTACATTTCCTGTGAAAAAGGAAGGATTATTTTAAGTCTAAATTTAGATGCCGTCCCTTGGTGTCCAAAAGTGACGCAGGAGGGTACCTAGCACCAGTGTTACCAACTCTTCCAATAAAAGTAGCTAGCACTCGCCCCTTAAGTCAATAAAAGTTGCAAGATGACATCATGCAGTCGTCTGCATATTAATGACGTCATTGCGCATCAATGGAAGCATTAAAACTTTACCGAATTAGATTCAGTAGCCACATGACAGCAGAAGAGCCAGAGATTACTCTGAGCAGCGTGTATGGAAATGACTGACGACATAATATATTGCTTGCTTTTTCCCTGATGGTCTGAATAAATCGCAAAATTTGTCGTTAGAATTAAAGTCACAAAGAGGGTCTAAAAAGTCGCTAATCTTGCAAGAAAGTTGTCGAGTTGGCAACACTGCCTAGCACGTCATATTTTGACGTGTAGGGCCACTAACAACTATTGTGATTTGACAAGTTGAGCGTGAGAATGTGTTGTGACGTCATCTTGGATTTTTGGGCTATATTTGGACTAGAAGGCAGACTTAACCCCAATGCTAGTGGCTAGCTTGATTAGCATGGTGCATTTACGGCTATGGTTAACTGTAATAATGCTAGTTTTTGCTAATGAACACCAGGTTTAGAACAATTAAAACAAAATGTAATACCAGAGAAACTAAATATCTGACTCCTTAGACGGTCTTTTAGTGCAACTAAACACTGGACAAGACATTTTTTAGGCGACCAAAACAATAAAATTACTTAAATGAACTGAAAACACATTGAAACAGCGAGAGCTATGGCTAGTCTGTGAATCTTGGGTAACGCTGTGGACGCAGTTTGGCATCCACTTGTCTTTCAAAGTTACCATGCCCTGAATCATACACAAGTTTAAGCCTTAATAACATTTACACAGGTAACTTGTATGAAAATTCAACCCTCGCTTTTGGAGCCAGCCCCTAGTGGCCATTTAAGGACCTACAGTTTTTAGCACTTCCACGTTCACTTCATTTTTAGCCCCAGAGGTTGTTGTTTGGTTCAATCATTTCTTTGATTCCGACATAATTTCATACTTTCTGACCACCTTTGTTGTTTTACATCATCTGCTCTTTGCCGCTGGCCATCACCCCTCCGTTTGATTGGTACACACAGGAGCACTTCCCCGTTCACTCCCTCAAACACACACAAAGACTGGAGACTCAGGCACAAGCTGAACTTTTGCTCACACTCCTGGGAGACAAAGACAAGAGTGAACATCTCATTCCGGCATTATGTTTCTACCCACTGCTATCAAGAGTTTTCACACACACGTCTCGCACCTTTCTCCCTCTTTTCTTTGCAAAGTCACAATGAACGATTCCGTCCACGGACTCCTCCTCTCTGTCCTTGTCTCTCCAGCTCATCCCCGAGGCTCAACACACCTCTCTCCTCTCTCTTTTGTTTTAAGTCACTTCATTCCAATGCTGCACAGCAACCAGCTGAGGATTTTTATTTTTTTTCCTACCTCCTCTCCCTCCTCCCCATCTGGGCCAACAAAGGCCTACAGGGACTTATTTGGTGTCTGTCTTTATCCCCACAGCTTGTCTCTGGCCTACGGGCAAACTGCAGAGTGTGATCTGTCTGCAAGTTGATAGAAATCTCCCATTCTGCTCCTCACTCGCACAGCTCTCACTTCAAAGCTCGTCACCAGTCTATGTTTGAGTTAAAGAAGGGGAGGTTCAGTGGGGTTGGCTCTGAGTGTGTGTGTGTCTCTTTGCTCAGGTCACACTTAAACATCTTATCAAAAGAAGAAAAGAAAATGAATTTGTGCTCGAAATCATTTTACTTAGCTAATTATACACAGAGCATTTTGTTGCAGTGACACTGTCAAGTTCGAATCAGTTTTACCACACATTAGTATCCTATGCTTGATACAAGAAGGTTGTGGAAAGAAATTACAATTCCCTTCTTTTTTTTACACTTTGGAGCACTAATGGAAAATGTAAATTACGTTTAACTATTTAAATTGTCTGACCTTGCCGTACTGGCTTGTATCTGCGCAAAGTTTGAAGGGAGCAACGTCTGTGCATTTTCCTAAAATGAGACTCGAACGTAATCCGTGCATGATATGTATTAGGTACGACACTTATATGAAAGCCAGCCACTCTCTAATTTGGGAAACATGTGTAGCCAGAGGAACAGACTTTGATATATCACCAGCAAAAAGATCTGAAACCTTCAGTACAGAGCGGACTTGGGCAGAGTTTACAGGTTTGGGATGTAAACCAAGCAGCAACATCCGGGGCTGTGAAACAAAGTCAACGCAGAAATGCCGAAAACTGCAGTTCCTCAAACGGCCACTTGAGGCTAGCTCCAAAAGCAACTCAATCCCTATAGACGCCCATGATAAAATGTCCAACTTTACAGCAGAAACAAACATCACAGAGTTAGGGCTGGGCAATAAATCGATTTTATCGATTAATTCGAATTTGTAGTTTAGGCCGATTTGTTTTAATGAAAATCGAGTTTCTATTTTAAATCTGCCACCGCCGCTCCACACTGGGCTCCCGTAGTTCAGTGCGGGCTAACCCATCACCCCCGCGCGCTTGATACACAGACAACATGGCAGCGAGCGCTGAAGAACTCGTTCTCAAGAAAGGGAACAAGTTCTTCAGCAGTTTTGTGTGCTCACCTGTGTGTGTATGTGTGCGCGCATCAGGGCCGAACTCCGCCATGCGACACAGACAGCAGAGGAGGATTTTAGGCGCACACCGTGTAGGGACAGAAATGACATGCCGTTGTGTAAATAAGATAAATAAGTGTTACCAACGCCAAGCTGGCAGACCCCCCGAACCGTAGTAAAGGGACCTCCGAAGACCATTAGCTCCTTTAGCTTATGTTAGCTCGTTGTGGCAACAACACATAAACAGCGGGACTTCTTCTGTGTTAAAGAACGGCACTTTATTTTCAGCACTGCAGGGATGATGCACAGCCTCTCTCATCAGTGTCTGACTTTTACATAGAGGGAAATAACTCAAAAACAGCATGCAGAACTGCGTAAGCTTCTTCACTGTGGCTGCTCAATGTAAACAACAGAGCACATGCCTCACTTTCTTCCTGGGGCGCATCCGTCTGACGTCACACACCACACCCGGCGCACTAATGTCTCATACCTCCTACATCAACTACACATATACACAGCTCCACACACACACACACACACACACACACACACACAAGCCACACACATCAGGCTCAGCCTGTAACATAAGGCTATTTAGTTTGTTTAATAAAAGGACAAGGTATAGACCTGTTCTATAGTAAAGGTAACCTTAAATGACTTCTGTTGTGATCCAACCCCAGGTATGTGCCACCAGGCCGTAAATATTTTTTTTTTTTTAACTAGGAGGGGAAAAAATCGATTTAAATCGGGAATCAGATTTGTTGTGAAAAAATCGGAGATTTTTTTTTTTAGGCCATATCACCCAGCCCTACACAGAGTATAGGTGTAATTGTAGGCATCGCTATTTTAGTGTGTCTTGAGTTCACGAAAGTTAATGGTAAAGGTAACATTTTGGTTGCCTAAAAAAGTCTTGACTAGCCTTTGGTTGGACTTCTAGGCAAGTTTCTGAGCCCGTAAGTCACCACTTCATAGCGTTCCAGGCAAGTCACGCCAAATTGTCAAAACATGGCGGACCGTGTGGGGTTCAAGTTTTTTTATGCCGGTTCCTTCCTCATTTGAGCGAAACGGAGGAGAAACGGCGCATAAGGTCACAGATGCTATTATACTTTTTATTTTACGTTACCTGTGTGTTTGGAAACGTATTTTGTATTGATTTATTCTTGCACTGGAAACTAGCTGTTAGAGCGGCTGCCAATAATGCGTTAACATTAGGGTTATTTTTTGTCTATTTCTCACCGTGTATCACCTGCATCAACACCGCATCCATGGGGCTGCCTTTGCTGCTGAGAGGAGTAAAGTAATTGGTTTAGAGGGCTGTGTGACTTCAGACAGCGTAACTGGGAGTACATCGATCTACGAGTTCACGGGTGATAAGTTCCGGGTTTGACTGCCGTTCCAGTGCACTTTCACGAGTAGAAGGTTGTAAAAACACGAGTTACGGGTTGCCTGGAACCCACCATAAGGTTTATATATTCAGGTTCTCTGACAGGTACATTTAGTGTAAATGGTTTTAAGTTTGTTTTTTGCTAGCTAAAACTAGCATTATTATTAGCATTATCGCAGTTAACCATGGCTATAAATGCACTGTGCTAACCAAGCTAGCAGCTAGCATTACAGCTGTGCGTACCCTCCCGTCCAAACATGGTCAGTTCTGGCTCCAAAAATACATCGTATTATGGAGCCTGTGGTGATTCCCACCCCTAGTAGATTTTATTATGTCTTTCACAACCACTAATGCTGCGACAGCAGCTGACAGTTACAAGCTAATAAGCTAACGAACAACATAAACAATTGAAAGATGCTAACTCACCACTCTTAAACCTCTCAACGTAGCACTGGTCTCATCCCCACACTTCGGAGGCCAGAACCAGAAATCTCAGTGAGGGAGAAATAGATTTATGTTAGAAAACCATGTTAAACAAAATATTAATCTCAGCAGAATATTTTTACATACTTAAAAACACATCTGGAGGCCGTGAGCCATTACACTGAAAGGCTACTGCTTCATCACTCGGAGAAGGAAACTCTTCTTCTTGTTGTGTGCCTCCGACAGCCAAACTACTGCAGGTAATTTGGAGAAAATGGAGCCTTTAAAACCAATGACACTCAATCTGGAGGGTCTGGAGTTGGCAGGAGTTGCATCAAAGTAGAAGGTCAGACGCATCGACCTCACGACATTTGCAGCAGGCCATTGGAGGGCATGAAGAGCTGGAGTCCGTCATCAAAGCCTTACTGGTGGCGGCGCTGTCGACCCCCACATCCACAAATCTGTGACTGTAAGGAGGGGACGACTGAAGACTGAATCACCTGCGCCGCGGAGATGGCGGCATCACAGAACCCAGACACATGACTCGACAAAACCGGAGGGGGAGCTGTCAGATGTGTTTGCAGCTCGTGTGTGTGCGCATCAAGGCTGTGCCCAGGCTCACACAAACACACACTCTGTTCGACGGTTGTATCACAGCTTGGTAAATAAAAAATAAACCAAGCAAGCGCTGCCTTTCTCTTACTCACACACCCTGTGACATAGCTTTCGGGGGCATCATAACCTGGAGAGGGAAGAATGAAAACGCACACACACACTCTCACAGGGGTATTTGGATGTTATTTCAGTGAACAGTGGGGAGGCAAACAAACCCACAGAGGGGGTAGAGGAACAGGGACACGGCTCCAGTAAATAAACAACACCCCACGGCCACTGCCACGGCCACACACACACTCCGACACACACATGGAACAGGTTTAAGATGCATGTTGATTGCAAATGCACACACATGCAGGTCCCCTTTTGCGCAAGTTTGAGAAGTCACTGCTTCTTGTAACCACGATGAAACGGACCAGCCCAGTCCGTGTTTAGACATCCTGAGGAGTGATATAAATCGCCCAGTTGCAAAATGTTTGCGGCTAATAGCCACTTAAACAAATCAAATACTCTCTTGGGTTGCAAAACATATTTTTTCCCCGTGTCTGTTTGTCCACTCAGAGCCAGTGACATCAGTACATTTCCGGGAAAGTGTAAAACATTCTTTTGAGTGTGTGCGCTGATGCGTGCAAACCATTTATTTAGAGTTCATGCAAACGGTTTGAAAGGTTAAACCTGAGCAAATTTATTCGGACAGATAAAGTAGTCTGCGTGGAGCTGTAGCAAATGATGGAAGTAAGAGTGTGCTGAACTCTTATTTATCTAATGCAGCTAATGAGCTAAACAGTCTTTCCCCACTACCTGTTGCATCCTCACATGGGAAGATTAAACCGCAAACACACACACACACACACACACACACACACACAGTCAGTCTGAAGCCAACTGTATGTAAATGTAAAAAGCCATCCGAAGGTCAAGAGTTGAGGCCTAAACAAACACTAACAATGCAGACAATTACCAGCAGATTGGCCTATTACCAAAATAGACTGCATTCCAGTCTGAGTGTGTGTAACCTTTGGTCCCCGTGTGTGTGTGTGTGTGTGTGCCATCTGCTGCTAACGAGCTCCGAGTGAGCAGGGTCCAGGTGTGGGAGTGTTTAGTGTACACCAGGGGGCGAGTGAGCCTCCTGTTTGAGATCCACACACAGAGCCTCCTAATACAGCATAATCTCTGTGCCAACGGCTTAGCGTCAAAGAGGTGCACTGACCTTTCTCAGATTCGGTTGGTTATTAGTTGGTTACTATGCCAACAAGCCGTTTCACAGGAATACTGCAAATTTGTGGAGAAAGTTTCTGTTGGAGGAAGGTGCTTAATCAGACCAGAGGCCACCTCAGGGTGTCTGCCAGGCAGCCTAATGTCGGACTGTTTGATGCTAATGGTAAGTTTACAGTGAGTTAGCTGATGATAACACTAACTTCTTAACGTTACTCTTCTACATCCCCTACGAGCTCTCTCCATCACTGGTTGTCCTTGGCAACATGCTGCTTTTCCCCCCATGACAGGAGCGTCTTGTCCAGTCGACACCAGCTAGCTTTTGGTGGTCCCTATGGGAAATCTTGTTCTGCCCCGCTGTTTTCAACACTCATGGCTGAACACGAAAATCAAAATCTGGCTTCCGTCAAAAGACGCTCGCAACAGGGCTAACAGCTTTCCTGGGGGAGACCCTGTACCTGGGATATTATTGATTATAAAATGCTATTTTGTGCTGTTTTTAGACCGTAATTAATTTACCATGTCAGTCTGAAAATGCTGTTTAAATGTGGTAACACTGTCCACCTGCCTGTTATTTTTAAGGTAGTTTTCATACAGATATTTGTCCTTAACAGTAGGAAAATGGCTTAATTACTTTCTCCTTCTTTTAGTCAGCCCCTGGTCCTCCAACGAGTGATAGCTGCTAGTTACCCTGGATTTACACACCTGTTCAAGGGATAGTGCACCCAACATGTAAATTCAGCCATTATTTACTTACCCATATGCCGAGGGAGGCTCAGGTGAAGTTTTAGAGTCCTCACATCACTTGTGGAGATCCAAGGGGAGAGTGGGTAGCAGCACAACTCCACCTAATGGAGGCTTACAGCGCCCCAGATTCAAACGTCCAAAAACACATAATTGAAACCACAAAATATCTCCATACTGCTCGTCCGTAGTGATCCAAGTGTCCTGAAGCCCCGACATAAAAAGTTGCTTGAAACGACGTCATATGAACTCTGTTTTTAGCCTCATTGTAGCCTGTAGCTCTGACTGCCTCTCACATGTGCGTGCTTGCGCAAGACCGTGTTGCGAGGAGATGTTTGCTGTATGTGACAAAAACTTTTCAAGCTTAGGAAGACTTAGAGAGCCTTTAACATGAACTCTCCCATCAAAAACCTAAAGTGCTAAAACTCAAATTTGTGATGTCATAAGGCTATTCAGTTACAAATTCAATTGGGCTGGATTTTAAAACCACAAAGTGTTGATGGACATTTTTTCAGCAGCAAGCAACCTATTGAAAACTTTTTTTTTAGCTTTTGGTTATGACAAATGATATTTGAAAATATATTTAGTCATATATCTGACCGAGGAGCATCACATAATGCAGAAACAGAATAAAAAAGAGCTATCAATGCACAGAAGCTTAAAAAGTGGCACTAACAGTAACTACTGTAATAACACACTCTATCTCTCTACCAGCATCTTCCTCTCTCCCTTCTTCTCCAAATACACAGCACTTAGTTTTATACAGTCCATGGCAGCAACAGTCATGTTTACAACAACAAAGTCATGATATAAACTCAATAATATCTCACTGGAAACAAATCTAACATGTCAATAAAATAAATATTCCTCCTTATGTCACAATACTGTGAAAAAAGTGACGTTATTCAAGCATGAAGACTTCTTGGTTTGTTGTGGTTAGCCTGTCTGGTTGCGCGTGCATGTGTAACCCACTGGCAAGCTCATCACCTGCACTCCTACAGCGGTTACAGCTGACATTGAGATGGCGTCATTGGGAAACAGCACCCACCCTCCGCTCCCCCCCGGTTAGCATAGTTAGCTCTGTCAGCACTGTTGCTGTTGTTTAGCCCTGTTTATAGAGTTAGCACCATTAGCTGCTAGCCACCAGTTCAGCCATTTTCATGATGATAAATATGTCAAGACAACTCGTGCACTTTAAAATCAGTATGAATATTTGACAGTTCGTTTTTTAAGCAGGACTTTTAGTTTGACAGTGGCATTCAGGTAACATAGTAAACAAGCTAACAGTGCTAACAAAATGCGCAACAGCATTTTTTGTCGACACGAGATATGAAACAAAAGGCGGAGACTGTCGTACAAAGTTGCTGTGAGCTGTAATTTCACCCCTTCTGAGCAGAAGAGAGACGATAATCTTATTTTGGAGAGTCTTGTGTTGCTGCATTGTGTCGGCAGCTGTCTGCACCAAAGAGTATCGTGAAAGTCAAGAGCGCTCACTCCACACCAAAATGTCCCCAGGAGAAATTTAAAAACAAGTCACTCATTTTCAGGGGCAGCCCAGTATTTTGGCATTTCCAGTTCACAGTCAACAAGTGGCAGCTGTGGTTACATCTCTGTGTCTTCTGTCTTGTGTCGCATTGGCCTGCTCACACACCAAATCTTTAACTGCAGTTTCCCTCAGTTGTCTCCCCCTCTGTCTCATCTCCTCCCTCTCCTCCCATGGGGGAGTCAGCAGAATCTCATCATAGTGATTTTAAGGGAGGGGAGGGTTGATATCAGGACGGTTCCGCCTCATGGTGCCAGTCGGATGAGGGGCGTGGGGGCGAGGTTGCCAACAGGAGGTGGGCATGGGGCACCAGGCAGAGGCTCCACACTGAGACACATGCTTAATTAGCACCCGAGATGGATGGAGGGAGGAAGAAAAGGATGGATGGAAGAGAAATAGATGGCAGTACAGGGGGCTAATTATGCCGTTTTGAAAAGAGACGGCGCAGGAAAGCGGTTTGGGAAAGGCAAATCTGAGCATCTCAGTCACGGGATGAAAGCCGTGCTCAGGCATTGCGTCAAAGCACTTGGACTCTCATTTGAGGCTTATTGTATATATGAGCATCACAAATTTACAGCAGAGCCAAAAGTGCTCCAAGAAATTCATTTCCTGAGCTCCGGCAATACTTTGTGATGAATGCGACAGCTGTGCTGCTAGAGTTGATTGGTGTGTGTGTGTGTGTGTGTGTGTGTGTGTGTGTGTGTGTTGCAACGCGTATCATCTGGCACTGTCAAGGCACGGCTTTCTAATTTGGAAAAATGGAAAAGTGACTTTCTGCTCATTCACACTCGCACACGCGCCAACCATTCTGCCAGAGCGCTTGTCAGCTGGTGAATTGCGGCAATGACTCAACACAATGATGTACTTCATAAGAAAGATTGTTCCTGATACATTTAAGCTCGTTTGCTGTCCCTGATGACAGAGTCTTAAAAAGCAGTCTGAAGATCTGCTGATTGGAAGGTGTAGATTACACACAGCCGCAGTCGTGTCCAAGATTAACAAAGTCTTTCAGCTTTACAGTTTTCCCACATGACGCTCATGAGAAATAGGAAATTCCCTGTTGTGTGTGTGTGTGTGTGTGTGTGTGTGTGTTGTGGTCTGGCATGGACTCCAAAGTGAATCTGGCTTTCTGTCAGCTACTGTCTGCGCAAGACATTAACTTCTCCGCCGATAACCACTCACACATGCCCCATACGTGCAGTAGATACACACAGCGCTGTCGATGATGTCACCGGGTTCAGGGCGAGGACGTGAACCTGCGTGCCAGGAGCACCAAAGTGCTTGTCATCGCTCTCCACCTGTGGAGCTGTGAAGACGAGGCTTTTTGCTCGCGACCGCTGCATTTTCGCTCAAACCTGGTTGACTTTCATATTGCTGTTTCACCAGTTGCCATGGTGAGACTGAGATTTGTTGTGTGTGTGTGTGTGTGTGTGTGTGTGTGTGTACGCCACATCATCTGGCACTAAAGCTGGCTGTCTAATTTGGGGAAATGGGCATCCATAAGACATCCATAACATGTGTGTGTGTGTGTGTGTGTTAATAAAGGAATCACCCAGATATGGCTGCAGGCTGTTATGTTAATACAATCAAGGGACAAAGAATTTCACTCATTTTATCTAAACACACATTTCCTCCCCTCATCATCATCTTTTCTTCTCCCCCACTCCACACTCAGAAGATGTATTACGCCATGTTCCACACACACACGCACAAGGTCTTCCACCTGAGTCCCAGCGTCTTGCTGAGACTAATGCCCCCTTTACCTCACATTATGCATCTCTTTGCATAATGTCCCCCACCAAAGATGGAGCATTCACACCCCGACATCATATTAAACCTGCGCACACGCCTTCCCCGACTACCACAATATTACCATACACGTATACACACACACACACACACACACACACACAGGCACAAAGCCACTTTAGTGAATAGAGCTTGCCCCAGCCTCGCCTCTGATGTGCTTTCACTTCCTGGCTCCCATTCAGAGACATTAGAGCTCGCTACATTACAGAGACATGCTAATGATATCTGGTAATGCGCCGCCGCTGCATTGACATGCAGGATGAGTTTGAACTCATACGAACATGCAAAACACAGCAACTGCTGTATGGAGTCATTTGGAGTCTTTATGGTGTGTGTGTGTGTGTTTGGGATGTTAAATTCAGTGCGTGTGGGCGTTCGCGGGGTTGATAGCCCGGATCAAACACTGTTTACCTCTTTAGATTTCCATGTGTGCGCCTGTCAAACCTGTGATTGTGTGTTTACGCACACATGTGCACATGTCAGTTATTGTATGTATGACTGCTCTGGTGTGTTTGGCCAACGTGCTGGTGTGTGCAGTGGTGTATGGTATGTTTAACCAATGAAATGTCCGCTGAGTAAACAGCCTGTGTTTGTGTGGGGAAACTCAAAGCCCGGGACCATAGATTACGGATAATTGAAACTGTATGCTCTCTCTCCTCTCTGTCTACCCCTTGTTCAAACCCCCGTGTATTGTTGTAACCTCACACCATGTTTGGAGTTGCGCAACTAAATTTGACGCTCCATCTTTTTTTCTACATGCGAGACTTCGATCCAAACTGAGCCAGTGTGTTTGACGCCAAAAAAGGATGCATACATTTCAGCACTTTACTTAAACAGTTTATGTAAGTCTGAAACAGCACTTTCATATTTGGTGTTTTTGCGATGGCGGTCATTCATTGTTTCTCCACTCATTTAATTTGTCACCCATCTGTAAGTAATCATAAAGATCAGAAGGTCTGAGATCAAGCTGAGTAAACCATCCTACTCCCCTACCACATGATACCTTTAATCCACAGTTGTTTGCCGACAGAAAAACAGCAAAGACGCTTTAGCTCCACTACTTTAAAATGACCCGACTCTGTTTACCAATGTCATTTTCAGATTTATTTCCCTGCCTGAGCGTGGACTTCACTTTAATCAGTCACTTCGTAGTGTGCGTGGATGAAAGCATGAGCAACCTACTCTAAATGTAATTTTTCTTGAGCATGAAGCCAACACGCATGTTCATCAGAGGGGCACGCCGCTTACATGTGGGTACGTGTGTTTGTGTTACCACATGTGGGGCATTCCCAGAGTTCCCCCCTCTCCTGTTTTTTGTTTCCGCTGAAACCACAAGGCTGCCCACGAACACATACACGCTGCAAATACTTAATTTGTGTGCTGCGAGTTGAATTTGAAATATTACTGAGGTTAAACATATAGCCTGAGGATACAGTGCATGTTCTGCTTCAGCAGGCTTTGAATCCACAAACAGCTTAAAGGGCAACTTTAGTGTTTTCCGACGTGGAATGTATTTTCCCACATTTTTGTGTCTATGTGATTAGTCGGAGCAACAACATTTGAAATCGGTGCGGTATTAAGCTAGGCAAGCAAGCAGCAAAACTGACTGCAGTGTAATTCAATGGGGCAATTGAGCAGCTTCAATGCACATCCACTTAAAGTGTGTGTTTTTGCCACTCACAGGCTCCGATTGTTATTTTAAGTGTCAGGCAGCATTATGAAAGGATCCCTACAGAGATAGACCTTTTTGTCGAAGAGTAAGATTATTTTTGTTTAAAGCCACAGTGTGTAGGAATTTCTCCCATCTAACATTGAAATCATATTTTGCATTCAAACGGATAACGCACTCTAGCGCCTCACTGTTTCAACCGCGTATTGCAACAACGGTAGTCGCTGTGTACCAAAAAGCTATGATAACACAGATGAAACCATGTCATCTGACACACGCGACGCGAGTGTGCTGGCTGTGTTTACAACGTAGGACTGTTGGGGTGGGTGTAAATCGAAACAAACCAATCACGTCTTGTCTTTTGACAACTGACTAGTCAACCTCAGACATCGCTCAGACATCGCTTTCTTGGCGATGAGGATTGCGTCTCCCGTGATGCTGCATATGCATGATCCTGCATTATGCTCAAAGAGTGGGACTTTGTTTCAGATTTGCCAGGGTAGTAGCGAAGGGCCTCTTGCTCCTCTCCTTCGGCTTCTCAGTCGCGCAGCGCTGGCCTGGCTCTCAACGAAAAGGCAGAAGGCAGTGCTGTATGTCCCTTGTTGGCGGATGTATTCTCAAGACGACGAAACGTTATGGAACCCCCAGACGACTTACCAGCACAATGTACAAACAAATCCAAAATTCTCCTTTTACGAGAATAAGTCAGATTATTGGTGGAGGTAATAGTACACCAGTGATGACATATTTATGAATGCAGACATCGATTTTTGTCAATAAACAACTGAAAATGTTACACACTGTCCCTTTAACTAGAAACAGCCCTAAAATCGGCATCGCCAAACTCTTTTAAATTTTAATTAACAGTGATTTAAGTGCGTACAGCACATCTAACTGGGTGAATGTAGGATTTATTTCAACGGAGCCAAGGCAGTATTTGTGAGTCTTGTTGGTTGTGACGATGCCTATTTCAGGGCTGTTTCTCGTTAAACAAAAAGGATCTTACAAAGGGATAAAGGGGTCTGTCTCCTTAGGGCTCCTTTCCATAATGTTGTCGGACACTTAGAGTAACAGTCCGAGCCTTTCATTTGCCACACAGTTTCACTGCTGTTGGCTGCAGCAGTCTCTCTCAGTACTGAACCAGTTTTAAAAATGGTTATTCCCATTAATTACTTAAACGCAGAAACATTGGAAAAGAGTTTAAAAAATACTAAAGTTACCCTTTAACACATTTTTGTTTTCATCATCTCTCTACCTGACTGACTTCCACTGAGGAAGGTCTGAGTGTGATCTTTGCTTGAGGGTATTTTGACTGTTGAGTGGCTGAACCGTGGACATTTCTTGTCTACATACTGACATTACTTGTCCCGTGTCTCCTCACAGGTGGTGCCCAGAGGTGCTGAATCTCGATCCGCGCCTCGCTACGAAGAGGTGGACCGACAATACCCCACACACCCCAGGTGAGACCCCTGCATGTGTGTGTGTGTGTGTGTGTGCTTGTTTTATTCCTAAATGCAGGAAATGAGATGATAACTTCTTGCCACTCCCTCCCTTTGTGTCTCCATCACTCACACGAACACACACACGCACGCACGGAGCAGACTAATCCTCTTTGGAGCTTATAATTAAATCTGGAGTGTTTGCCTTGGGAGTGTCTACTCATCCCAGGAATAGGAGTATTCAGCTCTCCAGAGAGCAGGGCACAGGGAGGAGGATCACACACACACGCACATACGGAGGGTGGTTTGCTCTTATGAAGAATGTATAACCTCTAGTGTGAGTTTAACTGAACTGCACACGTCCCTTTGTGTGTGTTTAAAATTTCTCATGTCAAATTAGGCACATGTGTACCTCTGCTATTTCCCAGCAGAGCCACAGCCCACATACATCAGTCTCAGTATTACCTGACTCGTGCACGCGAGTGTGTGCACGCACACGCCGAACAAACGCCATCTTTGTGATGATGGCGGGCCCCGGCAGCTAAGTGGAGCGTGGAGTGGCGCGGTGCGAGGAAAGTGAGAGGAGGAGAATGAGGAAAAGAGGGGGACACCGGGATGGAGAGGAGGAGAGTGAGAAAAAGAGAACAGTCATTTCACGGGTTATTGCCCCTCCTGATATGACAGGCACCAGGGAGCGCAGACATCAGCACCGGCTCAGGGGGGACGAGACTCACGGAGAATCTGGGAGAGAGGAGGATAGAGGAGGAGGGACATGACCGAGCAAGAGGGACAGAGAGATTAGCCAACTGTAACTGTGGAGACAATCACAAATGGAGACAGACACACCAAGGAAGACTCGCTTGACCTCTGACAGCTCAAACTATACTTAGGTACAGTAACACAGATTAAAAAAAAAAAAAACAACTTCCAGCTCATGCCCATCCACTTATCCAAACTTTCTCCACAGTAATATTGAAGCAAGTCCGGAAAATTGGAAACCTTCCCAGCCATTCAGACTGGCAGACATAAAAGTTGCAATCTGCATTTTATTGCTGAAATGATTAGCAGACAACTATTTTGACAATTAATCATTTGAATCAATTTTAAAGCGAGCAGACCGAACATTCTCTCTTCCAGTGTCTTGAATGAAAGAATTTGCTGCTTGATATTTAAGCCATAGTAAACCCAAGGTCGTGCTGACTGTGATTCGATCATGGGCATGAGGCCGCAGTGTGATATTGGTTATATACAACACTCCTACAAGCACCATGTATGCTACTTTGTGTAGGTGTGGAAGTGAGCCTGACTTTGAAGCCACTTTTTGGAGAGGCCAAACGACGATACTGCCGTTTCCGGGGTCCGTCGCATGTTGCCCTACTGCCCAAAAATTGACTCCCATTGACCAACATGGTGAAAGAGACATCTGTAGAATAGTAGATACATATTTTGAACGTCACAACCCCCCCAAAATGATTTAATCATTTTGTCTGATAACATTTGGATGAATTAATCATGTTATCCCCATTCAAATTACTGGAGCGCTAAACTGGAAGTTAGACACCGCCACTGACACTAATTTTATATGTGGCAATAGAACTATTTTGGCTTCATGCACCACTGAGCAACTTTCATAGGCATGAACGGAGCCCCACTACCAATGCTATATCCAGTTCTCCTAATACACCTATGGAGTTCACAGCTGGTGACAGAATGGCTGATGGCAAATGAGCACGCCTGGTCATTTGTGGTTAGTGAAGTACCCTGGCTCCTTTCCTTCCCTTCGTTCCCTTCTAACGACCGCTCAAAATTTAACTCAATTATTCTTTACAGAAATATTGTAGCTGGCTAGCTAGTTAATGGATGATGGCACGGTGGCGGAAGTTTAACCAAAGAACCAGGTTGCCCAAGGAAGAGCGCCCAAGACAACGAAAAGACTGGAAGATGAAACTACTAAGTTAGCGAAAAACTGTAGTAGTGTCTCACTTCAGTCTATTCAGTCTCTATTCATACCAAGGAAAAATTCAAATATTATTCGAATTTTTAACATAAAAAACATTCAAATCTGATTTTGGGGGAAGATTGACAGCCCTACTTTACACACTCTCCCATGACGGTGAACTAAAACCCTTTGGCATGAGTACAAAACAAGACATTAGATGACATCATTTTGGGGTTTGGGAGAGACAGACCAACATTTTTCAATATTTTAACACATTTTTCGATAAAATGATTAGTAGACTAATCGAAGAAATAATCGACAGATTAGTCAACAAAGAAAATAATCGTTAGTTGCAGCCCTACTTACTTAATCCTCTTCTTCCTGGGTGGGAAATAAGGCTTCGACGACTCAACACCATTCATCTCGGTGTTGTGCTACTTTCTGTGCCTCTCCCCATATAAGCTTCAATTCTTCCAGCTCCCCTTCAGCTGTTCTCCGCCAGGTATTCTTTGGCCGCCCAGGCTTACGTTCTCCAGGTGGTGTCTATCATAATGCTACCTTCAGTATCCTCTCCTTGTCCATTCTTAGGACATGGCCTAGCAATCTGAGTCGCTGGTGTTTTATTTCAAGGAATGATACATGCATAGTAAAAAGTCCTAGTGATGTCCCCTGTCCAAAAAGTACTTGGTTTGAACTAACTGTTGTATAATGTAGATTGAATCTTATTGGATTTGACATTGTTGAAATTTGAAGACGTGAACTTGGATTCGGGGAAAAACATTTCTCTCTATTCTCTGCCGTTTTATAGACAGAAGGAATACTCGAAAAATAAACTGCGGATCAGTAGATAATGAAAATAATGATTAGTTTTAGCCTTGCTGTATTTCCAGTGTTGCTCTAATACCTACTGAGTCTTCCTGCATTTTAATAAACTTCTACTAAGACCTGCACCTTTGCAGTTCTGCCAGAGGGTAGATAAGGAAAAGGAATTCAAATAAGAATATTGTTCTCCAAACTACACTATATTATATATGATAGTTCAGATAATTTTTTTATTTAAGTAAGGAAGTATAAGCAGCCATCATATTCTCCGGCTTATATGATTAGACGTGAAGATAAGAAGTCAGGTTCAAGTAATGTTCATTACCTCAAGAAATGTTCTCATTGTTATTTAACTGTTGTTCATCTCCTATTTGAAGTATTTTTAGGCCCAGGCCCATAGGATATCATCCGTTTGAAATGCATATGGTACAGTTAACATGCTTCTGGGGACATTTGCCTCAGCAGAAGAGCAAAAGGCAAGAGCAACAAAAGGCAGAGAAAAAAGTGCCAGATAGAGTTTGAACACTATTCAAACTCACATGTTTGTGTTCTTGTTTCTGATGTTCCTGTAAAGATAAATCACGAGTCCTCAGTCCCCGAAATTCCTCTGACTCCCCTTACATAAATACGGAGGCGAGAGGAGGAGGGGACGCAAATATATTCCGGGAATTTTTTTTTTTTTTTTTTCATCGAGGGGGGAAAAAACAGGAGGCAAAGAGAGAGCAGACACAGCAGTGAATTGAATGCATTTTTCAAAGTGGAGCTGAACTTTGTGCAAAATCCCCCCGGGGGCCGCCATTATTGAAAGCCATTTCCTCTCAAAATGAGTGCGGCTCCACCATTGGCCTGGCTCTCATTAGCATACATTTGGCCTGCCTTTGTGTGGAGCCGACTGGGGCTGCAGCTGGAGGGGTGGGAGTGAAGGAGGTGAGTGTGTGTGTGCATGGATAGTACAGGAGATGTAGCAAAGCACCTCACAGATGGGAGCATATGGAGAGAGAGGAGAGGTAAGAGTCGGAAGGATGAGGATGAAATCGAGGCAGAATCAAGGCATTCAGGCAGACCTTTACATATTTCACTTTTAGTGTTGTGTTGCTAAATGTCAGAACGTCCATGCACATTATAGCTCTCATAATGAAGGCACACAAGTATGGCCTATTAAATTTATGTTATGGGTTTTTTTCTCCCATAGGTTCAAGTGGTTAGGACTTTTTGTTGTTTTAAGAACACAGCATATTCCACTTTTCTCACAGTTCAAAAAAAAGTTCCCACTTTACCTTCTTACTTTCTTGATTTTATCGGAAAGCGCTTTTCATCACAGTCCTGCAGCCCAATTTTTTATTATACCAAGATCTGTCTGGCTATTCCCACCTCTCAAATCAAGAGTTTCTTTGGACCTGAAGGAGTGGATGCCAAAGTAGCAGGGAAAGAAAATGGACCTCAGCCTGGGACTTAGTGCCGAGAGCTACTGCACAGCAGCCAACGAGAGAGGCTGAAGTCTGGGAAAGAGGATTTGGAAAGAGGGCTGGAAGTGGCAGCGTCGAGAGGTTTGCCCAAGGGAGGGTGATAGTGCTACTTTGGCTCTTACCTCCCTCTCCGTTTGGCCATTAACGCTGGGGTGCAGCTCAGCCCGCGGATAGGCTCCATGCTTGGGGGACTCTCACAAATGCACGCACACACACTCACGCAGCCATATGGAGAATATTAACATCATTACCAATTCAAAGCAGCAGGTCACGGGCGCAACGACCCAGCCCCGGGTTATCCAATCAGAGCACCCCCTGACCCACTCCCCCAAGGTGATTGGATTAGGGGGCCGGGTTGGCGAGGTAACGTTGCTGGCCGGGGCTGATAATTGGCTGATTAATGTGCAGCCGATGGCTGGTGTGTCAGAGAGCGTGGGGCTTGAACCAGAGGAGCATTCTGGCCTCATGAAGCTCTTGTCACAGCTGGACAATGGAGATGAACATAAGATGTGTTGGTTCGTCGTAAACAAGACCCGACATGGGATACAAATCGGGTTGATCCCATATATGCTGGTGCTCTATCAAAATCAGTTGGAAGACACAATGGCTCATTTCTAGACAAACATGAACTTATGTCAGTATCTCAATTTTGGTCATTTGGGGGTTCATCTGATTTTAGATAAGCAAAGTCTTGGCTTTTAGAATCTGAATCTCTTATCGCCGAATTTAGACGATAAATAGTTTTGAAGCTTGTAAAGGCATGATGACAAGCTAGCAGCAAATACTCATCAACTGCACTCTGATCCTACTCAATACTTCTTTCCATTTCCCCTCCTTCTCTGTATGTCTCCCTGAAATTATGAATGAAAAGCTTATCGTAACAAGGCAGGGTCCTTGCGTTTCCAAGGATAGCGAAGGCCTGTCCGGCTCTACTCTGCCTTACTCCACCTCTGATTGCCAAACACACACTTTCTTACCCTAACCCTAACCAATCCCATTCCTCTTGCCTAAACCTAACAAACCCATCCAACGAAGGCGATGAGTATAAGCCAATCAGAGGGAGGCTAGGGCGGGTCATGCCTTCGCTATCCTATTGGAGTTACCCCCCCAGAAAGCTTAGAATCTCCTCTTTCCAAGAGTTCATGAAAATCTACATATGTTTCAGGGTCAATGTGACTGAAAATGAACGAGAATAAAGCTTAAGTGTGGAAGTACGGGAAAAACATGGCTGCTTCTCAATTTCTTGCTGCTGCCAGTGTTGACACCCCTTTCTGTTTGGTCTGGGTCTGACTGTCCAGGGGTCCCATTCTGATCTCGTCTCTTTAAGATGGCAGTGTCAGTCTGTCTTCCACTTTTGGACTCTTGAAGAACACGTACATCTTTCTGTCACTCTGAGAAGCCTCTTAGGTGAAGTGACTGAATACTCAGTGCTCATATCAAGCACTCTCTGCCCCTCCTTAAAAAAAACACAGAGGGCACCATCTTGATTGTCCTCAGCATGTTGAGTATCCTGTGGCATGTGGGGGAAGTGTCCCTTAAGGACTCTCATCTGACCTTCCTGAAAAGTGCACACACTTCCACGCACTTCCCAGACTTACAGCCACTTGGTTTTCTCCACCATGTCTCGACACATGAACCTTTTCACCCTGGGCTGTGTCTCCCCTAATGAGCCATGTCCAGACTGGACACACCTAGCAACACCGAATAGAAGAGAATAAATGACTCAGCCCCCCTCTGACTGAAAGCAATCTGTTGATTAGAATAGGATGAATAAATAAGGAAAGATGAGAGGAATATTAAAAAAGAAAAACCCCTCTAAAATGCTCATTTTTGCTTATTTATTTCTGCTTCATTGTCTGGTTTTGTCGACTGGAAATAAGCTCCCAACATTTCACTCCTACCTCGCACGGTTGGATGGTTGTATTTATTGCAAAGGTCTGTTATTATTTTAGCGCAGTAATATTGTTAGGGCTCGTAGTTTGGAGCTCTCGATGAATCCGGATGGCTTTTTCAAGGTCAGGGGAGAAATCATATTTTCGCCGCACTCGCCCAATCTTTATTAAAACCCAATCCTGCTTCTCACAGTTTCATAAGTGATCAAGTGTTTCCCCACCCGCTGCCGTCCAGCTGTCGAATGACTCACTTTAAACTCACCCAACTCAGTTAGAGTTATTGTCTCCGTAACTCATTTAATTTCTCGGGTCTTGGAGAGTCTTTCTTCGCAACAGTTTTTCTACATTTGTCCCATAACAGCTGCTGATGTCGTTCCAGGACTCTGCGTGATTGGTTTAAAAGGTGACATGACCCCGTCTTTTATTGTTAAATAAGAGCATCTGAAGCAATGTGTGGATTATTTTGTTTGATTTCCCGAGAGGTGTCCTGACCCTTTTCTTATTTGCGGGCCCTTTATGAAGGAACGGGCCCTGCCGGTGTGCAGAGGCAGCAGTGTTTGTCCAGCTAACGGTATTTGTGCTCAGACACAGGGAAAATGTAATGGAATCAGCAGTAGGAAATGAAAAGGCTTTAGCCAGCTCCGCCACATGCACAGCTGAGGCACCAGCGGCTCTACCTGTTTACAATAACGCCTCTTTTTCTGTTCTCTGCATTTTCCCTCTGATTCCATCAGTCCTTTTCGTCTGCATTTTTGTGTCGCTTCTGTTTATATCTCTCTTTGCGTCTCTTTCTATCTCGTCTCCATCCTCTTCCATCCGTCTCTCCCACGGTCTCTCAGGTCTGTGTATGGGAAAACCAAATCACCGCTTTATAAATAAAACAAAAGATATACACTTTGAGGCGTTGGCGCTCTCCATGAGCTCCGTGAGAAATACAGAGACTGTCATGTACAAGTCTGCATGACATTCGGTCCGCAAATACAGATGGACGTGCGGCTCTGTGGAGGAGACGCAGGAGTCAGCAGGAATTCAAATGTTCTCTTCTTTTCACAGAGTAGAATAGAGTAGGCATACAGTGAACTTAGTTTGAACTACCAAGAATCTGAGAAATGGAATATGAGCTGTGGCGAGCCTGAAAGTTTCTGCGTTTCCCATCTGCTTCTATCATTAACTGTTACTGCTTTTCCCCAGCACGTCTCTGTTACATGATTACTCTACTTATCCCAGCACTGTCCAAGAAGTCAATCTGACCTTTCACCTCCTTGGTAATGGCTGCATGTACTTTTAGTGGCCCGAGAGTGTAAATCTTTTTGTGCTCCTGCAGTTTTTTAAATTTATTCTGGATGAGAGCAGCAGTTAAATGCCTTAAAGGAACAGTGTGTCAGATTTAGGGAGATTTAGTGGCATCTAGTGGTGAGAGTGCAGATTGCAACCAGCTGAAACTTCTACTGATTCGAAGTCCATTCTACCGAATTTTTTCTTCTGAGGTTTTTATCAGGAGCTGAATTATTCACAGAGGTTTCTTCCTCTCCAAAAGAAAACAGACCCAGTGTTTTAAATTGGTAAACACACTGAATAAAGCAGTTCCAAGCTAAATAAACACTGTTTGGCACGCCACAGACTGCCTGCACATCCAGCACCTGCTAATGAGAACTCACCTTTTTCCTCTGATAACTTGATGTGTGCTCACCTTACTTTGGATCCCAATGTTCAGGAAGCTTTTACCAGGAGCCAAATTATCCACAGAGGTCTCCTCCTCTCCAAAACAAACAGACCTGGTGGTTTAAACCAGTAAAAACACAGAATAAAACAGTTTCACGTTACAAATCAGTGTCTCTCCAACACTGTTTGGCACACTAGCCCAGCACCTGCTACCGTGGGCTAACCTCTTTATGCCTCTGTGCAGGCGATAGCCATGGCCAGAGGCATTTTGTTTTTGTGTTGTCCATCTGTCTGTCCATCTTGCCCATTCTCGTTTCCTCAAATTTGGCACAAACGTCCACCTGGACTCAAAGATGAACTGATTAGAATTTGGTGATCAAAGGTCAAGGTCACTGTGACCCCAAAAAACAAGAGTTCATTCAATAATTATGACAAAATTTCACACAAATGTCTATATCTATGATAATATGATTAATTAATGACAGTTTACACCCAAAAGGTCAAAGGTCAATATACTTCCCTGGCCATGACGCAGCGTCATATCACAGGAACAGAAGGGGAGACATTTTGTACATACTACTACTAAATACTAACTACGGTGGCTGACGCAAAATGCAAATGTCCCTCTCTAGAGCCAGTGTTTTGTTTGTCTACTCTGGGCTACTGTAGAAACATGGTGGTCTAACATAGGGATCTCCATAGAAGAAGACCTGCTCCCTATGTAGATATAAACGGCTCATTCTAAGCTAACGAAAACACAACCATTCTTATTTCTAGGTGATTTTACACTACTACTACACAACATACCGATTATATTGTAGAATAAATGGTCATTGATAGTCGTCCGAAGCATGACATCACTGACATGATGAATGAGTCATTAAATGTTCATATGAGCTTTATGAGAGAGCGCCTATTCTTAGTTTACATACAGCCTGTTTGCCCTGGTGCCTCCCGTCTCTCCTCACCTTCTCATTTCTAACCCACAGCTCCCACTCTGCAGCCGGGCCCACTGCTACCTGCCACTGCTGCATTACACATTCCTTGTCATTGCCCGGTATATAGTAGCAGAGAGTGTAAACACGGGCCCATTTAGATGAGGCACATGCGTCTAGGTGAGAGCCAATTTCCACCGCTGTTGTTGACATAGCCCGGTTTGATTAGCAGAGCTGCCTCGGCGGCCGGGGCCAGAGCGGCTAATGGTTTCCTCTGTTGCGGAGCCAGCCAGGCCTGCTCTGTGTCTGTAGCACTCAGCTAGCACAGCACCATTAACGCTATGACTTAATGTGAGTGTGTGAGTGTGTGTGTGTGCAGGGGTAAGGACAAGGATGAATTTGGAGAATCTGGAGAATGCATCACACACTAATGAATATGTCAACTTGCTAAACATACTATATTACATCTTTTAAATAAACAATTTTACAATAATTGATGACTTGTTTTGGCTCCGGCTGCAACTTATCATCCAGAGACCATGGACAGTGGTTTCACTGCGCTGAATAAATGAAGGCATTTCCAGCTACTTTTTTTCCGCAGCGCTGCTGGTACCTCCACAAATTATGACACATTAAACATTTTACCCGGTAAAGTGTGTGCGGACATGCATATGAATGTCTGTGCGTGGGAGTGTTTGGCAGTGAGGCGCAGCAGCTGTTTTTCTGCAGAGCAATTAATGCGTTTTGCATGCAGCGTGTGTCTGTTCCCCGTCAGTTGACTAACAGGTGAGCACATCACAGGCAGATGTGCTTACATATGCATCTGCATTGCATCTGTACACTCTGGCATCAATGAATTAATGTGCAAATGCAATCGCGATGAGTTCAACGTTTAAGCATTTGCACTTATTGTTTATGCATGTATGTGAACAAAAGGAGACAAACATACACTCTTAAACTTTAAACAGAAGGCAGAGCAGGTTAGCAGTAGAACGTGAAGTACGATAGAAGCAGTTAAAGCTCCTAATTGGTGCTTCGTCTCATTTAATTGCTTATTTTTCTGCCCATGTAAGATACCTCTCGCACAACAAAGTACTATTTTGCTGCTTAATAATTGTCCATGTTTCCGTATTGTTCTGGTTCCTGGTTGTGGAATGATTTAACTGTTCACACATCCCAAACCCCAACAAGACAGCCGCATTGTCTCTCCTCCTGGACGTAGGCAGCGCCACATTGTAGCCACCTCTACCTGGCATATAGCAGTGATCCACAGCAGGAACAGGACAGCGGCTCACAAGTCCACCGTCACACCACACGCCTCCTTTCCCTCTCGCGCCAGAGTCCTCTGTTAGACAGAATCACAGGGTATTACAGTCCCTGAAATCCCATTGGAAAGTGATGCAGCACGGAGGTCATCCAGTTTATTTTCCAGGATGCTAGTTTCGGTTTAACAAGTGACTGTGTTAACATGACAAAGCCAAATGCGTCATGGGTTCTCGCAGCGTCAGTAGCTGTTAAAAACACGAACAGAACATGTAGGTGTCCCTTGAAAGCCTTTAATTTTACCTAAATCACGGTTGTTAGGGTCTGCAAGCTGTTAAACATGTTGACTACCACTTGAGTGAAGACACGTACTGTTCGGACATCTTGGGGCTCTGAAAAGTGCTTTCTTCTCGACCTGTTTGATTGGTCTCCCAAGTAGGGCTATGCAATCAATCGAAGAATGTCCGCTATCATGACTGCCGACAACACCGAATGGTTCTTCAAGCGCCTCCATCATCAAAAAAACGCAAAAAAATCGTCGTAAACAGGACGTGACGAAATATTTACATGCATTTTTACAGAGGATCGCGTGTGCACGGGATTAATACTACCTGAGGTATTTTCTCCGGACCATTTTTCAGAAGGTAGAAGCCGCCATAATTTTTACTGACATTATCCGTAATGATTACAGACATGGCGCATTCAGACAGGACTAAGATCCCTGGTAATAATTACTTTACCCCACGTCTCCACGTTAAACTAATCCCGTCCGAATAGGGCTTTAGAGTAAAACAGAAGCAGAATTCATGTTGGCATAGCATCTATATCTTTGATCTCTGAACTATAGTAGCTAGTTCCTGACGTTAGTTTTCTAGTTTGTCAGTTAGAATCAAAGCCTCGTACATTTTGGTTTTGTGCCCTTGTCATTGGCTTGGGACGACTTAAGATTTCAAGACACAAAACTCTTGAGTTTGTGTCGTGGTATTTGACGTTCAGTTCATGAACACGTATAACGTGAAGTTCGTCATTAGCAACAAAAGTTCCTGCTGGTGTCCCGGCTACGTTTCTCCTCCAACTACTAGTGTAGACCTGACCACTGAATATCGGGCTACTTGCTAACGTTGTCTACACATCATTTGTCAAAGTTTTTTATAGGTAGCATTTGCGATCTTTGGGTGTGAATACTTGCATAGCTTGATGGGCTATTGCACTCTACTACACCTCCGACTCCATATTACGAATGCTCTTTTACAAGCTTTTAAATCTATACTGCTCAAAATTGGAATACCCTCGGACACTTTTGTCTTAATATAAATAATGTAAATCTTTCATGGTGCATGAGACGTAGCATCCTGCATTTCTACCCAGTATGTTGCTCATTACAAGCAAAATAATTAACTGATATTCATTACCTAACGTAGTTTTAAAGGTCTATATGTAAAATCTGTGAACACACAGAGGTATTCGTGTGTGTTTGTGTTCAAGTCTGACAGAGACACATGGTTGTTTTCCAGCTGTTTAGGGCCGGGGGTATTTGGGGGACCAGGATGCTCTAATAAGGAGCTGGGACTTAGGGGGGGAGGGGGGATACTAATTTCCTCCTTCCGTTTCCTAGGGGCAGGTGCAGGGTAACCCCCCCACCCCCTATTCCCCATGTTACCACCATACAAATTCTTCACTGTCATAATGGCAACACACACTCTCCCAGTCCCAGATGGACACACACACTCACACATTTTCCTTTCACTGTTGAGTATGTAATCATATACACTCCCAACGCACATTCACACGCATATAAATATGGATGTAATATTCAGGCTGTCGTTTTGCTCTCACCACACCGCACACACACACACACACACACACACACACACACACACACACTCAGAGGGTGGTTGGGAGTGTGGTATACGGTGCTGATGTTCTTGAAGTGTGAGTCAGATGTATTACACGGCGTGTCATTACAGCTTTCCACTCTAGTTGGTCCCTGTGGTTCACATCACACCCTGCACTGCTGCTCTATATAGACCTCAGAGGGACAGACGAGTGTGTGCATCTGTCTCTCCGCCTGCCTCCTGCTAAACACGGCTCGGCTTTTTCTGCATGGGAACTCCCTTTTCTTCTTTGTCTCCATTCTTCAAGTAAAAATATGAGAATTCAGTAAGCAAATTTCAACCAAAAAGTTCCAACATTTGCTCCAAAAAATGTACGTTAAGAAATTCAGTCGTGAATAAGGATGGAAATTGCCTCTTCCTAGTGCTGTCACTCCCATGTCTGTGTCTGTGTGCGGTAATAGTAGCTGTGTTAATAATAGCTGTATTACAATATCACCAGCACATTAAATAATAACACAGAGAAAAAATAACTAATTCATTCTTTCCTTTTTTGACATTTACTCAAACCTGTTTATTCCTCTCAACATCGCTCATGGATTCATCTCATTTGCATCTGATTTCTCTGTTTTTATTTTTATTTTGACACGTCAAACGTGTGCGTGGAACTCGCCTGACAGCTGAATGAAAACACACCTACTGTCTGTGTGTCTCTTGTTGTCATAAGCTCTTTTCAAGCCGGATTAGCTGTGCTGGCGGAGCTCCTTTAATTGTCATCACCGACGCCAACCAGTGTTTTATTTCGGCAGGAATCTGCCATGTTTGGCATGTTGTGTTTTTGGGAAAACTGTAGCTCACTTGTAAACCAATACACATCTTTTACATGTAGGTTAATGATGAGGGGGAACTTTATTCTCTCTCTTTTTTGGGCCTCTTTTATCTGCACTTCCTTTTTTTTTGGTGTGTTCCTTTTATGTGTTTATATGTCTTCCTCCTTCTCACGCTTCCCCACTTTCACACACAAACTTACTGATGAAGTTACGCAAGTTTACAAGTAAACAAGAGATCTCATTCTGACACTAGGAGTACACAAACGCACTCACAGAGGCACACACACTTGAAATGTTGTATTTGGATCCGCTACATTAAATCCTAATTTATGTAGAATTCAAATTATGGTTGGAGGACATTTCAGGTTAGCAAAGACCCGCAGAAACACACTCTCACACACACACACACACAGAGTAAAGCCATTTATTTCCCGACCAGGCTGAAGCCAGCTGTGTGACCTAGGGATGGGGAACTCTCTGTGTGTCACTGAGGCCCACGGACCCCCTAATCCCCCAGCTGCTTGGCCGGACACACACAGACACACAATGGCTCTAATGCACAATATGTCAGGACTTCCCTTATGTTTGCTTTCATACAATGTGTTTTTTTTAGATATACCAGATACTACAAATTCCAAATCTAGTGGTGAGATTAATTTATTAGGTTTTGGTGGTCAAAGGTCAAGGTCACTGTGACCTTTCACCCATCTTATTCTCTTGAATGCGATATCTCAAGTAGGTCCAAGGGGAATTTTCTTAAATGTAGCACAAACATCCACTTTGACTCAACAATAAATTTGTTAGATTTTGATGGTCAAAGGTCAAGGTCACTGTGACCTTGCATCCATCTTATTCTCATGAATGCGATATCTCAAGAAGGCCTGAGGGGAATTTTCTTAAATGTAGCACAAACGTCCACTTGGACTCAACAATACATTTATTTGATTTTGGTGGTCAAAGGTCAAGGTCACTGTGACCTTGCATCCATCTTATTTTTGTCAATGCGATATATCAAGTAGGTTCAAGAAGAATTTTCTTAAATGTAGCACAAACGTCCACTTGGACTCAACAATACATTTATTTGATTTTGGGGGTCAAAGGTCAAGGTCACTGTGACCTTATACCCATCTCATTCTTGTGAATGCGACATCTCAAGTAGGCCTGAAGGGAATTTTCTTAAATTTAGCACAAACGTCCACTCAGACTGAGCAATAAACTTATTAGATTTTGGTGGTCAAAGGTCAAGGTCACTGTGACCTTGCATCCATCTTATTTTCGTCAATGCGATATATCAAGTAGGTCCAAGGAGAATTTTCTTAAATGTAGCGCAAACGTCCACTTGGACTCAACAATAAACTTATTAGGTTTCGGTGGTCAAAGGTCACTGTGACCTCAAAACATGTTTTTGGCCATAACTCAGCAACTCATACACTAATTATTGCAAAATTTCACACAAATATCGAATAGGATATAATGATGAAGTGACGACATTTTGTATACAAAAGGTCAAAGGTCAAATTCACTGCGACATCACTTCTTTGGTCATTATTCAACGTCATATCTCAGGAACAGAAGTTGAGACATTTGTTCAGACACTGATTTGGTGACACTAATCTAGTGTCTACCTTGAAACTGTGCTAATTGTTTAGATCGATCGATTAGTAGTTTTGTTTATTGTCAGACTCTTTTTGCTAAGTCCATCTGGCTTTTTTTGGGTTGTTGTGCAGTGTTGGCAGCTGTTGCCAATGATGGAATAGCAACTTTCTTTCTCTGCGGGATTCTCCGCCATTGAATCAAGCTTTCACCAAAGCACAGCCAATAGGATTGTCCTTTCTCTGAACTGACCTGTGATTGGCTAAAGTCTGCTGTCACAGGCAAAATTTTCTAAAGCCTGAAAACAGAGCCAATATGAGGTGTAGAAGACTAATTTTCTGTCAGTCTACTTGAATTACAAAATGCTCACAGGTTATAATGGGATTTTTGCCCAATGGCGCCAAAATTAAACTGCCTACCCCAGCTTTAAGATTCTAACCTCCCCTCAGGTCCCCTTGAAAATATCACACTGTCAGACTCTCACCTTCCTGAAGAGACAGAATGACTCCCATATGAGCAGACAAAAGGCAACTTGGGCGACTAAGCTGTGTCATGCTAAGGTCAAAGGTCATCTAGAACCTGTGCACCATGGCACTACAGGGATTAAACTAACTAACTAAACTAAACTGTTCAAGGATTGTTCTACATGTGTATTTATTGTTGCCCATACCACTGCTTTGCCCTCTTTATTACCTCGGAGAAGCTAAAAATAGCACTGTGAATGAGAAAGGAGTGAAAGGGGAAGTGCAAAGATGACAGAGGCATTTAAATAACAGAGGTGCATAAGGGGGTGATGAACAGATATTAAGGGGAGAGGTCACTGAGGTGATAGAGACGGAGAGGAAGATGAATATTCAAGTGGAAACTGTGTGGAAATTGAAGATCTCAGAGGGGGAAATTTAAGGAGAATGATGAGAGAGGAGCGGGGAAGCCGGCGGAGGTTCCTGTCTGTTTGGGTGGCCCTGAATCGGGCCGAGGACCCAGGTGTTCCCCCTCCTCTACCCACTATATCACTCCATCCTTTCTTTCTTTCCACTTTGCCTCCCCTGGTGGCCTTCACCATTTAATCTGGATTAATGAGCAGGCTGACCTTCGTCTCTCTTTCTCTCTCCCGCGCTTTCCACTCCTCGCCGAGCTTGAATATATTGTTCTTACCCAGACTCCCTCCACATCTGCTTCTGTCTCCTCACATTGTAATTTCAGATGAAATCTCTCCCTCTCTCTGTTCTCTTTCTGTCCTCTCAGATCTCTTTTTTGTGTGTTTTAATGCTTCCTTACCTTATCTTAAGCCGTAGCAATGCATGTCTATCTGTGCGTGTGTGTGTGCGGCTCCGTCTTTCCTGCTCTGCTGACTGACAAGGCAGTGCTGTTCATTCTTGGGGCCACCTGTGTATCCTGTCCCACCGCTCTGTTTGGGTGGTCAGGCCTCCCAGCCCACAGAAAACACACTCTACTGATATCTGCAACACACACACACACATAGAAATCCACATCACCACAGTCCACGAATATCCTCAAGGGAAGATCGCTTATGCACAAGCACACACACACACAAACACAAGCTGTGTGCGACCTAATCTGTGGTGAGTGAGTCATTCTAATTGGCCAGTCAACAGGTGCTGAGCTGGACTCAAGGGAGCGGACAGAGGAGACGCACGGATATGATTGCAGAACAAGGGAGAGGCTAAGCTCAAGGCTTCTGTGTAATAACTACAGTGGGAACCATTGTTGGAGGGTGGGAAGTAAACGTCTAAATCTGTGCGCCGCTGTCTGCTGCTGAATGATGCAGTATAAGAATATGAACTGTAGTAAGTTAACGACAGCTTTAACATTTGCTGTTCAGGCTGCGTTTAGACCGACAATAGCATCACAAATGTGTGTTTACTTGCACTTAAATGACCTGTTGTTTTCTGCAGTTAAATGATTTCTTCAATGTTATCTTGGGCCCAATCCCATCTCTTATTTTGACTCCTACTCCTCTTCTTCAAGTGCCCCTTTACCCCTTGCAACAGAGTGCCAAGGGTAATGGTTGAAATGTTTCCCAATGAATTGGTGAAACCCTTCTCGACCCTGGTATATCATCAACAGTACATAAACAAATGTGACTGTGGCAATAATGATACGGTCAAAATGACATTGAGGTGATGGAGGTAGAAAAGCATGGGCGTTCGCAATTTGTTCACAACTTAAATTTCTGGCTCTCAACTGATCAAATGGAAAAAGAACACTGCGTCATTACCACTGGCGTTGCTCTGTAGGCTAACATTAGCAACCTGTGCTCTACCCTGCAGGTCTGCACCTATATTCAGAGTCGTATACCATCAGCAGGGGGGTATGCAACATGGAAATACGTCAAAATGTGGGACTGTCATGGCCAAATCAGCAATAACAATGTAGCGTTAGCTAGCTAGCTACCCAGACTAGATACAGCATTGGTGGTGGGCCTTCGATTATTCCTATGAAACCTGCTCAGTGGCGCACCGCTTCTGCATCATTGGGCCCATAGAGCAGGTGCACTAGAGACTTCAGCTGCCAAGCACAGTGGAGCGAGTGTGCCTGATCCGCCAACGTCCGCCGGCTGAGCGGCTGACTTCCAGTTTAGCACAATGCTAGCTTGAATGGGGATCAAATAATTTGATTTTGCAGCTCTGGTAGACTTTCCAAATGTTATCAAACTGAATGGATTAAATCTTGACAGTGGAACGAGTCATTTTCACAGGTTTGCAAAAGTGTAAGTCTTTTTGGGTCCAATGGCATCACACGATGGACCCCAAAAATTGCAGTACCACTGTTTGGCCACTAGGACAATTGTCTTCAAAGCCTGGTTCAATTCCTGGGGGCTTGACTGAGACACGAATTTGCGTTTCCGAGGATATTGAAGCCATAACCATCCCTACTCTGCCTCTAATTGGCCTGCCTGATGTCTAATCTGAACCAACTCAACCACTGAAGGCAACAAGTACTCGTCAATCAGAGGAAGGGTAGGGTAAATCATGCATTGGCTATCCTAGGACAGGCATATTAGCTACGCAGACAGTATACCTCAGGCATTTTTTTGTCAGGCTTGTTGAGAAAAAATGACCTTGTTACATTGATGTGGCATTGAAATGGTTGTGGGATAAGAGATACCTAGATTTGTCTTGGGGAAAAAAGCATACTGAACTGAACTGAACCGTACCGTACCACTCTGTGGAAACAGGGCTCAAGTATCCTTTGTAAGTATATCCTGTCTCAGTCCTTGCCACAGCACAGTGCAGCAGCGTCGTCCAGGAACACATTGCTGTGGTCAAACACCAGTTTGTGCACTTGCACACGTAGCATGCCTCGTAGCTTGGAACAGGAAAAGATGAATATGATTGCTGTCTTAGAGGAGAGTTATGTAGCGTCTGATAAGCCTTCAAACTGGACTTCCTGTTTCATACCAGTGTTTGATGTTGTCACTGGTAACCCTTCACTAATGTAGACCCTTGAGGTGTGTGTGTTTAGCTTTAAAGTACTCTTAACTGCTACCATATATGGCAAAAAGATTCAGTGGTGTGGTTTATGTTAGACTGTAATGGTGCTGAGTGTAACGCCAAAAGTGATCATTTATGATGTTGACAGGGCTCATTGTAGATCACCACTTTTAAAAATAGGGGAGTTCCCCTTACAGCTAGGCCGACGAAGACCTGACTTTTAGATTTGCTTACTTGCTTTAGCGAGACATGTGTCACTCAGCACTGGAAACAGCACATAAGATGGAAAACATTTGAATGGGCCTGTGAAAGGTGAGCAGCCCTCCCTTTTCTTTCCTCCTCTCACTCTTTCCCCCTCTTTCTCTTTCTCTCCAGCTCCTTCTCTCTCTCTCCGTCTCTCACTCCTTCCATCTCCCCGAGGCCCGCGTGTCGCCTTACCCAGGGGTTTAGCCCCTAATCACCCAGAGCTAGTGGGAGGGAACCGGAGACTTCCAGCTGGCTGCCTCGTTACTGCAGACCCCTGGGACACACACATTCCACCACACTCCAGCTAAACACACTCACACAACCTCATATATGCTTACCAAGGCATTTGCTGTTATCTCTTGGCATCTCTCCATCCACGTCCCCCCCACAACTCGATCTTGCCAAGGCCACAGCCTCGCCACGTAAACTGAATAACAGGAGGAGGCTTACCGCAAGGGAGGGCCAAATCTCTGGCACGTCCTCGAACTCCCAACCAGTTTAAACCAGTATTAAATATTGTCTTCCTTTGTACTCTCAAGCATACATATGTATGTGTGTGTACATGTGTGTGTGTCTTCACTAATGGTGTCTGACAGTCCCACAGACCAGCTCCAGGCTAATATCAGGTGCAGTCAGTACTTTCTAATTTTTCATTGACAACCATTTTGTCTTTCAGGAGGGATCCATATGATTACCCCACCCACTCCAGACCCGTGCCAAGAGAACCAGCCCCCTACCCCGGCCACTACCATGACCCTCCTGCCTCCAGCCGCCCTGGCCATGTGCAACCCCCCCAGACGGGCGCACAATCCTATCAGGCACCCAGCAACCAACGCTACCACCCGTCATCCCCCGGCGCAGGACAGCAGCACCGCGCAGCAGCGAGGCAGGACGTCCCCCCTTCGCCCACTGCAGGCCGCAGAGGACGGCACTACTACGAAGCCGCTGGAGGGCGGGTGGACGTCTACCGGCAGGCTAGCCCTGGCCGCTACACCAGCCCAGAGAGGTACCCCGACACCAGGGAACGCTACGCCAGCCCCGAGCGCTACGGCTACGGAGACGAAAGACAGCCTGACCCAAGGCGGAAGAACCCCATGATAGGTGCAGTGTAGAAGGTACTCCTCAGTCACAGACTCCTCTCATCTCACCTCCAAAAGTCGAGTCAGTCATACAAAGAATATAAATACCTCCAAATTCATGTGTTTCCAGATTTGTGAAACATAATATCAGCTGTCACCGAAGCTGCCAATGCGAATAAGTGAGATTTTGCTATATTAATTTATCTGATCAGGAACCCTGAAAGCAATAAGTGACAAGCTGGGAGGCTAAAATAAGGCTTATTTACAGAACCATCTGGTCATAACTCTCTCCACAGGCCAAGACAGATTTAACAAGCGTGAAAGACTGTGTGTGTGTGTGAGTGTGTGTACGTGTACGTGTGTGTGTGTACATATCTATACATGTTTGCTTGTGTATATTTACAAGTGTGCTGTTTATATCAACAGGAAGTTATTTTGATAGATTTTATATTGTTGAATTGAAATTAATGTTGATTAAATTAATGACACAGATATTTAGAGTTAACTTGTTGTATAGAATGAAGTCTTTTCCAGCATTTTGCACAAGCTGATCAAACTGAAGGAAATAAAGAGGGATCACCTTGACCAGGCAGACCAGGAGACACAGGAAGTTGAAGTCGACAAACAGGAAACAGGAAGTAACTCTTCAAAGTATCCTCTTGTCCTTGATGTTTTTGTCTCTTGAACTTCCTTTACATCCTGCTATCACTTTTTGTATTTCTGCCTTTTGTTTTATTTGGATGTGGACATGAATGATGCATTTACTGTACATTTGTCAAATGTGTAACTGCAGTGAGTTTGTGATATTGTTGTGGTGTTTCTAATAAAATGTATAAATCTTGACCCACACACAGGCTACAGTATATAAAGAGCTAACAAAGGGTTTAATTAAACATATCACTGCACTGAAAACTTACTAAATGTGTTACTGGTGGTTTGATTCAAACATGCTGTCAAATAAATGCATGATTTTTTTTATACAAATATTTTGCATTAAATATTTTGGAATTCTCTCTCCGAGCCGCTCCAAATCATTTTATGCTTTTTCTAACCTATTATGCTCATTTTCAGGTTCATACTTGTATTTAAGGTTTTCATTTCAACATGTTTACATGCTTTAATGGTCAGAAAACACTTTGTTTCCCCTGTACTATTTTTCTCATACAGTTTTACCGTCCATTTCTAACCCCCTCCTGCCAAAAAATCCCAAGCTACTCTGGTTGGTTAGCATTTTCTGGTCTTCCGTATATCTGCGTCTCTGCATTGTCACCAACAGAGAATAGCAGCACTATTTACCCTGAAAAATCACCAATATAAGCTTGTAAACACAACTGGACATGTTCCAGCAGGAATATGAAATGAAATCAAGGAGAAATTGACACCATCAGCATGCAAGTTTATATGTTTCTATGATGTTAGCATGTAGCCACATGTATGTAGCAGTGTACTTGCAGCCAGAAAATTACTGTAACCGAAAATGGCGGCACTTTTTACCCTGACAAATCACCAATATAAGCTTGTAAACACAACTGGACATGTTCCAGCAGGAATATGAAACGAAATCAGGGAGAAATTATCATCATCAGCAATCAAGTTTCCATGTTTCCATGACATTAGCATGTAGCTACATGTAGCAGTGTACTTGCAGCCAGAAAATGACTGTAACCGAGAATGCCGGCACTTTTTACCCAGAATAATCACCAATATAAGCTTGTTAGCACAACTGGACATGTTCTAGCAGGAATATGAAACAAAACCAGGGAGAAATTAACAGCCTCTCTCCATCAGCAACCAAGTTTATGTGTTTCCTTGACGTTAGCATGGAACTACATGTATGTAGCCATATACTTGCAGCCAGGGAATGAATGTAACCAAAAATAGTGCCATTTTTACCCAGAAAAATCACCAATATAAGCTTGTAAGCACAACTGAACATATGAAACAGGAATATAAAAATGAAATCAGGGAGAAATCAACACCATCAGCAACCAAGTTTACATGTTTCTATGACATTAGCATGAAGGTACATGTATGTAGCAGTGTACTTGCAGCTAGAGAATGACTGCAACTGAGAATGGTGGCACGTTTTACCATGAAAAATCACCTATATAAGCTTGTAAACTAAATTGGACATGTTCTGGCAGGAATATGAAACAAAATCAGGGAGAAATTAACGCCATCAGCAACCAAGTTTATGTGTTTCCATGGCGTTAGCATGAAGCTACATGTACGTAGCAGTGTACTTTCAGCCAGACTATGACTGTAACCGAAAATGGCGGCACTTTTTACCCAGAAAAATCACCAATATGAGCTTGTTAACACAACTGGACATGTTCCAGCAGGAATATGAAACAAAACGAGAAATTAACACCAAGTTTACATGTTTCCATGATGTTAGCATGCAGCCACATGTATGTAGCAGTGTACTAGCACCTCGAGAATGACTGTAACCAAGAATGGCGGCACTTTTACCCAAAACAAATCACCAAGATTTTTTCTAAACACAGCTGGATATATTCAAGCAGGAATATGATCTGAAATACGTGAAAAATTTACAACATCAGCAACAAAAGTGTACATGTGTCCCTGATGTTACCATGTAGCTACATGTAGCAGTGTACTTGCAACCAAGGAATGACCGTAACGGAGCATAGCGGCATTTTTCACCATGGAAAAATCCCCAATAAAAATTTCGAAACACAACCGATTGCAACAGAAATATGATCTGAAATCAGGGATAAATTTACAACATCAGCAACCAAGGTTACATGTTATCCTGAGGTTAGCATGTAGCTTTATTTAGCAGTGTACCAGTTGCAATAGCGTGCCTGGATCAGATGACCCTATAAAGAAATCCTGCACATTATGACATCATACTGTAGCCAGAGAAGAAAAGACAAAGTATTTACTGCAGTAGGAAACCTAAGCTTTTGCTCACAGGGATTTCTTCCACATATGTTTACTTAATTATGTGAAATTTTGGCCACATCTAATAAAAACATCCTTAATTGTAAAACTAAATGAAGAACACAAAATGTGGAAATGCATAATAGGTCCCCTTTAACCAGTTATCCAGACTATGCATATTTAAAATTTTCAGTCAAACTACGACAACACTGTGAGTCATCACTTTAAAAATTCATTAAAATATTCAGCTTAATTTCTCCGAGCACAATCTCCAGATAAATTTGCCCTGTGAGATGACTGATAAGAGTAGCCAGAGCTCTGATAATGACTAAATCATATTCGACAATTAGAGACAGGGAAAACTCCACTAGAAAATGATTACTGCCCAATTTGCTCTCAGAAATAAAGATGGCGCTGATTGGTGAAATTAGACTTGAAATGAGGAATAATTAGAGTGTGGAGAAGGCTTTTTCTATCAGTTAGTGTTTAATTAACGTCAAGGCCAACGAGGACCGGGCCCCTGCTGATCCGTCTAGTCTGTGCACCACTTTGACCCTCTTCTGTCTGGGCTCAAATAGACTTTTCGAATCAGCCAGCACAGGCCGGGTGATTTTGTTTCAGTCAATTTTAAGAAAATGAACCCTTTCCCAGATAAAGTGAGTGAGCACATCAATGATCCTAACCTATCTCAGATGAGCCACGAGCCCTCTGGCTGACGAACAAATGCTTATTACGTACAGCACATTTCTATTCATATAGTATTGTTTCAAACAGCATTGTAATGCATAACAAACCAGAATAGATACAAGCTGGATAAACAGTAAAGGGAAGAAACGCAGCGGCTGTCTGCTCGCCATCCTGTGATGACAGAACACTTCACCATCATCACACATTCACTGCAGCTTTGTTCCTGTGAGCCATTATTTCAGTCACGTTCTGCATGTTTTAGTTCATTAACAGTCACATGTACCGTAGGCTTACCATCACCAAAGGCATTACCAAGCCATGATAATGGCATGATTATGTGATGGTAATGCAGTTGCAAGCATGAAACATGTCAAAAGCACTCTTTAGTGTGCCCTTCAAAGACATTCCTAATATCTCAGCTTTGAGTGTCAGCTGATGAAACGTTTCATCAGCTGGGAATTATTACTTTTGCTAGACAGAGTCGGGACCAAGTCATTGTTTCGCTAGCCAAAAGTGAGTCTCAAGTCTTTGCACCCAAGTCCAAAATCGAATCCCAAGTCAAGACTGACAACTCCTAAGTCTTTAAATTTCAAGTCCTATCCTCAAGTCATAATGGGCTCTTGTACCCTTGGCATTATCGCCCTACACTAACATTAGCCTTGACTAAGCAAGGTATAAAGAGACCTGGATACAGCTTCCAAGGCAGGACCCCGTTCATTCTTCTGCGATACGCTCAGTGGCACATGAAGCCAAAATAGTTCGACTGCAGCGTCTGAAATTACTCAGGTGATCCGCGGATTATCGGCACTGCTTCCACACTGTGTTGCCCAAAGAGCAGGCGCGCAAGAGACTTCTGCCGGCTACTTTCGGTTTCGGCATTTTGTGACCTTGAATAGGCATCAAAAGATTCAATCATGCAGCTTTTCTAGACTCTCCAAATGTTATCGGACCGACTGGATTAATCCCAATACTGAAACAAGTCATTTTGTGGGGGTTGTGATACTCAAAAAAATTTATTCACCGATTTACAGACGTCACTTTTGCAACGTAAGTCTTTTTGAGCCACAGGGTATCATGTGACGGTGTAATTACACTGTTTGGCCACTATAAAACACCTGGCGCTCTTCCTGGGGGCCTGGTGCTCACCAACCTAATGTTAGTTCTCAATGTTTCTCTCCTGCAACTCGATTGGTTGCTGTCAGATTTCTTCAAACCAAGTATTTGCACTCCAACTATTTGTGGCACACTTTCTAAAGAACATACTTTTTAATCTTTGGGCTTGGGGGAAGGTATCAAGTCTTCTCAAGTCAAAAGGCTCAAGTCCAAGTAAAGTCACGAGTAATTGGCGTTAAAGTACAAATCGGCTTGCAAGTCTTTTTTGATTTTGTCAAGTATAAAGTCATCAAATTTATGTCTCAGGGCTGACTTGAGTCCAAGTCATGTGACTCAAGTCTATACTGTATCTCTGTTGTTAGACGATAAAACAAGCAATAGGTAGGCCCTCGTACACACAAACAGGAAGATAGAAAAATTGTAACTAAAGGTCCACTTACTAGCTTTTTGTAGGGCTTTTCCAGTCACATGATAATTGAGCAACTCCTTAAAAATAAAACTACAGAATAAGCAAGTAAATGGACCTCGGGAAAAGGTTTGACTCAGAAAGTAAAGGCGATTATAGACGAATCTTGAATTCCACCAATGACAATATGAAAGTATTTCCTGTAGATCAGCAAGGAGCACGTCTTGTTTCATTCTCAGTGATGGCAAAACAACTTACAGCACTTAAGCTGGCTTCGCTGGCCATTCACTGTACTTTAAAGAATAACTACGCAGTAAACAGCCTCCTTCAAGTGCTTGTGGTCAGTTCGCTGCCAAAGACAATAAACAACAGCAAACGGAACATCCAAGAATTAATTGCATTTAACGTCCATTAAACAAAAGCTTTGAAATCACTGTCAGGAGTGCTTGGCTCTAACACACATCTTATGTAGTTTTCAGTGTGTGTGCGTGTCTTGTGAGTGTCTCCCCTTTGTTCATGGTCATTTAGATGCTTTAGTTGAGTCACATGACTCACGCACTCAGACTGGACGCGGTCACGGCTGTTGATGCACTGGCAGACGTATTTTCATGCTTCATATCAGCAAGTTTCCCTCTCCCACCAGGAAGCCCAAACCCTTCCTTAAAAAGCTATTTGTCTATTTTCCACTCCCATCCGCCTTTTCTTGAAGTTCCTTGACGATTCCGCTCAGTTCTTTTTGAAAATTCACTTACCCTTTCGTCTTGTGTTATGAGTTTTTTTTTGCGTGAATTAATTTGACACCTCATAAGCCCAAATTCTTGTCGCAGTTCCCGAAAAAGGAAGAGAAAAATGCAGAAGCACAGGCTGTTCCCCAGTCGATTGTCATGAATCGCAGGTTGTGGGAGAATTCCCTGGTTATGTTCTCTTAGCATTACCTATTCTGCCGGCGCCCCTGTCGAACACCTTAGCTTGTTAGCATGTGTCAATCAAAAGCCGTGCTCTGGGGAGGGCAAAGTGGAGAGCTGAAACAGTTATCTCTCTGCCACACAGCTCCCCCAAAAAAAGAGCTCGGAGAGATAGAAAGAGATGGAGGGGTGTGTGTGGGGACTGTATGCCCTCGCACCGCCGAATGAAGGTACGGGTGAGTGCCCACAGTGACCTCGGCCTGCTCTCGCCCCCCTCCCCTTTCATCCTCTTCATTAAAGGCACATTCCACCGCATTAGCCTGCTGTCCTTCTGTCCTTCACCTGCTGCCATTCATTTCAATTCATCCCTCGTTATGGCATCATGGTCTCGGAATCGAGAGTAGTCAAAGCGGGCCGAGCAGAGCTTCTCATTTAATTATACAGTTCATTAGAAAGCCGCCGCCCCCCCCTCCCAGGTCTGAGACAGGCCATGGGAATAGCTGGTGGCTAATGTGCAGTTTAAACGGCCTGAATATGGAGATTGGTGGAGTTATGGATTACCGTTACCCGTTAGCCTGCCCTTCACCCATCTCATTCGCTTTTATGTCTGCTGTGTAGCCTTTTGATACAGTATCACTCAAGTTAGAGTGTGCTCTTTGAGCCAGCATGTTTGTTTGATATTGTTCATGAGCTGTGAAATTGAATTTCCACAGTTGGCCTGATATTGGAAATAATTTCATATCCTGTGCAATATTCTTGCTTGGTTTCACCTTGTGCTGTGTTTAAGACATCCATTTTTACTTAATGTCTTTTTTCTTCTTCTTCTTCGTCTTGTGCCGAGTCGATACGGCAGCGCTGTTAATTTAGACCATATTTACCCTAAAAGCAATGATGGCTTGCTGGCTGCCTCTCGTTTGCCCACACACCACAGCCAAGCCACCAACCACCAACCTTTTCCACCAAGTGTCGCCATGGCAACGTGGCCCGCCGCTCCTGGCACAGCAGCCCCCTTTCAGAGCTGATGACATCGTTGTGGCAACAATGAAAGGTTCGTATATCCCATTATGGAGAAAAGCAGGATTTTTTTCGGGGGGCATGGTCAACCTCATGTACTGTAAAATCTTTTATCAAATACAACTGAAGTCTCTTTGTTCTTTGCAACAACGCCGGTGCCCAGTAACATGTGAGGAGCATGCAGCTGGAATCCATCTGCATTGCATTCAGCTGAGTGTGGTGAGCTTGTGGTGCAGCCAGTTAACATGAATACAAACCTTTATTTAGTAACACACAGCATTTCTTCCTCTTCTTCTGAGGTGCTTGTCAAATCTAAACATTTCTTTAAACCAGTGGATGCAACATGAGCCTGAGACCACTGAATGGTTTGTCGGCCTGCTCCCCGTGGGCTCCCACCTGAATAGCATTGTTTATTTGCTTCCTGTGCAGAGGAGGCTCAGAGCTGTTGGACTGGCCTCGCTCCTGCCTCTGTACCCTCTTACACCCCTGCCGGCATCCAAGCCCTCCGAAAACCTTCTCTTTATATATCTCCCCAGTCCCTCTCAGCTTTCCCATCGCTCCGACAATGAAAAACACCAAGAAGTGCTGTGCACTCTGGTGCTAACCCAAAGGCTAGCAGTGTGGTTCACTGGGTTGTGATGTGGCCAGCAACAGCTGAAGTCCGTGACCCCTGGACCCCATCCATCAGGCTTTCAGCACCAGCCCTGGCCTCTGACACACACAAAACTTCAGCCAAGGAATGGAAGCACGCAACAGGGAAATGCATCACTGTCAGAGAGACACTGGAACCATATAAAATTATATGTAGACACTTTGTCCAACACTTGACATGCACACAGAACAAATCTGCATGCAAGTTAACGCACACCACTGTGGTTGTGCATGTGACTGTAGAGTTATAAATGTTTCCAGAGGACTCGCGCTGCCAAAGTGCGGTTTTGTGTAAGTCCAGACTGAGCTGTCTGTCATGCACACACTCATGTCCTCGTATATTAAAGCAGCTAAAAGGATCTTTCATTTTGTCTTGATTTTGACGTCCCCTGTGGACAAAGCAAAAGTGTTTCCACCGCCTTGTGTCGTAAAGATGTTCATCTGGCTGGCATGTGAAAAACAAGATGCATCATTTTTATTCGTTTTTTTCTTTTCTGAACACAGTTGTTTGCAGGATGCATAGGCATGGATTTCAGGGATGGGGGCATGCAGGGGGAACGTCCCCCTCAATACTAAGAACTTGTGCATTTGTCAACCCCAATAAAAGCATGAAAGTAGCAGAGGACTTTTATTTTGATGATTAATTGAGGCAGAAAAGGTGTAAATCGGTGCAGAAAAATCCACCAAGGGCAGGAAATTAGGTGTTGAGTGCTCATAATTTCCTGGGGGAAGACCCTCCGACCCAGCCATGTCATATGTATAAAGTCCTATATAAAACCAAAGTGCTTTACTAATGTAGTAAATTTATTTTGAAAAACCCTGCATGAATCTAAAGACCAATCTTACACAACAAGACGAAACCATTTTAGAACGTTGGAGAGAAAAGTTGCAGTGGTGTGAACTGGACGGTCTGAGCTCGCCTCAGACTGATGGTGTCACCTGCAACTCAGCTGGTCAAATTGTCGGTGGCTGGTTTTAGAAAATAAAGCAAGTCACATGTTTCAAACGCCGTTTGTTTTCGCCGTTTCGTCACTACTACAAATGCAGTGATAGCCAGTATCTCCCTATAGCCCTTTTTAGATAGGAGTTGTGCAAATTTGCAGGAAAACCCAATCAGTCTTTTTCAGCATTGGCAGTATAAAAACAAAATCAGGGAGTGCAGCAAAATGCCGCCTGCCTACTTTTGTTCATACAGAATGCGCCTTTTTCGGGGCAATGGGGGGCGTGAGCAAGTAACAAAACGTGTAGCACAGCATGTGACGTAAACAGTGACGTGGGAGGGAAGCCGTGGCTGGTCAGTCCTTCAGCGATTCTCTCATAAGTCGGCCTGTTCTTCACCGTCCCCGTCATCTGACGGTTAATGGCCTCTTCGTTTGCGAGGACAAGGAGGGCGCGCAATTCCTTGTCTCCCCAGTTGCTCATCTTTACAGTGTCTGTCAGGTTTGTGTTTCCCTCTTGCTACTAGCTGCTCGCTAATTCCTGCTATCAGCTGTTTCCTGTTTATCCACCGCCAACAACAGCTCCTCCCACAAGTCATCAACAGCCCCTCCCGTTGTGGAAGGCCGCCTTGGTCTGTTTAACCTAAAAAGGTTCTGCCAATAGGTGCATTCCCTGTGAAAAAGCAAGTGTGTTTTGAAAAGACACAATGCATGTAACGAGTGGAAATTGACACGGCAACCCTGAACATCGAAAAGTGACGGAGGAGGGTACGTTAGCATGTCATATTGGACGTATAGGGCCTTCTTTTGTTGTTGTTCTTTAGCAAGTTCTTTTCGTTTTCTTTCCTTCATGGGGAATCAGACCCGAGAACAGGCATTTACATTATTAATATTAATAGAAGCAAAGTCATGTGATGGTCTGGTTTGCTTATGTAGCTCATATAGAGGCATCAGATTGTTTCACAAGCAGTTTAAAACTCAGTGTAGCTGCTTTAAGTTCTGGCACATACTTTTCATATGCTTCCACTTCTGTCTCTCACATACACACACACCTGCTCTCCTCTCACACACACACACACAAGCTGTCTTTACAGACGCACAGCACATCCGCAGCCCTCACACACATGCTAGCAATATGTGTGTGGCAGAGGCTCAGCTGACCGCCTGGCAGTCACTGTGAAATTGGCACCCTTCTCATACAGATGCCAGGTGTTTTGCTTGGCAGTCAGGGGGTGCTGGGGTGAGCTTGTGTCAGGAGTGTTGGGTTGCTGTGAACGGCAGGGAAAGGATGGGGTAATATGTCGTGTGTCCCTGTTAGCCCGGCTGCTTGGCGAAGAGCGAGCCCAGTCGGGTCCAAGAGGAATTAGAGACTGCTTAGTTTCTGTAAGAGCTTGAAAACAGCGTGTGATATATCGGCTTCTCTATAAGATGAGGGTATCTCCTAAAAGCATGACCCAGGGTATGAGATTTGACCTACTGTAACATTTTGACATTTTGTTCTGATGGGTCAAAAGGTCAAAGGTCAAGATTATTAAGGGTGTTTAGACCTGACACTGTTTGCTCTGTTCTGGCTGGTGGGCAGTGCTTGGTTTTGCCTCAGCTGTCTTCAACGTGGCCACAAAGTCACAGACTTTCTCATGTACCAGCTAAACAGTACACTAAAATATGTTTCTGAAAACATCTAAGGTGTGAAATAGGCAATGCAGCAACAGAATTTTGATTAATATTTGATTATTTTTCTAAAAATTAGCGATTACAGGTTTAAAGCTCCCCAATTAACACATTATATCTCATTTATTCCAGGAGTCACTTCCTGGAGTCTAAGCTAAGCTAAGCTAACCAGCTGCTGGCTGTAGCTCCATATTTACCATACAAGTATTCCAAACAAGCCCTTTAAGATTTGAGAAAATATCAGAACAGAAATGCTCAGTTAAAATAATGGCAGTTAAAATTTGGGACCCCTGTGATTTAACATTGTTTTTCTATACAGTTGGGTGACTTGTGAAAGAGACTGAAAAGAGGACGATAAAAAATCCTAGCAGCAGAGTTGATCGCATCGGAAAACCAAGACAACACCAGTTGTAGCAGGTAAGCCATTGTTAGCAATACTAGTTTACTGTAAAAATAATGGACGTAGCCACAATGACGTCACCCATTTGTGGAATCCAGTTTGAAGCCTCCAGTTCAGTGCTTTGGCGGTCGCAATTTTGTTTTTTTCCAGCCAGAAGTGACCATATCTGGCTGAGAGGTTGGCGCTGTCAAGGATTGAGGGGTGGATCTGATTGAGTCACTCAAAGCAGCGCGCCTTTAATTCAGTATAACTTGATAAAAATGTCAAATTCGACCCCCGTCCAAAACATTCTCACTCTGACCTCGTCCCATATCGACATTTGGTGATGGACTTTCCATGTCGAGATATGACGTGCAAGGTACGACTGAGTGGTTGTTGTTGACGTTCTGGGGCACCGTGTCAACTTCAATCTATTTTCAAAATACACTTCTATTGTCACAGGAAATTTACAGTTTGCATAAACATACTGTGTCAGTACAACACAGCGAATTGGTGCATGTGGTTGAGTTTAGAAAAAAAGAACAGGGTTTAGCTTTACAATGTTACGTGAAGTGAACGTCGGCCTCCCGCATCCACCGCCCCTCCTACCTGTCCTACTTGGACTTCCGTCGTGTATTCCCCAGATGCTGCCATGCCAACATGAAAGGACGTCTCTTTTTGTTAATGTCTAACACCAGAAGTCACCTGATCAGGCACCAGTTTTCAACAACTTCAAAGTGAGGCCAAGTTGCCGGCTAGAGTTGTCACGAACGTTGAAATTAGCTATACGGACCAAAACTTCTTGTACCAGGCTGTAAACACGTTTACTTCTGCTGTAAAGTTGGGCAGTGTAACATGGAGGTCTATGGGGATTGACTCACTCTTGGAGCCAGCCTCTAGTGGCCATTAGAGGAACTGCAGTTTTTGGCACTTCCATGTTGGCTTCATTACACTGTATTTTGCACCACAAACACCGTAGCAACATGTCAACAGATAGAAGTTGAACAGTACTGTGTCTATGACTGATTTATTGAGACACAAATGAGACAAAAGTGTTAATAAATAGCACATTACTACTGCTAATGATATGCAGAGCAGCCATCTTGGATTTTGATGTCAGGGTTGGCAGAGTTTCCCTGACTTTCCAAGTTGGAAATCTGACCTCAAGGGGGCGTTTCAGTTGAATTTTCCAACTGGGAAGTTGTAAATTCCGACTTCCCAGTTTAAACGTAACACACCATGTGTCCTGTTAATGATCCCATGATGCAACTTAATAGCATCTTTCGTTTGTACTTCCTTGTGTGGAATGTTCCTGGTGCCTGGTTATGTAACACAAATACGTTGGCAAGTAAAATGAGTGGAGTGGCCCTTTAATGAACTATATATCTATGTTTTGGTGACATTTGAAAGGATGATGCATTTGACGTGTGTGCATCAACACCAGCGTGCGATGCAACTCACACGTTCTTGCACCGACTCCATTTTTGTTCCAAGTGGAGTTTAATTTCTCACATCACATGTCCGCGCGTGCAGCTGCAACAAACAGGCAGGTCATTTGATTTCCGGCCTCATTTTCATTTTGCAGAGATGGTCATTCCGACGTGGATTAGATAAGGGTGAAGACAAAGTGGAGCCTCATTGGAAAGTCGCTGTAGCAGCCAGCAGTGTAATCCATCCACGCATTCCTTCCAGAGAATGCCAAACAGCTCGCTGAAAATGAGCTGCGAACCCGACTCCATTAGATCTCCGCTCTGTCTCTGGGCTTTCTATCTTTCAAAAACACACGCACCTCACACTGTAGCTCGGAGCGACGCACACACACACACACACACACACACACACACACAGATACACTGCGCCTGCCACCAGCTTCATTAGTGCTAAGAAATGTCCTGCTCGTTAAGTCGAGGCAATTAGTGGCTAATTGAGAAGCTTTCTGCAGCGAAGACAAACTTGCTTCCTCGTGCTTCTCTTCTCCCAGCCTCCCCATAAACGTGTGCGCATTTTGACCAGTTTGTACATCTGGATTCCACCTCGAGCTCATTTTCTTGAGGCAATTGTTCACTACAGAGCTGCAGCCTGAGGGAGATAAGGAGCAAAACACAGGCAGGAGTTTTCTCCTTTCTTTTTGATGCGAGGTTCTTACTGCAGGACGGAGTCTCCAGTTATTTCTTTGTGCGTAATTGTTTATTCATTCTAAGTGTTTTGCAGTTTGCTGAGAGCTTCTTTTGCCGAGTCATTGCAGCGTGCCGTCCCCTTCATTATGCCCCCTTTCTAGACGAAACAGCAGAACCGCCACAACGACACACATTCCCACAAACACAAGATACCAACTGCCTGCCCTTCTCACTCGGCGGCTTGACTTTCCGTCCCTCCGTCTCTCTGTTTCTCTCCGCCACACTCCTCCTTCTCCTCTTTCCATTCTGTCACTCCTCTCCCCCAATTCTTTGCAGTCCACAGATAAGCTCTGTGATAGGGAGGAAATGAGTGTGACATACACACACATAGCCTGCCAATCTCTTTCGCAATGTGTAGATAAAAACTCTGCAGATAAAACAGTTTTAAATCGTTCGTGTTTAATTCAAAGTGTTCGCTTTTGTGTTATTTGTGCTAGTCCCGACTTTTTCCTACAGGGGGCAGGATCCTTGTCACCCACATGCACTTGCCTGACCTCTTCCCTGATTTATATGCACATTCCCTGGCACAGCCTTGCGCTCACAGTGTACCGTTGCCTTGAGTGATCCACAATCTTTCCTTCCCTAATAAACATAGATAAAAAAAAACGATGTAGCCAGAGTTCAGTAAATAAACCCCACGTCTGTTCCCTCTCCTTGGACACGCTCACATCGTGGATTTCCCCTGTAAACATCAGAGATATGTGACCTGCTCGCTCTGACCACCCTCTGAGAGAGTGTTTTTATAACACGCCTTATCTCAGCCCACCCCACTTCAGAGGGAGAAGGACAGGGTGGGTGGGGATGGCGGTGGGGGGTGAGCCGGAGCTGGAGCCGGGGATTCCCTGTGTGTTTTGCTTAATTCTAGCTAACACACACGCACACACGTACATGCATGAACACGCCAGTTTTCATGCATTATAGCAGAATAAAGTTGTCATTGTTGCGTCATTGTGTGTGGGCAGTCACACGGACTCCTTACTGTTAGAGGTGAAGGTCTGGCCACACATAAGCCCTGGGCTGCCTTGACTCATGAAAGACACGCACGCACACACACACACACACACACACACACACACACACAAACATAGGCACAAACACAGACATACAGGGACACCCTGGAGGGGTGAAGGCCTATGGATGGCCATAAAGGAAAGTCACATGCTGTTCCTTCTCTTGAGAGAGGAGCATCAACCCTATGGATACCAAGTCTTCTTTTGTGTGTGTGTGTGTGTTGATTCATAGCACAATGACAGCAGATATGTGACTCAGTTAAGCACGGTTGACAGCAGGAAGTGTGTGGACGGGCTGCTGTGGTTATTCGCCGCTGATGCTGGACACCAGCGAGTTAAATCCCTGTATTTCTATATGAACACTGACTATCGGGGTAATTCTTTCCAGGTTTTACAGAAACGTAACATTCTAACAACATGACTTGTTGACCCAGTTCAAATGACTTTGACACGTCATCCTGCTAAGTCCATGAAGGGCTCAGGGCTGTCCCACTGTGAAATTGGCAAGTGTCTGCGGGCTCTGCGGTTGACTTTTTGAGCCCTTTATACTCACTGTTCTTAAGTTAGCAACTCTACAGTCTGTGCTCACACACAATGCATAGCGCTGAGATGTTGAAACAGCGGTGAGAATGGATTTAAAGGTTCTGTGTGAGACGCTCAGAGCAGCAAACCACTGTTGTGGAAAGACAAAGTAGAGTAATGGCGTCATGAGCAGAGTATGAAATCTTGTTACCTCTATGTGAGTTGTAACCCAAGTTTCTTTGTTGTAGTGTATATCACACGGGCTCGCTCACAGCCTCCACTTTACGCTGTGCTCACACGGCAGTTACCACTGATGTCGGGAAAGTGACGTTGCAGAAGTGTAGCATCCAGCCTCCATTCCCCCCTGGCTAACACCGTTAGCTTTGTCAGCCCTGTAGCCATGGCTTAGGATACGATACGATACGATACGATATGGTACGGTACACTACGATATGATACGATACGATACGATGCGATGTAATGCGATACGCATATACAAGTATTGCTTACAATTAGGGCTGCAACGATTAGTCGACTAATCGATGACTAATCGACTATTAAAATAATCGGTGACTATTTTAGTAGTTGACTAATCAGTTTGAGTCATTTTTCATAGAAAAGTTCTATAAACGTACCCAAAAATACTCTTACTGCAGCTTCTTATGTTCAAATATTGGCAGCTTTACACACTCTCCCATGATGGTGAACTAAAACCCTTTGGTGTGAGTACGAAACAAGACATTAGATGACATAATTTTGCAGTTTGGGAGAGACAGACTGACATTTTTCAACAGTTTAACACATTTTCGATAAAATGATTAGTTGACTAATCGAAGAAATAATCCACAGATTAGTCCACAGTGGAAATAATCATTAGTTGCAGCCCTGCTTACAATAATAATCCAAATAACGAAGGCAGAAAGCAGCAGCAGCAGAGTTCGGGTCACTACATTCGCTGTTTGTAGAGATAGCATTGTTTGCTGTTGGCCCTCAGTTCAGCCACCGCCATGTTGAGAACCATGTGCAGACAACTCGTACTAGGGATAAGTGAGTATACCATTATCTGTATCTGTGCAGTCAACTAAATTAAATGTTTCCATATCTGTACTTGAAACGGGTGGGGTTGATTGCAAAGTGGGCGTGGCTTGAATTTGGAGTAGGTGTGGCCTAATAGGCAGTTTTTATTTTAAGCATGACATTCCTATAGGTTGATCAGAAGTTGCTATATGTGTTATTGATCAGAAACTATTTACAAAGCAGCCCCGGAATTGAGCTTCAGAATTTTGTTTTGATAACACATAACCCGTATCGGATACTCGTTTCGTCCGAGTACTTGGCTCAACTCAACGCATACGCTCCGAATTTTGTATCAAGCCTCTTTAAAAAGGAATCTTGCATATATGTTAATTCGGTCCAACAGCACAGTTTTACTTATAAACCTGAAGCAAACACTTTAATATCAGTGTCACACTTTCCTGATCACGGAAACACCCCCTCCCTTGGTAATCTCGCAATGTGCTTTCCCATTCATATCATACCAGGTGTATTTAAAGATTCATCACAGCACTACAACGGTTTATGTGGCCAAGGTTTCCCAAGAGGCCTGCTCTCTCTCTTCACACACACACACACTCACGGGCAGGGACAACTCTGAAACACAATTAAAACACATACTTCCAAGCAGCTGTTCAGGGTCACTTTGATAATACTTTAGCTCACACTTCCTCTCTGCTTGCTCCTGTTGGACTTGTAATATTTCAGACGAGCCACTCGCCAAACAAAACATTGATACAGGATGATACTGCAAAACCCCAGATTAGGTTCAGTGTCAGTGTCATTGAACTGGATGTCAGCGTTAATGACGGCGACTGGGCCATTTCGGAAACAATGGAAGAAGAGGATTTATTTTCATTGCTTTTAAATGTTATCATCCCTCACACTGGCTGCCAATCAGGGCTTCTGATGTGTCGCACACTTATAATTCCTATGCACAAACGGCGACAAACAGGTTCCCGTAGAAGGTTTTTTAAATTAAATTAAATTACATTTTTAGCTAGGGCATGTCTCCTTATTAGGAAATGGGTGCACACAACATACTGATACAGTCAATTAAAAATTCATTCATGATTTTTTTGTACACCTGTATTAGCATCACGGCACACCATTTGAGAACCACTGGTCCATGGTAGTGCACCAGTGTACACAAGTATCAGTCAGGTTCCACTGCAGTGTGACTATTTAGAGGACAGGTTTTAATTACGTCTTGGCAGTGACACTGTGTGTGTGCGTTCCCAGCATCTCGCAGGAACTACGTCAACTTTTACAGTGAAGTAAGTGATGAAATTTTGATACCAAACTGATGTTGGGGAAATAAAGCCCAGGTTGAAGTTGTTTATTAATTAAATGAACTTTCTTCTGTTATGAAGCCTAAAACAAGAATGCCTGGTGTGCACGTGCTCTCAGTCTTTAGCAGCATCCAGGCACTCCTCCTCCTCCTCCTCCTTCCCTCTCCGGTGAGGCATATTGATGCAGTGTGAGGAGGTTAAGCCGTCGGTTTAGTGTCCGGGCGGCCGTGACATTCAGCCTCGCCGGTCTGTAATTGACTCGTCGGTGTGTGTATCAGTTAAACCTCGGCTCACCTGCTCCGTGTGTGTCGAGGGGGGTCGTGATTGACAAGCTACTCTAATGCCCTGGCTCTGCAATTTGGAGTACACTGGGGTTTCTTCCGCTCTGTTTTCTCTGGCAGGTACTATTTTTCCCTACATTTGATTTTTTTTTTTTTTTTTTTTTTTTGCACTTGGCATTTCTCACACTTGTTTTGTTTTCATCTGTCTGCTGCTGTGTTTCTCAGTCTGTTTGGCTGTCAATCTGTCTCTCTCACTACCTTTATTCTCATCTTCCTCAGGTCCTACACAGGCCTTCCTCCTCTTGGATCCAGAGTGTCAGCTCATGTTAGCGGAGCGGAGCGGCGTTAAAGTTACACCGCTCTGTAGAGACCAGCTGGGGGTCTCAGTTACTCTGGAAAGTTTGCTGCTCATGCTACAGGCATGCCGTTCTGCCTTTGGCTCGGTTACAGCTGTCTACTCCTGTACGTGAACACACACACATGCACCCACTCTCTCTCTCTTTCTCTCTCTCACACACACTGACTATATGCTCAGAGTCCCTGGTGACAGGACCCCAGTACAGGAGCATTATCTATTTAAGGCCACTAACTCTGCGGATTAGATCAAGATTCAGCCCCATAATGGCCAGTCTGGCACAGCACCCTGCTTCAATTAAAGCCCGATGTGTCACACACACACACCGGCTCGTGTTAGAACAATGTGATCTCACTCACGCCCAGATGTGATCACGCACACAGTACAAAAAGCGCACACTTTTTAAAAACCTTGCTTTGAATTTGTTTTTATAGGTTTTTCCTTCCAATGCAACATTTATATTTGGAAAAATCTACGGCCACTTATACGAGACGACTGCTGGCAGGAAAATGACGCCGATTATAGCCATTATTAGCATTGTGAGACGTATTTACACCTTTCGTTTTAAAGTAGTAACAGTTTAGAGCAGCGGTTCTCAACCTTTTTCATGTCAAGGACCCCTCCTGGCAGTGTTGGGCAGTAACGTTAAAGGTTTACTTTTGTTATCACGTCACTACTGACTCAAAATACAGCCATCACATCAGCGGATTGATTTTTGTAACCGCTGCACTGCACAGCCACGTCAGAAAGCAGCAAGCCAATTAGGGAAATGTAAACACTTACCTTAGCGGCTGGAAATATTTGTCGGTGGAACGATGACTTGAACACTGCTGCTGCAGGTAGCCGTAATAAAACTCTATCCACTGTGAAACACCTCAGCTACTACAACTGACATGACGCTCAGGAAATAGACCCCACCAAAGCTGTGCCCTTTTTGGCTGTGGAGGTCGGCTGTAGCACTACACTGGATAAACAACCAAAACTGGATTTTATTCGTAGACAGCTGCAGACACAGAGGGGTAATGAAGCTTGTGGCTGGATACGTGGTGGATAAAATGTTGCTCCATGAGTGTCTTTTCGTCTTTTGGGTCGAGATTTGGGAAAATACTGGTCACGGTAGAAGCATAATGAGTAGAGTAACAAATTACTGTCGGCAGGGGTAAGAGTAATGAGTAATATATTACATTTTTAGAGTAACAAGCCCAACGCTGGCTCCTGGCAACTTTTAAAGTGGAATGTTTTCTTGCGTGTTGCTCAGTGTGTGAATTGACGACACGATTGTATCAACATTTAAACATTTAAATATAACTCAGACCATTCCATTCGTTTTTACTGGCTCTCTAGGATGATGTATGCTTTAGAGATGATTGGATCATTGTAACTTTAAAAAAAAAAAAAAAAAATTGTGACTTGGAGAAAAAATGTGGCAGAGCGTCACTCCAGAACGCTCCGGCAGCACTACACCCCTGCTCTTGCCCAACAAGGACACAGTGCACAAACCTTATTTTGAAATAAACAATCTATAGAGGTTCTCACCCCAGCCTGTTCTTTATTGTCCAGTGGCAGTGGAAACACTGAACAGATCTAGGGTGTAGTTACATGTCCTTATGGGTTATGTAGAGTTCCAGAGTACTGTGTTGAAAGTTTTCGGTGGAAATGCGGCTTAAAGGGAAATTTCAGTTTATTTCAACCTGTCTCCTATCATCCTAAATTTGTTTCAAGTGACTAGTGACATAGAAATAATAGTTAGCATGTTAGCCGTTAGCCTAGATACAGCCAGGGCGCATAGTAGCGTCAGACCTGTTAAAACGTAAGTGAACAGGCAACCTTCAAGTGCAAAGTTAGTCCACTAAACAAGCTTTTTCTCCACAAAGACCGCCTCATATCATTAGGATAAATGTCAGAGAACATATAGAAAACGACATGTAAACGTGTTGTCTTACCTTACCGGTGTGCTGCCATGTTTGTTTACCATCTAGCTCTGCTTTCCAAAGCGCGGCCGAAATATATCTCGCGAGCTCTAGATAAAGCCCAGCTGGATACTACTCCAGGTGGAGGTGTCTCGTCCTCGGTCACATCCAGACCTTGAAAATAAGGCTGCAACCGGTCCCATTCCTTGCAACAGAGGCATTCCTCTTCTGTGGGCACTGGGGCACAGCATTCACAGGTACACCACCAATCTCCAGAGCTACGCAGCCTTGCAGCAGCCATTCCTCCTCTCTCGTCCTCTACCTGTTGCGCCTCTCTCTCTCTCTCCTCCTCCGTTCTTCAATTTCAAACTCTGCAAAATCAAATTCCTCCTCCACAAAGTCGAAGTCTGGCAAAAAGTCAGCCGTTATTCTATAAATCTTTCATAAAATAAATGAATGAACTTTCCAGGCTACTGTCCGGTTCTGCCTTCCAGCTGTTGCTGCTTGTTCTCGCGAGATTTCAGGCACGGTATGAGATCGCTGCTTGTTCTCGCGATATTTCAGCCGCGCTTTGGAAAGCAGAGCTAAATGGTAAACAAACATGGCAGCACACCGGTAAGGTAAGACAACATGTTTACATGTCGTTTTCTATATGTTCTCTGACATTTATCCTAACGATATGAGGCGGTCTTTGTGGAAAAAAAGCTTGTTTAGTGGACTAACTTTGCACTTGAAGGTTGCCCGTTCAATTACGTTTTAACAGGTCTGACACTGCTATGCGCCCCGACTGTATCTAGGCTAACGGCTAACATGCTAACTATTATTTTTATGTCACTAGTCACTTGAAACAAATTTAGGACGATAGGAGACAGGTTGAAATAAACTGAAATTTCCCTTTAAATAGTGAAAATGAACTATTCCATTTTTCTGGGGATCCAGTGGAGCTCCCGAGGACCCCAAATGGTCCCTGAGCCCCTGGTTGAGAATCACTAGTTTAGAGGGTAGAGGTATCTGTGCTGTTGAAATATTACAGCTTAGTGCAAACATAGTCTTTGACCTCTGAGCATGCACACACACACACTCATGCATAAAAGCCGTTCTTTTTCAATTACGGTCAACCCGCACATTGTAACCGTCACATTCTGTCACCCCACTCTCACACACGCACAGCCACATCTTCCCATAATGATGGAGTCTGCTATTCTTGGCTCCTGTTTCTATTTGTTTATATCATGGAAGCAGCTCTGCGGAGTACTTAGAGTTGGGAATGTTAGAATAATGAGGCAAGCCTGTAAATAATGAAACAAAGGATGTAGTGCATCAATTAAGAGCCATTTGCTGCCTCACATCCATCTCATCTCCATTTGTGTGCTTGTGTGTGATTTCACATGTGTTGTCATGCGTGTGTGTTTTTTTGCAAACACGTCCCCGTGCCGCACGCGTCCTTCTGAAAACACATTAATCAAATCGTGAAAAATCGCGGTCTGCTCTGATATGAAAATGAGCCGTGCGGAACCACGTTGAGGACATTGTCACCGTAATTGCTCTTTGACAGCCACGCACGCGCACGCACGCACACACACACATATAATCTTTTATTGCCTGCAAAATGTTTATGTCAAGATGGCGTTGCTAAGATAATGGCTGGGGACTGCCTGGCCCACACTAATGGCATCTCTGTATTTAGCGCTTCACATCAGCAGAGAAATCGGCAGAGCCCATCAGATATTTAGTGGCGTGCAAAGGCTGCTATTGTTGGGGTAATATTGTGCTGCTGGATGGCGGCCAATTCATTAAAAAACTTATCGCACCAGAAGGAAATCTAGAGCACAGTGAGGCATAGCAGGAAGATTTTAATAAATATAGCTAATGTGACACTTTCAATACCCTGCTCCTCTGTTTACATGCTGGATTTTATTCCTGGTGTTGCTTTAGTATCAAATAGTTTGGTGCTGTGCAGCCATTTTCCCATCAAGCTCTCCTATGTTTGTTACTTACATTCCAGACTTCATTAAATTCAGACTTTTTTAACAATCATTGGAAGATGATGATGAAAAATTAATCAGTGCTGTTTCTTATTCTTATTCTGTTAAGTGCCACAGCAGAAAATAATAAGGTCCAAGATGTGTAGAAAACCACACCCAATCCCCATCTCCCCCTGCTCTCCCAGTGTTTTCCACTCCCACCTGATCACCCCACTCCACTCACCTGCCTCCACAGCTGCAGCTCATCAGCCAATCAGCCTGGTATATAAGCCTCTCCAGCACGCACACACACTCTTTCCCAGATTGTTCCAGCACTCCTTACCTGCCTGATCTCCTGTTACCGACCCTGCCTGCCTCTGACCTGTCTACGTCATCTCTTTCGCAGTAAACTCACCAGCCTTCTGACCCCGACCACGAGTTCTGCCTCAGCGGCTCTGGTTTCCGTCTGCCTGTAGCTGTGTGGTGTTTTCCTGCCACGACGTTTCAGCGTGAGTGCTCCCACCTGCTGGATAAATAACGGTCATTACCAACTGTCACTGAGCACTGCATTTGGGTTCAATCACGTCCGTTGCAGGCAGGCTGTTCTCATGCAATGTTCGTACATATGACTACAAGAAGTAATGCATGTGACCAAGGCGCTGCCAGGTGTAAAGAGGCAGGTTGGGGTGGTGGATGGGTCACAAACACAGGCCTTTCCACCAGGAGACCAGTGTTTGGAACTGTTTGAAACCATATGTTTTATGTCCGTGAAGATTCTTAGTCATCCAGGTCATGGTAATCATAAGTGCTATATTGTAGGCAACTGGACGTGCTTGTGTTTCTTGAAGACGTTTCGCCTCTCATCCAAGAAGCTTCAGTTCGGACCCTTAACGACTCTGAAACCAAGAGCCCACACGTGACCCCACTGACTCTGTAAGGGTTCACACTTGCAACTCTGTATCAGTCATTTGAGAACTAAAAAAGCTCTTGGATGAGAGACGAAACGTCTTCAAGAAACGCAAGCAAGTTGAGTTGCCGACAATATAGCACTTATGATCATACGAGTTCATCAGCAAGTTTCTTTTAACCTACGTAACTTTACTTGCCTAAATCTAAAGACGCCCAACCAAGTTTCTTTTCCGAAACTGAACCAAAGTAACTTTGCTAGCCTAAACCTAACCTACGTAACTTTACGTTAAGTGCATAACGCCATTTGTGGGGCACCAATTTGTAAGATAATACAAACCGTGGTGTCCCAGTTCAACCGATGTTGTTGTTCGTGTCCTGTGTGAAACCAGAACCACTTTACGACTTTACATACTCCAAAGTACCTTACCTACGTACCTTACTTAACTACGTAAAGTATGCAAGTTTACGTCCCTTATGTCCCAATGTATTTTATCCAAAACTATGATCTTTTCCAAAGCTTAAAAGTAAAGTATTTGTTCTCTGAAAGCAACTCTTACCTTTCTTGCATTTCACATACCACTTAGAAAAAATCTGAACATCCACAACTCCCGCCTCCCTCCAAAATCCCACCCCCCTCCTCCATTACGTCCTCATTACGTCGTGATAGACGTAGGCGTTGGCAAGATAACGTCAGATACACGGAAGAGGAGGGCGAGTGTAACGTTAGAACCAAGACAGTCAAACGCAACCCCGGAGTTTTAAAACTCAACCGGAGTCAGTGATGACTGATGAGTTTTTGAATAAGGTTACAGTGCTGACGTTAGAGAGTAGCGTTAGCGTTACTAGTAAGTGAAAACGCACAAGGAAGATAATGTTTCAGAGGGAGGTGGGGGGATGTTACGCCAGTGGTTACGTCGGTCGGAGGCCTCCACGTTGGGAAGACACACAGGACACTGGACCAATCGTTGCATTTGGTCCGAATGCAACGATTGGTCGGAGTTTTCTTAGAACCATATGAGGATGGTAGAATTATGAGTTTGTATCTCTGGTGGAATTCACTTAAACTTTAGTGTGCCATCAGCTTATTAATAGCATTTTAACCTAACACGTTGCATTGGCTTTGTTTTTGTGTTGCCAGCATGTATTTCTAACGTGATTCGTGCCCACCACCACTTTATGCATTAAGAGGCTGTGTCCATTTCACATATTTCTGTGAGACTGTGTTGTTACATTGAGTGATTAGACCTCTTTTAGGGCTGTGTTGGCTGTTACTATCTGTGCTTGATAATTAGGAAACGGATCCTACACCTTGATCGTTCTTTCTACTGCATTAAGTTTGGGGAACTCGCATAATTGCCTGCATAACTCCATCCAAATTCACCCTGATCAGCCCGCATAAATGAAACACTAGTGCTCGTGTGCGAGTCCTTTTGAATTGACAGTTCATCTACTTTGAAAACCAAATGCAATGAGCTGATAGTCTCAGTTTGCCTGCATTTCTTATTCACTCAACAGGGAACAAGGAGCTGAAACGTGGGGGGTCAGCGTCTCCATCACTGAGGGGGAAAAACACCTGAATAACAGCAGCTTCACTCTCTGTCTGAAGTATCAGCTCACAGGTACAGTGTGTTCCTCTGTTTATGCACACGTCTCTCTGTTTTCTCCGTTTCACACCCTGCTCGCACACTAGCGAGATTTCCAACTATTTTTTTTCCCCTGCACATCTTAAAGTGTCACATTAGAAAAACTGTATCGGAAAAGAAGAATTTGACCCCATAAAAAGATTTTATGCTTGCCATCCTGTTTATGTTTTTGTCACCGAGGAGATTATGTTTTAAATGGACGGCGAACAGACAAGAAACATGACTGATGCGCTGCTTTGGCTGTGATCCCGGATATTTTCATAACAGTCTCCAGACAACATGAAAAACAATATGGCAACATGAAACATGAAAAGCAATTCAGCCACTCTGCCTTGATCCATATTTCTCTGTCGTTTTGTTTTATCTGACTCAGCTACATCTTCTTATTAAACAGCTAAATCTAACAATGCTCAAGACACCTACTTTAAGATATTTTATATGCTCCAATAAAGTTGATGGAAATACAGTTAATTTGCATTTCATTCTGAAAGTTATGAAAATTCTCTTTAAAACCTTTTCACAAATGGATGGAAATGTAGCTGCACTCTCTCACACACACTTGCCAACTCTCTCTCTCTCTCTCCCCAACTCTCCATCACACACACACACACACAATCCTGATCGAGCGGCTGCAGTAGTGATGACCTTGCTATCGTTTACAGCAGCTGCCAGTCCATTGTGTACTGTGGATCAGCTCAGTTACCCTCCTCACCACCACCACCGCCACCACATGCACTCACACACATGCGAACGCTGCAAATGGCGTCCCAGTTTTAGCCTGCCTCTCCAACCTCTGCCTAATTATCATGGTACTGAAGCTGTCATAAAAAGTCTATTGTGGCCGCGTGGAAGCAAGTCTCCTCGCAAGCCTCCAAGAGATTGACATTTACTAAGTCGGAAACTTGCGCCGGGATTTTCTATCACAGTCGCAGCGAGCAGAAAAGACGGATATAATGTGGGATAGGAGGCTGCAGGCTGCGATGCATTCGTCACTTCCATATCTGGGTTGCAGAATAACAAGTGAATGATTTATGAACCGGAGCACTTTCCCACAGCGGCTGAGGATTTGAAGTGGAAGTGAAATGACAACAGGCTCAGGCAGATTGTTGTATTTACTCAGCAGGAATTCAGAATGTAAACTGAAACTGGCCCGTTGTAATGACAGGTTTGCTGTTGTCATTTATTTCTTCATAGCATGGATATTAAAACCCTTGTAGTCACAATCAGTTACTAAGTACAATGATTACGCAGGGATTTGTCTTGGGCCACAGCAGCAAAAAGCTTGGCAGCTTACTTAGCATAACAATGCACACTGATAACCGAGATCCAACTGTGATTACAAACTACAGCCCCATAACAGAGCCTTCTTTTGTAAGTCAAATAATTGGATGATCATGCAATACCATTAGACAGAGTGGAAAACAGTTGGACTTGTGGTTTAATTCCCATCTCTAGGGCAAGAACCACTTTTATTGAGCAATGATGTATCAAAGCAAGCATGATGTGTGAAGTTCCACAAGGCTCAGTCCTCGGTCCTCCTTGGTTTCACCTTTACATTCTTCCGTTTGGCTAAATAAAATTAGCAATTACTCTGCAGTTGACCCCCAGTTTTACTGAAGTATTGAATAAATCAAGTCACTGCTTTTCTGCAGTCTGCAAGTAGCCTGCTAACTGTCCCTAGAGCCTAAATTAAACATGGAGTACCAGCATGTTTTGTTTTAGTAAATTAACGACCATAAAATACAAAAAATGCTTATATTCTACCTCACCTTTGACTGAATCACTCAAAATGATCCATCATGTGCTGAGTCTGATTCTACTTATTTCTGTTTTTATATTTTCTAAGCATCATTTTCTTGTGTCTTAAGGTCTCATGCTTTATTTCTTAATTCATGTCTTGTACGCTTTATAAAAAGCTCTTTGAATTGCCTTTATGTATGACATGTCCTTTATAAATAAACCTGCATTGCTTTGCCTATAAATACATGTTCATTATGCACCTGTCTATCACAGATTATTGGCTCAGCCTGTAGCCTTCTTAATACCCAGTGTCTGGTGGCTATTTCCATGGTAAGCCTTTTAGCACACAGCAAGTGATGCATTTTATGTTAAATAGAAGAAGTGGGTTGTTAGCGTGAGCAGCAATAGCCGCCAAAGCCAAAGAGACCAATACAGGGTGATCAGAACCTACAAAAATTAAAATTATTGTCAACGGAAAATCCAACATAAAAATCTATGTTCATTTTTGTGTGACAGTATCATACCATTCCAGCCATCAGAGGGTTGTCTACTGCGATCTTTTGGATTTCAAATTTGTCTGTAACTATGTGTTTAATTCAGCCATGTTGATTTGTCACTGATAAGCATTTAGCCCTCATGCTGTGAACCACTTAATATATATTGTGAAAATAATCTCCTGTGGTATCTCTTAGTTTCCTTTTTGGTTTATTCTCTAAATTGTCTTAACTATGAGTTCACCATGCCAACAGCGATAATGCTAAAGATGCTAATGCTAACAGTGCTAATGCTAAAGATGCTAGTGTTAAAAGCCAATGCTCGCAATTTTAATGCTAATTATGCTAATGCTAATTATGCTAAGCTAACCATGCCTGTGCAGATGCCTTCCCTTTGTGTAGACCTTTCAGGAATTACAATATATTTTTTGTTATTTCAGTTTCACTCCGTGGTCACAAAGTTGAGTTGGCAATAATTAGCTTGAATGCTACATCCTGACTCTGGGAAACAGCCCATTGGTTCGACAGCCCATTGGTTCAACATCCCATTGTTCCAACCATATTAAACTCATTGTTCTGAAGTCCGTTCTGAAATCATAATGATGCCCTGTGATTAAGGTCTGGTTAGGTTTAGGCACAAAAACCACTTGGTTAGGAAAAGATCATGGTGTGGGTTAAAATGAAAAAGAAAGTGACAAACACATAAGCCGTGAGCCTGCTCCGCCTCGAGCTTTTCCCAGCTGACCCAGAGCCGGTCACGGCGCACCATACGTCGGCCACGAGCCGTTCAGCACCGCAGACAGTCATGGACATGGACCCCTGACTCTGATGTCTCTGTGAATTGGAGTTTGGCTTGCTGTCAAACTGTGTTTGCTACACCTTAAGGAGGACGGTATAAACTAACATCTGTCTTTTGTAATCAGTGGGAAATAATCAGCATTCATTCCCTGGACAAATGACTCTGCTCTAGCCACAGGTATTTATTGGGTCCAGCTCTGATTGGCTACAATCGGCAGTGATGGAAACATGACAGCAGGTTAGCACGCTAATTTTGACCTCTTTTGCGGTTCAATGCAGTGATGCACCAACACAAATTCTGTCCATCGTTCAAAAATAGTTGACACTGAGTTTGAAAGAGGCTGACAGATATAAAAGGAAGCGACAACTGTAACATTTTTACAAGCCTTCATGTGTCTTTCTACTTTTTACTAACCTGTTTTCTGGCGCATTCCTGACATGGAACACGTTTCTGCTCTACTGGCAATGGGAAAGGAGTCTATAACCTATCTTTGATTGGTTTTCCCGCATTCCCTGCCTGTACGCATTCATTTTGATGGAAAATCTTGTGAATCATCTGACCCTAGAAAAGAATAACTATACAACTATGCAAGAGGCTGTACCCTCAACTTCTACAACATTTGGCACCCAGTCCTGGATCAAGCAAGTAAAAAAGATGGACACCTCCGAACTTTCATATGTATAGACATATTTTCCCTGTACCCCACTTTTTGTTCTTTGTGTGCTTATAACTTGTTTATCACACTTACCATTGAACTTTGATGTGTCATATTGTAAGTTTGTAATGGTGCAATAGGTTAGGGCTACTTGTGGGATGGGATGATGGCGGCCATGGCTCAAGAAGTTGAGTGAGTCATACGCTAATCGGAAGATTGGTGGTTTGATCCCCAGCTTGTCCAGTCTGAACGTTGAAGTATCCTTGGGCAAGATACTGAACCCCAAATTGCTCCGATGAGTGTGTATGAATGTGCCATGATGAGCAGATGGTATCTTGTATGGTAGCCTCAGCTAACAGTGTATGAATGAGTGAATGTAACATGTAGTATAAGAGTGTTAAGAGTAGTTGGAAAACGTGTTTTGTGCAGTCTAAAAACTAATTAAAATAATGGGAAGGAAAAAAAAAAGAAGATCCAACTAAAGAGTGCTGCCCACACAGTTAACTGACTGTGGGAAGTGTATCACAGAAACACATCCATAAATCCAAAAAACGAAATGTCAAAGATTACTCCTATTAGAGCCACTGCAAATGTACAGTCCAAGACATAGTCTGGCCAATTGACTCAACACATCCAACATTCTGTTTCTGTGTGGGCTTTAGCAGCATGGCGCCCAGTTTGCTTCCAACCCATCTCCAGTTTTGAAGTTTGACTCGCTCGAATTGAAGGCATATTGACCCTGAGCAGAGCGTGAGACGCTGCTGCACTGTGGCCATTATTAATAATGAGCATGACACACGAGGTGCTGGCTTGGGCGTTTCGACAAACAGGTTTGTGACCCCCCAAAAACAATTAGAGGCTACTGTCATGACCTTTGGATGGTAACCTCCCTGGAATCTGGGATTGGAAATAATGAGTCTGGCTGCAGTCATTACCTGTAGAAGAGGAGTGTGGGCTGTATGTGTGTTGCTGTCAGAGAGCAATGGGATTACAAATCCACCCAGTATGGTTCACATTTTGTTAGTTTTTTGTTGCTGTCAAAAAAGTTGCATTGACAGCCCACACAGTATTTTTATGGACATTTTCTGTTTCTCTTTATGTGTGGTCTCTGTGTTTGGATGCAAGGGAGTGATTTTCTGTACAGTAGCCTTCACATGCAAATTTGAGTCAGGCCTGTGATTATTTCAACAATTTACTGCTTGTTAAGTTCCCTCTAACTTGGCTAATGTCAGCTCTGGCAGGAAGAAGCTTGCGTTGAAGCGGGCAACTGTGTCGCTGTCTGAAGATTTGGACAAACATTTATTCTCACATGTGGACATCCAAGCCTTCTCTGTTTCTGGCTCTCGTCTCTCCCTGCTTCTTCCTGTCATCCCAAATTCAATCAGCGCGATGTGAAAGTGGAGGACGATGTTACTGGTGCATCAATGTAAAAGATCAACATCTCTCTCACACACACACATGCACTCTCATCTGTCTGTCTCCTGGTTGTGTGTTTACAGTGTGTTTGCCATCCACAGAGCAGGCTAGTAGCGCTTTGTTGTGCCTCTCTGGTCCCCTTCCTCATTTGCCTTTGACAACACTGATAATCCCCCAACAAGATCCCCCATTCAAACCCCCACCTCCACACATGCACACACACACACGTATACACACTAACAAACATTTCCAGATGCTCACAAGCACATTCATATACACAAAACCCTGCACACACAACTACAATCATGCACACACATACACTAGGTGCCAACCATTGCCATGGCAACTCCAATCAGCAAAGGCTCCCTTTCCCCTATTACAGCAGAGATATGACAGTTTCTCTCTCCTTCTTCCTGCCCTCCTTGCATTATGATTTTTTCATCTTTCCTCTCTCTCCCGTCCTCCCTCTCTCCCCGTGTCTTTTTTTTTTTTTTTATGTCTTATCATCCACCTCCCTTTTTCTTATTCCAGGCCCCTCCTCGTTCACACCCACTGATACAAATCATCACCATAAGTCAAAAAACAATATATTCATTCCTGCTTTATTTTCTGTGAAAAGGCCTGGGTCAGCACGATAGTACTCGTCTGTGTAGGGCTACAGGGCGGTGTGAGGGATAAGGTGACAACTTCAGTTCAAGTCAAATGTCGGCAAGTGAAAGATATGTTTTTGTCTGTCCAGCCTGATCCCAGTTGCCGATATTCCGATCCTACTTTGCTCCGGATTCCATTTTAATCCAACTTAATTTATTCCCGTGTTGAACACAGAGCTTTTATCTGACATGATAAGGCTGCCCATCCATTATGTATTCACGCCTGTGCTGTGTGCAGGGTTGTACAGTGCCAATGCAGGAAGTAGTGTCCCTCCCATATGTAGCAAGGCGAGCAAGTATAGGTGTGAAGGTCAGGGTGGTGCATGACCATGAAGCATGTCTGGCAGTTCGGCCCTCTGTTACAGACCTGTAAATAATGTTTTCTAAGCCTAAGCCACAAGCTTTAACTAACATTACACCAAAAGACTTTTCATCAAATCTCGGAATAAAATGTCGGCATAAAATCACGAGAGTTTTACCTCAGTTGGTGCATGCTGCCGTGTTCTCAATTTTTTTGATTTAAGGTGGCTGCTTGCAGTCTGCAGAAAAGCAGTGACAAGATTTATTCAATACTTCAGTAAAACTGGGGGTCAACTGCAGAGTAATTGCTAACTTTATTTAGCCAAATGGGAGAATGTAAAGGTGAAACAAAGGAGGACCGAGGATTGAGCCTTGTGGAACTTCACGTCATGTTTGTTTTGATACATCATTGCTCAATAAGAGAGTGATTCTTGCCTCAGAGATAGGAATTAAACCACAAGTCCAACTGTTTTCCAGTTTGTCTAATGCTACAAAATCAGACATATATAAAGTTATTGTAAATTAGTCTTAACTCTTGCAAATACTGAAGTTCAGTGATGTGGACATTGTCAGTAGCCAACTGCTACGCTCTCTCCAGCACCAAACAGGAAGCAGCAAACTGGGTAGACAGTAAACACAGAGCGGACTCTAGGGAAGAATTTTAACAATTGTCGGTTCTCTTATGCTGTGGAAAAGGAGGAGAAACTGGTGGTGCTGTGGAGTAAACAAGAGCTGGTGTAAAATTTGGCAAGTGTCTTATCCACCAACCATTCCACGACCACCCAACCAACGGAAGCTGGCAGCAAGTTGGGGCAAGTTGACGCCTTTTATCTTGTGTTTCTAGAGTCATGTGTTTATACAGGAATTGTTTATGTCAGATTTCTCAAAGGGAGATTGGTGTAATATTTTCCACCAGGAACAGGATGGGAAATAATCTCTAAAGGAATCTAGTTGGAGTCTTGCAGACATTGACCCTGCAAGATCCACAGTCCTTGCAAAGTCTTGCAGTGTGTGACTAAAAGCTCACATTGTTTTTAGATGTAAGAAGGTGCAGTCTTTTTAGTAGTAGTCCTGTAGTGTATGGTTGACATTGATAAAGGAGCAGTGGACACAATTGCTGTGCCATCACGTCTAGGTACCTCAATAGAAGGGTGATGAAAATGGAGATGGTTCTTTTGAAACCATCCACAACTTTTCACAACGGAAATGGAAAAATAACCATTTGAATAGCCCACTGGCTCATGAGGTCACATTGCCTACCAGCAATGTAACCACACATAAAATACCAGCATTCTGTGAATGATGATGCTCCCTGTTGTACGTCCCAACCCCTCAGTCCGATGGCTCATGACATCCCACTGTGTGTATTCCAAAATATGATATACTACCCCACTGTGTTTTGGATTACACATCAATCTGCAATTTGTGTTTGATGGGCTATGCAGCCAAATGATTGACATCTAATTCAGATTTTATTGAGAGCTCTTTGCTTGTTGGCGGGTGACTTGGGGGCAAGTTTGACATGGTTTGATAAAATACAGGAGATGGATCTGCACTGGGGAAATGATACTTAATGGGGAGACGGGGGGGAGTGAGTGAAGTTGGGATGTTTACCATATATCAATCACAATGATTGTCAGAGGATTGTTTTGCAAGTATGACGTACTGTAAAATTACAATATAGACCAGATTCCTTTCGACTTCAGTCAACCCCTGGTTTGATTTTCTCATTGAAGTTATCAATGATATCTAAGTGATATGTGTTACAGTAAATCTAACTAAAGCCCCTTTGGAAATGCAACACCTGGGTAAGCGTGCTAATTTTAGCACCTTTACTAGCGAGATGCAATGACACGCGACCATAAATACTCCCCATCTCTGTCCAAAGAAAAGGAGCCTATACAGTGGCATGCAAAAGTCTGGGCACCCCTGGTCAAAATTTGGTTTACTGTGAATATTTAAGCAAGTAAAAGATGACCTGATTTCCAAAAGGCATGAAGTTAAAGATGAAACATTTCCTCAATATTTTAAGCAAGATTACTTTTAAATTCAATCTTTAACAGTTTCAAAGTAGCAAAAGTAGAAGAAAGAAGCAAAAGTTTGGGTATCCTGCAAGGTCAGTGCTTAGTAGCGCCCCCTTTGGCAAGTATCACAGCTTCTAAACACATTTTTTTTATCCAGCTAAGAGTCTTTCAGTTCTTGTTTGGAGGATTTTCTCCCACTCTTCCTACAAAAGGCTTCTAGCTCTGTGAGATTCCTGGGCCAAATAGCATGCACTGCTCCTTTTGAGGTCTATCCACAGATTTTCAATGATGGTCAAGGAACTGTGAGGCCAACTCTTGAGGTAGTCCATTGTGGAGTTCAAGGTGTGTTTAGGATCATTGTCCTGTTGTAGAAGCCATCCTCTCCTCATCTTCAGCTTTTTTTACAGATGCTGTGATGTTTACTTCCAGAATGAATCCATTCGTCCCTCTACCTGTGAAATGTTCCCTGTGCCATTGGCTGCAACACAAGTCCAAAGCATGATTGATCCACCATCGTGTTTAACAGTTGGACAGGAGTCCCTTCTTTCGCCAAACATACCTTTGCTCACTGCCTCCAAAAAGTTCTATTTTAACTTCATCAGTCCACAGGACTTGATTTGATGTTTCAGAGCTTGTTTAGATGTTCCTTTGCAAACTTCTGATGCTGGATTTTGTGGTGAGGTCTCAGGAAAGGTTTCTTCTGATGACTCTAAATCTTCCTGCAGGTCTTTTGCAGGCAAACAGGGGGTTTGATTTGCCTTTCTAACAATCCTACGAAATGTTCTTGGTCTTCAAGACCTCAACTTGACCTCCACAGTTCCTGTTAACTGCCATTTATTAAATGAATTACGAACCGAGGAAACGGCTACTCGAAAACACTTTGCTATCTTCTTATAGTCTTCTCCTGCTTTGTGGGCATCAGTTATTTTACTTTTCAGAGTGCTAGGCAGCTTTTTAGATGAGCCCATGGCTGCTGATTGTTGGGACAAGGTTTCAGGAGTCAGAGTATTTATAAAGCTTTGATATTTGCATCCCCTGGCCTTTCCAAATGATGATTGTGAACAAGCCAGAGCCCTAACAAGCTAATTAAGGTCTGAGACCCTGTAAAAGTTGTCTGAGAGCTCAAAAGTCTTGGGGTGCCCAAACTTTTGCACGGTGCTACTTTCATTTTTTTACTCCAAATAATGCACTGATCTCCACTGAAAAGCATGCTCATCTTCTACTCAGTTAACTATTCACAGAAAAAAAAATTTGACCAGGGGTGCCCAAACTTTTGCATAACTTTATCATCTATTGTAAGTCTGTTTTCCCATATTTAAAAAACATGCATATGCACACTCATTTTGGTGGAAAAGGGGTAGGAGAAGTTGAATATACTGCACTGGAGCAAGGATACCCTTCACTACAATTACTTGACTCCCCTCTCCTCCCCCTCGACCCTCCCATCATCCCCTCTCCCCTCCCCTGACTGACTGTTGAAAGGACCATTTAGGGTCCATTCACATCAAAGACCCCCTCAGATACTTAATGGTGCCATTGTTGTTTGCTCTTCAAAAGAAACAGGCGGAGAAAGAGAAGGAAAGGGAACAGAAGATAATGTTCTGTATTTTTACATAACCGCCCCTTTCACTATCACTCTCTCTTTCACACACACACACACTGCAAGAGAAAAAAGTCAGATTAGTCTTGTATTGAATCCTAAAATCATAGTTTTTAAAGCGGTAAAATATTCAGCTAATTAGTTAATATAACCTCTGCTCCTAAATCAACTTTATAAAAAACTTTCTTCACACTAGTGACATTATCTACTTCAAAGACGGTCGCCGGGTTAGCGGCTACTGAACCACATCTGACTGTCAACCAAGCTTGTCACTATAAAACCACACACTCACAGATGGTACATACACACACACGCACACAGAGTGAAACCCAGCCAAACCAACAGCGATGTGTCCAACTCACAAGTCTACTGCAGAATTAATCACAAGAGTATCCAAAGTGAACACTGACACATATCAGACTCCTCTCACGAGGCTTAACATGTATATTTAGCAGCTTTTTTACTAATGAGACTGTTAATAGGAGACTGTGACGCTGGAGCGTTGCAGCAATCAGGCAGGAAGTGTTTCAGGAAAAAGGGTATTTCTTTTGGTAACAAGAAAAACTATTCAAATAAAACACCTGATTTGAACATTTCAATGAACTGATGACAGCCAAAAGAGGCAGTATCCCATCAAAAATGAATCAAACTAAGTATTTGTCAGAGTGATTCATTCATAAAATGGCCATCATACTGACTAAGGTGATAAGCTGCTATATAAATACATCTTTTAGGGCAGTAGTGGTGGTAGTAAGTCACAGTGATTGGAGTAAAGTTGTATAAAACATTCAACCTTGACTAACAGAAAATCAAACTCAACATTTCTCAGTCTGATAGTATCCCTCCAGAAATCCTCTCCTTAATAAGTCTGCTCTAAAGATCAGCAAACTGAATACTAGGTCAGCCAATCACTGCAAGCTGCCCGAGGAGACTTGATATTTTACTAATTAATTGATAATTCATTAAGAAATAAATACTATTATTTCGCTAGACTTTTGACCTCAGGGTGGATTCCCATTATGTCAGTTTTGCACCACAGGAGCTTTACTTCAACGTCTCCCTGATCAGATTTAGCCCAGCTCAAAGTTCATTAAGCTGTATAATAGGCCAAAGCAGAACAAAAGTTTAAAACTTCATGTGACATTCCACAAAGACAGTTTAAAACTGGGGTCGGCAGTTTTTATTTTGGCATCACCGGGCAAAAACCCCATATTAAAATTTAAGTATATCGTAATTCAAGTGGTCTTGGAGAAGACTCCACCTCATGGCTCTGTCAGGCTTTAGTAAATCTAGCCTGTGATGGTGGACTTTGGTCAGTCAAAGGTCATTTCAGAGAGAGGCTGTTCTACAAATACAGATGTGTATGCGCGTCCCTTCAGTGAAAGCCTGATTCAATGTTGGAGAATCCTGCAGAGAAAGTTGCTGTCCCAACATTGGTAACAGCTGCCTACACTGCATAGAAACCCAGAAAAAGGGAAGAGAGTCTAAAGAGAGAAAATGCTGCTAATAGTTTCGCCTCCTGTTCAGCAGAGCCAAAGGCTCACAGCTGCATTTTCATGTTCTTGTTTATGTAGCTATCTTTAGCTTGACCCTTGAATCACAGTCAATACATTTACATGCACGCAGTAGTCGAACTAAGCTCAAAGCTCGGCTAATCAGTCAAGTCGGACTTCTCATCTTGTCTGAGTATACATACAGAAGAGAAAATTGAATTTCTGACCAAGTACGTCTGACTCCGCCTCGATAGGCGATGCTGTGTCCTTTTTGATATAGTGTGTATTGAACTAGTTCCGGTTGACCCGAAGAGGAAGCTAACGACGAACGAAGATGGAGGAGCATGAATGTAGTTTCCTCGTCTGTCCAGAAGTGTGTCTTCTGCTTCTTGGTCGCCATGGTGCTTGTTTGTTTTTCTGGGAGTTACTGCACTGCTGCTACGTCATCTCCTTCTTCTTCCGGGTGAAAGCCTGCGAAAGAAAAAGTGGTGCACACGCAGAACGCCGAGTCCGACTCCAGTTTCAATTGAATTATCTAGGTGTGTTAGTCGAGCTACGGATAGTCCAATTTCAGTCGGACTAAGCTGTTTACATGCGTTTAAAAGTCCTGTTTCAGTCGGACTAAGCCAATAATTCAGTTTTCTCAAGCTGCCAGAGACACACCAGACCCCCAGTTATTGACCACAGCTCTGAGGGATCAGCAAACTTTCTGTTGCTGCCATTACACAGGTTATACCTGGTGCTGCTGCTGTCCACCAACCCCTGTGACACCCAACGCTGGAGGGTTGCACTGGCTGAATTCAAGCTGCCACAGCCAGTAACTGATGGTTCAACCCCAGAGCATCAGTGTATGCAAAACACTGGGTTACTGTATGATGCGTGTGCATGTGAATGTGGTCATCTTGTGGGAGGAGCAGCAGGACAGAGAGGGTGCTGGAGGAGGGTGTTTTTATTTTGTTTTTTGTTTTGCTCCTTTTCCAGATTTAAGAGCATCAGTTATCAATTTCGGCGCTATTGTTCTTACTAAAGGCTGATTCACAGTTCCCGTCTGAGTCATGTATCGACCTCTGACAGCACAAAACATTTTCTTTTTGCTTGTGATTCATGTGGTAATAGCCTATTAGCAACAGCTGCTTTTTCAGTCATGTGCTAAATAACTCAAAGATGTTTTGGGATGGTTGACGGTACAGCCGGCCTGCAGGGAGTTAAAATATGACACCAAGAAGTACTTAAATATACTATAGGGTGATGTCCCTGCGCTTATGCAGAAGTAGCTACATGTACTCTGAATAAACAATTAGTCAGCATTTAATAGTCATCTTGTGGCTTCGACCAAGATACTAAAACCCTGTTAGACCTTACAGAAACATTACTTAACAATCAAATAAATGAATCATGCAGCTGGGGCCAATGAGGACTGTCATCATTAGGTGGACAATGATGACCCTGATTTGATATTGGGCTGATATCAGAGTTGGATATCCCTGATACTAAAAAACATCACACACAATTCTATTATCCTTGTTTAAGATGGGATTCATACATCATTTAAGAAAGAATGACAAGTCAGGAAGTTGAGCTCTCTTAATTATATTTCATAATTAAAGGCTGTAGTATTAAAGCGGACAAGAGTTCTTCTAATCTGGTTACAAAAGAACTTCACTTATAAAGCTCTCCTTATTGCTTAACAAAGCCCCACTTTAGAAGTACAAGTCTTTTCTTTAGACACTTTCTGATAATTTAAGCAAATAAAAAAGGAACAACACGATTAAATCAGGAATTAAACGGAAGAGTTGACTTTTAAAAGACATTTATAAGCACCATCTGTATTGACTCTTGATGGGTACCATCCACAGCTCATTTTCTCAGTAAGGACAGAGGAAGCAAAACATCTTCCCCTAAAAACAAAAATGGCCTTCCAGCACTGCGCTATATATTAATGTAAAATGCTTCAGAGAGAAATTTAAAATACACAAGCTTATCTAGGTCAGAGCCAAACATGAGTCAATTCTGGTTTGGCAGTGACAGCAGTCACATGTATCATTCATCATCATCATCGTGGTAAACCCTTGACAGATTCCCCTCGCTGTAATTAATACAGTATGAAACCGTAACCATGTAGCCACAGTGAACACATAAAAGTCACCGCGTTCAGTCCGAAGCATCAGGTCAGGTTTGGCTGGAGCTTCTTCCTATCCAGTCTGTCAGCGTCACATTATGAAGAGATATGAGGGTATTTCTTGATGTTACACTCCGCAGAGTCGGTGTTACGGCTTTAATCCTGGAGTGGGTGGTGAATTGGGAAGATACAGTTGGCACATGGGTTGCACAAACACGTGTATTTAATTGAGCTGCTGATTAGACAGACCATTTCCTGTTAAACACTTTTCAAAACTTAGAGTCTGAAATTCTGTCTCCCTCAGACCTCGAGAGCCAAAGCAACTGCAGCACCAAGCATGACGCAAGACGTTTTGAGGCCCTCAGATCCAGATATTTCTTGTTCTACACCCAGATGCTGTCTCCAACCACAACTGTGAAGGTAAGAAGATTAATTAATCTAACTGGCTTGTTTTTTGGCAAATATTCTGTTTATTGCTGTGACTTAAATCACCCCGCTGTTTGCTAATTAGTGACAGTGCAATTTAAATACAGAGACAGCAACCGTGTCTTTTAGCACCTTGTTGTCGATAGCATAGGAGGACCTGCTGCAGTGACAGCACGGCGAGTTAGCAGAGCCTTGCTGATGACCTGAAATGTGAATTTAGCAATGCTTTTCTGTCATTTTATTAAAAGAGTAAAACTGAAGTGAAACTGTACCTCTAACTATGAATTTATGAAACATTGGATTTGGTTGATTAAGAGCTGCAGCTTCCTGTTTTCAATGTATCCTAATCCCAGTGAAGATGAAGCTGCAGAACTAGCTCTCAACCAGTTCAGATAGAAACAGGGATGTCAGTGGTTAACCATTCATCGGTTGAGTGCAGAGAATTTTTTTTGACCAGTTAGGCATCGGTGAGCGTCTGTCGCCCTAGTTTTTGCAGTGTGTCCCGCACTGTTGTCACTTCGGCGACGGCGGCTTTTCAGCCGATTGAACATGTTGAATCTGCGGTGGAGCTAATCGGTGAGAGAGATCACTCTGATTGGCTGTTCATTTTATTTCCTCGCCCCTGTAGCAAGTGAATCTGCCTGTAGTGAAACCGGGGCTAACCGGTGCTTCCTCCTCAGGCTCCACTTCACTCAGCTGCCCGACAGACCCGCTGCTTCTTCCCACTTTAACCTTAACAACAAACCGGAGCTAGCTGTGACGCTAGCGGAGCGTTAGCCGCAGCATGACTGGAGGGAAGCACAGCCAGTTAGCCTCCGCTAGTCTCTGAGCTAGCCCCGGCTCTCCGTTTGGATCCAACCGGAGCACCGAGCCCTGGTTTGTTATTCAGGTTAAAGTGGGAAGAAGCAGCGGGTTTGTCGGGCAGCTGAGTGAAGTGGAGCCTGTGGAGGAAACGCCGCAACAGTCTGGATGTAATAGTCCGTGGAGGTGCTGCGGTGCTCGGCTGCACAGATAGGAAACCCCTCAGCTGACAGGATGTACCACTCTCACTCCGCTACTTTGTTTCTCATGCATTCCTCAGACTTCCGGTTTCCTTTTTTGCGTTATTTCCTCTCACGCAGGCGCAGAACATACATGCTACTTGGCCGTCGGATGTAGTCTTTGTAGTGTGTTCAAATGCAACTGACACAGGGTGATGTAAGGCGACGTAGACGACACAACAGTTGGCTTTCGTCACCGCTAGTTCTTTGATGTCAGTTTGGTGTGTCAGCACCTTAAGTCGCTCAATTTTGACCCACAAACCCCCTTTACATTGTTTTTAGTACTGTTAAAAACCTCCTGTGGCCCTGCGTCCTCATATAAGGACATTACATTTTGGGTTTAATGCACCATATGCTTCATTTTGCTAAACGTAGACTTGTTGTCCTTGTTCATGGACACTTTTTTGCCACCTAGTGGTCACAAAAGCACACTACACCAGTCCAAAATTGCCACCTATATCTGCCAAGTCAGTCTACAGCCGATCCCAACAGAAAAGTGGACAAGGTACAAAACCTGATCAGATTTTATGGTTGAAACTTTTTTATTTATGCTTGATAACATTTGCAGTTTGATATGGCGTACACATTTGACCAGATTCAGAAATGGTAGCAAGCTAAGACACTGTTAATTGAGTACTTGTTTGAGGAAATTTGGACTTTATTATCGTATCGTTTGAGGACATAGGGACGATATTATTGTATCATCACAGTATTTCACACAGGCCAAGTGTGACAAACCCTTCCTTACCACAGACAAAGACAGCTTGGAAGAAGCATGGATAATTTACAAGTTACGAAACGAACAAATCACAAGTCTTTTTGCTTTTTGTGACTATAAAAAAAGAAACCCATTGTCCCCATATGAGGACATCAGTTATTTCCAAAATGACTCACTGCCCAAAGATGATGCTTAGTTTATTATTTTTTTTATACTCATCAGGTCCTACTGATCCCAAACAGCCAGGAGAAATTAAAAATGCATACCAAACAAAAGCTCAGGTATCAGGAGGCTAGCAGTGTTATTATAGCTAGTAATGCTAACATAGTTAACAATGCTAACAGGGTTTTGAGGCTCAAATTGAAGCCGCTTACTCTCCGGGACAAACTGGTGGGAGATATACTGTCCTGGGACCAGACAAAGAAAATAAGTCTTTATAACAGATCCAACACTGAAGGATATTACTCATGTTTGTTCTGAAGGTGTGGAATGACCTCTTCCCCTGCCCTGATAAACTTCTTTGTTGTGTTTGCCCTGTCAGCCATACATCATCATCCATCTTTGGTCAGGCTAGGCTTCACCTGAGGTCACCTCGCAATCTCTCTCTTATCACTGCCTAAATTACAACCAGCATGGGCCACCTTTAGATAGCTGCATACCAAACATACCCGTGTCACCCCTCTCTCTCCGCCATTGCAGCAAGACTCGGCCGAGCTTGATAAACACTGACAGTTGAGGCGAGGTATTTCCATGACTGACGGTTATTGACTCGGCGATATGGTGATTTGTTTCTGCGCTGCGGCACAATTGATTAGCCATAAGGAAACTCAGGAGACTTTATTGGATTACTATTCAGAAAGATTGAGTGTCAGTCTCCATTGGATTCCATATCTCATCCATCTCTCTTTCTCTCTCTGTCTTTCTCTCTTCAGAATATATTAGTCATTTTCAATAATAGCAGGCTGTTATGGAGGCGTCTCCTGTCCTCCATTTGATATTCTATATCCATGGCTAAATAATGATGGATCCTTGGGCTTGTCTTGTTCACCTGTCGGCCTAGTGCTTTTCTCTTCCTGTCTGTCTGTTTGTCTGTCCGTCTGCTGGCTGGTTTGAGTCTCTCATTCCGTATGCATTGAAATTAAGGGAGCACTCCACTAAATTTACATCAATTTCCTCATGAGGAGCACTGCTGTGCTTGGGAAAACAGTTGTGTAGTGGCCTCTGTGGCTTTCTGAAATCTAAAAAAATAACCCTTGATGATGTCATGAGGGTTACACACCTTGGGCTTGGAGACTTACATGATTTAGATAGAAAGCCTGGCGTCTTCCAAACTGGTTAGTTTTCTTGCTACTGAGTTGAGATTCATTTTTGGATTGTGAACTATGATCTATGATTTTAATTAGTCTTGTTCTAATGTGTGTCTTGCAAGTCCCCAAACTTTATAAAAACGTAGCGGTAGACTCACCGCTGGATCAGCAAACTTTCTGTTGCTGCCGTTACACAGGTTATACCCGCTACTGCTGGGGTGTTGCTCTGGTTGAATTCAAGCTGTGTATCTCTTTAGGCCCGTTTCCACCGCAGGAACTTAGGGGTAATTTTACGGGGCCTGGGCCGTTGGTGCATGTCTCCACCGCAGGAACCACCCCCGAAGGACAGAGTTCTGGAACTTTTACGGGGGCTAAACAAGTCCCTGCCTCGGGGTAGGTACTCAGAACGGCCCTGAAAGATTCCTGGCTGGGGCTTGGGGATTACTTGGTGCTGATTGGATATTTTTTTAAAACTCAGCAGACGAGGATTAGCTCGTTCATATAGCTTCCTCCGCCATGTAAAAAAAAACTCACTAAATGGCCCGTGAAAAAAATATTCTTTCCAGCGGATATCTTAGTTACAACATGATTGAGCTAGCAAAGCAGTTTTGTGTTGCTATGTGTGGTATTTATTCAGTTTTGGGAAATCATGATGTCTAGAAAGCATCAGTGGCTGCAGCTGACAGGGACAGCTAACAGCAGCAGCAAAGCTAACATCAGGACGTCATCTGTTAAAAGCCTCCTGTTGTCGGATACGACATGAAACTACTCCAGTTAGCTCAATCATGTTGTAACTCAGACATCTGCTGGAATTTTTTTTTTTTTCACGGGCCATTTAGTGAGTTATTACAGACACCGCTAAGGGCTATCAGCTAACGGCGTCCCTACGTCGCGCAACGATTACGTCACATCCAGAGCCCGTAACTTTACAGGAACCTTCCTCGTACTCCGCTCTCTCAGTGGAGACACGGCGGTTGAGAGGGCTGAGCGAGAGGACGTTCCTGTAGTAGTTCCTGCCCCCAAATAGTACCAGGAACTTCTTCAGTGGAAACGGGCCTTTTGACCCCTAAAAACGAACTGACCTGCCAGGAGTAAGTGAGGTTTTACATATAATATAACAAACGTAGGCTTAATATCACATAAACATGAAACATTCTTAAAGACAAATATAAAAATAGCCATATTTAAACAACAAAAAATATTTATAATGTGCTGTTTAGTCTTTGTAGAGCTCAATCAGACCTGCTCATCTCTCCACATCTTGGATTTTTGGAGCCAAAGGTGACCATAGTTGGACGAGTTTGGTGACCAAAATGTTAAAATGTACTTTTCATGAACTGAAAACACCCTACGCCTATATACTCTGTGACTCTGGGGTCACACCATGGTTACATTGACTAACCAAAGTTGTCACTGTGGTGGTCCCCTCTCAATGGACGGCACCCACCTGTCACTCAAAGCAGCTACGCCCTTCATCATGCATAACTTCAAGCCTTGAGTGAGTTATTCAAAAATTTACCCCTGTACAGTTGTCACAAACGGGGAAATAAGCTGTAGAGACCAAACTGTTTCTGTACCAGGCTTTAAACATGTTTATTTCTGTCAGAAAGTTTGGCATTTTAACATGGGGGTCTTTGGGGATTGACTCGCTCTTGGAGCCCGCCTCAAGTGGTCATTCCAGGAACTGCAGTATTTGGCACTTCATGTTGTTTTTGTTTTTCAGCCCTGGAGGTTGCTGCATATATATCCTATATACTCAAACCTAGATACATCTTTTGAGTAGGAGTCACAGCACCATCAATATCACCCTGTTCTTACCTGATTATTGACAGTATTTCAGTGAAAATGTCTGAAAAATCTTACTAGTATAGTGACCGAAGCAAATTTACATTGGAATAACATTGCATTTATCATACTGACAACAGTTTATAATCAGAAAGTGCAGATTCCATTGCAATATCTCGCTTTTTAGTTTCTTTTACTCTTCATTGAACTGTTTGGCAGAGCATGTATATACATGTCACGTGCCAAGATTGATTAATCTGCTGCTAGCTTCTTGGAAGGAAGCCATCTGAAAAGGTCTGGATTTAAATACTGCAGTGCACCCTGGGTATTTTTCTAACTTTTCCAACACAATATATCAAAGCACAAAATGTGCTCTACCACAGATCCTGAAGTTTCCAAATGATCAAATATGTCCGATGAATGAAGATGAATTTGAGAGGAACTGTGAGATGTTATAGCTGATACACAATATAAATGTGATACTGTCTGACAATGTGGTACAGAATTATTTTTCCAACCTTTTTCCTATTTGTGTATATCCCACAAAATTGTTAAGGTAGCAATCACATGACCAATTTGATGAAGTGTATAAAGAAGGAAGTAGTTTAGAGTGAATGTCCGCCTAAGGAGGCAGATTGGGCTGGTGGATGGGTCAACATAACATGGGACTTTCTCCCATGAGACCGTGTTTTACAGCAGTGTGAAACCAAGTTAACTTACGTAGTCACCATGTTTCTTTTCCTAACCCTAACCTTCGTAGCTTTGCTTTAAGTACACAACTTTATGTAACGATTGAACGTCATTTGTTGGGTGCTAATTTATTAGATATCATATAAACCATTGTTTGAGGATACTGTGGAAGGCAATGTACCAACAGAGAGCCAAACAGTAAGGCCTGACAGAAGCAAGACAAAACTAAGATAAAGTTAAAAGAAGACAAAAGACGCAAAAATGTAAGATCGGACTTAAACTGTCTGAGGTGCTCTGCACATGCTCAGTTTCTACTCCCAGCTTTAACAGAAGAAGAAGAAGCCGGTAACAACATGGCGCAATCTACATCCAGAGCCTTGCATTTTTTGACGGACGAAATGTACGGCATCATGGTACCAGTTTGCTACTAGCTAACCGTAGCTAACTCATTTGTCCATTGTTGGGTCTGTGATGTAATAGGTCAGCATATCAGCATATTGGCCATAAAGATGTCTGCCTTCTCTCCAGTATGATGGAACTAGATGGCACTCGTTTGTGGAGAGCCAAAAAAATACATTTTGAAGACTCATCAGCGATGTCTCTTCCCAGGAATCATGACCACGTAACCTAATCATGACCTCATAATCCACAGACCTTGTTGTGAACAGTTTCACGTTGGAACTTCAGCTGCCAACTGTATCACCACACAGAAGGAAGCATGCATCTACTGCTAGCTCACCTAGCAGCACTGAGTTAGCTAAGGTTACAGCTCAGCTGAAGAACACGCCATTAATGTTTGCATCTGGCTCTGTCACGAGCACAAGCCTCTCGTCCATGAGTAGATGCACTCTTCCTTCTGTGTGGTGATCTGTTTTTTTGGTCGCTCCAAAGCCGAGGGGCCCTGATGGCGAAGCACGTTCACCTTTAGATTTAAGCCTCGACTTCGGAACGATAGAAGGGCCCCATCTGAGGATCTAAGGCTGTGAGCTGGTTCACTTGGGGTCAGCGTTTCGCTATGTAGCTTGGGGCCAGAGCCAGATGTGCTTTAAAAAGTGATCCATAAAATCTTAAATTCTAGAAGGAATAGGAAGCCAATAGAGGGAGGCCAGGATTGGGGTGATGTGATGTCTGCTGTCAAAACCAGTAAGAGTCATAGCTGCTGCATTCCTAACCAGCTATAGGTGGACTAGTTAAGTGTGAAACTGTCTGTTTAAAGGGGTTAAATACCAGTGTGTCTCTGTGTCTCTCTTTTGGCCCCATTTCCTACTCCATCTCGTCTCAAGGAGACAAAGATACGGTCCATATTGCATCCACTGGTGCATATCAAGGTCAATCAGTGACAAAGGGATGCACAATGAAGCAAATGTCATTTAAACCCTTGTGTGTCTTTGTGTGTGCGAGGTGACGCGGGGCATTCACTTACATGACTGACACAGATGTTACCTTTGTGGTCAGAAGGCTGTAAGTCAATTAGGTTTTGCTAATGGGGCCGAGTGCTTAGCTGTCTCCAACACGCACACAAACACACACAATATTGATAAGATTACCATGGTAATGTGAATGTACCATGGTTAAACCACATTAAGGGAGCCGCCTTTCTCAAAGATCCCTGCTTTTTTAAATTGTCTGCCATCTTATCCTAAGTGCCCTCGTCTGCCGCTCTCTCTGCCTCTTTCTGTTAATGTGACTTTTCCTCTTTTGTGTGCCCTTCGCTCATCCTCTTCCTCCCACAGCAGATGCACAGCAAATCTCCTCGTTACATCTCAAACTTCCTCGGCCCATCTGTCTCCTCGTTCCTCTCGCTCTCTCCCTCTATTTAAATGAATGACTCAGTGGCATGATTATTCCTCAGAAACACGTACAAATTTCTCTCTTTCCTCCTCTTCCCGTCCCACTCTGTTTCACCATTTGTGACAGATGTCGTGAAAAGACTAAAACCAACAACAAATCGACCCAACTAGCATTGCCTGCGTCGCTAACGCCTGATATATCTTATTCTTCTGTGCCATAGAGCTCCAAAAATGACACACTGTCACACTGTCGCGCCGGGTGACATGTTCTTTCAAAAATTAACACAGACACTGTAGTTTATTTTGAGTCAGTCCCACATGCAGAGGCTCAGGAAGAGCTTCTACCCACAGGCCACAAGGATCCTGAATAAGGACCCTGCCTAATCCTAAATTGAACGCCCATAGACGTTTCCTTATTATGATTACACTGTTTTATTTTTTTAATGAAAGTAAGTATGTGTGACGTGTTTTGACAAGACAAATTAACACCTTCGGTAGGAGTTAATGGGTTTGGCACCCCCACAGACGGCAGGGAAGTGAAAAAGCACTGAAAAGGAGAGACCAGAGACATGGGGTCCGTCCCAAGTCTCTAGCTCCTCGCTTGTACCGGAAGTCGTTCAAGGTCCGCCATCTTCTAAGCCATCCCAAGTCTCTTATTTGTGAAGCTAGGAGCTAGCAGCAAGCTTTAAGCAGCTACGAGCTAGGACGGTCGAGAGCTTCCTATCCGGAAGAGTTTTTCAGCTGAACACCATGACGTATAAATACCCGCCCTCTACATCTGGCTCATTTGAACGAGATGGCGGAGAAACAGTTCAAGAGTAAGTACCCGTTACATGCATTCTTTGCAATGAATCGCTGTAATTCACGTACCTACTTCAAAGAGTAATGATATTTCATGCAAGATTGTTATGTTGCAATTAGATTTATTTCAGTCACAACCCGTTGCGTTGTTCATCGGATTGTCGGGGATGTGCAGCTGCTACATGCAAAAGTGTGTGACCAGAGTCATGATGGCGGGGGGTGGGGGCTACTGTTTTGGTCAGCGAATATAATGAGACTTGGGATGTACCCATAGTAACGCCAGATGCTGGCTGCTTTACATAGCAGATCCAGCGGTGCCGCCGTCATCAGGAATGGACGTTGCTTCATGTGACGCTTCAGTGGAAAGGACGTCTCATGTCTCTTAAACTGACAATCGCTCCTAGCCCTAGCTCCTCACATTTTTTCCTAGGTGGGAGGGGCTAAACAGCTAGCAAAGTCGGCTAGGTAAGATAACTAGCAGTAATTTAAGAGACTTGGGACGGACCCCTTGACACACCAAGCCGACGGTTGGTGGTTGGTCAATCTTGGGCTGTCGATGAGCGTCTGTCACCGTAGTTTTTGCGGTGTGTCCTGCACTGATGGCACTAGTTGGCTCTTGTCAGCCATTGTTGCCTGTTTTTTGGCTGTTTCAGCCTGTTGAATGTGTGTTGAACCCGTTGAGCCTTTCAGTGAATGAAAATGCTCTGATTGGCAGTTCAGCTGAGCGCACGAGAAGAGAAACAGAAGTGAGGAAAGTAAACAAAGAGCTAAAGTTAAGAGGGAGTGAGAGGCAAACAAACTTGTTATGTTATGTACAAGCAGAAACAATTTGTGGTTGTTTTTGTTATTGTTCATTAGTGCACAGTAAATATTCTTTGTTATTTCATCGGGTTATGTTGTTAATGTGCTAACTGGCTAACTAGCGTCTTGAAACCACCCTGTCAGTCTTCCAAATACATTTTCTAGAAATGAATCCAGTTATTATACTCTCTCCAAATCTTACTCATGTTCCACTGTTGTCTCACTGCAACACGTGACATCTCGTGATATTTTGTGATATTTCAGAGGGAGACTTCTGCTTTATGAGGTAATAACAAACAGACCAGATAAAGTGAAAGGTAAAGAGACACTTCAGACACTTATAATAACAATCTGACACGCTCTGTGGTGAAAATAACCACTTTTAATGGATATACAGTGACGGTGTTCAATTGCCCCATCTGCTTGCATTACCGCCCATTGCACTGCAGCCAGACGCTGCCTGCTCTCTCAATACTGGACCAATTTCAAAAACTGTTGATCACATCAGTCTCTTTGAGCAATTTATACTGGGAACTAGGGTCCAGGGTGAAAAAAGCTGAATTTATCCTTTAATGCATTCTTGATTTTGGCCTTTTTGCTTGCTGACAATGAAGAAAATACAAGTAACCCCAGTTTAATCCTTTAAGATAAATACATTCAGTCTATGCAGAGTATAAATAGGTATATTTCTATTATTACCCATGGATGATGTAATATTACAGTATGTCTTTAGTCACAGTTACAGCATGAATACGTAATGTTTAAGAGCCTGACTTCATACGATAAAGACACGATTCTTCTTCCTCTGGTAGCAGCAGACAAAACTGTAGCTCCTAGCCGTGCAACACTTTTATCTCCCCCCCAACAAAAAAAACTCTCTCCCTCTCCCTCTCTCATTAGCATGCACTTGTCCTCCAGTGTTTTTCTCTTCCCGGTTTGTCAAGCGCTGATCTTTCCTTCAGAGGCCGAGCGATAAAGGCCCTGCAGAGTAAACAAGCCGTGGAGAATGGCCTCTTGTCTTTTTATTATTGCCTCCTAATGCAGCACTCATTCCAGCCGTGATGGAGTGGGGTTGGAACCTACAAACACCGCGTGAGGGCGGGGGCACGGCATTTGTACACACCGTACCGTACACAAAGGGAAGGGCGCACAAAAAGAGCCACACTCGTATATTTATATGCATAAATGCACACTGAAGTGGATTTCTCTTTTCCTGATCTCAACAACAGTTTTATGTCAAGTGGCAGAGATAAGGCATAAAAAGATTAGCTGCAGTGAAGTTTTTATGCATTCGTATTTCCATTGTTCACTAAAAAGTACTCAACGTGTCAGGTATTGTATTGCTGTCTGAAAAATATGTGTAGTAAGCCCCCCATTCTCTCTCTCTCTCTCTCTCTCTCTCTCTCTCTCTCTCTCTCTCTCTCTCTCTCTCTCTCTCTCTCTCTGGTCTCCAGACTAAAAGGAGGGGTGGGGGTTTTGGAGGGATCAGGGTGGCGAAGGTCACTTTGATGTGACTATAAAGACACACAGCAGGCCAGTGGAAAGAGATGAAAGAGACGGAGCAGAAGTAAAATAGATCCTGGTGGAGCGGCAAAGGGAGAGGAGATGCATTCTCTCTTCTCCTCCGCAACATACAGAGGATAATGATGCTGTATCATAAACAAGAGGTGGCCGGGGAATAGAGCAGGCATCTTGCAATTAAAGTGAGCAAACAGCATTTTTGAACCAGGCTGACAACAGCTATGGGGTAGACACACAGTAGCGCAGCCATCTTGCATGTGAAACGAGCAGCTCGAATCCAAAAACAGCAACTTATTAAGCAGGTTAATAAATTTCCATTCATCAAAATAGGGCATTTGGCACATGCTGATCATCCACTGTGACTTATTTACTGAGAGATTAATAAATTCTGCCTGATTTTAAGCGCACTCTAAGATGCTCTGGATATGCCACGATTAAGCAAATTAGATCTGTCTCGATAGCTGTCATAAGTGCATGTTGATCTTAATATCTTAATCGTTTTAATGTATGCATAATCTAACATCCACTTTGTTAATATTTACACCATGTTCCTAAAGATTGCCTGGAGTCTGGTTTCCTCACCACCTTGGCTTGATGCAGTTGCCTGCCCCCATTAGGCTCAGCTGTGTACTGCAAATGAATCATCCAGTAGTCACTGGGTATGACTCCAGACTGGTGTTCTGTCATGTCTGTTGCCGGACAAACTAATCGTAGCAACCACAAAATGTCAGAGTACGTATGTTAGAGCTCACAACAACACTGACGGACACACACCTGCAGAGCGAGGTCGTGAAATCTCATGTTTCTGCTTAAAACACTGCATTTGTGCACCGCTCTGCTTTGAGGTTTGCTCTCTGTCTGCTCTGTGAGCTGTTTCTAACTGCAGCTGAAAGTGTTTTGATGATTGAGCTGTTTTTGGTATTGAAGGTAGCACATACAGAAGCGCTCAGAGTGGGGAGGAGGAGGAGGAGGAGGAGGAGGAGGAGGAGGAGCGGAGAGACAGCAGCCAGACACCAGATGTTCCCATACATTCCAACCAACCAGCACAGTAGAAGCCAGATTAGTGTATGCAGCGCAGTAGGTTTGAAGTGTGCGTATGTGTGATTATTACCCTGGCCAGAGCATGCCCATTGCCTGGGTGGCCCATCAGGAATTCTACGGTGGCAGTGAGTCTGGAAATAGCACAAGATGTGAGAGATTTGTGCCTCCAGAGCAAAAGATGGAGATCCTTTCTCACTGTAGGAATTGGTGTTGGGGAATTTGAAAATATCACAGGGCAGACAAGAGCGAGTGTGTGTGTGTGTAGATGTGCTTATAAGATAAAGATCAGATGAAACTTTAATGATCCCAAGGGGAAATTGGGTCACTGCAGCAGCAAAGAAAAAGTGTGAAGATAAAAAATACAACAAACAGAACATTTTGGAGATTAAAGATGCAGCAGCTACATCATTTTAATACAGAGTTTCTATAGGCTTTGAAAAGCTCTCCCTCCAACCTATGCATGTGTATGTGTGTTATTTCCTCATGCATTTACAATCCCTAAAAATGTCTGGAAAGCTCCAATAAATACCAAAGGGGATCACAAAACTCCCTCCTCAACCGTTGATGGCCTCACAATGCCGTTAGCCCCTTTAGGTCCCAAAAAAACACCCATATTTTAGGGCGATAAAGCTGAAGGAAATATAGCCACTAAAAGCAGTCATGTCTGGGGGATAAATAGCCACTCGAAAAACAGCCACAGGTCCCTAAGAAACACCCAAGTTTGAGGGCTAAGAAGCCATAGGAAACACAGCAATGGGTCCCTTAAAAACTATGAACGTTTTGGGAGTAAAAAGCAACTGGAAAAACAGCCACAGGTCCACAAAACACCTGCATATGGGGGCTAAATAACCACATGAAACACAGCTCAGGTCCCTTAAAAACACCCACGATTTAGGGCTAAAAGCTGCAGGAAATTCAGTGACAGGTCCCTAAAAATCACCCACATTTGAGGGCTCAAAAAACCGCAGGAAACACAGTGACCTGTCCTGTTTTTAGGTCTTAAAAGCTGCTGGAAACGCAGCAATGGCTTGCTAAAAGAACACCCACATTTGGGGCCTAAAAAGCCGCAGGAAAGACAGCGACCGTTCCCTAAAAACCACCCACAATTAAGAGCAAAAGTTGCAGAAAAAAAGCCATGACTTGCTAAAAAACAACAGCTTAGGTCCCTAAAAGACACCTACGTTTGAGAGCTAAAAAGCTGCAGGAAACACAGCGATGGGTCCCTAAAGAACTCCTATGTTTTGGGTGCTTAAAAGCTCCTGGAAAGACAGCCATGGGTAACCCGCATTTGGGGGCTAAAAAGCCACAGGAAAGACAGCTGCCACTCCTTAAAGAACACCCATGTTTAAGGGGTTAAAAAGTTGCAGGAAACACAGCGATGACTCACTAAAAATCAACAGCCCAGGTCCCTAAAAGACACCTATGTTTGAGAGGTAAAAAGCAGCTGGAAAAACAGCGACACGTCCCTAATATCACCCACAGTTGAGGGCTGAAAAGCTGCTGGAAACACAGTGACAGGTCCCTAATATCACCCACATTTGAGGGCTAAAAAGTTGCAGAAAAACAGCTGTGACTCACTAAAAACAGCTTAGGTCCCTAAAAGACACCCACAATTGAGTGCTAAAAAGCTGCTGGGAACACAGGGACAGGTCCTTAAAAATCACCAATGTTTGAGAGCTAAATATCTGCTGGAAACACAGGGACAGGTCCTTAAAAATCACCAATGTTTGGGGGCTAAAAAGCTGCTGGAAACACAGGGACAGGTCCTTAAAAATCACCAATGTTCGGGGGCTAAAAAGCTGCTGGAAACACAGGGACAGGTCCTTAAAAATCACCAATGTTTGAGGGCTAAAAAGCCGCTGGAAACACAGGGACAGGTCCTTAAAAATCACCAATGTTTGAGGGCTAAAAAGCTGCTGGAAACACAGGGACAGGTCCTTAAAAATCACCAATGTTTGAGGGCTAAAAAGCCGCTGGAAACACAGGGACAGGTCCTTAAAAATCACCAATGTTTGAGGGCTAAAAAGCTGCTGGAAACACAGGGACAGGTCCTTAAAAAACACCAATGTTTGAGGGCTAAAAAGCTGCTGGAAACACAGGGACAGGTCCTTAAAAATCACCAATGTTTGAGGGCTAAATATCTGCTGGAAACACAGGGACAGGTCCTTAAAAAACACCAATGTTTGGGGGCTAAAAAGCTGCTGGAAACACAGGGACAGGTCCTTAAAAATCACCAATGTTTGGGGGCTAAAAAGCTGCTGGAAACACAGGGACAGGTCCTTAAAAATCACCAATGTTCAGGGGCTAAAAAGCTGCTGGAAACACAGGGACAGGTCCTTAAAAATCACCAATGTTTGAGAGCTAAATATCTGCTGGAAACACAGGGACAGGTCCTTAAAAATCACCAATGTTTGGGGGCTAAAAAGCTGCTGGAAACACAGGGACAGGTCCTTAAAAATCACCAATGTTCGGGGGCTAAAAAGCTGCTGGAAACACAGGGACAGGTCCTTAAAAATCACCAATGTTTGGGGGCTAAAAAGCTGCTGGAAACACAGGGACAGGTCCTTAAAAATCACCAATGTTTGAGAGCTAAATATCTGCTGGAAACACAGGGACAGGTCCTTAAAAATCACCAATGTTTGGGGGCTAAAAAGCTGCTGGAAACACAGGGACAGGTCCTTAAAAATCACCAATGTTCGGGAGCTAAATATCTGCTGGAAACACAGGGACAGGTCCTTAAAAATCACCAATGTTTGGGGGCTAAAAAGCTGCTGGAAACACAGGGACAGGTCCTTAAAAATCACCAATGTTCGGGGGCTAAAAAGCTGCTGGAAACACAGGGACAGGTCCTTAAAAATCACCAATGTTTGAGGGCTAAAAAGCTGCTGGAAACACAGGGACAGGTCCTTAAAAATCACCAATGTTTGAGGGCTAAAAAGCTGCTGGAAACACAGGGACAGGTCCTTAAAAAACACCAATGTTTGAGGGCTAAAAAGCTGCTGGAAACACAGGGACAGGTCCTTAAAAAACACCAATGTTTGAGGGCTAAAAAGCTGCTGGAAACACAGGGACAGGTCCTTAAAAATCACCAATGTTTGAGGGCTAAATATCTGCTGGAAACACAGGGACAGGTCCTTAAAAAACACCAATGTTTGGGGGCTAAAAAGCTGCTGGAAACACAGGGACAGGTCCTTAAAAATCACCAATGTTTGGGGGCTAAAAAGCTGCTGGAAACACAGGGACAGGTCCTTAAAAATCACCAATGTTTGAGGGCTAAAAATCCGCTGGAAACACAGGGACAGGTCCTTAAAAATCACCAATGTTTGGGGGCTAAAAAGCTGCTGGAAACACAGGGACAGGTCCTTAAAAATCACCAATGTTTGAGGGCTAAAAAGCTGCTGGAAACACAGGGACAGGTCCTTAAAAAACACCAATGTTTGAGGGCTAAAAAGCTGCTGGAAACACAGGGACAGGTCCTTAAAAATCACCAATGTTTGGGGGCTAAAAAGCTGCTGGAAACACAGGGACAGGTCCTTAAAAATCACTTATGTTTGAGGGCTAAAAAGCTGCTGGAAACACAGGGACAGGTCCTTAAAAATCACTTATGTTTGAGGGCTAAAAAGCTGCTGGAAACACAGGGACAGGTCCTTAAAAATCACCAATGTTTGGGGGCTAAAAAGCTGCTGGAAACACAGGGACAGGTCCTTAAAAATCACTTATGTTTGAGGGCTAAAAAGCTGCTGGAAACACAGGGACAGGTCCTTAAAAATCACCAATGTTTGAGGGCTAAAAAGCTGCTGGAAACACAGGGACAGGTCCTTAAAAATCACTTATGTTTGAGGGCTAAAAAGCTGCTGGAAACACAGGGACAGGTCCTTAAAAATCACTTATGTTTGAGGGCTAAAAAGCTGCTGGAAACACAGGGACAGGTCCTTAAAAATCACCAATGTTTGGGGGCTAAAAAGCTGCTGGAAACACAGGGACAGGTCCTTAAAAATCACTTATGTTTGAGGGCTAAAAAGCTGCTGGAAACACAGGGACAGGTCCTTAAAAAACACCAATGTTTGAGGGCTAAAAAGCTGCTGGAAACACAGGGACAGGTCCTTAAAAATCACTTATGTTTGAGGGCTAAAAAGCTGCTGGAAACACAGGGACAGGTCCTTAAAAATCACCAATGTTTGAGGGCTAAAAAGCTGCTGGAAACACAGGGACAGGTCCTTAAAAAATCACCAATGTTTGGGGGCTAAAAAGCTGCTGGAAACACAGGGACAGGTCCTTAAAAATCACTTATGTTTGAGGGCTAAAAAGCTGCTGGAAACACAGGGACAGGTCCTTAAAAATCACCAATGTTTGAGGGCTAAAAAGCTGCTGGAAACACAGGGACAGGTCCTTAAAAATCACCAATGTTTGAGGGCTAAAAAGCTGCTGGAAACACAGGGACAGGTCCTTAAAAATCACCAATGTTTGAGGGCTAAAAAGCTGCTGGAAACACAGGGACAGGTCCTTAAAAATCACCAATGTTTGAGGGCTAAAAAGCTGCTGGAAACACAGGGACAGGTCCTTAAAAATCACCAATGTTTGAGGGCTAAAAAGCCGCTGGAAACACAGGGACAGGTCCCTCATAAACACACACATCTGGGGGCGTGGTGTGTGCATTGTTATCTTCATGCATTTACCGTCCCTAAAATGGATGGAAAGCTCAGATATTGCTCGCTGAGGTGTCACTCCAATAAATATCTAAGGGTATCACAAAACTCCCTCTTTGACCATTGATGGGCTTCAGTGCCCTCGGCCCCTCCCACACACACACGCACACACACACACTCAAGATGCTGATAGGGTCAAGTCGAGGCTATCTCTAGCTTATCTCCCCCGCCGTTAGATCTAAAGCTTTGTCTGTGGCTGATGAAGAGACGAGAGCTGAAGGCCTTGACTGGGATCACTCAGCCTCTCTAAAAGACTACTAGACTTTCACACAGTTTCCTCCTTGAACCTACAGCCGGCTGACTGACGAAACACACCGATGGGAGAGAGGGGGGAGGAGAGGTGTTGAGTGAAAGAGGTAGAGAGGTGTGTGTGTGTCTGTGTGTGACAGAGACTGGGGGGGGGGGGAAGAGAGGGAGAGTTATCAGTCATGCTGTCAGTCTCTGGGGCAGGTTGTGATAAGAGAGGTAGCGGTTGATATCTGTCTCTCCCCCTCTCTCTCTCTCTTTCCCTCTCTGACACACACACACACACACACAGAACGGGGGAGAAAGACCCTGTTGTGTTCCCCTCTACCACCCATGAGTGAACACAGCGCAGGTGTGCCGAGGTGAGGAGTTGGACTGTATGGCAGCCATTTGTCGGCTGTATTTTGGGGCAGAGGGATGACAGAGGGAATACAGATGATAAGACCTGGGGTAAAATACATTAGGAAAAAGGGGGTTCACATATTGCAGCTGCAGGTTGGGTGTTTGATTTCACTGCTGTGGTACTTAAACAGCCTGTGACACTGAGACATGCAGTGTCCTGTGGCTTTTTTTAAGCTGGGGCTCACACTGTGGCATGGTGTATGTTTGGAGCAGGACAGCCCAGTCACCAGAGGAAAATGCTCTGCAAATCATGGATACATTGCATTTGCTTGGTTCATACGTATCATATCAACATTTTTATATATATATATATATATATATATATATATATATATATATATATATATATATATAATATGAGCTGACACTGTTTGCAGGAGGTGGAGGGGATGGTGGATGGATGTCACCTGCCAAGCTGGCCACCATCGCAGACCAACAAACACCAAAAACAGTTGTTTTTTAGTGAGTCATTGCTGTGTTCCCAACAGGTTTTTAGCCCTCAAACATGGGTGTTTTTTAAGCGAGTCATTGTGTTTCAAGCTGCTTTTTGACCCCCAAACATGGATGTTTTTAGTAAGCTATTGCTGTGTTTCTAGCCCCTTTTTAGCCCTCAAACATGGTTGTTCTTTTAGTAAGCCATTGCTGTGTTTCAAGCAGATTTTCAGCCTTCGAACTTGGATGTTTTTAGTAAGCTATTGCTGTGTTTCCAGCAGGTTTTTAGCCAACAAACGTGGGTGTTTTTTAAGCGAGTCATTAGTGTGTTTCCAGCAGCTTTCTAGCCCTGAAACATGTTTTTTTTGGCAAAACTATTGCTGTGTTTCCAGCAGCTTTTTAGCCTAAAATGCAGGTGTTTTTTAAGTGAGTCATTATTGTGTTTCCCAAAGATTTTTAGCCCTCAAACATGGGCGTTTTTTAGCAAGTCATTGTTGTGGTTACAGCAGCGTTTTAGCCCTTAAACATGGGTGTTTTTAGTGAGTCATTGCTGTGTTTCCACCAGGTTTTTAGCCCTCAAACATGGGTGTTTTTTAAGCGAGTCATTGTGTTTCAAGCTGCTTTTTGACCCCCAAACATGGATGTTTTTAGTAAGCTATTGCTGTTTCTAGCCCCTTTTTAGCCCTCAAACATGGTTGTTCTTTTAGTAAGCCATTGCTGTGTTTCAAGCAGATTTTCAGCCTTCGAACTTGGATGTTTTTAGTAAGCTATTGCTGTGTTTCCAGCAGGTTTTTAGCCAACAAATGTGGGTGTTTTTTAAGCGAGTCATTAGTGTGTTTCCAGCAGCTTTCTAGCCCTGAAACATGTTTTTTTTGGCAAAACTATTGCTGTGTTTCCAGCAGCTTTTTAGCCTAAAATGCAGGTGTTTTTTAAGTGAGTCATTATTGTGTTTCCCAAAGATTTTTAGCCCTCAAACATGGCTGTTTTTAATGCGTCATTGCTGTGTTTTAAGCAGGTTTTTAGCCAACAAACGTGGGTATTTTTTTGGAGTCATTGCTGTGTTTCCAGCAGCTTTTTGACCCTCAAACATGGCTGTTCTTTTAGTAAGCTATTGGTGTGTTTCCAGCAGCTTTTTAGCCAACAAACGTGGCTATTTTTTTGGGAGCCATTGCTGTGTTTCAAGCAGGTTTTTAGCCCTCAAACATCGGTGTTTTTTAGTGAGTCATTGCTGTGTTTCAAGCAGATTTTCAGCCTTCGAACTTGGATGTTTTTAGTAAGCTATTGCTGTGTTTCCAGCAGCTTTCTAGCCCTGAAACATGTTTTTTTTTGGCAAACTATTGCTGTGTTTCCAGCAGCTTTTTAGCCTAAAATGCAGGTGTTTTTTAAGCGAGTCATTATTGTGTTTCCAACAGATTTTTAGCCCTCAAACATGGCTGTTTTTTAGTGAGCCATTGCTGTGTTTCCAGCAGTTTTTTGGCCCTGAAACATGGATGTTTTTTAGTAAGTCATTGCTGTGTTTCCAGCAGATTTTTAGCCCTCAAATGTCCTATAGTACCACCATTTTTTCTGGCAGTTGGTCTTTTTTGCTCCTCCTTTTTTGCAGATTCCTCAATATAGATTAAAGAAAGAGCATGGTAGTTTGTATAAGGGGTGACAGACCTGAATGAAACTCATATTTCATCAATGGAAAATCAAGAAAAAGACATTAGAGTATCACCCAACAGTACATGAAGGCTCCAGATTCTGTATTCCCTTGTGGGATCAATACAAACATTTTCCACCCACGACACTCCCTCTGTATCTCTCTCTTTCTCAGGTTCTCTTGTGGACTGTTGCCCTCCATTAGCCATGCGTTGACCCAATATTTTGGGGGTTGAGAGCCGATGGTGGGGGCAGAGATGTTGACAAATGGGAGAGAGGAGTATCAAATGACCCTTGGGGACTGGGAGGGGGGGAACAGAGCAGAGCAAGAAGTGACCCAGTGTTGCTTGAAGGTTTTAGACTGGCTGCGTTCTCTCTCTCTCTCTTTATCTCTCTCGATCTCTGCGAAAGGTTCATCATGGGGGTTAAGCGAAGATCACGCTGCCGCTTTAGTCAATGCTTCCTTATCGATAACCTTTTCCATAACCTCGAAACAAACCAACAGGCATAAACAACCACAGCCTGGCACATGGCAAACTGGTTCACGCCAGCGCGGACCCACGCCCAGAGGCTCCGATTAGCCAATCACAGTGACGTGTGACAGCCGCCGCGCCCTCGGGCTAGAGGTGGGCTTAGAAAGTGACTGACAGGCCGTAAGAAAGCTGCAAGTTGATGGCATCTACTCAACCTGGGGGGTGTGGAGCAGCGGGGGATGACAGTTGAGTGAGGTGACAGACAGACAGACAGTCAGGCAGTGACACCCAAACCTGTCATACAACCTTCTGTCAAGGGCATTGGGGTCTTTTGTTGACATTGTTTACAGCTCGTGGCTGTCATGGGAGATGATGATGACTGGAAGAGCTTTTTTTTTTTCCTGTTTACTACCATCATCTACAAACACAAATCCCCTTTAAGAAGCAAAACGTGCACCAAGGTTCATGCAAAAGGCGCACAGTGTAACATTGCCCCAAAAAGCTCCCCATGCGCCCTGACCTGCAGGAATGCACCTAGCTGTTCCAAATAAAGATGCCAGCGAGGCTACATACTGTACCTCATTATACAGCCAGGCCCCAGCCAGCCCATTACATTACACGGTAATACAAGCCATAGGCAGGGCACATGGGCTGGACGCTGGAGAGGCCTTTCTCAGCAGATTATTTTGGGCTCACTACTGTGTCATTACACGGCCTCCCGCTCTGTATTTAGGCCTGTTGATTGCAGGGCAGAGATTGGGCAGGGCTGAGGTGGGCTCGCTCTCTATTGAGTTGAGGGCTGTGACATTGGCTTTGGTCGTTTGATGTGTTCTGCGGTGGAAGGCGGCCTTGCGCCTTGTTTGCTGTGCAGCCACCCCTTCCCCAGGCAGACACTCCTCCCTGCCTCACTCTTCCTGGGGTTTTATTTCCTCGGCTCCCCCTGTTCCTTTGGAAACAGCCTGGGGAGAAGTTGTGCACCCGCGTTTACATTACAATATGTCTTATCTGCGCCTTATCTGTGGGAGAGTTCTATCTGTGGTATCTTCTGAAGGGGGATGCGTCTATGTGTGTGTGTGAATGTGTGTGTGTGTTAGAGAGGGAGCGTTGGGGCGCGTGCACGTGCTCTCTCTCTCTCTCTCTCTCTCTCTCCCTCCCTATAATCAGCGACCGACGGGAGGGGGCGGAGCCGCGGCGCCGTGACTGTAACGCGATAGCTGCTCAGCCTCAAAAGCGCCATCACTCACACACACACTCTACACACACCTCCCAGACGCGTCCACAGGACACACGCCGGTGTCGGAGCGGAGCGCTGGCTGCACGGAGCCACTACCATACAGAGAGAGAGAGAGAGAGAGAGAGAGAGAGACAGGAGCGGGTGCCGCAGGAGGTGGCACGACATGACCGGTCTCTTTGGAGAGCAAGGGCGCAACACTTCTCCTTATTTATTATTCTGTGACTTTTGCGCCGCGTCAAAACGCAGCTTGTGACACTCGGACTGAGGCTGCCAAGGGCGCACTTACTGTGGACTTTAGCTTGCTACCACCGAGCCCCTCTTCAGGAGAGCCGACCCTCGTGTGCGCAAAATACGCGGGGACGCAGAGGGGGAGATACGGGGACTGAGAGGCGCTCAGTCGGAACTTGACGCACTCTGGAGCCGCTGTCTCTGGAGCGCACATATCGCCCGAAGCCTCCCAGCTGCGAAGCGCACGCAGTATTGATCAAGGAGTTTGGTGGTTCACTATTTTTTGGATGAGATTCAGTGGCATCGCGGACTGATAGAGGCAAAGGGCAAATAGAAACCTGAATTTCTTCAATGCCATGTAGTTGGCACATAGTTCCCTCCACCGATGGTTTAATAATAAACGCAGTGGGATTACTCCTGAAGTGGGCTAGTTTTGACTGCTGCCAACGGGTGTGGATTTTTTTGGAGGAACAGCAGAATTTCTACCCTACCAGGCGGAGACACTAGAAACTTAAAAGCTCTCCGCGAGTTTCTGCATCATCCAAGATGGATTTTGAGTCATCGTTGATTGGATTTTTAATGGCAATGTGTCATCTGGCGTTGAGAGTCAGAGGAGAAGAGGGTGAGTTTTGGGTACTTCTTTTGATTTTGACGCACGCATGGTCCGCCTCAACCAAAACACGCCAAACGGGAACAAAAAATAAACCGCGGACGCGTGAATGTGGTGAAAAACATCACGTTTAAGTTAAACTCTTGGGCCTTGACTATTATTTTGCCGTTTTAAAAACATTTCCAAGAGGTCCGTGTCATGTGGTTTGTATTATTTCAACACACATAAGCGCCTGGCATGATAAAGCCATTGTGTGATAATCAGATCCATGTGTCTGTGGGATATTTTTCTCCCTTAAATATGGCAAATATGGGAGACATCCCCACTAGCTAAGTGTCCACATATATGTATACATATACATAGTATATGCAGTGGCCTAATATGCGTGAGTTTCATCATGATCACAGGAACCAAATGACTTTCTAAATTGAACCCAGTGACTAATTCCGCTCTGTGCCAATTCAGCTGTTACACATTCTAAACTAAAGAACTCAGATGCTTTCATCAAATATTTAGAAGCTGGGAAACAGTTATCTGTCCCAGCTCGACTGGGAGCTGGATGGATCCTACATCAGCCCGCTGGACTGTGAATGAGCTGATTATATGCATGAAGCTTTCGGAAATTCAAACACATTGTTTATCCCGAGTTGCCTGTTGTTTATCTTCGGTTTAATTATTCATCAAGTGAGCTAAACAAACCCGGGCCTGATTAAAAATGCCATTTCACATCCGGATGGGAGCAGGTTTGAGGCGGAGGCTGACCTGCTATTTCGTAAATTCACTGGTGTCCAAGAAAGCGTGCGTAAAAGCGACGCTGTCATAGAATTCCACTTAACAGGACTGTAATCACCACTATTATAATCATTATCTTCATCAGCCACCACAAAGTCTCCTTCATTATCTCCTCGTGCTCCTTGGGGTTGCTTGCGCAGGGTGAAGGCAGGGGCTGCTGGTGGCTGAGCGCCGGCGGCTCCAGGCGGCGGCGGCGGCGGCGGCGGCGCGCCGTCACCTCCGTGCGCTCTCAGCAATCAAATAACAATAAGCAGGGAGATTATAGCGCAGGATGAGCCGCAGAATAGCAGCCCTGCAGCTGGTGCGTACTCACAGCCTTGCTTTAAGGCACTTAAGCAGCGCTAATTCTCTCCATAACGCACGGAAACGGCGCCGCGGCGAAGCAGTCCGCGTTTGATTTACCAGCGAAACAGCGCCAAATTTATTTAGAAGCCTCATTAAATGTGGATTTAACACCAGGGAGCGCAGAGTTCCATCTGGTGACACGGTGAAATAATAATAACGAGTAGTTGCTGCTTCATTATGTCACCAGAAATGCGCAGGGGTGTTGGTGGGAGCGGGGTTGTATGTTGGGGCTTACCATACACAGAAGTGACGCCACTGGTGGGATGACACATGGCCTCTCGCGCACTCATCCTTGTAAGGCACTACTCCAGCATTCTGCTTGCTTTTCCGCTGGTTTGACTGCGAGTGTCAGTTTTATATTTAATGTGGATGTGCGCTTGTGTCGCCAGGTGGGATTATGCGCACAAAGGAAAATGTAAATAATGTTTCAGCTTTATTTAATTGATGACATAGTTATGTTTTACTGTTACAATCCACTGGGTATTGTGGATAAGATGTATAGGCCTGAGTGCTGCAGTGTCTTTATATCGGGTGTAGGCGGGGTGACGAGCTGTTCATGATCCCATGACGACTGTTGAGACTTTACAACACCACCCGCTGGTTTGTCTCAGGCTCTGCTCCCTTCACATGGCTCTTCCTCTTGTTTAGGCTACTTGTTTTAAATAGGACAGTCACCCCAGCCATTCCTCTGAATCTCTCTATGTGTATGTGTATGTGTGTGTGTGTGTGTGTGTGTTTACTGGCTGCCTGTGTACCCCTTGATCAGAGACAGATGTGGGCCTCTTGGCAGCCATCAGGCAAGCAAGAAGCTAGACCCCCCCTGCCCCTTCCCTTCCTTTCCCTTCTCTCTCCTCTTCCCACTCTCTCTCCCTTTCCCTTGCCAAGACACTGCATGTCCCTGCCTCTCTGCTCCCCTCAAGAGCCACATTACACACAGATGCCAGAGGAAAGAGAGACTGAAGGGGAACAGATCGGAGACAAAACAGGGAGGTTCAGAGAGAGAGATGTGAGGGGACGGAGAGACTGCAGAGAAGGAATGGAAGGCAGTGGCATCCACCAGGTCTTAATGTGAAGAAACAGAAGGAAGACCAGAAGGGGGGGGGGCTGCATGTGCATCAAACACAGCGTGAGAGGAGAGGGCAACATCAAAGCGTGCGGGGGTCACAGAGTTAAAATGGCACCGGACTTAGAGGGAGCAGATCGCGTTAAGGGCTTACGAAGTGACACTCGTCTGGTGCGACACGGCGAGCAGGGAGGGTGGAAATAAAAGGAGTTATCTGAAAAACAGACACTGTTACAAAGCGATGCTCTCATGAAAGTTAAGCACATTGGAGTCGCTTGAAAGGCTCCTGCTTTTGATGATCGACTCCATCTGGTTTTTAGCAACTTGGTACATTTCCAGTAGCAAAGAGGTTTCCCTTAAACTATAATGTTGTGGAACAAAATGCCGCACGCCCGAGGCGTCTGTGCCAGAAGCCTGTGGATGTAAAAAAAAAAAAGTCTTACATGGTCTGAAAGAGAAATGATCCGTGAAAGATGTGTGGCGCTTGGACGTTGGCAGTTGTGGCCTGCTGTTCTCTGTTGGTGGCGACGTGGACTAGAAAAGGTCTGAGGACGTATTTGCTGCAAGACTTCCAGCTCAGTTGTACTGTAATCGCAGTAGTTTGACTCAGTGACATGTACATCAATTACTCCTTACCACAAGCATTAATATTCAGGCCATTAAGCAGCTCATTTGCATGTTTATTGAGTGGGCGGCTGTGCATCCTCTCCACCTATGGTATCGACTTCTCCCAGAGTTATTTCTACTTATTTAATCATTTCCAAATGTTGGCTCCTAGCTTCTCGTTTTATCTTCTTTGTCGGTCTCTTTTACGCTTCTCTATTTGTTTTCTTCTCCTCTCCTCTCCCAGCCCGCCCTTCAATTCTTTGCATTTCTCTGTGTTTTAATCTGCCCCAGCCTCCGAGGTATCAGCTGCGAAAACAAGGTCACCTATTAGCATTCATAGCCAAAGACAAACCAAGCGGCCCGTTCAATACCAGTCAGGTATGAGAGTCGCAGGCTTGCGCAAAGCCCCTGGAAGAGCCCGCCGCACTTGGGGTGAAATTAAAAACAAGACCCCCATAAATAAAACAGAGCTGGGTCTTTCAGTGCGCCGCATTAGCCACGCAGGGGGGTCTTAACGGGTGCTCAGGGACGGGTTTAGATGGGAGCTGGAGGGGGGTTAGCATTGTCAAGAGGCAAAGAGTTTTAAATCTACCGTAATTCACAGGCGGGGTTAAAGAGGAAAGGGGACACGAAGAAAGGGTGTGAATTTACACAAACTGCTTTTATAATCGCCGCAGCTCTCCCAGAAATGGTTTTTTAAGCAGTCAGTTCCACTGAAAGGTAACATCCTGCGAGGGTGGGGGGGTGGAGGGTGGCAACAAATCACCAAGACTCTCACAGCAAAGCTCGATTCTTCACAGCTCTCCCTTGCTGATGTAGGCTCAGCCATCTCCACTCTTCAGACGGGGGGGGGGGGGGGGGGGGGGGGGATCTTTTGTGAAAAGTGCTTCGGCTGTGCAGGTTTGCCGCCGCACAGAGACAAAAGAGTGCACCGGGGGAGACAGAGACATGATACTGTAGTCAGGTAGAGTTTAGGACCCATGCCATTACCTCCCCTGCAGGATCGGCAACCATCTGTTTACCCGATTGATCCATTGAACCATTGATCACGATGGCCAGCTCTGTGCATTTAGCTGATTAGCATGGGGCACTTATCCTGTTAGGGAGGGAGGGGAGAGGGAGAGAAAGAAAAAGGAGGCAGGGAGAGAGGAAAAGAGGATTTGGGGATATTATCTGCCTTTGATGTACCTTTTGTTGGTTCTTAAAAGGAAAAAAATCCCCCTTAAACACATTTAACAGCGTTAAACAAAAGCTATTGTCTTGTGTGGGCTGATTGTTGTTTGTTGGTCGATTTTTTTTATTTCCTCCTGTCGGTACCTGACTGCAGAATATATGTTTAATCAATCTGAAACATCAGGACATGTTATTACATCTCTGAGCGAAGGGACGTCTCTTTAATTCAACTGTTTTGGACAGATTGTTGCAAATATATGGTACCCAAAGAAACTTTTTATAGGGTAGTCCAGACGGGGCCTCCGAATCTTGGGGTGGCACACCAGGAACTCTAAAATGCTGGTGAAGTATGTAGGTTTTGGTTTCTTATTTTTCAGTTTTACAGTAGACTAATGCTGGTATGGAAAGCTTCGTCGTCATGCCGAAATCAGAGCCCCAAAAGCCCGAAAACACAAAAGGAAAATTGAAGGAATAGCCTAAAGATTCACTTTAAAGATGTCACGAGAAAGAAACCATCATGATACCTTCAGTACTTCTGGGAGAAACATCAGCATGTCCGTGGGGGGAACAGGGGCCTTTTATGCTTCCAAGCCCAGGGACCCATTGTGTCACAATCCGTCTGTGTATAAACACAAATATACGTGAGTAATGAGTGAAACTTGTACGTTGTTAGCTCACAAATAAGGGCGTAACATCCACTTTTGAAGATTTTATTTACGCGTGAGAACGAATGAATGTCAAAGGTCATGGAAAGTTTTGAAACTGACATCTTGATTCAATCGTATCAGTGAGGATTCTTTTATTAACATCTCTGCAGTGACGCCATTCTGCCTCAGCATAAAGGTGTTAAAGCACAGGGCCAATGAGAGTCTTTTCTTCGCCCTTCCTCCTCATCCTCTCCCTCTCCTTGGTTCCAGCCTAGTGTGGAATGGGTGAGATTAAAAGCAGTCAGAGAGACAACCCCTGCTCTTGACTGAATGGATGAGTGCTGCCCACTCTCCCCTCTCATTCCCTCACTCTGGGCGATAGCACTTTTTAATTAAGGTGGGGGGGGAGGCGACGGAGGAGGGGAGGGGAGCGAGAGACACTAGGAATGATGGAGGGATTTATCAGCGCCTCTCCTCACACTCCCTGCTTATCCCAGAGCGTGACGCCATACTTCCCCTGATAAGGCGGCTAATAGAAATGAGATCGCGGGCGTGCACACACACACATACACACACATGCACACGAGCTAAGACATGCAGACATATGCACATTTTGCCAGATAATGAAGATAAAGGCTCTCACAGCGGGTACAAAGACGTCTCTGGGTTTGACTTGATCCGGAGTGACTAGAAAATGTGCGCACACAGATTTGACTTAACATTCATTTGAGTGACACACTGCAAACAAATGATGTGGCTGTGTAGAGGCACACACACACACACACACATACACACACACAGAATTACAAGGCAGTGACTATAGTATGCCCCAAAATGTCCCTTTCAATACACTGATTTCAAAAAACTGATTGAGAGGTTATATTCCTGTCAGTAGCTAGCTAGCAATAACTTTACGTGCATTGGCTAGCATACAGCCCAATATTCTGAGCTATTCCGCTTGCTTTGCATCCGTTAACGTAAAATAAAAGTAAATAATATTTCAATATGTGTATGAAAAGGTAACTGTAATCGTGGAAATAAATAATACTTTGCGAAAAAAAAGGGACAGTACTTCCTTGGCGTGGAATTTGGCCAATTTGTGAATGCTAATCAGTCTACCATCACCAATGTTAGCTATCGTAGCTACGTTAATTAGCCAAATTATCCACGAAGGTCTCCTCCTTGCTAAAATAAACGCACCTGTTAATTTAAACCGGTAAAAACACTGAATAAAGCTGTTTCACTTAGAAAATTAGGCGTTTTTCCGAAGCTCCCATCACGAAAGGGGTGCCATGTACAGTCTAAAATGCGAAAATGCTAATGGTAGAGGTAGGGTTTGGTTTGTCCGTTCTAGGCTCCTGTAGAAACATGCCGATATAAACGGCTCATTCTAAAGTAACAAAGACACAATGATTCCTATTTTCAGGTGATTTTAAACTAAAGAAAACATTATTTTATATTCCGTTTCTGTCAAAATACCTCCTTAAAACTACTCACTTAACCTTTAACGTCCAAAATACATTGTCAGATAGCTTTTATTTATTGCGGATTTGTATAGTATACTGTCTAACTGCATTTGCTTATGATAGATAATTTAATAAAATACCTGTCAGTAACTAGCTAGCATACATTATGTAAATAGGCTAGCAAACAGTCCGAACATTTTGAGCTATTCCTCTCGCTTTGCATCTGTTAATGTAAAAAAAAAAAAAAAAAAAGAAATAATATTTCAATATGTGTATGAAAAGGTAAAGGTAATTGTGGAAATGAATAATATTTTGCTAAAAAAAGGGGACAGTACTTCCTTAGCGTGGGATTTGGCCAATCTGCGAATGCTAATCAATCTGCTATCACCAACGTTAGCTATCATAGCTAAGTTAATTAGCCAAATTATCCACAGAGGTGTCTTCCTCGCTTAAATAAATGCACCTGTTAATTTAAACCGGTGAAAACACTGAATAAAAGGAGTTTCATGTTAAAAAAAATAGGCGTTTTTCCGAAGTTCCCATCGCAAAGGGGCTGCTGTCTGTGGTCTAAAATGCTAATGCTAATGCTAATGCTAGAGCTAGGGTTTGGTTTGTCCGTTCTAGGCTCCTGTAGAACACGGTGATATAAACGGTCATTCTCAAGTAACAAACACTCTGATTCCTATTTTCAGGTGATTTTAAACTAAAGAAAACATTATTTTATATTCTGTTTCTGTCAAAATACCTCCTTAAAACTACTGACTTAACCTTTTGTGTCGACAGTAGTAGCTTTTATTTAATGCATATTAATATAGAATACTGTCTAACTGCATTTGCTTATGATAGATAATTTAATAAAATACGAAATTAGTGTTCAAACTTTGAAATTTCGCCGAATTTGCGCCCCTTCAGTGTCGACTTTGTGGCTCCAGCCCTGCAGAATAATATTAATAAAGCCCACTATTGCAAATCCACTCTCGCTCTTACATGTGATGCACACACACACACATAGTGGTGACATTGTTCCCGTGTAATAGGGGTTTGGTCCCAGCATGGTAGAAACATATGTGCCACTTGTGTGTGTGTGTGTGTGTGTGTGTGTGTGTGTGTGTGTAGACAGATTGGCTCCTCTAGTAGAAGAGACAGTGTAATTCATGGAGCTCGCTGGCAGCTCCTCAGTGCTTCCCCCGTGTTACTCATCCAACACGGCAAGTTCTGTTCTCACCAAAACATTCTGCCTGACAGCCACACACACACACACACACACACACACACACACATATGCATATATTTTACTAACTAACTGCCATGGACATTCGAGCAATTAAGAAAAAATACACACATCTGTTGTCACAATCTCACAGCAGCTCATTTAGTACAGATATATTGCTGCTGCTGCTGCATCCACGTCATTCTTTATTTTTCCGAGCAGCAGCATACAAACACCCACCAACCCACACACTCACAAAACACACACACACACGCGCACACAGATGCTGCCGGTGCTGGTGTGTGTGTGTGAGCTGACTGACAGAGGTTTCCCAGTGGGGTCAGTGTCTACAGGGAGCCGCTGGATAGCAGGCATGTCTTAATGAGGCTCGTCAGGCTCTCTGCACACACACACACACACACACACACCTCCATCTCTCCTCTCTCTCTTCCTCACCCTCTGTATTTCTCCTTCCTCATCACCTTTTGTCGCCTCCCTCCCTCTCTATCTCTCTGCCTGTCACTCCTCCCCTCTCGTCCTCGCTCTTCCCACTCCCCACTCCACACGCCGCCCATCGTACATCAACCCCACCCACTGCCTTCACCCTCCTCCCCGTCCGATCAATCTCCCCTCTTCTTCCTCAATCCATCTTTTATCCATCGCCCCACTGTCTCTCCTCCGCTCCAATCCTCTTCTCCACTTCTCTTCCCTTTCATCCTCTCCCACTGTAATCCCCCACCCCCCTTCCGTTCACTCTTCCCTTCCCGCTCCTTCCCGCCTCCACCCCTTCCTCTTCATCCTTCTTGGAGGCCACTGAATGGGCAGCTCAGGGAAAAAGTGTCGAGGCTGCAGGATTCTCCCCAAACGGCTTAATCTGGCGAGGCCCGGCGTGCTGATAGCCTCCTGCACGCCGTTCCCTCCATAGGCTCCCCAACAATGACTGTCTGTCTGCACAGCCGCAGCAGATAAAGAGATGTCTGCATGTGTGTGTGTGTGTGTGTGTACACGTGTGTTTGTGTGTCTCTGTCATTCTCTGCCGTCCCTGCTATCTTTTTGAAATTTTTCAGTTAGCTATTTTTCCCACCTCTGTCGGCCCCTGTGATTGACAGGCCCTCTGTGTGTGTATTTGGATGTGTGCGTGCGTGGGTGGCCGTTTGAACACGAAGCAGCGGCTGTGTATAAAAGCGTGGGTGTGTGTTTAAGCACGCGTTCCCCGTACGTGCCTTCATACGTGCACACGTCGCCGAACTTGTGTGTATGTGTGTGTCGCACATTCGTGTAACAGCTTGTGTGCGTGTGGGCGGCTGGGGTTCGCGCACTCGCATGAAATCACCGGCAGCTGTGTGTGCCTGGTGTGCGAGCGTGGGCATTGCTCCTCTCCAGCAACAAAGTAAGGAAGCCATCGCAGCTCTATCAAATGTCAGAGAATCTTAAGTGTGCCTTTTAAGCACAATAGGCGGTGGAAATGTCAACACTTGAAGGGTCTATTACACTTCAAGCCTTTGGTGCTGCTTTTTTTTTCCTCCTTCCTTTCTTTCCGCTTCCTTTATTGATGCTTTCACAGAAATTTGAAAGAGTATCAACCCATTTATGTCAAGAATAGATGCATCTCAGCAGCTGAGTGGTTAAGCCCACCATTTGGCCGTGTATCATTAATGGCAGCGCACCATCAGCTTCACTTTGTTGCCTGATATCGCAGTTCTCCTTCCTCTCCGTGTTGTTTTTATTTGGCCGACAGCTGCATTATTAAGAAAACATTTGTCCCTTTGAGTTCAATATCACAAAGTTCATTACATTTAGAGATCCCCCCGGTGCATCGGCAGCCTCACACACAAACACACACACAGAGGTAGAGAGCTAAACCACCCCCTGCTGTTGTCATGGAGAACACGTTGTGCCTTTGCCTCTGTAAAGAATAATAATGCCTGCAAATCTATTGCAATGCAGGAGTAATAAAAGACCCATTGTGCATGTGTGTGTGTGTGTGTGTGCAAAACACCCATATACATGTTTCTTTTGTATGTGCATGTGAGTTTATGTGTTTAGCGTGTTTATGTGAGATAACGCAAAGTGCGAGGGCCGCCGTAGCTGTCAGGGCGCGAGCACAGAATAGGGCCTTTGTTGCCGCGTGAGCTTCTCATTACAGAGTCGGGGTGACCCCCAGAACCCCGCTAGACAGGCCGTCTGCGTGTCACTTCCTGCCTGAGCCTGCCGAGCGATGCCATTGGCAGGCTATTGTTCCTGGGAGAGCATGATAGGATCAGGGAATGTGTCCTAATGTTTGCAGATTGGCTTGCCGGAGCAACAATTACACTTGGAGAACGCTCCCGACGGGGGAGCTGGGGAGATAAGAGCCTGGGTGTGGGATGGGGTGAAAAAGGCTCTGTGTGCTTCCCTGGTTGTGTGTGTGTGTGTGTGTGTGCTCACCAAATGCAGCATTGATGATCTTTTATTGTTTTAATAGCCTACCCATGTGGTTCCGCGTGCATTGAGAATCCACAATGGAGAAGTTTTTCCAATTTCCTCCAAACTGACGGACTAAATTGCTTTCTTTGTTTTACTGTTCATTTGTTGCTCATCACATCTTCATAGGGAGAAACAAGGTAAATGAAAGAGCGTCGTCTGAGTCACTGTTATAGGGAGCGTGTCGTTTAATGCCAGTCTGCTATACGAATGATAGATATAGAAATACATCAACATTATGGCTGGGTTGTGTGAGGGAAAAAATAAATATGACAATGTTTTTTATCGGCTCTGTCTTTTGGTTCCCAACCTCTTACCTCAAGGAACCGCTTTTCCATCATTGAGTAAACTGGCGACCCCTGATGAAGTGATTTATTTAATGGATATCTCGTATTATATTCAATGCAGAACAATAACTGTGAGTATAACTCGTGTTCCGGTGTTCACGCGTCCTTATCCTATGAGATTTTTTTTGTGAAGTTTATATCTTAAATAATAATAAAAACTTGAACAATTTCATTTAGTTTTCTTCATAGAAACAAATGAAAAGCTTTGATATAGACCCACTATATATTTTTTTTCTTAAGGCGATACATGGCAGGCAAAAACTCCTTGAATGTGTATTCTTTCAAACTGCTATAAAGAAAACATTCAAATTATACATTTAGACGTTAATTTTATTACATTTTGTCTACTTGTTTTATGTTATTATGTTATTAATAAAATCTTTGAATACTCCAAGTCAAACATCTCAGCCTCTGCAGCACCTATGTAAACCAAACTTTCCACTTATACACCTAGCTATATTCTGAAGATATTTACAAAGGGATTTGTTAATAAATCATTCCTAGCCTGATTTATGTGACATTTTATTCCAAAAAATATGGCGAAAATCAATTTTTTTAAGGCTATGGACAGTATAGTTTGATTTTCTAGGTAAGCAAATATCCCGTTTTTTCAATCTTATATGTAAACAAAATGAAAAAATAACTTTGCACCTGGCTTTATCAGATGTTCAGATTAATCTTCCTAAAATATATGCAAATTTGTGCATATTTAATGAGATAATGCCTAATTTGCATAATTAAACATTAAAATTTTAAAAACTTGTAATACATTTTTTTCCATACTATTGTAAGTAATCAACTGAGGAAGTTTCACAATGATATCTATTATTTTAAAATTTTACCCTATTCAGTTGTAGTGTCTTACACGTCTTGAAATCAAGAAGGTCTCATGACCCCTGTGAAGCTTCGTCGACCCCTGTTGGGAACCAGTGTTCTGCACCTGGAACATCTGAATTCCTAGATTACTTTTGTTTTAAATATATTATCTGAGTTTCAAATGTATAAAATGTCCCAAAAACGATCACTTTAAATGTGTTGCCTTACCAAACTATTATATTTATGGAAGGATGACAGTTTTGGATCGAGCTGCGGAACGTGTGTAGTAGGGTTGGGTCGGGTTGTGGCACTAATTAGTCATACATGCAGGCGCTGGAACGGGTTCAGGAGACCTGTGCAGGACTTTGATGTGGATATAATGACTCAGATGGCAAAGACAAATAACAGAGCAGCTAGAGCAGTTTTGTAAGTTCGGAAAATTACATCATTTTACTGTAAAACAGCCTTTGAAACCAGGAAAAGACACTTACAATACTGCCATATCTAGAACTGAACCCTGCTGGCATGGGTGACGTCAGAAAGACAGTGGACTTTTACTTTGGAGAGATGTTAAATTTTGGTTGATGTTATTTTAAACGTCTAAGGACATCAGACGTTCTGCTGATGGTTATGCTACGTCAAGATAATGTTAGTGGGAGACGTTAGGAAGACATTGGATTTTGGTTACTATCAACATTATCTGATGTCGGTTAGGGATGCACCAATCCGATATCTGGATCGAATATCGGCCTCGGTATCATCAAAATAGATGGATTGGGTATCGGACAATGCAACCTATACCTGAGGCGATCCTTTCCCTTTAAATCTATTGCGACCCAAGCTACGTCATACGTCATGGAGCGAAGGAGAGAATCTGCTGTGTGGAGGTATTTCACACTATTTCAACTGCTGAAAATAAATAGTTCATCATTGCATTAATCTGTTTCACCTTGTTTCATTTTATCTCAGGAAAGAACTGTGTAGTCATCAGTGCTTGATGCCTCTAGTCTTTTCTGTTCTACATGTAAAGGTATATAGCTTTTTAGGTCAACCATGGTATCGGATCTGTATCGGCTGATACTCAAAGCCACAGCATCAGGATCGGTATCGAAACTGAAAAAGCTGGATCAGTGCATGTCTATTGTAGGTATTCTACATCAGTTGACGATGGCATTGTCCTCACATTGCAATTTGGTCACTTAATGTCACAACCAAACATCGGTGACGAAAGACATTGGTGGCCAGCTGGGATCTAGTTTCAAAACTGTACTTGTTCCTGTATTCTGTGTATTTTACAGTCAATAGCTGTTCTCACTCTGCTCCCCACCCTTCTGTCTCCCTCACAGTCCCAGAGTGCGGAGGCGTCTTCGATGCCAGCGAGGCCGGTTACATCACCTCCCCCGGTTACCCTCTGGAGTATCCGCCTCACCAGAACTGTCACTGGATCATCACGGCGCCGGAGCCGTCGCAGCGCATTGTCCTCAACTTCAACCCGCACTTTGAGATCGAGAGGCTGGACTGCAAGTAAGACGGGGAGGGGTGCAAATTGTGGCTTTTTCTGGAGTCATGTCATCGCGGTGACATGTGAAAGCACTCTACTGTCAGAGTTAAATTGCTTCGACCAATAAGACTTCAGGGTGTGTTATTATTCTGGCTGGCTGATGATCTGTGTTTACATTTTCATTAGTATGCTGTGAAAGCATCTGCATCTCAAATAAGTCCTCTTCAAGCACACTTTTGTTTTTACATGCTATTATAATTCATTGCTGGCGGTTTGGCTTGATCCCAACATGCTGAAACGTTTTCCACATTTTGACCACAACAGGTCAATTGCAAAGGAAATTTTAATTGTAGATACAAGCGTTCTGCAAAACGCAGACCGTTAAGTGGACTGTGGTTTTCTTTTGGGGGGAAATAATTATTTATGCAGAGAACAGAGAGCCGTCAGCGCTGTCCCCTTTTCTCGCATTCACACCATTACACACATTATGTCTTGGATGTTGCCCAGTGCCACCACAGACTTTTAGTATTCTGCGGAGCAATTAGCGGGCTAAATTCCTTGCTCAAGGGCACGTCAGCTGCACGTAACCTCAGCAGTTTGAGGATCTTAGTTTCCACATTTTGTTGGCACGATGGTGAGACGAGCAAAGCCTGTCACATGAAAGGCTGGATGGAAAGAATGATCAAAATGTGTTTCTTCCAGTGGTTGAAGCAATGATGTAGGACATGATACCTTTTTGTTTTATTCGGCTTGGAACCAGATTTTTTTCAAGCTAAAAGACATGATTTAAACACCATAATTAAAAAGTAAGGACACATTTTGAGAGTTAGTTTTAAGGCAGATGCAAAGACGAATTGGACAGGATGAAAGGAAAGAATTGTGAAGTTTGAGGGGGGGAGGCAGAGAGAGGATAAACAGAGAAAGGAAAGAGAGAAGTAGACAAAGAGAATGAAGCCCAGCTGTTTGTCTGGATATGACTGCGTTGGTCAGTTTCCTTTCTCAGAGACATGAATAATCCGAATCATATGGTCTCCTATTGTCTTTGACCTCAGAGGAAGGAGGAAGAAGTCACGGTCTCCAATGTTTAATCTACTTTTATACAACCGGGGAGAACGTTACACAATTCACCCACTCTGAGACTCTTTGTGTGTTTAGTCTGTTTAAAGTGAACACAGGCTGGATTTATCAGCGTGGTCTCCGCAATTATGGCCATTTATTCCTCCAGTCCTCCCTTCTCTCTGTAAAATGAAGAATTAATAATCCTAGATGGGTGTTTTTTTTGTATTGTTCACTGACAAAGCACTTTGTCTGGCCAGGGGGACAAAAAACCCCTCCATGATGACATCAATGGCAGCCTCGGTGAAAAGGGGTTTTGTAATGATTGCCGATTCCATTCACACAGTTGCAGCGAGCCGGGGAAATGTTAATTTGATGTCTCGGCTTTGTGTCTCCAGGTTTCTGTCGCTTTTGTCAAAGGCAAAAAAGAAAAAAATGTTGCATAATTATCTCCCTTGCAGTATGTTTCTCAGTAATACCGCTTTTTACACCGAGCGTCACAGTGTCAACACAAGCGCGCTGGACTTCCCCGCTGCAGCGGTGCAGAGAGGAATGGCTCAGCTGTTGATAAGCAGTGTGTCAAGCAGTTTCTCACAGCCCAAGGCGCGCGGGGCAGCAGGAGGCCGAGGGAAGAGAAAACTGAAATGCCTCCTCCTTCCTCCTCTCCGCAGAGGGTTTTATTGGGATGGGTTTCTTTTTTACACTCGCCTGGAGGGGCTGAGGCCTTGGCCTGCCCTCTAACACACACTCCCACTCAAACTGCCTTCATCCTGTATGTATGAGTGTGTGCATAAGAAGTCAGCGAGTGTGGGTGGGGAAGAAGGCGTCTACATGTGAGTAACCCTGCAAGCATGTAAGTGAGTAGTAGTTTGTAAGACTAGCCGCTCCCCTCTTCCCCCCATCCATCCATCCATCCATCCATCCATCCATCCAGCCTCCTTGTGATAACCCCCATTAGAGGAAAAGGGGCTCACGCCAACTTTTATTTATGCATAACCTCTAATACTAATGTGTTTGCCCTTCTGTGTTTCATGGAGGATGCATTTCCCTTCAGGGCGCAGCAAAAGCAGCTGAAATAAGTGGAAAAAGCCAAAGTACAGCTCGATATTCCTGCTCTCTCCGTCCTGCGATATGCTTTTTACCCGGATTGATCCGAGCCCTGTAGCACCGTTATGGGTAACTTCCTTTTTTTTTTTTTCTTCTTGCCTGTATGATTAGGCACGGCAGTGTGAGGGAGCACAGAGTAGATTTTTGCATGTTTTCACGGTCCTCAGCGAGGTCGGGGGGGGGGGGGGGGGGGGGGGGCTGCAGAGGTGGAGGGCTCACCATCTCAGTCAAGGCTGGAAATCTGCGTGACAGCTGGGATTACAGAGACGGCAGCAGAGCAAAGCGGAGCTGTGTGTTACCTGAAAGAGCGATGTGGTCTCGACTGCTGATTGTGGAAAGGCAAAGAATATATGATAGCACGGTCATAAAGATTGTAAATGGACATGTGTTTTTGGCGCTTAAATCCACATGCACGTACACACTTAAACATGCAACCTGTCGTTGCAAGAGTGCTCATGAGCCATCATATCCCCCCCTTGGGCACTTTAGGCCTGTAAAAACCCAGAAAAGTGCTTGGTCAGCTCAGGGAGGGGGTCTAATATCCCTGGCCAGCTGGTGATTTTCCCTCAGTGGGTTCAAACAGTCAGTACTCGGACGTAGCCAAACCGCGGCTCTACTGCAGCAATCAAATCGGCAGCCTTATGCAGGCGCTCCGTGTCTGAGGTGGCACTTTAATTCAGGATTTCATTTCAGGGGGAGTCCGGCCGCGTGCCAAATAGCTCTTACCTCCAGGTTGCCAGCCGATTGATGTGAACTAAATGTAATAAAGGCTAGATGAAATATCAGGCCCATATCTCTAATGCAATCTGCCATCACCAAGCCCCAGGATGCTACCTAGTGATATACCAGGAGCTGAGGAGGAGGAGGAGGAGGAGAGAGAGACAGGAGTGAGGTGGAGACGATTCTCCCTCCCCTTCTCCCGTTTTTCTGTTTCTCTCCGGCTCTCTTTCTCTCTCGCTTCATCTTCCTCCCTCCCTCCCTTGATCCATCTCTTTTCTCCCTTTTGTTCTTCCATTTTCCCTCTCCTCTAGCCCCAGGATGAAGTGTTTTATTTTTACACACTTGAATTAAACATTGAAACAGGCGGAATCACATACACACAAACCCACACCCCGCCATAAAACTGTAGTCATTCCACAAGATCCATTTCTTCCACCATTGTGGTTTTTATTTTCTCACTTTTATTTGGTTATTTGTTATTGACTGCAGCCTGAGGTGGGAAGATTTGATAATATAACTTTATAACTTTACACACACACACAGCTGTAAATCCCCCCGGCCTGTGACACGCCTGCTCACAGTGAGAAGGGTCACCAGCAACTCCCCTGTGTGCATGATATCACCCTCTTACTAATACCCAAAGGGGGTGCAGAGAGGTGTGGGATCAATGTGTGTATTCCGCTTGTAATGGGAAATCGATAGGTGATCAGGAACGGCCGCGGGCAGAGGGAGAAGGAGATGAAGAAGAGGAGGAGGAGGAGGGTGATGGTTAAAGGATGAAAGGAGAGACAGATGAGTTGCCAAAGGTCAGGACTAAAGGGAGTTGTTCAGGTTCAGATTCGTCAATATCTGGCACTTGGCCTGCGTTTAGGCCGAGATCACGGTCATCAGCATCCAGCGGTCAAGGCTATTACAGTTGTCAGTGCTGTAATGATGATATAATAAGTAAGAGGTGTGACTCAATAAAAAAATAAATGGTTGCAAATTTGTCCAAATCCGTGTTAGTGAGGACCTTTTCCAGGATAATCCATCCACCTGACAGGTGTGTGTATCAAGACACTGATTAAACAGCATCATTGCCACACGCATGCTGACTACAGAGCTGTTGCCCGTGAGCTGAATGTTCATTTCACTACCATAAGATGTCTCCAGTGTTGGTTCCGTTAATTTGGCAGTATATCCAACCACTCTCGCAACCCTGAAAGTCAGTAATTATGACAAAGCGCAGCAGGTCAAGACCCTGGTGAGAGCGATGAGCATGCAGATGAGCTGAGATGGTTTCTGACAGTTTGTGCAGAAATTCACTGGATGCTGGATGTGGAGGTCATGAGCTGGTGTGGCTACATGTGGTCTGTGGTTGTGAGGCTGGTTGGATGTACTGCCAAATTAATGCAAACAATATTGGAGACATACCATTGGCATGCTGACTGCAGGAATGTCCATCGGAGGTGTTACCCTTGAACTGAATGCTCATTTCACTGCCATAAGGTGTCTCCAATGTCGTTTCTGCTAATTTGGCAGGAATTTGGCAGTTGTAGCCACACCAGCTCAGGACTTCCACATCCAGCATCCAGTGGATTTCTACCCAAACTGTAACAAACCATCTCAGGGAAGCTCATTTGCATACTCAGCGTCCTCATCAGGTTCTTGACCTGACAACAGTTTTTCATTGTCACCAAGGTTGTGAGGATGGTAGGATATACTGCCAATTAACACAAACAACATTGGAGACATTCTATTGGCATGCTGACTGCTGGAATGTCCATCTGAGGTGTTATCCACAAACTGAATGTTTGTTTCACTATCATAAGACATCTCCAATGTCGTATCTGTTAATTTGGCAGTACATCCAACCAGTCTCACACCCACAGATGACATGTAGCCACACCAGCTCAGGACCTCCACATCCAGCATGCAGCGAATTTCTGCCCAAACTGTAAGAAACCATGTCAGGAAAGCTAATTTGCATACTCACTGTTTTCACTAGGTTCTTGACATGGCAGTAGTTTTTCATCACCACCAAACTTGTAAGGTTGTGAGGCTGGTTGGATGTACTGCCAAATTAATACAAACAACATTGGAGACGTACCATTGGCATGCTGACTACAGGAATGTCCATCGGAGGTGTTACCCATGAGCTGAATGTGCATTTCACTACCATAAGACGCTTCCAGTGTCGTTTTTGTTAATTTGGCAGTACATCCAACTGGCCTCACACTCACAGACGACATGTAGCCACACAAGGTCAGGACCTCCACATCCAGCATGCAGCAGATTTCTGCCCAAACTCTTTCATTTCATTTGCATACTCATCATCCTCACGAGGTTCTTGACCTGGCAGCAGTTTTTCATCGTCACCAAACTTATAAGGTTGTGAGACTGTTTGGATGTACTGCCAAATAAACAGAAAGAACATCGGAGACCGCTTATGGTAGTGAAATGAACATTCAGTTCACAGGCAACAGCTCAGCTCTGGTGGACATTCCTGCAGTCAGCATGCCTAGTGGCACGCTCCCTCAAAATTTGTGTCTTCTGTGGAATTTGTGACCAAAATGATATATTGAGTGCATTAAAAAATCTTAAAATATCCTTAACTTAAACCTGTCAAAAAAATGGGAGAAAAGCAGAAGCATTGCTTTAAGTTGTTAATATTCCAGCCCGCTGTGAAGCTCTTTAGTCCCAAAAACATGCGAGCAAAGAGAAACTGCGAGATCTAAACTGTCTTTGGATAAATTGCAAATCTCCATGTCAAATACACGTTGATAGAGGTTGATTAAAATGCATCCAGCAGGGGTAGCAGGGCAGCAGGCTTCAGCTCAGACAGCAGTTACAGTCTGATGTTTCAGATCGATGCCCGCTCTAGAAGGTCTGGGGCCGGGCCCAGACTGCCTGTGGTCAGCGGTTTGGCCTCAGTCATGTGTAAGTATAAGTCTGTGATGGACAGCAGAGGAGGGAGGTGAGGCATGAGGAGATGGGGAGGAGGAGGAGGAGGAGGAGGAGGAGGAGTGCTATTTGTTTTTGGGGGCTAGATTGAAGATGGCAGGCCCTGTGGATCTGCAGGGATTTTGCTCGCAGCATCTAGTTAATATTTCAGAGGCACTTATGGTTTATTAGAGTCCCCATCGAGGGCGGGAGGAGTGGGTGGTAGTGTGTGTGTGTGTGTGTGTGTGTGGAGACGCTCGTGTGTCTCCTCCGCCTTACTTAATTTCTGCTTCTGTACATCTTTGAGAAGGAGAAGAAAGAGGATCTTCGTTGTTTACCGGATCGAGATCTTGTGGGTTTCTTTGCTCCCAGAGAGGAAAACAAGGGGGGAAGAAACACACACACACACACACAATGGAGCAGAGACGGAAATCATTTCAACTGAAGGCCTCAAGTGTCTGAACGCAGCCAAGTTTGGTTTGCCGATGTTCGCATACAGCTGTTGCTCTTTTATAGGCGTAAACAAAATAAATCAGACGACCGTGACGCGCCCACAGCAAATTACGTGTTAATCTTTTGTGTAATTTCTCCCACTGAATGCTTTATGTATTTATGTAGGCATTTAGATTAAAATGAAACACAAGATCCCAAGCTGCTTTCTTGCAGACTAAATTAGAAGTGCTGATTTCACAAGATAAAGATGAAAAACTGTTCCTAGAGTAAGATGACCAAACTAGCAGAGAGACAAACCACTACTGGAGCCTTGAAGGCCACAAAGGCTGGTTGAGAAGCCTATAAATATACATATAGACAGTGTGTACATACTGCAGTTATGTTTCTCCGTAGTGGGGTGCCAGTGCCTGCAGGGAGTGTCCCCAGTCCCCAACAAAACAGCAAAGGTGTGAAAGGCAATTAGTTGTTTTGTCGGAGGGGTGGAGTGATATATGAGAGCAGAGGAAGAGGAGACATGTCTGGACTGGTGCAGAGTTACTGGCCCTTAAGGGTTTTTAGTTTCCTTAACCCTTCTCCCTCTGCTCCAGCTATTCTCTCAGGGTGAAATAGGGGGGTTGGGGTGAAACCAGTGCCCCATAATGGCTCCCTGACCCAGACAGACTGCCAGACAGACAGAAAGCTGGGAATAGGGAATGCATGGTGTCAGACATAGGCGGGGTTTCATCAAAACAACCACCTAATGGAATCTGGATTCGGATGAGGGGCTGCATTGAGTGCGCATGTGTGTGTGAAAGTGGTATGCAGTGCTAATGTGTGTCTTGCGCATGTGCGAATGATTTATGTCGCGGAATGCGTTCAAGTGTGTGTTTTGAGAGACAGACAGCGGGGCTCTCACACGTCAGGCCCTCATGCATGTATTCATCAGAGCCTGGGGAGAGGCTGAGCGAACAGGTCAATAATCACATCTGAGGAACACTCACTCACTGACGCTAATCCACGACAGGAGCGAGCGAGACAGGGAGAGAGAGAGAGAGAGAGAGAAGGATAGAGACCCACTCCAAAATCAATTAAAACCTAATTAGGCTCTCAGCTCTTTCGCGGGCCTTTTATCCTTGGTGTTGGCGATACAGCGCTGAGTGTGTACGCGCGCGTCTGTGTTTGTGTGTGTACACGTCTGTCTATCTGCGGGTGTATGTGTGCGTTTGTTGGCACATGCTTGAGTGTGTGTTTTCCCTAAGCATGTGTCAGTTACAGCCCTAAGCAGGCATACTTAGGGATAGCCGTGGCTCTTTACAGGCTCACCGTGGGAGCTTGCAGCTAAAGCCTTCGCGATCGCCTCTGTAATGCAGGATTACAACCAAGACATGTATAAGAGAATTGGACAACGGCTTCTGTACTCACCAGCACAAGTGCTCTTCAGGCCTACTTTGGTGCAGATTTGCCTCAGCCCCAAACATCACACACACTAACTGCTGCGCTCTTAGAAAGAAGGGTGCCAACTGGAACCATACAGGGTTCTTTGGCTCGTCCCGGAAGGAGAACACTTTTTAGTTTCTCCTGAAACCCTTTCAGAGGGTTCTACGTGGAACCCAGTATAAAGAGTAACACATAAGACAACGCCCTTCTTACACAGAGATAGCACTAAAAGGCTGCTAAGAAGTCCCTTCTCTGCGCTGCCTTTGCATTTTTACACGGAACCAAAAAACAGTGGCATCATGCAGCCTCAGTGTGTAATTTTCAATAGCATGCTGGCGTTCTGGAAGCAAAAGAGGATTGACTCTCAGCATGATATGTGGCCGGTCCCCGCTTGTGTTTAACGGCACCCGGCAGTGTCAGGAGGACACACGGCAAGGCAATAAGAAAGTTAAGGCAGTGGACGTCCAAGTGGGGTGGGTGGAAGGGGTGGTGGATAGGTCCAGCAACCACCGACCTTCACCCAGGAGGCCGGTGTTCCCTTCTCCAAATATAAAGCCAAACCCTGTCCTTTTTTTCCTAAACCCAACCACATTCAAGTGTTGGCAAAGCGTCCGTTTGTCGTTGAAGGGAAAAAAAGTCATTTCGCAGTGTTGTAGTGCAGCGTAGTGCGCTTAATTCCAAAGGGACTGTATGCAAACTGTGCCAACAGTGTCCCGGGACATCAATAACCATTGCACCCAGGGTACCTTGCACGTCTTATGTCAACTTGGAAACTCCACGACCAAATGTCGAGACGTGACGAGGTCGGAGTGAGAATGTGTTGTCATTTAATGTCCCTGTTTCATGGCGGTCGTTCTTATCCTCTGCTGGCAGGTTAAGGAGTTCTCGGACCTCATTGTTTTCCTAATTTGCAGTCATTTTCAGCTGCTGTATCTCTCCGTTGAGCTAGCTGCTAACTGCTAGCAGCTGCTTTTTAGATCCACTGGGATGGGTTGCACACATACCACATCGTCAGAACGTCACCATTCTGTCCATGGTCCCATCCTGGCAGCTGTCCCTTTTACACAGACATGGTTTCGGTGCTGTTAGTACCTCTGCTGCTGGTTTAAAGGCGAAATAAGGGAATTCCAGACCCATATACATTTAAAAATACAGTTTGAAACATCGGTCAACATTTGAATATTTGAGGGGGGGACCCATGCTTTTAACAATCTTTATTCCAAACAAAGGTTTATTGGATAAAAAGGGTTCTTCATGGTACCCTTAGTCTTACAAAAGAATCCTCGAGGAACCAGCAAATGGTTCTATACCTTCAGGTTCTCGCCCTTCAGGACGAACCCTTCTGGAACCCTTATTTCTTAGAGTGTGAGACACTGAAACTTTTATTCTCACCGATATCACAGCGCAAAGTCTTAATGTAAAGATTGCTTAAGAGAGGAATGACATCTGTCTGTGAATAATTCACATATGTTCTTCCATGCTGGTGCACAGATACAATGTGAATTGGTGGAAGAGCTTTCCAGTGATGTGTTATTGCACTTCTATACATCTTAGGGGACTCGAGGGAGAAGCAGAGGCTGACGTATCCTGACTTTAAGTAAAAATAGCTGGATCCTACAACTTGATAGCATTATACTCTTCATCCCTCATCATCACCATGACTAGCAAACTGATCTCAGCATGAAAAACTGGTGAAATGGACACATTGTCCCGCGCTGGCGTGACGCTGACAATGTTGTGGTGACATTACAGGCTCATTGCAACATTTTCACACTTTGATCCTCACCTGTACATGTGTCACTCTGACCCAGATTAAAGTGGGTGGGATTATCCCTCCATCAGCAGTCTTAGCTTTGAATGCTCTGTGTAGGCACCAAAACACTGCAGGAATGAGATAGCCAAAAAAGAGGCTTACTGACTCTACTTAATCCACGTTTTATTCCAAGCCGCGGCACAAAAGCAGCCTTAGTGCTTAGATGCCATAAAAGAACACAGCCTAGTGCTGATTGGTACCTCTCAGCTTTACTCAAGACTTTTCAGTTCGGGGGAAGTAGTGAGAGAAAACAGTTGAGAATATCAGCGAGATGCTGTGTTAAAAAGTGCTGAAAACCCAGAGACGTCTGTGATGCTTTTTCAGCATCAAAGAGCCCATCACGGTAATTAGTGAGACAACAGCGGCCCTGTTGTCTTTTTGACGGCTTCGTCATATGAACTAATTGAGACGAGTGTGTTTGTATGTGTGTGTGATGGGAGGGTGTCCTCGGTGTAGCTGCAGGGCTCCTGTGGCGATGCAGTTAGTTACGCAGGGAATCACAATAAGGGGTGAAGAGACATTTGGTAGCACTGCAGCGAGAGAGAGAGAGAGCCAGGAATGGATATTATGGAGACCAAAATTACAAGGAAATTCTTCACAGCTGCGCAGTTTGAAAATACAATAACATGCATGTTTACAAAAATAGGTGGAAAAGTGAAGATTCCTTTTAGCGTAATTGTCCGTTTAAGGAGTTGCTTAAAACAGCACTTAAGCGCAGAGATAGTAACAAACAGAAATTAAGGAGTTTTCCACACCTTCCAATATTGTCACAACCCCAAATTATTACCTTAAAACCTGGTGCTTCTCTGCGAGCCCGCAGGCACGGGCTGGTCCTCTCTTAATCGTATCAACACAGCGACGGTATCAATTACTACATATAACGCACACAAGGACTGTGTTTTGTAGTAAATGACAGTTTTCATTGTGCAGCACTCGGAGTCTGAGGACTGAAATATGTTGTCAGGTAAACAGAGGAATGGAAGCTTTCTGTGGAGACAACATTGAGAGAACTCCTTTTCCTCTTATTCTGTACTTCATATAGTAGTCTATATTTGATCTACCAACAATATCAGGATGATTTTGATCCCATTTCCCCCTCCGTACAAAGCCCCCTTTTTTTGATGGATCTAAGGATCATTTCGCCAGATTTTCCTGTGGTGTGACGTATGTTACGAGTGGGATAGATTTATCTTAATATTATTTGTGTGAACAAATCGACGACCTGTTTGAGGTGTAATCTGTAAATGTAAAACACAAATACAATAAAGGTTTTGTGAGCTCACGGACATATTAAGCAAATATAAAACGGACCTGCAAATACACAAACAAATGCAGATCTGTTTTATGAGTTTAAAAATCTTTATTTACCTACAGATTTTTGATCTGTTAACACAAATAGTATTGCGACAATAGTTTTTACATCCCCAAGTATCTTCAGACGTCCATTCTGGCTGCACCGATTCCAAATCCTAAATATTAAACATCCCACATCTAGTTGTGTTGAGGGAACCTCGAGGACCACCGGTGATCCCAAAGGTCTCAGAGGTTGTTGTTTTTTGCAAGATCACATGTGATGCAACTCAGAATTTATTCACCCCCAGCAGCCACAGGTGTAGATTTTGGGAGGAATGCAGTGGACGCACACCCCCCAGTATTTAGAACATGTGCATATGTGCATGAAAGTAGTGACGAAATTAGAGACATTTACATTGATTGAGAAGCATCAATCAACCTACGTCCTTGTCCATGGCTACACCCTTGTTCTGACTTTGTCCATATTTTGTAATTTGTCTTTGTTAATTTCCTAGAGCAAAAAATGTGTCTAGTCACTCCCTCCAGAAAATCGCAATGTTGCGATCGCAATAATTAACGCAAATTCAACGAAAGTCCGCAATATTAACAGAAAGTTGACGCAGCAGCCCAGCAGAGGTCAGGTGTATGCAGGGGCTTTTCTAGGATTTGAGGACAGTCAGGGCTCAGCCCAAAGTAAAAGAACAGTTCCCAGAGTAAACACATGGGAACAGAGCTCTTAAATTTTATCATTGCGTGTCTTTGTGTTTTCAACATCTGTTAAGATTTGTCTTTCAGTGTGCGCCAGGCTTAAGCGTGCGTCACTTCTCTTTGCGACTGTGCTGCTGCATGTTCCTAATAATGTTAGAGGAATGACACACAGGGCTAATTCTGGATCAGCCAGGTGGGCTCTCTCTCTCTCTCTCTCTCTGTTTCTCTCACACACACTCATAAACACACACACACACACACACACACTGACCTGACAGTCAAGTATTTGCTTTAATCGTTCAGGGTCAGTTGGCTAGTCCGAGGTTATAATGAGCTGAGAGCTCAAGCATGTGGAAGCTAAAACGCAAGTTCACGTTTACTTATCCTAATTTCTCCCTCCCTTTACTCTCGCCAAGCCCTCGCCTCGTTACTTTTTCATGTGCTCCTCTGTCTATTTTTACACTTCGTATTAATGAATCCATCCAGCTGTCTGTTTGCCTGTATCTCCACCTTCACGTTCACGTCGCAGCCCTTTGCTCAAGTATCGTCTTTGCTGTGATCCAAGATTTGGGCATTGCTCGCCCCAGGCTGATGTAAAAGGGATCTGGGTTTGTTGTCCCGGGCAACAATGGGTCGTAGGAGCTAAATTTATTGAACGCAGCTTAGGATAAAGGTGGAGACGCTGTGGCAGATATATTTCCTTGTGTCTTAATGTTCCTGAATGCTTTGCTCGGACACTGTGTGTTCTGTCCCGAGGCTGAACTCTGATGGTAAATAGGTCCACACCTGTCTGGTTTTTATTAGCTTAGCTTGTTACATAACCCCATAACTATCTATCTATGTTTATCCACCCTCTGCTGCTCTCCTTTTATCTCTTTACCTCTCTTAATTCCTTCCTGCTGCATTAAGCTCAGTGTAAACTCGGTGGTAAGATTGTGTTCTGAAGGATGCTTGTGTAGAAACATTTTAAAGCAACAGGACATTTTTTGTTTCACCAGGTACGACTTCATTGAGATCCGCGACGGGACTTCGGACAACTCCGACGTCCTGGGTCGACACTGCAGCAACATTGCCCCGGCGCCAATCATCTCATCCGGGCCGTCCCTCCAGATCAGATTCGTCTCAGACTACGCCCACCAGGGGGCGGGCTTCTCTCTGCGCTACGAGATCTTCAAAACAGGTGAGGGATGGACCTCGAATGTGATTGGTAGCTTAGAATAAGACAGATGTGTGTGATTGGTTTGTGTTAACTTCATGCAACAGTCTGCAAACAATTGAAAGTGAACTTTTTGCTTAAATATTCCAATAATTCAAACGCAAATAAGATTTAAAGCTAAATATTCTGCTATAAAATGCATCTGTTAGATATTCAGCAGAGAGCAGAGTGTACAGAGCGTTTCTTGACTGCTCTGACCTTCTCACACTTTGATTTATTATAATCTTGAATCAGTTTTACATTATGCTGATGTGCAGCTTGGAATACAAAGGAGAGCAGCCGAGTCATGTTTGATTCATGTTGCTTATTTTTACCATGTGGACGAACTCTTACTAATGCCTCACCTCCACTGCTTGATACAAGAAGGGTTGTGGATAGTACATGGTACCTTTCTTTGGTACACTATAGTATAACATCTTTATATGGTCATCTGCTCCAGGCACACTACTGCAAGTGTTAACATACATACACTGCTACATGTAGCTACATGCTAACATCAGGGAGCCATCTACACTTGGTTGCCTGCCTAATTTCTGTATTATCTGCTGGAACATATTTCATTGTGATTAAAAGCTTTTACTGGTGATTTTGCACGGTAAAAAGTGATATTCCCCCGTCACAGTCATTCCCCAGCTGCAAGTAGGGCCGACACCGCTAACATATATGTAGCTACATGCTAACGTAAAGGAAAATGTGTAATTTCTCCCTGATTTTTGATCACGTTTGGTCGTGTTTCAAAGCTTTGATTGGTGAGTTTTGGGTCATTCATGGCTATAGTGACAGTGCAGAGTCGTGACATTCGGAAGACCTGGAGACATCGACCAATCACAGCAGACTGGGCTTAAAGAGACAGGCACTTAACGGAGCATCTAAGACAGAGGGTGAATACAGGTGTTCAGGCACAGTATGAGGAAAAATAGTGTTTTTTGACCATTAAATCATGTAAACGTGTTCTAGTAGAAACCTTAAATACAAGTATGAACATGAAAATGAGCATAAAAGGTCCTCTTTAAAGGTGGAGGTACAACTTTGCAGACCACTGATTGGTAGTAGTAGAAATGTCACTGGGTGCGGTTACATGATGGCTTCTCATTCTGAATGAAATAAATCTGAATGAAATCATCCGGAATTAAAGTCTTTCCAGGTAGTTTACATGAGAAATGTTCATTCCAAATGAGGGTTTACACGGGAGATCAGTTTTAATCAGTTTTAATCGCCTGTATTCGGGTCCGTGCAAAGTTTGGGGCAGGGAAGGTTTCTGATTGGATAGGGGGCGGGGCGGATGTTACGTGTTTACGTTTACCAGAAGAAAACACTGTAGTCCTCGCTCCGGATAACAAGATGCTTGACGACGCCGTTCTTAGTGCCTTTTTCTGGCTTGTTTTGCTTATATTCTTGAAGCAGCAGTACGACAACAACCTTGTTCTGCTAATGCTTCGTCTGTTGAGGAGGAGAAGGGAGGTAGAAGGTCGAAGAAGGGAGATAGAAGACCGTGCTTTGGCGAATGGAAACCGGTTAGTGCAACGAGTTGCGCGCTATATACGTCATCGCACCAGAAGGGCAAGGAAACGAGCATGCACAGAAAGACCGTAATGAACTTAAAGAGGAATGAGTGTATACAAGTGCGAGAAATTCTTCAATCACATTGGCCATTTTCATTCTGAATTAGGTGTTTACAAGATCACTTTTAATAGGAATGAACTTTCATTCCGAATGAAAAGGGAATTAAATTGTCCATGTAAACACACTCAGTGATGTGGCAGGACATCCGACACCAACCACTTTTTATTCACTTGGGATTTTTTTGTAGCGTGCAAAATTATGCCTTGGTCAAGTGAAGTTTGATCCAGCATTGAAAATGATGTCACCAGGGTTTCACGCGCCGTCGCTGTAACCATCAGTTTAGACTCCACTGACATTGTGTTGGTGCCGTCTGCAGTGGAAACCAAGAAACTTCCTTGTACCAAAAGCAAATGTGATGTCTGTCCCCGCTGTCGGCCAGGCTCCACTGGTCATTGCACAGAATTTATCTCAATGTCTCAAAGTATTCAAAGACCTCTGTGAGAAACACCAGTTTCAACTTTTCCACACTCCGAACCAAACATAAGGCTCCACTATACAATAATACTTAACTTAATGATTTTGTCTTTGCCCCGCGTTAATGGCCCGAAACCTGTGATCATTCACCCCGACACTCTTACAACAATTTACATCAGCGGAGGCAGCCGTGCATGTAAACAAAAGTTAAAGAGAGGGCAGAAAAAAAAACGACTTTCAAGCCGCCTGGAAGCATGTGAGGAATGTTTGGTTAATTGGAGCAGGATCCGCTTCCTCTGGGGAGACGAGGGGGGTGGTGGGATGATGGAGAGAGCTCCGAGGCAACTTGGAGTCGGACTTGAGGTTAAAGGTTTATGGGAGGCGGCGGTGGCGAGGTGATTGATGGGGATGAGTGTGTGTGCCGAAATGGAATTTTCTGGAGGTCCTCAGAGTGCACGAGGTGAAGCGCTCATTGCAGGTGAGGTTGTAGCGGGGAGTGTATTTGTTTTGGTGGAGGTGGAATGGCCAGGTGGCCTTGAAGCAGCTGAGAGATTTACGTTTACACGAGTTACCAGCTGATTGTCTTTGCAGCATGTGTATTCATATTAATTCAGCTTTCAGGTCTCAAAATGTACTTTGATTTAAAGACAGGAAATGAAAGGAGTGTTTCACTTGAAAGCCATTGACGAAAAGTAAAAGTCAGGGTTTATGGAGCACAAAAAAAATCAGCCTTCATCCCACAGGAAGCACACCGAGTTATCACCTCCTACCTTTGAAAAATATCTCCGCTTTTGAGTCAAATGAATGTGACCCAGATTTGACATTCAGCTCCGTTACCAAGGCCACCAGCTCGAACCCCGACAATGCAATAGTGTAGATTGCATTTGTCTCACACACATACACACACACATGCAGGGATGGATTGAAGGCTGGTGGATGGGGGATGCGGTTGCCATGGCTTTAACAAGATCCTGGTATAAATTCAGGGGGCATAAGAGATTGTGTCACTGTATGAGCACATGTAGGTGTCTGCTCGCTGTGTGTGTGGGTGGTTCCACTCAGCTTGTTGTGTGAGATTCTGTCTGTCTGTATGTATGTGGAGGCGGTATGATGCACGTGTATGTGTGTGTGTGTGTTAGAGGGAGAGAGACGCAGTCAAACACAGTGGGGAAATGATTGGGGTGAAGGGAGATAGGCCGACAAAGCAGGAGTGAGTCAGAGTGAAAATGTATTCAGGAAGCGTGATTGAGGCCATGTGTTAATTACGGCGTTTCCAGCGCCTGCACGCTCTCTCATCATCGCTGTTTGTCTCAGCGTGGCAGGCCTGGGCCACGGGTTTCCACTAAACACAGCGTACAACTTCTGACGGGAGCGCAGAGATCCCGGCTGAGATGTGTTTATTTACCCGAGTGGAAGTAATTGCAGCGCCACTACTTTTACCCTCGTTAATGGATTTTAGTTGTGTTTTTGCTTACCTGTGATTTCTGACCAGCTTTGGAAGACCGAACATATACTCAAGTATGTTTCGATTTAACTGTATAGACGTCTCTTTAAAGTGAGTGTTGCAGCTGAAGGGAATCCTACATCACCGTGGAGTAGAGTATTTTTGGTCCAGTGTGTGTACGAGTGTGTTTATGGGTGCGTATGTGTTTTTAAAGGGTGCGTCCCAGCAGATAGAAATCTCAGTACACAGCTGGGAGATGTGTGTGTGTGTGTGTGTGTGTTTTCAGCTTCCTGACCATATTAAAAAGACAGTCCAGCTTATGGTCCAGACTGACCCCACCACGCTGTGTCTGGGAGTCAGACAGTGTGTGTCTGGTTTTGGCTGTGCATGTGTGTGTGTGTGAGTCTTGGCCTGTTTTCCGTACTATGAACTAATGATACCGCGGCTTGTTTTTGTTTTGTTCATTCAACCCTGTTACATAAGCAGTGACTGTAACAACTCTAGGGGGTTTGAGCTGGACGAGCAATCTGTTTGTGTCAACGTGTGTGTATGTGTATGTGTGTATGTGTGTGTGTTACAGTGCAGGGAAAGCTAATTATTTTCAGCAAGGAGGAGCAGGAGTCGACCTTTGACTCGACATCCATCCTGATGCCCCTCCGCCCTTTACTGCACCTCCTGAGGGGAGCCAGGGAGAGCGGTTGCCCCAAAACAACATCCATCCACCTATCCACCAAGACCTCCACCCCCCCTACACACACACACACACACGTATGCTTTAATCCCTCTGTACAGTGAAAGTGCACGATCCCCCTCCTCCCTATTATTGTTGTGGCCTACTTTGCTCCTACTCATGCATGCTTAACCCTTTATTCAGCCCCGACTACCCCCCATCCATCCCTCATACACTTTCACTTATACGTTGTCATGCGCTGCTGACGCTGTTACCACGGCTACAGGGGGAAGACTTGCCAGTAAAGCCCCCTTTCTCCCAGTTCCCCAAAGCCCACCACTAGCGCAACGGGGGCAGATAACGTCGCAGCCAATCCCGCGTCAAGACGCGGCGGGGATCACCCCAGGGCGTTGGGTCTCCTGCGTGACCGCTGCATCTGTGGGGTCGCAGCAGGAGCGCAGCCCAAGGCGGGATCCCCGACCAAGTGCCAGTCACAACGTTGGCCCTGTGTATATTTTCGACGTTGTAGCAGTGATTGGATGCCAACCCCCTGCGTCAGTGATGGCTGTTACTATATGGCTAATTGCCATGTGGTGTTTATTCCCGAAACACCCGATTCATCCCAATGCTGAAATTAGACTCAAGTAATTAACTGGCAAAGGTAAATTAAATTCATGAATAAATAAACTGGATGAGTGCGAGGAGCGTTGATCAGCGATGAAGTGAACGTGTCTCAAAATGAAATAATAAGGCGTGATCAGCCGGGGCATGAATAAGGAAATAGCGAGCTGCACAAACACTTTGATCACGAGCAGCAGGAGGCTTTTTTGGCGTTTGCTGCTTTTGTGCTGGGGATTTAAAAAACTTGATGATGGCGTTCCATTCCACAGCACATAACAGAGGCATCAGTGTGATACGTGACTCAGAAGGAGCATTCCTTTCTATATAAAGCTGCTTCAGCCTCATGTCTCCCTGGGTCCATAAAAGTGTCGAGCCGCGGCACGCCAACAACGCTGTTTATCTCTTCTTGGGTCTTCTTCTTGTTCGCAATATAGTTGTTGTTATTGTCGGTTTCAACCCGCTGTGTAGCACGCCGCTTCCGCCACACACTCACATGCACACGCCCTTCCTCTGGAGAGATTTTCTTCAATGAAATCTGGAACTGTGCTCCAGCAGGGTTACACCAGAGTGTGCATGAGGAGCAGATGCATGTCAGACGGAGACAGGCAGGTAGGGAGCGTAGGGTGAGGCGGTTTTGATGTGCAGCAGACACTGCGCGCCCTCAGCGAGAGCTGCATGCCGAGGACAGGGCGAGCGAGACGACGGCAGACAAGACAGAGAGTTAAAAGAGTGAATGAACACAGACTCGGCGTGTCGCTGCTGAGAAGACAGGGAGCGAAGGAAGGGATGAGAGAGGAAGAGAGGAGGAGGAGGAGGAGGGAGGGGGGGATTGCCCTGACACAACATGTGGAGTCGCTACTACATCAGGCACTCATGTGCAAGAGTCGAGTGGTTTCTACCCAGCAACTCGCCCCCCCTGCATCACACTCACACATACACACTCACACCATGACCTCCCAGTCGTTGCCAGCAGACAGCTCTTGCCAAATGGCAGCTCATGGTGCGATGCAAGCACCAACCGGGGCCCTGCATAAGGCAAGCGTGTGTGTGTGTGTAAGACATGGGTTGAGGGTTGACGGAGGGAGGTAGTAACAAGGACTTGTTTTTGGCGTGTTCATACACTGTGAACTAATGAGCGCGAACGCATAGAGAAGGTACTCATGCATACACTGCGACGGCTGCACACGCAAATGCATGAACACATGCGTGCACACGGCGTTGGCACGTGGCAGCGGCGAGCGTGTGAAGCGACTATTCTGCATGTGTAAAGCACACGGAGCGGTGTGTTCGGAGGCGATGGCGTCAAGCTGTGCTGAGATTGAAGTTTTTTCGGCGGTGGGACTCCAGACTGCTGCACTGTGACCCAGTAAGAAACAAGGCCAGTGTGTTACTGGGTCTCACACATGCTGTGAAGCCATCACACACACCTTCAGACACACAGAAGGAGTCATACGGAGAGACAAACACGCCGGCAGCAAAGATCAACATGTGAGGGGCTGAATAAAAAGCATGCACAAAGAAAAGGCATGCAAAGACACACACAACTAACCCTTTAATGGAGTCATAGCATTTACACCAGTGTATGCCGTACTGTCAGTAACTACAGACACACACACACACAAAAAACACAGAGAGGTGAGGTCAGTAGTTGAGAAGATGGGGAGATATCGCCTGTAGCTTGCTGTAAATTACCGTCATATTTCAACATGCCTGGTTGTGTGTGTCTGTGTATGTGTGAAGGCTCCTAGCATGAAGGCAGATGATCCACGGGTGTTTTTGATGCGTGGGAGTCGACACGAGGTTGACTGCCGCCTTTAACACGTGGGGGAAGATTGGTACGTTTGTGTCAACATCCTCGGCAACAACATACGCTCATGTATGCAAAGTAGATCGACAGACCGACAGGTACATGTAAATACATTAGCGCATACATGAGCTGAGGAAAACATGTGAGACACGCGGCGTTAGAATAGGGAGTAGGGAGAGAAACAGACACGGAGAAGCTGCTGGGGAAAAACAAAGCGTGAGAAACACAGACAGGCTCTTCCTCCGCGCTGATTGGGGTCAGTTCTCTGCCATTAACCAAGTGTAGACGGGGGAGGGCCAGAGCAGCCAGTCGACCCCTCAGCTTTTATAGGGCTGCCTGATAATAAGGACTGGTGCCTTGGAGGAATGCTGCAGAAGGAACGCGCTGTCAACACGCCCGCGCTCCCTAAACGCTGCTTTTACGAATATGTATCTGGTTATCAAACGCCGCCTGGCACTTCTCTGAGACTACGCAGTGCTGCTGCATGCAACCTCACTTTCCCAGGTTTTGAAATCCACCAGAAAGCTTCTCCCCTGAGCCTCTTCAACCCTCGCCTCCCTATCTGCTTTCCAGCACACTCTATGATGGGAAAATAATGCAGGAACAGACTCTTTTCCTTATGCTAGTTAGGAGTTGGCGAGGGGAGATGTAATGAAATGTGTCCTCTATCAGTTGTAATTGGAGAGAAGCTGGAAAAACCAGCGTCCACTGCAAGTGCACTTATAAATAGCCGCAAGAATACGAGTGATTTAAGTGGCATTAGTTGGTTTAGAAAGGCCACAACCGCAGGCGTCTCTGACATGTGCAGTTAAACAAAGACCTAATGAAAATCCTGCAGTCTTATCACAGAGAAGATATTTGCCCTCCTGGTGAGCGTAAAAATAGATAGTGACACAGAAAGGATACAATTAAACAGACCTGCTGTTTATAGCCTGGATATAAAGATAGAAACATTCGAGGTGAGAGCGAATGGACCGAGAATACCCAGGGTTTGTGAATGAGCCCGTGTGTGTGACATTTGTGTGAAGCCCCCTGTATGTTTAGTGTGTGTGTGTGCATGTGCTGGCCCGTCAGCCACCCTCATTGATGCGCCGGTCCCATAAACACTCGGCTGTGACTCAGGCTCCCTAGCGGGGCCGCGGAGCAGTGGCTGATGGGTAGATGATCTGAGCCACACAGCTGCCGCCGCTCAAGGTGAGCCACCCAGGGCGCATAAATCTGCATGGGTAATGCGGAGCCGGCGCAAAGGGCCCACTTAGAACCATTACACAACGTTTGTGTGGTGTGTGTGTGTGTGTGTGTGCGTGAGAGAGAGAGAGTGTGTGTGTGTGCAAAAAAGACTAGGTGGTGAAGAGAGAGAATATTTGTTTTTGAATATATAGAATAGAGCAGGGGTCAGTTTAGTCCCCTCTTTAGCCTTTTATAAGCAACTCATGTGATGTAACATATGACGATGGGGTCTTTTGAGGACACAATAAAACCACCAAACATAATATGACGACTTTTCTGAAAGTAAAACAGATTTTAGTTCAAGTCTGTCACATTTTTATTGTTTTTATGCTTCCGCACCGGTGATAGCTGCGGCATTACGTTTTCGGATCGTCCATCTGTCTATTCGTTTGTGTCCCATTCTCTTGAACGCAATATCTCAAGAAGCTTTGAGGGAATTTCTTTGAATTTGGCACAAACGTCCATTTGCAGTCAACAATAAAGTGAGATTTTGGTGGTCATAGGTCAAAAGTCATGATTACTTTGGCTTCTTCTGTCAAATTCTTGCGACATACCAAGAACACCTTGAGGGAATTTCTTCAAATTTGGCACAAACATCCACCTTGAATCAAGGATGAACTGATTAGAATTTAATGGTCAAGGTTTAAGGTTACTGTGACCTTGCATCCGTCTCATTCTTGAGAACGCAGTATCTCAAGGAGGTCTCGAGGTGGTTGTAGGTTGAAAGTCATGGCTACTAGGGCCTTTTCTGTCAAACTCTCGTGACATATCAAGAACACCTTGAGGGAATTTCTTCAAATTTGGCACAAACGACCACTTGCAGTCAGAGAAAAAGTGATTGAATTTGGTGGTAGTAGGTCAAAAGTCATGGTTACTTTGGCTTCTTCTGTCAAATTCTAGAGACATATCAAGAACACCTTGAGGGAATTTCTTCAAATTTGGCACAAACATCCACCTTGAGTCAAGGATGAAAAGATTAGAATTTATGGTCAAAGGTTAAGGTCACTGTGACCTTGCATCTGTCTCATTCTTGAGAATGCAGTATCTCAAGGAGGTCTTGAGTTGGTTGTCGGTCAAAAGTCATGATTGCTTTCAAATTTGGCACAAACGTCCACTTGAACTCAAGAGTGAACTGATTAGAATTTGGTGGTGATGGTCAAAGGTCATTGTGACCACACAAACATGTTTTTGTCCGTAACTCAGGAGTTCTTTAGCTAATCATGACAAAAAAATCATACAAAATGTCTAAAAGGATAAAATAATGAAGTGATGACATTTTAAAGCCAAAAGGTCAAAGGTCAACTCAACTTTAAGGGGTAACATTTAGTCAGATACTGAATTTATGACACCTTGAAACTGTGCTGTTTGTATAGATCTTCTGTGCTAGCAGGGGGAAGATGTGTGTGAGGCATCCATGTTTTTTCAGACATGGATGTAAGCTATAACTGCAACTTGACTGGTTCATGGAGGCAAACAACTGCGAGGCAGTAACTGTAGTTGAACAATAAAGAGGTTGAAAATATTGTTGTTTGTGTCAAATACAGGGGCGGAGCTGATTGGTGGCATACAACTGACAAAAAGAGCTATTAGCCGGCTCACACCATGCGCTGCATTGTTAGATATGCCCACTTGAGCATTTACTCACTGTGTATTTTCTCCTCCATCGGTGATCATAAACCCATGTGTTTGTGTGTCTCAACACCACAGCCACTGTAAATTCCAGCTCACTGTCAGTGATGAACGACTCTCTGAAACACCCTCTGCAAGTCAGATGAGATATCGGAGTGTGATCGATTGCTCACGCCCATATCTTCCCCCTAATATGACCGATTGCTTAAATATCCTTTTCTCCGCACAGGGTCGGAGTTCTGCTTCCGCAATTTCACCAGCTCCTCCGGCATGATCGAGTCCCCGGGCTTCCCGGATAAATACCCTCACAATCTGGAGTGCTCCTACATGATCATCGCCCCGCCCCACATGGACATCACCCTCACGTTCCTGACCTTTGACCTGGAGAACGATCCCCTGCTGGTGGGAGAGGGCGACTGCAAGTATGACTGGCTGGACGTGTGGGATGGCCTGCCGCAAGGTGAGGGCGCACAAATCGCACACATGTTACGTTCATGTCCACATTCAGAGCCCATACAGACTCACCCACATTCCCACATTGAAATTTACATACCAGTCTTCAATTTTCTCAGCAGCCTTTGATGTAAGCAGCCTCGCCTTACATTCCTTCGCATTACATAGAGGAAACATTATTTCACACGGGGAGCTGAAAGTGCCTGGACACCTCTAAGGAGCAGCCCTTTCCCATGCCCCTCTTCCCCCTCCATAATAACACCCTTCATCACCCCCTTCCTATCCTCCCTATACTCCGTCCTTATCACCTAGCACTTCCTTCCTCCCCCCGGCGAGTGAGAGTGATGGCTATGATGAGTATCTGTTTGCATCCAGTAGGAGGTGCTGGGCGTTGTGAAAGTGGCCGAGATCAGGAAGTGGCAAGGAAAAAACACTTGACAATAGTATCAAGGTCTTTGATAGTGACCGCCATAGGGTATTGTTGATGAGACGCACATAAGCAGTGGCGACTGGTTCACTTCCCACCTCTCTCTCTCGCTGACTTTTTTCTTTTTTTTTTAAATATGTAGCGGAGAACTGAGGATTTGCTCTAATTATTCTATTTTCAGTAGCTAAAAAGGGATCCAAGTGGATTTAAAATTCCAATTATAGCCTTGAATTTGGGAGCTTTGATAGCTGAAAACAATTTATACCATTCAAAGTTGAGAATTAGGAGGAAATTAAAGTGTAACCCAGTTCCAGCACGCCGAGTCCTCGGGCGTGAAAGAGGGACGGGAGACAAGACGGGAAGGGTGAAGAATTTGGTGTCTGGTGAGGGAGCTACTCTTGAGACTATTGTAATCCTCGCTGGTGTGTGTGTAAGTGTCCATGTGTGCATGTGTGTCTGCAGCTGATCCCAGTGCAGCTTGCATTAAGGCGGGGGATTCCAATCTCCCTGCTGGGCCCTGGCTGAGACACACATGGCAGATGGAGGGATGGACAGGAGAGGAAAGGGAGCGAGAGGAATGATGGGAGGAAGAGATGTGGGGGACGCATGCTGTGACTCATTAGACAACACTTACTGAAGCAGCGTGGCCACTGGAAACCTGCATTCCTCTTTGTATCTTACATGGGAAGATGCTTCCAAAGAGGCTGCAAGACAAAATAGTTCACATTTTTACTTGAGCAAGTAGCATCGGACAGCAAAAGCAGTGCAGCTGGCCACCAATGTCGTGGACTGATATTTGGTGGGCATAAAGTTCTGACATTTTGTTGGTTTTAAGATGTGTTGTTAAGTAACTAAAATCCAGACATCTTCTAAACATCCAGTGCCATTGTTGTCCGTCCAGTGAAGGAGTCCAACATCTGTCTGACGTCATATTGACTTCCGATGACAGCTGGGAGCAAACGTTACCACTCAGACAACAGATCCTACTCAGTTTTTATGCCTCCCAGCCGGCTACAGCCATAGTCAGAGGCATTCTGACGCGCCTTAAGGGAATTTTCTCAAATTTGGCACAAACGCACACTTGGACTCAAGGACAAACTGATTAGATTATGGTGGTCAAAGGTCCAGGTCACTGTGACTTTGTGTCTTTCTAGTTCTTGTGAATGCAACATCTCAAGAAAGCTTTGAGGAAATTTGCTCAAATTTGGCACAAGCATCCACTTGGACTCAAGGACGAACTGTTTGGATTTTGGTGGTCAAAGGTCCAGGTCACTATGACTTTGTGTCCCTCTAAGTCTTGTGAATGCAACATCATGAGAAAGCTTTGAGGAAATTTGCTCAAATTTGGCACAAACGTCCACTTAGATTCAAGGATGAACTGATTGGATTTTGATGGTCAAAGGTCAAGGTCACTGTGACTTTGTGTCCCTCTAAGTTTTGTGAATGCAATGTCACAAGAACGCTTTGAGGTAATTTTCTCAAATTTGGCACAAACGTATACTTGGACTCAGGACGAACTTATTGGATTTTGGTGGTCAAAGGTCCAGGTCACTATGACTTTGTGTCCCTCTAAATCTTGTGAATGCAACATCACGAGAAAGCTTTGAGGAAATTTGCTCAAATTTGGCACAAGCATCCACTTAGATTCAAGGATGAACTGATAAGATTTTGGTGGTCAAAGGTCAAGGTCACTGTGACTTTGTGTCCCTCTAAGTTTTGTGAATGCAATGTCACAAGAACGCTTTGAGGAAATTTTCTCAAATTTGGCACAAACGTATACTTGGACTCAGGATGAACTGATAAGATTTTGGTGGTCAAAGGTCAAGGTCACTGTGACTTTGTGTCCCTCTAAGTCTTGTGAATGCAACATCACAAGAAAGCTTTGAGGAAATTTGCTCAAATTTGGCACAGACATCCACTTGGGCTCAAGGACAAACTGATTAGATTTCGGTAGTCAAAGGTCAAGGTCACTGTGACCTCACAAAACCAGTTTTTGGCCATAACTCAAGAATTCATATGCTGATTATGACAAAATTTTACACAAATGTTTAATAGGATATACTGGTGAAGTGATGAAATTATATACCTAGAAGGTCAAAGGTCAACTTCACTGTGACATTATAATGTTCTGCAAAAACACTTTTCTGGCCGTTATTACACACCGTAACTAAGGGAACAGACAGGGAGACATCAAATCAAGTGTTTTTATTGCAATAAGACATTGAAAACTACTTAAAAAATAAAAGTATTTGACAATGTTTGTGTCTACAGTGTCTCCTCTGATCGGCCGGTACTGCGGGACAAAAATCCCCCCAGAGATCCAGTCGTCCTCCGGCCTGCTGTCCCTCTCCTTCCACACCGACATGGCCGTGGCCAAAGACGGCTTCTCCGCCCGATACAACATGACGCACAAAGAAGTCAGCGACTGTGAGTGCCAGATAACTTTTACGGAGTGTGTGTCGGTTTGTTTACCTGTTCTTATCACCGCCTCTATTTTCTCTCTTTCAACAGCCTCTCCTCCGTCATCTCTGCTGACACTTGTCTTTCTTTCTTCATCCTCCACTCCTCTTACCCTCTCGATCTTTTCAGCTTTGCCGACTTTAATGCTATTTAAATCTCACTCACCCCTCTCAGTCTATTTTGCTCTCTCCTAAGAGAGCATGGTTTCTCTGAAGCAGAGTCATACTATTTTCTTTTGGAATATAAATTAACTTCACCTCAATTTACCTCTGGTCACCTGTTGGGCTGCTCTCTGTCTCACTTTGCCCTTTGTCTGTCTGGATTTAGCTTTCCTCTCTGTCTTCAAGCTCTATAAAATGTGGCTTAGATCTTCCCTTTCAGTCTCTTTGAAAATGTTCTTGCATCTGTCATCCATTCTATATTCATCATTGCTTCCTTCCTCTTTCTATTTTTCTTGCAGCTTATTTCCCATCCCCACTGTAAAGCCACGTTAACAAATACACAATTAACGCTCTGCTCTCTCTTTGTCTTGCACCAGCGTTCCACTGTAGCATGGCGCTCGGTATGGAGTCAGGGAAGATCAGCGATGATCAGATCACCGCTTCGACAACCTTCTATGACAACCGCTGGTTGCCGCGCCAGGCCCGCCTCAACAACGATGACAACGCCTGGACGCCTTCAGAGGACAGCAACAAAGAGTATATACAGGTCAGGATTTAAAGTGCTCACTTTGAATTTGAATAATTCCAGCATTGTAGAGGAGAAGATGCAACGGGCAACTGCATCTCATATACAGTGAGGACACACACACGCACACACACGCAGAAAGGAAATGGAGGAACTGTGAACTGATGATAAGGAAGTGCTTCTGCGCTCTCAATCTTTTCCTGTCTCAGACACACACGCGTATGCATGCATAGGTGGACATACACATGAGCGCCGAGAAGCCTATGATTGATGAAGGCGCTCTTCAGGAATGCATCCGAACACTACGCCATTGATCTTTGCCTCCAGCCTTCCTCCCCTTTACACACGACAATGCAGACACACACATACACACACACACCACCTAAGCTTCCTCAGCAGTAGGCCACAGTCGGCGTCCATCCCCTGCTGTCTGTGTGACAGATAGACACAGCAGCTGGTCTGTCTCTGTTATCTACATCAGCCCTGAGCACCATAAATCCCTACAGCAATCTGCACAGTCCGTCTATCACTCTATTCTTTCCTGATCTGTTTTATTGTTGTTAAGATATTTCCTTTTCGCTCCTTTCTCCAGGTCGACCTCCACTTCCTGAAGGTGTTGACGGGCATCGCCACACAGGGGGCTGTTTCCAAGGAGACGCAGAAGTCCTACTACGTCATGACCTTCAAACTGGAGGTCAGCACGAACGGGGAGGACTGGATGGTGTACCGGCACGGCAAGAACCACAAGGTAGGAGTTTGTAGGACATAGAGTTCTTCCATTTAAACATAAAAGGATGAAAAATCGTCTCGTCATCTCGTCTCATCTGGTGTGGTGTGGTGTGGTGTGGTGTGGTGTAGTCTCGTCTCGTCTCATCTCGTCTCGTCTCGTATGGTATGATATGGTATAGTCTCGTCTCGTCTCATCTCAAATGTCGTGGTGTGGTATGGTATGGTATAGTCTCGTCCCATATCGTCTTGTGTGGTGTGGTATGGTATAGTCTCATCTCGTCTCGTATGTCGTGGTGTGGTATGGTATAGTCTCGTCTCATATCGTCTTGTGTGGTATGGTATGGTATAGTCTCGTCTCGTATTGTATGTCGTGGTGTGGTATGGTATGGTATAGTCTCGTCCCATATCGTCTTGTGTGGTATGGTATGGTATAGTCTCGTCTCGTATTGTATGTCGTGGTGTGGTATGGTATAGTCTCGTCTCATATCGTCTCGTGTGGTGTGGTATGGTATAGTCTCGTCTCGTATCGTATGTCGTGGTGTGGTATGGTATGGTATAGTCTCGTCTCATATCGTCTCGTGTGGTGTGGTATGGTATAGTCTCGTCTCGTCTCGTCTCGTCTCGTCTCGTATGTCGTGGTGTGGTGTGGTATGGTATGATATAGTCTCGTCTCGTATCGTCTTGTGTGGTGTGGTACGGTATGGTATAGTCTCGTCTCATATCGTCTCGTGTGGTGTGGTATGGTATAGTCTCGTCTCGTCTCATATGTCGTGGTGTGGTGTGGTATAGTCTCGTCTCGTATCGTCTTGTGTGGAGTGGTATGGTATGGTACGGTATAGTCTCGTCTCGTCTCGTCTGTATGTCGTGGTGTGGTGTGGTATGGTATAGTCTCGTCTCGTCTCGTATGTCGTGGTGTGGTGTGGTGTGGTATGGTATAGTCTCGTCTCGTCTCGTATGTCGTGGTGTGGTGTGGTGTGGTATGGTATAGTCTCGTCTCATATCGTCTTGTGTGGAGTGGTATGGTGTGGTATGGTATAGTCTTGTCTCGTCTCGTCTCGTATGTCGTGGTGTGGTGTGGTGTGGTATGGTATAGTCTCGTCTCGTCTCGTCTCGTATGTTGTGGTGTGGTGTGGTATGGTATTGTATAGTCTCATCTCGTATCGTCTTGTGTGGTGTGGTATGGTATGGTATAGTCTCGTCTCGTATCGTCTTGTGTGGAGTGGTATGGTATGGTATAGTCTCGTCTCGTCTCGTCTTGTGTGGAGTGGTATGGTATGGTATAGTCTCATCTCGTCTCGTCTCGTATCGTCTTGTGTGGTGTGGTATGGTATTGTATAGTCTCATCTCATATCGTCTTGTGTGGTGTGGTATGGTATGGTATAGTCTCGTCTCGTATTGTCTTGTGTGGAGTGGTATGGTATGGTATAGTCTCGTCTCGTCTCGTCTCGTATGTCGTGGTGTGGTGTGGTATGGTATGGTATAGTCTTGTCTCGTATCGTCTCGTGTCGTATTGTCTCGTCTCATCTCGTATCGTCTCATATTGTATATGAGCAAACAGTCATGCACATAAAAACACAGAGGGAGTTAAAACACTCCTCCAGGATATGAACTTGTAGCTACAAGGCGGGCTTTCTCTAACCTTTATTCTACCCTGCATGATATGTGCTCTAACAACAGAGGCTGTTGTATGCGTCCAAGAGCCATATCGATAAGATGGAACATTCCTGAAGGAGTCGTTCCCCTTCCAGGACTGTTTATGAACCCGAGTCATGACCCCAGTCATGAGGTAGAGAGAGCGGGAACAGGAGGGAGGAAGAGATAGAGATAGAGAGAGAGGGGAAGCTGACAAACAAGAACAATGGAGTCCTCTATGTGTCCTTATCTAGAGCTTGCTATTCATCATCGCTCTTGTGCCAACACACTCATAAACACACACCTGGGGTTGTGGAGTCATACCAGGTGTAAACTAAACAAGTTTGAGAGTATCATAGCAACGTTATTTTCCTGGAACTGGTGGGGTTTAGTGCGTTGCGTGTGAGGTTTGGCTCATCTTTGAATGTATATACAGTACAGGTTGTTGTTGTTGTTGTGGCGTACAGTAAGCCATCTCCAAGGGATTTGAACTCCGTCCCCTATATCTGGGTTAAGGTCACTGCGGATTGCAAGCAAAAAAAAGAGTGGTAAGGGTTGGAGCAGTGCATGGAGGGTTAATCCACATACCCACACAGACTGGGGGGCCCCCTTCTGTGAGTGCCAGTGATTGGTTTGGGTGGGGTCGGTGGGGGGTATCTGATGTGGAGATTATCGAGCGAAATGTGGATTTGACTTAAAAAGTCAACATCTGTGCAATTTATTAGAACCCCTCCCCAGATGCCCCCTCGCTCCTTCCACATACACACACATGCAACATCCGCAGACCCCTCCTTTAAATAACCTCTGGCTGATCTCTCTGTCTGGAGATCTGTGCATGTGTGCGCATATGATGTGTGCCTGCCTGTCTGTCTGTAGCATGTAATCTGAGTCCACTAATCTGTCTGAGCAGTATAACACTTTCGGACATAGACTGATGCATCGACGTGCATTTGGGAGAGATGCTGCTTTTATGAGTGGTCACTTTGGACGTTTTAGAATTGGTATTGTTTTCAGCTTTTAGAAAGTCCAGTCAGAAAATGAAAGATCAATGGGCGATGGTGGAAACATTCGACTCAGTATCAGCCAACCAAAGAGCCTGTGAATGTTCCTCAAAACCAAAGCTGAAACCAGGAAATTAAGCCTGCTACTTTACGGTTCATTTTGCTTTCGATAGCCCGACACCCATTAAACGGCACCTAACTGCAAATGCAAAATGACTCAAAATACAAGGGGCCTTTCCTTTTGGTCCAGCGCTCCATTGACTCAGGGAGCTTTAGCATTGTATTTTAAGGCCCTATCAATTTAGAAGTGGTTTAGTTTTGATGTTTTGTGATGTAAATGTCTTTTACTTTCCATTTTATTTTCTGTTGGCTTTGCTGACGGACTTTGCGTCAACATGCAGAAACATAGACACACACTGGTTCGCTGACATTAGCCTTGGCCGCTCTGCACCAGGACCCCAGGGAAGTCAGTGGATAAATTTTTTTTGAGCGTCACAAGCCCTGCAAAATGTTTTGTTTGAATATCAGAATTGAATCCATTCGTTACGATAACATTTGTAACATCTAAAAGGGCCATGAGATTAAATCATTTTATCCCCATTCAAGTTAGCAGAGTGCTAAACCTGAAGTAGCTGTCTTGGCCAGCAGAAGTCTCTTCTTGGTCTCTCCAGTGAGGAAGTGGCATCTTTTTGAGATGCAAAACCCCTTGTTAACTATGTTAGCACCACTTGCAATGCTGACAATGCTAATGGTTAGGTGATAAGATAGGGTTTGCGGCTCAACATTCAGCTGCTTACTTACAGGGGTGACCTTGGGGGAGACCAGAGGGTGTGTACAATGTTTCCACGGCTATTCTGTTGGGTCAGGACAGTGTCACTAATGGTAATTACTGAACTAGTAGCGCTGCTAGCTGGCTCCCATCGGACCCAGCTGGTGCCCAGTGCAGAGTGGGCAAGATTAGCTAACCTGTGGAGTCCGGAGGAAGGGCAGTGGGCGCTATGTTGACGCATGAACACATAGATCAACATGTGTAACTGGTCAAAAATATTCCCTGTGGTTTAGCAATTCAGTTATATGTTGACATCCCGATCTGGAACATTACAATACTGCCACCATATTGGATTTACAAATGCACCCTACATTATCAATTTAAATTACAATAATACCATCTGTTTTTGATGATCATAAAGAAAGATGACAGCATGTATTCCACGGGTGAGAGAGCTCTTGAATTATGCTGCATATCCACAAGGATTTATTACGTCCACATTCTTTGATGTATTTTCCAAAGATCTCAGATTACGTCAGATAAAACTCCTTTTGTATTTTTGCCGACCACAGACAGAGATGGGTGGATAGGATTTGAGAATAACCCTTTTGACAAATCACTCACTGATCGCACACAATTTGCAGTCCTGGCCTGACTTAATAATGCCGAAACCAAAGAGTTCATTGTACCCTTCACTCTCCCCGTCAGCCAGGTCCTCTTTTGGTCCCTGTGGGCTGCGGTTGAATCTTCCGTGACTGTTAATCCACCAGTCTTGTCGTACAAACTCCCAGTTAGCCCGTCCTAAGCCCCCCAAAGAGCCCTTAAGTGGTTGAAACTGAATTCTCGTCAGGGGGTGCTGTAATGACGGGGATTTGGTTCTTCTAATTGTCATTTAACAGTGAGCTCAAAGCTAATGTGGCTTTGGGAGAGCGCACATGCATGTGTCAGTAGTGCACAATATGTGTGTGTTTGTGGAAGGTTGAGCCATGAGTGTGTCTGTGCATCAGATATGAATCACCCATGAATAAAAGGATTGGCTTGGTCGTTCTTTGCCTCACTGTGTTTGTTATTGGGGGAGAGCGCGTTGCCATTTATTGTCAAGATTTGTGTTCTTATTTGCCGTGTTAACAAAGAGTGAAGGATTTAATGACAATAAAGATTATTTGATGGAAGGAGAGGCAGAGGGAAGGGGAGAGGCTGGGAAGGGGAAAGCATTGTGGGAAATGGGGTTGGTTTTTTGTTTTTTGTAAAGAAATGAAAGTGCTGTCAGAAGAAAAAAACACCAGCACTGCAGATTGCAATCACCTCGGTCACACTAGCAAACAGGCTTTGTGCACACACATATGAATGTGTATGTGTGTGTGTGTGTGTGTGTGTATGTGATTTTTTTTTTTTGACTCATTTTTCTGCACGCCAACACATTTTCACTTTGACACCCATGTGACTTGTTAATTCTAAATCACACTACTCACATATGCACCTCATTACTTGATGAGATGCTGGCTCTCTTAGGAATTGCATACCTCACACACACACACACACACACACACACACACACACACACGAACATAGATACAAACACACAATGATTTTTTTTTTTTTTTTACCATAGACACACACCCAAACAAATTAACATTAAAAACACACACTGTCATTCGCCTGTGAGGAAAATCCCATCAGCCCCAGCGCTAACTGAGCATTGTTACTGAAAAGCAGTGTGAGGCTGTGCTAAATCTGTCCAACACACACACACACACACACATTCTTGTACTTCTATCTTAGTGAGGACCCTAATTGAAATAATACATTCCCTTGCCCCTTGCCTTAACCATCACAACTAAATGCCCAGCCCTTACCCTACCTTAACCCTAATTGTAACCTTAACCCTGAAAACAACCCTTAAACAGGTCTTTGAGGAAGTGAGGACCGGCCACAATGTCCTCACTTTACAAATTGTCCTCAATACTTGTCTTGGTCCTCACTATGTACTGTTTACAAGTACACACACACACACACACACATAAAGTAACCTGGGAGAAAGAGAAAAACAGCCCACACAGCATTTCAGCCTGCTCCTCCATCACACCGTGTCACACGCCCTCGCACAGACACACACTTTGTTTTTTACACTCCTATAGCTAATACAAACATCACTCTGCGTATGCTCACACACATGCAGACGAACACAACTGGCGCAAAGTGGGAGACTTCGACACAAGGCGGTGTGAGACAGTTTCAAAGGATCACTACCTTAACCTCACACACACACACACACACACACACACACACACACACACTGCTCGCTGCTTTTAGAGGCAGTGGTGGAGAGCGGCCAGCTGGAACCAGTTCCTACTGTCAACATCTTCATACTGAGAATGAGGGAGGGAGAGGAGGTCTGGAGCAAAGATGGAGGATTGTGGGGTGTGGGGGGGGGGGGGTAATGGCTAGAAAGAAAGAGAGAGAGACAGAGGGAATAACTAGAGCAAGAAGACGGGGATGACGAGTGTAATGGACAGAGAAAGGGACTGGGATCGAGGGAACATCACGGGGATGAAAAAGCGGCGGGGAAACGAATAATGTGTTGTGCAGAGCCCACCGCATCTCCCTGCGGTGCCATCAGCTTGAAGGAAAACATTGGCAGAGGAAGGAGACATGTGCCAAAAACACAGGAGTGAGGGAGAAAAAGAGCGAGATGGTGAATGAATCATCTGTCTATCCACACCTTGTTTTCCAGGCAACAAATGTTCGTCTCTCTAACAAGACTCCGGTGAAATTTAGTCTGTTTCGGATGCACACAAGCTACGAGACCGTCAGAGAGGGTTTTACTATAACATACACACGTCTTTCACGGTGACCTCGTTCTCCGGAGAGGTCATCAATAGTTAAATACCCATGGTGCCCGTGTCCCGCCAATGTCCACACAAAGGAGTCTGGTCGCCGCACGCTGCTGTGTGTATGTGTGTGTGCTGGGCTTCGTTATATTTTCATGACTCTCCACACCGGGAGACACAACATGACGGCGTTAATTATTCAGCCCACCTTGCCTGCGCATCACGTGGCACACAGAGCTCACACATACACCAAAAACATGCCTGTCGTCAGGCAGATTACAGATGTGGCCCAGACACCAGACTGGCAGCTTTGGTCCGTCTACATTTCAAGTCGGATTCCTAGTTGGTCAAAAAGTAACCACGAGTTGGTCAATGACCAACTATCTGCTTCCTCAGGTCATTAACCTTTAACCTTGGAAGTACTGGGTCAGGGGTCAAATGAGCAACCCCTCAGGTACCCTGACAATAGACAGGAGGGAGAAGAAGCCGACTGTCAGCTTCTCATTGTCTTTGTCTCTCTCCTGTCTAAGTTTGTTCTCTCTCCACTCACATCCAAGAGAAATGGAAAGAGCCTCTTGAGAGCTGATTTTTATTGAACAAATTGTGTCAGTAATGTTAATGCCACATTCTCTGCTTTTATCCAAAGATGAAAAAGAAAGGGAAGCAGCTGGCAATATTGTAATGCACCAGCTAATAGGCTTTTAGTCGTGACGGGCATCTTGTACCATTGGAACATTGGACATTTCTGGGAAGCTGCAGCGGGCAAATATTTTACATTTAGACATTTCAGAATGTTTGAACAAGCGGCCAACTTTCTGCCCTCAAAGGACAGTCGCACCACTTCTCTAGCACTGCACCATCTTGAGTTTCAGCATTATTATTTTCATTATTATCATTCAGAAAGAAGGTGAATGGATTGGTTTACAAGTGTGAAAACATTCTGTGGTAGTGATAGCAGGTTGCTACATTCTACCCCCCCTGGAAAATTGACCTACGGGATGGCCTTTTTACTTGCAAGGTCCGGTCAGTGTGTAAGATTTAGGAGAATTTAGCGGCATCTAGTGGTGAGGATTGCAGATCGCAACCGGCTGAACCTTCTCCTGGTTATAATCCCTTCAGTGGTCATTGTTCAGGAGGTTTTTACCAAGAGCCGAATTATCAGCAGAGGTTGTTTCCTCTCCCACACAAACAGACCTGATGATTAAAACCTGTATAGACACTGAATATAGTAGTTTCACGTCACAAATCAGTGTTTGTCCGACACTCATAGGCGGGACACAACCCCAGCACCTGCTAATGTGTGCTCACATATTTTTTCTGGTAACCTAATACGTGCTCACCTTATTTTAGATCTCTTATTTTATTTTTTGTGTTTGAAACAAATGGACACGCTGATTTAAACCGGTAAAAACCCTGAATAAGGCAGTTTCAGGTTACAAACTAGTATTTCTTTGAAATCGTTGGGCATTTCAAAGACGAGATGTGCTCACATTTCTTCTCTGATGTCTTAAGATCAAGACATTCAGGAGGCTTTTACCAGGAGCCGAATTTTCCGCAGAGGTCTCTTCCTCTTCGAAGCAAACGGACACGCTGATTTAAACCGGTAAAAACACTGACTAAAGCAGTTTCAGGTTACAAACTAGTAATTCGAGACGAGCCGTTAGCCTAGCACCTGCTGATGTGTGCTCAACTTTCTTCTCTGATAACTTAAGATCAAGACATTCAGGAGGTTTGTCCTCTCCAGAACAAACTGACTTAGTGATTCTAACGGGTAAAAACACTGAATAAAGCAGTTTAACGTTAAAAAAATCAGTGTTTTCTGACACTTTTGTCACGCAGGGGACGCTAACTAAGGTGGCCAACACAAAAACATGAAAAAGTGATTGGCACTATCTTGAGCCAGTTTGGTTTGTCCCTTCCGGACTACTGTAGAAACATGGTGGTGCAACATGACGATCTTTGTAGATGACATACCGCTCTCTTTGTCGATATAAACTGCTCATTCTAAGGTAACGAAAACATGATTCTTATTTTTAGGTGATCGTATATTAAAGAGAACATACTTTTTATTTTATTATTTATACACTGGACCTTTAATTCAATCATGTGTCAGTGAAACCAAGGAAATCTTCTTTGCCAATCCTCCTGGAAAATGTCAAATGTACAGTTTCTTTGATCTTGTTTATCCTATTAATATTTTGTGATTGGTTGACTGCAGTGTGTTTCATCCCTTGGTGGGTTGCAGTCGATGAGAACTCTTTAAATTCCTAATCATTGCTTCCCTCTGCAAACAATTCCAAAAGGTGCTGACGTTGTTGCTCCTCCACTTCCTGTGTGGGGTAGCTGTTGGGAGATGTGAACTGTTTTTGTGCTACCATCAGTTTTTATCACAGTGTCTTCATTGAGGAAGTGAAGCCAAAGTTTAAATGACTGGCAACAATATTCACATACAGACAAATCCTTGGACGGAGTGTTTCCTGTTTCACTGATGAATCTGCTGGTTGTTCTTTCCTTCCTACTCGCCACCACTCCCTGCCTCCTCTTCATTCAGTTATATCTGCTGCCCTTTATTCAACCTCTTTTTTCCACCTCTCCCTCTCCCGCCTCCACCCCTCTCTTCATCTGTTTTTAACTAGTCTTCTGAGGACTCTTCCCCCCCGCAGTCATCTTCTTGTTTTTCCTGTCCTCCCTGTCTTTTCGCTCTTTGTTTCACAGACAGAATATCTGGGAGCGGTGGAGATGGGGCCGGTTGCATGCGAGGCAAACCCCTTCATCATGCGCTCGTCTTTGTGCGAGCGTGCATGGGTGTTTACATAACCCCCATAAGAGCCCACATCCACTGTTTGGCCTCTTAGGTAAACATAACGGCTGCCTATCCTCAATCCAGCCGCAGATACAGCACAGATAGACCCGCTTATCTGTTCAAACACTCACGCTGCTTTGTATTACCACTGTCAGCTCCACTTGATTAAATCAGGCCATGCCCAAAATCAAATAAAACCCCTCGAGTAGGATTTTGAAATCATATCTCTCATATTCCCACTGGTTGTGGAATTTCTGGAATATGGTATCATTTTTTTACAGGCATGCGCCAGACTGGGAATTTTACAAATAGGTCACTTTCTACCAATATGGCAGAGTAATATTTTTAAGCTTCAACTGGAATCACAGTGTTTATCACTTATAATGAAAAATAACATTATCAAATCAAGAGGGAATCAAATTTTAGGCGAAGGGAACGTGCTTTGGTTTGATCATCCAGTGCTTGGAGTAGAGTTAAAGAAATGATGCCCTTAATGTTTAATTCGGCTGCTTGTCGCAGTTGTCTTTTCATTGTGTGTAGTGGCGTTCGTCAGTGTGGTTTTGTGCGTATGTGTCAGTCCACAGCGGCTGCTCCTATCAGCCGGCCCGGTCGACCACAGACAGATAGAGTGAATGACACTTAACAGTCACTCAGTCAGTTAAAAGACACTTCCTCTGCTTATCTGAGTCTGGAGGATGCACGTGTGTATGTGTGTGTTTGTGGGTTCCTGTGGTTTCCTGTGCCTTTTGTGTGTGGTTTCAATTTGTAGCCACCAGCCACCAGAGAGGATGTGTGCAGAGATACCAACTGTACGGTTTTAAAGGTGTTGAGATGAACGACAGACAGAAAGTAAAGAGAAGGTGTTGGAGTAGGAAGTTATTTATATTTATTAACAGGAAGTTATGGGTGACACACAAAGGCAAGAAAGGACTCATGTCTGTCATTGAATGTCCACATCCAACGCCCTCAAGCATCCCAAAACAGGAAGTAACTTGACCACCCTGGCTACATTTGCCCTCCGACCCCTGCTGCCACACCCCGCTGCTCAAGAGCAAATGGAAGGAAGGGAGTGTTCGTAGACGAAGTGAATGTTGATGCTTTGGGAAGTTAATTTCTCTCACATCCTGCCCACCTGGAGGGACTTCCTGCATGTGATGGCCAATCAAGTTTGGTCATGTCAGGTCACGTCTCCCATGGCTTCCTACGGCCACCAGCGTAGAGGTGTGTGGAAGCTGAGCAAGCAGTGTGTGTGTGAGAGAGAAGCCCTCATCCATCGCTGGGCTTTCCCAGCCTCCCAGAGCCGAACCTTTGACCCCAAAACACATCGACAGCTGGGCTGGTGACATTGGATCCGTGTTTGGGTTGTCTCTGCTTTGTCCGGCCTGCCACTGTGTGCGTGTGTAGCCAAGCGAAACCGTGCACTGTGGGTGGGTGTAGAGCAAGAGAGGTAGTGTGTGAGAAAGATAGAGATAAGGCAAGCACTCATGCCGGCATGAGCAGCACATCTCCTTCTGACAGTAACCTTTTGTCTTCTGTTTGTCTTCCCCCAGATTTTCCACGCTAACACCGACCCAGCTGAGGTGGTGCTGAACCGGGTCCCGCAGCCGGTGTTGGCCCGGTTTGTTCGCATCAGACCACAGACCTGGAGGAATGGCATCGCCCTGCGCTTCGAGCTCTACGGATGCCAGATTACAGGTGTGTGCGCAGGCGAGGTTACACTTTTCTCGCCAGAAGAAAGGTGACTTTGCCAGAATCACACTTCTTCACACTCGTACAGTTTGACTGAACAGGAACAAATTTCTGCTGCGCTTTTGTGGCAGTGTTGGTCTGAACCTTGGTGTTGTGCATGTTCACTCTTTGCAAGAGCAGTTTACAATGAAGTAGTTTACATTCACATGCTCTGTGCTATTCCTTTCAAGTACAACCCTCCCCTATATACATCCCCAGCCCCAAATCATTGACTACATTTACATACACACTAATACTCCACTACCATTCCAAATTTAATATGGGTCATATAAACAGCAGTACCAGTAGCTTCATTGTCTGCTGGTGTTGTGTTGTGTTGGCATGCCAGGTGCTAAATCTTTAGATGCCAAAAAACAAGTGTTGCTCCAGGATGACACGTAAGGTCGTGAGTCACAAACTGATGTGTTCATTTCACCAAAAATATGAGCACGCTGCTGAGCCATGACTTTTTACACCTCTGCAGCTGGAGGCATTACGTGTTCGGGATATCCTTATGTCCGTTCACGTGTGTGCCCCATTCTCGTGAACGTGATATCGAGAACACCTTGAGGGAATTCCTTCAAATTTGGCACAAGTGTCCACTTGGACTCAAGAATGAAGTGATTAGAATTTGGTGGTCAAAGGTCACTGTGACCTCAAAAGAAAATGTGTATAATTTGAAATTTCGGACATAGATTATGACAACATTTCACACAGGTCAGTTTGGCATGCATTTTTTCTGTTTCCACTGTGAAAGGTTGTGGATGGAACCGTAACTGTTGGGGTACCAAGCACACAGATCCGGTACTAAAAGGTGGAGCTGTGAACACTGCAGTCTGTTGATTGGTCAATAGAGGACGGTCACTCTTGCCCAGCACTAAGTTGTGCAACAGCTGTTCACACTGTGGCAACTTTTAAATACATTAGTATGTTATAACTATAAAATGAAAGGATGTTTTGTTGCCGGCAACTTTAAAGTTGGAACATTTCCTTGTTATGTTACTCAATACATGAGTTGACGAGGTGAATCCATCAGCACACCTTAAATTTCAATACGACAACTTTGACCATTCCATTAGTTTTGATTGTCTCTCTTGAACGACATACACTTTCAGTAATGAGTGGATCTCTAGGCGTTTTAAAATATATATTAAGGGCCTGTCCCAATACCCACACTTCCCCTAGAAATACCCACTTGCACTTGGTTGTGCGCGTTCACGTTTAGGCTAGTGGTGTCCCAAAACAGAACTGAGGTAGTGGAAGTGGTTTCCAACACTTAAAACCCGCCCCAGATTCCAAGGGAGCCCCGACCCACACTTTCAACGAAGTGGAAGATGAAAGAACACCTTGCGAAGTCAGCAACTTCGGCAAGTTTTGGAAATTTGTTACTGTACGATCAGAATGTAGGCTATACAAACAACAGATGGTTGGACTAGCGTAAACTCATCAGCAACTCGGTTGAACACAGCGTCAAAATATTTAAACAAATCGACTTACCTGAACAAAATCGATCAGAACTAGAAGACATTGTAGGCGCCTCCTGTTTTCAGCATTTCTTCTCCGACAAGAATAAACATAGCACACGCCACAACACAAGCGCTGGAGCCGGCATTTTCATTGCGTCGCTACTACGCGTGACATATCCCTGCACGTCGGCCACGCCGATTTGCATGAAGTGGTGTCTCATGTCTGAGGGAAAGATCTCTACCCTGATATTTCTCACTTCCCTCATCAAGGGTTATCTCGCAAACGAGGGCACTTGATACCAAGTGGAAGATTTAAGGGGTAGAAATGGGATTGGGCCTAATTTGGACCATATGATGTGAACGGCATGTATCCCAATCATCACTTGGAGAAAAAAAAAAAGCATTGTGGAGTGTTGTTCCTGTGGGCTCCGGGAACACTAAACCCCTGCGCTTACCTGAGAAGGACTAAATGCACAAACTGGCTATTTTTGAATGTCTCATTGAGGGAGACTCTTACTGCAGGGTCTAGGCACCATGTCTGAAGAGTTACTTTTGATTCTGAAGGTACTGTACTGAAAGTGTTTGGTGTAAACGGGGCTCTGGTCAGATACCGAATTGGTGACACTAATCTTGGGTGAAACTGTGCCGACTGTATAGATCTTCTGTGCTGCCGAGTTGAAGATGCGTGTGAAGCGTCTATGTTTCTTTCTAGCTTCTTTGCAGCAGCATCCATATTTGAAGCATTGTTAAACTGTCAAACGTGGATGTAAACTGTGACTTGACTGGTTCGCGGAGGCAAACAACCACGAGGCGATAATTCTGGCTTGCTGACTTTTGAAACTTTTTGAACACTAAATATAATTTGCTAAAAAAGAAATCAACTTCAACAGCAAAAAAATAACGCTGAACCATAAAAGCCAGGAACACACACACTCATTGGCACACACTCACTCACACATACAGAACATGTGCATTTAGACTCTTTCCCACACTCCCACCCCCCCCGTTATCTTTTAAACATAGCGAGCCTCGGGCTAATTAAAGGAAACTTTTACTCTATTCTTCCTTCCAGAGGCACCACCAGTTTCATTTCCCTCTCTCGACGCTCTCTGTCTCCGTCTCCCCCCAGCGACGCCTCTTTTTTTCCCCTCTCATGGTTTCAGATGCTTTTTTGATGTGTCCTCTTTGCTCTGTGAGCTCCTCTATATTGAGAAATGAGTAGCGATCAATCATTCATGGCTCCCCGTTCACTCTTACATCAGAAACTGTGATTCGCCTCAGCCTCAACAGCTGCTATTGAAATAACTATTAGCTCTTACAGTACAGGTACATTCACACACAGGCAGCTTCTAAATATAGCAGATGACCTCAAAAGCAGGCGCACCCCTTGAAATGTACACAGACACCACCCACTGGCACACACACACACTCTCGTATACACTTCCTGTGCCTTTTATTCATTATTTACATCTCCTGCTTTTGCTGTGACATAACAGCATGAAACTTTGATCTGTGTTCTCTTAAACCGTCAGCACAACTAACATCTCATCCCACCTCCCTTCCCCCTGCCCTTTCTCTCTTCCTCCGCGTCTCTTCCTCTTCCTCGAGCTCTCTCCACCTCCCTCCATCCTTCCCTCTCCCACTGTTTGCCTCTGCAGGAGCCTCATCTCAAACATCTTGCTCTCCTCCCAGCTTCCCCAAGCCGTCATCCTCAGCTCCGAATCTCTCGCTTCTTTTTTTTCTCCACACTCTTTCCGCTCTCTACTTCTCTGCCTCCCGACTCCTCGTATTATACCTCTCTTATCCCCTTAATCCTCATTTCTCCCTCTCACATACTCCCTCAGCAAGTTACTTTCAATGCTACCCGCTCATCCATATCTGAATGAGTTTCATTTCCAAGTGCTTTTGCATGTACGTGGAACTTTTCCCTCAGTTGCTGAGAAAATGTGTGCAGCACAGTGAGCAGGGAAGCTATTGTGGAGAATATAAAGACGCAATAACATATTAAAAATGTTTGTGTGCGATGTGGAGTGGATGAATGCAAAGCAGGGAAGTTTGCTTTTATCCCACTAATGGTAGTCTAATTGCATGTATGATGAAGCAATAATGCTGCGCTACACAAATCTCTTCCCCTCATCTCACCCTCTCCGATCTGCTCCGGTCTAAACTCTTAATGCTCAGTGGCCAGCAGTGCAATCCTGTGGTGAAGCTTAACAGCTCCCAGGTGGGAATATGTGTAACAGCGTGAGTGTATGTTAGGTCGTCGCTGAAACTTCTCCATCATGAGGCGAAGGTTAAAGTGATCTCTGCCCTCTCCGTCTTGCACTCCAGATGCTCCGTGCTCAGACCTGCAGGGCCTGCTGTCCGGCCTGCTCCCCGACGCGCAGATCTCGGCCTCCTCCAGCAGGGATATGGTGTGGAACCCTGGGACGGCACGTCTGGTGGCCAGTCGCTCCGGCTGGTTCCCCGCGCCTGCGCAGCCGCTGGCTGGAGAGGAGTGGCTTCAGGTACTGAATGATTCTGACTGCATTTAATCTACATTTTCAGTGTATGTTTCCAGATGATGAGCACCAACAATTAAATATGATATTAATGTTAAAGTAAAGTAAGTGCGAGTTTGATGTCGTGGAGGCAAGAAGTATGGCGTGCAACTGCCACGCACATTTCTATGTCAGTCTGCACAACAGCTCTGCCTGAAGTGCCTTATAACCGCACCAAATCCAGTCATCTGTTACCATATTAGTTGGAGAGAAAATGTATATACACACAGCACCACAAATAACCAAATATCAAGCTTAACATGTGTGAGTTGTGCAGTGATGCCGTTATCAGGAAACAGAACAGATTGTCTTTTCTAAACCTTCATGGCTGCGTTTATCGTCATTTCCATGCACACACTGGAAAACAAATTTATTATAAACTTTTTCAACTCATTTTTAAGTTCTTATTTATAAAAAAGACAAAAAAATTGGGAGTCGAAAAAGTAATATAGTATTATTTATTCACTATGTTAAAGGTTTGGTTTATCAGATTTAGCGAGATTTAGTGCCATCTAGTGGTGAGGATTGCAGATTGCAACCAGCCGTTTGGGATTCCTTTAGTGTTCATCGTTCAGGAGGTTTTTAATGGGAGCTGAATCATCCACAGAGGTCTCTTCCTCTCCAAAACAAACTGACCAGGTGATTCACAACATCAGAGAAGGGCTGCTAGTCCAGCTGCTGCTAATGTGTGCTCACATTTTTCTCGAAAAACTTAAGATCCGGACGATCAGGAGGTCAAAATTTAACGCAGAGGTCTCTTGTTCTCACAATACAAAAGAACTTAAGGATTTAAACTGGTAAAAACACTGAATTAAAGCAGGTTTGCATGAAAAAAAATCAGTGTTGCCTGACAGTCTTGTCTCAGAGGGCTTCTAACTACGGTGGCCAACACAGAACGTTAAATTGCAATGGCCGTATCTAGAGCCAGTGTTTGGTTTGTCCATTCTGGGCTACTGTAGAAACACAGCAGTGCTACATGGCTAAATCCCACACACTGGACCTTTAATTGTATGTATGAGCTGCAGTACCTACCTACAACTTTCTGGCATCTTCTTGGTACGCTGGTGTCAAGTATGGTCCGAAAAATGTACTGAAAAGTCTGGAAGTTTGAGTTCAGATAAGGATGGAATTTTGAAATGGGAAATGTGTCGGAACGGGAATCACCAGAGGATCCAGGATACGATATTATCCCAATTCTTACGTCATAATAGTGCTTAATATGCAAGACAAAAGCCAGCAGCAGCCTGGCTGTCATGTCATGTGTTCAGGGTAATTGTTACCTCCTCATTGAAGATGTCACATCCACATATGCAACAAGTAGTACCCTAGATTCTGGCTTCCATTTTGTGTCATTCGAACTGAAAGAGGCAAACAAGCTTCAACAAGAAGCAGAGCTAACACTCAAACATAACCATGTGTTGCTTTGTGTTAACGGCCGTGCATTTATCTCAATGTAACCCCTACAGGTGGACCTCGGTGTGCCTAAGACGGTGCGTGGAGTGATCACCCAGGGGGCGCGGGGAGGAGACGCAGGAAGCGGCGCGACCACGGATAACCGGGCGTTCGTCAGGAAGTACAAAGTGGCGCACAGCCTGAATGGGAAAGACTGGAATTTCATCATGGACATGAAGACGAGCCTGCCTAAGGTGGGTGAGGGAGGAGGATAGATGGGAGGATTGTGCTTGTGCAAGTACAAAGCATCAAGATGACATTTGTGTTTGTGTGTTTTGGGCAGATTTTTGAGGGGAACACACACTATGACACCCCAGAGCTGCGTCATTTTGAGGAGATAGTGTCCCAGTACATCAGGCTGTACCCGGAGAGGTGGTCTCCAGCAGGAATCGGGATGAGAGTGGAGATACTGGGCTGCGACCTTCCAGGTAGGACGCTCTGCCGTTGCTCATACGACAGGGAACCACTTTATATATGGTAATTTGCTGCCCGCACTATTCCAAGCTGAATTATTTCCCCCCGCACTGTAATGAACCGATCTAACCCGAAGTGAATGGACCTTGAGGAAAGGTGGCTCACCAGAAAAGTGAGCCTTACATTAGATATGCATGAGAGTCATTACAGCCTGCCAAAGGTGAGCGGAGACGCCGAGAAAGAGAAAGTGAAAGCTTGACCCTCGAAGGTTGCGCGTTTGTTTCTGAGGTTGTTTCACCTGGAAAATCTGAGTTAGTTCCAACAAGTGTTTGGATCAGCGGGGAGTGGACAGGGTTTGGTTTGAAGGAATGCGTCCCCAGAGAGAGCGAGAGAGAGAGAGAGCGTTGGTTTGTTCACTTTCCAGCGCGATCTGTTATCCAGATGTGAGGCACTGCTGCAGGAACACATTCACCGGCACAAGCGCACATATGGGCTCTCACTATTTACCACTCCCTCTGTGCCTGAACAGGATGACGGGGTTGTATCGTGCAACATGCACAGTCACACAAAATGCACCACAGGATCGCCTTTACCACTTGTGTGGACGGAGTCATAATCAAAGATATAAAGCCACAAAGATGTAGAGAAACAAGTAAGCGATGACGCATTGATCTCTGTCGGTGAATGATGGAACACAGGTGTGCTTTAATTTACATGTAGCCCATAAAAGCTTGCTCTCAACACTTGGTATCTGGTCACTTTTTTACTCTGTACCACACAGGAAATGATTTTGCTTTTACTGTTTGATTCACGTGGAAAGAGCAGAAACATGACACCAATGAACAGAAACCCCCAAAAATTGAAACCAAAGACTGTCTCAAACTGTATCGACCATATTTTGACAAGATGGTGGAGCTAACCCTGACGCTAGCGCCTAGCTTGGTTAGCAGCATGGCTGGGTATCATTAAGAACATTACAACACCAGCACCAATAGTGTAATAGTAGCCATAATTTTGAACGTTTTCATCGAATCTCAGCACGCTATACTACTAAGGCCTTTAAACGTACCTTAATTGACATCACCAGAACACCGGCACAAGAAGGATCGATGCAGGTATCGTTCAGTTGTGGCTTCTGGGTTATTTCGGTCAATTCCTTAAGCATATTGAGTACCAATACCCTGGGCTACTTAGCACAGTGCATCTACAGCTATTATTTTGGTCAGCGCCACTTTGGATTGTTGGAGCCAGATGTGACAGCCCATCAGGAGGGAATGCGGCAAGACAACAACCTAAGTTAAGGGGGCGAAAAGTCTGATTGGGGCTGACAGGAGGGGTGGTGGATGGGTCCAGCAACCTTGGACTTTCACCTTGGACGCCAGTGTTTGCTTCTCAAAAGACTGCAAAGCCAGACCCATTGGCCAAACATAACCACATGAGTGTGTCCTTGAACGAAAAAACGTCAATTTGCGGTGTTGTATTGACGTCATGCTTTTATTTTGAAAGAGGCTGTACACAAAGTGTACATTTCCTGTGAAAAGGGAAGTGTAGTTGGAAACCTACGCGCCTGTATGCCATATGTTGACGTGGAAAGTCCATGACCAAACGTTGATATGTGACGAGGTCGTACGTGAGAATATGTTGGACAAAAGGATGGTTCGCACAGTGCATTTGCAGCTATGGTTTACTATAATAATGCTAATGCTAATTTTGGCTAGCAAAAAACGGTCTTAAAACCATCAAAACAAAATGGACTCACCATAAAAAAAAAATCTGACTCTTTGGAGGGTCTTTTAGTTCAACCAAATGCGGAGCAAGACTTTTTAGGTGACCAAAACGTTACTATTAACTTTCATGAACTCATGTGCCTTCGTCCCCCACAATAAAAACTTTTATTTCGACAAAATGAACGACATATACACGACAAATTAATGCAGAAAAGCCACAAATTACTAGAATGGCAGAAATTAAGTGTTAAAAACTTTCTGATAAATATGTGTACCTCCCAGTGTTGAAATGAAACCTACACCCTTGCTACCTACAGTAACTAAGGTTATTGCTGCGGTAGTGGCTTGTCGATGGATGGCATCCACCTGTCACTCAAAGCGCCCATGACCTTAATTATATAACATAAAGCTGATCGAAACCATTTTTGTACCAGGCTGTAAACATGTTTATTTCTGCTGTAAAGTTTGGCATTTTAACATGAGGATCAATGGGGACTGACTCACATCTGGAGCCACCCTCCAGTGGCCATTAGAGGAACTGCAGTTTTTGCCAGGCTTCATTTTCCAGCCGTTGAGGTTTCCACTTGAGAACAAAAAAAGAACCCTTGGATCAGGGATTACCACTTTCTGCAGACGGGGGGTTTTTATCAGATGGTGTGGAGGGTTTGTGTGACAGAAAACTGCTGTTGAGGGTCACACATTGTTCACAGGCCTCCAAAACTCAGCAAGAATAGCTACTACTACTGCTGACATCCTGTAAATCATTCACTTCCTCTCACACTCAAACTATTCACTTCTTTCCAGGCTGTCTCAGCTAAGCCCTCTTTAGAATTCCTTCTCATTTATGTGATTTAGGAAATTAAATAGATGGTTTTTTTTACCCCAAATCTTGTAGTTTGAAAATAGCAGCAGCTCCCACAGTGAGGCAGAATAAGGTCTCTGTCATCATTCCTACACATGGTTGCAGTTCTTTCTTTTCCCACCCCGAGGCCTCAGTGCGTGGGTCCGTAAATGTTTTTGTTCTTTTTTTCCGTTACCATGCCTCCTCTCCTTCCCCTCCTCCTCCGTTACTCATCACTCGCACCTCTTTTCCATGCTCGCTGCTGTTGGTCCTAACTCCTTCTGTTTCCCCCTGTTGATGCGCAGCTGCCTCACACACACACACACACACACACACAGGCAGACACACACAACCTCAACAGTAAATTTTTTATTCTGGTGTACGTACTCCAAAAAATGAAAAATTTATGAGCTCAGGAAGGAAATTTTAGAGACTGATCTGTAAGAGAAAAATGCAAAATATCACCTCTTTCCGGGGAAGGATCATTTCACTTTTAGGAGCACTGAATTGTAGCTTGCACACACACACACACACACACACACACACACACACACCTGTAATGTAAATCTCAGGTGTGACAGCCTCACACTGGCTCTCTGGTTCCTTCAGAACCTCGGTAAATATGGTGGAGCTCACTTTAAAATGATGACAGATTGCTCGCATTGGTCCTATACTTACTGGGGCTGTGTGTATAAGCTCTTTATGTCACTGTCAGAGCATCCCGTCGTCTAGGAAAGCTTCTGTGAGTGTGTGTGTGTGAGAGAGAGAGAGAGAGTGTGTGTGGATGAACCTTGATCTGAGCACTTAAACCCACCCAACAGAATATCAAACAATGGCTACTTATCTTTCCCATCATGTTTTTATCTTTTGGGTGAATGTGTGTGATTGTGCGTGCATTGGCATCCATTCATCTGGGTGTGTGTCTGTGTGTGTGTAGGTGTGTGTGTGGGTGGCTAGGACTGCCAAGCAGAGATTTACAGAAAAGCTTTCTACATAATTGAAGTTTTTTTTTCCTCTTCTCTGACATATTGCTGAGTCAGATTCTTTTGGAGAGAGCAATGTCTTTTATGCAGAGAGCCCTTTCCACTCTGCGTATATACGCGTGTGTGTTTTTGTGCGTCGAAAAATAAGCAGCGTGTATGTCTGTGTGTGTTTTTGCGAGCACGTGTGTATGCATGCTCAGCCGCCGTGCGTATTTGTACGTGCGCGCCTCCATTATCTATGCCAGCAGCTCCCCTGGGTCCAGTTCTAAGTGTTGGCGTCTCATCCCCTGCATGACGATGACTTGCATCATCACCTGCAGCAGTCGGCACATTATGTAAGACAACACTCCGCTGCAGAGGGACTTTTCCTGCATTGCAAGGCCCTCTGCTGCGCATGTACGCTAGGCCGGCCACAGTCCTCACACACATCAAGGGCAGGGCTCGGGGCAAGGTAGGCAGGTCACATACGTTCACACACATCCTCGCTCTGTCTCACATAAACATACACACCCACACAAACGCACAAGTCGGTCCCATTCCCATTGCCCCCGACACTCCTGTCACACCCTGGAAAGGTCAGCACATTTACACTGTGACAAGGCCTGACCTTTGAAAGCACAGAGTGCTCAGCAGCTGGGTGGAATCTTAATGGATTAGCCCGTGTGTTTTGTGTTCATGTGTGCGCGCAGACGCCTGTGTAATGTATAGGCCGTCGGTTTGTTTTAACGCCCGGTTCCAAGACTTAAGTGGAGGGCTGAAAGGTTACGCTGGAATCAAACAAAAGAGAAGAGGAGGTAGAATGAAAAAGAAAAGAAGGGGAACAAGAGATGCATTGAAATCTCTTCAGGAATTGAGGTTTGAGGAAGAGGGTCGCTTTTCTCGCCTGTACCTTCCCGGTGGGCCGGCAGCGATAAGAGTCTCATTAGGTAGTTAATGACAGGCATAAAGGACATGACATTAACGCTGGGTTAATGTCAGGAGCCGTCGCCAGCTGTGGCCAGGTCTTTCATGTCTGCCATTTCTCCAGCTGGGGCGCCGTCGCGCTCATTTCCACAGGAAGTTCCTTTAAGCGGATCAATTGTGTATCACGCCGCGTTTGTTGCCCTTAGTGCTTTTCATAGTCTTTAAATGATAATGGCTGTCGTGCAGAAAGAACAGTCGGAGGCTCTGGTGTTGTCACCGACAGCCAGCCAGCAGAGGGAACTGTGTTGATGGGAGTTTTGGTGTGTGTTGTCCCAACTGATGAGCTCACATAGATATTGTTTGGATGGACTTTTAATGAGACATGTCAAATTTAAAGGGTGACCTCAGTCCTTTCCAACCTGGACTCTATTTTTGTTACGTTTGTGTGTCCAAGTGACTAATAGGTGCAACAGTTTTTGAAACTGGTCCAGTATTCAGCGACAGGGCTGCAGCCAGCAGCGGCGAAACAAGCTGCAATGCGCGACTACAGCAACTGAAAGTTCTTGTTTTCGTGGGTTGGAAGTGAAGCTAGTAGATGCTGCTGGGTCTGGAGTGAATGAATAACTATGAACTGGGCCTAAAATCCTCCTGTGTTCAACCAGAAACCCCCCTGAAATCATCATCACCAAACCTACCAGACTCCATTCAAATAAACAGCGATTTAAGCGCACACAGAGCCAGCTTATTGTCACGTCTAACTTGGTGAGTAAAGGGTTTATTTCGGCAAAAGCTGAAGTTGAAGAGTTGGTGATTGTTGAAAAAGTGGAGACACAACTCTCATGAGTGTAATTTTGTTTCTGTGGACTTTAAATGAAGTGCCTTTTTACAATGGTAAAATTGCTGTTTATTTAAAGGGAGTCTCTTGGGTTTGTCGATGGCAATTTCAGGGCTGTTTCTGGTTAAACAAAAAGGAATCATACTCTTTAACTAAAGCTCTATGTCTGTAGGTGCCTTTCTATAATGCTGTCAGACACTTGTAATAACAATCTGAGTCAGTCAGCGTAAAAAACAAGCACTTTAATTGGATGTAAATTGATGGTGCACAATTGCCCCCATGTGATTACATTGCAGCCTGTTTCGGTGAAGCTCTCCCACTCAATAGTCGACCAATTTCAAAAGTTGTCGTTCCCCACTTACTTAAACACAAAAGCTTGAGAAAATAGAATCCAATTTTTAACATACTGGAGTTACTCTTTAATATGAGTTCAAATCTACTCCCATATTTCAGTTATTAACTTCAGATAACTAAGAAAAAACTGTGTAAACATGTGTTGTTAATAACTCTCTGCGATGGTTACACAAAGAGAAACTGAGGCTAACAGTTTATTCACATGATAAATCTGGACCTCTGCTTGAAACCTGACCCAAACCTCCGCGTAACCTCCCCAACACACCACGGTTGACCCATCTGCTCCTAATAACACAGCACTTTCCCCCACTTCACATTCCAGCGGCAGCCTGCTTAACATGTGTCCATCTGTGCACACATGCCGTGTGTTTTAATGAGCACGTCGTTAGTGTGTTGTTTCGCTTTCCGTGTGATGTATGCGCGCTTAAATAGATGTTAAGGGCAGGGGGAAAATCATACATTTCATTTTGCGTTTGCTCTCCCCTCCCATGAGTTATAGAGTGAGCGAGACACTTGGTAACACACCCCATCGCTCACACATGGAGTGTGTGTGTGTGCGCTGTATCCTCCCTGACAGCCAGTGAGTAGTCCCAGTCAAAGTGTGATCATCCTGCCCAAGGTCGAGGGGAGTTTGTTGGACACATCCATCCATCAGCTTTAACCCCAGACGCTCTGTATGCGTGCATGTGAAGTCATGCGATTGCGTGTGTATTCGCATGTGGACGTGCGTGTCAGCATATTTGAGTCAGTGCCGGGCAGATACCAACGCCGGAGCACCCAGACACAACATGACGGGGGCCCTCTCGGGTGCTCTCAGGGCTATCTGTGCCTTCCCTCGCCTGTCTCTGACACTCTGGGTGGGATGGCCGGATGGAGACAGGAGGCGGCAGGAGATAGTTTCGGACCGTGACTTCACACTCTCAATTATGACATGAGCTTTAATTCACCCTTAATGTACTGGACACTGAGACGGGCTGCTGAATTATGGGTAAAATGACCCTGGAAAAGCAGTATAACTCTATATATCAACATATTACAATATCCAAAACGTAAAGCGGCTAGCAGTTTCCACCTGTTTCCAGCCTTTATGCTAAGCTAAGCTAACCTGTTGTTAGCCGTAGCTGTACTGTAGCTTCATATTTAGCATTCAGAAGTAACAAAGCAAAACAAGTCCAACTATTAGCTTCCTTGAGCTCACTTCCTGTCATAAAGACACAGCGCCTCATTACTTCCTGTTCCTATTTCCCTTTACTTATTACTTCCTGTTACTGTTTTCCCTGGCCCTGCCTCACGTACGCTGCTGTGCGCGGCAGCAGAAATGCCACATAAATAATCTCTTAAACAAACATTCGGTGATTAATGGGTCCTCTTTGCATTAATCCAGTGTTTGAGTGTTGTTTCATACACCCATCTTTGACCTGTGCTGTGTTTGTGTCCGTAGAAACCACCACGCCAGCCGACACCGCCACACCAACCCTGCCTGCCGACACTGAAACCACCACTTTCCAGGTTCCCGGTGAGTCCAGGAAACAAGGTATTTTACATGAAAAGAAAAAGAGGATTAATGGTGTTATTAGGGAGCAGTAATAGAAAAGATGAAAGGGCTGTGTGACATTATGTAGAGCAGCTGCTTTCTTTATCTGAAATGATTCCTCACACCTCTGCGCCCTTTGGCTCTTGCTCTCACTCACTCTTCCTTCCTTCCTCCTCTACAGGAGCCCCCTCTTCTCCGTCAGACAGCTTGTGTGACTTTGACCATGGTCTGTGTGGGTGGACGCACGACCCCAACGCTCCTCTGCTCTGGTCCCTGCACAGCCACGGTGAGTCTGCTCATCAGTCATGTGGAGATTCGACGTGACTCACCGCCGCCGTCTGGTTAGCAGGACGACTCAGAGCTGCTGCAGGAAGCTTTTCTCAATGTGATGGACATCTTACATGGGATCAGTGTCCTTGCTGCGGAGCTTCTTATGTGTGCAGCAGCGAGAAGATTTCATTTAGGCGCAGAAAATTGCACGAGCACAAATGCACTGAGTTTATTTTATCAACTTCACTGAGTCTAGACAAGACACTAATTAAATGGAGTCATTCTCCTTGTGCATCTTCATCGAGTCCCTTTTTCAATTTGATTAAAATAATTCCTCAAATTGAAACCGGTCTAATTTAGCGGCGACGTTGCCTGCCAGCCGCGCCGCTCTTTCCGAGCGAATGAGGATGGAAATGAATTGAGGGGGCAACGCCGTGTCAGGCGCACACAGCCTCGCGTGTGACATGTGACACGTGCCGGCTAGCTCGCCTCGGCAGGAAAGGGGTTAAGACCCAGTAGCTCCAATTAAGTTCGGAGCAGGAGATTCCAAAGACGGGGAGTTATTCCCAGCCGTCCGTTCCTGCAGGCGCATCCCAGATGATGCTGTGTAGACACAGAAATAATTATTCATTTTCCCTTTATACACACCCACGAATCAAACGTGCAGCTTTTGGCATGTTATTAAAAACCATAGAAAACGTATCCTGCTGGGTTTAGCAGGGATCACTATTTATACTTTTCATAAAGGGGGGTAAGAGATTGTTATCCCAGCCTTGTTTTAAAATTCATTGGTTTTGAGCAAGTCGCCATGAAAGATTCAGCGCCGTTCCAGCTGGAGAGAATTAAACAAGAGGTTCAGCGTGCCCTCTTTCTTGTCAAATTTGTGATGTCACCTGGGTCATGTTCAGCGGGGCCGGCAGCAAAGGTTCCCGGAAAGCGTGACCGATTTAGGTCACAGCCGCCTTTGACAGGGGGGCTTCAAAGCAGCTTCTTTCATCACCGGCCGGATTGGAAAGGGTCGCTCAGATTAGTCAGGTTGTGGCTTTCATGTATGGAGTATCATTTCCAGCCGTTATGACACACCACGCCGGCTTTGATTTTCCCGCTGATGTCAAAGGTCAGAAATCCCAGCCAACACCAGATCATTATTTCACTGCTATCAAATCACAGTTTAATCCTCTGTAGAGTTCGTCTCTCTCATGTGGCCCCGACGCCATGATCTCCTCACCTCCTGACCTCAGTCATGAAACCAATTATTAGCCGCAGAGGTGGAATCATCCGCCATATACTGCGTTATTTGGCTTAATATCCCCCTGCTAGTAAAATCATGCTAAATAGACTTCATAGATTGAATCCTTGTTTGCTTCTCGCTGCAGGAGGCCGCTGTGAAATGGATTAATAATGCTCTGTTGTGCTGCGTACGGCGAGGCAGCCTCGATTATGAGCTGTCTGGCGAACAAGAGGCACAACAATGGGGGGCTCACTGCGAGACGTCGCGCTCCAATGTGAAGCGGGGACGGCGGAATAGGCTTTGGTGCACACATTAAAAACGTGTGATAAGGCGCCTCGCGGAGTCACAAATATGTTTCTGTGGCCCGTCCTCTATAGGCACACATGCAGTGTGTACACAAACACACACACACACAGACTCATTCCAGGGCTGCGAAGGGCCAAGGGACATACTGTCACACACACTGTCTGAAGTGTCACACACAGGCGAGTCTGGGCGTATGGCGGGCAGAGGGGAGCTGTCAAGTCGGAGGAAGATTTGTCCCTCCAGATACTGCTTGTCGGATCTGCTGGAAAGGCCACACACACACACACACACACACACACACACACACACACACACACAGGCACACACAGCGAAAGGTTATCGACCCAGTCATTCAATAAGTTGAGCATGGCTGCGCTAAAAACACACACTACCTCAATGGATGCGACTATAAGGATAAAAAGCAGAAGTGGTATTAAAAGAAAACACTTTCACGAGCCGACGTGTGTGATGTCATCAGGTTATTCTCGTCCTATTTCTATTATTATCACTATTATTTCAGTCACTGTGTCTGTTCATGTGCCAGCTGAAATGTTGTAGTAACGTAAAAGTGCCACCAGGTGGCAGGAGCTACATTTGAAGTACCATACGTAAACATGCAAGTCACTGAATCCTCCACAGGAAGTTCCTGCAAATGTTTCACAATAAAAGCCTGTTTAGAAAATGAAGGGATTCTCTCAAGCGACGTTATAAGGGGCTTTTAATTTGAAATGGATACAGGAAGCGTTGAGTTTGACGCCACTATTTTTTAATTTTCTTAGTTTATATCCTCCATTATGAAGATGTAGCATTGTTTGCTAGCTTGATGCTAACGGCAGTACTCAGCGGGTTGCTAAAGGGCCTCTGCTGTTTCACGCCATCATTTAACATCCCTACAGGAAATATCAAAAACCCTGGGGTGTTTTTGCCGTACAGTTTCCACGGCAACAGATCGCTCCGCGTTCCTATTGGTCAAAGTGGCGGCTGTGACGGGAGCAGTCGTTAACGACAAAAAGAAAATCAAACATGCTAGCCTTTCTGTTGGAACATCATGAGGCGTCCCAGACGTGGCGTCAGTTGTCGTCTACTATGACACACTACACGAGATGAACGATGGATTATCACGTACGATACTCATTGTCGTTCACAATTGATGCCGACACCGTACGTCGCTGCGTTGGGCTGATATCGTGTAGTGGGAACCAGGCATTAGACACGAACACAGGTTCAAAAATACAGAAGTTTCTCTTTAAAGACTGAGAAAGAAAAACTAAAACAGACACACTCTGGAAAATACCTGATTTGCCTCACACTGCTTTTTCCTTGCTTGTAAGACAGATAGGCGCACACGCACACACACACACACACACACACACACACGATAAAGCAGGTGATTTAATCTGCAGATTGTTGATACTGGACATTTTCCCACAGGGCCCACTTAAGAAATTCTTCACCAGACGCCTCTTTGAGTCACTCTCTCACACATATATGCAGTCTCCTTTTCCTCTCACACACACACACACACACACTCAGACATACTGTAGGCTCACCCATCTCTGACAATGGAATTCATGTTGGCAACCAATTTGCAAACTAAACATCCTCTGGTGTAAACAAATGGAGTAGCGTTTTGTTGGACCTTTCCGCTGTTGGAGTCGTTCACCTGGGAGGGAGTGAGGAGAAATGGCCCCCGGGGGTGTTGGCTGGAGTTGTGGTAGCGCTCCGTGGAAGAATGACGCTCTCACTGCTCCTATTCTTCTTCTGTGTTTATATTTGTCATTTCCCTATTGTTTGGTGTGACTATTGTGCAGCAGTGATCCCGTTCCTGTTAACAAGCCGTGATTCATTTCTTTTTTGTATCTGTAATTATGTGAAAACATGCCGTACATGTGAGCTTATGGGTATGTATGTGTCCGAGTCTTCCTGTGTGTGCAAACAGGGATGATTTATGGTTATAATTGTGTACGTGCCGCGTTCGTGCCCCACAAACCTGCAACTCCTACAGTGGATATCAAGAGGCGACACATCCTTTTAAATTTCCTAGTTTTTATCGCCTCGAGGGCTGAAATGAAAACCCATTAAATCAGTTTCTTCTTTTGTTTGACTGCAGCAACCAGCAAACTCAAGGTTAAAACAAAGCTTTGCTCATTTCTGGCAATGTGTTGCAAATACTGGAGCAGCTTGGTTGCATATTGTTGCTGTGAAATCCCCCGTGACGTTTTTATTTTAGTTTCACTGGATCCAGTGTGTTCATGAGTTCATCCAATCAGCTGAGCCAAGAGTCTCATGTGTTAGAGTTTAGACGATGTCAGGGACCTGGGTCTGTTCTCAAAGCACAGCAGTCAGGAACAGATTATACTGTACCAGAGGGTGGAACAAGTGGTTGTTATGCAAGTGTCAAGTCTTTGTGCTCAAGTCCCAAGTCAAGACAGGAAGGTCCCTAGTCAAGACTGACAAATTCCAAGTCAAGACAGGCAAATTCCAAGCCAAGTCCTAATTCAAGACTGACAAATTTTATGTCATGTCCCAAGTCAAGACGGGCAAGTCCCAAATTAGGTTCTAAGTCAAGACTAACAAATTCCAAGTCAAGTCTCAAGTCAAGACAGGAAGTCCTAAGTCTAGACTGACAAATTCCAAGTCAAGACCTGACACAAATTCCACCTCAAGTCTCAAGTCAAGACTGAAAAATTCCATGTCAAGTCTCTAGACTGACAAATTCCAAGTCAAGACTGACAAGTCCCAAGTGAAGTCTCAAGTCAAGACTGACAAATTCAAAGTCAAGTCCCAAGTCAAGACAGGAAGTCTTTAGTCAAGACTGACAAATTTCATGCCAAGACAGGCAAGTCCCAAGTCAAGTCCCTAGTCAAGACAGGCAAGTCCCAAGCCAAGTCCCAAGTCAAGACTGACAAATTTCATGCCAAGTCCCAAGACTGACAAATTCCAAGTCAAGACAGGAAAGTCCCAAGCCAAGTCCCAAGTCAAGACTGGCAAATTTCATGTCATGTCCCAAGTCAAGACGGGCAAGTCCCAAGTCAAGACTGACAAATTTCATGCCAAGTCCCAAGACTGACAAATTCCAAGTCAAGACAGGCAAGTCCCAAGCCAAGTCCTAATTCAAGACTGACAAATTTCATGTCATGTCCTAAGTCAAGACGGGCAAGTCCCAAATTAGGTTCTAAGTCAAGACCGATAAATTCCAAGTCAAGTCTCAAGTCAAGACAGGAAGTCCTAAGTCAAGACTGACAAATTCCACGTCAAGTCTCAAATCAAGACTGACAAATTCCATGTCAAGACTGACAAGTCCCAAGTGTAGTCTCAAGTCAAGACTGACAAGTCCCAAGTGAAGTCTCAAGTCAAGACTGACAAATTCAAAGTCAAGTCCCAAGTCAAGACAGGAAGTCCTTAGTCAAGACTAACAAATTCCAAGTCAAGACCAACGAGTCCCAAATGAAGTCTCAAGTGAAGACTGACAAATTCCAAGTCAAGACCTGAGTCAAGACAGGCAAGTCCCAAGTTAAGTTCTAAGTCAAGACTAACACATTCCAAGTTAAATCCCAAGTCAAGACTGACAAATTCCATGTCAAGCCCCAAGTCAAGACAGGCAAGTCCCAAGTCAAGTCCCAAGACAGACAAGTTGCAAGTCAAGTCCTATATTAAGACGGACAAGTCCCAAGTCAAGACTGATAAGTCCCATGTCAAGTACTAAGTCAAGTCCCAAGCCCTAAAAGTTTTGAGTCCTAAACAAGTCATAATGCACTCTTTACTATTTTTACTAAATTTGCACAACAGAGTAAATAAAATATTATATTTACTGAAATTATGAAAACTTTGTAAAACTTTCATTAACCTGTTAAAACAAGTTAATCAATAAGTTCCTTAATGTTAGCTTAGCATTAGCTTGCTAAATCTGTTAATTTTAACCTTAACCTTAATTCTTTGTATAACTTGAGTTTAAATTCATCAAATTTGTGACTCAAACCTGACTCTAGTCCAAGTCATGTCACTTGAGTCCCCACCTCTGCATGTAACACATTCAGAATAAGACATCTTTCCTCTTATCATGTCCCCTCCAGAGCTCGACAGCTACCTGTACATGGACGCCAGCCTCAAGACGGAGCAGCAGCGAGCCCGGCTGGTGAGCCCCGTTGTGGCAGCTGACACGGGGCCCCTCTGCCTCCTCTTCTCCTACCAGCTGTGGGGGGAGGCCCAGGGCCACCTGAAGGTCCTGGTGCGGGACGCCCACAACGAGGAGACGGTGCTGTGGACACTGAAAGACGATCAGGGCCCGGTCTGGAGGGAGGGTCGCACCATCCTGCCTCGATCCCCGAAAGACTTCCAGGTAGTGATGAACCCATGAAAGCATCAGGGTTCTATATGGAAGTATGTGTGCTTGATAATAGGTATCTGGGTCAAACCCTTTATTATGTGTCTCCCAAGAAAGAGAGACGTGTCTTTAATGTCTTTATCAGGGTTGGTTGGAGAGATACATTCCTCTCAGAGCATATGAGAGCATCAGTTTTAATCTCCCTGTCACCTTAGGCCAGGTTTGACTTCAAAAGGAGCTAAAGTAAGCCATATTGTCTCTATTGGCTGTGTGATTGTTTGGGGATCGCTGCGCATTTGTCAGAGACATCACAAGCACTTAATGTTCTCATGAAAAAGTAAGTCGAAGTCGCTTGCAGAGACGGGGAGGATGATTGCAAGTGTTGAGTGCAACTTTGAAATCACAGGCACCGTATTAAGTTTTTATCCTCTTTCTCTTCCTCCTCCTCCTCCTCCTCCCGCTTGTCCCCATTCTCAATTCCACCCCCCTCTGCTCACTGTCGCCTTCTTCCTGTCTCCGTCTTCTTTCTCAACTTTCCTCCTCCTCTTCCTCTTCCTCCCGTGTTCTGGTAGGTTGTGATGGAGGGTTTCTTTGTGCACGGCACCAGAGGACACATCTGGATCGACAACATCCACATGAGCCCGAGCACGCCCCTGAAAGAGTGTACACGTAAGTCGAACACACACGCGTTTCGGGACATCTCTGACAGACAGACGGGGACAGACTGTTTTTTTCTGCTTCACTTTGCCATCACCATGCAGAAAAAATATTGAAAAAGAAACACAAACACTGACTCACACATGCATTTGACCCGCCGCTCCCTCTCATCCTCCGTCAACCCCACCATCGCCTCATCATCTCGCCCTCCATCAATCTGCCATTTCCCCTCCACCTCCTCAACTTTTTCGCCCGGAGGTCCTTGAACAGTGACACACACGGAGTGATAAACACCCCCAATCCTCCCTCGCCCTCCCATCCCAGTTTCAGAGACTCCTCCACCAAATACAGAGATGAAAGGAGGAAGGAGAGGGAGGGACAGCATTTATTCCTCCACCCAAAAAAAAAAAGAAAAGAAAAGAAGAATAGGAAAACTAGGCCATAAACGCCCCGTGGGCCCCGGCGATGCTAATCTATGTTTCATTAGATTTCTCTTCTTCTCTTTCTCCGCTCTCCCTCTATCTCTCATGCGCTCACTCCTCTGTCGTATTTGTAAACAGAGCTTTTCCCGAGCCGTCAAAGGGAATTACTAGACAGGCTGTTTCCCAAGCAACTTTCTGGGTGCCTGGTGTGAGCCGAGCGCCAGCGCAGCCTCCTTAATCTGGCCCGAGCAGGGGCTTTGGAGAGGGTCTTAAACAGATCAGAGACCGAGCCGGGGGTTCAGAGCCAAAAACCCGCCGTCATCACTACTGACTGACGTCCAGTGTGCTTTGGAGTTGGACCGCAATCCAAGTGTCATCAAGGGAGAGCGTGCGTGTGAAGTGTCGCTAGCTTCTGTTCTGCAGTTGTGTGTATGCGCGTGTCGCGAGAGTCTTGAGAGAGTCGGCGCGGCGCAGCAGCTTGGAAGGCAAAGATGACAGCCCAGCCCTCCCCTCCTCTGCCACTCCCAGAGCATTCTGGGATGTTGCTTATCACCCGACGCAGTTGAGTTTTTCACAGTACGTTGGCGTTCCCGCCAAAAGGCGCCAGCTCCCAAGTCGCTTTCCCTGTTTCTTTCTCACACACACACACACGCAATCTAACACAAACTAAGACACACACGCGCGCGCGCGCTCTTTGTGTTTGCATTCCAGGCAATCAAAGTGAAGGTTCTGCTCTGTGCATTTGCAGCAAGCCAACAACCCCCTGCCCGCTCCAGTTTAACTGGACTCGCCAGATAAACAACTTGAAATGCGTGAACTTTGCAAACACACACGTATACCCTCAGTGCAGCCCATCTCGGATTCCCAGCTCGCACAATACACTCTGTTTGAAATTGCGTTCTGGCAAAGGAGCCGAGTAAATGCCATAACACATGCGAGTTATCTGAGGAATTAACTTAAATTTCCTCAGGAGGAGTTTGATAGTCTTGTGACATTTGTGTGACATTTGGCTGACTTTTCCCTCGTATTTCAAGTTATCTAACAATCGCCTCTCCCTCTCTCCCTCTGCTACTGTCTGCCTCACTCTCTCTCTGTCCTCGCAGAACCCTACGCGGCGTTCTCTCCCGAAAATCCAGGTGAGTCTGACTTTGGTATGATGTCACTTCCTCTCTGGTCTTGCTTCCTGCCCGTTGGTATGCACTAGCCTGGGGGGTTTTTTGCTTGGTGGCACTAAGTTGTCTCTTTAGTCCTCCACCGACGACAACACCGAGGCTGCTGGAGCTGTGTGAATAAATCTGCATTCATTATTATTAAAAGGAGTGATTCATGGCATCATCAGCAGCATGTAGACGTCGCCAAACAAATACTAAACCCCTTGCTAAAATCTTAATTAGCAAATTTGCAAATGAATCCTCTCAAAAGTTGATGTGAGTAATGTGCTGTTGTGCACTAGTTTTACCTCGTCAGTCTCAGTGGAAACAAAGGATTAGTCTCAAAAGAGCAAACTCGGCGTGCAAGGCGAGCTAAATCGAGCACACCTCATGGAGTCAGATATTTGAAAAGAGCTACATATTCTCAGTTCCACGCTGCCTGACACAGCCTGAAGGGTTTTAAATAACTGTCTGCCTCATGAAAAATATTTAGAGCATCCTGGGGGACTCTATGAGATTGATGTTAGTGTTTTGGCATCTCATAATGTCTTCCAATAAGATAAGAGCTTGGCGGTTTCAGTGCGAATGTGATGTGTGTGCACTTCTTCGGCTTTTCTACTCCTCCGCCCTCACACACACTCACACACAGAGTCTCCAACCCTTGACAAACATGCACAAATACACACATTAATATCACCACACACACACACACACACCAGTGTCCCCAGTGAAAAGCAATCAGATAGAGTGACTGAGCAGCGGCAAGCACGGGTGTCTCTCTCTCCTCTCCCTAACTCGGCGCTGTCTAATGAGTGTGTGCAGTGTGAAGTAGCAGGAGCACGCACCATTTCCCTCTGTAATTATGTGACACGGTCCAAAAATCAGGATGTATTCAGCTCTGCTTCACTCTCCCTAGTTCAATTTGACATTCTCTCGGTCTTACAACTCTCCACATCAAGTTTGGATGGCACGTTTTTTTTAGTCTTCCGATGTCTTCGGGGGTTCGTTTTTGCATAGCAGCACTGGATGAAGGAGTAGAGGCTTCTTGGAAGGCGGTTAGCTGGTTCTTACCAAGAATTGGAGACGGGGGTTCAAGCCAGGGGCAGCAGCGTAGAGGATCTGTGGAGATAGTCTCCAAGGAGACAGAGCTTGGCTTGAGGAGGAGAGGACTGGCCAGGAGGCTGATGCATGAGAAAGAGGGAAATGAAAAACCAAGAACAGAGAACAGGATAAATTATGTACTCAAAACAAATCTGCCAATTCGAGCCAGCTAAATAACAAATCCCAATCCAATATCGGCACAGAGAGCTCCGGAACATTGGATCCCCATGTGGTGTCCGACTGACTCTTGCATGGTTCTGAGACTTTATCAGGGGGGCTGTTTGTGACTTCCTGTGCCAGTGCGAAACAGGAAGAGGAAGCTCCTTAATTCAATGTGTGTGGGTGCTTTTATGACTAATTATTTTGGCTGTCGTTTCACACCAAGTCATTCCATTAAAGCTTTGAAAAAAGAATTAATTTCATTGAATCTGACTGGAGCAACCATTGGACTGATTTCAAACCAAATCTCTTGATGATCTTGGTGTGAAAACTTGTCCCAACCCAAGCTACATGAGAGAAATGGATGCATTTTCTTTATTTTATTTTTTTGGGCCTTGGAGATTTATTTTATTTTTTTGCAACTGGCATGCTTGTGCATGCTCACATGAGGTGCACGCCTGCTGTTCGTATGATGACGACCAATAGGGATAGACAATAGAGAAGTAAATGTAGAAAATAAACAAGTGCCACTCCTCTCTTTTCCCGCTGGCCAATTACTCTGTATCTCTCCACCAGGGGGAGGCGTTCCTGTGCCTCCCTTGCCCATCCACTGGTATTACATTATGGCCGCTGGGGGCGCCCTCCTTCTCCTGGCGGTGGCCATCTTGGTCAGAGCCCTCTGTTGCTGCCGACAACACCTGGCCACCAAGAAGAGCCAGCTGTCAGTGGCCTATCACAGCTCCTCGCAGTGCTTCCAGTATTCTAACTGGTCCTCCAGTATGGCCACCCCAGGGGTGGAGCCAGTCCTGACAGTGAGGTTGGACAGCCGGGACCGACACCGTACCCTCTGCTGAAAAGAAGCACGTAGCTGTGTTTGGCAGAGCAGGACGGCAACTTGTGATGTCAGTGGCGGCGAGTGTCGCGATGCCGCAAGGTGGACGAACCCCTTCCCTCATTTAGTTTACAGTTGCAAAGGGTGACAACGACCTAAACTGCCAAGTGAAATTTTTGCAAAGACTGTGCTCTCTCTCTCTGTCTCTCATGGATGTAGCTTCGGTTGCTGTTTTCTTTGTTCCATTAAGGAGTTTGCTGTTGACATTTCACACTGTGCTGCTCCTGATGAGAGGACTGAAGTCTGAGTAAGTTATTTATCTGAGCAGCTTGTTTCGGACCATTGAGTGCCGTCTGGCTCCTCGTAACCCCAACGGTCCTCCTGGAATGACCCCAGCATGGACACGCACACACAGACATGTGTGGGCTGGGGAGAGACGGGGGTCGAGCTGGTTCCGCTGCGAGAGCCAGCCGGAGCTGCCAAACCACAGGCTAAAACAAGACCCCAGAGACACGAGGAGCTCTGCAGTGATGAGAGAGAGAGAGAGGAGAAAACTGTTAGGCTGAGAGGCATTCGACATGCTAGCTGTGGAAATGATCTGGCAAGCCCCAGAAAATAAAGCTCTTGGTACCTCTGTAATAACAACACGAGATAGCTGTGATATGAGTTGTACCAATAGCGAGGGGGGTTGTGACGGAGGAGTGAAAAAAAATCCTTCCATTGTGCTTTTCAACAGAGCATGTGCACATTTAAAAACAAAGGAATGCAAATCCATCATACTTTAAGTCCTGCATCACAAATGGAGATAACCAGCTCGTTTGATTGAACGTCTTGTCTCCTCCTGATAAAGGCATCAGTCAGTGATGGATGCAGCCGTCCTCAGTGTTTAGTGTTTCATCTTGATTGTCTGGCGTAATAAAGCACGTTGTTCCCACTCCCATTTATGCTCCATACCACCCACTCCCGTTGTTCCCAGTGTCTCTGAGCTGCCCAGATGAAACTCACGCTGAGCCCCAGCCTTGTCGTGTTTTCAGTGGGAATATGCGCTTGTTGTTTTTAGGGTTGTAAATAGACACAGCTGTCTGCCATCGCCGTTTTCCCCCTTGATTTATACTCCTACAAATCCCACAATGCTGCTGCACCAGCTGGAAGCCATAAGTGTGGTGTTTTGCTGTATATGTGCACCCTTGAGAGGGATCCAAGATATGATGGAAACCAGAGCCGAGCTCCAGCTATTGATGGTTCTTCATTTAGTGCCATAAGACGCCGCGAGGGCTGTTAAAGGGGAGCTACGCCTGTTTTCAAAATTCATACATGTTATCCCCATGGTCTGAGACGGTCCAAAAATATTGCGAAACATGATCAACTATCTGCCAAAGCCAGAATCTTAAAGCGCTAAAAACTAATTTATGATGTCATCAAGTATAAAGTGTGGAGCTGCTCCACAGACGCTGAATTGACACTGAGATATATGGGACAGCATGACAATAGGATAAAGCTCATTTGGGTATTTAAAAAAGCAAACATCCTGTCAGGCCACAAAATCAGGCGCCCATTTATTGTCTATAAGCAGCTCCAGACTTTATACTTGATGAAATCACAAGTTTGCCCCTCAGGACAGTTACAGAGGATAGAAGCTGAAATCGTCCCTTCAAGACCCTGATACATCATCGGATACACGTGACTATTGCAGTAACGTATTATCGTCATTACATTTTGTCGCTGTCCGATGAAAAACACGTATCTCCACTTTTGACGATTTTGACTTTCCTACGCGCTTTGATGGACACTTCTGACACCCAATGGAGATACATGTTGAATAGATGATGTACTAGACGTCTTTCCATTGGTCATTTGGATATCCAATGCTAACGGTTGCTATGGAATATTATGGACACTCCATGCACTGTAGAAAATCAAAATCGTGAAGAAAAGTGGAGATACGTGTTTTTCATCGGACAGCAACAATTTGACATTTATCAGATGGAGATAAAAAAGCAAAGATGATTCCGTCACAACTTAAATTTCAGGCTATGAATCAATCAAACAAGTCATCAATTAAAAAAGGAAACAGCCTCAGGCTAACATTAGCTACCCGTGCTCTTACGTACCCTGCCAGTCACCTAGCCTCCGGGAACGTGGCTCAGCCTTGCAGCAAATTTTCCCCAAGTGGCCACTTGCGGTATTGCAGCAAAAATGCATCCCAAAAGGCATTTCCCGTATCGACCACCATATAAAAGAGACGTCTATAAAACTGTTGACAGGACAGGACAGGATTATGACTTTCTATTCTGAATTTCTGCGCCATGGTGGTTTTATATTTGTAAAACCTTCCTTAACCCGAGAAAAGCGATTTAAAAACCCACGACATAATGACAATGCAAAGGGGCCAGTTCGTAAAACACCTGTCAGCGCATAGGCTGCATATTGAGGAAGGAAACCTAGAAGCTAAAAACCTTTTTAGCGTATGCACCAGGCGAGCAACTCCATTGGAATGAATAGGCGCCATCTTGGTGTCAATTATCTCGTCAACATTAGCCCTTTTTAAACAGGAATGGTGCAAATTTGCAGGAAAGCCCAATCAGTCTTCGTTCAGCATTGGCAGTATAAAAACAAAATGCCGCCTACCTACTTTTGTTTATACAGAATGCGCCTTTTTCGGGGCAATGGGGGGCGTGAGCAAGTAACAAAACGTGTAGCTCAGTGTGTGACGTAAACAGTGACGTGGGAGGGAAGCCGTGGCTGGTCAGTCCTTCGGCTATTCTCTCGTAAGTCGGCCCGTTCTTCACCGTCCCCGTCATCTGACGGTTAATGGCCTCTTGGTTTGCGAGGACAAGGAGGGCGCGCAATTCCTTGTCTCCCCAGTTGCTCATCTTTACAGTGTCTGTCAGGTTTGCGTTTCCCTCTTGCTACTAGCTGCTCGCTAATTCCTGCTATCAGCTGTTTCCTGTTTATCAGAAAATTGGGCACCTCGTAGGGTAGACATATTGCCAATCTGGCTCTGTGTGTCTAAACGCTCACAGCTTGCCGGCAAAACGGCCCAACATTCACCAAAAATCTGGCAGTGTACCAGGGGGCTATTGAAATCTATGTAGACCCACTGATATTAGTGGAGCAAAAACAAGTGCAGCAACTTCACTGCTAGTCTTTAGTTAAATTTTGGCCGTCACATGTCATCAAAGGGGGGAATGTAACATGAAAATATGTCAAAATGTCGGACAGTCTTGCCCAAATCATCAAGAACAAAGAAAATACATTTGTGCGTTTCTCTGTCGCCATCTTGCTGCTGATTTCTCATAACACTAGGTCGGAGTGTGCCTTTGAACAACCTGTCTCAACAAGAATCAGGACACACTTCCCATAGACGTTAACGCCTAAAATGGAGGGTGAAGGGCTAAGTGGTAGGGCGAGGGGTGTAATGGGATTGACACTCACTTCCCTGGTTTCTAGTTTTGTCAGAAGGTAGCCCATGTTCACAAACACTGATTGGACTTTCCTAGACGATGGAAATATTATATTCTGAATCCAGGTGGTGTTCCCCTTTAACGTAATAAGACACAGTTAATGTACTTCTTACTAATGTTTATCTGGAATCTAAAAGCCTGTTTTGTTGTTTATGTCTCAAATCTCTGACTGAAGTAGACAAATTGGCGCCACTTTCTCCGTCACCAGTCGGTACAGACGTGCTGAGACTTGACACGAGCTCAGTTTTTCGCCCCAGATTGAATCAAATTGAGGTCTTCACTCTGTGGCTTAACGGGCCGTGCTTTCTCGTGATCTGTCACACCAGCAAAAATCCATCACCCACCACAGCCCACAGCTCAGCAGAATGCACCTCGATTTGTTGCAACAAAATTGAGAAGCTGCACTTTTCTCCTCGGAGCGAAGGGAAGAAGTGTTTTTTGGCACGCTCTCGCCGTGTGCTTTTAAATCAACTCGGGGAGGAGGGATTGGACACCCTACATGGGCCATCTCGACACCGTTACGCTCCAAGCCTCTAATAGTTGTAATTAGTTAATGGACAGATAACATTTATTAAGGCTGCGGCAAGCACTTTTCCCTCCCATCTACCGCACCTTCCGTCGCCCAATCCGCTGCCAACTACACTTCCCCCGGAAACAGTATTAATAACGCCATTGGCCGTCATAGACCTCCAGATCTAGACGTGTGCCTTGCCAAGCAGTTACTCCCACTCCTGCATGCTTGCCAAGTGCAGCAAACACACACACACACACACACACACACAGAAAGTGAAAAGAAAACTCATCTAAAGTATAAGTACACTTGAGCTATTTGGCTCAACTTAAGTGCTGCAGCCATTGCGAGTTTTACCACACTTATAATCTTCCAATTCAGACACTCACACACACATATCAATTTTCAGTTGGGCGAGTGTCACAGAGAGGGAAGACTGTCACACGCACTACTTAATGTTGACATTTGATGCTTTTATTTCTTTCTTTGATCATCTTATACACCACTCTTAAACTTGATGATTTTAATGGTGATAACGATGGGTAATGTTAATTATTTGATGATGTTTGCATCTTTATTCACATGGAATGAACAGTCTTATACCATCAGTATGCTATGTGATGACTGTGTGTTTGACAGGAATGTATCATAATGATCTTTCTCTATTAATAAAGTCATATTTTTCTATTATTCCAAGACTTGTGTGTGTGTGTGTGTGTGTGTGTGTGTGTGGGTGCGGGTGCGGGTGCCAGATCTCTACATGGTCAAACGTAGCACCAGTTAATATAAATTTCCAATAATCACAGGGTTATTCATCAGAAAATGTTTGTTTGGTTTGTTATTTTAAAGGCACAAATTGATGCCTTGTGTGTGTGTGTGTGTGTGTGTGTGTGTGTGTGTGTGTTCCCAATGTTGAAACCAAATTTACGTCCTTGGCTCACTGTTACAAATGTAATGGAAATACAGCCACATGATGTGCCATAACAATAATTCTCTGTAGCTTGATGCTTGAAGATGGTGTTTCCTGTGCTTCAGTTACAGTTAAGAAACCCAATGAATTTGGAGATGGACGACTTTTCAGCGGCAGAGATCCACTAGGTGGAGGTGAGGCACAGGGAAGGCTCCACAACACATTTTGATCAGTATAGATAGGCCGTGCGAAGGGACGGTTCCTGGCAGGGGGTTAGCTGGGGTGATTGGGGTTTTATTATTTATTTTTTAAATTTTATTCTATCTGAGTTTTAGTTTTATTTTATTTTTTTAATTTTATTTTATCTGAGTTTTAGTTTTATTTTATTTTATTTTACTTCACTTTATTTTACTTTATTTTATATTATTTGATTTTATTTTATCTTAATATACTTCATTTCATTTTATTTTTATTTTATTTTATTTTACTTCATTTTATTTTATTTTACTTCATATTATTTTATTTTATTTACTTTATTTTATTTTATTTACTTTTTTATTTTTATTTTAGTTTATTTTACATCATTTTATTTTAGTTTTATTTTATTTTATGTTATTTTACTTTAATTTTATTTTAGTTTATTTTACTTCATTTATTTTATCTTATTTTACTTCATTTTGTTTTATTTTATTTTACTTCATTTAATTTAATTTTATTTTTTTTACTTTATTTTATTTTTATTTTATTTTACTTCATATTATTTTATTTTTATTTTGTTTTATTTTACTTCATTTTATTTTATTTTTATTTTTATTCATTTATTTTATTTCATTGAACTTCATTTCATTTTATTTTAATTCATTTCATTGAACTTCATTTTATTTTATTTCATTTTATTTTACTTAATTTAATTTATTTTATTTTTTATCTTGACCCTCCTGAAAGCTACAAATATGTTTCCTTGAGTCTCTCTGAGTGACAGGGGAAAACGCAGGACCCTTCCTCCACCATAAACACGCCCTATAACCATACTTTTTTTATATTCACACCAAATGTATTGTCGGTAGGAGCCAATGCAACGAGACAAAGTGATTTTTGATTAAATATGACTATTTTATGCTTAAATTTAGGTTATGTTCTTGCGTATGATCTGTATCCAGTGATAATTTCTGTTTTTGTATTTTCTGGCGATTATAAATGGTGTGATATGGCAATTTTTTTAAAGAAAACATGCCTTTCAAACCAGGGTTAGATGGTATTTAGAATAAACACACAGTATGTCCATTTAAAGCTGTACTCCCCTCCCCTAAGCCAAAATAAAAAAACATGTCTCCCCAGTGCTTAAAAGATTATTTGACATGTCTTCCACATTTTGCACCCCCCCTTCCCCCCAACAAACAGTCCCTAACTGTGGTGAAATTAACTTTTCTCATCTACTTTTCCACTTCCTGTCTCAGTTTTACAGTTCAATGAGTGGAACACAGCGTCCCCGTCCTCCGAGCCTCCAGTGACCCGCGTCTCAGAGAAGGACAACTCCTGGCTCTACACCCTGGACCCCATCCTGGTCACCATCATCGTCATGAGCTCCCTCGGCGTCCTGCTCGGGGCGGTGTGCGCCGGCCTCCTCCTGTACTGCACCTGCTCCTACAGCGGCCTGTCGTCCCGCTCCTCCACCACCCTGGAGAACTACAACTTCGAACTGTACGACGGCCTCAAGCACAAGGTCAAGCTGAACCAACAGCGCTGCTGCACCGAGGCGTGAGGAGGAACCGAGAGAGGGAACAGAGATACAGCCATTTTGTGAAAACCTTTCACTGTTTTCATTTCCTCCACTTTCAGTTTACGTCCTCCGCGGCGCAGATCCCTGGACACACGGACAACGAGAAAGCCACTTTTTTTTTTTTTTTTTTTTTTTTTTTATCTCGAATGAGAGCTCCCTGCTCGTGGCGCAGTCCAGCATTGGTGGTGTTTGAGGTGAGAGAAAAACTGATGGATCGTCCCATCGCGAGGATGTTAGGCCTCAAAAAAAATATCTACACATATCAATTACAGATTCCTGCTCCACCAAAAGAACTGTTTATAAATGCAGCATAGATTTGTAAGAGGTCTAGTTTTGAAGCTGGATGCTGTCAGCTACACATACTGAGTCAGACACGTCGTGTTGGAAAGGTGGTAGGTTAGGAACGTGCTTAGAAAGCGTCTTTTTGATCACATGTGAACACAGTGGCCTAGAACTTAGCTCCTTTGTGCGGCCCGTTGGCTTCTTTTGTTCCGTCGTAGACTCTGCTACCTATCAGCCTCAGTTATCCTCTTAGTTCCCGGCGGCCTGCGGTATTTTTAGCCGCAGACGTCTGTCGAGTTTGTCTTGGTCACTCTCTTTATGTTTAATGTTTTCGTTCTGGCCTGTCGCCAGCCTGCGATGGCAGATAAGTAGAGAAAAAAAAGAGGTGAAGGACGTGTGTATGTGTGTGTCGAGGTGGGGACGGGGGCGGGGGGCATTTTAACACATTCTTTTAATGACAGAGAGAGTTATTGTTAGATTTAGTTGTTGCTGGTTCCTGTCAAACAGAAGGTCATGTTTACATTGCGCTTAACGGTGAAAGGTCAAGGAGCTTTGGTCGGTGCAACCTATGGATTGCTGGTAAGGGCAGAGACTAGAGACACAAAGAGACTCAGAAGCCTCTCTCTCTCACAGGGGGGCGACGTTCTGCCTGTGCTTTAATGACGGACACACAGGATGAAAAACAAAATGGCGGAGAAAGCTCGTCTCAATCGACTGACTGTGTGCCAGACGCACAACAAGCCTTAAAAGCAAACTGTTCACGGGAATGGTTAAAAAAAGGAACGCGAGACAAGCGGTGTCCTCAAAAGCCATGATTTAAAGGACCTACTCCCCCCACTCACACTCACACACACACACACACACACACACACACACACACCACCCTCCACCTCAAACTACTGGCTCTGCTTCGTTTAGTTTTTAAGGTCAGCTACGCGGGCATTCCTCGGGACTGTTTTGAATCCGAACGGGTTTTGCACGCTCTGAATGGACTCGTAAGCCATGAGAAGGAGAGGGTGAGAGAAGTCTCCCACGCACACACACACACACAAACACACACACATTACTTCACTTGTATATACTGATGTATATACAGAACATGAAGACACACCCTCTCTCGCTCGGACACACTGAGAGGCACTCCGACCTACAAATGAAGGGACCAGTGGCTGCTGCTGAGAGGCCTGAATTATATATTTAAGACCGTGGATTCGCCACACACACATGCACTCAACATCTCATCCCAACTAGTTCCACACACACACACACACACACACACACACAAACACACACATCATCCCTCTCCTCTGAGGCCCGCTTCTCTGGACCCCACTGACTCTCTTCAAAGTGCCTTGGAGCCTCGGGGATCCAGCTTGCCTTTGGAGCCAGTATCAGATACAGTGACTTGACGCTGACAGTGACAGTCGCAGCGCCCCCTTCCACCCGGGAGGACCAAACAATGTTTGGAAAAAAAAAAAAAGGACAAGAAGCCGCCCCTTTCGCACTGCTTGGACTGCTGTTGTTGTTGTTTTAAAGGGGTCTTTGTACAGAAATGCTCTTTTTATGATTGTTATTATAATTATTGTTATGATTATTTAATAAAGGATTTATACCATACTGAGGAACAAGCTGGCCAAGAGTTTATTCCTGGGATACACACATAAAATCAACTTTTATAGATGTGGTTTGTGCAAGTGGTGTTGCCGTACCCCAGCAGAGGCTGAGGGTACACTCAGCGAATCCTCTTATAGTAGTTCATATAATTTCGTACGAAAATCCTTGTATCTTCTGTCAAATCCCCTTTTTCACTTAAATTTGCCTGGAGTGGGTGCAGACTCCTAATTAAGAATGCAGAGCAGCTTGGTGCATTTCACCCTTGGGTGACGACACCCTTCCTCAAGGCTTAAGGCCTTGTTTACACGGATACAGATACAAATAAAAACAGATTTTTATTTATCCCGTATTGAAAAAATTCCAGGTTTACATGATCAGTTGTGAAAACGATATCACTGTTTCCACGAAAACGCAGAAACGGCAGCTTTTTGCTGCAGTTAACATGCCAGGCCAGTAGGTGGCGATACACCATATGTCAAACACTGTAGAAGAAGAAGTTCTGCGCATGCACAGTGATTTGCTTTCCTCTTGGCGCTAGCGATAAAAACATTGATAAACTACATTTTAACCTTGTGTAGCATAATTAGCTGCTATGCACTTACTAATATTGGGCACAGCAGACGTCTTTGTTCGCCGATGTAGCCGTGATGTTGATGCAGCAGTGCTAAGTTCATTTGTAAGCTCGTAAATAGTCCCAAAAGTGCTAACAAAACGTAAACAACCCGGCATATATCCGCCATTGTTGTTGTGGTTCCCGGGCGCCTAACGGGCATGTGCGAACTGGGTTGCAACGTCATCGTTTTCCAAAATTTCCGTCTATCCTGTTAACACGTCTCCATAGGAACAAATATTTTTAAAAACTTTCCATTTGGAAGCCGTTTTTGAAAATCTCCATTTTCATGGAGAAAAATGCCGGTTACGCATAAATGATCGGTGTAAATGCAAAGATAAATACCCGTTTTCAGAAATATACGGAACCGTACAAACGGGCCCTAAGAGAGTTGAGGAAATGCCCCCCCAGGACTTTCTGACCCTCCTTCAATTGAACACAGACCTCATGTCAGCAAACATAGGCCAGTTTGAGAGTCCAATGCTGTCTTTTGCTGAGCTGTCTGAGGGGGATTTATGGATCTTAAAACCCAAGTGGAGGGAATATTAAAGAATCCCCTTACACTAGGTCATCTGTATCTGGCGCCCCACTTGGTGTTTTATCATTTTATACCTGCAGGCTTCTTATAGTGATTTTATTTATTGCTTTATTTCACTGAGACCCAACATAACCCCTACCCCATGTGGTGGCATCTCCATTGCAAAGGCTATCGTGAGACTTGAGATTTGGGGAATGCTTCTCACACTTCTTCTTTCTGACCCGCTGAAATCTGGGGACTCGGTCCCGCCACATCCTCATCTTCAAGTTATGAACTTAACATAAGATTATAGAAGTTAGTTTTGAATTACTAAATTAAGTAGAATGACTGTAAAGTTACAGATTTGGGAAAAGAAACATGGTTGGGCATCTCTAGGTTTCGGCGAGTTAAGTTATGTAGGTTGCATTTAGGGCAGCAAGAAGGTTCCAGATTCAAATCCAGCGGCCCTTCTGTGTGGCGTTCGCATGTTCTCCAGGTTCTTTGCTTGTCAGTTTTGGTTAATTGGTGACTTAAAATTGCCTGTAGATATAATTGTGAGTCTCTCTCTGTCAGCCCTGTGATAGTCTAGCAACCAGTCCAGGGTTGTGTCTCGCCCAAAGTCAGCTGGGATAGGCTAGAATGTAAATGACTGCGACATAGTGTTCCAAGTGTAAGTATGTCATAAAGAATGCAATGTCATAAGAATTTTAGAGTTTAATAAGTCACGAAAAGTCATGGAAATAAAAAAAAGTCGTGGTCAAAAAACGTCATAAAAAGTCACAGTATGTGCAAAACTCAACCCGAACCCTCTGAGAGAGTTGGGTCACAAAATTTTAGGGCTTAAAATGGCCCCCGAGTGTTAAAAAGGTGATTACGGCCCTGATGCACTGTTTTTGTGGCATTACTGACATTCCTGCAATACTTGTGGAAACAACTAACTATTTCCTGTTCAGTCACCAACAAAACTCCATCTGAGACTCTGAGCCAAACTCTTACTTTTAATTGCAGCAAGAATACACATGGGGAAACACACACGCACGCACACACACAAGCTCATGTTCTTGCTCTCTTCCTCCGTCACATACACACATACATACATAATGCCGTGTTGTCAGCCTGCTACACTTGGCCTCTAATCTCCACATGATGTCCCATTAGTCTGGACCTCTGGTGGCCCTCATTTAGGAGCTCCAACATCAAAGCTTTGAAGTGCCCGACGTCTCAGCCACACACACAAACACACACACACTCATACAGTACACATGCAATTACTCTGCTTTTCTTTTATACAGCTTGCTGAGTCTCCCACACACGGTTCCATTTATCCACATAAGCTTTCCTCACCTAAATGCAAACCCTGTTAGCAAGTGCAGCAGAGTTTCAGATCCAGAATGTGATATGCTGGACTCTTTAGGGCCGCCCAGTAAGACAGCCAAAGTGGACCAAGTTTGTTTTTTTATGAGAGAGCTGAAGTTAATGTTGCATGCACGCCTGAAATGTGTTTTTCCTCCCATCATCGCAACTTTTTAATTACAGCAGCGTTTAACACAACTTTGAGTCGATATGAAATGGAGCTTGTAGCTCAGGTAGCACATTATGAGCCGTACAAAACAGAACGACACATGTTGTCGCTGCACAGCGGCGATGGCAGTGGCTGTTAGCGCGCTCCGGTCCGTGACATAGCGGGCCAATTACCGCCTCTGAAAAAAACACAGACAATCCCCAGTCCACCAGAGGAGTGCGATGCCATCTGCTCACAGGTTTGATTGATCCCGGCAGAACAGTCACGACCACATCACACGAATGAACGCCGACAGGAAATTACCAAAGGAGCCAGATTGTCATTGTTCCATACCGCCTCTTGTTTTCACAACCAAATTATTCTTGATTTTTTTTTTTCCTCACAAGTGTGTGTGTTACCCAAATGTTGTTTTTCTTGGTTTTTATCAGTCTGTAACGGCACACTGCGGGGGCCCTTTCCTTTAGCCGTCAGATCAGAGAGTTCTTTTGCCTCTGAAGCCGAGGCGGCCTTCAAAGAAAAAGCTCTGGCACCCTGTAAGTCGATAGGCCAGATTGAGGAGGGAGCCCATTTGAGGGTCGCGCCACAGGAAGTGACTGCAACACACAGCTAATTAATGTGGGGATTATGTAATCAAGATGGAAGAGAGGTCAAACAGACGGCACGTTAGCCATCACAGTTAGGCAGGAAACTTTGTTTGGGTTTCTAACTTAATCACTTAGTATTTCCTTGATATTACAGCATACAGGCTTCTCACAGTGCACCAGGAGGGGCTGTAAAGGTCCAGTGTGGAGGATTTAGCAGGATATATTGGTAGGAATGGAATATAATGTCCATAACTATGTTTTTATTTGTGTATAATCACCTGAAAATAAGAATTACTGTGGTTTCATCACTTCAGAAAGAGCTGTTTATATCTACAGAGTAGGTCCTCTTTCCTGGTACTTCCTAAAAACATGGGGGTTTTGCAGGATGTAGGACACTTTGGTAAGCTCTGTGACCATGCTATCTTAGCTATCCTGTATTATCTCTATTTGCAATAAGAAGTTGGACTGAGTAGCAAAGTTTATGCTAGTTTTATTTCTAAAGCTTGTCAAATTAGATCAACTAGACTGAATAACACAGAGATTCAAGAGTCATGTTTTCCTATGTCTTGTATATCTAGGGCGCATTCACACCAGGATAGTCCAGGGGACTCGGTTCAGTTGGGCGGGGAATGCCAGAAAATTTCACACCTTCATTTGGTTCGGTTCACTTTCACACTGCACTTTTTAAAGCGGACCAAACTGCCTGGACAATGTCGCGCGGTTACAACAGCTGCTCGTTTGGGGGGCGGTATTGCCCGAAACGACCACTGACCAGGAAGAAAAAAAAGCACGAGGAAGAAGAAAACCCGGTTCATCAATTGGCCAGGATGGAAAACGTAAATCCATCCCCTTCAGCCGGCTTGGTCACCACAAAAACACAAAAATGCACTACGCTCTACGTCACTTCTTCTCTTTGGTTCACTTCCTCTCTTTGGTTCGCTTTATAGTCTGTTTGCATTTCCCACTGTAAGCGAACCACACTAGGGTTCACTTGCAAGTGAACCAAGACCCGCAGTTTTCAAGCAGCCTAGGGTTCACTCGTTTGGTCCGCACCAGACTTCGAATCAGCGTTCACACCACTCCAAACGAACCGAACTATCCGTGGAAGTGGACCAGAGTTCGTTTAAAGCGGAACAATTAGCGCTGGTGTAAATGCATCCTAAGTCTCCCATCTTCATAGGCTACATGGAAATTGACTGTCTGCCTCATAAGTAGATTTTTTTTTTGTTGGACATAGTTTTGTCCATCTAAATGTCAGTAATTTTAAGCACTACCATACTGTCGTACACATAGGACTTCCCAAGCACATTCTCACTCCCAGCTCATCAAATATAGACACTTGGTCAGTGGCCCGTCACATCATAACTGACCCTCCTGCGTCAGTTTTGGAAGTTGAGGGACAGCGTGTCAATTTATGCTGGTACATGAATAGTCTCTTTTTCAAATAAATGTCCGTTTTCACAGAATATATACAGTTTCTATTTATTGCAGTCTTTTTCAAAATAAGATTGGAGCGTAGGTAATGTGTCTTTGTTGCAGCAGGTAGGCTACCTGGTGGGCAGAGTGATTGACCTAGTCGGGAGCCCCGAGGCCCGGCGCTCTCAGGCTCTCAAAACCCCGTCAGTCTGGCTCAGACTCTCTCTTCCCTCAATGCATTGTTTACTTTAACACTTGTCGTTAGTAATTTATTTACAAAGGAAGAATAATGTTTAACTTAGGGAACCCAAAAGTTAAACATTATTCTTCCTTTGTAAATAAATTACTCATTATTTTGCCGTCACACTGCGTCTCCCTCTTTCGTCATAGCTCTAGAGCCAGTTCATGACAGTAAAAAAAACGTCATTTTTAGCTTTACTTCCTAGCTCTGGGCAACGAAAGAATGTGGTCTGGTAAACATTAAAGTTTGGCTTGTTACTAACATAATATAACATCACATGACATATGACAATTGGATTGATTTTTGGCGTCACACGGGAAACAAACACCAGGTTCCCAGCCAAAGGTTCAGCGTTCGTTTGACCCATCCACATCAAATGCCACCCACTCTACACGGACTTTCTCGCTCTTTACACTACGGTAGTTGCCTGGAGCATCACCAAATGCCGCTGTCTGGGTCGTCTCAGATAGGATGCTTTCTGTGAGTCAGTGCCAATCGGGCCATTCGTGTTTCCATGTTTTTGCCGCCACAGGCTTGGTGCATGGGAGAAGTTTCAGTTGGGTGCAGTCTGCAACCTCACCACTAGATGCCACTAAATCCCACACTCCATACCTTTAACTGCTGTCGACCCTTTGAAATAGCTTGAAGAATATGACTAAGATAGAATTACACCCTCTCAGGAGACATTCAGAAATCAAAACTCCTCCATATCCTCCTCCCTGCACCTTCAGTGACAGTCTGAAGAAGAGAAGCACCTGGAGACTAAACCTTACATCTCTTTCAACAGCATCCAAAGTGCTGTCACAAACTGCAGCAGCGTTGCATATACACTCTCACATTATTCGTGCACACACACCAACACACCACCACGCACCCACATCCCAATGGTCTGCCTGGGAAGGGGGCCCAGATAATCTTGACGGGCCTGCCAGCGGTTCAAAGCACCTATATGGGTCAGTGTGTGTGTGTGTGTGTGTAGGATGAAAAGGGGCTCTGTGGCAACTTGCCCACCAATGACGGCAGACCCAGTGACAACAAATGCCAGAGTCTTGTGTAAACACCAGGCAGACCATCACTTTCCTTCCTCCGTGACATTATCATCTCCCCAGCACCACCAGAGGATTCTGCCTCCGAAAACAAATACATGGAGGAAATGACTGGAATGAGAAACACTCCATTCAGATCTCCAAACTAGGCCAGCGTTCTCGTCACTGTGAGGCAGCACGGAGGAAATTAACTTGATAAAAAGATACTCAGGGTGATTTGAGGCAACTTGGAGGCCTGTTGACGAGGGACCACAGCACTGATGGTCTGCTTTTGCTCGGATGGAGCTCCCTCCTGACTGAAGCTCATACCACGTGCTGGGATCACTCCGCAGCAGTGTTTGGGTGCAGAGCTCCGGATCTGATTTCCCAAAGGTGTCTGAATATTTTCTCCATCAACAGATCTGAGGCCGTCATATGGTATCTGGAGCATTTCCTCGTGACTGAACTTTTGTTGTGGACGCACAACGTGACCAGTGGTCCTGTGTGGTGGGCCACCTGTTCGCTCCACTTGAGGCTGGTGTGTTTACAGTCACGGTTGCCCTGTATAGCACAAGAAACTTGTTATCAGGCATTGCGGGAGGCCTCTCGCAGACGGTCCTAACCATCTGTCTGGAGTGTTTGTGGTTGAGTTTGAGTGAAGGTGTTGCAGCTCAAGAGCTTGACGTCAGAGACCAGTGCAATTGGTAGCAGAAGTGCTGCTTGAGAAATTCTTTAAGATTGTGTTACAGCTTTTTGTGATTACATTTTAAATTTTTGTTTTCAATTTATTTTAGTTTTAGCTATTTTCCAGAGTGGATTTGCTCCCTTCAGTTTGGTTTTTATTATTTAGAAATGTGCAGTTTTACTTAAAGGTTTTATTCCTTTTAGTGTTAGTTTTGTTTTAATTTTTTTCCAAATTATAATTTTGAGGGGGGGTTGGTGGTTTCCAACTGGTCCAGCCACAGAGTCCAGATTTCTCCTTAGTCAGTAGTTACCTCTGTTAAATGTTGCTTTTGTCCCTGGCTTCATATGAGTAGAAGAAATGTCTGCTAGCTGCTAGGCTAATTTATACAATGTAAAATGCCATAAGCTCATGCTAATAAAATTAGCGTGTTGTATTTTTCTATTGACATAGAGTGGGTCGTAAGCCTAGTTCACATTACACGATTTTCACCCTGATTTTGCGTCGCGGAGACTTTGGTAATCTTTTGAGTGTTCATACCTGGCGACGTGTGTTTCTGTCAGCGGGAGTCTCGCCAACTGCGTTACGACCTGTGTGTGCACACCACAAGATTTCTCCACCGAGCCCTCGCCGACATATCCCCAGATAACGCGGTGACGTCACCAAACGTGGAGACGACACATCATAAAGGCATGGATATTCTTCCCAGTGTTGAATCAGATCTGCCTCCAGGGCCTGGGTCCAAAAACACAAACTCCTGGGTAAAAGTCCTGTGTTTATTTAACTATGCGGACTTTCTTGCTCTTTATACCACGTCAGCTGTTCTGAGCGTTTAATATCGCCACCCATGGGTTAACACCAGAGTTAGCTGAAAGCCTCATATAGACGTAAGGGTGTCTTGGACATCAGTATCAGACACAGAGGGCTATGGACCTATTTGCCAAATCTGAAGCCCTGGGAATGAGACTGAGTGCAGCATCTGGCGCCTACAGTACCCATAATGCAACGTCAGCAGGTCTGTGACAGATTAAGGTGTGCTATGCAGCTAATGAAATCTCAAGACTCTTGCAGAGATGAGCAGCACTCCCCATCGCTTGTAGACTTTTATGGGTAAGAGTGTCGAATTACACTTTAACATGGGACAGGAAGTTACGTCGTAGACCTTCCTAACAACCTGACTGCAGCTGAATAGTTGGTGGCCCTGTTCCCATTTGGTTAGGGCCCTCTCTTAAACATCCAGTCCAGCCTTCAGTCATCAAGGTTTTAAAATTGAGAGTGATCAGTGTGTTGTTGCTCCAAAGATGAAGGGAAACTGATGAAAAGTTTTAACACAACCCAATTCTAAAAACAGATCAGATAACTTTTGTGAAACCTGAATCAATATGAACTCTTGAACCTGAGAGGGGAAAAAGAAAAAGCTAAAAATATTCCTGCCAATCACAAGTTAAGTAAAGGAAAGCTGTTAGAGGAGCAATCATGCTTGACAGGTTGTCAGGAATCTTGGACAAAAACATCTTAACGCTCCTGTAATATTCTGTTCGATGCCGAAGCCGTAGACAATTCTTTACTCCGAATCTGTCAAATGATTTCAACAGAGCCGAGTCGCCGGGCCTGTTATTATTTGAACAAGCGCGTCGATAATAGAGCGAAAAACAAAGTTGTATTTCATGAAAAGTGGTAATCAATTAACAATGACAAAAAAGCGCCACGCTTTCAAGAATGCAGCTGGGGCAGATTTCAGAAATAAACAGCTGTGCTCATCATGAGTCCCTCTCGCTGTCATTAACGGGGGGAGAAGGAAAGAAAATAAGAAATGGAAAATCATCTGAATGCCCGAGTCTTTTGAGTGAGGCCAGTTTAGTTTGTGGAGTAATTGAAACGGCCTTCTCATAACTTTCTCGACAAATTAGGGCTCTTTCATTATGTATTCCATCGAGGCAATAATCAAATTCAATTGCACTTTGAGACCCATCTGTTCCAAAATAATTGACGATTCTACCCTTCAAAAAAAAAAAAACAACCTCCCGAGTCTCCTCGGCTCGGCACATAAATCTCCTCATCTGAATCAAATTAGCTCCGCGAGTAACGTGTGTTTACGAAGCGGCTTTGTCAGAACGCCTGCCACATTTTTTCTTTTGATGAAGTTGGACGCTGCAGTGTGAAATGCGGCAGTAAATAAAAAGGTGCAGTGTAAAAGCATGGAATGTTTCTACGCTGAGCAGGATAGTCAGTGTGTTACATACAGTAGATGTCAGTGGGCACACCTCCAGTTTGGAGAAGCAGACTGGAGTCCAACATGGAAGCTAAGCAATGCACTGCTGTGGATGGGGTCCAGCAACAGAACGTTTTAGGCACCTAAAAAAGTCCCACCATGAGCTCAGGTTTACGCTATATAGAGAGTATTTTCACTGCTTTACCTTAACTGTTATATCGCTCTCCTTAAAGCCAGACTCCATTGAGAAAAACAGTGATTTAACATAGCTGAACACAGGAGTTGCTAGTCTTAAGTGTACACTATAATAAGAGAATTTGTAATTTTTCAATCAGAAAGCCTGTTATTAATGTCTTTAGTTCCTTATCTATGCTCTCGTCTAAGCCACCAGACTCCATTGAGAAAACCAGTCATTTTAGCTTGCTGAACACAGCAGCTGCTGGTCTATTGCTGCCTTGATCGGTGAGTTAATTTGCCCAAATGTGTGACTTTGGTGAATCCGAACAAACCCGTTTAAATGCCGAAGTCACCCAATGACACAAATTATTACACTGATTAAGGCAGCAGCACACCAGCAGCTCCTGTTTTCTAGCAATGATAAATCGGTGTTTTTCTCAATGGGGTCTGGCTGTGAAGAGAGAGCAATATAAAGGCGTCATTTCCCATTGGAAATCACGTTCTCACATTAAGGTAAAGCAGTGAAAATACTTTCAATATAGGGTACACTTAAATTGATACTGATATTTTGAAGTGGGATTTTTTTTTTAGGTGGCTAAAATGTGTTTTGCTGCTGGCCCCCATCCACCGCAATAGATTGCGTAGCCTGTGTGTCAGATTCCAGCCTGCTTCTCCAAACTGGAGGCATGCCGACTGACATCTACTGTGTGTGATATATTGTCTTTGGATTGTACTCCATACAAACCCATTTCAAAAAATCTGGACGATCCCTTTAAAAGGCACTTTGATGCTGCTTGCTGTAATAAATGACTCATGCATTTAGACACACATTGACCTTATGCCCATCATTTACTTAGACACAACGCTGGTTTCCATTACGCCTTGAAACTGCCTTGTTTTGTTTCCCTCTTCACTCTGTCTTCATGATTAGATCATAAGCTGTGAGGAAAAGTGTTGTGGCGGAGGGAGATTATGTGCCAGTGAGGCCTGTGCAGATGTGAAGCCTCCAGAGGAGAGATCTCTGTGTTTGGTTAATGTGGGATGGAGCTCTTGTGCTCTGTGTACATCCTCAATCCTTTGAGTGGGCTGCTGTTGATGGTGTGGGTTATATTTTATGCCTTGGAGGAGGCAGAAATAGTGCTCGTGTGTTCGTGTGGCGGCATCCTTCTCCCTGTGATAGCTGTGTAGCGTGGCGCTCTGAGTAACTGCACCCAGGAGAAAGCGGATTTACAGCCTCATTCGACTGTGCTGAGCTCCAGTTAAACATCATTCAAACCGCCAACTTAGCAGTCCCTCTCTCTTTGCCTCTATCTCACCACACACACACACATACACACTTTTCCATAACTACACACACTTATGTTGAGTGATGTCATGGCGGTGGATTCATGGGACAATTGCAGTAGGTGTTTTGGAGATTTCTCTCCCTGCAGTGTTGTTTCTTATCTGAATAATTGTCTCACACATATGAAGTCATACGGAGAGTTTATCATGACTTTTTTAGGGCATATTTTACTATGACTTTTTTAATGACTTTTATGCCATATAATACCATGACTTTTTTAAGATTTGTATGACATACTATGACTTTATATGAATTTTATGACCTACTATACAGACTTTTAATGACTTTTTAATTACATTTTTCTGACATTTTATGAATTTTATGACATACTGTATTAAGACTAAGACTTTTTACATTTTTATGACATATGACATTTTTTTGTAACATACTATACTATGACTTTTCTATTATTTTTATGGTATATTATTATATTTTTGTGAATTTTTATGACATTATACAGATTTTTAATGGATTTTATGATGTTATACTATGACTTTTTAATTACTTTTTATGACGTATAACATTATGACATTTTTATTCTTTCATATGACATATTATACTATGACTTTTAATGAATTTTTAATGTCAAACTATGAGTTTATTATGATTTTTTAGGACATATAATACCATGACTTTTTTAAGATTTTTAGTTTCAGTTTCTATATTTTTTTGTTGATTTAAATTTTATGACATACTATACGAAACCTTTTCAATGACTTTTAATACATTTTTATGACATACTATACTATGACTTTCTATGAGTTTTATGGCATATTATATTGTGGTTTTTGTGAGTTTTTATTACATATTATACTAGGACCCTTTTTTATTTTTAGGGCATATTATACTATGACTTTATGAATTTTTAGCCTTTTTTAATGACTTTTTAAATTACACTTTTATGACATTTTTATGATGCACTATACTATGACTTTTAATGGTTTACTATGGCATATTATACAATGAATTTTTGTGGTTTTTATGGCATATTATGCCTACATTTTATATGAATTTAATAACGTATATTATGACTTTTTTATACATTTTTGTGACATGCTATGACTTTGACTTTCTTACTGGCATTTTTAGATGTATTTTATAAAATATTTTTATGACTTTATGACATTTTTATGACATACTATACTATAACTTTTCTATTATTTTTATGGCATATCATGTTTTTTGTGATTTTTATGATATCATACTATGAGTTTATCATGACGGCATATTATACTATGACTTTTTTAATGACTTTTATGACATATAATACCATGACTTTTTTTTTTTTTAAATTGTTATGACATACTATGACTTTATATGAATTGTATGACCTACTATACAGACTTTTAATGACTTTTTAATTACATTTTTCTGACATACTATACTCTGACTTTTCTATGATTTTTTATGGCATATCATATTAGGGGTTTTTTATGACATAATATGATTTTATGAATTTTATGACATACTATGTTAAGACTAAGACTTTTTTTAATGACTTTTTATATATATATTTTAACATTTTATGACATATGACATTTTTTTGTAACATACTATACTATGACTTTTCTATTATTTTTATGGTATATTATATTATGTTTTTTGTGATTTTTTATCACATATTATACAGGTTTTTAATGAATTTTATGATGTTATACTATGACTTTTTAATTACTTCTTATGACGTATAACATTATGACATTTTTATTCTTTCATATAATATATTATACTATGACTTTTAATGAATTTTTAATGTCAAACTATGAGTTTATTATGATTTTTTAGGACATATAATACCATGACTTTTTTAAGATTTTTAGTTTCAGTTTCTATATTTTTTTTTTGTTGATTTAAATTTTATGACATACTATACGAAACCTTTTCAATGACTTTTAATACATTTTTATGACATACTATACTATGACTTTCTATGATTTTTATGGCATATTATATTATGGTTTTTGTGAGTTTTTATTACATATTATACTATGACCCTTTTTTTTATTTTTAGGGCATATTATAATGACTATGAATTTTATGACATATAGTACTATGACTTTAAGATTTGCTTAGTTTAGTTGAGATTTAGTTTAGTGTTTTTGTTTTGTTTATTATTTAAATTTTGACATATACTAAGCCTTTTTCAATGACTTTTTAAATTACACTTTTATGACATATAAAACATTTTTATGATGCACTATACTATGACTTTTAATGGTTTACTATGGCATATTACACAATGAACTTTTGTGATTTTTATGGCATATTATACCTGAATTTTCTATGAATTTAATGACATATTATGACTTTTTTTATATACATTTCTGTGACATGCTATGACTTTGGCTTTTTTTTTAGATGTGCACTATAAAAAAATTCTGACTTTTAATGGCATGTTAAACAATGATTTTTTTTAATAACTTTTTTATATTACATATAGTATGACATTTTTTATGACACATCACATTGAGTTTTTTGTGAATTTTTCATCATATATTATACAATGATATCTTTATAACATACAAACACTTTACAAATACTATCACGTTAATATTGCCCACATAATATTCATATTATATTCTAGCTTTCCACATTCTAATACATTTAAAAAGTAATAAAATGGAGACAGTACAGTGTTTGAAGTTCACTGAACCTACACATAGCAGTCAGGTAACAGCCTCTGCTGGGGTACGGCAACACCAGTTGGACACACAACACCGCAGCACAGCGGAATACTAGAATCAGTGGTAATAATAATGTCAATTTGTTAATATTCATTCAGACTGTGGTGTGTTTTGTTGCCTGGCGTAGTGTGTATGCATGGATTTGTGTCCCACCAATAGCTGCACATGCTTGAACCCACCCGGCTTTAACACTCATGTGCAGAAATATTCATCAGAGGAAGGAGAGCGAGCAGTAAAAAGGAGAAAACACACTGTACACAAATGAAACAATCGTTGTGCATTAAGCAAACAGTGTGGGGAGGAAAGGGGCCTGCTCAATTTGCTTATCAGCCCCTCTCAAGCTACACTTTGGGCCCTTGGAGACATAACAGCATCAGGCCACTGGGGCACGAGTGGGGAGTCGAGTAAACACATCGTAGTAGAATAAGCAAGCTGCACAAAAGGCCTTCCTCCCATGACCAAGGCCACACACAAAGACACAGGGCTGCGGCCTCCATATATACACTGGGAAGAACAACAAACAAGCAACCGCACAAAAACTGCTGCGAATATCAAATCAATATCCCGTCTTTATTTTTGAAACTGTTTTGACTTGGCGTCATCGTGGGATTATTTGTAACAGTAATAACCCTCAGAGGATGGGACCAGGGGAGCACACACACCACCTGCCCTCGCCCCTGAACACACACAGGGAGGGAAAACAACATGTGAAATGACAACTCCAACTGCATGGATGTTTGTATTGTTGCCTGCGTGTGTGGACCTGCAGCTGTATGTGTGCACGCTCAGGTTTGGCTCCCATGTGTCCTCCCACCCAGGCTGCATTCTCTGGTTAGCGGGGCCTGTCTCCCTCACCTTAAGTTGTTATGGAAACAAGAGCGGCTGCAGCAGCATTAGCATGGGATGTTGTGCGTTAGCCCCGCGGAGCATGGCATGCTAAAGAGAGCGGGTTCAGCAGGTCAAGCTATAGCATCTCGCTCACTCGGCACCCTGCCAAAACGAAAAGTGCTTCAGTACTCGGGCGCCACTGTATTGAGTGGACTGGATTTATATAGAAGCGAAAATACAAAAGGTTTTGCAAATTATGCGCATATAAATGCACCTCTGCACTGCTTTTCACCTGTGTTTCCAGCCATTTGGGTCCAAAATATGACTTTTACTTGTTGTGTTCCCTGCAAACGAGTCAGAGAGAAGGTCCCCTGCTGACACCGTCAAAAAACCTGCCATTTAAAAACACTTCTGAATATGAAATGATATATTCTGTTTTCATTATTGTGTCTCTATTGTGTCAGCAAAAGGTAGCCCCTGACACAAAACACACACACTGCCGGTGCTGCAATGTGTCCAAGAGCATCAGTTCCTCATCAGCAACAAGATGCTCCCAGTATTCCCACGACCCCCGACCAAATAAATAGCCGCCCCTGCTTGACACCGGTGAGAGTCCTTGTCTCCAGATGCTCTGCCTGCCTTGCATCCACCCAGAAGGCCTCCTCCTCCTCCTTTTCCTCCCCGCCATCCTTTCCCTTCCATAACCACACTCCAGCCTTGAGGAGAGCGACGCTACCTGCATGCAATCAGCACATGCGCATGCTGCACACACACACACACACACACATAGCCATGATGGATGGCCTTCTCCTCTCCATAATGCACAAAAGCATTACCCGTCACCCTCCAGCCCAGAGGAAAGAGATGCTCTTTTAAAGCTGACACTCTGCTCCGTGGCGGCGTCCCCGGGAAGCCTGTGTGGAAGTTGGCGCGGTTGCGGAGTCGCTCATGCAGGAAGGTGCCTCCTCCTCCTCCTCCTCCTACTAATCTTTCTTGGGTTGGGGATCATGGAGGCACTTCCAGTTCATTTAATACATCTCACTTCATACTCCATTATTCAAAGTTGTTAAGGATAAATCACAGCGTGTGTCTGTGTCTCATGGCGAGGGGATGTGCCTGGGAATACTCTGTTACTGTACGTGTTGATGATGTGAGTGTGCAAACTTGACCAGCATCAGATCCTGGGCCCAGGATGAGATGCTGAGGAAACAGACAGGCTACTTTATCACCAGCAGAAGCACTCTGGGTGCGTCTCCTCAGAGGTGTCTCCCATGTGAAGTTCAGCATCAGCAGGTGGAGAGCTGTGAGGCCGATCAAACCCAATGTTTTTCAAAAACTTCTCACGGGTGTCCATTATGTCCAACGCTGCATCAGCCAGTGGGCGACCTGGAGGAAGTGGAACCTCCTCAGCAAAGAAGTGCACAAAATGGAGGTACTTCTGTGGTGGCGTTGGTACGGTTGCATATTCTGCGTAAAAAAAAAAATCATACAATGCAAACAAATTAAAAAGGACAAATTATTAGACTAACTAGTTAATGCCTTTTATCCATGTAAGCTATGGTATGATGGGCCATATCCTCTACATAGGAGCAAGACAAACAGACTTTGTGGCGATTTTGCCTCCTTGTATTGTTGTTTTGTGTCTCTTTGTAGCCATTTTGTGTCTCTTTGTGGTCATTTTGTGTCTCTTTGTAGTCACTTTTTGTTGCTTTATAGTTGTTTTGTGTCTCTTTGTAGTCATGTTGTGTCTCTTTGTGGTCATTTTGTGTCTCTTTGTGGTCATTTTGTGTCTCTTTGTAGTTGCTTTGTGTCTCTTTGTAGTCATTTTGTGTCTCTTTGTAGTTGCTTTGTGTCTCTTTGTAGTCATTTTGTGTCTCTTTGTGGTCATTTTGTGTCTCTTTGTAGTCACTTTTTGTTGCTTTATAGTTGTTTTGTGTCTCTTTGTAGTCATGTTGTGTCTTTTTGTGGTCATTTTGTGTCTCTTTGTAGCAATTTTGTGTCTCTTTGTAGTCACTTTTTGTTGCTTTATAGTTGTTTTGTGTCTCTTTGTGGTCATTTTGTGTCTCTGTAGTTGCTTTGTGTCTCTTTGTAGTCATTTTGTGTCTCTTTGTAGTTGCCTTGTGTCTCTTTGTAGTCATTTTGTGTCTCTTTGTAGTTGCCTTGTGTCTCTTTGTAGTCATTTTGTGTCTCTTTGTGGTCATTTTGTGTCTCTTTGTGGTCATTTTGTGTCTCTTTGTAGTCACTTTTTGTTGCTTTATAGTTGTTTTGTGTCTCTTTGTAGTCATTTTGTGTCTCTGTAGTTGCTTTGTGTCTCTTTGTAGCCATTTTGTGTCTCTTTGTAGTTGTTTTGTGTCTCTTTGTAGCCATTTTGTGTCTCTTGTAGTTGTTTTGTGTCTCTTTGTAGCCATTTCATGTCTCTTTGTGGTCATTTTGTGTCTCTTTGTAGTCATTTTGTGTCTCTTTGTAGTCACTTTTTGTTGCTTTATAGTTGTTTTGTGTCTCTTTGTAGTCACTTTTTGTTGCTTTATAGTTGTTTTGTGTCTCTTTGTAGGCACTTTGTGTCTCTCATTTTGTGTCTCTTTGTAGTTGCTTTGTGTCTCTTTGTAGCAATTTTGTGTCTCTTTGTAGTCATTTTGTGTCTCTCATTTTGTCTCTCTTTATAGTTGCTTTGTGTCTCTTTGTAGGCACTTTGTGTCTCTCATTTTGTGTCTCTTTGTAGTTGCTTTGTGTCTCTTTGTAGCAATTTTGTGTCTCTTTGTAGTCATTTTGTGTCTCTCATTTTGTCTCTCTTTGTAGTTGTTTTGTGTCTCTATGTAGTCACTTTATGTCTTTTTGCAGCCATTTTGTATCTCTTTGTTGTCATTTTGTGTTTTTTGTAGTCATTTTGTGTCTCTTTGTCGTTGTTTTGTGTCTCTTTGTACACACTTTGTGTCTTTGTATTTGTTTTGTGTCTCTTTGATGTCACTTTGTGTTGTTCTTTTGTGGTAATGATGTCTCTTCATGGTTTTATGTGTTTTTTTTAGGTAATGTTTTTGTCTTTTTTGTCATTTTGTGTCTCTTTGTAGCTGTGTGTGTCTCTTTTAAGTTGTTTTTGTATGTTTTTGGGTAGCATTGTGTCCTTTTTGGTCATTTTGTGTGTCTAAGCAATTTCTTTATATCTCTCTGTGGTCTTTTTGTGTGGACCTACACTTGTATAGCGCTTTTGTAGTCTTCCAACCACTCAAAGCATTTTTACACTACATGTCACATTGACACATTCACACACAGGTGGCCGATGCTACCATTCAAGGTGCCACCTGCTACTCAGTAACCATTCACACACACTCACACACACCTATACTGTATATTTAATTATCTCTATTTGGTGCAGCTGACTCCATGGTCTTTAAACCAGCACACCCAATAAGCATTTTTATTTATCTGTCTCCTACCCACTGAAAGTGAGTGATGCAGTTGAGTGGTTTTGATCAACAGACCCATGATGTCCAGAGTCAGAAGTCGTGTTGAAAGCACTGCAGCTCACTCTGGGGGTCGAGGATTTGGCAAAAGTTGCATTAAACTACCTGAAGGTCAAACGCATCAGCCTCACGACATTTGCAGCAGGCCATTGGAGGGCATGAGGAGCTGGATCCACTCATCAAAGCCTCGGTCGCTGGTGGTGGCGTCAACCCCCACATCCACAAATCTGTGACTGTACGGAGGGGGCGACAGGAGACAGTTTAACCTCAGACAGCTGTACTTCTTAGCTTCGGCTTTTGAACTGTCTTGAACATTTCTTTTTCTCAGAAGGTTTAAGAAATCGGATAATAATTTAATATTTTTGCGTCAAATCCAAAACCACTCTTCTCACCTCCATTCATCTCTACACTTCCCTTCCCTTAGTCCACCTTGTCTCAGGGAGCCACAGGTGCTGCTGTGATGTGAGACTGCCCCTAGTGGTCAAAGCAAAAACATTTATAGAGGTGACTGTACTCAAGATGTAACAGGTTTGGCATGATGATCCACATTTATATTTCAACTGTGCAAGGTGTGTGTCTTTCCTGGTGTGTGTGTGGCTAGTTTTCCAGTCCATTGTGTCTGGAGTGTATAGATAGGTTAGTTTGGGGCTCTGCGTCTCCTCTAACAATACCTCTCTGCCTCGGCCTATCTGCCTCTGTATCTGTGACAGATTCGCCCACACACTGATGCACTGGGGCGTCAATCTGGTTTCTTTAGCCTGTTATCTCGCACACACACACACTCCCACACTCGCTCTCCCCTCTGTCTTTCTCTACCACCTCTCACTCACTTTCTGGCTTCCAAGCCCCCCCCACCTTTTCGCCTCTGTTTCTCTGCCTGTCCACGTAGAGGACTACTGTGGCGAGGGTGCAGTTCAGCAGCAGCGTAGGTAGCCCCTTTGTGTTTATCAAGAGCAGTTTGACAGGAGATCTTATCCCCCGCGCTGTTCTTGTCACAGCAGGAGAAGGTGGCTGAACTACTCTCAGTGGGCTGCCAGGGTCGGACAGTTCAAGCTCAAACTCGGAGATACAATGTCAAGCTCAGTAGGCCAAGTGGAAAGTCTCTCCGAGTGGAAAGCTCTTTCAAAGATCTCTTAAGCTGGAGGTCATCGACCCCATGTGCTAAGAAGCTAGTCGCTGGTTTAAAGGCTTTGGGTTACATTCATAAAGTATCAAAAAATAAGAGCATCCCATCCTTTATTATCCCCTCACAGAAAATCTGTTCGGGTGTGGCGTAACTCAGCGGGAGAACTGCAGGTGGTCCGTTCACTCAAGTATATCACAATGATGAAACAGGTTGAAAACTTCATGAATGGAGAATTCCCGCTGCAGACAGCCGGTCAAAGGAAGAGTCTAGACCAGACGTCTAAACCGAGAACTGGGCGCGTGTGTGTTTTTTTCCAGGAAATTCTGTATGTGATTTTAGCTGTGGGTTGGTTCTGGCAGATAAGCTTGTCTCTTGAAAAGCAGACATACAGTAATAGTGAGGGGGAAGCTGTGGCATGAATACAGACCGTTAGACATATGTCTGCATCATACATTCAGATATCTAAATAAAACAACAGCTACTTATATTTATCCTCACTAAAAAAATCATACAATGCAAACAAATTAAAAAGGACTAATTATTAGACTAAGTAGTTAATGCATTTTATTTATGTTAGCTATGATATGATAGGCCATATCATGGTGGCCCCACCACCACCTCTACATCGGAGCAAGACAAACAGACTTTATGATGGTTTTGCTTCTTTTTATTGTTGTTTTGTGTCTCTTTGTAGTGGTTTTGTGTCTCTTTGAAGCCATCTTATATCTCTGTAGTCCCTTTGTGTTTCTTTGTGGGTGTTTTGTGTCTCGTTGTCATTATTTTGTGTCTCTATGTGGTCACTTTGTGTCTCTTTGTAGTTGCTTTGTGTCTCTTTATTGTTATTTTGTGTCTCTTTGTAGTCATTTTGTGTCTTGTCGTAGTCATTTTGTGTCTTGTCGTAGTCACTTTGTGTCTCTTTGTCGTTGTTTTGTGTCTCTTCGTAGTCACTTTGTGTCTCTTTGTGGTCAGTTTGTGTCTCTTTGTAGTTGCTTTGTGTCTCTTTGTGGCTGCTTTGTGTCTCTTTGTAGTCATTTTATGTCTCTGTAGTCCCTTTGTGTCTTTTTGTAGTTATTCTGTGTCTCTTTGTAGTTGCTTTGTGTCTCTTTATCGTCATTTTGTGTCTCTTTGTAGTCATTTTGTGTCTTGTCGTAGTCACTTTGTGTCTTTTTGTCGTTGTTTTGTGTCTCTTTGTAGTCATTTTGTGTCTCTTTGTGGTCATTTTGTGTCTTTTGGTAGTTGTTTTGGGTCTCTTCGTAGTCAGTTTGTGTCTCTTTGTGGTCAGTTTGTGTCTCTTTGTAGTTGCTCTGTGTCTCTTTGTGGCTGCTTTGTGTCTCTTCGTAGTCACTTTGTGTCTCTTTGTGGTCACTTTGTGTCTCTTTGTGGTTGCTTTGTGTCTCTTTGTAGTGATTTTGTGCCTCTTCGTAGTCACTTTGTGTCTCTTTGTAGTGGTTTTGTGTCTCTTTGTAGCCATTTTATATCTCTGTAGTCCCTTTGTGTCTCTTTGTGGTCATTTTGTGTCTCTTTGTGTTCATTTTGTGTCTTTTTGTAGTTGTTTTGTGTCTCTTTGTGGCTGCTTTGTGTCTCTTTGTAGTGATTTTGTGTCTGTTCGTAGTGGTTTTGTGTCTCTTTGTAGCCATTTTATGTCTCTGTAGTCCCTTTGTGTCTTTTTGTAGTTGTTTTGTGTCTCTTTGTAGTTATTCTGTGTCTCTTTGTCGTCATTTTGAGTCTCTTTGTGGTTATTTTGTGTCTCTTTGTAGCTGCTTTTTGTGTCTTTGTAGTGATTTTGTGTCTGTTCGTAGTGGTTTTGTGTCTCTTTGAAGCCATTTTATGTCTCTGTAGTCCCTTTGTGTCCTTTTGTAGTCATTCTGTCTCTTTGTGGTCATTTCGTGTCTCTGTAGTTGCTTTGTGTCTCTTTGTAGTTGCTTTGTGTCTCTTTGTAGTTGTTTTCTGTCTCTTTATGGTCATTTTGTGTCTCTTTGTAGCCATTTTGTATGAGAGAATAAGAGTATCCCATCCTTTATTATCCCCTCACAGAAAATCTGTCCAGGTGTGGCGTAACTCAGCAGGAGAACTGCAGGTGGTCCGTTCACTCAAGTATATCACAATGATGAAACAGGTGAATATGATTAAATGATGCATCCCTGGAAGTGAAGCAATGGTTTTAGAGGAGTACAGTGATTGGAAGGAGCAAAACATTTTATGAGGACAAACCTTCTCAAGTGTCGGGGAGAATCATAGAACCTATTTTAAGTCGGATATCTTGAGGTGAGAGTTTAAGGGACCCCTATGAACTCCCTTGTCAAAATTTTGCCTACATTTGAAACATTGTTTACCCCTCTTCCCAACAAGCTCTGCCAACATGGCTGGTACAAATGGATACCTTAGGTTGCCTAGTTTCACAAGATCCCACTGCCACCTTAGCCTCTCAAAAACTATGATGTCCGCCTCCAATTATTTGCCATTGTATCCTCGCCTGTCTGGTAGCCATTCTGCCACACAACAGATCGTGGGCGACTTGAGTATCAAAGGTAGCAAAGGTCATCTGCCATCGGTAAGAACACAAAGCTCAGTCCTTCAGTGAATACTACATTCAGCAGGAGCGAGAGCTGTATTGATCGCCCTTAGCACTAATGAGATTGGACGTAGCATTCCCAACACCACCAGTATTCTTTTCTCACTAAATCAAGGGATTAGATTGGCATACACATCCGTCTTATCCCCGCCTGTTACCATCCATATGTGTCAGGCGGCCTCAAGTGGACAAAGACGCATAAATGAGAATGAGAGAAAAGGTGGGATTGAATACGTGAAAAGACACACCTAAAGGACTTATAGGGCTCCGGCGGAGTCTGTGTGCCGAGGTAGAGACGCCCACAAAAGAGGAGAGAGATGAGGGTTGTGATGGGCAGGCCATCACATCCACCGGGAGACAAAGGAGCGGGGTGACAAGCAGCCGATGGACAGAAGGTCCATTTCCACTCGCACAAAAGAGCCGGGGAGATGAAGCAGATTAGCAGCTCTTTATGCCCATTGTGAAGGCTCTAAATGATAAGATTCCCCCCATTTTTTTCCATCCCAGCCTGTGTGTGTGTGCATGTGTGAGTGTAAGACACCACAAGCTCTTTTCTGTTTCACTCCATCAGGATACGCTTCTCATTTTTGCTTCTTTCACATGCAGGTACACACACACACACACACGTACACTTCTCCTGAGGAGTCTTTTATTCATCCGCACAGGAAAGACAAGCGCGACAGATGGCTTTTGAGTCACTTCCTGTCATTGCACTGAACCCTGTATTTACAGTACAATGGGAAAACTCTTACTTTGAACCCTCTCCTCACTTTAAGACTGTTCATTTTATGTTCACTTGACCTGACTGCATGTGTATACAGTCATGGAGGGTTTATTATCTATTGTTGATACATGACTCAGTTGTATACAGTAGCTTCCAGCGAGTATACCTTAATATTTAGTGCCATCTACTGGTCATTATGTGCCATTGCATTCGCTCATTGTACCCCTACCTGGACTTTCTATAGGCAGATGTTTGAATGATGAGTGTTGTATATAAAACCAAAGCTGAGATTTTGTACACTTCTCCAGTACTGGGGTATTTTATTTTTTGGTTGGACTGTGAACAAGTGAGTTCTTTTTGCAGTAAACTCAATTTAAATGGCATTTTTTTGCTGGCACATCTAATAAAGTAGTTTAGACCTCTCTTTCTAAGTAGCTTTAGTCAACCTGATTAGATTTCTCCCGGGGGTAGCTTTGCTTTCGAGGTAGCTTCCCTAACACTACATTTAATGGTATTCTACACTAATTTCAGAGGGGAAATTAAAGGTTTAACTAAAATATATGAGGTAAAATATGAAGCTTTGTATTGAATAAACTACCCCTACTTCTGTATGTCTACATTTGGAATAATAAGGACATTCTCTACAAAAATAGGTAATCATTTCCTGGAAACCAGCTCAAAAATTATATCATATTTGTTCGTCAGCTGCTTTACTTGGTAGACGATACAGCTATGTCGATTTTTTTAAAGAAATATCAAAGTCCTGTAACTGCCATGGCCATGGCCACTTACTCACACTGTCACTTTATTTAATGCTGTTGTGGGTGGTTTGCTTTCCAACAGATCGTCAGAATAATAACAGAACAATTAGAGCTTTGTTCCACAAAGATATCATCACAGTTCATGACATGATCCCATTTAGGAATGGTATCATATGTAATGAATAAATGTACCTTGGTAAAAAGTGTGGTCCTTGCCTCTCAAGTATTTTCTTACCAACAAAATGAGAGACGTTACGTTTAATTTCACAGGTTCTACTCATCAAAATCTCTCCTTCAGAGGTATAAACATGACATTGAAGCTGAATGCTCAATTTGTCAAAATTCCATTGAAACTTTCACAACTGTTTTGGAATTGTCCTCAAACAGAGACATTTCGGTCAGACATTCAAATGTTCAAAACCAGTCTTTCCTCTATTAAAAAATGAACTCAATGAATATGTACTGTAGATACGGATGAAATATTCAAAGAACTCTAAAGCTTTGAGAACTGTGCTCTTTTATCCTCCTGAGACCCGAACTTTTCTTTGGTATTTTTAATGTCTCATAGCTGTTTGGGATCAGTAGGACCTGATAAGTACAAAAACTAAACATTGTCAATGGTAGCAAAGTCCCAGTGCCCTTCAACAAGCTGATTATAAATTCCCAATGTCCACAAACGAGTACTTCCTAATTAACAGCGCCTTAGCGTACTATAAAACCGAATTTGTTGCCATATCAAACTACTATTAGTCACGAATAAACAAGTTGCAACCATAAAATTTGATCAGCTTTTGTCCACTTTTGTGTCGGGATCAGCTGCAGACTGACTTTGCAGAGATGGCTGCCATCTTGTTCTTACATGGATTAGTGTATTGTGCTCTTACTACCACTACATGACACAAAAACATGTCCACAAACAAGGGCGAATGAAGTATACGGTGCAGGAAACTAAAAATGTAATGTTCTAGTGGGAGGACGCACAGTCTCAGGAGGATATGATGTTGGAGTGGCGGCGTACAGTAGTTAAGATGAACCCCAGGGCACAGTATTATGTTGGTTGCTAGTGCCAGATTTTGTGTCAAAACAGCTATCGTACAGTAGTATCATCACATGATCCAATACAGACTTGGACAACATCAACATACATATTACGAATTATCAGTGCAAATCTGTATTTGACAGAAAACCAAATAAAATGAGAAATTATACATTAAATTGAAGGGTTTTCATAGCTTATAGTTTTTAGTTTCTATATATGAGCTTATAATTGTGTTAGCTTTGATTGCAACTGACTATTTCACAAAAGAAAAAAAGGTAATGGATAATTACTGGAGATGCTAAGCTAAGCTAAGATTTAGCCTTGTAGCTATTTTACCTCCCTGCCCTTTGGCTTTGTGTTGCTGCATATGTATATTTGTGTCTTTGTGTGTTATATGAATTGTTTTTGACACTGTTTTTCACAAATTAAAATTTAATTTAAAAAAATGTCGCTCACTTCCGGTCTCCATGACTCAGACCGCTTCCTTCCGGTAGGAGGCGCCGCTTAGCGTCAGGCCGTGCAGTCAAACACTGTTGTGTAAAGCGTCGATTGCCGAGTCATGGATGGGTGTTGCTTAACACACACGCAGCAAGGACAGCAGCCGTGACGGCATGAGCACACACATTTATTGATCGTTGCGATGACAGACACCGGCTCTGTGTTCCACCTGTTGTTAAAGTCGTGTGTGTTAAAGTTGTGCGTCGCCGACTAAGCTAGCAAACAGCTAACGTTAGCATTGTTTTGCTAGCGCCTCTGGAGTACCCTCTGTTGCTGACAAGTGGAGTGTCTCATTGAGGTGACTGTGAAGTTGGCAGCGACCTAATAAGCCAGGTAAGGTGACTTTACAGTGAAAACAACGTGTTCCTTTATGTGTAGAGCCTCTGAAATACATGCTAACATGCTAGTGTTGCTTTAGCTTCTCAATGGGAATGATGTTGGAGTGAATACTTGGTGTGAAAGTGTGTCTGTAAGCTGCTTGGTGCATTTTGGTGGATATGTGTGGCAAATGGGTGGTGTGGTGGTCGTTTATATCCAGCAGCTAAAGCAGGTAAACCATGAGTCAGCAACTATAAGTGTCACTGAAGCTCACAGCCTAATATAGCAGAGCAGAGCAGCCCACAGACAGCAGGCACTTCTTTGTTTGGAGGATTTCATCCATTGTAACCTGTAACCTCTTGTTCTGTATCTATAATAAAATGACTTCCATCTCTCCCCAGCTGCAGCCATGCTGTTCATCCACAGCTACTGTGAAGCCAACTCCTCCATCTCCCACACCTGGGTGGATGAAGGCATCTCCCCCTGCTTCTACTTCACACTCGTCCCCACCATCCTGCTCACCATCGCCTTCTTCCTCGGCACCATCCACTGCATCTTCTATCAAAAATATGGCACAGCGATGGAGCCAAAGTTCATCCCACGCTCCCGCCTCTACGGTTTCCAGCTGGCTGTCTCCGTCCTTCTCCTGCTCCAGTTCCTTGGTGGGATGGTGTGGCGGGCTGCCAGCGGAGGAGAGCTCCCAGGCTATGTGGTGCTGTATGGCTGCTTCTCTGCGCTGGGCTGGGCTTGGGCTATAGCCCTGCTCAGGGTGGAGAGACGGAGGGCCTTGGTGATGGATCGGACACGAGGTCACAGCGTGGCGCTGCTGTTGTTCTGGGCTGTGGCTTTCTCGGCTGAAAACTTGGCGTTCACCTCCTGGTACAGTCCTCACTGGTGGTGGGGGCTGGAGAGCAACCAACAACAGGTGAGGGAGCATCAAAAGTCACATAAGATCCTTTTTTTCATATGCAATGCTTCACTGTGGCCCTCTGCACCAGCATGCAGTGTGTTTATGCACTTTATCTCCTCTCCTATCTATTCAGCATTGAGTTTATTTATCTAATCTTGATCCTGTTAATGTTTTATAACGTTGTTGATGTGTGCTTAAATGGCCTAATGGGCCAAAGGTTAGTTATCTATTAAAGATAGGTGTGTCTTTTGAGCCGCCTACCAGCCTGTCTCTTCAAGAACAACAGTGTGCCCGCATAGCGAGTCTGGAAAACATGCAAAACACCAATGTCAACGTGCGCATGACGACAGCCTTTTTTTTTTTTTTTGCTGAGTCATGCCCCAGCCTGACTTTCAGATCCTGAAAGCTACGCTGGTAGCCAATAAGATTGCAAGACAAAATCTTGCCCCTCCCATGCTGAGTCAGCTGCAGTTGTTTAGCTTCCTGGCTGCATAGTTGTAAGCATGACTTGGCATTTATGTATTGTGTTGCAAATGCACCACTCTATCCTGTACTTTACTCAATTTGCTACTTATTTTTTTACAGTGGACACATGTTAAATGGAATGACCAAACTACTAGTTCTGTATTTTGGAGAGAATTTGCTTTTGAGCCCAGAAATGATATCTAAATATAAAAGAAATGGTATTAAAAAAACAAGTATGATCTTCAGTCTTAAGTCCCCCTAATCATAACTTGTCTGATAATATACTTGATTTACTCAAAGGCTTGGATGTTGTATTATAAATGACTTCTATGAGCATCTCTCCATTATCACACACTGATTAACTGCAACATGGCGTCCATATTAATCTGCTTTTTATTGCCTCTGAACCCCGTAGGTGCAGTTTGCTCTGTGGCTGATTCGTTACACTGGCACCGGGCTGCTCTTCTTCATTGGTCTCAAAGCTCCGGGGTTGCCACGGAGACCATACATACTTCTGATAAACGAAGATGAGCGGGATGTGGAGAACAGCGGACAGGTAGTTTCCCCGTGACACTTACTTGACATGTCAGATGTGACCTCTGTTCTGTGTTGAGTATCTGATTTGTTTCTCTGTCTCAGAGCCTGTTGGGCAGAACAGAAGCGAACCAGTCCACCTGGCAGGGTTTCAGAAAGAAAGTTCGCATGCTTGTTCCCTACATGTGGCCTCGGGGCAACATCCTCCTCCAGCTACTGGTCCTGTTCTGTTTGATGCTGCTTGGAGTCGAGAGAGCTATTAATGTCTTTGTACCCATATACTACAAGAATATTGGTGAGCGCGATATCTAACCCTTCAATGTTCATTTATTTCAGAGCTGCTTTTTTAATTAAATGGTCCTTTTCTGCAACAAGATTTCTGCCTCAAGCTAATAGTCTGACTTCTTTCATTTGCCTTTGTCCCTCTCTCAGTGAATGAACTGACTGATGGCAGCAGCTGGCGCACTCTGTCTACTACAGTGTGTATTTATGTCCTGCTCAAGTTCATGCAGGGCGGCGGTGCAGGTAGGACCAACTCAAATCCTCTCCAAGTCATACTGTATGTGGGTTTTCTGATTCTGTCATGGCCTGTCATGGTAACTACTTTTGTTGGACGACATGTGGTCCCAGAAATTATCAACAGAATCAATATTATTGTCACTTTAAGACCGCTTTATGTTACTGATACACACACAAAGTAAGTATAAAATCATAGTATCTTTGTAGGAGCAGCCCAAAATTACTCTAGCTAGCAAAAACAAAACAAAGTGATGCCTCTTGCAACTCATAGACAATCTTAGTGGAGCCTCTGGAACACCGCAGTTACCTCAGTAATCCAGTGATGTGACTGCCCAGTCAGCTGATGGGTCGGGTTCCAGGCGGTTTGCTTTGGTTTGTAAGCGAACAACTATCCGGACAGTGCGTCTTCCAATCCAGAAGTGCAGCTGCAGCCTACCTGTAAGCTACGCTGTGTCATCTTTGAATTGTTTTTTTTTATTATGCCTTACACATGGGCCACACGTCGCTGTCAAACAAGGCGGGCGTGTAGTTCCAGCAAAATCTCAAGAACGCCTTGAGGGAATTTCTTCAATTTTGGCACAAACGTCTACATGGAATCAACAATGAACTGGTTAGATTTATTGTACTCAAAAAGTCAAAGGTCAAAGTTACTGTGATCTTGTCCGTCTCGTTCTCATGAACATGATATCTCAAGAGCACGAGGGAATTTCTTCAAATTTGGCACAAACGCCTACATGGAATCAACAATTAACTGATTAGATTTATTGTGCTCAAAAGTCAAAGGTCAGAGTCACTGTGATCTTGTCATGAACATGATATCTGAAGAACACGAAGGAATTTCTTTAAATTTGGCACAGACTTCTACATGGAATCAACAATGACCTGATTAGATTTATTGTGCTTAAAAGTCAAAGTCACAGTGATCTTGTTCATCTCATTCTCATGAACAAGATATCTCAAGAACATGAGGGAATTTCTTCAAGTTTGGCACAAACGTCTACATGGAATCAACAATGAACTGATTAGATTTATTGTACTCAAAAGTCAAAGGTCAAAGTCACAGTGATCTTGTCCGTTTCATTATCATGAACATGATATCTGAAGAACACAAGGGAATTTCTTCAAATTTGGCACGAATGTCTACATAGAATCAACAATAAACTGATAGATATGGTGCCTAGGTTAGAGGTCAAGGTCACTGCGACCTTGCGTCTGTGTCATTCTCATGAAGGTGATATCTCACCAAGGCCTTGGGGGAATTTTCCTCAAATTTGGCACTAAGGTCCACTAGGATGAACTGATTAGAATTTGGTGGTCAAACGTCAAGGTCACTGTGACCTCAAAAAACATGTTTTTGGCCATATCTAAAAGATTCATATCCAAATTGAGACAATTTCACACAAAGTGATAAAGTGATGACATTTTATATCCAAAAGGTCAAAGGTTAACTTCACTTTGACGTCTTAATATCCTGCAAAAACGCTTTTCTAGCCACTACGCAATGACATAACTCAGGAACAGAGGGGGAGCCATTTGGTCAGATACTGAGAGGTCAGCTAAATGATCCAGATCATGTCCATATATATTATGGTAAGTCGATATCCTAATTATCGTTACCTCCTCCTCTTCCCAGGTTCCTCTGGTTTTGTCAGCAACATGCGCTCCTTCCTGTGGATCAAGGTGCAGCAGTTCACCAACCGCGTGGTTCAAGTGCGTCTCTTCGCCCACTTGCACTCCCTCTCCCTACGCTGGCATCTGGGCCGCAAAACTGGCGATGTGCTGCGAAGCATCGACCGCGGCACCTCCTCCATCAACAGCCTGCTCAGGTAAGATGGCACTGGATCGGCAGAGTTTTCCTCTGGACCTGTATTCTTTCCTAAAATTGTATTTGGACTCAATTCTTGTTTTATTTCCCCTACAGCTACATAGTGTTCAGCATCTTGCCAACCATTGCTGATATCGTCATTTCTATCATCTACTTCATCACTTATTTCAACGCCTGGTTCGGCCTCATTGTCTTCGTCTGCATGACCCTGTACCTCAGTAAGTAGTCGCCATAGCTATCATTCGATATGATACAACAACGTGATGAGTTTAGTCGAACATACCCCATATAAACGTTCAGATGTACCCCTAAAGATTCCTTTTCCACCAGCTCTGACCATCATTATCACCGAATGGAGAACCAAGTACAGACGAGACATGAATCAGCAGGACAACAACGCCAAGTCCAAGGCCGTGGACTCCTTGTTAAACTTTGAGACGGTACATCAAACATTTTGGTTCATTGGAAGTTGAATCATTCCGAAATGTCAAATTTTGTTTCACTATTTTCCTCCTTATTCTCTCAATTCAACAGGTAAAATACTACAATGCAGAGAGCTATGAGGTCAGCCGTTTTGAGGACGCCATCTTAAAATACCAGGTAAGTCAGAGGTATTCGGACAAGTGTCCATTTTGGCCCTCAAGTGGGTTGATTCGATGGTGTTTTGTTAACATCAATTATTGTTTTTAGGTGTCAGAGTGGAAGACCCAGGCGTCCCTGGCATTCCTCAACCAAACACAAAACGTCGTCATTGGGTCAGGCCTGCTGGCCGGTTCTCTCCTCTGCGCCTATTTTGTGACGGAGGGAAAGTTTCAGGTATTGTATGTTTTCCTGATCAAACTGCGAGGAATAAAAATGCTAGTTTGAACTCTTGCATTCAGTTTGACACTGATAAAACTCCTCTTATCCTAGGTTGGAGATTTCGTCCTCTTTGGTACCTACATCATCCAGTTGTACACCCCCCTCAACTGGTTCGGAACCTACTACAGGTAAAAAAGAGGCTGCTTCAAATGCATCGTGGTCGACTCAAGCGCAGTAAAGATCGGTCTGTGTTTAAGGCTCTGACTCGGTTTTTCTTTTTGCTGCAGAATGATCCAGAATTCTTTCATTGACATGGAAAGCATGTTCAAACTTTTTGAAGAGGATGAGGAGGTACTTTGAAACTAGTTGTTCTCGCTTGAAGCTCTGCATCGTGATCCATTTTTTAATCTTCTCTGTGTTTGTTCTCTTGCGCAGGTGAAAGACGAAGTAAACGCAGGGAGTCTTCTCTACAGAGAGGGGAAAGTGGAGTTTGAGAACGTCTACTTCAGCTACACAAATGGGTTGGTTTACATTTGATTTGATTGTCTGTTAACACCCATGTGTATTTTACAAGCACCAGTTCTTGAATGTCCCCACTGTTTTACAGCAAGGAGATTCTCAAGGATATTTCCTTCACTGTTCTTCCTGGACAGACGGTTGCCCTGGTAAGGAACAACTTCCATTCGTACAGCTGAAGTGCCTGTGCTGTGTTTGGACTGTGCTGTAATGTCCTCTTAATCTCCCCAGGTGGGACCATCAGGTTCGGGGAAGAGCACCATTATGCGACTCCTCTTCCGTTTCTATGATGTTCAGGGAGGCTGCATAAGCATCGATGGGCAGGATATATCGAAAGTACGAGTACATAGAGACATAATTCCAAGTCCAATTGAGCATGAAGTGATAAAAGCATAGTACATATTTGTGAATTACTACGTCTTCATTGTCTTTGCTCAGGTGAAGCAGAAGTCTCTGCGAGCGCACATCGGCGTGGTTCCCCAGGATACTGTGCTCTTCAACGACACCATTCGAGATAACATCCGCTACGGCCGCATCTCTGCTACTGACCGGGAGGTGGAGGAGGCTGCTTTGGCTGCGGACATACATGACAAAATCATGACTTTCCCTGAAGGTAACCTTTAGGTCAGGGTTTCTCAGTGGGTGGGCTGTGGCCGATGATTCGTCACTACTACCCACTTGAGGGTCCATCTTGGGCCCACGTGACTTTTTCCCATAGACTTACATTGGGATAGCGACATCTTTAAATCAATGGATACATTCAGTTCAATGAAATGAGTTACAAAAGGTTGAGAACCCCTGCTGTAGATCGAGCCACCTGTGTTTCTCTCTGGCAGGATATGACACTCAGGTGGGGGAACGAGGTCTGAAGCTGAGTGGAGGAGAGAAGCAAAGGGTGGCTATAGCCAGAACAATCCTCAAAGCACCGCAGATCATCCTGCTGGACGAGGTGAGATTACAAAAAGGAAAACATTACCACATTGTTATTGCTGTTATTTCCAGTTGTAACGAATAATGTGTCTCAACAGGCCACGTCTGCACTGGACACGCAGACAGAACGCAACATCCAGGCCTCACTGGCGAAAGTCTGTGCCAACCGTACGACAGTTGTCGTAGCTCACAGGTAAGAGAAGCACGTGCTGTCTTTTTTTCTTCTATTTCCTTTGTTTCAGTGGAGTTATGTGAATCTCTTGTTTGTATACAAAAGGTTGTCCACCATAATCGGAGCAGACCAGATCCTGGTTATCAGTGACGGCCGGATTGCCGAGAGAGGAGAGTAAGTGTGAACTGTTTTCCTGGTTGTCATACTGACAATCCCCTTTTTCATTTAACTCGAAGTGACTCACTTTCTCTCCATCCAAGGCACGAGGAGTTGCTGGACAAGGGAGGCTTGTATGCAGACATGTGGATGAAGCAGCAGCAGGCCCAGGACTCTGATTCCTCGTCAGATACTGAAGCCAAAGACCGCAAGTCGGAGAAACTGCAGCCGCCGTCGACCTCGTCAGGACACTAGGCAACTGAATGCATCTTTCTTTTTTTGTTTGTTTAGTTTTAAAAGAGAACGCTATGTTTTTTTTAGTGTAGTCAAACTGAATGTGTGACGGCAGGTCATGGAGGAAAGGGAAGGTGCCTTTAACCAAATAAGGAAGTGTTAGCAATCTGGTGATTTTAGCTGTAATTATGGGCAGTGTTTTTATTCAGGGATGGAGCAAAAAGATCGAATTATCATCACATCTAAAAGCAGACACTGGCATTTCTTTTTTTTTAAATTTAAAACCTTCATTATGAGGTTGACACCCTGAGTGAAGTTTTTAGCACCTGAACTTGATTTGAGGATATTTTTAAAAGCACTCCTGTGACTTTTTAAATGTTGTCTTTATGTTTCATGTGAAGAATTTACTTTTTGTGCTGTCTTGTAAAATTCTATGACATTGAAAAAATTATTTAAAGACATAAACGAGAGAGCTGCAAAAAAATGAGTTGTCCACTACATAATATCAGTTAGTATAAAAGCTGTCAGGGATTTTATTCAGCTTTGTTTTGTTTTTTAATTTTTTTGTCGTCTGTTTTTGACCTTTGCTGTTATTTAAAGTGATATATTTTAAATGTGTAAAGCTCTGTATACTTTAAATCACTAAGGTAAAGCAGGGTGTGCTGCTTATTTGATTATTGTCTGCTCAGTTTTCATCACGGGTTAATGAATACACCAGATGTCATTTGATTTGTCTTTCAATGTAGGCTGACTTATTTACATGTAAAGTGATAGTATACATTTCTGCCTGTGATTGCCAAACATTTTTACTTTGTACATGGAGCCGAGTTATCAGTTATATCTGCTTTTATTGCACTACAAAGTTAAAGTATGTACCTTAAAAACAAAAAAAAACATACAACATCAAATAAAATACCCCATGCAGTAGTAATACACAGTTATTCCCACTTAATGCTATATATAAATAGTTATATACACAATTTCTGAATCAAGAATATGGAATAATTTCATTTTTTATATCTACCTCACAAAAGGTATTGCTCACGATTATTACATTTTGTAAATATTCTGTTTTGTCTTGTACATATGAAAAATAAAAGGGTTTTTTTTCCCCATAAGTTCTTGTGAAAAATCATTACCAGTTCCTACTGACTCGGCACACCACCAGTTTGGAGAAGCAGACTGGAAAACTGACAGGGAAGCTATAAGCAATGTACTGCTGTGGATGGGGCCGGCAACAAAATGGATTTTCGGCACCTAAAAAAAGTCCCACTTAAAAATACTGAAAGCAGTTTAAGTGTATCTTACATTGAGAGTATTTCCACCGCTTTACCTTAATGTCACAGTGATTTCCAATGGGAAAATGAAGCTGTTGCGTCACTCTCTTCACAGCCAGACTCCATTGTGAAAAACAATGATTTAACATAGCTGAGCACAGGAGCTGCTGGTGTACTGCTGCCTCAGTGAGTTATGTTGTTTATGTTATTGCGTGACTTTCGGGTTTAAACGGGTTGGTTTAGAATCACCAAAGTTATGCAATAACACAAACTAACTAGCTGTGCAAAGCAGGAGTTGGCCAGCAGCTCCTGTGTTCAGCGAGCTTAAATTGCTGTATTTGTCAATGGAGTCTGGTGGCTTTGACAAGAGAGTAAATGGGAATATGTTAATATCGGTATATATAATATGGGTGTGTCGTGGAAAGGTAAAGCAGTGATAATAATCTTAATATAACATACATTTAAGAAGAAGAAGATCCCCCTACTGTAAACCTGAGCATGCAGAAGCTAACTACCTCCACAAGATGGCGGCAATGCATCACTACGTAGCTAGCTGCCTCCGGAGTACTGTCCCAGGTCAGGGCGTGTTGCTATCTAAGTTCCCTGTCAGTCGGAAGGGGGCCAGGCCATACAGTCGTCTCTTCAACACTCGGCGGACTCATGTTAAATCCATAGCTGATATGGATTTCGACGCTTTGTTTAACGAGAAGACATTTCAGTTCTCGGACTTCCAGGAGTTTACGGTATGTTGCTGCGCTACGTTAACTCTCAGTCGGCGAACTATGCTAGCTAACGAGCGCATTAGCATAGCTAGCTGACATTAGCATCAGCAGGATATGGAAACATTGTGTTCCGTATCTAAATACGCCGCTTGGGTACACTACTCAGCTACCACATCGCCAGTATACATTAAGTAATGTTTCTAGTTGAAGCTAAAGAGTGAGTCGTGTGAAAATTACGTTATAGGTTATAATAGAAAGAACGTCATGTAATGCTAGCTGCTAATGCTAGCACTTTGTTAGCAGCTGTCATTTTGCGCTCGAGCTACGGGCCTCGCGTTAGCTTAGCTAGCTTAAAGCTGTACGGGTGACATGTGCTGTCAACAATACACACATGTAATGTCAAAAGAAGACTTTATATATTAACATATGAGTGAAATTAGTGTTTAGCATACTGCTGTACGTGTCACTGCTTTTTAACCAAGCTAACGACAGTTTACATAACTAAGCTAACCTAGCTAGCTTACATGCATGTTATTGTTTTCACAGTTTCTCCCTGGACACCAGAAGTTGACTGAACGAGTGCGGAAGCGACTGTATTATGGCCTGGATAAAGATGTTTCCTTAGATGCTCTCTCCTGCCCTGTTACAGGTTAGTTAAATATTAGCTTTTAAACTAGGTTAGCAGCTCTCTGACGCACCTGCATGAGGACAAACTTGTTTTGCTGACATGCTTTGTCAATATCTTGCGTTAGAGTTATTTAAAACATTTAGAGGACAGTATGTCACTTGGATGTTACATGCACAGGCTTTATTTATATACAGAAATGGACTTTGGTTGCACACATGTTCACTTTTGTCCTCTGTGCTTCCAGATATCGCCGTTGAAATCTTCCAGAAGTCTGCCCCGAGCCCAATACGAAAGCTTCAGAAGAAGTATGCAGCTCATGTTTCCAGGTCTGTGCTTTTTATTATGCATGCATGGATTATACACTCCTGCACTGCCAATCACACATCTGAAACTAATGTGTTTTATGCTGCAGGGAGGCATGCATCTCTCCATGTGCCATGATGCTGGCTCTAGTTTACATAGAAAGGCTCCGACATAGAAACCCTGAATACCTCCAAAAGATCTCCTCATCCGACCTCTTCCTCATCTCCATGGTATGTGTGAGGGTTCATAGGTCGTTCCAAATGTGTCTGTGTTATTTCTAGCACCGGCGCGGCTCATTTCAGAATGCAGTTTGACATATGCGCTGATCTCCCGCGTTGAATTAGATGGTTGCCAGCAAGTACCTGTACGACGAAGGAGAGGAGGAGGAGGTTTTCAACGACGAGTGGGGCGCAGCTGGGAAGTTGGACGTCAAAACTGTCAATAACCTGGAGATGAACTTCTTGAATGCCATTGTAAGTGTGTGTGTGTGTGTATTTGCATGTGCATTGTTGGCTTGAGTTCTTTGTCCCAACCACTGTGTCATATCTTCCAGGAGTGGAGCCTCTACACAGAGCCAAATGACTTGTTTGATATACTAAGTCAACTAGAAACCAGGTTGGTATTCAGCTATGTAAAACTTACTCTTGAAGAAATATCAGCCCTAAAAATGGACATTAATTTTGACCTTTTAGCAGCACTGTAGTGGCTTAATCAGTTTGTGTTTGTTTCTGACCGTGTATCACCAGCATTGCGGAGCGGCAGGGGATGAAGCGTGGCTGGTTCACCTACACAGACCTCTGTGTGCTACTGGAGCACTCAGCGTGGAGTCAAGCCCTCGCAGCCATCTACCAGCACTTTACCAAGGTAAGCCGGGGATTGTAGTCTGTGGGGGCAGGTGTAACACTTGACATCTGGTGTGTCAATCAACGCTGTGATTCTAACATTGTATTTCCAGGTATCCTGTATGCTCGGCCTCGTCTATCTCACCAGTGTGGCCGGCCTCATTGCCACCAGCGCTGTGCTGCACCAGCTCAGCCTCTCCAGAAGTGGCCAGTCCCTGCTTCCACCTCCACCTGAGATTAGCCCAGCCCATCTTCAGACCTCCAACCTCAACACGGAACCTCCTCCTGCAGCCCCGCGCCCCCCCTGTTGTGTTCTGGCCAACAAGAGCGTGAACCGTCAGACCAGCGCGCTTGGAACGGACCAGGATCACGGACAGAGCGCCCCGTCGGCCCTGTCGCAGTCATCGATATTGTGTCTCTGGGGTTCCCTCCTCGCCTCCATGGGTCATATACACCCTGAGACAGATTCTGATATGGAAGCTCCACACATCTGGTCTCCTGTGTCCTTCATCTGTCCCGGCTGTCTTGCAACCCTCCCTCCTCTTCAGTGCGGGCTTAGGAACACCTCAACACTCTCCACCTACGGTCCCCTTGATAACCACCAGCATCATGCACCATGGCTGCCCTCCAGCCTCCTTGGAGGGGCGGAGCCAAGCCTGAACTCACGCCTGGGGGTGTTCCCCCCCGTACAGCTGGGACCCTGCCATCCAGAGTCGATGCTGCCTGTAGACAAAGCTCAAGCTCTGCTCATGCCTGGTTAGTCACCGGCAAACTGCTGTCCACCTGTCGTGATGGACTCTGGAAATAAAACCAGCATTATATTCATGACTCATCCACCACTGTTCAAGTCATGTTTTTGTTTACTTTTCCAGATCTAGCACACAGGTGCAGACGTGAGTAGTTGGGCACAGACAGGGCGAGAGGATGGAAATTCACTTAAAGCTCAGCACTGCAGAATATTTTTGCCATAGCTAAAATGCCATAGTGTTCACTTGAAGCTCTGCGGCTCATTTTAATGCAGAGAATCACGAGGAATTTGAAAGTAGTTTGTTTTTCTTGGCTGCAACCAAATTGTTTTGCTCTCCACATTTATCATTGGAAGTTCAGAGCTGTCAGGTGGTGATGTTGGGCCTTTGTGACGAGTGTGTTTGGAGTTATTACATTAAAGCTGTTGCTACGTGGCAGGTTGATGAAAGTGTGTGGAGGTTTTACAGCAAGTTAAGTTTGACTTTTTTTTAATGACGGGGTTCTCTGCGAAGAAGGGACTAAACCAGTTTACTTTGTCTACTTAATTTTGGCTTCTCCATATTTGCTTATTTTTACCATTTGTTTTTCACATATGCACAAGGAGCTGTACATCAGAAATGGGTCACACACATGCAGCAAGCACTGACTTTGTACATCGGATAGTTTTTGTTACTGTTAATGAAACAAATAGTCTTTCCCCTATGTTCAGGAGGAAGCATCAAAGAAAGGAAACGGACAGTTTGAAGGCAGCGGCCATCTCATACCTCAGAAAACATCAGCTTCTCCTATTCTGGTCATTTACAGCTTAAAACTTTGTCCTGTTTCCTTTTTTGAGTCAATATTTGCCAGATTTTATGTGGCAATGGGATGTCACATAACTTTTAAGCTAATTCTCTGTACCAGGGTGATGTTTTAGCCACATTGAAGAGATTAATCTTTAAAGTTTCCCATTCTCCAAGGAGAAGACAGTCTGTATAAATAGGATGGGCTCCAAGGGATTCGTGCAGTTTCTAATTGGTTCCTGGTTGGTGTTGGTGAAGTGGACATTTTGAATATAATGTGTCACAGGCGAACAGCAGTGTTTCTTTGTCGATGCAGTCTGGAATTTGCACATCTGGCTCCATTTTCACTGCAACAGGACACTTCACTCCAAGTGTGTCAAGTGTATCTTTTTCCCCCAACACCGGAGGAAAATGTAAAGAATGAATTTTCTCTTTATGTATGTCCACATGGTCTCTAGGACATTTACTTTGTAACTGAACCTTTGACAAGTTGCTCTGAGCATCTGAATTTGATACACTTTGAAGCACCTTTAATTTTGTACATGGTGTAAAATGCAAATATTGTACGAATCTGTAGAAAAACCAAGAACTAATAAAGGATGCATTTCTTTGACACTTGTTGATTATCGTCTGTGTAAACAGCAGAGTGTGAAGCATCATTTAAATCATACAGCCAACAGTGTTATTGTTTGCAGCTTTGACACTTGCTCTATATAGACCAGGAGTTAATGCCATTTTAATATCTGACATAGCTGGAGAAACTGTACCCTCTATACAGGTCTTGATACATCAAGGACGTTTACAGTGTACCTATTTTTATATTATTATTGTTATTTGTATTCAGATTTTATATTTAATTGCAAATAGCATTTCCTTTTTATACGTATGCTTCTAAAGAAGCATGTTCCTTTCTGTGTTACTCTATATTTTATGTTCTTCAATAAAACCGATTCTGAAGGAGACACAAAATGACGAAATTACCCCAAATACATACAACACAAACGAGACACAAAATGACCCCCCCCACCCCAAAAAAATACCTAGAAGAGACATAAAGATAAGAAAAAGACACAGAACAACCACAAGGAGACACAAAATGACCCCAGACGGACTCAAAACAAACACAAACCGACATATAACAACAAAAAAAGACACAAAATAACTTCAGAGAGATATAAACGACTCAAAAATGACACAACAACCACAAGGACACACAAAATGACTACTAAGAGACACAATACAACAAAAAAACTGACACAAAACAAAAGAGACACAAAACAACCACAATATGACACAAAGTTACCTCAGAGAGACTCAAAACAAACACAAAGAAACAAAACAACAAAAAGGACACAAATTTACCTTGCAGAGACATAAACGATTATAAAATGACACAAAACAACCACAAGGAGACACAAAACAAGAGCAAAATGACCACAAAAAGACACAAAATTACCCCGGAGAGACTCAAAACAAACACAAAGAGACACATAACGACAAAAAAGACGACACAATTTCGTCAGAGAGACATAAACAACTAGAAAAAGACACAAAATTACCCCAGAGAGACTCAAAACTACTAGAAGACACAAAAACAACAAGGAGACACAAAATGACCACGGAGAGACTCAAAACAGCAGCAAAGAGACACAAAATGACTACAAAAAGACACAAAATTACCCCAGAGAGACTCAAAACAAACACAAAGAGACACAAAACAACAAAAAAGACGACACAATTTCGTCAGAGAGACATAAACAACTAGAAAAAGACACAAAATGACCCCAGAGAGACTCAAAACAAACACAAAGACACACATAACAACAAAAAAATGGCACAATTTCGTCAGAGAGACCTAAACAACTAGAAAAAGACACAAAATTACCCCAGAGAGACTCAAAACAACTAGAAGAAGACACAAAAACAACAAGGAGACACAAAATGACCACCAAAAGACACAAAATTACCCCAGAGAGACTCAAAACAAACACAAAGAGACACAAAATTATCTCAGAGACACATAAACGACTAGAAAATGACACAAAACAACCACACAGACACAAAATTACCCCAGAGAGACTCACAACAAATACAAAGAACCACTAAACAATAAAAAAGACACAAAATGACCTCAAAGAGACAAAAACGACTAGAAATAGACACAAAACAACCACAAGGAGACACAAAATGACAAAAAAAATTACCTCATCAATAGGGCTGGGCAATGTATCAATCTTTTATCGACATCGTCATATTGTGACATCATAATGTATTTTCCTGGTTTAAAGGCTGTATTACAGTGCAGTGATGTCATTTTCTGAACTTAGCAGACTGCCGTAGCTGTTCTAGTATTTCCCTGTAGTCACTTATTCATTATATCCACATCACCGATGATTGTTTATCAAAACTCTCATTGTGTAAATATTGACGCAATATCGGTATTGAGGTATTGTGTCAATGGTGCTTTTATAAAATATTTACACATAAATTATTGTGATATTTGATTTCCTAGCCCTACTCAGTAAGACACAAACAACCATTAAACGACACAAAACCACAAAAAGATGCTGAATCGATTACAAAGAGACAAAAAAACAGCATCAATTCTGTTGCTCCTGTCTTGGAGAGGTGGTGGGGCCCTTTGCATATCCGTGCCCAGACCATGAGTTCCACCCCTGCAGCCAACACATGGTGGCAAATTAATGTGATCTGAGATGGCAGTAAGTGTTTAAAGGACGGCCAGTGCTTTCCTCAAACAAGCTCGAAGGCAAGGCGATGACGAGTGTGTTTTTAAAGAGACGGGAGCAGATGTCTGGGTTTGGAAGAACCTTGAGTGTCCCTCCCCCAGGGCCCGTCCTACCCCTCCCCACCACCCCTGGCCTGACACATACCACTTTAGAGCTCCTAATATAGACCCAACTGCTTTGTAGGAAAGGGTAACAAACCGAGCGGCGTCTCACGAGCAGTTTGCTGCTTCGAAATCAACTTTTTCATGGACACACAACAGAATAATGGAGCCTCCCTCACAGGTGAAGTGTCACTTTGGATTGAATATAACTATAAAGCGTGTGTGTGGAGTTAAAGTATCATTGGAGCCACGGAAATGAGCAGCCTTTTGGATTTCAGACTATCCTGACAATGTCATGTGGAGAATGTTTCACTTGCTCTGTTGTAGGTGTCACTCCAAGGAAAGAAGCAGCAAATACAGAAACAAGGTACGACGAACGATGGTAGGGTGCAAGAACATGGATGTGTTACCATAACCATGCGTTTGTGTGTATGCATGTGTGATCAGCTGCTCTAATATGTGACTCCTCACAGAGGCTGATGCCACAGTCTACATGAATTTCATGAAAAGCCACAGCTGCTATGACGCCATTCCAACCAGCTGTAAACTGGTCATATTTGATACCACACTACCAGTAAGAAATGCAGCTTGTATCACCGTTGGCATTCTTGGCTTGTAAACCCTCCGTCTGACTGTGTGAATTTATGACTTCCAAAAGGTGAAGAAGGCCTTTTTTGCTCTGGTGGCAAACGGCTTGAGGGCTGCGCCTTTATGGGACAGCAAGCGACAGAGATTTGTGGGTAAGACATGGGATCAATGGGATAGCCACAGGGAAGTATTGGTCAGTAATGGGAACATAAGTCCATTTCTTTCACAGGTATGCTGACGATTACAGATTTCATCAACATCCTCCATTGCTATTACAAGTCTCCAATGGTGAGCATGAGTTTAAAGCCATTTATTACTTGCATAAATGACCGGCTTGTGTATCAGTTGCTCACTGTGTGTTACCTTGAAGTTGTGAAGAAAAGGTTGTGCCTCCACGGTGAACGGAGAATCCAAGAAAGGCGAACATCCGCAAAGAATTAAAATAATCACGGTCCACATTTATCAACAGCAAAATTATCCATTTACAAGTTCTCGCACAACTCATGCAGTATCATCCAAGTCTCATTTATCCAGTCATCATGCGAGGTAAGGGTCATGAGAGGTAAGGAGGTGGTTCTTGGGGCGGAGGGAGTTGGGTTTGGAACTGGAGGGTTGCCAGTTCAAGTCCCCATACAGAACAAATATGGAGCATGGACTGGTAGCTGGAGAGGTGCCATTTTGCCTCCAAGATACTGAACTTCTTCCTCTTCTTAAAAAGTTCGGGGAGGCACTGCAGAATAAATGGAAGCATTGGGAAGGGAATCATGGTTTTTGATTTGGCTTTGGGGTAGTGATGTCCAAGTGAAGCTTCATGAACCACCGGTTGTATTTGCTGAACCCACTAGATGGTGGTTCATGAAGCTTCATTTGGACATCACTACTTTGGGGAGGGATACTCAACTTTAAATGGTAGTATTCTGTATTTACAGTGATTTTAATACCATCAGAACCCCAAAAACCCACAAATGGGTGTGAAAAGCTTTTTTAATCAACAAAATTATACCATTTATCAAAGTCGGAAACTGAGGACACAGAAAATATTGTTGGATTTTTACATAGATGATTCGTTTTTTATAGGAGGATTTGTATTTTGCTCAAGAAATTAGCTGTTTCTCTATCGTCAGGAGAGGTATGGTTGAATTGAAGTCAAATATACACGGTTTATATCTTTTTTTTGTGGGATAAAAACATGAAAATTAAGAAAACATGAAGAATGTCTCTTTTTTGGATTCTTCGTTCACCAGAGGCACGCAAGACAAACTTTCTTCATGAATTCAAGGTAACATGGTTTGAGTAACTGTTAAACAAATGGTCATTTTGTGGGTGAAGTATTCTTTCAAGATAGTATAATTATTATAGATCAGACATTTTTATTCGACACCATATCTTTTTATTAGATAGTTGTAAAGCAACGTAGTGGGTGGAAGATTTTTCATAGGTTGCAATATTTTTTGACCTGTCCTTAATGTGTAATCACTGACGCATAAATTGATGTTGGGTTTCCCCTCTAAAGGTTCAAATGTATGAGCTGGAGAGCCACAAGATTGAGACATGGAGAGGTGATTTCTTTCGAAGTAAATAACCAGCACTGATCAGCGGTATTCTTTCTGCGCACACATCTCTGAATTTCTCATTAGAGTTCTCTCTCTTCTTGTGTCTAGATGTCTACTTACCGTATTCCAATCACTTCCTCATCAGTATTACCCCAGAGGCCAGGTGAGCGCACACTCTCAGATGCAATCTTTGATATTATTTGAATTGTTTATGTTCTCATCATCTGGCAGTAAATTAACTCTCCCACTCTTTCCTCTCAGCCTCTTTGATGCCATCTATTCCTTACTTAAATATAAGATCCACAGGCTGCCGGTCATCGATCCACAGTCTGGGAATGTCTTACATATTCTCACCCACAAAAGGATCCTCAAGTTCCTCCATATATTTGTGAGCAAGCAGATGATTAGCATGTTGTTTATTTTTGCCATGAAAAAAGGACTGCACCAACTCCAACGTTCTTCCACTGTGGATGTTTTCAGGGGAAAAAAGTACCCAAACCTGCGTTCATTGGGAAGCAGATCCAGGAGCTTGGGATTGGAACTTTCAGGAACATCGCTACCGTTCAGCAAACAGCAACACTTTACGACGCCCTCTCCATATTTGTGGAGAGGCGGGTGTCTGCACTGCCTGTGGTGGACGAACAAGGTATTACAGAGCTGTGTTTACTACACAGTTTACCAGTTAAATACTGTTCCGAAAGTATCCTAGCACTACAGCATCCAACATTTTGTTTTCTCAGGCAGAGTGGTGTCACTCTACGCAAGATTTGATGTGATTGTAAGTATTATGTTTCTACTATGTCTCTACAGTGTAGATTAGTACATGTCATAGCATTGCTTGCTGACACCTGCTCCAACACTTGGGTATCTGTTTGTTCCATTGCAGAATCTAGCAGCACAGAAGATTTACAACAATCTGGACATGCCTATGCATGAGGCCGTTCGCAGGCGCGCATGTTTCATCGAGGGAGTCATCAAGTGCTACCCTGACGAAACCTTGGAGACAATCATAGACCGTATAGTCAAAGCTGAGGTAGATTGTTTCTTTGAAAGAGTTTGGTTTTCAATGTGAGAATGGTCTTCCAATGTTTTATCCTCCTCAACCCAGGTCCATCGGCTGGTCCTGGTGGACAGAGCTGATGTGGTCAAGGGCATCATCTCTTTGTCTGACCTGCTGCAGGCCATGGTCTTAACCCCTGCAGGTATTGATGCCCTTTTGTCCTAACAACAGGGGACGGAGGGTCGACTTCCCTCCTCTACCACCTGCTCAGACCCGAGTCCTGGCCATGCACCCAGCCAGGTAGGCTCTCAAGCACCATTTTTAAGGACAGGCTAAGTATTTTAATTTCTAATGAAAACTCAAGAGAGCATTTTTAGGGGTCAGTCAGTCTATCTATCTGATGTCTTTCAGAGATCAACTTGTGCCTTAAATGAGAGAGCACAAGAGGAAATAAAACCCCCTGGCTGCCCTGCTGTTTACGTTGAGATGTCATCTGTGATCTATGTGCTGTGTTCAAGTAACAGTAAAGGACAGTGAGCTGACCTTGATGTAGTGAATCTCTACAGGTCTCCAGCACAGTGTCCATATTGGCTGCATTTGACCAAATTGATATGTGATGTCTTTACGCAATACTGTATATTTCTGTATTAAACATTTGTACCAAAACTTGCAGGTGTGGCCTTTTTATGGTACATTTCCTGGAGAAATACAGTGTGTGGACTATGGCTGGAGTATGCTCATATATATAAAGAGAGAATGGGAATTGAAGTAGACCTGCATAGGCTTTGGTCCTATCTATCCTGTCCTATATATCCTAGTCCTAACTCGGGCCAGCAGTAGCTTAGTCCATAGGGTCTTGGGTTGGGAACTGGAATCTATCTATCTATCTATCTATCTATCTATCTATCTATCTATCTATCTATCTATCATATCCAAAGGTGTGGACCTTGGTCCCATGACATGGACTGAAGTCACAAATTTAGGACTTTAGACTCAACCATTCATTTGACTCGGGCATTCATGTGGATACCACCTGAGGTGTTCCCCCAACTCAAAAAACACTGTTGCAGACCAAGTACCCCCCGTCATGGCAACAGTACTCCCCAATGGCAGTGGCCCCCCAGCACAAAAAAACACCATGCCACACTACAAAAACTGTGTAGAAATGGCCTGTGGAGTGTGACAAAGAGCTCAAGGTGTCGACCTGGCTTCTAAATTTCCCAGGTCCCAATCTGCTCAAGGATTCTTGTGATGTACCGGCACCCCAGATGTACGTCTAATCCAAGGTGGGGACTCTTTGGATTGGACTTGACCCTTGACACAGGATCTCTGGGAGTGTCCTGCTGTGTCCGGCACCAGTGTGTTGGCGGCAGATCCATTTAGTCCAGTGGGTTGTGAGGTGGGTTAATGGCACGTGCCACAGATGCTCATTCACATTGGGATCTGGGGAATTTTGGAGACCAGGTTGACACTTTGAGGTCTTTGTCATATTTCTTGGGCCGTTCCTGAGCGATGTTTGCAGTGTGGCATGGTGCATTATCCTGCTGGGGGCCACTGCCATTGGGGAGTACTGTTGCTATGAGGGGGGGTACTTGGTCTGCAATGGTGTTTGAGTGGGTGGAACACGTCAGGTGGTATTCACATGAATGCCAGAACCAAAGGTTTCCCAGCAGAACAATCAAAGTTATTCTCTTCACCTGTCAGTGGTTGTAATGTTTTGGCTGATTGGTGTATATACATACATATATATATTTATACAGTAGTAGAAGTTATTGTAGCACTGGTGGTGATATGTCATGCATGCAGCAGTATGTCTATCCACACGGTGGTACACTTGGGCTTTCACCCACTCTCTCTATACCGTAAACAAGGAAACACGTGACTATACATTTTTTTTTCTCGTCCGTGACGGGCCTTGTGATCCGTCCGCCCATCTGTGTCATTGGTACATCAAGCTGCCGGAAATGATAAAGAGTAAGGCTGGAAATTGTGATAACCTTCAAAGTAAATTAGACCAACCGGACATAAAATCTAAACCCAATTAAACTGAGAGGTTACTAATAATTATTCTAAATGTGTAGATTATAGATGGGTTTTAGTTTTAAAAGTCACAATCATCATTTCCGCGTTGATACTTTGAGCATCCGTCGTATAGGCTCTTTTATTGTGAAAGTCACAACCGGAAGTTCCGTTTTTCCTTTAAATCCGTCACCCTTGACGCTGATCTTTCCACATACCCCGTGATATCCAAAACAACATAACAAAGTGGGGGAAACATGGCGAGCGGAGAGGAGGCCAGTAGACGCCCCTCGGTTACCTCCTCTTCGGTCGGCCTGGAGGCTCTGTTCCCCGCGGGGTCATCGGAGCAGGTCTGCGGGGACGGGAACCCGGAGTTAGTCCGTCTGCGGGAGCGTCTCCAGGGCTGGCTATCGCAGTATGAGCCGCTGCTGCTGTGGGTGCAGAGGCTGCTGGTGTGGGAGAGGCCGTTGTACAGCATCTCTGTCGCCCTCACACTCAACACGTTATTCTGGTAACCGTCCGAGTCCGTGTTTAATCACGTTTCCATTTTGTTTAAACACCTGTACGTGGCTACACTGAACACTAGTAGCTAGCTAGCAGGCTAACAGTGCTAGCAAGCTAACAGCGAGGAGGATATTATCAGTGAATGTCAAGATAAGTTAGCTAATCCCACGTCTTTAGCCTAATGCTAACCTAGCATGCAAGGCAGTTCAAACTTAATTTCTGAAAGCTAATTTGATGTCATACATTAAACACTATCAGGTAAAACAACATGGCGCTGTCAACACTGGCAACGACAGTTATTTTTGAGGTGTTACACCCGTTAGTTTTGTTTAGCTTAAACGCTCATGTCATGCTCAGGGGCTAGGCCTTGTTAGCCAGCTGTCAGTGACAGCCTGCTAACACAGGTGCTGTGTGGATGTGTTAAGTTTAATTTCCTGGCTTTATATGTATGTTTATTATATTTACACGCTTAAGCTAACTGGTAGGCTGTTTACGTGTGTGTCTCCACAGGCTCCTGTCATCCACCTCCCTGCGGCCTCTGTTCCTGCTGAGTCTGTCCCTGCTGGGACTGATGCTGCTGGAGAGATGGAAGCCCAAGTTGCCCATGATCACTGGTAAGCCCAGGCCTTTATGTAATTTGAATCTGGTCCTCAGGCTGTGTCACTCACTGCCTAAGCAAATGTTTACCATCGCTGAGCCAATTATGATCTATATTTGTGTAGCACGGTGCTTTCATGAGGATGGAGAAGCCTGCCATGAGAGTGTTTACTCTATGTGTGCTTATCTGCCTTAGATTATTCAATTTGCATTAAAGGGATAGGCCAGATTTTTTGAAGTGGGGTTGTATGAGGTACTTTTCCATAGATGTCAGTTGGCACCCCCACAGTTTGGAGAAGCAGGCTGGTGTCCAACATGGAAGATAAACAATCACTGCTGTGGAGGGGTCAGCTTCAAAATGTATTTTAGCCAACCAGATCACTATGAGCAGTATTTTCACTGCTTTCCACAGGAGCTGCTGGTCCACCGCTGCCTCAGACGCTTATTTTTTGTGTGTCTGTGTGACTTTGGTGTTTAAAAAGCTTAGTTTGTATTCACTAAAGTCACACAATAACACAAACTACTACACAAATTACTGCTTTTAATGGAGTCTGGTGGATTTGACAAGATCATAGATGGGGAACTGAAGCTTTTAATGTCTTCCACGTTGGAAAGGTAAAGCATTGAATAATTTTTAAATATGGCATATTCTTAAAGTGGTACTGATTTTTGTAGGTCGCTAAAATACGTTTTATTGCTGGCCCCCATCCACAGCAGTACATTGCTTAGCTTCTGTGCCAGACTCCAGCCTGCGTCTCCAAACTGGGGGCGTGCTGACTGACATCTACTGTATGTAACATACCGTCTGTGGATAAGTACCTCATATAACCCTACTTCAAAAAAACCTGGACTGTCCCTTTAACACGCTATTTCTTGTCAAGGTGGGAAAGACTCGAGCTGAACTTTGACTGAAAGACAAAACTTTTGAAAATCATCAGCAGTGTAATGCATACCTGATGACATTGTGGTCAAGTTAAGGTTTTCCCATTCATAACCAGTTTGGAATTGCTTGATTTTAAACTACAAAACATGTAATCAAACACAATACCTACACTTCTTTTATGCTCTAAGGCTCACAGGCACAATGATAATGACAAAACAACACATCTTTTGCCATTCAAAGCTCTAATCTTGAAAAACTTGTTTGCTAAAACGCAACTTTTCTCTCATGATCTGCTGCTGATTGTGTGTTTTTCTCCTACTGCAGTTCAACATGTAGAGGCTCACCCTGTACAAAGGTTTGTAGTGTGTACATAATAAACAGATTACTTGTAATAAAGTGTCTTCATAACACTTCTCTTGTATTTTCATATCCTGAAGTAATTTAAAGTGAGAGCATCTGATAAATTCCAACAGTGTGAAGTCTGTCTTTATGTTTGTGGCATTTCAGTCTCATATCACACCATGTAATTAGAAATAATTTGAGGCGACCAGTCTGGTCTAGTCTGTCGTACTTGTGTTCATCAGTGTGTTGTGTTCAAGTACAGATTAGAGTTAATTTTGTCACTCTTTCCCGTGTTTATGTGTGTTTTCTTGTTTGTAACAGTGACATGATGAGCGGAGAGCAGCGTCTGCTCAGTATCCCTGAGCTGAGCCACCACCTGGCTGAGAGCTACCTGACCTACTGCCTGTACCTGCAGGAGATGCTGCAGTACAAACGTCAGAATCATGGGAAGGTACGGCACTCTGACTCTGAAAAGGAAAAAAGGAATGTTGCAAATTCACCTTAAATTAAACTAAATATTCGAAGCTGCAAGGCATGACGCAATCGAGTGATCTCAGCAGGTGCAGCGGTCGCCACTGACATTCTCCTCTGTCATGCACAAACACACCACACACCTGCAGAGATAACACGCTTCCACGTCCTCATTTTGTGCCCCTCGGAGCATAAAGGCGTGATAGCCTAATTCCTCTTACCCGTTCTGTTTCCCCAGTTCTGTGTGATGATGTGCAGCGGCTGTTTTGTACTTGCCGTGGTCGGTCATTATGTACCAGGAATCATGATCTCCTACATTATCGGTGAGTCACCTCTTGGCTTATTCACGCAAATGAACTGTTGTGAAGAAAACAAGCAGTGTAAAGTTGTCATTGTGTTCCTCTGTGCACCTGCGCAGTCCTGAGCGTGCTGTTGTGGCCGCTGGTGGTGTACCACGAGCTGATCCAGAGGATGTACACGGGCTTGGAGCCGATCCTGATGAAGCTGGACTACAGCATGAAGGGAGATACGGAGCACCGCAAGCACGACAAGAGGAGTGAGTGCTGCTGTGAGGCCTTGAGGCTGCAGCGTGTGCAGCTATTATTTCACTATTGTGTTTGTAACATTAATACCGGAGTTAAGCATGTGACGACAAACACAAGGAGCCTGACTCAATGTAGATCACCTTTCTTTTTCCTCTTACTGACACCCAACCTGATTGTAAATCCATGTGTTGGACAACTGTGTAAATAGAGCAGTATTGACTAATAAGGAAGTGTGATTATAAGTTGCTCTGGTTACATTTGTACCCGTTCTGTCTTTGTCTCAGCTCCTACGGTTATTTACTGACATGCATTATGTTGTCCATGGTGACATTTTAAAGGTGTGTATGTGTGTTTGAACAGAGGTGAAGAAGGAGATGGAGGAGGGCGATGAGCCAAGAGCTGAAACGGAGAGTGAGAGTGAGGAGGAGCTGTCCTGTTTCGCTCCAACGGTACGGAGACACGCATGAAAACTCAACCCACATAACACTGTCACATAGGGCAGGCTGTTATGCAGTAGTACTGTGAGGAGTAGTGGGGGTTTTTTTTAGGCTGGAGTGGAAATGGAGCTCGACAGGTTGGTGTAGTAAATAGCTTCAAGCAGTATATGTTTCAAGTACGACCACATTCCATTAGTGTAACTGTAGGATGTATGCATTTGCTGTAATGTCAGGTATTCAGTCGCAATGCTACGTCTGTGGAATGAACTCAGACCTGCAGTTTAAACCTTAAAATTTTAGTATAAATGGTCAAAGAGAGATGGAGGTACAGTTGTGTTTTAGCAGTGATGTAATGCTGTGGTTTTGTCGGGTCAGGTGGACGTGAAGACCACAGCTCTGGCGATGGCCATCACAGACTCCGAGCTGTCGGACGAGGAGGCATCCATCTTGGAGAGTGGAGGCTTCTCCGTGTCCAGGGCCACCACTCCGCAGCTCACTGACGTCTCTGAAGGTAAACCATCGCTATTCAATATTTATTGCGACAACATTCAACTGGAAACTTCTCATTCTGTACTTTATATTTTGCTCAAATGCTTGACTCAGTTTTTGCTGTCTCCTCTCTACTACAGACCTGGACCAGCAGAGTTTACACAGTGACCCAGAGGAGTCCTACCTGCGGGATCTCCCTGAGTTCCCCTCAGTCGAGGAGTTCCCATCCATCGAGCACAACCTGCTCCACTTCCCTCTGCGAGGTCCCGGCCAAGCAGACGGAGCGCAGGCTGGCGCTCAACCAGAGGGAGAACCGTTAAGCCCTGCCAGCCTCCTCATCCAGCACCTGGCGTCTCCGCTCCACTTTGTGAACACACACTTCAACGGACATGGACGACCACCTGGGGGCGAGGAGGGCGTGCTGCTCACGCCAGGTGCAGGGGAGGGATCAGGGAGGCAGGAGGGAGACGAGAAGGAAGCGGCAGTAGCCCAGGGTATACAACAGTCCTTGGAGGCCTTGAGCGAGGAGATAGTGAGCACAGCCATCTCCACTGTGGTGCAAAACACTCTGTCAGCGCTGCTGCGCTCCAGCGAGGCCAGCGAGGAGCCCTCCCTGGCTGAGTTCCTTCCTACTGAAACCCCACCGGGCATTCTGGAGAGCTCCACCCCACCCACCGCCACCACTGCTAACACTACAATTACTACAATAGGCGCGTCGGGGGCTGACGACCTGGACGAGGCGATTACGACAGAAAGCGGCACCGGCGAGGAGATGCCTGACGACACACTAGTTCCGACTGAGGAAGAGGACTTTGAGCTGCTGGACCAAAGTGAACTGGAGCAGTTGGATGAGGGGTTGGACCTCATGTCTGACAGACAGGTGGTGGGAGGAGCCTCAGGAGCTCCAGAGACACCTCCGTCTCTTCAGCATCAACCACAGTCATAGCTTCCCTGTTGTCTCCCCCTGCCCCCAACTGTTTTGTTTTTATTTGTACGTTAGACCTGCATTATATCCATACATACCGCTATATACAAAACATTTATCAAAGAGTTTGGCATTTAATACTGTTGGTTAGTGATTGTGTGGCATATGGTTGAGATTACTCGGTGCGTTGTGCTCTCATCACAAAGGTCTGTTCAGCCTCGGTACCATTCGCAGTAGAGTTCAGTGAGGGCAGCTTCAGGGCAGAACTGGCTCGAGTGAACCGTTATAGAGACATCATTATCGTCAGGGGTTTGCAAAGCGTTTTGCATCTGCTTTCGCTCGATCATCAAACATTGAAATCTGCTGAAATCTGCTTGATTAACTGGCAAGCACATTTCTTACTGTGTAGTGAAAAACCTGTTGAGTCTGTCAGAATAATGATGCCTTTATTTTCTACCGTGGTGACGAGCTTCACCTCTCCACCTTGTTTTCATTCAGATGTTTATCTAGATGGTGTTATGAAGAGTTGAAATGTTGGATCATGTAACGATTAATATATGCTATAAATTATTTAATTTAACAGTCAGTTGATGAAACTTTATCGTTGAGATGAGCAGGGGAGTTTAACAGCGATTTGAATCCCTTCAGCTGCCGGTAATGATTGTATGGGAATTGTTTTAATGATGACACCATGAGCGTCCGGGTTGAAAATGTAGTTGCATATTCCCAGAGTTCATAAATAATAGTGTTATCCTTCACTTAATCCTTCCCACCAAAGTTACAGTTTGGACTATAGACTGTATGTAAGGATGGAGGATGTGTCAAAGTGTACAAAAATGAAGCCAAAATATCCCAGATACAGCTGCAACCATCTTGTTCTGGCAACAGCATTTGGAGCCAGAGTCTGTGCAAGAGTTGAAGGAAAGGCCCGCCTTACTCTGCCTCCAACTGACCTTGACATTCTTCACCTTACCCGAACTGATCTTACTCCTCTCCCTAAACCCAACGAATCCATCCATTGAAGGCAGTGAGTGCTAGCCAGCCATAGGGAGAGCAGGGCGGGTCATTCCTTCGCTATTCTAGGGAACGCAAATTCACGATGGTAGAAATCTCAGTCGTACCCCATAGCTCCCATTGGACAAAGATCGCATCCCAGGCTTCATTGGATAGCCTTGGATGTTTCGGCTTCACTTTCAGGGCGCTGTCATATCGTTTATCTTCATTATACAGTCTATGGTTCGGATTGAAGCATTCGGTCATGAGTGGTCTTTCACTTGTTGCCTGGAAACGGAATCTTTGACATGGTTGGATGTCGACAAGCAGTCGATCTTGGCCCAGACACATACATGACGAGACATGTTCCTGAAATTTCTCTTTGTGATAAACGGCTCATTTTTATTCGTACTTGCGGAAACAATTCCATACATCCACATGTAATTGGCCCACATGACGTTGAATTTATTCTCGATCTACGCTCACTGCTTGTTAGATAGCCCCGTCTATACCCAACTATTTGTTATATGTATAGTCATCACTGGGATATGTATATTTACCAAATAACCTCCTTTGTGCCACGACAAGTCCATGCATGCCATGCATCACGCATGTATCTACCATGATCAATATTTGAGGTCAATCTTCAAAGGAGTGTTACTTTTCCTGGAGCAGATTTTGTTTCTGTGACACATTATGTATGTGGCCGCTGCTGGGGATTTGTCAAACGTTCTGGACATGATGGAAAGAACCTACGCTCGGCTGTATAAAGAGGCCGGTTTTGCTTTTGTAAACCACTCAGCATCCAAATCTCAGGGGTGGGTTGTACAAAATGAATATGACATCGCAGAATATGTGTCCATTCCCAGACCTGTCGTAGTGCACTGTATTTGTACTAACCTTTACCTTTTTCAGTCGACGCCTCCTTGTGTATAGTGTAGAAATGCTCAAAGGAACGTGTATATTCTGCATGTAAAAACAGCACTCTCTGTTGTCAGCTGACAAAGTACTGCACAATTTGTGAGAAAAAAAGTCAATTTTAATAGATAATAAAGAGCCCGTTAATTCCGTTTGTTTAATATTTAATGAGCAACGAAGGGGAAGAAACGTTGTGATGTATCCTCATTTTTAAAAGACTGCCTAGCTGTAAATGGAAATGGGTGGCAACTTCAGTGATGACATCAGATTTAGTGAAGGATATTAACAGACTAGTTTGTGTATGGTAGTAGTGTGTTTTATGCTTCAAAATACCGCTTCTTGAATTATATATATATATAAAAAAAAGGCACTTACTGAACTGTACAATTTTAAAAAAGGAATATATTTTCTAATTTCTCCTTTTTCCATAAAGTACTCAGTTTGATCTTTTACATCTAAAAAAATATAACAGCGACGAACGAGTTTCACAAAGCGGAGGAGATTTATTGTCATTAAAAACTGGTAAAACAAAACTGCAACACCACATGTGAAAGCCAGAGAATAAAAGGACAAACTGAAACAAACTTGAGACGTGGAACTGAGATTCATCTGAATTATTTCCTTTGTTCATTTTTGTGTTGTCACGTGATGTTGTTCTCTTTAACATCTATCAATTGTGTTCGTCGTTCTTTAAAATTGTGTAATTTCCTGATGCAAATTCTTTTTCCTGGGAAAAGAAAAATACCTGTTAGCACCTTAGAAACACTTTGAAAACGTCAAATTTTTAAAGGTCCAGTGTGTAGGATTTATGGGGATATATTGGCAAAAATATCATAAGTACATTTTCTTTCATTTATAATCACCTTAAAATAAGAACTTTCTTTTTTTTCTTTCGAATGGACACTTTATATATTTACGTAGGGAGCAGGTCCTTGTCTACAGAGATCACCATGTTGCACTGCCGTGTTTCTACAATAGCCCAGAAAGGACAAACCAAACACTGGCTCTAGATCGGGATGTTTGCGTTTTCGGGTTTTCGCATTGCCCTCCGTAGTTAGCAGCCACTCCGCAATGAGCCAGTGTCAGAAAAACGCTGATTTTTCAAGTAAAATTTGCTTTATTAGGTGTTTTTACCGGTTTAAATTCCAAGGTCTGTTTGTTTTAGAGACGAATAGACCTCTGCGGATAATTCAGCTCCCGTTAAAACCTCCTCAACAACAAGCACTGAAGGAATCATAACGGGGAGAAGTTGTAGCTGGTCGTGTTTTGTACAGTCCTCACCACTAGATGGCACTAAATCCTACACACTGCTCCTTTAATTGTAATAACAGATTGTGTTGTGCAACTTCACTTACCTGCCTGAGTTCACTTGCAGAAAGCTGAAGCCTCTCCTTCAACTTGCCTCCAACGGTCACGTCAAACAGCGCAGACCATTTACCATCTGCGAAAGTCACAGGCACTGAGAGGACGATGCCATCTGGGAGGTCGTAGTCACCTGCCAGTACCCAAAGACAAATCACATTTCAACACCCAGCTTGGTCAGCCAAAATCAATGTCTAAAATCATGTTGTGTCATCACCTGGGCAAAGTACACCCACAGACAGGACCTCATCTGGACCACGAATGCCGTTCCAAGCCTTGAGGATCGCGAGGATCCCGTTGGCGAGCGACATTGCAGCTGCTCGGCACGTCTTTGAAGCCACAGCTGCACGCTGACGGCGCACCAAGTCTTGAAAGTCTGTTTCCAACCATTTCCTGGAAGAGAGAAGGAGATTATTGAGTTTTTGGCATCTCCCTGCATGGTGGGATGTTTATGATCACAGCAGTGAGATTGCCGAGCCAGATGTACTGTGCAATCAACACTGGCACAGATAGAAGTCACGGCAGGGTACGGTTTGGTGGGCAGATGGGTGGAGTTAACCAATAGAATCCATGCAAGGAATTTATATAAGCCATTAATCTAGGGGTTAAAGCACACACTTACTTACTGAAATTCTGTTCTGTGTGACAAACCTTTCATGGAGAATCTTTCTGGCTGGTTGGGAAAAGAAAGCCGGGCCTTTGATTGCCCCGTCATAGTTGAAAACTCTCGCCCTCTGCAGGTCAATGTAGAAACTACCACTGATGTTCCCCCACACTATGACGTTTGTAACATCTAGAGCAGAAGAGGTAGAGGTCAATAATCTTGCATAGAAAGTAAGCACATACAGTAGGTCCCTGAATACTACCTGAAGTCCTCACTCTCAGCTTCTTCGCAATGATTGCCTTGGCTTCGTTCTCCAGCTGTGTTGCCAGGGTGACGAACTGGTGGCTGTCGACGGATTGCGCGTTGTCCACAAGAAGCGAGCATCTCAGGTTGACGAACGAGTCGCCGGACACGATTACCTTCACGTCCTTTTTGGCTCTTGTGTCGATCAACCGTCCATACTCTCTGTACCTGTCTGAGATCGCCTTTATCTTCATGTCTTCGTCGTTCCCTGTGACATCACACCACCACTCGTCCAGCAGCAGAATGACGTCCGCTTCTTGGAAGGCCTGCTCCAGATCTGTATGAATAGTCACCTGTGGATGAATATAATTCAATGACTACTGTCCTTCTGATATGGTTTAAAAATTCTAAAAAACAAACAAATATACTTGATGGAGCAGACGTAGTGCCAGGTCCTCCGTCTCCATCTTCAGCCACTGCAATCCCTCCACATCTCCCTCCAGGTCCAGCAGGTGGAGGCTGATTGTCGAAACGTGTGGGAACACCTCAGCAGACAGCAGGTTGGGGATCAGGATGCTGCACGTCGGGCCGAGAGCACTGGAGAGGTGTGTAAAAATCTGTCAGCTGACACACATTTGAAATTCTCACAAAAATAAAAACCCTTACGAACCCACCTGCTGATCCATATGTGAAGGGGTTTGATAAGACTGACACGATACTGCTCCTCTGCTATAAGATTCAAGTTGGTTTCCAGGTTCTCTGCTGCAACACTCAGCATCATGTCTGTACCCATGTCTGATGTGATGCTGTAGTACTCCTACACAACCATGGGTTACGGTATGGTAAGGTATGGAAGTTTAGGGGTTATTTTAATGAGGGAAACCTAACATACACCCACCTGACAGTGCTCTAGGAAGTCACTGAACCCCCCCAAGAGCATCCCTTTGCCCCCTTGGTCCACCAGTTCCCTCCAAATCAGAGGAGACTGATGGTGTTTCCAGCCATTCCTCTTGCAGGTGGCCTCCAGCCAGTCCTGCCAGAGACGAGTGAGAGGTCACGCTGAGGTGGCACATAAGTGACAGGAGAATATGCTGATGATTTGTAATGCATGGTGAGACACCCCAGGTGAAAACCTGGTTTATTCATGCATTGGTCAATTTTGTGATATAGGGAGCTGTGCTTCCATAACACAGACTTTGTTGCTTCTCTTTGTTTTCTTTATGGCTGTTTGTATGATAATTTCTCTTTGTAGTCATTTTGTGTCTCTTTGTAGTCATTTTGTGTCTCCCTGTGGTTGTTTTGTGTCTCTTTGTAGTCATTTTGTGTCTCCTTGTGGTTTTTTGTCTCTTTGTAGTCATTTTGTGTCTCCCTGTGGTCATTTTGTGTCTCCTTGTGGTAATTTTGTGTCTCTTTGTAGTCATTTTGTGTCTCCTTGTGGTTGTTTCGTGTCTCTTTGTAGTCATTTTGTGTCTCCCTGTGGTTGTTTTGTGTCTCTTTGTAGTCATTTTGTGTCTCCTTGTGGTTTTGTGTCTCTTTGTAGTCATTTTGTGTCTCCCTGTGGTTGTTTTGTGTCTCTTTGTGGTCATTTTGTGTCTCCTTGTGGTTGTTTTGTGTCTCTTTGTGGTCATTTTGTGTCTCCCTGTGGTTGTTTTGTGTCTCTTTGTAGTCATTTTGTGTCTCCTTGTGGTTTTGTGTCTCTTTGTAGTCATTTTGTGTCTCCCTGTGGTTGTTTTGTGTCTCTTTGTAGTCCTTTTGTGTCTCTTTGTAGTCGTTTTGTGTCTCCCTGTGGTTGTTTTGTGTCTCTTTGTAGTCATTTTGTGTCTCCCTGTTGTAATTTTGTGTCTCTTTGTAGTCATTTTGTGTCTCCCTGTGGTTGTTTTGTGTCTCTTTGTGGTTTTATGTCTCCTTGTGTTCATTTTGTGTCTCTTTGTAGTCATTTTGTGTCTCCTTGTGGTTGTTTTGTGTCTCTTTGTGGTTTTATGTCTCCTTGTGTTCATTTTGTGTCTCTTTGTAGTCATTTTGTGTCTCCCTGTGGTAATTTTGTGTCTCTTTGTAGTCATTTTGTGTCTCCTTGTGGTTGTTTTGTGTCTCTTTGTAGTCATTTTGTGTCTCCCTGTGGTTGTTTTGTGTCTCTTTGTAGTCATTTTGTGTCTCCTTGTGGTTGTTTTGTGTCTCTTTGTAGTCATTTTGTGTCTCCTTGTGGTTGTTTTGTGTCTCTTTGTAGTCATTTTGTGTCTCCCTGTGGTTGTTTTGTGTCTCTTTGTAGTCATTTTGTGTCTCCTTGTGGTTGTTTTGTGTCTCTTTGTGGTTTTATGTCTCCTTGTGTTCATTTTGTGTCTCTTTGTAGTCATTTTGTGTCTCCCTGTGGTAATTTTGTGTCTCTTTGTGGTTTTGTGTCTCCCTGTGGTTTTGTGTCTCTTTGTGGTTTTGTGTCTCTTTGTAGTCATTTTGTGTCTCTATGAGGTAATATGATGTCTTTTTGGGTTGTTTGGGTTGTGCTGTGTTTTACTCATTTTGTGTCTGCTTGTGGTTGTTTTGTGTCTCCTTGTGGAGACTCCACTTCAGTAGCACTTACATTCACTAAACTTTCCACTTATATTTATTTATTTTATTCTCTTTTTACTGAGGGGTTTATACTTCTATCATTCACAGCCTGATCTATATAATATCAAAAACTTTCTATAGCTGTTGACAGTATTTTCTGATATATGGAGTGATAAAAGGAGATATCCAGACATTTCAGAAATCTTGTGAAGTAAAAAAATAATTGTCTGTGAGTAATCAACTGAGGAAGTCTCATGGTGGATGATACATTTTTCTGGATTTATATTACATTTGATATGTTTTTCTTATTTATTTATTTATTTTCCTCTTTTCTTTTCTTTTCTTTTCTTTTCTTTAATTTTGTCTTTTCCCTGTATGTAAGAAGAAGATTATAGAAGATTACCTTCCATTCATGAGGGAGGATGGAGATCTTTTGGATCCTAAAGTTTGGCAGAGATCGCTGCAGACTGTCTGCTAATAGTTCCGCTTTGGCGTAATGTGGACAGTCTGTTTGTCCTGACGGGGTTAAAACCGGAAATTAGAATTGCGATATTTTTATACACAGCATGCTATATGATAGAAATAAATACATAAATTACTTAATTAATTTTACCAGAGAGCACAAATTTTGCCATTGTATCCGGATGGCGTTGGTTGCTAGGAGACCGTGGGTGTTGCGCGTATTAGAGTCCGTGTAGAAACAGTCAAACAAAATATAGCAAGCGGGAAAAACACGACACGTTATAATGACTGTGGTCTATTTAGGTTAGATAAATATTATATACAACACATTTTACATTCACAATGACCATTATTTATTAAATTTCGGCAGTACGGTGGCGTACCATGTTGACGGGCGGACTAAATATGGCGGCGCACACAGCACGAAGTAGCAGCGCATGCGAGCACTAGCTAACATGAACTGGACTTTCTATCTCTTTAATGTCACCTTGCTCTGTGTCTCTTCGCTAAACAACCTCTAATGCGAAATATTACACGGTCTAGCAAGTGCCATTTGTTTCCGTGGGACAGTTATTTGTACGAGTGGAGTAATAAGGTAGGGAGGCATTAGCTAGCTAACCTTAGCTAACGTGAGCTAGCCAGTGTTTCTGTTACTTGAAGGGGGCAGTTTGGTGACCTTGTTGACAGCTTAGTTAAAGTACTTTAATACGTTATATATACTAACTAAATACACATTGAAACAGCATATGTGGCCAAGAATGTTAAGTGGAAACAGTCGGATAATTGTTAACTTCCGGTATATCCATTTTCAACCTTTATAACGTCCCCTGAGTTGTTAGAGAACAATGTCTGTCTGGGTGACAGCCATGAGACGGGTCCTGAGCTATTGCAGCCGCAGATCTCTGTGGCAACAGCGCAGTTTCCTGGTGACATCATCAGTCAAAGAAGACACATCCTATTCTAGTCAACAGTTAGCTCACATCTGGAGTACAAGACAGCAGACATGCTTAGATAAGAGTCTTGTTAGTTCAGTGAGGTTTTACTCACAGGGTAGAATCCACAGTGACGACTTGGACGACAAGGAGCAGCATCCTTCATCTTCACGGTCACAGTCTTTGCTGCCTGCTGAGATCCAATCTGACGAGAGGGCCTCAAGGCAGACGCGGAGGTGGTCGCCCTTCATTGACCATCTGGAAAGCTGTGCCTCCCCATCGGAGGTTTTAGACCTCACCTGTAAATACGCACCCACGTTTCGACAGGTCAGCAACTGCCTGACCCAGATGTGGTCCACCACGAAGAAGATGGCAGAAGAGCAGCGACGCTACGAGCTGCAGCTTATGTCCGAGCATCCTGCTTTTGACAAGCTACTGCAATTGGCCATGAAGGGAGCGGGGCACGTGTCCAATGAGGATGTGGCTTTTTCTCTGCTGTGTATGGTCAATCTGGGTGTTCCCCAACATAGCCGCGTGGTCCAGACGTTCCTCCGAGCCTGTCAGGTAGGCAGTCACAGAGTGTCAACCACCAAGAAAATATGTTTTCATTTTGTTTTGTTGTTTATCCAAATACATTTTTGTTGTTTGCTACCAGGAGAATCTGAATGACTTTGATGAGAGAACCCTGTCCGTTTTGGCCTCCGGTCTGGAACATATGGAGAACTGTCCCAATGTCCTCGCACTAAAGGATGGCATGAGGTTAGGAAATTATGCATACGGCTTAGAATTGGTGCAGAAAATAAACCTATAATCACTGTATTGATTCTTAACGCTGCTTTTTCAGGTCAACTTGCATTGATGTTTATTGTTGCTTTGTCCTAGGTTGGTAGTCGAGGCCCGTCTTCCCAGGATCAAGAATGTAAAGGCTCTCCAGACCATGATGCGCATTATGGGGAAAAATGTCCCACTGGACCTCAAGCAGAAACTGGAGGTTGGTTTATGCGTCTTGGTTCTGACATTATGAAAAATGACCTGTGTTTTTGTTTTTATGCCTCCACACCAGAGATAGCTGTGGCTGGAGGCATTATGTTTTTGGTGACAAATGTCCACTTGGACTCAGGGATGAACTGAATCAACTTTGGTGGTCGTAGGTGAAAGGCCAAGGTCACTGTGAGGTTGTCTGACTTATTCTCGTGAACGTGATATCTCAAAAACACCTTGAGGGAATATCTTAACATTTGGCACAAACATCCATTTGGACTCAACAACAAACTGATTAGATTTTGGTGGTTAAAGGTCAAGGTCACTGTGGCCTTGCATCCCTCCTATAAACATGAACATAATACTCAGAACATCTGAGGAGTTTCTTCAAAGTTGGCACAAACATCCTAATGGACTGCACAGTGATGACGTGTTTAGATTTTGGTGGTCAAATGTCCAAGGTCAAGGTCACTGTGACCTTGCTTCCGTCTCATTCTTGTGAACACAATATATCATGAAGGCCTTGAGGAATATCCTCAAATTTGGCACAAATGTCCAATTGACTGCACAATGATGACGTGATTCGATCTGTGTGGTCAAAGGTCCAAGGTCAAGGTCACTGTGACCTTGCTTCTGCCTCATTCTTGTGAACACAATACCTCAAGAAGGCCTTGAGGGAATATCCTCAAATTTAGCACAAACGTCCAAATGGACTGCACAGTGATGACGTGATTAGATTTGGGTGTCCAAATGTAAGGTCCAAGGTCAAGGTCACTGTGATCTTGCCTCTGTCTCATAATTGTGAGCACAATATCTCAAGAAGGCCTTGAGGGAATATCCTCAAATTTGGCACAAACGTCCACTTGGACTCAATGATGAACCGATTAGAAGTTGGTGGCCAAAGGTCAAGGTCACTGTGATCTCACAAAACTTTTTTTGGCCTTAACTCAAGAATTCATACACTAATTAAGACAAAGTTTCATTCAAATGTCTAATAGGATAAAATTTATGAGGTTATGACATTTTATATCCAAAAGATCAAAGGTCAGCTTCACTGTGACAACATAACATTATGCAAAAACACTTTTCTGGCACTGAATTGGTGACGCTAATCTCTGGTGTCCACTTTGAAACTGTGCTGATTGTATAGATCTCCGTGCTGCAGGCGGAAGATGTGTGTGAAGCATCCATGTTTTCACAGACATTATAGATCTAGTCTGCCACTGCAACTTAACCGGTGCGCGGAGGCATACAACCGAGAGGCGGTGATTCTAGTGTTCAGCTGTAACTGAATCCATTCCACGTTGACACTCACTCTGTACACTGCCTCTTCCAGAGAAAGGCTCTGTCGATGAAAGACCAGTTCAGCCTTCCCAACACCCATTACATGATCTCCACTATGGCTGTAATGGACTTGTACTCCAAACCGCTGCTGGAAGTCTGCAGTAAGGCATTTCAAGGTAAAAAAGTTAGTGTTAGTTTTGAATTATAGCAATTCTATCCTTGAATACTTTGAATTATTGTCTAATTTAAATGTGATATATTGATTTCTTATTACCAACCTGCTATCCCTCTTTGACTTTTTCCACGTCTGTTCTCTCTGGTAGAAAACCTCCATGGAACCCCCTTCAACAAATTATATGTAGTCCTGCAGTCCTGTAGGCAGCTACACTACAGAGACCTTGATCTGTTCACTGGAATTTCAGACTACGTCGCCTCTACAATAGACATATGGACTAAAAAACAGGTGCTGCAGCAGACTGCTGTTGTTTTGTTTGTTCATTTTAGACTATGTAAGTAATCTTTATGTGTTAGTGCTATAATTATGATAGTTAAAGGAACAGTGTGTAAGATGTCGGGGGATTTAGTGGCATCTAGTGGTGGGGATTGCACATTGCAACCAGCTGAATCTTCCCTTGATTAGAATTCCTTTCGTATTCGTTGTTCAGGAGGTCTTTACAAGGATCTGCCCCCTTCTAAGGTTGCAGAAGCACGACGATTCTCACTTAATACACTAAAGAAAACATACTTATTGTATTCCATGTCTGATTTAAAAATAAGCCGGAATATTTGTGGAATATTCATTTTGATTAGCCATGGCAACAGATTAGTAAGACTCTTGTCTTTTTCTTTTCCCTCCTCCTGCTCAGGTGATCCTCTTTCTGTCTATGTTCGAGAACCTCACCTTCTGTCCCGCTGCGTTAATGGAGGCATTTGCCGAGAAGGTGATCACCAGTCCGGACGCTCTGACACTTCAAGACCTCCTCTGTGTCCTCAAAGTGTACTCCAATCTTAACTATGACCTGCAGCACCGAAGGCAACAGTAGGTCGCTCGTGTTCCTCCATTTAAGTTACAAGACTATTGGTTTCCAGGCTTGATGTCCTTGTTGGGTTTGATGTTGCTGTTCCAGGTTCCTGGATAGTCTCAGCACGGCTCTGGACTCCTATCTGCCCAAGATGTCTGGGTTTGAGTTGTTAAAGGCTGTGTATCACATGTGTCTGCTGGGCCACTTCCCCTCGGCACCACTGGAGCTTCTCCTGCAGAGCAGCACACTGGAGAAGTTTAACACCACAGGTGACACAATGAATCTCCTCTCAGCCTTTCCCTTCTTCATCTGCCACTTCTTTTATCTTTAATTCCCCTTGCTCTTTGTTAATGTTTTCCCTCTTTCTCCTCAGTACCCAAGTTTCTCCCAAACCAGGAGAAAATGTTCCAGACGGTGAACTTGTGCCTCCGCCTTGAGTGTCCTCCGCTCCCTCAGCCCTTGACACTCCCTCCATCTGTCCTGGGAGACCCCATCCCCAGCAGATCATCAGTGAACCTGAATCTCTCAGAGGGCCTGCGGCGTGTGTTGGGAGACCAGGCAGACACAATGCTGCAGGAAATGGTGACGGTGGAGAACTTCTACCTCATAGGTAAAGACAGAATATTGGAGGAGAGAAGGTAAATTTTTGAAACTGTGACGCGAGCAAGCACTTTTGTTTTCTGTGTCGACTCTCAGATGCTGTGATAACCAAACCTCTGCAAAACCAAACCTCTGCAACAAGTGCAGGAGGAGAGTGTTCTCCAGCAGAGAGCAGTCAAAGGTAAGACGATAACACCCATAGTCACCAGACTGTTTTTTTTTGGTTTAATGTGCTTATGTCATGTTTGATGGAGTGTTTAGATGTGACAGCAGGTGGAGAGGATGTTTGGGCGTTGTGTTCTGACAATGTCGGGCATTGACGCATGCTGTTATTGCGTAAATCAAACATCTGATTCCACAACTTTGCATGCAACAAAGCACGTATAACTCACCTGTACTGAAATTAGCTCTTTCTCTCTTGAGAAACGAAACAGTACACAACTTAAGACATGGTCAAAAATGATGCATTAATGAAACTTAAACAGAAACAGAAATAAACTTTTATGTAAGTTTTGATATTTCATGAAGTTGTGTTGTCCACATCTAGTTTATTTAAAACTTTTGAAATTATTTAATTCTAATAATTCAATAGAACATTTAGAATAAGAAATTTAATTAGTTTAATGCTCTGTTGTTTAAAAACCAGGCCCAGTGTGTGACCCTGATCTGGGGAAACCACTGGTTGTTACTGGTTTGTGAATGTTAATTGTTGTTACTTTAATTTGTGTTTCTGTAATTTGAAGCATTCTCTGGCCAAAGAATTTCCTTCAGGTTAAATAAAGTTTAATTTAATTTAATTGATTTAATTTAATTTAGTTAATTCTAATTTTATTTAATTTGATTTAGTTAAATCTAATTTAATTTAATTAATCCAATTGATTTGATTTAATTTAGTTTAGTTTAATTTAATTTAATTTGGATAAAACTTTACTTTTTTAACTGTTTTATTCAGTGTGCACATCTAAAGTCATTTAATTTCATACAACATACATAGTCATCTCTCTCACTCTCTTTTTGTTACCACTAAAAACCAGGCCCAGTGTGTGACCCTGATCTGGGGAAACCACTGGTTGTTACTGGTTTGTGAATGTTAATTGTTGTTACTTTAATTTGTGTTTCTGTAATTGGAAGCATTCTCTGGCACAAGCATTTCCTTCAGGTTAAATAAAGTTTAATTTAATTGATTTAATTTCATTTAGTTAACTCTGATTTTATTTAATTTGATTTAGTTAAATCTAATTTAATTTAATTAATCTAATTGATTTGATTTAATTTAGTTTAGTTTAGTTTAATTTAATTTGGATAAAACTTTACTTTTTTAACTGTTTTATTCAGTGTGCACATCTAAAATCATTTAATTTCATACATCATACATAGTCATCTCTCTCACTCTCTTTTTGTTACCACTAAAAACCAGGCCCAGTGTGTGACCTTGATCCGGGGAAACCACTGGTTGTTACTGGTTTTTGAATGTTAATTGTTGTTACTTTAATTTGTGTTTCTGTAATTTGAAGCATTCTCTGGCCAAAGAATTTCCTTCAGGTTAAATTAAGTTTAATTTAATTGATTTAATTAAAAAAAAAATTAAAGATATTTTTTTAGGGCATTTTGCCTTTTTTTGGACAGGACAGGTAAGCTTGAAAGGGGGAGAGAAGGGGGGGGGGGGTGACATGCATCAAAGGGCCACAGGCTGGATTCGAACCCGGGCCGCTGCGGCAACAGCCTTGTACATGGGGCGCCTGCTCTACCACTAAGCCACCGACACCCCTAATTTAATTTAATTGATTTAATTTAATTTAGTTAACTCTAATTTAATTTGATTTGATTTAATTTAATTGATTTAATTTAGTTAAATCTAATTTAATTAATCTAATTGATTTGATTTAATTTAGTTCAGTTTAATTTGATTTAATTTGGATAAAACTTTACATTTACTTTTATAACTGTTTTATTCAGTGTGTACATCTAAAGTCATTTAATTTCATACAACATACATAGTCATCTCTCTCACTCTCTTTTTGTCGCCACTGCACACAGATTTTTGTCTGAATTTTGGAAGTTGTGCCTTTAAATCAGTCATTCAGTGCTGTAACTAGTAGATTTCTTTTCTTTTTTTTTATTGCAATAAATATTAGCATCACAAAAGATGTTTTATATATTGAAATCATTAGGCCCAAACGTCCGTTACCTAAACCCTACTCCACCCTTTTCCCCTGTGAGCTCGCTCACCAGTTTGTAGTGCTGTATGGTACAGCTCGCATTCTCACCCCAATATTCACATGTATATCTATACACATAAAAATACATCACTTATAAAATAAAGTAAAATAAGATAAGGAAACCAATAGTAAATAATAATTAAAAATCTACAAAGAATAATAGATGAAAGGCAAGATATGTTGTGTTATACAAGATCTTGATAATAAGAATAAACTTTATTTATACAGCACCTTTCAAAGCACAGATGCAAAAAAACAGAGAAAATGAAATGAACTAAAAGCCAAACATTAGGCACACAGTAAAAACAGGGTAAGATGAATTAAGAAGGCCTAAAACATTGTCAGTGATTTGAAAGACGAGACAGGGTTTGTGGCTCTGATCTCCTCAGACAGGTCATCCAAAGTCTAGAAGCTTTGACTGCAAAGGATCTATCACCTTTGTGAATCAATCAATAATCTTAACAAAAAGTAAAAGTCAAAACCGTGGCAGCAGAATTTTGGTTGAGCAGAAGGTGGTAGAGGTATTTATAACTGATGCCACAGAGTGAGGAATTACAGTCATCTTATCGAGAACTTATGAAATCGTTGGTGACAGTTTCCAGTCATCAACGGAAACTGATGACAAAGAAATGATCTAATCTTTGAAATGTTTCTGAGATGTTTCAATGGAAAGATGATGATCACCAAGATCTAAAGTGATATTCACCCTCGCAGTCAGAGGTCTTCAATGGTTTTCAGGCCAAGCACCCCTGTGCTGATCAAAACCATCAAACAATAATTTGGCAGCCCCTCTGCAGTAACTTTGAGGACCCAGGATCAGGACTGACGATATCAACCAACTACTCTGAGGAGAGACAGGATGATTTAAGAACTTTGCAGATGAACCCCGCTGCAGTGAGAACTTTATCTTCTCCACGTCTGGGAAGGATATTGTATCACGTAACCAAGACGAGAGAGATGGTGTTTGCTGTTGCTATAAAAGGAGGATTCTCCTGTGAGCTGTCAGGGAGGTCAATCTTATTTGCATTCTTTAGGAAAACCAGTTTGAGGCAGAAAACACTGAAAATCTAATTAATAATCCCAAACTATAACAACCCTTCTTCAGTTAAATGTTAGAGGTGCAAAATACTCCAAGCACAGCATTGTCTGAAGAAAGTCACAGCCTGTTTTTTAGGTTTCAGGTTTTTGTCTTATAGCCAAACCAGTACTTTCACCCTGTCATGCCTGTACCTGAATTCAAATTTTGACCTTTTTAAAAATGAGACACTCCCTGTCTTCACGTCCTAGAATTGCAGTACTTTGCGAACCTCACTCTGGATTCTGCTACGGTACGTCCACTCCCCGCGGCCCTCTGGCTGTCAAGATTCGCCATCTGAAGATCCTGGGATACGACCCTGTCTTGGTGAGACTCGGACATGATCACAGTTTGAGTTTGGCTGAGCAGTTACTGATACTGATCCTGATCCTGTTCTTCCAGGTAACGGAGCAGGAGCTGCAGTCTGCGTCGGAGGAGTTCCTCAGGGAACGGGTTTTTCCAGAACACCAGCAAGCAGAGCAGCTGGGACCTTGAGGACAGTGTCAGATGGGTGCCAAGAGCCCTATCTGGTTCAGTGTTCTTAATCTGTGCAGTCATCATGGACACATTGGAAGCTTTGTACATAATTAAGAAGGAATAAATATACTGAAATATTTCAATGAATACGGTGTGGATAAGTTGAAGTGAAGAGAAAGTGATCTTCTCTTTGTGTTTGTAGAAGAGTCATTGGAGGAGTGACTGTGGGGGATGGAAAGAAAGGTTTAATCGCTTGTTTTTAATCACTGGTCCCAAAAAGCTCACAGAAACATGTTAATCTTGCTGAAGCTTGTGGCAGTTGATGAGTAAGAACCACGTCGCCGAATGAAACCAATAAAAGCAGCGTGTGCACTTCCAATAACTGCGCACAGAAAGTGCAAGGTGAGCAAGGTAAAGGTAGAGTCCCTTTGAAGCAGCCACGTCTGCAGAAAGCACGGCGCAGGAAAAAAACAGCAGAGGGAGGAAGACAGGAAATGGTGTAGATTGTTATTGTTTGAAGTGTGTGCCTCTCCTCTTTGTGTATCTGCCTCTCATCAGCCTCCATGATGTTAACGCTCCGAAAAACACCATGTGATGTTTCGTGTTTCTCAGAAAAAAAGAGCGCACAGACTGGAAGGAGATGTGTGATGTTAATCGGCGTGATATTTAAATCTTTTGCTCCAGAGTTCACAGAAGGCTGTAACGGCTTTTCTTGTCTGAACTTTGCGGTTTGCTATGATTCACAGGGCGCCACACAGCGAGCATACCCTGTTAATGTGGTTAGATCCCCTCATTCAGACACCACCGTGTTTCGACCACAGAGGGGTTCCAGCTATAGATCTTTGTGTGACAACCAGAGACAGTGAGTGAAACAGGAAGCTGGGTGCGTTATTTCTTTATTTTACACAACCACAACTCGAGGAGGAACTGCTACTTTTGCTGCGTCGACACAAAACAAGTAGTACTGACAACGAAATCGACCAAACAAACAATGATGTCCTGTTCATGGCGAGCTGCTATGACTGACAGGACAGCTGTGCACACAGTCACATGATGCACCGCTCGTCAGAAGTGTCGCGGTATAGGGATTTGAACCCCCCTTTTCTTCTTGCGGTCCCTGGTGGCCTTGGGTTTGGTGTTCATGTAGTCACACTGGGAATCTGACTGCCGCCACTTGGCCTGTAAGACACGTGAAGACAGTTAAACAGCAAGTCTGTGAAGGTCCGAGGGTCATAGTGTGTCACGGACTGCACAGACTCTCAACTTGTTGTGCCCAGGGGACACTTTTGCAAACTTTCAGGCTAAGGCAGTGAGACCAAGTCAGTGTTTTGCAAGTCTCTGCACACAAGTCCCTAGTCAAGACAGGCAAGTCCCAAGTCCTAAACTCTTGAGTTTCAAGTCCTAAACACGTCGTAATGCACGCTTTACCAAATGTAATGCCATTTTAACAACAGAGTAATGACATTTAAGAACTCATGTCCAAGTTCAAGTCAAGTTAACTCTCAAGTCATCAAAGTTGTGACTCAAGTCTGACTCGAGTCCAAGTCATGTGACTCTAGTCTACACCTTTAAGCCAGAGGCCAGTTAATAAACAAACATTTATAATATCACAGAGGTGGGTGCAAGTCTTTGCACAGTTCATAAACAAAGCCACAACGACAAGTCACAAGTAAGTCTCAAGTCTTTGCTCACAAGTCCAAGTCAAGACAGGCAAGTCCAAGTCGAGTTGTGAGTCTTTTTTTAATTTATCAAGTCGAGTCTAAAGTCATCAAATTTGTGACTCAAGTCCACACCTCTGAAATTGTGTATGTCAATTCGAGTCCCTGCTGTAAGTCAAGCAAGACAAGTCATGTCATTGCTCAGGTCCCAAGTCCTAAACTCTTGAGTTTCAAGTCCTAAACAAGTCAAAATGCAGGCTTCACCAAATGTAATGCCATTTAACAACAGAGTAATAACATTAAAACTCATGTTCAAGTCAAGTTGAGTCTAAAGTCATCAAAGTTGTGACTCAAGTCTGACTCGAGTCCAAGTCATGTGACTCGAATCCACACCTTTTAGCCAGGGGGGCAGCTGATAAGTCAAGTCCCAAGTCCTAAACTTTTTAGTTTCAAGTCCTAAACAAGTCAAAATGCACACTTCACCAAATGTAATGCCATTTTAACAACAGAGTAATAACATTAAAACTCAAGTTCAAGTCAAGTTGAGTCTAAAGTCATCAAAGTTGTGACTCAAGTCTGACTCGAGTCCAAGTCATGTGACTCGAGTCCACACCTTTTAGCCAGGGTTAAGTTAACAAACATTAATTATATCACAGAGATGGGTGTAAGTCATTGTTTTGCAAGTCTTTGCACAGTTCATAAACAAAGCCACAACCACAAGTCACAAATAAATCTCAAGTCTTTGCACACAAGTCCCAAGTCAAGACAGGAAAGTCAGAGTTCAGTTGTGAGTCTTTTTTTAATTTATCAAGTTGAGTCTAAAGTCATCAAATTTGTGACTCAAGTCCACACCTCTGAAATTGTGTATGTCAATTCGAGTCCCTGCTGTAAGTCAAGCAAGACAAGTCATGTCATTGCTCAGGTCCCAAGTCCTAAACTCTTGAGTTTCAAGTCCTAAACAAGTCAAAATGCAGGCTTCACCAAATGTAATGCCATTTAACAACAGAGTAATAACATTAAAACTCATGTTCAAGTCAAGTTGAGTCTAAAGTCATCAAAGTTGTGACTCAAGTCTGACTCGAGTCCAAGTCATGTGACTCGAATCCACACCTTTTAGCCAGGGGGGCAGCTGATAAGTCAAGTCCCAAGTCCTAAACTTTTTAGTTTCAAGTCCTAAACAAGTCAAAATGCACACTTCACCAAATGTAATGCCATTTTAACAACAGAGTAATAACATTAAAACTCAAGTTCAAGTCAAGTTGAGTCTAAAGTCATCAAAGTTGTGACTCAAGTCTGACTCGAGTCCAAGTCATGTGACTCGAGTCCACACCTTTTAGCCAGGGTTAAGTTAACAAACATTAATTATATCACAGAGATGGGTGTAAGTCATTGTTTTGCAAGTCTTTGCACAGTTCATAAACAAAGCCACAACCACAAGTCACAAATAAATCTCAAGTCTTTGCACACAAGTCCCAAGTCAAGACAGGAAAGTCAGAGTTCAGTTGTGAGTCTTTTTTTAATTTATCAAGTTGAGTCTAAAGTCATCAAATTTCTGACTCAAGTCCACACCTCTGAAATTGTGTATGTCAATTCGAGTCCCTGCTGTAAGTCAAGCAAGACAAGTCATGTCATTGCTCAGGTCCCAAGTCCTAAACTCTTGAGTTTCAAGTCCTAAACAAGTCAAAATGCAGGCTTCACCAAATGTAATGCCATTTAACAACAGAGTAATAACATTAAAACTCATGTTCAAGTCAAGTTGAGTCTAAAGTCATCAAAGTTGTGACTCAAGTCTGACTCGAGTCCAAGTCATGTGACTCGAATCCACACCTTTTAGCCAGGGGGGCAGCTGATAAGTCAAGTCCCAAGTCCTAAACTTTTTAGTTTCAAGTCCTAAACAAGTCAAAATGCACACTTCACCAAATGTAATGCCATTTTAACAACAGAGTAATAACATTAAAACTCAAGTTCAAGTCAAGTTGAGTCTAAAGTCATCAAAGTTGTGACTCAAGTCTGACTCGAGTCCAAGTCATGTGACTCGAGTCCACACCTTTTAGCCAGGGTTAAGTTAACAAACATTAATTATATCACAGAGATGGGTGTAAGTCATTGTTTTGCAAGTCTTTGCACAGTTCATAAACAAAGCCACAACCACAAGTCACAAATAAATCTCAAGTCTTTGCACACAAGTCCCAAGTCAAGACAGGAAAGTCAGAGTTCAGTTGTGAGTCTTTTTTTAATTTATCAAGTTGAGTCTAAAGTCATCAAATTTGTGACTCAAGTCCACACCTCTGAAATTGTGTATGTCAATTCGAGTCCCTGCTGTAAGTCAAGCAAGACAAGTCATGTCATTGCTCAGGTCCCAAGTCCTAAACTCTTGAGTTTCAAGTCCTAAACAAGTCAAAATGCAGGCTTCACCAAATGTAATGCCATTTAACAACAGAGTAATAACATTAAAACTCATGTTCAAGTCAAGTTGAGTCTAAAGTCATCAAAGTTGTGACTCAAGTCTGACTCGAGTCCAAGTCATGTGACTCGAATCCACACCTTTTAGCCAGGGGGGCAGCTGATAAGTCAAGTCCCAAGTCCTAAACTTTTTAGTTTCAAGTCCTAAACAAGTCAAAATGCACACTTCACCAAATGTAATGCCATTTTAACAACAGAGTAATAACATTAAAACTCAAGTTCAAGTCAAGTTGAGTCTAAAGTCATCAAAGTTGTGACTCAAGTCTGACTCGAGTCCAAGTCATGTGACTCGAGTCCACACCTTTTAGCCAGGGTTAAGTTAACAAGCATTAATTATATCACAGAGATGGGTGTAAGTCATTGTTTTGCAAGTCTTTGCACAGTTCATAAACAAAGCCACAACCACAAGTCACAAATAAATCTCAAGTCTTTGCACACAAGTCCCAAGTCAAGACAGGAAAGTCAGAGTTCAGTTGTGAGTCTTTTTTTAATTTATCAAGTTGAGTCTAAAGTCATCAAATTTGTGACTCAAGTCCACACCTCTGAAATTGTGTATGTCAATTCGAGTCCCTGCTGTAAGTCAAGCAAGACAAGTCATGTCATTGCTCAGGTCCCAAGTCCTAAACTCTTGAGTTTCAAGTCCTAAACAAGTCAAAATGCAGGCTTCACCAAATGTAATGCCATTTAACAACAGAGTAATAACATTAAAACTCATGTTCAAGTCAAGTTGAGTCTAAAGTCATCAAAGTTGTGACTCAAGTCTGACTCGAGTCCAAGTCATGTGACTCGAATCCACACCTTTTAGCCAGGGGGGCAGCTGATAAGTCAAGTCCCAAGTCCTAAACTTTTTAGTTTCAAGTCCTAAACAAGTCAAAATGCACACTTCACCAAATGTAATGCCATTTTAACAACAGAGTAATAACATTAAAACTCAAGTTCAAGTCAAGTTGAGTCTAAAGTCATCAAAGTTGTGACTCAAGTCTGACTCGAGTCCAAGTCATGTGACTCGAGTCCACACCTTTTAGCCAGGGTTAAGTTAACAAACATTAATTATATCACAGAGATGGGTGTAAGTCATTGTTTTGCAAGTCTTTGCACAGTTCATAAACAAAGCCACAACCACAAGTCACAAATAAATCTCAAGTCTTTGCACACAAGTCCCAAGTCAAGACAGGAAAGTCAGAGTTCAGTTGTGAGTCTTTTTTTAATTTATCAAGTTGAGTCTAAAGTCATCAAATTTGTGACTCAAGTCCACACCTCTGAAATTGTGTATGTCAATTCGAGTCCCTGCTGTAAGTCAAGCAAGACAAGTCATGTCATTGCTCAGGTCCCAAGTCCTAAACTCTTGAGTTTCAAGTCCTAAACAAGTCAAAATGCAGGCTTCACCAAATGTAATGCCATTTAACAACAGAGTAATAACATTAAAACTCATGTTCAAGTCAAGTTGAGTCTAAAGTCATCAAAGTTGTGACTCAAGTCTGACTCGAGTCCAAGTCATGTGACTCGAATCCACACCTTTTAGCCAGGGGGGCAGCTGATAAGTCAAGTCCCAAGTCCTAAACTTTTTAGTTTCAAGTCCTAAACAAGTCAAAATGCACACTTCACCAAATGTAATGCCATTTTAACAACAGAGTAATAACATTAAAACTCAAGTTCAAGTCAAGTTGAGTCTAAAGTCATCAAAGTTGTGACTCAAGTCTGACTCGAGTCCAAGTCATGTGACTCGAGTCCACACCTTTTAGCCAGGGTTAAGTTAACAAGCATTAATTATATCACAGAGATGGGTGTAAGTCATTGTTTTGCAAGTCTTTGCACAGTTCATAAACAAAGCCACAACCACAAGTCACAAATAAATCTCAAGTCTTTGCACACAAGTCCCAAGTCAAGACAGGAAAGTCAGAGTTCAGTTGTGAGTCTTTTTTTAATTTATCAAGTTGAGTCTAAAGTCATCAAATTTGTGACTCAAGTCCACACCTCTGAAATTGTGTATGTCAATTCGAGTCCCTGCTGTAAGTCAAGCAAGACAAGTCATGTCATTGCTCAGGTCCCAAGTCCTAAACTCTTGAGTTTCAAGTCCTAAACAAGTCAAAATGCAGGCTTCACCAAATGTAATGCCATTTAACAACAGAGTAATAACATTAAAACTCATGTTCAAGTCAAGTTGAGTCTAAAGTCATCAAAGTTGTGACTCAAGTCTGACTCGAGTCCAAGTCATGTGACTCGAATCCACACCTTTTAGCCAGGGGGGCAGCTGATAAGTCAAGTCCCAAGTCCTAAACTTTTTAGTTTCAAGTCCTAAACAAGTCAAAATGCACACTTCACCAAATGTAATGCCATTTTAACAACAGAGTAATAACATTAAAACTCAAGTTCAAGTCAAGTTGAGTCTAAAGTCATCAAAGTTGTGACTCAAGTCTGACTCGAGTCCAAGTCATGTGACTCGAGTCCACACCTTTTAGCCAGGGTTAAGTTAACAAACATTAATTATATCACAGAGATGGGTGTAAGTCATTGTTTTGCAAGTCTTTGCACAGTTCATAAACAAAGCCACAACCACAAGTCACAAATAAATCTCAAGTCTTTGCACACAAGTCCCAAGTCAAGACAGGAAAGTCAGAGTTCAGTTGTGAGTCTTTTTTTAATTTATCAAGTTGAGTCTAAAGTCATCAAATTTCTGACTCAAGTCCACACCTCTGAAATTGTGTATGTCAATTCGAGTCCCTGCTGTAAGTCAAGCAAGACAAGTCATGTCATTGCTCAGGTCCCAAGTCCTAAACTCTTGAGTTTCAAGTCCTAAACAAGTCAAAATGCAGGCTTCACCAAATGTAATGCCATTTAACAACAGAGTAATAACATTAAAACTCATGTTCAAGTCAAGTTGAGTCTAAAGTCATCAAAGTTGTGACTCAAGTCTGACTCGAGTCCAAGTCATGTGACTCGAATCCACACCTTTTAGCCAGGGGGGCAGCTGATAAGTCAAGTCCCAAGTCCTAAACTTTTTAGTTTCAAGTCCTAAACAAGTCAAAATGCACACTTCACCAAATGTAATGCCATTTTAACAACAGAGTAATAACATTAAAACTCAAGTTCAAGTCAAGTTGAGTCTAAAGTCATCAAAGTTGTGACTCAAGTCTGACTCGAGTCCAAGTCATGTGACTCGAGTCCACACCTTTTAGCCAGGGTTAAGTTAACAAGCATTAATTATATCACAGAGATGGGTGTAAGTCATTGTTTTGCAAGTCTTTGCACAGTTCATAAACAAAGCCACAACCACAAGTCACAAATAAATCTCAAGTCTTTGCACACAAGTCCCAAGTCAAGACAGGAAAGTCAGAGTTCAGTTGTGAGTCTTTTTTTGAATTTATCAAGTTGAGTCTAAAGTCATCAAATTTGTGACTCAAGTCCACACCTCTGAAATTGTGTATGTCAATTCGAGTCCCTGCTGTAAGTCAAGCAAGACAAGTCATGTCATTGCTCAGGTCCCAAGTCCTAAACTCTTGAGTTTCAAGTCCTAAACAAGTCAAAATGCAGGCTTCACCAAATGTAATGCCATTTAACAACAGAGTAATAACATTAAAACTCATGTTCAAGTCAAGTTGAGTCTAAAGTCATCAAAGTTGTGACTCAAGTCTGACTCGAGTCCAAGTCATGTGACTCGAATCCACACCTTTTAGCCAGGGGGGCAGCTGATAAGTCAAGTCCCAAGTCCTAAACTTTTTAGTTTCAAGTCCTAAACAAGTCAAAATGCACACTTCACCAAATGTAATGCCATTTTAACAACAGAGTAATAACATTAAAACTCAAGTTCAAGTCAAGTTGAGTCTAAAGTCATCAAAGTTGTGACTCAAGTCTGACTCGAGTCCAAGTCATGTGACTCGAGTCCACACCTTTTAGCCAGGGTTAAGTTAACAAACATTAATTATATCACAGAGATGGGTGTAAGTCATTGTTTTGCAAGTCTTTGCACAGTTCATAAACAAAGCCACAACCACAAGTCACAAATAAATCTCAAGTCTTTGCACACAAGTCCCAAGTCAAGACAGGAAAGTCAGAGTTCAGTTGTGAGTCTTTTTTTAATTTATCAAGTTGAGTCTAAAGTCATCAAATTTGTGACTCAAGTCCACACCTCTGAAATTGTGTATGTCAATTCGAGTCCCTGCTGTAAGTCAAGCAAGACAAGTCATGTCATTGCTCAGGTCCCAAGTCCTAAACTCTTGAGTTTCAAGTCCTAAACAAGTCAAAATGCAGGCTTCACCAAATGTAATGCCATTTAACAACAGAGTAATAACATTAAAACTCATGTTCAAGTCAAGTTGAGTCTAAAGTCATCAAAGTTGTGACTCAAGTCTGACTCGAGTCCAAGTCATGTGACTCGAATCCACACCTTTTAGCCAGGGGGGCAGCTGATAAGTCAAGTCCCAAGTCCTAAACTTTTTAGTTTCAAGTCCTAAACAAGTCAAAATGCACACTTCACCAAATGTAATGCCATTTTAACAACAGAGTAATAACATTAAAACTCAAGTTCAAGTCAAGTTGAGTCTAAAGTCATCAAAGTTGTGACTCAAGTCTGACTCGAGTCCAAGTCATGTGACTCGAGTCCACACCTTTTAGCCAGGGTTAAGTTAACAAACATTAATTATATCACAGAGATGGGTGTAAGTCATTGTTTTGCAAGTCTTTGCACAGTTCATAAACAAAGCCACAACCACAAGTCACAAATAAATCTCAAGTCTTTGCACACAAGTCCCAAGTCAAGACAGGAAAGTCAGAGTTCAGTTGTGAGTCTTTTTTTAATTTATCAAGTTGAGTCTAAAGTCATCAAATTTGTGACTCAAGTCCACACCTCTGAAATTGTGTATGTCAATTCGAGTCCCTGCTGTAAGTCAAGCAAGACAAGTCATGTCATTGCTCAGGTCCCAAGTCCTAAACTCTTGAGTTTCAAGTCCTAAACAAGTCAAAATGCAGGCTTCACCAAATGTAATGCCATTTAACAACAGAGTAATAACATTAAAACTCATGTTCAAGTCAAGTTGAGTCTAAAGTCATCAAAGTTGTGACTCAAGTCTGACTCGAGTCCAAGTCATGTGACTCGAATCCACACCTTTTAGCCAGGGGGGCAGCTGATAAGTCAAGTCCCAAGTCCTAAACTTTTTAGTTTCAAGTCCTAAACAAGTCAAAATGCACACTTCACCAAATGTAATGCCATTTTAACAACAGAGTAATAACATTAAAACTCAAGTTCAAGTCAAGTTGAGTCTAAAGTCATCAAAGTTGTGACTCAAGTCTGACTCGAGTCCAAGTCATGTGACTCGAGTCCACACCTTTTAGCCAGGGTTAAGTTAACAAACATTAATTATATCACAGAGATGGGTGTAAGTCATTGTTTTGCAAGTCTTTGCACAGTTCATAAACAAAGCCACAACCACAAGTCACAAATAAATCTCAAGTCTTTGCACACAAGTCCCAAGTCAAGACAGGAAAGTCAGAGTTCAGTTGTGAGTCTTTTTTTGAATTTATCAAGTTGAGTCTAAAGTCATCAAATTTGTGACTCAAGTCCACACCTCTGAAATCATGTATGTCAATACAAGTCCCTGCTGTAAGTCAAGCAAGACAAGTCATGTCATTGCTCAGGTCCCAAGTCCTAAACTTTTGAGTTTCAAGTCCTAAACAAGTCAAAACGCAGGCTTCACCAAATGTAATGCCATTTTAACAACAGAGTAATAACATTAAAACTCATGTCCAAGTTCAAGTCGAGTATAGACTCTGAAGGGCTCGTTCCTCTGTACAGACCGGGACATTTTTCATGGTTTGTGTATTGATGAAGCCACTGACACTATTACAGAGTATATTAAATTCTGTGTGGATTGTGTTGCTACCAAAAAAGTTATCACACTCTATCCTGACAACAAGCCATACATCACCAGAGAATTAAAGGACTGTATTAACCGGAAAAAAATGGCTTTTAGGAATCATGACCGGCTGGGGTTAAAATCAGTGCAAAAGGAGCTAAATCAGTTGTTAAGGGAGGCAAGAAGGAAGCACAGGGATGTCATTGAACAGAACGTTGCCTCTATGGACTCTAAAAAACTCTGGGTCTCCATTAAAGCTGCTACCAACATGACAACACACAGGAAGTGCCTCATAACGTGATGAGCCGAGTAAAGCAAATGAACTCAGTGATTTCTTTCTCAGGTTTGATACATAGGACTTCTCTTTGGAATGCAATAATGCACTACAGTCAATTACATCTGTCGACCCTGGTTCAAGGTTGACTGACTCTCCCAAAAATTCACGAAAGTTGTGTTGAGCCTGTACCTGGACATCCTATTGTAGCTGGTACACAATCCCTGACTGAACCTATATCCAAATACATCGACGTACATATAAAGGTCTCCCTTTTAGTAAGCTCTTAAGGGCCAGAAGAGTTTGTAGCACTGATGCCTCTTTTGATAAACAAGCCAAGGAACTGTGTGATCGTTTTTTAACTAAAGATTATGATGAAAGGGCTCGTAATGAGTGTATGCTCAGGGTGAGACAAATTGACAGGAGATCTTTATTGACCTCCAAGACCCGTCCTTCAAAAACTCTGGGTCTGGTTTGTGCTACCACCTCCTCTAACATCTCGGCTGATATAAAGAATAGTTTGAGGCAGCGCTGGTGTATTCTAGCGGGTGATCCACACGTTGGTCATTTATTTAAAGAGCCTCCAGTTTTTGCACACAAACGTGCTCCAAATTTAAGAGACCAGCTAGTCAGAGCAGATTATTTTGTACGTCCTCAGCACTTTTTATCCTCTCTACCTTAGGGTAATCATCCATGTCGAAGTTGTGTTCACTGTAATGCCACGATTAAAGGTGACAGTTTCTCTCATCCCCATTCAGGACGTAAATACCCCATTAAGAGTAGGATCTCATGTAAAATTTGTTGTCTATCTTCTAAAATGCCCATGTGGGGTGTGCTATGTTGGCAGGACTAAGAGAGAACTGAAGATTCGTGTCTCAGAACACAAGAGCAGCATCAGGAATAGAGATGAGAAATCATCTGTGGCAAGACACTTTAACACTGCTGGCCACGATGTGTGCTCCTTAAGATTTCAGGGCATTGAGGAAGTGAGACCTGTGAAGAGAGGGAGGGATAGAGAGAGAAGGCTGCTACAACGTGAAGCCTTCTGGATCCACACGTTGCAAACTGAACACCCGAAGGGTATGAATGAGGAACTTGTAGTGTTGTTTATCACTGTTTTTCATACCATTTGCCCTGTCAGTATGCCTGATAGGGTTTAAGATGTATTAAGACATATTTACATTTGATCTATTCTATGCCTTAGTCTGCCATGTTTGTGTGCCGTACTAGAATGTATGCCTTGTTATATATAGGAGGGGTTACCGTGATATCAGCACTTTATGTCCTTTTACTGTGCTGAGTGACTTTAGCTCCTTTTATTATGATGCTCTACTGCTTTGACCTGTGGCACTTTATATATTTTTTACTGTACCATTTGCTGCTAAGTAGTATTTTGTATTTTTTTTTTTTTTTTTTTGGGTGTACTCAGTAAGTATTTATTACTCTTAGGTGGTGCGTGTTGTCTTTCTTCATAGAAGGCACAGACTTCCCAAATGCAAACTGAACCATTTCAAACACTCATTCATTCCTAATTCCATCAAAGTGTTAAATAGCTCGTGAAGACTGGGAAATACTGGGGATTGTGCAATAACTTGTGCAATAACTTGTGCAATAACTTGGGTTGGGAAATATTGGGGATTGTGCAATAACTTAGTGTTTTGTCTGTTTTTCACATTTTGTCTGGTTTGTCTTATGGGTGTGTATGTTTGCCATTTCCTGTGTCTTTGCTGATTTGTGTATATTTATTGTCTGCAAGGCAGATGGTGTATGCACTCTAGTCCACGACAAATTTTCCCTACGGGACAATAAAGTATATTCTATTCTATTCTATTCTATTCATAAACAAAGGCACAACGACAAGTCACAAGTAAGTCTCAAGTCTTTCCACACAAGTCCCAAGTCAAAAAAGGCAAGTACAGAGTCAAGTCCTAAACTCTTTAGTTTCAAGTCCTAAACAAGTCAAAATGCTCGCTTTACCAAATGAAATACCATTTTAACAACAGCAATAACATTAAAGCTCATGTTCAAGTCAAGTAAGTCTCAAGTCTTTGCACACAAGTCCCAAGTCAGGACAGGCAAGTCCAAGTAGAGTTGCAAGTCTTTTTTTGAATTTATCAAGTTGAGTCTAAAGTCATCAAATTTGTGACTCAAGTCCACACCTCTGAAATCAAATATGTCAATACGAGTCCCTGCTATAAGTCAAGCAAGACAAGTCATGTCATTGCTCAGGTCCCAAGTCCTAAACTTTTGAGTTTCAAGTCCTAAACAAGTCAAAATGCAGGTTTCACCAAATGTAATGCCATTTTAACAACAGAGTAATAACATTAAAACTCATGTCCAAGTTCAAGTCAAGTCGAGTCTAAAGTCATCAGAGTTGTGACTCAAGTTTGACTCGAGTCCAAGTCATGTGACTCGAGTCCACACCTTTTAGCCAGGGGGCAGCTAATAAGTCAAGTTCCAAGTCCTAAACAAGTCAAAGTGCTAGCGTCACCAAATGTAATGCCATTTTAACGTAAGAGTAATAACATTTAAGTACTCGTGTCCAAGTTGCAAGTGTTTTTTGAATTTATCAAGTCAACTCTAAAGTCATCAAAGTTGTGACGCAAGTCTGACTCGAGTCCAAGTCATGAGACTTGAGTCCACACCTTTTAGCCAGGGGCCAGTTGATGAACAAACATTAATAATATCACAGAGGTGGGTGCAAGTCAAGACAGGCATGTCCAGAGTCAAGTCCCAAGTCCTAAACTCTTTAAGTTCAAGTCCTAAACAAGTCACAATGCACGCTTCACCAAATATAATGCCATTTTAACAACAGAGTAATAACATTTAAGAACTCAAGTCCAAGTCATGTTGCAAGTGTTTTTTGAATTATTGAGTCGAGTGTAAAGTCATCAAAGTTGTGACTCAAGTCTGACTGGAGTCCAAGTCATTTGACTCGAATGCACACCTCTGGGCCATGGGCTAGTTAATAAACAAAGCCACGCCGACAAGTCACAAGTATGTCTCAAGTCTTTGCACACAAGTCCTAAGTCAAGCGAGGCTAGTCTCGAGTCAAGTTCCAAGTCAAGACTCACAAGACCCAAGTCCTAAATTAGTCATGATGCACGCTTCAACCAAGTAATAATATTTATATTTACAAATTGGCGTATAAAGTGTGTGACTCAAGTCCAAGTGAAGCCACGAGTCACTGGTGTAAAGTCCAAGTCAATTTGCAAGTATTTTTTAATTTAAAGTCATCAAAGTTGTGACTCAAGTCTGAATTGAGTCCAAGTCATGTGACTCGAGGGTCCACTTGATAAAGAAACATTAATATTTATCACAGAACTGGGAGTAAGTCACACGTGCAAGTCACAAGCAAGTCTCAAGTCTCAACCTTCAAGTCTCAAGCAAATTCCAAGTTACTGTGGTGAGGATCAAGCAGATGTGGGACCAAGTCATTGTTTTGCAAATCACAAGTCTTTGCACTCAAGTCCCAGGTTAAGAAGGCAAGCACCAAGTCAAGTCCCAAACCCTGCAAGACCCCAACCCTTGCATTTCGAGTCCTAAACAAGTCCATTTATTCGTTAAAACAAGTGTGCTGAGATACATTTTCACAGCATGATAACACCATTAATACGACAGCAGAATGAATTTTGTATGTTTCTGTCCCGTCTTGTCATATTTAACTTATCTCATGTTGCTGAATATGTTTAATTTTCTCTTCCTAAATTGGCTCGGGTGAAGGTTTCAAGTATTTTCATCATGATTTAGACAGTGTTTGGTGACATATCGATACAGTCCAACGAGTCAAAGTGTTGGTTAGGAATGACTGTTGTTGCGTCATTTAAATATTGTGTTTGCTTTTATACATAAGTTCCAAACTCTCTTCACTTTGTCTTCACCTGGTGTTTGTATGTGTTGGAGGAATATCTTACCCAGATGATGATGGCGACGATGGTGACAATTATTCCATAGACACCAAGAACTACAATCCCCAGAATCCAGATCCAGAGGAATCCATCTTTTTGAGCCTCTTCTATGACAGGCTTTATATCGTAGGTTTTATTGACTGTGCACTGGTGTCCTGGAGGAAATGTATTCAGGAAGCAGTCAGTGAACTGGGCTATATGCACACAACATTATAAACGTGCCTGTTTACTCTTAGATATATTTACCTTTTACACGTACCAGGATGCTCAAAGTACTGGGCACTTTTCTGAGGGGAGGCGGGAACATGATGTGAACCTCACATCTGTAAATACCGTAGCTACTGGCGTTCACGCCTGTGAGCGTGAAACTGGCTGATTTGTTTTCTGTGTTCTCCTGCAGCTCCACACCCACCCCGGTGTTTGACTGCTCACAGTCTGATGTCGCGTTGTTACGCATGCACGCAAGCTTGTAAATCACCTCTTCTTCCTTGAGGAGGTAAAATGTCACGTCTTGGGTGGTCAGCTTCGGACAGGGCACTGACACGTTGTGTCCGGGGGCTACGCAGGCGATTTTCAGCTGGTCTGGAGAGAGAAATGAGGGAATGATTCAAGGGGTGATTGGATTCTGATTCCTAGTCTTACACACTGTGACAGCTCTTGGGCAGCTAAGTTGTTTACTCATGTTGATTGCTCATTAGGTCTTCTTCTTGTTTGTAATAAATACACAATAATGTAATAATGATAGAGGAAGCTCGGGCACCGAATGTGTTCGGTACGGCACTGCTCACACACAGTCTAATGGCGGATCTTCGTGCTCTCTTAGGTGTCATGAACTAAGGAAACAGAGTAACAGTGTTGTGTTTGCTGTTGCAGTAACCCCAGCCAGGATGCTCGTGCCTGTGTCTGTAACCAACACCTTTGCAAAGGAAATGGTGTCTCACAGCTACAGCTCCTGCAACATATTGTTTTATTTGCATTTAACTCCCCTAAACTGAAATTCAGGCTTTGAAGCTCACCGTTTCACAGCAGCTCTGCCCCCACGCGGAATGTGTTCACTAGCAGCACATCTGAGCACATTTACCTCTGTTACCTCACATTTCACATGAAAGACAGGTATTTGCAATGTGCGTGGCATCCGTGAGTCAATCAGTGTCTGACTCACGGATGCCACTCACGAGGTGTTGGTGGTGTTTAGTGTGATGTAGTGATGAAATGAATGCTCTCTGTGGTTCATGTAAACAGTCGTTCTTAAGACTGTGAGTTCATCTGAGGTACTGCTCCACAGACAAACAGCCTCCAAGTGACAGTATATTCACTTATTGTATGTTCCTGAACTGAACCAGAAGGTACTTTGTATCAGAGGTGGGACCAAGTCATTGTTTTGCAAGTCACAAGTAAGTCTCAAGTCTTTGCAAGTCCCAATTCAAGTCCCCTACTCAAGACTGACAAGTCCGAAGTCACGATAGGAAAATCCTAAACTCATCTGGAGAGTAGTTACAGTCAGAGGCGGGGCCAATTGATTATTTTGCAAGTCATAAGTAAGTCCCTAGTCTTTGCACTCAAGTCCCAATTCAAGTCCCAAGTCAAGACTGACAAATTCTAAACTTAACTGGAGGATAGGTACCATTAGAGGTGGGACCAGGTCATTGTTTTGCAAGTCACAAGTAATTCCCTAGTCTTCGCAGTCAAGTCCCAAATTCAAGTACCAAGTCAAGACTGACAAGTCCAAAATCAAGACAGACAAATTCTAAACTTAACTGGAAAGTGGTTACAATCAGAGATGGGGCCAAGTCATTGTTTCGCAAGTCACAAGTACATCTTAAGTCTTTGCACACCAGTCTAAATTCAAGTCTCAAGTCAAGACAGACAAATTCTAAACTTAACCGAAGTAGTTACAATCAGAGATGGGGCCGAGTCATTGTTTTGAATGTCACAAGTAAGTCTCTAGTCTTTGTACACCAGTCCAAATTCAAGTCCCAAGTCAAGATGGACAAATTTTAAACTTAACCAGAGAGTGGTTACAGTCAGAAGTGGGAGCAAGTCGTTGTTTTGCAAGTCACAAGTAAGTCCCTAGTCTTTGCACTCAAGTCCAAATTCAAGTCTCGAGTCAAGACTGACAAAATCTACACTTAACCGAAGAGTAGTTACAATCAGATGTTGGACCGAGTGATTATTTTGCAAGTCCCAATATAAGTCCCAAGTCAAGATAGACCAATTCTAAAGGTGAGACCAAGTCATTGTTTTGCAAGTCACAAGTAGGTCTCAACTCCTGGACTGAAGTCTAAATTCAAGTCCCAAGTCAAGATAGACAAATTTTAAACTTAACCGGAGAATAGGTACAATCAGAGGTGGGACCAAGTGATTGTTTTGCAAGTCACAAGTAAGTCTCTAGCCCTGCACTCAAGTCCCAATTCAAGTCTTAAGTCAAGACTAACAGGTCCGAAGTCAAGTCCTAAACTCTGAGTTTTTAGTCCTCACAAGTTATGATGCGCTCTTCACCAAATGCAATGTCATTTTAACAACAGGAAATTTAAAAGATTAAAAAATGTCAGAGGTGGCGCAAAGTCATTGTTTTCCAAGTCACAAGTAAGTCTCAAGTCTTGGGTCCTTAACAAGTCATAATGCACTCTTCACCTAATGTAATGCTATTGTAACAACAGTAATAAAATATTAAATTTACCAAATTAAAAAATGTCTATAACTTTCTCTTCCCAAATTGGCTTTTTGGGAAGGTTTTAAGTATTCGAGTCAAGTCTCAGCGTAGTCACAAGTCATTGGTGTTAAAGTCCAAGTCGAGTTGCAAGTCTTTTTTGATTTTGGCAAGTGGGGTCAAAAGGCATGTTACTCAAGTCCACACTTCTGGTTACAACACCACTGCTGTTATTTATCAAACCTGTGGATGGTTGGGCGTCACTTACTCCTGCGGGTGCTAACCTCAGTGATAAAAGACGAAACCAAACACTGTAATCACCCATGTACAGTTAAACCTCTTTAAATTACTTCTAATAGTTATTACTGATCTTTATGAGTGTATCAATGACTAAAAGCTAGAGTTTATGTGTTGCAATAAAGTCCACAGCTTACCTTTGCAGACGCTCTGAGACTCGGTGGCATGGGAGAACCTGCACCCCAGGAGGATCACGAACACCCAGCAAGCTCTCATCTTGAAGTCTTGCACCGCGAGTGTGAACTTGCCTCCAGCAGAATGATGCCCTCGAGGCTCTCCCTCATCACCTAGAATGTCAAGCACCTCCAGCAAAGTGCATTAACTGTGTGCCGCAGAGAAATCTGATCCAGTACTCCGATATCATCAACCCCGGTTCCATGCATGCGTACGCTCCCCCGACTGTAATGCATCATCTCCTCATTGTGCCTCTGACTGAAACACTCCCACGGTGCTGCATGACTGAACCTCGTACATCCTCTCATGAGGGAAAACATCCTGTGACAGAAAACGCCTCCTCTTCTGAAGTTTCCGCTCGCTCCCAGAGGTTGTGACCTTTGATCGTGTTTTATTCATGTAGGGTTATGTGTTTGTTGAGACTAAATGTCATCGCAGGGCCAATCTGTTCCTGTCAAATGAGCTAATTACTAATATTGCATCATTATGTGGAGACAAAACCCACAAACAACCTTTCATTGCTGATTATAAACAGTTTAAAGCTCCTGGTTACCTGCAAGCACTTGTTTGAGGGTTAGTCCACTACACTAAATATGGATAAGTAGCCCATACCATCTCTGCTGTTTAGCTATGTTGCAGCCCCAGTTCGAGGTGGAGTGAGCGACAGAAAGTGCAATGACCCAGTGTGCCATCTGTCAAGGTTTACTGAACACAATGATAAGCACCAAGCAGGTTTCATCTGATGTGTGTGTGACTGCCAAAGCAAATATGTAACCCACACACTGGCTAGCAGAGAAAGAAGACATGTTTCAGAGAACCTGCCTGAATGCTTTATGATAATCTGAGTAAGACACATGTACAGATAGTGGCACAATATATTATAATACCAGCTATAAGATAAGGTTACCCTATTCCACTGGTGTTGGACCTTACACTGATTTAAAACCCATGGCTGTACCCACAAAATGGGGTTGAGTTGAAGGCGCAGTGGCTTTCCTCGTCCACTTGATGGCGACAAAGCATTTTATTTTGATCAGCTTGTTGATAACTGTTTTCACAGCTCCAATCAAAGAAAACAGCCATCAGCTATGGTTTTACATAAACTGTAACCACATATCACTTTGCTTCAGTGTATTTCATTGTTCTATACAGGTTTAACTGCCCAGGGCAGGGATTAGAGAGACCACTAGAGGATATAACAATTTACTATGTGTGCCAACACATGGTGACACATTCATGGGATGGTGAAGTAGGGATTATAGCATTTCTAAAATGTTGTGTCTAATTCAGAATATGCACGAGGGTGGATTGGTGGGTTAGTAATGCCATGTGTCCATATGGATAACACGCAATAATCTCCTAATCTGGAACAAGTCCCTTTTGTTTGGTGTGTTTGGCTGTAGGAGAGCATCAGTAAGAAACCCACAGAGCTCAGAGGTCCAGTGGGGTTACATGTGGCTGCACCCAGTTTACTATATACTTATTTTAAATATATTTTATCCATTTATTATTACGGTTTATCCTTTATTTGGAAAGAGCAATAGAATGTATTATTATTATTAATATTAATAACAATAATTTATTTATGCATTTAAATAAGTAAATAAGGAAATAAATTAAAATAATGATAATAATAACAATAATAATGATTTATTTATATATTTAAATAAGTTAAAATAAATAAGTGACAAAATGGAAGAATAAGACAGCTAAAAAGAGATTAATACAAATACATAAATAAATACACAATAATAATCATAAACACAAAATAAAATAAAAAATAGAATAAAACATAAAGAAATTAAAAAATGAATAATAATAATAATAATAATAATTTATTTATGTATTTAAATAAGTAAAATGAACAAGTTAGAATAAATAAATAAATTAATTAATAAGTGATGAAATGGGAGAATATGCCAGCTAAAAAGAGAGATTAATAAAAGAAAATAAAGAAATAAATACACAATAATAATCATAAACACAAAAGTAATAAAATAAAATAAAATAAAATAAAAAAATAGAGAAATAAATTTAGAAAAAAATAAAATAATAATAATACATTTCATTTAAAGGCACCTTTCTAACACCCAAGGACACTGCACAATAATTTGAAAAAATACAGAACAAACAATGAAACCACAAGAATACACAATATTACTTAAAAACAGATTAAGATTAAAATTAAAATTGAAAGAAATGTATTTATGTATTTATTTACTTCCACTGACTAGAGCAGTTGTGGCTGGATGCAGATGCTGCCTTCACTGTTCCTCCAATTTCCCTACATTCATGGACATCCAATCGTTTTAACGCATTACTCAGCAGAAAACTGCGCTGAAATGTGTCAGCTGGTCAACTCTTACAACACTGCAATTTATCTCTTTTCCCAGTCTGCCATTTTCGTGTTAGCCATTAGCTAATCCATCCCTCTTCTCTGATATAACACTCTGATATAAGATATTTCTCACAGGCCATGAAGGCAGCGTGAGCTTCTGGGCTGGACAGGAAACGACGGAGCCGCGCAGCGTGTCTCCTCCAGCAGCAGCTCCGGGAGAGAAGAATGGGAAAAGGGGACAGGGTTGTGCATGTAGACGAGGCAGCGTGAGAACATGAGGATAACGGGAAGCCTTTAGCTCATTTCTTATTTTAATTAGACATTTAAACACATCATATCAGGAGCGTTTCTTCTTCTCCTCCTCCCTGAGGGCTGGGATATTTGCTCCCATTGGAGAACACTGGAGAGGAGAGGAGCCTCTTTGTGAAGCCTTTTTTGACTGTAAGTGGATTTTTCTTTACTGTTCCGATATGTTTCTAATCTCTGAGGCATTTTTCTCTCCTTTAAATCAAAGTCTAAAAATGTCAGTTGTGGATACATGACATTATAATGCCAGCCCATCCTGGGTTGTGTCCTCCGTTAAGGAGACGTAGGAGCCACACTGTGTGTTTACCTCACTTCTTAACCACAAGCACCACTTACAAAGAAAGAAGCTGTTGTGGATGAATGTTACCTGTTGGGGAAAGTGTGAAGCTGGGTGTGTGAATGGGGGTGTTTGTGCCCCCCTATGCGGCCATTGAACAATCCCTTTCTTGGGGAGAAAGGGCGTGCAGCGTTTGGGCCGACTGGGAAAAGAGCCGCAGCTTTAATGGGAGAGGCAGTTGAACGTGAGCCCCATTGTTATGTCACTATACACTTATTTTCAACATATTTAATTCATTTATTATCATGACAAGGTATTTCCAGCCTCATTTTCCTCCCCTGCATCTGACTGAGCAGAGATGCATAGTCTCCACCCTGTTACAGCGCGAGGAGGCTATCAGCTTTTGGTAATGGCCGATGGTTTTGTCGTGCTAATGTTTATATCTTTCTGGTGACTTTTTCTTTATTTAAATACCGTGTTTAACATCTGTGAAACCTGTTAAATAAGTGGTAGTGTGTGTTAGTGTGGCTGGGTTGGGCTCATTAGCAGAGACCTCCTTCACTGCCGCTGGTGAACAGTGTTTTAATTCCCTTTGTTGGATGACGCCGCCAGTTTGACCAGTGGCTATCATCAATTTAATGCTAGCATCAGTGTTAGCCTGGAGGATTAGCATAAGTCTGAAACTAGGTTTGTGTGTCTTGGTGAAGACTGGTGGGAAAGTTGGACTTTACTGCAGCTTTACTGGCATAAACAAGTAGAAGTGCTCAAGTAACCAAGCTGTGTTTTCCTCTGAAGGCTCAGACATTAAAGGGACAGTTCAGATTTTTTTGAAGTGTTGTTGTATGAGGTATCTATCCATAGATAGTAAATATTACATACAATAGATGTCAGTTTTTGCACCCTCAGTTTGGAAAAGCACACTAGAGTCTGGCATAGAAGCCAAGCAATCTACTGCTGTGGATGGGGGCCAGCGACAAAACGCATTTTCAGCCATGTTTACACGAAAACGATCTGCTGAAAACGGAATCATTTCTTATTTTCGTTTTGAAAAAAAGTTCCGCATTCAGACGACAACGTTTCGCTAACAATTGCTGTGCTCACGGATCCCCAAAAGTGACCAAAAACGCTGCAGTATACATGCCAGGTCAGTAGTTATGAATGGAACAAGTGGTGATGTATAAACCAAAAAAAATGGCAACCACATGACCATTTTCCTGGATGGACGATGAGGTGGTGTTGCCAGCGTTGATAAATTCAATAGGGTGAGCAGCACAAACAGAGCTCAGGAGTCCGCCATTGTTGCTATGGTCGACTTTCTCGCGCATGCCTTGTGACTGGAACCGTAATGCGCATGTGCGAAAAGTCTCCGTTTTCAGAGGAACTGCATATTGCAAGTTAACATGACAACTTTGATGGTGGTGCTGTTTCCAAAAAATTGCACTCTGGAACCCGTTTTCAAAACATCGTGTTTTCAAGCACCCAGAACGCTGCTGTCATGTAAACAATCAGCCAAAACGCAACTAAAGTTTACTGTTTTCAGTTGAAATCGTTGTCGTATAAACGGGACCTTAGCCACCTAAAAAAAAAGTCCTACCCTAAAAAAAATCTAAGGGTGCATTCACATTTGGATAGTCCGGGGACTCGGTTTGGTTTATTTGGTTTGGTTCACCTTCACACTGCAGTTTTTAAAGCGGAACAAACCGCCTGGGCAATGTCATGCAGTTACAACAGCTGCTCGTTTGGGGGCAGTATTGCCCCAAAACGACCACTGGCCAGGACCGAAAACGTAAATCCATCCCCTTCAGCCGGCTTGGTCACCACAAAAACACCAAAATGCACTGTACTCTACGCCACTTCCTCTCTTTGGTTCACTTCCTCTCTTTGGTTCGCTGGATAGTCCGTTTGCATTTCCCACTGTAAGCGAACCGCACCAGGGTTCACTTGCAAGTGAACCGAGACCCCCAGTTTTCAAGCTGACCAGGGTTCGCTCGTTTGGTGTTCGAATGAGTGTTCACACCACTCCAAACGAACCGAATTATGCATGGAAGTGGACCAGGGTTAGTTTAAAGCGGACCAGATAGCGCCAGTGTGAATTGGCCATCAGTTTACGTGATTTCTAATGGTAAAATAAATCTGTTACATCGCTCTCTTCAAAGCGAAATTCCACTGAAAAAAACAGTGATTTAATATAAATGAACACAGGAGCTGCTGGTCTTTTACTTCCTCCATCAGTTAGTTAGTTTGTGTTATTGTGTAACTTTGGTGTTTGAAGGGGTTAGTTTGGATTCACCAAAGTCACATAATAACACAAACTAGCTAACTGATCAAAGTAGCGGTAGACCAGCAGCTCCTGTGTTCAGCGAGCTTAAATTACTATTTTTGTCAATGGGGTCTGGTGGCTTCTACGAGAGCATAGATGTCAGTACGGGCTGTCTGAAATTAAGGTAAAGCCACAGCAGTACATTTCCTAGCCTGCTTCTCCAAACTGGGGGTGTTCCGACTGACATCTACTGCTTGTATTATACTGACTATGGATAGGCACCCCATACAACCTGACTTCAAAAATTCCAAACTACCCCTTTAACACTTGAAATATAATGACACTTTATGGACTGAGGGGTTCAAAGGTCATTGAAGAGGGGCTGCACGCCATGCCACTGCCTGGCTGGCGACCATATGGGTCCAGGTTGTCACAGAGTAAACATTCCCTCCCTGTGTGTGTTTTATTTACTCTACCAAGGCCAGGCGAGGACTGTTTTTAACTGTATCTCTTCTGTTCAGGGGTGAATACACAAAACAAACTCCCAAAAAGCCACCAAGAAGCCACTTGGCCCAGCCTTTATTCCCCACAGTGACATTATAATAGGCCGTCTGTGTCCTGAAGGCATGCTTGATTTGCATCCACAAAGCAGTAGACTCGAAGCACATTATTCTGGGCATGGAGATGGTGCAGCAACAATGCAGCCCATTCGCTTACAGTGCAGTTAATGGGATGAAAATAACTACTGGCCTTCTGGTCGCTTCCCCTCAGGCAGATGCCTTTAAGCTTGTCATGTCTTCTTGCATGAGGAGCTTGGAGTCAGATGTCACTTATTGTCTCGAGGAGGACAGAAAATGAATGATGCTGTAAGGACGTGTGGAAAACCCAGTGATATGTTGTTTTTGTTCCTGTGGGTATTGTTATAGTGTCTCAGTTTCCTGTGCTGTGTCCCATTACAAATACCAGAACTTGTGTTATCAACTGGAAAATGGAGGGTTGCAAAATATTGTTTTTGGTGTTACAGGCAACTTTCCTGGCATGTTTTAGGTCTGTGGCTGAATTGCAACAGGATTATTGTCATCATAGTTGTGGCAATATTATTGATTTAAGTTCAACGAGTGCCTGTTTGGTTCAGTATCATAGTTTATAAACGTGAAAAACAGGATTTGGATGGCATTGGGGCAATGTTATAAACATACGGTGACCCTGAGGATCAAAACACATTTCACAAAACACCACAACATTTCTCAAAACTACAACACACAGAAAACATTTTAGAAAACACGACAGCATTTTAGAAAGCACTATAACATTTTAGAAAACACAACAGCATTTTAGAAAACATGACAAGATTTTAGAAAATACTACATGTTAGAAAACACAACATTTTAGAAAACACAACAACATTTTAGAAAACACTACAACATGTTAGAAAACACTACAACATGTTAGAAAACACTGTGTTAGAAAACACAACATGTTAGAAAACACGACAACATGTTAGAAAACACTACATGTTAGAAAACACAACAACATTTTAGAAAACATGACAACATATTAGAAAACACGACATGTTAGAAAACACTACAACATTTTAGAAAACACTACAACATCTTAGAAAACACTACGTGTTAGAAAACACTACGTTAGAAAACACGACAACATGTTGGAAAACACGACAACATGTTAGAAAACACTACAACATGTTAGAAAACACTACATGTTAGAAGACACGACAACATGTTAGAAAACACGACATGTTCGAAAACACTACGTTAGAAAACACGACAACATGTTAGAAAACACTACATGTTAGAAAACACAACAACATTTTAGAAAACATGACAACATATTAGAAAACACGACATGTTAGAAAACACTACAACATTTTAGAAAACACTACAACATCTTAGAAAACACTACGTGTTAGAAAACACTACGTTAGAAAACACGACAACATGTTGGAAAACACGACAACATGTTAGAAAACACTACAACATGTTAGAAAACACTACATGTTAGAAAACACGACAACATGTTAGAAAACACGACATGTTCGAAAACACTACATGTTAGAAAACACGACAACATTTTAGAAAACATGACAACATATTAGAAAACACGACATGTTAGAAAACACGACAACATTTTAGAAAACATGACAACATATTAGAAAACACGACATGTTAGAAAACACAACAACATTTTAGAAAACACGACAACATTTTAGAAAACACTACAACATTTTAGAAAACACGATAACATTTTAGAAAACACTACAACATGTTAGAAAACACGACAACATGTTAGAAAACACGACAACATTTTAGAAAACACTACAACATGTTAGAAAACACGACAACATTTTAGAAAACACGATAACATTTTAGAAAACACTACAACATGTTAGAAAACACGACAACATGTTAGAAAACACGACATTTTAGAAAACACTACAACATTTTAAAAAAACACTACAACATTTTAGTAAACACTGCATTTTAGAAAACACAATTTTGTTTTGTTTTCTGAAATGTTGTAGTGTTTGGGAAATATTTTGTTTATTTAAATGTTTTAGTGTTTTGAGAAATGTTGTAGTGTTTTCTGAAAGGTTGTAGTGTTTTGGGAAATGCTTTGTTTTTTTTAAATGTTTGAATGTTTTGTGAAATGTTGTTTTATTTTCTAAAATGTTGTGTTTTGAGAAATGTTTTCCCAAGTGTTGTAGTTTTGAGAAATATAGTGTTTTCTGAAATGTTGTGTTTTGACCCTCAGGGCCACCATGTAAACAATATAAAGAGTAACAGTGGAGAGCTGCACCTCATACAGAGCATTTCTGTAGTGGACTTAATAGTCCTGAAGTCATTGCATTCAGGCAGCTCAGTCATAAAAAGCTCAGTCACGGATTAAATTTCCAGCCACGGAGGTAAAACACATGTTTGAAGAGAGCGTGTCATTTCACTACTCCTGTTTAAAAGCACATGTGAGGAATTTTTCACTGTCAGCTTTCTTTCTCGAGGCTATTGAAAAGAGAACCCGGGGAAAGAGGGAATATATATTTTGGAAGAGCTCAAAATACATAACCAGAAACATGGTTTTCTCATTCATCCACTCTGTCTTGTTTTGCCAGAATTGGAAGGGAAGAAAAAAGCCCTTCTGCTTTCTTCCCTCAATCTCTGCTGCCTTTCATCCCTTTTTTTGCACGCTTGATTTCCTTGGGTTGTAGTTGATTAGATGAGAAAAACAGTTGTCAAATAAATTTTGGGTTTGAGGAATGATCCCACGAGACTGTGCATTAGAGAAGACATTTGGATGCTATTCTTGGTTTGTGTGTTAGCATCTCTTGCGTGCTGGTCCGTCTGTCTGTCGTACGATTTACAAGGGCCATGTCTGACCTCCGCCCATCCATCCACCCATGTCCCTGGGCATAAGTCTGCTCCGAAAAGCTCCAGAGACGAGGCTGGGGGTGGCGACGGTGGTTGGGTGTAAGTTTACCCAGGTTATGTTACAGCCTGGGGTGTAGGTGGGTAAAGGAGGGCAGGGGGAGGATGCCACTTCAAACGCAGCCTTCAACACAGCCCAATGACGACCCGGAGGGGAGAGTGTAACCTGATATCTCCTCTGATAGGAGGTGCTTTGCCTCCAAAACTGCAAAAGGCCACCAGCTGCATCAGCACCCAGCTCCTCGATGCCAAACAAGATGCCACATTATAGGCGTGTTGCACCAGAGAGAAAGCGTCTGTGTGTCACTCCACCTGGGTGTGTCCCCCCCTCTTGTCACAGGCATGCGGCCCCGGCCTCTATAGGGCCTTGTTCTGGTAACATTTTGCTGACCTTTGGTGGCAGCTGCCCCTGCCATTTGGAAACAAAGACAAATGGCTAACCAGCGCGCCTGTAGCCTGCAAACGCTCTACTGTTCTTCCTGTTGCTCTTTTCATACACACTCACATCAATGCCCTCTATGGCAGGAAATGAATTGTTTGAGATCCACATGAAGCCTTTTTTTGTCATGATGGAATTCTGGTCTTTGACAAGGTCATGGCGCCTGAAATAAATCACTTAGTCTTGTACGAGGAAGGTGTAGAGATCAAGGTATCGTCTGCCTGTGGCAAGCCAATGTATGGACGATGCAGCTTCTTTGCGACTGCACTGCTGATTGGAGTCGGCAGAAGGAGGGCATCCTCCTCGCTTTCCAGGGCAGTGCATGATCTGGGTCTTCGTTTAGCAGGTACACTCAAGCGTACAGGCTAGAGATAATAGCTAGAGATACAAACGGTGAACCTCACCTCGCCGTGGTCTATAAGTTGTAGATTCGAAGAGCAAGTGTGAGTTTTCAAGTGGACAAAGGCGGATAGTTGCACCTTTTACACGATGCACATCACTTTATGTGGCTGCATTGCATTCTGGTCTATTGAGGCGACTGTAATTGGAGCATCTGATACATCTGCTTCTTATAAGATGGATTTCTCTCTGTATAACTGGTGAGCATGTGAGAATTGTGGGTCTGGAAGTACTTTTTGTTTCAGAGGGACATCTCCATCAGATGACATTTATCAGGTCTTGATGCAGTCTTTATCTCCACCACTTCGTCCATGACCTGCTTTCCTATCTTTTATCTGACCGGCTATGATACATGTCGTATTGTTCATTGGTTAATTGTCCCTTTTTGTGTGCCACTCTGTCACCGTACAGGGTGTTTAAGCAGCTTAGGCAGCTATTAATCAGCGTGACTTTGACAATGGCAGGTGGCTGTTTCTCACTGCTGGACCGCTGATGAGGACGCCTCCCCTCCTTTTCCGTCACTGTATTACAGATGGTCTGTTCCTGTCGCTGTTGCAGGGGGGTCGGTCTTTGTGAACTTAAAAGGACACGTGACAGGAAACAGGGGGCCCTGTATAAATTAGACACGCCGTCTTGATTGTTTCTCTCGATCACAGCATCATCAACACCTGTCACTGCCACAAAGCCTTCAGGCCACCAATCTTAAAACGTTGATGGCGTCCTGTGGAGAGAATATAGTCACGCTACCTTTATGTTTGTTGTGATCTAAGCTTCTCTGTTATTTGTTTTTGTAAGCCTGTCTGTGAGCTACAAACATGCACAGAGGTGTTTGTGCTCATTGTTCTTTGCTGTATGCTCCGAAACACCTGGGAACATACAGACAAAATGTTCTGTGGATGAGCAAGTAGTCAACGTTACCGGAAGAACATAGCCAGAAAAGTAGGCTGCCTGGCAACAGGAGTAAACGCCAATGTACCGCCAAACGTTGCATTTGTGTGCTGTAATTATTATTGTTGCTTACCTTTCATTGAAATTATTCTACACTGCTTTGTTGTCCCTGGTCGCCACTCTTTCCATGACTACCTGTGGCAAAAAGCCTCTCCCTTCCTGTTCCTGTTGAATACTGTCCCTTTGGTCTCCTAATGAAGAGTCGTTATTAGAGATCACTGGAGAGTCTTCCATGTTACACTGAAAAGTGCAGTGGGTCCCTAGTAACAGAAATTCAGAGATGCATGACCAAGCGTTGCGACAACTTTACGAGCCTTCACGCCTCTTCCTAACACACAGTGGGCGAGCGAACTGTGTCGGATGGAGGGTAAAAAAAAAAAATCCCGATATACTACAAGTGACAACAATGTTCAGGGAGCTTATGTTCAAATGCTACAGCTTGGCATTGCTTTGAAAGTAGGTTCGAATTGTGCAAAATTTGAGCCAAGGGAAGTGGCTAATGCACAGAGCAGCTTATGACATCTTAATTGGGAAAAACTGGTGCGCAAAGCTTGCACCTGGGACACTATGGTGGCTATAAACCACGCATTAGTGCATGTATCTCACTGGCTAGCTCATTGTTCCATTTTGTACTTCGCCTATTCAGAGATTCATACTCACATTGACACCTATGGGCAATTTAGAGTCACCAATTAACTGTGTGAGGAAGCCGGAGTACCCGCTGAAAACCCGCACTGACACGGAGAACATGCAAACTCTGCACAGAAGGGCTCCCCCACCCCAGGTTCAAATCAGGAATCCTCTTGCTATGAGGCGACAATGCTAACTATTACACCACCTTAAAATTGCCCATAGGTGTCAGTGTGAGTGTGAATGGTTGTCTGTGTCCATGTGTCAACACTGTAATAGTCTGGCAACCTGTCAGGAGTATGTAGACTCCAAACCCTAACTCATTTCTAGTTAACACTTTTAGCTCTGTCAGCACTGTTGCCATTGTTTAGTACTGTTTCTGGAGTTAGCGCCGTTAGCTGCTAGCCACCAGCTCCAGGTTGAGAACCGTGTCCAGACAACTTGTACACTCAAGTTAAGTCTCCCAAAGCTGCATATTCACCCTGAAACTAATCTCTGCATCCAAGTTTGGAAAAGGCCGTCTCATTCCAGTGGGAATTCCCAGCCAGAATTCCAGCAGCTGCATCAGGTATCAGCGAGCAGAACGCAGAGGGAGAAGTGGAGGCGGTGATTTATGGTATCATGTTTCTTTCTCTACCCCACCTGCCTGTGTAATCCACTACAAAGTCCAGCTAAAGCTCCACCACAACAGTCCCAGGATGGGTTGATGGATGGGGCGGCCTGTCTGTGTGGATTGAGCGGGGCCTTGGATAATGGCTTTCTGACATGGAGAGAGCGCAAAATGCTCAAGGCGAGCAGGAGTGATTCGGAGAGAGTAGCATTACGAGCACACAAAGTGCTAACTCAGAGGAAATACACATGTGCTGTCTGGCTGCTGTATAAAAAATCTGCATTATTGACCGGGTGATGTATGATCTGTCTGGTGTGAGACGTAGATTTGGAGGGAGAGAGTGGATTTATTTCCGACTCTGCGTTGAATTAAATTAAATTAAACGGGCAGTTCTTCGCAGCAGCTCATGCGATGCCTGGGATAAACATCAGCATGGCCAGTTCCTGTGTCCTCTCTCCTCCCCGTCTAATCAGAGTTCAGCTAGTTCTCATGAAACCATAACACCAGTGTGTGTGTGTGTGTGTGTGTGTGTGTTTTTATGAGGTCGGGATGATGTTTGTCTTTTTGCAGTCTCTGGCAACACTTATAGCCCATCACACAAACACAGATGCAGGCGGAGTGAGCTGCAGTGTTTTCCTTCACCCCCCTGTGAAATGCCTGCCTCTTGGCCCAAAGTGTTTATGCTCGTACAGTTGCTTTCTAATCACTGACCTTGGGGTTACATTCCAGCAGAATCCACTTACAATTGTGGCATCTTAGGGCTATCGGAGAAAGTTAAGGATCCAGTTGCAGCGTCCTAGCATCGCACTGTCGGTGCTAGGGGATGTCCCAAAACCGTGTCACTGGTGACTCCACAACCTGTAGAAGTGCAAGATGAAGAAGAGGAGAATGAGGTTTATGAGAACCAATAAAATGTTCTTCTCTGCAGCTGATGTCATGTGAAATGCGGCGGCTTGGAAACACTGATGTCATCCTCCGTTCTCCCTGCGTCCTCTGCCAAAGTCTGGAAGTCACACTTTTTTTTTTCTCCTCCACATCACTTGGCTTTAAGCTCCGCATTTACTGTACAGCCCTAATGTTGGCACGCTGCTCCATTTTTCTTTTTACACCAGGGTTCATGTAGGACACTGGAGGAATCTCCAGTTTCAGCCAGTGACCTACAACGCAGAGAGAATCCAAGTGAAAACAGCCGCGCTCGCCGTGGTAGAAACGGATTGACACATTTTTTTTTTGCGAGAGAATCCCTTGACAGTCACTCAAACCTGCAGGCTTAATCTCACAAAATAGCACTGTGTGTGTGCTTGTGTGGCAGCCTCTTGCCAAATCTCATTGACTAATACCCTGGCAGCTCTGCGAGTGAGCCCGTGCCGCCATTGAATGAGTCTCTGGGTTAAGTTAGTGGCTGAGTAGCTTGCTAATCTCTCTCTGCCTCGCTGATCTTCACTCTCTAGTGATTCCTGATTATTTCAACCCACGTGCCACACAGAGTACTCTACTTGGTGACTGAATGAAGAGCTGCCCCTGAGTTTGGCACCATGACCGACTTTGAGGCCACGGGGAGGGTCACTGGTATATTCGTGGTCAGTCGGCTTGACCCCTCACCCGTCGCCGCGGTCGAGAGATTACTGGAACGAAACAGTGTAAATGAGAAGTGAGATTTCTGTCTTGAGCAGCTGTGCTAATGATGATTTCTTTCGCAGTTAAACCCAGTGCACCCAAAGGACTATTTTGATCCAACACAAGACGTCCAAATGTCGACAAACACAAGAGGCATTTGATCCTGTAGCACTGTATGTGTGTGTTACATTACCCATAAACCCCACTGGCAACTCGCCAGCCAGTGGGACCTCCATCAGATCCCACTGGCCATCGTGGGAACATTCCTGACGCAGCATTATTCCATAATTCCCACCATGTGTGGTTTTTCCAGAGCGCAGTGCTCGCCTGCGCGGACCGTGGAGAATCCTACTGAGGAGAGGAGATCAGCTCCTTGTAATCGCATCCAGACATCAGACGGCGTGTGGAACAGCAAACGCAGAGTGAGGTTGTTTCAATAACACCTTGACCATGAGGTAAAGCTCATGAAAAGGGCAGGTTGTTTGTGTAGCCTCAGTACAAAGACTCACATGTCTGTTGATGTTAAAGGCATAGTTCAGATTTTTTTAAAGTGGGGTTGTACAAGTTACTCATCCATAGTTGGTGTATTACTTACAGTAGATTTCTGTCAGCACGGCCCCAGCTTGGAGAAATGGCAGGAGCGCTGAAACGAAAGCTAAGCAATGCATTGCAGTGGATGGGGGCCAGCACCAAAACATCATTTAGACGCCTTTTAAAAAAGTCCCACCCAAAAAAATTCCATATCAGTTTAAGTGTATGCGATCATAAGAGTAGTTTCACCACTTTACTTTTGCGTCCCACAGCTCATTTCAGCTCCACATCTACGCTCTCTCCAAAGCTGCCAAACTCCATTGAGAAAAACAGTAATTTTGGCTCACTGAACGCAGCAGCTGCTGGTCTACCTCTGCCTCGATCAGACAGTTAGTTTTCTGTTATTGTGTAACATCGGTGAATCCAAATTGACAACTTTAAATGCCAAAGTCACACAATAACACATACAAAATATAGAATAGACCAGCAGCTCCTGTGTTCAGCTTTGTTAAATCACTGTTTTTCTCAATGGAGTCTGGCATTGAAGAGAGCAATATAACTGCTTCAGATCCCTGCCATAAATTGCTGTCTGACAGAACGGTAAAGCTGTGAAACAAGTCTCAAACTTAAACTGATATTGATTGTTTTATGTCAGTTTAATTGCTGACCCATTCACAGCGGTATACTGCTTAGTCACCAGTAACCATCTGGCAGCCATTTGTGGAAAGCAGCCCCAACAGCACTCATGTCAGTATCCCATATTCAGACGGATTTGACACTGACGAATTTTGAAGTGATTTTCTGTTTGAACTGCTGAAGAGGTCAGGCAGTCCACTGTGCAACGGTGAAAGCAGTTGCTCCCTCAAGTTGCAGTTGGTATAACAGCAACACCGTGATCAATACTAATGCACCTTCCCAGTGTGGATCGGCTTTGTAGTGAACCATCAATCACCTGACTGATGGATTCCCTCAGTGCTCTTACAAGAACACCCAGGGTCACTGCTAAGGCCTTATCTAGTCCTGGAAGCAGATTAAGATGCCGTTGGGCACTTCTGATCAATAACTCCCGGGGCACAGCCATTGTTACACAGATCATCAGTGAATTAGGGGGTGTATCTATTTTGTGTTGTGAATCAGAGGTCGCCATCAGATTATGGCAGTGAATGGTCTTTTTGGTATCGTAATACATCATGTCTCCAGATGCTATCTTGTCATGCAACACAAGAATGAGTGGAATGCATCTTTAATCATTAATCTGCCTGTTGCATCACTGTGACATGGTGTTTGTTTTTTTTTGTGGGGAAAGGTTAAGAGCAGACTTGTCTCTCTGTTTTTAAGATGGTTGATATTATAATCCTAAATTGTGAGTAGTTTTTAGAGCGAAATTGAATTATAGATATCTGTAACTGAGTTTGAATGAAAGTCAATGGTAAAACCAGTTTCCCTATTCAGATTAATAAAGCTTTCTAATCTAAATCTAATCTAAAAGTTTTTACAATGAACATTTTGATGAGTGAGAACTGAATTCTAGATATCTTAAATTAGTGCTGCAAATAGTCAAACTTAAATTATGGATATGTTTACTTGGAATTATAACACACCAAATTACAGATATCTGTAATTGAGTTTCAAAAGAAGTCAGTGGTAAAATTTTTTAGAATTAATATTTTGAATAGTGAGAGATGAATTGCAGATATTATAAATGGAATTCTAGATATCTAAAATTGTATTGTGACTCGTCAAAATAACATCATGGAAAAGTCTACTTGGAATTAAAACACAGCAAAACTGATTTACAGATATCTGTAATTGAGTTTGAATGGAAGTCAGTGGTTAAAGTTTTTACAATTAACATTTTGACTTGTGAGAAATGAATAATAGATATCTAAAGTTTAATTGTGACTAGTCAAAATTAAATTATGGATACTTTTACTGGGAATTATAATACGCCATAATTGAATTACAGATATCTGTAATTGAGTTTGATTAGAAGTCAATGTTAAAAGTTGTTAAAATAACATTTTGACTTGTGAGAAATTAGTTGTAGACATCTAAAATTAGAATTACAACCAGTCGAAATTAAATAATTGGTATGTCAACTTGGAATTGTAACTGGCATTGCATTCCAGATATCTGAAATACATTTGTTACTAGTGGAAATTATAAATATATATGTTAGTTTGGGCTAGTATGGCAGTTTTCGCCAGATTTCCAAAATGAATATGCTATTTTAAAAGTCAACCAATGGCTCTGTGGTACTTAAATGACATGACGCCCACATATCCGAAATGGTTTGTTGGAATACAGGACATACTGGAAATGCAAATGATGATATCTGAAATGGGAAATTACATGCCCACTGTCGTCACAACCCTTTTTCAACATGTGGAAATTCATTCGCAGATATATGTAATAGCTATTCTTACGAGTGAAAAACAGAATATGGATATCTATCTATATATTTTGTACAGATATGTTAATTTAACATTTTAATTGGCATTTTGAAAAGTCATTTCCACCAGTGAAAACTAAATCGCTACTTGTCAGCCCTACTGATTGTATGTTTAAAGGGCTCACCATACATTTGTACACTTTAATGCAATCCATCCTTACTACCCTGTGAGATTATGTTAGGAGATGTGTTAATTCAGCTGTATGGTAATATTTTTAAGGCTTAAGGAATCTGTATAATGGAGGTGACGAGTCCATAATGTAGCTGAAATTGAGTATGGGTGGCATGGCTCTTTGAAGCACCTAAGGGACGTATTGTACACTAATCTGTCCACTTAATGTGATGTGTCACCCTGAGTAACAGAAACACTGTGTAGTGGCTTGTGGGTCATTTTACTGTTTTTTAATGTCAGTTTGGGACCGCTCTGTTATGTGGTCTTGTAAAACGCTTATTACAGTACATGTATTTATACGGATGACATCACAGGAAGTGCTTCTCACATATTGTGGATTGGATATACAGCACCAACATGCACTGGATGTATCGTGTAAGCTCTGCCTGATGCCGGCTTACTCATTCGCTGTACTTCCCCTACTACAATCCTGTCTTTCTTTTCCTGCTGTGACTTCATCATCACCCCTGCTCGCCCAGCGCCTTGCCCTCCTTCCCACTTCCTGCCCCGACAGGAAATGAGCTGCCCCGAAGGATTGCTGTTAATGGGGGAAAGTGTGGGTGGACAAGGACACACCTGTGTCCACCACATAGGACTCTGTGTTTCCCCTTGGTCTGTTGTTGAAGTGGGGCACTAATCTAGGCCACATAAAAAGCTTGCTGAGACTAACTGTTGGGACGGCAGTGATACACAGGGCACCCTTTGGGCAGTTGGGTGCCCACAGTGTCACCTCAGCATATTTATACCTCTCATACCCATGCTAGTTGTGTGCCAGTAATGTAATGGTGTTGCAGGATAAGTCATTCTTGGTGGGCCAACATTGCTAGAGTCACAGGAGAGCAGGGTCAATAGGGACATTTTGAGTATATAAGCTATGAAAATAATTTGATCCTTGAACAGATACAGGTGTCTGCTAACACTTTGTGTGTTACTTTCTATAACAAGGTAAGAACTTGAAACAATCCTGTCCCAGCTGACACTGGGTTACTGTACTAACTGCCCCAGGGAGAGCAGTCACACTTTGGACTCTTGTGCTTACGACCGAGAAAAATTAAGACTGCTAAGGGACTGTTCTTTATTCATCAGAGGAGAAGGGTGGCTGGGGTGTGATGACTACAGATATTTTTCTGTAAGCCCCCATGAGTGGCTGGCAGAAAATGCGTACCCCTCGCTCCGCCATCTAATTAGATTTTTAAAACTCACACTTTGATGTTTGAAACGTAAAAGTTGAAAAAAGCCTTTGTTTTCACTTTTGTAGTGCATGCTGGGTAGTTTGTGCAAACGGGTTTTTTTTTTGGACAAATTTTAAAGGAGACATAGAATAAATTGATTTTGATAAACTACCACACTCTTACTGTACGTTCCAACCTGAAGCTTCCAAAGAGGCAAAGTCTCTCGCGGACGCCCAAGAAGCACGACTGTCACAAATATTTGAGGCAGCTTTGGTCGTTCTAGTCGCTCATCACGTGAATCATTGAACGTTCGATCGTGCTTCGACTTAAAGGAGACGCAAAGCGGACTCCTGGCTTGAAAGCAGCGTAGTTGCTGTAGTCAAAAAGCTCATAGTTGGCCTACAGAAAGTTATGTTTGGTCAATGAAAACAGAAAATGTATGTCATCCCATTCAAACCAAGCAAGGAAGACTTGCATGCTACGTCACAACATTAGCCTGCAATTCTCTCCTCTGTTACGAACATTACACACCTTTTTTTTTACAACTACCTCCACGACGCAGCCCCAAGCCTCATTCTTTTTATTTTGGTCTCTGTAACCGAACAGCGACACATTATAAAGGACTGAGTGAGCACGAACACAAGTAATCAACTTCTCAATATCCATTGTTGGAACAAGTGTGCTGTAGGAACAAAAGTTACATGGCTTATTCTCTGGGACCCGCTTCATCAAAGCACGCCAGCATTCCGATTGGTTGTCGCTGAACCGCTCCAGAGCTCATTACCATAAGGTTAAACAAGTTTTAACTCCCCTCCGAACCGCTCCGGCCATTTTGGAAGCTCTGTACGCTGTTGGTTTGAACGTACAGTTAAGCTCACATTAGGTTATGTCTTGTTTATTTTCTGACTGAAGTGTTTGTTGCATATAATGTCTCCAAGGACTGTTGGACATTTGAAAATCCAACAATAGTTTCTCTTTTTACAGTTTCTGGCTGTGATAAATGGTGTAATTTTTTTTAAAGTCTGTGGTAAAATCAATACAACAAAATAAAAAATACAACCATTTAAAGATGCATACCCTTCCCCTAAGTCAAAATATTATTTTTGCACCACCCCCTCCCTAACACTAGCATGAAAGGATGGGCCAGAAAATCAGGAATAGTCAGAGCATTTCCACTTTGTAGACAAGTATGAGCATGATAATTAGCATAGACATAGTTGTTTTCTAACTTTCTAAAAAGGCACCATCTCACATGTCCTCTGGTCCCATCTGACCCCGCTCTCCCCTACTGTGTTTTTGGTGATACGCGAATATATTTAAGTGGTTTGACGACTTAACAGCCTTTTGACGCTGCATACTTTTGCCATTTTGATGACACAGTTAAGTTTGGACACTAACACTAACATGTTTGTAATGTCTTGAATTTAAGACTTTTTAAAGTGATTATTTTTGCTCCATGTTTGTACACCCAACCCTAACTTTCTGATCACAAGCTGGTCATGTTTGTCTGTCCATGCACCGCAGGCCTGCCTTTGTCTCCAGCATGGGAGCAGCTGCCTGCCGGCCCCTGTGCTGTTGTGACTGGAACAACTGTGTTCCCTGCAGCTGCACAGACCCATGTGTCACTGCCACACCTGTCCAATGGCCTTGTGTTGACTGAGTGATATCACACGGTAACTGTGTGCAAATTACACCAGAGAGAGAGACGGAGGGGGGCGGGGGCGGCTGTAATCTGAGTCGGCGATTGTGTGTTTTTGACACACACACACACGCATGTATGGATGACGTGCACAGGAGAGCACACAAAGTCTTCCTGACGCTCTCTGCCTGTTACAAGGAGTCTGTTTGCTGTGAAAACACGCTCATACGCACACACTCTGGGCCACATGCTGCGGCTGAACAACAGTTGGTGTGTAGAAAAACGGCAGAACAGCTGAAGCCAGCGGGAATAGCTTCCTAGTAGGCAGCCACAACATCAGCTGCCGGCCTCTCGTACACACACACACACACACACACACACACATAGCACTGAGACAGCTCAGCATGTTGCAACCAACAACCAACAGGCTGTGTGACATGTCAGAATTATATTCTATGACCAGACTATGATTCAGCATCTAGATTATTTTAGATAAAATCAGGTTAGGCTGATATGAGTCAGCAATGATGTTGATGAGTCGTTGAAACGTTTGACGCCGGTCAGCGTTGTTGCGACCTGGTGGAGTCTGATGAATCACAGCCAACACACAAGTAAGAGTTTTGACAAGGTTCCTACTCTGACTCACGCTGTGAAATTATCAGCCTGTCGTGGTTGCCATGCTCATTACACCGGCTGCGCGTGTGGGTCTGAGAGGCTTTGTCGCAAGTCAAACGGAGACGGCCTCTGCAGCTCCAGTGTCACATTGTTAATCTCACAGTAATGATGAAGACGCTCTGTAATGAAGGGAGAACTGTGCTTGATTGCTTTCAGAGCTTTGCGATAAGTGTCTCTCTGGCTGTGCGTGTCATTTTTGTCTGCGCTTAGTTAAGTCTCTCGCTCAAGCACCCTCCTTAGTTAATCCCCCACATTCTTGTGACAGTGAAATCGGCCCGCCTTCCTCTCGCTGCCGGCTGCCAGCTCTCTGAATTCCCCTGCAGTGCAGTGAGAATAAACACAGTTGATGTATAAGTTTGGAATTTCGCCGACTAATGGCCAACGACACAGAAATAGACACTTAATCTGATAGATTTGTTCTTCCTTCTTTTCCAGAGGATAAAAGCCCCGTTGCAGAGTGGAGTGGAGTAGTTTCGTCTGACCTTTAACCTCAGTAGGAAGGAGAGAAAGCCACTTCAGAGGTAAGAGTTCCTGTAAACCGGAGTGACTAAATGGTGCCATTGCTTCTCTCTGCGGGTAATAAACTCTCAGCAGAAGCAAAAGTAAAAGTGGTATTGACACTGCTGCCAGTAAGCTTTGCAAAACTCATGCTCCCTTGCACAAATGCCACAGAGACTGTTATTTTGACAAGTTGCTGCTGTTGCAAACTGCCAGGGAAGTTATATTTAAGGTGGTCTCAGATGCTGGTTTTACTGCAGTGCTTCTGACACGCATGTCTGAGGCATCCTGCGCCCAAACCAGCTATCATCTGTCATCTCAGCGCTTAACATTTCTCAGGGAATGGAATCCCCAGTTGACAGTGTGGGTCCATGTGGTTGTTGTTTGTTATACAGGAGGTAAATCCAGAGCTGATGGAGTGCAGAGGCTTCGCCCCCTCCCCAAAAAAAGCCTCCGTCAGAGGGCCTTGTAAATCAAAGCCAAATGAAAGAGGAGTCGAGCCTCTGAGGAGCTCGTCAGGGGAGAGTCTTCCTCGCCGAAGGAGATAATTCCTGACTAAAGTAGAACCATGTGAGGGCGAGCTGGGCTGTGGTCTGCAGCAAAGAGCTGCTCCGTACTTACAGTGGGCCTTTATTCTCTCACTATCACAGATCTGCGCTCAATTTGCAGCTCCGAGTCTCAGTGTTTCCACTTGTATTTACACAAGGGATGGTGATCAAGTCAGATTCGATTTTCTGGAGTGCCATTTTGGCTCGGCTTGTATAGAAAATGCACACATGACACATCAGCACCTAGATTTCTGTCCTGTTGCGTGTTTTGCCTTTTGCCAATAACCTCCGTCACCGTCAGGTTTAATGAGAACAGTTTATCCTCAACTTGTGAATGAGAAAATGGAAAAAGTGTATTGTAATGTCGGCTTGTCGACTTAGCGTACGATATATGGACATGACCTCGATTGTTTTGCTGACCTTGATGTTGCTCATTGTGCCCGAGTCCAAAGAAGAATGACAGAACATTTCAAAGACACGACGTAGCTTACCGGTAGCCTGCAGCTGCACTTCTGAAATGGAAGAGGTACGGTCCGGATAGTCTTTAGCTTGCTAACCTCTAGCAACAACCCAAAAAGTCTGTCGTTCATAGGTCTGCCCTCCAACAACTTCATCCTCTAATCTTGGCTGGATTATGGAAGTAACTGAGGTGTTCTTGGAGCTTCGCTAAACTTGTAATGATTAACAAGAGGCTTTCATGGCCACATTTTGTATTAAGTCTCAAACGTAGTAATTTTGGGCGACTCATGCAAAGGTACTATAATTTAATATATACTTTCTTGTATAGCTGAACAGGTGTTAGTTACTTCTTTACAGGGTTCCCACGGTCATGCAAAACCTGGAAAAGTCATGCAATTTCACAAGCCCTTTTTAGATAGGAGTTGTGCAAATGTGCAGGAAAGCCCAATCAGTCTTCTTTCAGCATTGGCAGTATAAAAACAAAATTGGGGAGTGCAGCAAAATGCCGCCTACCTACTTTTGTTCATACAGAATGCGCCTTTTTCGGGGCAATGGGGGGCGTGAGCAAGTAACAAAATGTGTAGCTCAGTGCGTGACGTAAACAGTGACGTAGGAGGGAAGCAGCGGCTGGTCAGTCCTTCGGCGATTCTCTCATAAGTCGGCCCGTTCTTCACCGTCCCCATCATCTGACGGTTAATGGCCTCTTCGTTTGCGAGGGCAAGGAGGGCGCGCAATTCCTTGTCTCCCCAGTTGCTCATCTTTATAGTGTCTGTCAGGTTTGTGTTTCCCTCTTGCTACTAGCTGCTCGCTAATTCCTGCTATCAGCTGTTTCCTGTTTATCCACCGCCAGTGGGTCGCATGTGCGGCGTCATCAACAGCTCCTCCCACAAGTCTTCAACAGCCCCTCCTGTTGCGGAAGGCCACCTCGGTCTTTTTAAACTAAAAGGGTTCCACCAATATGTCTACCCTATGAGGCGGAAAATTGGGCACCTCGGATCAACTCGCCAGTCCGGCTCTGTGTGTCTAAACGCTCGCAGCTTGCCGGCAAAACAGCCCAACATTCGCGGAAAATCTGGCAGTGTAAGTTTCTGTAAAAATTACAGAAAGTTTTGGAGAAGTCGGGGAATTTTGCTGTGTGTAATCTTGCATGCATAACATTTATTTTCCGTCGCTAATAACGTAACATTAGCTCTAATATGCATCAGTGTGTGACAACGTCTTATTTATCTTCAAGTACATTTCTTTATTTTCTCCCTGAGCTCCATCTTTCCCTTCATCTATGCTGGCTAGCTGAAGTCATGTTTGAAAAAAACGCCAGGCAAGTTTCTTTGAAAAGTCAAAGAAAAGTTTTGAAATTTTGTCTATGAAAATTTGTGGGAACCTTGTCTTTAAATATATGTGCAATTTACAGGGATAATGTGTCATCCATTAAAAGTAGTTATCATAACAGCTGTAGAGAGTCATGGCCTGGGGCAGAACAACAGAGCATCAGCAGCCTTTTTAAAACGAAGCAGAACAACTCAACAAATAAAACAGCTTACTGGGTGCTTCTTTTCCACAAGATCTAGTTTGTTGTTATTTTGGGAAACAAGCCAGTCCAAATGTCCCAGAGACAGTCTGGTTGCAGTGGTGCTGTCCACACACAGTTGGACCTAAAAGTCCAGTGCCAGCATGATTTAGCAATGCTCCAAAGAGCCTCTTGTGAGGTCACAGAATGCTCGGCTTTCTCAGTCTCCAAATGCCCATTTAAATGCTCAATGGGGTTGAGGTCAGGTGAGTGTGAAGGAAGGTCCAAGACACTCAGGACTCGATTATCTTTGGTCTTCAGGGTAAATGGACTTGCATAGTGCCTTTCTCGTCTTCTGACCACTCGAAGCACTTTAATACTGCATGCCACTTTCAAGAGCAATTAGGGTTCAGTATCTTGCTCGAGCATACTTCGACATGCGGGCAGGAGGACGGGATGATCCAGCCGGCAATTTTCAGATTAGTGGATGACCCTTTCTTCCTCCTGATTTGACACAAAGCCCCTCTTTCCTGGGAATAACAATTTGACTTCCAACACTTTTCATCCTGATGTGTGGTGTCAGACTTTCGGACCCCACTGTAGGTCGCATGTACTTCACTTCTAGTACTTGCACCTTTTCCTAATTCATACCTTGACAGACTTTTCCAATTCTGATGGGAAACGCACTGTTCATGTTATAAAAGTTATAGACTTTGTCTTGTCTTGTGGGAAATGCACGTCAGGACACAGTGTTTAAAATATCCAGAAGACACCAGTGAGGTGGAATGAGAACGGACAAAGCCCCAGACACACACTGTCTTATTTCCACCTCGGAAAACAAACCTGTGATGTGTAAAAATGCCCCGACAGTGAGGACGTGGAAGGAAGCTGGGTTTTAAACTTGGCACCCCAGTGGTGATGGAGCCCGAGGCTGCGAGGAGGAAGCCCGCTCGCCGGGACTGAAACTGTTCCAGGAAGTCGGGATGCTTAAATGTGTCAGGAGAGGTTTATAGCCGAGTGTTGGTTTGTCAGTGTCATGTGGGCTTGTCATGCAGAGACGCTTACTAACTTTGACACTCAGCTGTCATTATTCGACAAGTGCATGCAGGGTCATGGTTGATATGTCATTGTTCTGTGACATTGTTGCCATGGCGATTGTTTCATGTCTGCACCAGGCGTCCTTGAAAATGGTTTCAGCCACGAAGATGTTTGAAAGAAGGGCTACACTGGCATGGCAGGAATGTTGGCGGTGGTGCTGCAGGAAACAGACTGGCACACACACACTTGGACAGTTTCATCATCAGCCAATCAGTGGCCAGCTGCAGCAGTACCGGGGCGAAGGGGGGAGATGGGAAACGTAGTAAGCTAACAGAGGAAGACATTCCCAGCTGCTGGCGGCATGTGTGTTTCTCTTTGCCTGTAGGTGCAGCACATTGCACACGGCTGGCTTGCTGCAGTATGAATGAAGTGCTTGCACGGGTTATCCATGCGTGTGTGTGTGTGTGTGTGTGTGTGTGTGTGTGTGTGTGCGTTTGGGCATGTGTTGCTCGTGCAGTATGTCATACCTACTGTGCTTTGTATTCCCTAACAGGTGGTAAGCTGTTCCACTAGACTGAGCAACTAAAGGGTGATGAAAAATTCTATCTGTTTGCCCCCTAATGGTTTTAAAAGTCTTAAAGGCTACTTCCTGTTTTACTTTATCCAGGCTCCTACATACAGCCACAGCCCATTTATCTAAATCAGTTACAGCAGCTTCTTAGTGTCGTACCTCGACACATTTCCACCTGACAACGCACAAAATAAGCGTCTGCATTACGAAGCAACAAACTTCAAACTTCAGTCGAGGATTTACTTCACAGCACTGCAGCTCTTTTATCTGTATGCGTGTGCAGAGTGCTGGGTTTCATCTTTTATAAGCAGTGCCCTGTTTTTAATGTCTGGTTAGCTCTCAGCAGTCGGCCTCTGTTGTCTGCTGCTGCAGTGCTGCATCATGTTTAAGACTGTGTGTGTGTGTGAGAGAGCGAGCCCACTGCAGCAGACCACCTGAGCCCCTGTATGTGTGTATACTTTGGTGTGTGTGGATGTAACCCAATCTCCCGAGGGCAGGGACAAGACTATTGATTTCACATTTGGACTGCTGCCCTGCAGGGAAGCTGACACATCCTCGGTGTGTTCGTGCGCGAGGGAGAGAGGGAGAGAGTGAGAGAGCGACACGCGAATTAGACAACATTTGTGTGCTTGATTTGTAGCCTGCATTTCTATTGAAGTCAGCCATTTTACCCAGCACACATTCTTTTTTTCCTCGTCTTCCCATGACATGAAATATTGGGGAATTATGGAGATGCATTCAGACATCAGCTGAGAGCTCCGCAGCTCCGTGACCAAGCAGATGGACGGCCTACAGGCAGGGATGTGGAAACATCACAATATGTCGGTTATTACCGAGGATCTAGGCCAAGCTCGCACTGTGATGGCTGCATGTCTATCAACGTGGAGATGTGCATGTGTGTGTTGCCGTGGCAACGGCCGCTCGAATTGATGCAGCTAAAGTTTGGCTCGCTCTGATATTGGTGAGCTGTTGAGTCCTCACACCTACCGCCCACCAGTGTGACCATGCATTTCCGCACTCTCTCTCTCCCCCGACTCGACTCCCTCTCCATCTGTCCACCTCTGACACCCCCATCTTTCCCCCCTTTCCGTCCCCTCCATCCCTTTCTCTGCCCCTCCTTCCTAATTGGCTGTATAAGCCGGAGCGTCTCGTATGTGTTTGTGGATCCATATGTGTGTGTCTCTGCTTGCAGGCTGTTGGTCGTGCTTGACTAATGACACTGGAGCCGTTGTTTTGTCCATCAGGGCCTCCCCTTTATTCACCACCTTATAGCTGGCTCCCTTCCTCCATTATTGTACCTATTCATCATGCCCTCCATCACTCCCCCCGGCCTCCTCAGGGCTCATCTCATCTCTGTTTCCCTATCCGTCTCTCCTTAATACCCAGTCTCCTCTTTTATGTGGCAAGTTTTGTTCGTGCTTTATTTTGTAATTCTGAGGGACAGAATTGTCTCATTGGTTCACGTTAGCATTAAAGCTACCTTACTATGGGAACAGGAGGTGGGCGATATTACTGTATACCCACCTATCAGCCAAAAAGCCATTGGAATATATAGGAGAGTATACCAACTTCCTCCTCAGTAGTTAACCCACCTCCTCATCTACCACCACACCACTGCTACTAACCATAGAACATATAAAAGTAATGGACAACGTTGGTTTGTTGGCTCCTGTTTTGAAGACTCTATTTGGCATTTGTCGCCAGAAGTGACCAAATTTGGATGACAGGGTGGAGCGTTGTAGGAGTGACGGGTAGATCTGACTCGTACAGTGGTGATGCCCAGGCCCCCAGGAAGTGTGCCGGACTTTGAAGCTAATTTTCGTCGTGGCTAAACAGTGATACTGCAGTGTCCGGGGTTGGTCACAACTTTTTCCCGTAGACTTAGGTTGGGAAAGAAATATCTGTAAATCAATAGATACATTTTTTTGAGCATCACAACCGTCGTGGAAGATATAATCCATTTGTCTGATAACATTTCATAAGTCTAGAAGAGCCAAAAGATTAAACCATTTTATCCCCATTCAAGTTAGCGGAGCGCTAAACCGGAAGTCGGCTGCTTGGTCATGCCCAGCCGTCAGTCCCTAGTGCACTTGCTCTGTGGGCCCCACAAAGTGAAAGATCCGGGTACTTTCCTACCACAGTAGTTAAGCATTTTTGGCATCATCATGAATGCTATCCCGCCTCCAATGCTGTATCCAGGTTTCTTAATACATCCATGGTGACGCCTTTTAGACACTGTCACTCAGAGGGGCCAGGCCCTTAATTTTGCATTATTTTAAGCCTTAATAAGATTTAAACGGGTGAGTTATATAAAAATTCTCCCCCAGTACGGGAGAATTTAGGTACAGAGACCAAAACCGTTTCTTGTACCAGGCTGTAAACATGTTTATTTCTGCTGTAAAGTTGGGCATTTTGACATGGGGTTGACTTGCTTTTGGAGTCAGCCCCAAGTGGCCATTAGAGGAACTGCAGTATTTGGCACTTTCGCATTGTATTTATTTTCAGTTCTGGAGGTTGCCACCTGCTGCTAACCAAGGAAAGCGAAGTCGTCTTTGTCAAGTTATGGCCTTGTAGATCTTTATCTTTTAAGAGTTATTTTAAATTGTATACACTAAATGTCAATTTTTCCCCAATGGTATCGAAATTTGGTATTAAATACTGATATTTTCAAGGTATTTTATCGACGTTAAACACTAACCTGTACTGATTACAGCAGCATAGAACGACATGGTTGAGGTGCAGTGGTCTGTAGTTGTTATCTTCGTGTCTTTTGCACATATCTGGGAGTGCTGACGAACTTCTTTACAGCAGAGCTGGCAGCAATGTTAGGTTAATTTCGAGGCCATGCTTCTTGCTGCTCTGCGTAGATATTATCAAGGCTCACTCCTGTTTGGTTCATACTTTTATTTTGAAAGAGACACGTTTCTGGTGCAGACAACTTGGACAACAACTTTGTGCTGCCTTTGACAACGTACTTATCACTTAGTCTGGCTGCGAAGAAAATGAAATGTCTACCTTCCCGTAGAAAAGCACATACATTCAAACAATTACATGCCTCTGCCTTTTAGCAGCCACTTTCAAACTCTTCTGTTAATGGTTTCTGAGCAGCTGCTCGGAGAAAGCTTGTGGTTTGGGTGCAGAACCCACCCCTTAAATGCTTGGTGGTATGTTTTCCTCCTGCGCTAGAGTTTGAAATGTCACATTTTGATGTTTGTTCCTCAGAATTATAGAGCCAACATTGGTTTTTAGCTGTGGCATTCAGTGCATATCCCAGGAGAAATCCATTAGAGAGGACACAGAGAAAACAGCCAGAATGTCTCACCCTTGTTTCATGAACTTTTAAGAGGAAAGTTAAAGGGGAGAAGAGTGCAACCAAGTGGTGAAGTACAATACTCATTATGGATATCTCCTAGAATTCTCTAAACATAAGCCATTGATGGTATGTAGAGTTTATGTGGGTAGATTCCTTGAAATAGGTGTTTCTTCCAAACTGTCTTGTCACAGGTTTGCTTTTTTAAGGCTGCATCCACCCTACATTTCTCACTCACCCCAGATGCACACACACAGATTGTTATGTCATTTTTAGCGTCAGACATCAGTGACCACTATAGGTCAGTTGACGAGCCAGCCACACCCAGTTTGACTTTGGATAGGAGCCGAAGAGCCGCTCCCTTGTTCAAAGAGTTCTTTCATTGGCACTGCCAGCTACAGCCTTTACTTTTCCTATTTCCTCACATTTCCTCTTTCCACTTTTAACCTGCATGACGTCTGTTTGACACAGTGACGTCGGCCTCTAGTCGTCTTTGCGCCTTTCCCGGTGTACTGTCTGTACATGAAGGGAGTCAACCAGGAAAAAAGGGAAGAGGGAGGGAAAATGAGCAAATAACCACAGACTGCGCCTAAAGCATGAGCCTAGAAATAACCGTTATTACATGTTCACACATTTACAGTGAGATAGTATCTGTTTTATGCTTCATAGGTGGGGAAACCAAACATTTGAGAGCAGCAATAAAAGCTTCATTCAGATGCTTTCTGTTTGCTGTCTTGCCACAGACAAGATCACTAGACACGCTCTTGAGTGTGTATGGCTTTTAAATGGTTTCACTATGACACAGGACATCATTACGATATCCTGACACTTGGCATTTCGGCGTGTGTTTTATGGTTTGAATTTATAGGCCATGCAGGCTATGATGACAATCAGACACATGTATGTGTAAGAGGTGATTCATAGTCTGTCAGGCCAGAGGCACCGTTTGCACCAGATGACGGGCTGACATGAGGAAGAGAGATAAGGGAGGAGGCTCTGGAGGAGAGATGAGGCGAAATGTCTTTATGTATGTGAGAGTGCAGCAGATGGCGAGCTGAGTGTTGGTCGTATATCTGTCACATATGGAAACATCTGTGTCATCATACTTTTGTCCATACATTTATTTATGTTCAGGGTTCCCATCATGGAATTCCTGCTGCTGGCCGTTATTACCTTAGACTTTACAAAAGTGAAGTGAGAACATCTTATTCACCCCCTGCAGTATAGCTCATAGACCCGCCTCAATCTAAAAACTCTAACTCCCAAAGACGTTTTTGTCATTTAAGGTAGTTCTTAAGGCCCTGACACACCAAGCCAATGGTTGGCCGTCGGTCAAAGTCGGGCCGTCGGTGAGCGTCTGTCGCCCGAGTTTTTGCGGTGTGTCCCGCACTGTCGGCACTTATATGTCGGCGGCTTTTTGGCCGATTGAGCATGTTGAATCGGCGGCGGAGCTAATCGGTGAGAGAGATCACTCTGATTGGCTGTTCAGATTTTATTTCCTCGCCCCTGTAGCAAGTGAATCTGCCTGTAGTGAAACCGTGGTTAACAGGTGCTTCCTCCTCAGGCTCCACTTCACTCAGCTGCCCACAGACCTGCTGCTTCTTCACACTTTAACCTGAATAACAAACCGGAACTAGCTGGGAGCGGCTAGTGGAGCGTTAGCCGCAGCATGACTGGAGGGAAGCACAGCCAGTTAGCCTCCGCTAGCTTCCCAGCTAGCCCTGGCTCTCCGTTTGGATCCAACCGGAGCACCGAGCCCTGGTTTGTTATTCAGGTTAAAGTGGGAAGAAGCAGCGGGTTTGTCGGGCAGCTGAGTGAAGTGGAGCCTGCGGAGGAAACACCGGGACCGTCTGGATGTAATAGTCCGTGGAGGTGCTGCGGTGCTCGGCTGCGCAGATAGGAAACCCCTCGGCTGACAGGATGTACCACTCTCTCACTCTGCTCTCTCTCACGCAGGCGCAGAACGTACGTGCTACTAGGCTGTCAGTTGTAGTCTTTGTAGTGTGTTCAAATGCAACTTACACAGGGCGACGTAGACGACGCAACAGTTTCCTTTCGTTGTCGCTAATTCTTTGATGTCAGTTTGGTGTGTCAGCACCTTTACAACGGCTGTTCGGTCAACTGTTCGTCTTTCTGATACGTTTGGTTTTAATCAGATATTTGATGCTAACAAAGGGAGTGTGGTGTCATTATTGGGATCTGTGTGAACCAATAGGTGTGTTAGCAATCAATGACACTGCTTGTAATTTGTCAGACGGGTGTATGGGTGGGAACTCTGAATCCAGGGTTGACTTTTACTTTCACTTTCACTGGCGAGCGTGTTTGCAACCAGTAACCAACAATCCTGCGCAGTTTAGCTTTAAGGTATCGCATATGCAAAGGTTCAGGAAGGTCTGAATTATCAAACATGTCTATGAAAGCAAGACAAAATGCTAATCGACAAGTCAAACGTAGAATTGCATTACCATTTACAGGATCATCAGGTTTTTTTTATCCCCCCAAAAGGGGCATGGTCTTTAAGTTTTGCAAAGTACCTGTAGGTGCCGATCTGGTCTATTGGCATATGCAGCTAATGTATGGCTGTATTGCTATAGGCCTACTCATTTTAAAATGCTTAAATCAAGTCATGGAAATCAGGTAAAATACTATGGAAAAGTTTTGAAAGTGAATTGGTAAAAATGTGTGGAGACTCTTTATTTTATGTCAAGGGTAAGATCACCAGATTGTTATAGAAACACAATACAGAAAAGTGTTAATTTACATGTAGTGTCTATTTAGTTGAAATGGTTTTCAAATTAGTTGCAGTTTTGGGAACAACTGGGCTTACTATGGCAGGATTGTTCCGAGGAAGTTAGTCACCATATGAAAATGTGTGCTTATATTTACATACCTCACAACACAACAGTACTGAGACACACAGCAGCTTTGCTATTTAAAGTTATTCTGTAGGTAGGGTGTGCGTGCTGGTTTCTCACCGGGAGTATGACATTGAAAATGGCCCTGAAAACATGAACTCACTGTTACTCATACATTACCTCCCCTGAGTCGATCAGCAGCGTTTGATGTATGGGTGTTGTAGCCAGGCTGCGTCTGGAGCTATTCCTAGCCATGGGTATGCTAAATGTTTTACTTGTTCTCTCTGTTTGAGCTTTGTCTGCATCTTGCCCCCGGAGACTCTCGTCAGTGTGAGTGTTTGTGTCCCACTGAACTCTCAAGAATTCCCGCTCTATGTTTGCAGCCAAACACCACGGCCCTGTGCTCTCGCCTCATAAGAGTTCACCGAGTTTCTATAACTGCCCTGCTGTTCTGTAACTCCATGCCCAGTCCTTTGCAGACCCTTTCTTCTAAGTTTTGACTACTTTAGTGGGATTTTATGACGTGTTGAGAATATTTTTAGAAGAGAGGTGTCAGACGTTTGCTTAAAGTTATTTCTGTACAGATAATTTGAGAGGAAATAGCTGCGAGGAGTAGGTGGCTTTGGAAGTTTGTGTGTAATTCTGTGTTGTTCCAAGAGAGCCAAACGGCTGATGCTCGGTTTCATTAACCGCCACAGTTGCAACATTACAACGCTAACACACGCTCCCAATGTTGAGTATTCAGTCCAAATATAGTCCATATAGAAGTGCTTGATGGAAACATCCACTCAGTCGTCACTGCAGCAAGAGTATCTGGCCACAATAGTGTTTACACGGCTAAGGTCATGTTCCACATCCCAGCCCGACTATTTCCTGTGTGACTGAAATATGAAAGGATTTTAATTGTAACTCAAATGTTAGCAGCAATTCATCATTTGAATGTCAGCTGTGAACAGAGCAGGTGGTGCCGAGACAGGCTTTGGCATTATACAGTGGGAGGGACCGGTTTTTCCTTTCTCTTGTATTTTGAGATTATATGGATTTAATCAGCAGTTTGTTTATTTTTACGGAAGGTAATTAAATTCAGTCCAATAAACAGGATTTGAACATTTAGATGAACAATATTGAGAAGCACATGATATGAATTTGGGGCGTTTCCAAGCCTTAGTGACTGCTTTTAGCCCTTGACTAGGCTAAATGCCTGGTACACAGGAAGATACTTTCAATAAACAGAGGGTAGCATGAGCAGGAATGGCCAACAAAGCTCGAGAGAGACAAAGCAAAAAGCACCATCTACTTAACCTAAACTAGTGGACACATGTAAAGCCTCATTTCCACCAAACACTTTGAGCATAGCATCCTTAGAACTGTACTCATCCTGTACGAACATGTACCTAAACCATAGATCCATCTGGCGTTTCTCCAGCAGACGGCGTTCCTAACGTAGGCCTGGATGTTACCAGATCATCATAACAGCGTCACTCTTCACCAACCAGTGTTAAGAATTTTAGTCTTACTCTGAGTCTTAAGACAAAATGCTTTTTCATTTTAGTCATATTTTAGTCATTTTTATACTTCATAGTTTTAGTCTGGTTGTAGTCAACAAAAATTCAAAACATTTTTAGTTAACGAAAACTGACAAAAATTCAAAACGTTTGGTCAACGAAAATTCCAAACATTCTAGTCAACAAGAATTTCAAAACTTTTTAGTATATGAAAATTCAAAACATTAAAGTCAAGGAAAATACAAAACATTGTAGTTGACAAAAATTCAAAACATTTTAGTCAATGAAAATTCAAAACATTTTAGTTGACAAATTCAAAATGTTTTAGTCTTCGTCTTTAGTTTCTTTGTTAACGCGCACTTATTCTCAAATCCCAAAATGTACAAAGTTCTTACATTTAAAAAAAAAAAAAAAAATGAACAGCAGAGGAAATTATTTCCTGTTTACCAGGATTTATGATTTAATAAACTGCTGTCAAAAAAAAAAACAAAATTAAATTTTTTTTAAAAAAAATCTGAGAAAAAAATGTGTGGCATTTGGGTGAATTGATTTTTTCCCCTCCCACTACTTCTACTGTTTTTTAGGGTAGTGGTTTGCACTCCCCCCTCATAGCCACAAAGTCCAGGGGCCCCAACATGACGCCTCTCTGTGGTGCTCCACACTTGCCAGTTTGACACCTACAACCTAATTTGTGTCAGTACTCAGTTCGTTGTTATGGAAAACTATTCTTGACACTGCTTTCCTCTTTGTACAGCGACTCAACATCTCGTCTTTATACCGCTCCTTTTTCCAATCCTCTTGACACTCTTTATATCAACGACTTAGTCTAAAGATAGACATGTACTCCTCCTCCTCCTCCTCCAGCTCTTCATCCTCCTCAGCACCGGATGCTTTGCTGCACTTTCTCTAAGATTTAGAGAGATTCGTTTTCCCAGAACACTTCATCTTCCCTTCCCGTCACTCCTCGTCTCCCTTTACTGGCATCTCAGCATCGGCAGGGACTGCAAATGTTTACATGTCTCCGAAAAAAAGACTGTACAGGGAGACTCCAGTGGGCAGACCTTTGACCTTTGACCTTTCACCCTGAACCGGTCACAGGAGACAGATGAGTGCTGGTCATGCTCAGACAAGAGACTGCGGTGTCGGGAGGGAAAAAGGCCAAGGCTGTTTGGTTTGCGATGATGCCTGCAGGAGTACACACACACAAACACACACACACACACACACATACACACAGAGCTTCCTCCCATCCCTGTGTCTCAGGTCATGCTCCATAAGCTTAAAAGCAGGGCCTCAGGTGGTAATTCACTTAAACCTGCAGCATCGTCTGCCTTTGGGGCCGTGATTCCATTAGAGTGACGGCCACGGAGCTATTTTCAAAATGCTCTTTGTTTTCATGTGTCATTTTTATTCTCTCCGTTTTTTGTGCTGTCACATTGAACATACAGCGTGTGTATGTCAGTGTGTATATCACTATAGTGACGCCCAGCAGGCTAAGCTGTTTAAAGTATCCTACAGTTTGACTCATGTTGTCAGTGAGTATTTACATATGAGCACCTCGGAGAGAATCGGCAAATGCAGCGCAGGCTCATTTGATTTTAGCCGTTTCCTCTTCCTGTCTGCCTCCAGCCAGCCATGATGTCATGCTTAAACACAAGAATACTCAAGTCTTCTCACACTGGGGAATCCCCAAATTGATATGTAGGGCCCCATATAAGGGTAGCCACATAGACAAATGATTCTTCTGTGGCAAACTGTTGTGTACTTTTGTCACGTTCTGCTAAACCGCCGGGTCGTCATAAAGGACGCCAGCCCCTCCCCCCTCTCCAATAAGTGGCACGGATAAACCGAAGGACAGCTGGAGCTTCCTGCCAAGAGACAGGCCATGAGGGAAATTAGGAATCCTGCACATCCTGGCCATTTCCTGCTCAGACTCCCACTCACATGTCCATGAGTGCACGGATGTGATTTCATACACATGCACACTTGTTTACATACTTGGGACTGTCCTTGTTGACGAGATGACAAGTCCATGTGCGTTGTGTGTTTGATATGCATGCCAAAACAGGAAGCTATCCATCATCAACACTGTAATGCACCCACACACTTAGTATTGTATTGTACGTGCAGTGCGCACAGTGTCTTGAAGGAGCAGAACTCGTGTGTTTGTGCTCAGCTGACCGACTTTCAGTAGTGTTGCTATCATGTTGACTTTGCCAAACGCAGCCCGGTTTATTGCCTCTCACCTGCTGACTGTTTTATTACCTGCTTTTATCACCTTCTAACAACAAAGCATGACTTTCTGATTGCTCCCGAGTGCTCTGTGTAACCATAAAGTGTTCGTAACACAAATGCACCCACTCACTTTGAGCCATTTTGCTGGGTCAAGAGAACAGGAGGCGTCGGTTTGGTACAGTCCTCACTCGTGGACGGGAAATGACACCCCCTGGAAACCATCAATGGATTACCCAGGACTATTCCATCTGATTGGACTGTATTGAGAGTCACTGAACGTACCAAGACAGGGGCACTTTCTGAAGCATGCCTCCATGCAGATTAGACATTCTTCTTCAATTTACATTGGCACTCAGAGGTGTTTATTCATTCCTTACGTTGGGTAATATCAGACTGGCTGAACACTTTGACTCCCCAGCTGACCTAGAAATGATACGAGGAGGAGGGAGGGACGTCCGCACACATGGAAGCACTGCTCTTGAGGTCTTATCTGCTCTGCCGGGTCTCTTTGACTTTCATGTTATGATTTAGTGCTTTGTTTACTGATAAGTGTCCTTGTATGTGCTGGAAAGGGTGCTGTTGTCACTTGTTTTACAATACGAGAAGGCAAGCGACAGAGTTATACGCTCGAAGTCGGGGATACTCAGCTTCTCAGAGCCCATCACCTGTTCTGTTGAATTGCAAGATACTGGGCTGCTCGACTCAGGTCCAACAGCTGCATGTTGCAGTGACACCATTTCCCTTTGTGCCCACTAGAGGGAGCGCTGCCTCCACCTTTGACGGAGCACAGCTGGGCCTTCCTTCACTCAAACCAGCCCGTGCATCCCTTTAAAACACCTGCTAGTGTTGCTAAATGTGCGTTGATTGATGCATTCTCAGTGGGCGTAGTGATTCACCGCAGCTTTATAGCTCCCAGTGCACCCAGTGTGTTAATTTAGGCAATACTGGATGGTAGTCTGTTTCCTCCTGCCTCCCATCAGCATCCCTCTCTTTCTGATGCTTAGCTGGGAGTGGAGGCATTGGGTGTGTCAGCACAAACGACACTACAGGGCATTCCAGCGATTAGACTGCACAGGGTGCCTGCTAGGGGTCCACGAGCGGTTGTCATGGTAACAGGCAGTGAGGTTGGCACGGGCTCCTTTTTAGATCATTTCTGCTATGTGGGTGTAATCTGATAGTGTGTGAATGTGACACTTTCTCCTTTCCTTTTCCTCTGTTTCTCCGTGCGTGTAGATGGAGCAGGTGTCAGATGACGAGTTGGACCACGGAGCCGAGGAGGACAGCGATAAGGAGGACCAGGACCTGGACAAGATGTTCGGGGCTTGGCTGGGCGAGCTGGACAAGCTGACACAGGTTAACACACACACACAGAAAGAGAGGGAGAGAAAGAGGGTGGTGGGTTACATGCATTCGGACAGACTCGCACAGGTGGAATAGCCGAGAGAGAAAGGAAGGGGCTGTATCCATAGCAACCTTAACACTGCTAATCCCATCTCCCTACTCTGTATCCTAGCAACTCCCCTCCCACCACCACTTTGTGTTGTGTGTCTGTGCAGGTTGGTGTGTGTGTGAGACGAGTCTAGCAGGCAGACATGATTACTTACATCCTGTGCTTTGACTGTAATGTCAGAATGTGTGTGTGTGGTGTTTTGCATATGTGCACCTCATGATTTGCCTGTGTGTGTGTGTGTGTGTGTGTGTGTGTGTGTGTGTGTGTGTGTAGAGTCTGGATGATGGCAGGCCTCAGAAGACGCTGCAGAAGCCTCCTCTCAGGCAGGAGACAAACATGGCCAACTTCTCCTACCGCTTCTCGATGTATAACATAAACGGTGAGACATCACTCATCTCACACACACCAGCACAGATCCCAAAAAGACATCAGATATATTCAATCATTCCCACCCCTCTCTGCCCTCCCTCTGTCTGTTCCTCCTCTCTTTCATCCTTGCCCCCTGCAGAGGCGTTGAACCAGGGCGACACAGTGGACCTGGATGCCCTGATGGCCGACCTGTGCTCCATCGAGCAAGAGCTCAACACCATCTCCAAACCAAACTCTGCTTCTCGCGGCCAGAACAAAGGCCAGCAGCGAGCCCCTGGAGGGCGGAGTGCCAGCACCAAGCACACTGGAGGGGGAAGCAGCGGAGGTAGTCCTGCTAAATAATGTGCATTTAGGATGCTGCATATGGATGATTACGTACAAAAAATCCTGCAGACCATTTTTTTGCTTAATGTATATATGCTGGAATTAGGCCAAGAATAGTTTCGTTAACAAGAGAACGGCAATGAAAAAGTCTACGAAATTTTATAGGAGCCACCCAACCCGAGTACACAGGATACAGTGATGAGTTAGGGGCTTACATTTGGTAATACATCTCAATTCACCATGGTACACAGACTCCAGAGCATGGAAACACTGGGAGGATACATTCAGATATTACACATCCCCATAATCAGGAACAGTCAAGACACCTCCAAAACACTAGTTGGCGTCGGAGGTTTCTGTGAAGTGCTGTAAAGTTTAGTTGATTCAAAACACACATTAAACACACATTAAACATGGCTTAATAGAGACAATTTCAACTACAAGTACACAAATCAGCTTCACTATAACTCGCAGCATTCACAGACAAACACTTGTCTTTATCTGGACACATTTTCCCCACAAATACAACATGCTAACGTTATTAGCACAAGCCAATGGCATTTTACATTGTATAAATTAGCCTAGCGACTAGCAACATTTTCCTCTTCTCATATAAAACCAGGGACAACAGCAACATTTAACAAAGGTGACGGCACATAATGTGGCTCCATTACAACTCACAACATTCACCGACAAAACAACTGTCTTATACTAAACACGTTTTCCAAACAAATGTAACATGCTAATGTTATTAGCACAACCCTATGGCATTTTACATTGTATAAATTAGCCGAGTGAGGAGCGGCGATTTCCTCTGCTCATATGGAGCCAGGATAAATCACACACAAGACTTAAAACGCTATTTTAGTGGAGGCTTTATTGTCTTCACAATTTATTGTTTCTTATCTGTGAAATTAAAGGAAATAAAAGCTTTGTTTCCACTGAGGAAAATGGTTTCAGCTTACAGAAACAGACAGGAGGTCTGCGTCACTGTCACGTGTAGTTACATACATCGCTGCGCGTCTGTCACTATACAGAAACCTGGCGATAGGGTGACGCCAGTCAACGAGGCTAATATCAGCCTATACCAGTGTTCAACCAATAAATCTGCATTGTTTGGCTTAGATAATGTGTGTACTTTCTATACGACGCAAGGACGGAATGTCTTATGGAAGTTAACAGGAAGATAGTCACTCTTCCTCAAAACAAACACCTGCTGATGAATAATATAGAGAAGGAAGGGGAGACGATTAGCAGCATCCTGTTTGCATCAGAGTAATGTAGTCTTTAGCATAAACAAGCTGTGACTAACTGCTATGATATAGATACAGCCTGAAAAAGCATCATCAGTGGATGACATAATTTAAAAGCAGTCTATCCACAGTTAATTTCTTCTTCCGTCTGAGCTGTGTTAACTTTGACCTCCCAACAGGAAGCACCAGTAGCAGCACCCGGGCATCGCCGGCCAACACAGTACGAGGCGGCAGCGTCAACGCCCGCCCCACAGCCTCCAACATCTCCCTCGATGACATCACCTCCCAGCTTGAGAAGGCCTCTCTCAGCATGGACGAAGCGGCACGTCAGACCTCTTCCTCCTCATCCTCCTCCTCCTCTTCTTTCTCCTCCACCACGCTGCGCAGGCCCTCGTCGGGGTCGTCTGGCGGCGGGCAGCACAGGAGGACAGGTTCAGTGGGAGCGGTCAGCGAGCAGGAGGCCGCGTCCCAGCGGTCCAGTGTAAATTCAGCATGTGCCTCAGCGTCCAGCATGGACTCCCTGGACATTGATAAAGTGATGACGGGCGCAGAGGTGGACAGCCAGAGCAGCCCGAGCGCACAGGGACAGAACCAGACCAGCACAGAGGTACAACTGACACTGACACACACAGAAAAACACACACCAAGATAATGACAGAGTGTGTGTGAGCCACAGCGTGAAAGACTTGCATGTATATTTCCACATGTGATGGCAAGGTAAGCTCTGATCCCGCATGTTTAACCACACAGCATGACGTCTGGAACAAACTGCATGCTGAGAGTCAATCCACAATACGGCCCGTGTATTGTGCATTGGATGGCGTGTTAATGAACGCATTGTAATCTCCTATAAGGCTCCTTAAGTGTGGATTACAATGTTAACATCTACCATTCCTGAATTCCTTTGTTCACTCACCAATCATAACAAAAGTCTCAGAGGAGAAAGAAAGACCTCAGCTAACGTACTAAAACAGATGTTTAGGTGTCCTGCAGGAGAGAATGGAGGAGAGGAGGGTACAACGTGAGCTAGCATTTCAGTTTAGGAGAATGTTGACACAATGACATGCATGTCCCCTGTCCTCCTGCATGTGATCATATCTGTGTTTGCACCCTTTCCGACACCTGTGGTCTCTATCCTCACACTCCTCGCCTGCACCTCCTGATACTCCCAGCATGTCACAATGCGACGGGCCAGACGGCAGCTTGACTTCACCTCACAAGAGGGTGAAGTGGATCGGGCCACTGTAAGTGCGTGTGTGAGCTTGCATGTGTGTGCGTGGGTTAGGGCATTATCACTGTAGACTGAATGAAATAATGGAGGTAGCCACGGTGACAACATCCATTGTTTTATGGACTCCTGTTTTGCAGCCTCGAATTTGTCATTTTGGCCATTCAGAGCCAGAAGTGACCATATTTGGACGAGAGGATGGAGCTAACCCTAACGCTAGCTGCTAGCTTGGTTAGCACTGTGCTTGTACAGCTATGGCTAACTGTTTAACATTCACGCTCACATTCACACCTACGAGTCACCAATTAACCAAACCTACATGCTGTCACGGGGAGAACATGCCAACCCTACACAAAAGGGACCCGGCTGAATGTGGGGCACAAACCCAGAACCCTTGGGATGTGAGGCAGTAGTGCTAACCACTGCACCACCATGTCGCCCAGCTATGATAATGCTACTTGTCGGTGAAGATTCTCAGTCATCCAGGTCATGGTAATCGTAAGTGCTAATATCGTGGGCAACTGGACTTACAAGCATTTCTTGAAGACGTTTCGCCCCTCATCCAAGCACTTACCATGACATGGATGACTGAGAATCTTCACCACTGAAGAAGCGTCTTGGATGAGAGGCAAAACGTCTTTAAGAAATGCAAGCAAGTCCAGTTGCCTACGATATTAGCACTATACGATATGATAATGCTAATTTTTGCATGCGAAACACAAGGTTAAAACCACTGACACAAAATGTCCATAGTGGAAAAACTGGACTTCTGACTCGGTAGAGGGTCTTTTAATACAATCAGATGCTTAGCAAGACTTTTTTGGGGACCAAAAAAGTTACTTTAATGAACTAAAAACACAATAAAATTGAGATAGTTACGACTATGTGAATCTGGGGTTATGCCATGGTTACGTTCCCTAACCAGTCTTAATTATACACAACTTTAAGCCTTAATAACATTTAAACGAGTGCGTTACATAAAAATTGACCCCCTGTACAGTTGTCGTGAACAAGGAAATTAGCGTTAAACACCAAAACGTTTTTTTTTTCCAGGCTGTAAACCTATTTATTTCTGCTGTAAAGTTGGGCATTATAACATATGAGTCTATGGGGATTGGCCAAGTGAAGCGGCATCTTCCGGGGCTGAAAAATGAAGCCAACATGGAAGTGCCAAAAACTGCAGTCCCTCTAATGGCCACTTGGGGCTGGCTCCAAGAGCTAGTCAATCCCCATAGCCTTCCATGTTAAAATGCCAAACTTTACAGCAGAAATAAACACGTTACAGCCTGGTGCAAAAGACAGTTTTGATCTCGCTAATTTCAACGTTCACGACTACTGTACCGGATCAATTTCTTTAGAACTGAGAGTGTCCTCAGCTTCCCTCTTGCCCAAATATAGTCACTTCTGGCTCCAACAATCCAAGATGGCGACAGCCGAAATGCCGAACTCAAGGCTTCAAAACGGGAGTCCACAAACCAATGGGTGACGTCATGATAGCTACATCCATTAGTTTTACACTCTATGGGGAGCGACTCACTTTTGGAGCCAGCCTCAAGTGGCCACTCGAGGAACTGCGGATTTTGGCTTCAATCCACATCAGCTGTAGTCTGCAGCTGATGTTTTATGTGTAATGCTTGCACATGTAACCATAGGTATAAAGGTGGTGTGAAAGAGGGAGTGTGTGTTAAAGTAGCTGTAGACAGTAGGTTTTCTAGCTCACCAGTATGCACAGTATCCTATGTATTCACACACTTAAATCAGTCATGTTTGCTCTGTATGTATCTTCAGTATTTGTCACCATCATTGCCTCTTTACCCACAGCTGCAGCTAATGAACGCCACAACTGCTGAGCGCTCCATTTATGGAACCTTCTCTCGCTTCCACGCTTCCTCATTCAAAACAGATCAAAACACCTGCGATTAATAAGCCTCCAAGAATCATCTGGCACTGACTTCTCTATATTTTGTCTGTTCCCCCTGCTCTCCTTTTTTTATCCTCTCCTCACCCAAGCACTCCTATCTGGACCGAGAAACCTCGCTCATTCTGAAAAGCATAGCAGGAAAGCCTTCTCACCTCCTGACCAAGGTGACTTCCTCAAACACTCGCTTCTTTTGTTTTTTTTCTTGTGTGTGTGCGTGTGTGCGTGCATTGCTCCTCTCTTCTGCTTTGCATGTGTTGGAAAAATCCATGCTAAGAAAACAGCTGCTGTAAATTGGACCAATTTATTTGTTTTACTTAATTAAAAAGACACAGAGATAACTTCTCAGCCAACAAGGGGACGTCAGCTTTTTTGAAGCTTTTCTTCAAGTTGAGAGAAATTGGGCATGGCAAAAAATAAATTACAAGACCATATCCCAAGTAATGCAAAGCATCTATGTTTCTGTGTCAAATGGATTTTTCTCTTACATCATTCTCAGCATTTACCCCACACGTCCTGTACCATGCTTGCTGATTGAATACACTTGATTGTTTTGTCCATCTTGCTTTTTTTTTTTTCACTTTTTCATTTTTCACTGGCATGTGTGTCTCTATTTTCCTCTCTTTCTCCATGTAGCTTGCTTTTGATTTGCACTGTTTATGAAATATTGTTATCAGGGCTACAATTAGTAATTATTTTAATCAGTAAATAGAAAAATTGCCTTCAGCTATTTCAATCATCGATGAATCGTTGATGTCAGTCAGAAACTGTGTTCTGAGCCTCGGGTTTGTCCAATGTGAAGATTTGCTGTTTTCCCCTTTTTTTATATCAGAAATTGAATATATATATAAAAAAAATAAGATATACTACTTCACAAAACAAGATACGTGAATAAGAGCTTGAAAGTTCCTTCTTTACTTCGCAAACAGTACTTTTACCAAAAAATGCTAGGTAGCTTAAGGTCTACTTAAATCTTTTTATGTCTCTGCCTCAGTGATAGCCATGGCTGGAGGCATTACGTTTTCAGGTTGTCCACCCCATCCTTGTGAACACAATATCTCAAGAACGCCTCAAGGGAATATATTTAGATTTGGCACCAACGTCCACTTGGACTTGGCGATAAACTGATTCGTTTTTGGTGGTCAAAGGTTAAGGTCACTGATACCTTGTCTGTCACATTCTCGTGAAGGCAATATCTCAGTAACTCAGTAGGCTGAGGGAATTTCTTCAAATTTGGCACAAACATTCATTTGGACTCAGTGTTGAACTGATTAGATTTTGGTGGTCAAAGGTCAAGCTCATTGTGACATGATCTGTGTTATTTTTGTGAATGCGATATTTCAAGAACGCCTCAAGGGAATTTCTTTAGGTTTGGCACAAACATTCAGTCATAGGTTGAAGGTCAAGGTCGCTGATACCTTGTCTGTCTCATTCTCATGAACGCGATATATCAATAACAGCTTGACTTCAAATTTGGCACAAACATTCATTTTGACTCAGTATTGAACTGATTGGATTTTGGTGGTCAAAGGTCAAGATCACTGTGACCTTGCATCTGTCTCATTCTCGTGAACAAGATATCTCAAGATCACCTTGAGGGAATTTATTTAGTTTTGGGACAAACATTCAGTCATAGGTCTGTCACATTCTCATGAACGCGATATATCAATAACAGCTTGACACAAACATTCATTTGGACCAAATGCTGAACTGATTAGATTTTGGTGGTCAAAGGTCAAGGTCACTGTGGCCTCATCTGTCTCAATTTTGTGAATGTGATATCAAAAGAACGCCTCAAGGGAATTTCTTAAGATTTGGCACAAACATTCAGTCATAGGTTGAAGGTCAAGGTCGCTAATCCCTTGTCTGTGTCATTCTTGTGAACGTGATATCTCAATAACAGCTTGAGGGAATGTCTTCAAATTTGGCACAAACATTAATTTGGACTCAATGTTGAACTGATTAGAATTTTGTGATCAAAGGTCAAGGTTCTCATTCTCGTGAATACGATATCTCAAGAACGCCTCAAGGGAGTTTAGATTTGGCACAAATGTCCACTTGGACTCTGTAATAAACAAATTCGTTTTTGATGATCATAGGTCGAAGATCAAGGTCACGATAACTTGTCTGTCTCTCATGAATGCGATATCTCAAGAACAGCTTGAGTTTTGTTTTTTCAAATTTGGCACAAACATTCATTTGGACTCAGTGTTGAACTGATTAGATTTTGGTGGTCAAAGGTCAAGGTCACTGTGACCTCATCTGTCTCATTTTTCCGAATGTGATATCTCAGAACACCTTGAGGGAATTTCTTCAAATCTGGCACAGATGTTCACTTGGACTCAACAATGAACTGATTGGATTTTGGCGGTCAAAGATCAAGGTCACTGTGACCTCATCTGTCTCATTCTTGTGAACACGTTATCTCAAGATCAGGGGATTTCTTTAAATTTGGCACAAATGTCCACTTGGACTGAAGAATAAGCTGATTAGAATTTTGTGGTCGAATGTCAAAGTTCAAGGTCAGTGTGACCTCCAAAAATATATTTTTGGTCATAACTGAAGAATTCATACGCTAATTATGACAAAATTTCACACAAATGTCAAATAGCATAAAATAATGAGGTGAGGACGTTTGATACCCAAAAGGTAAAAGGTCAAGTTCAGTGTGACATCATAATGATCTGCAATTATTCAACGTCATATCTCAGGAACAGAACAAGAGACATTTGGTCAGATACTGAATTGGTGACACTAATCTTGGGTGTCCACCTCAAAACTGTGCTGATTGCATATATCTTCTGTGCTGTCGGAAAGGACAGTGGGTGTGAAGCATCCATGTTTTCACCAACTTTCTGACAATATACAGACAAAACAATCAGTAGTGGTTATTTGACCAAACAGTTCTGGTGACTCCCTGAGAGGAACTGCTCACTGGGAACTACAGACCTTTCTGTTTGCATTCGCACCGCCAATAGGTACCCTGAAGTGATGTACTGTAATCCCTGCCAGTGGTTGGTCATCTCGAAGCTGTGTGTATCATGCTTGACTTTGTGTCGACTTGGGAGCCCTCTGTGCTCCACTGTTTCACATACAGTATCTTCCACATCTGTTCATCCATCATGTGTCGGTCCTCCCAAGATCCCAACTCTCTCAGCACTCTGTTTTTACTATAAACCTCTTGGCAGCAGTCAGTTTTCGCAGTGAACGTATTGGTTGCAGCCTTGGGCTCCCGTGCAAAGCTTATGCCGATCAGATGTGAGCAGATCTGCGGTTCAAATTTGGCCGCTATTGATCGTGATTTATCCCGCCATCGCTACACAACACGTAGCCAAGTGCTAAGGAGGGCTCTCCAGAGTTTCTTAAATCCTGTTGAGATTTAATATACCAAGAGCATTTACCGAATATTAGACAAAACCACAAATTATGCTAATCTTCAACAGAACAAGGGTTCTGGAAAACTCTGGAGAATGATTCTGATTATTTCCAGGACTTTAAAAGTCTCCCTCCTTTCTACAGGCTTCAAAACAAAAGACAGCCTTGTACTGTTCATGTAAGAGTAAACTGAAAGATCTCCATTAGCGGTCATTGGCATTGAAACGCTGCTTTCTTTCCAGAACCCTTCAGTTATCTGCGTTTATTTGAAACTAAATGGATGCCAAGAGAGAAGCTGGCTGACTCACAGTCATATCCACACAATTCATGTCTTTTTCTATTAAAAAAACAATGGAAATAAATCAATGTTTCAAGGCTTTTGGTTTGCAGCATATCGGCTCTCTGTCTGTCCGTGTATGCAGAGAGCATTTGAATGGTTTTATAAAGGGGGGAGAGGATAGATAGATGCCCTGTGGCGTACAGACTGAGGGAGTTTACGTGTTAGTGTTACACTTTTCACCAGAGAATGGAAGAGAGGGACTCGCAAGTCTCTCCCTCTCCTCGCTCGCAAATCAGAATTCTGAATGAGCGCTGGATGTTTGGGAACAAGCAGAGAGAGAGAGAGAGAGAGAGTGGAGAGACATCAAAGGAAGAGGGTGCCAAGATTTTTTTTTTCCAGGCTCGGAAGAAGAGCCTTTTAAAATTGGCTCTGGTGTGGCTGAGTGTGAAAGTGGAAGGGGAAAACGCCTGTGGAATAGGAATCGGACTAATGTCTAATAAAAAGCAGGGTGGAGGTGTCATGCAGGGAGGAAATAATGGCGGGGAGAGGGAGCTCCGCCGACAATTACGGGGCTAAACCTACAGTGTGACTCAGATTGACTCCGCACTGTAATCTGCACAGCCCCCGTGACCTCGTCCCCCTCTCTCGCTGTTTCCCTCGCTCACACTCGGCTGACTAAAAGCCTGCCACTATGTGTTGGCCAAACAGAGTGTTGACTTCATGGCGTTAATGTGTACGTGCCCCGGAGCCGGTCATGTGGAAAAGGTAGTCTGGGTCAAGGAAGGGGGGGTTCTTGAGATAAGAGGCTTGGGGAGAGGTTGGTAATACCCCTTCTCCTTTAACACACTGTTTTCACACAAGACTTAAAATATTCAGCACCTCCGCTTCGCATTCACCTAAATTCCACTCTGTCCTTGTCACTGTTGTTTAGCCGCGGGGCCAGCGTCGGTCACGGTCTCCCCGCTCGGCCTGATTGGCTACAGGGGTAGAAGGTCTTGCAGCCGGGGCTCGCTGGTTGGCTGACCCCTCATTCTACTGTTTTTGCAGGGATTATGCTCCATTGATTGGGCACGCTCCCAAACCCCTGCATCTGTTATAAAGAGAGAGAGAGTGATGGAGAGGGGGGGAGAGCGAGAGAGGAGAGGAAGCAGGAAGATAGAGTTGGAGGGTGGAAGGGGGAGGGGCATCGTCCTCCCTACTGTCTCATTTGGGGGTTTAGTCAAGTTGGGCTCGTCTCAAGCGCACATGTCTGCGTGTCAGTGAGCCTGCGCTGTCACAAAGTCTCGGCACAGTCTCTGCTAGCTTCGCCACCGCCGCCATGGAAGATGCACGGTTGAATTTCACTCAGTGAGGATCATTGTGGAATAACTTTTTACACACCAGAGACAACTGAGAAAGTAATCGTTCTTTCACTCATAAATTATGGACGAATCTGGATATTTTTGCCCTTGAGATCTGAACATGATCTTCGCAGGAGATCATTGCATCTCTGAGTGGAGGGCATAGAAGCTTTCTGAGCTGATCCCACACTCATCCGCAGCCTCTCGCCCTTTGGGGATCTTCTACCATTGTTTCCCTTCTGCTGTATAGCGAGATCAAAGGCAACCGCCGCAGCTCCATATGAATCCAGTATGGAACCATAGACAGCAAATGGAGCGCCATATTTGAGGGGGACACAATGTCACAATAGCGGCGGTTTTAGCGTCGCATTGATTAGTTGCGTTCGATCGAATAGTCACGCTCAAGTGATAAAACCCGTTGAACACAACCTGCGGAATGGAGGTGATGGCATCTTGTTGGAGGGGGCAGGTAAGCAACGTAGAGCATGGTACCATGCGCCATCATGCCCGAGGCTCGTGCATTTAAATGGTTTAGAAGGCTGCTTACTATTTAATGAAGTTGTGTGTTCGTGATGTCTCATTTCCGCCAGAGGAATAATGAAAGACATGAGACCTGAAGAGGATGAGGCAAGGCTATGAAATCAGAAATCAGGGTTTGGTATATGTGTGGTTATGTTGTTGTGTTAATGATAACCGTGTGCTCCTGCATGTCCATCCAGGAGGAGCAAGCTGCCAAATTGAAGGCAGAGAAGATCCGAGTCGCCCTGGAAAAAATCAAGGAGGCGCAGGTCAAGAAGGTAAGACCACCTCTTTCTTTTGTACACATACTCTCACTCACAGACTTCATTTTAACACCCATTCTGACTGGTGTTAAAATCGCCGTCTCGTCATATTCACCACACGCCGCATCTCTTTGTGAACTTCATTCACAGCAAGGCGGTGAAGCACAGAGAAAATAGGTCATTGCAGTGTTTGATTATGTGTGTATCTGCCGGGGAGGGAGCAAGACATCAGAAAGAGGCTTCAGAAAAAAAAAGCAAGGCAATGCAGATTCTACACAGCACGTCTTATTTACCACGTCCAACCAAACAAGTGCTGGTTTTTCGGTGACTTGGAGCGCCTTGAAAGCCACTGAAACGGCGTGTGCTCGTCTCCATTGGGAAGTCCATACGGGACTCCACAGGCAGACCATTTTTTCACCAGTGTTTCCACCAGTGAATGAACTGTCTGTGAATGAGAGCAACAGAATGGTGTCCTTTTAGACGCAATGAATAGTTGAGACCCAGCAGTGTTTCAGCGAATAGAGCTGGACTTCACTCTGCCTCGTGAATACAATATGACAAGATAAAGAGTGCTGGTACAGCCGGCACATAAAAAAACCCTCGGCCAGCGTAGGAGAATGCTGCGATGTGCTAAATTATTAGTCATGTGGTTGTCAGCAGTCTACACAGCCAGCTGGGCCTCACAATTTATCATATTTTTGATTCATGATATTGAAGCAGTTTGATGTGGATGCAAGGTTCTGATTTTTTTCTTGTGGAAGCAGCAGCAGAAAAAACCAAGCCAAAAATCCCAGACTAGGAGGTTTTAGGGGTCCCTCCTGTGAGAAATGTAGGTCAGACTCCCCATGTCTTAGTCTCACGGCTCTCCCAGCATTGTCATTGGTCCAAGCCTCTCTTCAATCAACTGCATCCACTTACTGGTGGATGTCTGGGGTCCCAGAGGGAGGGGACAAACGGGGGGTCAAGGAATCGAGGGCTTTACATCAGGATAAGTCTTGTGTCTGCTGCAGTTGTGCGAGGCTGGATTTGGCACGTGTTTGTCTCGTTCAGATTAGTTTAAGCTTGCTTGTTATGGAGGACTTTTGGTCGCCTATGGACGCAAAACTTTGGCCAGATTATTGGATTTTAGAGTTTAGTGGTTGTATGTGGGACATTGTGACTGAAGCGACCACATAAATAGTTTGAAGTATTTGAAACAAGCCTTACAAGCACATGACCACATTTCATCCTTTGAAGCTGTCGATCCTCAACCAGATTTAATGGCTGCAAAAAACACTGTGCCTCGAAATATTTTCACTGAAATTAATTTATTACAAATTGTTCCAAGAATAAAAAATCCAGTAAAGAATTATGTGAACTTTTTGAGTTATTGTTCCTTCTGTCATGAACAGGTCTACATGGCACAGGCCCAGGGGCCCAAAGTCTTAAGGCCCTTACCTGCAAAATGTCACTCAAATGAACAAGTACTAACCAGGATTAGACTCAAAGTGACCACAAAGAGACACAAAATAATGACAAAATTGGGCAGAACAACCACAAGGAGACACAAAACAACAAAGAAACGACACAACAGTACCCCAAAGAGACACATAATAACCACACTAAGACACCAAAATACCTCAGAGACCCAAAGGACTACAAAAAGACAGGACTACCACAAGGAGACACAAAACTTTTACAGGGAGACATAATGACTACAAAGCAACGCAAAACAACCAAAAAAGACACAAAATTACCTTAAAGAGACCTAAACAAACAACAAAGTGACATAATTACCTAAATAAGACACAAAGTTAGCCCAAAGAGACACAAAAAACTACAGAAAGACACAAAACAACCACAAGGAGACATATGAAATGACTACAAAGCAACACACAACAACCAAAAAAGATGGAAAATTACCTCAGAAAGACAAATAATTATCTCAATTAGACATGGAACAACCACAAGAAGACACAAAAGGCCTAAAAAAAGGACACAAAATTATCTCAGAGACCCAAACAACTACTAAAAGATGACTAAGTGACATAGTTGCATTAATAAGATACAAAGTTAGCCCAAAGAGACCCGAAAAACTTCAGTAAGACACAAAACAACCACAAGGAGACTTAAAGATGACTACAAAGAGACACAAAATGTCCAAAAAAGACAGAAAATTACCCCAGACAGACAAATAATTACCTCAGTATGATACAAAACAACCACAAGGAGACACAAAATGACTGCAAAGAGACACAAAAGGACAAAAACAAACATAAAATCGACCCTTAAAACTGTGAAAAGACAAACCAATCCCAAGGAGACACAAAAATGACAAAAAAAGACACTAAATGACAACAAAGAGAAACAAAGCAACCTACAAAAAGATGGCGAAAGAGACATAATTACCCGAATAAGACACAAAGTTAACTCAGAGACACAAAAAAACTACAGAAAGACACAAAACAACGAGACATAAAGATGACTACGAAGCAACACACAATGTCCAAAAAAAGACAGAAAATTACCTCAAAGAGACATAAAACTACCACAAGGAGACACAAAATGACTGCAAATAGACACTAAAGGACAAAAAAAGACACCAAATTACCTTAAAGAGACACATAACATCAACAAGGAGACATGCGAAATGACTACAAAGCAACACAAAATGACCAAAAAAGACATCAAATCAACTACAAAAAGGCACAAACCAATCCCAAGGAGACACAAAAATGACAAAAAAGGACACAAAATGACCACAAAGAGACACAAAATTACCTCAAAGAGACCAAAACAAACTATAAATATATGACTAAAGTGACATAATTACCTAGATAAGACACAAACTTAGCCCAAAGAGACCCGAAAAAACTACAGAAAGAAACAAAACAACGAGACATAAAAATGACTACAAAGCAACACAAAACGACAAAAAAAGACATAAAATCGACCCTAAAACTGCCACAAAGTCTGTGTGTCTTGCTCCTGTGTAGGAGAGGTGTTGGGGCCCTTTGCATATCTGTGTCCAGGGGCCCATTGTCTCGTTATACGCCCATGAATATGCTCAAGCTTTCTGCTGAGTGATAAGGAATAATAATTGCCCATTTGTCCCTGGAGATTCCTGAAGGTCAGTCTTTGAACTTCCAATGACGTCTTTTCTGTCCATAGAGACTAAATATGGCGGCCAGTAGAGAATCTCTCTTTGTCTCTTTGTCTAGTCGATGTTAAAAAGAAAACACTCTCCTTTCTCCTCCTCGTCTTCCTCAGCTGGTGATCAGGGTCCACATGTCGGACGAGAGCTCCAAGACCATGATGGTGGACGAGCGGCAGACGGTCAGGCAGGTGCTGGACAGCCTGCTGGACAAGTCACACTGTGGCTACAGCCCTGACTGGTCTCTGGTGGAGACCATCACGGAGCTGCAGATGGGTAAGGAGGTCGTCAAATAAACATTGTTTACGGTTTGCGAGTTATAATTATCTAAAAATAGCCACCGTTTATGACCTGGGGCTAATCGTCAGGGTTACAGTTAAAGGTTCTGCCCCACCCAAAAAACAGAAATTAAGTGCACATTTGCAGGTCAGCGAAAAAACTGCATGTCTTGCATCTTATCTCCCTCTCTCCTCTCCTTCTCTCCTCTCCTTCCCTCCTCCCTCTTAGAGCGCATCTTTGAGGATCACGAGAACCTGGTGGAGAATCTATTAAACTGGACCCGGGACAGCCACAACAAGCTCATGTTCATCGAACGCATCGAGAAATACGCACTCTTCAAGAACCCTCAGGTGACTGCCCACTACACCTCAGTGCACACACACAGGAGACAGAGGACAGATCATCTTCTCAATACTCGTTCAGTGCGTAAACGCAGACGCCATATGCTATACACACAAACACATTGTTTATGCATGCTCGGTGGTGCCTGCACAGCCCAGAGAGCCCAAGAATGAACAAGGGAGTGTGTTTGTGTAGGAGAGTTGGAAGTAGGTCAAAGCTCTAAAGCGAGTAAAGGTGAATAATTTATTTAACGTAAGGCGACTCTCCCCCGCCCGTCTCTCACTGTTTCATTCATTCATCTGCAGAACTATTTGCTGGGGCGGAAGGAGACGTCAGAAATGGCCGACAGGAACAAAGAGGCTTTATTAGAGGTGAGATTATGCACAAACTTCCACATCATTCCTACACACCAGGAGGATCACTCACTGACAGTTTTCTTTGCGTCCATTAGGAGTGTTTCTGCGGCGGCTCGGTGTCAGTGCCGGAGATCGAGGGCATCCTGTGGCTGAAGGAGGACGGGAAGAAGTCATGGAAGAAGCGCTACTTCCTCCTCAGAGCTTCAGGGATATACTACGTCCCCAAAGGCAAAGCCAAGGTCAGTGAGGCTTGGGATGGGTCGGGGATATGAGAACCAGATCGACAGTGCTCGGTGGTATTTCCTGCTGCTTCAGCGCTGATCACTTTGAACACTACAGAAACACATGTGCTCTATTTTTAGCTCCATCCTCCAAAGTCTTTCCTCAGAGTACAACGACCAACGCTACATATCATTTTGTCGCCTTATTGAAATCCTGCAACCTCGTGCGAGTCCTGCAAAACATTACAGTGGCAGCTTAGGCATTTAATTATGTATTAAATTCAGATCTGTGTAATTACGCTCAAAAACGTGTCCTTTTTGACTACAGTGGGACTTAGATCCTCCAAGCATGATTATTTAAAGCCAGTTAAGCAAAGTCAGTCGAGCACAGAAACAGCATGTTTGTGTTGCTTTTCTTTACATCTAGTCAGCTCAAACTGTCACCTGATATATTAGCTGTACCTGTAGGGCAGCTGCTCAGTCCAGAAAACAGATTACTCTGCCATCTATCCAAGGCCAGGAGAAGAAATTCAGCCACAAAAAGGTTCCCTTTCTGGAACAAAACCAAAAGAACTCAACACAAAATAGAGTTCATTTTACCAAAAAGTACGTTCCTTCTGTCTCCATGTACAGGACAGTAAAACAAGAAGTTAACCTCATTATTAACGTCACCGAAATTACACAACAAACAAAGTTTCTCCTCCTCCTGGGTGGCATTAAACCTTCCAGTGTCTAAGGACACATTCACTGGCGCTATTTGGTCCACTTTAAACGAATCCTGGTCCGCTTCCACGGATTCTTCGGTTCGTTTGGTGGTGTGAATGCTCATTCGAACTCTGGTGCAGACCAAACAAACGAATCCTGGTCCGCTTCCACTGATAGTCCAGTTCGTTTGGAGTGGTGTGAACGCTCATTCGAACTCTGGTGCAGACCAAACAAACGAATCCTGGTCCGCTTCCACTGATAGTCCGGTTCGTTTGGAGTGGTGTGAACGCTCATTCGAACTGTGGTGCGGACCAATCGAACGAATCCTGGTCCGCTTCCACGGATAGTCAGGTTCGTTTGGAGTGGTGTGAACACTCATTCGAACTCTGGTGCGGACCAATCAAACGAATCCTGGTCCGCTTCCACGGATAGTCCAGTTCGTTTGGAGTGGTGTGAACACTCATTCGAACTCTGGTGTGGACCAATCGAGCAAACCCTGGTCCGCTTGAAAACAGGGGGTCTTGATTCACTTGCAAGTGAACCCTGGTCCGCTTCCACGGATAGTCTGGATGGGGACACTATCCATCCATCTCCTGGATGAACCCTGGTCCGCTTCCACGGATAGTCCAGTTCATTTGGAGTGGTGTGAACACTCATTCGAACTCTGGTGTGGACCAATCGAGCAAACCCTGGTCCGCTTGAAAACAGGGGGTCTTGATTCACTTGCAAGTGAACCCTGGTGCGGTTCGCTCACAGTGGGAAATGCAAACGGACTATCCAGCAAACCAAAGAGAGGAAGTGACATTTCGGTCTTGGCCAGTCGATGAGCCGTTTTCTTCTGCTGTTGCAACCAGCTGTTGTAACTGCATGACGTTGTCCAGGCGGGGTTGGTCCGCTTTAAAAAGTGCAGTGTGAAAGTGAACCAAACCAAATGAAGGCGTGAAATTTTTCGGCATTCCCTGCCCAATCGAACCGAGTCCCCCTGACTATACCTTAGGACGCAGGTGTGAATGCGTCCTGAGGCTAATGGTAACGGTCCTGAGTGCAACTGTGCTCACAGGGATCTTTGTCTTTTGCGTGAATTATACATCACGTAAGGTTCCGCTGTGTAGCTTTCTCTCGTGAGACAAATGACATGTTATATACATATATATATATGTATACATATATATATATATATATATATATATATATATATATATATCTGTATAAATTCTGTTGGAAGAATTACTCAGTCCGTCCTCCTCTGCCTCCTTCTCCGCAGGCGTCCAGAGATCTCGTGTGCTTCCTGCAGTTGGACCACGTGAACGTGTACTACGGCCAGGACTACCGCAGCAAATACAAGGCTCCTACTGACTACTGCCTGGCCCTGAAGGTGAAGTCCAGTTCTGTTAAAAGCACTCTGCATTTGTCTTTCAAGTCAATTAGTATTGTTTGATTTGATTTGATCACCATAAATAAGTGTATAAAGTGTTATTTCTCACTGTTTTTGCAGCATCCACAAATCCAGAAGAAGTCCCAGTACATCAAGTATCTGTGCTGCGATGATGTCAGGACTCTGCACCAATGGGTGAATGGAATTCGCATCGCCAAGGTGAGTTTTTGCTCTGGTTTCTTCAGTCTGAGAAAATGCCCCAAAATTGTTCTTACTTTTCTAAAAGAGGTTGTGTTAATTGTTTATATGTTGTGTTTGTGTGCAGTACGGCAAGCAACTATACGTGAACTACCAGGAAGCCATGAAGAGGACAGAGGCGGCCTACGATTGGTCCTCTCTCTCTACCTCCAGCATCCGATCTGGCTCCAGCTCCGCCAGCATACCTGGTTAGTCAAATTCATCTGTGTCATAGATTTCCAATAAAGCATCTCTTTCATAATTAGTGACATTTAAACATTTTAAAGGGATGCTCCAGCAATTTAATAACATGCTAACGTTATTAGCACAAACCTATGGCATTTTACATTGTATAAATTAGCCTAGCGACAAGCAGAGATTTCCTCTTCCCATATCAAGCCAGGATAAATCACACACAAGTCTTAAAATGCTATTTTAGTGGAGGCTTTATTGTCTTTAATTTAGGTGGAAAAAGGTTTAAGAAAGTCTTACTCTAACTTATGTGCTTGCAGAGTCCCAGTCGAATCACTCAGGCCATTCAGACAGTGGAGTTGACACAGGCTCTTCTCACGGTCGGTCCCAGAGTGTGGTGAGCTCCATCTTTTCTGAGGCCTGGAAGAGAGGCACCCAGATCGAGGAAAGCTCCAAGGTATGACTGTCTTCTTTTATGATTATCTGTAACTGAGTGTGTCATTTACATCACTGAGCTCACACACTCCCTCTTTTTCCAGCATATGAGAATGGAGGCATCCAGAGGAGCCACGCTGCCGCATTCCTCCCACAGTCACCGCCATCACAGCCAGCATTCAGTCGATCACTCTGCCCTGACGCCCCCTCCCCAACCGCAGCCCCAACCCCACCAACAGCACCCCCCACAGCCTCAGCACCCACCAGTGCCCCCCCAGACGCCAACCCAGCCACACCACCAGCACCCGCCGCCCCAGCAGCAGTCTCCTCAGCAGCCCCCTCAGCCCCCGCCCCAGTATCCACAGCGCCCTCAGCAGTCGCCACAGTCGCCACAGTCTCCGCAGCAGCCGCTACCACCGCAGACTGTCAGCAACTGCAACCACATGCCCCCAGAGCAGCAACAGCTGGCTCCTCCGCCCCCACCTCCTCCTCCGCCGCCTCCCCCTCCGCCTCCACCCCCGGTCCAAATGGTGTCACACCACTCACCGGCCCCCACCATGTACAAGTACAGCACCATCACCAGGCTGCAGAACCAGAAGGCGTCCCAGTCGGCCAACCACCACAGGTTGCCCAGTCACATCCACGCACTAGGTCAGCAAGTTCTGCCCACAGCTCCGGCACCACCTGCACAGGCGCCCGTCAAACCCAATGTGAATCACATTGCGGCAAGGACTAATGTCCCGCCTCCCCCTCCACCTCCTCCCCCGCCTCCACCATCCATGCCCACCCCTGGGTCAGCCATGGCTGTGTTGAAGCTGGGACCTCCCAGCCCAGCGGCCCCACCTGCCTTCATTCCTCCACCGCCAGCTCCTCCACCGGCTCCACAGACCAATGGCGTAACATTTCCTCCCCCTCCTTCTCCTCCACCACCCCCTCCTGCACCAGCTCCCATGAGCCAGCCTGTGTACTCCTACGGGCTGAAGCAGGCGCTGAAGGAAAGGTTCCCCAGCCCGCCACGCGACCTCCTTTCTCCCAATGGTGGCCTTGAGGAGTCCCCTCCGCCTGCCCCCGCTCCACCACCCCCACCTCCTCCTCCTCCACCTCCACCACCACCTCCACCTCCTCCCCAGCAGTTCCCAGTGCCAGCCCAGTTCCCACCTCCTCCTGCGCCACCACCAGCGCCGCCCAAAACCTTCACTCCAGGCTTCCTCCCTCAAACTGCCCCCAAACCTGTGTCACCTGTCTCCCCATTTCCTCCCGCCCCACCTCCTGCTGCCCTTGGTGGCCCGACCCCGCCACCACCTCCACCTCCTCCTCCACCTGCACCTTTTAAGAAGCAGTTCAGTCTCCAGGTAGGCCACACCTCCGGCCAACCTCCTCCGACTCTCCCCAAGCAGCACAGCCTCTCTAAGCTAACGTCCGTCTCCACGGGAGCAGCTCCCACCATGTCACTGGTGAAACAACTAGCGAGTCAGTTTCCAGGAGCGTCATCCCAAGTAGCCAATCACACAGAGAGCCTCAAAGCCCCCCTCTCCCCACCCGCAGTCAAGACCAAACCAAAATGGCAGCCTGGTGGTGGCCAGCAGCTGCAGTCTCCAGAGTTCCCTCCTCCTCCTCCTGACAACAACGCTGGCTTCCCTGCCCCTCCTCCTCCACCTCCTCCTCCACCACCTCCACCAGCTCCTGTTACAGGCCCAACCCCACCCCCTCCCCCCCTTCCTCCTGGAAACCTGGGATCCCCCTTAAAGAGGTCACCCTCTGGGTCCTCCAATTTTGGAGGCAAGAAACCGCCTCCCACCCCGCAGAGGAACTCCAGCATCAAGTTCAATTCCTCAGCATCGTATGAAGAATCCAGGAGGAACTTGCTCAGCAAGTTTGGTTCCCAGAACAGCGCCCCTTCTTCCTCTTCGTGTCCCACCTCCTCCTCAACTGGATCCCCTTCTAAGGATCCATCAAACGGACCCCCTGCTCCCCCGAAACCAGGCAAACTCAACCTGTCCAACCTGCCCCTGGCGCTGCAGGCCAAAGTGAGCCAAGTAAAAATCAGTGGTGACTTCCCTTCCCCACCACCTGAGTGCGCCTACTTTCCACCTCCTCCCCCGGCCTCTGAGCTCTTCCCCCCTCCTCCGCCTCCTGGTGGTGACACCCAAAGCGTGGGACCTCCTAGAGTAGCTGTGGTCAACCCCCAGCCCCAGGCTCCCCCTCCACCTCCACCTGTCCCCCCTGTCAGCATCTCATCATGGGGGAAGAGCTCACTGAAAAAGACTCCTCCACCCACACTGGTGCGGCGTAGCAACACCACCCCGGAGCCCCCTCCAATATCCCCACCTCCTCCCACCTCCCCAAAGGGCAGCTCAGGCCAGCCCAACTTCCTGGCAGATCTCAACCGGACACTGAAGCGAAAGTCAGTGGGTCGCCAAGGTTCCCTCAACTCGACCGGCATCACAGGCAAGTTGGACCCCGCGGGAACTATGGACGACATGGCGCTGCCTCCGCCACCCCCCGAGCTGCTCCTGGACCAAGGAAAGCAAAGCAACGGAGGGAATGGCGCCTACACGTCCGGAAACATCTCAGGCTATGCAACACTACGACGAGGACCCCCGCCTGCACCACCCAAACGGGGGGACGCCACCAAACTTACTGGAGAGTGTTGAACTCGGACATCAGGACATTATAAAGACGGATGAATAGACAGTGAACGAATATATGGAAGTTAACATTCAGTAGTGGAACGGGAGTGAACTCCTTCTGTCCTCTTGATGACTGTGTAAATACTACAACCCAAACCAGACCATGGTCAATTAGTGTTTGCTAATTATCGCAGTTTTTTAAGGTGCTCGGCATTCTGGATCAGTGGGATTTATAATACAGGGACAACTCAGACCGGCGCAGGGAAGTTTGAGGTCATAGCAAGAAAACGGTCTTCGAATTTTCTGCGATTGTCTCTGGAAGACATTGTCTCACCCTGTATGGTAAACCCCACCCATCTGGTGCACCAAGCAGATTGACATAAATAAGAACTGTGCAAATATTACTGGATCCAGGTCTGAGCCAAACCACGTTAACCGCTTCTTTGCCATAAGTTTGTGCCACGTACTGGAGACAAAACATCAGGATCTTTCTGCTTTGGTACTGCATGGACTTCATGTGAGAACGAGCTGTAGAACATGAAGCTGTTCTGGTGTGTGTGCATGAGCGAGAGAGAGATTGGGTACATGCATCGTGTGCACGTATGTATGATTATACGGTGGTGAAGTAGTTCAGCGTTAGAGAAGGCCTTCGTGGAGCGGGGACTGTTAGGTTTGCTTTTATATGAAACTATTTAATGATCGATAAATGGAAGGATTTTTTTTTTTATAAGTGTGTCTTTTAATAGCTGGTCAACAAAGTCTAGAGAGGAACAAAACTTTTGGGCACAATGGAATGTATATGGGAAGGTGTAATTTTAAAGAAGTCACACATGAAGGCAATTCAATTTTCAAATCGTACACATTTTTCGACTGTTTTGGGCAAATGCAAATCAGAAGGAAGCCTTATCCCCAAAGTCTTGCACAGAGGTCAAAGTATAGAGATTTCTTCCAAAGGTTCAGCAGAGTCTGGACTGTGCAACTGGAAAACTTTTATTTCAAGGACTACAAATGGAGGCCTGCGATGGTGCATCTTCGTGGACTGTGCGAGCTCCCCGTGCGTTGGCTTGATTCTTGGACCTTATCCTTCAGTTTGTATCTGTACAGTTGCAACTGCTACTCCGTTACTGTCGGTCCCCGCCGCCTTCCAATGTCACATCACAATTCAGGTCGTAGAATGTACAGGTTCAGTCATGTAAAGTATACTTACCCACGCAGAAAAGAAACATGTGTCTGGTTAATGTACAGAGCGTTGAATCATGTAACAGAACTCATGTGACTGAATGTTGCTTTCAACTTCCTGTGTCTGTTGTTCCTCGTTTCGTCATGGTGCCGTCGGTGCACAGGGACTGAAGGTCATCTCTTGATTTTGCATCTACAAAGTGGATCATGAAGGGTTTTAATTTCTTGCAGCAATGCCTTCATTTTTATGGTGCTAGTGCTGTCCTTCAAGGAACTCATCATCAACATGTCTTCATGTGCCAGGATGACATATCATTGAGATTTCAAACCGTTTCAACTGGTTTTAAATTGGCTTCAGTGTGGAAATGCGTCCTCTCATCATGAACACGGCCTTTTCCACACGAGCCCCCATGATTTTGTTTTGTCTTACTCGATCGCCACTTGACGGCAGCGTACCGTTTCTAATAACTGAATATCATCGTCTTGAACAGGATGTTTGCTACAGTACAGTATGTAAGTTATTGATGTGCTGATGTGAACACGTGGGGCCAAGTGACATGAAGAAAAATGGTTGCAGATGTGTCCTCTTGCATATAAACTGAAAAATCACAATATAAATGTTGAAACCAGACCTCAAGCTGTGTCCGACCTCGTTTGTTCAAATCACACATGCACACTGAACCTTGGTGCCACAGTCCAAGTACAAATTATCGAAGTGGGAACACTGTCAGTGAACATTTGGCTCCCTCTAGTGGTGTTATCATGTCCTACACAAAGGAAAAACTACAGTAACAAAGCATTCCTAATTAAATACCATTTAAAAAAATGACAAGAATCACAGTGTTCAAACTCCATCTTTAATTCAAGTTTGTCTTCTGATCAGCACCTAAATGTTCCCAGACTGAGCTGAGATTTCACACCAGGAAGTTGGTGAAAGTGTCTCCTCTTTGCCGCTCCTCCGCCATCTGGAGGGAGAAGCCACGCTGGACGGGTGGAGATGTTGGAGGTGGTGCAGGAGCAGGGTCTGTTGGAAGGAAGGTTGGAAGGCAACAGTGATCATTTTCTTTATTTTAACTCTTTAGTAGGTGATTGTACTGCACTGGTGCTTACCTCTATTTACAAATGGGATGTTGAAGTGCTGTCTCCCTCTTGAGAACTTTTGTGGGAACAAAGGTGATGTTATTCACATGCACTGTTGTTAAAAAAATGAATATATAAAAATGACAACCCCTTCTTGTCCGTGTCCTCACCTCCTCACTGGACTCTGAGCTGGAGCTCGAAGCGTCACGGCCACATCTGAGAGACAGCACCTGGGTTGTTGTGGCTGTCATTCGGACCCGACTGGAGCAGGACAAGGTCGGCTGATGTGAAGGCGGAGAAATGAGGGAAGGATGGTGTTTTTTAATCTTCTGTATCATGTAAATATTTTGTCACTGATTCGATCTGAACACTCTGACCCAGTAAATCTGAGCCAATGTAAACAGTGGGCTGCATCAATCTGCCAACATGAGTCCTACTCAGAATTGAGAAACAAGGCCTTCACAGTGTCCCACAGCAGCGTGCAGGTACACTGAAATATTTATCAGTCCAGATTCTGGCTGATACCCCAACTCAGACCACAACAAACCATCATAACATTCACCCCTGATGACGTTAAAAGTCTCACCACAAAGAAGCCAGGTCTGAAGGCACATGTCTGGGGGTCACTTCTGGATGCCTTCGCGCACTCTGTCTCTTTGATGCCAAAGACCATCATCAGGTCAGCGGTGTTCAGGCCAACAGGAATAACCTGCCATGCATGTGATATTAGTCATTTGTCAAAAATAGAAAAGTATAACAATCAAAATGCGTTTTAAGCACTCACGAAGCAGAATCACCGATTTTTTTAAAATTCTAATTATTTCACACGCTGCGGGGTCATTTTATGTGTCAATAATCTAGATCTGTAAAGTAACTGAAGCTTTAAAATAAATGTAGTGTTGTAAAAAGTACAATAATCCTACAGAAAATGCGTGTGAATGCTGAAAGCTGGAATGAATTCAAAAGCATTGCTGAAATTGCTGAAATACTTTTTTTTTTTAAAAAATGTCGATCTGACGATCTGAAAATCTGGCAGAGACAGAAGCTGAACTGCGTTATCTGAAGAAGCAAAGAGCTGAAATACATTTGTTCAGTGTTAAGCATTTCTTATCTTAGCCTTTTCAGTTCATTTCAGCTTCCACTTTTGACACTTTCGCAATTAAGCACCCAACTTTTTTGCTGAATGTATTTCAACTCTTCTTCTTCAGCAATGTTTTGAATTCATGTCAGCTTTCAGCATTCACACGCATTTCAAAAGTGTGCAGAAGCAATTGTTGATCAAAGTACGGAGATAAAACGAGACTGAAGTATAGTGAAGTACTGAAAATTTGAAAAAGCTTTTCCCATTCAGGAGCTTTGATTTCAAGCCTGGTACAATGGCTGTTGTACATAAATATATTTTGAAGAGTATGAGCAGACTCACCCTAGAGACAGAGCCCCGAGTCACCCGGTAAAGATGGCTGACAGCGTACACAGAGTTGACCTCAGTCAGAGCTGCACCAAGACCCCTGTTCGCCATTGACTCCAGCTCAGAGTTGTACACTGGGACTCCTGCGGGGACAAAGACGTGAAGAAAGTCAGCTACTGTATCCACTCATAAAGTGATCACTGTAGGGCAGCACTCACCTGAGCATCCCAGAGCCTGCAGCAGGGCCAAGAGAAGCACGTAGGACTTCATCTTGTCTAGCACCACGAAGCCAAAATGTATCATTCCTTCATCTACCTGCCTCTAAATATGTTCAGTTTGTGTCCTAGCACCGCCATGCGCCGCCCCTTACCCTCAATAACCCCTTTAAAAACTCCCTCCCCTGTCTGTCTGTCTGTCCTGTTTCCTTCACGCAATAGCTGTCAACCTTTGTTCAGCACTATTGATCTCAGGGTGATGCCCCGGATGAAATGAGCACTGTGATAAGAATTCAGATCTGATAACTTTGACTCAGAACATCCCAATGTGATATGATGAGGGCAGTCGGGAAAATCTGTATGAAATCTTTTGTTTGGGAATGGTAGGCCCACCAAAACTTCCCCTCAGCCCACAGATTAATAATGAATTTATCAAATTTTAGGAGAAAAACGCTTATAGAAACATTGTGTGCAACAGTCCACCTTCCACCTTCTGTTTCTCTCCTTCAAACACACACAGGCTGTGTCCTTGTCTCAGTCCTGACAGTTGTGCTGCTATCATACATAATGCTGAGATTTCCTTTTATTTACTTTTAATTTACCATCAAAATAATTCTAATATAACTACTTAAAAACATTTTTTATTCAGCTACTAAACAATGATTCCTTTAAATATATTTTTATTTGAACGTCAGGCCCCCACAATGTCTGCTTAGAACATCTTTGGCCCTTGGACAAATGTACCTGATGACCCCTGGTCTAGTTTAAACACTGCAGGAGGGGATACATTTTGTAATCTGGAGCTCCACAGGGTTAATTGGGGTTAAAATTTGTTGTTGGCATATCTACAAAAGTATTAGGAGGTTTTTTTTAAGTTTTTTAATGCATAATTTGTTACATAAAAACATGATTTTTTTCCTCATCACTTTACATTTTTTGCTCTATTGCTCCACCAAGTGGCTTTATTGACGTGGAATATAATTTACAAGCACAATTTCTCACCACAACAGTGTTATATCTTGAATAATGGTAATATTTTATATCAGAATAAGAGTGCTTTTCTAAAGAGCTGGTTAGACAGAAACATATTTTGGGTGAGTCAACTGATTATCCCACAGGGTCGTCCTGTGAACCTCAATGACTTCACTTCTCATTTGGATTATACACAAGTTTTATCCACCAACCAGCAGAGCATTTTCTGAAGAAATTTAAAGGTAGTATTGATGTAAAATTTTCTGTTTGCTCAACTCATCCAGAAACCGTGCCCCATCTTTTCTAATATTGTAATATACTCTGGAATATTATGGAAAGATGTTTCCAAATTACTGACATTGTATATAGCATTATTTTAAGAGTATGTTATATTCAGGAAATTTGAGGAACAGATATATATATATATATCATAACTCTACTGATTATTCTCGCCAAATGTATATACACAGGTGTACATTTACAAACAAAAGGCCCGTTTTTACTGTGTTTTACAAATATTTTTAAAAATACACAAATACTATTAAATTGCGTACCAGTAAAAAGGCCATAAAAACTGTACTGGCATGTATTAAATGTAAAATATGTAAATGAAATGTGATCTGTTGTGAAAGAACTGTTCTCTTGGAATAATCTTTGGATTTTAGACTGGATAAAAAAACGACACTTGTTTTCCATCTGTGATTCTTAAATAGTCTGTACTGTTACAGATGTGCCTTTACTTTCTTTCCTTTTTATTATTTATTCAACCTAAAAACCCCTTGGCTTGTTTTTTTGCACTGCGGTTAATGTCACAGTCAAAATGAGTGTGTCAAAAAAAAGTGCAGTTTGTTCCTTGAAATTAAATAAATACATAATGAGAACAAAAAGAAAAAGAAAAATTAAGAAAATGAATTATCATTTTGGCGGTCGCCATCTTGGAATTCTGGAGCCGGAAGTGACCATACTTGGACGAGATTTGACTGAGGCAGCACGAGGACACGCCCACCTACACCGGCAACCTGACTGAACGCTGCACCCGGCACTGACGTGCTAATTAATTAACAAAGCTAGCTTCCATAATTCGAGGTAAACTTTATATTTTTAAAGTATTAAAATAATCTAAGTGACGTTAGCTAATAACAAACATGTCCACATTTGGCAAATATTACATATAAGAGGAGTAACGTTAACCTTGTAGCGTTATTGTAGCGTTAGCTTAAGTTACCGTTACAGTGTGTGGTTAGCATAACTGCAGTAATGCTGTGTTTAACCGTTACATTAGGCGTCTTGGTGTGCTGATAGCTCAAAAACCAGCACATGAAACTTAGCTTATTTAACTCAGTTAACGTTACACCATAAAAATTATTATTGATTAATGTGTATTATTCCCCCAGATAAAGAGAGTAACGTTACAGTTCAACGTTTAGTGAGAGGCTATTTTTTGCACGCAGGTCCTTTTCATTTCAGTGTTGACAGCTGTCAAAAATATGCGTATAAATGATTCTTTCTTTCTCTGTCAGAAAAGATCATCTTCTCTGGCTCTTTATGTCACGGTCGTTGCCAGCACGTTACAAACTGCCGCTAACTGGCGCGTATCATACCACCATGACGGATGTCTCTCTGCGTCCGACACTGACAAAGCAGCAGCATTTGAGGACTTAGGTTTCTGCCACTGCCTCTGAAACCGACACATCTGGTGAGTATCATACCGCCACGAAAGGTACCTCACTGATAAGAATCAAACCTTCTACCTCAGGTTCTCCAGGCAGCCATTTTACAGCCTGAGCTAGTCCACCTCACACTGCATGTGATTTTTAATGGAGCCTCTCACTCTCTCCATTGGACAGGGGCCATCTTTGAGATTGAAGCTCCGCCGCTGATTTAGCAGCCTCTTAATTCACTTAAGGCCTGAACATTAAGCGTTTAATTAGTTTAAATCGATAAATACAATGTGGTCAGACTTTAGTAATGTATCAGTGTGGTGGGATAAATTCAGCTTAATTATTTCAGCTCCAGTGTGAATATTTGCTGCTATTCTTAATGCACTAAGTCGAGAAACTACATCAGTGCAACATCCTCTTCCTCCCATCATATCTTTATTACATTCATCATCAATATCAAAAATACTTCACATTTTGGGCATGAAGAGAATTCTAGTTCTTGTAAACAATAAATATGTTTCAGTTCAGTCCTGATACATTTTTCAAGATTATTCAGCTGTCTGTCATTTGTTCCCCTTCAGCCGTTTTTACCGTATTAAATATATGTTTTTATACTACTATCAAAGGAATGTGTCCTGTAAAAATGCGGTAACAGCATTTCAGAGGATAACCAAGTATTTACAAACACAACTCTAACAGAAAGAAACACTTTCCTGTCGCTGGAATATGAGGCAAGGCAAAAATCAGATATGCCTAGACAAACTCAGATTCTATCTGTACCTGATTTAACCGTGAAAATCAAAGTAAAGGTGCTCAGTGTCAATAACTACTTTCCCTTTAACTGTACATGCACACACACTCAAAGAGTCCTCCTCATCGTTCAAGTGTTCCCATCAGAGGCTCCACAGCAGCGAGGAAGCTGGCCTCAAACTCCTGATCTGAAAAGCGAGCCACGGACTGACGTGCATTGCGTCTGATGTCCATCCGGCTGGCGGGCGGCAGCGCCAGGATCTTCTCTATGGCCTCCGCATAACTGTCCTCATCATCAGCCAGGAAGCCCGTCTGGTTTCCCTCGAAAGGTACCACAATGTCCAGCTTGGGACCGCCGGACTTGTGTGCCAGAATGACCTTCCCTGCTGCCATACACTCCACCACACCTACAGGGAGGAGGAGAAGAAGAACTTTTCATATCACAGACATTAAACTACACAATCTGAACATGAGCTCGCATTAATTACCTATTCCAAAGTGTTCATTCCACATGGTATGCAGCCCGATGGTGGCGTCTCCCATGTCTCTCTTCAGCTCGTCAAAGGGTATGTTCAGTTTAAACTCCACCCTGTCGGCCACACCCAGCTCCTGGCACAGCCCCCTCAACATGAGCACCCTATCCTCATCCTCCTGGTTCCTGCATCCACCGATCAGAACCAGCTTCAGCGCCTCCCCCGCCCTCCTCCTGTCCACCACCTTCTTGAAGGCTCTGATCTGCAGCCGGTGGTCCTTCTCCGGCCTGAACTGCCCGATGGAAACGATCGAGTGGCACTTCCTGTCCCCGTCCTCCTCCAGAGGGATGTCCAAGAACGCGCTGACGTCGCAGGGCGGGTAGACCACACAGGTGCGGTTGGGGGCGCGCCACAGCGACAGGATGTGATCGAGGGTCCAGGAGGAGTTGACCATAATGAGGTCGCTGCAGGAGCCGGCCATGCCATAGAGCAGGGCGAACAGGCAGTAGTAGACCACCTTGAAGGCACTCAGGAACAGACTGTTGGAGACGTAGTCTGGGTTGTTGAACCTAGGACAGTATTATTTCAGCAGGTTTTAGTTAGGAATCAAATGGCTAATCTATTCTGTGTGCGTGTAGGATATTGAAAAAAACTTATAAGTTCTTACCTGGGGTTCCTCTCTCTCACTACAGACAGCATGTCAGTGCTGATGGTTGGGTAGTGAACGTAGCTCCCCACGCTGCAGCCCCCCAAGTAGCGGAACAGAGGCAGTGTGAAGGCGTAGCCCATGGAGTCGATGTAAAGGTCCGGGACGAACTCCGTCAGCGCCTCCCAACCCAGGAAGACGGAGCCCACGCTCTGTCCCAGCAGGGTGAAATGAGGAAACAAACCGGGCTCCACGAGCAGCCGGTGCCTCAGGTACACAAAGTGAACCGGGCGGGGGAGCACGATGTTAAAGCGGCGTCGTGCCCCCTCCAGGATCTGCTGACCCGTAACACCCAGGTCCCCCGTGTACACCACAAAGTTGATGTCCACGTACCTGTGCAGATGTGCAGGTAAGCACAAGGTATTTTGATGCCATTAGTTAATACCTATGCCTTGTAAAACTTCCCAGGAATGCTGCGATAAAAGACAGTTATGTATAGACTGTGACTAAATATCAGAAAATGTAGTAAATGAGTAACAAGTAAGCACACAAGCTGGGGAAAGTGGACACACTACACTGTACACACAAAAACCTGATGGAATGAATAAAATCAGCTTCACCTGTTCTGCAGCGCCCTGATAGCACACCAGAGCACTCTCTCTCCCCCACCACCAGCGTTGCAGTAGGGGTGGAAGAAGGCCACCGCGGGACGGCCGTCCCTTGCCCGCCGAGCATTCCTGCTGCTCTGAAGCCAGAAGCGCACAGCCAGCACCAGCAGGACCAGGACAGCGATCAGAAGTACGCACAGGAACAGCAGGGGCAGCAGCAACTTCCACAGCAACCTGAAACACAATAAGGTATAGGTAAGCATATTTTATTGATACAGCACTGCAGTGGGTCGCAAATGTGTGTGTTCTCGGATAGTAATGCCATGACCCGCCCTACTCTCCCTCTGATTGGCTAGTACTAGTACACAACCATCTCTATGGTTTACAAAGGATGGTCTGACAGAGAGGAAATATCCAGTGAGCGGCAGTTCTCTGGGTGAAAATGCCTTGTTGATGCCAGAGGTCAGAGGAGAATGGCCAGACTGGTTCAAGATGATAGAAAGGCAACAGTAACTCAACCAAGGAACGTTTACAGCACCCTGTTGAATCTATGCCACCAAGAATTAAAAAGGAGGTCCAACCTGGCACTAGCAAGGTGTACCTAACAAAGTGGCTGGTGGGTGTAATTACTGATGCATTATTGTGAAAATACTCAAAGTACAAGTGCTTCAAAATTGTACTTGAGTACAGTACTTAAGTAAATGTACTCCGTTACTTACCATCACTGTGCACAAGGTCAGAATAAGCTCTGGTTTAAAGGAGTGTTACCCATAGCAACATATGGTGGGACTACAATGTAGTCAGTTAGTTAGCTTGACTACAGACTAATTTAGTAGCTTGTTCGTCATGGTAACGGTAAAGAAGCAGGAGAACACATTAGAGTAATATTTATCTAAAGACTACAACCGACGAATGCGCTTGACGTTAGCTAAACAATGTGAAATAACCGTTAGCATTTTCCCAGTGAAGTTAATTAGCACTGCTATAACGGCTAGCTATAACCAGAGCAGCAGCGACATACAGTGAAATGAACGAAACTAGCGAACATCCGGTTTTAAAATGTACATTTATAATTATTTTAAATACTCGGTTTCAAACCTTAAATATATTACCTTGTTAATTCACACAGGCAAAGGACCAACTGGTCGTGGCCCGACATCTTGCCTAGAGAAATATAACAACATAGCACTTTCTTCTTCTGCGTTTCTCTAACTGTTATTTACATGTATCTGGCGCCACCTGCCGGTCAGGAGGTATAACTACACTGACTTTCCCAGCCTGCCAAGACTGTATGGCTGCAGCCCGGAGCCTCCCGTCTCATGGCTCTCCTATCATGACCTCTAGTCTGGTGTTAAAGAAGCCACGCGCCCCGAGCTTCTAAATTTCAGAATAAAAGCTCGCGCCTGACACTATAGTTGTTTTAAACGTAATATTGTATTTTGTAATGTATTTTAGGAATCCTGGTAGATTTTCCTGGTAGAAAAGTTGTTTTAAACATATGACTGCAGCCTGGAACCTCTCGTCTCATGACCTCTCCTGTGTTATACATATGACTGCAGCCTGGAACCTCTCGTCTCACGACCTCTCCTGTGTTATACATATGACTGCAGCCTGGAACCTCTCGTCTCACGACCTCTCCTGTGTTAAACATATGACGGCAGCCTGGAACCTCTCGTCTCATGACCTCTCCTGTGTTAAACATGACTGCCTCTTGTCTCATGACCTCTCCTGTGTTAAACATATGACTGCAGCCTGGAACCTCTCGTCTCATGACTTCTCCTGTGTTAAACATGACTGCAGCCTGGAGCCTCTCGTCTCACGACCTCTCCTGTGTTAAACATATGACTGCAGCCTGGAACCTCTCGTCTCATGACTTCTCCTGTGTTAAACATGACTGCAGCCTGGAGCCTCTCGTCTCACGACCTCTCCTGTGTTAAACATATGACTGCAGCCTGGAACCTCTCGTCTCACGACTTCTCCTGTGTTAAACATGACTGCAGCCTGAAACCTCTCGTCTCATGACCTCTCCTGTGTTAAACATATGACTGCATGGAACCTCTCGTCTCACGACCTCTCCTGTGTTATACATATGACTGCAGCCTGAAACCTCTCGTCTCACGACCTCTCCTGTGTTAAACATATGACTGCAGCCTGGAACCTCTTGTCTCATGACCTCTCCTGTGTTATACATATGACTGCAGCCTGGAACCTCTCGTCTCATGACCTCTCCTGTGTTAAACATATGACTGCAGCCTGGAACCTCTCGTCTCATGACCTCTCCTGTGTTAAACATAGCAATCATGTTAGGAATCCTGTTTGAAAAGTTGTTTTATACATAGTATTGAATCCTCTTCAATGTACTGTTGCTTTGTGTTGCTTTTACATGTTGTCCTTTCTTAAAATCATTTTATTTTTTATGTAAAGCACTTTGAGTTGCATTTTGTCTGAAATGTGCTATACAAATAAACTTGCCTCGCCTTGCCTCAGTGTTATTGTGTGTCTCAGCTTGCAGGCTCTGTAGATATCTGCCTGGCACTACTGCTTGGAATATATAATACATATATAAAATATATAAATAGAACAAGTCTTTTAAAGAATGCAGCTTTTTTTATTTCTTCAGTCAAAACATCCAGACTGCAGCTGGCAGAACTGGCTGCAAAATCCAAGGTGGGGATACTCAGAATGAATCCCCCGGAGCTCTCCCAACTTCCCACGTCCAACATAACCTGTGGGTATAGCAATAACAAAACAAAAGCATATTCATGTGCATGGTGTTAAGATTTGTTTTTTTTGTTGCAGACACAAAGTCATTTGTGTTATACATATGACTGCAGCCTGGAACCTCTCGTCTCATGACCTCTCCTGTGTTAAACATGACTGTAGCCTGGAACCTCTCGTCTCATGACCTCTCCTGTGTTAAACATATGACTGCAGCCTGGAACCTCTCGTCTCATGACCTCTCCTGTGTTAAACATATGACTGCAGCCTGGAACCTCTCGTCTCATGACCTCTCCTGTGTTAAACATATGACTGCAGCCTGGAACCTCTCGTCTCATGACCTCTCCTGTGTTAAACATGACTGCAGCCTGGAACCTCTCGTCTCACGACCTCTCCTGTGTTATACATATGATGCAGCCTGGAACCTCTCGTCTCATGACCTCTCCTGTGTTAAACATATGACGGCAGCCTGGAACCTCTCGTCTCATGACCTCTCCTGTGTTAAACATGACTGCCTCTCGTCTCATGACCTCTCCTGTGTTAAACATATGACTGCAGCCTGGAGCCTCTCGTCTCACGACTTCTCCTGTGTTAAACATATGACTGCAGCCTGAAACCTCTCGTCTCATGACTTCTCCTGTGTTAAACATGACTGCAGCCTGGAGCCTCTCGTCTCACGACCTCTCCTGTGTTAAACATATGACTGCAGCCTGGAACCTCTCGTCTCATGACTTCTCCTGTGTTAAACATGACTGCAGCCTGAAACCTCTCGTCTCATGACCTCTCCTGTGTTAAACATATGACTGCAGCCTGGAACCTCTCTTCTCACGACCTCTCCTGTGTTATACATATGACTGCAGCCTGGAACCTCTCGTCTCATGACCTCTCCTGTGTTAAACATATAACTGCAGCCTGGAACCTCTCGTCTCATGACCTCTCCTGTGTTCAACATGACTGCAGCCTGGAACCTCTCGTCTCATGACCTCTCCTGTGTTCAACATGACTGCAGCCTGGAACCTCTCATCTCACGACCTCTCCTGTGTTATACATATGACTGCAGCCTGGAACCTCTCGTCTCATGACCTCTCCTGTGTTCAACATGACTGCAGCCTGGAGCCTCTCGTCTCACGACCTCTCCTGTGTTATACATATGACTGCAGCCTGGAACCTCTCGTCTCATGACCTCTCCTGTGTTAAACGAACCTCTCGTCTCATGACCTCTCCTGTGTTAAACATGACTGCAGCCTGGAACCTCTCGTCTCATGACCTCTCCTGTGTTAAACGAACCTCTCGTCTCATGACCTCTCCTGTGTTAAACATATGACTGCAGCCTGGAACCTCTCGTCTCATGACCTCTCCTGTGTTAAACATAGGAATCATGTTAGGAATCCTGGTTGAAAAGTTGTTTTATACATAGTATTGAATCCTCTTCAATGTACTGTTGCTTTGTGTTGCTTTTACATGTTGTCCTTTCTTAAAATCATTTTATTTTTTATGTAAAGCACTTTGAGTTGCATTTTGTCTGAAATGTGCTATACAAATAAACTTGCCTTGCCTTGCCTCAGTGTTATTGTGTGTCTCAGCTTGCAGGCTCTGTAGATATCTGCCTGGCACTGCTGCTTGTCCTGTTCATGTGTTAGTTGACACACACATGCACACATACATGCACGCACATTCACACTACAGGATAAGCACTTGTGGTAACAATTTCCCTGTGATGTGTGAAAGGAATATATAATACATATATAAAATATATAAATAAAACGAGTCTTTTAAAGAATGCAGCTTTTTTTATTTCTTCAGTCAAAACATCCAGACTGCAGCTGGCAGAACTGGCTGCAAAATCCAAGGTGGGGATACTCAGAATGAATCCCCCGGAGCTCTCCCAACTTCCCACGTCCAACATAACCTGTGGGTATAGCAATAACAAAACAAAAGCATATTCATGTGCATGGTGTTGAGATTTGTTTTTTTTGTTGCAGACACAAAGTCATTTGTGTTATACATATGAATGCAGCCTGGAACCTCTCGTCTCATGACCTTTCCTGTGTTAAACATATGACTGCAGCCTGGAACCTCTCATCTCACGACCTCTCCTGTGTTATACATATGACTGCAGCCTGGAACCTCTCGTCTCACGACCTCTCCTGTGTTAAACATATGACTGCAGCCTGGAACCTCTCGTCTCATGACCTCTCCTGTGTTAAACATGACTGCAGCCTGGAACCTCTCATCTCACGACCTCTCCTGTGTTATACATATGACTGCAGCCTGGAACCTCTCGTCTCATGACCTCTCCTGTGTTCAACATGACTGCAGCCTGGAGCCTCTCGTCTCACGACCTCTCCTGTGTTATACATATGACTGCAGCCTGGAACCTCTCGTCTCATGACCTCTCCTGTGTTCAACATGACTGCAGCCTGGAACCTCTCATCTCACGACCTCTCCTGTGTTATACATATGACTGCAGCCTGGAACCTCTCGTCTCATGACCTCTCCTGTGTTCAACATGACTGCAGCCTGGAGCCTCTCGTCTCACGACCTCTCCTGTGTTATACATATGACTGCAGCCTGGAACCTCTCGTCTCATGACCTCTCCTGTGTTAAACATGACTGCAGCCTGGAACCTCTCGTCTCATGACCTCTCCTGTGTTAAACGAACCTCTCGTCTCATGACCTCTCCTGTGTTAAACATATGACTGCAGCCTGGAGGCCCTCGTCTCATGACCTCTCCTGTGTTATACATATGACTGCAGCCTGGAACCTCTCGTCTCATGACCTCTCCTATGTTAAACATGACTGCAGCCTGGAACCTCTTGTCTCATGACCTCTCCTGTGTTATACATATGACTGCAGCCTGGAACCTCTTGTCTCATGACCTCTCCTGTGTTAAACGAACCTCTTGTCTCACGACCTCTCCTGTGTTATACATATGACTGCAGCCTGGAACCTCTCGTCTCATGACCTCTCCTGTGTTAAACATGACTGCAGCCTGGAACCTCTCGTCTCATGACCTCTCCTGTGTTAAACGAACCTCTCGTCTCATGACCTCTCCTGTGTTATACATATGACTGCAGCCTGGAACCTCTCGTCTCATGACCTCTCCTGTGTTAAACGAACCTCTCGTCTCATGACCTCTCCTGTGTTATACATATGACTGCAGCCTGGAACCTCTCGTCTCATGACCTCTCCTGTGTTAAACGAACCTCTCGTCTCATGACCTCTCCTGTGTTATACATATGACTGCAGCCTGAAACCTCTCGTCTCACGACCTCTCCTGTGTTAAACATATGACTGCAGCCTGGAACCTCTCGTCTCACGACCTCTCCTGTGTTATACATATGACTGCAGCCTGGAACCTCTCGTCTCATGACCTCTCCTGTGTTAAACATATGACTGCAGCCTGGAACCTCTCGTCTCATGACCTCTCCTGTCTTAAACATAGGAATCATGTTAGGAATCCTGGTTGAAAAGTTGTTTTATACATAGTATTGAATCCTCTTCAATGTACTGTTGCTTTGCGTTGCTTTTACATGTTGTCCTTTCTTAAAATCATTTTATTTTTTATGTAAAGCACTTTGAGTTGCATTTTGTCTGAAATGTGCTATACAAATAAACTTGCCCCGCCTTGCCTCAGTGTTATTGTGTGTCTCAGCTTGCAGGCTCTGTAGATATCTGCCTGGCACTACTGCTTGGAATATATAATACATATATAAAATATATAAATAGAACGAGTCTTTTAAAGAATGCAGCTTTTTTTATTTCTTCAGTCAAAACATCCAGACTGCAGCTGGCAGAACTGGCTGCAAAATCCAAGGTGGGGATACTCAGAATGAATCCCCCGGAGCTCTCCCAACTTCCCACGTCCAACATAACCGGTGGGAATAGCAATAACAAAACAAAAGCATATTCATGTGCATGGTGTTAAGATTTGTTTTTTTTGTTGCAGACACAAAGTCATTTGTGTTATACATATGAATGCAGCCTGGAACCTCTCGTCTCATGACCTCTCCTGTGTTAAACATGACTGCAGCCTGGAACCTCTCGTCTCACGACCTCTCCTGTGTTAAACATATGACTGCAGCCTGGAACCTCTCGTCTCAGAACCTCTCGTCTCATGACCTCTCCTGTGTTAAACATATGACTGCAGCCTGGAACCTCTCGTCTCATGACCTCTCGTCTCACGACCTCTCCTGTGTTAAACATATGACTGCAGCCTGGAACCTCTCGTCTCATGACCTCTCCTGTGTTCAACATGACTGCAGCCTGGAACCTCTCATCTCACGACCTCTCCTGTGTTATACATATGACTGCAGCCTGGAACCTCTCGTCTCATGACCTCTCCTGTGTTAAACATATGACTGCAGCCTGGAACCTCTCGTCTCACGACCTCTCCTGTGTTATACACATGACTGCAGCCCGGAGCCTCTCGTCTCATGACTTCTCCTGTGTTAAACATGACTGCAGCCTGGAGCCTCTCGTCTCATGACCTCTCCTGTGTTATACATACAGTATGACTGCAGCCTGGAGCCTCTCGTCTCATGACCTCTCTTATTGTATTTTAGGAATCCTGGTTGAAAAGTTGTTTTATACATAGTATTGAATCCTCTTCGATGTACTGTTGCTTTGTGTTGCTTTTACATGTTGTCCTTTCTTAAAATCATTTTATTTTTTATGTAAAGCACTTTGAGTTGCATTTTGTCTGAAATGTGCTATACAAATAAACTTGCCTTGCCTTGCCTCAGTGTTATTGTGTGTCTCAGCTTGCAGGCTCTGTAGATATCTGCCTGGCACTGCTGCTTGTCCTGTTCATGTGTTAGTTGACACACACATATGCACACATACATGCACGCAAATTCACACTACAGGATAAGCACGTGTCGTAACAATTTCCCTGTGATGTGTGAAAGGAATATATAATACATATGTAAAATATATAAATAAAACGAGTCTTTTAAAGAATGCAGCTTTTTTTATTTCTTCAGTCAAAACATCCAGACTGCAGCTGGCAGAACTGGCTGCAAAATCCAAGGTGGGGATACTCAGAATGAATCCCCCGGAGCTCTCCCAACTTCCCACGTCCAACATAACCTGTGGGTATAGCAATAACAAAACAAAAGCATATTCATGTGCATGGTGTTAAGATTTGTTTTTTTTGTTGCAGACACAAAGTCATTTGTGTTATACATATGACTGCAGCCTGGAGCCTCTCGTCTCACGACTTCTCCTGTTTTAAACATGACTGCAGCCTGGAACCTCTCGTCTCATGACTTCTCCTGTGTTAAACATATGACTGCAGCCTGGAACCTCTCGTCTCATGACGTCTTCTGTGTTAAACATATGACTGCAGCCTGGAACCTCTCGTCTCATGACCTCTCCTGTGTTAAACATATGACTGCAGCCTGGAACCTCTCGTCTCATGACTTCTCCTGTGTTAAACATGACTGCAGCCTGGAGCCTCTCGTCTCATGACCTCTCCTGTGTTAAACATGACTGCAGCCTGGAACCTCTCGTCTCATAACCTCTCGTCTCATAACCTCTCGTCTCACGACCTCTCCTGTGTTAAACATGACTGCAGCCTGGAACCTCTCGTCTCATGACCTCTCCTGTGTTATACACATGACTGCAGCCTGGAACCTCTCGTCTCCCGACCTCTCCTGTGTTAAACATGACTGCAGCCTGGAACCTCTTGTCTCATAACCTCTCGTCTCATGACCTCTCCTGTGTTAAACATATGACTGCAGCCTGGAACCTCTCGTCTCATGACCTCTCCTGTGTTAAACATATGACTGCAGCCTGGAACCTCTCGTCTCATGACCTCTCCTATGTTAAACATGACTGCAGCCTGGAACCTCTTGTCTCATGACCTCTCCTGTGTTATACATATGACTGCAGCCTGGAACCTCTTGTCTCATGACCTCTCCTGTGTTAAACGAACCTCTTGTCTCACGACCTCTCCTGTGTTATACATATGACTGCAGCCTGGAACCTCTCGTCTCATGACCTCTCCTGTGTTATACACATGACTGCAGCCTGGAACCTCTCGTCTCCCGACCTCTCCTGTGTTAAACATGACTGCAGCCTGGAACCTCTTGTCTCATAACCTCTCGTCTCATGACCTCTCCTGTGTTAAACATATGACTGCAGCCTGGAACCTCTCGTCTCATGACCTCTCCTGTGTTAAACATATGACTGCAGCCTGGAACCTCTCGTCTCATGACCTCTCCTATGTTAAACATGACTGCAGCCTGGAACCTCTTGTCTCATGACCTCTCCTGTGTTATACATATGACTGCAGCCTGGAACCTCTTGTCTCATGACCTCTCCTGTGTTAAACGAACCTCTTGTCTCACGACCTCTCCTGTGTTATACATATGACTGCAGCCTGGAACCTCTCGTCTCATGACCTCTCCTGTGTTAAACATGACTGCAGCCTGGAACCTCTCGTCTCATGACCTCTCCTGTGTTAAACGAACCTCTCGTCTCATGACCTCTCCTGTGTTATACATATGACTGCAGCCTGGAACCTCTCGTCTCATGACCTCTCCTGTGTTAAACGAACCTCTCGTCTCATGACCTCTCCTGTGTTATACATATGACTGCAGCCTGGAACCTCTCGTCTCATGACCTCTCCTGTGTTAAACGAACCTCTCGTCTCATGACCTCTCCTGTGTTATACATATGACTGCAGCCTGAAACCTCTCGTCTCACGACCTCTCCTGTGTTAAACATATGACTGCAGCCTGGAACCTCTCGTCTCACGACCTCTCCTGTGTTATACATATGACTGCAGCCTGGAACCTCTCGTCTCATGACCTCTCCTGTGTTAAACATATGACTGCAGCCTGGAACCTCTCGTCTCATGACCTCTCCTGTCTTAAACATAGGAATCATGTTAGGAATCCTGGTTGAAAAGTTGTTTTATACATAGTATTGAATCCTCTTCAATGTACTGTTGCTTTGCGTTGCTTTTACATGTTGTCCTTTCTTAAAATCATTTTATTTTTTATGTAAAGCACTTTGAGTTGCATTTTGTCTGAAATGTGCTATACAAATAAACTTGCCCCGCCTTGCCTCAGTGTTATTGTGTGTCTCAGCTTGCAGGCTCTGTAGATATCTGCCTGGCACTACTGCTTGGAATATATAATACATATATAAAATATATAAATAGAACGAGTCTTTTAAAGAATGCAGCTTTTTTTATTTCTTCAGTCAAAACATCCAGACTGCAGCTGGCAGAACTGGCTGCAAAATCCAAGGTGGGGATACTCAGAATGAATCCCCCGGAGCTCTCCCAACTTCCCACGTCCAACATAACCGGTGGGAATAGCAATAACAAAACAAAAGCATATTCATGTGCATGGTGTTAAGATTTGTTTTTTTTGTTGCAGACACAAAGTCATTTGTGTTATACATATGAATGCAGCCTGGAACCTCTCGTCTCATGACCTCTCCTGTGTTAAACATGACTGCAGCCTGGAACCTCTCGTCTCACGACCTCTCCTGTGTTAAACATATGACTGCAGCCTGGAACCTCTCGTCTCAGAACCTCTCGTCTCATGACCTCTCCTGTGTTAAACATATGACTGCAGCCTGGAACCTCTCGTCTCATGACCTCTCGTCTCACGACCTCTCCTGTGTTAAACATATGACTGCAGCCTGGAACCTCTCGTCTCATGACCTCTCCTGTGTTCAACATGACTGCAGCCTGGAACCTCTCATCTCACGACCTCTCCTGTGTTATACATATGACTGCAGCCTGGAACCTCTCGTCTCATGACCTCTCCTGTGTTAAACATATGACTGCAGCCTGGAACCTCTCGTCTCACGACCTCTCCTGTGTTATACACATGACTGCAGCCCGGAGCCTCTCGTCTCATGACTTCTCCTGTGTTAAACATGACTGCAGCCTGGAGCCTCTCGTCTCATGACCTCTCCTGTGTTATACATACAGTATGACTGCAGCCTGGAGCCTCTCGTCTCATGACCTCTCCTATTGTATTTTAGGAATCCTGGTTGAAAAGTTGTTTTATACATAGTATTGAATCCTCTTCGATGTACTGTTGCTTTGTGTTGCTTTTACATGTTGTCCTTTCTTAAAATCATTTTATTTTTTATGTAAAGCACTTTGAGTTGCATTTTGTCTGAAATGTGCTATACAAATAAACTTGCCTTGCCTTGCCTCAGTGTTATTGTGTGTCTCAGCTTGCAGGCTCTGTAGATATCTGCCTGGCACTGCTGCTTGTCCTGTTCATGTGTTAGTTGACACACACATATGCACACATACATGCACGCAAATTCACACTACAGGATAAGCACGTGTCGTAACAATTTCCCTGTGATGTGTGAAAGGAATATATAATACATATGTAAAATATATAAATAAAACGAGTCTTTTAAAGAATGCAGCTTTTTTTATTTCTTCAGTCAAAACATCCAGACTGCAGCTGGCAGAACTGGCTGCAAAATCCAAGGTGGGGATACTCAGAATGAATCCCCCGGAGCTCTCCCAACTTCCCACGTCCAACATAACCTGTGGGTATAGCAATAACAAAACAAAAGCATATTCATGTGCATGGTGTTAAGATTTGTTTTTTTTGTTGCAGACACAAAGTCATTTGTGTTATACATATGACTGCAGCCTGGAGCCTCTCGTCTCACGACTTCTCCTGTTTTAAACATGACTGCAGCCTGGAACCTCTCGTCTCATGACTTCTCCTGTGTTAAACATATGACTGCAGCCTGGAACCTCTCGTCTCATGACGTCTTCTGTGTTAAACATATGACTGCAGCCTGGAACCTCTCGTCTCATGACCTCTCCTGTGTTAAACATATGACTGCAGCCTGGAACCTCTCGTCTCATGACTTCTCCTGTGTTAAACATGACTGCAGCCTGGAGCCTCTCGTCTCATGACCTCTCCTGTGTTAAACATGACTGCAGCCTGGAACCTCTCGTCTCATAACCTCTCGTCTCATAACCTCTCGTCTCACGACCTCTCCTGTGTTAAACATGACTGCAGCCTGGAACCTCTCGTCTCATGACCTCTCCTGTGTTATACACATGACTGCAGCCTGGAACCTCTCGTCTCCCGACCTCTCCTGTGTTAAACATGACTGCAGCCTGGAACCTCTTGTCTCATAACCTCTCGTCTCATGACCTCTCCTGTGTTAAACATATGACTGCAGCCTGGAACCTCTCGTCTCATGACCTCTCCTGTGTTAAACATATGACTGCAGCCTGGAACCTCTCGTCTCATGACCTCTCCTATGTTAAACATGACTGCAGCCTGGAACCTCTTGTCTCATGACCTCTCCTGTGTTATACATATGACTGCAGCCTGGAACCTCTTGTCTCATGACCTCTCCTGTGTTAAACGAACCTCTTGTCTCACGACCTCTCCTGTGTTATACATATGACTGCAGCCTGGAACCTCTCGTCTCATGACCTCTCCTGTGTTAAACATGACTGCAGCCTGGAACCTCTCGTCTCATGACCTCTCCTGTGTTAAACGAACCTCTCGTCTCATGACCTCTCCTGTGTTATACATATGACTGCAGCCTGGAACCTCTCGTCTCATGACCTCTCCTGTGTTAAACGAACCTCTCGTCTCATGACCTCTCCTGTGTTATACATATGACTGCAGCCTGGAACCTCTCGTCTCATGACCTCTCCTGTGTTAAACGAACCTCTCGTCTCATGACCTCTCCTGTGTTATACATATGACTGCAGCCTGAAACCTCTCGTCTCACGACCTCTCCTGTGTTAAACATATGACTGCAGCCTGGAACCTCTCGTCTCACGACCTCTCCTGTGTTATACATATGACTGCAGCCTGGAACCTCTCGTCTCATGACCTCTCCTGTGTTAAACATATGACTGCAGCCTGGAACCTCTCGTCTCATGACCTCTCCTGTCTTAAACATAGGAATCATGTTAGGAATCCTGGTTGAAAAGTTGTTTTATACATAGTATTGAATCCTCTTCAATGTACTGTTGCTTTGCGTTGCTTTTACATGTTGTCCTTTCTTAAAATCATTTTATTTTTTATGTAAAGCACTTTGAGTTGCATTTTGTCTGAAATGTGCTATACAAATAAACTTGCCCCGCCTTGCCTCAGTGTTATTGTGTGTCTCAGCTTGCAGGCTCTGTAGATATCTGCCTGGCACTACTGCTTGGAATATATAATACATATATAAAATATATAAATAGAACGAGTCTTTTAAAGAATGCAGCTTTTTTTATTTCTTCAGTCAAAACATCCAGACTGCAGCTGGCAGAACTGGCTGCAAAATCCAAGGTGGGGATACTCAGAATGAATCCCCCGGAGCTCTCCCAACTTCCCACGTCCAACATAACCGGTGGGAATAGCAATAACAAAACAAAAGCATATTCATGTGCATGGTGTTAAGATTTGTTTTTTTTGTTGCAGACACAAAGTCATTTGTGTTATACATATGAATGCAGCCTGGAACCTCTCGTCTCATGACCTCTCCTGTGTTAAACATGACTGCAGCCTGGAACCTCTCGTCTCACGACCTCTCCTGTGTTAAACATATGACTGCAGCCTGGAACCTCTCGTCTCAGAACCTCTCGTCTCATGACCTCTCCTGTGTTAAACATATGACTGCAGCCTGGAACCTCTCGTCTCATGACCTCTCGTCTCACGACCTCTCCTGTGTTAAACATATGACTGCAGCCTGGAACCTCTCGTCTCATGACCTCTCCTGTGTTCAACATGACTGCAGCCTGGAACCTCTCATCTCACGACCTCTCCTGTGTTATACATATGACTGCAGCCTGGAACCTCTCGTCTCATGACCTCTCCTGTGTTAAACATATGACTGCAGCCTGGAACCTCTCGTCTCACGACCTCTCCTGTGTTATACACATGACTGCAGCCCGGAGCCTCTCGTCTCATGACTTCTCCTGTGTTAAACATGACTGCAGCCTGGAGACTCTCGTCTCATGACCTCTCCTGTGTTATACATACAGTATGACTGCAGCCTGGAGCCTCTCGTCTCATGACCTCTCCTATTGTATTTTAGGAATCCTGGTTGAAAAGTTGTTTTATACATAGTATTGAATCCTCTTCGATGTACTGTTGCTTTGTGTTGCTTTTACATGTTGTCCTTTCTTAAAATCATTTTATTTTTTATGTAAAGCACTTTGAGTTGCATTTTGTCTGAAATGTGCTATACAAATAAACTTGCCTTGCCTTGCCTCAGTGTTATTGTGTGTCTCAGCTTGCAGGCTCTGTAGATATCTGCCTGGCACTGCTGCTTGTCCTGTTCATGTGTTAGTTGACACACACATATGCACACATACATGCACGCAAATTCACACTACAGGATAAGCACGTGTCGTAACAATTTCCCTGTGATGTGTGAAAGGAATATATAATACATATGTAAAATATATAAATAAAACGAGTCTTTTAAAGAATGCAGCTTTTTTTATTTCTTCAGTCAAAACATCCAGACTGCAGCTGGCAGAACTGGCTGCAAAATCCAAGGTGGGGATACTCAGAATGAATCCCCCGGAGCTCTCCCAACTTCCCACGTCCAACATAACCTGTGGGTATAGCAATAACAAAACAAAAGCATATTCATGTGCATGGTGTTAAGATTTGTTTTTTTTGTTGCAGACACAAAGTCATTTGTGTTATACATATGACTGCAGCCTGGAGCCTCTCGTCTCACGACTTCTCCTGTTTTAAACATGACTGCAGCCTGGAACCTCTCGTCTCATGACTTCTCCTGTGTTAAACATATGACTGCAGCCTGGAACCTCTCGTCTCATGACGTCTTCTGTGTTAAACATATGACTGCAGCCTGGAACCTCTCGTCTCATGACCTCTCCTGTGTTAAACATATGACTGCAGCCTGGAACCTCTCGTCTCATGACTTCTCCTGTGTTAAACATGACTGCAGCCTGGAGCCTCTCGTCTCATGACCTCTCCTGTGTTAAACATGACTGCAGCCTGGAACCTCTCGTCTCATAACCTCTCGTCTCATAACCTCTCGTCTCACGACCTCTCCTGTGTTAAACATGACTGCAGCCTGGAACCTCTCGTCTCATGACCTCTCCTGTGTTATACACATGACTGCAGCCTGGAACCTCTCGTCTCCCGACCTCTCCTGTGTTAAACATGACTGCAGCCTGGAACCTCTTGTCTCATAACCTCTCGTCTCATGACCTCTCCTGTGTTAAACATATGACTGCAGCCTGGAACCTCTCGTCTCATGACCTCTCCTGTGTTAAACATATGACTGCAGCCTGGAACCTCTCGTCTCATGACCTCTCCTGTGTTAAACATATGACTGCAGCCTGGAACCTCTCGTCTCACGACCTCTCCTGTGTTAAACATGGCTGCAGCCTGGAACCTCTCGTCTCATGACCTCTCGTCTCATGACCTCTCCTGTGTTAAACATGACTGCAGCCTGGAACCTCTCGTCTCATAACCTCTCGTCTCATGACCTCTCGTCTCATGACCTCTCGTCTCATGACCTCTCGTCTCATAACCTCTCGTCTCATGACCTCTTGTCTCACGACCTCTCCTGTGTTAAACATGACTGCAGCCTGGAACTTCTCGTCTCATAACCTCTCGTCTCATAACCTCTCGTCTCATGACCTCTTCTCTCACGACCTCTCCTGTGTTAAACATGACTGCAGCCTGGAACTTCTCGTCTCATAACCTCTCGTCTCATAACCTCTCGTCTCATGACCTCTCGTCTCATGACCTCTCGTCTCATAACCTCTCGTCTCATGACCTCTAGTCTCATGACCTCTCGTCTCATAACCTCTCGTCTCATGACCTCTTGTCTCACGACCCCTCCTGTGTTAAACATGACTGCAGCCTGGAACCTCTCGTCTCATGACCTCTCCTGTGTTAAACATATGACTGCAGCCTGGAACCTCTCGTCTCACGACCTCTCCTGTGTTAAACATGGCTGCAGCCTGGAACCTCTCGTCTCATGACCTCTCGTCTCATGACCTCTCCTGTGTTAAACATGGCTGCAGCCTGGAACCTTTCGTCTCATAACCTCTCGTCTCATAACCTCTCGTCTCATGACCTCTCGTCTCATGACCTCTCGTCTCATGACCTCTCGTCTCATAACCTCTCGTCTCATGACCTCTTGTCTCACGACCTCTCCTGTGTTAAACATGACTGCAGCCTGGAACTTCTCGTCTCATAACCTCTCGTCTCATAACCTCTCGTGTCATGACCTCTCGTCTCATAACCTCTCGTCTCATGACCTCTCGTCTCATGACCTCTCGTCTCATGACCTCTCGTCTCATAACCTCTCGTCTCATGACCTCTTGTCTCACGACCCCTCCTGTGTTAAACATGACTGCAGCCTGGAACCTCTCGTCTCATGACCTCTCGTCTCATGACCTCTCCTGTGTTAAACATGACTGCAGCCTGGAACCTCTCGTCTCATGACCTCTCCTGTGTTAAACATATGACTGCAGCCTGGAACCTCTCGTCTCACGACCTCTCCTGTGTTAAACATGGCTGCAGCCTGGAACCTCTCGTCTCATGACCTCTCGTCTCATGACCTCTCCTGTGTTAAACATGGCTGCAGCCTGGAACCTTTCGTCTCATAACCTCTCGTCTCATGACCTCTCGTCTCATGACCTCTCGTCTCATAACCTCTCGTCTCATGACCTCTTGTCTCACGACCTCTCCTGTGTTAAACATGACTGCAGCCTGGAACTTCTCGTCTCATAACCTCTCGTCTCATGACCTCTCGTCTCATGACCTCTCGTCTCATAACCTCTCGTCTCATGACCTCTCGTCTCATGACCTCTCGTCTCATAACCTCTCGTCTCATAACCTCTCGTCTCATGACCTCTTGTCTCACGACCCCTCCTGTGTTAAACATGACTGCAGCCTGGAACCTCTCGTCTCATGACCTCTTGTCTCACGACCTCTCCTGTGTTAAACATGACTGCAGCCTGGAACTTCTCGTCTCATAACCTCTCGTCTCATAACCTCTAGTCTCATGACCTCTCGTCTCACGACCTCTCCTGTGTTAAACATGACTGCAGCCTGGAACCTCTCGTCTCATGACCTCTCCTGTGTTATACACATGACTGCAGCCTGGAACCTCTCGTCTCATGACCTCTCCTGTGTTAAACATGACTGCAGCCTGGAACCTCTCGTCTCATAACCTCTCGTCTCATAACCTCTCGTCTCATGACCTCTCGTCTCACGACCTCTCCTGTGTTAAACATATGACTGCAGCCTGGAACCTCTCGTCTCATAACCTCTCGTCCCACGTCCAACATAACCTGTGGGTATAGCAATAACAAAACAAAAGCATATTCATGTGCATGGTGTTAAGATTTGTTTTTTTTTGTTGCTGACACAAAGTCATTCGTGTTATACATATGACTGCAGCCTCGAACCTCTCGTCTCATGACCTCTCCTGTGTTAAACATGACTGCAGCCTGGAGCCTCTCGTCTCATGACCTCTCCTGTGTTATACATGACTGCAGCCTGGAGCCTCTCGTCTCATGACCTCTCCTGTGTTAAACATATGACTGCAGCCTGGAACCTCTCGTCTCATGACCTCTCCTGTGTTAAACATGACTGCAGCCTGGAACCTCTCGTCTCATGACTTCTCCTGTGTTAAATATGACTGCAGACTGGAACCTCTTGTTTCATGACCTCTCCTGTGTTAAACATACGACTGCAGCCTGGAACCTCTCGTCTCATGACTTCTCCTGTGTTAAACATGACTGCAGCCTGGAGCCTCTCGTCTCATGACCTCTCCTGTGTTAAACATATGACTGCAGCCTGGAACCTCTCGTCTCATGACCTCTCCTGTCTTAAACATAGGAATCATGTTAGGAATCCTGGTTGAAAAGTTGTTTTATACATAGTATTGAATCCTCTTCGATGTACTGTTGCTTTGTGTTGCTTTTACATGTTGTCCTTTCTTAAAATCATTTTATTTTTTATGTAAAGCACTTTGAGTTGCATTTTGTCTGAAATGTGCTATACAAATAAACTTGCCTTGCCTTGCCTCAGTGTTATTGTGTGTCTCAGCTTGCAGGCTCTGTAGATATCTGCCGTGCACTGCTGCTTGTCCTGTTCATGTGTTAGTTGACACACACATATGCACACATACATGCACGCACATTCACACTACAGGATAAGCACTTGTGGTAACAATTTCCCTGTGATGTGTGAAAGGAATATATAATACATATATAAAATATATGAATAAAACGAGTCTTTTAAAGAATGCAGCTTTTTTTATTTCTTCAGTCAAAACATCCAGACTGCAGCTGGCAGAACTGGCTGCAAAATCCAAGGTGGGGATACTCAGAATGAATCCCCCGGAGCTCTCCCAACTTCCCACGTCCAACATAACCGGTGGGAATAGCAATAACAAAACAAAAGCATATTCATGTGCATGGTGTTAAGATTTGTTTTTTTTGTTGCAGACACAAAGTCATTTGTGTTATACATATGAATGCAGCCTGGAACCTCTCGTCTCATGACCTCTCCTGTGTTAAACATGACTGCAGCCTGGAACCTCTCGTCTCACGACCTCTCCTGTGTTAAACATATGACTGCAGCCTGGAACCTCTCGTCTCAGAACCTCTCGTCTCATGACCTCTCCTGTGTTAAACATATGACTGCAGCCTGGAACCTCTCGTCTCATGACCTCTCGTCTCACGACCTCTCCTGTGTTAAACATGACTGCAGCCTGGAACCTCTCGTCTCATGACCTCTCCTGTGTTATACACATGACTGCAGCCTGGAACCTCTCGTCTCCCGACCTCTCCTGTGTTAAACATGACTGCAGCCTGGAACCTCTTGTCTCATAACCTCTCGTCTCATGACCTCTCCTGTGTTAAACATATGACTGCAGCCTGGAACCTCTCGTCTCACGACCTCTCCTGTGTTAAACATGGCTGCAGCCTGGAACCTCTCGTCTCATGACCTCTCGTCTCATGACCTCTCCTGTGTTAAACATGACTGCAGCCTGGAACCTCTCGTCTCATAACCTCTCGTCTCATAACCTCTCGTCTCATGACCTCTCGTCTCATGACCTCTCGTCTCATGACCTCTCGTCTCATAACCTCTCGTCTCATGACCTCTTGTCTCACGACCTCTCCTGTGTTAAACATGACTGCAGCCTGGAACTTCTCGTCTCATAACCTCTCGTCTCATAACCTCTCGTCTCATGACCTCTTCTCTCACGACCTCTCCTGTGTTAAACATGACTGCAGCCTGGAACTTCTCGTCTCATAACCTCTCGTCTCATAACCTCTCGTCTCATGACCTCTCGTCTCATGACCTCTCGTCTCATAACCTCTCGTCTCATGACCTCTAGTCTCATGACCTCTCGTCTCATAACCTCTCGTCTCATGACCTCTTGTCTCACGACCCCTCCTGTGTTAAACATGACTGCAGCCTGGAACCTCTCGTCTCATGACCTCTCCTGTGTTAAACATATGACTGCAGCCTGGAACCTCTCGTCTCACGACCTCTCCTGTGTTAAACATGGCTGCAGCCTGGAACCTCTCGTCTCATGACCTCTCGTCTCATGACCTCTCCTGTGTTAAACATGGCTGCAGCCTGGAACCTTTCGTCTCATAACCTCTCGTCTCATAACCTCTCGTCTCATGACCTCTCGTCTCATGACCTCTCGTCTCATGACCTCTTGTCTCACGACCTCTCCTGTGTTAAACATGACTGCAGCCTGGAACTTCTCGTCTCATAACCTCTCGTCTCATAACCTCTCGTGTCATGACCTCTCGTCTCATAACCTCTCGTCTCATGACCTCTCGTCTCATGACCTCTCGTCTCATGACCTCTCGTCTCATGACCTCTTGTCTCACGACCCCTCCTGTGTTAAACATGACTGCAGCCTGGAACCTCTCGTCTCATGACCTCTCGTCTCATGACCTCTCCTGTGTTAAACATGACTGCAGCCTGGAACCTCTCGTCTCATGACCTCTCCTGTGTTAAACATATGACTGCAGCCTGGAACCTCTCGTCTCACGACCTCTCCTGTGTTAAACATGGCTGCAGCCTGGAACCTCTCGTCTCATGACCTCTCGTCTCATGACCTCTCCTGTGTTAAACATGGCTGCAGCCTGGAACCTTTCGTCTCATAACCTCTCGTCTCATGACCTCTCGTCTCATGACCTCTCGTCTCATAACCTCTCGTCTCATGACCTCTTGTCTCACGACCTCTCCTGTGTTAAACATGACTGCAGCCTGGAACTTCTCGTCTCATAACCTCTCGTCTCATGACCTCTCGTCTCATGACCTCTCGTCTCATAACCTCTCGTCTCATGACCTCTCGTCTCATGACCTCTCGTCTCATGACCTCTCGTCTCATAACCTCTCGTCTCATAACCTCTCGTCTCATGACCTCTTGTCTCACGACCCCTCCTGTGTTAAACATGACTGCAGCCTGGAACCTCTCGTCTCATGACCTCTCGTCTCACGACCTCTCCTGTGTTAAACATGACTGCAGCCTGGAACTTCTCGTCTCATAACCTCTCGTCTCATAACCTCTAGTCTCATGACCTCTCGTCTCACGACCTCTCCTGTGTTAAACATGACTGCAGCCTGGAACCTCACGTCTCATGACCTCTCCTGTGTTATACACATGACTGCAGCCTGGAACCTCTCGTCTCCCGACCTCTCCTGTGTTAAACATGACTGCAGCCTGGAACCTCTCGTCTCATAACCTCTCGTCTCATAACCTCTCGTCTCATGACCTCTCGTCTCACGACCTCTCCTGTGTTAAACATATGACTGCAGCCTGGAACCTCTCGTCTCATAACCTCTCGTCCCACGTCCAACATAACCTGTGGGTATAGCAATAACAAAACAAAAGCATATTCATGTGCATGGTGTTAAGATTTGTTTTTTTTTGTTGCTGACACAAAGTCATTCGTGTTATACATATGACTGCAGCCTCGAACCTCTCGTCTCATGACCTCTCCTGTGTTAAACATGACTGCAGCCTGGAGCCTCTCGTCTCATGACCTCTCCTGTGTTATACATGACTGCAGCCTGGAGCCTCTCGTCTCATGACCTCTCCTGTGTTAAACATATGACTGCAGCCTGGAACCTCTCGTCTCATGACCTCTCCTGTGTTAAACATGACTGCAGCCTGGAACCTCTCGTTTCATGACTTCTCCTGTGTTAAATATGACTGCAGACTGGAACCTCTCGTTTCATGACCTCTCCTGTGTTAAACATACGACTGCAGCCTGGAGCCTCTCGTCTCATGACCTCTCCTGTGTTAAACATATGACTGCAGCCTGGAACCTCTCGTCTCATGACCTCTCCTGTCTTAAACATAGGAATCATGTTAGGAATCCTGGTTGAAAAGTTGTTTTATACATAGTATTGAATCCTCTTCGATGTACTGTTGCTTTGTGTTGCTTTTACATGTTGTCCTTTCTTAAAATCATTTTATTTTTTATGTAAAGCACTTTGAGTTGCATTTTGTCTGAAATGTGCTATACAAATAAACTTGCCTTGCCTTGCCTCAGTGTTATTGTGTGTCTCAGCTTGCAGGCTCTGTAGATATCTGCCTGGCACTGCTGCTTGTCCTGTTCATGTGTTAGTTGACACACACATATGCACACATACATGCACGCAAATTCACACTACAGGATAAGCACGTGTCGTAACAATTTCCCTGTGATGTGTGAAAGGAATATATAATACATATGTAAAATATATAAATAAAACGAGTCTTTTAAAGAATGCAGCTTTTTTTATTTCTTCAGTCAAAACATCCAGACTGCAGCTGGCAGAACTGGCTGCAAAATCCAAGGTGGGGATACTCAGAATGAATCCCCCGGAGCTCTCCCAACTTCCCACGTCCAACATAACCTGTGGGTATAGCAATAACAAAACAAAAGCATATTCATGTGCATGGTGTTAAGATTTGTTTTTTTTGTTGCAGACACAAAGTCATTTGTGTTATACATATGACTGCAGCCTGGAGCCTCTCGTCTCACGACTTCTCCTGTTTTAAACATGACTGCAGCCTGGAACCTCTCGTCTCATGACTTCTCCTGTGTTAAACATATGACTGCAGCCTGGAACCTCTCGTCTCATGACGTCTTCTGTGTTAAACATATGACTGCAGCCTGGAACCTCTCGTCTCATGACCTCTCCTGTGTTAAACATATGACTGCAGCCTGGAACCTCTCGTCTCATGACTTCTCCTGTGTTAAACATGACTGCAGCCTGGAGCCTCTCGTCTCATGACCTCTCCTGTGTTAAACATGACTGCAGCCTGGAACCTCTCGTCTCATAACCTCTCGTCTCATAACCTCTCGTCTCACGACCTCTCCTGTGTTAAACATGACTGCAGCCTGGAACCTCTCGTCTCATGACCTCTCCTGTGTTATACACATGACTGCAGCCTGGAACCTCTCGTCTCCCGACCTCTCCTGTGTTAAACATGACTGCAGCCTGGAACCTCTTGTCTCATAACCTCTCGTCTCATGACCTCTCCTGTGTTAAACATATGACTGCAGCCTGGAACCTCTCGTCTCATGACCTCTCCTGTGTTAAACATATGACTGCAGCCTGGAACCTCTCGTCTCATGACCTCTCCTGTGTTAAACATATGACTGCAGCCTGGAACCTCTCGTCTCACGACCTCTCCTGTGTTAAACATGGCTGCAGCCTGGAACCTCTCGTCTCATGACCTCTCGTCTCATGACCTCTCCTGTGTTAAACATGACTGCAGCCTGGAACCTCTCGTCTCATAACCTCTCGTCTCATGACCTCTCGTCTCATGACCTCTCGTCTCATGACCTCTCGTCTCATAACCTCTCGTCTCATGACCTCTTGTCTCACGACCTCTCCTGTGTTAAACATGACTGCAGCCTGGAACTTCTCGTCTCATAACCTCTCGTCTCATAACCTCTCGTCTCATGACCTCTTCTCTCACGACCTCTCCTGTGTTAAACATGACTGCAGCCTGGAACTTCTCGTCTCATAACCTCTCGTCTCATAACCTCTCGTCTCATGACCTCTCGTCTCATGACCTCTCGTCTCATAACCTCTCGTCTCATGACCTCTAGTCTCATGACCTCTCGTCTCATAACCTCTCGTCTCATGACCTCTTGTCTCACGACCCCTCCTGTGTTAAACATGACTGCAGCCTGGAACCTCTCGTCTCATGACCTCTCCTGTGTTAAACATATGACTGCAGCCTGGAACCTCTCGTCTCACGACCTCTCCTGTGTTAAACATGGCTGCAGCCTGGAACCTCTCGTCTCATGACCTCTCGTCTCATGACCTCTCCTGTGTTAAACATGGCTGCAGCCTGGAACCTTTCGTCTCATAACCTCTCGTCTCATAACCTCTCGTCTCATGACCTCTCGTCTCATGACCTCTCGTCTCATGACCTCTCGTCTCATAACCTCTCGTCTCATGACCTCTTGTCTCACGACCTCTCCTGTGTTAAACATGACTGCAGCCTGGAACTTCTCGTCTCATAACCTCTCGTCTCATAACCTCTCGTGTCATGACCTCTCGTCTCATAACCTCTCGTCTCATGACCTCTCGTCTCATGACCTCTCGTCTCATGACCTCTCGTCTCATAACCTCTCGTCTCATGACCTCTTGTCTCACGACCCCTCCTGTGTTAAACATGACTGCAGCCTGGAACCTCTCGTCTCATGACCTCTCGTCTCATGACCTCTCCTGTGTTAAACATGACTGCAGCCTGGAACCTCTCGTCTCATGACCTCTCCTGTGTTAAACATATGACTGCAGCCTGGAACCTCTCGTCTCACGACCTCTCCTGTGTTAAACATGGCTGCAGCCTGGAACCTCTCGTCTCATGACCTCTCGTCTCATGACCTCTCCTGTGTTAAACATGGCTGCAGCCTGGAACCTTTCGTCTCATAACCTCTCGTCTCATGACCTCTCGTCTCATGACCTCTCGTCTCATAACCTCTCGTCTCATGACCTCTTGTCTCACGACCTCTCCTGTGTTAAACATGACTGCAGCCTGGAACTTCTCGTCTCATAACCTCTCGTCTCATGACCTCTCGTCTCATGACCTCTCGTCTCATAACCTCTCGTCTCATGACCTCTCGTCTCATGACCTCTCGTCTCATAACCTCTCGTCTCATAACCTCTCGTCTCATGACCTCTTGTCTCACGACCCCTCCTGTGTTAAACATGACTGCAGCCTGGAACCTCTCGTCTCATGACCTCTTGTCTCACGACCTCTCCTGTGTTAAACATGACTGCAGCCTGGAACTTCTCGTCTCATAACCTCTCGTCTCATAACCTCTAGTCTCATGACCTCTCGTCTCACGACCTCTCCTGTGTTAAACATGACTGCAGCCTGGAACCTCTCGTCTCATGACCTCTCCTGTGTTATACACATGACTGCAGCCTGGAACCTCTCGTCTCATGACCTCTCCTGTGTTAAACATGACTGCAGCCTGGAACCTCTCGTCTCATAACCTCTCGTCTCATAACCTCTCGTCTCATGACCTCTCGTCTCACGACCTCTCCTGTGTTAAACATATGACTGCAGCCTGGAACCTCTCGTCTCATAACCTCTCGTCCCACGTCCAACATAACCTGTGGGTATAGCAATAACAAAACAAAAGCATATTCATGTGCATGGTGTTAAGATTTGTTTTTTTTTGTTGCTGACACAAAGTCATTCGTGTTATACATATGACTGCAGCCTCGAACCTCTCGTCTCATGACCTCTCCTGTGTTAAACATGACTGCAGCCTGGAGCCTCTCGTCTCATGACCTCTCCTGTGTTATACATGACTGCAGCCTGGAGCCTCTCGTCTCATGACCTCTCCTGTGTTAAACATATGACTGCAGCCTGGAACCTCTCGTCTCATGACCTCTCCTGTGTTAAACATGACTGCAGCCTGGAACCTCTCGTCTCATGACTTCTCCTGTGTTAAATATGACTGCAGACTGGAACCTCTTGTTTCATGACCTCTCCTGTGTTAAACATACGACTGCAGCCTGGAACCTCTCGTCTCATGACTTCTCCTGTGTTAAACATGACTGCAGCCTGGAGCCTCTCGTCTCATGACCTCTCCTGTGTTAAACATATGACTGCAGCCTGGAACCTCTCGTCTCATGACCTCTCCTGTCTTAAACATAGGAATCATGTTAGGAATCCTGGTTGAAAAGTTGTTTTATACATAGTATTGAATCCTCTTCGATGTACTGTTGCTTTGTGTTGCTTTTACATGTTGTCCTTTCTTAAAATCATTTTATTTTTTATGTAAAGCACTTTGAGTTGCATTTTGTCTGAAATGTGCTATACAAATAAACTTGCCTTGCCTTGCCTCAGTGTTATTGTGTGTCTCAGCTTGCAGGCTCTGTAGATATCTGCCGTGCACTGCTGCTTGTCCTGTTCATGTGTTAGTTGACACACACATATGCACACATACATGCACGCACATTCACACTACAGGATAAGCACTTGTGGTAACAATTTCCCTGTGATGTGTGAAAGGAATATATAATACATATATAAAATATATGAATAAAACGAGTCTTTTAAAGAATGCAGCTTTTTTTATTTCTTCAGTCAAAACATCCAGACTGCAGCTGGCAGAACTGGCTGCAAAATCCAAGGTGGGGATACTCAGAATGAATCCCCCGGAGCTCTCCCAACTTCCCACGTCCAACATAACCGGTGGGAATAGCAATAACAAAACAAAAGCATATTCATGTGCATGGTGTTAAGATTTGTTTTTTTTGTTGCAGACACAAAGTCATTTGTGTTATACATATGAATGCAGCCTGGAACCTCTCGTCTCATGACCTCTCCTGTGTTAAACATGACTGCAGCCTGGAACCTCTCGTCTCACGACCTCTCCTGTGTTAAACATATGACTGCAGCCTGGAACCTCTCGTCTCAGAACCTCTCGTCTCATGACCTCTCCTGTGTTAAACATATGACTGCAGCCTGGAACCTCTCGTCTCATGACCTCTCGTCTCACGACCTCTCCTGTGTTAAACATGACTGCAGCCTGGAACCTCTCGTCTCATGACCTCTCCTGTGTTATACACATGACTGCAGCCTGGAACCTCTCGTCTCCCGACCTCTCCTGTGTTAAACATGACTGCAGCCTGGAACCTCTTGTCTCATAACCTCTCGTCTCATGACCTCTCCTGTGTTAAACATATGACTGCAGCCTGGAACCTCTCGTCTCACGACCTCTCCTGTGTTAAACATGGCTGCAGCCTGGAACCTCTCGTCTCATGACCTCTCGTCTCATGACCTCTCCTGTGTTAAACATGACTGCAGCCTGGAACCTCTCGTCTCATAACCTCTCGTCTCATAACCTCTCGTCTCATGACCTCTCGTCTCATGACCTCTCGTCTCATGACCTCTCGTCTCATAACCTCTCGTCTCATGACCTCTTGTCTCACGACCTCTCCTGTGTTAAACATGACTGCAGCCTGGAACTTCTCGTCTCATAACCTCTCGTCTCATAACCTCTCGTCTCATGACCTCTTCTCTCACGACCTCTCCTGTGTTAAACATGACTGCAGCCTGGAACTTCTCGTCTCATAACCTCTCGTCTCATAACCTCTCGTCTCATGACCTCTCGTCTCATGACCTCTCGTCTCATAACCTCTCGTCTCATGACCTCTAGTCTCATGACCTCTCGTCTCATAACCTCTCGTCTCATGACCTCTTGTCTCACGACCCCTCCTGTGTTAAACATGACTGCAGCCTGGAACCTCTCGTCTCATGACCTCTCCTGTGTTAAACATATGACTGCAGCCTGGAACCTCTCGTCTCACGACCTCTCCTGTGTTAAACATGGCTGCAGCCTGGAACCTCTCGTCTCATGACCTCTCGTCTCATGACCTCTCCTGTGTTAAACATGGCTGCAGCCTGGAACCTTTCGTCTCATAACCTCTCGTCTCATAACCTCTCGTCTCATGACCTCTCGTCTCATGACCTCTCGTCTCATGACCTCTTGTCTCACGACCTCTCCTGTGTTAAACATGACTGCAGCCTGGAACTTCTCGTCTCATAACCTCTCGTCTCATAACCTCTCGTGTCATGACCTCTCGTCTCATAACCTCTCGTCTCATGACCTCTCGTCTCATGACCTCTCGTCTCATGACCTCTCGTCTCATGACCTCTTGTCTCACGACCCCTCCTGTGTTAAACATGACTGCAGCCTGGAACCTCTCGTCTCATGACCTCTCGTCTCATGACCTCTCCTGTGTTAAACATGACTGCAGCCTGGAACCTCTCGTCTCATGACCTCTCCTGTGTTAAACATATGACTGCAGCCTGGAACCTCTCGTCTCACGACCTCTCCTGTGTTAAACATGGCTGCAGCCTGGAACCTCTCGTCTCATGACCTCTCGTCTCATGACCTCTCCTGTGTTAAACATGGCTGCAGCCTGGAACCTTTCGTCTCATAACCTCTCGTCTCATGACCTCTCGTCTCATGACCTCTCGTCTCATAACCTCTCGTCTCATGACCTCTTGTCTCACGACCTCTCCTGTGTTAAACATGACTGCAGCCTGGAACTTCTCGTCTCATAACCTCTCGTCTCATGACCTCTCGTCTCATGACCTCTCGTCTCATAACCTCTCGTCTCATGACCTCTCGTCTCATGACCTCTCGTCTCATGACCTCTCGTCTCATAACCTCTCGTCTCATAACCTCTCGTCTCATGACCTCTTGTCTCACGACCCCTCCTGTGTTAAACATGACTGCAGCCTGGAACCTCTCGTCTCATGACCTCTCGTCTCACGACCTCTCCTGTGTTAAACATGACTGCAGCCTGGAACTTCTCGTCTCATAACCTCTCGTCTCATAACCTCTAGTCTCATGACCTCTCGTCTCACGACCTCTCCTGTGTTAAACATGACTGCAGCCTGGAACCTCTCGTCTCATGACCTCTCCTGTGTTATACACATGACTGCAGCCTGGAACCTCTCGTCTCCCGACCTCTCCTGTGTTAAACATGACTGCAGCCTGGAACCTCTCGTCTCATAACCTCTCGTCTCATAACCTCTCGTCTCATGACCTCTCGTCTCACGACCTCTCCTGTGTTAAACATATGACTGCAGCCTGGAACCTCTCGTCTCATAACCTCTCGTCCCACGTCCAACATAACCTGTGGGTATAGCAATAACAAAACAAAAGCATATTCATGTGCATGGTGTTAAGATTTGTTTTTTTTTGTTGCTGACACAAAGTCATTCGTGTTATACATATGACTGCAGCCTCGAACCTCTCGTCTCATGACCTCTCCTGTGTTAAACATGACTGCAGCCTGGAGCCTCTCGTCTCATGACCTCTCCTGTGTTATACATGACTGCAGCCTGGAGCCTCTCGTCTCATGACCTCTCCTGTGTTAAACATATGACTGCAGCCTGGAACCTCTCGTCTCATGACCTCTCCTGTGTTAAACATGACTGCAGCCTGGAACCTCTCGTTTCATGACTTCTCCTGTGTTAAATATGACTGCAGACTGGAACCTCTCGTTTCATGACCTCTCCTGTGTTAAACATACGACTGCAGCCTGGAGCCTCTCGTCTCATGACCTCTCCTGTGTTAAACATATGACTGCAGCCTGGAACCTCTCGTCTCATGACCTCTCCTGTCTTAAACATAGGAATCATGTTAGGAATCCTGGTTGAAAAGTTGTTTTATACATAGTATTGAATCCTCTTCGATGTACTGTTGCTTTGTGTTGCTTTTACATGTTGTCCTTTCTTAAAATCATTTTATTTTTTATGTAAAGCACTTTGAGTTGCATTTTGTCTGAAATGTGCTATACAAATAAACTTGCCTTGCCTTGCCTCAGTGTTATTGTGTGTCTCAGCTTGCAGGCTCTGTAGATATCTGCCGTGCACTGCTGCTTGTCCTGTTCATGTGTTAGTTGACACACACATATGCACACATACATGCACGCACATTCACACTACAGGATAAGCACTTGTGGTAACAATTTCCCTGTGATGTGTGAAAGGAATATATAATACATATATAAAATATATAAATAAAACGAGTCTTTTAAAGAATGCAGCTTTTTTTATTTCTTCAGTCAAAACATCCAGACTGCAGCTGGCAGAACTGGCTGCAAAATCCAAGGTGGGGATACTCAGAATGAATCCCCCGGAGCTCTCCCAACTTCCCACGTCCAACATAACCGGTGGGTATAGCAATAACAAAACAAAAGCATATTCATGTGCATGGTGTTAAGATTTGTTTTTTTTGTTGCAGACACAAAGTCATTTGTGTTATACATATGAATGCAGCCTGGAACCTCTCGTCTCATGACCTTTCCTGTGTTAAACATATGACTGCAGCCTGGAACCTCTCGTCTCACGACCTCTCCCGTGTTAAACATGACTGCAGCCTGGAACCTCTCATCTCACGACCTCTCCTGTGTTATACATATGACTGCAGCCTGGAACCTCTCGTCTCACGACCTCTCCTGTGTTAAACATATGACTGCAGCCTGGAACCTCTCGTCTCATGACCTCTCCTGTGTTCAACATGACTGCAGCCTGGAACCTCTCATCTCACGACCTCTCCTGTGTTATACATATGACTGCAGCCTGGAACCTCTCGTCTCATGACCTCTCCTGTGTTCAACATGACTGCAGCCTGGAGCCTCTCGTCTCACGACCTCTCCTGTGTTATACATATGACTGCAGCCTGGAACCTCTCGTCTCATGACCTCTCCTGTGTTCAACATGACTGCAGCCTGGAACCTCTCGTCTCACGACCTCTCCTGTGTTATACATATGACTGCAGCCTGGAACCTCTCGTCTCATGACCTCTCCTGTGTTCAACATGACTGCAGCCTGGAGCCTCTCGTCTCACGACCTCTCCTGTGTTATACATATGACTGCAGCCTGGAACCTCTCGTCTCATGACCTCTCCTGTGTTAAACGAACCTCTCGTCTCATGACCTCTCCTGTGTTAAACATGACTGCAGCCTGGAACCTCTCGTCTCATGACCTCTCCTGTGTTAAACGAACCTCTCGTCTCATGACCTCTCCTGTGTTAAACATATGACTGCAGCCTGGAGGCCCTCGTCTCATGACCTCTCCTGTGTTATACATATGACTGCAGCCTGGAATCTCTCGTCTCATGACCTCTCCTGTGTTAAATATGACTGCAGCCTGGAACCTCTCGTCTCATGACCTCTCGTCTCATGACCTCTCCTGTGTTAAACATGACTGCAGCCTGGAACCTCTCGTCTCATTACCTCTCGTCTCATAACCTCTCGTCTCATGACCTCTTGTCTCACGACCTCTCCGGTGTTAAACATGACTGCAGCCTGGAACTTCTTGTCTCATAACCTCTCGTCTCATAACCTCTCGTCTCATGACCTCTTGTCTCACGACCTCTCCTGTGTTAAACATGACTGCAGCCTGGAACTTTTCGTCTCATAACCTCTCGTCTCATGACCTCTCGTCTCATGACCTCTCGTCTCATAACCTCTCGTCTCATGACCTCTTGTCTCACGACCCCTCCTGTGTTAAACATTACTGCAGCCTGGAACCTCTCGTCTCATGACCTCTCCTGTGTTAAACATGACTGCAGCCTGGAACCTCTCGTCTCATGACCTCTCCTGTGTTATACACATGACTGCAGCCTGGAATCTCTCGTCTCCCGACCTCTCCTGTGTTAAACATGACTGCAGCCTGGAACCTCTTGTCTCATAACCTCTCGTCTCATGACCTCTCCTGTGTTAAACATATGACTGCAGCCTGGAACCTCTCGTCTCACGACCTCTCCTGTGTTAAACATGGCTGCAGCCTGGAACCTCTCGTCTCATGACCTCTCGTCTCATGACCTCTCCTGTGTTAAACATGGCTGCAGCCTGGAACCTCTCGTCTCATGACCTCTCGTCTCATAACCTCTCGTCTCATGACCTCTCGTGTGTTAAACATGACTGCAGCCTGGAACCTCTCGTCTCATGACCTCTCCTGTGTTAAATATGACTGCAGCCTGGAACCTCTCGTCTCATGACCTCTCGTCTCATGACCTCTCCTGTGTTAAACATGACTGCAGCCTGGAACCTCTCGTCTCATAACCTCTCGTCTCATGACCTCTCGTCTCATGACCTCTCGTCTCATAACCTCTCGTCTCATGACCTCTTGTCTCACGACCTCTCCTGTGTTAAACATGACTGCAGCCTGGAACTTCTCGTCTCATAACCTCTCGTCTCATAACCTCTCGTCTCATGACCTCTTGTCTCACGACCTCTCCTGTGTTAAACATGACTGCAGCCTGGAACTTCTCGTCTCATAACCTCTCGTCTCATAACCTCTCGTCTCATGACCTCTCGTCTCAGAACCTCTCGTCTCATGACCTCTCGTCTCATGACCTCTCGTCTCATGACCTCTCGTCTCATAACCTCTTGTCTCATGACCTCTCGTCTCATGACCTCTCGTCTCATAACCTCTCGTCTCATGACCTCTTGTCTCACGACCCCTCCTGTGTTAAACATGACTGCAGCCTGGAACCTCTCGTCTCATGACCTCTCGTCTCATGACCTCTCCTGTGTTAAACATGACTGCAGCCTGGAACCTCTCGTCTCATGACCTCTCCTGTGTTAAACAGGACTGCAGCCTGGAACCTCTCGTCTCATGACCTCTCGTCTCATGACCTCTCCTGTGTTAAACATGACTGCAGCCTGGAACCTCTCGTCTCATGACCTCTCCTGTGTTATACACATGACTGCAGCCTGGAACCTCTCGTCTCCCGACCTCTCCTGTGTTAAACATGACTGCAGCCTGGAACCTCTTGTCTCATAACCTCTCGTCTCATGACCTCTCCTGTGTTAAACATATGACTGCAGCCTGGAACCTCTCGTCTCACGACCTCTCCTGTGTTAAACATGGCTGCAGCCTGGAACCTCTCGTCTCATGACCTCTCGTCTCATGACCTCTCCTGTGTTAAACATGGCTGCAGCCTGGAACCTCTCGTCTCATAACCTCTCGTCTCATGACCTCTCGTCTCATGACCTCTCGTCTCATGACCTCTCGTCCCATAACCTCTCGTCTCATAACCTCTCGTCTCATGACCTCTTGTCTCACGACCTCTCCTGTGTTAAACATGACTGCAGCCTGGAACCTCTCGTCTCATAACCTCTCGTCTCATAACCTCTCGTCTCATGACCTCTCGTCTCATAACCTCTCGTCTCATGACCTCTTGTCTCACGACCTCTCCTGTGTTAAACATGACTGCAGCCTGGAACTTCTCGTCTCATAACCTCTCGTCTCATAACCTCTCGTCTCATAACCTCTCGTCTCATGACCTCTTGTCTCACGACCTCTCCTGTGTTAAACATGACTGCAGCCTGGAACTTCTCGTCTCATAACCTCTCGTCTCATGACCTCTCGTCTCATGACCTCTCGTCTCATAACCTCTCGTCTCATGACCTCTTGTCTCACGACCCCTCCTGTGTTAAACATTACTGCAGCCTGGAACCTCTCGTATCATGACCTCTCGTCTCATGACCTCTCCTGTGTTAAACATGACTGCAGCCTGGAACCTCTCGTCTCATGACCTCTCCTGTGTTATACACATGACTGCAGCCTGGAATCTCTCGTCTCCCGACCTCTCCTGTGTTAAACATGACTGCAGCCTGGAACCTCTTGTCTCATAACCTCTCGTCTCACGACCTCTCCTGTGTTAAACATGGCTGCAGCCTGGAACCTCTCGTCTCATGACCTCTCGTCTCATGACCTCTCCTGTGTTAAACATGACTGCAGCCTGGAACCTCTCGTCTCATGACCTCTCCTGTGTTATACACATGACTGCAGCCTGGAATCTCTCGTCTCCCGACCTCTCCTGTGTTAAACATGACTGCAGCCTGGAACCTCTTGTCTCATAACCTCTCGTCTCACGACCTCTCCTGTGTTAAACATGGCTGCAGCCTGGAACCTCTCGTCTCATGACCTCTCGTCTCATGACCTCTCCTGTGTTAAACATGACTGCAGCCTGGAACCTCTCGTCTCATGACCTCTCCTGTGTTAAACATGACTGCAGCCTGGAACCTCTCGTCTCATGACCTCTCGTCTCATGACCTCTCCTGTGTTAAACATGACTGCAGCCTGGAACCTCTCGTCTCATGACCTCTCCTGTGTTATACACATGACTGCAGCCTGGAACCTCTCGTCTCCCGACCTCTCCTGTGTTAAACATGACTGCAGCCTGGAACCTCTTGTCTCATAACCTCTCGTCTCATGACCTCTCCTGTGTTAAACATATGACTGCAGCCTGGAACCTCTCGTCTCACGACCTCTCCTGTGTTAAACATGGCTGCAGCCTGGAACCTCTCGTCTCATGACCTCTCGTCTCATGACCTCTCCTGTGTTAAACATGGCTGCAGCCTGGAACCTCTCGTCTCATAACCTCTCGTCTCATAACCTCTCGTCTCATGACCTCTCGTCTCATGACCTCTCGTCCCATAACCTCTCGTCTCATAACCTCTCGTCTCATGACCTCTTGTCTCACGACCTCTCCTGTGTTAAACATGACTGCAGCCTGGAACTTCTCGTCTCATAACCTCTCGTCTCACGACCTCTCGTCTCATAACCTCTCGTCTCATAACCTCTCGTCTCATGACCTCTCGTCTCATGACCTCTCGTCTCATAACCTCTCGTCTCATAACCTCTCGTCTCATGACCTCTCGTCTCACGACCCCTCCTGTGTTAAACATGACTGCAGCCTGGAACCTCTTGTCTCATGACCTCTCGTCTCACGACCTCTCCTGTGTTAAACATGACTGCAGCCTGGAACCTCTCGTCTCATAACCTCTCGTCTCATAACCTCTCGTCTCATGACCTCTCGTCTCACGACCTCTCCTGTGTTAAACATGACTGCAGCCTGGAACCTCTCGTCTCTTGACCTCTCCTGTGTTATACACATGACTGCAGCCTGGAACCTCTCGTCTCACGACCTCTCCTGTGTTAAACATATGACTGCAGCCTGGAACCTCTCGTCTCACGACCTCTCCTGTGTTAAACATGACTGCAGCCTGGAACCTCTCGTCTCATAACCTCTCGTCTCATAACCTCTCGTCTCATGACCTCTCGTCTCACGACCTCTCCTGTGTTAAACATATGAGTGCAGCCTGGAACCTCTCGTCTCATAACCTCTCGTCTCACGACCTCTCCTGTGTTAAACATATGACTGCAGCCTGGAACCTCTTGTCTCATAACCTCTCGTCTCATGACCTCTCCTGTGTTATACATGACTGCAGCCTGGAGCCTCTCGTCTCACGAACTCTCCTGTGTTAAACGAACCTCTCGTCTCATGACCTCTCCTGTGTTATACATATGACTGCAGCCTGGAACCTCTCGTCTCATGACCTCCCCTGTGTTAAACGAACCTCTCGTCTCATGACCTCTCCTGTGTTATACATATGACTGCAGCCTGGAACCTCTCGTCTCATGACCTCTCCTGTGTTATACATATGACTGCAGCCTGGAACCTCTCGTCTCATGACCTCTCCTGTGTTATACATATGACTGCAGCCTGGAACCTCTCGTCTCATGACCTCTCCTGTGTTAAACATGACTGCAGCCTGGAACCTCTCGTCTCATGACCTCTCCTGTCTTAAACATAGGAATCATGTTAGGAATCCTGGTTGAAAAGTTGTTTTATACATAGTATTGAATCCTCTTCGTTGTACTGTTGCTTTGTGTTGCTTTTACATGTTGTCCTTTCTTAAAATCATTTTATTTTTCATGTAAAGCACTTTGAGTTGCATTTTGTCTGAAATGTGCTATACAAATAAACTTGCCTTGCCTTGCCTCAGTGTTATTGTGTGTCTCAGCTTGCAGGCTCTGTAGATATCTGCCTGGCACTGCTGCTTGTCCTGTTCATGTGTTAGTTGACACACACATATGCACACACACATGCACGCACATTCACACTACAGGATAAGCACGTGTCGTAACAATTTCCCTGTGATGTGTGAACGGAATATATAATACATATATAAAATATATAAATAAAATGAGTCTTTTAAAGAATGCAGCTTTTTTTATTTCTTCAGTCAAAACATCCAGACTGCAGCTGGCAGAACTGGCTGCAAAATCCAAGGTGGGGATACTCAGAATGAATCCCCCGGAGCTCTCCCAACTTCCCACGTCCAACGTAACCTGTGGGTATAGCAATAACAAAACAAAAGCATATTCATGTGCATGGTGTTAAGATTTGTTTTTTTTGTTGCAGACACAAAGTCATTTGTGTTATACATATGACTGCAGCCTGGAACCTCTCGTCTCATGACCTCTCCTGTGTTAAACATATGACTGCAGCCTGGAACCTCTCGTCTCATGACCTCTCCTGTGTTAAACATGACTGCAGCCTGGAACCTCTCGTCTCATGACCTCTCCTGTGTTAAACATGACTGCAGCCTGGAACCTCTCGTCTCATGACTTCTCCTGTGTTAAACATGACTGCCTCTCGTCTCATGACCTCTCCTGTGTTATACATATGACTGCAGCCTGGAACCTCTCGTCTCATGACCTCTCCTGTGTTCAACATGACTGCAGCCTGGAACCTCTCGTCTCACGACCTCTCCTGTGTTATACATATGACTGCAGCCTGGAACCTCTCGTCTCATGACCTCTCCTGTGTTCAACATGACTGCAGCCTGGAGCCTCTCGTCTCACGACCTCTCCTGTGTTATACATATGACTGCAGCCTGGAACCTCTCGTCTCATGACCTCTCCTGTGTTCAACATGACTGCAGCCTGGAACCTCTCGTCTCATGACCTCTCCTGTGTTAAACGAACCTCTCGTCTCATGACCTCTCCTGTGTTATACATATGACTGCAGCCTGGAGGCCCTCGTCTCATGACCTCTCCTGTGTTATACATATGACTGCAGCCTGGAACCTCTCGTCTCATGACCTCTCCTGTGTTAAACGAACCTCTCGTCTCATGACCTCTCCTGTGTTATACATATGACTGCAGCCTGGAACCTCTCGTCTCATGACCTCGCCTGTGTTATACATATGACTGCAGCCTGGAACCTCTCGTCTCATGACCTCTTCTGTGTTAAACATGACTGCAGCCTGGAACCTCTCGTCTCATGACCTCTCCTGTGTTATACATATGACTGCAGCCTGGAACCTCTCGTCTCATGACCTCTCCTGTGTTATACATATGACTGCAGCCTGGAACCTCTCGTCTCATGACCTCTCCTGTGTTAAACGAACCTCTCGTCTCATGACCTCTCCTGTGTTATACATATGACTGCAGCCTGGAACCTCTCGTCTCATGACCTCTCCTGTGTTATACATATGACTACAGCCTGGAACCTCTCGTCTCATGACCTCTCCTGTGTTAAACGAACCTCTTGTCTCATGACCTCTCCTGTGTTAAACATATGACTGCAGCCTGGAACCTCTCGTCTCATGACCTCTCCTGTCTTAAACATAGGAATCATGTTAGGAATCCTGGTTGAAAAGTTGTTTTATACATAGTATTGAATCCTCTTCGTTGTACTGTTGCTTTGTGTTGCTTTTACATGTTGTCCTTTCTTAAAATCATTTTATTTTTCATGTAAAGCACTTTGAGTTGCATTTTGTCTGAAATGTGCTATACAAATAAACTTGCCTTGCCTTGCCTCAGTGTTATTGTGTGTCTCAGCTTGCAGGCTCTGTAGATATCTGCCTGGCACTGCTGCTTGTCCTGTTCATGTGTTAGTTGACACACACATATGCACACATACATGCACGCACATTCACACTACAGGATAAGCACGTGTCGTAACAATTTCCCTGTGATGTGTGAACGGAATATATAATACATATATAAAATATATAAATAAAATGAGTCTTTTAAAGAATGCAGCTTTTTTTATTTCTTCAGTCAAAACATCCAGACTGCAGCTGGCAGAACTGGCTGCAAAATCCAAGGTGGGGATACTCAGAATGAATCCCCCGGAGCTCTCCCAACTTCCCACGTCCAACGTAACCTGTGGGTATAGCAATAACAAAACAAAAGCATATTCATGTGCATGGTGTTAAGATTTGTTTTTTTTTGTTGCAGACACAAAGTCATTTGTGTTATACATATGACTGCAGCCTGGAACCTCTCGTCTCATGACCTCTCCTGTGTTAAACATATGACTGCAGCCTGGAACCTCTCGTCTCATGACCTCTCCTGTGTTAAACATGACTGCAGCCTGGAACCTCTCGTCTCATGACCTCTCCTGTGTTAAACATGACTGCAGCCTGGAACCTCTCGTCTCATGACCTCTCCTGTGTTAAACATGACTGCAGCCTGGAGCCTCTCGTCTCATGACCTCTCCTGTGTTAAACATGACTGCAGCCTGGAACCTCTCGTCTCATGACCTCTCCTGTGTTAAACATATTACTGCAGCCTGGAACCTCTCGTCTCATGACTTCTCCTGTGTTAAACATTACTGCCTCTCGTCTCATGACCTCTCCTGTGTTATACATATGACTGCAGCCTGGAGCCTCTCGTCTCATGACCTCTTCTGTGTTAAACATATTACTGCAGCCTGGAACCTCTCGTCTCATGACTTCTCCTGTGTTAAACATGACTGCCTCTCGTCTCATGACCTCTCCTGTGTTATACATATGACTGCAGCCTGGAACCTCTCGTCTCATGACCTCTCCTGTGTTAAACATATTACTGCAGCCTGGAACCTCTCGTCTCATGACTTCTCCTGTGTTAAACATGACTGCCTCTCGTCTCATGACCTCTCCTGTGTTATACATATGACTGCAGCCTGGAGCCTCTCGTCTCATGACCTCTTCTGTGTTATACATATGACTGCAGCCTGGAACCTCTCGTCTCATGACCTCTCCTGTGCTATACATATGACTGCAGCCTGGAGCCTCTCGTCTCATGACCTCTCCTGTGTTAAACATATGACTGCAGCCTGGAACCTCTCGTCTCATGACCTCTCCTGTGTTAAACATATTACTGCAGCCTGGAACCTCTCGTCTCATGACCTCTCCTGTGTTAAACATGACTGCAGCCTGGAACCTCTCATCTCATGACCTCTCCTGTGTTATACATATGACTGCAGCCTGGAGCCTCTCGTCTCATGACCTCTCCTGTGTTAAACATATGACTGCAGCCTGGAACCTCTCATCTCACGACCTCTCCTGTGTTATACATATGACTGCAGCCTGGAACCTCTCGTCTCATGACCTCTCCTTTGTTCAACATGACTGCAGCCTGGAGCCTCTCGTCTCACGACCCCTCCTGTGTTATACATATGACTGCAGCCTGGAACCTCTCGTCTCATGACCTCTCCTGTGTTCAACATGACTGCAGCCTGGAACCTCTCGTCTCACGACCTCTCCTGTGTTATACATATGACTGCAGCCTGGAACCTCTCGTCTCATGACCTCTCCTGTGTTCAACATGACTGCAGCCTGGAGCCTCTCGTCTCACGACCTCTCCTGTGTTATACATATGACTGCAGCCTGGAACCTCTCGTCTCATGACCTCTCCTGTGTTCAACATGACTGCAGCCTGGAACCTCTCGTCTCATGACCTCTCCTGTGTTAAACGAACCTCACGTCTCATGACCTCTCCTGTGTTATACATATGACTGCAGCCTGGAGGCCCTCGTCTCATGACCTCTCCTGTGTTATACATATGACTGCAGCCTGGAACCTCTCGTCTCATGACCTCTCCTGTGTTAAACGAACCTCTCGTCTCATGACCTCTCCTGTGTTATACATATGACTGCAGCCTGGAACCTCTCGTCTCATGACCTCGCCTGTGTTATACATATGACTGCAGCCTGGAACCTCTCGTCTCATGACCTCTTCTGTGTTAAACATGACTGCAGCCTGGAACCTCTCGTCTCATGACCTTTCCTGTGTTATACATATGACTGCAGCCTGGAACCTCTCGTCTCATGACCTCTCCTGTGTTATACATATGACTGCAGCCTGGAACCTCTCGTCTCATGACCTCTCCTGTGTTAAACGAACCTCTCGTCTCATGACCTCTCCTGTGTTATACATATGACTGCAGCCTGGAACCTCTCGTCTCATGACCTCTCCTGTGTTATACATATGACTGCAGCCTGGAACCTCTCGTCTCATGACCTCTCCTGTGTTATACATATGACTGCAGCCTGGAACCTCTCGTCTCATGACCTCTCCTGTGTTAAACGAACCTCTCGTCTCATGACCTCTCCTGTGTTAAACATATGACTGCAGCCTGGAACCTCTCGTCTCATGACCTCTCCTGTGTTAAACATAGGAATCATGTTAGGAATCCTGGTTGAAAAGTTGTTTTATACATAGTATTGAATCCTCTTCGTTGTACTGTTGCTTTGTGTTGCTTTTACATGTTGTCCTTTCTTAAAATCATTTTATTTTTTATGTAAAGCACTTTGAGTTGCATTTTGTCTGAAATGTGCTATACAAATAAACTTGCCTTGCCTTGCCTCAGTGTTATTGTGTGTCTCAGCTTGCAGGCTCTGTAGATATCTGCCTGGCACTGCTGCTTGTCCTGTTCATGTGTTAGTTGACACACATATGCACACATACATGCACGCACATTCACACTACAGGATAAGCACGTGTCGTAACAATTTCCCTGTGATGTGTGAACGGAATATATAATACATATATAAAATATATAAATAAAATGAGTCTTTTAAAGAATGCAGCTTTTTTTATTTCTTCAGTCAAAACATCCAGACTGCAGCTGGCAGAACTGGCTGCAAAATCCAAGGTGGGGATACTCAGAATGAATCCCCCGGAGCTCTCCCAACTTCCCACGTCCAACATAACCTGTGGGTATAGCAATAACAAAACAAAAGCATATTCATGTGCATGGTGTTAAGATTTGTTTTTTTTGTTGCAGACACAAAGTCATTTGTGTTATACATATGAATGCAGCCTGGAACCTCTCGTCTCATGACCTCTCCTGTGTTAAACATATGACTGCAGCCTGGAACCTCTCGTCTCATGACCTCTCCTGTGTTAAACATGACTGCAGCCTGGAACCTCTCGTCTCATGACCTCTCCTGTGTTAAACATGACTGCAGCCTGGAACCTCTCGTCTCATGACCTCTCCTGTGTTAAACATGACTGCAGCCTGGAACCTCTCGTCTCATGACCTCTCCTGTGTTAAACATATTACTGCAGCCTGGAACCTCTCGTCTCATGACTTCTCCTGTGTTAAACATGACTGCCTCTCGTCTCATGACCTCTCCTGTGTTATACATATGACTGCAGCCTGGAACCTCTCGTCTCATGACCTCTCCTGTGTTAAACATGACTGCCTCTCGTCTCATGACCTCTCCTGTGTTATACATATGACTGCAGCCTGGAACCTCTCGTCTCATGACCTCTCCTGTGTTAAACATATTACTGCAGCCTGGAACCTCTCGTCTCATGACTTCTCCTGTGTTAAACATGACTGCCTCTCGTCTCATGACCTCTCCTGTGTTAAACATATGACTGCAGCCTGGAACCTCTCGTCTCATGACCTCTCCTGTGTTATACATATGACTGCAGCCTGGAACCTCTCGTCTCATGACCTCTCCTGTGTTAAACATATGACTGCAGCCTGGAACCTCTCGTCTCATGACCTCTCCTGTGTTAAACATGACTGCAGCCTGGAACCTCTCGTCTCATGACCTCTCCTGTGTTATACATATGACTGCAGCCTGGAACCTCTCGTCTCATGACCTCTCCTGTGTTAAACATATGACTGCAGCCTGGAACCTCTCGTCTCATGACCTCTCCTGTCTTAAACATAGGAATCATGTTAGGAATCCTGGTTGAAAAGTTGTTTTATACATAGTATTGAATCCTCTTCGATGTACTGTTGCTTTGTGTTGCTTTTACATGTTGTCCTTTCTTAAAATCATTTTATTTTTTATGTAAAGCACTTTGAGTTGCATTTTGTCTGAAATGTGCTATACAAATAAACTTGCCTTGCCTTGCCTCAGTGTTATTGTGTGTCTCAGCTTGCAGGCTCTGTAGATATCTGCCTGGCACTGCTGCTTGTCCTGTTCATGTGTTAGTTGACACACACATATGCACACATACATGCACGCACATTCACACTACTTGTCGTAACAATTTCCCTGTGATGTGTGAAAGGAATATATAATACATATATAAAATATATAAATAAAACGAGTCTTTTAAAGAATGCAGCTTTTTTTATTTCTTCAGTCAAAACATCCAGACTGCAGCTGGCAGAACTGGCTGCAAAATCCAAGGTGGGGATACTCTGAATGAATCCCCCGGAGCTCTCCCAACTTCCCACGTCCAACATAACCTGTGGGTATAGCAATAACAAAACAAAAGCATATTCATGTGCATGGTGTTAAGATTTGTTTTTTTTGTTGCAGACACAAAGTCATTTGTGTTATACATATGACTGCAGCCTGGAACCTCTCGTCTCATGACCTTTCCTGTGTTAAACATATGACTGCAGCCTGGAACCTCTCGTCTCATGACCTCTCCTGTGTTAAACATGACTGCAGCCTGTAACCTCTCGTCTCATGACCTCTCCTGTGTTAAACATATGACTGCAGCCTGGAACCTCTCGTCTCATGACCTCTCCTGTGTTAAACATGACTGCAGCCTGGAACCTCTCATCTCACGACCTCTCCTGTGTTATACATATGACTGCAGCCTGGAACCTCTCGTCTCATGACCTCTCCTGTGTTCAACATGACTGCAGCCTGGAGCCTCTCGTCTCATGACCTCTCCTGTGTTATACATATGACTGCAGCCTGGAGCCTCTCGTCTCATGACCTCTCCTGTGTTAAATGAACCTCTCGTCTCATGACCTCTCCTGTGTTATACATATGACTGCAGCCTGGAGCCTCTCGTCTCATGACCTCTCCTGTGTTATACATATGACTGCAGCCTGGAACCTCTCGTCTCATGACCTCTCCTGTGTTAAACATGACTGCAGCCTGGAACCTCTCGTCTCATGACCTCTCCTGTGTTATACATATGACTGCAGCCTGGAACCTCTCGTCTCATGACCTCTCCTGTGTTAAATGAACCTCTTGTCTCATGACCTCTCCTGTGTTATACATATGACTGCAGCTGGAACCTCTCGTCTCATGACCTCTCCTGTGTTAAACATGACTGCAGCCTGGAATCTCTCGTCTCATGACCTCTCCTGTGTTAAACGAACCTCTCGTCTCATGACCTCTCCTGTGTTATACATATGACTGCAGCCTGGAACCTCTCGTCTCATGACCTCTCCTGTGTTAAACATATGACTGCAGCCTGGAACCTCTCGTCTCATGACCTCTCCTGTGTTAAACATGACTGCAGCCTGGAATCTCTCGTCTCATGACCTCTCCTGTGTTAAACGAACCTCTCGTCTCATGACCTCTCCTGTGTTATACATATGACTGCAGCCTGGAACCTCTCGTCTCATGACCTCTCCTGTGTTATACATATGACTGCAGCCTGGAACCTCTCGTCTCATGACCTCTCCTGTGTTAAACATATGACTGCAGCCTGGAACCTTTCGTCTCATGACCTCTCCTGTCTTCAACATAGGAATCATGTTAGGAATCCTGGTTGAAAAGTTGTTTTATACATAGTATTGAATCCTCTTCGATGTACTGTTGCTTTGTGTTGCTTTTACATGTTGTCCTTTCTTAAAATCATTTTATTTTTTATGTAAAGCACTTTGAGGTGCATTTTGTCTGAAATGTGCTATACAAATAAACTTGCCTTGCCTTGCCTCAGTGTCATTGTGTGTCTCAGCTTGCAGGCTCTGTAGATATCTGCCTGGCACTGCTGCTTGTCCTGTTCATGTGTTAGTTGACACACACATATGCACACATACATGCACGCAAATTCACACTACAGGATAAGCACGTGTCGTAACAATTTCCCTGTGATGTGTGAAAGGAATATATAATACATATGTAAAATATATAAATAAAACGAGTCTTTTAAAGAATGCAGCTTTTTTTATTTCTTCAGTCAAAACATCCAGACTGCAGCTGGCAGAACTGGCTGCAAAATCCAAGGTGGGGATACTCAGAATGAATCCCCCGGAGCTCTCCCAACTTCCCACGTCCAACATAACCTGTGGGTATAGCAATAACAAAACAAAAGCATATTCATGTGCATGGTGTTAAGATTTGTTTTTTTTTGTTGCCGACACAAAGTCCTTTTACCTAGTAACATTTGAACATTTGAATTCTGTTAAAAGCACAGTGTGAATACCTGGCATGCAGCTCTTAAATGTGCAGTTGCACTGAGCGCAGTTTTGTACAGAGTACATAACGTTAGGTATTAGCTAAAAAAAAAACGTTAAACGCCTTGTTTGTCTTTCCAATAAGTAATGTTTAACTTCTAAATAAACAGCTTTAATCAATAGTGTGTCCCTATCCTCATGGTTTGATCAGACCTCTATCATTTCCAGCCTGGATCCTGACACCATGAAGACTCTTTTGATTCTGTTTGTTTTGATGAATTTGGACGAACTCCTGAAGACTGGAGACTGCACAGAAACAGAGTAAGTTGATTTAGTTTCCTCACAGATAATAGAATAAATGTATTTCACTGACTTTTTCACAGTTTTCCACAAAGAAAATCACACATACCATGTAGGTTGTGCTGCCTGAACACCGATGTAAACCCTGTATGTCAATGAATTTAGCACATATTTAGATAAAACCTCCGAAAAAATATACACCTAACCTTTCTATCCTCTTACTGTCGATAGTACACGTGAAAACATGGTGACATGTTTGTTTCTGATTGGTCCAGAGGGGTCTATCATTCGCGGGGGTGTATGTATTCTACTGATGTCTTGTTTTCTTATTCTCCAGGGATCAAGTTTTATCAATCACCCCAAAAACACAAGAACATGTGGACCTATTGAAGAATGTTTCCACTCAATACGAGGTAGAACCTAGATTTTTCTTTATCAGTGATTTTGCTGCTGTTTTTTCTCCTTCTGTGACTCATAGTGTCGTATGTTTTCTCTCAGACAGCTCTGTGGCAGCCTGTGTCACCTCACTACATCACAGAAGAAACTGAGGTTCACCTGTTTGTTCCTGGAAACAGCTCAGAGACTGTGAAGGATCTGCTAGAGAAAAACGCCATGACACATACGTATGTTGCTTGGCTGAGTACATAGTTGTGCAGGTGGTTTGGAGGTTTTGTTATTTACTTTTATGTTCACTGTAGGGTGTTACTGGCCAATGCCAAGGAGCTGATTGAAATGCAGACGAGGAATGACTCTGACGACCATCGAAGTAGCCCAACGTTCTACGAGAGATATCACAGTCTGGAGGATGTATGCTTCGCATCTTATCAGATTCCATTGCCATAATATTCACATTTTGTTGATTTGTGTCAAAATGAACATCATCCAAAGCACGCTATCTCCATTGTAGATCTATTATTGGATAAACAGGACCCAGCAGGAGAACCCTGATACGGTGAAAACCATTTTCATTGGCTCCTCATATGAAAAGCGACCACTTTATGTTCTGAAGGTAAACTCATCCATCACCAGTCACAATAAAGATGTTTTCCAGTAGTTTATTTATCTATTATTTAGCCAGGAAGGTCCCACTGAGATACAAGATCTCTTATTTCAGAGAGTCCTGCTCAAGAAGGAAGCAGTAATGACAGTGTCGGCAGCCAGAGTTGGGCCAGATTATTTGGCCCAATTCTGGGGTGTCATTCGTCCTGAACATCAACCACACACGGCTTGACTTATTTCTTCTGGCATGTCGAGTTTGAGCCAATGAAGGCCCAAGTCATTTCTTTTTAACGGGCCAGTGTTGGCAGTGTCGGCAGCTGGAACTGGGCCAGCTTGTTCAGCCTGATTCTGGGGGGTCATTCATCATGAGTGTCAGCTTGTTTGGGCAACCAGATGCGACCCTCTTCTGACGTGCCATATTTTGGCCGATCCTGGGCCAGGTCATTTTTTAAATAACGGGCCAGTGGTGGCAGTGTCGGCAGCCAGACTTGGGCCAGCTTATTTGGCACATTCTGGGGTGTCTTTCATACCAAGACTCAGCTGAGTCGGGCAACCAAACACAGCCCAACTTATTTCTTCTGGCATGCTGAATTATGGCCAATGCTGGGCCAGGTCATTTTAGCAACCTGTGTCAGCATAATTAGTTTCACTTAAAAAGAACTATTTCACATATTAAAACACAAACAATACATAAAGACAACAGAAGGGAAAATTTAAAAAGAAGAGGGGTATGCAGGCCACACCAGTGACATCCATACACATCTGACCAAGGTCAAGGATGACATAAAGCAGCACCTTCAAGACAGTTTTTAAAAGGTCTTTGAAAATACTCACAGTAGAGAGTGCTTCTAAGGTAATAACATTGTATTAGAAGAGAAAGCAGTTTTACCAAGCTCTAAATGCAACCTGGGGACATTTAAAAGATTCTGATTTGTGAAACGAGTGCAGTAGTTGTTGGTTTGAAAGGCTGGAGATATGAGCAGAGGTGTGGACTCAGGTCACATGACTTGGACTCAAGTCAGGCTCAAGTCATAAATTTGATGACTCTAGACTTGACAAAATCAAAAAAGACAATTTGGACTTTAACACCAATGACTCATGACCCAGATCTCAATAGGAAGTGACTCTTTCTATACATCTATCTACTACTGTTAAAATAGTGCGATCAGCTGCCTTAGAGCAAACTCAGGTGAAAGTCATATGTTTTTATTAATAAGGATCAGTTTTAACATCAGCAATGAAAGCTGCAGTGATTTAAAGGCATTCTACAAGAGCTCTATGTCTTGATTAAAGAGGCCATATAGATGACTGTGTCATCTGCATACAAATGTATCTTAGCTGGTCATTTATGAAAATAGAAAATAAAGTAGGGGCTAAGATTGAGCCCTGTCATGCAGCTGACTTGTGAGAGATTGTTTTTACACTCACACTCTAAATGAAGTCTGTCTCTCTTAGTTGTCTCTAAACAGCAGGCCGGATAAGAAAGCAATGTGGATTGACTGTGGGATCCATGCCAGAGAGTGGATCTCTCCTGCTTTCTGCTTGTGGTTCGTTCAATATGTGAGTATATATTCAATATAGTGGAAATAGTGGAGGAATGTTGTCACATATTTTGTCTGTATTCCATCAGGGCAGTTTTACACCCGTCCAGCACTAAAATCCATGTCCTCCCTTGCACAGTCTTTGTCATTTTACAAGATAAACTCAGACATTACTGACATTCTGGACAACATGGACGTCTACGTCTTGCCTGTTGTGAATCCTGATGGTTACAAGGTCACGTGGACAACAGTAAGAATACATGTTTGTATACCGTGAAGTGCTCAAGCAGTTGGAAAGGAAGCAAACTGCATTGATGATTTTACCTTGATTTGTTTGTCTCAGAACAGGATGTGGAGGAAGAACCGTTCCCTCAACAACAGCAGCAAGTGCATCGGGGTCGATCTCAACAGGAACTTTGATGCAAACTGGTGCAGTAAGTATTTCTGATGAACACATTGCACTCTTTCCTCTCTTTATTAATTCTTCACATATGAGAGTGTCAGTAGCATCAATAAAGTAAGGTGACTGTGTGACTTCCAGCAGAGGGAGCCTCTAACGATCCCTGCACGGAGACCTACTGTGGTACGTTCCCCGAGTCGGAACCAGAATCGAAGGCCGTTGCCAACTTCCTGCGCAGTCACAAGGACACAGTCCAGCTCTACCTCAGCATCCACTCCTACTCTCAGATGCTGCTCTTCCCGTACTCCTGCACCTTACAGGAAGCAGAGAACCACAAAGACCTGGTGAGAGGTTATAGTCGTAGCTTACAAGTTTCCACAGGAAGGTGCAGTTGTAGGATCCTGAAATGCAAAAAGGTTTTATGTGAGGGTAAAAGAGTTCTCTGGAGAAGCTTCTGGTTGAGTTGGATGAAACCCTTGGAATATAAAAGGGTTCATGGTAGAACCTCCTGGTTGGATTCTTGATAAAACTTATGGAATATGAACGAGTCCTCTGTAGGACCTCTAGGGTGGGTTCTTGTTTGCACCCTGAGAAGGTGGAAAGGTTCTGGATAGAGCCGCTTGAGAGGATTCGGAGTTGTAGGTATAACCCTTTATGCAGATGGAGCCCTGTGAAGCAGATCCACATATACAAGGTTTTTCTAGGAACCAAAAAGAGCTCTCCTATGGGGACAAGCCAAAGATCCCTATATGGTTTCATTCAACACCTTTGTCCTACTCAACTTCTTGATTTCTGTCACTTGAGATAAAACACAGACACGCTTAACTGTTCTTTCTAAATGTGTGTTTCTAAATAAAAAGCTTGAGATGGCCCAAGAAGCTGCCCAGAGTATCGGAAGATATCACAATAACACCTACAAGTATGGCCCCGGAGCAAAGACAATATGTAAGTAAGGCTTGTTTTTACAGCAAAGATCAGCTTGACTTGATTCAGTCTGTCACACATGAATGTGGTTGTCTGTTCTCCAGACTTGGCTCCCGGTGGGTCTGACGATTGGGCGTACAACCTCGGCATCAAATACTCTTTCACGTTTGAGCTCCAGGACCGCGGGCGTTACGGCTTCCTCCTGCCGCCATCTTTCATCTCAGGGGCCTGCAATGAAGCTCTTATTGCTGTGAAGACCATTGCTCTCAAGGTTATAGAGAAAACACAAGCCCCAACGAGTTCTCCTCGGGCTGCCTGAGCAGTTACATCTGCCAAGGCTGAGGGTCCAATATTTGAAGCCATAAAACTCACATTATACTCACACTTGTGTAAAAAGTAGTTACAATGAAAACTACATCATCATGCATATATTACACAGATATTAAATCAGGATTCTTGGAGATATCAATATTACTGTGAACTCTTGTACAATATTGTACAGCAGCTTTGCAGTCAAAATAAATAAGAATTTGAAAACCACCCTTGTTGTGTAAATGTTTTGTCCATGCCCATGTACAAATATAAGCTGAACTATTATTATCACTTTTTATTTTTATGTCCTATGGCGGTCACTGGACCGTATGCGAGTGCAGTTCTTCTTGGTTTTGTCGGTGTGAGCTCACCAAACCAAATTCCCATCAACCATGTTGAAATGGCGATTAAATCTTGAAGTTTCGCCAGAATATTGGAAACATTTCAATCTACTTCTGTGTATTGATATGATGTTTCACAACAATATTATTTGTCAGAGTAATTGCTCTTTTAATCAGCACATGCCAGTCAATATTATTTATTCTAAATACACTAATCAATATCAATATAGATTATAAAGTGTATTTCTGTCTATCTGGAAATTTTCCTGACTCTTGTATAAATAAAGAAGGTATGAAATTGAATTATTTGCATAAACTATAGTTTTGTTAACCTATTTAATTGAGGATTTTAGATGTTATTGCTGTAATCAATAGGCTATTTAGACTTGTTTGTTGTTGATGTTATATAAGATGGTGATTTCTTCAAGAGTTGTATTGTCTACATGTAAAATTTGGCAAAAATAATAAGCAAATAAATGATATATTGTGTTGTTTATGGTTGGAGAAAATAGTAGGATTAAATCTAAATAATAAATCATATTCTTTGAGTAAAAGTTCCTTACCAAAATATGTTTTAAAATCCAGTTGAATCAGATTGTGCTGTATATTAAGTGGTCGTCCATTTTGCTGCGCCCTCGTGGCCATAATGCGTAACTGCCGGTCAGGAGGTATAACTACACTGACTTTCCCAGCCTGCACACATGGAAAGTAACACTGAAGTCTACATTAATTTAGCTTTAATGATATTAATATTTTAACTACTGGAAATGTAGCAACAGAAATATGCTAACCGACTCCCCATCGGACATGATGGCTGATCTCTGCCCTTGTTTGTCTTTCCAATAAGTAATGTTTAACTTCTAAATAAACAGCTTTAATCAATAGTGTGTCCCTATCCTCATGGTTTGAACAGACCTCTATCATTTCCAGTCTGGATCCTGACACCATGAAGAATCTTTTGATTCTGTTTGTTTTGATGAATTTGGACAAACTCCTGAAGACTGGAGACTGCACAGAAACAGAGTAAGTTGATTTAGTTACCTCACAGATAATAGAATAAATGTATTTCATTGACTTTTTCACAGTTTTCCACAAAGAAAATCACACATACCATGTAGGTTGTGCTGCCTGAACACCGATGTAAACCCTGTATGTCAATGAATTTAGCACATATTCAGATAAAACAAGATAAAAAAAATATACACCTAACCTTTGTATCCTGTTACTGTCGATAGTACACGTGAAAACATGGTGACATGTTTGTTTCTGATTGGTCCAGAGGGGTCTATCATTCGCGGGGGTGTATGTATTCTACTGATGTCTTGTTTTCTTATTCTCCAGGGATGAAATTTTATCAATCACCCCAAAAACACAAGAACAAGTGGACCTATTGAAGAATGTTTCCACTCAATACGAGGTAGAACCTAGATTTTTCTTTATCAGTGATTGTGCTGCTCTGTTTTTTCTCCTTCTGTGACTCATAGTGTTGCATGTTTTCTCTCAGACAGCTCTGTGGCAGCCTGTGTCACCTCACTACATCACAGAAGAAACTGAGGTTCACCTGTTTGTTCCTGGAAACAGCTCAGAGACTGTGAAGGATCTGCTAGAGAAAAACGCCATGACACATACGTATGTTGCTTGGCTGAGTACATAGTCGTGCAGGTGGTTTGGAGGTTTTGTTATTTACTTTTATGTTCACTGTAGGGTGTTACTGGCCAATGCCAAGGAGCTGATTGAAATGCAGACGAGGAACGACTCCGCCGACCCACGAAGTAGCTCAACGTTTTACGAGAGATATCACAGTCTGGAGGATGTATGCTTCGCATCTTATCAGATTCCATTGCCATAATATTCACATTTTGTTGATTTGTGTCAAAATGAACATCATCCAAAGCACGCTATCTCCATTGTAGATCTATTATTGGATAAACAGGACCCAGCAGGAGAACCCTGATACGGTGAAAACTATTCTCATTGGCTCCTCATATGAAAAGCGACCACTTTATGTTCTGAAGGTAAACTCATCCATCACCAGTCACAATAAAGATGTTTTCCAGTAGTTTATTTATCTATTATTTAGCCAGGAAGGTCCCACTGAGATACAAGATCTCTTATTTCAGAGAGTCCTGCTCAAGAAGGAAGCAGTAATGACAGTGTCGGCAGCCAGAGTTGGGCCAGATTATTTGGCCCGATTCTGGGGTGTCATTCATCCTGAGCATCAACCGCACACGACTTGACTTATTTCTTCCGGCATGTCGAGTTTGAGCCAATGAAGGCCCAAGTCATTTCTTTTTAATGGGCCAGTGTTGGCAGTGTCGGCAGCTGGAACTGGGCCAGCTTGTTCAGCCTGATTCTGGGGGGTCATTCATCATGAGTGTCAGCTTGTTTGGGCAACCAGATGCGACCCTACTTATTTCTTCTGACGTGCCATATTTTGGCCGATCCTGGGCCAGGTCATTTTTTAAATAACGGGCCAGTGGTGGCAGTGTCGGCAGCCAGACTTGGGCCAGCTTATTTGGCACATTCTGGGGTGTCTTTCATACCAAGACTCAGCTGAGTCGGGCAACCAAACACAGCCCAACTTATTTCTTCTGGCATGCTGAATTATGGCCAATGCTGGGCCAGGTCATTTTAGCAACCTGTGTCAGCGTAATTAGTTTCACTTAAAAAGAACTATTTCACATATTAAAACACAAACAATACATAAAGACAACAGAAGGGAAAATTTAAAAAGAAGAGGGGTATGCAGGCCACACCAGTGACATCCATACACATCTGACCAAGGTCAAGGATGACATAAAGCAGCACCTCCAAGACAGTTTTTAAAAGGTCTTTGAAAATACTCACAGAAGAGAGTGCTTCTAAGGTAATAACATTGTATTAGAAGAGAAAACAGTTTTACCAAGCTCTAAATGCAACCTGGGGACATTTAAAAGATTCTGATTTGTGAAACGAGTGCAGTAGTTGTTGGTTTGAAAGGCTGGAGATATGAGCAGAGGTGTGGACTCAGGTCACATGACTTGGACTCAAGTCAGGTTCAAGCCATAAATTTGATGACTCTAGACTTGACAAAATCAAAAAAGACAATTTGGACTTTAACACCAATGACTCATAACCCAGATCTCAATAGGAAGTGACTCTTTCTATACATCTATCTACTACTGTTAAAATAGTGCGATCAGCTGCCTTAGAGCAAACTCAGGTGAAAGTCATATGTTTTTATTAATAAGGATCAGTTTTAACATCAGCAATGAAAGCTGCAGTGATTTAAAGGCATTCTACAAGAGCTCTATGTCTTGATTAAAGAGGCCATATAGATGACTGTGTCATCTGCATACAAATGTATCTTAGCTGGTCATATATGAAAATAGAAAATAAAGTAGGGGCTAAGATTGAGCCCTGTCATGCAGCTGACTTGTGAGAGATTGTTTTTACACTCACACTCTAAATGAAGTCTGTCTCTCTTAGTTGTCTCTAAACAGCAGGCCGGATAAGAAAGCAATGTGGATTGACTGTGGGATCCATGCCAGAGAGTGGATCTCTCCTGCTTTCTGCTTGTGGTTCGTTCAATATGTGAGTATATATTCAATATAGTGGAAACAGTGGAGGAATGTTGTCACATATTTTGTTTGTATTCCATCAGGGCAGTTTTACACCCATCCAGCACTAAAATCCATGTCCTCCCTTGCACAGTCTTTGTCATTTTACAAGATAAACTCAGACATTACTGACATTCTGGACAACATGGACGTCTACGTCTTGCCTGTTATGAATCCTGATGGTTACAAGGTCACGTGGACAACAGTAAGAATACATGTTTGTATACCGTGAAGTGCTCAAGCAGTTGGAAAGGAAGCAAACTGCATTGATGATTTTACCTTGATTTGTTTGTCTCAGAACAGGATGTGGAGGAAAAACCGTTCCCTCAGCAAGACCAGCAAGTGCATCGGGGTTGACCTCAACAGGAACTTTGATGCAAACTGGTGCAGTAAGTATTTCTGATGAACACATTGCACTCTTTCCTCTCTTTATTAATTCTTCACATATGAGAGTGTCAGTAGCATCAATAAAATAAGGTGATTGTGTGACTTCCAGCAGAGGGAGCCTCTAACGATCCCTGCACGGAGATCTACTGCGGTGCGTTCCCCGAGTCGGAACCAGAATCGGAGGCCGTTGCCAACTTCCTGCGCAGTCACAAGGACACAGTCCAGCTCTACCTCAGCATCCACTCCTACTCTCAGATGCTGCTCTTCCCGTACTCCTGCACCTTACAGGAAGCAGAGAACCACAAAGACCTGGTGAGAGGTTATAGTCGTAGCTTACAAGTTTCCACAGGAAGGTGCAGTTGTAGGATCCTGAAATGCAAAAAGGTTTTATGTGAGGGTAAAAGAGTTCTCTGGAGAAGCTTCTGGTTGAGTTGGATGAAACCCTTGGAATATAAAAGGGTTCATGGTAGAACCTCCTGGTTGGATTCTTGATAAAACTTATGGAATATGAACGAGTCCTCTGTAGGACCTCTAGGGTGGGTTCTTGTTTGCACCCTGAGAAGGTGGAAAGGTTCTGGATAGAGCCGCTTGAGAGGATTCGGAGTTGTAGGTATAACCCTTTATGCAGATGGAGCCCTGTGAAGCAGATCCACATATACAAGGTTTTTCTAGGAACCAAAAAGAGCTCTCCTATGGGGACAAGCCAAAGATCCCTATATGGTTTCATTCAACACCTTTGTCCTACTCAACTTCTTGATTTCTGTCACTTGAGATAAAACACAGAAACGCTTAACTGTTCTTTCTAAATGTGTGTTTCTAAATAAAAAGCTTGAGATGGCCAAAGAAGCTGCCCAGAAAATCAGAAGATATTACAGGAACACCTACAAGTATGGCCCCGGAGCAAAGACAATATGTAAGTAAGGCTTCTTTTCACAGCAAAGATCAGCTTGACTTGATTCAGTCTGTCACACATGAATGTGGTTGTCTGTTCTACAGACTTGGCTCCCGGTGGGTCTGACGACTGGGCGTACAACCTCGGCATCAAATACTCTTTCACGTTTGAGCTCCAGGACAGTGGGCGTTACGGCTTCCTCCTGCCGCCATCTTTCATCTCAGGGGCCTGCAACGAAGCTCTTATTGCTGTGAAGACCATTGCTCTCAAGGTTATAGAGAAAACACAAGCCCCAACGAGTTCTCCTCGGGCTGCCTGAGCAGTTACATCTGCCAAGGCTGAGGGTCCAATATTTGAAGCCATAAAAAGTGAAGCTAAAGATTGAATGTCAGTGTCTTTTTTTCTGTTTATTATTATGAAAACTACATCATCATCCATATATTACACAGATATTAAATCAGTATTCTTGGAGATATCAATATTACTGTGAACTCTTGTACAATATTATACAGCAGCTTTGCAGTCAAAATAAATAAGAAATTTGAAAAGCACCCTTGTTGTGTAAATGTCCATGCCCATGTACAAATATAAGCTGAACTAAGCTGTCCTATGGCGGTCACTGGACCGTATGCGAGTGCAGTTCTTCTTGGTTATGTCTGTGTGAGCTCACCAAACCAAATTCCCATCAACCATGTTGAAATGGCGATTAAATCTTCACAACAATATTATTTGTTAGAGTAATTGCTCTTATAATCAGCACATGCCAGTCAATATTATTTATTCTAAATACACTAATCAATATCAATATCAATATAGATTATAAAGTGTATTGCTGTCTATCTGGAAATTTTCCTGACTCTTGTATAAATAAAGAAGGTATGAAACTGAATTATTTGCATAAACTATAGTTTTGTTAACCTTTTTAATCGAGGATTTTAGATGTTATTGCTGTAATCAACAGGCTATTTAAACTTGTTTATTGTTGATGTTATATAAGATGGTGATTTCTTCAAGAATTGTATTGTCTACATGTAAAATTTGGCAAAAATAATAAGCAAATAAATGATATATTGTGTTGTTTATGGCTGGAGAAAATAGTCGGATTAAATCTAAATAATAAATCATATTCTTTGAGTAAAAGTTTCTTACCAAAATATGTTTTAAAATCCAGTTGAATCAGACTGTGCTGTATATTAAGTGGTCGTCCATTTTGCTGCGCCCTCGTGGCCATAATGCGCAACTACAAGCATTAAAAAACCACTTCCGGTGAAAATTTTCACAAGACATTATCAGCAAACGACCTCACAAAAAACAACTTACAGTTATTACTTCCAGTGTCATTACTTATATAAGTACAGTTCATAGAAGAAGAGTTTTTAAAAGAGAATAATGTGCTGACATGTCACTAAAAAATAAAAGCGCGGAGAAGATATTAGTTGCGACAACCCGCACACCACCACCGAAGAAGAACGCGACCTGTGATGCACACCCTCCGCCAATATGACGGCACACAGGGCAGTTTCTGCCTCTGATTTTAAAGAAGAATAAGCCTTGTTGTTTCTACAAGTGCTGAATCCGCTGCCTGGACTAAAGTAGATGCGACGCCGACTTTATATCTTGGGTGAGACGGCTTTATTGGGGCACGCGGCGTGTAGCAGGGGCGCCGCTAACGGCTGCCTGAAGGCCGCGCGCTAACATAGAACAAGTCATTAGCTCTTTGGTGAACTAACTTTAGCATTAGCCTCCGCCCGCTTGTTTTGTGTCCTGCACGAGGCATGCAGTGTTTTTAACGTCAGCGAATAACCGCCTGAGTATGTGAACCGCTTTTATATGTGTGTATGAATGTAAGACTTATTAACAATAACAGTAAAGTCATGTAGCTAGCTAGGAACTTTAGCTAACATTAAGCTAGTAGCTAGCAGTAAGCTGCTGCACAGACAACATCAGGCCGAGTTATTTGCATGTGGTAATGTTATGGATGTGTAGCCACCTATGGGAGATCTGCAGGCAGTTAATACTAAAGATAAGAGCTTTTAAGAAAGATTAAAATGATTTTAATCGTAATTTATGGTGCTAAACTCTGTAGCTCTACACTGTGGATGAATGAATGAATGCAGGGATGACGGGGCAGCACTGGTGGAGTAGTCACACAGCAAAGAAAATATGTTTTTCTTAATGTTATTTGGGCTAAACCGTGTAGTATATGTGGTGATATATTTAAATTAGATCTACACTAATCACTGTTATCATCCTCCCTTAGCACCAAATATGAGACACAGATTTATTGGTTCATTTTTCCATTTACTCTTTACATAATTATTTATTTAACACCCCTGCTTATGCCTTGTGTTGTATTGATGCACATGATTAATCACCGTCATTTCATTAAGCATTGTCTGTCACATTTCCAGTCTTGCAGAATGTCCAAGATCAGGCGGAAAGTAACAGTGGAGAATTCAAAAACCATATCTGATAGCAGCAGCAGCAGCAGCACCACGACGACCAGCAGCACCAGCAACCCCGCCGCCCCCTCCCGCCGGCCCAGTGTGTTCGAGAGACTCGGCCCCAGCACTGGGAGTAATGCTGCTGATGTGTGTATAACCTATGATGCAATACATGCTTTGTAGCAGGCTGATAAAACATGTTTTGTGTTCCTATATGGTGTGATGTTTGTCTTGTTATGGCGGACTCTCTCATGCGACTCGTGTGTGTGTCTTTCAGAGTCACTGTAGAAATTGGCTGAAGACTGGTAATTGCAGTTACGGCAACACTTGTCGCTACACACATGGAACTCAGCCACGAGGCAAAGGATTTAGCTTTAGTCGGTAAGATGGTTTGTCAGTCAGGATATGTTGGCTACGTCTTTGTTATTGTGGTCCTGTCCACTTACAAACAAATGTTTTTTTGTCTGTTGTGTTTGTGTTACGGAGCAGGTCAGCTGAGAGACCCACAGGTGATCTGCGGGAGAGGATGAAGAATAAAAGACAGGATGTTGACCCAGAAAACTTGAAGCGAGACCTCGACGAGCCCACATCCCCCCCAGCGAGAGTGAGTTCTCTGCTCCTTCAGTCTCTACTTCTTAAAGAAATAATTCATTGGTGGGTGGCTGGATTTGGATTTTGACGTGATGCAACATGTGTGTGTCCATCTACAGCAGAGAGACTCCTCCAGAGGCCGACACAGGGAAAAGGAGGATATAAAGATCACAAAGGAGCGCACCCCAGCCAGTGAAGAAGAGCCCACAGAGTGGGAAACTAATCGTGAAGGTGAGCTTGTTTTGTTCACCATGGGTTTTGACGTGACTATTCTAAGATTTAGACTTTTTAATCTAAGCCTCTGTTGTTGTTTTGATACTTAAAGACTCAGATATCGACTACGACTACGAGTTATCGCTTGAGATGAAGCGCCAGAAGATTCAGCGTGAGCTGATGAAACTGGAGCAGGAGAACTTGGACAAGAGGGAGGAGATTGTCATCAAGAAAGATGAGACCCCCACCAAAACTAGAGCCACTGCCATGCCCAAGGTAAATAACTCGTTTCCACTTTTGAGTAGAATGGTGGTTGGTAGGATTTCAGCCTGATCTGTTGTCTCTTTCCCTCAGGCCTCCCCAGAGCCGCTAAGTCATAAAGATTCACCGTCACCGTCCAGGAAGTCAAGTAGATCCCCAAAACACAAAAGTGGAACCAAAGGACAAGGTTCTGGGAAGAAAGAGAAGAAGGCATCAGTGTCCTCGCCTGTTTCAGACTCTACCAGGTAAGGGTTTGGGGGGTGCGCTTGTTTTTCAGTTGTCAGGGTGTTTCATAAACTACTCAACAGACTTCAGATCCAATCTGGGAAACAAGAAGTGATTGAGAATTGTGTCACATCAATTTTGTGCAAGCTAAACAGCAGTGCTCCGGGCACATTTATACATCGGTGTCACCCTCCTCCCTCCTCCATCCAGGCCGTCAAAGGGGAGCCACAGTAAGAAGAAAGGGCCCCGTACCCCCAGTCCTCCTCCCCCAGTCCCTCTGGACATTCCTGTGGTTGGGAAAAAACACAAGGGCAAACACAAGAACAAGGAGAAGTCTGAGGAGAAGCAGAAGGAAGCGAAAGATCGGGGGCGAGATACAGAAAAACACAAAGAGAAGAAGGAGAAACGCAGGTAAAGTTAGAGGATAGTCTCCATTGAGATGATTTGTCTCATTAGTGTTCTGAGATTTTCTTTTTTAACATACCCGTGTTGTTTTCAGGGACCGATCAGACAGTTCCCACAAGGCCAAGCGGTCTGTGACGTCAGAGGAGCGTTCTGGTAGTGTGTCGTCTCTCTCTAGGGGCACTTCACCTCCAGCCAGGAAGAAATCCTCCTCTCCGAAAGCTTTGTCCCATAAGGCCTCCCCTCCTCGCAGGTTGGTACATGTGAACCACGGGCAAAGATTTTCTTGCTCAAGGGTTTAATCACTACTTATCACTGTACCGTCCTTTGTCATTGCAGGTCTCTCTCTCCTCCACGCCACCAGCGCACCCCAACTCCTCCCCGCCACCACTCCCCCTCCTCCCACTCTGGTTCCTCTGCCCAGCGGCACTCTTCGTCCCCTCGTCGGCGTCGCTCGTCCTCTCCTGCGTACCACCGGAGCTCAGCAGCCCAGGCCTCTGCCTCCCCCCCTCCAAGCTCCCGGCGCTCTCGATCACCTCCCGCCTCCCACGACACCTCCTCACCCCATCGCCGATCTGACAGATCCAGCCCCAGCCAGCGCCACTCCAGGGGCCGTGAGAGGAGCCGTGGTGAAAGAGAGAGGAGTCCGCCTGCCCAGGAGCGCAGACACGAGCGCAGAGATGGTATGTTTGTACCGTGTTTGTCTTATACAGCAACACTTTCGATAATCAATTAATCACACTGAAGTTTAAATGTTTCCTTCAATCAGTTGTTAAGTCTTGTGTCTCTCTTATAAATAGAAAGCCGCAGCAAGCGAGAGAAGGACAGCTTCCGCGACGACCGGGACTATGACTCTGAACAGGTCTCATCACGGGACTCCCGCGACGACAGGGAGACCAGAGAGGCCCGTGAGCGACGTGACGCCCGCGATCGAGGAAGAGAAACAACCCGAGACTCTCGTGACCACAGAGACAACAGGGACGTGAAGGACTCCAGAGAGAGCAGGGCGGACACCCGCTCCAGTCGGGAGTCGCTGGAGCGTCGTGACCGTGAACGGGAGCGAGAGAGGGATCGGGAGAAGGAGAGAGAGAAGGACAGAGAACGGGAAAAGGAGAGAGAGAGGGAGAGGGCTGATAGCCACAGGAAGGAGGAGGCGGTGCAGGAGGACAGGAGTTACGGGAGAGGTCATGGACGCGACGATGGAGGGAGAGCTGATGGGAGGACAGAGAACAGGACAGACAGAGCTGAGAGGAATGGACGAGGGAGAGGGCGTGCCAATGAAACATCTGATAAAGGCAAGACCTGACGTTACATTTAAAACCATTGTACCTTTAATCTGTTTGCGTCTTTTTCACCTTTTGAAATCATCGTGTGTCTTGTTTCAGGTTCAAACAGAAACTCCCGGGGCTCCCAACTGAAAAGCAGCCATGACAGCTGGGATTCACGCAGCAGTGCGGTGCGTGAGCGCAGCGCTGAGAGGAGCACAGATCGCAGTGCTACCGAAAGAAGCTCTGAGAGGGGTTCAGATCGAGATCGCTACGAGGGTGACAGGAGAGGAGAGCAGGCCAGAGACTCCTCATACGACAGGAGAGGAGGGCACGGTGATCGCAGAGACAACCGCGAGAGAGGTGGGGTTAGGTTATTTTATTACAATCAGAAACTGAGTAGGGTGTAATTCTTGATAGTTTCTTATTTTGAATTTGTTTGGCTAATTTTTTTAACGTGTGTTTCCCCAGATCAAAGAGCAGCTTCCCCAAACAGATACCAGGGAAGATCAGAGGACTCCGAGAGGGAGGAGAGGAGGCAGGAGCGCAGGACAGACAGAGCAGACGAGGGCCGAGACGACAGGACCCGCGACCGGGATCGAGAGAGAGAGCGAGAGAGGGACAGGGAGCGGGAGAGAGAGAAAGAGGACAGGGAGCGAGAGAGGGAAAGGGAGCGAGAGAAGGAGGCCGAGAGGGAGCGGGCCAGGGAGAGGGAAAGGGAGCGGGAACGAGAGAGGGAGAGAGAGCGGGAGAGGGAGAGGGAGCGCGAGGAGCGGGAGCGAGAGAGGGAGGAACGGGAGAGGGAGCGGGAGAGGAAGGAGCGAGAAAGGGAGAGGGAGAGGGAGCAGCGGGAGCGAGAGAGGCAGCGGGAATGGGAGGAGAGAGAGAGAGGACGAGAGGAGAGGCGGGAGAGGAGAGACGACACCAGGGACGACCGGTCCGTTAGAGACACCCGGGATGAACGCAAGACAAGGCATGTACCAGCCTGCTCAGGTTATTCATTAGTTTCCTTCACTATCACCATTCTTCACCTCTTGTGTGAACTACCACACACTACTGCTATTTAAACTGTACATTTATTTACAAAAGAAACAGTGTCCTAGAGGGGTGCCCTGTTGAACACCAGGCTTTAATCTGAAACATTCAGAAGCTGTTTTATCTATTGAAACATAATGAAACCTAAAATATTCCATCGTGACATTGTCACGAGCAGATGTCATGATACCAGGGGGCCGGTGACATAAAGCACTTAAGATTTTCCTTTAAATCTGAATTAATTGGTTGTACAAAACATCCTTAAGTCCTCTCCTTAAAGTTTCCTTAAGTTTTGTCTTTATCGTTCTCTTAAGGAATCGCTTCAAGTGTGTTAAACCTTTGCACAGAGGATCTGAGCAGCTAAAGTAAGGAAAAAAACATAAAGCACCACTGACTGCATCTTAACTGCAACATGGAGTTTAAAGTGATAAATGAGGAAACTTAAGGCATCCCGAGAAGAGTGTTCTGTGACCGGGAGAACCCGTTGGACACCCTTAATGTTGAGGAGTTGATTTTGCACTATGATTTGAGCAGAGGTCGTTTGAAGATTTGTCTCAGCGTCTGGAGTTGGATCACTAGACTTTCGCAAGCTTGTTATAATTGAAAAACTCCCTTAAATTATTGTCCATTTTGACGGACAGGGTCGCAAACATTCCAGTGTAATCTGTTATTAATTTAGCCCCTCCTCCCCTGTGATTGAATTTTTTTGTAATAATCCTCCTCTCTTCTCCTTTCAGTCGTAAGAGGCCCAGGGTGGAGAGCAGCCCCAGCCCCCGAGCCTCGCCTAAGCGAGCAACTCGGGACCTCAGTCCGGCAGACAGCGACGGCTACAACAGCGCGGAAGAGAAAAGTGAGCGCCCGATTGGCCGAGGGCAGGCCAAGCTCCACCCACAGCCCCTCCTCCCCAGCCCAGTGTGTCCGCCTCCATCTGACAGTAGGGAAATTCTTTTTGCAAGGACACACTCCTGTTTATTGGACAGTGCACCTCCCGTATACCACAGATACACTCTCTGTTAAAGAGCTTTGCACTGTTAATCATTTTATGGCAAATACCTCCAGAGAAGAGCCTCAGCTGCTCGCCCAAAAATGGCGCAGAGAAGCTTTTATTTGCTATGCTTAAAATGTAATGAATGTGGTTATCTGACTGTTCATGTACAGGTGCTGACAAGCATCGTTTGCTGAGCCAGGTGGTGCGGCCCCAGGAGCCCTTGTTACGTTCTCCGCCAAGGGCTGCTCTGGCCGATGAGAAGTCCAGCCACTGGAAGGATGAGGAGCGCAGAGGAGCCGGGGACAAAAGGGACGCACGCAGCCGCCACGAGGACCTGGAGCTGCGCGGGGAACGAAGCAGAGGAGGCGACAGGCGAGGAGAGCACCTCTCAGACACCCCTGCTGACTCCCGCAGCAGAGGCAGAGAGCAGCGGGAGGCCACGCCGCCTCCCCCTGCGTCATCCCTTGCCATTGGCAGCGAAGACAGAGACAACGCCGGCTCCCAGGCCCATGAGGAGGGCAAAAAGAAGAAGTCGCAGAGGAAGGGCCTGAAGAAGGGTCGCAAAGAAGAGGAGATTGGCGGTGGCCTGGCTGGTGCAGGAGATCGTTTCAACCCCGAGCCCCCAACTGGCGGACCTCCAGATGGACCTCCACCCTTACACTCGCCCAGGAAAGGAACAAAGAAGAAGGCGCTCGACCGAAAGAGGAAACGCTCACGGGAAGGAGAATCTGATGTGTCTGATGAGGATTCATCTGCCCCTCAGCCACATAATAAACGCAGCAAGAGAGGACCCCGAACGCCACCACCCTCAATGAGGCCTGACCATCGTGTCACTGGAGGCAACGCAGAGCCGTCTCCACTGTCCAAAATGGACAACTTCAGCGACTGGTCAGATGAGGAGGTCACAGACCGTGCACTACTGGACACACAAGTGCCGCTGGCTCCTGCTGACAGGGCTCCTGCCGAGCCTCATAGGAGAGGTGGTGGTCCCAGAGTGGGCAGAGACAGGGAGCGGTGCAACCCACCACCCATCGCCCCTCTGCTTTCCCAAGATCCTCCCATGCTGCTGCAGACTCTGACCCCGCAGCCCCTCATGTCCCAGCCCCTGCTCCGCAAACCTCCCCCGGAGCAGACACGCAGCAGCAGCATGGGAAGCAACCAGAGCCGCACATCATCCAGACGCCTGCGCTCACCCTCAAACGAGTCAGCCCATCGAGACGACCCCCAGGGCACACGACCCCGCCGGGGCAGGCTGCAGGGCGCCAACTCCCGGGACCGAGAGAGAGAGAGAGAACGAGAGAGGGAAAGAGAGAGAGAACGGGAGAGAGAAAGGCCGAGTGTAAACGACCCTCCTGGGGCTGAGAGGAAGTCTCGGATAGACCAGTTGAGGAGAGGGGAGCCCAGCCGCAGCACCTCCTCAGGTAAATCAATACTCACACCTAAATCATAAACGTTTTGTTAACTGTAAGAATGGCAAACTTATATCTGTCACTCCTGTCTTGCAGACCGGCAGGATTCCCGCAGCCACAGCTCCAGGCGCAGCTCTCCTGACTCTGAGAGGCAGGCCCCGTCCAGGTCGCGCGCTGGCTCCCACGACAGCCGAGAACGGGAGCGAGACAGGGAGCCATTTGAGCGCGAGCGTGACCGAAAGGACCTTCGCCCTCAGCAGCAGCAGCAACAGCAGCAGCAGCCCCTGCTCCTCCAACAGCCTCTGCAGCAACAGAGAGACTGGGAGCCTGAACCTAGAGACTGGCCGAGCCGGGGGCGAGAGCCCCTGTTGATGCGTCCTGGCCGGGAACCTCTCCTGAGGGAGCGGGACATCAGGGAGAGGGAACGCTTGCTCCCTGAAGGCCTCATTCAGCAGCATGAACGGGAGCGGGAAAGAGAGCGAGAGAGGGAGCGGGAGAGAGACATCAGAGGCGACAGAGGTGGGGATCGAGAGAGGGAGAGGATGATGATGATGATGGACCTGCCGCCGCACGTGGACCCCAGAGCCCCAGGACGAGGAGATCTGAGAGGTGATCTCAGAGGAGACCTGCGAGGGGACCTGATGAGACCGGAGAGGAGCGAGTACGAGCCTCTGCTGCCAAGAGAAGCCTTCAGCCCCCCAGAGCCGGAGAAACCGAGCAACAGTCACCATCTGATGGCGGAGCAGCGGGAGCTGGAGAAGACGGACAGCATCGACGGTAAGAAGATCCGAACACGGCTGCATTTTTTCACTTTCTTTCTACATTTCCAACATGGGTTCTAAGAAATTTTACCTGTGCTGGTTTCTCAGGAGACGATGATGGGAAAGAAGACGATGGCCAGTCAGTGGCGTCTGTGGGAGAGGAGTATGAGCCCATCAGTGACGATGAGCTGGATGAAATTCTCGCTGACAGCCAGAAGAAAGAGGATCAGCAAGACGAGGAGAAAATTACAGGTACCAGGAAGAACCATGGGAATTTATTTGTTAATAGTTTGTCTGGAAACTGTTGCTCTACGAAAGCTGTGTCGACTCTTCTAATGAAGTTTCATGGCGTGTGTGTGCGCAGGTCCTTTGGACGTCATTGACGTGGACTGGTCCAGCCTGATGCCCAAACAGAAGCAGGAGCCCCGGGCAGCAGGGGCAGCCTTGCTCCGGTTCACCCCAGGGGCCGTACTTCTCAGGGCGGGTATCTCTAAGCGACTTGCTGGTCCTGAGCTCCTGGAGCAGGTCAGAGAGGTGTGCAAGTCGGAGCTGGACGACCCCAAAGGTGAGAGTTTTATTCCGAAAGTGTGGTATCAGTGGATTAATCAGTTATCGGCTTTTTCCTGTTCCAAATTATTGTCATGATATCAGACTTTAAAAATCCATGGTTCCTCTTCTCTGACGTTTAATAGAGTTTAGTCTTTTTTGTGTGGTCCATATGTCTAAAACTCTGTCATCTCTGTGCTGCCAGATGCTGACAAGCTGTTCGAGCATGACCTGGGCGCTCTGAACATGGCAGCCCTGAACAGGCGGGTGGAGAGGGCAGGTCTACTGAGGAACCTCGGGCCTTGCTGCAAGGCCCTGTGTGCCCGCAGGGACTTCGCCATCCGCCGGCAGCTGTTAAAGAACGACAAGGTAGATGTCATCCAATCACTGACAGGACGATGACTTTAATACTACAGTTACTTATGCTGACTTTAAAAGTGCTTTGTTAAATGATGTTTAAATCTACGTCTTCAGGGTCTGACGAAGCAGTACCCCACTACACCCGTGGTCGACAACGAGCTGCTGCAGATGAGCATGCGGCTCTTCAGACGGACCATGGCTGGTCAGGCCTCAGGCTCAGAGAGGGCCGACGGGGGGTCAGCACCAGCAGCCGAGGTGGCCCCAGCCGGTGGTAGTAAGCTCAGCACAGCTCAGCCTGAAGTGTGTGTGTCCTGATAGAAGTGGTTTTAACGAGTCAAACACATGAAAATGAACGCCCCCCCCCCCCCCCCCCCCCCCCCCCCCCCCCAACTCTCGCTGACTCTGTCCCATTTCATTTCTTACATTACCTTTAATCATGACAGGAAATAAATTGTGAATCAGTTATGCTTGACATGTCTTGGATGATCTGCACGTGCTGTGCCATAGACTACTGGACACTCTAGCCTATGGAGGTGTGTAATGACCCATGTATGAGAAACATGCCCAGAATGATTTCATGTTTTTTGTGCACTGCAGTGATTTAGTGCAGCTTTTTAATTGTCCGTCTCACCTGCCTAAACAAGCTCAAATGTTTGTTTTCGTATGTTGTGCATTGGTAACCACGACTGTGCATTAAAATGGTCAGATGTGGATTTTTGTAACGGGTCTTTTGCTTTGTCAAAGTGACTGTTCAGCCTTTAACTAATGTGATGTCATCGCTATTTCTGTTAACGTTATATGACGACATTTCTGCCGAGCAAAGCTTTAGCGTTTGCTGCAGAGCGTCACTGACCGACAACACTGAAACATCCTGCAGGGACTTGAATGAACGTTTCTTATGAATAAGCACTGCCAAACTATTCCTCCACTGAATGTCATTTCTCTTATAACTGTAAACATTATTGCTTTTTGCTTCGTGTATGTGTTCTGAATGGTTTGGCAATGTCTCCCTGAACTGAACTCCAACACTGCCATGTGGAACTACTCTCCCTAATGTTCACCAGTCCACACCATCCAAACAGGATCATTCCCAATAGGAAAAGACACTAGACTGCTTAGATGTTTTTTTAAAATGACTGAAGGGATAATTAATTCGAGCTTCCAGTGGTTCCACAGTCCCGATTAAAAAAAGACTTGTACAGGTGGAGAAGCTGAATCTCTGGGATGTGGTTCTATCAACACTCTTAGCTCAAAGTGACACTTGTAAAGAGCAGGTGGTGCATGGACACAAAGTCAATGGACAAACAATCGACAGCTGAACATAAAAATGGGAAGAGGCTGTTATCTTAGAGCCCTGGATTCAACATGACACCTCCTCTTGGCCATGCTACTGTGACATGAAATCTAAGTGATGTTGAAAGCGTCCAACCACAACTATGTCACCTTCTCCTGCTACATATTTATTTTGTCTAAGGGTCAAGGTCATTTTGAGATGTGCAAGTAATGATATCTGGTTTAACGCTGTATTTTTATTTTTTTTTTTTTTACTGAAAAATAAATGTAGAATGACATTTTTTAAATTGTCATAGCAGCTTGTGACCTCAAGAATTAAAATGCTAGTCTATCAGGATTATGACATTAAATGACCACGATGAGGACGGCCACTAGAGGCAAGCTTTTGCACTTTGAGGTAAGTGCTGGTTTATGCAGTGGTGTCAATATGACAGCTTTTGGGCATTATTTATATCTTTGAACAGAAAATCCCGCACACTGCTCATGCTCAGCATCCCAATCTATTAATTACACTTAAGGTTTCTGTCCTGCTGTCAAGAGCATTCACCGCCATTTTTTACAACACTGACTTTAAATAGATACTACACATTATATTAATGCTGCTGCGCTGGGTTCCAAAAACATAATGTTCGTCCTATTCTTGTGAACTCTATCTCAAGACCACCTGGAGGTAATTTTTTCAGATTTGGCAAAAACGTTCACTTGGATTTACCAATGAACTGTTAAGATTATGGTGGTCAAAGGTCAAGGTCACTGTGACCTTACAGCATTATCATTCTTTCCAATGCAATATTTCAAAACCGCTTTGAGGGATGTTTTTTTTTTTTTTTTTTAAATTTGGCACAAACATCCACTTGGATTTACAAATGAACTGTATAGATTTTGGTGGTCAAAGGTCATGGCTCCTGTGACCTTGCAGCCTTATTATTCCTGTGAATCCAATATTTCAAGAATGCTTTTAGGGAATTTTTCGTCAAATTTGGCAGAAACATCCACTTGGATTTACCAATGAACTTTTAAGATAATGGTGGTCAAAGGTCAAGGTCACTGTGACTTTGCAGGCTTATCATTCCTGCGAATGCAATATTTCAAGACCACTTTGAGGGAATTTTTCTTTAAATTTGGCACAAACTTCCACTCGGAGTAAAAAATGTACTGCCAAAAAGTTGGCTGTTGAAGGCTGCAAGGTCACTGTGATTCACTGTGACCTTGCAGCCTTATCATTCTGATGAATGCAATATTTCAAGACAGCTTTGAGGGATTTTTTTTTTTTTTTTTTTTAATTTAGCACAAACTTCCACTTAGAGTCAAAGATGTACTGCCAAGAAGTTGGCTGTCGAAAGTCAATGTCACTGTGACCTCACAAAACTTGTTTTTGGCCATAACTCAAGAAGTCATTCTCTGGAGTGTCATATCTCAACAACAGCTGGAGGAATTTTCCCAGATTTTGCACAAACATCTTCTTGGACTCAAAGATGAACTGACTGGGGGTGTCGGTAGTGTAGTGGATAGTGCCAGCGCCCCTTATGTACAGAGGCATTGCCTCACTGCAGCGGTTGCGGGTTTGAGTTCGGCCTGCGACCCTTTGCTGCATGTCAGTTCCCACTCTCTGTCTGTTTCCCCATTTCACACACTGTCCTGTCCATTAAAAGCAAAAAGCCCACAAAAATAATCTTTAGAAAAATAAAAAAAAGGAACTGATTGCATTTTGGTGGTCAGAGGTCAAGGTTACTGTGACTGTGCATCCGTCTCATTGTCGTGTACGCAATAGAATGTACACTTTCAGGAAAATTTCTTCAAATTTGACTCAAAGGTCCACTTGGACTCAAGAATGAACTGATTAGAATTTGGTGGTCAAAGGTCAACATTACTGTGACCTCACAAATATGTTTTTGGCCATAACTCAAGAATCCATATGCTAATTATGACAAAATTTCACACAAATGTCTTGGGTAAAAATGTTTGTGCATCCATGTTTATACAGACATGAATGTAAGTGCAGCTTTCCTGGTTTACAGAGACATACAACTGTGAGGTGGTAATTGTAATTGTAGTTCTTTTGAAATTTTAACAAAGTCTGAGATACTGTGTATTTTTATAATTTATATATAGCTTTTGGCCATTAATTCTAAGGTTTGAGGTCTCACATGTGCTTAACTTATTCATAATAAAACCACAGTAGAGGCAGCTGATATTGTCTTCAAAGGAAAAATTACTGCATACCACGAAAATAAAGTGACATAGGCAGAAAAGAGGCCTAAATACTATCCATACAAATACATTTCTGTGTCCGTGCTTTGGTGAAATAGTCTGATAATAAGAATACAAACATCTCCTTGTCTTAACTGTCTTCAAAAGGTACAACAATATTTAAAATCGATTTAATTTCCATTTTGTTTGAGGTGTATTCCGTTTCTATTCGTTACAAACTGTCCTCGGAACCTTTGCTCGTGAAGTTGTGACGGACATCATTATATAACGGACAACTTTCCTTTACCCAGGATCCTCTGCGTTAAGTCCGTCCTTCCGACTTCCGCCTCATCTACGAGCCGAAGTGAGTATTCTTTTCGGAAATTATATTTCTACAATCCATCACCATCCTGCGATATTAAAGACACAAATCACCGCGTACTTTTTCCAAATACATATATTAATGTTGTGTTGTCCGTTATATGAGAGTTTTGACGTGGATTAACTTATTTAAAGACATTTAAAAGCGATGGACGGTGTAGCATTGACTCCACCGGAGTGGCTCCATTGCCTGGCTGTCTGGTGTCACTTTACTTTAAGTTAGATAGAGTTTCAGTATTTTTAACGTAAAACACTGGCACTAGCTTACGTTAATTTAACGTAAGAGCTATTAATGTGCCTTTTAGCTAGCAGGTTAGCTTGCGTTAAAATAACAACACTGCAACACAGCATGCTAGCTTCATGCTAACGCTAGCTTTGCTGTGTCTAATAGGTGCCGGTGTTGTATCGAAATGTGTTCCCACGATTAATAGTGTTTCCCCCGTTAATGCGCCTCCATTAGAGGGCACGGGTTTTATCTAGTGCTGAGGTGTGTGTACCTATAATGCTGTTAAGTCAAATGCTCAAGCTGAAATGTGTGTATGTTGTTTGTAGATGGCCCCAACCAAGAAAGGAGAGAAAAAGAAGGGGCGTTCAGCCATCAACGAGGTGGTGACCAGAGAGTACACCATCAATGTGCACAAGCGCATCCATGGAGTGTGAGTACTGCAGAGATAAAAGCAAACACTTACTTGCTCAGACCAGATACGAACAAGTGGTTTTAATGAATGACATGATCAGTTCGGTGTTATTGATGGTGTCGTCTACTTGCAGGGGCTTCAAGAAGAGGGCCCCCCGCGCCATCAAGGAGATCCGCAAGTTTGCCGTGAAGGAGATGGGAACTCCTGATGTGCGCATTGACACTCGCCTCAACAAGGCAGTGTGGAGCAAGGGTGTCAGGTGAGATCATGCACCTGCTCTGACTGCTTTTTTACTTTGTGGTGTAGGGAAAGTGTAGCAACATATCTAAATGTGTGTTTTTTTTCTGACAGCCATTGGTTTAAATTCAGGCTATAGTGATGTATTTTCCATGTGTGCATTCATGTGAGCTTCAGGTGTATGTGTGCAGCAGCAGTGACTTCCACTAGCTTGAATTTCAGAAGTGTAATTGGCTTCTGTTAATGTCCACACCACACGGAGCTCCATGTGGTCTAAGAAATTCCATCCTCAAATTGTACATTATTTTTAAAAAAGGGACAATCTTTTGCGACAAAAAGATGACATGTAAATGTAGAGATTGTTCAGTTCTCCTGTCAGCTAGGGTTAGTTACTGATGGCAGTACTTTTAAGCACTGACTGAATTACGTAGCTATTACAAAGTACCGATTCTAGGTAAATCCATTGGTGCTGAATGTTGGTACCTGAGAGTGCATCTTCAGTGCTCCGAAACCTGGAAGCCAGCCAGAGCTAGAAAGCTGTCAGCATAGCATGGGTGCTGAATTTAACTACAGACATGTGGCAGAAGTGCCCAAAAGCCAGCAGCTCTGTGGAGCTTCGTTGGCTGGCTTCAGGGCACTTCCACCTCATGTCTAAACCTGGCGTTCTCACCCAGCTGCACTCTCAGGTACTAACATTTGGCATCATGGATTTAACGTGAATTTGTGCTTACTAGTACCGACGTCATTTGGTTGGTAACCTTAAAAGAACAGGTTTTGGTACTCAGTCCCTGTCAGCTCAGATGTGACATGGTTCATGACTTCAGTACAGATGTATAGAAAGAACATACGCTGAATGCTGTTAAATGAATATACAAGGTGCTGAAGATCAGTGACTTTTTTCTGATTCAGCAAGAAATGAGAGAAACACTGCATGATTTTGACATGTCAAACAGGCATTAAGCGAAGATGGTAACCTCTGTAACCTTGTGCAGGAACGTGCCGTACAGGATACGCGTGCGGCTGTCCAGGAAGCGTAACGAAGACGAGGACTCCCCCAACAAGCTGTACACCCTGGTCACATACGTTCCTGTCACTACATGCAAAGGTAAATACACTAACACGCTGTCAGACTGTCATCCATCAAGTGAAGCAACAAAGACGTTTCATTAACCTTTCTCCTCCTTTCTCCCAACAGGTCTGCAGACAGTCAATGTTGATGAAAACTAAAATCTGAGAGTCGAATAAAAGAGTTAAAGAAACCTGTTTTCTCTTGTCTTTATTTTGGTTTGTTCTCATCATATTTGGGGTGTTCGCACTTAAGAGTATCGTCAGTTACATGCCTTCTTGAACAATGATGGTCTTGGTATGAGGGACTGGTATAGTGAGGAAGAAGATCATCCCCACTGTCAAGCATGGAGGTGGGTCGTTGATGATGTGGGGCTGTTTTACTGCGGCAATCTTGATCGTGTACCTGGCGTTGTGGATTAGCAGAAATACCAGGCCATTTTAAAGAGGAACGTTTCGCCTTAAAAGTGCTTTAAAATGTTATTTATGAATTTTTTTTCCACTTTAACTGCAGTAAATCTTTTGAGCAAGTCAGTCCTGATCATAACTATTAAATTAACATGTATTTCCTCTAAAATTTTAACCCTTTAATGCAATTTTGGGAATGTTAACCCATATTTTTTTGGAATGACAACACAAAATATGAAATATTTTCCATATACTAAGTGCTAACTGGAATTTTTTGAGGGGGATTATTACACCATTGGATGCGTCAATAATTGACATTAACATTGATTTGAATGCATTATTATTATTTGAGCAATGTGAGTTTTTTTAAAAGAAATGCCACTGTTAACCCTTAATGCACACAATGCTCAGCTCCTAAAAAGTGCTTTAAAATATTATGATTTTTTTTTTCACTTTAACTGCATTAAATCTTTTGACCAAGTCAGTTCTGATCATAATTATAAATTAACATGTATTTCTTAAATAAATTTAACCCTTTGATGCCATTTTAGTTGCGTCACAAGTGGCTGTCAGCAGTGAAGGTGCACTACCACCATGCCGCCACTAGGGGAGCTACTCGCATCAGCAGTCGGATGTTGTGAAGAAGAGCAGGGACGCAGCAGCAGGCGGGACGCGATGGCATCGTCCGACAATTCCTCCGGAGTTTGTGCAGCTGTGAAGTTGCTCTAACTCACTACGAAGGTAAGAGGCGATGTTGCAGTGTTGCAGTGTTGCTGTGTTGCTTCTGAGATACGGAAGTAGCCTAGCAGGGAAAGACTAGCATGACGGAAGCTGTGTGAATCATGTCTGCTCCATGTCTGGGAGGGACAGGTGTGGCTAGCTAGTTGGCTAACTCACTGACCAGCTAGCTAGCTAAGATACAGTTAGCTACTATATTTGGAGGCGCTAACGGTTGTCGCGGATAGCTAGTCGTATGAAACAAGCAGTAGCTAGTGACGTTAGCATTTTGCTAACATTCGGTCAGTAGCTAATGAAGGATGGAGAGCTCCTCAGCTAACCCGTGTAACGTCAAACGGTTAGCATCACTATCAACACGTTAGTGAACGTTAAAGCTAACAGCTAGCTTGAATTGTGTGTGCAGGTGGGAGCGCCACTCAGTGTTTCCATGGCCGTCGGCTGATGTGCGAAGCGATGCGGCACCACTGGCTGCTCCTCGGGGCTTGCGGCTGGGTGCTGCTCATCCTCATGTTCGTCAGCAAGTTCATCAGCTTCAGAGCTGTAGATGGTAAGCTGCTGCGTCCTATATCGATCACCTATAGGGGTTAAAGTGATCAGCCCACTCTCGTGTGTTTGCAGACTATGGAGACAGGGCTGGGGGTCAGAGCTGGACTGTGCCAGGCACCAAGGTGGTGAAACCTCCTCCTGTTTCCAGCCCAGAAAAACCAGTCCTAAAGCCATCTGATCAGGTGATTAACACAGCTGATCACCAATCATATTCTTCCATTGATTAAATGTGAAGCAGTCTCATTAGTGTTGTGTGTCTCAGCCCTCAGCCGTACCCACAGCGACAGATTGGCAGTCGGTGGTCGAGAGGCGAGTCGAGTTGCTGTCATCCGTGTGCAAGAACAGCAGCCTCAGGAACCTGACGCACGTCTCCATCAGCAAGTTCGTGCTGGACCGCATCTTCGTCTGCGACAAGCACAAGATCTTGTTCTGCCAGACGCCTAAAGTGGGCAACACACAGTGGAAGAAGGTCCTCATCGTGCTCAATGGTGAGTACGAGTCGAAGGTAGTGATAGTATTTGTGTTTGTGTTGTCAGCTGATGATTTGTGTGATGACGACTCTCAGGAGCGTTCCCCACTGTGGAGGAGATCCCGGAGAACCTCGTTCACGACCATGAGAAGAACGGTCTGCCCCGTCTCTCGTCACTGACGCCACAGGAAATTACTCACAGGTTCGTTCAGAGCTAGTCGAACTCACCAGGTGTAGACTCAATTTGCGATTATGTTAAATGATATTTTCCCTTAAATGTTTCCCAACAGATTAAACTCTTACTTCAAGTTCTTCATCGTGAGAGATCCCTTCGAGCGCCTGATTTCCGCATTCAAGGACAAGTTTGTGAAGAACCCTCGCTTCGAGCCATGGTACAAGCATGACATCGCCCCGGCCATCATCCGCAAGTACCGCAAGAGCCACCGCGACAGCGAGCTCGCCGCCTCCGGCCTGCACTTTGAGGACTTTGTCCGTTATCTGGGCGACGTCGACGGCCGCCACCGCATGGACCGGCAGTTCGGCGAGCACATCATCCACTGGGTGACTTACGCGGAGCTGTGCGCGCCGTGTGAGATACACTACAGCGTGGTGGGCCACCACGAGACTCTGGAGCAGGACGCGCCGCACATCCTCAGAGCGGCAGGCATCGACCAGCTGGTGTCCTACCCGGCCATTCCTCCGGGCATCACCCGCTACAACAGGACCAAGGTGGAGCAGTACTTCTCAGGCATCAGCAGGCGGGACATCCGGCGTCTTTACGCACGTTACCAGGGTGACTTCCAGTTGTTTGGTTACCCGAGCCCAGACTTTCTACTGAACTAAAACAATTAACACTGACTAAAACATTTTCACACAAAGTCCTCTCAACATTTCGGTTTAGTGCGACAGAGGTGTGTCGTAGCTGGGCGTCCTCAAAGGCTGGAGTGCAGTAGGCGGCACGCTGTAATGTATTTTAGGAATAACTGACAGGTTGTGGTGATGTTTGCTGTGTTTCCAGGATGTGCACGTAATGAGATCGCCAAACTCCTCATTTTGTGTGGCTCAGAAGGGTCAATATGAAGATTAAATACAGGTACAGAAGATGTTCGCTATCGTCGATGTTCATGAATGAATAATCCTCACATGGCAAAGAGGTGTACGCTGTATCGCCAGGACTACAGGCCTGTAATGTAGCTGTTAAACTGCACTGTATGGTCCCAAGATTACACGGATTCATTCTGCCGAGGAAGGTTATGCTGTCATTTTGACATGTTGTCTTTTCTGTACTTCTTGCCATCATGCTAGACATAGGCGAAGACAGTGTGTATCAGGGACGCTAACATTTATGGACAAGTAGAATGAAGGAACTGATTGGATATTGATATTTGACATCGATGTTTTTAAGAGCTATGAATCAGCATTAACTTTTTATATTTTCCGTTATGCAAGACGCATTAATGTCTTCAGTAAATTACTCCTCAGATATCATGAAGCACTTTCACTGACTCAAAGGCCAGGCCATAGCCGTCGTTCTGGTTCCGCCTTTACTGAAACTGATGAAAGACATCAAACTCCGTTCATCCAGCTTGTCGACTGCACTGGCACTCCGAAGGAAACCGGCACTGGATTTTAAAGGCTCATTTTTCTATCAGAAATGTACTGTGTAAATGTTCTTAACATGACTTGCAGTTCGACATTTGTACTACATGTTGCTATTTATAATATAATTAACCTGACGCCAACGGTGTCTCACAGTTGTAAGACGGCGCTGCCTCCCTGCGACCACCTGGTGACGTTTTGAACAGGTGGTCATTATACGACACTAGTTAGTAATAAAGTTCCATGTGAATTAATGTGCCGATCGTTATTTTTAGCTGTTTTCTTCCCTAATTGTTGGTTATGTGTGAATGTATAAACAAATTGCTGTGAGATTTTTAATCTCACAGCAATTTAAGCCACCCAAAAAAAGCCCCACTGAAAATATTCAATATCAGTTCAAGTGTACGCTGTAGTGAGAGTATTTTCAACCCTTTACCTTAATATCAGACTGTGATTTCAAACTGGAAAATAGAGCCATTTCATCACTCTTTTCACAGCCAGACTCCATTGAGAAAAACAGTGATTTAAGATTACTAAAAAATAGGAGCTGCTGGTGTACCGCTGCCTCGATTGGTTAGTTTGTTTGTGTGTTTGTGCGACTTCAGCGTTCGACAAGGTTAATTCGGATTCACCAAAGTCGCACAATCACACAAACCACCTAATGATCATAGCAGCAGTCGACCAGCAGCTCCTGTGTTCAGTGAGCTAAAATTACTAGTTTTGTCAATGGGGTTTGGTGGCTTTGACGAGAGCATAGACAGGGAACTGAAGACATTATTTCACCTATGGAAGGAGGTAAAGCAGTGAAAATGTTCTCCATATATTATACACATACACTGATAGACTTTATTTCAGGTGGATAAAATGTTTTGTCGCTGGACCCCATCCACAGCAGTACATTGCTTAGCTTTTGTGACAGACTCCAGCCTGCTTCTACAAACTGGGGGTGTGTCAGCTGAAATCTACTGTATGTAATACACTGTCTATGGATAAGTACTCCATACAACCCCACTTCAAAAAATCTGAACAAACCCTTTAAACTTGTATATTGCTGCCATGAAAAAAAATATCCACAAGGTGGCAGTAAAGCATTTGTAATTTGACTGCTTAGTTAGGAAGCCACAAACCCAGGTGAACTCATGGACTAATATCTCCACACACACACACACACGGCTGTTGACATTTGAACCACAGGCATGAGGGCAAAACAATGACATCACAGCTATATGTCAGCAACAAACACCTGAAGACAGTGCAGGGCGGAGCTGTGCTCACATCATCAGTGTCATCTGTGCAAGCTTACCTTATGGCAGATGGATTTAAGTTGATTTACGGAGCTTAAGTGTTACTTAAGTGTCTTAAGTGTGACTCTGAATGCTCACAGTTAAGGCTTTGTGCCTGTGTGTATGTGTATCTCCCCACTGCTAGGCTACCGCTCTAATCCTGTCAGACTGGTTTTCCCTGACAGGACGTTTGAGTGTTGGTTTGACGTTTGTTTAACCAAAAGCTTTGTCTGTTTGAACGTTACATTGTGGGTTTTGTGATAAATAAGTGGGACACTGCAGCTGAATATTTCTCCTTTCAGTATCCCATACATCCCATGCACTGAGTTGCCATGATGGGAAACTGAGGCTGCAACTCAGGCAACTAACAGTTTCATATTATTAAAGGAGCAGTTCGTTTTTAAAGGGAGTTGGTATGGGATACGTATCCATAGGCAGTGTGTTACATACAGTAGGTGTCAGCCGTCACATCCCCAGTTGAAGCAGACAGGAAGCTAAACAATGTACCGCTGTGCATGGGGGCCAGCGACGAAAAAATGCTCTCGTCAAAGCCACCAGACTCCATTGACAAAACTAGTGATTTTAGCACGATGAACACAGGAGCTGCTGGTCTACTGCTGCTATGATTATTATGTAGTTTGTGTGATTGTGTGACTTCGGTGAATCCGATTTAACCCGTTTGAACGCTGAATTCACACATAAACAGAAACAAAACAACTAATCAAGGCAGCGGTAACCCAGCAGCTCCTGTTTTTTTAGCAATGTTAAATCAGTGTTTTTCTCAATGGAGTCTGGCTGTGAAGAGAGTGATATAACGGCTCTATTTTCCAGTTTGAAATCACAGTCTGACATTAAGGTAAAGCAGTGAAAATACTCAATATAGCGTACACTTGAAGTGATACGATTATTTTAGGTGGCTATGCAGTATATCACTGTATGAAGAAGGTATTAAAACCCTTAATCATAAAATCCAGTGTCATCCAGTGTTGATGAAATTAAGTGATTGCGCCGTGCTGCTCTGGGAGCCATTGCACTAACATACCCAGCATCACTCCTCAGATTGCTCACTTGCCACACCCATGATTACCAATATTGACACTGAAACATGCGCATGTCCATAAGGATGCTGTGTGGTGGTGGTGGTGGTGGAGGGGTGGTGTATTTTAACCTCCACCTGCCCCACAGCTCGTGTCTCTACACCAGCATGCAGGTTGGTGCAGCAGTGTCGAGGTGAGTGTGTGTGCACAGTGCATTAAAGATCAGCTCGGTATCCATGCTGGATGTATCGAGGCCCAGCCCTTTTCTTTCTGTGTGAAGCCGACCGGCTTCCTGTGTTTGTGCGGCTCTCAATCAAAGCTGCGTCAAGGCACACGGAAGCAGGCAGGGTGAAACCGGAAGTAGGGCAGTTTGACCTTCAACTTAAAAGAGAGCTATGGAATAAAATTTGACTTCAAAACAAGAAATTGTGTAAAACATACCTTGCTGACTGTGTGATATATTTTCTACCAGGACTGTAGGTAAATATAAATTGTATGAGTCTTCTGCCAAGCATGTGTTTCCAATATATATATATTTTTTTTTTTCTCACTTTATTAAACAGTTTTTACTAAATTACAATTACAAAAGTAATTTTAATTAAAAAAAGTAGTTTATTTCTCTTTGTTGCTGTTGAAATATCACTACTCTTTATCCTACTACACTGATTACTAACTGATTTACAGATTCAGATGTATCATGCTATAAAAAACAGTAAAAATGATAATATAAGACATAAAATAGTGCAGAAGTTTAAAAATAAAGGGATAAAATATAACATATACTGTTATTGTAAGGCACTGTTTGTTACTTATGGGAGGAAGGGGTGGTGTTAAAAGGAGGAGGCATGTCAAATAATTTTGTGAGCACCGGGGAGGGACTTATGGTTTTTATTTTGGCTCGGGGAGGAGCGCAAAATTTTAAATGGTTGTATTTTTTGATGATGTTAATGCAGATTTTTTTTTTTTTTTTTTTTTAAACATGCTGCGGAAGGGTTTGTAAGGCATGATTTTTTTTTTTAAATCACCATTTATCATAGCCAGAAACTGTCAGATTGGATTTTAAAATTTTCGACAGTCAGACTGTAAGAAAAAAATAGTATTGTTTCATCAAAATCATTTTGTTCTGCATCTCAACATCTCTCTACGGCTTTTTTTGGCCAAAAATATTTGCGTTAACTAACCAGCAAGCATGACAAAAGTGAAAAACCAAGGCTTTTTTCAGCTCTTGGATTTCGTCTTTAACTTTTAGCTTTTAACTCCCAAACATCAAAGAATAAGTTTTGAAAATCGAATCACTAATTTATCTTCCTGAGACCCGAACTTTTGTTTGGTTCACATTTTCAATTTCACCTAGCTATTTGGGATCAGTAGGACGACTAAAGTCCCAATATCTTCAAACGAGTGCTTCCTAATTAACCAATTCTTATCTTGTTACCGTCGCTAAAATTGGTCAAATTTGTTGCTGTATTAAACAGCAAAAGTTATTAATCAAAAATAAACAAGTTTCAACCATAAAATGTGATCAGGTTCTGTACCTTGTCCACTTTTGTGTCGGGATCGGCTGCAGACTGCATTGGCAAAAATGGCAGCCATCTTGTTTTTACATGGATTAGTGTGTTGTGCTCTTACTGCCACTAGATGGTGCAAGAAAGTGTCCACAAATGAGGACAACAGGTCTAAGTTAAGTTGAATGAAGTATAAGGTCAAGTAAACTCAAAATGTGATGTCTTTATATGAGGACACAATCACGTACTTCTGTACTTACACTTAATATTTTGAGTGCATAAATGCGTTCACACTGAGAAGTATGGAAAATGCAGTGCACTATGAGTACCCGGATGGTGCACTCAAAACGGTCAAGAAGTTGAGTGTGGAACTACGGACACTTCTCGCCCTCAATGGCCGCCATCTTGGCTACGTAGCAGAAGGGGAGGGACCACTTTTCAAACTGAGAAATGGCGGCTGAGGACTGTGTGACCGTGAACGTCGCTGCATTGTACAAATACATGTGTTTTTTGCACTAAGCACCACTATACTGTTGTCAGGTATAAGCCAGCAGTATGTTTATTGAGTTAATTGAGCAGTCTGTAATGATTTGGTACCGCGAACGATAACGCGAATGCTAATGCTAGTTTGCTAACTAGCTAATTTGTGGTCCTCATTTCCCGTAAGTACAATGGCTGTGTTTGGTTTGAGACAACACTACCCTGTCGAAATTCATGCACTACACTAATAAGTACATAGTGCACATAGTATACTACATGGAAGTGTACTAACTGAAGTATGTGATTTGAGACACAGCATTGGTTCTCAGGAGCATTTTCCACCAGTCATTCAGAGAGTATCAAGGAAAAATATAAAATAGCTTCAGGGAAGGTCAAAAAATAAATAAATAAAGAACCTCTGATAAATAAAGAACAGTCCCTAAAGTGAATAAACTGTAAATCTTACTATATAATGACGCAAACGTGAAATTTGGCACAGTGGTAGAGAGTCATGGGAGGATGCGATTGAAGCAATATTACATCAGTTGGCCACAGGGGCAACCGATTGAAATTGCAAACTTTGAATGGGCATATCTCATGCCTCGTATGTCGTAGAGACATGAAACTTTGCACAGAGCTGCCTCTCCTCATGAGGAACACATTTGCCTCAAGAACCCATAACTTCCGGTTGTATAGATTTTCCGCCATTTTGAATTTTTTGAAAAACACTTAAAATCGATCTCTTCCTAGGAAGTTTGAGCGATCTGCATGAAACTGGGTGAACATAATCTAGGGACCAATATCTAAAGTTCCCTCTTGGCAAAAGTTGGAAAACTTACTAAAACTGAGCTTCTATAAGGCAATGAATATTGCGGAGGGCGTGGCTCATCACATAAAGGTGTATAACATCTCAAGGGTTTCACCCATCACCACGCAACTTTGTAGGCATATGACCACACATAATCTGAGGGGACCCCTCCATTATTGACCCCATCAAACAAAATGGGGGCGCTAGAGAGCTAATTTCTTATCTAGGCCGAACCAGCATATTGATTTTTACTAAACTTGGTAGATATGTAGAACAGGACGCCTCAAGGTGACTGGAGAAATTTAACTCTAATTGGCAACTGGGTGGCGCTATAACAACAGAAAAATGCTTAAAAATGGCTAAAATGCGGCCGATCGCTGTGGCTCCCCCTGTGGACCAATGTTGTTGTTTTCTTCTAATTTTTGGTATGACTAAGTCATAGTATGGTATGCTGTACATAATCACGGAAACTGTCAGTGTGTCATTCTGTCTGTCCCACGTTTTTCAAAAACTCTGAATACATTGCTCTTCTTAATGGGTTCAGTTGACTATTTAATGCAGTTTCCTATGACCTGTATCCCAGACACACACCATGTGTACGTGGGCAACTGTGCACTCAATGGGTATGGACTAGTGTTATATGAATATAAAAAAAAATTCCATTTCTTAATGTAATCCTGCCGTTGGTATCAGTGCGGCTTTTATGTTGAAAGTCGTAAGCGGACGTTGTAGCTCTCAACCTAACTTGACAGCAGTGGCACGAGCAGGGAGAGAGCGGACAGGGAGCCCGCTGCTGCCACCTCAACATGGAGTAGCGACATCCCAGCATTTACTGCTCAGAAGCGGATCCCACAGAGAGGAATACGCGACGGCCTCTGTTTAATTCATCCGCCGACGTCCCCGCAAATGATACAGCGGCCATTATTTTTCAGCAGACGCAAAGGAAAGCTCGGCTTTTATTCGAAAGATGGCGAACGACTCTCCAGCTAAAAGTCTAGTAGACATAGACTTGGCTTCATTGCGGGTGAGTGAAGGGAACCGAGCCGCTGTGTTTTTTTGTTGTTTTGCTGCATTTAATCTCGCATTGTTCGATAAAACAAAACACCACACGTTTGAGTTTGAGTCTTAAGTTTTATCCTGCTTTTAAATGTCGCTTCTTGTTAGAGCTGAAGTCTTGAAAATGACCGCTGAGCCATAGCGAGGTGTTGCCAGTGTCTGGTTTTCCTTTGTTCGAGATGCATTTGGCATGTAGGGTAGACCAGGGCGCAACAGCTGGCTCACACTGGACTATGTTGTGTGGAAAAGCAAAATATTAACACTGCTTTTTATCCACACTGAAACATCCTTGTGTCTTTTTTCTTTTCAGGATCCAGCTGGGATATTTGAATTGGTGGAGGTGGTTGGAAATGGCACCTATGGACAAGTATACAAGGTTGGTTGGAGGCGCAGTGCATGGCCTGTCCTGTTTTCACTGTGTTTCCCCCTCTTATCAAGCCTGGGAACAAAGGACATTAAATACAACATGTCTTTCAGATGCTGCATTCACACCACATCAGGTTGATTAAGCTCAGAGACTCATAGATGTAATGTTTGTGATCACAGCTAATTGTTCAGCAGGGAGGTGTGTGTGTAGAGAGTGAGCCAGACAGTCTACAGTCTGATGCATCACCTATCTTGCGTCACCTGCCTTGCTGGAAAGTAGGTGAGGAGGCAAGGATGGAGAAACAATATCTGTCACAGGCCTCACAGCTCTGTCTGCAGCTTAAAACCAAATTTCATATCCTGTTTAAATCACAGTTTCCCAGCGCAGTGGATGGGAATCCCACTCTCCGGGCCATCTGCTCTTGGTGTCACATTTCTCTGTTGAAAATTAACATTGCGGCTGTTGGATGACATCGCCGAGGAGAGTGTTTGATGGCCTTGGATTGGACACACATCTCGTGTTGTTGTTGCTGCAGCTAGCTTGTCAGGAGGCTCCATTTTGTTTCCTACACTCCTACATGACATTTAACCACATGCCTATATGTTAAGCAGACATTCAGCTTCCCAAGCGTGGGCACAGGCTGTTAATAGGCTCGCCAAAAAAACATCAATTTGCACTAAGCAGCAAGCTAAGCTGAGTATTTAAATCTGACAGCCCACAGTGCTCCAGTGACCTGCATTCAATCCCCCCCAGTGCAGTGAACTTCCAGGATCTCCCCCGCCTCATCTCGCACACAGCGAGCCCATCTGTGTGCATGTGCTCATACGATCGCCACACCTGAAATCAGCCCCGTGCAGCGCAGGGAGAAGGAGCGGATGATTGTCATGAGGAAGTTGTGATGCTCGCGTGTTATCTCGCCACCAGATGGTTTTGAGCCGGGCGTATGGGACAGAGAATTACTGCTTCTCCCTCTTTTTGTCCCTTTAATCTCTCGCTCCATTCACTCTCCGATGCTAATTCTATTTGCGAGTGCTGCTGTGTGGGAATGGAGCTCGTACAAGAGAGGGGCTGTCAGATTAGCCCGCAGTTAACACAAAGACATGGCCGTAACAGCCTGCATGAGATAAGCCAAACTGTCTGAAGCGAAGTCATAGCTTACTGTCACCCAATACAGCGGGCTGCTTTCGATCAGCTGTCGGTCACTGCATTGACTGTCACGTTAACCAGTTGAATGAGCATGTGGCCTGTGGTGGTGGTGGTGGTGGAGGGAGTGAGTGAGGGGGGGTGGCTGCAACTGGTAGAAGAGCAGCTGTCCAGTTCCAGACAGAACCTGCCCACCGCTCTCACAAAGCTGAGTTTGTCCTCCTCGCTCTTTGGGTCTCTTCAGTCCGTCAGTCAGTTAGATCCACAGAAAGGAGGAGTTTGTCCGCAGGGTTTCAAACACCAACCGACTGAATAATCACAACAGCCCCCCAACTGAAAAACGGGGTGGAGTTTCTGCTCCCTCTGAGGCCTTTTTCTGCTTTGTCAAGCACTTGGTCACAGATTGCAAGGCCCTTTTAGATCACACAATGTGACCGAGCTTCTTTGCTCTTTGATTAGTGGTGACTTTTGATTCCTTTAAGATGGTTTTCTTTGGCTTTTTTTGTCTTTAAGGTGGACTACAGGGAGTAAAATGTCTGATCTTGATCTGTATTGAATTTAAAGTTGGTTTTCACAACAAATTTCAAGCAGGTTTGCATTTATATCTTGCAGTTTACCCGATGAGAACATGGAAAATATGTGTTTTGCGAGCTTTTTGCCGACTTATACTCTGATAGTTCTTGATACATTGCTGTCTGTTTTACATAGAAGTGGAGTAATGATATATTTCCCTGCCTCTGGAACCTGTCAAACAGTGGAAGTTGGCTTTGAATGTGTGGTCAGATTTGTAGTCTTGTTCACTTATATTCTTTGATCAGTTCCTGATCCCTCTGATTTCCAAAATAATATTAGAATATTTTAAACAACACCAAGCAATAGACCTGATTAAGACTTATCACTGCTGGTCTAGGAATTTCTCACTTTTTACTCGGAGATCACGCTGTAGGGCTGTGAAGAAGTCCTTTCCTCATGCCATTTTTGCCTTTTTACACCGAACCAAACAACGTCAACATCATGCCGCTCCAGTGTGTGATTTTTAGACGGCATACCAGCATTGTGCAATAGGGCTGCAACGATTAGTCGACTAATCGATGACTAATCGACTATTAAAATAATTGGTGACTATTTTAGTAGTCGACTAATCGGTTTGAGTCATTTTTCATAGAAAAGTTCTATAAAAGTACCCAAAATACTTTTACTGCAGCTTCTTACGATCAAATATTGGCAGCTTTACACACTCTCCCATGACGGTGAACTAAAACCCTTTGGCGTGAGTATGAAACAAGACATTAGATGACATCATTTTGGGGTTTGGGAGAGACAGACCGACATTTTTCAACATTTTAACACGTTTTTCGATAAAATGATTAGTCGACTAATCGAAGAAATAATCGACAGATTGGTCGACGATGAAAATAATTGTTAGTTGCAGCCCTATCGTGCAATAAAAAAAAAGTTAGCCTCTAGTGTGACATATAACGAATGTATCGGCAGCGCTTCACAAACAATAACATGGCAATAACAATCATTTACAGTCCCTGTTAAATGGCGGCGGATCTCCTCCTCTGCTGTGAGGGTAAGGAGCTCCTGGACCTCATTTTTTTCTCCAATTTGTGGACATTTTCAGCAGCTGTTCTTTTTCTTTGAGTTAGCTGCTAACTGCTACAAGCTGCTTTTGTCCCGTGATGGGTCAAACCAAACGTATAACATGTTGTCTTAAAGGCAAGACAACCCTGTCCCCAATTCCGTGATTGTGTCCTTTACACAGCACAGCGATGCGGTATAATGGCGTGAAATCCCAGCCTTGAAGAGGCAGTGTAAAAGGAGCTACTGCCTCTTTAAGGCGGGAACTTGACACGCCTTCCGCCTCGTCATTCTGTTATAAAAGGTACTATCGAGTAATGGGTTGGACAGAGTTGTCTCACATTTAATCCAGCTTTGGAGGTAGTAACAGCACCAGAATCATGTCTGTATAAGAGGACAAAGCAGAGATTTTAGATATAGCTTATAGCAGTTAGCAGCTAACTCAAAGAAGGAGCATAGCCGCTGGACAATGAGGTCCAGGGCCTCTTTATGAGCAGAGGACGAGATCAGCCGCCATATAACAGGGATGGTAAATGATTGTTGCTGTCTTTAAGCACTGCCGACATTTATGTTACATATCACACTAGACGCTGTTGTGTTACATGTCAGACAAAACATGCCAGTATGCTTTCTAAAATCACACACTGGAATGGCATGATGCTGCCGTCGTTTGGTTCTGCACAAAGAAGGGAATCTGTAGCGTCCCTATAGTGCGACGTCCGTAAAAAAAGGACTTCTATCTCTGCTTTGCTGCATTACTTGCAGCTTTACTCAGAAAATTAAAGAACCAAGCTGTTCCCTAAGACCCGAAATGCCATGTCAAGGTTCTTGTGGCCGTGCTGTGCTGCTGGCTCTCTGGCTGCGCTCTCTGCCAAGAGGGCAGCCGTTGCCCCTGGAGAGGTGCCAGATTACAGTCAACTTCTGAAAATGCAGCACAGCAGATTTTGACCGACGGCCATAATGAAAATTACGTTATGGCTAAAAAGCCCTTTTTTTTTTAAATCGTTTAGTTTTGCCTTGGCCAGCTGGCTTATTGAAGTGTAGACTCAGATCTATATACAGATTGAACACACTTGTGTGCAGCGTTATCACTGTAAGCAATTCATCAAGGACTATAGTGTGTGCTTCGGCTGAAAACTAGGCCACAAGGAGAATTTATTGCGACCCAAACCAGTGTTTTAACCACATTATTTTGTGCTGTAAACCAGTGGATGATCTATCGGCTTCCATGTTTGCTGCAAATATCCATCCAATGGAAACACTGCATTATATATGTTTGACTCTATGACTCTGGGACTCTATGAAAGCGCTGCTCCTGCACTGCACAAAGAGCTCCTCTCCCTCCTTCACTCTTTATCAGCTGGCTCTGGCCCAGCTGGCTAAGTCGACTATCTCAGGTGCCTCACTCTGGATACGGGAATTAAAAAAAAGAGAAAGAGAGCGTTATAATAACACAGAAAAAGACATAATTCCTCAAATTGTGCGTGGTATGCGGGGAAGATTCCCTCGGCTCTACAGAATGGCCATATATAGTCAGGCCTGAGGCACCAGAGCCCCTGCTGACCTGCCTCCCTGCCTGCTATGCGTCCATGGGGTGCTGTGCCACCACTATTCTCATACCAGCATGTTTCATGTGCATGCATGTGTGGTTAAAATCTATGGTAAATCGACTTGGTGGGGCTGTTTGGTGCACTCACTGATAAGCAAGGTCATGTGGCTGAATACCCGACAAAGCACTGGCAGCAAATGGAAAGATGATTTATTTTTTATGTGCACATGCACTGCACATTACATGCCTTTCTAGTACCTGACATCCAGTTTATACTATCCTCCACTATCCTCCCCCTCCTTCCTTTGTTTCTCCTCAATTCTTAAGGGCAGCCTCGCCCCTGCCCTCAGGACAAGAAGCTCTCTCCTCAGGGGGCGAGCTCTGCCTGACGGGCACAAGGGCTGCTGCTGAGGAGGGAGCTGAACCTCTTGGGCAATCTGTCAAATGCCTACCAGTGCCATATGGTGCTGGGCGAGACTGGTGCTTACCTCAGGGCAGTGGTTATCAGCCATCAAAGCAGCAAGGTGCTTCAAATGTTTGCTCAAAGTGTGGATTTTATAAAATAGGCAGGTGGTGGAATCTCAGTGCAGTGTGTGTACGACTGATGGATGCTCCAGGTTGCATGTCGCATCAGTGATGTAGGCACATCAGCTCGTTATAACAGGGGGTGGGAGGTGTTGTCTGACTGAGGTTTAATCCTCACAGACCCCCATGCCACTGCCTGTAGGGCGTCCAGCCTCAGTCATCTGACGGAGCAAGGCCATTTTCAGCACTTTGTTGTAGAGCCTGGTGACTCTAGATTATTAAGGCCTGTCCACACGAGCCCTGTTGTAAAATATGTCCGTCCAAATGTAAATGAAAATGAAAAATGCAATTGAAGCGCTGTCCAGAGCATGCCAAACTAGCAGGCGCGATATAACTGTAACCCTATAGCTACGCAAACACGAAGACGAGAAGCTTTAACCATGTGGCTACTTGAAGCAGTGACCTCCATAGCACATTGTGAAATCTCTGTTTCTTAATATGGTGGAAGAGTAACAGAGTAATAGAGACTATTTTGGTGATGGCCACCATTGAACAAAATGTTGCCTCATTTGTGATGCCTCACAAAGGCGATAATGGCGTACATGCTGACATTACGAGCCCAAAAACTCTGTGAATGCACGTGCCAGTGAACACTCACCTTTTTTCTCCGATCACCTAAAGCGGGATTAATAGTTGTGTCACTGCAGTTACACCTCCAATACACTAGTCGGCGGTGGAGGTTTCTGTTTCACTATAACTCGCGGCATTCACAGACAAACACTTGTCTTTATCTGGACACATTTTCCCCACAAATACAACATGCTAAAGTTATTAGCACAAACCTATGGCATTTTACATTGTATAAATTAGCCTAGCCGCTAGCGATCTTTTCCTCTACTCATATGAAACCAGGGACAACAGCAACATTTAACAAAATTCGGCTCCATTACAATTCACAAGGTTCACTGACAAAACAACTGTCTTATACTAAACACGTTTTCCAAACAAATACAACATGCTAACGTTATTAGCACAAGCTTATGGCATTTTACATTGTGTAAATTAACCTAGCCGCTAGCGATTTTTTCCTCTTCTCATATAAAACCAGGGACAACAGCAACATTTAACAAAGGCAATGGTATATAATTTGGCTCCATTACAACTCACAACATTCACAGACAAAACAACTGTATTGTGCTAAACACGTTTTCCAAACAAATACAACATGCTAACGTTATTAGCGCCAGCCTATGGCATTTTACATTGTATAAATTAGCCTTGGACGGGCGGAGATTTCCTCTGCTCATATAAAATGTGGCTTCAAACTGGATAATGTAAGTTCACATTATGTCTTAAACAATACATGATTGTTATTATCGTGATTACTGTTTAATATGCAGGAATGTTCAGTCTAATTAGGATGAGATGCTAGTGCTGGACCTGGAGGGTTCGCCTGCTCGCCCAATGAATGACTCTTGTGTAGAGCTCATTGGTAAAGGTCCTGGGAGCCTGGGTGCTGATTGGCTGTGCAGCCTTTCGGTCAGAATCGGGGTGTTGAATGTGTCACCCACCCTGCAGCAGAGGCCAGGGTCCCATATTGTGCCACACTCTTTATCTATTATCCACATACTGCGCTAGCGCTAACAGGCTAGCATTCGTTCATGCTCCAAGTTAAAGCAGACACACACTCTGCATCCTCTCTCACTGACACATCTCTTTTGTCTGCAGCTCCCCCACAGTGACCCTCTCCCTAATGGGTGTCACAAGACCCACAGCGTCCCTCGACTGGCCTGAACAAAACTCCCTGTGACTGTTGGCCTGTGTGTGTATGTGTGTGTGTGTGAAGCTCATTGAGAAACCTCAGTACCCGAGTGGTGTCGAGATGAGACACAAAGCCTCTCGCCTGCCTTTCTCCAACGCCTTTTACTTGACAGCTCTGTTTCCTTGAGAGATTTCTTGTTTTAATGTGCTAATGTGAAAATAGATCTCATTTCCAGTCTCATTCCTACTGCTTGAAGTTAAAAACCACTTCCAAAACAACAGCTATGCTAGTTTTAATGTTATTTTAATGACATCATATGAGGGCTTGGAATCTTTTCTCACAGTGAAAGTCCAACTTGAATCTTTCTCTGCTTTAAAAACCTGCAAACTAGCACGTGAAACAAATACACCTTCGAATTAAAGCTGTTATTTACGGCATTTTGTTGCCGGCTGATTTTTACTTTCACACCCTTCAAGTGTAGTATTTAAATTCCTGTTGAGACGTGAGGAAAAGCACCATGCATCCTTGATCCCTTACAGCAGCCGACCACTGCACTGTGATCAGTAGATGTACAGTCACATCAGCGAGCCTCCCGTTTCTGCGTTTCCCCAGCTCCTCTCCTCATCCCTCCGCTCACTTCCTGTCTTTTACTCTCCGTCCAGTCTCATCACCGTTTCTCTTTGTCTTTGCCACTTCCTCCATCCTTGCTTCTCTGGGGAATGCTGGAGTGCACGCAGCAGGGCTGAGGCTGTGTGTGTGTGTGTGTGTGTGTGTGTGAGAATTGGGTCAGTGTGCTGGTATGCAGCAGCAGTACAAAGTGGTAGAGCTCAGAGAGGCAGGGGCAAGGCACAGCCCTGGATGTCATGTGCTGCTGCTTACTGCTGATTAATCATTTCTCTCATCAATAGTCATCTTGTGTGCGCTTTGGCGGACAGAAGTGTGCGTCCATGTGTGTGTTCAACACTTGTGTGTGCGTATACGTCTTGTGTCGCTGCTTCCCAAAGAAGATGGAGGTTGCGACCTGCCTCTTTATCACCTTCTCTCTTCGAATATCACCTTAAATCTTCACCTGACCCCGCACGATTGGGGTCATCCATCCCTCATTGCCGCAGCTCTACCTGCTAAGACCTCACGACACACACACTCTCACACCAGTGACCTTTTGGAGAACCAAACTGCGGCACCCAGCAGCTCTCTCCCTCCCTCGCTGTGTGAACTAATAACATGAAACCAAGTTTGTTTTACACCTACATGACTAGTTAGACGGTGTGTCACTCAGTTTCTGCGCTCTGTTGTGCAACGGCAGCGTGAGCCAAGTGTCCTTTTGGTTGACCTGGTCAGAAATCCAGCAGCTAAGTGTGATTGATCTTACGTTAATGCAAACAATTTAGGGAGGGAGAGGTTCTTTGTGTTCTGGTCAGTCAGGATGCAGAGGATACGAGGCTTGTGGAAAAGTGTATGGGAAACAGCACTCCCCCTCTGACTCTGTGGGCAGACCGCTAACGATGCTGCTTAGCATTACAGCTCATTTCTGTTAAGTGAAAATCCACCCTAAAACAGGAATCATTGGTTTCTTATTGTGATCTTGAGCTGTGAGTTCTTAGCGTCGAGTGAACGTCTTCTCCACAGTGTTGTTAACAGACTGGCGTATTTTGTTTTTAGGGTAGATTTTAACTTAATGTCTCTGGCTCTGAAGGCAGTAAGTCAGTCAGTGGTTTAGTGCTGAGCTGGAGAGAGGCCAGCAGCACATCTGGCCATGGTTAAGAGGAGCTGCGATGGAGGAGTGGAGATGGAGGCCAGGGAGGGCTGAGTGATAGCTCGGTGCCTCAGATAACCCCTCCGCAGACACGCCCAGCTGGCTGCTTCAAGGGGCCCCCTTAGGGCCTCGCCACAGCCTTCCTGTGATCAGCCCATGCTTGTAACAGTGGCCCAACCACAGGACTGGAGCTGAAGTAGAGTATTGATTAACCTGTTGTCAGAAAATTGGCGACAGCTTCATAATTGATGTATTGTTTCAGTTGCTTATCAAGGATATTGGTAAATACTGATTTTTTTCTGACCCTTTGTTGTTAATTACTATCAACTCTACTGAGGTCATGTATTTAGCCTGGTTTGTGTAGTTGTTTACCAGCAGATTATGGAAAAATTACGGAACTGATTTTCATTAAATTTGGTGGAAGGGTGTAGCATGGGCCAGGGAAGAACCCATTAAAATTTGGAGCAAATCTGAAACACGGGATTTACATTGGAGAGTGGGTGTTAAGCTTCCTTGACAAGGCCATCTTACCTCCGTTGGTCTGGATGGTCCTATCAGCAGTGCTAACAGCAACTAACAGTGCTGACAAAGCTAACAGTGTTAATAGGTGTTAGCTCACATTCATCAAGGCACCCTGGGGGGTAGCCGAAAGGTGGGGCTTAGGCATCCGCGATTAGGCCGTCTTAGCCTAATGGTGGAGATACACCAAAGTCGGCAAACAAAGAGTAAGACGTGCCTGAATCCCAAATGGTCCAGCTTGCTCCGGCTGGTGGGCGACTGTTTTCAAGATGGCGGCTTCTAAAAACATTTGAGTAGAACCCTGATTTACATTTGATTAGTGCTGCCTGGTTTGACAGTTTGATATGAGTCTTGTGTTACGATTGACTGAACTCATTTGCGTTAAAGTGAGGTACACTGACGGAACCGTCAACTCGCCGTGTTGTATGCATCTACAACGCTCAGCCGGATATCCTGCTCTCTATAGAGAATGAATAGGATCCATCAACCTTACACATGACAACGGATCCAACGTATCGACGTGTGTATTGCACTTTCAACATCATGAGATAAGGGCATTTCGCCCTAGCGGAGGTCGGTGATGTCCAAGTGCCCTACTCGTTCTAAGTGGGATATGTTTTTGGCAAAACAAGACAAAGACTTAACCTTTGGCTCTTTTACATTTGTATTCCTTGCACTTTAACTCAAAGATTGCTCAAATAATTGGAGAAATAATCAAAAATGAAGATAGTCATTTGACCATTGACTTTTAAAACGTAGAGAACAAATCCTGTCAGTCAGTTCAGATGTGATGAAACGTAGCACGTTAGCATAGACTATGTTTTAGTTTTCATGTGCAAGATTTGTTCCGATTTAAGCAGGAAGTGCCTTTATTCACATTGATCCCACGTCATGGAACCCTGTGTGCTTTATGACACCTCGTTGACAGTCATTGAATGCTGCAATCATGCTCTATGAACTGTTATGCTCAATGATTAAAAATCCTTGCCATTGAGAATGATGTAATTTATAGCTCAGAGAGCTAAAAGTGGTCACTGATACTTGTAATAAGTTAATAGTTATTGTAGCAACCTGCACTTCCCTACCAATGAAAGAGTGCCAGATCTTTCAAGAGTCTTTCATTTTTTAATTTTGTGTTTGCGAATTTAAAAAAAAGAACGTTGAGGGGTGTATTGCTGTAATCAACCTTAAGATTCCAGTATCTATGATGCATTTTCCACGTTTATTATTAGCTAATCACAAGTATAATGGTATCAGGGTTTATGTCAGCCAATAAGTAACTGTTTTAAATTGCATTAAAGAAATGCCAAAGGTATGTTGGATTGCAGCAGTTTGCCATTTTCATGGTACGATGATAGTCACAGAAGAATATTGCAGTTTCACAGTCTCATGGTATTAAAGAATTTATACTAACATCAGTCAGAGTGACACTTAAAGGAATGAAAACGGAAGAGTTATTGTTGGTTAAACAAACGTTTTATTACTATAATGGAAACCTGACACCATTTTTTTTTAATGAAAGTTCATGTAAAAAGTCTCCGTCCAGTTGCATACTTTAAAATATCGTAGCTAAGAAACTGTGCACGGTATGCTAGCCATCAACTTTTATATCATGGTATACCTTGAAACGGGTATATCGCTGCAACCTTAATTGACCTAGAGAGACTTTAAAGCACACTAAACTACATTTACAGCCACAGCTATTGTCATTTGTAATTCTAAAATGCCAAACATCACTTAGTTTTAGCGGATAAATAGCCTTTCTTCTTTGTCTTATTGTACAGTAAGAATTTTGCATTGTTGGTCAGATAAAGCAGCAGTTTAAAGATAAAGTATTGGGCATTTTTCTCTATTTTCTAACGTTATTTGGAACAAATGATTAAGCTATTAAATGAAGGAATGAAAATGAACATCAGTCACAGCCCTCAGCTACAGTCAGTACAGATTGTTTTTTAAAAAACGCTTGATTTACAGTGGTATGGATGAGATATTTCCTGAATCTGATGATAATGTTGGTGCTCTCTATCATTTTGTTTGCCAGTCCCTCCTAGAATAACTTAGTTAATGGTAGATTTCTAAGATCTATTGAACACATTTGGCAGCACCATTACTCCAAAAACAACTTTCCCAAAACTTGCTGGTTTAAATTTGTGCTGACTCGCATCGCTCCATGTCAACCCCAAAGTAACCGCTCAGTGTTTGCCTTTATTCTAGAATAATGGATGAATGAAACGAAGGGATTAAACACGTCAAGGAACTTGTGTGTAATCCAGCCACTCGTCTCATCACTCATATGCTAATGTTGTGTAACCCAGTTGTTTTGCGGTATCAAAATGCAATAACCTTGTGGCCTAGATAACCCTGTCTCCACCCACATGCTGAAAGATGTCTGGGTTTATGACTGTAAATTCTTCACACTCACAGAGAAGGAGTCGTAGCACATTCACATCCTCACCTCCTGGTGTCTCTTCCAAACCACATATCTTTAAATCTTCAATAAACCCAATGTAAACAGACATTTTTACTCGGCTGTCATGGGTTTACACACACTTATCTAGGCACTGTCAACTGTGAAATTGTTAGAATTAACAGCTTTGGTTTATTAAGAGCCAAGAAGAGAGATTAATGGCATTGTTAGCGAGTTAGCTGTAACCCACAAATATCTGTATGGCCTCTCTGTGACTGCGTCCTTGGATCAAAGCGAGCTTAGGCTCAAACAAGTATTAAATTCAGTGTGTGCTGCTAATAGAGAAGGGTTGCTGGAGTGCAAGGACACAATTTGTGTGTTGATTCTTAAATTCCTGACCTCCTTTAAGACAGAGAAATGGAAAGCATTAATCTGATATTGACACCATTTAACCTCAACAGGTGCAGTGTTTATATCTGGTGTTAGGTGTCGGCCCGAGGGCTTTAAACAATGTTGATCCCTGCCAGAGAAAAGAACAAAAGTGGTGGCAGTGAGTCAGAGTTGTTTCTCTCTTTATGGTTTGTAGCTGCAAACAAAATGGTGATTCATGCAGTGACACAATGCGCACAATGTCCAATACTTTCTCAATTCTCAACTCATGAACTCAACTTTTCATTTGTAAGAGAAGGGATGTGATATCTGTTCTGGCAAAACGTACATTAATCTGCTTTAAACAATTATTAAAGATAATCTGAATGGTTTCAGATTAATTTCTTTTTCTTAATTTGTTTCAGCTCTAATATATAGGCTAGGTATTGGAAGGTTACAATAAGGGATGCACTGATTTATTGGCCGAACGACGATATTTGTCCTGCCGCCGGTTGGTCGTGGTGAAGAGAGAGTTGAGCTGGAAGACAAAGCTTTTGAATTACTGGTCCATCTACGTCCCAACCCTCACCTATGGTCATGAGCACTGGGTAGTGACCGAGAGAATGAGGATGCGGATACAAGCGGCCGAAATTAGCTTCCTCTGAAGGGTAGCTAGGCTCAGCCTTAAGGCTCATTTATGCTCCCTTTACGTACGAAAATGTATACGTCCGTTTTAAACGATGTTACCGTCACTGCCCACATACTTCCATGCGCCCTTTACGTTGGCATGGATGTTAACCAATATATCCACCAGGGGGCAGCCCAGCGTCAAAAGTTTATGACAACAACAAACTCAAAAGCAAACATGGCGACTGTGGAGGAGATATTGATAATGTACCTCCTGCATAAAAGACAAAAACAGAGACAGCATTGTAGGAGGTGCTGGTCGGTGAGGCCGTTAAATACATCGTGACTGGAGGACGGAGAATTCTTTTCTCTAGTACTAGTACTTTCTTCTTCGTGTCTCACTAGAGCTACGTATCGGGTAGTGACAGCAACACTGCCCCCACGGTTTCTGGTGGTACTGCTCCGTTTAGTCTGTATCTGTAAGCTTTATGGAAACGTGCAGAAATACGGACGAAATGAACGCGGAGCACGGACAGAAGGCTCCGTCCGTATCCGGATCCGTATTTAACGTTGAGCATAAATGGGCCTTTAGAGATAGGGTAAGGAGCTTGGACATCTAGAGGGAGCTCGGAGTAGAGCCGCTGCTCCTTCGCGTTGAAAAGGGTCAGTTGAGGTGGTTCGGGCATCTGATCAGGATGCCTCCTGGGTGCCTCCTGTTGGAGGTGTTCCGGGCACGTCCCACTGGTAGGAGGCCCCGGGGCAGACCCAGAACACGCTGGAGGGATTATATATCTCATCTGGCCTGGGAACGCCTTGGGGTCCCCCAGGAGGAGCTGGAAAGTGTTGCTGGAGAGAGGGATGTCTGGGGTGCTTTGCTCGGCCTGCTGCCCCCGCGACCTGGCCTTGGATAAGCGGATGAAATGGGTGGATAACTGCCATGTGCACTGTGTCAGCTATGCCAGTGGATGTTATTTCTCTGTTGTGTCACATCGATTTTGCGCAGGTTAAAAAGCAGGCCTCGGGACTAAAAGCGTCATGTTATAAGGACAAAAGGACACCGTAAACGTACTATTGACGAGTCAGGGGATGCACCCTATCTTTTCACTGATTACGCTACGTCGTGAACAACAAATCCGTGTTGAATTCGGCAGGAGGAGAGCTAGTGTAACAGAGAAACAATCACCTTATTACTAATGACTACAGAAGACCGTACTTAAGACACCTGCGACCAGTAAACCCAGCAGAGCAGCCTGCAGCAGCTCTAGCACCCAGTACACGGGGAGCTGACGGCCATAATGTCAGCGTCACTGTTGTTTTTTTTGCGGCGACCCCTGGAATCAAAGTGACGAGGATTAAAGGCATTGTAAAGTGTCCCTGTCATCCCCCTCTCCTGCCCAGTGAAAAGAGAGGGCCCCTAAGCCTGCATGGCTTTTATTGTCATAATCCATACAGTTTCAATTGACTATGGAATGCACTGGCTAAGATGATGATGGTGGTGGTGTTGGGGGGGGCATCCATATGTGAGTCTGAATGCGCATTCACGTGTGTCCTTCCTCTGCAATCGAGGTCCACAGAGTGTATTGATGTATGGGACAGTTGCTGCAGTGACGGAGCAGCGCTATCACTGCAGTGTTGTCCTGACGAGTCAGGAGGGGAATACCCATACATACCCAACTGGGCACGCTCCCAAAAATGTCCCATGTTTTATCTCCTCTTGGGGTTGGGGGTGGGAGGGAGGGGTTGTAGAGAGGCCTCTATTTCAGTCCTTTGTTTATGTAAGGAGTGGCAGTGGGGTGTTAGGAGAGCAGAGGAGTCTGGGAATGTTGGGACTATACAGCTTGGGAATAATATATCTGTGGTATGTACTGAATATAGCAGCTTTACATAAACTGGGATACATCAGGATTGAGATTGGGAACGATTAAACAGCTGATTTCAGTTTATAAATTGCAGTCAAACACCCAAAGATATTCAGTTTATGATGACTTAAAACACATTACATTTTAGAGGATGAAACCACTAAACGTCTGGCATTTTGACAAGGAAAGCAGTTATTCAGAAGTGACATCCAGATGACACTGTGACACCCAGTCTCCGGGGACCTGGTGCACGATTCATCATGGCGGCGCCCTGCTGCAACACAAAGCAGCATTTATTTTCAAACAATTAGGGAAATAATTAATCCACAAATTATTTTGGAGTGATTCAAATGTTTACATTCTGTGCTTCTGTTTCTGTCACACATGCACGCACATCCTTAGCTTGTTTACCATCACCCAGTTGACAGTTAATAATAGTATTACCAGTTTTAAGCGTGGATGCTCACCTCTGTTTCATCTCTTTGCAGGGACGACATGTCAAGACTGGACAGCTGGCTGCCATCAAAGTCATGGACGTCACAGAGGTAAGGCTGAACAGTATATTGTCATCAGCATAAAACTAAGTGAACCCTTTGAAATCACCTGCATATGTGTATAAATTTGTCTTAAAACCTGGTCTGAGCTTCATCTGTGTTACAAAAATGATTTGGTGCTGTGGCTAGTCTGACGAGAAGTGGGTGCCCAGCTAAGATGACTGGGACAGCTTGCCATCATTGTAGGGAAAATGAATTCCCAAGTTAATCAAGGCGTCCTACAGAATAAGCTGACGCCCAGTAGAAGCTGGGTGATGCAGCAAGACAACGACCTTAAATGTCAAAGTAAAGCCACGACAGAATGGCTAAAAAAAGAAAATCCACTATACTATCCAATAAACATGTGGCGTCTTTATCCACCTTGAAAATGCGAGGTCGGCACCGGGAGCTGTTCTTGTGTCCACACTGTGCCAACTGTCAAGGGCACGAAGGCACGTTGCGTCTGAGGTTGCTAAGCGACCATAACCAGCCTATTTATCAGAAATCCTGAATGCAGAGCTGATCTTCTTCCAGGTTTTGTAAGTGTGTATTAGACCAAAAATATTGTCTGTGGGACAGATGTGGTCTAAAATTATTAACTTCACAGACTGATATTTACAGAAAAAGGACATCTGCTGGCTGTGATTGGTTGTTCCCCGTCACATGACATGTGATGCAAGGAAAAATGGTCAATAATTCCTCCTGAAAGTTGTGCGGGTCTGATCTAAAGCTACCAGAAGTGCTTGCTTGAGGTTTATTGCTGCCAAAGGAGGCATTGTGAATTTCTGACAGATGTTGTTGATAAAGATAGGAAAAAATTATAATAGTTGGTGCGTTATTAGCTGAAGCACATTGTGTTTATCTATACGTATGACTTGGATGAAGATCAGATGATGTTTTATGACCAATTAATGCAGAAAAAATAGTTTAGTTCTTGTATAACAAAGTGCTTGGATATATTTTAGTGTTTGCACTTATTGTCTGGTCAATATTTAAATCAGTAGACATTCCTTCGCATCTGACGTCTAAATGTTTTGGAGCATACGGCGGAGAAAATGCCACGCTCTGTAATGAGCCCTTACCCCACCATAATAAACAGCAGGGGAGGGGTAGAGGCAACAGGATGCTTATTGAGTGAAGTGCGTCATTTAGCGGCCAGCAGGCTGCCCTCAGCCGTGGGAGGTCCCGTCTGCAGATGAGAGGACGCACACAACCACACATGCACATCTGCAGAAATACAAAGCAGAAGGTTTCAGAGGAGCAGCGAAGGCCAGCAGGGCCAACCACCCACACGGCCATAATAATGATGGAGGACTCTGGGTGTAATCATACTGTGCACACATGCACCAATAACAGGCTTTGCTGGAGAATTTTGGAGTCTTGTGAATGCGTTTAAAGTCATCAGCTAAATGTTAAATATTACCCTTATAAGGATGCATTTACTGCTGTTGAGAGCCCACGTGCCCCGGCTTGCCTGCTGCCACTCCTCACATAACCCTACGTCATGATGAGTCATGAGTGACACACTTATTTGATACCATGTGTAACAGGTATAGAGATATAAGTGTTTCCTGTTCTGTGTGACAGGTAACTACTGTAGGTGTGCCGTCTGGACTTGTACTAACCTCTGCTGAGTCATCTGTCACATAAAGCAGGTGCTTAGTGCTGAGGTTAAACCTGTTTTATTAAATGTGGTTGAAATCAGCGCTGCAGGTGATATAGGGTGTGTGATTTTAACACCAGCTTCTGCTGCAGGAAATGTCCATGATGCGAACACAAGCCATATTTATTCCTCCCTGCACCTGGTTGAATGGTTAAACGTGTGTTGTGTAACATGAACAAACAACCAGTCTATTTATTGACAAAATAATCTGCGGATTCATCACTAATGAAAATGTTAGATCCAGCCCTGAACTCATGGTCACTTATTAAAGATTGAGACTATATTCCTACAGATGTTGCATCAGGAGGTCCAGTGTGTAGGATTTTGGGGATATATTGGTAGAAATGGAATATAATAAGTATATTTTCTTTAGCGTATAATCACCTGAAAATAAGAATCGTTGTGTTTTGTTACATTAGAGTGAACAGTTTGTATCTACATAGGGAGTGGGTCTAATACTTCAAGAGTCCCCAGACTGTTGCACGAAAGATCTTAGCAACCAGAGCAGGGTAAAAACAGAAACTTAGAGTACCTCTGACTCTATCTTAACTGCAACATGCCTGAGTTTATGGTAATAAATGATAAAATAATCTAACACACTCCAAGAAATGTTCTGCAACTTTTGATTTGACTGAATTAATTTTCGTTGCAGTTGCTTCCTACAATTGTTTTCTGGTATTTGGGGATCAGATTTACTTTCTCCCTTGAGCCCCTTTTACACTGCCAGTTTTTTCCGCGAATGTTGGGCCGCTTTGCTGGCAAGCTGCAAGCGTTTAGACACACAGAGCCGGATTGGCGAGTTGATCCGAGGTGCCTGATTTTCCACCTCGTAGGGTAGACATATTGGCAGAACCCTTTCAGTTTAAACAGACCGAGGCGGCCTTCCGCAACGGGAGGGGCTGTTGAAGACTTGTGGGAGGAGCTGTTGATGACGCCGCACATGCGACACAGTGGTGGTGGATAAACAAGAAACAGCTGATAGCAGGAATGAGCAGCTAGTAGCAAGAGGGAAACACAAACCTGACAGACACTGTAAAGATGAGCAACTGGGGAGACAAGGAATTGCGCGCCCTCCTTGTCCTCGCAAACGAAGAGGCCATTAACCGTCAGATGACGGGGACGGTGAAGAACGGGCCGACTTACGAGAGAGTCGCAGAAGGACTGACCAGCCACGGCTTCCCTCCCACGTCACTGTTTACGTCACACACTGAGCTACACGTTGTGTTACTTGCTCACGCCCCCCATTGCCCCGAAAAAGGCGCATTCTGTGTGAACAAAAGTAGGCAGGCGGCATTTTGCTGCACTCCCCGATTTTGTTTTTATACTGCCAATGCTGAAAAAAGACTGATTGGGCTTTCCTGCAAATTTGCACAACTCCTGTCTAAAAAGAGCTACTGTATTCCTCCAGAAGTATAATCTTTTCCTTCTCTGACCAATATGGTTTTCTTGTCTTCTTTTCTTCTGCCATTTTTTCACTAACTATAAGCCAACTTTGTGAGACAATATCAGGCATCACAAGTGTGAGTCCAAGCAAACAAACAATCTCCATGAGTTAACGTTTTTCCTTAACTGAAGACACCTTTTCAGGGATTCTGTGCGACTGTGCAAGTCCCTTCACTCAGGAGAAATTAAGCCTTAAGTGTCATACTTAAGGAGAACTTCAGGAATTCTACCTGGGAGTTCACACTTGGCACATTTGAGAAGTTTCAGCTCGATGCAATCTGCAGTCCTCACCACTAGATGCCACAAAATCCTACACACTTCTCCTTAAGTAATATCCAAAGTTAGTGTGTGGTGCTAAAACATGAGTGTGTGTTTGACCAAAAATGGTTTTGGACTTGATTTAACTTTAAAACGAGTGGTCTTCCTCTTCCTTCAACCGTAACCTGATCGTCATCACAAGGGTTTCGTGATTGTTCGCTCTCTCCTCTGTCCAAGCTGCAGAGCTCATTCACAGCCCGCTGGCCTGTCCAGTGTCACTCTGACCCACATTCTCATCCCTGCTCCACATTCTCAAATCCAAACATTCCTCCGCTCCTCCTCCGTGCCGTCACAGAGCCCCTGGAGCTAAAAATGGATGCCTCTTTACTTGGGCTTTATTTTGTTGTATTAAAATGATTTCCAATCCTCTGGTGTAGAGTCGACTGGACAGTTTGGGTGGATAGTGGCTTTGTTCTCATGTTGCTGCTGTGAACTACTTCTTGATGATCTAGTTTGTGGGTTTCTCATATTCCAAAATGTGTTCAGTAGCTTTCAGCAACTGAGAAAATGGCTTACCTGGTCTTTATTAAACTGATATGTTTAAACAGTCAGTCTTTTCCTCGCTGTGTGACTTGTGGCGGCGAGGCATTCACAGTCAGGAGTGTGATAATCCAACAGCTGCACAGGCAGAGAGGGGGTAGATGGGAGAGGGAGGGTTGGAGGAGGGGGGTGTGCACAACAGAAAGGCTTACGTCAACTCAAACGAGTCATGCAGCAGCAGTATGGCCGCCTGCACAGACAGCCAACTGCCATTTTGCTATAGGTGATTCACGCACACAACACGGTGTAGCAATAAGCACACACATCATCACCCTCCTTTTAATGTTACGACATTTTTGTGCTGTGCAGCCTTGTGATTATTGACATCACTGTTAATATAAAGAGGTAGACATTGTAGTCTGCAGTGATAATGCTGCACAACCACCCCCCTCTTTCGGTTCATCCCCCTCCTCCCACTGTACTTTCTATAGGAGCAGCCATGTAACCATAAAGCAAAGCACTGGCGGGCTGACCCCTGCATGTGTTCAATTAGCGTGTCACTGTTAATCATTGTCAAGTCGCTATTGGGTGCGAGCAGGGAGTTAGCACTGCAGCTAGTATTGACCTTATCAAGACGTGATACTGGACAGGTTTGCTGCTATTACTTGCACTAAGGCCATTTCAGCATAAACACTGAGCTAAAGCTACATCTGGCAGCTGATTGAGCTTTTCTTAAACTCAGTGATTTCCCCTATAGTGTTCTGAACCTGCAGCGCCTTTGTGGGATCACCACGTCTGCTTTTTAGTTTGCATTTCATTTTGAAAGGCATACATTTCCTGCTGATTTATTAGGCTTCTATTAAGTGATCTTACAGGGAGAGTTGACAGGGAAATTATTCGTCAGGAACATCCCGAATTTCGATCAACCAAAATAGCTTCTAGTGTGACGTGTAACATAACACATCTGCAGTGCTTTGTAAAGAGTATCAATGGCATTACATGGCAATTAGAGTTGTACCGATACCGATACCAGTATCGGAAATGCCTCTGATACTATACCTAAAATGCGGTAATGGGTATCGGCGAGTACAGCCTATGACCAATCTGATACCATGTAATGCCTCACGTTATTACGCATACACACGTTACAGGCAGACGAAACGGAAACAGAGCAGAGTTTAAACAGCATTCTACTGTAGCCTTTGAAATGTCTTTTTACCAAATTGTGTGGCTGCACTTTAACGTGTGTCTTGATCTATGTCAACACTGGATAATGATAATAAAAAAAAGTTTTGTGGCATTCATTCTACTATTATGTATTTATTTCTTAATATTTTACATAGAGTTTTAGGAGTTGAGACATACAAGAATTCATATCCCATCCATTTTTATTTTACGCGCTGGTATCGGATCGGTACTCGGAATTGGCAGATACCTAAGGGTCAGGGATCGGTATCGGGAAAGAAAAAGTGGTATCGGTGCATCTCTAATGGCAATAACAATCATATACCCTCCTCAATTATATGGCGGTTGAGCTCGTCCTTTGCTCGGAGGGTAAGGAGCTCCAGGACCTCATTGTTTTCCCAGTTTGTGGACATTTTCGGCTGCTTTTCTTCTTCTTTGAGTTAGCTGCTAACTGCTAACTGCTGCTTTTTGAATCTTCCACTGGTGGGTTGCATACATATGATCCTGTCCTGCCAGTGGCCCCTGTTATACAGACGTTGTTTCAGCGCTGTTATAACCTCCATTGCTTGCTTAAAGGCGAGATGGCGATTGTACCTTTTTATACAGAACAGTGAGGCTACAGATTCCATCCGTTTTTTAATATCAGTCGGTGTAGTCTTGCCGATACAGATACTGTCAAACCTTACTGCTTCCCTATGTATTCTTACACTTTCTCTTAAATGGATTTTACGAGTTTACACTCCTGAGTAAATTTCCCTTTAGCCTCCTTAATATATTTCCCAGTATTTGATGGTATGTAAAAGCAGGATTTTTTAGCTGTCCGGCTCGTAGCAACTTCAGGATAATGTCAGCCTGACACTAATGGATATCTGGGGGATTTGCCATCGATCTAATGTATATATATTTTTTACAAGGGATTACAGATAATGGCTACTGTTCACATCAACTCACAATGAGACTCACTCATGCATCATTAATCCCTAAACAAAGGAATCATTTGCCAGTAGACCGACGACGACTCCTGCATTATTATATAGCTGAGTCCTAGACGCAGGATGAATAAGGCCTGGCCAGGCTGAGATGAAACCACACCAGGGCGTTGTCACATAGCTTGACACTTGCTCTGACCTAAGTATGGAAGTGAATTGATTTGGATCTGAAATGAAATGTCACTCAAGGCCAAACGATGATTAAAGACTGTTGCCCACACAGTGATTATTGTATTTCATCACAGAGATTCTCCAGTGGAAAGACAAACACCCTGTTGTCTGTTTATACCTCTGTAACATGTTTGTGTGTGTGTTTGTGTGTCCAGGATGAAGAGGAGGAAATTAAACTGGAGATCAATATGCTGAAGAAGTATTCCCACCACCGAAACATAGCCACCTACTATGGTGCTTTCATTAAGAAGAGCCCCCCGGGACACGATGACCAGCTGTGGGTAAGTCCTCAAATCCATTCAAGATGTTAAGGTTGAGTAAGAAGTATGAAAAATATGTAGCTGCCATAATTATTACTTCTGCCAGCTTTCCTTTTTCCTATTACCTTAACGTTTATGATCAGGGACTTTTAGCTCATAAAGGGGTAGGTGATGTATCCGAATATATCTCGAGATGCCACACATCACTATCGGCCGATATTCCTCTTGTCGGTTGCCATCAGCCTATAGCCTATGACATTCACAGATGGCAACGGCCGATGTTTTTCTGTTGTGTCACATCACGTCTGCGCAGGCTAAAAAGTAGGGTTTGAAACTAACATCATTCCGTCGTCCTGGGAAAACTTGTTTGGGACAAACTGATCTATTTCGGGAGCTCACTATCAACTCGTCAGGGCATGAAATCGGCAGGAGGGGAGCTAGTTAACGTTAGCTGTTAGCTGTTAGCAGTGGGGGGCTGCCACTAACAGTTAATGGAGGTTGCGTTGAGTTACATTATGATGCTTTAAAGCTGTTCTCGGTAAAAATGAGTATTGGGCAAAGGTATAACATTCTCATAATGTGTTCAAGTGCAGTCTTGTAAGATGTTTTGGTCAAGAAACTTGAATGAATACCATTGTTTAAAGGAACAATTAGTTAAATATCATCAAATAAACAACAAAACAAACAAACGTTCAAGGCGTTCCCAGGATAGACGAGATATGTAATCCCTCCAGCGTGTTCGGGTTCTATTTCAGGGCCTCCTACCAGTGGGACATGTCTGGAACACCTGTAACAAGAAGTGCCCAGGATGCATCCTGATCAGGTGCCCGAACCACCTCAGCTGACCCCTTTCAGCGTGAAGGGGCAGCAGCTCTACTCCAAGCTCATCAGAAAAAAGTAAACTTTGGAGGATCTCATTTCGGCCACTTGTATCCGATATGCTCGAATTTCATTTTATGTTCGATATGGCAGATCACCATATCATCATCTTGAGATATTCCTTGTGCCTTTTAATAATTTATCAACGCACTAAAAGCAGGCCGAGTTTACACGGAAGTCTATCATCTGGAGATGGTTCGTATAGTTCATATCGCTGAACCCTGTACTGCTGTGGTCTTCTGATATTTGGCTAATGTTGACAAGGGTCATGTATTAAAGTTCAGGGACTTATCTTCTGATGATTCACACCTGTTTTATAGCTGGTGATGGAGTTCTGTGGAGCCGGTTCAATCACAGATCTGGTGAAGAACACCAAAGGGAACCAGCTGAAGGAAGACTGGATCGCCTACATCTCCAGAGAGATCCTTAGGGTAAGCTCATCCTCTCCTCTTTCCTCCCCGTCTCCTCTCCTCTCCCACAATCACTCACGTCCTCTGTCTCTCCTCCTCAGGGTCTGGCCCACCTACACGCCCACCATGTCATCCACCGTGACATCAAGGGCCAGAATGTCCTGTTGACCGAGAACGCTGAAGTCAAACTAGGTGAGTGGCGACACAGGTTTTCCCCAAATCACTATTGGAAGTGTGTGACACCTTACTGACTGTGGTCACTCTTATTACTCTCTGTAGTTGACTTTGGCGTGAGTGCTCAGCTGGATCGGACAGTGGGGAGGAGGAACACGTTCATCGGGACCCCTTATTGGATGGCCCCTGAGGTTATTGCTTGTGACGAGAACCCGGACGCTACGTATGATTACAGAGTAAGACAGAAACGCTCAAAAGATGACATGTCATTGTGTAAAACCGATGACTGCTGTGGTTTTGATTAATGCGTGTCGTCTTTTCTCTCAGAGCGATCTGTGGTCTTGTGGCATCACAGCTATAGAGATGGCTGAAGGAGCACCACGTGAGTCCGACATCCTCTTGATATTAGTGCTTTGTTTGGTTGCTTCAGCCCTATGAATTCTTATGTTCTGTATGTGTCTCCTTGCAGCACTCTGTGACATGCACCCAATGCGTGCGCTCTTCCTCATTCCAAGAAACCCTCCTCCCAGGCTCAAGTCTAAAAAATGGTGAGTACCACCCAGAGAGGATGTGTTCCCTCGAAATCCTCATTTCACCCCAATAAACCCTGACATGAGGTTTTTAGAAGACTTTTTTTGTTATGTATAGATTTCCTACTTGGCCTCGTTACGTGTACTCTTGTGCGTTTTGATTTTATCTCTGACCTCAGACCAGGCAGCTCCAGAGGCTTGAATCCAGAGCTTGTGCTTTGCTGCTGAGTCGAACATCTGTGTTACACCTGCTCTGGCAGGCTCGGCTGCTCCTGGCACGCACTGCAGCGCCGCTCCGGACACACTGCAGAGAAAAGTTTTTTTTAGCTGGCACTAAGTTGAAATATTTTAGCAGAAGTTGTGGTACGGCTGAATCAGTAGTGATTTAAAAAGGTGCAGGTGCGATGGCGATGATCGTGTCACTGCACTGCGCCCCATATTTCAGAGCTTTCATGCTATATATGTGGTGAAAGGTCCAATGCTGCCTGTCCACACGTATAAACCTCAACCTACCCAGAGACACCAGAGGCTGCTGTGTTTCCAAGACATGAAAAGAGGGAGTGCTGCTAGGACTGATGGGTAATTTGTAATCAGAGCTTGTTTGCAGCAGTGTCTGTTTTACTTAGGATCCTCGGATGTGCTCTGTGCGTTCATGGCTGGAATATTTGTCCAACACCCGCTGTCTCTTTTTATATGTCACCCTCTCTGTCGTGCATTGTCTCTCTCTCTCTCCGTTGACTCTTCTCCCCTGCGATCCCCACAGGTCCAAAAAGTTTTTCAGTTTCATCGAGGGCTGTCTGGTGAAGAACTACACGCAGCGGCCCCCGACAGAGCAGCTGCTGAAGCACCCCTTCATCCGAGACCAGCCCAACGAGAGGCAAGTCCGCATCCAGCTCAAAGACCACATTGACCGTACCAAGAAGAAGAGGGGAGAGAAGGGTGCGTCTACTTTTTTGTTCATTTATTGTCACAGACATGTGCTAATTAAATACTCTCAAGACGGTTTCTGGTGTGATTCTAACGTGGTCATTTTTTCGTGCACAGATGAGACAGAGTACGAGTACAGTGGCAGTGAGGAGGAGGAAGAGGATCCCCCAGAGCAGGAAGGGGAGCCCAGGTATGCTCTCATAGCTACATTGCTTCTCAGAAAAGGTGTACCATAGTAGTTCTCCGTACCCTTGAGGTTGTAGTATCTAAACGCAAACCCAGTGTCTCTAATCTAACTGTGACGTCCTGATTCCTCCTGTCTTCCAGCTCCATTGTCAACGTGCCAGGTGAGTCAACGCTGCGCCGCGACTTCATCCGCCTGCAGCAAGAGAACAAGGAGCGATCAGAGGCGCTCCGCCGGCAGCAGCTCCTCCAGGAGCAGCAGCTCCGGGAGCAGGAGGAGTACAAGCGCCAACTGCTGGCCGAGAGGCAGAAGCGCATAGAGCAACAGAAGGAGCAGAGAAGACGGCTAGAGGAGGTACAGTAGGATGCTTTTTTTTTTTTTTTTTCCTTGTCATGGATCTCTCAAGAGGTAAGACCAATCTGACTGCGGAGATTCTGACATTTCTTTGTCTTCCGCCCCCACAGCAACAGCGACGTGAACGGGAGATGAGGAGGCAACAGGAGCGCGAGCAGCGTCGCCGTGAGCAGGAGGACAAGAGGCGCATTGAAGAGATGGATCGTAGACGCAAAGAAGAGGAGGAACGCCGGCGGGCTGAGGATGAGAAGAGGAGGAATGATCGTGAACAGGTCCGCTTTGAAATATCTTTACTTAGATTGTCTTCCTGTGAGAAAAAGCCAAATTAGATGTCGACTAATAGCTTAAATATTTGTTGTTACTCAAATGGAACAGGCATGCAAATTCAGAAATGGAGATTACATTCAGGACATAAATCTTGACATTACATCACCATTTTTTTGTACGTCCACTAACTACCCTGGCTGCTTTGCTTTGCTGTGATCGACAGGAGTACATCAGACGTCAGCTGGAGGAGGAGCAGAGACACCTGGAGATGTTGCAGGAGCAGCTGCTCCGCGAACAGGCCATGCTGCTGGTCAGTCATACACACACACACACACACACACACACACACACTGTTCAGTGAAGAACTGCAGCTTTTCTTTTTAAAGACTGATATCAGGTGTTTGTTACTTTGCTTTTTTAGAGTCATCTTCAGGTCATTAAATTGTTGAATCATGTACAGGGCAAAGAAATGTTGTGTACTCCTTCACGTTCAGTCATTGCATCCTCTTTGTTTTTTTACACCATGTATTCTTTTTGTAATAAGGATTAAAACAATTTGTTCTACTGGAGCGTAAATCAGGAAAATGCAGCGACAGACGCTGCCAAGGTCTGACTGTAAACATGTGTTTTAAGGAAAGGGTTTGAAAGATGGCACTGATTTTTAGTCAGTTTGTCAGGCTGACAGCGGCTGCCAGTTCTCACCACCTTGAATCAACCCCACACTCTGCAATAGGAGTTCAAGTGGCGGGAGCTGGAGGAGCAGCGCAAGGCCGAGCGACTCCATAAGCGGCTGCAGCAGGAGCAGGCCTACCTGCTGTCGCTCCAGCACGAGTCCAAACAGCTGCCTGGCGACAAGACCAAACTCCCCTCAGACCATAGCAAACCTCCAAAGACCTCCACCCTGCCCCCCGACAGAGTCCTAACCACAACCCCTCAAGCTCAGGTCCTTGACGGTGCCGTTTCTGTAGCAAGAAGCGCTTGTGATTTCTCCAGAGCACTTCAGACAATCCCCTCAGACAGCCCCAAATCCCAGGAAGCAGTGCCAGAGACGACTGACTCTGATGAGACCGGTCCCAGCCAGCTCCCAAACTCCCCCAGCCCTCCTCCGACTGAAACCCCCACTGACTCTGAACCTCCCCAGGCAGAGAGTTTGGAGCCCGATAGGCCGGCAGAGCCTGTCAGTCATCCTCCTCAGCCTATCAGAGAGGTGAACCTCCTCCTTGGCTCTGCCAACCCCGCTGCCTGCTCTTTCCAGCTTCTTCTTGCTTGTCTTCACACAGTAATAAATAGAGGTGGTGCGAGCAGCAAATAACGGTTACATTTAACTTGGCATTTTCTGATTTGGATGCTGTAGCGTTCTTCCAAAGCAGTAGCTAATTTGTCACAAGGCAGGCCCTTTGAGTGAAACAAGTGGGGGGGTGCGACGGAGAATAGAGACCCACAGGCTCGCAGCCACCAGCAACCAGCCTTTTTATGTCCTGAATAAAACAGCGCTGTTCTCCTCCACTCTGTCTTGGCACTCGCCCTCACTTGCACTGTTGCTGGTCTCCTTGACTACTAAAACTGTCGGGATGTTTGAAATACTTCCATCTTAATTTTCACTCAAAGCAGGCTGAGCAAGAGAAAGAGAAATAATCAATTTGTAGGTTTGTTTCGTGACATCTTTGAGGCTCATTTTCAAATAATTTTTATTGTTTCCCCATTGAAATAATGATTAATTTCTTTCACAAGTATCTTTTTTTTTAGTTCCCATCATTTTTCACTTTATCAGCTGTCATTTGAATCCAAGTATTCCTTTCATCCTTTTCTCTCAGAGGTTTTTCTCCCAAGAACAACACAGAACCACAAGTGTTAGCGATTTCTCTTGATCTTGGATGGCCGACCTGTGAAACTGTTCATCTCAATGTGTGTGGATCGGGCCGTTGCATGTGGATGGCTGAGGCCCAGACTAACATGCAGGACACCTACGCAGTGTCTCCCATCGTCACCAGAGCTGCTCTGTGTCATTAACATCAATCTTTCCCACCGTTTATCGTACAAATGTAATCTCGAGGATGTATTTGTTTGAAAGAGTCCTGTCTCTACCTCTGTCTGTGCACATACACCTGTGTCTGTAAAGCTGCCTCCAACGGGCTTCAAGCATGTTTAATATCATCGTCACCAGATGTTGATGTTTGTCAGTCAAATATGAAAGTCTCTGACTTGGCTAAATGTTGGAAAAACAAGGAGATGGGAACCATTTTTAACTGGAAATAGTCAGCCATGTTAAATGATTCCCTTCTACTTGATTTTAATTTACGTGTGTCTTTGAAATACTTCCCCCTGACCCTCATTCCATCTGCCCTCATCCCAGGCCGACGAGCGGTACCGTAAGAACATTCAGGGCTCCCCTCAGATCGCCCCTCCTCCCAAGCAGCCCCCTCTGCCTCCCCGCTCCTCTGAACCGTTCTCCAATGGCTCCTCCTCCGAGGCCTCCGCCATGCACCGGCCCATGGAGCCTCAGGTAACTCCTCCTTCCTCGCCTCTTCCTCTTTCCTCTTTCCTCTTTCCTCTCTGTTGCTGTCGTCCTCCCTCACTGCTGGGTTTGTGTGCTTACGAGGGTTTATGTTCCAGCCCTCGGATCTTCCCCATGTGTGGAAAAAACTGGGAACATAGAAAGTAATCTGCAGTGAAACAGCTGACAACAAGCATTGTCTGCAAATAAATGCAACGAGGAGTGAGTCATCTCACTTCCTTCCTGTCTCCTTTCAGAGCTACACATACGACCACATTAACGTCAGTCTTTGTTTGATGACTGCTAATAAATAAAACAATTTGTACTGTGTAGGGGCAAATAAAAATAGACTTTGGGCATGTAGATTTCTGACCCACTAACCAACAGGGTGAGTGAAAGAAAGCATTAACGCTGAACCCGGTGCTTAGTCACATCTTAGTCAATGCTAGCTACAAAGCTAGCTACATCAAGAGGATCTAATCTAATGTCACATCAGCATCGTCTGGCAGGTTTGCTTCCTCTTTCCTCCTGTGGTGACATTAAAGAGATTTGGAAAAAGACATTTTTAATAGGGTTAGGGTTGTCTCTATTCATCCAGCTTGTTTAACCTAGCAATACTAACTGGGGGGGGGGGGGGGGGCAGGACTTGTAAGCCACTGGGTATGATCTCAGGAAAACGAGGGCTCGCTTTACAGCACAAAAGAAGCACTTCAACCATTGTGTAAAGGTGTGTTCACACCGGACCTGTTTTTTTTTTCGCTAGCGACGAGTTTACATACAAAGTCAATGCAAACGGGCGATTCGCCTGGGAGAAAAATCGCTCGGGCTCCGAGCGACAGAGCGATTTTTCGCTTGTCGCTTGACAAATCTCATCTGGAGCAGTATTTCGCTGGGTCCTGTTGCTTGCAGCTCAACGCTGATTGGCTGCCGTAATCCTGGAATCCCAGGGGGATTGCTCTGTGTGTTTTTAGCTGACATGTCATGACAGTCAAGAACCCCCACCCCCTCCCCTCCCTGAAATTCCCTGATCGCTTCAATGACGTCACCAAAGCGAAAAAACGGGTCTGTTGATTTCTGCCACATTGACGAGCGATTGCAACTGAGCGATGAAGCGATATCAAAGGGGCAAACCGAGCGACAGCGAAAAAAAAAAAAACAGGTCTGGTGTGAACACACCTTAATAAAAACAGAAAGAGGATAGCTGGTAGCTATCAGCAGCTATCCCTAATTACCAAAGAAACTGCGTTAGCTACTAAGCATCCGTTTTCTTTGCGACAGCGCTAACAATTATACCACTTGGAAACACTAAGGGGGGTGGGAAGGTGGAAAAGTTGTTTGTTGTCACTTTAAGGAATAGTTCATCATTTTAGGAAGAATGCTTATTTGTTACCACCACCTGCAGTCGATTAGCTTAGCTTAGCTTAGCTTAGCATAAAGACCTAAAATGTTTGGAGACTGCTCGCCTGGCTCTGTCCGAGGGTAATCTGTCTACTCGTGCCTCAAAGGCTCATTTTAACTAAATAAAAATACTTCCCCAAATGTTGAACTATTCCTTTAATCATTTGCATCAATCTAAAGTTCAGTGAATCATCATCGTGTCGTGTTTTGTCTGCTGTATGCATGTGTATTTATCTGAGCACATGTATGTGAAAAGCCACACGCATCTTCCCTCATGTCTCACTGTGTTGTCTGCTTGTTTCACCTACCCCTTCCCTTCCCCCCCCCCCCCTCCTCCTCTTGTCCTCCTCTCCCTCCCTCACTCCCTAAAAGGTCCAGTGGTCCCACCTGGCTGCTCTAAAAAGCAGTAACAGCGCCGCCCCCTCTCCTCCTCCTCCTCCTCCGCCCGTGGTCTCTCGCTCCCAGTCCTTCAGCGAGCCCGGCGGCGTGACCTCTAGCTTTGCACAACTCCACCTGCGCTCCCAGGACCCCCACCATCACCACCACCACCACCCATCGCCCGCACGCACTGACTCCCAGCCCCAGCCTCCCCTCCACCACCCTCAGCCCCAAACTCGGACCGAACACCAGGCTGGCGGTGAGGAGGTGCCTCCCAAGGTAAGTAGCTGACGAGGGCCCCCTACCCCGCCCCCATCCCTTCCCTGTCCTTCACTCCTTCCTTCCTCATCCACCTACTCTCATGCCATCACTTCACTCATCACGCTGTCTGTTTGCTTGTCTTTATGTGTTCAGTCTCATTTCTTGAGCATCAACGTGAACGCTGTTGTGAGATATAAACCCGGAAACGCTGCATCGCGAGGCCGACACACGACTTTGCACCTTCAAAACTCTAATGACATTTTTCCGACCTACATTTGTTCTGTGTGTCATAGTGGGGGGGCTGGTGCACTGAGAAATGTAGCTTCCCTTGTATGCTCAATTGTTGTGGGTTAAGAGATGCTTTTACTGCATTTCATTGTCGGCTTTTGATACATGACTTCAGATATAACGTCCATACCCACAATGTTACACTTGTAAACGTACCTGTTTCCGTGTCACATATATACCTGCAACTACATGACAACCTTTTGAATCGGTTTCCTCCAGGTGCCGGTGAGGACAACATCCAGGTCTCCGGTCCTGTCGCGCCGCGAGTCCCCTCTGCCATCACAGCCCGGCAACCAGGGCGGACAGAGGAATGCTGGCGGGTAAGTTAGAGCATTTTAAAGGATTTCTTTGTCTGGATTATGCAGCTGTTTTGTTGGAAAATGGTATTATAGGATCATTAATGCTGTTGCCAGTGACAGGTTGGCAGGTTTAAAATCTAGAAATGTTACTTTGGTAATAAATGTCATCTATCCAAATATATTTATAGAGAAGTTATAGATTGTCTGTAGATCATTCTGAGAGTATCCAACAGATTAAATCATTTATTTTATTTACACTTGCAACTTAAAAATCTTACGGCGTTGCAGATCCAGTCTCCGTAAAATGAAACTAATTTCACAGTGTTGATCTTTATAGAAATATCTAAGTCAACTGTAGCCCAATTTTTGTGGTTTATGTGGTGATGTGAGTCATACCAAGGGAGTTTGGTATGGACGAGTGGGATGTGAGCTCCGTGATCCAAAGCACAAAAATGTATGTTTACATGAGGCATTTTCCAACTAATTTCCCCCTTAAATGGAAGTCAAAAGTTGGAAATGTCAGCTCGTCTAAAGGTTAAAAAATTGGAAGACAGTCAAAATTTAGCACAATTTAATCTGCAAGCCAGTTGAAATTGTCACATTTTCGATGGCCACTGAAATACGTGACACTTTGCATTGTGCATTATGTGGATATTATCCTACAAAACATGATAACACCTCACTAAATAAAAGTTAACGTTTGGCATTTGTTTACTGTCTACTGTCCAGAGTGTGCAGACAAATAAACACACATACGTTCACATAGTACCCCTTAAGCCTAGTTCACATTACACGATTTTCACCCTGATTTTGCGTCACGGAGACTATCGTAATCTTTTGAGTGATACTCCAGGGCCTGGGTCCAAACACAATGGCTCCCCATGATCCTGTGGACGCCGCCAGTGTTGTTGCTTGCCGGCTTGTCAGTGTTGCCAGTCACAGACGAGGGGGCAACTTGCTCGTAGGCTTGTTCACACATGAGGACTTGTCGTGGCAGACTACCTGCCGACTCACCTCTGACCCAAGGTGGCTCTCAAGATCCTCTGCGACGTCAAAATCGCAATGAAAATCGTGTAATGTGAACTAGGCTTTAGTCTTGCATGCCGATCCAAACTCCTCCTGTTTTCTTCTGGGTATCTTGATAATAAGTTCAATTAACTAGTATTTGCTGGTGCCAACTTGCAAGATAATCAACTTTTAATCGAATATTTGTTTTCACTCTGCTTGTTATTAACGTGCCGCTCTCTTTGACAGTAATGTGGAGCAGCGCCCGCTGTGGGATCGTGTGGAGAAGCTGCAGCCTCGGCCGGGCAGTGGCAGCTCCTCCGGCTCCTCCAACTCCAGCTCCCAGGCCAGTCCTGGTGACCGCTTCAGGCCACGCTGTGAGTCCCCTGGTACTGTACTCTGCTACATTACACTAACTCTACTAACTGCTTATGAGCACATTATCACTATTACTATAATAACACCAGTCTGTCTCATTACTACGCTGTCCTGTCTGCTCATGCTCCAGTACGTTTTTTGGTGTTTTTACCGAGGCAATTGAAGATCGGCTCTCCTTGCCCAGCTCTGTTTCCCCCTCACTAACTCTGCCTCCTTTTGTCCCCTCAAAGCTTCCTCCAAATCTGAAGGATCGCCTCTCCAGCGGCCTGAAAATGTTCCCAAAAAACAAGATGAAAAGAACCTTGTCAGGCCCACTCGACCAGCTGTAAGTCCACTGTCACCAATTGCTGGTTACACTTGTTTGATGCTGAATAGGTGCAAACTGTTTTTGTGTTTCTCTCTATTTGCTACTGCTCTAATTATTCCACCACCTGGTGCAACCTCTCACGAATCCAATGGTTCGCGATTGTTGGGGAACCTCTTAGGGCGATGCGGTAAGCCTATTAAATGAGATTACAAAATCACACGTATGCTATGCTTGTAACATTGCCCCACTCATTGCATTATATGATAATGGTTTGACATGAAAAGAGCTGGATTAATGCAACAGCTCTTTGCTCTGTCACCGGCTACTGTCCTTTCTGCCTGTGATGTGATTGTCGTCTGCTGGCGTCTTTCCCCGTGCCTGCACAGTCCTTCCTTACATATTACTGCTTGTCGTCGACACGTGGCACCTGAAGGGTTAACCCACTGCGGCAGCTTCCTGAGCCTGGATTTGAATGCGACCACATTTGAATGCAAACACACTCCTCCTGTTTCCTTGTGCTTGCCAGAATGGCTCCTGATCTCACCTGGCTTTGTTGTTGGATAGATTGTGGCCCGTTTGCTTTGTTGAGCATGTCGGGGAAGTGTCCCTCCTCCCTTCGCTTGTCACTGACCTAACAAGACTGCGTGATGAAGAGACTTCAAGGAACAAACTGAGGGCAACATAGACTCTAGAGGGTACAACACTAATCTAAGAACTAGGAAACAATTCAGCTATGATTTGATCAGTGGGTTTTCCTACAACTTAAATTAACTGAGATCTTAGCTCAGGTCTAGGAAGGTTTAAACTGGCCCTTTTGTTGAATTACTCAAGTGCAATTGTAGAGTTTGAAATGTGCCAACTTGCGAACAGGTCTTTTCTTTTGAGAACTCATGAGCTAAATACAAACAATACAAAAACATCTGAAGGCCCAGACGCACCAAACCATCATCAAAGAACTAGTGGCCTACGAAGGCCAGCTGCTGCATCGTCTCATGTTTCCTGTGTCTAGGCCAAAAGAGTCGCACTTGAATACAATGGCCAACTAGCATGTAAGTTCTGCCCCTGTATTACAGGAGCTTACTCTTCATACCAGCAGGCGGCAGTAGTCTTCTTTCGTCAATTATAAATGGAGACCGGAAGACCGACACGATGGATTCAAGATGCTAGTTAGCCAGTAAGCACATAAACAACACAACCTAATGTTGGAAGAACGAAGGGTATTGACTGTTTCAGCAAACAGTAACACAAACATCGTAAGTGCTAATATTGTAAGCAACTGGACTTGCTTGCGTTTCTTGAAGACGTTTCACCTCTCATCCAAGAAGCTTCTTCGGTTCTAAATGACTGGTACGAAGTTGCAGGTTATAAAGCCTGTGTGGGTGGGAAACCTTGCAGAGTCGTAGGGGTCACGTGAGCTCTTAGTTTCAGAGTCGCTAAGGTCACAATGTGAGTCGTTGACCCACCTGGCCACAATGACCCAATCCCAGTTGCCTACGATATTAGCACTTACGATTACCATGACCTGGATGACTGAGAATCTTGACCGACAACTAACACAAACATAACTCCTAATATCACAGTTTGTTTTAGCTCACTCCCTTTTGACTTGTTGTCTGCTGCCCTCACTTATGTTTGTATTCTCGTGCGCTGAGCTAAACCGCCAATCAGAGGAATTTCTCTCACCAACGAGCTCCACCGCTGATACAACAAGCTTTAGAAGCTGAAAAGCCATAGACAAGGGCCAGCTAGTGCCAACAGTGTGTCCAGACGCTTCTGATAGCTCAACATTGACTGGTTGATAGTTGGCCTGGTGTGTCAAGGACCTAAGAGGGTAGAACTTTCCCTTACATGTACCCAGAAATCCGACACTGTAGGTATCGTAAGGAGGGATGACTTCAAGGTTTCAGATTGTCTAGAGACTAGAGAGCTAGCGTTTTACTTGAGATAAGTTCATTTCTATGAGATTTAAAGTGTGTACTAGTGTGGCACCAAATTCACCTGCTATCAGGGTAGTTTTACCAAAATACTGGACCTTGGTGTTTCTTAAGACTTCCTTACCATCCCTCTTAGGATCTGACAGCTCTGGCCAAGGAGCTTCGAGCAGTAGACGATGTGAGGCTTCCCCACAAGGTCACCGACTACTCCTCCTCAAGCGAGGAGTCGGGCACCACCGACGAGGAAGACGACGAAGAGGTGGACCAGGAGGCGGGAGAGGAGTCCACCTCAGGAGCCGAGGATTCCAGGGCTGGGTAGGTAGAACTGTGATGATGTCGCGTCTGCGAAGTTTCAGTGTTGGCTCTGTCGCATTCATCTTTCTTTGTAAGAAAACTTCTCAAGTGTTGCATGGCTTGGCTGCATGACTGTTAACACCGGTCTGGTTACGGACGTCAGATATCCCCATGGCTTCCGCAGGAGGCTGAGTAACGGGGAGACGGAGTCGGCTAAGACCATGCTGGTTGAAGACTCGGAGAGCGAACAAGCCATTACACCCTCGAAGGACGGCACGCTGGTCATCAGACAGGTAGGAGGAGCAAATTGCCTTCGTCGTAGTTTAACATCTTGTGAAGTTAAAGGCACATTCTGCTCATATATAGCTGATAGAAATTGTCCTCATGCCCAGTGTTAGTGATCCACTCATTCGTCACCATTTCTTCTGTCTTCATGTTTTGTTTGACATTGTTAGTCATTATAGACTGCTGCTTCACATTTCACATTCACAGATGGGTAATCTAATACCTCAGATTGTTACAGATTGCATTTAATATGACAAGCACAGCAGTGGCGGTGTCCAAACATGAATTAAAAGAAAAGTAAATCATGGTTCGAAGCAGCAGACTGGTAGGCAAACATGCATCTCCTCCCTCTCTCCCCCGTCTTGCTTGAGCCCAAGTGTGCCTGTTCTTGCTTCCAGAGCACCGCTGACATAAAGCGATTGGTCAGTCTCTCCTCCTCCTCCTCCTCCTCTCCCTCGGCTGGCCCTGGCCACGTCCACGGCCAGCCCCAACCCCCCGGCCATGGCCTGGCGGAGAAAAACGGCTTTGCCGGCCGCATACACCACCTACCAGACCTTATCCAGCAGAGCCATCACTCCCCTTCCTCTTCCACGACCATCCCTTCCTCCTCCTCCTCTTCCTCCTTACCCTCATCATCTAGCTATGCCAGTCCTGCCATGTCCCCACAGAATTCCCTGGACAAGCTCACTGCCATAGAGGTATGTCACTGTCACGTCAGCGAGACACACAACTGAGGAGTGGGCTGTTGCAGAGTGGTGCAGGCTTGCAGGAAGCAGACTGGGCTCAAACAGCAGCTGCATTTGTTTGTTCTATCTAGTTTGTGTCCAAAATAAAAAGAGGATTCACTGCTGAAGGGGTGTTATAGAGTGTAAGTTCTTTAATGGTCACCCTCTCCCTGGACGTGAAGCTAGGTAAAATTAGCAAATGCTATTTTTCTATTTGGGTAATAATCGCACCCCTCCATCTGCAAGCCTGCACACAGCTGCCGTCCACTCCTCGATTGTTGGTCGGAGCCTCTCTGCCCCTCTACCCTGCTCGCCCCACCTCTGTGTCCTCCTGGCTTCACTCTGGCTCTCCTCTGCCCCCTTGTGGCTCGGCTGACACCTCTGATCTGCAACCTCCTTCCCTCCTGCGACTTACTGCATTGCTCTGTGTCGCTGCTAACACTGGCGCCTCCTGGTGGTAGAGCATGGTCACGGCACGGGGGAAACTGGAACATCTTGGGGTGAACTACACACAAGTTACCTCCTTAGTAGTCCATGCTTTAGAACCACTGTGTTGAGTGATGGCATGCTTGGTGTGATGGTAGGGGTGACATGGGACTTAAAATTTGAATTTTTAAACATGAAATACACAAACAAGTCATCAAGCACACATGACCTACATACAGAGAACAAATCATTCATTTTTCATGTTTATTATCATAGATTACCATCTCTTTGTGGTGTGACATGAACAACACACATCTCTGGTGGTGGAATTACTCCTCTGTGCTTCATTAGCAGCAGCTTTTCCTCTAACACTTGACAGCAGCCGGCGTGCGGATCGTTCTTCATTTCCCGCAATACATTTCTTCTTGTCGCACACGTTTTCCCTCTCTAACATTTCTGTCCTTTATAACTGCACGTCATCTTTTTTCATTTGATTTGTCATAAACTTGAATTGCAGTGCCAACTTTGTATTCCCAGTTGTTTGTGTTGTAAAATTGTTGTTTGATTGAGCACAGTTGAGCTGAATGCTGTTTTATGGGCCCCCAGAGGTAGAGTTGTAACTCATGTTGAAAACTGAGGGGGCCTGTTGCTATTGTAGTTTAAATCAACAGTCAGTTTTATAAATTACAAATCAGTCCATCAAACCTTTGTCATTTTCTGGACCAAAGTTTTCTCTACTAACATGAATTGCCGTTGATTTCTGTGCAGGTTAAGCACAAGTTGAATGTGTTTTAAATGTCTCTATATCTCCGTCAGTCCCAGTCAGAAAGCAACTCCATGTCCAAACACAAGTCTTCCTCTTCCTTCACTCCCTTCATCGACCCTCGTCTTCTCCAGATTTCTCCATCCAGCGGCAGCTCCCTCAACAACATGGGTAGGTCAAAGACCAACTGAGCCAATCTGTTTATTATTGCAGCTCCGTAATTAAAAACTGTTGAACATATTCCGCTTCAGTTCCCCTAGGGGAGGTTTCATGAGCAATAGCTTCTCCTACACACATTTTTCTTTCCTCCCAGCGCTGACAAAGAAATTATGTGGAAACATAAGTTCAGTTTAATTTTATTTATAAAGCCCAATATCACAAATCATATTTGTCTCAGAGGGCTTTAAAACATACAACATCAACCTGTCCTTGGACGCAGGGAAACTTCAGGAAGAGTAACTGAGGAGTCGTCCTTATCCCAGAAAGGACAGACGTGCATATATGTTTATAGTAATATATGATAGTGTGACAGTAATAATCACGTGTATAACAATTGCAGGAGTATGACTGATAATAATAGCAGCAGTAGTAGCAATCAGGCAAGACCACAATCCAGGCGCTATCAAGACCCAAGGGAACCTGCTAGACGAGGAGCACAAAGGCACCAGGGGTGAAGCCAAGTTGCCAAACTAGGGCCTGGTTCCGAGGCAAGCCTGAGCCAGCCCTAACTATGAGCCTTTTTCAAGAGGAAAGTCTGCTCTTAAATGTGGAGACAATGTCTTCCTCCCAGACCAAAACTGGATGCTTCCACAGGAGAGGAGCCTGATAGCTGAAGGGATATTGGTAGTATAGTCCCATATACTCCGCTGTTAAAGTACAGGAGAGGTAGATGAAGAAAAGCACACAGACATAAGCGCACATGGCACTACGTGTTCAAAACAGGCACCAGGTTGTTCATTCATTATTAAATTACACAATCCAGACTGACCTCTGTGTGCCCCCTCCAGCAGCATTCGGGCCAGATGGACGGCTCGCAGACCCGCTGAGGTCTGATCCATCCCGTAAAGGCTCTGTGGTCAACGTCAACCCAGTTAACACGCGCCCACCGAGCGACACACCAGAGATTCGCAAGTACAAGAAGAGGTTCAACTCTGAGATCCTGTGTGCTGCACTCTGGGGTAAGTGTAACCACTGTTAAAACTTATCATCCTACTCTGGTATCTATCAAAGCTCTACTAATTACGGGTGTTTCAATTACATTTATGATCGCTCCAGGAGTGAACCTGCTCGTGGGAACAGAGAGCGGACTGATGCTGCTGGACCGAAGCGGTCAGGGGAAGGTCTACCCACTGATCAACAGGAGACGCATCCAGCAGATGGACGTCCTGGAGGGACTCAATGTCCTCGTCACCATATCAGGTACAGAACATGTGCTGCCTTCAGCTGCTGAACACAGATATTGTTTTCACCGTCCACTCGGCTCCCCAGACCTTATACCATCACATCATGTTGAGTAATGAATACCTCACACGAGAAGACATTTGAAAGGACTACAGTCTGACACCCTCGCTCAACTAAAAGACGATGTAGGATTTTAGTCACAAACGATAAGACTTTGCAAAAACTGGGGATCTTGCCGGGTCGCTATTTTCAAGACTACAACTAGATTGCTTTTCAGATTATTTCCCCTCCTGCTCCTGGTGGAAAATGTTACCACCACCAAACTCCTTTTAAGTAATCTAACATTTTAACAATTACTAACGTGTTCACTAAAACACATAACTAAAGAAACACAAGATAAAAGACCTCATACGTCAACAGTGTTCTTGTCAATTCGGCATCAATGTAATCCATTGCCTCTGTTGGTTAGCTGTGATATTTCAGTTCGGATTTCTTACTTGCTCTTACTTCGGATTCCTCCACTTGGTTGGTGGATCAGATACACATCGAATTTAACACCTGTTCACTCCAGAACTCCACCAGTTTCTCCTCCTTTTCCACAGTACAAGAGACTCAAGACTTGTTCATGTCTTTGCACCTCCCCAGAGTTCTCTCCATGTTTTCTGTCTTCCTGGTTTGCTGCTTCCTGATTGGTGCTGGAGAGAGAGCAGCCATTGATTGTTGGCAGTGTTCATAGAAGACTTATAAAACTTGTGATTATATTAAACATGTTTGACTTTGTTGGAACGTCGAGACAAGAAAAAGACTGACTTTAGTCAAACTGAGTTTCATGACCACCTTGAACCAAACGATCAAGATTAGGAGAGGGGCCTCTCATTTTATTCCTACACTGGAAATTCGTCTGCGATTGTGAAATTGCTTGAAAGCCCCTTGGTGTAAGGCACTTGTGTGCTCAAACAACCACGACTCGGCAATGAGGGGAGAGGCGGCACCTGGAGAGAAACAAGAGAGAAAACAAACACAACCCTGTGGCACATAACAGGAGAACTATATCGCCGCAGTCTGAGTCATCACTGAAAGCATCATCACATCTCTGCATTGTCACTGCAACAGTGATGACTATTAACTTTCAGTATATCTGCAGTCCACAGGGTACACTGAAAAGATAATTTTTCTTCTCAGGTAAAAAGAACAAGCTGCGAGTGTATTACCTGTCATGGCTGAGGAACAAGATTTTGCACAACGACCCTGAGGTGGAGAAGAAGCAGGGTTGGGTCAACGTGGGCGACTTGGAGGGTTGTGTCCACTACAAAGTCGGTACGTTTCCTCGTTTGTTAAAGGTTTTTAACCTTAAATGAACTACACGCACAAAGAAAGAGTTAAATTTGACCTAGATTTGTTACTAAGCCCGACTTGAAGCAATGCTGTCACTCACTAATGACTCACTTTTTACTCCAGTGAAATATGAGAGGATTAAGTTCTTGGTGCTGGCCTTGAAGAACGCTGTGGAGGTGTACGCCTGGGCGCCCAAACCCTACCACAAATTCATGGCCTTTAAGGTAAGCACAGTCGCTCTGCAAGTAGGATTACTATTATTCCACACAGATGCACATTGACCCGACTGACTTGTTTCTTAATGGTTGGCTTTAGTCTTTTGGTGACCTGGTGCACAAGCCTCTGCTGGTCGACCTGACGGTGGAGGAAGGTCAGAGATTAAAGGTCATCTACGGCTCCTGCTCAGGCTTCCATGCTGTGGATGTGGACTCGGGTGCCGTCTACGACATCTACCTGCCCACACATGTAAGTACTTGTAGATGACATAGTCTGATCATGTCTTGTTCTCAGTGCTCTGTACATTGTTTTAACTCTTCCTTCTTTTCGTCCTTTAGATCCAGACCAGCATTCAGTGCCATGCCATCATCATCTTGCCCAACACTGACGGGATCGAGCTGCTGGTGTGTTACGAGGACGAGGGCGTGTACGTCAACACCTACGGGCGCATCACCAAAGATGTGGTGCTGCAGTGGGGAGAAATGCCAACTTCAGTGGGTAAGTGGGGCCGATTAGAAAGACCAAGACTCACTATGAGTTTGACTCTTATCTGCTCTACACCCAAGGGAACCATTGTCTCTCTCTAAATTAATCTGTACCTCTTCTGTTATCTCTTTCTGTGTCTGAGCAGCCTACATTAGGTCAAACCAGATCATGGGCTGGGGTGAGAAGGCTATAGAGATCCGCTCAGTGGAGACGGGCCACCTGGACGGCGTCTTCATGCACAAGAGAGCCCAGAGACTCAAGTTCCTTTGTGAGAGAAATGACAAGGTAAGAAGTGTGTCCGGTAATAGATGTAGCCAGAGGCATTATGTCTTCAGATTGTCCGTCTGTCTGTCCATCCCATTCTCGTGAACGTGATATCTCAAGAATCCCGTGAGGGAATTCCTTCAAATTTGGCACAAACGTCCACTTGGACTCAACGATGAACTGATTAGATTTTGGTGGTCAGAGGTAACCATGACCTCGCATCCGTCTCATTCTTGTGAAAGTGATACCTCAAGATGGCTTTGAGGGAGTTTCCTCAAATTTGGCACAAACGTCCACTTGGACTCAAGAATGAACTGGTTAGAATTTGAGGGTCAACGGACACTGTGACCTCACAAAACATGTTTGTGGCCGCAACTCAAGAATTGGTTCGCTGAGGCATACGACCACGAGGCAGCAACTCTACTTCCTGTCTTTCCTTCCTTCCTTCCTACTCTTTCTCTCTGTTTTTCAACTGTCTTGATTAATTTTCAGCTCTGTTGTCAAGGAAAATATGCCACAAACTACTATCTGGATTACACCCTTTCCCATCCTGAATACGCCCACTGAGTCCTGCATCTTTGCCTTTGTCTTCTCTCCATCAGGTCTTCTTTGCCTCTGTGCGCGCTGGAGGTGCCAGCCAGGTGTATTTCATGACCCTGGGACGCTCCTCCCTCATGAGCTGGTAGTCGACATCCTACCACACCAACCAACACAACGACCAGACCTAAGCAGTGACCAACAGATGACGATTGTGACTATGACCAACGACGATGAAGAAGAGAACCGAGAGAACAGCTTTCTCTGGCCTGCTCGGGCAAACAAACAACGGATTGGACTGTAATCATGAAACGAAGCCAGGGACGGGTGTGCGTTTGGGGGCGAGGAGGGGCATTCTGGTTGTGTGCATCGTCACGAGTTCACTAAGTATGTTCCAGCAGAAAACCCCAAACAAGCCTCCAGGTTTGTCCTCACCCAACCTTCGAGCCGATCCCCCTCCTCCTCTTCCTCTGCAGGACGCGGGATCTGTTGCCTGTTGATGGTTAATCTTTATGTGTCATAGTAAAACTTTGCATCGTGTATGTGTGAATGGAGGAAACACTGAGCATGTGAATGACTGAAGGGGACGATAAGAGGCTAAATGCGGCTGTTACTGTATCGACGAATACTTTTGAGCCACACCTCGAGTGTAGCCGTTTGTAGCTGTGTTTAGTCCAGATCCTGTTCAGGTGAAATTAACTCCCACCAGTAGATTTCCACGTCAAGCATGTCATTTAACACTAGTTCACAGCCACATAAGTAAGGCTTGACATGTAAATCTGCCTCTGTATCTTCACTTTCTTTGCCTTCTCCTCCTTAAAGTGAAGATTTTTTTTAAGGGACCTTCTTGATATATCCATTAAATACAGGGTACTGGATATCAGCGTGTACATACTAACGACATCAACCTTGTAGGCTTTCAGACTGTCCCAGGTTTTACAGACACTATCTCGACTTTTACCACATTGCCTCACGTACTGTAGGTTATGTCGGACAGAAGTAGCCCTGTTTATGGCAGCATGTTGGCGACAAACATTAGCTCCAGTTTTTCATACACTGTATATTTTGTATGTGACTTGCTGCACATAAATAAAGCATAAGAATGCAGGACTCACCCATAGATGAGTTTTAAAGGAAAAATCCACCCTATTTATCATGAAGATGTTGTTTTTTTAGGGCTTATTTCATTTTGTGATTTGCGTCTCTTGCCCTCATTCTGCTTCCGTTGCTAGCCAAACCCCAAATGTGACATGCATTACCAAAAGCTTGTTTTTCCCAGGTGGATTTTTCCTTTAACATCAGTCATAAGTAGGGCTAGGATAAACTGTGAATTAGACATGCAGAATTAGCAGGTGGCCATTAAGGTAGCATGGAGGCCAGCGGGCAGAAGTGACAGGAAGGGAATGAAGGCAGCATGCGTCAGAGGGCTGAGACGAAGCTTTGAACATCACACTCCTTTAAAGGATCGGGTGATCGTCCTCCCACGGCGATGTTTGAATTCCACATCTATCACCTGACTCTATTTCGAAGGAGACGTTAGCTTAATGTTGAGCTGAACGGTTGCCTTAGAGGGGTTTCCAGCTGATTAGAATTGTAAGAAATCCTCTACAGGATGTTAAAAGTGAAGTTTGGATTTCGCGTACTGTAGGAACCAGCCGTGTGATTCAATATTGGACCTCTTTTATTTTTTGTTGCCATTTTGAGCTTCGGACAGGCCGTGCGTTTACTCAGACCAGTCTGAATTGAAGAGACTTTAACTGGATTATTATTCCATCCCAGAATTTCCTTCATTTTCCTTTTCACCCTCAACAACACTTCATACGAGACAGTCTCATTCCACTGTTACAATGTAGAATCCATCCTGCAGCTGTGTGTATGCTCGAGTGACAACCTGACTCATGAGATTCGCGAGGTTTCACTCCCCCCCACCCCCTTCCACCCTAAACTCGACTCTTTGACCCCGCTCTCAGCAAAGGTGGTGCCTTCACTGTCCAAGGTGGGACCTGCTGAGAGCTGCAGAACACGGGAATGCGGCGCTTTCACTGTCTGATCATGTGCGGAAAGCAAAGAAAGTCACGTTCTAATAGCAGTGTTACAGAACCACTTCAGACGGCGTGAACTAAGCGGCATATTTTTAACTCTGACTTAGTTTTTAGTCTTGTTTCTGCGATTTTTATTATGTAACCCTTCAGATAAGTATGCGACTGCAGTGGTTTTTAAATTGTAATGCACACCTTATGTTGGAAATGTTTACAGAAGCAATTGTTTTGTTAAACCAATGTGCATCGATATGAATATTTATGGTTTATTTTGAGGGCAGTTTTTTCCCTGTTTTGTATTTTGTATTATTCCCTTTTTGTACTATCATTTAGACGTTTGTGTACAGGAATAATCGACTTTTGCTCACGTTATGGATTACATAAGTCTATAGAGTGTGATTTCACTGATTCCTCAACATCCTGCATCGTGCACAGTGTGCCCCTGGCCGTGTGGCAGTCTGGATCAAATGTTTTCTACCACCCAGGTGCCAGGTGACATGTTCCCCCCTCAGACGTCTCTGCCATGCCTCTCTAATTTATGTCCTCTCTGTGTGTACTATGGGAATTACTGTATTTTCCTGAAGGTCTTTTTTTCCATTGAATAAAATCAGAAGTAATTTACAGTGTGATGTTGTTGTTTTTATTTTAACTAACCCTCACACCAGGTATGTAAAAGCCACATTTGTAACATGTTTCATGTGGAATCTAACTTAAACGAGCAGTGTGTAGAATTTAGTGGCATCTAGTGGTGAGGATTGCAAACTGCAACCAGCAAAAACTGCTCCCATGTGCCAAGCATGGCGTTCTGGTCAGAATTCCTTAAGTGTTCATTGTTCAGATTATCCACAGAGGTTTCTTCCTCTCCAAAACAAATCAACCAGGTTATTAAAACCAGCAAAAACACCAAATAAAGCAGTTTCACATAGCATCAGTGCTTCCCCTATGCTGTTTGGTTCATCGCAGATGGGCTGCCTCACCTTTTTTCTCTGTTAACTAAAGATCCAGACTTTCAGGAGGTTTTTACCAGGGGCCGAAGTATCCACAGAGGTCTCTTCCTCTCCAAAGGCAATGGACCTGGTGATAGAAACACTAAATAACGCAGCTTCACAGTGTTTTTCCTGGATATAAATGGTCACTCTAAGAGAACGAAAACACTGCAGTTCTCATTATCAGGTGATTAAACATTAAAACATAATTATTACATTCAATTTCTGACAATATATCACCCTAAATCTGAAGCACTGACCCTTTAAAATAATCCAACTGTCTCCTCTATGCCTCCAGGATCATTTGTTATTCTGCTATTTGCCATTTTTTAAATGTTAATTGAATATTTTATGTGATTATGTGTCTACTACCTCATGCTGCCATTTTGCCCAAGTCTTGCTTCTAAAAGAGGTCATGTACGTGGTGTTTTTGACATAAAATCATACTTTTTAAGTGGATTAAAAAATACCAACATCTGAATTCTATTGGAGTATAAATCTATTAAATTGAAATATATGACATTTATATATCTATTTAAGGCCCATTTTGTTGTATAGAACATTTAAATATTTGTTTGGCTTGCTGACCCACATTATATAACCTAGTCCATAGCTAGTCTGGCAATATCAGCCCTCCATAAAACTTAATAGGGTTCCCAAGCCCTCCACGTAGAAATTTATTTTAATAGATCCCTCAATAATAGTTTTAGTGTGAGTTGCTGAGTGTTGGAGATATTGGCCAGAGAGTTCTCTCCAATATAATGGAACTAGATGGCGCTCGGCTTGTGGTGCTCACATCGCCAGTAAAATACATTTAAGAAACTTAACAGCAATGTCTCTTTGCAGAAATCATGACCCAGCTGGTTAAGATAATCCATAGACCTTGTTGTGAGCAGTTTCATGTTGGAAGTATTGACCTCAAAGTGTCAACCTGGTCTCCAAAGTCCCCAGATCCCAATGTGAATGAGTATCTGTGGCACGTGCCATTAACCCACCTCACGACCCACTGGACTAAATGGATCTGCCGCCAACGCACTGGTGCCGGACAACACTCCCAGAGATCCTGTGTCAAGGGTCAAGTCCGATCCAAGGAGGCCCCACCTTGGATTAGGGGTACATCTGGGGTACCACAAGAATCCTTGAGCAGATTGGGACCTGGGAAATTTAGAAGCCAGGTCGACACCTTGAGCTTTTTGTCACGTTTCTTGGGCCACTGGGGAGCACTGTTGCCATGAGGGGGGGTACTTGGTCTGCAACCAGTGGGTGGAACATCAGGTGGTATCTACATGAATGCCAGAACCAAAGGTTTTCCAGATTCACTTCACCTGTCAGTGGTTTTAATATGTTGGCTGACCACAAGATGGCGACGTTGCTCACCTCATGGTCCACCCCATTTTGTATGGCTTCCAAACATTTAGTGGAGTAAAGCCAGCTTCAATACTTCACAATGTAGTTTGTAGTTTGCCAAAAAACTTTCTAATTATTCAACAACGGCATTATTTTAAACTTTATTAGCGACATATGATAAACTTCCAAATAGGAGAGGTCTTCAAGTCAATTTGAGTACCGGAAGTAGTAGGTTTTCCCCCCCTATGCCAAATAGTTGTTACATCACAAACCAAACAAAGGTAAGATGATTGGAGACAAATAAAAATAACTACGAATATTAAGTTACACGTCTATTTTTCAAATGAAACGCTTAAAAGAAGTAACTTAACTACGCATATGCTTTTATTGTGAAACGCCGTCAGAGCGGAAGCTGCCTCGTCACTCTCTCTAGCTTGACGCAGCTTGACTGGGTCACGCTGCAATCCAGCCGGATGTTTTGCGTCGCCAGTATGTGATGGGAACATTTGCTCATCTTATCACAAAGCTAACCGAGCGGCTCCAGCGGCGGCCCCTGAACCAGGTGAGTACCCGCACACAGCGTCTGCCGAGCGGACCCGAGAGCCCGAAGAGCCGCGGGGCTGGTGTGGGTGAAAGCTGCAGGGAGGTCGTGACGGTGTTGGTTTGCAGTGACCGTGCACGCCCCTGCGCGCTCCCCGACATCCATAATGTAGTTTCTGTGGATTGCTGCTCAACAGGCAGATGACGGGGGATGCTGCTGTGCTGTTTGTCACCTGTTTGACTTGAACACCAGGTGATAATGTTTTCAGAGGAGAGGAAATGGAGTTTGCGTGCTGTGGAGTGAAGCAGGCCTGAGCAGAAAGCTTGCACATGTTCTCATGAAGGAACACTGACTGTGTTTTTAAACCCCACCTGTCCACTGTTCATGTGCATGTGCTCTCTCTGACAGCTGGGTCTCTGTTACACAATGGTTGATGGTGGCTCCCTGAGGATCAGAGCAGGAGCAGTCCAGCTTTTGAAGGTGTGGGGGTGATGATGATGAGCACGAGCCCCAGCTGCTGTCTTTTATGTCATCCTCTGTTTTAACTCCTGTGCATCCTCCCTGACACTTAACTTAAAGTGTGCTGGAGATCTGGCTGCAGCTTCCACTTTGCAAGGAGTCAGTTTGCAGGTTTTAAAGGAGCAATTCGGAATTTTTTGAAGTGGGGTTGTATGGGTTACTTATCCATAGTCAGTGTGTTACACATCATAGATGTCAGTATGCACGCCACCAGTTTGGAGAAACAGGCTGGAGTCCGACACAAAAGCGAAGCAATGTACTGCTGTGGATGGGGGCCAGTGACAAAACATGTGTTTTAGTCACCTGAGAAAAAGTCCCACCTAAAAATATCAGTATTAGTTGGAATGTATGCTGTATTGAAAGTATTTTTGACGATTTAGCTTTCGGGTTCAGTTCCCCATTTATGCTCTCGTCAAAGCCACCAGACTCCATTGACAAAAACAGTGATTTTAGCTTGTTGAACACAGGAGCTGCTGGTCTACTGCTGCTTCGATCAGTTGGTTCATTTGTGTTATTGTGTGACTTTGGTGAATTTACTCTAACCCGTTTAAACGTCAAAGTTACACAATAACACAAACTAACTAACTGAGGGAGGCAGCAGTACACCAGCAGCTCCTGCGTTCAGCAATGTTAAATCACTGTTTTTCTCAATGGAGTCTGGCTGTGAAGAGAGAGCATTATAATGGCTTCATTTTCCCGCTGGAAATCACTGTTTGACATTAAGATAAAGCAGTGAAAAATATTCTAAATATGGCATACACTCACTTAAATTAGATTTTTAAAGGTGAGACTTTTCTTTAGGTGGCTAAAATATGTTTTGTTGCTGGCCCCCATCCACAGCAGTACGTTGCTTAGCGTACATGTCGGACTCCAGCCTGCTTCTCCAAACTGGAGGCATGCTGACTTATCAGTCATACAGTTCACTTGCAAATGTAAGAACTCTTCATTGTGGTTTTAACGATCTGATTGATTTGGAGCTGCAGCTGTGGTGTTTCATATGTTCGACTTCATCAGTTCAGTTTGTGAGTATTGATTGAATGACGCATGCATGCAGCAGACGTACACCGAGCTGCTGATTGTTGCCATGATATGGTAACTTAATCTATATGGCTGTTTTAGGGTGTTTTCAGTGGTTGGTAGAAGTGCACGGGTCAGAGGACGTGTCAGGGAGGTCACGAGGGCAGGGGGTCTCCTTCTGTTGCTCAGACCTGCAGGTCAGATAGTGTATGCAAATGATTTAGAGTATTTGTTTTAAGCTGCCAGATGGGTTTAATGCTGAAAAACCTACAAATATAGTAATTAACTGGCAGTGATGAATCATTTTTAAGCAAAAGGGAAAGTACCTCCAAGCTCCAGACACTCTGTCCCCTCAAAGAACTGCTCCTTTGCCGTTACTGAAATCGTAGCTTGTGTTTGTTTTGTGTGCGTTTACTGTCATCTGTCTCCAAAGAGGAAAAACGATCATCCTGCTGCCGCTACAGTTGTTGGGAGCAACACACACACCTGTTTGTTAGGACAGATGGTCGACAGAGCGCTCCTCTGTCTGTGTGTGCGGATGCCGTGCAGTTGGTCAGCTGTTGTATCTCCCCTCATCGGCCTTATCTCGCCGGGCAAGCTGACTCCAAACACATTCTTATTTAATCAGGCAATTGCTTTCCTGTTGAGCCACTAAGCTGAAAGAACTGTTATTTTATTTTTGCAAGTCGAGGGAGGACACTCCAACACCATCGACTGCTTGTTGTTGCTGTAGATTACACACTAATGTCTTGCTGCCAAGATAAATTCTGCTTATATTTGATCTTATCTGGCTAAATTAATATTTGTGTTGGCAGACATGTTGCTTTCCAAGCCTGGATTATGCTGTCAATTACTCTGCAACTCATAAATTTTTTTTAAAGCTAAAAAAAAAAAAAAAAAAATGTTCTGGTTTCAGCTTCTTAAATGTGAGGATTTAATTAAATTCAATTTTATTCATAAAGCCCAATATCGAAAATCACAATTTGCCTCACAGGGCTTTACAACATACGACATCCCTCTGTCCTTGGACCCTCACAGCGGATAAGGAAAAACTCCCTCCCAAAAAAACTTTAACGGGGGAAAAAATGAAGGAACCTATAAGACAGTGGAGCACAAAGGCTTTGGAGAAGAAGCTGAGTTAGTGACATGCAGTAATAGGACGTGGATGCTAGCAAATGAAGAAGAACCAACTTTTCAGAATTTGAGAAGGAGAGAAGGGGCTTGGTGTATTATAGGACATTTCCCGGCAGACTAGGCCTAAATCAGCCTAACTAGGGGCTGGTACAAGGCAAGCCTGAGCCAGCCCTAACTATTAGAGTCAGCCCTAGCTATAAGAGCCAGCCCTAACTACAAGAGCCAGCCCTAACTATAAGAGGCAGCCCTAACTACAAGAGCTAGTCCTAACTATTAGAGCCAGCCCAAACTACAAGAGCCAGCCCTAACTACAAGAGCAGTCCTAACTACAAGAGCCAGCCCTAACTACAAGAGCCAGCTCTAACTACAAGAGCCAGTCCTAACTACAAGAGCCAGCCCTAACCATTAGAGCCAGTCCTAACTATTAGAGCCAGCCCAAACTACAAGAGCCAGTCCTAACTATTAGAGCCAGCCCAAACTACAAGAGCCAGCCCTAACTACAAGAGCAAGTCCTAACTATTAGAGCCAGCCCTAACTACAAGAGCCAGCCCTAACTACAAGAGCAGTCCTAACTACAAGAGCCAGTCCTAACTATTAGAGCCAGCCCAAACTACAAGAGCCAGTCCTAACTATTAGAGCCAGCCCAAACTACAAGAGCCAGTCCTAACTATTAGAGACAGCCCAAACTACAAGAGCTAGTCCTAACTATTAGAGCCAGCCCAAACTACAAGAGCCAGCCCTAACTACAAGAGCCAGCCCTAACTACAAGAGCCAGTCCTAACTACAAGAGCCAGCCCTAACCATTAGAGCCAGCCCTAACCATTAGAGCCAGCCCTAACCGTTAGAGCCAGCCCTAACTGTTAGAGCCAGCCCAAACTACAAGAGCAGTCCTAACTACAAGAGCCAGCCCTAACTACAAGAGCCAGTCCTAACTATTAGAGCCAGCCCTAACTACAAGAGCAGTCCTAACTACAAGAGCCAGTCCTAACTATTAGAGCCAGCCCAAACTACAAGAGCCAGCCCTAACTACAAGAGCCAGCCCAAACTACAAGAGCCAGTCCTAACTATTAGAGCCAGCCCAAACTACAAGAGCCAGCCCTAACTACAAGAGCAGTCCTAACTATTAGAGCCAGCCCAAACTACAAGAGCCAGCCCTAACTACAAGAGCCAGTCCTAACTATTAGAGCCAGCCCTAACTACAAGAGCCAGCCCTAACTATTAGAGCCAGCCCTAACTACAAGAGCAGTCCTAACTACAAGAGCCAGTCCTAACTATTAGAGCCAGCCCAAACTACAAGAGCCAGCCCTAACTACAAGAGCAGTCCTAACTATTAGAGCCAGCCCAAACTACAAGAGCCAGCCCTAACTACAAGAGCCAGTCCTAACTATTAGAGCCAGCCCTAACTACAAGAGCCAGCCCTAACTATTAGAGCCAGCCCTAACTACAAGAGCAGTCCTAACTACAAGAGCCAGTCCTAACTATTAGAGCCAGCCCAAACTACAAGAGCCAGCCCAAACTACAAGAGCCAGTCCTAACTATTAGAGCCAGCCCAAGCTACAAGAGCCAGCCCTAACTACAAGAGCAAGTCCTAACTATAAGAGCCAGCCCTAACTACAAGAGCCAGCCCTAACTACAAGAGCCAGCCCTAACTACAAGAGCCAGTCGTAACTATTAGAGTCAGCCCTAACTATAAGATTTACCAAAAACGAAAGTCTTAAGTCCAGTCTTAAATGTGGAGACGGTATCTGCCTCTCGGACCGAAACAGGAAGATAATTCCACAGAAGAGTGTTCTGCTGTTTTACTTTCAGAGATTTTAGGGACCACGAGTAACCCTGCATTCTCAGAGCGCAGCGTTCTGGTGGGATAATAGGGCACTATGAGCTTTCTAAGATGTGACGGAGCCTGACCATTTAGAGCTTTGTAAGTTAGGAGAAGGATTTTAAATTCAATTCTGGATTTTACAGGGAGTCAGTGCAGAGAAGCTAAAACAGGAGAAATGTGTTCTCGTTTCTTAGTTCCTGTTAGTACACGTGCCGCTGCATTCTGGATCAGCTGGAGAGTTTTTAAAGACTTATTAGAGCTACCTGATAATAGAGAATTGCAGTGATCCAGCTGAGAGGTAACAAATTCGGTATCGGTATCAGTTATTGGCCAAATGAGTTGTTAGCCTATATATTGGCATATTGGATATAGGGGTGTTCCTGACGATGAATTTCCCTGTTGACTAAACAAAAAATTTAATTAAGACTAGTCCACTAATCCAAAAAAAGGGAAGCACTCAGAAAACATTTAAAATTTAGCACAATTTATTGTTAAGTATTTGAAACATTACCGTGGGGAGGGGGACTGCTGTCTGACGGCTCTGTAGCACCCACTAGTGGCGGGTGGCTGCATAACAGTTAAGCTGCCTTGTACATGAATAAAACACTAATTGGTTTAACCGACTAATATTTCTGGTGCCAACTAGCAAGGGGGCGGACGTTTGATCGTTTAGACGTCTAATTGCATGCATCCCGAATCGACATAGCGGCAGAAAAAATCCAATATCGTGCATACAGCCCATCCTGAATATTAATTATTATTATTATTGTTATTGCAAATACCAGTTCAACTTTTGCTAATCTACATAATAATTGAATAAATTACTTTTTCAGCGCACTAGATATATTTTGCTGCACTAAAAACGACATAATAAAATAAAACACATATTGACAATGTTTTCCTTGGGGGACATAATTTGCAGTTTCGAAATTGCGATTTAATGCTGTATATGTTATCACAATACTCAGCATATCGAAAGAAAAAAAATTCAAATTACAGCAACATATCGTGATAATGTCGGATCTCAGGACTGCGATAATATCGTATCGTGGGGATTCCCACCTCTAAGACGCTTTTATGAAATAGAATTCTGGATTTGGAGGTGACGACTGTAAGTGCTCAGTATGTGAGTACAATGCACATTTTTTGAATTTATTTTGCTGCTTGGCTTTGAGCCAGTCTTTTATTTTGATAGAGAAACTGCCTCTGGGATGTGGAGACGATTCAAATATTTAGTTTGATGCAAAGCTACTACGCATTCGTGTTTGCTCTGTGCGTTTTATTTAACCCTCTCTTTTTTCTTACTTTTTCAACCCTACCCATGAAGTCATACAGTTCTTGCAGCATGTGTAACTGTGCAATGTCAAACTTTTATGTCTGTAATAAGCATTTGCATCAGTGACACTGGTGCACATGAACATGTTATTGCATCACTTTTGGTATCTTATGAATGTGGGTGTGACTTTATTTTGAAATCACCCAGATTCTGTTATTTGCACAAGGGCTCTGTGATCACATAAAGGACAGAAAGGCAAAGATTTGTGCTTCCGAGTCATCTGCCCTAAGTGTGCTGCAACAATGAGGAGCAGGTCCCCTCCTCACACTCATTGGGACATAAAACTTTTTGATGTCCGTCACCCCCCACACTTGTCCTTTTTCCCTTTCAGCCGGGCCACACTCTCCTCTTTCCTCTTGCACTCACTTAAAGGCCACGCCAGTCTTTCAGCCAGCATTGGTCTTTTCTTTCTGTTTTGACCCCCCCTGCCACCGCCACCCCCCCAGCACAAGACAAAGAGTGGAGAGTGACTGTGGCGCTCTGCAGCCAGGTGTTCTCCATTGCTGCCCCGGGCCGTAATAGCACCAGCCCTCACACTGCAGCTGCCCTCCCCAGCCTCCCATTGTGTGGCTCTATTGTCGAGCCGCCCACCCCTCGTTGATTCATCGGCCACACAGGGGAAGCCCTTTCAGGCCGAGGAGGGGAGTGTGTGTGTGCTGGTGCACTTTGAGTACGCGTGCCTTGGGGAAACTGGCTGTTGCAGGCATTCGCCCACAGCCACTCCCCTCCTCCTCCTCCTCCTCCTCCTCCTTGTCTCTGCGCCTCATTGTAAGGCCACTGCGCTCTGATTGGTGGAAAAGCAGCCACTCTAAACGAGGGAATGGCAGACATTGTTGCTCCATCTGTTCTGCCACGCATTGTCCAACTTGCCTGCTCCTGTGTGAAAGATAAAACAACACAGCTCTGGAGGAGCAGTGAGGACAGAGGTGGCCCGAGTTGGATGCTCGGCTGTACCTGCGTGCAAACACGAGCGGCGGCCTCAGACCTGGGAACTTTAGGACTTGGTTCTCTTCAGTTTCAGGGATTTAAATGTGCGGAAATGAGCTGATCTCTTTCGTCATTGTTTGTTGATCTGTAACGGTCTGGTGAGTGCGATTCTTTTTCTGAAATCTTGAGCTTCCTGTTGTGATCTCTGTCTTAAAAAAGCGACCGTGACTTTTGCTGCCCGTGTCCGGAGGGTCGAGGGGACCTGCACGACAGGTTGCAAAGCTACAGCATCATAATTCAGTTTCACGCTTCTTTAAAGTGCAGAAGGTGCAGCCTGATGATGGTTTTGCACGTGCACACAAAAGATGAAGTGGTCTAAGTTTAAACCGTGTGTACCGCAACATCACAAGACTTGTATACATGCAGCCCAGACTCATAAGAGTTAGTAATCACAGGGCTACATCTGACAAGTTGGACCTTTGCCTCAGTGTGCAGCTGGAACACCGGTGCTGCACTTGAATCTCAAACAGTGTGATGTGTGTTGATATGAGGCTTGATAGGGGGGATGGGTCGGTGTTGTGGGGTGTTTTTTGGGGGGCAAGCTTCTTCTTATCTGGGTCACATGAGGCCAGAGGAGGCAAACTGAGCATCGGCTGAAGATGCTGGCTTCGGAAAGTGTGTGTGCAGCTTTCACATCTGACTCTGTGTGTGTGTGTGTGAGGCTGTCTGTCCTGCTGCGTCTTTATCCTTGCTCTATTGGCTGTGTGGAGACAAGGGTGTGTGTGTGTGTGTGTGTGTGTGTGTGTGTGGGGACACCAGTTGCGAGTAGCACTCAGCAGACATCTGTTGCCCTGCTGCTGGCGGGGAAAGCCTAATGCGCCATCTAGATGCACCAACACACACACATTGTATTCCCCCGGCTGATTATTCTGGGACGGCCCCTTTTTTTTTTTTTTTAACAATAACTTTTGCACAGTATCAGGCATGCAGCGATTATACCGCCAGACAGCCCCCCCTCCCGGACTCCCCCCGTCACCCTGAACCCTTTACCCCCTCTCTCACCCTCAGCACACACACTTTTTACACAAAGCTCCAACATACAAAGCGCTGTAAGGACTGTGTTACATATTCATTACTGCCTCCATCAAAGCCGGCAGTGCTGCTGTGTGTGGGAGCTGGCGCGCTGATGTTTGAAAGATGCACCCACTCAGCCTGGAGGTCTGGAGATGGTGTGATGAGGTGGCGGTGCCGTTGGTCTGTTAACGCTAAGCCTGGTTTGAGAATCCCACAATGCAACTGAATGCATTATTCTGAGTTGGACCACACTGGACGATAGTGCTGGGTTCAACAATATTGTAGGGTTGACTGTTGGAACTTTGCTCAGTGAGATATTTGATAAATAATAAGATAGGAGTTGTACAGATTTTCTTTTTTCTGACTTTAGTAGTTATATCTGTAGGTTTTGAATGTTTTATTTCAGACAATATGTGATCTTGGGCTGTAAAAAATTTTGATGGTCACTTTCCGACTGTTTTTTGATATTTTATAGACAAAATATTTAATCTATTAAATGGACAAAAGCAGAATAGGGCTGCAACTAAAGATTATTTTCATTAATGTGACATTTATTTTAATTGATTAATTGTTTTGTCTATGATATGTCTAAAAATGTTCATGCCTGCTTCTTAAAGTCCAAGGTTATGACATAAAATGTAGGTATGCATGATAATATCGGTATGTCATTGGTATCGGCTAATATTGGCTTTAAAATAAGATACATGCATGATATGATGTTAATTCCACTACAGAAGAGATTTGATGATCGCTAAAATTAGGTGGGAAAAAACAGGAAATATCGATATCGGTATCGGTTATCGGTCAAATGAGTTGTTACGTATCGGCAAAAAAATCCAATATCGTGCATCCAGTTTAATGTCTTGTTTTGTCAGTCTGAACTCACAGATATTCAGTTTAATATATCAGACAGAGAAAAGCAGGAAAAGCATTTTCTGCCAGTTTTGCATTCAGTTACTTTTATGATTAATTGATTATTAAAAGAGTTGGCGATTATTTTCCTGTCGATTGACTCATCAATTTGTTGATGAATTGTTTCAGTTCGACAGCAGAATAACATTGAAAGTAGTCATTAGCTGTCGCCCTAAATTAGATACATCAGGAACAACTGACTGTGTGAAAACCTCAAGAATCCATTCCCACATAATTATTCTGCATTGTTGTGAATGTATCCGGTCATATATTGGGAATTTTTTTTGCCTTTAATGATCAGTTGCGTGACATCCATATACAACTATACTAATCATGTTACCTTACATTGAGGAATAATAACATAGTTCTCTACATATTGTTGTCTATTTGTCTAAAATTCCAGATTGTTGAAAATTAAAAGCAGCACAAGGAGAACTTCATAAAGTAGTATAAACTTTGCAAACTTTAAATCAAATCAGGAGCTGTCTGATGAAGTAATACGCAAGATTACAAATCTGAGCAGATATGACATAACTAGGGAAGTCCCGATCACATTTTTTTTGCATCCAATCCGATGCCGAGTCCTTTATTTTGAAACCGAGTCCGATACCGAGTCCGATACCGTGTCTGATCCAATACTTTGCAAAGCATTAAAAAAGAAAAAAAAAAGAATGCATCCAAGTTGTCCCATAAGGTTTATTTTTTTATTTAAATAGTATCCAAAAAGGTTATCGGTGGTTCAGCAGCAAAAAAATGTAAACAAATTCCGAACTGTAAACAAATTGTCCCTCCAGAGTTGCTGTAGGGCTGTGGTAGGCAAGGTTCCGCCATTAGGTGTGGTTGTGTTGCTCAGAATAAAGAGAGAAGCAGTGGCTGCTGAATCTGTTGTTTGACTGCTGTCCGTTTATTGCTCATTAGCTTCACTCAGTTAGGCGAACCCAGGACGCTCGGTTACAATACATTGGAAAGTGGAGGCAACAATGAACAACGTAGATGAAAAACCTGGACATTTTTGGTGTTTTGATTCCTCCGATCTTTTATTACCGATTCTGATTTTGTAAAAATAACGTGATCGGTGCCGATACCCGATCCATCCTCGGATTGGAACATCCCTAGAGATAACACTTTGAGAAACTTGGTAGGGATGCACGATGATATCAGGACAACATTTGTATCAGCCGATATGGGCTTTAAAATGAACTATTAGGATGCATTCACACTGGCGCTATTTGGTTTGCCTTAAATGAACCCTGGTCCTCTTCTACGGATAGTTCGGTTCGTTTGGAGTGGTGTGAACGCTCATTCAAACTCTGGTGCAGACCAAACGAGCGAACCCTGGCCCGCTTGAAAACTGGGGTCTCGGTTCACTTGCAAGTAAACCCTGGTGTGTTTCGCTTACAGTGGGAAATGCAAACGGACTATAAAGCGAACCAAAGAGAGGAAGTGAACCAAAGAGAGGAAGTGACGTAGAGCGCAGTGCATTTTGGTGCTTGGTGTTTCTGTGGTGACCAAGCCGGCTGAAGGGGATGGATTTCCGTTTTTGGTCCTGGCCAATCAATGAGCCGGGTTTTCTTCTTCTTCCTGCTTTTTGTCTTCCTGGTCAGTGGTTGTTTCGGGCAATACCGCCCCCCAAACGAGCAGCTGTTGTAACTGCATGACGTTGTCCAGGCGGTTTGGTCCGCTTTAAAAAGTGCAGTGTGAAAGTGAACCGAACCAAATGAAGGTGTGAAATTTTTCGGCATTCTCCACCCAATCGAAAGTAAATATGTTTGGCATTGGTTATCGGTTAAATGTGTTGTTAGCATATCGGATATCGGCAAAAAATCGTACATAATGCATCCCTAATATTTGGTGCTATTGACACAGTTAGCTCTTAGCAGTGAGGTTTCATACATGTATCGGGGTGCACGGGATTTTACCTGATTTAAATTCTGTGCACCTCAGTGTATGGAATTCACTTGTACGTAAGGTAACATGAAGCTACAGACTAGTGTAGCGTTCAAATGTGTTTTCACATACAGCTGTGACGAAGTGAATTTAACGAGGGCTGTACAATTAATCGAAGGGAACGCACTTGCTTGGTACAGACCCCAGCAGAAGTTGTACTTTTCTGCCACACACCAGTCCCCTGATGCCTTAGAGACACTTAATAGAAAGATGTGTCAGTTTGGACTATCAGCAGAGTAGAGTATGTATGAAATGTTCCCAGTAGCCCCACTCTCTCCACAGCAGCATGAGTCACTAGCTGAGGTAGATGTGTGTGTGTGTTCACATGTGCATAGGCACCATCAACACCCACATTCGCTGGTGCCAAGGTCCCAGTCCTCATCACTCCTGCAGAGCTGTTGTTGTCTTGGGTGGCAGGGTGGGTTGCCAGTAAGGCACACTTAAGCCCCTCCCTCCCCCACACCAGATCTTTTTGTAATGTGTGTTCATGTGTGCATGTGTGCGTGCGTGTGTGTGTGTGAGAGGTGGGTCGCCGACTGAGCGCTGCAGCCTCTGTCTTGGCATTTAGAGGGGAGAATGCTTTCAACAGCTGTAGCTTAGCAACAGTAGCTCAGCCGCGTTGCTAGGCAGCCCTTTTTCATAAAATGCGGACTCACTCCTCCCCGCCCCCCACCCACCATTCTTTAAGTCACTTCCCCTACCATCATCTGTTTGAGCCAGATAACACGGGCCTGGGTTGATTTTGAGCCAATGTTGAGCTGCACATTTGCATTTGTAGAAACTATTTGGAAGCGCCATAGATACTGAAACTTTAAAGCCTAAATTTAATGTAGGCTTAAAGGGACAGTTCAGATTTTTTGAAGCAAGGTTGTACAGGGTGCTTATCCACAGACAGTATGTTACATACAGTAGATGTCAGTCAGCACACCCCCAGTTTGGAGAAGCAGGCTGGAGTGTGACATGGAAGCTAAGCAATGCACTGCTGTGGATGGGGTCCAGCAGCAAAATGTATTTTAGCCACCTACTTAAAAAGGCTCACAAAAAAAATCAATATCAGTTTAATTCTAGGCAATATTTAGAATATTTCCACTGCGTTACCTTGATGTCAGAGAGTGATTTTTGACAGGAAAATGAAGCCGTTATATCGCTCTCTTCACAGCCAGACTCCATTGAGAAAAACAGTGATTTAACATTGCTAATAACAGGTGCTGCTGGTGTACTGCTGCCTCAGTGAGTTATTTTGCTTGTGTTATGGTGTGACTTTGGCATTTAAAAGGGTTCGTTCGGATTCACCAAAGTCGCACAATCACACAAACTAAGTAATGACCGTAGTAGTGGTAGACCAGCAGCTCCTGTGTTCAGTGAGCTAAAATTACTGTTTTTGTCAATGGAGTCTGGTGGCTTTGACGAGAGCATAGATGGGGAACTGAACCTGAAAGGTAAAGCATCAAAAATACTTTAAATACAGCATACACTTTAACTGATTTTGATGTTTTTTGTGTGGCTAAAATACATTTGGTCGCTGGCCCCCATCCACAGCAGTATATTACTTAGCCTCCATGTCTGACTCCAGCCTGCTTCTTCAAACTGGCGGCATGCCGACTGACATCTACTGTGTGTAATACACTGACTATGGTTAAGTACCCCATACAACCCCACTTCAAAAACTCCGAACTATCCCTTTAACTCTAGTCAGCATACACCAGGCCTGCAATTTTGTTTCTTGAGATTAACGTATCACTTTCCTGATCTCAGATTAACTTTCCAAAGTGCTCCCTGTAATTTCCGCACAGCTAAACCTTTGACACCAATCAGATTAGCCTAACCAGATCCCATGTCCTTGGTGCTCGATTGCGCAAATGTTGATTGGCTCGGTGGCCTCGGAGCCCCTCTGTGCTTTAATGAGTGACTCCACCACCCCAGTGGGAAGAAGCATATGGACCTTAATTACCAGGTAGAATGTGAGGGGGAAGGGTCCATCGCCAACGGCTCGCTGTCTTTTTTTAAACAGTTCACCCTCTGTTCCCCCCTTAGATTAATGTGCTGTGGCGTGGCCCTGTAAAAACACACTGGGGCCAGACTAAAAAAAAAAAAAAAAGAAAACGCGGGAGTCCATTAATTAGGGTGAGAGGCCCCATTGGCTCTTTGTGTCAGCCAGCCTGTGCCTCAGTGGAGTCCCCAACTGCCCCAGAGTCAGAGCCAGTGTAAATAACAGCTCAGAGCCACAGTGTGCGAACAGCTTAGGCGAAAATTTCCCTAAGAAAATAAAGGGGAAAAGGTCAGATTTTCCTAAAGCGACAGTCTGTGTTGACTTTAAATTATCTTATCACGTCACAATACAGCCTGAATGCAAATTCTCACTTTGCAAATGATTCATCGTGCAGTTCAGGAGACTAGAAAGACGTTATTGTTACTGCATGTTGTACAACGAATTCTGCTGTGCAGTTCCTTAAAACAGCGCATTAATATTCTGCACATGCACACACACACACACACACACACGTGCCCTTGCTATACATGTATTATTTCCATGGTTTAAATCAACTTCGCCTGTGTCTTCCTTTAGGCACCGATGAGTCGAGCTTTGTGAGAAGGGAGCAGTCGGCCCCGTGTGCTGGATGTCTGTGACAGACCCATGGGCCAGAAGGACCATGTGGAGGCAGGAGCAGGCCACATCCTTGACCTGGGGCTGGATTTGGAGTATCTCCACGTAGCAGGGGCCGACCGGCAGGCTGGCTGCGCTGACGGGCCCCCTGCTATGGAGGAGCAGGGGGAAAGCTCCGGCAACAGCAGCACCGCCAATTCCCCTCTGCCGGCCGAGGTGGAGGAAAATGCCGGGTCTGACACAGAGTGCAAGCCGGCGGCGTCTTCCGGCGCCACTCTTGCGGTCGGCCCCGACCCGGATGGAGGAGAGGGAGGGTTTACTCACAGTAAAAACACCCACCAGCCGCTTTGTCGGACCCAGTGTGTGGACTTAGGCACTGAGGGTCCTCCTGAGCTCCCATCTGAACTCTCATCCGAGCTTGAACCCGACACCCCTGCACAGTCCTCACCCAGCTCCCCATGTAAGCACCCACCTGAGCCTCAGCCCAGTCCCTCCTCGTCAGAGCCAGCGCCCGAGGCTGGTGGGAAGGAGTACCAGGCGAAGCTGGAGTTTGCCCTGAAGCTGGGCTACTCTGAGGAGACGGTGAGGCTGGTGCTGTCGAAGCTTGGCCCTGACACCCTCATCAATGACATACTGGGAGAGCTGGTCAAACTGGGCACCAAGTCGGACAGTGAGCAGCCGGCTGGATCACTAGCCTCTACCTCATCTTCCTCATCCTCCTCTTCCTCTTGTGGCTGCTCTGATTTGCTGGATAGCCAGAGGTCGGACTCACCCTGTCCGTCGGACTCTCTGTGTGACCAGGATAACCTGCGGCCGATTGTGGTGGACGGCAGTAATGTAGCCATGAGGTGAGCAGACTCTTCAGGGACACAGGGGATCTGAAGGGGTTAATAAAGTTAACACATTCTGCTCATGTTCAGGTTCATACTTGTATTCAGGGTTTCTACTAGAACACGTTGACATGCTTTAATGTTCAGAAACATTTTAGAATTTGCACGTAATGTGTGCATGAACAGACCTGTTTTCATCCTCTGTCTGAAACGGCCCATTTTAGCGCCTGTCTCTTTAAGGACCCCCCCCTTACCTAAAAAGCCCAGTCTGCGCTGATTGGTCAGAGTTTCCAGGTCTTCAACATCTGTGCTCTTGGTGTCTCATTGCTGTTCTGTTGCTAGGGCAACAGCTTTGGTTCCTGTTTACTTCCTGTCAGCTACTTCATTAACAAATATTTCAACAGGAAACACAAAGCGACCCATTTCGTATCTTTCGCTGCATCCGAAATTGTGTACTATGCACTACGTACTCAATATGTATACCATTGTTCAACATACCCTTGTGTATATAGATAGTGGTCAGAATCTTTTCAGTGTTTGTTTCTTTTGTACTAGGGATCGACCAATATGTTTTTTTCAGAGCCGATGCTGATACAGATTATTATGAAACAGAGATACCGATAGCCGATATTTACAACCGATATATGTCTGCTGTAAAAATCAGTTGACACAGAATTAAAAAAATGAACACTGACAAAACACTACATTCACATGCAATTAAGTATATATTTATTCTGAGAACTTTTCCAATGAAAAAGTACAGGGAGCTGCCAGCAGCACTTTTCAATAAATGGGAAAATAAATAAGTTGAAAATAAATAAATAAGTAATGAAGTTGAAGAATATGCCAGCCAAATAAAAACAGATTAATAAAAATAAATAAATAAATATACAATAATCATAAATACAAAATTTAAAAGATAAAATGAAAAACAATAAAAAAAAAAAATTATAAAATAAAGAGAGCTCAATTAAAAGCCTGGCTAAAATGGTAGGTCTTGAGTTTGCTTTAAAGAGCCTAGAGTGGTACGTGCAGGCAGTGAGAAGCACGCCAGGGGCAAAACAGCGCAGCTTAGGAAAACAAAGCTGTATATCGGCATATTGGTGGAAAAATTCACCAATACCGATAACCCTAAAAATTCATAATATCGGCCCCGATAATCGGCCAGGCCGACTATCTGTCGACCCCTATTTTGTACTTCGGTTGTTTGAAAATATAAACCTCAGGCAAACTTGTTGCATAACGTAATGTCACAGACATCTTAGTCACCAGATAGTGCTTAAATTAACAAGCTGGTGTTTAGCAGGTTTAATATTTATGTGTGTACCAAACGTCACGGTACACCTTCCAAATAGTTATAGTTGAGATATTTTCAGTCTGGATCAAAGTTATGGAACAACTGACGGACATCCGTGTAGCCAAGCTATTAGCATGGCTAACTAAAAGCTTAAATCATGTTGCAACCTCAGCAAAGCTCAATAATCCGTCCATGTGTCATCCGTCTGTTCCAGGAATAGTTCGGAATTTACGTACTATTGATTTCATAATGAGGTTTCGGACACGCTAAAAAAAGGCTAGTGGTACTAACATAGTTAACGATGCTAAAGGGGTTTTGCGGCTAAAAATGTAGCCGCTTACTCCCCGATAGTCCATTATATTTCCAAACGCGCACCACCACCAGGACAGCATTACCAGTAGTAATTGCGAATGACTGGCGCTGCTAGCTAGCTGCTACTAGACTCAGCTGGTGTGCAGTGCAGAGTGACCAAGGCTGAAGGGTTGGCCTTGGGCACCATGGGAGCTAATGTTAATGCAAAGCTGACAGAAAATAAAAGGCGAGACATTTACAGCACGAAATCTTAAAAGTTCACCACCTCTAAATGAGTAACGCTTTGAAATGTGGCGCTACAGCTCACACTGGGTCAGTGGAACGTCGGACTAAAAGATGAGGCTTCTTGTATTTTGCTTTTTTTCGTTAACAGTTAAACAGTTATCAGTTAAAGGGTGTTGGGCTATCAAGACAAATGTTAACCGAAACTGACATCCCGACACAAGTTTAAAAACAGTCTATATTAGCATAGTTGTGACATCACAACTACACAGAAGTCCTGACGGCTTCTTTAAAGGCACAGTTTCTATAAATGGACTGTATGCATTGCTCTGTGTTTTGACAGTATTTGTAGCACCCATACCTACTTGGAAATAAAAAAAAACTTTTTACAATATGGGACCTTTAAATAATTGTTAAATGTCTTTTTATCGATTCCACGCGGCACAGTTTTACATAATGGCGCATGTGTTGCTGAAAAACCAACATCAAAACCCACCATATTAATTTGCTATGACCTTCTGCCTCTTACTTATGTCCTGTAGCCATGGCAACAAGGAAGTGTTTTCCTGCCAGGGCATCCAGCTGGCTGTGGATTGGTTCCTAGAGCGTGGCCATCATGACATCACTGTGTTTGTGCCAGCGTGGAGGAAAGAGCAGTCCCGCCCGGACGCCCCCATCACAGGTCAGTACACAAGGCCGACTGACACAAACACACGTGGCGAGTTTATTCCAGCACAGCGTTTGTTTTTCTCGACCTCACCATACCCCTCCCCTCACACAGATCAGGAGATCCTGCGTCGCCTGGAGAAGGAAAAGATCCTGGTCTTCACTCCGTCACGGCGTGTCCAAGGTCGGCGCGTGGTTTGCTATGACGACCGTTTCATCGTCAAGCTGGCCTATGAGTCAGACGGCATCATCGTCTCCAATGACAACTACCGAGACCTGGCTAATGAGAAGCCTGAGTGGAAGAAGTTCATTGATGAGCGGCTGCTCATGTATTCTTTTGTCAATGACAAGTGAGTGAAGTGCGTTACTGAGGGACAGATCATAGTGACGTGGTGTTAAAAGAATTTCAGAGTTTTTACTGGTTTAAATCACCGGGTCCTTTTTATTTTCTAATAATCCTCCTTCCCATCTCTCAGATTCATGCCCCCAGATGACCCTCTCGGTCGTCATGGCCCCAGCTTGGACAACTTCCTGAGGAAAAGACCTGTCATGCCGGAGCAGAAGAAACAGCCGTGTCCATACGGTGAGAACACAGACACACACCAAAAAGAAATAACAATGCATTTTATCTTCTGTCCATTTGGACCATATTTACTCTTCTGTCTCCAGGAAAGAAGTGCACTTACGGCCACAAGTGTAAGTACTACCACCCAGAAAGAGGTGCCCAGCCCCAGCGTGCTGTGGCTGACGAGCTGCGTGCCAGTGCCAAGACCTGCGTCACCACAAAGAACCAGGGCGACACTGGGCTGGTGAAGAGCCACAGCGTGCCAGCCAGCAGCATTGATGCTAAAAAAGGTGCCCCGAAGCGGCAGTCAGACCCCAGCATCCGCGCTCTGTCGTACAGCGACGCTGAGGAGAAGCTGCTGGCGAAAGGGAGGCTGGAGAGCCAGAAGAGCAGCATATGTGGCAGCAACAGTAGCAGTGGGAGTATCAGCAACATCATGTCTCCAGCCCCAGGAGGCCCTCCTTCCAGTTTCAGCCTCCCCCAGGACCAGCAGACCAGAGCAGCGACTCCTCATAGTCTCCCAGCTCCCACCCATGACCTTTACCCTCACTGTGAATCTCCGGACTTGAGCTACTACTCAGTAACGCGTGCCTACTCTGGCCTGAGCCTCTCCTCGAGACGCAGCCCAGACTGTCGCTTCCCCAATGACACAGACCTGCGACTGGGCTCGGTGGGCTCAGCGGGCTCTGAGTGCGGCAGCGAAAGCAGCGTGAGTTGCGGTAGCAGCTGCGACTCGTACAGTGAAAGGCCGTGTCCAGGGTGCCCCCCGGACACCTTATTGGAAGACAGCGTCCATTTTGCTAACCCTCACAGCCGGCTGTATCCCCATCACGCCGCATCAAACCATGAACTATGTGGCCTTCATCCTGCAGATTACACAAATATCCAACACAGCCATGCTTCTAATACCGGAGTGCACAGCTACCACCTGGCACGCGGGCAGAGCTGTGCTCACGATCAGCCTCCACCAGAGGCTCCACCAAAGCGCCCTCTCTACCCCCTGCCCCCTCACCTCCAGCACCAGCCACTGGCTGCACGCTCCAGCTGCCCAGGCGACTACCACTCCCTGCCGCAGACCAACCCTCACCCCCCTGGCTCTCCTCTCGGCCGCTGCCTGGCCCCCACACGAGGAGAGAGCGTGTCAGACTCACATCTGTATGAACACCTCTCCACATCACACCATCATCACCGGACAAAAGCGTTGCCCAGCTGGGACACATACTACAGACAGCCTCCGTTGCCGCCATCCAGGTACGAGCCGTCTGCCTACCAGAGCCTGCCAGACACACGGCAGTCATCCTGGCACGCCCCTCCCTGGGCACAGGACGGCTACACCCAGCACCACTCCTCCCACCCAGCTCTCCACCCATCCCCAACACATTACCTAAACCACCCTCCACCCCCTTCCCACTCTCCTCACCCGCCTCACCCATCGAGCACTCCGCTCCCACCGTACCCGCCTCACAGCGCTCACCTGACAGTGCCCTCCCACGCCGCTCCCTCCTACATGCAGCAGCACCCAGAATCCCCTGCACACAGCCGCTACGGGGACATGAGGGAGAAGGTTTACGTCAACCTGTGTAACATCTTCCCTTCGGAGCTGGTGAGCCGGGTGATGGCCAGGAGCCCCCACATCACAGACCCCCAGCAGCTGGCGGCCGCTATACTTGCGGAGAAAGCTCAAACAGGATACTGACAACTGAAGGACGAGTCCGTGTATCATTATGAAACAACAGCAGTTATGTAGTCTGAGTAAAAATAGGGAAACACAAGCTGGGCCTTCGCATGGCGGAATTTTAAATCCTGGAATGCTTTTGGATTGTCTGCAGGGAGAGCTTTGTCTTTCCTTATGACATTAATGCCTACGTTTTAAGGATATGAAATGCTGAAGATAATCCAAAACCAGCTCTGGTCACTGCGCAGCAATGACTAAATCTGTAGGAAGTGCAGGCAGAGCGAGTCATTTGACGAAATCTATGACACAAAGTGCAACTTGTGGAGATTGTTCCAGACCTGCCCAGTTAGCCTTTTTTTATTTGTATTTATTAAGTAGCTTATTAGACGTGTCTTTCACATGCAGGACTTGTTATGCATCAAATTCAAAAGGCACTTTTTGTGTTTTACAGCCAAATCCGTGAGTTGGTATTGTATAAAATCTGAGGGATATGAAGGATTATTTAAGCATCCATCACCTTTTGACCAGAGTCGAACAGTGTGCGCGACATGGACGGGATTTTGTACTTCATAATTATAAAGAAATAAGTATGTAAACATGATTTTCTTATGTGGCAAACCCACATCTGGTACTCCATCCTCACATGACAGTTTCAAACTACTATTTGACCGAGGTCTGTGTATTATATTAATCTCTTTGTGTGACGTGCGGCCATTTGTGGGGCTTTTTCCATGTTGGTAAAAATGGGTGTTCGAAGGGTAGTCGTCTTATTTGAGATGACGTATTGAGTATTTTGGTCAGAGTTGTAGCTGTAGAGATGGGTGACCCTGTCATGTGTACCTTAGTTTTAGTAAGGGACATCTCTCTCTCTTTCTCTCTCTCTATCTCTCTCTCTCTGGCCCTTTATTTTGGGTCAACTCTGGTATCTGCTACAGACAGAACACGTGGACATCAGTAAATCATGTATGTAATGTAAATATATTTAACGGACTCCCCTGCTGTGCTTTTGGCCCACAGCGGCTGCTGTTGTCTGTAGCAGATCCCAGCTGAATCCATGCTAGACAGAGAAAAACCTTGTTTGATACAAATTGTATCATTAAACTACGTACATGGACTTGTTGATCCGTATCTATCAAACACTCTTAATGTATTGCTATACGATGAAATGCATTGACAACAGTTGTGTTCCAATCGAGATGTTCCAACTTTTAATCTTGTGGAAGTTGCTTTGAGACAATTATTTCAGGTTTGTTAAGAAACAAAAGGAGCTGTCTGCCTACTATGTTTAGGTACCACAACTTCTTTATCTGCATTTTGGGTTTGAAGCTGGCTTATTTTCTACAGGAGCTCCAATGAAACGACATGTGAGGAATACGCTGTGGTTGGCCGGTTAAATGCCCATTTGAAAGCAGACGTGAATCGGTCTGTTTTTCAAGGTGAGGTTGGGGTCAGTTCATTAAACATTTTTTTAGCCTCTTTATTAAGTTCAGCAGTGGATATCTTTTAAAGTAACATTAGACATTACGCTTGAAATAATAGAGAATTGATGTCGTATCATTGACTAATCTATTGTTTCTATTACATCATGAATTGAGTGGACAGACCCCAACCATGTTTAATAAGTAAAGATCTATATTTGGGTCAGTCCCATATCCCATGGCGGCCATTTTGAATGCTTGTAGCACTCTACCAAAGCTCCAGCGAGAGTAATTGCGAGTGGAGTGCTTCAGGATGAGTCGGAAAACCCGAAATGAGTGAGCATTTTTGCACTCCCGGTTTTCTCGTCTCAAAAACAGCGGGTTTTTGGTTTGGTTTCTACGATATAAAAACATCAGTAAATACGCCACTCTTGATTTTTGTTGCCTTTTCCTTAAAAATACGGTTGCTAACATTCGGCTAAACGAGACCACAGAGCATCATAACACCAAACAGCTTTAAGCTTCATTGTGGTGGTGACGTTAGCATGTGACCACGTTAGCTTGTCTGGCAATTGCATTTACGCTTCAGAAATCATAAAAGTGGTGTTAATTTTTTAAGGTTAGCAGGATGTTTAGCTAGCTAGCATCCTTGCTGCTTTCCAAACACAAATGTGGAAAGTTTGATATTTTAAGGACAAAATATTGAAATGTCTTTGGTCACACTGCATTACAGGGTGGTAGCTTGAAAAAAAATTACATATAAATGAAGAAAATGTTTTAATTTCTTCACACACGGGAGGCTACCTAAGCACTTAGTTAGCTAATATTAACAGCTAAAGTTTCTCTTATCCTTGACCTTGCTATCATGGCCGAAAAATTGAAATTTGGAAAAACGCTGCACTTCTATTAGTTGGCCGTTAAATATTCTGAACGCTGTATTAGCCTTTCTTCGACTAGCTTAGCTGTGCTTGATCAGGGAGAGCCCCAAGTTCAAAATGGCCGCCAAGGATTCAAAGTCTACAGAGTGAGCTCGTCATACAGTTCATCACAAGCCAGCTCCATAAAGCCCACTGGTTTCTTTCCTGTCCAACGTGTCCCATTGTACAAACGATGAATAATGGTACAATAACACGTGCTGTTGATGAGAGAGAACCTTTGTGTGTATTGAAGAAGCGCCTTCTCTCCGGCCTCCTGGCACTGTGTGTCAGCGTGGCACCTGAGCGTGGGCCCAAAGTAATGCCTCTTCATGGCATTGTGCTTATGACACATCCAATACTCTGAACTATGTTCAGCTAACTGTTATGCATGTTTTGATTTGTTTTGGTTTTCTGCATGTTTCCTTGCGTTTAAGTTGTGTACATAGCTGTGTTTCTGTCCTGGAAGCTTTGTCTTGCCGTGATTGTAGCTGTCGCGATACTTCCAGGCGTACTTATCAAAACCGGCTTGTTTTTCTGCTTGTTAGTGTTTAATTTCATATATCAGTTAGTATTGATTTCAGAACAAGGCTTAAATAAGGCTTGACATTTACTCCAAAGGACCAGGAAGCATGTTTTGGAATGCATCCCACTTTTCTCGTACACTCGGCCACGGTCAGTGATAATGGACACCATACTGATTCATTGACTTCTGTGCTGTAGATATAATGCTGTACAGGCCGCGACATCTTCAGTTTCAAATTATACTTACATTTTGCCAGTAGATTAACTGTAACTAATTGATTATTGTGACACTCAGTTGTAACTGTGATTGTTCAATAAAGAGTACTGCTACAAAACGTGATGTTAACCATTGTTGTTATTAAGAATTCACAATTTTAGTTTAATTACTGAGAACATTTTATGTACCTAGCATAGCATGTCTCATTCTCATAAATGTGATATCTCAAGAACACCTTGAGGGAGTCAACGACGAACTGATTAGCTACAACTTGGTAGTCAAAGGTTGAAGGTCAAGGCCACTGTGACCCCGTCTATTGTGTCCTTCATTGTCAAATGTTCAAGGATGGCAACGTTGGTTCTGTCTGCAAAGCCGTTAATGTGTTTCTGTTTTCAAGGCGTTAATAACTCGACAGAAGTTATCTCCTTCACGTCTACAACTCGTAGTCTGATAGAGGAGCAACTTATTAGCACTGGTATGGTTGAATAATCAAGGTTTTAAGATTATTTTGTGGGGTTTATGCCAGAACTTGCGCTGTATTCTAGAACTTAAAATTATAACATTTAATTTACGGGGTGAAACAGTATTTTTAAAGGATTTATATGCATGAATGGGATTTATAAAATATTTTAATCTGCTTTCAGTTTTTAATCAATAAACTTGCCCAGAACCAGAAAATACCCAGACAAAAAAATCACAACTTCAACAATTAAAAATGTGTAAAAAAAAATGAATCATCTTTGTTTTAAAATATATATAATTTTTTGTAAAAATGTTTACCCTTTAAAGATGTGTCCCAGATTCATTATCAATGCCATCAGCTTTCCATAAAAACATTATTTAATCAGCCATATAAGGGGTTAGGGCTCCTGTCTCACTTCCTGGTTTCCAAAAAGGCAGGAATGCTGCTGAAGTTTTGCAATGCTTTGTAATTTTAATAAATTCATTAAATAATATTGGGCATAATAAATCCAAACTTAATATAGAAATTAGTGTTTTGATAAGTATCAAGAGAACTCTTGGCAACTTTGAAAAATAAAATGGCTACTCACTACGACTGCTCTCCGTCAGATCTAACCTCTGACTTTTATTGTGTATGGTATTTAAGAAAAGAAATTAAATTAGAGAGTGGTTGGCCCTTTACAAGGTTTAATAGTCAACACTTTTAGCTTTTAAAATGTATTTTCCCAGCCTAGTTGAAGAGTAAAAATTGAAAAGCCCCATATGTATTGTTTGGTCCCAGTTCTCAAGAATGAGTGTTAAATCTTTTTCCCCTTTCCGGTATGTCCAGTTCCCTCTTTTTATTGGTCATGGAAGTGCAAAACTCAGCCACATGCTGACTGTTTGTTTATTCCACATCACACGGATACCATCTAGGAGTCCAAAGCTCTGCAAAGCCCAGGCATGGATGGGGATTGAACCCATGATCTTTGGTTTACGAGACCAACGCCTTACCACTTGGCCACCATGCCTGTTATTGGGCTTATTTTTTTATTATCATATTGAGATTTGTAAGTATTCAGGTGTAGTTTATTGTCTTGTGGGTTTTCTGTTATTCAACAAATCAATATAGCACACAACAACATCTTTTGTTCCCTTGGGTTCTGGTGTTCTTCTGGATGCCACTTGACACACAGCAACCACCCAAACACGGCTGCAGACCAAATTGTCAGGTCCTTGATGGCAGCGGCCCCCCAGCAGGACAATGTGCCACGCCCCAATGTGGATTGGACTTAGTTCTGACCCGCCATATTTTTGTAAATATACACCTATTTTGAATTTGATGCCTGCAACATGTTTCAAAAAAGTTGGGAACAGGGCAACAAGAGACCAGGGAAGTTAGTTGTCATTTAATCCTTTAAACAACAAACATCAACACAACAGAACAGCGAGTTAGTTGCTTTATTGGTCATCTGCTGTGACAGGACTTCACACATTCTGTAAGTGCTGAAAGAGTATCTGTAAGATGAGCGGCGACGTTTCTTCATCTCACTCAGCCTTCAGTCGCTCGGCCTCAGAAAGCCCTTCATCGGGACATCAACACTTTGGCTTGGAGAGCTATTAAGCTGTAAAAGAGCAAAAATACATTTCATGTGTTAATCACATTTGGGTAGGTATTAGCTGTAAATCTGCATGAACAGATATATCCTCCTGTTGTCCTTGTTCATAGACACTTGTAGTGCCATCTAGTGGTAGTAAGACCACAATACACCAATCTATGTAAAAACAAGATGGTGGCCATCTCTGCCAAGTCAGTGTTCAGCTGATCCTGAAACAAAAGTGGACAAGGTACAAAACCTGATCAAATGTAATGGTTGAAACTAATTTATTTATGATTAATAATGTTTGTAGTTTGATATGGCAACAAAATTGACCTATTTTAACAGTGGTAGCAGCTATCTAGTAGAAAGTACTCGTTGGAGGACATCAGGACTTTGTTATTGTCTTGTTTAAGGACATTTGGACTTTACTGTCATCTCATTTGAGGACTTGGGACTTTATTATCGTGTTGAGGTAATTAATTTGAATAGGTGTGGCAGCTCAGGTCCCTGGCATGCAGGTAGAGAGAGAGAGAGGCTGGCTTTGATTAGGAGGTTCAGCTGGACAGGTGAGCTGTGGCCTGCAGGGAGACGAGCCAGGGAGATGGTTGATGCATCAATGCTTAGATGACTGCAGAGAAGCTACTGGTATGTATGCTTTTGAATGATAATTATTAACTTGATCTGCACAAGTAGAATATGTGTTTGTGTTAATAGTTTCACTCATTCATTCATTGTGGTGCAAGTTATTTTTTGGTTTGGTTAGAAATGTTTGTTCACCTTATTTAGCCGAGCATGTCATGTGTTTGTGGTTTATGTCTGAGTTGTGTTTGGTGGCTGAAGATAGTTTAATTCTATTGATGGATTGAATTTGATTAGCTTGATAGCAGGATCTATAGTTCAGTGGTGTGTATATATTCATTTAAAGGTTTAAGTTGACATGACTCAATTGTGAGTTCGTTTGCTGGATGGAATTTGATTAAATTTAGTGATTGATAATAACTTACTGATTTTATTTGAATTGAAAGTGGAAGTAATAAAAGAGAATTTCCATATTTAGAAAACTGGTTAAAAGTGCGATTAAAAGTAATTTTGTGATTGTTTAAAATAGGTAAATAATTTAAATTTATTTTTTTATTTATTTAGAATATAGATGTTTGGTTTGCAATAGTATCATTGGCAATCATAAATATATTAAATAGATATTTAGTATAACATGAATTTGATTGTTAAAATTAATTATTGGGTATATTTTGTTCACAGATAATGTCTGATTGGTTATGATTATTGATTTAACTTGATTGATTTAACTTAAGTGATTAACATAAAAGATTTCAGTTAATTGAAAGTTGACTGATTTAATTAACATGATTTTATGGTCTTTTCTTTAAGGTTATCATCCTATTACTGACTGTTTCTTTCTCTGGAAACCAGCTGCTTCATTAAAGAGAAGGAAAAACGAGCGGAGTTGTTCAGCTTCCTCTGTCGTCCTCTATGCCGGAGTTTAGGCAGGCATTGAGGTTGAAAACCAATTTTATTGTCGCCTTTTTTGAGAACATTGGGACTTTATTATCATTGACAATATTTAGTTTTTATACTTTTATACCAGGTCCTACTGATCCCAAATAGCTAGGAGAAATTAAAAATGCATACCAAAGAAAATTTGAGGTCTCAGGAGGATATATATGTACAGTGCAGTGGGTAAGTAAAGTTAAAACACTTGAATCTACAGGTATATCAAAGTGACAATGACAATTGGCAGCGTTTGTCAGCTGTAGTCAAAACTCTGTTTTAAAAGCAACATGGGACACCTGCAGTGACCAAAGAGGCCCAACAGAGCTGCATCAGTTCAAACAAAAGCTAAATTATTTAACCATCAATTCTTTAAAGTCACTACTACATATAAATGTAGAAAAAATGCACTGGCAAGAAGGTACAGTACTTCATATGTGACCAACTTTAACTGAAAGCAATGCAACCCAATATGACACAGTGTTCACAACAAACTTTAAGTCCTTATTCAGAAGGTGTTTAAGTATTATGTCTATCACTGTCAAATTTTGAAGCATCTTTAGTGTTTATCCATTGCTTACCTGCTGCATTGGGCGCTTGTGTACTGTGGTCATGAGAATCAGGCGCATGGGTACCGTGCTCATGTGAATCAGGCGCATGGGTACCGTGGTCATGTGAATCAGGGGCATGGGTACCGTGGTCATGTGAATCAGGGGCATGGGTACCGTGGTCATGTGAATCAGGGGCATGGGTACCATGGTCATGAGTATCAGGCGCATGTGTACCATGCTCATGTGAATCATGCTGATGTGAATCAGGCGCATGGGTACCGTCATCATGTGAATCAGGCGCATGGGTACCGTGGTCATGAGTATCAGGCGCATGTGTACCATGCTCATGTGAATCATGCTCATGAGTATCGAGTGAAGTTGCATTAGACGCAGTTGCATTGGACACAGTTTCGTTGGACACATCTGCATGGGAGTGAGCAGGTTCCTCGGTAGCAACCTCATGTTCAGTATCTTCAGCTTTCTCCTGTATCACAGCCACAAACAGACTCGGTCAGAGATGCAACAAGATTTAAAATTTCTGATGTTAATATTTCACATATTTACTTAAATGCTTTCAAGATTGGGTTGAACACTTTAAAGTTAGTAATGTGTCAGTCCAGAATTGTTAACCATGTCCAACGGTGTCATACGTAATTAAGTAATTAGTGCCATAACTAAATCAGAATTGGCTGAATAGATCGTTTAAAAGACTTTACATACATAGAACCAGTATGACAGACTTAAAAGAGACAGTGAGAAAAAGAATAGCATATAATCTACCAAAAGTGCAAAAATGCCTAGAGCCACTCACCTGGCTCACCTCAACAGGGACGCCCTGGAGGGTCCAGGTCCACCCCAGGAGCAGCACACAAACCACAATCAATGCTGTCTTCATCTTAACAGTCTTCTTGTTCCCCCACGTCTGATATGGCTAAATCAAAGGTGATATAACCGCCTCCTGGCCACACGGTTTCTTATATCCCTGTCTCAGCCCACACACGGCGCTGACCTGTAACCTGCTTTCACTCCTACAGCAGAGTAAAAAAACAAATGAGTAAAGAGAGCAAAGTTCTTGTGGGTGCAAAATCAACAAATAACGATGTTGTTTTTTTAAGTCTAGGCCTCGACCAGACCGTTGAGATGTCACTTCATGGCATTTGTAAAAACAGGGGGAAAAAATCAAAATGACAGCATATATCAATTTGTTACCATGGAATTTATAGTATTACTAGTACTAGCATTATTTCCACATATGTATCATTAAATTTCAATTAGCAGCCCAGCCTATTTGCTTAAATCACTGGACTCAGCAGGCGTATATTAGGGACAGGCCTTTAAATCCTTTTACACAAAACTGTCGCATGGCACCCGTCACACTGATACAACACCACTTTATCTTGTTAAAATAAAACTCATACAAACTGCAGAAGTCATTATTTACAATTATAATACTGCCAAAACTGTGTGGGGTACAGTAAGGTCCATTTTTTTTCTTTAGTGTACCCCAAAGTTACCCAATATATAAAAAATAAATCATTTAGGGGCTGTTTTTTTATTCATCAGAGAAGTTTTGTTTTTTGACCCTCTGCGAAGCTCCAAATATTTGCCCTTGAGCCTCCCTCAGTGACTGGGGGAAAGTGTGTGACCCTCCCTCCACCATGAATTAGGCATTGGATTTTTAAACCGTGTTACAGTCTTGTTTTTTTCTTTTGTACTTAAGTAGAAGTAAAAACCTAAAAAGCTGGGGTAGGCAGAGATCCAGAGAGGCAAAAAAAACAAAAGCAGAATATGAAAGTTTGTCGCCCTCCTGCAGCTCCCCCCTCACTGTCTTCAGTCCCTCCCAACTGACCCACAGTAACCCACAGTAACCCACAGTTTCCCACAGTTTCCAATATACTGACTGACTATCATTAGCTGCTAGTCACCACATGGTCCCTCTGCCTTGCTCCCCGCAAATGTGGACTGCTTTCTTGGTAGGAGAGTGGGCACTAGCTCAGGAGATGGAGCTCTGGTCAGCAGCTTAATTAGCTTGAATTTGGCCAGCGCAAACCCCCAAGCATGAAGTGTTACAGCAGGCTGGTTACCAGCGGCAGCACCAGGTCTAATCTGCGTAACAGCAGCAACAGAAAGTTTGCTGATCAGGCGGGGAGTCGGGGCTGTCTGGTACGTCATAGCTGGGGTTTGCACTGGCTGGATTCACGGTTGTTGTGGCTGCTGACTGGGGGTCAGTCCTGAAAGCTGCTGCCTGCTCTCCTCCCAGCGAGGTGGTCTGTAGCGGCAGGAAGTGAGGCGAAGGACACACTGATTCAACAAACTAATATTAGCTACATTAACAAAAACATGAAGCCGCAGCTGTAAGCCTTGAGTTCGTCTTAAGGCTCAGTTATGCTCAACGTTAAATACGGATCTGGATACGGACGGAACCTTCTGTCCGTGCTCTGCGTTCATTTCGTCCGTATTTCTGCACGTTTCCATAAAGCTTACGGATACGGGCCAAACGGAGCAGTACCACCAGGAACCGTGGGGGCAGTGTTGCTGTCACTACCCAATACGTAGCTCCAGTGAGACACAAAGAAGAAATAACGATTCAATTTTTCTCATCGGCAGTACTAGAGAAAAGAATTCTCCGTCCTCCAGTCGCGATGTATTTAACGGCCTCACCGACCACCGCCTCCTACAACGCTGCCTCTGTTTTTGTCTTTTATGCAAGAGGTACATTATCAATATCTCCTCCACAGTCGCCATGTTTGTTTTTGAGTTTGTTGTTGTCATAAACTTTTGACGCTGGGCTGCCCCCTGGTGGATATATTGGTTAACATCCATGCCAGCATAAAGGGCGCATGGAGGTATGTGGGCAGTGATGGCAACATCGTTTGTAAAGGGACGTATACATTTTCGTACATAAAGGGAGCATAAATGAGCCTATATAAGTCACATAAGTAGCAGGAAAGTCTGTATAGAGTGGGAAGGAGGGGTGGTGGATGGGTCCAACAAACCCCAGACTTTCACCCGGGAGCCTAGTGTTTGCTTCCTGAATGCCAAACCAAGGTGTTTTTTTCTAAACCCAATCATGTGCTTTTGTTGGCGTCCCAGTGTTGGTAGCGCGTCAATACGTCAATAGCAGATGCAGAAAAGGCCACTGACAAATCGGTGATATATGTATGTATAGGAGGTTTTTTTTACTGGTAAAGTAGTCACTCTAGAATGTGTCTCGTGGCAATGCAATGGCAATGGAGATTATGGCAATTTGGTCAATAAATGGTAGATACCACACATTATCCTAGCGGTCACAATTGTGACCGACCATAAAACACACATTTACACCTACTTTCCCATGAACATTTAAAAAACAAAAAACAAAAAAGATTGGCTATTTCAAAGGGTTACCAGTGGCAGATGATTTGGATAGTTTTATGTCTGGAAAAAAATTATGATTAAACAGGTTAAATCTGGCTTTCACCAAAGGGATGTCTGCATTTGTAGAACAGCCAATATGAGCAGCCTTTCTCTAAATTGACCTTAATTGGCCAAACTCCCGTCACAGGCTAGATTTACTAAAGCCTGAAAACAGAGCCCAGAGGAAGTGCAGAAGTCTTGTTCTCTCTCAGACCACTTAAATTACAATATGCTCAAAGTTTATAATGGGATTTATTGCACAGTGACAATAAGATAAAACAGCATTAAGAGTATAATTCATTTCTCTTTTCCTCTAAAATGGTCAATTGTTACTCCCTTTACCCCATAATTTTGTTTTCTTCTTCTGTACTTAACATTCAAGCAGCAGTAGGAACCTGTAAGTATGTTATTGGGTGGAAACATTTCACCTTTTGCTACATTACTTACTTAGACAAGCAATTGATGATCAATTTTTGTTTATTAGCCTTTAAATTATACTCTGTAAAGATTTTCCCTGCATTTCCATCGTCAATCTCACCTACTATTTTCATAGTTTCATCCAAATAGCATCTGTCCCTTCTGTATATGCAGTTGTAGCAGATGTTATGCAGATGTTTATTGGCTTTGTGTTCCTATAAAACAAATAGTTAGCTTTTTGATATCTGAAGTCCAATGTCCAAGTGGTCAGTTGCCCAAACATGTCAGATGACACACAGTCCAAAATACAAGATTGTCACAAATTCATTTACTTTGGCATAGGAGTAAATACATTTGGGGGCAGCACAGCACGAGTCACAGGTCGTTGCACCGTCTTGGCTAAGAAAAGAGGTTTTAAATGTCAGATGGTGATTCACAAAGTCAAGGATAGATCTTTAAATTGCTGAATTTCAAGAATGCTACATCAATGAATCCTGCCAAACTCTACCAGGGACCGAGTCCGTCCTTCAGGATATTTTTGAGATAGCATGTGTGCACTCCCAGCGGGGCAGAAGAACCCACAATTCTTTGTGTACCATTTTCCAAGATTGAAGGCAAAGCCTCTTCAAATGATGCACACCTGGGCACTCGCTAGCCTGTTCCAATTTCTGATCACCATATGTTAGGAAAGGGTCTTGCCTAGCCTCTGTAGGACCTGACTTCTCCTACCAAGGAAGCATCCTTGACTTTGAGAAGCACTGATTGTATCTCTGGTTGATTCTGTCTATGGCTGTGATACAGTTGGAGAGTACTGTGGAGCCCTCTGCAGATGTGGAAGGTCATACCTTTGATGCAACTCTGTCCAATACAACTCTGCTCAGTACAACTGTGTCCAATACAACAGAGAAGAGATCATCCTACTCAGTGGATGAACTGCATACCACTTATTGTACAGTGATGACAATGAATGTGTGCTGAATGGTAGACCATGACGTTTTTTTGTAAATTTTGGACGACACACTATACTATGATGTTTTTTCATGATTTTGGACAGCACGCTATACCTGGGCTATTCATTTACAAATTCAACAGTTTTTAAAGCCAGAAAATGCCAATGGGCCACATTTTCAGCATGTGTCTATATGGCTCTCCTTAACATAATGCAGAAACAGAATAAAAAAGAGCCATCAATGCATAGAGGCAAACTCTCACTTAAAGGCAGACCATACTATGACTTTTTTTTCAACATACTGTACTAACACATTTTTAAAGACCACTATCCAGAGGAGAGAATGGAATATCTCAGGCTGTTGAAGAGCTGCTTGGGTATTCTGAGATCGGAGTTTCGATCCTTATCCAGGGCAGGTGAATTTATGAAGTCCAACGCCCAAATAAAAAGGTTAAATGCACCCGGAGAAAAGGCTGTTTGTGTAGACAGGATAACTCAGTGGTTAAGGCAACTGACCTTAGTGTGGGAGACTGGGGTTCAAATCTCCTCAGGTTGATGGTTTGCTCCTTATCCAGGGCAGGTGAATTTATAAAGTCCAACGGCCAAATAAAAAGGTTAAATGCGCCCGGAGAAAAGGCCATATGTGTAGCAGCAGGATAGCTCAGTGGGTAAGACTGGTGGCCTTAGTGCAGGAGACTGGGGTTCAAATCTCCTCAGGTTGATGGTTTGATTCTTATCCAGGGCAGGTGAATTTATGAAGTCCAACACCCAAATAAAAAGGCTAAATGCGCCCGGAGAAAAGGCCATAAGTGTAGCAGCAGGATAGCTCAGTGGTTAAAACAACTGACCTTAGTGTGAGAGACTGGGGTTCAAATCTCCTCAGGTTGATGGTTTAATCCTTATCCAGGGTAGGTGAATTTATAAAGTCCAACGCCCAAATAAAAAGGATAAATGCGCCCGGAGAAAAGGTGATTTGTGTAGCAGCAGGATAGCTCAGTGGGTAAGGCTACTGGCCTTAGTGCGGGAGACGGGGGTTCAAATCTGATGCTACCATATGCACGTCATGGCACGGCATGGGGGAGCCAGGACGCCAGGAAAAGTGGGGATGTCATCATCCCCCACATTGAGTAAATGATTAATGCACACTTCACTATAAAAAGTTTAACAGTAACCTGTAACACTAATAAACTATTGTAATCTACATCTAGGACAAACAGGAGGGCAGGACAGTAGCTAGCCTTGGGCGTGAAGGTGGCTAGGATGGTTGGGCCTTGGGCATGAAGGTGTCTAGGACTGGGGTAATAGGGAAGATGGATAGGAAGGTAGCTAGGCCTAGGAGGTGTAGGAAAGGATGGTTGGGCCTTGGGCGTGAAGGTGGCTAGGATGGTTGGGCCTTGGGCATGAAGGTGTCTAGGACTGGGGTAATAGGGAAGATGGATAGGAAGGTAGCTAGGCCTAGGAGGTGTAGGAAAGGATGGTTGGGCCTTGGGCATGAATGTGGACTGGATGGCAGGATGGAAAGGAAGGTAGCTAGGCCTAGGAGGTGTAGGAAAGGTAGCTAAATTTAATTTTAAGTTTATTAGACAGTTTATTCATTTTAAGTTAAAATGTCTAATAAATGTTTAAGAAACACAGACGAAGTCTGTGTTTCTTAAACATTTTTAGACATTTTAACCATCAAACCAACAATTAAGTAACTAGACATTAAAAGTGTTGTTAACTAGCTAACTCTGTCTAGTTTACTTATTACATTAAGTTTTGTTTTTGTTTTTTACATTAAGTTTTGTTTTAGCTTAGCTAGCTACCTTCCTATCCATCCTCCAGTCCCCCAGTCTAAAATGTCTAATAAATGTTTAAGAAACACAGACGAAGTTTCTTAAACATTTTTAGACATTTTAACCATCAAACCAACAATTAAGTAACTAGACATTAAAAGTGTTGTTAACTAGCTAACTCTGTCTAGTTTACTTATTACATTAAGTTTTGTTTTTGTTTTTTACATTAAGTTTTGTTTCAGCTTAGCTAGCTACCTTCCTATCCATCCTCCAGTCCCCCAGTCCTAGCCACCTTCACGCCCAAGGCTAGCTACTGTCTCCTGTCTATCCTAGATTACAATAGTTTATTAGTGTTACAGGTTACTGTTAAACTTTTTATAGTGAAGTGTGCATTAATCATTTACTCAATGTGGGGGATGATGACATCCCCACTTTTCCTGGCGTCCTGGCTCCCCCATGCCGTGCCATGACGTGCATATGGTAGCATCAGATTTGAACCCCTGTCTCCCGCACTAAGGTCAGTTGCCTTAACAACTGAGCTATCCTGCTGCTACACATATCACCTTTTCTCCGGGCGCATTTAGCCTTTTTATTTGGGTGTTGGACTTCATAAATTCACCTGCCCTGGATAAGGATCAAAGCATCAACCTCAGGAGATTTGAACCCCCATCTCCCGCACTAAGGCCAGTTGCCTTACCCACTGAGCTATCCTGCTGCTACACAAATCACCTTTTCTCCGGGTGCATTTATCCTTTTTATTTGGGCATTGGACTTTATAAATTCACCTATCCTGGATAAGGATCAAACCATCAACCTGAGGAGATTTGAACCCCAGTCTCCTGCAGTAAGGTCAGTTGCCTTAACCACTGAGCTATCCTGCTACTACACATATGGCCTTTTCTCCGGGCGCATTTAGCCTTTTTATTTGGGTGTTGGACTTTATAAATTCACCTGCCCTGGATAAGGATCAAACCATCAACCTGAGGAGATTTAAACCCCAGTCTCTCGCACTAAGGTCAGTAGTCTTACGCACTGAGCTATCCTGCTGCTACACAAATCACCTTTTTTCCGGGCGCATTTAGCCTTTTTATTTAGCTGTACACTTGCTCCCAGTAAAACAAAGAATTGATTTTAAAGTTCTTCTTATTGTTTATAAATGTTTTAATCGGTTAGCTCCCTTCTATGTTTCTGACATGCTCACTGAGTACGTACCAGAGAGATCTCTTAGATCATCAAACAAAGGTCTCCTCACAATACTCAGAATCAACTCCAATTCAGGTTTTGGTGCTTTCAGTCATTATGGTCCCACTCTCTGGAATTCGTTACCAATTGAACTACGGTCTGCTACTTCAGTGTCTTCTTTTAAAAGCAAACTTAAAACATATCTATTCTCACAAGCTTTTAGTTAGGTTTACTGAATTAATATTATTGTTATTATCTCCTGTTTTTAACCGTGATAAGAAAGATATCCTCTTATCTTGTTTAACTAACACCTTTGATTACATCTTGTGTTTTTATAAATTTTAGTCACTCTTATCATGATTATGTTTTGTCATGTACAATGGACCTTTGTTTCTGTTTTTAAGCACATTGAGTCTGCGCTTGTGGCATAAAATGTGCTATATAAATAAACTTGACATACTTTACTATCCCTTTTCATGAATTTTGACGACATACTATACTACAACGTTTTTTCATGACTTTTCAAGGACATATTATACTATGACATTTTGTCATGATTTTTGTTGACATACTTTACTACGACCACAGGAAGTGAATGTACAAACACTACATGTGACATGTTAGAGTCAAGTTCTAACTAATGCCTATCTTCCCCTCTCTGTACTTCTTTTGGCATCTCTCTATATTGGCACTGTGGTATTTCCAAAGTAATATAACCCCAATCATCCACATGGAGGCGCTGTGATTAACACCCAAGGTGATTTTGGCAAGGCCCAGCCACCCACACTGTAAGTCTGATTGACTTGAAATTTGGGACACATATCCAGTTCAATGTGCCCAACAAAAAGCCTCTTGGACTCAGGCCAATTAATGTAGTAACATCTGTCAGGTAATGCCCTGCAGCCGGATAACACTTTTTCCTGATTGACATGGTGAAAGAGATGTCTGTAAATAAGTGGATACATTTTTTTGAGCATCACCTCCACCGCAAAATGACTTGTTTAACTGTGTTTAACTCGTTTCACTGTGAGTGGCCACTGGGAAAAGTTGGCTGCAAGGCTGAGCAGCGTTCCTGGGGGCCAGGCAGAGTCTGATCATCCGGGTAATTATACAGGTATATGAGGCCTTTGGACATCTTTGGCTCTATGCGCCACTGAGCAACTTGTGATGGAATGAATGGGGCCCCACCTCCAACGCTGCATCCAGTTCTCTTTATACATCCACGCTTGGACTATAGAACTCACCATGATGGAGTTTGGCTTATTTGCATTGTGTGAACAACAGTAAAATTAATTTTGACTCTATCAACACACAAGTTGTCATACAACAGTGGGGAACTGAGGTACACGTTTGTACTATAAATGACCAAGATTGGTCAAAAAAAACCATGGTCTCCATCAATCAAAAATTCCTCTCTATAGCCCATTGCTCATGTTGTCTTGGACCAATCCTGATTAAACCCAGTGAAGACATCCAGCACTCAGTCCTGAACGTACCCACCAAGTTTTGTTCACATCCCATAAAGGGGGAGCAAAAAACTGGACTTGAAAAGCTGAAAATTTAAAACTTTTTATTTGTGAACCAATGAACTGGACTGTAATCCATCCGTGCCTTCTACCTTAAAGAATACTAACATGAACATATGGAAAAACAAACAAACGGCAAAACATGACAGCTGGTGCCAGAGCAGGCATCATCGCAGACGCTGGCTTCATTGGAGGGGACAGTGAAGACAAACGGAGTCTAACTGGGGCCCTGCTGCTTGAGCGGGGGGGGGGGGGGGGATGGGGGGGGGGGGGGGGGTGTGTGTGTGGACGTGTCAACTGGAGTTTTCCCCTCCAATGAAGCGGTCCTGTAAAGCAATGCGTGCTGCTGGTTTGGGGTTTTTGAAACACAATGCAAAAATGAGCTGGAAGCACAGGATCCTTTTTTTCACCTGCTATGGCAAACACAACGCTAACAATGGACACTGTGACGTTAACACAAAAGGCAGACTTCAGTGTCTCGTTTCAGACAAGTGCTTTAACTTTAAAACTCGGACTATTAAAAAAAAATATATATATATGAACCCGCACCAGCTGTCACGTGGAGCACAACAAATAATACAATAAACATTTTTCCGTCATATTGTTAATAAAAAAAAGGAAAACTTTCTGTTCACTCATTTCAAAAATGCACCTTGGGACATATTTTCCACCCCACAGAAGATGAAGTCAGTTTGTTGTCTGAGCACGATGTCAGATGAGAATTGATGAGATTTTAGGGGAAGAAAATGGCCTCCTCTCCTTTGTTTTTTTTTTTTTTTTTTTTACAACAGAGGAGACAAAGCTGAGTGCAGACAATAAAGGCAATTAACTATTTTACACTTTTACTTAGGCTCTGCGGACAGTCTGTCACCACCAAATGCTTGCTGTCAGGTATCGACTAAATGACCTAGCTTCAATACATCTCAATCTTCCTCATTGTTTGGGATTTGTTTCTGGAACGAACCAGAGCTAGCTAAAGAAATAACACTTTTCAACCCAGATCCCACCTGGAAGGTAAGTCTTACATTGACCTTTAAAGGGGCAGTTCGGATTTTTTGAAGTGGGGTTGTATGGGCTACTATGGTGGCGTGCTGACTGATGTCTGTGGATAAGTTCCCCACACAACCCAACTTACTCCTTCCTATAATGTTCTCTTGATATCCTTAACCCAACGTACAGCCACGAAGCAACTGACAACACGTAGCCTGCCCAGGAGCACCACTCAAACACGTAACAGACACCAAGTAAAATCATGACCTTACTTTTTGTTTTTGGAGAGAGAGGAGGGAGGCATCCTGAGTGTTTGACTGTCAGTCACCACTGCTAACATTACTGAGGTAGAGATTTGTCCTTGGTCAAGGACTGATGTTTTCATAAGCTCCCCAGCCAGAGAGGCGCCAGGTCTCAGCGTCCACACCTGTACACATTCATATATGCTTTCACACACTCATGCACATACACTCAAACGTCTGGACAGACAGACAAACGGCGTGGACACCATCTCTCTGTTCCTCTGTCTGTCCATTTGACACCCCGGCTTCCTTTGTGAGCTGGTAGGCAGAGAAAACCATCGATGGTGACTGGGAATGAAACACTGGGATGCGACTGGAAAACACACACAAGCACACGAGGCTAAGCGACTACCGGTTAGCTTATCTTCGTAACACTTTTAAGCTCGAGGGCAATAGCTCAGTGGCACAAGCTCGTTACATGCTATACAAAACACTTTCCCTTTGATACCTTTGCTACATTCGTTCATCTAAACCTGCCAGGAGACAAGCTGGATGGCTCTTTTCCCAATGAGTCATTCACTTGCTGCTATTCTTCATCTCCAGCCTGAAACTATTAAAATACTGCAGTGTTGCTTTTTTTTAATATAAACCTATAAATGTAACATTCAGATAACAGTTTGAATTGGTTGAGAAGAGTGAAATGACCTCAGCTCTCTAAAGACTCACAGATGCTAGCACAATTAGCATGACTAGCTTGTGATATGTTTGACGTGATGTAAGACACTGACCTACTTTATCCCCAAACGTCTGTATTTGTAGCCTGGGACTAAACCTCGCAGTCAAACAACTAAAAAGAAGGGCGCCATCGATAAAACGAGTCAAACTAAAGCAGAGAATCAACTTAAAAACAAAGAGAGGACAGGTCGTCTTTAACTGAAGACATGGAATCATACTAAACCTTTGCATACGAGTCATCGAGTAAAACAAAAAGAACAAAAGTAGCTTTCTATGGCCTTTTTCAAAATAAAAAAAAATCCAATTTCTTCCATTTTGGTTTTACAGTTTTTTCCCACAGATGATCTCTGCAGTGTGTTGAGATTTGCTTGGTTAGCGTGGCGTGGAGACATCCGAAACTCTCAGAGTGGAGAGGTGGGGCAGGACTTTGGCAAAGTTTGACAAGATGATTTCTCAACATTGCCTGGGGGTGTAGAGGGGGACTTGGTGGGACTATTAGGACGGCATTAGCTGTTGTCCGTGAAAATCGAGCAGCCGCTGAGGGGAGAGTTAGGGAACAGGTACCCAAGACGGAGGGGCTGTTCTCACATGGACTCGAACTCGTCGATGCGCTGCTTCGTGTTGCCCTGTCGGATTTGGCGCAGCGTTTTGTATTTGTCTCGGCCCGCTTTCACGTTCTCGGCGTGCAGCACGTCATTCTGTGTCTTCTTGGTTTCATCTCTGGCCTCGGCCAACTCTGAGCTTAATGTCTGAGGGATAAAAGAGAGGGATGGATGAGAGGGTGATGAGAGGGAGGGAGGAAAAGGACGAGGAGAAGAAGCATAGGGGGCGTAGAGTCAGCGGAGGAGAAGAGGAAAACAGAAACAGGACACAGGTGCAGAGGAGCTGAAATGGGAAAATATGCACCAATAACTCTGAAAGTAAACGTCTGATTGAGGCAAAGCCACTTATGTACAGCCTCTGGCTCAACACTGTTCATGGGAAGCCAAACACAGGCTTGCAAGTGCTGGTGTAGTCGAGACAAAGATCTGTATGTTTTGAAAATTGAGGGTAATAAAACCACTTGGTTGTGGTTTGAATTCTTCTTGCCATAGCTTCAGTACAAGTCCTGGCTTACACAGTAGCCCGGCTTAGATCTACAGGCCCTGATATATATTTAAAGTCAGGGAAAATATGAAGGTGTTTGATGTGATCAATTAATTAATCACCAGTAGATCTGCTTTGAAGCCAGGCTACAGTCTAAGCCAGCAGTTTAAAGAACGGACGGAGAGGTAGGCCTTATCTTACCCTGATATGCCATTTCTTGGCTGGTGTTTCTTCTCTGCAACAAAACTGCTGTTAGAAAATAATATAATTTGGTTGTTATTTGTGTTTGTGAGATGCAAATCTCATTCGTTCAAATAGGTTAAAGACATATACACGGGTCAGCCAAAACATTAAAACCACCGGCTGGTTAAAGTAAAGAGTATTTTACTGCTTTTAATAAAACTAGGATGTCTCTGCAGTAGACCAGAACCATAAATGCTCCAGCTGGCAAGAAATGATCTCGATCGCTCACAGTTTAACAGGAAGCTAAAACATGTATCTGAAACATTTGAAGTGAGAAACAGGCAACTCAGTGACAGAATCTTGGTTTATATTTGAGCAGCACTGCCTCGTTTTACCGTTTGATGTCAGTTTTTTTGGCCTTCGTTTTCACTTTCACACTTCCTGTTCACAAACTCTCGATCCCTTTTTTTATTTTGATATTTATTCTTTCTCATTTCTGTGCTCCGGAAGTTATTCAGCCTAGCGCCTAATTTACTGTCTGATACTGGGTGCGGTTACATGATGGCTTCTCATTTGGAATGAAATAAATCTGAATGAAATCATTGGGAATTAAAGTTTTTCCAGGTAGTTTACATGGGAAATATTCATTCTGAATAAGGGTTTACACGGGAGATCAGTTTAATCGCCTTTATTCGGGTCCGTGCAAAGTTTGGGGCAGGGAAGGTTTCTGATTGGATAGGGGGCGGGGCGGATGTTACGTGTTTACCAGAAGCAAACACTAGTCCTCGTTCCGGATAACAAGATGCTTGATGATGCCGTTCTTAGTGCCTTTTTCAGGCTTGTTTTTCTTATATTCTTGAAGCAGCAGTACAACAACGACCTTGTTCTGCTAATGCTTCGTCTGTTGAGGAGGAGAAGGGAGGTAGAAGGTCGAAGAAGGGAGACAGAAGACCGTGCTGTGGTGAATGGAAACCGGTTAGTGCAACGAGTCGGGCACGCGCTATATATGTCATTGCGCCAGAAGGGCATTCCTTGCGCAGAAAGACCGGAATGAACTTAAAGAGGAATGAGTGTATACAAGTGCGAGAAATTCTTTAATTCGGAATTAGAAACGGAATATTCCAGCCCCTTACATCGGATTGAATTTTCAATCGCATTGGCCATTTTCATTCCGAATTAGGTGTTTACAAGATCACTTTTAATAGGAATGAACTTTCATTCTGAATGAAAAGGGAATTAAACTGTCCATGTAAATGCACTCACTGATAGTAGGCTGTTGTTTATTATGGCTGCCTTGGAGTCCCAAGGATTATGTGCTTGTTGCTGCGACGTAAAACAGAACTTTGACTCTGTAACATCGCCATTGCTCTTTTAAATGTTCTAGTTTTGACCTGCACACTAAATTAAAGATTTGAAAAAGGAGTCTGTTTTTTGTTGGACAAAAAATGAAATAAATTGTTTTTCCATTTTATAGTTTTTTCGTTCTTAATTAAAATTCAAATGAACACATGGTCTGTCTTGTGATCTGCTGCTAAACTCTTTGTGTCAGCGGTGGCGACTGGGTGGTGGGGAGTATGAAAATGCAAAAGTACAGCCTGTAGGTGCTGTAGTTCAAGCAACAGCCTGAGAGCAAGCGAAACTTGCAGTGTTCTGCTGGGAAACCTGTAGCTCTGGCATTCATGTGCATGCCACTGGTACACTGCTGCAGTACTCACATCATGGCAATAGCACTCCCGAATTTACCAGCCAGTGGTTTTAATGTTTTGGCTGATCGGTGTACATTGTTTATTAAAAACAATACTTTAATCTATATGTTTTATTTGTAGGCTAAGTTTCAGACTCATGACCGTATCTTATTAGACGGTATTTTTATTTTGGGGATTCAAACGACTGTTATATTGAGTGTGAGGGTTTATCTGACTGTGGGAAAAGCAGTTCAGCAGTTTGTCAGCAGTTTTGTTAAAGCCCTTCAAAGGAAGTTTCCAGACTCTCAGCATTCACCCGTTGCTCTCACCTGCAGCTGTTTCTTCACCCTCTCGTTTTTCTGGGCCTCAGTGACGCGCTCCTCTTCGCTGCGCAGGTCTAGCTGGCTGACGCCCTCGTTGGAGAGTTCGGCGCTGGCCTCGGCGTGGTTCTCGTCCTGCTCGTCGTGCTCGTTCTCGGCCTGGCCGCCCAGAGGCGCTGGCACCACGGACATGGCGGTCTTCAGCTCCTCCTTGGTCTTCTCCAGGTCCTCCTGGGCTGACAGAGCCTGCAGAGGACAGCATGGAGAGAGTAAGACAGAGACGCATACTGGATTCACAGCAGGCAGGTGAGCTTGAGGTATGCTAGTAGACCATCGGTGTTAAAATGTCATGACCCCCGTTAAAGACCCAGGCTCTACGGCATTCGTTATTACTCTGGGCATGGTCTGAATCTACAGCGGGAGGTTGTCTGAACGCTGCTCCTGTCTTGTCCTGCCACTCGACACAGTCGGGTGCTGCCATCCTAAATGAAACGTTAGCATCCTGAGAGCTTGACTTGTTACGTAATGAAAGGTCAGGGGGTTCAGTTTGTGTGATAATAGAGTCAGCGACTGAATCACGTAACTGACATTATCAGTAAATGTCACAAAGGAAGCATCGGTTACTGACAGTTTGGCTGGCGAGCTAAGACTGTAGGTAGCATTAGCCTGTGATAGAAGAAGAACACTCATCTCAGACCTGCTGTTTTAAAAGTTTAAAAAATGCTATATTTTGGCAGACACCCTGTGATGTCAGTGTTTGCCTGTGTAAGACTGGGACAGAGGGGTCCTGTACCTTGTGCTGCCATTCAATGGCCTCTTCGTCCTTCTTCCTCTTGGCGTCCTCCAGTAGAGCGATCTTGGCTGTGAATTCAGCCAGTTCAGCAGCCTGGGATGAAACATAGAGCCTGCTGTCACACATACTGTACATTTAACCAGATACCACCACCGTCTATTTTAAATGCCCATCAAATACACACCAGTTGTTCCTGGGTCTTCTGCTGGTCTGCGGCCTGCTTGGCCAGCTCGGCCTTGGCCTCCTCAGCCATTTGCCTGTCTTTCTCCAGCCTCTCTGCCTCCTCCTTCGCCCTCTTTCTCTCCTGCTCCAGCTCCAGGGCGCGGCGAGTCTGCTCCTCGAGTTCTGTGGAAAGGCAGACGCCAAAACATGTCACACATAAAGTCTACAAACAGTGAAAACAATCAGACGGATGACAGAGAGATCTGGTCAGACACAGGGAAGGGAAGAGAAGGTGACAGCAAAGTGAACAGATGGATGGATAGAAAGAAAACTGGGTACCTTTCTGAGCTCTCATCGTCTGCTCTTCAATCTGCCTCAGCCGCTCCATGAGCTCCTCTTTCTCCCGCTCTATCCTCTCCTTCTCTTTCTCTGCATACTCTCGCTTCTTCTTCTCATTCTCCAGCTGAGCCCTGAGAAGTTTTGTAAAGACATGTTTCAGATAACATTTCCATTTTACTTTAATACAGCTATTGCCTCACGTAATGTGTGTAAGAGGGGCAAGACTGCCCTCTAGTGGACAGACATATGCATCATTTTAAAACACACATATTGGAATTTCTTCTCTGACTCTTGGAGCAAACAAAAATGACAGCAGTTATGAGTATTCCTGAGAAGTACCTCTCCATCTGTTTGTGGTGCTTCTCCTCCCGGGCCTGGGCCTTCATCTGCTGCACCTCGATGGTGTCGGGCTTTCTCCTCCTCATGTACAACTCGTGGTTACCCATACACAGCGCCAAGATGCGCTTGTTGATGCGCAGACGTGGGGCGTAAAACACAAAATCCTTTGAAAAAGACAGGAGAGAGATATCTTTTAACGTGAGGCAGGAGGTGTTCTGTAGTCACCAAGCCGACAGTTTAATATGTGTTGAGTATCATAAAGATAAGATGAACGTGACACTCACAGGTGCTTTCTTGTCGATGGGTTTGATAACAAACTTCTTGTCATTGAAAGAGATGTTTCGGATCTCACTCCAGGGGAAGCCGATCTTTGGTGTCAACCTGGACAAAAAATACATTTCCATTTTACCACTCATGCTGATACACACTATGGGGTGTGACACAGTTGGCTGTAGAAGGTGTTACAACAATCAGCCGGCAGATGGCGCCCTGCACAACAGACCATCTTCGAGGAAATCACGAGATTTTACAACTTACATTTCAATCTCCATCTTATTATTTCAGTTAAGTGGCTAAGAATAGTGACAGGGAAGACAAGTAGGTGGAAGAAACTCATATATCACTTCCTGCCAGGAGCTAAAATGATGCTCTCTAATCAAAAAGGACAAATAGGAAGAGAAGAAAGACGGGATCAAATGATAACTAGTGACAGAGAGAGAGATGATCCCTTATTTCCTTTCTTTGTCACCTGAACAAGAGGACAATGATGGCAGTGTGATGACCTCAGATAACGGACAGGAAAGGAAGAGCAGCGAGAGGAAATGCTACAGGCGTTGTGATTCAATCTATCCTTTCTAACATAAACTGGGAAAAGCAGAGAAGACAGGAAAGACTCTCCTACAACGGATAGTCTTCCTCTCTCCACCGCTCCCTCAGTTTTCACCTCTAAAAATATCTTTGTTTCCTCTAAACTTGTGGAACATTGTGCAGCTCGCGCTGGCAGCATCGAGCCTCTGTGAGAAGACTGCAGAGCTAGCGCGGCTGATATTAGAAGTTAATATGAAATAAAAATGCAGTACATAAATGCTTCAGATTTGTTGAGTTTTTAATAATTAAGCTTTATTGTTGGATTGCTTTTTAAATGACAAACATGACAGTTTTAAAGTAAATTAAATAGCCTACTTGCTCATAAATGGAGAGCACAAAAGGTTTATGTTTATTTCTGCTGTTGGGCATTTTGACATGGCGGTTTATGGAGATTAACTGGCTTTTGGAGCAGCCGTTCAAAGAACTGCAGGTTTTGGCACTTCTGCGATGGCTACATTTTTTAGCCTGAGGTTGCCGCTTGCTCTCAGAAACCAGAAATAAAAAGTAGAGGGATTCGCAGCGCCTCATCACACTGCAGAGTGTAAATATGTGGCGCTTCCACACACACACACACACAAAAAAAAGCTCTGTGGACACCAAATTAACTGTAACATTTATGAGCAAATAGATCAATGAAGAGTTTTAAGTTTAGGGCCACTGCTCCGGCTAGCAACAAGCTAACTACATCAGCCGGGGGTCGGACTGCCGATCTTCCGATTAATGGATGACCCACTCTACCTCTGAACAACAGCCGCCCATATTTAATGTTAGTAGCCCCTTGACATAAAGGGCTTTTATATTTTTCAAATCACTTTCACTTGCAAATACAGTAACACCTAAGACTCTGATGTTGTGGTGAAGGTGTGTGACACAGCAGGTGTATCAGACACTGTTATGATGACACGCATTGCCACACATCACACAAGCCTCTACCTACTCAATGGTCCTTATGTTTGCTGCTGTTTAGTAATCAACACTTCCACTTTAGGATGGGGGGAGTGGTAATTGAGTGTGAAAGCTGAGGTCTCTACAATCAGGCAGTGTGTGTGTGTGTGTGTGTGTGTGTGTGTGTGTGTGTGTGTGTGTGTCATTACTTGTCTTCGTGCTCGTAGATGTTGAGGCCGAGGGCGTCGACACCCAGCCACAGCTGTGTGCCCTTCTTGTTTTTGATCTCAAAGTAGTTCACACCGTACATCTCCAGGTCCTGGGCTATTTTCAGATATTCCATCATGGAGTCCTCTCTAGACAGAAGGAAAAGCAGGAGTGTGAAGATCTTATATTATATGTGTGCATAACCACTGAAACATACGATCAAATCACCCATTCCAGTAAAGGTAGGTGAACACTCACACACCATATTTGGTAACTTTTGGCCTTGTCAGCCTTCGATGGTACGTACCCACACAGACAGTGATGTCCTAACATGACACACATAAACAAGCTCAAACATGTACGCTCAGGCACAACTCTTCTTCTTTCGTCTCTCTCTCGGGGGATTTTGAGAGACAAACGTGACACGTACCTGAGCATTCCTCTGTGTTCCTCGTGCCAAGTTTGTATCCTGTCCTCCCACTGCTCCTTGGTTAGCTTGTGCTGCTCCAGGACTCTGTGTACACAAGCACCAAACACAATGACTTCACCGAAAGGGATGTTGAGTAGCACACGATTGTTTCCTTGGGAGGAAATCATTGAAAATTCCAGCAGGGAATGAGTCACGTTCCAGGTTTCAACAGGTCTGGATTCGGCTCAGTGGCACAGCTCTATGAATTGTGACATACTGTGTGTGTGTGTGCGTGTGTGTGCGTGTACCTCTGAGGCAGCAGTCTGTCATGGGTAAGGTACCCAGGCTTGTGGACATCTTTGTTGTAGTCTCCATACTTGGCCTGGACAGAGTATGATGCCAGCAGCACGGCTGTCTCTGGGGGACAGTAGTTCTCATCATTCAAGATGGCCTCCTTCACCTGGTGGAGCAGGACGGAGTGAAGGAGTTAACAAATATATATCTCTATCAAATTCGGCTAAAATCCACACTACATTTGGACTGTAACTTGACTCATTACCTGCAGGAAGAAGAGTCTCTGGGTGATCTCCTGGATCAGTTCCTCCGAGACATCCTCAGGGAAGAACTTGGCTCTGAACTTAAACTGCAGAGGGTTCTCTTTCTTCACGTCCTGCTGGGTCACCTGGACAACAGAGACGACATCATCATCCAAACATCTACTAGTAGTAGTGTAGTATAGTTGCCATGGGAACTAACTAGCTGTTAAGGGGGACTTTCTGTCAAGCAAACATGCTGTAATAGCCTCAACGAGAGAGGAAGCCTGTTAAAAGAACACGTGTAAAGAAATTCTACGTTCTGATAGAAGACTGACCTTCTTGTTGAGTTTGAGCCAAGTGATGTAGCCTTTGCTGTCCACATACTGCAGACCAAAGAACCAGACCTCTCGCAGTCCCACCGTCTTCACCACCTGACAATAAAACAAACATGAAACCTGAATTCGTACAGGTGCTACAAGCAAACAGTGAGCGGTACAGGCAGACAGGAAACAGGTGGTGGGTGATAATGTGGTGACATGACACTGGAACCAGGGAAATCATGGTTATGCAGAAAACAAATTGTCTTGTGGCTGACTGACGATAGAAAGTATTGCTTTGCTTTGTGTTTGAGTGTGCCTACATCAATGAATTTGAGGGTGCAAAAATGGTGGCATGTGTACGGCCTTTAAGAGTGACTCCACCTATACAGACACGCCAAGAAAAGAGGAAGACAGCTTAATCTCTACTTCTGCTTGTGTTTTGAGCAGCAAAGAGCAAAAGTGAAATTCAGGCAGTGTTGTATACATACATTTAGCGATACATATCTGAAACTGTTGCCATGTGTCCAGCAAAAACGTTAAAATTTATTATCCCCTCAATTTAAATGTTTCCCTGTGGTTTCAAAAGTGCTATTGAATATCTATTTGTTCCAAGGCACTGTATCAAAGCTATAAATTCCAGTCACTTTTGCTCACCTGGTCAAAGAGCTGTTTCCCTGTGGTGTTCGGTTGGATGGCGAACTCCAGCTCTGCATCCATGGTGGTCACACGGACGTTGATCTAGGAAACAAGTAGAGCAAGGTGTTCACTTTGTTTGTCATATTCCACAGGCAAAGATTTAGCTTGAAGGAGAGGTGCCATTTAACTACGAGCTGCACCCAACAGCGTCTCACTAGGCAACAGGTTCGGGGAGAGCTCTGGATGGCTCATTTAACATATTGCTTTTAAAGGTTTGTTAGTTTTTAGGCATCCAGTTGCGGATAGGATAGGATGCATGCCACGTAACCATGAAGTGTTTGTTTCAGGCATGGGTCCTTTGTTGCAAGTCTGTGCTTCGTTTGACATTAATCACCCTGTTGTTTTGTCATGGAACAAAAAAGTTAAACATAATATGTATTTTAAGATGCGGCACAAGACCCGTGCTGCTGTATCGCTCCATCTGAGTCAAACAATTGTCCAGGAAATCACAGAATTCCTGCAGAAGAGAATGAAGTGCTCAGTGTGCGTGCAGTGTTCCTTCAATCCAAACCCAGGTAGTAAGGGGCCGTGCAAACTTTTGTCCTTCTCCCTCTTCCCATCCTACACGACCAAGGTGAGCACGCCCCACCTTTCAATGCACCCTACTACTCAAGGACCTCTGTTAAGGTGGAGCTGCCAGTAAACGGCGCTGGCAGCAGGCCGAGCAGCAGCTGATGGCACAGAGCAGAGCGGGGCTGACCTCCGAGGCATCTCACATCCTTCCTCCCACACACACGCACACACACTGAGCTGCGTTGCCTCGGCAGTGGTTAACAACACGAAGCGAGAGTCAGGGGCGAGCGAGAGGTACAGAAGAAGGCGGGAGGTGCAGAAGCAAAAAGTTTAGCAAGAGTGCACCAAAAAAAAAAAAAAAGGAGGGGAGATGGCGTGCAACAGGAAGCAAGCGAGATGATCTGGGGTGTGCTCGGTTTGAGATTGAGTTACAGCGAGGTTACTGTAGATGAGCCAACCGTACGAAAACGGAGGGAGAGAAAAAGGACACAGACCAAAGAGCCCTCCTTTTCCTCTGCGCAATTATACCCCAAACCTCAGGAAGGCTTACTCTGCATTTCTCTCCCTCTCCTCTCAATATTCCCTCACCGTCTCTCCTGCCTTTATCCCTCTCAATATCCCTGCAATGAATAATCCATGAAACTTGTGTCTATACAGCACATAACTGGACTCCCTCGTACCACAACGTATCTGCCTCTCATTAATTACCCATGAAAAGTTGCAGCACTTTCTCCACGCTGTACACATCTTGCCTGAACAATGTGTGACCGTGCATTCATATACAACACTATTTAAGGGACTAAACTGAATCCCACATGTACACAATCTAACCTTAAGCTTGATTTTGGTTGGAAACTGTGACCATAAGTAGTTTAAAATGACTGAATAACATTCTGCCTTCACTCCGGGTCGATTTTCAGTTGGTATAGTTGCTGCGTTTGGTGCGCTTTGAAATCAAACCTCTCTGGCATGCTTGTTGCCAATGTGTCTCTCAATGAAGATTCCACACAGAGAGGCACTTGAGTTTGCGTCCACATCAAGACCAGAGCTTAATCCATGTCTGGGAATCAACCCACGCCGCAATTATGTGCCAGTTATTTTCAGTGGAAGGAAAAGAAACGGATAGGGCTGTAGTGAAGAGTTCGAAGCTTCATTCATAATGTTGACAGGGGGCGTTTTTTTGTGTGTGTAGGATTTAGGAGGATATACGAGGTGAAATGGAATATTATAAATATGTTTTTTAGTGTTATCCTCATATTAAACTTGATTTAGTGTTAACTACCTGCCTGACAGCGAGTAAACAGACTGTGGCTTTGCTCCTCTGCTAAAAAAACAACCGCCGATGAGTCACTGAAAGTTACAGCTGCTACGGGACAAGCAAAGGCTTCATGCTGCCATGTTATGTACAAAATGGAGGCCTAATACACTTCCAGGTGTTGAAGGGAACATCTCAATCAACTCACGACAAACACACACTGGCAGAAAACTTGCGCAAGCTGCGTAATTGACTTTCCGAGATAGCAGTAGTAGTTATGGACAATGTTGTGCCGAGCTGGGGTTTCCAAGTGACCAGCCTTGAATGTCCCTCCCCTGTACTTGTGTGGGGCCCGCCTGCCATCAGCAATCAGCTGTGAAAGAGCCAACCTTTGTGCTGCATATGTGTGTGTGTGTCTGCCAAAACATAGCCGACCCACACAGCAGAGAGAAGTGGAATCCTGTATGGACCAGACGGCCAGTTAATCCCGTCTCTCCTGCAGAGAGAGAGAGAGAGAGAGGGGGGGGGGGGGGGGGGAGAGGAGGGACGACAACATGCCGAGGTACTGACACGGCTAATCACACACTCCGACAACTGAGAGGTCCCGAAGGAGCGACTTTTGTAAGCCTGTCCTTACACGACACTGTCTGTCTGGTGATACTAGACATAGTGATTGGGCAATGTGACAGTTCTTACCAGAGCCAAATTACTGTCTATAAATAGTGAGCAAGATCAGTTAAAGTTAAAGGTAAGCTTTAGACGAAAAAAAGACACATTTAACAGTCAGTGGAGTCATGAGTCATGATAACATGTCTTAAAACTTCCTAAAAACACGAGGTAGTAAACCTTTAAAGTAGAGTACCACCTGATGTACACTTGGCTGAGTCATGTTCCAGTTGTGGCATTGGTCTGAAACATCTCCGCCTCCATATTGGAAGCATTTTAGAAACCTATGCTGTGTCTCAAATCGTGTACTTCTGTACTTACACTTAATATTTTGAGGGCATAAGTGCGCTCACACTGAGGTCCCGTTTATACGACAACGATTTCAACTGAAAATGGTTGCAATTTGGCCGATCGTTTACACAACAGCAGCATTTTGAGTGCCAAACTTTTCGCACATGCGCATTGCGCTTCCAGTCACTAGGCATGTGCGAGAAAGTCGACCATCACAACAACAATGGTGGACTCCCGAGCTTTCCTTGTGCTGCTCACCCTATTGAATTTATCAACGCTTCCCCATCATAGTGTAGATTTACTGTAGCAACTCCACCTCGTCGTCCGTCCAGACAAACGTTTGTGCGGTTGCCATTTTGTTTGTTTCTACATCGCTGCTCTGTAGAAGGAAGCGTAAGCGTCACACCGCCAACTACTGCAGCGTTTTTGGTCATTTTTGCGGATCCGTGTGCACAGCGATTGTTATCAAAACGTTGTCGTTGAAACGCGGAACTTTTTTCAAAATGAAAATGAGAAACGATTCTGTTTTCAGTGGATTGTTTTCATGTAAACATGGCCTGAGAAGTATGGAAAAATGCAGTGCACTATGAGTACCCGGATGGTGCACTCAAACAGTCAAGAAGTTGAGTGTGGAACTATGGACACTTTCTTGCCCTCAATGGTCGCCATCTTGGCTGCGTAGTGGAAGGGGAGGGACCACTTTTCAAACTGGAAATGGTGGCTGAGGATTGTGCGACTGTGAACGCTGCATTGTACAAATACATGTGTTTTTTGCACTAAGCACCACTATACTGTTGTCAGGTATAAGCCAGCAGTGTGTTTGTTGGGTTAATTTAGCAGTCTGTAATGATTTGGTACCGCGGACGATAAAGCGAATGTTAATGTTAGTTTGCTAACTAGCTAATTTGCGGTCATCATTTCCGGTAAGTGCACAACTGCCATGTTTGGGTTGAGACAACTCTACCCTGTCGAAATTCGCGCACTATGCCAATAAGCACATAGTGCACATAGTGTACAACACGGAAGTGTGAATTTGAGAAACACAGCTAGTGTCTAAAAAAGCCTGTTCTTTTGCACTGCCACATTTCCAATTTAGTTTTCTGTTTCTTTGCCGACATTTTTCAGGTTTGAAAGTACGCTGAACATGTCTGCAACTCTTTATGAAAACACTGGGGGTGCATTTTAGTCAGGATGGGCCAAAACAGACATTTGAGAATGATGATGCAGACACACACATTCACCAAAATACTATAGCTAGGTCAACATACGTATTGTTTTTTTTCCTTGTCGTGTGGGTGCTTCTTTCCCACTGCCATGGCTTCCTCCAGCAATAGATAACGCTCCCGCTACTGCTAAAATATGTTGCTGACCATATTTGCTTTGCAACAAATCCCAATTTTTTCGGCAGGCTCAACTACTATCTTTGTAGTATTTTCTGCAACTAGCTAACGTCCACAGAGAGACATGGCTACTGTGACGTCAACCATTGGTTTGTGGACTCCGTTTTAAAGTCTTGAGCCGTCGGTTTCATTTTAATACGCTGATTTAAAATGAAAATGAATTTGTGTGGATGTGGCAGCGAGTCTCCAAACCAGTGGCTGCATCATTTACAATTTCTGTTTTTTTATTTCTATGTGCCCTTTAAGGATGCCTCTAAATCCCCCTCTCCATTTCAACTGCGAAGACGAGTTCTCACTGAGACGGGCCCCTTGTTAAATGTGCAGCTGTTAAGTTACTGTAAGCTGTTTAGAGGAGCTTTGCCGAGAGAGGCCTTAAGAGACACACACACACACACACACATACTACAATCCGTAGAGTTGCTAATCTGGCCTGCTGGGCTCTGAGCAGCTGTCTGTCCCTCTGATTAACCCCCCTGCAGGGTGAGGCAGGCTTCGGAGGGGAGGAGGACAGGAAAGAGGAGTGAGAGCGTAAAGGGAATCACTGCTACCTACAAACACAAACATTCATCCTTTGGGGGAAGGGAAGGTGAACGCAGTGTGTGAAACGTCCCTTTCGCAAGAGGAGAGAAAAATCTGCTTATCCATGTCTCGTCAACCATCTACTTTTAAGTTTTACATTCATCTGACTCATTCCCGTCCTGACAGTCCCTCCATCGTCTGGTGATAAACCTCTCTCTTCACCTTGCTCCTGTACTTCCACAGAGACAGGATGTTGACACAGACTGGGCCCCGATGTACACAGCGGGCCCCCTTCTCCAGCAAAACGGGAAAACAGCCGCAAGCTAGGGAAGCCGGCGAGGACTCTCTTCCTGTGGGGTGCCATCACCTCAGCCCTTGCCCCCGGCCCACAGAGAACACCAAACACAAGTGGAAGGATAGGGGAAACAGCACATTAACAAAACTATATGACATGTTCATTGTCTTCCTCTCACAGACTGTTTTATGCTTTATCCATACTGATGTTGATCCTATCAGCTGACCTGATTCATGGCCAATGACTCGTCATTTAAACAGTATGTCAGGACACTTTTTACTGCTTAGTCACTGATTTAATAAGATAAACTCTTCTCAGTAATATTATACTTGAATCTGTGTGTTCTTTGACACCTCACCTAGCCAATAATATCACCACAATCTCAACCTTTCAGCCTCTTACACAACCGCTGAGGGCTAACAATCAAAACTGTGACAACTTCACCGCCAAACCAAACTTAACAGGATGTGCTCTGAGTTCACAGCGAAAGCCAAACTCTTCTGTTACTCAACCTTGCGACTGTTTTTATTCTTCAGTTACAGATGAGTGCTGACACTGACACATAAGAGGCTCGATTCAAAAACAAAGTTTTGATGTCTGGCACAGATCCCAGAAGAGGTCACGTCTGATGAACCCTGTTCCCGCTTCCTCTGTTTACTGTGTCTGTGCCTCCCTGCGACAAGCTGTGCTTTCTCTTTCAGTTAGTGATTGTCTGTGACAGAGACGTCGCTCTGAGCTCAGCGGCCGAGCCGTTTTGGGATGGTGCCCTGGTGACTCAGGGGACATGAAGGGGAAGTGGGGGATGACATCAGTGCCTGGCTGTTCCTCTTCTGCAGCTTTCTATTCCCCCACCCACAAACACCCACCACCTTAGAAAGCTAATCAGGAGAGGGTGAAGACTGAAACCTGTTGTTCTAAGTTCCATGAAAAGTTTTAGCAACCAGTTAAAATCTCTTACTGTCGTGAAGAGTAATTGTCCAATGTTATTTCCCCAGACTCACGCGTAAGCTCTACCCAAGTCTGTTTAGAATGAAAAGGCAGCATGGGGACAACCATGAAGGGACTGCATCAAATTGGTTTTGTTTTGGCGTTGCTCACATCCCAGGACTCTGGCATTCTCTCCACCCTTTAAGCAACAATGGCAGCAGTGTTGCAGTTGCAAGTCTGTGGGCCAGGCAGTTCATTTCACACTCTGGCTGTTGTTTACTTGGAAGAGGAGTATGAAGAGTGGGAGCAGCCACGGGGATGAAACTGCCACTTCCCTGAATGTACAACTGTGGCTTTCGGCGGCAGTGTGTGCCGGCTATTATGACAACTGGAAAGATTCAATTTAAAGCAGACTAGGCAGCAACAAACAAGCAACTTTCATGTTTAGAGTTCACTGGATCCTTTTTGTTTTACATCAAACAATCTGGAACGATTGGCCGGGAAAGAAGCTAACTCAAGTGTTTTTTTCCTGGCTTCTTCCCCTGAGCGATGCATTTCTGTTTACCTCTGTAGAACAAGCTGCTGACATTTGTATGCCAACTCTCATGTCGCTCCTTTCAGCCTCTTACCGGTTTCGGCATCTTTGCTTCCTCTCCTCCTGACACCCGACAGCTGAGAGGATAAATCCGTCACGGGACGGCAACAACACCTGTATCACAGGACCTGAAAGTGAAAGACACAATTTAATTCCCTCTATAACTTTATGATTTGGCAAGAAACAATACATTAAACTTAAATGATTAATCTTTAAATTTAGCATCAGAAACCCCAAACAGCCAGACACACAGAGAAGTGGTTTTGCATTCAATCTCGACATGCACTGCCATGTTGTTGTACACGGTGCACATATGGTAACTATTGCAAGCGTGTATGGCTGAAAACTACTTGAATCATAATTACTGTGGAAGAGAAAACTAATTGCCGGGGTCCAGACCTTTGAATCCGCCCGCACCACTGAGTTTGAGTTGACTGATGGAAACTGAGTGGTTGATAATTCTGTCTGATATCAGGTAAGAAAACTAAAAGACAGTAAAGGCAATATGTCTGACACAAATTCCTGGATATTGGGACTACACTTTTCTTTTTAACAAATTCACCCCACTATTATTTCACACTATACATGTGACAGTTTAGGTGCATGCTTAGTTGAAACACACACCTGCAAGTCAGGTAATGACCTGGGCTGAACTGCCATATGATACTGAAATGATCCGGTGAAAACAACAACAGTTTTGTGAGCATGTCACATCAATCAGACCTGGATGCTCCAGTATAAGGTCTGGCAGTATTATAGATGCATTGTCTCCAAGCTTACTAAGCGGTCTTTTAGCAAATAGCGGAGCAAAAACGGCATCATTTTTTGCAACTGACTGTTAGTCAACACAGCTTGGTATCACAATATTTCGTGTGGCCTAGTATCTTTTTTTTTATATTATACGACTTATTAATATTGCAAATACATGTCAGCCGACTAAATCAATTGCTTTTCAGTTCACTCCGTACATTTGGCTGCAATAAAAATGATTAAAGTGACTAAAACAGAAGTTCCCTAATTTTTCATTTGAGGACATACTTTAAAGTCCAAAAAAAAAAAAAAAAAAAGGGAATGAATCACAATTAAGGGTGCACGATATTTGATGTTTTTGCCAATATGCTGATATGTAACAACTCATTTGACTGATAACCGATACTGATAGATATATCCACTTTCTTCCCCACCTAATTTTAGTGATCATCCAGTCTCTTCTGTAGGGGATTAACATTATATTATGGATACATACTCTTATTGTTATGGCCCACCAGTTCTTGGAATTCGAAATTCGCAAAAAGCATGGATGCTGATAGTTCCTTTTAAAGCTGACATTGGCCGATACCAACGACGTGCCGATATTATCAGCATGCTGGCCGATTCCAATGTTTCAATTTAAATCCAATATCGGCCAGTAATGATGACATGCCAATATTATCGTGCATCCATGCTTGCAACATGTTATCGCAATACCCAGCATGTCGCAAAATGACCTGAACTTTAGTTTGGTATGCATTTTCACTTTCTCCTTGCTATTTGGGACCAGTAGGACCTGATAAGTATAAAAACTAAACATTGTCAATGATAACAGAGTCCCAATGATAATAAAGTCCCAATTAGGGCTGCAACTAACAATTATTTTCATTGTCGACTAATCTGTCGATTATTTCTTCGCTTAGTCGATTAATCATTTTATGGAAAAATGTCAGCCTGTCTCTCCCAAACCCCAAAATTATGTCATCTAATGTCTTGTTTCGTACTCACGCCAAAGGGTTTTAGTTCACCATCATAGTAGAGTGTGTAAAGCTGCCAATATCTGAACGTAACAAGCTGCAATAAGAGTATTTTGGGTACTTTATAGAACTTTTCTATGAAAACTGATTAGTCAACTACTAAAATAGTCACCAATTATTTTAATAGTCCATTAGTCGTCGATTAGTCGACTAATCGTTGCAGCCCTGGTCCCAATATCCTTCAACAAGCTTAAGAAAAATTCCCAATGTCTGCAAATGAGTACTTTCTAATTAACAGCGCTGTAGCTTGTTGCCTTTGCTAACATTGGTAACATGTGTGTGCCATATCATACTACAAACAAAGTTTCAACCATAACATGTGATCAGGTTCTGGACCTTATCCACTTGTGTGTCGGGGTTGGCTGCAGACTGACTTGGCAGAGATGGCTGCCATTCTTTTAATACATGGATTAGTATTGTGGTCGCACTCCCACAACATGGAGTAAAAAAAGTGTCCACGAACGAGGACAACAGGGCTGCCATGATTAGTCGACTAATCGATGACTAATCGACTAGTAAAATAATCGGTGACTACTTCAGTAGTTGACTAATTGGTTTGAGTCATTTTTCATAGAAAAGTACGATAAAAGTACCCAAAATACTCTTATTGGAGCTTCTTATGTTCAAATATTGGCAGCTTTACACACTCTCCCATGACGGTGAACTAAAACCCTTTGGCGTGAGTACGAAACAAGACATTAGATGACATCATTTTGGGGTTTGGGAGAGACAGACCGACATTTTTCAACATTTTAACACATTTTTCGATAAAATGATTAGTTGACTAATCGAAGAAATAATTGAATATTTGACCGTAAGAAGCTGTAATAAGAGTATTTTGGGGTACTTTTATAGTAGTTTTCTATGAAAAATGACTCAAACTGATTAGTCGACTAATCGATGACTAACTGACTATTAAAATAATCGGTGACTATTTTAGTAGTTGACTAATCGTTGCAGCCCTACTCCCAATATCTTTCAACGAGCTTATGAAAAATTCCCAATGTCTGCACATGAGTACTTTCTCATTAACAGAGCTACTTTGCTAAAATTGATCAAATGTGTGTGACATATCAAATTACAATGTGATCAGGTTCTGTACCTTGTGCACTACTGTGTCGGGTCGGCTGCAGACTGACTTGGCAGAAATGGCTGCCATTTTTTTAATACATGGATCAGTATTGTGGTTACACTACCAATACATGGAATAAAAAAGTGTCCATGAACGAGGACAACAGGGCTAAATTAAGCAGAATGAAGTATATGGTGCATTAAACCCAAAATGTGATGTCATCATATGAGGACACATAGTCTCTGGACTGTTTTTATAGTTCAAACATCTATTTATATACATTTTCACAGCCAGGTGTGTGTTATATCCTTCAATTTTCAAACTATTTTGACACTTGACAAGGCATTCCTGAGGTATTAAAGTGGCACGCAGGTCTAGTACTATAGTGGCAAGTTGGCAACTGAATTAACCCTACATTAGTTTGAAATTAATACTCAAAGAAATCTCGGTTACAGCACAAAATACTTTTAAACGACCATCAAAGGACCCTGCTCCATTTTGGTAACTTAAACTACAATGATTACAGACTACAATGAGTATAAAGCTCCCAACAGACAAAAACCACCATCACATTAAGCGCAGTGAATGGCTGCAGCGTTTGCACTCCACATGAAGACATGCCCACTTGTAGCTTGTGAGCAATTAGCTTGCGTATTTACCCGCCGAGAGTTGGCTTCCGTTACACTGTAATTTAACCACAGTTTCATCAAACGGTGAACAACGGTTACACTCATGGCCAAACGTTAGCTACTGTGACATAACACGACGAAAAGGAGAACAAACATAGCTTGAATTTGACGTGACAAAACGCCTTTTTACTGAGTTTTATCTTAGCACACTAATGTTAGCCGTTATATTAAAATACTCCCCCTGAAGTGGCCGTTTGTAAACTGACATTTCCACGCTAGTTAGTGGGTGTAGTCGACATAACATAACGGGACAGGTTTGCCGAGCTCGCGCACAGAAGTTTTAAAGCATTAAAATGTCCGGCCATCATTAATTCACGTTTTCCAGCCAAAAAAAAGCACCACACAAAAAAATGTGACTACATGAGGCAAGCTGCGGTGCGTTCACAGACACTTTAAGGCCCCCAACTTGGTACAAGTCGTCATTTCTACCGTGTGGTATAAAATATGAATCGGTGGAGCACGAGCATATCCGCTATTGCATCAAAGTTGAAGCTCATCTTTTAGGGAGAGGCAACTCACCGGGGGGACGAAGTGTGTCTTCAAATGGACGGGAAAGCCCGGTGTGTTCACACGCAGCAAAATATCCACGATGGAAAATCCTCCGTGGGTCGTGTTCCTTGTCTGTTAGTGGTTTTGGCCAAACAAATTCCCGCACACATAGAAAAACGGTTCAAGTCTTAACCATAAGGCGATTTGGGGTGCTAGTGTCGAGCCAGCCGGAATATGATACTGCCACTTCCGGTGCGGACTTTAAAAATAAAAGCACCCTAGAAGCGCGAGACGACGAAATAATTATTGAAACGTTTAAAATCATAATCTTAAAAATCTTCTTACTATTAACGTTAGTCAAGACATAAATAAAATGTGAAAATGTAGTCCTTTCTTGTATCATATGCCATAACGTAGCTGTCAAAAACTGGCGTACAAAAAAAAAAAAAAATCCACTTTCGTTTATTAACTTTCCAAACTACGTGCTCTAATAGACGCTATACTATATTTTGGTACATCCGAATAGTTTCTCATAAATTAATTCGTGTTTTAAGTTACTTTAAAGAAAAAAATGCATCACTTCCGGTCTTGTCGCTAGTTCCTGTCGCGCGCTTGACGCAGCTAATTGTGGGGATGTTCAATATGGCTGTCAGCAGCTGAGGAGTGGATGCAAGGCATGTATGGGGCATGCACCGTGCCACGAGCTGTATGGGGAGTGATTAATATCAGACAGGGCATTTTTGTAAATAGAAATCAGTAGCAGAGCTCCTCACTGTGGCCCCCCTGGCAGACTGCACTGGGAGCAGTTAATTTGGCACAGATGCACATGAGAGAAGTTTGCTGAGGACAGAAGCAGAAAGAAGAGACAGTATTCATTCGAGACATCTGAAACAATTTACTATAGAGCTACGTTTGATAAGTTTATTATGCTGCCCACAGCCAGGGGCGTCACAGTGGGGGGATAGTGTGACTGATTACCAGGGGCCCCAATGAGAGAGGCCCTCAAAAGGCCAATTTGTCTTTTTTATTTCTTAGTAATAGTGCCATAACTTTACTTTACAAGTGGAAACATGGGAAACATTGCACAAACAACAATGGAAAAGTACTTCAGCCCTGTCTTGGATGGACACATTTAATTAGATTCTTTAAAACACCAGCACAGAATAATCTTTCAAATGAAAACATCCCATGTTGGAGGTCCAGTGGGGGAAATAAAAGCAAACCATTATCATGTGTTCTGGCATTGGAACAAGAGAAGTTTAAAAATTGTTGGACACCTTGGACTAAATCCATTTCCTTAAATACATCTGACCTCAGCTGGACATGACTGAAGTTCATGTTGAGCTACTCAGATGTTACTTGTACAGTTTACTTGTTATAATTCAAGTTCTTCTCTTTAGGAGCACCTGAATACAGCCAGACCTCCTTTTTTTCTTTATTTCTTTCTAGCATTATGCGATGTGTCAGCAGGGGCGCTTCTGGTCCACTAGACAATGTATCAAGGTACAAAAATGAATTGATTCAAAATTGGTACTTAGTACTATTGCTTTGTTTTATCTTTTAATTATTAACATACTCTTTTATTTTTAACTTACTAGTTTGTTTATTTCATCTAGATTTTTTTAATTTATTTATTTTTTCCCATATATATTTTTCTTCCTTTTTTAAATGTATTTTTTTAATTATTTTTATTTCATTTAATTTTTTTTAAATGTATGTGTGTGTATATATATCCCTTTTTTAAAAATGTATTTTTGTATTATTATTTTATTTCATTTAAAAATAATTTAATTCATTTAATTTTTTTCTTCCTTTTTTAAATTTATTTTTATTATTTTTTGATTTCATTTAAATTGTTTTAATTTATTTGATTTTTATATATACAGTATATATATATATTTCTTCCTTTTTAAAATTTATTTATATTATTATTTTTATTTCATTTAAATTTTTAAAATTTATCCTATATATATATGTATATATATATATATCCCTTTTTTAAAATGTATTTTTTTATTATTATTTTTATTTCATTTAAAAATAATTTAATTTATTTAATTTTTTTCTTCCTTTTTTAAATGTTTTTTTATTATTATTTTATTTCATTCAATTTTAAAAAAAATTACTTTATATATATATATATATATATGTATTTCTCCCTTTTTGAATTTTTTTATTTTTTAATTTCATTTAAATTTTTTTAATGTATTTAATTTTTATATATATATATTTCTTCCTTTTTTACATCTATTTTTATTATTTTATTTCATTTAATTTTTTTTAAATTTATCTATTTTTATATGTACTTTTTCTCCCTTTTTTAAATTTATATTTTTGTTATTTTTTGATTCATTTATTTTTTTAATGTATTTAATTTATTATTTTTTTCCTCCTTTTTTAAATTTATTTTTTAGTATAATTTTTTAAAATAATAATGATTATCTTTATTTATTTTTTTATTTTTATTTATTTATTTACTTTTTTCTTTCGTTTTTTTTTACCAAGAAGTTTTCTCATGGGTTGAAATATGTTTGTTTATCATACCACTGGGACTGTTTTTGAAGGCATGATCATATCACAGATGTTTTATCTGTATTTGAATGTTGTGTTATCTCACACTTGTGTAACCTTGAGGCCTTTAGCCCCCTCACTCCTCGTGGTACAACTGTAAAACTGTGTATGGCATAAAACACTCATACCACCTTTAACATACACAGCAGACATGTTCTGCAGTTACTCTGTTCTACCACTAGATGTCATGGTGTCCCGTGTGTTGGTGTCCCACATGGCTTCAGAGTTCCTCCAGCTGTAGGTGCTGAAGATTGTTTAGACATTCATTTGTCAAGGGTGTGTTTAATGTCACATTACCCTGACACATCATGACACTGGTGAGCAAACAGGTGCAGCTAATTATAAAGCTGTTACCTTGGTAGCAGCCATCTTCTGCTTTTTATCTCAAGTCTTACAAGTTATCCAGATATTAGTAGAGGAGGTATACTAACCAAAATGTCCTCCTGCAGGCCGAATGAGGAAGAGGAGACAGCAGCAGGGTCCAGGTAATTGGATGGGCGGAGCTGTGTGGCTCGAGGGTAACATGCAGGTAAGGACAGGTCAGTTATATTAGCAAGTAAGTTGGCACACACGACATATTTAATAAAACACCAACACAATAAAGCTCAACAAACAGCAGTGAAAGGCTGTCGTATTAATGTAATTTCCTAACAGGACGCACGGAGGCAGCGCGGCTGTGTCAGTAGAGCCATTACTGAAGACAGCGCGCCAGACTCCATTAGTAATCTGGCAAATTACGTGTTTGCGTAATAATAAAGCAAAGATAACTCACCAACACTTGAACATTTAATCACTACAGTTAGACTGACAATTCGGCATATATATGCTTCAGCAACTTTAATAAAATATCGATTAAATTTGAATACAAAACTCACATTAGATGCATTCAGGGTGTTTGACCAGGTGTATAATATACAGATTTTAGAATGAGGTTTGGTGGAGATGAAGAACATTTTAATTCGAGTCTCTCTCGTTTATAATATTCATTAAACGAGCTGGGATACGGTCATAAATGTATGTTTTGAAGTTTTAATTGACTTCCAATGAAACCCAGCACATCTATGATTACTACTTGGGCCCTCAGCACACCCATTCATTAAATGTACTCTGGTGAATGTGTCAACTCAAATGAAAAAGTTTGCTGGACCATTTTTCTGCATCACAAATACAATGATGTAATTTGGCTCAATGTGTTTTGTGCTTTTAATTCTTTGCATGCAGATGTGAGTTTGTGTCTTCTCCTTGGAAAACACCTTAGAGCTTGAAATCTGTTGACTCTTGTATATCCATGTGCTCCTGATGACATCCCCTAGGCCATGTCTGTGAACTCGGGCGTCAGAAGTGTCACATTGTGTTGCATGTGGAACCAGCCTCGGTCTTAATTTAGCCTGGCCTATCACCACGTCACAAGATCTGTGTCCATATGACCGAGGGCCTGCTGCTCTATTGTCAAAGAAATGAAAGGAGCCACTGTCGGGGGAACTGGTAATTGAACGGGGACTTGGATAAATTTGCACACTGATTTATTTGTTTTCTTATTTTATAGTTAATGTTACTGAAATTACACAAAAAACCTGCATGTTTTGTGCCCAAAACTGCACGAAATTAACATAAAGTTAGCGTGTCTATAACTTGTTCTCAACCCAGCTCGTCGCATATCGTCGACTGGTCAGTGCTGTTCAAATCTACATATTACTCCCCCTGCGTTTACTGTTAATGCTCAGGGATGGCCTGTCAATTTACGCTTAAGTTGACCAAAGAAAATCTTGGTCGACTTAAGTCCCACATAATCTTCAACTAATCGATTAGTCGTGGGGGAAAAAAAGTCTGCACGTTATTTTTACTTGTGTGGTGGTGTGTCTGTGTCACTCTGCAGTTACACCTCCAGAACACTAGTTGGCGGTGGAGGACTGTGTTAAGTGCTGTAAAGTTTAGTTGTTTCAAAACACACATTAAACACACATTAAACATGGCTTAATAGAGACAATTTCAACCACAAGTACACAAATCAGCTTCACTATAACTCGCAGCATTCACAGACAAACACTTGTCTTTATCTGGACACATTTTCCCCACAAATACAACATGCTAACGTTATTAGCACAAGCCTATGGCGTTTTACATTGTATAAATTAGCCTAGCAGCTAGTGATCTTTCCCTCTTTTCATATAAAACCAGGGACAACAGCAACATTTAACAAAGGTAACGTTACATAATTTGGCTCCATTACAACTCACAACATTCACCGACAAAACAACTGTCTTCTGCTAAACACGTTTTCCAAACAAATACAACATGCTAACTTTATTAGCGCCAGCCTATGGCATTTTACATTGTATAAATTAGCCTAGCAGCTAGTGATCTTTTCCTCTTCTCATATAAAACCAGGGACAACAGCAACATGTAACAAAGGTAACGGCACATAATTTGGCTCCATTATAACTAGCAAGATTCACCAACAAAACAACTGTCTTATACTAAACACGTTTTCCAAGCAAATACAACATGCTAACGTTATTAGCACAAGCCTATGGCATTTTACATTATGTGAATTAGCCTAGCAACTAGCAGAGATTTCCTCTGCTCATATGTAACCAGGATAAATCACACACAAGACTTAAAATGCTATTTTAGTGGAGGCTTTATTGTCTTCACAATTTATTGTTTCTTATCTGTGAATACAAGTAAATACAAGCTTCGTTTCCACAGAGGGAAATGGTTTCAGCTCACAGAAACAGACAGGAGGTCTGCGTCACTGCGACGCTGAGCATGAGGGTGGGCGAGTTCAACTTTCTGTCAACAATGGGGTGTTTTGAAAACACCCCCATTTTCACAGGTAACTTAGCCTGTCCCCCGCCGCAGGAAATAATGGATTAATCCTGGAAAGCTGTTGATGTAGCACTTTTCTCCTTATAAAAGAAACATGGCGATTATTCAAGGAGAGCATATCGACCAAATAATCGACTAGTCGACCAGGAGACTACAGCCCTATAAGAAATGTACAGTTTCTGCTTGAAATGTTGGTTAATGAACTTGTATTTACGGTTATTTCCCTGTGCAACACAAGCACATGGTTAGGTTTAAAAATATATACAGTACAGGCCAAAAGTTTGGACACACCTTCTCATTCAATGCGTTTTCTTTATTTTCATGACTATTTACATTGTAGATTCTCACTGAAGGCATCAAAACTATGAATGAACACATGTGGAGTTATGTACTTAACAAAAAAAGGTGAAATAACTGAAAACATGTTTTATATTCTAGTTTCTTCAAAATAGCCACCCTTTGCTCTGATTACTGCTTTGCACACTCTTGGCATTCTCTCCATGAGCTTCAAGAGGTAGTCACCTGAAATGGTTTTCCAACAGTCTTGAAGGAGTTCCCAGAGGTGTTTAGCACTTGTTGGCCCCTTTGCCTTCACTCTGCGGTCCAGCTCACCCCAAACCATCTCGATTGGGTTCAGGTCCGGTGACTGTGGAGGCCAGGTCATCTGCCGCAGCACTCCATCACTCTCCTTCTTGGTCAAATAGCCCTTACACAGCCTGGAGGTGTGTTTGGGGTCATTGTCCTGTTGAAAAATAAATGATCGTCCAACTAAACGCAAACCGGATGGGATGGCATGTCGCTGCAGGATGCTGTGGTAGCCATGCTGGTTCAGTGTGCCTTCAATTTTGAATAAATCCCCAACAGTGTCACCAGCAAAACACCCCCACACCATCACACCTCCTCCTCCATGCTTCACAGTGGGAACCAGGCATGTGGAATCCATCCGTTCACCTTTTCTGCGTCTCACAAAGACACGGCGGTTGGAACCAAAGATCTCAAATTTGGACTCATCAGACCAAAGCACAGATTTCCACTGGTCTAATGTCCATTCCTTGTGTTTCTTGGCCCAAACAAATCTCTTCTGCTTGTTGCCTCTCCTTAGCAGTGGTTTCCTAGCAGCTATTTGACCATGAAGGCCTGATTGGCGCAGTCTCCTCTTAACAGTTGTTCTAGAGATGGGTCTGCTGCTAGAACTCTGTGTGGCATTCATCTGGTCTCTGATCTGAGCTGCTGTTAACTTGCGATTTCTGAGGCTGGTGACTCGGATGAACTTATCCTCAGAAGCAGAGGTGACTCTTGGTCTTCCTTTCCTGGGTCGGTCCTCATGTGTGCCAGTTTCGTTGTAGCGCTTGATGGTTTTTGCGACTCCACTTGGGGACACATTTAAAGTTTTTGCAATTTTCCGGACTGACTGACCTTCATTTCTTAAAGTAATGATGGCCACTCGTTTTTCTTTAGTTAGCTGATTGGTTCTTGCCATAATATGAATTTTAACAGTTGTCCAATAGGGCTGTCGGCTGTGTATTAACCTGACTTCTGCACAACACAACTGATGGTCCCAACCCCATTGATAAAGCAGGAAATTTCACTAATTAACCCTGATAAGGCACACCTGTGAAGTGGAAACCATTTCAGGTGACTACCTCTTGAAGCTCATGGAGAGAATGCCAAGAGTGTGCAAAGCAGATATCAGAGCAAAGGGTGGCTATTTTGAAGAAACTAGAATATAAAACATGTTTTCAGTTATTTCACCTTTTTTTTGTTAAGTACATAACTCCACATGTGTTCATTCATAGTTTTGATGCCTTCAGTGAGAATCTACAATGTAAATAGTCATGAAAATAAAGAAAACGCATTGAATGAGAAGGTGTGTCCAAACTTTTGGCCTGTACTGTATATATATATATATAATGGTTTGGCTTTACATTCATATAGGAAGCAAACACCAGGTTCCAGGTGAAAGTCCCGGGTTTGTTTAACCTGCCCACCCTATAGGGACTTTCCAGCTCCTTATATGACGTTGTTAGTGACAGCCTTTCAAACTGACGCCATCCAATGACATATCATACCGCCATGATAGGTACTGTTTGGCCAACTGGTGGCGTATCACCATAAAATAAGGTTCCATCCGGCCGTGCTACACACTGACGCTGTCCGCTGGTGGGTTTTGGCGCCAGTGTTTGATGCTGAAATCACTGACAAAGTGGTGGCATTTCACGAGTTTGGACCGAGGATGGGTCGCCTCATTCAGATATCTTGACGTCAGAGGTTAAGGTTGAAAATGACCATGTCAGTTTTTCCCCCGCCAACATTTAGAAAAAAAGGTTTGGAGCATTATTTAATCCCTGTTTTGCCTTGGATTTTCAGTTTTTATAAAAAAAAAAAAAAAATAACATTACCTTTGCGCTACTGTAAAAGCCTCTTAAAGACCGTAATGTCAGCCTCCAACTATTTTTGATTATTTATTTGCAAGTGGGGCCGTTGTATCAGGGTGGCCATGGCCCCCTCCGGCCACCCTTTAGCTTCACTGCATTCAACATCTTGCCATGAATTATTCTGCTTGTTTGAATCATGTTATTTTGTATATTAAGGGCTAAAATTGCAGGAGATGGCGCTCCAGAACTCTCTCTCATAGATTAACTGGTTGACCGACGTCAGTCACACCCGTCCAAGCGCTAAGATAAATTGCTGCACGGCTCAGCTGAATGTAAAGATAAATTTAGCGTCAGTAATGTTGTTAACACCACTCAGTACAGACATGTGTGTTTGGAACACAGAGGCACGGATGTTGTTATGTGTTACGCAAGTTCAAAAAAAACCCTCAGTGTCCTGTGTGTGTGTGTGTGTGTGTGTGTGTGTGTGTGTTTGTGTCTTTTACTTCCTCCCCTCCCTCTCTGTATACTGCTGACCAAATTAAATTGAAATCAGTCTCTTTCTGTTCTCATTATTCCCTCTGTGTTCTCTCACCTGAGTCTGCGGCTCAAGTACGCTCATGCTTCAGTATTGTTTTATTTATTTTCAGATGAACTCTCATAGTTGTTTTAATATTTGGTTTCTTTTAGGTGCTGTGAAGTGCATGTGAAGAGGAGAGTCTGCTGACTTCTGGTGTCAAGGATGGGAAAGACGCTGTCGGTGCCAGACGACTTGGAGCAAGCGGCGGAGGCGCTGTCGACAATCAGCGGTAGGGATCCCTGCAGTGTGTGTGTGTTATTTTATCACTGTAGTGTGGCCCGAGGGTTGTCTGAGTCATGTTCTGATGTCACACAGACAATGGGCCGTACACTAATATTAGATAATTCCAAAAAATGTTGTAGTTTAATTTTTGCAACTGATTGAGTTCCGTAAGTGCTGTCACATGTTTATGCAGGGGCTGCAAGTATGACGTGTGTTTGATTTGATTAGTTAAGTGTGTCAGGATGAACAGAAGAGAAAATCATTTCACAACACAGAGTAATTTAACCTCTCCAAAGTGTTTATGCCCAGCATGAATAGACCATATTAGTATTTATAACCAGTATAAATCATGTTTAAATTTCCAAGAGAGCAGTTGAAGAACGGGCTCTACCAGCAACAAGCCACAATAATAGAGTTTGTTGTCAGAGTGATTTATGTTGAAGGCATTTCAGAGCAGGAGAGCAAAGGTTTTGATCTTTCAGACACATAATGAAAGTGTTTGATCCTTGCTCGCTACTTTTAGAAGTTTAAATTGGGAATGCACATTTGCACAAAGCAAATGTGCGCTGATAACTTAATGAACTGGAATAAAGATAATGTGATAGTTGAAGGTAGGTGGAGGCCTTTACAGATGGCACCAGTGTCGTCTCCCCATCACCAGTAGAGCCAATGGATGTATAAAGACAACTGGATACAGCATTGGAGGCGGTTCCCCATTCGTTCCTATGAAAGTTGCTTAGTGGTGCATAAAGCCAATAGCATGTGACTTCCTGATCTTGTGCTTGTTTGGGCCCAATGAGCGCACCAGAGACTGAGCCAGAGCCTGTGCAATAATGATCTTCCATCCAAACATCTGTCCAAGCTAAATTGCTTCCCATGTTTGATTTATATTTAATAGCGTATAATTTAATCGTTCATGGTAATAAAACAGCCTTGGGGTCATGTTTACTGTGAGAAATTAGTCACTAGTTTCCTCATGAGGACGGTGAATTGATAGCTGCTGTTGTGAAGATGATGTCGAATAGCTGACACACTCTTTATCTTATGTACACACACACAGAGAAACACAAATTATTGATATAGTTCTTGCTGGACTTCAGACACCTGATTGTATGTGATTTCAACCCTTTGAAACCTGAGAAAATTGTCTTGAATTCCGTGAAAAACATGGGAAGAAGTCAACGAGCAACTTGAGAAGAAATTAGTAAAAAGTACAAGAAAAATACCTTAAAAATAGCCCAACAAAAAGAGAAGTGCAAAAAAATGACCTGATTTTTTTTAAAAAGTCCAAGAAAACTACTCGAAAATTAGCAAAAAAGTAGTTACAAGAAAAATACCTTAAAATAGCAACAAAAAAGTAAAAAGAGCAAGAAAATGACATGAAAATTAGTGAAAAAAGTACAAGAAAAATACCTTTAAAAATAGCAAAAAAAAAAGAGAGAGTGCAAAAAAGACCTGAAAATTAGCAAAGAAAAGTACGAGAAAACTAACTGAAAACTAGCAAAAAAAGTTGAAAAGTGCAAGAAAATTACATGAAAAAAAGTACAAGAAAACTACCTTAAAAATAGCAAAAAAAGAAAGTAAAGAGTGCAAAAAAAGACCTGAAAATTAGCAAAGAAACGTACGAAAAACTAACTGAAAACTAGCAAAAAAAAAAAAAAAGTTGAAAAGTGCAAGAAAATTACATGAAAAAAAAGTACAAGAAAACTACCTTAAAAATAGCACACACAAAAAAAGAAAAGTGCAAGAAAACTAGTAAACTGGAAAATTAGTGAAAAAAGTACAAGAAAAATACCTTAAAATTGGCAAAATATAGTTAAAGTCCAAGAAAAATACTCGTAAATTGGCAAAAAAAAAGTAGTAAAAAGTACAAGAAAAATACCTTTTAAAAATAGCAAAAAAAGTAAAAAGTGCAAAAAAAAAAAGACCTGAAAATTAGCAAAGAAATGTACGAGAAAACAAACTGAAAATTAGCCAAAAAAAGTTGAAAAGTGCAAGAGAATTACATGAAAATCAGTGAAAAAAAGTACAAGAAAACTACCTGAAAGTTAGCAAAAAAAATGGTTAAAAAGTACAGGAAAAATACTCGGAAATTGCCAAAAAAAAAAAAAAAATAGTAAAAAGCACAAGAAAAATACCTTAAAAATGTGGACATTTTCCCTGGCTTATTTTTAATTATTATTTTTATTTTTGTTATTTATATGATTATTATTTTCTACATCTTCTATTTTCTTGCAGTTTGTGGGACGTGTTTTGCCACAAGTTTTTTCCTTGTTTGAAGAAAATTAAAGCAAGTTGCTCAGGGTTCAAAGGTTTCAATACTTGCGACAGATGTATGAAAGCAGCACAAGGCAAGTGATGTCAATCCAGGTTTCAAAATTTGAAACTCAAACTAAACATGTAGGTGACTGTATTGTATTTACTTTGTCCTTCTGTACCCTGGTGAAGAGTCCAAATCACACACAGTTATGTGTTGGTATAATTAGTTGCAGGAGGGTTTAGGTCATCCCTCCACCCCTCTCTTCCTGTGATAAACACAGAGCCGACATGAAGTGAAATAAACAATCACACATTTACAAGAGAGCAAACAGGAGGAGAGCTCGTAGACGTAGCATGAGCCCTACTGTGATACGACGATGTCTCTGTTGGAGCTGATACAAGAGGGTCAAGAGGTGCTGACCGGACTGCTCCACAATCTGTCTGCGTCTATCAGTCTGTTGACCCGACACTCACACAGCAGGAGCTGTGCACTGACAGGTCAGTGATCGTTGAGGTTCGGGTGTGTGTTCTGTGAACATGTTCAAAGAGTGTTCTGGTCTGTCTGTTATTTGAATCAATGTGACAGGACGAGAGGACAGGATGTCCTGTTGCCACGGGGAGATTCCCCCCCGCCGTGTTTCCCCCTCATTATTCAGACATAATAGAAGAACCTTACTATTTAGCTCCCTGCTGATCTACAGTGCAGAAGCTCTGCTGTAGTTTGACTTGAGATTTGACCGTAGGGACTGCAGATGGAAACGAACATCATTTATTATTTTGCATTTTATTTTGAACCTCTCTCTCTGGATAATAACCTCTGCCACCAGTGTGTGAATGGGAGGATGTGACAGTAGTGTTAAAACACTTTGCGCAGCCGGAAGATCAGACAGGTGTTATACATGTGCAAGTCCGTTTACTGGCACTGAACTGAAAAAGTAACACTCTTTGTTGAGGTGCAAATTCAGAAAACTTCTTCTCTGTATACAGCAGCCCTGCTTTGTTGTATTTAGCCATTAATTGTCTGGATGTCTGACTGAAAATGCCTCATTTAAATCATAATTAATCAGGGACTTTAAAGCCAAAAACAGACAAACAAAAAAGAGCAACTCAGTCTCCTAGTGAGAATTACATCACCTGTATTAATTGAACTGCATTTTTGATCTTGTGTGTATGTGTACTGTAAAAAGCCAGCCTTAGTTTTCGATCAGTATACCAGGGTTGTGCTCATTTTATACAATAGTAAATTGTTCTTGTGACAGATGTTCAGCATTAATTTGCGTGCATACTGTTTTGAGCTACAGATCACATGATCTTGAATCATCATTTGAATTGCATAAACAAACCAGACGCAGTTCAGTGGGCGAGTGAACCTAGTCATTGCTTAAACCTTACCTAGGAGATTGCAACAGTTATTTCTAACGTTACATACCAAAACTGATTTATTACTAGCTAAAGGCAACTGTTATGACAACATGACAACACCTTCTCTCTGCCTCAGCAAACGTTACGAGACCTATTAGCTAGTAGCTAGCTACAGTAGCTAGTGCTAGCTCTCTGACTAGCTGCACCACCGGCTAGCAGCGTTACAGTTTACATAGGCATTTAGGACGCAAACTAAACTATTAGCATTGATACAACTGTGTACAGAAAAATAATAGTCGTTCAACATTTTATTCCCTATTTTCAATAACTTCAATCTTACTTGCTGCCAAATCAAAATCCTTGCAATCGATTGTGCGTTGACTCTGAGCTGCGGAGCTCTCGTCTCGAGACACTAGCCATGTTTCCATCCAAAAGTGATTCGAATCATTGGGAAATGCGCATTAAAAGAAATATGAATCCTGTGTGTTTCCATTAAATGTACGGACTTTGGTGAAAACTACGAACTCGTGCAAGTTTTCCGCAGAACCGGAAACAAAACAAGTCTCGCATTCTTCTTCTACGTTTTCTGGCGGTTGGCAACCAGCGTGTAAATGCATTACCGCCTTCCTGACCCGGAGTGTGGATATCACCATGGAGAGAGGTGCGCTACGTCAGACTTAATTCGAACATAACTGTTTCCATCCCCCGTTTTACGAATCAACATTTTTTCGAATCAACCAAAACCCGGCTAAAGCGAGCGTAATTTAGTTTGTGTGAATCAGGGGATTTTAATTTGAATTTTGGCATTTCCATCATAATTTTCTGATGCGATACTTCTAGATGCGCATCTAAACAGGCTGATGGAAACATGGCTACTGACAGGCACGCTGGTCAAGTATTGACACCAAGCGAGGGAGGGAGGAAAAGTAGGCTGTTGATTGGATAGCTTGCTGAACGCAGCTGTAAACCAGGTTTCGCAAGTTGTGAATGGTAATTCTAAAACGGTGATTTCGCGAAGTAGGCTACAGTTTTCTCTCAGTATTATTTTTGGTTGGGACAATTCGTGATTCCGTGGCTTTGGTATGGACATGTCCATAGTGTCCATACCTAAAACTACGCCTCTAACAGTTCCCAGATATAAAGAAATGTATCCTGGGATCTACAGTATATAACCTAAGCACAAAATTAAAGAAATTTGTGTTTGGTAGATTATTTCTTTGTTGTTACAATGCTTCTTGGCAATAAATCTTATACCGTTAGGAAGCCTGTTTATTTCCCTTTTTAAATGGTGCCACATTTGTAAGGAACATGCATTTGTGGGATGAGCAGCAGAGCTGAGTATGTGGGTTGCGCCCATGAAAACTGCCAAATCTTCTCTGCCATTAAGTGGTGTTGTCACTCTGTTGATGCTGCGTTGTCCCTAACACATGTTGCCTCTGTATTGCACACACAGACATAAAATCGATTGTGTTATATCATCACCCTCACTCACTGATATAAATGGGGTGGATGAACTCTTACTGGAATACTGGTTCATCATTCATAAGACTTTACTTTAGGCCATCCTGAACGAAACAAGCAACGGTTTCATTTCTCCGCCATTAATAGTTAAATGCCAACATTTGATTCATATTTAATGGTGTATAATATCATGATTCTTAGTATTAAAATGTTGCCTTGTCGTTTGGGATCATGTGTTTTTGTGTGAAAGGGAGCTCATCTTCCAGTTTTGTTTTCATGTATTGCCTCTGTTTTGCACACGCAAGAATGAAATTGTCAATATTCTCATCCAACATCCAGTAAGACCGTAAACAAATGCACTGGACTTCCCAAAATGTTGTTGTATTCCTGTAAGTGCAGACTCAGCAGACCAAGAGGGGCATTAGGAGTCACATGCAGATTCTCTACCCTGGAGGGTAATGCCTTGAACGCAGCTCTCTCTGGTGTTTGACCTTTGTAACTGATTACCGATATAGCCCTTGTGAGTAGCTAATTGATAACCAATGTCTCAATACACCGGCAACAGAAATTGGATGGTCAAGAGACAGATGGGACAAACAGAAAGTCAAATAAACTGATAGAAAGACTGGTTGATGTGTTCATTATGTCTGCCAGACTCTGCTGTGGGCGACAGCCAGCACACAGGAAACAGAATCATAAAAGCATGCAGACTCACAGACGAGGTGAGTGTCGTCTTAATGTAAGAACTTCTGTTATTTTACCTCTGGGATTGGGCACATTTTCACTGGTTGCACTTCATAAAGGGTTAAATTCAGTCAGTATTGATTGGTAAAAATTCACATTTCACCCCTGTGACACAGCCTGATCAATATTTGTGCTCAGGAACAACTTTCCCACCGGCCAGAAACCAGACAGGCAGAGGATTAATCGTGGTTTGTAGACATTAGATACGAGGTTGATTCTGCGCAGAGCTTTTCTATCCAAACACACAGTAATCCTCTTAGGCTCTTTATGTGTTATAAAGACATCTGACTGGCAGCGTGCCGCTGATTCTTCCGCACTGCCACCAGTGAAACTGAGAGTTAAAGAACTTCTGCCTGAGATGTAGAGTTTTAGCTTGAGCAAGACATTCTGCTAACAAGCTATGCAAACAAACACGAGTCTAGATTAGAGTTCTGCACAGTATTGGCAATACTGAGAGATGAGAATAGACGCAACCATGAGTGTTTGTGTAATTGTGCTTGTTGCAAAAGGCTTTCCTCAGTTTAAGGCGGGAAAAGAGAGACACTGACAATCAGGTCGTCGATGGACTATGAACTCTTTCATTTATGTAATTCTTCTGTTCAACACAAGTGCTCGTTTTAAAACCTTACCTTTATTTTGAAAGGTGCTTTTCCACGTATTGTCTTATATATCCACCTTACTTCTGAGGGTGCTGCTGTAGAAATGATTATGGGTAAAACTTCTGGTGAGTTAGCAGAAGTCGCAGTGAACTAGTTGGTTGCATTGACCATCTGTGGTTTGTTCCAGAGGCTAGTCTTGGTGGATAGCTGCCGATAGCAGTTCTTCTTTTAAGTTTTGTTTTTAACAGTCTATGTTTGTAACGTTAGTAACATGGGGTTCCTGAAGATCCTTTAACAGTCTTTAAAAGTATTAAATTTGATTTTGAAAATTTAAGGCCATAAAATGTCTTAAAAAGTCTTATTTTTACTTGTGAGAAGTCTTAAATTTTGGGAGGAGACATGTCTGAATACCTAATCAAATCTACCAATTACTGTATCTATTTACATGATTAGTTACATGATTTTATTACTTTATTACTCATAACGTGGTCACAAGTAACGACATCGAGGCGACTTAGAAGATATACTGAAAAAATTGGGACGATGGGAGTTAAAGCATCAGGCATTGGAGAACCGATGAGATGTGAACGTGATGTTTACTGCTGTGTATTAATGCCGTTTGTTGGTGTTAAATGGTATTAATTTTTCTTTGTTGAGGTCTTAAAAAGGTCTTAAAATGTCTTAAATTTGACTTTAAAAAGTGTGCAGGAACCCTGTAACAATCAGACTGAACTACCATAAAACTTAAATTACAGGCCTAGCCCCAATTAAACGCCCGGTCTCTTGTACTAGCCTGGTGTAGCTACACATTTTGACAAATAAAGGCCTGTCTCAATTAGAGGCCTGGTCTGGTTGCCAAGCAGTTCATTTTTATAGAAGGTCTTTGGATTTATAAAACCATATTGTTGGCTACTGGCTCGAGCTAATGTTAGTTAGCTGTTTATTTCCCTTTTTAAATGGTGTCGCATTTGTGGGATGAGCAGCAGAGCTGAGTATGTAGGTTGCGCCCATGAAAAATTAGCCAAATCTTCTCTGCCAATGCCAAATCGCTTTGTTTTGCTATTGACTCTTGTTTGATGTTGTTCGGTAGATTGGATGGTTGAAGTCTGAAGAAACAAGACATATTGGCAATTTAACAATTTATTCATATAACAAACAGGAGCCTCATTAGCATGTGGAAGAAGCATACACAGCCACAACAGCCTGGCTCCTCCTCCTCATGCTGGTTGTTAAATTGCCAATATGTCTTGTCATCCAATCCACCAAACAACACCGAACAAGAGTCAACAGCAAAAAAAAAAAAGAAAAAAAAGCTGTTTGGCATTGGCAGAGTAGATTTGGCAAATTTTTCATGGGCACAGCCCCATACTCAGTTCTGCTGCTCATCCCACAAATGCATGTTCCTTACAGATGTGGCACCATTTAGAAGGGAAATAAACAGGCTATGTTGCTGAGCTAGTTTGCGTCGCTGTCAAGTAGCTGACAGTTAGTAACATATAACATTATGCTAATTAGCCAGGCTGGCTAATCGCTAACATGCTTGGTTATAAAGGAAAACAACCAGTGCTTTGAGATGGCTGTCAGAGATGGCAGAGGTATGATCATGTTACCTCATCGTAGGTGTAACAGATGGTTTGTTTCACATGTTTTATTTCCCAATCACTCTGGGAAAGAGGATTAGTGTACTGTTAAAGCACCGCTACCACTGCACATAAAGTCACACCCATAATTCACTCAAGGTATCATGGGGGCTAGGAATGAGGTAGATACAGAAGACCTGAAAATAAGCATAGTAGGTCCTCTTTAAATTCCAGTTCATATTCTTAGTCTCTTGCTCAGATAAAGGTGTGCAGGTTTCCACAGCAGCAGGGAGGGGCAGAGGAAAGAGGAGTGCTGTAATCACTCAAGGAACTTTGACAGGTGTGTGTGTGCACAGGAGAGAGACAGACAGGGAGGGACAGGGTTTGGAAACACAAATGAGAGCAGGACGAGGCGGGCGACACTGTTCTCCGTGCCCGTCGAGATGAGGACAGTGAGGGAGAAAGAGGAGAGCAATCAGGGGGACGAGATGAAGGAATGCACAGGAAGAGAGGAATATGGAGGAGAGAGGTTCGTCCGCATCTCACTGGAGGAGATGGAGAGCTACTACAGATGTGCCCAGTGCTGTCAGCGGCTTCTTAGTGAGTTTTGCAGGGATGTCATTGAGTTTTGGCGTGTCCATGCATGTGAGGGCTTGTGTTAAGTAAGTGTTGGGATAGAATGACTGTTATGACTGTCTTTTTTAGGGGTCAGAGATGGAAGTCTAGAGTGCATAAACCCTTTTTTTCATAGCTGGTTGTTTGCCACATGATGATCGCAGGTTTGTGATGCACCTTTGGCCCTTGGTCCATGACCCTAAACTCTTCTTAAAGCCCCCCATGACTACTTGCAACTGCTGCAACCTTGACATACACCCTTAAAACATTCAGACAAGCAACTGATGTTTGTTTCCATTGACAGATTGTTTCTGCTTTCCCTTAAGGCAAAGTGTTGGTCACATTTACAAGAAGTAATTCTCGTCAAATTGAAAATGAAATAACTTGTTGTGTTCACTGACCTTGGAATTCACGTGCTTGCAAAGTCAGCAGGGGAACTACAGTACAGAAACTGGACTTGGCTAAGTTGCATTTGGCCTTCAACAATTTCCCTCACTGTCCTTTTTACAAGGACAAAAAAATGCCCAGAAAACATACCGACTCTCCCTCTGATAAATGTCTCCTGCAGCCCATCACAGGAGACCAAAGTACATGTGGGAAAGGAGCAATATAGAATACTACTACATCCTATTTACTCAAGGTGGTTCAATAAAAGGTGGCATAATTGCATGACAGCCTAGGTACGTGTGTGACAGAGTATTTGTCCACCATCGATCACGCAGACTCCCACGTGTCTGCATGTGTTTGAGGACTGTGCCGTGTGTGCTTGATGATTTTTAGATCTTGGCGCCTGGCAGTGATGGTTCAGGTCTATTCTGGTCCATTTCCTGTGGGCTTTGGTCTGTATTTAGAAATGATATGTGTATTTTTGGCAGGAGCTATTCTCATAGTGCTGTGTCACTGAGACAGGTGCTGTGTTTTTGTTCTTGATCTTGTTTTCCTGCTTACTGTCGCTTTATTCACTCATATTCCCATTACATGTTTGTTAAAATGTTGCTGCTGAGCCTTGAGGTGAGATATTTTTTTTAGATTTTTCTTAAGCCTCCTGTTATTTCCTTAAATTTCTAATGTTTTATTATACCTCCACAATGGCGATGGTTGGAGGCAGGATGTTTTTGGGTTGTCCGTATGTCCGTCCCATTCTCGTGAATGCAATATCTCAAGATTGCCTTGAGGGAATTTTTAAATTTGGCACAAACGTCTGCTTGGAGTCGACAGTGAATGTGAATCTGATTAGATGTTGATGCTCAAAGGTCGAGGTCACTGTGACGTTGTCTGTGTCAGTCTTGCAAATGCAATATCTCAAGACTGACTTGAGGGAATTTTTAAATTTGGCACAAATGTCCACTTGGAGTCGACAGTGGACTGATTAGATTTTGGTGCTCAAAGGTCAAGGTAACTGTGACATTGTCTGTGTCATTCTTGTGAATCCGATATCTCAAGAACACCTAGAGGGAGTTGTTTTTTTTTTTTTTTCCCAAATTTGGCACAAATATCCACTTTGAGGCAAGGACAAACTGATAAGATTTTGGTGGTCAAAGGTCAAAGTCACTGTGACCTTGCGTCTGTCTCATTCTCGTAAATGCGATATCTCAAGAACACCTAGAGGGGTTTTCCTCTGCTTTGGCGCAAACTAATCAGAATTTAGTGATCAAAGGTCAAGGTCACTGTGATGTTGTCTGTGTCATTCTTGTGAATGGGATAGCTCAAGAACACCTTGAGGGAGTTGTTTTTTGTTTTTTTGTTTTTTCAAATTTGGCACAAATGTCCACTTTGAGGCAAGGACAAACTGATAAGATTTTGGTGGTCAAAGGTCAAAGTCACTGTGACCTTGCGTCTGTCTCATTCTCGTAAATGCGATATCTCAAGAACACCTAGAGGGGTTTTCCTCTGCTTTGGCGCAAACTAATCAGAATTTGGTGGCCAAAGGTCAAGGTCACTGTGATGTTGTCTGTGTCATTCTTGTGAATGGGATAGCTCAAGAACACCTTGAGGGAGTTGTTTTTTGTTTTTTTGTTTTTTCAAATTTGGCACAAATGTCCACTTTGAGGCGAGGACAAACTGATAAGATTTTGGTGGTCAAAGGTCAAAGTCACTGTGACCTTGCGTCTGTCTCATTCTCGTAAATGCGATATCTCAAGAACACCTAGAGGGGTTTTCCTCTGCTTTGGCGCAAACTAATCAGAATTTAGTGATCAAAGGTCAAGGTCACTGTGTGTTTTTGTGTTTTTGGCCATAACTCACTTTATACGCAAATCCGCTAATAGATCTGTGCTGCTCGGGGGCAAGATGTGTGTGAAGTATCCATGTATCCATCCATCCTTGACGGGTTCACGGGGGTCATACAACTGCAAGGTGGTAATTCTTATAGTGTAGTCCTCTATTTAAATCTCGTGCAAAAATGATTGCACAAAATGATTGTAGCTCTGCTTAAACATTTCTTTCTTTTATTTAATTTCATGTTTTATAAGGGTCATCTGCTGCAACTTCCCTTTGTGTTTCCCAAAATGATGATCCATCAAGATAATCTTCCCCCATGTGGCAAAACTTCCTCTTTCTAGTGTATTCTCGTGATATTGCATGATCCGTTTCCTAAGATTTTAACTTGTCTTTCCCATGATCTCCCTCCCTCTGTCACACTCTCTGCTTCTTTGACTTGTGTGACACCTGCTGACCTTTTAGGATAAAATCCCCGGCCATCATCTGAGTTGTTGAGTGACCCTGACCCGTCCGCACACGCTTCATATTCATCGTCCTGATCCTGATCAGGGATTTATTAGAGGGTTGTGAGCTGGATTTGGGCCTTCATTGTTGCACAACATAGACGCACATTAATCTACTGTTTGAGTGCAGGTGTGTGATGTCATCAGAGCATCCCAGCAGTATTGTCTTTGTTTTAGTGGGTTTTATTAGAACAGTAATAACTGACTATCAATGACTTTCGACACTGGTTGAGGATTGTGTCTTATACAACAATAAAACTTGTGACAGATCTGTCACGTATAAAGCACGAGTTTAAATGTGATCATCGCTTGATTGACTGTATTGTTTGTGGATATTTTTGAGTTCCCTTTTCCAAACCAGACAGCCAGAATTGGTGGTGACTACCAAGCAGCAACCTCTGGGCCGGGGTGTAATGCTGTTTGTCTAAATACCAGAGTACACCTATGAGGCGTGTGTGCGTGCACGCATGCTCACGATTAGCTGTAGCTCCTCTAGAGTGTTATGTAACCACTGTTCAGTCACTGGGTGTTTCTCAAAGTCAAGGAAGGATCCTCAAACGGATGAATTTGAAGGATGCTACGTCATAGACCCCCGCCGAAGGACTTCCAATGTCAAGGATCCTTTGGAGTCCTTCTTTCAGAGAAATTCCAAGGATGCATGTGTGGATCCTCCGCGGGTATAAAATCCCCACAATGCTTTGCACACGATTTGCTGGAAGTGAAGGCGGGGCCTCCTCAGTGAAACCTGCGCCAGCAGAGCTCGGCAGGATTTAGATTAATATGTCATGTATTTAGATTAATGTCTCCATGAGTTTTTATTATACAAGCGTGAAAAATATTGACAGAAACCTCATAATTTACACTTTCCAATGTGTCCACTGCCAAATAGTGAGATTTTTAAAATTACGTGATTTAGATAAAGTTTTTAAATGAATCATTCACAGCAGAGATGGAGCGCTAACTGCTCTTTGACATGTACAGTTCACTTATTTTACATACTTATATATTGCTTTGTATTTTTTGTTATCTAATATTATCTTATCACTCACCGATTGACATTCTGTTAAGGCTTGAAGTTAGGCATAATTAAGAGTGTGGCGGCTTTGAGTGACAGGTGGGTGCCTTCTGTTGACAAGTTACTACCACAGCGTCGACACTAGTTAGGTAATGTAACCGTTGTGTAACCCCAGATTCAAAGAATGTTGGCGTAACTGTAGCTGTTAATTGTAAGTTGTAATTAAAGTTAATTTTAATGTCTGGCTCACCTTGGTTGTACTAAAAGACCATCTCAGGAGTCATGTTCAGTTTTTCCCTTAAGTAGATTTTGTTTAAATAGTTTCAAGCCAGTCTTTTGCCAGTAAAAATTTGCATGATTGCAAGCCCTTTTTACACAGAGAAGAAGTCCCTACTTTATGCCTCCTTTGCATTTTTACATAGAAATAAACAATGCCAGTATCATGCTACTCCAGTGAGCGATTTTCGACAGCATGCCAAAGAGATGTGACGAGCGCGACATGTAACACAACACGATTGTCCTCCAGTGTGACAAACAACATACGTGTTGGCAGCACTTTATAAACAACAACAAAAACAATGGCAAAACATGGCAGTAACAGTCATTTACCGTCCCTGTTATATGGCAGCTGATCTCGTGATCTCTTGAAGGGTAAGGAGCTCACGGACCTCATTGTTTTCCCAATTTGCGGACATCTACTTCTATGAGTTAGCTGCTAACCGCTGCAAGCTGCCTCTGAAATCTTGGGTAGTAGGTCGTATGCACACCACTTTGTCAAGATGTCATCTCCACTGTCTCGTTCAAATATGGTCACTTCTGGCTCCAAAAATCCAAGACAGCAACAGCTCAAATGCCAAACTCAAGACCATAAACCAATGGTGGCTGCGTCCATTATGTTATACAGTCTATGGTTCTGACTGATACATGGTCACTACCTTGATTCCAGCTGCACTTGTTCACACTGTTTTGTCCTCCTACATACCCTCTGCTGCTCGTCCCGGCCTGTGAGTCACCTCTCAATTGATGTCTTCCTGTTTATGCTCCAGCTGGCCAATAGTGTTTGATCCAGCGGAGGAAGGAGTCAATAGTGTTTCGTCTTCGCCGACAAAGACGCGCGGGGGGGAAAGTCTCAAATAAATAATGCAGCTGGGGGTTATTCTAGCTGTCGTCTGCACCACATCCCTCATACACACACACACACAGGTCTTGTTTACATCCCGTGTACACACACCTTAGTGTCTGCTCTGCATCCCACAGATGCACAGCCACACATCATTCAGTATTTTTAACTCAAAGTTGATTTGAGAGGCTTTGCACGTGTCGTAGTAACTGATACACACACCTGTGTTTCCTCTTATGTCTTCACTGAGTTCGAAATGAAGCCAGATGAGGTCATCAGTGGGGAAAGTAGCGCATAAATAACTGGGAAATGGATTCACAGATTGGCATTTATCTCTCACTGTCAACTGTTCAGACATTCAACATCAGGAAGGATCAAAAACAGTTCGTCGCAAGTGTGAAACTTACCTAATACCCAATACACGTGACTGTTAAGAGTGGAACTGTAAATCAGCCACCCCTGGGTGAAACCGGCTGCTGTTGGAGCTACTGGACGATAAATCCACAGGGACAGGAAATGAGCCATTAAAACCCTCTGCCTTTTCCTGTCCCACAGCCAACGTGCTCTATCACCTAAATCTGACAGTTGGTAAACACACACACACACAGAGTCATGCATTTTGACACGGCTTTGTGACACCACTCCGACTGACCTCTATTCTTATATTCAGGTCTTTTTAAATCCTGTTGGCTCCGACTCTGTTTATCCCTTCATTTATTGATAATCTTATCTCAGACTAGACTGAGAGATTCAGCCGTAATCTAACTCTTAATCTCACACACTCATTGTTTTCCATCTCCTCGCGCTAATCTCGGTCCGTCTATCGTTTCTGCCTTTGTAACTCCATGACGTCAGCATATTTTAGTCCATATTTACATAAATGTTGACTTCTGGTGATGAAAGCATTTCTAACAGTCAGGATAGACTTTATCTTAAATGGATGGATGGGCTTTATAGACTCAAATCTGTCTATTTTCTTTTAAAACAGAGTGACACCAAAGAGGAAGACAAGACAAGGAAGACAAGAGGTTTATGGAAGTGTTCTTAAAGGGCTACTCAGCAATTTTGTATTGTTCTTTCATAAGGAGGAAGTACCTAAAGGTTGTGATTACAACATTCAGAGCATTAATATGGCAGCAACCATTATTTGCTGTGTCATGCTACCTCTGTGTGCTGTAATCAGAGCTTCTCTGTGGTTTGTTGTGGTAATGCATGTGTGTATCCCACTGGCTAGCTCGTCGCTGCTCCTTTGCGTCGTGCTCGTAGCATAGTTACGGAGCAATGTTGAATGGTGTTGTCATGGAAGCATAGCGCCCACCCTCCGGTCTCCCACAGTAACACTGATAGTAGCACTGTTGCTAGAGTTGCCACCCGTTTCCCAGAATTGTTCTCTTTTTTCATCAGCTGTCCCGGGAAAAAAAAAAAATCTCTTCCGGGACACAATTTGTCCCGTTTTTTGGGGAAAATGCAGCAGCAGCAGGCCAAGGAGTCCATCCAGAACGACGCATGTGCGTCCAAATTCACACCTGTTCTTCTCTATGGTTTTTCTCTGCAACCGTGCGTCATAGCGAGAAGCCACGCATATCACGTGAAACAGCGAAATCGTAGCTTTCCGAATGTTTTCACAGCAAAAAAAAATGATAAAATTACACTAAAATGATGTATAACAGAGCTTTCATACAGCTTTGCACACACATTACTCTTGGATGGATTACTCGTGAATGCAGGGTTGCACAGAAATGCCACGCATACCACATGAAAGCACAGGAGCAGAGCTTTCCAATGATACCACACACATCATTGTGCTGTCATCCCATCATGCTATAAATACAGATTAATTGTCTACAAAATAAAAACCTGACGAATTTCTTTACAACCCATTATACAGATCTTGTTATCAGTCACTTCATATAGTGAGGAATATCGTATCTTACCACGTCTTAGGCTTGCGTGTGTTTCTCCCTGTCTATCCACATTTGTAGTCCAGCTTTCAAGATGCAAATATCTCCATATTGTTCAGTTGACACTCCATCAAACTTTGTATGACAAGACCAGCCACTTCACCTTTGTGCACCCAGACAACTGCAGTCTAATTAGGCATACATGACAGGGCCGTAGTCACCATATACATTGAGGGGGACACGTGCCCCCCACCCCCCCCCCCCCCCCCCCCCCAGTGCCCAAATTTTTGTTTACTGCAAATAAAGTGGCAAATATTATCTTGGAGGACATCATTGCACTTGGTTGACTATTTTTCTATGATCTTAGATGTAAATATTGCATGTTTCTTTCAAATAAAACACATTTTTGACTTGTGAATGAGTCAATGGAATTTCTTGCAATAATGAAAAAATACTGGCAATTATGTCCGCCTGGCACAAACCACATGTTTTGGACAGCTGTGAAGTGACAGAATGTCCCAGCATCATAGTTCTTATGGGATTCCAGAGAGTCTCCCCTCTTCATATATGGCAGAATATGTCTTCTTCCAACTTGCTATGCTGAGATACATGAAAAAATGTAAGAATTTAGTAACACGGATTTGTTTTTTTCATTGATATAAAAATTAATATAAAATACAGGCACATAGAAGGACATGGAATGATGGCAAATCTGGTCTCCTATGTCCGAATTTCATGTTCATTGGTCAGTCTGAACTGGTAATAATGGCCGAGCCCTCCGCCTCAAACATTTGGTCGACTGTCCCTTTTTTTCACAAATCCAAGGTGGCAACCCTAACTGTTGCTGGTGTTTAGCACTGTTGATGGAGTTAGCACTGTTAGCTGCTAGCCACCGACTGAGGTTAGAAATTCCAATATCATGACAGCACTTTATCCTATGGGACAACCTCCAAAAAGGCTGGATCCTTCCGTAGACTGTATAAAATGATGGATGTAGGTTGTGGACTCCAGTTTTGAGGCCTTACGTTTGACATTCTGGCTATTGCCATCTTGGACTTTGAAGCCAAATGTGCCCATATTTTGACAGGAAGATGAGATAACTTTAACGTTAGCTGCTAGCTTGGTTAGCATGGTGCATTTAGAGCTATGGTTAACTGTGATAATGCTACTGATAATTTTCAAAAGCGAAAAACAGGCTTAAAATTATTAACCTAATTATACCTAATGAACTGAATTCCCGACTCCTTAGAGGTTCTTTTAGGCCTTGTTTACATGGATATGGATACAAACAAAAACTTATTTATCCCTTATTTATCCCGTATAAAATAAATTCTGGGTTTACAGGATCAGTTGTGAAAACGATATCCCTGTTTACACGAAAACGCAAAAACGACAGCTTTTTGCTGCAGTTAGCATGCCAGGCCAGTAGGTGGCGATACGCCATATGTCAAACACCGTAGAAGAAGAAGTTCTGTGCATGCACAGTGATTTGTCTTCCTCTTGGCGCTAGCGATACAGACAATGAAAAAATTTTAACCTTGTGTAGCATAGTTAGCTGCTATGCACTTACTAATATTGGGCACAGCAAACGTCTTTGTGCGCCGATGTAGCCGTGATGTTGATGCAGCAGTGCTAAGTTCATTTGTAAGCTCATAAGTAGTCCCAAAAGTGCTAACAAAACGTAAATAACCCGGTATGTATCCGCCATTGTTGTTGTGGTTCCCGGGCGCCTAATAGGCAACGTCATGGTTTTCCAAATTCTCCGTCTATCCTGTTTTCACGTCTCCATAGGAATGGATATTTTTAAAAACTTTCACTTTGGAAGCCGTTGTTGAAAATCTGCGTTTTTGTCGATAACAACGCCGGTTACGTATAAATGATAGGCGCAAACACAAAGATAAATACCCATTTTCAGAAATATACTGACCAAGTTTTGGGCAGGACGAGAGGATACAATTCCTTTGTGTCATTATGGGCTTAAAAGCAGGACTGACAGCCTCCAAAAAAAACAATGTGAGGAGTTACTGTATTTATTGTTGATGTGAAGGAGGGCAAACAAGCTGTCGGATAAACAGAAGCAACACAATGACACTTTAGAACTGCATGTTTTCCTCAGCAGGGCAGCCTCTTATGAATCGAGCTCCCGAGGGGTCTATTCACATTTCCACTAGTCCGACTTCTCACTGCTTCTGTGTGTGTGTGTGTGTGTGTGTGTGTGTGTGTGGCGCACTGGGTCCCCCTGCTGTCTTCGCTGGTATTGTGTGTGTGTCTGTGTGTGTGTGTGTGTGTGTTTAGTGTCTGTGAGAGAGTGTGAGAAAAGCAGAGAGAAGGAAGCCTCTGTTCCCTCTGGCATCATCATGAGTCTGTTTGAGTTGTGCACAGCAGCTACACACACAATCATGTTTACTTAACATTAGACTAACTACTGTGCCAGCTTGGTGCGTTCAAGTGTTGGTGGGAATCTGGGAATTTAACTGACAGAAAGTGATGATAAAGCTGTGCAAACTTGGGCATATTTGCTTGTATATTCTCATGACAATTTTATCCTGTGTAGCACATTTTAAGCACAGTCATAATGTGCCAAAACATGAAATACAAATTAAGTGAGACAGAGAGAGAGAGAGATCCGCCATAACAATGTAAACAGACTAAATGGATTAGTATCGGCGAAGAGATCCTTTGGTCTCAGCTCATTCAGACCATATTTCATACTGCACTGATCTAATTTATCAACTAAATGTAATCATATGATGAATGAACTATGAATATTATTATGTAATAGCAGTTGCTGTCGATTCTAACTATCTCATTCTGTCGTCTGTTCTTCTACAGCAAATATTCTTCAGGATTACCACTAGTGATGGCCAAATGAAGCTTCATGAAGCACCAGTTGTATTTGCTGAACCCACTAGATGGCGCTCTTGGTGTAATGAAAAAGGCCCAAGGGATGGCAGTGCAGTTTGGTTTCAACTAGCAATGGCCAAATGAAGCTTCATGAACCATTGTCTTTATTTTTTGGGTCCACTCTGGCACTCTTTGTTCAACAAAGGGTTGAAACCAAACTGCATTGCCATCCCTTGAGCCTTTTTCATTACACCAAGAGCGCCATCTAGTTGGTTCAGGAAATACAACTGGTGCTTCATGCAGCTTCATTTGGACATCACTAATTACCACCAAAAAAAAAAAAAAAAGCAAAATAACAAAGTGGCAAGATCTTACCTGCCCGGTGACTACCTAGTCAGGGTGCTCAAAACTAAACAACTAAACACAGAGCAACAACCACACATAATATAACAAAAGAGATGACCTCCACACAAAAAGGCTCATGGATGTTCTCATCCTAGATGAGCCCCCATTTGTTGCGCCCCACCCTTAGGTGGCCCTATGGGGCGAACCAAACTCCAACACTGAGTGTGTTTACATGGACAGTTTAATTCTCTTTTCATTTGGAGTGAAAGTTCATTCCTATTAAAAGTGATCTTGTAAACACCTAATTCAGAATGAAAACGGCCAATGCGATTGAAAATTCAATCCGATGTAAGGGGCTGGAATATTCCGTTTCTAGTTCCGAATGAAAGAATTTCTCGCACTTGTATACACTCATTCCTCTTTAAGTTCATTACGGTCTTTCTGCGCATGCTCGTTTCCTTGCCCTTCTGGCGCGATGACGTATATAGCGCACGCCCAACTCGTTGCACTAACCGGTTTCCATTCGCCACAGCATGGTCTTCTGTCTCCCTTCTTCGACCTTCTACCTCCCTTCTCTTCCTCAACAGACGAAGCATTAGCAGAACAAGGTTGTTGTCGTACTGCTGCTTCAAGAATATAAGCAAAACAAGCCCAAAAAAGGCACTAAGAACGGTGTCGTCAAGCATCTTGTTATCCGGAGCGAGGACTACAGTGTTTTCTTCCGGTAAACATAAACATGTAACATCGGCCCCGCCCCCTATCCAATCAGAAACCTTCCCTGCCCCAAACTTTGCGTGGATCCGAATAAAGGCGATTAAACTGATCTCCCATGTAAACCCTCATTCAGAATGAATATTTTCCATGTAGACTACCTGGAAAAACTTTAATTCCCAATGATTTCATTCAGATTTATTTAATTCTGAATGAGAAGCCATCATGTAACCGCACCCACTGACCCAAAATAACCACATAAACACCTTTAAAACACTGAAATCCATGGGATTTATTACAAGTAAAACAAGCAACACAGACAACACATATCCCACTGTGAGAGGCAGCAGGACCAGCAGTCCCCACACCAGAGCCTCTCTCCTTACCACCTCCTCCATGCCAGGTGCACTGCACCTCGTTAACTAATGCAGCACACCTGGGCAGGTCTGCAAGAAAGGGAGAAGGGACAGCAGCAGAGAGCACACACACAGCCGTAACAACAGGAAGGATGGTAGTTTTGCTGAGCTAATTGTGTCCAGTGTTGGCTTATTTTTCGGTGGAGCGGGTTTAGCGTTAGCTCGAGCATCAGTGGCAAACACTATCTCTAGAGTGTGAGGTGAGCCCTCATGTTTGAAGTAATCCCAGTGTTTAATATTTTATTCTCATATGACACTGCTTCCAAATTGCATGTCATATCCAAATCCTTCTTTCCTTCCGTGTTAAAAAAAATCCAAAATAAGCGCCGTCAGCGAATTTCTGATTTCTTTCTTCGGTGTCTCCATCTTTGTTTCGATGAACTTCCTGCCAAATGCAGCTGACTGAGACCTCTGCTGACCTCACCAGGAACAGTAACATCAGCACCATCTAGTGGACTGAAAGTTACCAACTGTAGCTTTAAAACCAGCAGTTCAGTTTGTGTTGGATTTTACTTTAAAATCTTCTACATCTTTCATACATTATGGGTATAAACAACTTTCCAATGGCATTCATACTACCTCAACCTATTTCCACTTCTACAACTATTCCTATGACTTCACCTTATTCACCTTATGGCTATTCAACATCCAGCATTCACACTGCATCTCCTCAGAAAACACCGTCTCCAGTTTATTGTTCAGTTTTTAGACACTTCCACATTCTGTCACATCCAGTTTCCTTCTATCTGTCAGTGAAAACAGTGTGACATGTGAAACTGGGGGAGGACCATGTGAAACTCCGCCTCACTGGCTGGTACAGATGGGGAGGGGGGAGGTGTGTGTGTTGGTGTGTGCGAGTGTGTGTGTGTGTGTGTGTGTGGGCTGCGCTGTGCAGTGACAGCTCAGTAAGCGGCTGAAGTTCTCGGCTACGGCGGAATGGACTGCCTGAACTTCCACCATGACGTGCTCTGACAGAATATAGCGGCTTTGTGTGAATGTGTTTTAACAGTGTGTGTGAGTGTGTGTGTGTACATGTGTATCAGGGTGCATACATGTACCGGCAAAACAATGGCTCTGAACCGAGTGTCTCAACTCTGCCACGATATCACCAGGCTGTGGCTGCAGCTGAAGATGATGACAGGTAGAGTGTCCGAGTGACTGACTGTGTTTGCATGAGTTTTAAATGTAGATACAGAAGTCTGTGAATTCTGCAGGTGCTCTCTTGTGTAGTGTGTGTGTGTTTTGTGCATTCTTGTCCAGCTGTTATGTGTCTGTGGCATCAGAAGTTGACCAGGTGTTAAAACAGAGCCAGTGTTTCATGTTTGTCTGAAGGTGAAGAACAGAATTAACTCTGTTTATTTATTTATTTGTTCATTTATTTATATTTTTTACTTAAATCCCTTTAAGTAGTGGCTCAAAAATTGCTCAGAAAATAACACTGCAGCGACATTAAAGGTCCAGTGTGCAGGATTCAGGGGGATATATCGTTAGACATGTATTGGAATATATTAAGTATGTTTTCTTTGTTGTATAATCACCTGACAATAAAAATCCTGGTGTTTCCGTTTCCTTAAAGCTAGCCGTTTATATCTACATAGGGAGCGGGTCTGTGTCTATGGAGATCACTATGTTAGACCACCATGTTTCAACAGTAGCCCAGAACGGACAAACAAAACACTGGCTCTAGATGGGACGTTTGCATTTTCACGTTGGGCACCGAAGTTCGCAGCCTCTCTGCAATAAAAGCAAGGGAAAGAGACCTCTGCAGAGAATTCAGCTCCTGGTAAAAACCTACCCAATGTCTGGATCTTAGGGCGCATTCACACCAGGATAGTCCGGGGGACTTGGTTCAAGTGGGCGGGGAATGCCGAAAAATTTCACACCTTCATTTGGTTCGGTTCACTTTCACACTGCACTTTTTAGAGCGGACCACACCGCCTGGACAACATCACCGAAAATGGAAATCCATTGTGGATGGCCACAAGCAACTGTGATACATACTTCTCTGACCATATATCAATAAGCTCCTGCACCTCCTCACTACTCCACATCTGCCCACGAGACATTTTTCAACTTTTTCTTTTTTTACCCCCGATTCCTGCTGTTTTTTTTCCTACCCAAAATTCACTACGCTCTATGTCACTTCCTCTCTTTGGTTCACTTCCTCTCTTTGGTTCGCTGGATAGTCTGTTTTCATTTACTGTAAGCAAACCGCACCAGGGTTCACTTGAAAGTGAACCGAGACCCACAGTTTTCAACTATCGGTGGAAGCGGACCAGGGTTCACTTGCAAGTAAACCAAGACCCACAGTTTTCAACTATCGGTGGAAGCGGACCAGGGTTCGTTTAAAGCGGACCAAATAGCACCAGTGTTTTTACCAGCTTTATTCACCTGGTGTGTTTGTTTTGGAGCAGATGAAACCTCTGTGGATTTTCTTTTATGCCGAAATGCCGATATGTAAATGAAACAACTAGGGCATTAACAGAAAAGTTGATTTGTCGACGTCAGTGGCACACGTCGACCCCCCCCCCGGGAGGAGTTGACAAGTCGTGTGTTTTTTCCCCCTCTCTCTCTCTGTGCTTGTGTACGGAATACAATCGCTGCCTCTGATTGGCATACTATAAGCAGAGCAGACTCCACGAGGAATGTCCGCAGTCATTCGGGCTTTCATAGTTGAGCGCACTTCCACGTTGTAGTTTCCTGTAAAAATGTCCGTGAAAAATCCCCGCAATGTGAAAAATACATGCCGAGCAGTCACTGGTGCGCGGAGTGGAGTCCGCGTGGTCGTAAAATCTGAGCTTTGCGCGCACAGGGCTTGCAGACGTCAGCTTTGAGTCCGCGCAGACCTCCGCAGAGTCCGTTCCGCATACATTCCGCCCGAGTATGTTCGGGCCTTGACAGACACACATCACATGTGTGGAGATACTTCACTTTCCTCCGCCGTGTCAATGTGATGACATCATCAAATGACTTGTCGACTCAACTTCGACTTTATTGACAGATAAGTCGACCTGAAAAAATCAAAGTTGTTAATGCCCTAGTAACAACTCACTTGAACAACAACCAGTAACGATATCAATATATCAACTTTTTCCCACACCTAATTTTAGTGATCATCAAGTCTCTTCTGTAGTGGAGATGGAGATGGAGACATGAAATACAATACTTTTCAAAGTATGTAATATTCATTCATTGTGCAAAATAAGAAAAAGCATGTTGACCGATTCTGATAGATAGATATCGGCTGATACCTATGACGTGCAGATGTTTATCGTACATGCCTAATGAACACTGAAGGAATCCTAAGCAAGACAAGTTTCAGCTGCTCAATATTTGCAATCCTCACTTCTAGATGCCACTAAATCCCCCTAAATCTTACACTCTCGACACAATGTGAAAAGCTAACTATAAAGATTGATTTCTTTCCGCACATTTGCGTGTAAAACTAAAGGTCTACTTGTGTGAAGGTGTTAAGCTTCACACATGGAGGTGCCATCGGCTAGTTCTCAGCCACTGTTTCATCCATTTCAGTCGAGTAAGGTTCAACTTGCTGGATAATATATTGTGTTATCATACTGTTTATATTCTCACTTACTTGACCCTTTATGATGGAGCCTTCCACAGAGAGCAGTGAGTCTGTGTTTCAACTGTAAAATGTTCCTCATGGTACATATTTTGGTCGCAGTATTCAAGGGACCTTAAACAATGCGTCATCTTCTTTTCAGCTTTTAGTTGTAAAGATGTACTGGTCTAAGTGTTGGACAGAGAGACAAAACCACACGTTGTAGCGCGCAAACACTGAAGTCATCACCACAAATCTCTTGTCACAAGCAGTTTATAAATGGACCTTAAAAGCAGGTTATAAATGGCTGTAAGTATGACGGAGCTAAATGAATGACCTGACTTTGTTATCCACATTGATTTCGTCTCACTTCCCAAACATGCCTCTCCTGCTGAAGGCATTACTATCCATCAGACGCTTACATAAGCCAATCTACAGCGTAGTGCTCCTGAGGCTCTGACTGTGTGTAGAGTTGTATGTTAACGTGATGTTCGTCCATCCTCCTCGGTACAGTACACAGCAGAGCACGCTGACAGCATGCTAATCACATTGGTCCCAATAACGCAGTGTGTTTCCTCCTGTCAGTTGGAGGCAGAGCCGGGACAAAACCCTTTACAGAGTTTAAAAGTCAACATCTCCTCCCACTTATTTCCACTCTGGGTCGTGTGTGTTCATTGACTCCATCCTGTTTATTCAGTTTTCAGCCACTCTGATGTGCAATGATGGCAAACACGGTGTTGATAATAATCCACAGAGATCTCGTCGTGCTTTTTTTGGCCCTCTGCAGGCTTATTCAGGTGTGTTTTGTTTTGTGTTGCTGTGCAAAGAGAGTGTTTGCTCTACTGACAGATGGTCTGAGGTTATCTTATGAGCCTGTGCAGCCTGCTCACACACACTTCGTTCCAAGGTATCAGCCTATCCTATCGCTGCTTTTTGCCAAATCAAGATTACAAGTTAACAAGTCTCAGCTAAGCTCCTATAATGCAACCTGGGATGTGGATGAGCGTGTGTGTGTGTGTGTCCCAGAAGAACAGGAAGCATTTATGTTGCTTTAAATTGATCTGTTTTTATAGGATCAAGCAGCAGTGTATCAACACAACAACATAACTCAATAGATTAAGTGGACGTGATGAATCTTTAATGATCCCTGAGGGGGGATAGGATGATGGTACAACAAATCAAACAGATCGATTTTTCAAGAGGCATCTTATTTATCTGACTAATACACAGCTCCATGTAGCTCCATTGACTTCTCGCTGGAGCTTGGAGTCCATTTTGTGCTTTTCGAAAGTTAGCGGATTTGCGAGAGACGAACAACCTTTCAAGCAATTCTCAAGTTACCTCAGTTGGTGCGCACTCCTGTGATCTTGATTGTTTGAGGTATCGATTGTTTTCCCCACCCCTAAATATCACCGCAAGTTTTTCATCTTGGCTCATGCAAATAGAGAAGTTTAGTGACGTGAAAATTGTCAACAAATTATTAAATAGCAGCTCTCTCTTCAGCACCAAACAGGAAGCAGCAAACCAGGTATACCCTAAACCTGGAGGAGACTCTGAGGAGGCGCCACAGGCGTACGTTCTCATGACATTCGAGGAAGTTGGTTCTTTGGGTCAGTCCGACTAAAACCGGGCTTTTGAAATACATGTAAACATGTTAGTCCGACTGAAATTGTACTCAATTGAATTTCTCAAAGTCGGACTAATGCACCTAGACAATGCGATTGTGAGTCGAATTACTCCTGCATGTATACAGTCAATTGGACCCGAACTCACCGATGCATTCTGCGCGTACTCCACAGTTTCTACCCCGAGCTCTGACCTTAAAGTTGAATAGCATTAAATGCGTAACGGAAGAAGAAGCCAATAACAACATGGTGAAATATACATCCAGAGCCGTGCATTTTTGGACAGACGAAATGTACAGGGCTATAAAGTCGTCCATCATGGTCTAAGCTAAGTCGTTCGTTGATGGTTTGGTCTGTGGCGAAATAGATCAACCAGAAAAAGTCCAATACTCGTAGCGGAGTTGGACGTACTTTGGTCAATAAATCGATTCCCTTCTGATGCTTGCTCAGGTGTGAGTTGAATTACTCCTGCATGTATACAGTCAATCAGACCCGACCCGCGCATTCTGCGCATGCTCCACAGTGTCCGCCCCAGGGTTTGACAGAAGAAGAAGAAGTCGGTAACAACATGGCGAAATCTACATCCAGAGCCATGACTTTTTTGACAGACGAAATGCATAGCTGTAATATTGTCCAGCATGGTCTAAGCTAAGTCGTTCGTCGATGCTTTGGTCTGTGATGAAATAGGTCATTCAGAAAAGGTCGAATACTAACAAGCTGTAGGGGGCATATCGCCACTTATCGTAGCGGAGGCGGACATACTTTGGCATGTAAGGAATTGTTAATATGTCATATTTCTTAAAGGGGCTTTTGCATAATATTTTCCACCCCAAGCAGGATGGGAAAAAAATCGTAAAAGGAAACCAGTTGTAGTCTTGCAAACAGTGAGATCTCCAGTCTTTGCAATCGACTGAGGATTGTGTGACTGAAAACTCTTGTTGTCTTCTTAGATGTTAGAGGGTAGTCTTTTTAATATGTTGAAATGAACTAAAATGAACCCTTTAAAGTGTTGGGTCATACCCTGGAGCAGTGATCTTCTTTTCATCCTGCCCTACATGTAAGCTTTGAAGAGACAGATCACTTTCTGTTGAGGATTGTTGACCTTTGATCATGACCTACTCTACGTCAGCACAGATACACTTCAATGCCAACTGATTGGGATCACATTTCTGTGCTGTAAGATCAGACCAGTTCACTGTGCTCCATGAATACTGAGGTGGTTTTGTCAAAAGCATTTTGTGATAAATCCTACTACCCTCAAAACATCCTGAAGTGAATCCAGCACACCCTCGGTGACCTTAAAAGGCTATTATAGAAGATAAGTCTTGCTTCCAGTGCATGATGTCATTGTGTAAAAGAGTAGTGTCAGGTTTTTCCTACAGCTGCAAGTTTCTTTTAGGACAAGTAAAAACACAGACCTCCTGGATTCTTTACTTATTCGCTGCCCTCCTCTTATTCTCTCTGTCAGTCTCCTTCTCCTTCCCCCTCTCTGTCTTCCTCAGTTTTCATGTTTTTCTTTGTTCTGTGTAGTGTAATGACTGGTAGCTATGGCCAGAGACAGCTAAAAAAAGGCTGATGCTGTTTATATCCGCTGGTTTTACTCTGAGCTGAGCTTTTACAGTCTGTTTTTTTACTCTAATGGTGGAGAGAGAGGAAGGGAGGAGGACCTGGATTTAAACCCGCAAGATTGCGAGTACATGCTTTGTAGTTTTAGTGAGTTGCACCACAGATGCCTCACTAACTCACAGTGTTTAGGAGGTACTTGATTCATAAATTTTCCTGAGACTACATCTGTTGCATGCACTCAACCCAACTGGCAGAAAGACGTTGGCATTGTACATTTCTGCAAACCACAGATTCATTACATTTGTACGATATTATGTAGCGGAAACATTGAAACTTGGTTTTAACAACGCTGTGGTTCGGTTCAGGCTCCAAAACCACTTAGTCATGGTTATGAAAGGATCATGTCTGGGGGGTACTGTCCTCGCTGAAACACAGCACTATACTGGCAGGAAATGCAGCAATGTCTTGGTAAAAAAAACTTGCTTTTCGTGACTCTATTCTCAGTGGAAAAACAGCAACAGGTTGCCAGGAAGCACTCATGTTAGCTGGCTAAAAAAATGCTGGAAACGCAGCAATGACTTGTTAAAAAACAACCGGTTTTGTTGTTTGTTGGTCTTGAACAGTGGTCTGCAGCTTGGCAGGTGTCTCGCCAGGGTCATATCATCCACCATTCCCTACACTTTAAAAAAGTTGAAATGATACGCATGAAATGTACAAATGTATACGTGTTTGCAGAAATGTCCAAGGTCAATTATTTCGTCAGCCGGGCTGGGCAGGTGGGGAGGCTTGGTGCCACTTTAACATGGAACTTGGTGACCTTCTCCTTGCAGAAAGGATTATTTGCACATTTTAAAGATAACTTAGAGCAAGTCTGACCTTCTGAAATCCAGTGGAAACTACTCCTAACCAAAAAATAGTCTGACCCACAGGTAAGAATTTGTCATTTTTACCCTTTGAAGCCTGAGCAAAGTGGTTTGACTTCTTTTAAAAACATAGGAAGAAGGCAGTGAGCAATGAAAAAGAAATTACCCCCCAAAAAAGAGCAATAATTGGTTAAAGGGCCAGTGTGTAAAATGGGTTGAAAACCGTTGAAAACAGTGACATCAGTGGTCAAATTCTAGATTGCAGGGCTCACTCGCTCACCCCTCCCGTCGGGTAAATGACGGTGGCCTCGTAGGGACAAAAAGCCTTGCGCAGACACAAGTTTTTCAGGAGTAGGTCTATCTAGCGACGAGGTGAATATTTATTTAGAAATCTAAACCATGTTGCGATATTGTAATGAATCCCTCACGAGCAGGAGACCAGAGTAGTGTTCGGGAAAAAGGCAGGTTTATTTGAGCACTCCAAAAACTCCGGTAACACTCCAGGGGGTAAAAGACTCCGTCCTAAACTCTGACTCTTCTGGCGTAACACACACACTCCATACACACATACTCGTTTACACTACCTAGCGGGTACCCCCTCCCCTGAATGCACAGAATGGGATTTGGTGCTACTGCTGCCATCGTTGGGAGATATATCACCAGGAGGAAAAGCGCCGCAGAGAGTGCATCACAAGGAGTGAAGTTGCGTCTTCTTTTCCTCGCAGATGGCGGTTCGGGTTCATTCTCTCCTGTTGCGTGGTAAGTGTGGTCCATTCGCAAACTTTATAACTAAAAAAACTTTTCACTACTCTCTATCGACGAACTACTAACACTCTCTGCTGTTTCTTCCTCCTTCTTCCTTCCTCCCACTGTCTTTGTTGGTTTATTTATACACGCGAAACGCGTTCTCTGGCTGGCTGGATTGTCCGCTCGGGCTGCCGTACATACATGGTGGCGCAAAATGGCGACCACTCTAAAGCAAGGCCCTTGATATATATATATATATATATATAAAAGCATAATTATAAGGCTACGAAAACCAAACGAATTTTATTTTATAGTGATTATACACTTGTATAAACATATTAATGGGTAGAATATTCAGATTCAGATTTGACAATAAACCATGCCAAGTATTACACACTGGCCCTTTAAAGAAAAGAAAAGAACAAGAAAATTAGCACAAAAAAAGAAGAGAAACGAAAGTTTAAAAAAAATGCCTGGAAAGTGTGCTTAAAAATTAAAATAATTCTGTAACATAATATTAAATTTTAATAATTGATTTTTAATTGTATTTTTTCTAGCTTTTTCTTTTTTCCCTAGTTTTTTAAAATACTTTGCTAAATCTATTTATATATGTATATATATGTGTGTATATATATATATATATATATATATATATATATATATATATATATATATATATATACACATATATATATATATATATTTAGCACTTTAATGCACTTTTTCCCCAAGTTTCTGAAAGAAAATGCACCAATCTGCGTAAAGTTCAATAGTTTAAATACTTGCAAAAGGTGTCTGAAATCAACACAAGAAAAGTTATGTTGCTCCAGGTTTCAAAGGGTTAAACATATAATGTGTTAATTAGTGAGCTTTAGAGGTGCTGCTAGTTATTATATGTTGTATATATTACCCTTTGTAGCCGTTTCCTCTTGCTTCTGGTCTGCCAAGCTGAGCTAGCTGGCTGCTGGTTGTAGCTTCACAGACAAATATAAGTGGTATTTAACCAAAATGTTGGTCTATTGCTTTCAGCTCCTCTTCATCTTTACTATGACACCACTGAAAAGTTCCTGAAAGTCATTGTTGGCACTAAGAATCAAGGGCGTATTTGGGGTTCTGCCCCAGGAAACACTGAATTTCCTTCATTCTTGTGAATTTTTCGGCATCAATTTTTGGTGGAAATGTCTTTAATTTTGTCAAAACAAAAGTTACCTGGTGCTTTCTTATGTTTATGAAGCTTTAGAGGAGCATTTACAGTAGATGCCTCATCAATTTACAGGACAACAGGGATCAGTATCAACTTTTTTGTATTTTCTTAACACAATTTATGTACTCAGCCATATGTTCTCTGAGAGACCCAATTCTTTGCCTTCCCAGATAACAGAATCTGAGTTAGTATTTACTCAGATGGGAACTCAGCCTCTGAGCGATTGTGTGTCTGTGTGTGTTGTGACGGCAGCACAGACTGCAGACAGGAGGACAGTAGTGTGTTGTTTTGCTGAGATGATGATGCCACTGTCCATTCAGTAAATCAGGGCTCACTGCCAGCGACAGAGTCAGGCCTGAAGCCATTGTTCTGGATTAGTAACTGTTGCTGGAGGGAGAAGGAGCACATCACTTTCAGCTTCTTGGCCTCAACGAGACATACATGTATGATAAAGCACTGCAGCATGAAAATAATAGGACCCAGCCAAGAAAACTGTTGCAGAAAGTCGACATAGATTTTTGAAATGCCTCAGTGACCCCTGGGTGTCCCCTGAAGACCCCACATAATCAGGATTGAACTCAGGTGACCATCAGTAATATCATAATGTTAGTCTGGCTGCTGTTTCTCCTGATCCACACTAATTCAGGCTTTGGGTTTGGGTACACAGACACACACTCATTCCGAGTCACTGTTGGTCCTGTGACCCAGTTGTTGTTTGGCATGGGGTATATGTATTCCCCTGTCCTGTGTGTGTGTGTGTGACAGATACCCCACACAGCAGTGACAGATGGGCCTTTGGTAAACCCTGACTATAATGCCAGATAATAGAGCTCAGATTTCCTCACAGACGCGCACGTGCATGTACACACACAAACGCACACACGTGCAGCTGTGCAGAGCGGCTTGCAAATCCTTGCTTCATGCAAATACACACAACGCAGCTGACCATCTCTCTGCTGGCATTTGATACCAGCAGCTTTTAACCCCGCTGCCACACCCTCAGGAAAACCTCAGCTCTCCAACGTAGTGCCCTCACGTCTGCCTTCCAAGTCAGTCCTGTCCATGTGGTGCATACCAGAGCAGCAGATGGAGGGCTGAAGGTCTCAGTGACGCCACAGTGCTGGACATCTGTCATGTGAAAGTCTCACTTCTCTACTTTTTTTATCATGAAGCAGGATCAATATGTAAGCTCGAAGGAAATACTCCAGATCTTAATACACTCCTGTGGCACTCACGTTAACTCATGAATTTCTCAAGAATGCATTGAGGGAATTTCCTCAAGTTTGGCACAAACATCCTCCTGGACTCGTCCACTAGCTCATCTGGTTGAGCAGGCACCCCATGTGCAAAGGCTGTGTCCTTGCCGCAGCGGCCACAGATTCGATTCCTGTCCTATCAAAGAAAGGCAAAAAGGCCCAAAAGATATCTTTGAAAAAAAAAAAAAGTCAAAGGTCAAAGTCAATGTGACCTTGCGTCGCTTTCATTCAAGATATCTCAAGAACACTTTCAGTGATTTTTCTTTAAATTTGGCACAAACGTCTACATTGAGTGAAGGATGAACTGATTAGGATTTGGTGGTCACTGGTTAAAGGTCAAAGTTGCTGTGACCTCATGAATGCAGTGTCTCATTTGACTCACTTGGACTCAACAAAAACTGATTTGAATTAGTCGGTCAAAGGTCAAGATCATTGTGACCTTGCATCTGTCTCATTCTCGTGAATGCAAAACCCCAAGAAGGCCTTGAGGCAATATCCTCAAATTTAGCACGAACGTCAACTTGGATTCAACAACGAACTGATTAGAATTTGTCGGTCAAAGGTCAAGATCATTGTGACCTTGCATCTGTCTCATTCTTGTGAATGCAATATCTCAAGAAGCCCTTGAGGCAATTTCCTCAAATTTAGCACAAACATTGACTTTGATTCAACAATGAACTGATTAGAATTTGGTGGTCAAAGGTCAAGGTCACTGTGACCTTACAAAACATGTTTGTGGCTATAACTAAAAAATTAATGCGCTACTTATGACAGAATTTCATACAAATGTCTGAAAGGAAACAATGACAAAGTGATGACATTTTATATCTACAACTGCAAGCGATTATTCCAGTTTAAGTGTGCGCAGTTCAAATGACGTCTAAAGATCATCGTACTCACCAAAAAGTAGCACTGTGTCTTGTCATCAGTAAGTGCTCCATCAGTTAGATTTTTGTCACTGCAATCTCACCGCACACATTTTAAATGGAGAAAGCTTCAGGTAATATGATGCCTTATACGCTGACCCTGATGAGAGATGTCCATTTCCTGAACCACTGCATTGTGTGTATACGTCTGTTTGTTGTGTGACTTCAACCATGTCATGCTTGTTTTTGTTCGCATAGTCCTCAGCCAGGGTCCTGCATGTGTATTCATGTGTGTCTGAGTGAACATCAGACAGCTCTCCAGCTTCCTGTGGCTTTGAACTTTGACCAGCACACAAGCGCTGGCAGCCATCAGGCAGCAGAGTAACAGCTGGCTGCCATCTTTGAACTGACAATGTGTGTTTAGCAGTGAGAACCTGTAGGAACATGACTGCAGAACAAAGGAAGAGCAGGGGGTGTTGTGATTGAGACAGTCACAGACAGGGCTTTGTGTGTGTGTGTGTGTGTGTGTGTGTGTGTGTGTGATGGCCTGTATCTTTATGGAACTTAATAGGGCTGTTGCTTCTCTTTCACCTGTGTGTGCTGACCTAACCAAAGTGTGTTGGTTTTTTTTTCTTTTCTATGAATTACATTGTGAAGGAGACTTACCTCTAGAAATAGACGTCTATAAATGAGTAGATAGATTTATTTAAGCGTCATATCCCTGACAAAATGACTTATTTCACTGTCGAGATTTCATCCATTTTGGTCTGAACACATTTTAAAAGTCTAGAAGAGCCACACAGTTGAATCGTTTAACCCCATTTAAGTTAGCGAAGGCTAAAGTGGAAAAAGCCGGCGATAGTAAGCGACTTGGCTGGCAAAGTCTGTACAAAGGAATTTTTATATACCTCCTTAAAATGTTATTAAAGATTAATATTTTGCATATTTAAGGATGTGGCCACTGAGTGACAGGTGGGTGCTATCTGTTGACAAGTTGCTACCGTGGTAACAACGTTGGTTAGGTAACATATCCATGGCATAATTGGTACTTAAATGTTTTAAATCAATCTTTAAAAAATCTTAAAAATACTCAGACATGAGAAGTACGTTTTATGATCTTTTTTTTGGATGTTGCATTGTAAAGTCTCAAAATAACTGGTAAATAATTTACTGAATGCCTAAATTACTTTATACCAGCTTTGCATATATACACAGAGCCAAACAACGACGTCATGATGGCGCGCCATCAAAAGAGGTGGGACATGTAACACAACAGCATCTGCCCCTAGTGTCACTTATAACATATGTGTCAGCAGTGCTTTATTGACAGTAATAATGGTATTATCATGGCGGTTGATCTTGTGCCCTGCTCGGAGGTTAAGGAGCTCCTGGACGTCATTAATTTTCATCCGCGGCTGCTGCTCTTCTTGGAGTTAGCTGCTAACTGCTATCAGCTCCTTTCTAAATCCCCTGAATTGGGTCGCATGCATAACACGTCATCAAAACGTTACACTGGTAATGTGATCCCATTCTGCTGGCTGTTCCTTTTATACATAAAAGGCAGAGAAAAGCATCAAACGTTTTCTTATGAAAGGCTGGTACCTGTAAATATTAACAAATCTATTAATTGCAGCTCCAAAACAACACAGATGATGGCAGTTCTTGAAACAGTGAATGAAAATGGGGAAGAAATGGTTAAAAAGAATGTAGGTTCTGCTGGTGTGTACTTTACAGTAAAGAGTTATACTGCTGTTGACCCCCGACCACAGAGAAAACACATCCACAGTGTCAGCTAGCACCAGGCCAACACATTAAATATGTAGGCATGTGTAAAGAAACCCTGTCCTCCATTTCATCCCATTGAGACGAGAGCACCTCTGCGCTGCTTTCTTTTTCCGACTGCCTCATTCTCCCTCTTCCCCTCCTCCTCCTCCTCTTCCTCTTCATTATCTTTTCACCTCTCTAAATCCTCTCTCACACATACAGACACACAAACAGGCATTCAGCTGGAGACACTTGAGTTTCTCATTTTTAAGTTATGACATGTTATTGCATTATCTGGTATATCCAAAGTAAATTTAACTGCTGAATAGAAATGCTGAGGTGACCCAGATAAAATAGAGCTGAGTGGTGTTATATTTAGTTTTTATGGGCAGATCGTTGGGTTATGTATCAGTTTGCCCCTCAGCTAAGCCCCTGTAAAAAAGGATGAATGAAATAGTGAAGGGGTGTCAGGGCTTGGGGGAAGGGTACAAGGAGGCGGAGGGACATTCTTTCTAGGCCCCCCATAATCACTATTTGTGTTTGGCTGCGTTGCCCCACTTCCAGTGAGAGTGTGTGTGTGTGTGTGTGTGTGTGTGTGTTGTTTGGTGGGTAAAGGGGTTCACTTGCAGCCTAACGGCTATAGTTTGATTTCATTCACTTGGCAGAGGACAAAGATGGGAGTTTTGGAGTTTCAGCACTGGTGAAAAGCAGCCCGACGCCTGAATGTCTGATATGTGGGCACCATTCACCCCTACAGGCATGCATGCTTTGTTTCAACTGGAAGAAGAAGCAGTTTTTCCAAAAATGTATACATTTCCGACAAGATGCCTTAAGTGGAATCATTGGATTTTTACAGTAAAAAGCAAAAGACAGCTGTTGTTTTTTTTGTAATATTGAGACGTAACTACGTGACAAATATTTGACTATTTCTTCCTTTTTTACAAAGTTTGAGAGATTGAACGAGGTTCAAGGGGACGTTCAGTGAAACCGTGGCATTTACATAATAAAATGAGCAAGCTAACTGCGCTAATGATCAATCTGAAATGCGCTACAGCATTTCATAGACAAAAATACAGCAAGCATTTTTTGGTTTAAAAAACGTCTAATAGCCGTCTACATGAAGACCTGACGTCTAGGCTAAATCACGGCTGAATTTGGGTCAGTGAAAATTTGGTAGACGTCTAACCATAGCCAAAGTGTAGACGTCATCAATTATACGGCTACGTAGAGACCATGTCCAAAAAATGGAGATAATCATATTTTAATTACTGTTGACTCTCCATACGTGATTGAATATCATACCACATGCCATCTGCAATGGCGAAAATTACATTTAATCAATTTCAAAATTAAATCGGCTTGATTTGGGCTACATGTAGCTAGACTAAATCGGAGCTAAATATAGCCAATACATTTAAATCACGACTATTGCTTGCTGGGTACAGTCACTAACATACAGCTGGGTTCTTCGTTCTTGAAAACATTTTAGCATGCTCCTTCCACCAACTCAAAAGGATCCTCCTTGGGTGTCTTGAACTCGATGTAGGCTGCCACCTCATCCTCGGGCGGCCAAGATTCATCGCTGGAGTCCTCAACGACGGTGACGAATGTGACAACAGGTCAAAGGTTCGACTTGTGTCATTGACTTTCAAAATAAAAGAATTTATGTACATTTTTTGCGAGTTACCTGTCGGTTACCCGTGGCGTGGTACAGGACTCTGACCTCCACAGCCTTGTGCTGCATTCACGTGGTGTCGGAATAATCTGTTCCCGATCATTTCGTGGCCCACCTGATCCGTTGCCTTTGCTGTTCATTATCAACATGTTGTTTAAACACTCTTACACATCTACTTTGTGGCATCCATATTTGCAGATCACTGAGAGCCCATGAACACACCAAAGTCGAAGAATGCCCATGACAGAAGCTGATGTAGTTGCTTCTCATTCACTCACGGTACCCTGTGATAACAACAAATGGGCAAGTGGGAAAAGTTAGTGGTTCATGAGCAGTTGCACGTTCACCAGGCTGATCCAGTACACAGTGGACATCACTAATTGCTGGTTTAACTTTGTAAGAAGAAGCAGCTGAAGGAGAATAAAGAGACGGAAAAGTGGGAAAAGGTCTAATTAACAAACTTCAATCAGCTGTGTGTTCCCACCTGCAATTGCTCAGGGCTGTTAATCTAATCGCTTGTATTTTAACATCGTGAGAGAGTGTTTTAAGAGTTTGTATATGGTGATTACAAACTGATACAGAGGCCTGCCTTCTGGCGATGACTACTTGGTTTCAGTCTCTGAGGTCAAAGACACACTCACAGATACAGTAGCGTCAGAGAGAGCTTCACGTCTGGCTGTGCTCCAGACTTTGGGTCTTAACCCGAGCTTACTGCTTGACACACTGAACTGACAGCTGGCCCGACAGCACGCTGAAACACACACCCTGACATCTGACGGCACATTTGCTCACACACAGTCTGAACATCTGAGCATTGCTACAACAGAACTGTGACTCTTTGGAGCTTTATCGACTGTTTTAGAGAGCTGTTCGCATTTCCACAGCACACCCTCTCCCGTCTCTTCCTCCGTTCTGGTCTCTGCTGTTGTTGAAAATACAGTAATTATGGCGGAGTTGTTGTTTTGGGTTAAATTACAGGCTGGTCAACTTCGCTGGAAGCTCTGTGGTCTGGTAACGTCTATTAAAGTGGACCTGCATTAGTGCCAAGTTAACCATCTCTCTGAACTGGATCCTGCTTCAAATCACGTACATACCCCAGAGTTCCCATGGGTCCTTGGTAACCTTGGAGGGTTGTGAATTTTAGGAAAAAATCAAGGCTTTGGAATTTTTTGAAAGTAGATAAAGGTCAAGTTATTTTGACAACATGATTGAATAGGCTTTGTTTAGCTGTTGTAATTGATGTTGATCCGTGTCTTAATCCATGCCGTGTTATGTCCTTCAATTTGAGGAGACTGGACCTGGAAAGTCCTTGAATTTGATATTTAAGACTATGTGGCAACCTGGATATCCTCTTTTGAACCCTTCTTTAGAACGTTCCCTTCTTCTTTTCCACTTTTCTAACCCATTCTCATTCCCAAGTCAGTTCGTCAGTGTCTGATACCGACAAACTCAAGGCACCCTTTAGCATCCGTATGAGACGCACTAGGCTTTGTGTCCGCGGGGAGCATCCAAGGTATGTAAACGAACTATGACGCATGTCCCCTGTGATGTGAGAGATGGAGCTAAGCAGAGCCTAGAGCACGTTCCAGAACACCACCATTGACGTCACCAATGAATTGATGTCTGTGATGGGTTTAATTTGCAAACCCACAGAAGCAACTGTACCAGAAAAGTACAGTTAAATTACCCCACAACCAGAAACCATGGATTGCTAAAACCACCCTGGACGCTGTAAACAACACACCCTGCAGCCAGTCTGGGAACATGGACGATTATAAAGCAGCAGCCTACGATGTCAGAAGAGAGACTGAAGGAACTGGATTGGATGCAACTGGAATTTTACCTTGTACGATTTCATGACACATAAATGATTGATTAAACGTCAATGTAGACCCATCCACGTCATTATTAGACGCTCAGAGCAACTGACATAGTACAAAGAGCGAGGGGAGGAGGTTGGGGTGGATGGATTGGTCAAACAAACACAGGACTTTCACCACTGTTTAACCCAAGATCTTGACTTTATCTTACATTTTCTGTGAAGACAGAAATTTATTTTGAAAAGACACGGTAGCATATAACAAGCTGAAACCGACACATCCAAAACTGTTGCTAGAAGGGTACCTAAAGCGTCAGTAGCCCCTTTTACACTGCCAGATTTTCCGCGAATGTTGGGCCGTTTTGCCGGCAAGCTGCGAGCGTTTATACACACAGAGCCGGATTGGCGAGTTGATCCGAGGTGCCCAATTTTCCGCCTCGTAGGGTAGACATATTGGTGGAACCTTTTTAGTTTAAACAGACCGAGGCGGCCTTCCGCAACAGGAGGGGCTGTTGAAGACTTGTGGGAGGAGCTGTTGATGACGCCACAGCTGATAGCAGGAATTAGCGAGCAGCTAGTAGCAAGAGGGAAACACAAACCTGACAGACACTGTAAAGATGAGCAACTGGGGAGACAAGGAATTGCGCGCCCTCCTTGTCCTCGCAAACAAAGAGGCCATTAACCATCAGATGACGGGGACGGTGAAGAACGGGCCGACTTATGAGAGAATCGCTGAAGGACTGACCAGCCACGGCTTCCCTCCCACGTCACTGTTTACGTCACACGCTGAGCTACACGTTTTGTTACTTGCTCATGCCCCCCATTGCCCCGAAAAAGGCACATTCTTTATAAACAAAAGTAGGCAGGTGGTATTTTGCTGCACTCCCTGATTTTGTTTTTATACTGCCAATGCTGAAAAAAGACTGATTGGTCTTTCCTGCAAATTTGCACAACTCCTGTCTAAAAAGGGCTATAGTTTGAAGCGTAGGGCCACTGACCCAGCTGCCGTATCTAACGAACTGGTTGTGAGATTGTGTTGACTTTGGTACTTTATGCCTCATCATTTCAGTCCGTCTTTAAATACCTCGCTCATTTCTTCCCCATTTCCTTCCTTCCTTTTTCCAACCTTCCCCATCACTGCAGCTTTTCTTTTGCTCTGTATTCTTCATCAGATGACAGAAGCGTATGTCATACGTCAGTGTGGTATTTGGTGCTGTGTTTGTGTCCATGCATCCTGAGTCACTGCTCTGTCATCTTAATGTAATCCCCTGATATCAGGAGTCAGGCCCAGTGACTTGCTTGCATTATTATTACTGTGTGTGTGCGTGTGAATGTCGGGGCTGTACACCTCCAGTATAACAGATTCCCTCCTGACCACAACTCCATGTGTTGCGTGTTTAATGGTTGTAAACAGCTGCCTACACTCTCACACATGTTGGGGACTACACATGAGAGCTACACTACAGTATGCGGTGTGAGTCACTGTCTCGCCAATGCTTCGCTGACACACTGTATACGGCATTATTGAGGATCTAAGCTGTTAATCTGTCGGGCGTCTTCATCGTATGGTGCTGCTGCAGGAAACGACAGCGTCCTCCGATTACAGCTTTCGAAGATCAATGAAATAAATGACCAGCAAGCATCAGGATGAGCAGTTACACCTCAGAAAAGTTGTCTTGTCTATGAAAACAGCCCTCTACAGTAAAATCTGCACATACTTTTGCACACAATAAAGGTTCAGCAAGACTTATAATTAGTCCGAGCTGCTCCTGTAATGGTGGTGGTGTTGGGGGGGTTGAAAATATGAACAGTTTGCTTGGTTTGCACTTAGATGGTAATTAATGCCTCTCCCTGCCAGCCCCACCATACTGCTTGGAAACCTTGCCACACTCCCTTCACACCGCTCTCAGTGCCAGCCTTTGTCTATACTCCCAAACACACACATGCACTCCACAGCGATGCTCCTTTGCACACGCTAACATGGCACACATTACAGTTTTCCTTCACACATGCACACACGCTTGCACACAATTAACAATTCTCCCCTTTGTGTTTGGCATACATGGGTCACACATGGCATCCAAATGGGTGCTGGGTAATGTTTTTTTTTTTTTTTTTTGCTCTATCTCTGTGTTTCTCTGTCTGTACATGTCTCTGAGGCTGTAATGAGATTACTGTAATCCAGCTTGGCCGGAGAGAGGAGGAAACCCAAATGCTGTTTACCTCACTTTCTCCCCTCTCCTCCCTCTTTGGAAGTAATCCTCTCGTTAATTGTCAGTAAAGACGACTGCAGTGTTTCAGTGCTGTATCTTATGTGAATGAAACAGAGGCAAGATGAGACAGACAGGAAACAGGAAAATACGTGGAGATACTTGTGTCTTGGTGACAGGTCGGTCAATTCTTGGGCCTACAAGCCAGCACTGTAACACACTGACACAAAGATAGATCATTAAGAATTTGTCCTAGACAGTATTTCACAAGTTTATAAAGTTTCCCCTAAGTTAGCACATCACAAAACTCAGCAACTTTTCAAGGGAGTCTAGTAGGGGTGGGGGAAAGAATCGATACAGCATAGTCAGTACGTTTACATACACAGCTTAATTGAGCTATGGTCAAAATTCGATTTTGGCGTCTAATCGGACTTCTGTCCTTGTCCCACTTTACATGCAACTGAGAAAATCGAATTACTGACAGGAACGTGCCCTCCCCCTCAACACTAGGTGGCGATATGCGTCGTTTCAGCGGGTTAATACGGCCCCCTTTCTGGTTGACCTATTACGTCACTTAATAATAAACAACTAAAGTCAGACGGCAGACCGGCATTTTTTGAACAACAGCAAGATGGATAATCGTACAGCTTTGTTCATCTCGTACGTAATGTACGCACACTGATTGTGCAGATAAGGTGTACGCTATCCCTCGTGGTCATGGTGATTTCGAGAGGCAGACAAGAACGCCATATGCTGTTGGAGGGCTACAACAATAGCATGTCTTGTCTGTTCTGGGGTCATACGCCAGCGCGGGGGGGTGTGGAGCATGCGCACATGCATTGTCTAGTTTAACTCCGATTAAGGCGTATACATGCCGGAGAAAATCGAATTCCAATTGCATTAACTGGGTGTCTTAATCGTGGTTGGAGAACTCCGATATTAGTCGGAGTAACGCGTTTACATGCACTTCAGTTGTCCAGTTATAGTCGGATTAAGAGTCCCCTCCGCATTTACTGTCTACCTGGTTTGCTGCTTCCTGTTTGGTGCTGTTGGTCGTTGACAGTTTTTAAGTCAGTATTTGCTTGAGCCAGACCGCGACCCACTAGTCGGGAACCACTTTAGATGACCCAACTTTCTCTATCAGAGATCATGTTGCGTAACGTTATAGTGTGGCTCCAAAGTGAACTAAATGGGATTTATAGTTGTGCGCAGACCCTACACACGTGGCTTACGCCGTTGTGAGCATTTATACTTGTACGGTGGTGTGTCTGTGTCACTCTGCAGTCACACCTCCAAAACACTAGGGGGCAGCGGAGGTTTCTGTGAAGTGCTGTAAAGTTTAGTTGTTTCAAAACACACATTAAACACACATTAAAAACATTAAACATGGCTTAATAGAGACAATTTCAAACACAAGTACACAAATCAGCTTCACTATAACTCGCAGCATTCACAGACAAACACTTGTCTTTATCTGGACACATTTTCCCCACAAATACAACATGCTAACGTTGTTAGCACAAGCCTATGGCCTTTTACATTGCATAAATTAGCCTAGCAGCTAGCAATCTTTTCCTGTTCTCATATAAAACCAGGGACAACAGCAACATTTAACAAAGGTAATGGCACATAATGTGGCTCCATTACAACTCACATCATTCACTGACAAAACAACTGTCTTACACTAAACACGTTTTCCAAACAAATACAACATGCTAACGTTATTAGCACAAGCCAATGGCATTTTACATTGTATAAATTAGCCTAGCGACGAGCGGAGATTTCCTCTGCTCATATGAAGCCAGGATAAATCACACACAAGACTTAGTATATAAACACTTGATTGAATTACGTCGATGTACGTGCAAGAGCAGTAGATGGTTATAGAATAATTATGTGTCCATGTGGGATGGGATCATGAACCATGAAATTCAAATATGAATGAATGTATCTGTATTACAAATGTCAGCCATAAAGGCAAAAATGGGTCACACTGGTTTATTGGCTCCAAGTCAGAACGTGGTTAATCAGCCAGAATGCTCCCTAAAGCCTGATTTTGACTTCTTCGTCTTTGTTGTCTCATCCCATGGGTAACGTTTGTAACGGTTGCCCAGCCTCATCAGCCAATCAGCTGTGCTCAGCTGCAAAGAGCAAATAATAAGGATGTGTTTTGTGTGTCTGATGAATTTATATCCATCTCTCTGTCTTTTCCCTCAGATGACATCATGCAGAGGGAGGATGGTCCTCTGTGTGCAGCAGAAATCGGCTCCGAACTCCAGAAACAGTTCGCCATCCTGCCAGGTGGGTTGGATTTCTGTTCTGAGGATGTGTGTGGCACCATTTAGCCACTTCAAATAACTCTGTGTTTTCTTGTGTAAATGGACAGCAGAGCGTAGAGATAATTAGCTCGCAAGTGATGCTCAGTTTAAGCAAATTTAGCTAATGAACTGCAGCTCCACTTTTGGACATAAGTGCAAGTAGACCCAGTGAGTAGGCTGAACAAATTAAATTCAATACACAGTGTAATACTGTTAAATTATTAGACCTGCAGGGAAGTGAAGTGGGGAAGTTCAGGCTGAACTTGTAACCCCAGATGGGTCCTGTTTCTAAACTGGCAGCTTGGATTAGATTACATTATTTTGGAGAAGTGGGTGTTTGGTGTGAAATCACATTCATGTAAGCCATAGGGGGATTTTATGTAAGAATAGAACATATTGGGGCGTCGGTGGCTTAGTGGTAGAGCAGGTGCCCCATGTACAAGGCTGTTGGCACAGCGGCCTGGGTTCGACTCCAGCCTGTGGCCCTTTGCTGCATGTCACTCTCTCTCTCCCCCTTCACGCTCATCTGTCCTATCGATTAAAGGCTTAAAAATGCCCGAAAAAATATCTTAAAAAAAAAAAAAAAGAATAGAACATATTGGGCTATTTAAATACCTTTCTTCATCCTTGTTGTAGATATTATGAGAATTGTCTTAGCTATTAACCCAGTTGATCACTTTTTATTTCCGTATAGCTTCATTCAGTTACTTACACAACATTTTACAGATTTAAGTTCGGACAGCTTCTTCTTTTGTCACATTGCCAGATTCCAGAAGTGGCTCCACTTTTCCTCAGTCTACAGACTTTAAAGTGGCATCACTCGAAAAATTATTCTGGACTTTTGGCTGTTTTCTCTGTTTGTATGTGTGTTAGTTTAAACTCTGTGTATTTAAGTGAGGTGTATTCGAGGCCCTGCCCTTTGTGCTGTAGTTGTAGAACAAGCGGCAAATCCAGGGCTGAAAAATGAAGCCAATATGAAAAACTGCAGTTCCTCTAATGGCCACTTGAGGCTGGCTCTAAGAGCGAGTCAATCCCCATTAGAGCTTAGATTGGGCCCAAAAAATGCAGCCCAACCCGGCCCGAGCCAGAGCACGTTGTGTCTGGGACCGGCCCATCCCGTCCAATTAACTGTAATTATGGGCCCGAGCCCGATTTAAACACCGGCATTTTTCAATAAGTTGGCTGTTATAATTAAGAGTGCCCACGGTGAGCGCGTTAGTGCCGCGGAAGTCCTGCAAGTGTGCTCGCAGGCGCTTGACTGTCCACACAGGCAGCGCATTTCTCCTGCGCTCTCTGCGCCGGTTGAACATCGACTCCATTTGTCTGTTCCTGTCAGTACTCGTTTTTTCACAGATCATTTTAAACAAAAACCACAATTCTTGTCATTTGAATGACAGAAATATAGGATCATAACTTTATGTGTCATACAAAGTGTGGTTTAATTTTACAAGCCGGGTCGGGCCGGGCTCGGGCAGAGAATCTAAGCTCTAATCCCCATAGACCCCCATGTTAAAATGCCCAGCTTTACAGTAGAAAAAGAAATGTGTACAGCCTGGTACAAAAAAAAAATAGTCTTTACAGCTAATTTCCTCATTCATGAAAACTGTATGGGGGTGAATTTGTATCTAACTCACCTATTTAAATGTTATTAAGGCCTAAAGTTATGCGTAAGGGAGTGGACACTTTGAGTGACAAGTGGGTGCCATCTGTTGACAAGTTACCACAGCGACAACGTTGGTTAGGTTACATAAACAATTTATGAAAGTTAACTGGAATATTTTGGTCGCCTAAAAAGTCTTGTTCAGTGTTTGGTTGAACTAAAAGAACCTCTAAGGAGTCAGATATTCCGTTTTTCTGACAAGTACAGTTAGTTGTAATGGTTTTTAGTCTCTGTTTTAGCATCATCACAGTTAACCACAGCTGTAAATGCACCATGCTAACTAAGCCAGAAACTCCATCGTCTGGTCCAAAAATGGTCACTTCTGACTCCAATAATCCAAGATGGCAACGGCCAAGGCTTCAAAATGGGAGTCCACCAACCAATGGGGGACATCCGGGTTCCCGGACTTTACAACTTCTGTGTCTGTCATGTGATGCCATCGGGCCCTTTTTCCCATAGACTTACCTTTAGAAAGAGACGTCTATAAATCAGTAGATACACTTTCAAAAAAATGACTGGTTTAACTCTCAGGATTTGATCCATTTGGTCCGATAACATTTTGTCCCCTCTTCGGTTAGCAAACGCTAAACAGGAAAAGCCATCGATAGTTAGCAACTTGGCTAGCGAAGTCTGTAGTGCATGTGCTCGATGGGCCCAGAGATGTGCAAGATCCAGGTAATTTTAGACATGGGAAGTCAAACTTTTTTACTTCATGAGCCACTGAGCAACTTTTATAGACATGTACGTGGCCTCGCCTCCAACACTGAATTCAGTTTATACATCCATGGTGATGTGATGGTGGCTGTGTCCAGGATTTTATACAGTCTGTGCTTCAGCTTTATTAACCTGCATTGCACTGTTGAGCCAAGTATGTGTCACGTCTCGCTCAGCCACTTAACTTCCTTTAGACGTAAACACAATGTTATTGTATCACATTCAAGAAAGACAAACAGACGTATTCTGTACTTGGAAAAAGTTCCTCTAAAGTTCTCAAGAAAAATTTGACATTTTATTTAAGTTTTACACAAACAACCACTCACATGGCAACATGAAAAAAAGGACATGCACACTGATACACACAGAAACACACACTTAGGGCCCAGGGTTGGGTTACCATGACAATAATGCCTGTCGAGTGACGGCATGTGAATAATTCATTACCCCAATGATCTGCTCTGCAACTCGACCCATCGACGAAAGAGAAGGCCCAGTGTGTGTGTGTGTGTGTGTGTGTGTGTGTGTGTGTGTGTGTGAGGCCTTTTGATTTGATATACTGTCCTTTTAGTTTTTGTCCTTTTGTATGGACATGAGTGGAAAATGTGTTCAGTGTCAGTTAGTTCACAATGTTTAATTCTAGTTAAGTTTCCATTAGCTCACAGTGTTAGTTTCATTATGAAAATATGAGGGTGTTTCAGTACAAACACTTTATGAAGGCAGTTGACTTACGGTCACGTAGACATCGTTGTGTCGACCAATTTGACTGTCTTGTATATTTTAATGTTATTTTTGTTAGTTTTCTAAGTAGATTATATTGTTTCTGTTAGCTGAGGGCTGATACTGGTCCCATATGAAACTAGTATTTGAATATTCCTGCAGACTGGGCTCCCTAAACAGTCTCCGAATTACATAAATCAGGTCTGACAGGAAAGCTGAGACTCTTGTGGATTCAGTGAACCCAGTTTAATAAATGTTTGATGATATTAGCCCCCACAGAAGCCATTTCATTGTAGTAAGACTGTTTTTTGAAATGGATCAAAAAAAATCAAAAAATCAGTGTGTTAAATGACCTATAGTGACCTCGAGAATAATCACAGCCTCATGAAACTGTACAAACACAAAGTAGAGACCACAGAGACGTGTATTCAGAGTATGGATGGCTTTCATAGGTATATTAATAATCAGGGGCTTTCAGCAATTTTCAAAACAAAAGTGTTTGCCATCCAGTCGCCAAAAAATGCAATTCTTATGGTTTTTGATTCCTAAAAACAGCATGGATTTTATTCTGTGTTGTCCTTCAAGGTCTTTCCAAAACCCTGTACCAAAGTGTATCAACCCATAGAGACGTAGATGATCACGGGAATGGCCGTCGCACATTTTGACCATGATGTTCTAAGCCCCTATACACTCTAAACCTTTAGAATCCGAAAAAGCGCCTAACCAAAAGTAAAGTTTATTCCAGATTTATGACTAGAAACTCTTGACACACAGGGCTAAGCTGCATCTCAAATGAATCTTCAGATTGCCAGCTTTCAGGTGATATATACCACTCGATGTGGCATATACTGTTGACCTGCTATTGCCCCCAAAATGATCCCACCTCTCCCAAAAACATAAAGACAAAAATGTGTCTATGTGGGTCTCAGAGGGTGATGTCTCTCTGCTCCAGAGCTCCAGTTGTCACATAGAACAAGTCAATTTAAGATCCCCAACATGCCAAAACACTGCTCAGATGTCACAGAGCCACCTGTGTCTGTCTCCCTGACCTGTGTGTCTCCAGGGGGCCGCGGGATGAACGGCAGCCCCATCATCGTCTTCCCAGAGTTCCCCGATTTCAGCGAGCTGGAGGAGGAGGAGATCCAAAATGTCCTTGGCTACCTCAGCAGCATCCCCAGGTTAGCACATACGCACACACACACACAAAGGGACACGCTCTCGGCAGCTTCATTTGGTTTGACGACAAACTGTGAAAGGGATGCGGCCAATTTATGGGGGTGCAATACCACGTGTGGCCACCGGATGTCAGCACAACACCAAAGGCCTGCCACAAGGAGAGAGCCACAAAAGACATAAAGAAATAGATTCAAGGGAGAACGAAAGGTTGCAGGGAAAGATATTTTAGATATTTTATATTCTGCAGACCTCCCAGTGAATAGCAAATTAATTTATTCCAGATATGGACAGAATTTTTCAAAATAAACTACCTCAATAAACCTGGTTTCAGATGTTCTTGAGGTTAAATGTAACATAATTAGTTTTGCATCATACACACTTCTTTTCTTCTCTCTCTCCTCCTTTATTGTCTCCTCCCTCTCACCTCCCCTCCATCTCCTTCACCTTTGCTTTTCTGCTGAGCGCTGCACTCCCCTCACACACACATACTCATGCATACACACACATAATTAAGGGGAGGAGAAAGGAAGGAGATGCATGTGTGTGTGTGTGTGTGTGTGTGTGTGTGTGTGTGTATATATGTAGATGTACTTGTGTGTGTTCATGTGTGTGTGTCATGGCGGCCTTTTCTTTTTTTCCTGTGGCTCATCACCTTTCATATCCCACTAGCCCCCTCTGAGTCCCCTCCCTTTCTCCCCACCAGCTCTTTGCACCCAGCTGCCAATCGGGTGCACTCTTGGCTCCGATTGGCTGTGGGGGAACAGCAAGACGCGGGGCTTGGATTTAATTGGCTGTTGGCTGCAGGCAGGTGGTGGAGGAGCGGAGGGAGAAGGGAGAGGAGGAGGGAGATGCTCTGCAAGGATGTGAGCGGTCACCTCTTTCCATCCGCGGGCTGCAAACAGATGATTGTGGATGCAGGAATTGAACAGTGACAACAGAGCGAGGAGACGTTGAGGAGGACTGGATTATTGCTGGATTATAACAACGGCATATTAAGGATTTTTGTGTGTGTGGAATAGCAAAGATTTCCCCCAGATTTTCAGCCGGCTTCATTCATGTGGTTGGAATATTTTTCCCAGTGAAGATGGATTGAGGATTCGATGCCGCAGCGTTCATTGGGTAGTGCAGTGTGTACATTTCCTCAATGTGTGTGTGTGTCAGGATGAAAATTGGCTAATAATGACGCCCAGATGGGCCGACTCAGCAGTATCCTACATTGGCCCCACAGTGTGTGTGTATGTGTGTGTATTGTGTCTTAATCCGTTTTGTGTTTAGTTGTCAGGATGCATGTCAATTTCTCCAGCAGGACCTTTGCAAGAATTACTGCATCCACACACACACTGGCACACAGACACGTTAGCTTAATGAGGTTGCTATATATGGTGCTGCCTGTGGAATGAATGGCAAGATTTTCACATACACACACACACACACACACATCAATGCAGAGCCAAGGTTGCCATGGTAATCACAAGGGTCGCTCATAATCATCACTGATGACAGATGATTACTACAGACAGTTGTTGCTTTCGTAGCGTTGCTTTGCAACACCCCCAAAATATTTGGAGATCAAAAAAAAAGACCATTTAAAGGGATAGTTTGTATTTTATGAAGTGGGGTTGTATGAGGTGCTTATCCATAGTCAGTGTGTTACATATAGTAGATGTCATCCCCAGTTTGGAGAAGCAGGCTGGAGTCCAACACGGACGCTACGCAATGCATTGCTGTGGATGGGGGCCAGCAACAAAACGTAACTTAGCAACCTAAAAAAAGTCCCACCTAAAAAAAATCAATATCACTTTAAGAGTTCGCTATATTGAGAGTATTTTCACTTATTTACCTCACTGTCAGACACTGATTTACAATGAGGAAATGAAGCCGTTATATCGCTCTCTTCACAGCCAGACTCCATTGAGAAAAACAGTGATTTAAGATTGCTTAACACAGGAGCTGCTGGTCTACTGCTGCTACAATCGGCTAGTTAGTTTGTGTTATTGTGCGACTTTGGCGGGTCCGAACAAACCCTTTTAAGCGCTGAAGTCACACAAAAACACAAACAAAATAACAGACCGAGGCAACAGTAGACTAGCAGCTCCTGTGCTCAGCTATGTTAAATCACTGTTTTTCTCAATGGAGTCTGGCTGTGAAGAGAGCGATAAAACAGCTTCATTTTGCCATTGTAAATCACAGTCTGACAGCAAGGTAAAGCAGTGAAAATACTCTAAATATAGCGTACTCTTAAACTGATAATGATGAGGTGGCTAAAGCCCTGTTCGGACGAGATGTGGGGTAAAGTAATTCTTACCAGGGATCTTAGTTCCGTCCGAATGTGCCATGTCTGTAATCATTACGGGTAATGTCAGTAAAAATTACGGCGATTTTTACCGATTTTTATCTTAATACCTCGGGTAATATTAATCCCGTGCGAACGTGATCCTCTGTAAAAATGTATATAAATATTTTGTCACGTCCTGTTTACGACCATTTTTCCGCGTTTTTTCGATGATGGAGGCACTTGCAGAAGCATTCAGTCGTGATAGTGGACATTCTTCTAATGATGGCATAGCCCTACTTGGGAGACCAATCAAACAGGTCGAGAAGAAAGCACTTTCAGAGACTTCTGGTTGTGTTAGGTAGGCCTAATATAAATCCATATTGCTAATCGTTGTGGACACACAATCCTGATCATGGGCAATATTTCATACTGGGGTAATCATTAATTATTATTATCCTTCAGCTGATGCTTACAGGAAGCAACGTAGCACACACATGCTGACAGGGAGGTGACGCCAGGGCGCAAACCGAGTTACCGCTCCCATCTGTGGTAGAATTACGGAGATTTCTTGTCCCATGTGAATTGGACATTTATATTACAGACATCCTGTGGTAAACTGACATTAGTCACCATCCCTGTGTAAAACTAATCCCGTCCGAATAGTACTTAAAACATATTTTGTTGCCGGACCCCATCCACAGCAGTACATTGCTTAGCTTCCATGTCAGACTCCAGCCTGCCTCTCCAAACTGGGGATGTCCCAACTGGCATCTGTTATATATAATATACTATCTAATATAAGCACCCCATACAACCCCACTTCAAAAAAATCCGAATTCTCCCTTTAATGTGTCAGTTTTATATAAATCTTACACACTATTGTGAGTCAGTTATAGTGACAGCTAGCAGCTAGCTTTAGCTCTCACCAGGCAGTGACTTGAAGCTGAACTCTGAACTCTATGAACTCTGGGAAATGCAGTGCAGTAATATCATAATAATTGATAGTGATATATCTCTAGGTGATAACGGCGTGTGCTTCTCTCCCACAGCGTTGCAGCATCAGGAGTGGGATTCATCCTGGTCATCGACAGACGACTGGACCGATGGGCCGCTGTCAGGGCTACCCTGCTCCGCATCGCAGTAAGCCCCTGTGTACTTGTGTGTGAGAGACTGGATCAGTTTGTTTGTGTGCATCATTTGCTGATGATGTACCTCTGATGACTACAAATGGCTGTTTTGGACTTTGAGCATCACTCTCCTGGTGCTAATGCCTGTTTGAGTATGGGTCTGTGGGTGTAGTTGCTGGTGTCAGCTGTGTGTGTGTGTATAATTTTGTTTGTAATGGATGGTTTGGTGTTTGGTGTGTGTTTTCTCGCCCGTCCAAACTGTACATCATGTGTGTTTGATTCATTAGCTGTATATAAAGACATGTAGTGACAATTATTCGACTGTGTTTTGCTCTCTCTGGATGAAACAAAGCAGAAGGGGAGATAAAAATAGCGTGTTGTGCTGGAGTGGGCGGTGGATCCTCGCAGCGTGTGAACATAATTCGCGCCCATGTGTATGTGTTGAGATATCGTCCTCGAAGACACAGAACGTCTAAACTGTGCGAACCGATTTTGTAACTGTGCCACTGGCCTACTAGCCTACTTCTTGGACGATGTGAAACTTTCACTCCTCTCTGAGATGATGAAGAGTGAGAGTGAGGGATGATGAGAAGAAAGATAGTCAGGAACAGAGAAATAAAGAAGCAGAGGATTGACATCACACAGACTTGAGAATCAAAGTCACTGATCGCTGCTCTCAGAGGTCCTTTAACATGAAAAATGAAAACAGTAGAAAAGGAAACGGCTCTATCTGAGCTCCACCGCACCCTACACATCTGTTGTTAAGATGCCCGTCCTGTAAACACCGTTTAGCATGTTCAGTATATGCAGATATATGCTAATTGGACACTGATTACAATCCAGCCGCATGGTCTTCCCATGGTCTTTGTAAGAAACCGTCCCCACTGTGACAATAAGTCATAACGAAGCTGCTTGCCTCATAAAGACAAGTTATCTTATCCCAGTCCACTGGCCCAGCCTGTGTCCTTGAAGGGGACGTTGATGGACTGTGGGTTGCACTGATAGCAGAGAGCCAATCAGCTTCTCTGTTATAATCAGTGTTAGTGAAACACAAATTGAGATGCATAGAAACAGCTGGCGAGTATAAATGTTCCTTAAACATGAAACCGAAGTCCTTTTATCAGAAGTTATTTTTAGCTTCCATCAATGACTTTCCTTTCAATATGAACCAGGAGCCAGCAGCACGTTAGCTTAGCTTAGCATTAAGACTGAAAACAAAGGGAAGCTGCTAGCCTGACTGCTGTCCTTGTCCCAGTATACCAGCACCAGAGGGGAATCGATTTATTGAGCGAAGTATGTCCGACTCCTCTACGATAGATATGCCAAGTTATAAACAAGTTAGCTATGGCTAGCTAGCAGCTAAATGGTACCATGGTGGACAACTTTACAGCTCTGTAGCCTACATTTCATACACGCTGGACCCTTTACTTTTTGTACCGATGAAATGCACGCTGGATGTAGGTTTCGCCATGTTGTTGGTGGATTCTTCTTCTGTTACGCATTTAATGCTATTTGACTTCGAAACTGTGGAGCATGCTCAGAACGCCTAGGCCAGTTTGGGTCTGATTGGCTATATACATGCAGGAGTAAGTCGACTCCCAGTCACATTATCTAGGTCTGTTAATCCAACTTTGAAATTTGATTTAGTACGATATCAGTCGAAGTAACATGTTAACATGTATTTTAAAAGACTGGTTTTAGTTGGACTAACACAACAAATCCATTTTCTTTAATGTCATGTAAACGCACTGACTGACGTTTTTCGGTATCTTTCACTTTTTCCAGTCTGTTTTGTGTCCAAGTCTCACTAAAGAGAAGTCCTGTTCTGAAATCTTGCAAGAGTTGACTTGCTGCAGGGAGAAAACGGACTTTTCCACATTGTCGAAATCAGCTAAACACTCAGACATGACACTGAAAACCTTTCAAAGAGAAGTAAGACACGCTCTCTCCAACTCTCTTGTGTTTCCTCCTTGCGCGAAATTCCAGACGAGGCTATTCGTTTGCACAAAACAGACAGGAACAAGGGAAAGGCGCAGAAAAGCTCTCCATTTCCAGTCCTTTGCATGATGTTGTAAGACACTCATAATAACAATCTGAGCCTGTTAGCAGCAAAAACCACATTCTCACTCCGACCTCGTCACATATCGACGTTTGGTCATGGACTCTCCATGTGAAGATACGATGTGCAAGGTACCCTGGGTGCATTGGTTGTTGACGTTCTGGGATGTCATGTTCAGCTTGTTACATGCATTGTCTGTTTTCAAAATACACCTCCGTTTTCACAGAAAATGGATGATTTGCATACAGTCTCTTTCAAAATAAAAGCACTACGCTGGTACAACACTGCGAATTGACATGATTTTCCTTCAAAAACAAACGCACATGGTTAGGTTTGCCAACACAGGCAGATGGTTGGGTTTAGGCAACGAAAGCATGTGGTTGGGTTTAGAAAAAAAGATTTGGCTTTACAATTCAGGTTAACGTCAGTGGTTATTGGACCCATCCACCGCCCCTTCCTCCTGCCTTATCGGACTTCCGCTGCCTTTACTTTTGTTGTTGTCCTGCCGCATTTCCCCCTGATGCCAGCAGGTGGTGTTAAACAATAATGGTGACCGGCCGTGTATCATGCCGACGTGAAAAGACGGCTTTTTTCCACCGGTGTCTGACGCTGGAAGTCATTGACCAAGCACTTGATTTCGACGACTTTCGAGTGAGACCAGGTTGCAAAAACAAACACGTGTAGCGAACGTAAATTGGCACAGCGCACCTGCACCTGTGGTTACATCGGAGCCTGTTTCAGTAAACTCTCTCTCAATACTCAAAACCAGGGAAAATAGGATCCAGATTAAAAAATACCAGAGTTCCCCTTTAACTACCATGTTATATCTTGTTTGTTTAATCAATATAAAACTCTCTAAAGCTCTCACTGATGACAATAACACTAGGGCAACGAGTCTCACATTCCTCCATACCCAGTCTTTGACCCTGTGATGTCGAGAGGCAGGTGGGAGTGTATCAGCACGGCAGGACAAGCTTCTCTGCAGGATCTCCTATTGTCCTGCTGATCACCTCGCTCCATCTCCCTCCATTACTTCTCCTCTTTGTTCTGCTTTTGTGTTTCCACCGTCTCTTTGCTCCTTGGAGTCGTCTTCCACATCCCTCCCACACATCACTTTAAAAAGTGCACCAAGTGGGAGCACTGTATTCTTATCGTCAGCTGTATTTGTCCGAATGTTTATCGTTGGAAAATGAAATCATAGCGTGACAACTGTAAACAGAGAAAATGGTTGATGTCACTGTTTCTACAGCTTCCTATCTCGTGCTGTAAAGCATCATCTACCAATGAGCTGCTGGTAGAGGCTGATAATCTTGTTGACAGCACTAATAACTGAAGCCTCTCATGATCTAGACTATTCTCAGCAAAATGAGGTCCTTATATCGTCCTCTCAAAGATCCTTTTATATGAGACCCGTTCAGAAAGATACAGCAGGTGTGTCAGCTTTAAGTCCTGCAGGTTTCATGTAGAGAGCATTGTATCCCGAGATGTCCACGATTGCACAGGCAGCATTATAACGCAACCTGCAGGCATGAGGAGCAGGTGGCGAGAGCAGCGTCTCCTCCTCAGTCCCCTGTGGTGGACGTCCGTCTCGGCCCGGGCAACGCCTGCTTCGTCCGCCAACCAATGACACGCCGTCTTACTGGAGAATGAAGGTCTTCCATCTTCCCGCGAGGCTCTCTGCTCATCAAGGCCGTTCAAGGTCGCCTGCTGCCATTTGCCGGTTCCCCTGCCGGAAAGAGAAGTGATTAGCGTGTGTGCACAGATGCTTACAGGCTGGCATGTTGGCTGGCTGACCAGCAGCGTTTAGACTCATGCACAGGGATGGAAGATGAGCTTTGACCTCTCGTTGATAATCATGTAATTAAATGGCATTTGGCTCCCTTTCCGACATGATAGCTTAACATGGTTGGTACCAGTGGATGTCCAGCTTGTCTTCTCACCTCTCACCATCAGCTCTGCCTGTCGTATCTGCTGCATCTTCATATTTTCTTGTGCCAGACATTTGTGCATCACCTGTCTGCTCGCTTCATCATCATCGTCTTTATTAGTCAAAGTTTCTGAATCTTCTCCGGATGCTTCAACACCCAACCTCCATCCAGTCGTCCACATTCTTCCTGTTGATCTCCCGTCCAAATCCCAGACTTCAATGAGGGCAAACAGGGAGAATCCACATGCTTCTGCACCTTCGTCGCTGTTGCAGCCCATCTTTGTGATTTAGCCTAATAAATATGCACTCACTGAAGTATACAGGAACATTGCTGCCGGGCTACAAACGCAGACAGCTCTATCAGCTGGTGCAAAGAGGACACCTGAATTTGTTGCTACCCGGCTAAAAAAGCCAAAGAGCACAGCAGCCTCTGTCGGTGTCTTTGTCATAATTTGGACACTCTGAGCATGTGAATGGAGGAGGTTTAATATGGTGGAGCTGTAACTCCCACGAGGACAATGTGGACGTCATTAGACGACAACACTGGAGTGGGTTTCCTCCCCAGAAGAATATAAATCAGCCCGGTCAACAGAAAATGATATTCTAATCCTAATCATTTATTTATGTGCGCTTTTTATCTGCGAGGAGTGCGCGCGTGTGCATCCCTTTAATGTCCAAGTGTGTGTCCAGGGGTAGCGCATTAGCATGTGTGTGTTCATCTGTCAGGGGGATGCACCGAGCAGATTGTGTATTATCATGTTAATGCGGAGGTACAAATTAAAGCAAGACCTCTCAGGGTTTATTGAATTTAATGGATTCCAATTACGGATATATGCTTCCTGTGTTGTTGGGAGGAGAATAATTTGCTTGGCTTATTTATTCTTGTTCTTTCCTGTAGTTTTTAACCCACATGTGTGATTTGGTGTTATTGAAAATGTGCCGTCAGTTTGGGAGGAAATTGGAGAAGATGTAGAACGAGCGCTGAATTTTTCCAACCTGGCTGTCTTTCATCAACATCACAGCAGGCGGAGTGTGTGTGTGTGTGTGTGCCAAAAATAAATGAGTGGAGGTGCAGCACCATCCACACTTTTTAAAAAGACATCTCTCTCCCTTAATTTGCCCCTCGCACACACACACACACACACACACACACACACACACACACACACACACTGCCTGTCTGTATCATCACTCTCGCCTGCATTCCGTCATGCACTCTCCATCTCTCCTCATGCGTTTTGCCAAGGAGACCGTTTCCATGGTAACGCAGTTCAGGCATTTCATGACTATGATGTATGTGTGCCGCTGTGTGTGTGTGTGTGTGTGTGTGTGAGCACAGGTCTCCTCGCAGACTAAATTAAAACCACGCACAGGCTTTTTTTAACCGATTCTATTAAAGTGCTCGCGCCTGTTGTTACGGGATGTTCTCGATGAGTATCAGCTCTTTAGCGATGATGTCGGATGCAGGCGATGGGTGGCACCATTTTGTTACCATGTTGCTCCCTCACATTTGAGATACAACCCCTCTAAATGGTTAAATGATGCAATAAACCTCGTAAAACAAAAAATTTCCAGATCATACAGTGTAATATTTTTGTGTTTTCTATCTTGTCACACATCCCTCAGCGTGCCTCTGGCCCTGTGTGTGTGTGTGTGTGTGTGTGTGTGTGTGTATGTGTAGAGAAGTGTGCAAACATGTCACCCCACATCGATTTATGATGCCTAACAGGGTGGAGTAATTCACCCAGGGTTTTTAGACGAAGCCATAAGCAATATAGCCTTTCAGCTGAGTGGCCTCTTGGGCCAGTGTCTGTGTGTGAAGGCAATTCTATGCTTTTAACCTGTTAGTGTGGAGGTGCAGAGACAGAAACTGCGGTTAGTCCCAAAGCCACAGGATTAATTTGCCGTGTAGTCGGAGGTTGCTTGACAGGACGTGCAACGAGGGAGCAACTGTGAAGATTTGTAGGAGAATTGGCGGATATTAAATCTCAGACAAACCCGTTAGTGGTTCAGGATTGTAGCAGAGGGACAGACGGAGGAAAGTATTTGTGTTAACCAACTGGGGCATCTGTCCGTGTTGTCCAAATTGATCCATGTTACCTATCTTACCCCTGCAGACTGTTTCCACACCTGCATTCCCCTAAAATTGTAACATACACATACCAGCAGATTACTAAAAGCTTTTATACCCTCTCTTTCTTCTCTCCCAGGGTTCATTTCCAGGGAACTTACACTTGGTTCTGGTGCTGCGTCCCACTACTTTGCTCCAGCGGACTCTATCAGACTTCCTGTTCAAGTACAACAAGGATGAGTTCAAAATGAAGGTATGACATGTACATATCGTTTGGCTAAACTTTCAGCTTCTGAAATAATCAGATAAGTTATTTTGCTTCTTAAATGTGCACAAAATGTCTCTTAATTGGGAGTCGGACAGCAGCTCTGCAGCTCCGCTCTGATCTCTGCTACGTTCACATTTCACAGAATGTTATTAATATTTTCCTCATTAATGATTCATTAATTCACCCATCTGCAGGCTTAGATGATGCTCTCCTTGAGACAGTCCTGAGACTTGTCACATCCAGATATTAAAGTCACATAATGAAAGCATCATCTTTGTCATCACTGTCTCTGTTTTATTGGCAGAAATGTTAATTTCGGGCCAATGCTGATATTTCATTTCGGAGCCAAAATAAAGCTACATATAATTAGCTGATTCTGTTTGTTTTATCAGGTGGTGATGCTGAGTTCGGTGACTGAGCTCCACGCCTACATCGACCCTGGACAACTGACCACGGAGTTGGGAGGCTCGCAGGAATACTGCCATGACAGCTGGATCTCACACCGCACTGTATGTACACACACGCACAAACTTTTCTTTGTTCCTGTCTTTTGAAGTGCATTTTCTCACACTTTAAAGATTTTTTTTTTTTTTGCACGTGGGATGGTATCCATACAAAAGAATTACAGACTTTTTCCGGTATGTCTTTTCATGTTCAACCCGAATGTCTCCTCTACAGGCAATCGAGGCGTTCGCCCTCATGGTGAAGACCACGGCTCAGACCCTGCAGGCGTTTGGCACTGAGCTCGCAGAGACAGAACTACCCAACGATGCCGAGGCCACCACCAACCTGCTGCACACACACACTCTGAAGAAGGAGAGAATGAAGGTCAGATTCCTGTCTTTTCCACGCGTGGTATCCAGCCATGTGTTTTAATCTGTCTCTTGCTCTCTGTTGCACCAAGAGCTTTAATGTTGATCAAAATTATTTGCTCAATTTTCAGGAGGACCTGCAGGTGGCGCTGTCTCAAGGGGGACGTCTGTTGGAGTGCATCAATGAGCCTCTACAGACAGACCCTGAGTACAGCATGACCTACGATGAAGTGGAAAACTTAGCTACTGTACAAAGGTAGAGAAGATGATGGAGACATAGCAAGATGAGGAAGTTGCTCCTGCTCGCATTCATTAATCCTCTCTCCTCTCTTCCCATCACTCCTCCTCCCTTTTTTTGCCCTCCTCTTCTTCAGACTCCTCGGTCAGCTGGACGAAACAGAGACAGCGTTCGACGACTTCTGGGAGCGTCACCGCACCAAGCTGGAGCAGTGTTTACAGCTCCGCCATTTTGAAAAGCACTTCCGTGAAGTGAGTTGCATTCCAGGAAAAGTAGTTTTAAACCTGTACTCATGACGCAGCATTAACAATGCGTGTGTTCGTAGGTGCGTGCCCAGCTTGACGTGACATCCGAGCGCTTGTCTGGTTTCTCAGAGGTCAGCATAAGCCCCGCCCATGCTGAGCACGTTCTCCGAGAGCTCAGCGGCCACGAGGACAAAGCCAGTGTAAGACACACGTGGAACAGAAAACACTTTGACCTTTGATGCATCCTTGAAGCCATGTGGCTAATGATATAATCAATGTGATGCCCTGTTCATCCCCCCCACTCGCTGGGAACGAGTGGAAGTAGATGGACCAATGATACATTAGGCAAATATAAGCCAGGAGAGGACAATGGGAGGTCGTTTTACAGTCAGTGGTTGATTGATTGGCATGTCCACTGCTGTTAACTGACAAGCCACTGTTCTCGGTGTATCCTTGAGTATATTAAGCACAAATCTCATCACTGTGTCTCAATAGGACGCACTAGACCGTGCCATGTCCCTGGCTGGTGAAGGTGACAGGCTGATAGAGAACTCCCACTATGCCGAGGACTCCATCAGGCCGAAATGCAGCGAGCTGAGAGCAGTGTGCGAGGAGATCAACTCCACGCTGCGGAGCAAGAAGGGCCTACTGCTCAGGGCCATGGAGCTCCACCACGCTCTGGAGAAGGTATGGGTGGCGCTCAGATTGTATGTGTATAATGTAAAGAAATGGGAGTAGTAGAAAAAGAAGAATAAGACACTTTTCCTTCCAGGCGTCACGGTGGTGTGAGGAGGGCATCTTCCTGTTGGCAAGCCAGCCAGTGGACCGCTGTCAGTCTCAGGACGGAGCCGAAGCAGCACTGCAAGAACTGGAGCGATACCTGGACACAGCGCCGCTGCACACCCTCACCGACCGCAGCGCCATCTGCTGCCAGTATGAGGCAGTGTTAACTACTCACCTCAGGGTCAGCAGGAAGTGGATTTAACAGATGACATCATGTTTCGTTCACCTTTTAGTTATCTCACTGCAATAACTGTGTGTTTGCATGTCATTAGGACCAGATAGAGAAAGTTTTCCAGAAGCAAAGTTCTGTCCAGGAGATGTTTGAGAAGAGACGTGTCAGCCTGAAGAAACTCGCTGCTAAACAGACCAGACCAGTCCAGCCAGTAGCACCGAGGCCTGAAGTGAAGTCTCCACTGTCCTCTCCCAGTAAGGCTGTGATATTCAGAGCAGTAACACAGCAGCAAACCACTGTTGTCTATGTAAAGATACAGCCGAGTAATGGCTATATACATGGTGTCCTGAGTTGTGGTTTCTGTGGTTGTCAGTGTGTGTATTCCACTGGTTATCTCATCACCGCTACTTTGCACGTTCTCATCAGGTTACCTCTGATATGGGATAGCGATGTCACAGAAGCGTAGTGCTCACCCAGTTCCCCCCGATTAATGCTGCTTACTCTGTCAGCACTGTTGTTTAGCACTGTTTATGGGGTTAGCGTCGTTTGCTAGCGGCTTGCTCAGTCATCTCCAGGCTTAGTTTTGGCAGCCATTTTAGATTTAGTCTTCTTCTTGAGATAAAAACGCCTATTAGTTTTAATCACATTTTAGTTATGTTTAACGTTCACAGATTTTTTTGTCTAGTTTTAGTCGACGAAAACTCAAAACACTTTAGTTGACAGCCATTCAGCAGCTAACGAGCAGCGCTAACTGCTAACAGCCACCACTGCAACTACCAAACTCCACAGATCCATTCAACAGCTCTAACATTCACAGTCAGACACACATGGCGGTTTATTTACTGCCGAATTACAGCTCACAACTCGCACCAAAGGCTAACGCTGCTCCGATGTGAGTGTCTTTGTCGGCTAGGAAAACTTCTTGGTGCAGACTATTTACTGGAGTTTACTAGCCTGTCGTTCATCCGTTCTTTCAGTGTCCGATAGTCCACCACGAACATTTTCGTCACATCTTGTCTCGTCAACGAAACTGAAACATAGTTTTCGCCATAGTTTTCATCAACATTGATCACCTTTATGTTGAGGACTGCGTGCAGGCAATTCACACACTCTGGATTTTGCCCCTTTAATGAAAGAGAGCAGCAGTTTTAGCGAGGCTTGATTTTAAATCAGAGCTCATCTCACCTGGTTGGTGATAAAAACATGTTTTGTCTCTGTCGTTCAGATCAGCAGAGAAAAGAGAGAAGATACTCCGCAGATAATGCCATCAAAAAGGTAACCACTGATCAACTGTCTAAGAGTTTTTCTTAGAGGTTATTAAAAGATATGTCAAAGCAAATACTGTATATGAATGTGTGTGTTTCCAGGTGGAGTCTCCCCTTCACAACGGTGGCACCAGACATGCTTCTCTCTCAGAGGAAGAAGAAAACCTGGCAGTGCTTCGGCGGTAAGGGATCAAATGTCATCCTCAGAGCCAATGGACAGTGATACTGAGCTCACTTTTCTTTGTCTGTATCAACTAACTGAAAGCTCTCTCAACGTATAATGTTTAAGAGATACACAGTTACCACGACTGAAACTTGTATTATGTGTTTCTGTGCTCCAGCCACGTGATGAATGAACTGCTGGAGACGGAGAGAGCGTATGTGGAGGAGCTACTGTGTGTGCTGGAGGTGAGTGTTTTGCCATGTCACACATTCTGCTCCCTGTATCAGCAGCTCTGTTGATGTAACGTACTGTATGTAATATTAAACTCAGGGCTACGCAGCTGAGATGGACAACCCTGCCATGGCTCACCTCATCCCCAGCACCCTGCTGAGCAAGAAGGTCGTCTTGTTTGGCAACATGTCGGAAATCTACGAGTTTCACAAGAGGTATACGTCTTTATGCTATGCTAAGCTAAGCTAATTAGCGGCATATTTACCACACACATCTAATTAAACTCTTAAATGTCATGTCGTTTGTCTCCAGGACATTTCTAAAGGAACTGGAAGCATACACTGACTGCCCAGAGCTAGTGGGCCGCTGCTTTTTAGAGAGGGTAAGTGCTCACTTCCTGCTCTCTGAAGCCAATAACAAATGTTAATCTCAAAAAGCTGAATTCACATACTTTCATTTGCGTCTGCAGATGAAGGACCTACAGATCTACGAGGCGTACTGCCAGAACAAACCTCGCTCTGAGAGCTTGTGGAGACAGTGCTCCGACTGTGCCTTCTTCCAGGTCTCACCTCTCTCCTCATACCGTAGTGACACCTTTTGTCGGAAAATTCCTTCTCAAATTTGCTTAAAAATGAGGTGTTAAAAAGAATTCAATCGAAGTGTGTGAAACACCCTGTTATGTGTTGTGAACCAGGAGTGCCAGAAGAAGCTGGAACATAAACTTGGTTTGGACTCCTACCTCCTTAAACCTGTCCAGAGAATCACCAAGTACCAGCTACTGCTCAAGGTGAGCTGTGTCCATGTACTGTACACACTCTGTGTGCGGTTATATCAAACTCACTTTTTGTTGTGCGTTTGCAGGAGTTGTTGAAGTACAGCAAAGGCTGTGATGGCTGCGACGACCTACAGGAAGCACTCTCCTCCATCCTGGGGATCCTGAAAGCCGTTAACGACTCCATGCACCTCATCGCCATCACAGGATACGAGGTCAGAGAAATAATTTGACTCTAAGAGATGTCGTTTAGCTGATTGGCTGATTGACTTGTCGAGAGTGGACCATAATTGCTTCCGTCTTTTCTCAGGGTAACCTGTCAGAGCTGGGTCGCCTGCTGATGCAGGGCTCCTTTAGTGTGTGGACGGAGCATAAAAAAGGTCACGCCAAGGTCAAGGACCTGGCTCGGTTCAAGCCCATGCAGAGGCACCTGTTCCTGCACGAGAAGGCGCTGCTCTTCTGTAAGAAGAGAGAGGAGAACGGCGAGGGCTATGAGAAAGCGCCGTCCTACAGCTTCAAACACTCGCTCAGTGTAAGCTCACATCGGTCAGAGTTAATATTCGTCCTCTGGGTAGGTAGCAGCGAGAGATCAGGGCTGACTGTGTTCTGTCTTTGACCTCTCAGATGAGTGCGGTGGGCATCACAGAGAGCGCCAAAGGAGACAACAAGAAGTTTGAGATCTGGTGCAACTCCAGAGATGAAGTTTTTATTGTCCAGGTACGATCACTCGGCGTCACTGCTTTGATCAATGAAGAACCTCCATCACTGTTAATGTCACTGTCATTGTTTGTCTCATCCAGGCTCCGACGCCAGAGATTAAAACAGCGTGGCTGAACGAGATCCGAAAAGTTCTGACCCAACAGCTCAAAGCCTGCAGAGGTATCGTACCAACACAGCTGCACATGCACGTTTTTGTCTTTCGCACAACCTTCTGCTTTCAACTGCGGTTCATGTTTCAGATGCCAGTCAGCAGAAGAGCTCCGACTCTGTCTCCCCGAGTCCCACCAGCAACACCTCCATCTCCCTAAGGTTGGTGTCTTGCCTTATAAACTGTATGTCAAGGCACACCCACAGATACGATGCCTTTTATTTATCGCTGTGTTTTCGTCTCTTACCCAGTCCCTTTCGTAGCAGCGGCCAGAAAAACCAGAAGAAGCAAGAGGAGAAGAAGGCGGAGACGAGCTCGGTGTCCGACTCCTCGTCTTCACCCAAACATAAAGGTGAGTTTTGCATCCTTGTGCATTGACATACAATGAGTTCATTGTTGGTCAGCTATGGCTGAAAGCTGCAGTGTAAACTCACTGATCTTCTTCTCTTCGTCACCTTCATCCTCATGGTTCCTCTTTCTGTCTCTATTTTCTTTTCTTTTTTTGGGGTTGCATTTATTCCTCCGTTACTACAACACTCTCTTTTTCCTTTCCCCCTGCTTTCCATTTCAAACCATTGTTTCCAGATGAACCAGTGACCAGTCCAACCACTGACAGGTCTTCAGTGGCTAAAAAGCGTTTTACTTTGCAGGGCTTCAGCAATCTCAAGAGTCCGAAAGGTAACATTAGCAGACCTAAAACAGGCACACGAAGTTTAGACCAGTTTAGTGCCATTAGTCAGGCTATATGTAACTATTGCATTCTTTTTTAATTGATGAAAAGTTTAATTCAGGAGGCACTAAGATAGGAATGGACAGCGTTTTCCATACAGCCAGGTCAGCCTTTTAATGAAAGGTCTGTCATTGCCCCCCGTTGAACCTCAATCAGAGCCTGATGCAGTGTAATTGGTCCTCACTGTGTCCGTTGCTGTTATGCTGCAGACACGCTGCCCCCTGGTGGTGAAGGTGTAGCATTGAGACTGCTGTAGTTTCCTCTGCATTAGATTCACCAGATCTTTGCATTGATTGCAGAAGTTATCATGTATACATCAGCTCACAGCAGCAGCAGCAGCAGCAGCAGGAGAGGAAGTATTTAAATTTTTTACTCCAGTAAAAGTAACTAAAACTAGCCTGAAAAAATATTCTGTTACAAGTTAAATTCCTGCGTTTAAATGTTACTTAAGTAAAAGTGTGTGAGTATAATCAGACTTGGGACTTGCTTATGACTTGCACATGTGTGACTTACTCCCATCTCTGCTTGACGCAGCAGCTGTAGGTTTGAACCCGCAGCCCTATGCTGCGTGTCAGTCTCAAAATTTCACTATTTTTTTGTGAAGAAAACTAAATGAAATTCATAATTTTTAATGTTTAGATTACTCTCTTCCTAAGAGCCTCATCCTGCATCAGAAAAATACACCGTTAAATCAACCAAAGAGCTCATACAACAAGAGAAGAAGGGAGAAGGAAACACTGAATTTGTCATAAAAGAAGCCTGTTAAGTCTGTTTGACTGTTAAAACTTTAAACGAAATACATAACACAGACAGAGAGGCAAATAGAAATTCCTCTGATGTAATGTTCACAGAAAATAATCTGCTCAACATTCATCCAAATCGCTCATTTTACAGAAACTTCCTGCAGGTATTGCACTCACTATTTGGGTGGATTGCACAGTTTGTAGTACACAGTATATCATATAGTATATCGTATGCTCCTTAATTAGGGGCTGTCAGTTTAATCAATGATGGAAAAGGGGTCCCTGAAGGAAAGTATTGGGAAGCACTGATTTAGGATCGGACATTGTTAACAGGAAATGTAGTTTTTTGGCTGATGCTGATTGTAGACTGCAGGTCACATTTGTTACAATATGTACAAGCGTCTCACTGGTTTAGATATTTAAAAACATCAAACACTGGCCAAAGGGCTTTACAGAGGGATGAAATAAGCGGGAGGTACAGTTGGGTGTCGTCAGCGTAACAGTGGTTGGAGATATTATATTTCCTGCACATAGACCCCAGAGGAAGCATAACATTCTGGGGAAGCATCTAATGAAAGTGTTAAATCTCTGAGGCCGTTCTCCTTCTTACCTTTCTCTTCTTCTTCTTCTTCTTCTGCTTCTTCTTCCCTCCCTTCACTGTTTCTGCCTGTGTGGCCAGGCTCGGCCCTGAGCCCCGAGCACAGCTCCAAACGCCACTTGGTCAAGAGTGACCCCACACCCTTTGGGTTCAAAGGTATAATGTCATCCCGTAACATCGGGCCCATCTAATCCTAGATGCCATCGTTCATGGTCCCATGTCTTCCCACTAAAGCATACTCCAGTGTTGTGTGTTTCTATCATGTAGACTTCACCTGTGTCTCAAATAGAAGGACATACCTGGACATGATGTAAACCTTGATCCATCCGTAGACACTGTTCTTCGTACCGTCACCCTTCATTTGCCATGACAGTGTTGTACATGTATGGAGAGAGGAATGTGTTGTGTTCACACAGACTATGTGCAGGTCCTGGAAGGTTTCAAATCAGTAATATAAAGGGTTTAAAAATTCCTAAACCCAGCTGTATTTGTATCATGATAGATTTTGTTCGCTCTATTTTCCAAAATACTTTTTGGCTCTCTGAAACCTGCAGATGCTCGCTCTATCTATCCATCCATCCATCTATCATTCTATCGTTCTGTCTATCTATCTATCTATCTATCTATCGCTCTATCTATCTATCTATCCATCCATCCATCTATCGTTCTATCGTTCTGTCTATCTATCTATCATTCTATCGTTCTGTCGTTCTATCTATCGTCCTATCGCTCTGTCCTTCTGTCGTTCTATCTATCTATCTATCTATCATCTATCCATCTATCTATCTATCGTTCTATCATCTATCTATCTATCGTTCTATCGTTCTGTCCTTCTGTCGTTCTATCTATCTATCTATCTATCTATCTATCGTTCTGTCTATCGTTCTATCCATCTATCTATCTATCGTTCTATCGTTCTGTCCTTCTGTCGTTCTATCTATCTATCTATCTATCTATCTATCTATCTATCGTTCTGTCTATCGTTCTATCTATCTATCTATCTATCGTTCTGTCGTTCTATCTATCTATCTATCTATCTATCTATCTCTCTATCTATCGTTCTGTCTATCGTTCTATCTATCTATCTATCTATCATCTATCTATCTATCTATTGTTCTATCTATCGTTCTTTCTATCGTTCTATCTGTCTGTCTGTCTGTCTGTCGTTCTAACGTTCTATCTATCTATCTATCTATCTATCTATCTATCTATCTAGCTGTCTAGCTGTCTAGCTGTCTGTCTATCTGTCTATCATTCTATCTGTCTATCTATCTATCTATCTGTCTATCTATCTATCTAGCTGTCTAGCTGTCTATCGTTCTATCGTCCTATTGCTCTATCTATCTATCTATCTATCTATCATCTATCTATCTATTGTTCTATCTATCGTTCTTTCTATCGTTCTATCTATCTGTCTGTCTGTCTGTCTGTCGTTCTAACGTTCTATCTATCTATCTATCTATCTATCTATCTGTCTAGCTGTCTAGCTGTCTGTCTGTCTATCTGTCTATCGTTCTATCTGTCTATCTATCTATCTGTCTATCTATCTATCTATCTAGCTGTCTAGCTGTCTGTCTGTCTATCGTTCTATCGTCCTATTGCTCTATCTATCTATCTATCTATCTATCTATCTATCTATCTATCTATCTACCTATCTATCTATCTGTCTGTCTGTCATTCTAACGTTCTATCTATCGTTCTGTCATTCTGTCGTTCTATCTATCATTCTATCTATCATTCTATCGTTCTATCTATCTATAAAGTTAGCTTATATTAGCATAAAGACTGGAAACAGGGGAAGACTGTAGACCTGACTAACGTGATGTCATCCATTGGTTTGTGGACTCCACTTAAAGCCTTGAAATTCACCATGTTAGCCATCGCCATCTTGTTTTTTGGGGGGCACAAGTGACCATAATTGGACGACGGGGCGGAGATAAACTCTAATGCTAGGAGCTAGCTGAGTTAGCACACTGCATTTACAGCTACAGTTAGCTGTAGTAAAAAAAAAACAGCTTAAAACCATGCTGAATTTCTGTTGTAAAGTTTGGCATTTTAACATGGGCGTCTATGGGGATTGACTCGTTTTGGAGCCAGCCTCAAGTGGCCATTAGAGGAACTGCAGTTTTGCACACTTTTCCATTGGCTCCGTTTTTCTGTCACCTCCTAGCTTTGATTTCGGCGCAGAAAGCCAGGCAGATTTGTCACATTTTTTCAGAGCCAGGCTAGCAGTTTCCTCCTGTTTCCAGTCTTTATGCTAAGCTAAGCTAACTGGCTGTTGGCTCCAGCTATGCACTGTACAGAAATGAGAGTGGGATCGATCTCCTCAAGATGTTGTGTCCATTTTCACTGGGGACCACTCAACAAAAGTCAATGGATGAATGACTGACTGAGAAAGTGTTTGACTTCTTCACTAACCATGTCAACGGGGAGACTGCGGGACTAGTTGGCTGTCTCACTGACCCGCTGGCTGTCTCTCCTCCGTCTAGAGCCGGCTCCCCATGTCACTCTGAGCAGAGTCAAATGGATGAGCACCTCTAGTCTGTTACAGAGCAAGCGGCAAGGTACAGCGCCGCTGTGAGGATCAGCCGCTGTGGGCGTAGATGTGCTGTGGTTTGTGGTGGTCGTGGTTGATTTGACCAGGGGTAACGTGTAGCGAAAAATCAATTCGCCTGTCATGTAGCCTTTTATTGAGCGTTATTGTCCATTTTAACTTGTAAATAAGAAATTTGAAGTCTCAGTGCAAGGCTACATGACACTGATTTTTGTGAGATACCTACTCTTCATCAAATCAATCGCTCTCTCTTCTTCTACTGTTGGGTGCTTTGGGTTAGTGGTGGAGTAACGTGGACAATAATAAGAATTCAGCGCAGTCAGAGCAGCCTTGAAATAAATCCAGGTGATTCAGATCTCTGCGTCCTTTGATCGTGAATCCTTGATTTACATTGGCTCATGTTTTACTGGGGTCTGTCTGCCGCTGTCATCGATCCTCTCTGGGATTTTGGAGGTTTGACCTTTGGTTGTGTGTGTGTTTGTGTGTGTGTGTGTGTGTGTGTGAATGTATTGATTTGTCAGATAAACATGTTTTGACAGAGGTCTCTTTGTTTGTTTGTTTTGCCCCTGTGTAACTGGGACTCTCTCTCCAAGTGGCATTCAGGTGCTCCTGGCGAAATTCACATTCACGAACATGTGTTGTGTCCGTCCTTTAATATTGACAGAAAACACTCTGCATCATTCTACATGTTTTGAGTTCTCAAATTAGTGACCTAGGACGCATTTTGATGCCACGTGGAGCGGGAGCGTGTGTGAAACAGATTCCTCAAGTCACCTCCCATTTCTGATTATCACATATCCCGTCTTTGCCTCTAAAATGTCCTAACCGTTTACCCTTCTGTCCTCTCTGCGCCACCACCCACTCACAGGCTGGAACAAGGCGTCACTCTCGGTGGACGCCTCCGAAGAGAACGATGGGTACTCCAGCGGCGAGGACCCCATGAACTCTGACCCCGAGGATGATGTAGGAAGGAAGCTGGTGAGCCTGAACCTGTTCACAGTATATGATTCTCCATCTTTTGCTACCTCTAATAGACTGTCTTTGGTGACCTTTGACCCGTCAGGCTCCGGGGAAGTACACAGTGGTGGCAGACTGCGAGAAGGCGGGACCTCAGGAGCTGTCTGTCAAGAGTGGAGACATGGTCCAGCTGATCAGAGAAGGAGAGGAGGGGCAGTGGTAAATATCTTCGTCGATTCCTGATTTCACAGGGCTGAATGTATCCTTAAATTCATTGTTGGGTGGAGTCACTGTTTGTTTAACCCTCTGTAGGTTCGTGAAGAACCTCCGCAGCAGTAAGGAGGGCTGGGTGTCCGCCGCAAACCTCCTCAGCCTCATCTCAGAGTCCAAGTCGTCCCAGTCACTCAGCAGCTCAGGTATGTTTCCATAGATACCATACAGGGTCTGTTGACGACTGCTAATGTGTTCGTCCTCTTGAGCCCACATCTTGGATTTTTGTAGCTGAGTCAAACTCTTGTTCCCTCCACAACGTGAGAGCTGACACTTCTCACGTTCACGCTCTTGCACCTCCCCAGAGTCCCCTCCGTGTTTACTGTCTACCTGCTTTGCTGCTTCCTGTTTGGTGCTGCAGAGAGGGCGCAGTTACGAGTTGTTGACAATGCTGACCAAGCCTAAAAAACTTTCAGTCACATTAAACATTTCAAGAGTACGTCAAGATAAGAAAACAACTGACTTAAAGGAGATCGGATCTTTGAAGTTGGGCTGTATGAGGACCTCACCATCTGTGTTCAACCTGGAACAAATAAAGCCAGCACTGTTTTTGTTTGTGTGTTTGTCCTGCAGATGGCAGCGTCTCCGGGAACCTCAGCACTTCCTCCAGCTGCAGCGAGACCTACACCAGCTTCTCCGACATCAAACCCTGACCTGCGAGCACTGATTTCTGTGTGGAATTACAAAAACCTCCAGGAGGACAGAAGCAAAGTGTTTCGTCACGGACCATCAACGTCACAGTTTGTCGGATCGAACCAAAAATCGAAACCATCACTGTATCTGCGAATGTTAGCAGTGTATTTACAGCCACCTGTGAGTCTCACGCAAACGGACAATAGCTCTTCTTTTTACCTTGAACGTGGGTAGAAGTTTAAGTGGCAGAAAATTCAGAAAGCATCAGGGAAAAATAGTTCCTCGACACACACGTTACAGTCATGTCCAGTCTTATATTTAATCCCTTATATGTAGCATTGAAGGCGACACGTTTAAAGAATATCTGCACTAAACGTGAGCTCTCACCAGCTCATGAAACCCCTTCAAGTGGATAACATCACAGCATAGCGGCAGATTCTTGTGTGAAACATGGACAGGTACAGATACTATCAGACCGGTATTTCACATGATGCTTTAGTGTCAAACATTAATCGTACACTGTGAAAACTGGCAGCTGGCTGCAACAAGAAGAAATGCTTTGGGTGCATCGTGGAGCATCTGTGAGCAGGTCAGATGTGCAGGGCGTGTTACTGTAAGTCTTGTTTTTGTATGTGGGAGACATACTGGGTGAAGTGTGTTGAATCCCTTGTAGTTTCTGGCAGGCCAGTGGTGTCAAAGTAGTTTTCATTTCTCATTCAAGGATGCTGTATTCCTCCCTTGTTAATAAGAGCTTCCTGTTCCCTAGTTTCACAGTTTATAAGAAGTATCACCGGGTGAATGTCACCAACAGCACGACCTGGTGGTCAGATGTCATGCACTTCTCCAGCGACACATACAAATCACTTAACAAGAGTGCGGCAGCTTGGAACAACTTTTGAACCTCTTTCTTTCCCCCAAGAGTAATTGTCTAACTCGCCTCTGAACTGTTCTGGATTTACCTCTCAGGAAGCCCAAGAAGTTGCGTGGGCAGGCAGGTGTGACTGCATACCTGCTTGTGTTGACTACATGTCTTTGTGTGTGAGCATTCCTGCGTGTGTTGTGCTTCAGAACAAATCCAACAAGCTGATGTGACAGGCTCCCAGGGTGGCTATTTGGCCACAGACAGCAGCTGGTTCAGACAAGTTCCCATTTAGGGATGTTTTAGCGACGTCATGCATTTACCTGCTGAGCAAAGTTAAAGGGATAGTTCAGATTTTTTGAAGTGGGGTTGTATGGGTTACTTATCCATTAGCAGTGTATTACACACAGTAGATGTCAGTCAGCACACCCCCAGTTTGGAGAAGCAGGCTGGAGTCTGACATGGAGGCTAAGTAATATACTGCTGTGGATGGGGGCCGGCAACAAAGCATATTTTAGCCACCTAAAAAAAGCCCCAGCTAAAGAAAATCAACATCAGCGTAAGTGTACACTATATTGAGAATATCTTTACTACTTTACCTTAATGTCAGAGCATGATTTTCAACTGGAAAATGAAGCTGTTAAATTGCTCTCTTCACAGCCAGACTCCATTGAGAAAAACAGCGATTTAACAGAGCTGAACACAGGAGCTGCTGGTCTATTACTGCCTTAATCAGTTGGTTTGTTTGTGTAATAGTGTGACTTCGGGGTTTAAACGGATTAGTTTAGAGTCACAAAAGTCACACAATAACACAAACTAACTAACTAAACAAGGCAGCAGTAGACCAGCAGCGCCTGTGTTCAGCGAGCTAAAATTACCGTTTTTCTCAATGGAGTCTGGTGGCTTTGATGAGTGCATAGATGGGGCTGTCAGACAGAAGGGTAAAGTTGTGAAAATACTCTCAATATAGCATATTGACTTTTTTCATAGGTGGGACTTTTTAGGAGCCTAAGACATTTTGTTGCTGGCCCCCATCCACAGCAGTGCATTGCTTAGCTTCCGTGTTAGCCTCCAGCCTGCCTCTCCAAACTGTGGGCGTGCCAGCTGACGTCTACTTATTGTAATACACTGACTACGGCTCAGTACCCCATACACCACTTTAAAAAAGATCCAAACTAGAAACAACCACCCTCAATACTCTGCATATAAATCTAATTTTGGCTCCATGTCTGCTGCACTCACCTATCTTTGGTGTGCACTGCAGCAACAAAAGCAGGCTTTGTCCCCTCCCTCTGCTCCCAGCCCCACTAAGGCATGTGACAGTAGTCACTTCTGTGCACACAGGGCTAACCAGGGCCCGGACCTTCCTTAACATGTTTGCACCACCAGCTCCGTGACAGTATTTGTGTATTTACCATGATGTCGCTGAGTAATCGAAAAACGAGGTGCAAAAAAAATACTGACAAAAGTCTGACTCGTGGTGTGAATTACACAGCAGGGGTGGTGAGTAACATAAGTTGGCCCTAGCTGGCTGAAGACGTTGATACGGGTGCATAGCACACCTCTGACAACCAGCTGCTGTGACAGACACACACAAGCTATTTCTAACACTGAATGACACCTTTTTCTTACCTTGTTTTTCAAGGGTGAACTTATTTTTTATACCCCAAGAATTTCTACTGTATCCACATGGTGCACTGTAAAACAATCTGTTCCTTTTTGCCATCTTCAATGTTGAATGTGTGACTCTGTTATTGTAACAGAAAAAATGCAGCGTGCTGTTCTACTCAAACCAGCCCCACCTGTTTTATTACTGAATATGAGGTGTTCACTCCGCCACTGATAAACACCACTGTGGTTATGTTAAAGGAATAGTTCAGGTTTTTTTAAAGTGGAGTTGTGTGTAATACTTATCCATAGACAATATATTACACACAGTAGATGTCAGCCAGCAGGCCCCCAGTTTGGAGAAGCAGGCTGGAATCTGACATGGAAGCTAAGCAATGCACTACTGTGGATGGGGGCCAGCAACAAAGTCATTTGTTTGATTCACAAAAAAAATCCCACAGTTTAAGTTTGTGCTATATTTAGAATATTTTCACCACTTTACCTTCATGTCAGACAGTGATTTCCAACTGGAAAATTAAGCCATTATAACGCGCTCTCTTCACAGCCAGACTCCATTGAGAAAAACAGTGATTTAACATTGCTGAACACAGGAGCTGCTGGTGTACTGCTGCCTCCCTCAGTTCGTTTGTTTATGTCATTGTGTGACTTTGGCGATTACACGGGTTCATTTTGATTCACCGAAGTCACACAATAGCACAAATTAACTCACTAATCAAAGCAGCAGTAGGCTAGCAGCTCCCATGTTCGGTGAGCTTAAATTACTGTTTTTGTCAACGGGGTCTGGTGGCTTTGGGGAACTGAAGCTATTAAAGGCAAAGTAGTTAAGATATTCTCAATATAGTGTACTCTTAAACTGATGTTGATTTTCTTTAAGTGGGATTTTTTAGGTGGCTAAAATATGTTTATCGCTGGCCCCCATCCACAGCAGTACATTGCTTAGCTTCTGTGTCAGACTCCAGCCTGCTTCTCCAAACTGGGGGCGTGCCGACTTAAATCTACTGCATGCAATATGCTGTCTATGGATAAGTAACTCATACGACCCCACTTCAAAAAATTGAAACTATGCCTTTAAATTCAGCCCGGGCTATGATTAGTGCTTGTGATTGTTTTCGCTGAGAACCACTTTTCTCCTCTAATCACAACACGCGTGTCGTCCCTATGAAAGGGAAGATTCTTCTCCAGAAAAAAGGAAGGCCTTTCTGTGTCAAACTGTGAGCTAAACCAGAGAGTAAACTGTGGCTGGCTTTATGTGTTGATCTGTGTAAGTTCTGTAAGACTCAGAAATGTATGTTACACTTGTACAGACGTGTCCTCTATACCTCACATTGTTTTTCCTCGAGAGCATGTACATTGTGAAGAGGATTTTGCAAGTCTCCTTGTCTCTCTGTGTCCCATCTTTCTGTGTCGCATGTTCCTCATAATCCTCTCATGTCAAAGTCCTGAACAGGGCGAGTCTTTTTACCAGGCACTGTTGTATTTTGTGAGAGTTTATTTTCTGCCCTCCTGAAAGTTTACACGGGCACTAAACTTTTCAGTGTTCTATCTCGATCACACAATATAAAGCTTGTCGAATGATTTGTACCGGAGAGACGAGAAGGGTTCTATTTTTTAGTTTTATGCAGCACATTGCAGCAACCACTGTCTTTATTTTCCTATTGTATCTACTGAGTATGGTGTTGATATAAAGATATTATAATAATGAGACATATCTGTGTATATTTGTACATATGTAATTCTGAATTGTATGTAAAAATTAAAAGCAGCTTTAATAAAGTCTGAGATGGTTTCCCTTTTTTGTATTTTGCCTTTTTTACAGGATTAAAATCCAATTGATTTTATTTTATTAAGATTATAATTTATAATTGGCTCAATTTTTATACGTTTATCAATCTTTTACTGGTTTAATAACACTGCCAGTGCTATAAATGATGTGTTGTGATCCGGAAGTGTAATTCGAACCACGTGGAATCTAACCTCCAATGGGCTTTTTCCAGTTTTGACTATCATGGTTTGGCACGGGCTGCATTCCAATATGAACAGCATCCGACCTTCCGTGTCTCCTCTCCTTTATTAATCCCTGTCAGTGGAGCAGAAAGGGAAGTTATATCTCGCAACATGTCTTAAATTAAAGAATCGTGACTCAAGTTGTACTTTTAATAGTTTGAATGCCATTTATCACCGTAAAATGTGAGGCAAGGTTGCGAGAAGGACTTGATAGGAGAGGATGCGAACGAGACTCAGCCGCGGCTGGAAAGATACAGATGTATTAAGTTGGCACGCGGGAGCCAAACGGCTACCGGAAGTGACGGCTTTGCTGTATAAAGCAATTTTGCCTATGCACCGTCGAAATAATGTATTAACAGGCGAAATATTGGTTGAATTTTTAAAAGATGGCTGTATTTCGCTTACTAGTAGTTGTGTAAGTTTTAATTTCGACCTCCCTCCCCCTTGTTCCTCTGTTATTTTAAACGGAAGACTGCTCGCGCAGTTTTTATTATGAACGTTAACACCGGAAGTCGTTCAGATTTTTATCGCGCTAGCTTGACAGACGACTGGAAAGCGACCAGATGGGATTCTGCACTGGCTTCTTAACAGATTCCTCACATTTCAAATTGTATCGCACACATTTTTAGCGGACTTTCCTGCCAACAAACAGTCCTGGCGTGACGGCAGACGCCTATCTGGGAGGCTCGGCTGCGCTGTGAACCGGGACAGGAGCGGTCAAGACATTTAAAGACACCCCACCAAACATCTTCCCACTGTAGGTATCATTTCTAGCCCATACTGAGAGCGATAGCTTCCAGTCATCTTAACGGAGAGATATTATTGCCCTTGACAGTCTTTGTAACTTCGCTTCAGGTTGAAATGTTTGCTATGTTGTGAAGTGAGACGCCTCTAACGTCCTTTGTTGCAGTTGTGTCTGAAATGGTGCAGACTACTGTGATTAGCTTTGGAAATCTGTCAAACAAAAAGGGAGTTTAGCCCGGAGGCGAGAGGGGTGTAGCCTTGTTAAATCACATTGTCCGGGACTGTTTATGCGGCCTTATGTGTTATTTACTGCCAGCTGCGCTTTAGGCTCCCATTCCTCCCAACACGCTGTTTCACAGGATCTTTATTTCTCCAGCAGCACGAATGCAGTGTGTGTTTTTGGTGTTTGTCTTTTTCCTCCTTGCTATGTTACTTTAGACGACCCGCGTCATGCTAGCGAGAACGACAACAATGCAGCTTCCGGTCACGTATTTCACAATAAAATTTGTCATTGGGCTGAAACCATTAGTTCAATAGATCATTAATAGATCACCAGAAAGTTAATCACCGACAAATTTAATAATGATTAACAATTTGGGAGAAATATCAAGTAAATATAGCCTTTCCTACATTTTGTAGATCAAATAATAGACCAATTGGAGGAATAATTGTACAATTGATAAACATTGAATACAATTAATAGCTTTTTTTGCAGCCAAAGTCTGGCTCCAACTGCAATTAATATTTCTAATGTCATTTACCTTTGCAAGGATCAGCCTCTAATTGCTGATTGATGTGACATCATTAATGATATATAAAACAATGGACAGACAATAATATTAGCAACTCTATGACTGATAATAAGCACATTGATTTTTTACTTATTGCGTATCTGAGAATGCTGAAGCACTTATAAGGCTGTTAATTTAATAATTTCAGTGTTGTTTTGGGTATTTTTTTTGTCATGTTTGTCAGTCAATATTTTATACATCCAAATCTGCTTGGCTTTTATTTTTAAAGCTACCTTACTGCCCCAAACTCTGGCTTTCTCCACTTGTGCTGACATATAGACAGACCACAATCGGAATATTAACCCTTACTGACTATGCACATAACTACAGCAACCTATAAACTCCCCTGGTAAAGCAACTGTAAAGCAGCTTGCAGGTCTGTCAGTCTGGATGAGGCTACCGTTGAAGGACCTGAATGTACAGTCACACCCCACGTCATGTATTTCAGTACTGGTCTTTATTGTTGTGCCGTATGCTTCAGTGAAGCGCATTAAATACAGGCAGGTGTCAGGGTTCGTCGTATTATTGGGCTGCTTTTGCACAGGGACATTTGTGGCAGTCAAGAAATCCTTCTGTTTCCCATTCACATCATTAACAATCTCAAGATTGGACTTGATGAGCCGGTGTTTGTCCTTTTCAGGGAGCGTTCCTCCCATGTTGCCTCGGAGAGGATGATTTCACTGTGAACGTCTGCTCAGAGAAGGTCTCTTTGTAGTTAGAGATGGGGCTGTGGTGTAGTTCAAACAATTAGATCCTGATATCTCTGGGAGCTGGCTCTGTAGCACAGAAAGAGCAGGACTACGTTTTTAAGGTGGAATTAGGAGCAAGCCAGAGTGTTTCAAGGCGTTTAAAAAGAGATTCAAGATGTTCTCAAAATGTTTTAGATGCCTTCTTAGGAAGGAGTAAATCCTGTTTAATTTAACTTTTATTCAATTAAAAAAAAGACTTTGTTGTATTCATGCTGTGTGGAGGTTTTAAGGGTTAAACATCCTCCTTGCTCATCCTTGATTACTTAAATTCCAGTTGTATCATGAATGGCTGTCTCTGCATTCCAAGACAGTCAGGAGGAAGTGCTGTCAAATTAAAAGCAGCCGCCTTTCTTCTTCCCTGAAAGGCGATACATTCATCACATTGTTGAACGCATTCAGTTTTCAAGCTGCGATGGCCGAATGGTTAAGGCGTTGGACTTAAAATCCAATGGGGTTTCCCCGTGCAGGTTCGAACCCTGCTCGCAGCGGATGTCAACTTTTTGGGGCGGCAGTAGTTCAGTCCATAGGGACATGGGTTGGGAACCAGAGGGTCGCCTGTTCGAGTCCCTGTCCGGACCAAAATATGGAGCGTGGACTGGTGGCTGGAGAGGTGCCAGTTCACCTCCTGGGCACTGCCGAGGTGCCCTTGAGCAAGGCACTGAATTTCCCCTCAGGGGGATTAATAAAGTAAATAAACTTATAAACTTAACTTTTCAAAAAAGGCGTGCACAGACACAATACAAGCCATACAAATTAATCATCGATTTGAAATTTGCATATTGAATCAGAATATTACAACTCATGCGAGTCGGTGTGTACATGACGTCCCTGATGCCGATGTGAAACCTGTTTTTAGTATGAGCCATGAAATGTCCGACTTGTATTCACTACCAGAGTGGCAGACTGACATCTAGGTGTGACAGATAACTATCTTGCAACACTGGAATGACTTTGATTAGTCATGAAGGCCACCCACTACCAGTGTAACTACTGGTTACAGGGTGTGTTACTGGGATCTGATGTTTTCTTAATTTTTCTAGGGGTTGGTGTGGCGGAATTGGGCCAATAAATCACTTAATTGATCAACAGAAAAGTAATTTTGATAGTCATTTAAGGTATTTTCAAGCAAAAATATTAGTCATTGCAGAATTTTGAGGCTCTTAGTTGTGGATAATTTCTGTTTTTCTTAGTCTTATGTGACAATTAATGGAGTATCTTTGGGTTTTGGATAGTTGGTCAGAAAGAACAAGCAATGTAAAGATGTGACTTTTGGCTTTAGGTCATTGTGATGTGCAATTTTCGACAATTTCTAACATTTTTTTTTTGAGACAAAACCGTTAAGGCTACAGTTGGTAAGTTAAAAGTTGTCAGTCATTGCTTGTGAACTACGATCAAACTGTCAAACTAGGCAGCGTTAATCAAATATGCATTGACGGTTTTTTCACCTCAGATGGTTTCTGAAACACATATTAGTGTACAGTTTAGCTGTACTGCGAGAAAGTTTCCTCCGGCTTCGGTGTAGGGTTTCAACGGTATGAGACTTTCTTGGTGCGATAACTGTCTCAGAAAATATCGACGCTTAACGTGATAGAAACAGAAGGGTAATCTTTGCTTGAACAAACGTTTTATTACTATAACTAAAACCATTTTGTTTACGAAAACACGTGTAAAAAGTATCCCCTTTAAAAATAATTCCGTCCAGAACATTTTTATTTTCAATAGCGTAGATAAGTGAATATATATGGTATGATAACTGTCAACTTTTATATCACAGTATATGTTAAAACCGTTATATTGCTTCAATCCTACTTGGCTGTTTTCAACACGGCAGCTGGGTCACAAACGTTCTCATTTAACAGACAAACAGTACACTAAAATATGCTTTGATATCCTCTGATTGGCTGTTTTCCTTCAACCGCAGTGGATTCTGGCAAATGCCATTAAAGGCGCTACGAGGAGGAGGAACAGTTTGTCTGTTTCGTATAATTTACTTCTGCGTGGATGTAGTGACAGTTCAAGCAAATTTGACAAGAAGTTATTTGTCATAAAAACGACCAACTGCAGCTATGAAGCCTGTGAAGCATTTCTGATTTAAACCTTTAAGTGTTAAATTAGCATTTATTTGGAAAGCAGCTTTACAGAAAGAAAGGGAGAGGTGATAATACATTTAATTATTTTTGTAATAATACAGTTACAAGTTAGGACTCCTTGCCTGACAGAAATATTTTTTAAAAAAACGGTTATCCCATGGTTGAGGCTTGGATTGATGTAATCCATTACATTTTTGTGATGGACGAATTTGCATTCATTTTACGATTGGAACAAGAGAAGTTAAACAATTGTTGGATTATTATTATTGATTATTTACTTATTATATTTTCTTGCATTATGCAGTTGGTCAAACATGTATCGAGGTTTTTTTTTTTTTCAAATTTATTAATTAGTTTATTTCTTCCTGCCTAATGTTTTACCAATAACAGTTTTGTCAAGGGTTGAAATATCCTTTGTAAGTTTGTTTTTATTTATTGTACCACAAATACCTCATTAATATTTAATCGCTTTACTACATTATTTTCAAAAAGGCAAAAAAACTGTCATTCACTTTCATTGCAAAGTATTCATAATAAATCATATATGTAGCCGCATCTCTTCCATATGTATTGATATGTGTAGTTATTGAAACTCCAGAAAAAAAAACAAAAAAATCTCTAAATTAAAAAATTAAATTAAAAAAAAATTGATGTGCTGTAAGACTTGCTCCAACTTTATTCCAAATAAAAACAATTAACTTGTTTTTTCGTGTTGAAATGAAGGTGATAATTGCTGTTACCTAAATATGTCTATGTGTTTAATCAATCTTCACAATCAGATTTAAACTGTACTGTATTTGTTCTCTCATAATTACATCTGAAAAATTAATATTTGGGTCAACGTGGAGCCTTTCTCTGTCAGATTACACTTAAACAGAGCAGCTAGCTGTGTGTGTTCAGGCCCAGTGGGCACCAGATTAATTCCATTACATAACATTTAGCCAGTCTTAAGCAGGCTACAAGTGAAAATGAAGGCTTCACTCACAGTAACCTCAAGCTTAAGCTTTCCACGACTCAAAGAGGTGTTATTAGATGATTAAATGGCCCCTTTAAGTACTCTTGTAATAACCAGAAACATTCGGTCACAGACGACAGAGTGGAAACGTTAGACGTCTGACACAGTAGTTTACAATATGATTGGATTAGACAGCAGCAGAGTTTGATAACTACTTCCTCATTGCCTGCTTATCCTTTGACAAATATTGACCAGGCTGTAGCTGTGTGGGCATGATGTAACCTGGTAGTAAAGTGAGTTAATGCAAATGGATGCATCATGTTAAAGGGTGTTTTTTGTTTTTATATTTGTCTCTGATGGCGACTGAAATATTTTGTGCACTTAGCAGCTCGTGGACAAAGTATTTTTGCATTTCCCTGATGAAGTGAAGATACTCAGCTGAGGTTTTGTCTTTGTCAGGTGAAAACCTCGTGATTCCAGTTCGAGCTGTTTTCTTGTTTTCGTCGGCATTGAAGAACCCTCCCTCCGGCCCCCTTTGGGATTCTCAAAATGGTATTAATTGAGCAGCTTTATATCTTTTAATATGATCTTTGCAGTGCAGCAAAGTTGATGTAATAAGGCGGGTCATACAGCTTGGAGTTCACCGCTTTGTGTCAGTAGTGTAACCAGAGAGAAGGTGCACAACTCAAGGTGTGTGTAGTAGAAATGCAGCTTGGATGGAGTGGATTGAGGAACAGGAGCAGATGTACAGTACAGGCCAAAAGTTTGGACACACCTTCTCATTCAATGCGTTTTCTTTATTTTCATGACTATTTACATTGTAGATTCTCACTGAAGGCATCAAAACTATGAATGAACACATGTGGAGTTATGTACTTAACAAAAAATGGTGAAATAACTGAAAACATGTTTTATATTCTAGTTTCTTCAAAATAGCCACCCTTTGCTCTGATTACTGCTTTGCACACTCTTGGCATTCTCTCCATGAGCTTCAAGAGGTAGTCACCTGAAATGGTTTTCCAACAGTCTTGAAGGAGTTCCCAGAGGTGTTTAGCACTTGTTGGCCCCTTTGCCTTCACTCTGCGGTCCAGCTCACCCCAAACCATCTCGATTGGGTTCAGGTCCGGTGACTGTGGAGGCCAGGTCATCTGCCGCAGCACTCCATCACTCTCCTTCTTGGTCAAATAGCCCTTACACAGCCTGGAGGTGTGTTTGGGGTCATTGTCCTGTTGAAAAATAAATGATGGTCCAACTAAACGCAAACCGGATGGGATGGCATGTCGCTGCAGGATGCTGTGGTAGCCATGCTGGTTCAGTGTGCCTTCAATTTTGAATAAATCCCCAACAGTGTCACCAGCAAAACACCCCCACACCATCACACCTCCTCCTCCATGCTTCACAGTGGGAACCAGGCATGTGGAATCCATCCGTTCACCTTTTCTGCGTCTCACAAAGACACGGCGGTTGGAACCAAAGATCTCAAATTTGGACTCATCAGACCAAAGCACAGATTTCCACTGGTCTAATGTCCATTCCTTGTGTTTCTTGGCCCAAACAAATCTCTTCTGCTTGTTGCCTCTCCTTAGCAGTGGTTTCCTAGCAGCTATTTGACCATGAAGGCCTGATTGGCGCAGTCTCCTCTTAACAGTTGTTCTAGAGATGGGTCTGCTGCTAGAACTCTGTGTGGCATTCATCTGGTCTCTGATCTGAGCTGCTGTTAACTTGCGATTTCTGAGGCTGGTGACTCGGATGAACTTATCCTCAGAAGCAGAGGTGACTCTTGGTCTTCCTTTCCTGGGTCGGTCCTCATGTGTGCCAGTTTCGTTGTAGCGCTTGATGGTTTTTGCGACTCCACTTGGGGACACATTTAAAGTTTTTGCAATTTTCCGGACTGACTGACCTTCATTTCTTAAAGTAATGATGGCCACTCGTTTTTCTTTAGTTAGCTGATTGGTTCTTGCCATAATATGAATTTTAACAGTTGTCCAATAGGGCTGTCGGCTGTGTATTAACCTGACTTCTGCACAACACAACTGATGGTCCCAACCCCATTGATAAAGCAAGAAATTCCACTAATTAACCCTGATAAGGCACACCTGTGAAGTGGAAACCATTTCAGGTGACTACCTCTTGAAGCTCATCGAGAGAATGCCGAGAGTGTGCAAAGCAGTAATCAGAGCAAAGGGTGGCTATTTTGAAGAAACTAGAATATAAAACATGTTTTCAGTTATTTCACCTTTTTTTGTTAAGTACATAACTCCACATGTGTTCATTCATGGTTTTGATGCCTTCAGTGAGAATCTACAATGTAAATAGTCATGAAAATAAAGAAAACGCATTGAATGAGAAGGTGTGTCCAAACTTTTGGCCTGTACTGTAGATGGAGAGGAATGAAGGTTGGAGTTGGAGTTAAGAGGGAGGGTAATGCCCTTTTACATTCCCACATGAGGATTAGCAGTCACAAGTTCTCTGCCTGTTCCTGACCCGGCCTGGATTTTGAAGGCCGCCGCTGCCTCCTTTAAACGCTCGTACTCAAGTCGTGGACTTGACCAGATTCTCTCTCTTTTCTGTACGTCTTGCATGTATAGATGGTACAATGGTACACAGGGGCTTCAGGAACTAGTCAGACCCCTTCACTTTCTGCACACTTTGTGTTATAGATTTTGCAAATGTATTAAAAGAAAACCTGAAATCTCTCATTTGTATGCTAAGTATGCTATGCCGTGGTACTCCAGATTGTGGTCAGGTGCATCCTGTTTGCTTTGATGATCCATGAGGTGTGTCCAAAACATGGTGGAGTCCACCTGTGGTAGATTGAATTGGCTGAACATAGTGTCGAAAGGTACACACACCTGTGTCTATAAGGTCCCACAGTTCACACTGCATTTCAGGACAAACTGGCTGTTCACTCTGGTCACCTTTGCTGTGTTTCCACTGAATGGTACAGCACAGCTCTACTTACCTCGACTTGCTCCATTTTGGTTTTCCATCAGCAAAAGTTGTGGATAGTACCTCATCCTTTTTTTTGGTAACCCCTCCTTTGAGGTTCCAAGCGAGCTGAGCTGATCCTAGAAGGCGGAGACCACTTATGGGTCAGAGAATCGTCACTAGTGCAACTCAAGACATCCTGCCTGCAAAATACTGTACTGTACAGTTGATGAAGTGAAGTCACTGTTGCCGATGAAAGGATCCAATGAGTGTCGCTTTGGAGCAGTTAAACACAGCGTTGCTATGGCAATCAGCTGATAATCCCACCTCCATTGATGGGGTACTAGCTGTAGTGGAAAACAAAATAAATAAAAGGACCTAATACCAAAAGTGAGTCGGGTCAGCTGAACCATACAGCAGAAACGAGGCCCTACCTCCAAGATCTTTTCAATATATGTGGGTGAAGGTCAGACACATAATGAGACTACTAAATGCCTAACGTGACAATTTCAGTTTGTAGATAATATAAATACATTTTCTCATACCAGTATTTTTATGCGTTCTCGCTGGCAAGAGCCTTGGTCGCGGTGGATGTCTGTCCAATCCTTTTGAACACGATATCTCAAAAACACCTCAAGGGAATTGCTTCAAATTTGGCACAAACGTCCACTTGGACTCAGTTAACTGATTAGTTTTTGATGGTCATAGGTCAAAGGTCAAGGTCACTGTGACTTTGTCTGTCTCATTCTCTTGGACACGATATCTCAAAAACACCTCAAGGGAATTGCTTTAAATTTGGCACAAATGTCCACTTGGACTCAGTAAACTGATTTGTTTTTGATGGTCATAGGTCAAAGGTCAAGGTCACTGTGACTTTGTCTGTCTCATTCTCTTGGACGCGATATCTCAAGAACGCCTTGAGGGTGTTTCTTCGAATTTGGCAAAAGGTTGACTTGGACTCAAGGATGAGCTGATTAGATTTTGGTGGTCAAAGGTCAAAGTCACTGTGACCTTGTCTGGTCCATTTTTATGAAGGAGATATCTCAAGATTACGGTAAGGGAATTTTTAAAATAACCATAGCCATAACCCAAGAATTTATACGCTAATTATGACAAAACTTCGCACAAATGTCTCAGAGGATAAAACAGTGAAGTGATGACATTTAATATCCAAAAGGTCAAAGGTCAGCTTCACTGTGACATCATAATGTTCTGCATAAAACACTTTTCTGGCCGTTCCTCAGCAGTGCATCAGTAAGGTGTGTGGCTGCAACACAATACTGTAGTAACCTACAATCTAATGGCCCATCCTTAACTGTTGATACCAAACAGTCTATGACATTCTGACAGCACCAGGGCAAATTACAACCTGAGCCTGACACAGATACTATGAAATAAAGCATAACTATATTATATGGATCATATGCATTCAAGACAGTGACCAAGTGCAGGCCTACTTTGCCTCAAAATGATTCAGAAACTGACATTGGTGCAGTGTTTAGGAGGAATTTGAGATTTCCTGAGCAGCAAATCCCTCACTGTTCCTGATCTTATATACCAATCCAATGTAATGACTTTGACTGTCTGAAGAGTTTGGTGTCAAAGGGGCTGCAGCTGTCGCTCATGCAGACGAGAGATGACGTTGGAATGTGTCTTTAAGGTGCTACGGGAATCCTAGCGCACACACACACACCACATAGTTATGTCTGTCTGTGCGGCCCTTTGTTCATTCGTCATACCAACTGCATGAAGAAAGAGTTTAAAAATTCATCCATTCCAGGAATTCTTTATGAACTCGTCGGGCTGGGATGGGCCTCTAAAAAATTTAAATTTGCTAATTTTCCTTCCCAATAATGCAGAAAACAATTCAGCACTCAGTGTAAATTTCCCCGAGGACCACAGTGTTCTCTGCAGGCTGAAAAACCTGTGAAACAACATTTAGATTGTTGTGAGAAACTATTTGTGTTTCTTCTGTGTCAGACATTGTGACACACTTCCTGGTCTACAGTACGGTACGTCCCATGTGTCACGTGTTTGCTAAAATTTTAAAATGTTGTCGAAGTCAGCCTCAAATTTAAGTACTGGTTGGGCTCTCGTCCATTATTCTGTCTCCTAGAAAACCTGGCAAGCTCCTAAATGTCACTGAAATGTTACGAAGCAGATGTGTACTTGTTCACACAAAGCCAAGTTTCTCTGGTTTAGGAACTAAACATCCAGCTTGTCTTGGCTGCTCATTTATGTGCCCTGTGTGTGTGTGTGTGTGTTTGTCCCAGGTCCCAAGGCGAGTGTGTGTCCATCATGCCGCTGTTCGGTAAATCCCACAAGACTCCGGCGGATATCGTCAAGACGCTGAAGGAAAACCTGGCCATCCTGGTCAAACAGGACAAGAAGACAGACAAGGTAGAGATGGACGGTGTGTGTGTGTGTGTGTGTGTGTGTGTGTGTGTGTGTGTGTGTGTGTGTGTGTGTGTGTAAATGTCTGGGTGTCCAGGGGCTCGAGGGTGACAGTCCTTTGTGAAATGGGACCATGGAACAGCCTGGTCCTGTCATCTCCTGACACTTCACTGTCAAAACAGTTTACGCTCTCTCTTTCACACACACACACACACATAAACACACAAGAGTTCAGGCTCATGTCAGTTTCAGATTTCTCCGTTTCCCTGTAATGTTTGTTTAAAGTCCATATTTGCTTTTGTGTTCCTCCACATTGTGTCCTGCTTGTGAAGCACCTATCAAACATCTCCCTCTCTGTTCTCCAGGCATCTGAGGAGGTGTCCAAGTGTCTGGTGTCCATGAAGGAGATCCTGTACGGCAGCAATGACAAGGAGCCTCACACTGAGACGGTGGCCCAGCTGGCCCAGGAGCTGTACAACAGCGGCCTGCTGATGTCTCTGGTAGAAAACCTGCAGGTCATAGACTTCGAGGTAAGGAGGGAGGGGTGTCTTCACGTCTTCATTCTTCAGTTATGGAGCAAAAGAAGTGCAAAGAAAGAAGGGGGGATAGATAACTGTGACAAGAACAGGACAGAGCACAGAGCATTTTCAATTTATGCTTCGGCGGAAGGGTTCAGTCATTTCCATGGCAACCAGACACTATCCTCCAGCCGGCTTGTTTAGTTACATCATATCATCCCGATCAGGAAACGGTACTTCAAAATAAAAGCTCTGTGCTGGAAATTTACATTAATCGGGGTTAAGTGTTTGTCTAATCGTGTGTGTGTGTTTCCAGGGGAAGAAGGATGTGTGTCAGATCTTCAACAACATCCTGAGGAGGCAGATTGGGACGAGGAGCCCCACTGTCGAGTATTTCTGTTCCCATCAAGAGATCCTCTTTATACTGCTGAAAGGGTGAGACACACACACACACACACACACACATGCACACAAACATACTGTACACAGTCTGCTTTCCAAAGAGGTGACACAGAAACTCTCTTTGTGTCCAAAGGTATGAGACACCCCAGGTAGCGTTGAATTGCGGGATCATGCTGAGGGAGTGCATCCGCCACGAGCCACTCGCCAAGATAGTTCTCCAGTCGGAACACTTCCACAGTTTCTTCAACTACGTGGAGATGTCCACCTTTGACATCGCCTCGGATGCCTTCGCCACCTTCAAAGTACCTCCTGTTCCTGCTTTACTTGTCCATGATGTTACCCTTAACAAGTAATGGTGGGCTTTCCCTACCCAAAGTAGAGTGTATAGTGTGGCCTTTGAGTTTGCTAAATTGGCAAAACACTGGATAAATGAGAGCAATCATCTAGGATGGACAGAAATAGAACAAGAACTTACCGCCCCCTTCAGTCCAGTTGAAGCTTCGTCACAAAATACCCCATTTCCAAAGTCCAGGAGCAAGGAGACAAATCCAGTTTTACAACACTCAAAAATGTTTGGACTAAACTTCACAAATTGTTAAAGATTTCACAATATAAGCAGGCATACACTTCACTTTGGAGGGACTTTAAATTTGAACATTGATAAATATCTCCGATGCAGGCTAGTGTACAAGAGAAGCTCAGGGAAAATTTACACATTACAAGATACTTCATCGATATTATTTTACACCTGTCCGTCTTCATAAAATGGGTTTACTGGAAAATACAGGAATCATCTCAGCTGCTACAGTCATCCTCCGCTACTGGAAAAGCCAAGTTAGACCTGAATATAGAGAGTGGGTTGAGTTAATGACAGAGAATGCATCATTTGAGTTAATGATAAGCAATGTGCTCAACCATCGAGAGTCATATTTGCTTGTCTGGAAACAGTTTTTGTCTTTTATAAAGGGACTAAATATGTCATAGGTGCCAGACACTCTACTGAAATGAGCTATAATTTGTGAAAAACTGATGGAGACAGTGGGAGTTTGCTTCTTTGGCTTTGGTTGTATCATTTTATGTCTGTTTTCAGGCTTTTTGTGTAAAATAGGTCACCTGATGATATAAGAATTAGTGCTGTGCTGATGGACTTTTCATTTATTACTGTCATGAACACTGCAGAGATGTGTTTTTGTTAGTCTGTCCTGTTTGTGTTTATGTTTGTCTTTTGTGCTGATTATCTGAAAATAGAAAACTTAAATGACAAAAAAACAAAAGTTGTTTTCTCATGACAAATTTTCTCGTTATCTCAATAAAAATCAGTGGGATTTGACTCAAGTCTGCCAATATTTTAATAATAATAATAATAACAATAATTTGGCCGAGAGGAAGCTTGCACAACGAAAAGAGAATAGGACCTAAGATGGAGCCTTGAGGGACCCCACAGGAAAGAGTGGCTGAGGAAGAAGAGTGCAGGAAAATCTTTTGCTCTGCTATCTTTTAATGATAAAACAAAATACCTTCTCCTAACGTTTCCACTCGGGGAGAATTCAACTTCAGATGTCCTTCCTTGTCAGTGATATGGTTTTCCAGACGGACAGAGAATCGACATTTCCTGTTAAAACTGACCAGCTGCTATGTTGGGACACTGAAAACTACACAAATGTTTAATGTTTAGCTCTGCTACCTGACATACTTGATTAACTGTTTATTTTTTGGTCTTTAATCACAGGATCTCCTGACAAGACACAAAGTGCTCGTGGCCGAGTTCCTCGAACAGAACTATGATGCTGTGAGTGATTTGTAGTTCTGCCTCACTGAGGTTAAGTCTGCAGAACACATGATGGATGTTTGAGCTCCCACATGTTAATGCAAGTTCGCCCCGTTATTTTGAACCAGCATTACCAGGTGGAACTTTTTTTAGTCTGTAACTTGCGTCACCATCCCCCCCCCCCCCCCCCATCCCTGACCACAACCATGAACCATACACACGCCTCCCACGTGGGTCACGCAACATTAGTTGCCGAGTGCAATTTGGAAGTATAAACATAAACACTGTCCCCAGCTCTAAATGGCAGCTTGACTAGAAAAGACCCCAAGAGAGGGAGCACACTCGGATACATAACGGGATCAGATGTCAGTCACTGCCGTGTTCAATGGCCCAGTCATGTGTCCAGAATAGACGACACTTAGACATAAAGTATTTACTAATACATTTAAAGTTCCAGGAAAGCTGGATGAGTGAAAATTCCACTTACTGTCACATCTCGTCTCGATGAAAGCGCTGCTCTGTGCTGTCACTTTCCCCAGGCAGAGGGGCCCCTTTCATACAGAGGGCCCCTAGGGGTCTCAGGCTGTAGAAACCCCACACAACACTGCCTTTTTACCTGGATGTTATATGTTGACAGATGTCTCTGTGAAGCCCTGCAGGAGCCAAAATATGGCACTTTGATTAATCATGTGACCTGCTCAGGTACATTTACAGCAGCACAAGTTAGCTCTAACTGATTTAATTACCTGTGATGTACTACAAAACTATACTATTCCCTTAATCCTGCAGTTCAGAGAGAAATAACTATCAAGAGTAAGGGACACAAAACACAATATAAACAGAGGCATTCTAATGATCTGTTAGATAAAGATAATAGGGTGGCACTGGGATGAAAATGTCAGAGAAAGTTCTTGTTTGCAGGTTTGAAGGAAGTGAAAGAATGGAATCTCCCATTTTATCCACTTCCTCTTTGTTATAAGTGTTTTTCCTTGTTTAAACACCCACATCTCAGTAGTTTTTGGTCATTATGGCTTGTCTTTAAAGCTGTAGTTGGTAATGTTTATAAAAACAATTCTTGTCATATTTGCTGAAACCGTGAAACCGAACTGTGTCAAATTACCAAACTAGGCAGCGTTAATCAAATATGCATCGACAATTTTTCACATCAGATGTTTTCTGAAACAAAGTGTACGGTTTAGCTGTAATACGAGAAAGTTTGCTCCAGCTTTTGGGTCGTGCTTTGTTCTGGCTCTGCTGTAGGGTTGCAACGGTATGAGACTTTCATGGTACGATAACTGTCTCAGAAAACAAACCAAACTAGCTAGCACTGATCAAATACGAATTCTGTTTCTGCATTGACGATATCTCACCTGAATTGTTTCCAGAAACATATTTTAGTGGACTGTTGAGCTGTAAAATGAGAAAGTTTGTGAGCCAGCTGCTATGTTAAAAACAGTTGGACCAATGCAAAGCACCGCCCACCAGCTGGAGCAAACGTTCTCATGTTACAGCTAAACAGTACACTAAAATATGTTTCTGAAAGGAGTCTGTAATGCAGCTGCCAGTCATGTCAATTACTGCTCGATCAAATAAGATTCTGTTACTGCATATTGTCAAGAACATGTTTTAGTATACTGTCTATCTGTGAAATGAGAATTCCATCTCAATAATAATCCATAACAAAATGTGTTTTTTATGTAATTGCAGGTGTTTGCAGACTATGAGAAGCTGCTGCACTCCGAGAACTACGTCACCAAGAGGCAGTCTCTAAAGGTTTGACTTTACAGAGCAATGTCTACAATATATATCATTACGTGAGCATTAATTTGTGGACCCCGCTAATATATTTGCCACCTTGCGTTTAATTCTCTCTCCCCTCCAGCTTCTGGGTGAGCTGTTATTGGACAGACATAACTTCACGGTGATGACACGCTACATCAGCAAGCCCGAGAATCTCAAGCTGATGATGAATCTGCTACGAGACAAGAGCCCCAACATCCAGTTTGAGGCCTTCCATGTCTTCAAGGTAAAAACGCCACGCTCTAAACACAGCAATCATGAACCCGTTCAGTAATGTTCTATTGAAGTCTATTGAAACCTAGACACAGCATGTACAGATGGTAAATTCTTTGTATCTGTCATATGTAAAAATGTCTGTCTTTTGCCGCCGTCAGGTTTTTGTAGCGAACCCCAACAAGACGCAGCCAATCGTCGACATCCTGCTCAAGAACCAGACCAAACTAATCGACTTCTTGAGCAACTTCCAGAAGGATCGCACAGACGACGAGCAATTCAACGACGAGAAGACCTACCTAATCAAACAGATCAGGGATCTGAAGAAACCGGCTTCTTAGAGAAGCACCCCTCCCTGCCCTCGACCCTCAACTTTTTATCGATAGGAAGACATACAGTAGAAAAAAAACACATTAACAATAATGGTTATTCTATTTCAAAAAATCTTCTCGCCATTTTCTTTTTTTCTCTTTTGTTGGTTCATTTAAGACTTGTGCAAGAGTAGTTCTCAATCACTGATCTTTCTTTTGTAAATTTTTCTCATGAGTTTTTTTTTTTCATCTGTAGCATGTAGTGCCACAACTCATGGTGTTGGAGGCAGCTGATTTGCTCTGTTGGGAGAACCAGCGGTTAAAAAGCTTCGGCCAAAATGGTCGGACATAAACAGACGTGACCATTTTTGTATCAGTCGCCAGTTGCGGGCGCTCTGTTAGTTGCTGCACACAATTTAATTCCTTAACTGTTTAAATGAAGTAGCTGCAAATATAAAACAAGAGAAGTATTTCTGTTCTGTTTTTTTTTTTAAGCTGGGTCAACATGTCTGTTCGGGATCAGGCAAAAACACATTCTCGGTCATTGCTAAAAGCTTTGTAAGCCAAACGGCAGCGGTAACTCTCAGTTGCCTTCTGCTAGCCAAATGTCTTTTTTTGTTGTACTGCCAAAGCCAACGTTCGCTTAGTTTTCTCTCTCTGAAACTGAAAAGCATCATCAGACTTCATTTTTAGCAGATTTTAGCATTGCTAGTTTAACAAGGGAAAGGTCTGAGGCGTGGACTTGAGTCACAAATTAGTTTACTTTAGTCTCAAGAAAATCAAAAAAAGACTTGAACCTCGACTTGGACTTAAACACCAATATCTCACGACTTCACTTGGACTTGAGCCTTTTGACTTGAAAGCACTTGATACTTTCCCCCAAGCCCAAAGATTTAGTTTATGTACAAAAAATATGCAGTGGTCAAAAAAAACTAATTGCAGTATGCAAATCCTGGGGGTTGAGAATTACTGACAATAACATGCAGCTCCCAATTTAGTTGGACATTTGAAGTTGCACAAAGAACAGCAAGTCAAAGCTAATGTCAGCATAGTTAGCGAGCTAATGCTTAGTAACGTTTTTTAACAAACTTGTTTTAAGAGATAAATGCAAATCGTAAAAAGCTTTTGTGATTTTTGTAAATTTAATATTGTCATTTCTTTTATTGAAGAGCGCCTTGTGACTTGTTTCAAGGTTAAGGACTTGGGATGCGTCAGTCTTGACTTGGAACTGGAACTTGCCTACCTTGACTTGGGACTTCCCCCTCTTGACTTGGGATTTACCTGTCTTGACATTAAACTTGACTTAGGACTTGCCCCTCTTGACTTGGGACTTGCGTATCTTGACTTGAGACTTGCCTGTCTTTACATGGGACTTGCCCGTTTTGACTTGGGACTTGCCTGTTCTGAGTTGGGACTCGCCTTCCTTGACTTGGGACTTGACTTGGGACTTGCTTCTCTTTACTTGGGACTTGCCTGTCTTGACTTGGGACTTGCCCGTCTTGATTTTGGATTTGCTCCTCTTTACTTCGGACTCCGCTGTCTTAATTTGAGACTTGCTTTATTTGAGACTTGCCTGTCCTGACTTGGGTTTTGATTTGGGACGTGCCCATCTTAATTTGGGACTTGCCTTTCTTGACTTGAGACTTGCTGTCTTTATTTGGGACTTGCCTATTTTTACTTGGGACTTACCTGTGTTGACTTGGGACTTAGCTGTGTTGACTTGGGACTTGCCTATCTTGATTTAGGACTTGCCTATCTTGACTTGGGACTTATCTGTCTTGACTTTGGACTTGCTGACTTTATTTTGGACTTACCTATCTTGACTTGGGACTTACCTGTCTTGACTTGGGACTTACCTGTGTTGACTTGGGACTTGCCCATCTTGACTTGGGACTTACCTGTGTTGACTTGGGACTTACCTATGGTGACTTGGGACTTACCTGTGTTGACTTAGGACTTACCTATGGTGACTTGGGACTTGCCTATCTTGACTTGGGACTCACCTGTCTTGACTTGGGACTTGCCAGTCTTGACTTGAGACTTACCTGTCTTGACTTGGGACTTGCTGACTTTATTTGGGACTTGCCTATCTTGACTTGGGACTTACCTGTGTTGACTTGGGACTTGCCCATCTTGACTTGGGACTTACTTGTGTTGACTTGGGACTTACCTATGGTGACTTGGGACTTACCTGTGTTGACTTGGGACTTACCTATGGTGACTTGGGACTTGCCTATCTTGACTTGGGACTCACCTGTCTTGACTTGGGACTTGCCAGTCTTGACTTGAGACTTACCTGTCTTGACTTGGGACTTGCTGACTTTATTTGGGACTTGCCTATCTTGACTTGGGACTTACCTGTGTTGACTTGGGACTTACCTATGGTGACTTGGGACTTACCTGTCTTGACTTGGGACTTGCCTATCTTGATTTAGGACTTGCCTATCTTGACTTGGGACTCACCTGTCTTGACTTGGGACTTGCCAGTCTTGACTTGAGACTTACCTGTCTTGACTTGGGACTTGCTGACTTTATTTGGGACTTGCCTATCTTGACTTGGGACTTACCTGTCATGACTTGATACTTAAGATTTGTAACTTGTGACTTGTAAAACAATGACTTGGTCCCACCTCTGGGAAAGACTGAAGCAGTTGTGTGAAATTGAGAACACACATATAAAGGCTGATTTGTTTATGATAATACCTTTCCAAAAATCACAGATTGGCACTTGTCTGCAAGACTAGACTGAGACTAGAGGAGTTCTAGTCACTGTTGCCAACAAAAAAGAACAGTTGTATGAATATTTAAAGTCAACGAAATGAAGGGCCTTTTTAATTGAGTATTGGGCTGCTATCAGTACAGTAAGCTTCAATCATTTTTGATCACTGGTTCTCTTTGCTGGTGGCTGATAGCACTTTCTGTATGATAAAAATAATAATATGATTTGTTTTGTTCATCTTAAGCTGATCACTGTTTTCTCACTGCTTGAGGGTATTTTTTATATATATAGTTTCATTTCTTGTCATGTACAGTTTCTGGTTTGTACACCTGAAGTGAGTGCCATGTTGAGTGAGAGCGTTGAACATTACCAGGAGGCACTTTGCTGTGCGGAGGAGAGAGGAGAGCAGCTGTAGACATGTGTTTGTGTTCCACTCCTTTTTCTTTCTGGACTGTAACAGGTGTTTTTGCTCTGATTTGGATCTGATGTTGGTTAGAGACAGGTGAGAAGATTCAGAGGTGCCTTTTCTTTTGGTGTGTTTTCCCTTCTTCTTTTTGTATTTCTTTCTAGGGGGAGCTTAATTATCCTGTTAATGAAAATATGCTCTGGACAGAACATATTTGTTGTGATTAAGCAGTGAACCTCTTAACTCACTATATTTGAGTTGCGCCATCAGAGAAACATTTTAAACTTTTTTGCAGCTGATTGCCATTGTGTACAGACCAGGGTCAGAGTTTCACTTTGAGTGATTCAACATACAGATTACAAACCATGTGTGGGATTCTGTCGCAGAGTGAGGCCAAAGTTGTGACTGGATTTGATGGTGAAATGTAACTGTGAAAAATCTAAATGTGGTTAAAATTCCACCTTTAAATTGCTGTTAGTTTTATATTTGACTCCCTAAAAAGACATTGGCAATTATGTCTATATGTGATGTGCATCCATCAGGTTGCTTTGAGCTTCCCTGGAAGTTTAATATTCAATGAAGCCAAGATCGAGGAAAATTACAACCTTCTTTAATTTGGACACTTAGTAAATTTCAGTAGCTGCCATTGAAATGCAGCAAATCTAAAGAAAGGCGTAAGTGGAGTACAGCTGAGTGACTAACAACCTGTGAATCGCCATTCTGGTGTAAAAGGAAAGAGTTCTCCATGTTTCGTTATTGAGGTGAAAAATAAAAATGCCACCTTTTTTTGATGTTATAAGCTGTGACATATCATACGTCATCAGATGCACAAGTCCTCCAACTCAAACAATGAGCAACTTTGGTCCCAGCAGAACTCCGACATTATCTTCCCAGTGTCCTTTCTCTCTCTGAAGCAGCCACCTTATCTTCCACATTGATGCTGTTGTACCACATTCACGACAAATAAAAGGATCGGAATGCATTCTTTGTGTGCGTGTGCTCGTTTGTAACTCGATTGCTGGTTGGTGGATCCGTCAACTACGAGTATGATGATGTCATTTCTGACTCCATCAGGTAGTTTGTGTCTGGACCTTGAAGATATTTGAGCTTCTGTCAAAGTGTATGAAGGGACTGTTTTAAAATGATTAAGGCTTTCTCTGCTGAAGACTGGGCTTCTTTTTTGGAAAGCTAACGTGTCATTCACTGCTTGTTAACTGCGGTCAAACTGTCCAACCAGGCAGCGCTGATTAAATATGAAACAACATTCTCCATCTCTCGCCTCAAATGTTTTCAAAAACATGTTGAAAACAGTCAGGCCAAAACCAAGCACATACATTTTTACTAAGACATTTTGAGTCCCATGCATTGACCATCCACCATGTCCGCAGTTCTCCAGGGACCCCCCATTTATACCGTGTCACTTGACTTTGGGGTGAATCTGCAATTTATGTCTTGTAAAATTACAACATTGAGGTGTTTTCAACACAGCTATTTAGTTTTTTGTCATATACTATGAATATTTTTAAATTAGTTATACATGGTCTTCCTTTGTTTATTTGTTAATGCTTGTCTGAGGACGAGAAAATCTTCAAGGAGGCAGAGTTGTGTGTCTCCAGTTTGTTAGCTCAGGGGGGTAGAAGAGAGGTTTGAAGGTCAGAGGATCAGGGTTCAGTTCTCAGGTGAACTGTTTTGCAAGCTGATGTCTAGAGAAAATTAAAATGTCTAAGAAACACAGACAAAGTCTCTCTGACCTGGTAGCTCAGGCTGTTATAGGACTGGTTGGAAGTCCTTAGGTTTAATTTTCGATCCTAGTCCAAGGCAGCTGAATTTTAAAGGCTGCTGTCCAGAGGAGAGAATGAAAGGCTCCATGAAACACAACAGAAGTGTGAGGTGAAATAGCTCAGACTGTCAAAGGGCTCCTGGGGTATTCTAAGATTGGTGGTTCGATCCTTATCCAGGGCAGGTGAATTTATAAAGTCCAACGCCCAAATTAAAAGGTTAAATGCGCCCGGAGAAAAGACTATAAGTGTAGGCAGGATAACTCAGTGGTTAAGGCAGCTGACCTTATTGCAGTAGACTGTGGTTCAAATCTGGTCAGGTTGATGGTGTAGTGTATTATCATTTACTCTAAAGTTTTTGAACAGATGACCAGTAAGGGGCCCAGGGTCAGAAGCATGTATGGTCAGGGTCAAGGTTTGGTGAAGTCCAACTAGGGTGACTCTCTGTCGTCTGTTTGGCTTTGTCTCACATTTCACAGACACAACCTAGTTTATAAACGAGGGTATTTTGGAGCTGTTTTTCAGAGCAGTTCACATTGGCCTCTAACCTCTCCAAGCATCCTAGATGTTTGATAGATGCTGTATTTCTTGTAATAAACCTTTTCTTTATGCAAGCAAGATGGTGTCAGCGGAGTCTCCTTCATCACCCTCACATCATCGCTATTTAAGAAACAACAATGGTTTGATCCTTACCCAGGGCAGGTGAATTTATAAAGTCCAACGCCCAAATACGCCCAACGCCCGGAGAAAAGGTGATATGTGTAGCAGCAGGATAGCTCAGTGGGTAAGACTACTGACCTTAGTGCAGGAGACTGGGGTTCAAATCTCCTCAGGTTAATGGTTTGATACTTATCCAGGGCAGGTGAATTTATAAAGTCCAACGCCCAAATAAAAAGGATAAATGCGCCTGGAGAAAAGGCCATATGTGTAGCAGCAGGATAGCTCAGTAGGTAAGACTACTGGCCTTAGTGCAGGAGACTGGGGTTCAAATCTCCTCAGGTTAATGGTTTGATACTTATCCAGGGCAGGTGAATTTATAAAGTCCAACGCTCAAATAAGAAGGCTAAATGCGCCCGGAGAAAAGGTGATATGTGTAGCAGCAGGATAGCTCAGTGGGTAAGACTACTGGCCTTAGTGCGGGAGACGGGGGTTCAAATCTGATGCTACCGTATGCACGTCATGGCACGGCATGGGGGAGCCAGGACGCCGGGAAAAGTGGGGATGTTGTCATCATCCCCCACATTGAGTACACGATTAATGCACACATTTAACAGTAACTTGTAACACAAATAACCTATTGTAATCTACATGGATAGGATAGACAGGAGGGCAGGTGGCTAGGCCCTGGCGTGAAGGTGGCTATGACTGGTAACTGGGAAGGTGGACTGGATGATAGGAGGGCGGGAAGGTGCAGGTAGCTAGTCCTAGGACAGGAAGGTGTAATAGGAAAGGTAGGGGTTTGAATGTTTTAAAAACATTTTTAAGTTATCCAATTAGAAAGATAAGATTAGAAATAAAATGTCTAAAAATGCTTAAACATTTTTATATTAACTTTCTTTAACTCAGCCTTGGTTAGTTGCTGTTTATTTATTGTTGTTGCTTCTTAACAATTAAGTAACAGTAAATGTTTCATACATTTAAAAAAGTTAAAAAAAAAAGTTAAAAAGTTAAGTTAATTCCTACCCATTGCACAGACATTACCTACCCTAACTTTCCTATTACCCAGGCCCAGCTACCTTTTCCTATTACCTACACCTTACTACCTAGATACCTTACTGCAAACCATAACTTTACTATTACCCACTTAATGTGGGGATGATGATGACATCCCCACTTTTCCCGGCGTCCTGGCTCCCCCATGCCGTGCCATGACGTGCATATGGTAGCATCAGATTTGAACCCCAGTCTCTCGCACTAAGGCCAGTAGTCTTACCCACTGAGCTATCCTGCTGCTACACATGTCTCCTTTTCTCCGGGCGCATTTAACCTTTTTATTTGGGCGTTGGACTTCATAAATTCACCTGCCCTGGATAAGGATCAAACTATCAATCTGACCAGATTTGAACCCCAGTCTCCCGCACCAAGGCCAGTAGTCTTACCCACTGAGCTATCCTGCTGCTACACATGTCTCCTTTTCTCCGGGCGCATTTAACCTTTTTATTTGGGCGTTGGACTTCATAAATTCACCTGCTCTGGATAAGGATCAAACTATCAATCTGACCAGATTTGAACCCCCGTCTCCCGCACTAAGGTCAGTAGTCCTAACCACTGAGCTATCCTGCTGCTACGCATAGCACCTTTTCTCCGGGCGCATTTAACCTTTTAATTTGGGCGTTGGACTTTAAAATTCAGCTGCCCTGGATAAGGATCGAACCTCTGATCTAAGAATACCCAAGCAGCTCTCTAACAGCCTGAGCTACTCCAGCTCACACTTACATTGTGTTTCACTGAGTCATTCATTCTCTCCTCTGGACAGTGGCCTTTAAAATTCACTCTCCCTGGATAAGGATTGAACTTCCTATCTCAGAATACCCAAGCAGTGCTTTAACAGCCTGAGCTATTCCATTTCACACAGTGATTGTGTTTTATGGAGCCTTCATCTCTCTCCTCTGGACGGTGGCCTTTAAAATTCAGCTGCCCTGAGTAAGGATCGAACTTCCGATTTTAGAATAGCCAAACATCGCCTTATCAGCCTGAGCTATTCCACCTCACGCTTCTGTTGTGTTTCACTGAGCCTTTCATTCTCTCCTCTGGACAGCGGCCTTTAAAATTCACCTGCCCTGGACTAGGATCGAACTTTGAACCTACGGACTTTCAACCAGTCCTCTAACAGCCTGAGCTACCAGGCCAGAGACATCGTGTCTGTGTTTCTTGGTCTTTTTAACTTTCTCCTTCAGACATCAGCTTGCAAAAGGGAGTGCCTGTTCACCTGAGAATTGAACCCTGATCCTCTGATCTTCAAACCTCTCTTCTACCCAACTGAGCTAATGCACTGGAGACACATGAACTGTCTTCGTTGAAGATTTTCACTCTCTCTCTTGGACAAAGGCATTCAAAAGTCAGCTGTTAAGGTGTCTTAGTAGGAGGAATTAAACAGAGACAGCTGTTCAGAAGGCTGGCTCTCTGCTTTCAAGACATAGGCTTAAACTCCATTAACCTGTCAACATCATCATTATGAGGATGTTTTCAATCTTGACTTGTCCAGAGGGGGACATGAATACCAGTATTACATTTCATGGCAGTCCACACAGTACATGGAAATATACAGACAAAAAGCACACACTTCATTTGGACAAAGGCATTCAAAACTCACTGAGCATCAAGTAGTACTGAGTTCAGTGTTTGGATTTGAATGTGCAACTTACAAAGATCTGTTCATTACACTGAGCTACCTTTCTGCGACACATCCTGTGACCAGTCTCATCCAGAAAAAAAGTTAACCTTCACCAGTAATCTGGTTTGAACTACATTAACATGTAAACAATAAAAATACACATAAAAAATATATTTTATTGCCAAGTCAGGAGCTGATAGTTGACTTTGGGAAGAAGCAGGGACCTTAATGTCACCAGGTCCTCAGTGTAGAGGGTGGATAACTTCAAGTACCATGGTGTCCACGTCACTGGCGGCCTGACCTGGGTGTTGCTTACTGTTCCACCTTCACGACGTGTGTGATGTCATCAGGTTATTCTTGTCCTATTTTTATTATTATTACTACTATTTCAGTCACTGTGTCTATTTATGTGCCAGACAAAATGTTGTTGTAGTAACGTAAAACAAGTTCCTGCAAATCTTTCATAGTAAAAGCCTTTTAGAAAATGAAGGGATTCTCTCAACCCAAGTTATAAGGGGCTTTTAATTTGAAACGGATACAGGGAGTGTTGAGTTTGAAATGATGGCGCGATGCATTAACTTTATCAAGGTAAACAGGAGCAGATAAAAAGTAAAAATATAAAAATACAGAGGGAATAAAAAATAACGTCCCGTTTATAATGTAGTCTGTGTAAAAGTGTTATTACTACATGTCCTCTGCTATTTCACACCATAATTTTTCCCTGCAGGAAATATCAAAAACCCTGGGGTGCTGTTGTCGTACAGTTGTCTACAGCAGCAGATCGCTCCATGTTTCTGTGCTAGACTTTATGTTGGAATGTCAGAGGTGTCCCAGATGTTAGAGTTGTCCCTCAAAATAAAAAACAGATACTGTCTTAAGTGAAACCTCTTATTTTTTCTTCACATAAGAGGTAGCGACTCTGCACCAGTCAGAACTGAAGAAGCCTCTTGGATGAGAGGTGAAACGTCTTCAAGAAACTCAAGCAAGTCCAGTTGCCTACAATATAGCACTTACGATGCCTACAGTGATTGTGATACCGACAACCCGACGGCCTTTTAACACCGCATTCCGTGGTGGAAGCACGTAATGGGTTAAAATGACGTGCTGGTACCATGGATACAATGCCAATGTAAAGTCAAGCTGGACTTAAGTTTGTGCATTGCATTCAACTTCCACTGTTACATAACTGAACTATTTATGCACATTGTTGCTCTTGTCACCGTCATATCTTTCATACACTTTTCTTTGTCCATAGCGCAGACCATATTTCCTTATTTCCTTCTTTTCCATTTCATTTCATGTTTTATATACCATTTCTAGGCTACTATTCCACTCTGTAAATAGATTTTAAAATTTCAATATAATTTTAATATATTTTTGTCTCAACCTGGAGAGTAACATATGTCAGTATGAAGATTCTACATGGCTCCTGCTTTAAAATACTGACCTTTGAACCTTGACTTCGGTGCATGTTTGAAGGCTTATAACTCAGCAACAAAAGGGGGTACAGACATGGGACCAACTCTTATAGAGAAACCCCTCTAATTTGTTTTTTTGTCACTCATTATGGCACTAAAGCTCAAGAAATCATTAATTCAAACTGGTCTATATTAAAAAGTGATGTGAATTTGAGAAGCATTTTCCCTGAACCACCAGTCATATCCTATAAACGAGCTCCCACTATTAAAGATACATTGGTACGCAGTTATCTACCAGCACGCAGGGAGGATATGTGGCTAAAAAAAAACCCTCAGGTACATTTAAATGTCTTATTAATGCATGTAACCACTGTTCGAATGTTATTCAAACAAAGACATTTACGGATCTGAAAACAGGAAGAAAGTACAATCAGACAGATTTTATTAATTGCAACACCACATTTGTTGTATATATCGTCTAATATGTCCATGTAATTGTTTTTATGTAGGACGCACCAAGAGACGTCTTAAGGACAGACTGTCAGAGCATAAATATGCAATCAGAACACAGAATGAAGACTATCCCATGGCTAAACACTTTAAAGAGGTACATGCTAGTAATGATTCCTTATTGATGATAGAAGGTTTGGAATCCATTAAGGAGTCCATCAGAGGTGGTAACCGCCTACAGAGACTCCTCCAAAGGGAGACTTTTTGGATTTTTAAACTAGATGCCATGACCTATCCTGGCTTAAATGAGGAGATTGACGATAGACCTTTTTTATAAATGTTAAATGCTGCAATCTGTAATGATATTACTGTCAGAAGCTTAGAGGGCTGACAGATTATTTGTGGTTTTTTTTTTAATGTGTTAAACTACTAATTGATCAATTTGGTCGGTTTGGCTGTTTTTGTGTGGTTGCTTTATGTATCTTGTTTTGTTGATGTTGTTGTTGTTGTTTTCTTCTCTGGGACTGATATGACCCCTTGTCCTACTTTAACCATCTGTATTTCCTCAACAGAAGTGGAGAGTCTGGTATCACTGCTCTGATTGTTAATTTGACTTGAGTTCTATCACCTGTGTCCACTCACCAATCAGGACCCTGACACTCCCAGTCCCAACAATCGGTCCCTGAGCACACCACTACCTCTCTTCTCAGTTATAGAGAGCTCTTGACTTCAATTATTGTGTGAGTTTAGTCAACAACTGGTTAGATACGGGTAAAATATGGTTAAAATTAATTTTCACCCATCTAAAAATTAGATATTTCAAATCTAATTACACAAGTGTGTTAACCACCCCCTTAAAGTCCACAGTGTACTCTCAATTCAGTGTTTACAACTTCCAAATCTGGGAAATTTTTTTTTTTTAAAACTACAATTCCCTAGGACCGCACCATGCAGCTTGATACATATCAGCAAAATAGTTGTAGTTCTTCTGATTTGCTAAGTAGGGTTCTATATAGGGTCAAAAAAGATATATCTACCCAACATATCTAATATCTAGCAAAGCTGAACTAGTTATTACACTGCACCTAGATGAACTATGTTAAGAAAAAGTAACGATGTTTAATTTCAGATATTTTAGCTAGTACGCTAGAAACAGCGTTTTTGGCATTGTAGTTCTTCCGGTTGTAGTGTTGTCACATAGGGTCGTAAAAAATATATCAAACATCTAGTACAGCCAAACTATCATGTTATTATTATTACTGAGGGGAAATTTTAAAAGAGGAATATATGTGCCGTTTTAATATCATATATGCTGATCTTATGCAAACAGATCATGGATCGTGGATTAATAAATGAAAATAATGACACCAGTGTAAAGCTCATAATCAAGTTTCTTTTCTGAAAGCTGCATTATTTATTCATATCTGTGTGATTTAATTTGTAATATAACAATAATATAATCTTCAGTAAAATATCTTCACAGCAACGGCCTTTAAATTAAAAAGACATAATGACACATGATTGTAAACCTTCAAGTCACCATGCTGTAGAACAGCAGCTCCACCCATGACAACCTGAGTTATCCAGGTTTATATTCTACCATTACACCACTTCAAATAAATAGATGGGGTGGGGTGGGGGGTATCTTTATTCCCGCCCTGGATCCTTTCATCTAACATCCACGTGTGTTACATCCATTCATCCCATTCTTCCATCCATATGTCTGTCCATCCATTCATCCCATTCTTCCATCCATATGTCTGTCCATCCATTCATCCGTCCATTAGTTCAGTTCAATTTTATTTAAGCCCAATATATCAAATCACAGTTTGCCTCAGACTTTACAGCATATGACATCCCTCTGTCCATCCATCATTCATAAATCCATCCTTACATCTATCCATCCATCCATTCATCCTTGCATCTATCCATCCATCCATCCTTACATCTGTCCATCCTTACATCCATCTGTGCATCATCCATTCATCTGTACATCCATTCATCCTTGCATCTATCCGTCCATCTGTCATTCATCCATCCATCCTTACACCTATCTGTTCATCCATGATTCATCCATCCATCCTTACATCTATCCGTCCATCAGTCATTCATCCATCCATCCATCCTTATATCTATCTGTCCATCCATCCATCATTCATCTGTCTATGCCTACATTCATCTATCTATCCGTCCATCCATCATTCAACCATCCATCCATCATCCATCATTCATCCGTCCATCCTTACATCTATCTGTCCATCTATCATTCATCTGTCTATGCCTACATTCATCTATCTATCCATCCATCCATCCATCATTCATCCGTCCATCCTTACATCTATCTGTCCATCCATCATTCATCCCTCCATCCATACATCTATCCATCCATCATTCATCCATCCATCCTTACATCTATCCATCCATCCATCATTCATGTGTCCATCTATCTGTCCATCCATCATTCATCCCTCCATCCTTACATCTGTCCATCCATCATTCATCCCTCCATCCTTACATCCATCCATCCATCATTCATCCCTCCATCCTTACATTTATCTGTCCATCCATCATTCATCTGTCCTCCATCCATCCATCCCTCCATCCTTACATCCATCCATCCATCATTCATCCCTCCATCCTTACATCTATCCATCCGTCATTCATCCCTCCATCCTTATATCTATCCATCCATCATTCATCCCTCCATCCTTACCTCTATCCATCCATCATTCATCCCTCCATCCTTACATTTATCTGTCCATCCATCATTCATCTGTCCTCCATCCATCCATCCCTCCATCCTTACATCCATCCATCCATCATTCATCCCTCCATCCTTACATCTATCCATCCGTCATTCATCCCTCCATCCTTACATCTATCTGTCCATCCATCATTCATCCCTCCATCCATCCATCCATCCATCCATCCATCCATCCCTTCTTAGTGGCTTCCCTTTGAGGTCAGCATGTTGTATGGTTTCCAGCTTGGTCTCGTCTCTCCAACCTGCTGCTCAAACCCACTCCTTCATGTCGACCAATCACCCACCACCAACACGTCCTAATTAAAGCAGCCTCTGGTCGATTCAACGCAGCTCTGCAGTGTCTCCAAGTGAAACCTGTCGCAGTCGACCGTTGTTCAGCACTCAGAATGGTGTAAACCACAAACATGCAGCATCAGATTGAACAGTCAGAGGGGACACAGGAAGGAAGCTAATGTCTATGTCCTGACTATATAACATCAGGTTCACAAAACCAATCCAAGGTTTTCAGGAAGGAACAAATAAATAATCTAAAACTGTGTGCAGCACAGATTTGATCCTCAGATTTCTCCCAGTTGTGGCCGAGTTGATGCAGCCGTAAAATATCAAATCTGTGGCATGAAAGCTGTTTCAGTAGTTTTTGGTTTGTCCATTTACATGTAGGTCCATCAGTCCGCAGCTGATGTTCAGCTGACTGTAGGCGAGTCGTGGGATCTGTTGGTGCACAGCTTCTTAGTGCTGTGGCTCTCCTGCTCAGCCTGCCTGCTGTGCTTCCCCACACAACCATCTGAAACAGAAGACACTGCTGTTACAACACCAGACGATAAAGACACATGTCAAGACGTTTAGGGTAACAAGGTGGAGCTTACTGGCTCGGTGAGGAGAGGATGCTGAGCAACCTGAAGGACTTCTCTGCCACTGTGAAGACAGAAACATGTCACACTCTCCTCTCATCTACTTTCCTCAACTCAAGAAATCAACCAGCTCCTCCCTCTGTGTACTCACGATGAACTTGCTGATGTTCTTCAGGCTGCTGAACCTCAGGTAGGAGATGTCTCCCTTGTCCTTGTCCCTGTCCTGGTCTGTGGTATAGATGTGTGTGATGCCAGCTCCTCTGATCAGAGGGATGCACTCGTCACATGGACATTTAGTGACAAACAGCATGGTGGGCTCATCCGGTTTGATGTGTCGAGTCCTGAAAGCATCAGGAGAAGGAAACATCTCAGTGTGGGGAGTGTGTAAAGATCATGATTTGTCTTCCTCTGCTCGGTAAATGTCCTGACCTGAAGGTGAGGGCGTTCTGCTCTGCGTGAACGATGTATCTGTATTTGCGTCTCTGTCTGTCCTCCTGTTTGTTGTCCATCTGTGGATATTCTGCGTACTGGGAGCCTGCTGGGTAGGCGTTGTACCCGCAACCCACCAGGTACAGACACCCGGTTCCATCACTGCCAGCCTGGGACAACAGAGCAGGTCAGATTTCATTAATAACATGAATAATAATGCACACAGTATGAAAACCGTTCTGGCATTCATGTGGACGCCCCTTTCCGCACTCCACCTATCCAAACGTTGATGTAGACCAAGTACCCCTGCTCACCGCAACAGTACCCCCCATGGAAGTAGCCCCCTAGCAAGGCAGTGCACCATGCCACACAACAAAAACTGCTCAGGAATGGAACATGGAACATGACAAAGAGCTCAAGGCACTGACGTAGCTTTCAAATTCCCAGATCCCAATCTGATCGATCTGTTCGACGAACTGGTACCCCAGAGGTCCTTTGTCCAGGCCTCGACAGGTCAGAGCCAAGTCCAATCTACAGTGGGGCCTCTGAACTGTTGGGGCATGGAGACAGGACCTCTGGGGGTGTCCTGTGGTGTCTGGCACCAAGGCGTTGTCGACGGATCCTTTGAGTCCGGGGGGTTGCGAGGTAAGTTATCGGCATGCCCAATGGATGTTTGATCAGACTGGGATCTGGGGACATTTGAGGCCACCTCCAATCGGAAGATCGGCGGTCTGTTCCCCGGCTCTTCCAGTCTGCATGTCGAAGGAGTGTGGAATCATGGGAGTTGTTGTCTTCATTGTTAAATAATCACCAATACTGACGGAAATCAATCCGATGCGATTCAGATATCATGTATTCACATCTTATTCCTGTTAAGTTATTCACATTATTTAATTTCATCCTAATGAAGTAGTTGTGAGGAACATGAGCTGGTGTGTTTCCCCGGAGGTTAGTCGAGGTAAAGGGGGTATGATGTCACAGACAAACAGGTGACTAAATGAAACACACCTTTACCTTAAATGACATGACAATGAATTCCAGAATATACCTTTAATATATTACCGATTATTTCTGCATTATATTTCTGTGTGCCAGTGTCAGAGCTCTGGTATTTTGCATGCTGACTCCCTGGCACACCTTACGAGAGTCAAATCCCGAGCAACACAGCTGACAGACAAATTGCAATTTAACACCAAAGCGAAGGCAGGAAGAAAGGTGAGCTCACCGAAGGTCCTTTGGCCCAGATGACAGCACCTACACCCACTTTGGGGTCCTCTGGAATGATAATGACAGGTTTGTTAGAAGCTGGAGCCAGACTGACAAGAAGTCTGTTTGTGACCTTTAAACCTGTCATTCAGGAACGGCATGAAACGCACACACAAACATCTACTGTTGACTTTAGTTTCTTGTAGTCTTTCCTTTGATCATAGTGTTGGATATTTAAGTATCAGTTTCCCAGATTTTTAGCTGAATGTTTGCATCTTTAAACCTCTTGTTGTTCAGTCGAGCCTCAAACAGGGTGTGAGCACTGGTATGCCGAACCCCCCTCGAGTAAATTACTCTGTGACAAACAGAAAAACCAATCAGACCTGTTCTATAAGCCAGCAGCCTGGCCTGGATGATGCAATGGCGAGCCACTTCTTGGGATAGTCCCTCGTGACGTGGAAGCAGTAAGGACTTGGTGGTGGCTGGTGATGGCTCAGGGTTCAAATGCTGCTCCCTGGGTCACAGGTACAACTTCATCAAAAACAAGTCACAGCAGTGGGACGCAAACACATGAAGGACTGTGGGTGTTTCTCACCTGTAGAAGCCGTAGTGTTGCTGCGGCACGCCGGCGGCCACCACAGCCAGAACCTCCACCAGCTCCCTCATGTTGTTCCTCAGGTTGGAGAAGTACGGCTCCACGCAGAAGTTCTCCAGACCCATGTGGGTCAAAATCTCTCTGTGCAGCTGGGATGTCCTGACTAGGAGGTGTCTGGAGAAATCCTTCAGGTGTCTCATCCGTTCTCTGGGAGAAAGGATTCTTCTTTTTACAAATGAACTATATGCAAATACAGGTGAACAGTGTAAGCAGAGTAAAGTAGAGTGTGGTACCTGTTGAAGAGCTCCTCTTTGTTCAGCCCTGGTACATCATCTGTCACCCTCTCCATAAAATCACACTCTCTGGATGTCTCGTCAACAAACTGCGCCAGGCCGGGAGCCAGCGGCTGCAGCAGCACGCAGATGTGGGGACGGCTGTTGGATTTCAGCTTCTCTGTAGCCACGGCGTCCAGCGCCGCGTCCTCCGTGATGCCGTCCGGTGGACTGTGGGAGTGGGAGTTTGAATGGTTTGCAGAGGTGGACCTCAGCATGCTGACCTCAGGGTCTCCGGGCCAGAAGGAGATCTGACTGACTCCGGCTGGAGAGGAGTGAACAGCAGCATCAGTATCTGTTTCTACTTACTGTTAACTTTGCCCAGAGGAGGTGGAGACAGACGTGAGATCAGGAGTTCCAAAGGTCAGCTCAGGGCTGGTGTGTGATAGGTCAGTTTGACTGTGACGTACAGGTATTTACAACAGTGTGACAGTAGCTGGACAACTGTCAGCTATCGCTTAAACACCCACTATAAAAGTTAGGGTGAAAGAGAAAGAAGAAAAAGTGGGATTCACAGATCTTGAAGGCTATGTCCACGTAAGTACCAGAAACAAACCCTTAAAGTTTCATTCGAAACAACCACTAGGGGGTGCTGTAAAAGCAAAAAATGGGCTTGGCATACCATCCACCCGACTATCCAGTTATTACAAAAATAAAAGGACATGTTTTAAGACAATGTTGAGACACATGTGTGGTTTTTCTCTCAATAGGGGGCGCCACCAGCTCCAAAAATACAAGCCAACAACATTGTCAAAACATCGCCAAACTCTGGGACTATATTTATTTAAGCTGTTGAAACATGCCCCAAAATGTTTCACAACTGACAAACAGTGGGTGAAAGCATTACCGCAGAAGGGTGAGGCCCGGCTCAGATTGGTCATACATAATTGGAGCGTCTGTTGGATCTTTATAAACTTGTCCGTTACCTTTAATGCAGGTATTAGAGACTGTCAAAGGTCTTGATCGCTCACTGCTGTAAGCTTTTAACGATCCGTGTGGGCTTGAACCCAAAGAAACGTCTATAGCTTCCTTGCTTACACCCTGGAAATATGCCTGCTCGCTCCCTCTCTCCTCACCGTTGATGATCATCTTCAGGCAGGTGGCGCAGGGTCTCCTGGAGAAGTACAGCTGACAGTCGGCCAGGCCGGCGCCATGCTGGATGATGGCTGCCTGTCCTGCGTGGAGCTCAGGTCCTGAACAGTGGAGTCCCACCACCTTACTGTCCCGCACCACCACCAGACCCATCCTGCGGATCTGGAACAGGGCAGATTGTGTTACCTGACAGCTCACTGTAATAGATGTGTAGTAGATTAACTAAATTTCACCAACCTCATTGTGGCCATCGTCTTCAGGTTGCTCCTGTGGGAACAGCTCCATCCACAAGCTCAACAATGTAAACAGGTTTATCTTTGATAGCCTGGGGCCATGACCTGTGGGAGTGACACAAAATAAGATCATCTCGTCAACGCCAAAGTGCCTCGTTCGTGCAAAGGCGCAATTACTCTGGCTGATGTGAGAATGTCATGTATGTGCGGGAGAGCACAGGGCCCAGGGCTGATTCCACATCTTAAAGCTGCAGCGAAATGAAGTCAAGTGATCTTCAGAACGCACGTTCTGTGTCCTGTGTGTCATTGAAGCAGCGCTTTTTGTGTATGTATGTATTAAAATAGAGCTTCACTCCAGTTCTGGCGTCTTATTGTATTTTAACTCTCTAGTTCTTTAATGAGTTGCTTTTAAATGTCCTTGTCTTGATGCTTTTGGTGTTTAATGCACTTGAATTGCTGGGGAGGGGGAGGGTCCCTCAGGACGCCCCTACATAGGTCTGGACTCATCCAAACGCCCCTGGGTGTCATCATAACAACATATAAAGTGTGCTTCCTCATTTTCCCATAGTTTTAAACACTGTTATAAAGTTATAAACACTGGACCCACTCAGCTGGACTGGACTGGCACCCACAGAGCTACCTATGTGGCACTCTGTTTACATGTTTACTTAGATAAACATGACATAAATATTATTAGACAATAGGCAGCTGTACAATTAGACTCTTCCAATCACTCCTATCTAATCAATAATCAGCTGTTTGATGTCATGAAGCAACACAACCCCCTGTAAGCCCCACCATCACAACATGAACTCACCTTGGAGCCTGCTGTCAGTCTGGGTGCTGCTGTCTCTCGTGTGTCGACCTGGCATGGACTGGCCCGGATCGGCTCGGCTCCTTATCTCGCTTTCTTCCATTCAATCCGCCAGCTAACGTTCGCGAGACAATATATCCTCCCAGCTTATAGTGTGACAAGAGCAAGTAGCAAGAGGAGAAGAATTGAACCGGTATTAATAGTGACCTGGTTAACACTGTCAGGCGACACAAGCTAGCGCTATTTCCGGTCGCTGCTTTCAAAATAAAAGCCTTGACAGCGAACCAAATAAGGTATTGCAACAGAAATACATAAAAGCTGCACTTGGAGAAGAATATGTGAGCTTACTAAAAGAATATACACGCGAAGCTTCCTCTAAAAATACCTCTTCTTATCATTTGTCAATGACGACATATAAATTTCAAGCTACGACAAAGCTAACGTTAGCTAGTAGGAGTTAGCGACGAAGTCAAAACTCGCAGACTTCGACAAAAACGTTACACTGGCTGAGTTACACGTATTTAAAGCTACATTTAATATGTTGAATTTATTCTCTACATTTTTTGAAGGAAGCTTGGCATTATATTTGTCCCTATCGCGGCTCGTGATAGGTTGCTTGACGAAGTTCCGGGTTACTTCCGCATTAACCTCTGACGTAAGCAGAAAGCAGTGGAACGAATTCAGTACACTTGTTCCACAAGATGGCAGCACACTATGAGTTATAACAGAGTGAAACACCAAATTAAATACAGAAATATTAATTTAAATAAAAGAATAAGTAATAAGACATGATTTTAACAACAAAATCAGAAGTTTAAGAATATATATATACAATAATTATAAACCAAAATGGGTCTACTTCAGAGCAAAATATGCTGCATATATAGAAACAAAGCAGATTTTTTGAGTTATTTATTTCTTCACATGTAATGTAACATGTAATTCCATAACTAAATATTTAAATAGAAACGTCAGTAATGTAACAGCAGGAAACCAGCCATACAAATCCTGCTTTAATGTGCTGGGAGCTGAATTCAAACCAAATTACCAGCAGTTTTATGACGTTATCCTTTGCAAATCGAAGCTTAACAATAAAAATATACTTTTATCTTAATACAGTAAGCAAGACTTGTACTTTCCATATAAAACAAGCTTTAACAGCCACAGAAATTGTTTTCTAACCTGAATGAAACTGAGATTCTATTACAGTCCAAACCAAATTGCGACGGTTCTTTCAAGCATCTGAGCACATAGAGAAATAGAAACCTAACACACTGGTCATTAACACTCTTATCTCTCCGTAACACCCAGAGATGCAAACAAAAGTAAAAACTAGGACCTGCGGGCAGGTTTTGGTCATTGTAAGCCAAAGCTAATGAAATAAAGAGATGATATTGCTTGAGCTAGCAGGGTCTTGTGCGTTTTCACTGTAGCTCCAGAAAAAACTTCTGAGCCTTCTGTGTTGTTAGTTCCCAGTGTGATATGTAATATAAGAATATAATCTTGAAACATACCACCTGCCTTAGATACGTTTCACAATTTTAACACTTGCAGAGGAAAGAAACAAAAGCTGCAAGTGATGTAACAGAACAGCAACTGTAGTTTCGTAAAAGTGCCATAGCGTGACAATTAAAGTCGGACAGACTGAACATAGAAAAGGAAACCGACTTGAGTACAAAAAGGAAATTATAATACATACCACAACAGTTTTGAACCTTCCAAAATGTACAGAATACCAGCTAAGAGAACAACGAGGTTCAACACATCCAAGAGCTTCTAATGCCTGAACACAGAGCCTGGAAACTGAAAACACAGACACAGACTCCACTCTCTGGGCTAGTTTCCGAGTCCCTCCAGGTTTGTACTCTCCCATATGAACTTTTCCAGGTAAAGGAAGACATGTCAGAAACAAAAATTCAAGTATACATACAGCATGTAAATAATACAATGCAGTAAGACAGGAAAAGGCGCCATATGTTTGAGAGACTTCCACAGGAATTGACCAAAGTGCAGACGTCAGATCCCTCCAATAACACCGCTGATATTCCGCTCCATCTTGTGGACGATGCTGCTCAGTATGTATGCAAGTCAACATAAAGCTTTCTCTAAGGAATGTCATCCAACCTGACGTGTTTTTTGCAGCAGCGACACACCCGGCTGCCGCACTCGGAGCGCAACCACACCCGTTTGGTCAGAGTTTAAAATGTGCGAGAACGTTTGCGAGTCAGTTCTTGAAGGCTCCGCAGCGGCTCGCTCGGCTGATAAACTCCTTGAGCATCGCGCCGTCCACCTGCCAGAAGGCTCCGGTCTGAGTCACCTGAGTCAGATGGTTTACACAAAACCGAAAACAGAACAACTCCAGGTCCTACAAGAAGACGAATAATGTAAGATTAGAACACACAACATGTAATGTACGGTAACAGAACAAAACTCCCCTAATCAACCCTTCATTTACAGTTGTATCATCATATATACCTCTGCGTCATATCGTATGGCGGCAGACAGCAGGGTGAAGGCGTTTTCCACGGTTATCCCTCTCTTGATGATCTGCTGACACAAACGTTTCAGGCGGTTTTCACAGTAAGAGGTGGCCAAGTCCAACAGGCCTGCAGCCGACACACAAACACACACATGTGAACGGACGAATGGATCCAGTTAGACACCAGACATCATAGCATTTGACAACTGTATGTGTGCTAACCGATGGCGTCCTCAGGTGGCAGGTCGACAGTGTCTGTGTAGAGAAACTGCAGGAAGGATCTGTAGACAGGGTAGGAGAACTGGCCGATCTCGATCACCTCCTGCTGGTCCTCCGTCCACTGGGAGCGGAACATGGAACGGAAATGCTCACACCTACTCAAAACAAAAGACATGCTGTCAATAATTTAGCATGATTAGATTTTAGTTTCATCTGTGCTTTATATGCACATAGACACACACACCTGATCTTCAGCACAGCTTTGTGAACGTGAATGCACTTGCCGTCGACACTGAACTTCAGGTCAGCTGTTTCCGGACTGTCAAACTCTTTCTTCAGAGCCTCCGCAACAGTCAGGAAGTCATCATGCTCTGGAGGAAAGCAGAAAACAACAATCAAGCATCACCCCCCCCTCATTCACATTGTGACTTAAAAACATATTTATAAGAATCTCACCCATCGACATGAGCCTCCACATGACAGAGGGCGTGGCGAAGCAGGCGAAGACGTCATCAGTGTTGGTGAAGTGTGTGAGGTGCGGCATGACGATGGACTGACCCCGACACTGACCCCACATGTACACCTGGAGGATAAAATCATAAAATCTTCAACTGTCACTACATTCTGAAAGAAGTACATAAAAGATAGTCCGGGGAAAAACCAATCAGAGTCAAGGAGTCTGTAACGCAGGCACCAAATATTTTCCCTACTGTATCTGAGATATGATGTCAAATAATGGCCAGAAAAGTGTTTTATGCAGAACATTAATATGTCATGTTGACCTTTGACCTTTGGGATATAAAATGTCATCACTTCATTTTTTTTTATCCTATTAGACGTGTGAAGTTTTGTTATAATTAGTGCATGAATCCTTGAGTTATGGCCAAAAATAAAACGTTTTGTGAGGTCACACTGACCTTGACCTTAGACCACTAAATTCTAAGCAGATAACTCTTCAGTCTAAGTGGACGTTTGTGTCAAATTTAAAGAAACTCCCTTAAGGTTTACTTGAGATATTGTGTTCATGAGAATGAGACAGATGCAAGGTCACAGTAACCTTTGACCTGTAACGATCGAAATCCAAGTAGTCAATTGTTGAGTACAAGTGAACATTTTTACCGAATTTGATGAAATTTCCTCAAGGTGTTCCTGAGCTATAACGTTCACGAGATTGAGACAGATGCAAGATTACAGTGACTTTGACTTTTGAGTTATAATAAACAAAACCTAATTAGTTCATACTGGAGTCCAAGTGAATGTTTGTGCCAAATTTGAAGAAATTCCCTCACGGTGTTCTTGAGATATGCCATTCATAAAAATGAGACAGACAAGGTCACAGTGACCTTTGACCTATGACCATCGAAATCCAATTAGTTAATTGTAGAGTACGAGTGAACATTTGTACCGAATTTGACGAAATTCCCTGAAGGTGTTCCTGAGATATAACGTTCAGATTGAGACAGATGCAAGATCACAGTGACCTTGACCTTTGAGCTATGATAAACAAATCCTAATTAGTTAATACTGGAGTCCAAGTGAATGTTTGTGCCAAATTTGAAGAAATTCCCTCACGGCGTTCTTGAGATATGCCATTCATAAAAATGAGACAGACAAGGTCACAGTGAGCTTTGACCTATGAATACCAAAATCTAATCAGTTCATCCTCTAATCCGAGTCGACCTTTGTGCCAAATTTGAAGAAATTCCCTCAAAGCGTTTTTGAGATATCACGTTCACACGAATGAGACTGACAGGGCCACAATGACACGACCTTTGACCTATGACTACTGAGTCCAAGTGGACGTTTGTGCCAAATTTAAGACAATCTCATGAGGCGTTCTTGACACATCATGGTTGTGTGGTTGGAGTATGTAGTGGATAGACGAACAGCCGACCGGCTGTGGTCAGGTCAGGATGAGCTCTCATTTTAATCAGGAATGGATGACAGGGACTGGATTAAAATCACAGGTCATAATCAGAAAACCAATTCATCACTGAAATCCTCAGACAAACTCTGACGGCAGAAAATACACTCGTGTATGAATAAAATACTCATAGAGCCATTGTAGACAAGATTCATAGCATGTATACATACCTGCCCACTTTGGGTCTTGGCTGCTGAGGTGTGTGTTGAATGACATGCTGCGACCTCTACAATCCTGTTAAAGAGGAGACGTGTTTACTAACTGGCATATTTTCATTTCCAACTATGTATAAAGCTCATAATATTGTGGACATGACACTGTGTCAGGGAAGGACAGGGTGTGGTCGTTGTTTATGAAGAGGAACATCTATATGAGGAGTTTCTTTAGCCCACTGACAACTACTTAAGACCACAGAGGCACAGAGGGAGGAAATGAGGACAGGAAACAGGAAGTTGGAGTCTAAACAGGATGGGAAGAATCTGCCTGTGCATTCTCCGCCCCTCCCTCTCCCCTACCTCTCTTTGTCAGCCATGATTTGTACAGGGCTGAGGTGGTTGCTCTTGTTGCCGGTCCCCAGCTGACCGTAGGTGTTTGCTCCCCAGGCGTACAGCAGCCCTTCATCTGTCAGAGCCAGGCAGTGGCTGTAGCCCGCCACAATCTGGAAAACAAATGAGTCATGAGTGAGTCATGCACACAGACAAGTATGAAGACAGACCTTGGGAAAGGTTGTTGTCTTACCTGCTGCATACAGAGTCCTTGGAGAGCAGTGAGGCGGCAAGGTGTCAGCTGGTTTCCATTGTTTCCAATACCCAGCTGCCCATTACCGTTGTAGCCCCAGCCATAAACCTGGACAAACATAACAAACATTACTGTACGGAGTTCGGGTTTATCAGTGGGGTTTCATGTAGTTTGATTTGCAGTGGAATCCTTTTGAAATGTACATAATTTTTTTTTACTTCACTGACCTTGACCTTTGACCACAAAATTCTAATCAGCTAATTATTCAGTCTAGGTGGACGTTTGTGTCAAATTGAAGAAATTTCCTTCAAGTGTTCTTGAGATATTGCGTTCACGAGAATGAGACAGATGCAAGGTCACAGTGACCTTTGACCTATGACCATCGAAATCCAATGAGTTAACTGTTAAGTTCAAGTGAACATTTGTGCCAAATTGGAAGAAATTCCTTCACAGTGTTACTGAGATATTATGTTAACGAGGATGAGATAAATGCAAGGTAACAATGATGTAGAGCTTTGACTATTGAAATTCAATCGCTTAATTGATGAGTCCAAGTGAACATTTGTGCCAAATTTGAAGAAATTCCCTCACTGCGTTATTGAGATATTGCACCCATACAAATGAGACAGACAAGGTCACAGTGAGCTTGACCTTTAACCTATGAATACCAAAATCTAATCAATTCATCCTCGAGTTCAAGATGACCTTTGTGCCAAACTTGAAAAAAAATTCCCATTCATGAGATTGAGGCAGATGCAAGGTAAGAGTGTCCTTAACCTTTGAGCTATGACCACCAAAACCTAATCAATTCATACTGGAGTCCAAGTGAGTGTTTGTGCCAAATTCCATCATGGCGTTCTTGAGATGTCTGGTTCACAAGAATATGATAAATACAAGGCAACACTGACCTTGCGCTTTGATTCTTGTATCCTATCACTTAACTGTTGAGTCCAAGTGAACATTTGTGCCAAATTTGAAGAAATTCCCTCGCGACATTATTGAGATATTGTATTCATAAAAATGAGACCGACAAGGTCACAGTGAGATTGACTTTTAACCTATGAATACCAAAATCAAATCAGTGCATCCTCAAGTCTGAGACGACCTTTGTGCCATGACCACCAAAACTGTAATCAGTTCATACAGGAGTCCAAGTGAGTGTTTGTGCCAAATTTTAAGAAATTCCCTCAAGGTATTCTTGAGATATCCGGTTCACAAGAATGAGAAAGACAAGGTCACAGTGACCTTGCCCTTTGAGCTAAGACCACCAAAATCGTTTTTTATTTTTGAGTCCAAATGGACGTTTGTGCCAAAGTTGAAGAAATTCCCTCAAGGGACAGACTGAGGAATGGATGGATGGACGGATGGACAGACAACCTGATAAAATAATGCCTCCAGCCTCGACTGTCGCCGGTGCCGAGGCATAACAAGCAGACAAACAAACAAAAATATATATATATATATTTTTTTTTTAATGTTACGTCATCATCACCTCTCCATTTTCGATCAGAGCCATGGAGGAGGTCTGTCCACAGGCGATGCCAATGGCGGTTTTCCCCTGCAGGCACCCAGTGACTTTCCTGGGGTAGGGCTGGTTGGCTGTGGAGCCTGAGCCAATCTGGCCACAGTTATTATAACCCCATGCATAGACCTGCAGGAGCAGAGTGGCAGGTCAGTACTTCTTGTAACAACTTCACATTTACATTTAGAGAACACTGTGAAATCTCCTTCTGTGCAGCCTTTCAATCTTGACACACACACACGCAGCCTAATTAGGTTTAAGGCCTTGGGGTTAAAAATAAGCTGCTTAGTGTGACACCTGCAGAGCTAGAGGTGGCTACGTCAAGGTTTTTTAAGTGACCCATCTATGACTAAATATGAAATACACACACTCGTACATGTAAGTATGCTGTTTCTGCTTTATGGTAAAAATTATGTCATTTTTTTGTATTTTTCTCGAATTAAATGATGTGGCCAACTATGCTGTATCAGCTACCTCTCCATCCTGAGTGAGGGCCATGGAGTGGTGCGATCCACACGCCACCTCTTTCACTTTCTTGTTCTGTGGACTGGAGGTGACCAGCAGCGGGGACAGTCCCTGGTTGGTGGTCCCATTCCCCAGCTGACTGTAGCCATTGTGCCCCCAAGCAAACAGCTGGCCATCTACAATAAATAAACATGACAACTGCAGAAAAAGTCGGTGGCTTGTGAATACAGATTTTGAGGTAAGGTAATCCTTTATTCGTCCCACAGGGGAGATTGAATGTGTGAATTTCATTACAAAAGTCCGAATGTACCTTTAATTAAAAAAGGAACATAAACACAAACCAACAAAAAACATCAAGCATATGCCACAATGCTTTATAAAGGATGTAAAGTTAATTTCTGCTTCTGTTTTCTGGGGGCAATAAAAGAAGAATTTCAGCTTTATTCATGTTCAGCTGTCGGAAGTTCTTTATCTTTCAATAATCAATGTCTGTAATGCATTTTATCAAGTTGTTATCAGGCTGAGGTCGATGGGAGAAAGAAAGATAGATATAACACTGTGTGTCATCTGCGTATGAATGAGAGGATATGGTATGATTTTGGACAGTATTACTAAGTGGGAACATGCTTGGATTAAAAAGTAGTGGGCCACGGATTGACCCCTGTGGGACTCCTGAGAGAACTACTGGAACATACTGAGCACATGAACAGACAGTGGAGATGCTTATGCAGCAGCAAACACAAGTAATATGTATTTATTTAAACTGACAGTTAAAAATAATAGGAGTCATGGCAACAGGTCACATGATGACAGCACCTCACGACACTTATTATAATAAGATGACTTTGTTATGTGAGATATAGGAGCATTTAAGCTCGACAAGGCTAAATGTGAAAGAGGATACATGGCATGAGCAGATGATTTACAGACTACACAAACAAGTACCTACCCTCTGTAGCCAATAGGACGTGAGGCCCACTGCCATAGCTCAGGCTCACTACCTTCTTCCCACGCAGGAAATCCAGTTTCTTTGGCACAATGGTGCTCAGACTGTCTCCTGTACCGAGGCAGCTACTGCTGTTTAACCCGAACCCAAATACCTGGGAAATAAGAACACACGCACACAGTTCACAGCAACTGTACAACAAATAAAACTGCTGCGCAGAAATGTGATGCAAACCAAATATGCAGGTGTGTACAACAATGGAGTGTGATAAAAGACTTATGGTGTTAGAGTGGTCTACTGACTGCGTTATGCTGACATTCCAGTCAGGAAGGGAGGTGGACTTTCCAAGGTATTTCCTTTAAAAGCTTTAAATGTAGATAATAAAGACTTCCCACAGTGGCAGGATACACTGGTGCCTCACACACTCCTCACCTCGTTGGCGTGTGTGATGTAGATGGCTTCATTAGCAGAGGTCCCAAAGACACAGGCCTGTCGGATCGTGGCCAGCTCCTCCGTGCTCAGCAGAGAGAAGAGCGGCCACTTACTGACGTCCATCATGGCTCCTGCAAAACTCAGCCGTCCTTGTCGGGGAGGAGCGGTTAGGGCTGACGGGGGAGAAGAGGGAGGAAGGGGAGGAGGGTGACGAGGTGAAGGGAGGGCGTGAGGAGGAGAAGGAGGTGGAGGTGATGCTGGAGGAGGTGGGGAGCAGGGACCAGAACCATCCCTGCCGACACTTCAGAAGGAACAAGAGAAGAAGTGTGAATACATGGAACAAGGCGGAGAAAGCCACATTACAAAAAACCTTCTATCAGAATTACATGCGAAATGAAGTCGCTGGTTCTGAAGCCATGTGTGAGAATCACAGGCTGAAAAATGACCTCTTCAACTTTGAGAGATTTGGAGAATCCCTGGTTGAACTAGCTCTAGCTCATGGAAATGAAGGATGGCATGCAGCCAAAGCAGCACATGGGATCAGGGGTGGAAGAATCGATACAGCAGCATAATATAGCGATATTTTGTGTGGCAATATCGTATCGTCACACAGTGCCAAGTATAAATTTACTAATTTATTGTTCATTATTTTTTGTAAAATGTACATTTGTTCTAAATTTGATGCTGCAACACGTTCCAAAAAAGTTGGGCCAGGGGCAACAAAACGCTGGGGAAGTTGCTGAATGCTCAAAAAACACCTGTTGGAACATCCCACAGATAAACAGGTTTATTGGTAACAAACGATAGTATCATTAATAGGTATGAAAGTCACATCCTCAAAAAGCTCATGTGTTCACAACCAAGGACACTTTTTGAAAAACTGTGCAGGCAAACAGTTTGAGAACAACTATTCTCAATGCACAACTGCAAAGAATTTAGGGATTTCACCATCTGGAAAGCAGTTAGTTCTGGACTGAATCCAACACTGAATGGCTGTGACCTTTGACCCCTCAGAGGGCACTGTATTGATTGTATGAAAAGATTGTACAACATGGACTCAGGAACACTTTGGAAAACCAGTGTCAGTAAACACAGTTTGTCGCTTCATCTACAAATGCAAGTAAAGACTCCACCATGCAAAGTGACAATTATATATCAATAACGTCTCGAAATGCTGCAGACTTCTCTGAGTTCGAGCTCATTTGAGATGGACTGACAAAGTGGAAAAGTGTGCCATGGTCTGATGAGTCCGCATTTCAAATTGTTTTCAAAAATCATGGACGTTGTGACATGAGAGGATCATCCAGCCTGTCACCAGCTTTAGGTACTAGACTGAGTCCAGACCTGAGTTCCACTGAAAATGTGGGGAGCATTATAAAGCACAAAATGCAGTAATGGAGGCGTCGGACTGTTGAGCAACTGAAGCTGTATTATCAGGCATGAATGGGACAGAATTTCACTTTCAAAACTTCTACAGTTAGTGTCCTGAGGTCCTAGAAAAGGTGATGTCACACAGTGGTAAACACGCTCCTTTTTGGAACCTGTTGCAGACATTAAAATCTGAATAAATCCGTATTAATAAAAAAGATAATGTTTATGAGATTGAACGTGAAATATCTTATGTTTGGATGCGTTTCACCCTCTGGTGATCCCCACCCCTACAAGGGATCTCTTATAGCAAGGCTTTATGGTTCATATACCTGCCAAGGCCAAACTCCACACAAATATCAGCCAATTTAAATTATTCTTGCTTCCAGGCGAATGTCAAGTATCTTGTTCAGCAGCTGTGACTCATTTATTTGCTTAACCAAACCCAAAGTATAATTCGGGATATATAACATGTCTTCACATGACACTGCAGGTAACATAGGATCGTGATTCATAAATCTCCCTATGGCAGACCAGACTGCAGAGTGATGAACACATAGGGAGCTATGGGCTATTTTACAGCTTTGATGGAATAAAACCTAGCTGTGTTTGGATAAAATACCAAACGCTGGATCTACTGACGTGGCTCACAGTGATTAACATGAGCAACTGAGTCAGATATTATAAGATGTGCTAGCTTTTAGCAGACAAGCAGGCAAACTTTTAAATTGCTCAGTTATTGAGTGGAGTTCTGCATGGGAGCTAGCCAAAACACATCACAGAGCAACATTGTCAGCGAGCTAAAGCTACGTTATCTTATCCAACGGTTCCCTTTAAGGTTACGTGTGATACAATATTTTTATTTTAACCATGTATTAAGACACAACAGTAAGCTAACTGGCACTGAAGCAGGAGAAGCTAGTGGCTTAGTTAAGCGCTTTCCTGTGCTCTTCCTACCTAAAACATCGCTCCATGACAACGAGTCGACTGAGAAAAGACAGACAGACACAGATATTTAACAACAACGTCACTATCTGTGAAGACACATATGTTTACGACATGTAAACTAAGTTACCTGCAGTGAAATTCGTCTCCCCGGTGATGTCAACAGAAGAGCAGCTCCATAAAACTGTGTCGACTATGGTTTCTTCTTCGTCTCCTGCATTTCCGGCAGAGTAGACTAATGAATGCGCTCGTTGCTGCCCCCGTCAGGTCAACTGGGTGAACAACTGCTCCACAGACACATCTCTCCATTAAAGAAAGAAAAATTCACAATGGTCACTGAAATAGCTTGAAACTGACAAAAGTAATAATAAATAAAAATTATCCTATGAAAATCAGACATTGCTTTAGAATTGTGGTTCAACAGAATCATTTAAAAAATGAAACTAATGAAACTGGCCTGGACAAAAAATAATGGTGCCCTTGACTTAATATTTTGTTGCACAACCTTTTGAGGCAATCATTCCAATCAAACAATTTCTGTAACTCTCAATGACAGGGAGCAACGTGTTAAATCAGAACAGCTTCTCTCTCAACCCCTCCCTGTCACTAAGGGTGTACCCCAAGGCTCGATCTTAGCCCCCACGTTATTTTCAAATCAAAATCAAATCAACTTTATTTATATGGCACTTTTCATACAACAGTAACACAAAGTGCCTCACAGAGGTTAAAAACAACAAAGATCCAAACAGAAAACAAAAAGAAAAGAGAAAACCCAACCCTCCCACCCAACAAAAAGCTATTTAGCTCATAAAATTGAGTTAATAGCTAGGTAAGAATGATCTAAAACAGAGACATAAAATGCATCAAAACTAAAACCTATAGGCTAACTAAAATAACAAAAGATAAAGGTTAAATGAGATAAGAACGTAAAAAGAAGAAGGGTAAGAATATAAAAAATAAATAAAAAATAGATAATAGATGGATAAATCGGTTATAAGAGGAATTTAAAATAGATAAATAAAGAGATCAGTTAAAAGCCTGATTAAAAAGATGAGTCTTGAGCCTCTTTTTAAAAACATCAACAGTCTCTGCAGCTCTGAGGTTCTCCGGCAGGCTGTTCCACAATCGGGGGCCATAATAATTAAATGCCGCCTCCCCGTGTGTTTTAGTCCTAACTTGTGGTATGGTTAAAAGGCCGGTGCCGGAGGACCTCAGGGTCCACGAGGGTTGATATGGTAAAAGCAGGTCAGATAAATAAGAAGGCCCAAGACCGTTAAGACATTTAAAAACTAATAAAAGAACCTTAAAATCGATCCTGAAGCGCACAGGGAGCCAATGCAGCAATTTTAAAACTGGTGTAATGTGCTCCCACCCTCTGGTCCTTGTCAGCATTCATGCAGCTGAATTCTGTAATAACTGTAGATTTGAGATACTCTTTTTGGGAAGACCAGAGAGCAGAGCATTACAATAATCTAACCTACAGGAGATAAAAGCATGCATCAGCACCTCTGTGCTGGCCTGAGAGAGAAACGGCTGTATATATAAATGATATTGCTTTTTCTGTTAAGAACTCGTGTATTCACCTTTACGCTGATGATACAGTCCCTCTCCAGATGCAGTACTCACTTCACTTCAGGACAGTTTTTTCAGGGTCCAACAAGCTTTCTCCACCCTAAACCTTCTGCTAAACACCACTAAGACCAAGGTCATGTGGTTTGGTATAAAAGGTTCTGTGCCCCTCTCAGGCCGAGATATCATAACCCTTAATGGGGCTATCCTGGAGCAGGTCACTGAATACAAATACCTGGGTATCTGGCTTGACAGCACTCTGTCCTTCTCACATCATATCAGTAGGCTACAGTCAAAGGTTAAATCCAAAATCGGCTTTTTCTACAGAACGCGCTCCACCTTTACTTTCTCTGCCAGACTTACTCTTATACAAACGACAATCCTGCCCATGTTTGACTACGGTGATGTTATCTATCGGTTGGCATGCAAGGGTACGCTTCAGAAACTTGATGTTCTGCGATCCGTTTTGCTACAAACGCCCCTTTCAAAACACATCACTGCACTCTATATTCCTCTGTCAATTGGCCATCCTTACACACCCGCTGTACTATTAACTGGTTAATGTTTATCTACAAAACTCTTCTTCGTCTGTCACCCCCGTATCTGTGTCAGTTGCTGCAAACTACAACTGCGGTTTACAACACCCGTTCTTCTCACCATGTTCTGTTGAAAGTACCCAAAACAAATACTGCACTTGGTCTGTCATCTTTCCAATCTGCCGGAGCCAGAGACTGGAACAATCTCCAAAAACACTGAAAATGGACAAATTTATCCCCAAGTCAGAACTCTATTACGGACATTTTTACTGACACGTGCAACTGTTCCCTGACACACTAGATGCCCTCATATGTTGCCCATCTTTAATATGTTGTGATTGTTTATCAATGGTGAGAGTGTTGTAAATGTTTGTGTTGTTGTTGTTTTAACTGTTGTTTTTTTGTTTTTATTTTTCTTAACTTTTGATATTCCTTTTTAGCCCTCCCTCCCCCTTCCCTCAAGAGGCTCTGCCTTTTGCCAGGCCGCCATTGTAAATAAGAAATTGTTCTTAATGACTTGCCTAGTTAAATAAAGGTTAAATAAATAAAATAAAATAAATGAGACTTCTGCACCTGTTGACAGGTATTTTGGCCCACTCCAGGTTTGAAGGGTGCCTTCTCCAGACTGCATGTTTCGGCTTTAGATCAGGGCTCATAAAGGGCCACTTTGGAATAGTCCAATGTTTTGATGTTAGCCATTCTCAAATATTCCTCTCAATGCCTCACTAATTTCTGATGAGGTGGACATGATAACCCTTAATACATTACATTATACATTATTCATCCCTACAACAGGAAATATTTTTTCCCTAACCTGATGCTAAGTGGGCGGCACATGTGAGCATTTTTGATGACGGGCAGTGGCGAAGATATTTTAAGACTCCTATGTAGCCTACAGCCCTATGGTGGCGAATTGTATTTTGCCTCCAACTGATAAAATGACGTCATTATGACGTTGGCCCTAAAAAGGGTTTAGAGACCAACACAATATGGCTTAATGCTCTCAGGAGTCCCACAGGGGTCAATCCTTGGCCCACTACTTTTTAATCCATGCATGATCCCACTTGGTAATATTGTCAAGAATCATAACGTACCCTCTCATTCATATGCAGATGACACACAGCTCTATATCTTTCTTTCTCCCTTTGACCATAGCCTAATAATAACCTGATAAAATGCATTACAGACATTGAGTATTGGAAGGTAAAAAGACACAAAATTAATATTAACAACAGTAAGACCTGGGCTTTCATTCACTATTTCTTTATTGTTTGCACACATTGATATTACAGTATATTACCATTATAATCATACATATATATACGACTAAGATCACAACATATCAAAAGTAATGGATGAAAAAAGTTAAGAAAATAAGTTCACTAAGTATCAACAATTCAGCCTGGAAACCAAATCATTTCTCCAGCAAAAAAATATTGTTCACTGCCACCATAACTACAGTTACAGTACAAAGATCCATAGATCGGACACAGCTGTAATTGATCAGCGAGGTTGAGGAGAAACAGTGCTACTAAATTAAATAAACAGAAATTGTACTTGGTCGATAGAACTGTAAAAATTAAAAATAAAAGAATTTGGTTGTGCAACATTTTGTATAACATCTGAAACAATGTCTGAACTATTAATTAGTATTTGGCTGACTGGATATTGTGAAAATTCTGGAACACAAAACAAGCAGAAAAAAGTTTTCTCAGACGACAGGTAAATTATAATGTATTGAGAGAGGGTTAGGGCCATGCTGAATTTTAAAAACCTATGAAAACTCTGAAATTAAAGGCAAATACATATTTTTTTTTAACAGTTTTTAAAATAAAGACTCAAAGTACAAAATTCTAACTTTAATCCACATTTCAAACAATTTTGTATTTAATTTTAGAATTATTTTTATGGGTTATATATCAGAATATCAAGATTTATTTCAAAACTTAAATTTTAACTAAAGAAGTTATGGATTTCTCAAGCCTGCGATCATCCATTACAGTTCGAGCTGTGTTCAACAAGCCTTGGAGTTTGCACGGGAGCTTCGTTGCCCCTTTTGAGTTTTCTGTTCAAGGCACCTTCAGCCTGTTAGCATGCTGTGTGTGTAACGTACAGACATTAAAGCTTTGTTGAACGCACCTCGCGTCATTTTAATCTATGGCAGAACGGGCACACTGGCACTTTGATGGCTAAACACATGATCACTTGGGGGAACAAAAAAGGCTCAAGGACACACACACATACGCACACACACTCTTGTACTTCTATCTTTGTGAGGACCTTCAGTGATATGGTGCATGCCCTAGCCCTTTACCCTAACCTTAGCTTTCGCAACTGAGTGCCAAACCCCAAGCTTTACCCTAGCCTAACCCTGATATTAATCTGAACCTTAAAACCAAGCTGTTACCCACAAACAGGCCTTTGACGAACTAAGGATCGGCCAAAAAGTCCTAACTTTCCAAGAAGTCCTCACTCTGTTCCTAAAATGTTTCGGTCCACCACTACTAAGTACAAGTACACATACACACACGTCTCAACTGACAGGAGCCCTAGTTATACTAATATATATTTAAACCCCAGCAGTCAGAAATATTTTGTCTTTTAAAATATACTGGGTCCAGCTGAGTTACCATTTACACCTACACACACACCCAAATAGACACCGATAGCATGTCAATTTCCGTGGTATTGACATGACTGGGAGTTACGACAGGTAAACATTTGAGATTTTTTTTTTTGTTTTTTTAGCTTTCAGCTTCAGTCAAACTAAATCTCTGATCTTTTGGTGCTTTTCAGTCACATCATATTAAGTACCATAGCAACATAACAACAATGAAATTCACCCACTGATAGTATTTTGGCCATTGACAAAAATAAAAGACTCGACAGCATCGTTTGGCTGGGAGTCTTTACATAAACTGCACGACTAGAGAGAGGAGACATCATGGTCACGAAGGTCAGTTCCTGTGACCTCCAGCCAAAGTCACGTACAGTATAACATATCATACCTGTTAACAACTATGTCAAAAGTACACTGAGCTGCTCGACTCAAAATAATTATTTTCATTTTTTATTCTACATCAACACTATTTTAGTGGCTCAATCTTGGCAAAGGTGCCGGAAGCATCAATGAGTCCAGACTGATAGAAAAGATTTCCCCACCTTTTAAAGTCTATCAGACCTTCATCACAGCATGCACGAGTCAACAATAGACAAGCGGATATCTTTTTTATTCATTTTACATAGACGCAGAGCTTAACGGGAGATAAATTTGGAGATAGATGGCAGAACATGAGAAAAGGTTCGTTAAATTAAGGCTTTGGGAACTGAATGAAGACAATAAAGCTTGAAGACGCACCACAGAGTACAGTGATAAGTACTGAAATACTATTTGGCCTTTATGTCATAATAAATGAGAAAGAAAATGAGTGAACAATAAATGAAAACAGTCCAACATGTTGGAAAATGCGGGAAAGTGCTAGCCTCTGAAGCCAAATCTATTTTTCGCATTTAGCCGAACTTAAACTCTAAGATGCCTCTAACCTACGCCAGTGTGCTTTTAAGGTATTTGATGTATTTATTTTTGGTTGTTGATTATCAAATCACCCACAAAAGCAAAGTGACTGGCTCACTTGCTCTACATGAAAGCGTCTTTCGTCGGATTGATGTAAGTGCTTGCCCCGGCAATGTTAATGCTCTGATTCACAAAACGGACGTATCTGAATTTTTAAGCTTAAATGTTACTAGTCTTGAGGTGGGAAATAGCACATGACCTCATGCAAGAAATGTTCCTGAACATTTCAAGGATAAACAGCATGTGTGAAAGGGGCTTTCGATGACTGCACAGCTCTAATGTAGCGTCATCATCACTGTTTTTTTAGGATAATCTATGAGCGTTAATAAAGGGATACTTTGCCAGTTTTCAACAAGGTCTATGTCACAGTGTTGTGGGGCGTATGTGCAGTTGAGCAGCAGCCCGTCCACCAGCCACACTCCCCTGGACGATGCAAGAAGCATCACCAGTTAAGCAAAATTACATGTTTTGTGGGAAGTTCCTGGAACTTCTGGCACAAGGCGAAGCCTACTCCCCACACCACACTGACACAGATCTGGTCAACAACTGCCAAAGTATCCCTTCAAATGACTGCTCACAAGTAGCCCCTGTAGTGTAGCGGCAAGATAATCCACTGAAACCTGTGTGGCTATTTAAAAAAGACCAGACCAGAGGACCCTGCACCAATGACAGAGAAACAATCATACTCAACTTGGACAACACTCCAGTGGGACAGCGTCAACTAAAAATAAAAGTCAACTATAGGGAGTAGTCTTACCCTGGTGTTTGTTTAAACCAGAGAAACAAGCAGTTCAGACTGGTTTTAGTGAGGTTGTGAAAAAGAAACTGTAAAAAAAATACATCAAATAAAACTTAAAACAACAAGGAAATCCGTCAACAAAAAGAGAACCTGGGCCAGGCTTGGTCAGGTACTTTAAAAATATTCCCTCTGTACTCTGAGTCCTCTCCTCTATAAAGCCGCTGCTGTTGGGCAGTTTGGACTGACCAATAACCAGTTACACAACCAGGACTACAGATAAATAATACAACTGCAGAAAGTACAATGTGCTTGGCCAGTGTCCAACCTTCTCTGATAGGGCACTGAGACACAAACTGAATGATACAGAGTGCACATTGAGGCGATCTTGCTAAAGGTGCTGGTCGGAATGAATGACAATAACTACCCAACACAAAGACTGCAACAATAACTTATACCACTGTCCAACAACCAGTATAAAGTACTAAAGCTGCACAAGGCAACACTGAACGTGTGGCACCTTTGGGTAACGGTTTCAAAATGCTTTAAACTTCAATACGCAGAAATCCTGAAGACGGGAAGCCGGGTAACATGTACAATGAAAGCACTTCCTGTAATGAACAGTATCCATAACAACACTAGAATTTCAGTTGGCTAAATGTATACCGTCTCAGTCAGCAGGGATGTGAAGACTTTTGTGATGTACATGGATTAGGGCCACATCTGCTTATCCGAAGCCTGGTCGCAGGAGCAGCAGGCCAAGCAAAGCACCCCAGACGTCCCTCTCCCCAGCAAAGCTTTCCAGCTCCACCTGGGGGATCCCGAGGCGTTCCCAGGCCAGATGAGATATGTAATCCCTCCAGCATATTCTGGGTCTGCCCTGGGGCCTCCTACCAGTGGGGCATGCCTGGAACACCTCCAACAGGAGGCACCCAGGAGGATCCTGATCAGATGCCAGAACCACCTCAACTGACCCCTTTCGACGGAAGCAGCTGCTCTAGTCCGAGCTCCCACTGGATGCCCGAGCTCCTTACCCTATCTCTAAGGCTGAGCCCAGACACCCTTTAGAGGAACTCATTTCAGCCGCTTGTATCCGCGATCACATTCTTTCGGTCACTATCCAGAGCTCATGACCATAGGTGAGGGTTGCGACGTAGATGGACCAGTAAATCAAAAGCTTTGCCTTTTGACTAGGCTCCCTCTTCACCACGACGCTCCGGCACATCGCATGCATCACTGCAGATCCCGCGCCAAACTGCCGATCCATCTCACGCTCCATTCTACCCTCAATCGTGAACAAGAACGCGAGATACTTGAACTCCCACGCTTGGGGCAGTCACTCTCCCCCAACAAGGTGAGGGCAATCCACCGTTTTCTGGCAGAGAACCCTGGCCTCAGATTTGGAGGTTCTAACTCTCATCTTGACTGCTTCATGCTCAAGAACGCCCCAGTACATGCTGGAGGCCACGGCGAGATGATACCAACAGAACCACATCATCTGCATAAAGCAGAGATACAATTCTGAAGCCACTGAACCGGAGACGACGATGAAACGGCACATTCGGGGAAAGAGTACCTCGCTGGTATGGGGACACTGGGACTGGCTAAATAAAAGCCCTGCACACGCTGAACTGTTTGTGTATCTGATTATAATTCTTAGTTGTGTTTTTGTGCTACTGAACACTAGACCTCACTGTACACCGTTAAAAAACTGCTTCTCTGATGAACTACAATGAGACATGTTGAGATAACGACAATGGAGTTAAGATAATTCTATCGTTGCGCGGAAAAATAGAGTAGAAATTCCAAAAGAATATTATGAATACAATGTAAAAGTCAAATATAGTAAGGAGAGAGCCATAAAGAATCATAGATATCAGTCAGATCACTATCAGGATACTACAGAGTATATTACAGAGCAGCGGGTCCTCGGTCGGATCAGACCAGGTCCAGCACTCGTTTCATACATGCACAGCTGTTTCTACTGGTAGAATCACACAGCTCTGTTTCTACTATAACTACAGCATTTCAAAGATTGTCCACAACGTTTGGTACCAAGTTCACCGTTAAACCTGAGACTTTCATGGAGATGGAAACTCCCACCTCCATTCTCTTCATCTGTTCTCTCTTTAAGTTTGGGGACTAGAGGGGACTTTTGCTAACTGCACCGCTTCATTATCTGTAGTTATTATCCTAAATGTGTTATCACCCTGCTCTTTCTGTGAAAGCTGGAGGCCAGTTTTGTATTTTTTTGGCACTACATAGAAAACAGCAGAGAGACAGACTGGACACAGCACAGCACAGGTATACAGGGACAGACTGGGGACGTCTAAGTCCAACAGCTATTAATCTCCCTACAGAGATGAGAACCAGAGTGTGTTCAGGTCGGCCTGAGACACTTAAATACTATTAACACATGCACTTAGGACTGGAAGTTCTCGAGGGTGTGTTGGGTGTAAAGGGGTGGTGGAAGAGTCAGAAATGTTCTATGGGACTGTACCGCAGCCGAGGTTGTGCATGCATTCACACTGGGATCAACATAATCGATAAATTACCTTTACGTCCTGAAAGATACAGACAGCAAGACTGGGTTTACCGTGCAGGCAGGGTCAGGTGAAAGACTCTGTCAAGCTGCATTATGGGGAATGTAGGAGTGTTTCTGGAGCTTCACCAAAGCGACTAGAATAACAAAAACTCGGGGAGTGGATCTTTTACCTCATATCATCTAGTAATCTAGCAAAAATCCGTGACTTGCCGAACAGACTTCGCCACACTGAGGTTAAACCTCTCAGCTTTGCTCTCCACAGTCCGACCAATGTGTCCCAGTGTGAATGGATGCTGAATTTTGTGCTATAAGTTGTTTACTGAGGGTTATTTGGCTGCTGTGTTCCACCCACATGCCTGAAATCACATGGTAATGGAAATGCGGACCAGCTAGCAGACGTCGATACCGTTTGACTTAACAATACTGTTTAAGGGACTGGTGGGAGACTAACTCAAATGTGATTGGTCCACGGGATCTTTTGAGAGTGTATAGTGTTTAAATGGGAAAGGGTGTTTCTGACTGGAAGAGAGACTGCAGGGTAGAGGGGGCGGGGTTTAGGTGAAGACCAGATGCTGCTGGTCCAGCAGGGTTCTGGTGAAGTTGTTGATTGGCCCGATGGCGCTGAGTGACATGGCGGCGTCCCGCCCCCAGAGCAGGTTAGGACCAAACACCACAGCCAGGTTGCTGTTGGTCATCTTGTTCACTTCGCTGTTGGCTGATACCTAAACACACACACGGACAGGTTACGGTCATCTGATGATATAAAGGTTCAGGAAGGTGATTCGTGGGCGGTCTATCAGCTGTACCTGTGCCAGGAATGTGATGAGGTATCGGAGTGATGCATAGTTTTCCTCTGGCAGCGACTCCAGCAGCGTCTTCATCTGCTCCACCTGGCTGTCACTGGATACAGCTGCAACACACCAGACACAAAGATGTCAGTAATCAGATTTCAAGTGTTTTCATGTATGTAAGTGATACACAACACAACCTCCTGTTTCTTCTCTTCCCACCATCTGCGTGTTGGAAGACAGCATGAGCTCTGTGGTGACGGGAGCGCACAGTGTCTCTCTACGGCACCAGTGTCTGAACTTCACAAAGACTTAACTGTTCAGCTGTGTTGACTGGTGTAGTCAGACTTGCACCCTGTTCAGACACTACCCCTTTTCGGCAGTCATGGGCTGGTTTGGTTTGGTTTGGTTTGGCCTGTCAGCCCAGCACCACCAGCAAATGTTGAGTTTTCGAGCAGCGACTTCACACAACTTCTAATACAGCTGATCGCGAACATGAAACAGTAAAATAAAGGAGATATCTGAAGTAAAAACAGGACGCAGGAGAGAAACTAAACTCCAAACCACAGAGATTCAGTTAGAAGCTACAACATACTGAGAGCTGAACACACAGAGACTTTTAAAAACGCCTTTCTCCCTGCAGACAGAGGTGAGGAGAGTCTTACAACACACACGGTCTATTTGAGGGGGAAAAAGCAGGGTTGTCGAGACGTCACCGCTACCCGCTTGAGGACAGGCGGCACAGCTTTTGGACCTGATCTGGAGTCTTTTTTCATTTTTCCCTCTCTCTTTTTGGGGCATCAGTTAAATGTTAAGCCTCTTCCACTCCCCTCTGGTCACCGGTGTCCTTAGCTGACATTAGAGGCTGTAGCGCGCTGAGTTTTAAAGCTAGTGAAGATACTGGTATCATATGAAACTAGAAGACCTAAGGAATCCCTGAGTACCAACCGTACCGTACACATGCTGTGTTTTTTGCGCCCTCAAATTCATTGTTTTCAGTGTAGACATGTGGCATGCGCGCTTAAATGCGTCATCCTGCAAATCAATCGACTCTTAAACTTGAGTATTTCGGTGTAGTGTGACTAGAAAGCGGAGACTATATTGTATTCACGTGTGATGATGTTAACCCCCATGGTAGCCATTTTATTGTAGTGAGACTATTTCTTTGAAACAGACATCACTGTATACACTGACCTATAGTGACCTCTAGGATAATCACAGCCTCATGAAACTTTACAACCACAAACTGGAGACCTTGAGCATTCAAAGGATGGATGGTGTACTGATAATAAGTGCCTTAGTGGTTGTTCCCATCTAATTCTCCTATCAAGAATGATGAGATATTAGGAATTCTGATGAGTAGTGACAGTTTGAACCCACAGGTGAAGTTGACGATGTCGTTGTAGAGCTGGTAGGTGAGCAGAGGCTCAGGTAACTCCCTCAGGAACGTCTTCAGAATCACAGCAGCCAAGTGGACGTCTTCTATCTCTCTGAAATCCACTGTCATACCTACAAATCACACAAACAGAGAAGTGCTTTTATGGAAACAAGAAAATATTTGCCCATGTAGATAAAAGCCTTGTAAACCAGTCTCTTTATTGTCTGAGCCCACTAGATGGCGCTCTCTGTGCAACAAAAGCACACCGAACTGCCATTCATTAACCTTTTTTCTGTAAACTAAGAGCGCCATCTAGTGGACTCAGAAAATTGTCTATTAAGGGACAAAGCAACAGAGCACGTTAGCAGGCCTGATGATCCTACCTGAGTTGTATCTGACCTGGACGTCCTTTACCAGAGTCACATTGGCAGACCGTCTGAAGATCCCTTCAATCTCCAAACCTGACACACACACACACACACGTTAAAAACAATGCAGTTCTTACTGACAGAACAGTCACAGTTCATTAAAGCATTTCGTTTGTGTGTCTACCATCCCGAGAAAAGAGTTACCTTGCTCTGAGAGGAAGCCAATGGTGTCTCTCATCACCACAGGAACTAGATCATCTTCTGAACTCCTCTGTCTGAGTCTGACACACACACACACACACACACACACACACACACACACACATTTAGAGCAAATAGTGCGAGTGCAATTTGCCAAGGCAGACCCTAACAGAGAGATGAGCAGACTTACATTGCAAGCGGCACTCCAAACACCTGGTTGGGGAGGGGAGGGCTGTGAGGAGGAGACATGGGAGGCTGGGCGCTCGGTTTCAGAGACGCTCTCAACTTGTTGTCGTACCTGACACACAGACACAGATTATAAGCTACTGAGGATTTTAAAACCTAAAGTTGTAAAGAGTAAATATGTGTAGGTTTAAATCATCTCTGCAAATGCATTACAACAAGATTTGTAGATTAGTGGAACGGACAGTGGAGTGTGACATCAGCTCTTACTCTTTGACGCGGGCAGGAATGAGCAGCTGCTCACACTTCACCACATCCTCCAGCTCACTCAGATAGCTCACATAGTTGATCTTCCTGCCAAACTTAAAACTGCAAAGAGACGGACAAGATCAGCATCAAATGATCTCACTTCAGTCTTCTTGTCATTTGTGAAAATTATGATGATAGAGCCAAGTGTGTTTTTCTCTCAGTAATGAAACTATCATGTCAGTGGAGGTTACAATATCACATTTAACACTTTTAGATGGATGCACCCCAACTTTTTTTACACTCACATATCCTGCATCAGTTTTATACTTTTCAAAAGCAGCCACTAGATGTAACCAGAGCCATGTCTGACTGACTTTACCGTTTAGTTTAATAAAGTTGCCTCAAATCCATGAGAGTGAAAGGCACTCTTCTAAGACAGATGGTACACATTTCTTGGAAACCATGATAACAAATATACTGACACAACTGCACTCATTCTTGGAAACAGTGACCAACTGATCTGAGTGTTATTTTCAGATTATGTTGTTTTTCTTATCAGTGTAACTGTTGCTCACTATGATAACTGGTGAGAATGGATCAGAGTTACCACAGAGTAACACTACTATACTATGCTATGTTGAAAGATAAGGGGCTTGAAGAAGGGCTGAGCAATATCATTAAATCTGGTGGTGATTCAGTATCAATAAATAAGGGCCAAAATTACCAGTATCTATATGATACTTTTTATAATTAAAAGCAGCTGATGCATCATCTTTTATGCATCATTAATAGGCCAGAAATTAGGCATTTATCTTTACTATCCTGACGTTAGACAGATCCATTTTCTCTGTTTCTGTCAGTGTTAATTTCCATCTGTAAAGGTAAGTTGACATGTAATAAAAAAGAACCTGATGATTGGTTTGAAGAGGATCAGCAGGGTCTTGATGAACATGGTGGGATGGACAATATACAGAGCCTTGATGTTCTTCTTATACCTGGAAACACAGACAGATGATAGTGTGACGAAATGTGCTTAACAGATTGCCTCATTTCACTCAGGCAGGCAGATTTGCTCACTTGTACTTAAAGTCAAGTTCAGACCAACGATTCGCGACAAAACCGTTCTAGAGTGTTGCAGAAGACAGTTGCAGCGCTGTGAACTGGCCCGTCTGAGCTCAACTGAAGCCGGTCAAATCACAGGAAGCTGGCCTCAGATCGTAAAGCACATCACCTGTTTCTGCAGCCAATCACATTGTAGTGAAGATGACGTGTTCATCCTGCCGAGACCTCTTGTGTCCGTCCCCCCGGTGTTTCTGGTGTCAGACGGTGGGTCTGCTTACTATGTATTATTTATATTATAGTGTGTATTTATTATACAGTCCGTCTGATGCTCGTTTTGTTTCTGTTTTTACCGTTTCATTACTCCTACAAATGCAGCTGTAGCCAGTATCTCACTATCACTCTCCTCATTCATATTTTAAGAAGCTACAAATTATATTCAGCCACATTAAATCCTGAAAAGCTGCAAATCAGAACAGAAATGCAGAGAGTTGTTGCAAAGAGATGATACACCATCTCATCTAGTTGCATAGCGTTGATACACCATCTCATCTTGCTGCATAGAGATGACACACCATCTCATCTAGTTGCATAGCGTTGATACATCATCTCATCTTGCTGCATAGTGATGATACACCATCACTATGCAGCAAAATGATGATACACCATCTCATAGTGATGGTGTATCATCACTATGCAGCGAAGTGATGCATAGCGATGATACACCATCTCATCTAGCTGCATAGGTGTGAACCTGCAGGTTTTCAGAACGTTGCAGAATGGTGCAGTGCAAGTAGCTGCCTGTTTCAACTCGTCTCGTCTCAAATATTTGGTCTGAACTGGGCTTAAGAGTTGAATCACTGACAGGTTGATTTTGCTGCTTTGTCGTGGGCTTTTTTCTACGTCCACACATATGTACCACTCACACAGCAAAAACATAGAATGATAGCAGCTATTTTAGAAAGCTAAAACATAACTTGCGTTATCTCAGAATATGTCAGTAACTCAAAGATCATTTTTTTATTGATGATAATTTAATTATTATTTTCTTTGGTTTAATTATTTATTTTTAAAGGGTATTTTTGTGCAATCATTTGCCTTTGATGATATGATAGCTGAGAAGAGACAGGAAATGTTGGAGGGAGAGACAGAGAGGGGGAAAGACACGCAGCAAAGGGCTACGGATCAGAGATAAACCCAGGCTGCTGCAAAGGACCCAGCCCACATGGGGCGCACACCCCACCAGGTGAGCCAGAGGTCGCCCCAAAGCGTTTATTTTAAACAGATCAAAGTGAAGGATTTAGGCATGACTAGTCACTTCTGATATGATGGTCTGGTGTTTCCCGTATAGTTGCATGTACAACAGGAACACCAGCCAGCCCCCCAAATTGTTTTTAACGCCAAAAACATGGCTGCTAAGATGTGAGTGATGTCACCAAGCTTACTTTCTGTCAAACTCTCTGTAAGCGTCTCGTAGCCAGCTGAGTGACGGTTTGTTTTCACTGGTCAGCCCGTGATGGAAATAGATCAGAGTGTAGTCACTTTCGACATACTGATCCAGCGTTCCTTTGAGATACCTGCAAGAATAAAACAAAGTCATTGCCAGTTAAGTAGATGAGTGTGTTTCTCAGCTGGACAACTGTGTTTCAGCATGTTAACAAAGCTGTCAGGCCACAAGATGTTCACAGAGGCGGTTCCCTTAAAAGATTTCTGAGAAACGAGTCCTGTTGTTTCATACTGAGTCATAAGGACGCGTCCTGGCGAGCCAGCAGTTAATATGTAGACTAAGCAGAATATCGACGGTTTAATCCAAACCACTGACCTTTCTGCAGATGACCTCTTCCTCTACTCAAATGTCCTGTCACTCCCTGAAGTCAGACAGCTGTTAGATGCAGAAACGGCTTTGTAGAACAAAAAGGTGCGATCAGAGGTGGGGAAGGCACTCTCTGAAGAAACCTTCAACCTAAGCTACCTTTTTATTTTCACAGTAATCAGTGTCTAGTTCCTAAAATGTTGAGGCAGAGGGTACCTGCTGTAGCTCTGGTTGAGGGTGCAAGGCTGTCAGCAAATAGTTTGTTGGGCACAGGGAAACGGAGATCGCCTCCAGCTGCTCACACGCTTTCTGTGTGGACGAGGCCTTTGCCTGTGTGTGTGTGTGTGTGTCTAGCTACACTAATTGGCTGCAATCAAATGTTGTGATGGCAACTGCTGAGGACAAAACATAGTGAAGTTAGATGTACAGTCGCTCTTACATCAGCAGCTTGTGGTGGTCCAGCTGGTGCTGTGGCGGCATCCTGCACGCATTGAACACTATCACCTTCCTGCCGAAGTTATCATCACCTGCAGACACACAGATTCAACATTACCTATATTCAAAACCCCTCGACTGAAAGTGTGGAGGTGGAGACGGGAGTGAATAAAGGAAACAGAGGTGTGAGATTAAAGGGCTGACCTGCCACTTCAATGATCTGATGCCTGGCGATGTCGTAGAAAGGATGGTCCCAGGGCAGGTGGGGGGAGCCGGCATCAAAGCGCTGGGAGAGATCTGTCTCTGTAGCGCACACACAGACACACACATACTGGAATTTCTCAATTGTGGGATCAATAAAGGTGTATCTTATCTCTTACAGCTGTGTGAGGTCACAGTTCAACTGATTCTTTATTTGTTCTTTTGGAGTTCTACTTCAGTTGTATGTCATCAGGTAAAGTCGTTATTGACTGAACAAAAATGTATTCATGCGTTCAAAAACAGAAATGAATGATAGCTATCAGGGAACACAAAGAGCTCTCCTCTTCCTGTTTCGGTTGTGCACTTCCTTCACGCTGTACTGTAAATTGAGCTTAGATTCAGACACAAGCGCAAAGTGGAAGTCAGGCTTGTGCTGCACCAAACTCAGATGATGTCATTGTTCTACAGCCATTAATGTCTGACCTCTATTTAACACCTGCTGAACACTATAAAAAGAAGGTTTGGATTTTGGGAATGAAGTCTTTATGTCTTTAACAGGGACATGTGAATATTTGGTCGCATAGTATTTGGTGTTTAGCGATTAGCAAAGTGTGTTCCTGTTTGGCGATTACGCAAGGAGTGTGTGGCAGAGGACATCCTCTTTCACATTTTTTGTTTCACCAAATTAGTGTGAATCACATCAGCATGTTTCGTTTGGTCCTGCATATGTGAGTGTGTGTGTTGTCTTGAACTTCTATGATGCATTCAGAAGTTTCAGACCTTGGCACTGAGCTGGGTTGTGAACTATGGGCTGGGTTAAGGGTTAAGGTAAGGCTTTTAACGCAGGTCAGGTAAGGGTAAGGGTCGATATACACATCTGTGATGCTCACCTGACTTGCTGAGAGTCGACTCATCGGCGGGCCACTGCTGGTCCTCTATCGTGGTCAGCTTCAGCTGTCCCAACTGTGCGGTCGCGGGGTCTTCGCCCAAATCTACCAGCAGCTCTGACGACATCACGCACACTGCAGAACGGCGCTACACGCACCCACTCGCACACTGCACGGTGATGTCCCGACTGTGCCACACACACACACACGAAGCTGGGACTTCCGCAGAGTGGTGGCCAGAGTCCTGCAAGAGACAGAGACACCTCAGGTCAGCTGGGTTTTGACAATTTGTCCAAGTACTGCTGGGATTACTGACAGATCATCATCAGCATATGTGTCACTTTCACACATTTATATACTGCAGTACATCAGCTATACTGAGCTGGATATTGTATTGCTGGAAACATCTGAATGACTGCATCCCTCTTCCTCCTCTCACATATTAACGCTCTCCCCGTTTTCTATACTCACACTTCCTCTTATCTCCCAACCCCCACTTATTTACCCTTTCTCTCTCTCTCTCTCTCTCTCTCTCACACACACACGCGCACACACACACACACACACACACACACACACACACAGCCTCTGTTCTCTCTCTACTGTGTGATGTTATGCTGGCTGACAGCATGTTGCTTTAAATAAATATCGTTACTAACCAACAGACACAGTCAGCCTATTGCTACTGACCACACACACACACACACACAGAGATAGCGCAAAACAACCATTAGGACACAGTTGGCCTGTTTCTCAGTGACCAAGAAGCTGTCGAGAAGACAAAGGGACGGGGATTTCGACTGATGTGAACACTAACATGTTAGTTTTCTTATGTTGAGTGTTCCTGAACATAACCCTGTGGTGCTCCCACAGCAGGTCAGCCTGTATAGGTCACAGCAGAAGGCCAAGGACACACCGCCTGACTATGACATCATCTGTGGACATGGTTGAACACTGCGGTTAATATTTGAAACTGAAACCAGAACCGGCACTAGGGCTGTGACAGTATTGGTTTTTTCTTACCACAGTGAAAAAGCAACAACTGCAGTTTGTGACAGGACAGCTGACACATTTGAAGGCTCCTACGTGGGTTAAATGCTAAATGGCAGGTCCGCATAATATACATCTGCACCTCTAGAAGCTCCTGAAAAACTTCTACACTAACTGCTATCGTAAAATGAAGACAGATTCAGCAACTGCACGGTTTACTAGTTTGAAATCTGGGAGCAGACCACCCACGGGCCTAGTGGCGTGCCCTGAGGGCCACCCCTCATGTCACTATCACCAGCTGCTGAGCCAGTCAGTCAGCATACTGCTGCGGTCTTGGAAATTAAAACAAGTGGATTCTTATCTGGTATCCTACTACCACACATCTCCAGATCAACACTCACAATCCCTGCAGACAACAAAGCACGCACTCAGCTCATCAGTCAGACAGGAGCGCAGCACACTGTGCTCCGCCCAGCCCCGTCTCGCCACAACACCTGTCTGCAGGTGTCAATGTTTAAACATCCTGTTGCAATACAACCCCTGCAAACACACACCAGACACTGTGTGTACACGAGTGGAGGGATCCAGCAGCAGCAGCACCCTGTTTCCTTCATCCCTCCTCCTTATCACAGCACAGCAGAGAAAGCATCAGAGGAAAGCAGGGGGTGGGGATGTGATTCCCAGGAAGAAAAAAGGAGGCAGGAGAACGATACTGCAGACAAAAACCTCTGGATTAATGTTCCAGATACTACAGAGATGATCATTGCACTGCCTCCTTTCATTGTGTCTCTTATGATAATGCTGTAAAACCATGTTGCCTCTGTAACGTCACATGCAGCAGCTTTCACTCTCACACACACACACACACACACATATATATATATATATATACTGTAACTGCAGAGCTATCTTTGGGTTAAAGCTAATGTAAGATACAGAATGTAATATATTCATGTGACAAAAACACCACAGAGACCAGGTCAGAGCCGGGGTAGGCGGTTAAAATTTGAGCATACTGAGCATACTTTGAGTATATTGTAATTTAAGTGGTCTGAGAGAAAACTAGACCTCTGCACCTCCTCTTGGCTCTGTTTTCAGGCTTTAGAAAATTTCGCCTGCGACGGGACACAGAGGCCGATCGCAGGTCAGTTCAGAGAGAGGGTGCTCCCATTTGCTGCTCTAGAAATGCAGATGTGCGTGCACGTCTTTTCCATGAAAGCGTGACTCAATGGCGGAGAATCCTGCAGAGAGGGTTGCTTTGCAGTGTAGGCAGCTGTTGCCAACATTAAAGGAAGGTGGAAGAGAGTACAGAACAAAAAACATGGCAATATTGGCGAAGCATTTCAGCAATGGAGAGAAACTGTTTCATATTTTTATTATATTTTTTTCCATTCTGTATTCATGTCTGTTGGTTTTTGCAATGTTTGCTTTTATTGTTAATTTAATTTTCTCGCAATGTGTTGATGTCATGAACCAAAGCTCCAAAGCAAATTCCATTTCTGTGAAAACCTGCTGGGCAATAAACCTGGTTCTGTTTCTGGTTATGTCCTGAGGGTTTAATGAATCAATCATCACAATAGGCAAATGCTGTTGTGCACTTTTTTGCCCCAGTTGGAGAAACAGTTGACCAATCACAGCTTTGTAGATGAGATTAAGAATGGGGACATCATCCTCCCACATAGCTAGATATCTAAGTCCATGAAACACAATGTGCCAAGTTCCAGTCATCTCTTCAGTAATACTGCGATAAATACATTCTAGCTACATCCATGAATACAAAAAAACAGAATAATGTGGGAAAAATACATTACTGCACCTATAGGGGTTGTTGTCAGTGGACTCTTATAGGGAATTTATACTTCTGCGTTGAATTGATGCCGTAGCTTGTTGTGCATCTTCCAAGAAATGTAACTACATGTCGCAAGGACGCAGACCTCCTGTCTATTTCTGTGAGCTGAAACCATTTCCCTCAGTGGAAACAAAGCTTGTATTTACTTTAATTTCACAGATAAGAAACAATAAATTGTGAAGACAGTAAAGCCTCCACTGAAATAGCATTTTAAGTCTTGTGTGTGATTTATCCTGGTTACATATGAGCAGAGGAAATCTATGCTCGTCGCTAGGCTAATTTATACAATGTAAAATGCCATAAGGGTGTGCTAATAACATTAGCATGTTGTATTTGTTTGGAAAACGTGTTTGGTATGAGACAGTTGTTTTGTCAGTGAACCTTGCGAGCTGTAATGGAGCCAAATTGTGTGCCATTACCTTTGTTATATGTTGCTGTTGTCCCTGGTTTTATATGAGAAGAGGAAAAGTCTGCTAGCTGCTAGGCTAATTTATACAATGTAAAACGCCATAGGCTTGTGCTAATAATGTTAGCATGTTGTATTTGTGGGTAAAATGTGTCCAGATAAAGACAAGTGTTTGTCTGTGAATGCTGCGAGTTATAGTGAAGCTGATTTGTGTACTTGTGTTTGAAATTGTCTCTATTAAGCCATGTTTAATGTGTGTTAAATGTGTGTCTGCTGCCAACTAGTGTTTTGGAGGTGTAACTGCAGAGTGACACAGACACACCACTGCACACGTATAAATGCTCACAAGGGCGTAGGCGACGTGCGGTCTGCACACAACTATAAATCCTCTTTTAGATCAACATATTTCTATTAGTTAAAAAATGAGGACTTATCACTTGCACCTGACCTGCCAACCTCATTTGTGGGTTAGGCTACATTCTACATTAAAAAAAATGTAAGATTTAGTGGTTGTTTTTTAGGACAAAGTATTTAAGACTCCAAATGTTGACTACTTTTAGGCCAATTCATAAATAAATTAATTATTTCCCCCAAAAAATCTTTTGAAGTGCTTTTAAAATATGTATAACATTTACAGAGAATACAATTAGTTAGCTGAACAAAACAAAAATGTTCCTACATCTTGTCTGTTCCATCAATTTCTTTATAAGACAGTACTTAACCTGAGGAGCTAAACTGATGACAGTATTTATAGATCCTGTCTACAACCCTGAGAGCAGGACCAATCAAATAATTTAATGTCATAAATGTTTTTAATTGTGTCAATTTCCAGGCTGATAGACCGCTGCAAGGCCTTATCATTTTTCATCTTCATTTTCAAATACAAAAAAGACCTGGGATTTTATTGGTTTTCATTTTGAAAGTTTGAAATATTCTGTAGTTCCAGCAGTTTGTATGCAGGCTGGTGTTGACATAGATTTACATAAAGGGAAGGGTTAGGGATTTATTTTTAATCCTTTGTTTAACCAGGGTAAATAAAAAGCAGTTCTCTTTTCCCCGTCACATCTGGATGCTGCCCTGTGCAACCACAGTCTGAGCTGTTGGCCAATGAACACCTCCACTAGAGCTATACGGGGTTAACAGCCGAGGGCCGTGCTCATAAGCTCTTTTCTCTGACCTCAAGGTCGCCACTGTCTCCCCGTTATGATGTGTTTCTGGTCACAATTTTGATGTCTGCATTTATGTAAACATTTCATTGTGACTCTGATGGCACCAGTGGAAAATGTAGCCTCACACCCTTTGCACACACAAATGAAAGCACACTGACAGATGTGTGGAACCACAAAAGCTTCAACACAAGTTTTTTTATTCCAAAGGAAGTCACAGTCTGTTCAACAGCTCTGTTTTATTGCTCAGTGGCTACTGAGTCTAACATAGAGTTGGGAAACTGACCGCAATTAAGCTGGTTTTCCCTGCAAAATGACTTGCTTCACTGTTGGTCCGATAACATTTGGAAAGTCTGGCAGAGCCACATGATTAAATTGTTTTATCCCCATTCAAGTCAAGGCCTTTGCACACTAATTGTCTCACATCTTAAATAAAAACGACCTCACCTTGTGTCAACTATGTTTGCACACTGAGTCTGAGACTTTTGTCCGCCATTAAAATTTTCGGTACAGGTTTCGCATCCACCAGAAGCCTATAGAGAGATTTCCGACCAAGAATCAGTGAAGACAATATGGCGGCAGGACACAACCACGACAAGACAGAGGAACGGGGTGCAGGTCAGATAGTAGTATTCAGGTGGATGGTGATGAAGAGGGGGCTGGAGGACAGTGCCCCCCCTTCATGCAGCTGCAGCGCCAAACGCCAGACAGGGATGGAGTGATGACAGCCAGTAAGGTAACTCCAGTGGAGAGGGTGGCTTTTCATTTTGTCATGTATGGCAAATTTCGGTGACAAATACAATAATAGAATGCATCAGAATCAGTGTGCAAGGTTTTTGAGCGCACCTTCTAATGCAGCCCAACGACGTGGAGGTAGTGCCGATGGAAAGAGAATTTTTTTGGCTTCTTGCACATCAACTTTCATAGGAATAAACAGGATCCCGCCTCCTATAGTGGATCCACTTCTCTTAACACATCTACTGTGTAAATGCTCACAATGGTTTGGGCCATTTGTGTAGGCCACAGCACAGACTCTACATAGATATAAACAGACTCTGAGACTGTCATCCTACTAGAGGACTCCAATATTTCATTTTCAAGCAGCTTTTGATCATCAACCAACTACATCTTGTATCTACTGTGGATGGAGGGGCTTGTATTTTACTCCTGTTATCAGGGAGCTGAGGGAAAATATTTGCAGCCCCAGGGAGGGTAACCCCTGACCTCCCCTCCTCTGATAAGTACAGAACACTCCCAAGGAAGAAGAGAAGACACTGCTGGGTCCTGAGTGTTGTCTGAGTATCCAACTTAAAACTAACTCCACCAATAAAATTATTATAATAATTGATAAGAAAATAAAGCATTGAGGTGTCGAGGATGTATGCACATATTTCAACTGGCACCGTCTGATTAATTAAATGTGATGAATTATGTTTGACTGAATGTGCAAAAGACAAGAAAGCAAGGACACTTCATAATGTAGATATTTAAGTTTGGCGCATCCCTCTCCCCGTACAGTACAGCTGGAGCTAACTGTGTAACGTTAGCTATTGATATGTCTGCTGATAAAAGCAACAAGTGAGCAGTCAGGTAGCTGACTTCCTTTACTCTCACTAACAGAGGCAGCTGGAGGAAAACATTCAACTAATATTGGCGTTCATTTTTAAAAAGCTACACAGGCTAACTTAGCAACATTAGCTTGGGGATGTTAAAAAGCTAAAACACACAGGCAAAGTGCATTAGCGATGTTAATATCGCAGTATGCCGACATATTAATATTCAAACATTTAATACAAAAATATATCTGTGCTGTGTGGAGGTTAATTCATAAAGATAAAAAGTGAATTCACGCTTAGCTACCGCGTTTCACCGCAGTATAACAAACCAATTTACCACTACAAATTAACGTTAGCTCCCTGATACAGTACGACTGTGGGCACACAGCCATGAAGGCTCACGCGCCCTCTGTGCTCCCGCCTCCATTTTGAGTTTCATAAAACAAATTCAAAGACACAGCATAGTGAAATATTTAAATACCGTGAATGTGACGCTGCTCAAAATCAGCTGGGGGGCTTTGTGGCGTCTGAAGTCGCTTTAGACTTGATCAGTGCTGTTGACAGCAACAATCTGCGTCAACACCTCTTCCGGTGTGCACTTTTCAAAATAAACGTGGATACTTCCGTTTAAGTTGTACTGTACCTGCCACAATAAAAGCACCGGAATGCGCATGCGCCCTCTGGTGGTCTTGTTAAGTTGTGCGAGACATGCTGCAGTCACAGTTAAAGGACAACACCACCTAAATTAAGATTTTTCTGCTGGTTATTCTGCAGATAATTAGTCATGAGGCAGTGTTACGTCACATATAATACCAGATAAATACACATTAAAAAAGCACCCACATACACCAATCAAGTGAGGTGAATGACTTTGATTATTTTGTTTTCAGTGCATTGTTCTGCTGGGAAACCTTTGGTTCTGGCACGTTGGGACTGAAAATTACAGACCTCGAAATTGATGGCAGTAATTGTTTGACACGCTCATTAACTACAGAGAGAGAAAAAAGAATAAAACTACACTGACGGCACAGCCTGAGGGACAAGATTGTGTGCGGAAGTGATTCACAGTGAGTCTTCCACTGATGCAACTCCAACTCGGTCAGTTTCTACCATGCAGATTTTTTTTTTTTACGCACAAGTTCTGACTTATAGAGACGTGTATCTATACTAAAGTTATCCCATCTGACGTAAGGCAAAGTTAGTACTTTAAAGTGCGTCACAATGCAGAGGAATGTGGGGTTCGGTCTCTCGGATCTGTCAGAGGATCAGGATCAAGCAGAGTCTCATCCCGAGGGAGCAGCTGGGAGAGCAGGACCGACCTGCACCAACCGGACCGGCCCCAAATCCTGGTCCGTGGTCGTGCTGTCAGTGCTGGGCTCTGCGGTAGCTGTGGCTGCTGTTGGCTGTGTCTGCGCCCTCATATACCCGATACTCAAAGGTAAAGTGAGCACACAAAATGGCGAGATCGGCCAATAGAAGCATTGTATCATGGTATGTAATCAATATGTAGATATCAGCTCATGGAATGAAGTACAATACTCTACAGTAGGGGAGACTGGGGTCGGTTGGCACAGTTTTCACTAGGGATGTTCTCATTGCTATTGCCACTGAAGATTCCGAATAATATTAACTGTAATATAAATATTGACATTGTTTTTAAACTTTCAAAATAGTTTTAATCTTCAGAATGCAGTGACACTTTCAAATCGTAACTTTACAGTGCCAACCAACAGATCTTATTTTTTTTTACTTCTAATACTATAAAATTGAAATGTTATCCTCACCAGCTCAGTTTTAGTAAGTTTTCCAACTTTTGCCAAGAGGGAACTTTAGATATTGGTCCCTAGATTATGTTCACCCAGTTTCATGCAGATCGCTCAAACTTCCTAGGAAGAGATCCATTTTAATTGTTTTTAAAAAAATTCGAAATGGCGGAAAATCTATATAAGCGGAAGTTATGGGTTGTGTGTGTGTCTGTGCAAAGTTTCATGTCTCTATGAGATATGCCCATTCAAAGTTTGCAATTTCAATGGGTTGCTATAGCGCCCCCCTTTGGCCAATTGATGTAATATTGCTTCATTCACATCCTCCCATGACCCTCTACCACTGTGCCAAGTTTCACATGGATTGACCAAGTCAGTGAGGAGAAAAACATGGAACACACACACAGACAGAGTTTTCGTCATTATAGTAAGATATTGTGTAAAATCTAATTTGAAAGGTTCACTGTGTTCCGTCAAGTCAGTTTGACCACATTTTTGTGACTTTCAGGCCTAAAGCACTGCCGTAGTGAACAAAACAGGAAGAAGACATCAGGCCCAGTCTTTCAGAAGTAATCTGATTGGATTTCAGATATCGGTTGGATCAAATCTTGAAAACGGGTTGTTCATAAGGGAAAAAAAGTATTTTGTCCCCATAGAATAATCCCCAAAATAGCTGTCAATACTTATATATCACTTGATCTATAAAAGGTGACCCCTCACTGGCTATTCTACCTGCTCTTTACATAGCCAGCAGCAGCCTACATTGTGATATGTGGTCCCATTCAAAGCACTGATTCTCCAGATTTGGTAATCTTGAAAAGTTTGTATCTGGATCAGAGTGATCCAATCCAATGTTGCTTTGAAAAGCCGGCACAAAAATAAGATGGATCAGCTGATTCTGGACAGCAAAACGTGGATTTCCAAATCCAATCAGATCCAAAATGACATAAAATGTACCTCGACTGCAACGTGAGACTGAACGTTCATTTTGACATTGGAAAGAGAAGTTCGGCAAAATAGTCTTTACTCGTACGGTACCAGTTTAGCCTCCCCACCCTATGTCTCATGAAGACTGTGAGGTGAGGTTGACAGATCCAGAAGATAATAAGTGGACGTTGAGCAAATCATGTTGTCAAACTAATCTTGTCAGTGGTGATACCGATTCCTTGTGACTGTTTCAGAGCTGCGGGCAGAGAGAGTGACGGGAGAGGATGGGGCTGAACACAGGATGTTGGGTGAGTATCAATATGTGCATGAGATCTGTATTTGTCAAAGCTACATTTCTATAGAGGGATAACTGCAAATCATCCCAACAACCCCCTTTCCCCTTCCTTGAAAGTCAATAAAGTAGAAAAATAAGGGGACCCCAAACAGTGCCATGAGTGCAGGGTTGCATATTCAAGTCTATGTAACGTCCCCAAAATATAAGTAATGTGTGTGTGTGTGTGTGTAGGTTTCTGGAGTATCCTGGTGCTGTCACTAATAGCAGGGTGTATCTGCTGTGCCTTCTCATGGACTCTCACCTACCTGGACTCATACCAGCCCGGCCTGGCGTCAGGAACACTTCTGACTCTGGCCCACCTCAGGTAACACACCGAGTCACAGTGTGCTTCAACCTCACAGAAAGCAGGTGATGACTTCAACATCTGTGTATGTGTGTTTTCCTCCAGAGGTGTATCCAGCCATCGTCTCCACATTGGTTATGGTGTCGCTGTCCTTAATGGCGTCATGGGGATGCTCACTGTCATCTGGAGCCTTACCTGACACCCAGATACGCCCTCGGTAGAAGTGCTACTGGGACGTTCTCCACTATGAAATTCAAATAAAAGGTTGTCATGGAAGGTTTGATATTAAGTATTTGTAGGACTTGTTTTCTATCAACAGCTAGTTTAAAAAGGGCTGTGGTTGTGTATGATTCAGATGTCTCCTAAAAGTTTCTGGGGCCAGATGTATATAAGATACGTGTGCCTTTTCCTTTAAGAACACTGGTATTCATAAAGGACGAATGTGCGGTGAGAATGTGCGCATCTCACACAGACGTCAGACCAGGCATACACACAGTTCTCAAGAGATAGCATTGTTTGTTTTCCACTTAAAGTTATGTTCACTGAGAAAGATGTGTCCTGTCTGTGATGCAATAAAGATATTTGTTTCTCAACATAATGTAACGTGAAGTTATTCCAGCACGTATACGTTTCACGAATAGTTTGTTGAGTTATTTTGGCCAGGATTGTCGTAGTCCGTTAAACCTACAAGTATGAAATTTGGTAGACATATGTAACGTGCCGAGATGTGCAAAAAGGCCTCTTGGAGCCATATTCTAAACCCAACAGGAAGTTGGCCATTTTGACTTAAATGTGTCATTTTGAAAATGTTTGGCCATTTCCAGGGGTGGTACCTCAACAAACTCCTCCTAGAGAGTTGATCCGATTGACGAGGCATCCTAGTAGTAACCTTGACACTCTTTAAAACACTAAAGTTTTTTTCTCTTAATCCAAGCCCCTTTGGACCAGACCAAGACCAAATATCTAGACTGGTCAAACCTGGACTAGATTAACACAGAGACTATAAACACAGTTCAAAACAGTCAGGCAAACCTTTACCAGAGCACAGTCGGGTAGTTGACTCTTGCAGCCAGTTGATGGCACTATTCTTTAACTGCAGCAGACTCACCAAGGAGCTTAACTTTACACCACTTTCCTTAGTTTATTATTGATTTAATACGTTTGAGAGAGTGTATTGAGAGTCTATGTTTGATGTGATTTAGGACCAAACTTTTTATCAGGCCACAGTGCAGACAGATATACTTTTTTGAGAGTTTCATTATTGGTAAAATTTTAAAACATAAGTATAATGAAACTTTTTCGGTTTTATCTGCGTGGAGTCATTGTTAGATTAGTGGTTCCCAGCCTCAGGGGAGCACTGCAAGCGGTCACAAGACCAATCTGAGGGATTATTAGAGGACAGAGAAGCAGAGAAAATATTTCTTCCTAACCATTATGTCAGTCAAAACAAATCCAAGTCACAAGTCAGGTAAGACAAGCCCAAGTCATGGCTTGAGTCAGTCGAGGCAAGTCGAAGTGAAGTCTCAAGTCAACAGAGAAAAGTTTCACGATAGGTCTCGAATCAGTCGAGACAAGTCCAAGTCACGTCTTGAGTCAAGTATCGAGTTCACTGAGAGAAGTTTAGGTCAAGTCTCAAGTCAGTCAAGACAAGTCAGAGACATGTCAAAGTTATTTCTCAATCAGTTGTAACAAGTTCAGGTTAAGTCTTGAGTCTGTCAAGATAAATTTAAGTATCAAGTTAAGAGAGACAAGTCCAAGTCTTGTCTTAATTCAGCAAAGATGAGTTTCAAGACAAATCTTTAATCAATCAAGACGAGTCCAAGTCAAATTTCAGGTTAAAAGAGACAAATGCAGGTTGGGTCTCAAGTCAGCTGAGAAACATTTCAAGACAGTTCTCATTTCAGTCAAGACAAGTCCAAGCCAAGGTTCGAGTTAACAGAGACATTTTAAAGTTCAAGTTAGGCCTCGAGTCAGTCAAGACACTTAAGAGATATGTCAAAGTCAAGTCTCAAATCAGCTGTAGTAATGGAGACAAATCCAAGACTAGTCTTAGGCTAGCTGGGACAAGTTTCAAGACTAGGCAGGGCAGCACATTCATACAGAGAAAACTCAAAGTGCTTTACGTAATGAGGTCTGAAAAATACATCTAAGAGATATTAAAGTGCATAAAAGACACAGATAGGAAGAATAAGAGTGTAACAGTTTAGTGTAAATTCAATTAAAAGGCAATCATGAAAGTCATAATCATGACCTGTTACTGAAAAAAGAAAACATTTAACAATAGATGTTTTTTTTGTTTATTTAAAGATACAGCATGATTAGAAAATAAAAAAGGAACAGTGAAAATACACACCCATACATTATATTCACATCACCATCACAATACACCTTCTAGAAAAATAACAAATCACACACATTTTTTCATGTACGATCAGTTCTAAAAAACAGTACAAAGAATTTAACGGAAATCTGGAATGAACAGACATAAAGACACAATATACAGGGGAGAGGTAAGACAGGCGGCCATCCTCTGACCGAAGTATGGTCTCAAACAGCAAAATGCCTGCGGTGCATAAATATCTAAAAAGATCTGTGAGGTTCTGTCGAGTTTTAATACAGTCTTTAGTCGTACAATTTGTGCGTACGGATCACATGACATGACATTTATTAACGATAATTAAAACTCTTTGTTTGAAAAGTATTAGTCATGCGTAAATCAACAGAGACAAGTCCAAGCTAAGTCTTAAGTCAGTCAAAACAAATCCAAGTCACAAGTCAGGTAAGACAAGTCCAAGTCAAGTCTTGAGTCAGTCGAGACAAGTCCAAGTCAAGTGTCAAGTCAGCAGAGAAAAGTTTCAACATAGGTCCCAAATGAGTCAAGAAAAGTATAAGTGATGCTTAAGTCAACAGAAACAAGCCCAAGTTAAGTCTTAAGTCAGTCAAAAACAAATCCAAGTCACAAGTCAGGTAAGACAAGTCCAAGTCAAGTGTCAAGTCAGCAGAGAAAAGTTTCGAGACAAGTCCTGAATCAGTCAAGAAAAGTATAAGTCATGCGCAAGTCAAGAGAGACAAATTCCAGTTAAGTCTTAAATCAGTCAAAACAAATCCAAGTCACAAGTCAGGTAAGACAAGTTCAAGTCAAGTCCCAAGTCAGCGGAGAACAGTGAAGACAAGTCAAAAGACAAGTCCAGAATCAGTCAAGAAAAGTATAAGTCATGCGTAAGTCAACAGAAACAAGCCCAAGTTAAGTCTTAAGTCAGTCAAAAACAAATCCAAGTCAAGTGTCAAGTCAGCAGAGAAAAGTTTCAACATAGGTCATAAATCAGTAAATCCAAATTAAGTCTTAAGTCAGTCAAAACAAATCCAAGTCACAAGTCAGGTAAGACAAGGCCAAGCCAAGTCAAGTCAGTCGAGACAAGTTAAGTCTTAAGTCAGTCAAAACAAATCCAAGTCACAAGTCAGGTAAGACAAGGCCAAGCCAAGTCGAGTCAGTCGAGACAAGTCCAAGTCAAGTCTCAAGTCAGCAGAGAAAAATTTCCAGAATCAAGTCCAGAATCAGTCAAGGAAAGTACAAGTCATGTGCAAGTCAACAGACAAGTCCAAGTTAAGTCTTACAATTTGTGCGTACGGATCACAAGACACATAAATTATTTTTACAATAATTCAAGATATTTGTTTGTTGACATAAAAAGGGATTTGAAAACATGTATTTGCAGAACATGAACACGAGGCACCTGTTTGTGTGACTAATCTGTATAACAAAATCTTTGTTAAACCAGTGCTACAGTTGCAAAGCTGCTAATCCAACACTGTTATGAATAGCTTGTATTTATATAAAGTTACACACGAGCTAGCTTAGTTTACTTAAGTGCGTGTGTGGAAGACGTGTTTTCTACTGCAGGTATTTGTAGTTTCTATGTGCCCATATTTGTATTATTTCTTCAAAATTAATTAGCTGATGATAACTAGGTCATCACTTTTTATCCATAAAAGATGGTTATGTTCTATAATTGTCTTATAGTCAACAAATCCCATGTGCAGGGCCGAATCAGCAGCAATCCACTAACAAATATTGTATGTGCCATACAGCTCTATTGTTGTCACAACAATATCAAACATGTGATGCAGGTAAACAGTTTAACATTTCAAGCCTCAACAGCAGTGTTTCATTTTCATTCATTTCAGATACATATTGATAAACCTGTTACCAATACTCATTAGTACCAATACCTGTCATTTTTTTAATACTCTAAGCTTCTTTTGACATTTTTGATTGAAGCTTCAAATGATTGGTATCGCGATATTTTTGTGTGGCGATATATCGTCACACAGTGCTAAGTATTTATTTTCTTAATATATAAATTATGTGTGCCTCCCTTTGTGTCCAGCAGGTGGGAGAGAAGACAGTTTTTGACCATTTATTTTCAAGGCTAATCACCAACAGATATGAACTGAAGCTGAATATTTCATTAGATTAAAACATGTTGTGGAGTTATTGGAAATGTTTGGATCATGAGTCTGAAATAATCCTACGCAGTCACCACTGGAATCTAATTCTACTGTTAGTATAACGTAATAACGTTATTGTAGCCTAATCTGTATCAGCAGCTGTGCAGCGTTCGAATGTCAACGTTATGAATAAAGCTTTGAACTATTCAGCAAAGCCCTGAGTGCAATACACGATCTACACAATTATAAATATAAACATATCTTTTTGGCTGGTGTCAGCTATAACACAGTAGTAGCAGTGCTATTAAGGCAACATTCCTTATGTCTCTGTACATAAAGTCTAAGGAACCACCAACATTTGTAACATCATGATGTACAGTATCTATCAGTTCTTTTTAAAGGTGCACTCATCTTTTTTTTCACACTATAAAGACTTAAGTGAAACAAGACGTTCATACGTGTGAACCTTTGAAGAATTGTCTCCCATCTGTGCCGCTCTTTTTGCTCCTTGATTTGCATATACTTCAAATTTTCTGTCGTTCAGTCTTAGTGCTCTCATCAGGGGTTTTTCGGTCATACAAAACGTTCGTACAGCTACAAGTGTTTCAGTCTGTGTAGACAAAGCTACAGCCGCTGAGCTCACTCACCTATCGTCTAATCAATATCTGTTATTGTGTCCTCTCTATCGGAGCTGGAGTTCCCGAATTGAGGAGAGTCTGAGTTGTTTCTGCTGGGCTGTTATCGCTGACCTCCTCCTCCTCCTCCTCCTCTTGCTGCTTGGAGCGCCTCCTGTAGGCCAATTTGAAAATTCCAGCAAAGAGGAAGATGCCAGAAATGACAGCAAAGTAGCCGCCGTAGATGAGGAACTGCAGGAGGAAACAAATCAACGATCAATAATAAATAATAATAATAAAAATAATCAAATACACTGCAGGAGTGAGACAGTGTGTGTTATCACAGAGCTCGATGTTCCTCCTCACCTGAGCGAAGACATCAAGGCCGAGGCCGGCTGAATCCACCACCACCACAGTGAGGAGGGTCTGCAGCAGCAGGGCGATGAAGGTGTTCACTCCAAATACCAAGGCGTAGCGCTGCATGTTGAGACTGGCTGCAATCTGATATCTGAAGGGTCAGGGAGCAGACATCAGAAAATATGTGAGGAGGGTCAAGATCTGCAGCACAGTGTAAATGAAGGGCTGTTAGACACACTGGTGGCCAAAATATTACAGCTGAAATACGACACACTGGTAGAACTTGACCGACATCCAAACCCACCCGGACTAAAGGAGAAACAGAGGGTTGAGAGCCAGAACGAAAGAAAAACAGACCCAGCAGCTATTTGTTTAAGCTTGTGTTGGTCTTTGTTGGGGTTTTGATTCAACAGTGTTCCCACACTTTTCAATCCAGATTGTATTCAAACACCAGAAGAGGAATGTGGCTCTAACTGAGGACCTCATGTCTCATGTTTAGACATTAGAATCAATTGTTGTTGCAATCTTGTTTCCCCCTTTCCCTCTTCCTTTTTCTCTTTCAAGTTGTCTGAGATCATTGACAAACAAATGTTACAAAGCTTATTCCGTCCTAAATATATCCTGAAGCACTGCCAGTCTGTCCATCACTTTTGTAATTGACAGAAACTGTTTAAAAAACGTTACAGCTGTCACTCTGCAGTTACACCTCCAAAACACTAGTCTGCGGTGGAGGTTTCTGTGAAGTGCTGTTAAGTTTAGTTGATTCAAAACACACTCAAACACCCATTAAACATGGCTTAATAGAGACAATTTCAAACACAAGACAACACTTGTCTTTATCTGGAAACATTTTCCCCACAAATACAACATGCTAACATTATTAGCACAAACCTATGGAATTTTATATTGTATAAATTAGCCCAGCAGCTAGCGGACTTTTCCTCTTCTCATATAAAACCAGGGACAACTGCAACATGTGACAAAGGTAACGCAGACAATTTAGCTCCATTACAACTCACAAAGTTCACCGACATACCAACTGTCCTGTACTAAACACGTTTGCCAAACAAATACAACATGCTAACGTTATTAGCACAAGCCTATAGCATTTTACATTGTATTAATTAGCCTAGTGACGACCTCTGCTCATACAGTATGAAGCCAGACAGGAGGTCTGCGTCATCGGGACACATAGTTACAATTCTGGGGAGGTACACGTACGGCGAAGGCTCTACCTCGACACACTATTAAATTCTCCATTTTTTGCATTTGGAATCAAATTGCGTACTTCCATTAGTACACTTCAATGTAGTACACTATGTACACTACGTACTTCTTGTGTGGTGCACTAATTTCAACAGCAGTGGCTTTTTTTAACTGCCTCTTCTTTGTCGCCTTCTTTTTAAAGGGTGGTGGAGCATTATCGCCAACATTTGACTGTTATCATCACCCACCCCCATTAAAATGGGCTGCCGTAGCTAGGAGCAAGTTAGCTAGCTAGCGAATACTAACACCAACTAGCAAGCTAACGTTAGCATTCGCAGTATTGTTCACAGTAGAAGCCATTACAGACCCAACAAACAATACCGACAGCTTCTATCTGACAACATTATTGGTCTCTAGTGTAAAAAATGTGTAACTAACATGAAAATTGCAAACGCGCAGTGGAGCATTATCGCCAACATTTGACCGCTATCTTCACCCACACATAAACCAAATTTAGGCCACAACATCAGCAATGATTAAAGTGGGCTGCTCTAGCTAGCAGCAAGTTAGCTAGCTTGCAAATGCTAACGTTAACTAGCAAGCTAACGTTAGCATTCGCATTATTTTTCGCAGTACAAGCCATTACAGACCGAACAAACATTACTGACAGCTTCTAGTCGACAACAGCGTTTAATACTTAGCACGCTTGTGTTTAGTACACAATTTGAGACACGCTGAATAAGGTAGTGAGACTTAAGACCAGCCATTACTGTTGAGGTTCAAAATTTAGAGGAAAAGGCACCACAGATGTACAAAGCAAACTTCAGTTGACAAAATGTTAAAACACTTTTTTATTTGGTGTATTAGCCACACAAATTTGCAATTGGAGACTGTAAGTCTCACTTTAGGCCTACACAATGACAAAAGCATTCATGCTCCTTCCTGCACGATACTTTTAAATAACCTGCAGTGTGCGACACGCCATTATTTTTTATAAATCTTACAGTGTGTGCGTTTTTGAAATGAGCAAGAGAAGAATAACTTAAGTTTCTTCTTCTATGCAGGATGCAACCCTACTTTAAAATCAGTCAGGATTTTGAAACTGTAGTCTGAGCCTGGCCTAACACGAGTCATCTTGATGTGCACTAGTCTTTCACTGGTCCACCAAACACGAGCAGCGCCGAGAGAAAGCAGAAAGCCAAAAGCCAAACTTCATATAACCAAGATAAACCACATTTGCCTAAAGTCTGACATTGTACTTACGTAGCCACGGTGATGAGCAGCATGTATGTGGCTCTGAAGAGAACGTATGAGCTGTAACACACCCATATGTTCCTCATTGTGTCCATGACAAACACACATGCAGCCATGAGTAGGGAGAAGAGAAACAGAGCCAGCTCCCCCCACACTGCCCAGCATACAGGCAGGTAACCCACCAGCAGCGCTGCCAGGGCCCCTGAGGATCAGCACAACACAGACACACAAGTGCATCACTAAATTAAAAAAAAAATAAATAAATTTTACATCTAAAACAAAAGGCCACAGATTATTTTAAACCTGACAGTGGCACCCCTTACCTAGCAGTGTGGACAGTGTCTCTACATAGCCGTTGTAGATTTCATAGTCCTGCGATGGACGAACGTTCTCCCATAGCGCTTGGGCGTAGTTGATGACCTGGAAGTAGCCGCAGGTGGCCAGAGCCCACCACAGCGACCAGGCCAGGAGGGACTGACATCTGTAGCACTTCAGGAAGTCATCAAGCAGTATCTTTAACACCTCCACAACACCACTGCTATGCTTTCCTGTGTCAGAGGTGCTGGGTATCTGCATGGAGAGTGAAGGCGTGACTGAATGTATCTCTTTATACAAATACACTTTTAATGGATGAATTCCTATCAGGTGTGACCTGAACACTCACTGTAGGGGCGTCCTGGCTGTTTGGAGGCAACCTGGCCGTTGAATCTTCAGCCTTCTCCAACAGTGCTGTGCTGCTGCGTGGCCTCTCCTCCACTGCTTCTGCACTCTTATGGAAGAACAAGCTCCTCTTGGGCATGGGTAGAAACCAGGGTGCAACAAAGGCCACGGCGGCTGACGACAGCGTGATAATGACGAGGTGGACCAGCTGAGCTTTGGCCAAAGAAAGCAGGAGCTGTCCCATCAGAGATCCAGCAGCTGATCCAAACAGAGTGATGCTGCGGCAGTAACCTGTCACTCTCTGGTAGTGTGCAGGCTCCACCACGCTGTAGATGTAGGAGTAGTAGGCCACCTCCGAGGCTGTGGCCAGCCCGAAGAAAAACTCCAGGAGCTGCATGGCCACCGTGCCCTGTGCCTTCAGCAACATAACATAGGTCACTACTAAACTGGTGGCCTGCAAGAGCAATACAGGCTTATAGCGGAGGTAGTCAGTGATCAGGAAGACGGGGAAGAGCAAGGCCAGATAGGAATATGTCCAGACTGGATAGATTTCATTAACAACCTGCAGGTAAGAGATAACATTTACAGAAATAAGATTTCATTCCAGAAGATCTAAACAACCAGCACAGTTTCAAGGTGGACATCCAAGATGAGTGTCACCAATTCAGTATCTGACCAAATGTCTCCACTTCTGTTCCTGAGTTATAGCTTGGAATAACAGCCAGAAAAGAGTTTTTGCACAACATTGTGATGTCACAGTGAAGTTGACCTTTGACCTATTGGATATAAAATGTCATCACTTCATCAGTTCATCCTATTAAGACATTTGTGTGAAATTTTGTCACAATTAGTGTATGAACTCTTGAGTTATGGCCAAATATAGGTTTTGCCGTGTCACAGTGACCTTGACCTTTGAGCACCGACATCTAATCACTTCATTCTTGAGTACAAGTGGTTGTTTGTGTCAAATTTGAGGAAATCCCCTAAGGCGTTCTCACATTCATGAGAATGTGACAGACGTGAGGTTACAGTGACCTTGACCACCTAAATCTAATCAATTCATCCTTGAGTCTAAGTTGACATTTGTGCCAAATTTAAAGCAAATCCCTCAAGGTCTTCTTGCTATCATGAGAATGAGACGAACGCAAGGACACAGTAACCTTGACCACCCACATCTAATCACTTCATCCTTGAGTCTAAGTGGATGTTTTTGCCAAATTTGAAGCAAACCCTTCAAGACCTTCTTGCATTCATGAGAACGAGACAGATGTGAGATCACAGATTGCTTTGACCTTAGACTAAGAAAATCTAATCATTTGAGTCCAACTGAATGTTTGTGGCAAATTAGAAGAAATCCCCTCAAGGCCTTCTCACATTTATGAGAATGAAACGGACGTGAGGACACAGTGACCCCTGACCTTGAATTTTTGGACGTTTGCGGGGCTCTAAATGACAAGACAGCTAATTTCCACTTCCTGCGTAAGAACGTGCTGACATTTATTTGTCATTTCCCTGAGCAGCGAAGAACTGGATCACATGCACATCTATAGATTTTACATTCTTGTTTGAAAGTCATTTGTATAGATGCACAACCTCCATGACCCAAGCACACTTCCCTGTGGCACAACATAAATGCATGTGGCAATGGACATCCTGACAACTTCCCAGTAATAGAACTCAAAGCATTTCAGTGTAACAGAGTCAAAGCTGAGTAACTGTAGTTTCTAAAGTGTTTAGAACAGGATCAGAAGCCATTTTCTAAGTGAAGACATAATGCACTGACTTCCTGTCTATTTGTGGATGATGTAATATCTTCAGCCGGTTATGGCATTTCCTAAAACTGCTCTGACTGGCAGTGAGGTCTTGAAATAGTCTGTCTAATTTTCCAATACTTTAGATATAAACCAATGTCATTCAGGGCAAAAAAATATTTATCACTGCTTCTTGGTGAAAGATTTTTGTAAGCCAGCTTAGATCTTGATGGAGGTAATTATTTCAGGATTAACCAGAAATTTTTCCAGTTTTTCCTGAGGGATAATCCTGTCTGGGGCAAGTGTGATTGAGTTTGTCGTTGGGGCTATTCTGACTAAACAACAGGACTGAGCCATTAGAACACATCCAGTTGTATTATTAAGCAACCGTCAACACATCAAGATTGTCACATCACATTAAGCGAGCCTTAGAACGACCCAGTGCATGTAAACCATGATAAATCCCATGTACATGCTAACTGACATGTTGACGAGAGACAGCAGTACAAAGGCAGACCAAAATGATGAGGAAACATGCCAAGTGTGAGGAATGTGTGTCAATGCACACCAGCTCTGGCACAAACAGCTATTGCAGAGGTGTACCAAGAAACAAGAAATTCCACCTCATGGTTGTATGCCTCCATTAACGTCAAGTGCAGTTACAGTTTACATCCATGTCTAGACTCATAAGTAGCCATGACAGAGTTCGAGAGTTGGTCGGATGCTGAATTGAAAACAGTAGAATGATCAGACAGGTAAAGTGAATAACCTTGATTATTTTGTTCTAATACATTGTTCTGCTGGGAAACCTTTGGTTCTGGCATTCATGCGGATATCACCTGACATGTTCTATCCACTCAAACACCTTTGCAGGACAAACACAAAGACCTCAAAGCATCAACCTGGCCTCCAAAGTCCCCAGATCCCAATCTGAATGAGCATCTGTGGCACGTCTGATCCAAGGAGGCTCCACCTTGGATTAGGGGTACATCTGGGGTACCGGCACATCACAAGAATCCTTGAGCAGATTGGGACCTGGGAAATTTAGACGCCAGGTTGACACCTTGAGCTTTTTGTCACGCTCCAAAGGACATTTCTACACAGTTTCTGCAGTGTGGCATGGTGCTTTTTTTGTGCTGGGGGGCCACTGCCAATGGGGAGTACTGTTGCCATGACGAGGGGTTGGTCTGCAACGGTGTTGGAGAGGGTGGAACATGTCAGGTGGTATCCACATGCCAAAGGAGACAGAGACAGAACCAAAGGTTTCCCAGCAGAACAATCTAAGTTACTCACTTCACCTGTAAGTGGTTTAATGTTTTGGCTGATCCGTGTATATGAGAGTATACCCACTTCCTCGTCTGCAACCTGAACATCTACCTTGCAGCACACCCACCAGGTTTTTCAAAGTAAGACTTATGACTATTGTAATCAAAACTAAAAACTTCTTGCCTCTCATCGCTTTAACATAAGAAGTGATGCAAGCTCCTGTAAGCAGCCGCTCAGCCAGTAGCCTTTAGCCCTGCGTGCTAACTCACCTGAGTCTCCGTCAGGTTCTTGTCCGGTCCCATCAGGTAGGCGGTGAGGAAAGGCTCCGACGGCCGCAAGTTGGAGAAGAAGCCGCTCACACAGAGGAGGAGAGTGGGGTCCAGTAGAGACATGTTGAACCCGCAGGCATGACCTCCACACGTTGCTTTCTGACAACGAAATGCTTCTTCTCTGGTGCTGCCTATGCTGATATCTGGGGTGTTAAGACTCAGATACACTACTGCCCCCAGGTGGTCAGAATGTGGAACAGCAGCAGAGGAGTGGGAACTTGTTTTACCTTGATGGCAGAGATGTTGTGTGGTTTATGCACCTCAGTTTATGTATATACTGCCTTGGAACCAGACGGATCTGAGAGCTATGGCCTTCATAATCCACAACCCTGAATCTTTTGATGATATTATAGATTGTTGATGGTGAAATCCCTAAATTCTTTGCAATGGGTCATAGAGAAAGGTCGTTCTCAAACTGCTTGCCTGCACAGTTTTTCAAAAAGCGACCATCCTTTCTTGTGAACACCTGAGCCTTTTGAAGATGAATGAAGATGATGAAGACAGTAAAGTGTTTGACACTGACTGTACCCATGGATGTGCACCCAGAATCGAGTCAAATAAACTGACCCGATTGCCACTGCCATCACTGGGCTGTTGTCAAGAACGACCTGGCCCAGCATCGTCCCAAACTCGGCACATTGGAAGCAATAAGTCAGTGAGTCAGTAGTTAATGAAGCCAAGAATCAGCCAAATTAACTGGCCAGATTCTGGCTGTGGACACTGCCTTCACCAGGGTGGCGTAAGTTTGACAGTTGCCGCTTTCAAGAGCTGTGGGAAGGTAAAATACTTTTCACTGAAACCCATACGATGCGAGAAACATCTGGCTCCCGACCCAACAAACACACAAAAACCATTCTGTTTGCAATATTTGGGAAACTCTTTATTGATTAATGTACATTACTTTAAAATGTTCAAGTGTTACCACTGAGCAAGTCACATTAGGAGACCGGACCAACAGGCAGTAAGCGCCAACAGATGAATATTTGATCCAACCAAGCCAGAACAAAGAAAGTAGAGATCACTGAAGCGCGTAATTCATTTATTTCTGTAAGTACTGTCAGACACGTTAGTGTAATGAGCCCAATATAGTTCATAAGTCACAATATCATCAACAAAAAAGACCAGAAACTGAAGAAGTTATTGAAACACACAGAGAGGCTTGTGAGATTTGTTTTGTGAGAACGCTGCACAATAGATAGAGCCGACCTTCACGTAGCTCCGAGACACAATAGGTACTGATACTGATGCATCATTGTAGAAGCAGGACGAACTGAAGAAGTCTCAAGGTTTTGACACAAGCTGCAGAGGAGGGAATATAAACATATAAGCCAACCAGAAGAACCATGGCTGAGTGTAAAGGCCTGGCCATCGACACATTCAGAGAATGAAGTATTAAGACAAACTGGCATAAAGAGCTGATTTACAATGACAGGAGCAAGCTGAGCCTTCTGCAACGTGAGAATGGAGACAGTAGTAAGCACTGCAGAGAGGCATGGGGTACTGTTACAGTCAAGAAGCTTCTATCAATGCTGCTGTCAGGTACAGAGACATTTGAAATATTTTCTTCTGGGTATTATTTGTGGGGTAGCTGTACGAGAAGTGGATGGACATAATCAGATGTCTGAAGGCAGTGACGGGCTATGGACTGTTTTTGTTCAGTCTCACTGTTCTCTCAGGCAGCTCTGATAAACCATCTCATTTTTAATGACTCAAGAAGCTGACCGGGGTGACTTTATTTTCTGAAGATGGACGTTTGAAGCAGCGAAGCAATGTGGAATGGGGTGCGGTTTAGTAACAGCATCACAATCCTCTTAACAAGAACGTTGTGCGAGCTCACCACATTGTGGTCACAACGTTAAACCTGTAGAGAAACATCAGAGGTACAGTCCGAAGTTTGGGACAAAGCCTTGTCTGCAGTCTTACCCAGAGTCAGATGAGAAGATGGAGTTCAGTATCTGTGTGTCCAGTGCAGAAGTCTGTCCAGCATGTGGTTAGCCTAGCTTAGCGCAAAAACACCATTCGACATTGCTGTTAGCTTGCAAGCTAGTTACAAATATATCCAAGTGTGATTTTACACTTCCAGTTTTCCACAGGTAAAATAAAAAGACTTCTCATGCTATCGCTAGGCTAAGGACAGGTAGACAGGACACGTTTGTATCGGCGCTGGACGCACCCCAGATGTAACCTCGACACAGAGACAGAAGAGCTGATCGTTCCCATGTACAGATGTGGCGTTAGCGGAGGCAGATTTATGAAGCTACATGGTGAAGTGTCTCGTGTAGTCGTATTCTATTGTGGGAATGACAGCCTGGACAAACTTGAGGAAAATCAGAAGATACCTGGAAGTTTCCGTTGAGGGAAAAAAGCATGGAGGGAAGGGCAAAACAGCTTTGTCAAAGAAGCAGACATATCATCAGTTATCACCATGAAAGGATACATATGCACTCCAAGCTCTCCTCCGCCCTCTGCCACAGTCTCAATGATCTTTTTCATCACCTCAGCATGTCTGAAAGTAAAAGTTGGATCAGGCGAAGCTTCATTTTGAACAGTCAGTCATACTATCAAACATTCCTGTACTCATATTCAAAGACATCACTACAGACAGTTTCAAACTCCGAGGGTCCGAGGGTGAGTTTCTCCCCATTAGTTCCTCACCTGCAGGGATGGACAGAGCACATGGCAGGTGGAGGAAGGTGGGGGTGGTTCTCGATGGTGACCGTCTTCTTGACATGGTCCTGGCTGATGTCCTCGTACATCTGTTCTACAGTCAGCGGTTGCCTGTCCTGGGAGACACCACAGCAGCCTGATGAGTTTCCTAAATGATCTCAACACTTTCTGATACTATTCCAGCCTTCTTAAGAATAAACAGAGGTGTCTTATTAAGTCACATTGTGCCCAGGTACATACTTCATCATATCCAAACAGCCAGAGTCGAGGGGTCTGGTAGTATTTATCGTATGTGATGCACAGGTCGTATGTTCTAGTCTGAAGGATGGCGTCTTCACTGCCAGGTTCTGCTTTGGCTTTGGTTTCAACCATTTTACTGGTGTCCAGGGTCGCCTAGACACAGGAGACAAGTGTGAGGTGGTAGCTAGACTGATGATAATCAGCGTTAGATCGAACAATGAATGCTGCGACACTTTAAGACGTCTACCTCGTCTGTTTCCAACAGGCCACTTTCCTCGTACTCTGAAAAGACAGCATGAAGGACAACGTGAGGTACAGGTCGCCTGAAAAACAAAATGGCTGCTTCATCATTGGGACGATACGAGTACCTTCCATATCTGCTGCTTCTCCATCTTCATCATCTTCGTCATCATCATCATCACAGCATGCTGCAGATTTGGCATTCATATTCTTGTCCTGCAGAGAGTCGCATTAAAAGGTCGCATTTGCAACTGCACACCTTCACAGTAGGTCCTAAAGTGTCACAACATTAAAAGACTAAACTAAATGGCTGAAAAAAGAAATGCCTAGTATTGACAAATGGATTGACTTGGTTTATAATATCTATGTAATGGAGGGACTGACAGGAAGGAAATCTTTATTGAGAACTGGACAAAATGGGTGGCATATGTGTCAAACATTAGACCTGACATTGTCTGATAAGTATTAGAAACACTGTGTTGTGCATCAATATGTATGTCCTGTTTCAACATTCTCGATCTATTTCTAATTTATTTTTTATCCTTATGTTAGGATTTTTATTTGTTATGTCTTGTATAATTATTATAATTATTATTATTAATTTATGCCCCCCCCTTTTTTCATTTAATTTAATTTTATTTATTTATCAAATTGTTTTTTGTTTTTTATTTATCAAATTATTTCAGTTAATTTTATTTATTCATTTATCAAATTGTTTTTTATTTTTATTTTATTCTATTTTATTTATTTGTCAATTGTTTATTTTATTTATTTATCAAATTGTCTTATTATTTTTATTCTATGTATTTATCAAATTGTTTTTTTAATTCTATTTTATTTATCAATTGTTTATTTTATTTGATTTTATTTATTTATCAAATTGTGTTATTTATTTTCATTTTATTTTTTCATCAAATTGTTTTTTGTTTTTATTTCATCTTATTTTATTTGTTTATCAAATTTATTTTAATTTAATTTATTTATCAAAATGTTTTTATTTATTTATTCTTTTATTTTATTTCATTATTATTTTATTGTTCCTTTTTGCTCAAGGTCTTCATGCTCAGTTGGTTCTGGATTTTGTTTACATATGTTTATACTGCTTTTAAAAACCAATAAGAAGAGAATTACAAAAACAAAAAACAAAAGACTAAACACCATTTCAAAAGGTCTTTAACCGATAAATAACACGTCCAGTTATTGCTGAAGAAGGTCATGGAGTACAGCTGAAAGCTACAGGACTAGCACATTTAGAATTAGCCTACCTTGTTATTGTCCAGTGAAATTTCTCGTACAGCATCTGTGACTCCTAACACACCTGCTGGAACACAGCCGTGTCAGGAAATGTTCTTCAGCATTATTTAATACCTTTTAATCTGATTTTATAAGATCTGGGATTGAATCTGTAAAATCTAACTGATTTCCAGTTCTGAGTGAGACGGTGTCCTACTTGAGTTGTGGTAAGTGTCCACCCAGCCCCCGTCTCCATCGTCCTCCTCTATGATGGCTTCCAGCTCATCTGAATACTCCATCTGTTTACAGCGCTTGTAACAAGGAACTGCAAGAGACACGAATCAACACACAGAGAGGTGTGTATCTTACGAAACAGAAACTGATGATCTGTTGCACAGCTGCAAAGTATGAAGCAGGACAGAGAGTGAGAGCAGGAAGAGATTACTGCTTCCTGAAATACTGGCTCGCTCTCCATTGTCTATTGTCTATGTAATCTACTTGTGTGTTCATAAAAGACAAACAACAGCAACAACCCCAACACCTAGTTCTTATTAATCCACACTGTAATTTAAAGATGCTTCCCTTTAATTCAAAGACGTGCAGCCTGTAAAAATAAATCAAGTCAAGCTCAGGGAAAATTCAGAGTTGCTTCACTTCACTTTTCAATTCATGAGGAAGTGGAGAGAGCTGTTTAAGTAACACACACAAACTGTTGATGTGACAGAGTGAGTGAAGTTAAAATACAGTTAAGAACAAAACTCAAACATTACATGAACATCACTGAAGCAGAACTATTTGCACACGTGTATGAGGAGCTGTGTGTCTGTATCTCAATCCGTGTGTGTGTGTAATCAGATGTGTAAACGTGTGAAAGAGTCTCTTAATGTGTACTCAGGCCTGCAAGTGTACTGAGATTCTGAACATGTGCACATAAAGCACTGCATACATAGATAAATCTGTGAATGCGTACATAGATATAAATGTCTGAGAAGTCTAAGTATAAGCTGGAAATACAGACATTAATTACAACTCAGGCCGTGTTTTTACGTGTTACTTTTGCTTCCAGAACCACTCTGAAATAAAGACTTCTCAGCCGTTAATATCTATATATACATTCATAGATTTGTCTACACATTTACACATCTCCTGCATTTGATTATCTGAATACAGATTTCGATCGATTCACCTCTTACCATTGCGTGTCAGGAGAAACTGTTTATCCGGGGGCAAATATGGCTTCACCTTGACTTCTTCCCCGGTGGCCCTGAGAGGAGAAAGAACAACAGACGTACAGAGGTTGGCCGAGGTTAAGAGGGGTGTGTATGTGTCACCAAAATGTTCCTATAATAATACCCACACAGTGCCTGAGTTTGGTATCAAAAATATATATTTCTAAATAAATGACTGACCAAAAAGAATTTGCCACAGCCAGCAGACACAGTAGGTATGTAATGTGATGCCACTTGAGTTTCTTTATGTCGGAATTTTGCACTTCATTGTGAAATTCAACATGAAGAACAGGGAAGTGAGCAGCGTAGAGTCCGATCATGACCAACCAAAGGTTGTATATTACTCTGAAGCCTTTTTATAATTTCACAAAGTCATACGGGTGATGTCAGGAATGTTATAGCACCAACAGTAACCACTGTATTAACATTATTACCATATATTACACATTATATTTATATAGCGTTTTTCAAGGCACTCAAAGATGCTTTAAAAATTCAGGAACATAAAAGGGGGAGTCTCGGATGGGTTTGGGGAGTGAGTTCCAGAGGGTGGGAGTAGCGATGGAGAAGGCCCTGTCCCCCCAGGATGTGTGCTTGGTCCGGGAGGGAGGGGACAGGAGGTCTGGTGTGGGTGGGAGTGTGATGATAGAGGACCACAGACAGGTAGGGTGAGGATTTTGAAGTGGATTCTCTGGGGGATGTGGAGCCAGTGGAGCTTATGGAGGACGGGGGTGATGTGGTTACGGGTGCGAGAGCGAGCGAGTAGCTGAGCAGCAGAGCTCTGGATATACTGGAGCTAATTGAGGGTTTTTGAAGATGAGCCATAGAGTAGACGGGAGGTGATGAAGGCGTGGATGAGGGTTTCTGCAGCTGAGGAGGAGGAGAGGGATGGACAGAGGCGGGCGGTGTTCTTGTGGTGAAAGAAGGTTGTTTTGGTGATGTGTTTAATGTGACGCCGAGATTTCAGATGTGAGGGGAGGTGGATACTGTGGAGACGTCCATGTTGGGGGTGGACACTCACCATTTCCATGTGGGGCAGTGGTGAACCAAGTGATCTCCAGCTGCAACAAACTAAAATACAAGAAGACAGGATTGAGTGTGATGCTTCTACACATAGACTGTGTTGTTGTGAGTAAATATAAGACTGTAGATGGGCTTTAAACAAGTGTGTTCTCACCTCTTCTGGTGTTATGACTCCAGTCTCTTTGAATTTCGATTCCTATGATTAAAAACACACATAACATTAGTCTCCAGCTGTAAACAGGGGTGGCACGCATTTACAATAACTATATCAGCTTGTATTAGTGCCTTAAATAAGATTAAAAATAAATAATGAATCATGTGTTAGCTGCTGGATATCTCTGATAAGCTGTAATGTGTGTAGCTATCATTTATCAACAAGCTAGCTCCTGCAACGTTCATGTAAGTTTACCTTTAACACCGGGGTGAGAAACTCAGCCACGCCGAGCGCCGTCCCTTTAACGGTGTTTATAACGTTCTGCATCTTGTAAATTTATATCCCGACAAAACGCGAGGTTCTCCGAGAAAAACCGTCCTGTGAAATGCCTTATTATTTTGACATAGCTGCTCAAGCAGGGTGCCAGCAAGAGCGAGTCACATGATACGTCAGAACACTTCCGGGGTCGGACTCTCGCGAGAAGTGGCGGTGACAGCAGCAGCGGCGGCGGTTGTCGGATAGTAGGCGGCGGTAATGCGCCTTAAAGCTGGTTACCACCCGTTTTAAAACGAAAAGAAGAAGATATTAAATGAGGTTTGTAGCTGTAGCCACATTAGCTAACATTTCACACTGTTACTGTTTTAATGTGTGAGCCCAGTGTGAGTCAAGCTAGGCTAAAGCTAAAGCTAAGCTAGCAGTGCGGATGCTGCTACTATGTGGTGCTCAGTGAGGTCGGTGTTACGGAGGGCAAAGGTCCTGAACGCAGCTCAGTCAGTCACCGCTGTCAAACCCAGAGCTAATGGATCCTGTAGCAGGGTGTCAGGGAAGAAGTGGGTGAGACCCAGCGGGTTTGACACGGGTGTAAAGACGTACAACAGCCTGACCAAACAGAAGGAGCCTCTCATCTTGGCGAGAGAGGGAGTAGCCACCTGGTAGGAAATCATTATATCATCAGTATGCACAATTATGCTTAATAACCTCACTAATATTAACGTGTTGCATTACAGGTATAGCTGTGGACCCACTGTTTACGACCACGCCCACCTGGGTCATGCATGGTAATGCTATATGATGTTATATATGTGTTATACACAAGCCAAATGTATAATTATGTGTAAGAGCTAAAAGCCTTTGCATCTGTCTCAGCTCTTACGTCAGGTTTGACATCCTGCAGAGGATCTTGTCCAGGCTGTTTGGAGTCACCGTCATCCACGCCATGGTCATCACCGACATCGATGACAAAATCATCAAAAGAAGCTGGGAGGTAACGTCGCAAAAGTCTGTTAACATCTGACTTTTTTTGTTTTAAAGGCGTACTTATTCAGATAATGCTTTGTTGCAGGAAAACGTCTCCCCGACAGTTATATCCACGACATATGAGGAGGAGTTCAAGAGGGATATGCTGTCGTTAAAGGTGTGTGATTGGGTCAGAGTGAATGTATTTTAAAGGAGCAGTGTGTAAGATTTAGGGGATTTAGTGGCATCTAGTGGTGAGGATTGCAAATTGCAGCCAGCTGAAACTTCTCCTGATTAGAATTCCTCCAATGTTAAGCCTGATTTATGGTCCTGCGTTAAATCAACAACATCACTATGTCGTAGGGTACGTGGCTATGCAGAAGGCTCGCCGTAGCCCCCGGCGTAGCCTGACGTTCACCTCCCCAAAAATGTAACTACATGTCTAGGCGACGCAGACCCAGCGCAGACCGAGAGGGCTGTGATTGGTTTGCTTGGTAGCAATGTATTTCCGGTTCCATATTTCCAGATTGGGCCATCCCCACCATCTTTAAACATCTTCTGTTGCGATGTAGATGTTGCAGTATTAAGGCCCATTTATGCTCAACGTTTAATACGGATACGGACGGAACTGTCTGTCCGTGCTCCGCGTTCATTTCTCTGTGACCAGAAAAGCCGGAAGCTAAACAAAGAATCAGCTAGAGACGACGATAACCATTCAGGAAAGGAATGCAGCCTCCTACCGCTCTGGCGGTGAATTGCACTGTGACGAAATGGAGTGACGGAGAAGTTCGAAGGGTTCACGACGGCGTCACGGCAACGACGTAGGTACGTCGTAGGTATGCTGCAGGACCATAAATCAGGCTTTAATTGTTCAGGAGGTTTTCACCAGGAGCCAAATTATCCGCAGAGGTCTCTTCATTTAAAAACACTGATTCAGTTGAACTGTGAATTGCTTATCTATAAACTTTATATCCTGTGCTTGTTTTTAAGGTGACTCCTCCTGCAGTGTACATAAGAGTCACTGAGAATGTGCATCACATCGTCGCGTTTATTGAGAGGATCATCAAGAATGGACACGCTTATGCCACAAAAGAAGGTGAGAACTTTAAGACTTATTATATATAATAATGGCTGTATCCACATAGTACCTGTGTCAACATAAGTGAAATGCCTCGGTTGCAGGTGATGTGTTTTTCGACATCCAGTCCATTGGTGATCGTTATGGAAAGTTTGTGGGAGCTGTGGATTCTCAGGGAGAAGATGGTGAGTATTTCCGTCTGCTTCAGTCAGTCTCAGTCATTTTGTTATATTAGGTCTCAGGTACACATACCTGTATCTGGCAATACATAAAGTATAGGTGTGACTGCTTCCCCCATATTTAAAGGAAATTCAGAAAATTACATCACTTCATTGTAAAACAGCCTTTAAAACCAGAAAGACATTTACAGTTAGACCTGTCACATTACACACATTACTTTTGGTGTATATAGTACAGGATTAATTGCAGTAAATAATAGTATTGCCATTTTAGCATAATAATGCAAGTATACCTTTTAAAAGAGGGATGAACTTTTAAATCTTCAGAATATTCTGACATTGGAATTGAAATGTGAAAGAAAAAAATCCTATATCAATAAAATAAAACTGAAATAAATGTATGTGAAGAGGAGCTGAGCCCTGCCCAGAGACAGAGAGCAGACGAGAGGAGAAAAGTGTTTTAACCTTTTTTTCTTTTTGTTCGTTCATTTGGTTTAGGTGCTGTAAAAAAAAAAAAAAAAAAAAAAGCTTAAAAAAACTACGAAAAAAATGATTTAAATGTTTTAAAAAACGCATAGGTGCTGTGAAAAAACATTTTAGATGCTGTAAAAAGCATCTAGGCTCTGTGAAAAAATGCTTAGGTGCTGTGAAAAAGCGTTAAGATGCTGTAAAAAATGCTGAGACACTGAAAAACATTTAGACACTGAAAAAACATTTAGATGCTGTAAAAAAAAGGTCTAAGCATGGTGAAAAAATGCTCAGGTACTGTGAAAAAACACAAAGGTGCTGTGAAAATATACTTAGACGCTGAGAAAAAATGTTTAACTGCTGTGAAAAAGTGTTAAGATGCTGTAAAAAAAGGTCTAAGCACTGAAAAAATGCTAAGGTGCTGTGAAGAAACATTTAGACGCTATGAAAAAACATTCTTATACTGTAAAAACAATCTAGGCACTGGAAAAATACTTAGACACTGTTAAAAAAATCCACTAAGGTATCAGTATGACCCCCCCACTAAGATATCAATATAATGTCCAGTCCTATGGAGAGACTCCTCTTCATGAGTTCTGCCAAAGTTTAAGTCTGCCATTAAAAGTCCACCCACACACACTGTGGTAACTGCCACTGCTTGTTTTGTATCAGGCACAATATATGTTTTACTAACGGACAACAACCTGCACGGTTCTCCAGGCAGCGCAAATAAACGAGACGTGAGAGACTTTGCTCTTTGGAAGCCGTCAAAACCTCAGGAGCCGTACTGGGAGTCTCCGTGGGGCCGAGGACGACCTGGCTGGCACATTGAATGCTCCACCATCTCTAGGTTCGGATTTATTTTGTCATATAGCTAAATAGAGCTAAATATGCTTGTCAGACTCAGTTCATAGTGTTGTGGTTTCAGCTCAGTGTTCGGGAGTCAGCTAGATATCCACTCCGGAGGAATCGACCTGGCGTTTCCTCACCATGAGAATGAGGTGGCTCAGAGTGAAGCCTATCACCAGTGTGACCAGTGGGCAAACTACTTCCTCCACTCAGGTAGACCCTAAGTCCTACACTGGTTTTGCTTCCTGTTCCTTTTCCAGTTCTTTAAAACATCTCAGGACACATTCACTGAGTGGTTGTTCTTGGTTCCAGGGCACTTACACCTTAAAGACAGCGCAGAGAAAATGTCTAAATCTTTGAAGAACTACGTCACCATCAAGGTAAGGTCAGCGTCACTGAGTCAGTCCCTCTATCTCCCACGTTGTATATCACAGTTTGTTAATAAATTATTCTCTTTCTTTTGTCCTCCATCAGGATTTCCTGCAGTCGTACTCTGCCAACGAGTTCCGGATGTTCTGTCTTTTAAGCAAATACAGATCAGGTGGGATCTGAATTTGTTTCACATTCACTACAGCAACATGTTTCTTCATCAATATAGACTGAACATGGGTGATTTGTCGCGGTGTCTCCACAGCTATAGACTATAGTGACAACAGCATGCTGGAGGCTCGGACCTCTCTGGGAACCGTCTCCACCTTTGTCCATGACGCCCAGGCCTACATGAAGGGTCAGCTGCAGTGTTCACCTGTACAGGAAGCCGTTCTCTGGGAGAGGTAGGAACTTCCTCTCCAGTTCGATCAGTCCTCATTGGGTGTATTTGTATCTCATAGTCTCTGTGCTGTGTTTCAGGTTGGCTGAGACTAAATCCAGTGTGGTGAAAGCACTGGCAGATGACTTCGACACCCCGAGAGCTGTCGGCGCTGTGATGAATCTGGTTTACCAGGGAAACTGCCAACTCCAGCCTGTTTCTCAGGTAACACACTGTGCCTGGCTGGACGTCTGACCCTCCAGGAGTTCTGCTGTAATTTCAGCGCACTGGCAGGAAGCTAAAACACTGAATCCTGACTGAACTGATGTGTGTTTGTGTGTTGTGTCCAGTCTGAAGGAGCGGCTCGGAGCCCTGCGGTGTTCGGAGCGATGGTCAGCTACATCAGAGACGTATTGGATGCGTTTGGTATCGACCTGCTGCACAGTAAGGTCAGAGCTCAGGGATATTTATTTAACTTCTTGAGATTCTCGACTGGCAACAGGACAGTGTTTGTGGGATCGAGTCAGAAGTATCAAAATGGCTATCAGAAATGATTAATGCCTATTAATACAATTATTTGTGTGAGAGAGAAAGAGACAAAACTGTGTGTGACACAAAGGCTGTCTGGCCTACAAACAAAATGGCTGACAACCAGAAACTACAAGATGGCCAAATCAAAGATGGCTTCAGACCGGAGGAGGTTTTACATGAAGCCAACCGACCAATAACCTCCACTTGGACTCAACGAGGCACTAATGAGAATTTAATGGTCAAAGGTCAAGGTCACTGTGACCTCAAATATATATCTTTCTTGTAAGTGTAATATCTCAAGAAAATCTAAGGTGTTTTTTTTTTTTTTTTAATTGGTACAAATGTCCACTTGGACTTAAGAATGAACTGATTAGATTTTAGTGGCCAAAGGTCAAGGTCACTGTGGCCTCAAATATCTCATTCTTGTGAGTTTAATATCTCAAGAAAATCTAAAGTGTTTTGTTTTTAAATTTGGCACAAACGTCCACTTGGACTGAAGAATGAACTGATTAGATTTTCGTGGCCAAAGGTCAAAGTCACTGTGACCTCAAATGTCTCATTCTTGTGAGTGTAATATCTCAAGAATACCTTAAAGGATTTTTTTCAATTTGGCACAAACGTCCACTTGGACTCAAGAATGAACTGATTAGATTTTAGTGGCCAAAGGTCAAGGTCACTGTGACCTTGCATTCATCTCATTCTTGTGCGATGTCTCAAGAACTTCTTGAGGAAATTTCCTCTACTTTAGCACAAACGTCCACTTTGACTCGAGAATGAACTGATTAGAATTTAGTAGTTTAAAATCTAAGGTCAAGGTCACTGTGATCTTACAAAACTGGTCTCTTTTAACTTAATGTTAGTGAATGGGCTCCATTTTTTAGGCCACATCCAAAACGCCACCAGACTTCCTCTTAAATGTTTGTTTCTCCGCACCTGTGCAGGAGGCTGACATGACCAGCGGTCATGGAAGTCTGGAGGGTGTCGTGGAGCAGCTGACTCGTTTCAGGAGTGAAGTCAGAGCGTTTGCTCTCGCTCGTCAGGATGGTCCGACCAAAAAACCTGGACTCTACCCAGAGAGAATCCCTCTCCTCAAAGCCTGTGACGACCTCAGAGATAACCTAGCACCCTTGGGTGTGCTGATAAAAGTATGTTAGGATGAAACTGATATTTTACACAGTTTGAGGTCTGATATCAAATGCTACAGTTTCCAGGGAGACTGGAATGTTGTATTTTTCTTGTGTTTCAGGACAGAGGCGCCACCTCCACATGGGAGCTGAGTCAGGGGAAACAAAGCCAGAGAGTCCAGGATAAAGACCAGGAGACACCCAGCTGAAACACACCTCTGACAAGGACTCTTTATTTTCAGCTCGTGGACTCAATTGAACTTCAACTGAAAGACTTTATGAAAACAAGAGACCAAACCATATAAAGCTAACATGCCTGATGTGCCTGTCAGCAGTGTGTGAACTCTGATTCATTGCTCGTAATTCAGCTGGAAGTTTTAATTGTTGATATTAGTTGATAGTTTCTGTCTGATAGATCTGTTATCTTACAGCTCAGTGACACAAACAATCAGAGAGCCTGTTTGGCGGACGTACCGCCACGTGAACCTGCCTGTCTGCTGCTCTTTGACGGTGAAACAGAACAATGTGCACTTTAAATGACCAGAGCTGGAGATTGTCATGAATTAACTCGTCACTGTGGTCCTGACAAGTCTCCTGTTGGCGCCACCAATTTGTGTGTATGAATTAAAACCTCACTCATATATTGCTGTCATGGTCAGCTGTTTGACGATGAAGAAAGAATGAATGCAGTGGAGTTCAGGGTGGAATCAAGGAACCAATCAGAGCTGAGGAAAGGAAGTGATTTTTAATTTTTTTTTTTACTATGCTTAATCAGTTTTTCATGGGCTTGTTAATGTAATGTCACACATTTTAGGTGAGTCAAACAGACGTCCTGATCTGTATGAAGTGTGACACCTACTGGTGAATAAAGGCTACTGCGCCGGGATGCAGATCATAACACCACCTGGCATCAGTCCAGTCTGTGCTTTACACCAGCAGAGGGGGGCAATCTGTCGTCCAGGTGTCCTGCAGCAGAGCGACGTCCGTCACGCCGTGCTGCGGCTCTCAGGCATCAGGTTGATGAGAGAGTTACTGGCCTGAGCGAGCTCCGTGATGGACACTCTGCCTCTCTGTCTTATGAAGTTAGCCACTGAGTCCAGCTCCTCGGGGGTGATGGAGATGAATTTCCCTCTGTCGTCGATCACTCCTGCACAGAACACAGCAAGGTCTCAGGCTCCAGACATGGAAGGAGTGGAGATGCAGCCACACCTGCCCTGGTCACACTCACCTGTGAGGGAGCCTTCAGCCAACAGGTCCTGCAGTCTGCTGATAGCGTCCTGTGTCCTCATCCCAAAATGTGAAGCCAGGTCCTCCAGGAGCACCACCTTAGAGCTCTGCGGGACAGAGGAGACACTGTGAGACAGACCAGACTCAGATACATCAGTGTGACGAGTGTGAGGAGTGTGTCAGAGCTCACCTCGATGTACTGGATGAAATCCTGCAGCAGGTTGCGCGACTGAGAAACAAGAACAAACTTGTTTAAAATATATTCAAGACAAAAGAAATGTTAAAACGAGCTCAGCAGACGTGTGACCTGGTCCTCTGTGAGCTGCTCCTCTTCTCCCTGGTCCTCTACGGTGAATGAGGCTTTGAGTCGCAAGTACTCCTCCTCCTCCCGTCTCTCCTGCTCCTCTTTAGCCCGGCGCTCGTCCTCCTCCTGAACAAACACCAGCACAGTGTCAGCATCTCCTCCGTATGAACACACAGTGAGGAAAGAGCGGGTGAGAGCACCGAGTGTGCGACCTGTTTCTGCTCCAGCTGTCGTTCTCTCTCGTCCTCCTGACGCCTCTCCTGCTCTCGGAGCTCCTGCATCCTCTTCCTCTCCTCCCTCTCCTCCATCTCTGCCTGGAAACACAAAACAATGAATACAAGACAACACAACAGATAACACTTTCCCAGTGCGACTACACACTCACAACCAGCTTTGAGTTAGTGCGCTGTGAGCCCTCACCTCTCTCTGGGCTTTCTTGGCCTGTTTCTCCTCCAGCTTCTTCTGCTTCTTGGCTCCGACTTTAGCGTGCGTCTGGAAGCTCTGCTGCTCCACGTCTTCTTCCTCTACACGCTCCTCCTCTGAAATGCACAGCACACTTGTTGCATGTTCTTCTACCCCAGCATTAACAGCTATATTATAAATATAAACAATTCTAAGTGACAGTGTTTACCTTGCTCCACAGCATCTCTCTGTGGTCGTCTATTAGCCATCACCGAGGCCAGGTTCCTCCTCCTGCGAGGCATACCGGCTCCCCGCTCCTCCGCTGCCCGCTGAGGGGGCCCCGCTGCCCGGATAACATCCCTGCGCTGCTCCTCATCAGCTGGAGAGGGCACATGACATGACACAATACTGTCAATGCCATACACACATGTTAAGACTTTCAAATTTTAACGATTTTCCCCCATCCTCAGGAGCGACCTGTGTTTTTATATGAGCTTAAGGGACTGACACACAACTTTAAATGAGTTTATTTGGTTTTCATGTGACCAGTGACTGATAAATAACGTACAGTCCCTTAATTACATACTTTAAATGCTTTTTAAAAAGCAAACTGTCTTTTACAATTGATTTTACACATGTAAAACACTGACAACACAGACAGCGACGCTGAATATCACCAAGACATTCAATAACTAGTATGTCCCACTGCAGCCCCCGTAGTTCATCACGAACTGACAGCTATAAACTGACGTTGCCTAAAAACGCCGACAAAAACAAACCCCAAACTCACTACTACGAATATATTTTCATCTTAACTGTTCCTTCTCACTACAGAAATATTAACGACAACGTCAAACATATTACACAGTGCCTAAAACGTTAACTTCACGAGCCTTCTGTCAACTCAACAGCTGGTTGTAGCCGCTATGCTAACAGTTAGCATTAGCTCATTAGCTTACCTTCCTGCGTTCTCCCGCGCACCTTCAACGCAAACACAATGAGGACAATGAGGATAGCAGCTGCTATCAGATACAGCGCTATATCCATGGCTGCTCTTTAAACAGACTTCCACTAAATATATATAACTGCCCACGTTAGCTTGAGTCGTCAGCTCATTACTACAGTGTGGACTACGGAGGCCTGTCACTCTTCTTCTGCTGTGAGTTTAATTGCACAGCGCCACCTGCTGTATCGGAGGATTTGTATTTCCTGTAATAACGCGGCATGACCCGCCCCCTTCTCCTTCTGATTGGCTGCTGGTTGCGTTTGTTGGTTGGATTGGCCAATCAGACGCAGAGTACGGCAGAGTAGGGCGGGACATGCCTTTTCCATAGCAAATCCTACTCCCACTTCATCATAATCGTTTTCCCAAGAATATTATATTGAATATATTATTTGGTAATATATTATTTATTATTGTTACAATATTATTTACCAAATAATTCCTTTGCCAAAACCTCATATCCACAAATCCACATTTAATAACTCTAAACTCTTATTTTTTACTTTTGATAAAGAAACCAAACAATAAATAAAAAGTATTTTCTCTTCCAACAACAAGAAGGCTATTATGAATTAGTGCACCTCCTTTAATTTGTATGAATGAATACTATTTCCTGGCTTTGTATATGTACACTGTCACCTGGCATCTCATCTTACCATATAATGACGAAAACTGTGTGTGTGTGTGTGTGTGTGTGTGTGTGTGTGTTCCATGTTTTTCTCCTCACTGACTTGGTCAATCCATGTGAAATTTGGCACAGTGGTAGAGGGTCATGGGAGGATGTGAATGAAGCAATATTACATCAATTGGCCAAAGGGGGGCGCTATAGCAACCGATTGAAATTGCAAACTTTGAATGGGCATATCTCATGCCCCGTATGTCGTAGAGACATGAAACTTTGCACAGAGATGCCTCTGCTCATGAGGAACACATTTGCCTCAAGAACCCATAACTTCCGCTTATATAGATTTTCTGCCATTTTGAATTTTTTGAAAAACACTTCAAATGGATCTCTTCCTAGGAAGTTTGAGCGATCTGCATGAAACTGGGTGAACATAATCTAGGGACCAATATCTAAAGTTCCCTCTTGGCAAAAGTTGGAAAACTTACTAAAACTGAGCTTCTATAAGGCAATGAATATTGCGGAGGGCGTGGCTCATCACATAAAGGTGTATAACATCTCAAGGGTTTCACCCATCACCACGCAACTTTGTAGGCATATGACCACACATAATCTGAGGGGACCCCTCCATTATTGACCCCATCAAACAAAATGGGGGCGCTAGAGAGCTCATTTCTTATCTAGGCCGAACCGCCATATGGATTTTTAAAGATTTTGGGGGGGGGGGGGGGGGGGGCGTTTTGCCTTTAATGGACAGGATAGTGTGTGAGGTGGGGGAGAGAGAGAGAGAGTGGGGGGACGAAATGCAGCAAAGGGTTGCAAGCTGGAGTCGAGCTTGTGACCGCTACAGCGAGGCATCGCCTCTATACATGGGGCGCTGGCACTATCCACTACGCTACCAATGCCCCGCCATATGGAGTTTTACTAAACTTGGTAGATATGTAGAACAGGACGCCTCAAGGTGACTGGAGAAATTTAACTCTAATTGGCAACTGGGTGGCGCTATAACAACAGAAAAATGCTTAAAAATGGCTAAAATGCGACTGATTGCTGTGGCTCCCCCTGTGGACCAATGTTTTTTTAAACACTTTAACTATCTGCTTTTCAACGTGCTACCTCAACTACTAATGTACAGTTTTAGCCCACTAACTATCCCACTATTGGCAATGGTACTACTGTACTTTCAATAAAGCAATCGTACTATCAACTTCACAAAAACTCTGTCTGAATACATTGCTCTTCTTAATGGGTTCAGCTGACTATTTAATCTGCGATTTCCTATGACCTGTATCCCAAACACACACCATGTGAAACTGTACGTGGGCAACTGTGCACTCAATGGGTATGGACTAGTTTCTGTTCATGTTACAAACTATTACACAATGGTTTCAGTGGTTGGCAGCCAGTTCATTGGTGCATTACTGCCACCTGCTGGACTGGAATATAGACAGGTAGATTGGGGTGTAAAAAAGAAATCTCTCCTACATGTGTTCTTCTACTTTGTATGATGCCTCCGCAAGAACATATTTTAATTTCCCAAACATTATTACGTCTTAGATCAATCTGAGAAAATGTGAGACGGAATTCTGGGTAATATTCTAGCTCAGCATCAGCAAGATGTACTATCAAAAACATGCTTCATTTGCAGATCTGCAGCCTGCCTCAGCAAATACAGCCCTCTGTCCTGGTTCCGTGCACCATGCAGTGCAGAGTGACGCTCACTAGATGGCGGACACGCTGCCTCTGCGGGCATCACAACTGCTGACTCACTATATGTACTGTATGTGCATGTGAACACTCTTCACACACACACACACACACACACACACACACACACACCTCATCTATCAAGTCAGGAGGAAGGTCACACTGACAGTGCTGTGCTCTCTGTAATGAATCACACCTGAAAGTATCATCCACGAGAGATTATGCAATGTGTAAATACTGACACTACTGTCATAATGCAAATATTATTGAACTGTGTCCTTGAACACATCGTCTGTGCGTGAGAAACCTGCTTTGCCCCCGCTCTCAGAGGTTATCAGTAAACTAATTTTTCTCAGCTTTGCTTTTTACGTGAAGTATTGCACAGTTAGACTCGTTGTCGGAAGTCGAAAAAGTTTCCACGTAACAGGAAGAAGGATTTTTATACGTACAGGAAGTTTTGTGGCTCCTGGAGCTGCAGAGAAACACTATTCGGAGTAGGGAAGTTCACAGAAAACTGCTGCCCTTTCCAGAGCTTTCAGACACATATCATGGGCTTCATCGGCGAATCAAAGGTGGCTCAGTTGTCACAGAAGTTGGCATAACAACTGACCGAATTCACTGCTGATAACTGGGGTTGAAAGTCCTGGAAAACACTTTGCTAATGTCTCGTGTGGCTCTTCTGTAGCTCACCCTGTCATTATGACCCCTTTAATCACAGTGCTTTCTACACAAACATGGAGTCACCTGTGTTTTCAAGAGATGTGTGTGTGAGAATCCCAAAAGAGTGCAGTGAGTTCATCACAGCACATGATGTCTGCATGTGGGATTGTAAGCAGTGAACTCATTCCCGTGCTCGTGCAGCAGGAGCCCAAAGAATGTCCCCCGTCAGCAGTTTTTTAGGGAACGTAAGGAGAGGACAGAAGAGAGCAAAGGAAAGTGAGGACGAGCTAATCGCTTAATCCCCTCTCCCACAGAAGGATGTGAGGCTCCACTGGGTGTGACGGTACTTTTCCGTCACCGGTGACATCTGGAGGACGCAGCCTCCTTCTGGAGCACCCACTGCAATCTGATACTGTCTCTGTGTCTGTGTGTGTTCTGGCCTGTGTGTGGAAATGTTTTGTTGCGACTAATAACACTCGTCATGATGGTGAGAAGACCAGTGTGTGTGTGTGTGTGTGGCAGGATCTTTAATCCAGTGATTACAATGACAGCGCAGTGAGCCTGAGCAGATGGATGTGAAAGATGAATTCAGTCCCAGCAGCACACCTCTGCTCAGTGTTTCACACAGATAATTGTGTGTGACCACTGAAGTGAGTCTCGCTCTAATCTACCCGTCAGAAGCTATTTTATGGTATGCAAAGAATTCATGCAGGCCCGAGACGGTCTAAAGTTGAAGGTGAGCATCTGAAGGACACCACACTTGCCGCAGTCCTCATTTCCTGGTTCACCGCTTAGGTTATCTATGGAGGGGGCGGAGATCACTGCAGCTCCTCCAGAGGGATGGCCTTGCAGATGACAACTGCAATATAAAGTAGAATAGTCGTTGTCGGGGAACATGACAGATGTCCCCTGTTTCTGTGTCAAACCTCCGGAGGTCAGTGTGGCCTCGGTCTCGCAGGGAAGGCGCAGCAGAGCAGGGATGAGTTCAGCCCGTCAGCAGGCTGTGCAGGTGGAGCGGTGTGGATGCAGTCGTGCGGAGATGAAGAGGAAGTCGTAGTAAGGAGGGGGCTGGACACAGAGGCAGGAAGAGGAAGGCAGGGAGAGCTGCAATGGTGTGCAGGGACAAGGTGACTCCTCTGCAGGACAGTGTCCGTGCTCACCTGCAGGGTCAGAGGGCGTCAGTGTGTCACACATAGAGCAACACAAAGTTAATATATTAGTATTAGTTTGTTTCATATTTTACATCTGGAATTTCAAACCTTGCGATGTGATTGGCTGTCAGGCGTTCTAACGGGTGATAGTAACCCAAGATAACAAGGTTGCAAGGTTCATTTGTCATTTTTACAACACAAGCAGCAGATACTTGTGTACCGCCTGCCAGATGGCAGCAGGGTGAGCATGCTGTTACTGGGTGGGTGCTATGTGTTCGTATCCTCCACCCCTCACTGATGCTCCGTGGGCACTATTGAATAATGGACGTAGCCATCGTGATGTTATCCTTTGGTTTGCTGACTCCTGTTTTAAAGCCTTGAGTTTGGCCTTTTGGCCGTCGCCATCTTGGATTTTAGGAGCCAGAAATGACCATATTTGGACAAGAGGGTGGAGCTACAGTGCATTTACAGCAATGATTAACTGTGATAATGCTCATTTTCACTAAAACTACTAAAACAAACCAAACTGACCAGATAAATGCTGTTGTACTGAATATCAGCACAGCTGTGATTCAGTCATAGACAGGACGCCACAGGCTTTTTTATGAGATTAAAGTCACAATATTAATAACATAATAAATCGATGAGAAAAAAAAGTCATAAATCTATGAGAATAAAGTTGCAATATTATGAGGATAAAGTCTTAAATCGATGAGGAAAAAAAGTCATAGTATTACTGGAATTAATTCGTAAATCTATGAGAAAAAAAGTCACAATATTATTAGAATAAAGTCAGAAATCGATGAGAATAAACTCGTAAATCTATGAGAATCAAGTCATTAATCTATGAGAAAAAAAGTCAAAATATGAGAATTAAGTCGTAAATCTATGAGAAAAAAATCGTAAATCTACAAGAATAAAGTCGAAAATCTACGAGAATAAAATCGTAAATTTATGAGGAAAAAAAGTCAAAATATTACAAGAATAAAGTTGTAAATCTATGAGGGGAAAAAAAACGTCAAAATATTACGAGAATAAAGTCGTAAATCTACGAGAATAAAGTTGTAAATCTATGAGGAAAAAAAAGTCAAAATTTTACGAGAATAAAGTCGTAAATCTACAAGAATAAAGTTATAAATCTATGAGGAAAAAAAGTCAAAATATTACAAGAATAAAGTCATAAATCTACGAGAATAAAGTCGTAAATCTATGAGGAAAAAAAGTCAAAATATTACGAGAATAAAGTCGTAAATCTATGAGGGAAAAAAAAGTCAAAATATATCGAGAATAAAGTTGTAAATCTATGAGGGGAAAAAAAACATCAAAATATTATGAGAATAAAGTTGTAAATCTACAAGAATAAAGTTGTAAATCTATGAGGAAAAAAAGTCAAAATTTTACGAGAATAAAGTCGTAAATCTACGAGAATAAAGTTATAAATCTATGAGGAAAAAAAGTCAAAATATTACGAGAATAAAGTCGGAAATCTATGAGGAAAAAAAGTCAAAGTATTATGAGAATAAAGTCGTAAATCTACGAGAATAAAGTTGTAAATCTATGAGAATAAAGTCGTAAATCTATGAGAATAAAGTTGTAAATCTACGAGAATAAAGTTGTAAATCTATGAGGAAAAAAGTCAAAATATTATGAGAATAAAGTCATAAATCTACGAGAATAAAGTTGTAAATCTATGAGGAAAAAAGTCAAAATATTACGAGAATAAAGTCGTAAATCTATGAGGAAAAAAAGTCAAAATATTACGAGAATAAAGTTGTAAATCTACGAGAATAAAGTCGTAAGTCTATGAGAATAAAGTCGTAAATCTATGAGGAAAAAAAGTCAAAATATTATGAGAATAAAGTCGTAAATCTACGAGAATAAAGTTGTAAATCTACGAGAATAAAGTCGTAAATCTATGAGGAAAAAAGTCAAAATATTATGAGAATAAAGTCATAAATCTACGAGAATAAAGTTGTAAATCTATGAGGAAAAAAGTCAAAATATTACGAGAATACAGTCGTAAATCTATGAGAAAAAAAAGTCAAAATATTACGAGAATAAAGTCGTAAATCTACGAGAATAAAGTCGTAAATCTACGAGAATAAAGTTGTAAGTCTATGAGAATAAAGTCGTAAATCTATGAGGAAAAAAAGTCAAAATATTACAAGAATAAAGTTGTAAATCTACGAGAATAAAGTCGTAAGTCTACGAGAATAAAGTCGTAAATCTATGAGGAAAAAAAGTCAAAATATTATGAGAATAAAGTCGTAAATCTACAAGAATAAAGTCGTAAATCAATGAGGAAAAAAAGTCAAATATTACGAGAATAAAGTCGTAAATCTATGAGGAAAAAAGTCAAAATATTATGAGAATAAAGTCGTAAATCTACGAGAATAAAGTTGTAAATCTATGAGAATAAAGTCGTAAATCTATGAGGAAAAAAAGTCAAAATATTATGAGAATAAAGTCGTAAATCTACGAGAATAAAGTCGTAAATCTATTAGAATAAAGTTGTGAATCTATGAGAATAAAGTTGTAAATCTATGAGGAAAAAAAATCAAAATATTATGAGAATAAAGTCGTAAGTCTACGAGAATAAAGTCGTAAATCTATTAGAATAAAGTTGTAAATCTATGAGGAAAAAAAGTCAAAATATTATGAGAATAAAGTCGTAAATCTACGAGAATAAAGTCGTAAGTCTATGAGAATAAAGTCGTAAATCTATGAGAAAAAAAGTCAAAATATTACGAGAATAAAGTTGTAAATCTATGAGGGAAAAATGTCAAAATATTATGAGAATAAAGTCGTAAATCTACGAGAATAAAGTCGTAAGTCTATGAGAATAAAGTCGTAAATCTATGAGGGAAAAAAAGTTAAAATATTATGAGAATTAAGTCGTAAATCTATGAGAATAAAGTTGTAAGTCTATGAGAATAAAGTCGTAAATCTATGAGAAAAAAAAGTCAAAATATTACGAGAATAAAGTTGTAAATCTATGAGGGAAAAATGTCAAAATATTATGAGAATAAAGTCGTAAATCTACGAGAATAAAGTCGTAAGTCTATGAGAATAAAGTCGTAAATCTATGAGGAAAAAAAGTCAAAATATTATGAGAATAAAGTTGTAAATCTATGAGGAAAAAAAAGTCAAAATATTATGAGAATAAAGTCGTAAATCTACGAGAATAAAGTCGTAAATCTATGATAAAAAAAGTCAAAATATTATGAAAATAAATGATTCTCAAAATCTACGATTTTTTTTTAACATGGTCCTAATCCTTCTCCATACTAAACTGACAGTAAAACCCTTCACTCTATTATTCCCATTTTCCTTGGAAATTGCCCTGGACAGACAGAAAAACTGCAACACACTCTCCCATATCTCAAACTAATGAAACTTTGATCAGCTGTCACATTCTCTGTCACACAGAAAACTCCCAGCACTGTGAGTCCATCACTGGACAGACGACGTGACATTGTATTGCCTGCCTCTCTGTGGTCTGCTTGGATGACGTGCAGGGACCACATGGGCTTGAAGCTGCAGCTTTACTGCAGTGTGATGAAGCTTCAGAGCCTCGCCACAAACATTCAGTCACAGATTAGTCAGACACTGCTGGGAACATTTCTTTTCCCTCCCTGCACACATGAGACACTGACTGATCATGATGTCATGCTTGATTTGAGCCTGACCCTGAAGACGGAGGTCAGTTACACACTGGTTGTATATGAGCTGTATGATATATCCAAATATCTGCGACACCAGCTGTTTGGTGCCACCAGGATCTTGTCAGGGTGCTTCATGGTCTCCTGCAGCAAGTCAACTAAGCTCAGGTGTCATCACCTTAAAGGGTAGCTTCAATATTTTTCAACATAGACCCTATTTCTCGTGTTTTTGTCTCTAATTGACGAATGCAGACACCAGTTTTTAAAAATATGTCCAGCACTGAGCAGGAGGGCTGCTGGCAACTACAAAACAGGCTGCAATGTAAACACTTGGGGCATTTGGCACCATCAGTATACAATGCGTCCACTAAACCAACAGGCTCAAATTATTATTCTTAGTGTCTGGAAACATTACGGAAAGGATCCTGACAGAGATAGACCTTTTATTAAAGGGTAAGATCCTTTTTGTTTGACAGAAACAGCCCTGAAATCGCCATCACCAAACCCACCAGACTCCATTTAAATAAACAGCAATTTTAGTGTGTATAGAGGCAGCATATTCTCACATCTAACTTGGTATATTTAGGTTTTTTTCAAACCAAACCAGAGCTGGTGATTGTTGAAACAGTGGAAATATGAACCATGACAGGTTTTGTGAGTTATTCTCTGTTCCTGTTGACCTTGAGTACATTGTGTTTTACAATGATAAAATCACTATTTATTTGAATGGAGTCTGGTGCAGTTGGCGATAGCAATTTGTGGCTGTTTCTGGTCAAACAAAAAGGATCTTACTCTTTTAAAAATACGTCTTTCTCTGTGGTGTCCTTACCATAATGTGGTCCACTAGGTATAATAACAATCTGTGCCTGTCAGAGTCAAAAACAAGCACTTTTAGTGGACGTAAATTGATGGCGCCAGATGCTCAGAGCGGTTACATCACAACCTGTGAAGCAGCTGCTGACAACAGCCCTCTCGCTCAATACTGGACCAGTTTAAAAATGTTCTTTTCCATTAGTCCTTAGACACAAAACATGGGGACATAGGCTCCAGGTTTACAAACACGGACAACCCGGTGCCACTCCTAAGTCAGAGACTTCTGACGTTAGACACAGATCAAAAAGCCATTCTTTCACGTTGGCGTGACACATGGCTGGTCAGAGTCAGGTGGAAATGTGGTGCAACAGTGGCGAAAGGCGATTAACTTGAAAGAGACTGTATGCAAACAGTCCATTTCCAATGCATCCAGGGTACCTTGCACGCCATATCTTAACCAAGTCCAAGCCCAAACGTCAATCTGTGGGGCATGCTGGTACCCCACCTCACAACCCACAGGACCCAAAACATCTGAAGCTAACGCCCTGGTGCCAGACACCAAAGGACACCCTCCAGAGGTCCTGTGTCCATGCCTTGACAGGTCAGAGCCAAGTCCAGTCCAAGGAGGACCCACCATGGATCGGGGGTACCTCTGGGGTATCAGCACGACCCTCAAATGTTCGATCAGGTTGGTATCTGGGGTATTTGGAGGTCAGGTTGACACCTTGAGCTCTTTCCTTCCTCCGTCCTGTTCCTTGGGTCATGCCTGAGCAGTTTTTGTGATGTGGCAGGGTACATTGTCCTGCCAACGGAAGTGCTGTTGCCATGAGGGGGTTTATTCTGTCTACAATGGTATTCGGGTAGCAAGTAGCATCCACATCAATGCCAGGACCAAAGGTTTCCGAACAGAACATTGAACTGTAACAAGATGATCAATGTTATTTACTTCACCTGTCAGTGGTTTAAATGTTTTGGCAGATCGGTGTGTAGAAACCATAGTTTTGGAGCTTGACCCATGAGCCTCTGCTGCTCTGACAGTGACCAGTCTTTATACAACGTGTCTCTTCTGAATCCTCCAACGTTATGGAAGTGAAACACTTTATAAATTCCTGGATTGCCTTTTTAAGTGCACACACCTGCTCCCTGATCTGTCCGCATGCCGCCATTTTCTGCAGGGGACAGGTGAGAGCAGACAGGTGAAGGGCAGACCAGAGGCAGATTGTCTTCCTCCGAACACAGACTTTGTTGACACTATGTGCAGCTGACTTGTGATCCTTGACGATGACTTTGTCGTCGTCACAATAGAAGCTGATTACGTCTACTCATCTACATCTCCTCTGCTGGTTAGCCAGATAAAGCTCTGATACGCCTCATGATGCAAAAGATATTTCAGGCTGATGACAACTTTAGTCTGAAATGTTTTTCAGCGCAGTAAACAACACATTAGGGTTCAGTCCTGAAAAGATTGTGAGCGAGCTGGATTCAGTTTCCCTGCTCTCTGATTTACAGCTTAATATTCCCTTATCAGAGTCTGTTAATGGTTGTGTGTTTTATATGACAGCAGGTAACATCGGCTGTGACAGGGTGTATTGGGTTACTTTCACCTTGTATTTCAAGGGCATAATGGCTCCTGTTGCCCTCACAGTGTCTCCTTTGTCTCTAATGTTAAGCCAAACGCTCTGGTTTACCTTTCAACAGGTGTTAATATGAGGACGCACTGCTCCTCTGCAGCACTGTAGGTCTGCTACAGGCTTCACTCTGCTTTACCTGTATGAGACACTCCGAGCAATGTCATGAAGTCAAGGTTAGAACTCCGTAACCTTCCTATAGTCCCACCCTCATATGACGAATGGGATTAGGTAGGAACAATATACTATACTGTATATAGTGTAAACATCTGACTGCTGCACACACACATATGTATCTGTACATACTAGTCAAATACTTGTTCAGCTTTGTTGTCCTTGTTTTAAATGTAAATCAACCTTGACTCTATTTGCCATGTTTTTGTGTCTGGGTGACCAGTGCAGATGACAATTTTTGAAAATGGTCCAATTGGGCAAAGGGCGATTTATGTCCTCTAAAAGTGTTTGCACTCTGGGTTGGGGGAGAGTTACTGCCTCAAGCCAGGGAGTTCAAGTACCTCGGGGTCTTGTTCAGGAGTAAGGGTAGAACGGAGAGCGAGATGGATCAGCAGTTTGGTGCGCCGGTCCGTCGTGGTGAAGAGGGAGCTGAGCCAGAAGGCAAAGCTTTCGATTTACTGGTCCATCAACCCTCACCTATGGTCATGAGCTCTGGGTAGTGACCGAAAGAACAAGATCGTGGATACAAGCAGCCAAAATGAGTTTCCTCTGAAGGGTGTCTGGGCTCAGCCTTAGAGATAGGGTGAGGAGTTCGGACATCCGGGGGGAGCTTGGAGTAGAGCCGCTGCTCCTTCGCGTCGAAAGGGGTCAGTTGAGGTGGTTCGGACATATGATCAGGACGCATCCTAGGCACCTTCTGTTAGAGGTGTTTCAGGCACGTCCGACTGGTAGGGGGCAGACCCAGAACACGCTGGAGGGATTATATATTTCATCTGGTTTGGGAACGCCTTGGGGTCCCCCAGGAGGAGCTAGAAAGCGTTGCCGGGGAGAGGGACGTCTGGGGTGCTTTGCTCGGCCTGCTGCCCCCGCGATAAGTGGATGAAAATGGGTGGTTGGATAAAAGTGTTTGTTTTTGTGACTGACACACTCAGATTGTTGTTATAAGTGTTCAACAACATCATGGAAAGGATCCCTATAGAGATAGATCTTCTTTAAAGCACTTGGCGTCTAAACACAAGTTTCATAACATCTATAGTGTGACTGTGTAGTGCCACTATGCTCCCAGTTCAGACAGCTTGAGTCTAATTCTGTTATCTGTGCAGCTCAAATATTAACCATCACATGAATTATTGGAGGGAATGAGTTCTAAACTTTGTACTGCGGTGAGCAGCAGCTAAATATGAGTGAGATGTGGATTAATTTGTAACCAGCGCAGAGTTTCACAAGAGCATATATTTCACCACAGCATCAGGAGTGGCCAGTCAGGATGTGTGATCTGCATCGAACAGGTTTGGAGCATGGTGGCAACTCAGACAAGAGGGAAAACAATGAAAGTTTAATAGGGGGTGTTTGTTACACAGTGGACACCAGCCGTTGGTCATATGCACCTTCTGCTTGACTGTACCGGCACAAGCTGATGACTTCTAGATAAAAGTTGTGTTGCTTCAGGGATTGTTTTGAATGTTACCTCTAGACACACACTTCCCTCCCACTGTTACATTTCCCTCGCTGCGATCATTTCTCCATGTCCCATTTATTTCCAAGATTGCATATTGATGATGGTAAAGGAGCTGATGAAATGTCAGCAGCCCTATCGGGTTCCCACCTTCACTCTGTCGTGACATCATGGCCTGACTTCAGTGGATTGGGTAACAGTGCTGCAAAGAAAAACATTCACCTGACTGAGTGTATCAGCAGCAGAGCGACACAAATGCAGGCAAATCAGTAATCCGGAGAGATCACGTATTATACAGCAATCAGCCGAAACATTGAAACCACTGACAGGTGAAGTGAGTAACTTTGATTGTTCTGCTGGGAAACCTTCATGTGGATACCACCTGACATGTTCCACCCACTCAAACACCGTTGCAGACCAAGTACCCCCCCTAATGGCAACAGTACGCCCCAATGGCAGTGATGGCCTGTGGAGCGTGACAAAGAGCTCAAGGTGTCGACCTGGCATATAAATTTCCCAGGTCCCAATCTGCTCAAGGATTCTTGTGATGTACCGGCACCCCAGATGTACGTCTAATCCAAGGTGGGGCCTCCTTGGATCGGACTTGACCCTTGACACAGGATCTCTGGGAGTGTCCTGCTGTGTCCGGCACCAGTGCGTTGGCGGCAGATCCATTTAGTCCAGTGGGTTGTGAGGTGGGTTAATGGCATGTGCCACAGATGCTCATTCACATTGGGATCTGGGGAATTTTGGAGACCAGGTTGACACTTTGAGGTCTTTGTCATATTCCTTGGGCCATTCCTGAGCGATGGGGCCACTGCCATTGGGGAGTACTGTTGCCATGAGGGGGAGTACTTGGTCTGCAACAGTGTTTGAGTGGCTGGAGCATGATTGTTTGTATTCCACTGCTTCTTTTTCCTTCTTGCTGACTTCACTTACGAGTTGTGAGGTTCTAGTAGATGTGAGTCAGGTTGAACAAGTTAAATGAAACCACAGCTCTTACACATTAACCAGTGCCTTTCAGAGAGGACATTTAAACTTTCCATAATGATCCTCTGTCAATTATTGACCTCTGGAGCATTATGGTGTGGCCTTGGGTTGTGACTCACAGCAGGACTTCAGACATTCCATACGGCAACGTTAAAGGGGAGCACAGGGAGGCTTCACTATCGACCGTACTCCCGTGTTTATCTTTAACGAGTTGTACAAGGGAAAATATTACTACTGTTTCAGTGCTGTGCTCGTGTGTGCCCTTTGCCCTCGGTCTGAACTCACCCAACACACACTCACACACAAACACAGCTGTCAGTGCCAGAATTTTGACTTTCCTGTTAGACCTTTAAAATTCTTCCTCCACCTGTTCATCCACACACACAGGCCACAATGCCTCTCAACAAACACACACACAGAACCAAATGAAGTTGAATTCTCTCCTGCTATGTTAAAGACATATGATGGCGTCACTTGTGTGTCCCCCCCCCGAGGGAGACGTAACTCTAAATAAACAGCTTTGCCTGGAGTGAGCTTGGTTTTACAAAGTTCACTCACCTCCAGTAACCTCTGTAGGGATACTCAACCTGTGCTGCCCGGTGGCCACTTCTACAACATGACAGCAGACCAGGGGCCAGTTGATAAACAAATCCAGTCACAGCAGTCCTGTGCAGATCAGGTGTATGCAGGGGTGTTTGTAGGATGTGAGGACATTTGGGGCTTATGCTATGTTAGAGGCTATACACATGCTGCATCTTTAACCGCCTTGTAAACATGAGATAGGCGCTGAGTGCTACTCTTGTGCCTTTTCTGTGCCAGTTTTCAAGAGTGCGAAGGCAGGTTGCATCTGAGGTTACTTAGCAACCTCAACAAGCACTGTTACCTGAAATCCTGAGTGCAGAGCTGATCTTCCTCCTGGCGCTGTTTGTGTGTAGGCCTACTGTTCGTGGGGCAGATGTAAAGCTCTGGCAGCCCTGAACTAAAACTATCAACTTCTCCTTAATATTTCTCACAGACTGATATTTACGAAAGAAAGGAAAGATGTCCATTTGCTGTGATTGGTTTGTCATTTGGCTCTGGTGTTGCGCAAGTGTTTGAGCGTGTCCACATTGAAATATATTTATTTGAGGGCACAAAACATGTGGCCCCGAACACTTACCTTCGAAGTTGGAGGTCGAAGCTGGGAATGTCACACCCGAGTTGATCGCATTCCAATACAACTAGTCGGAAAACCAAGATGTTGCTAGCTATACCAGTTCAAGCCAGGTTCACCATTGTTAGCAATACAAGTTATTTTGTGCATACGAACACTGTAGCAGCGTGTCCACAGGTAGAAGTTGGACAGGGGTGTGTGGATGTCTTCACTACTGTTGATGCGCCGAGCAGCCATATTGGGTTTTGAGGTTGGGGTTGAGGAGGTTCCTCTGGCTTTTCAAGTTAGAAATTCAACTTCAAGGGGTGTTCCAGTCAAAATTTCCAAACGGGAAACTTGGAAACTCCAAATGTCCAGTACAAATAGAACGCACCATTAGCCCAGACCTCTATTGGGGGCTCTGGGGGATCCTCCCTGGCACTTTTTTCTCTCCCCCAAACAAACTCTATCTATTTATCTGCTGCCAGACACTCCCAAGGACACTCCAAGCCAAGCAAGATCCAAAGAGGCCCCACTGTAGATCAGAGGTACCTCTGGGGTACCAATGTCCTGACAAATACAGCTACCACTCAGAGTGACCTGCCAACACAAAGTTTATCATGCCGCTGGACAGTTTCAAACCCTGCCAGTTACAATGTCATATAAGGAGCTGGAAATCCCCATAGGACAGGCAGGAAGGGAAGTGGATGGGTCCAACAAATGGCGGACTTTCACCTGGGAGACTGCTGTTCTCTTCCTGTGTGAATGCTGGGCCAAAGCATGATGTCGTTTTCTAAACCTAACCACGTCTTTTATTGCACAAAGAAATAAACATAACAATATGTTGGTTATCCACTTCACCTGTGAGTGAGTTTAATATTTTGGCTGATTAGTGGGTATATATATATATATATATATATATATTAATAGATTTAATTTTGCCAATGTGAAAAATGTCATGTATCCTGCTCTTTCTAGTTTATGTTGGCTGCAAACAAACCACAGCCAGTGAGTCCAGGTCCATCAGCTCTAAACTTAGGCTAAAATACCACACATCAATACCCTGCAACGTAACGTACTATGGCATTTCCGTCAGTGTTTCACCAACAAACAGCTTCACGGTACACTCTGCCATCACGGTGTGCAACGTGGTCAAGGTCAGGAGCTTTGTCTGTGGACACAGACGGAAACGACTGTCTGAAAGCCTGAAATATGATCCGACTGTATTCTGTCTATATCCTCAACTTTTTATTTGGGAATAGCCATGAAATTAAAAGTATTAGGTTTAACGATGTGACAGATTTTGTCAGTGTTAAGCAAAAGCATGGTTTTCTCCGTATCAGATTCTCACAGGCAGTGTTGTTGTTCAATGCTAATGAAATTGTCAGAGTGCCCAAATGGAATCAGCAGGTGCAGTAAAAGTATAATATACAGGAGATGAGCAGAGTAGTTCAGAGTCATGTTGAGCTTTTCAGTGAAAAACTGTAGGATGGAGTCTGATAGAACAGGAGGCAGGAGAGAAGCAAAACGTACCCCTCTATATGTACCTCTTTAATGATGAAATACATTATAATATGTGATTTAGAAGTAAAGTAGAGACGTCCTGGCGTACAAACAGTTCATAGTGAATTCATGGAAGCAGCACACAGGATCAGCTCCTTCATTCAGCTGTGACGCTGAGAGGAAGCCAACAGGAAATAGAATGTTATCATCCACAGCTCTTTGGTTAATTAGTAATTAACCTTTTTGAGCCTGCCAGACACAGGCGTGAATCAGTCTTTGAAACAACAGGCCGTCCAAACTCAACTACTTTACATTCCAGTGGAAGTGGCAAAGCTTCCATCATATCAGGCTGAAAATGTAGGTCATCGAAGCCCAAAATGATGCACGAGAAATGTCAAATAATTCTACTGAATAACTGTAAAGCTGGGGGCATAATGTACGGGTGGCACACAGGGGCATGTCCCCTAATGTTATATATGAATTCTTGAGTTATAGCCAAAAACATGTTTTGTGAGGTAACATTGACCTTTGATCATCAACGTTTGTGCCAAATTTGGCAAAAGTTCCCTCAAGTTGTTGTTGTTTGAGATATTGCGTTCAAGAGAATGAGACAGAAGTGACCTTGACCTTAACCACCAAATTCTGATCGGTTAATTGTTGAGTCCAAGTGGGTGTTGGTGCCAAATTTTAAGAAATTCCCTGCTAGGACTGTGAGGTCATCACTTGGAGTAACAAAGGCTCCAGGCCCATTCTTCTTACTGAGCTCACTTCACGGCACTAGCCCTGAAGGCGACTAGAGATTAGTTTGATTTGACACAGACTTTTCAGTGTCACTAACACACAGAAAGCATTTTGCAGGTCAAAAAACGTAAGGTGCGCCTCACTGCCTTTTATTAAATTGAACGCCACTCTGAAAAAAATGCTTGCTGTGCCTTGACAGTAATCAGTGAGGCAGAGGGTACTTGCTGTGGCTCTGGTTGAGGGTGAGAGGCTGTCAGCAAATAGTTCGTTACACAAAGGGAAACGCAGATCTGTGTGGGTACATGAGATCCCAATGAAGAGGGTGGATCATGGGGAGTACCACCAGTTGGTCCAGGAGCTTCGCATCCATGATGGCCGACAATAGGCAACCTGCTATCAATCGTTGGGCCGTATAACTCTGGGTATCCAGCAACCTCTACCACCAGTTTCTCCTCCAATGGTTACCAACTGTAAACTTGTTGTCGTGACCACAGAAGACGAAAAAGAGTAATGACAAAGAGATGATGATAAGAGATGACGTGGGGCGTTTTTTCTGTTTTGAGTTGGCGGTTTTTCAACTCGAGGAGCTCAGAGCGCTCCGGCAAAAACGCCAGGTGCATAAATCAAAATGCTGCCCCTGTCTGAAGCCAAATAACTCATTGTGTCTTGGGTTGAATATTTTACTCAGTTTAAACACTGGCACAAGGAAATAAATTATATTATCATCAAAAGTGGAAAATTATTAACTTAACCAGTGCAGAAGAATCAATCTGGGTTAAGGGTTGGAAACCAGCAGGCAACAGAAAGTAATAATCCACAGCACCGGACACTTACATTGGTTAGATAGCAACATGCAACCTATGCAGGCCTCACACAGATCAACTCACTTTCACCTTGAGTCCACCCTCCCCCACGCACCCTCATACAGTACACATGTTTATTGTGTACACAAGCTGACAAAAGGCAGCAGTTGTCTAGGCGTGGTTGCTGTCAGACGCCAGGCTGTATCATTATAAAATGGCAGGCTTTATCTCACTGGCTGCTCCACAAACCCTGGCTCTGTGATTCCAGCCTGACGGTTACCTTCACATGAGCTCCAGCGTATAAACAAAGGAAATGAGCATTGTAGTCGTGCAAATTATGACCAATTTTGGATCAAGAGAAGTATACAGTAGCGGTGAGGTTCTCAGCAATTATTAGAGCTTGTCGTGTCATGTTTGGAGCCGTAGATAACTAGGACTGCTAGAAAGTCAAAACACTCACATGAAAGCACTAAAATCAGAGCGTTTATAAAGGGAGACGGACTCATCAGAAAGAAAGTCTAAGTATTTCAGAGATGGAGAAAACATTTTGCTAATAGTTTAGTCTTCTGCAAACCGCCACCAAAGGCTAATAGCTGCGGCTAATTCAAGGACATATTTCAGTGTTGTAGTGAGGGACAACCTCCAAGTATGTAATCTCAATGCACAGACCTTCAGTCAGTGGCTATTGCAACTCAAATTCAGCCCGTATAAACTCTAGCACTGGGGACTCAGCAAACATTCTGTTGCTGCCATCGCACACATTAGCCCTGCTGCTGGCCACCAGTGTATACTGGGCTTAAAGTGAATTTACAGTGCAACTGGATGTCCAACCCAATCACCAGAACAAAATGTTAGCATTGTATGTTCTTGCAAACTATGGATACATTACATTCACTTTGAAACTCTATGTCTCAACAACACTGTAGTTAACGTGTGGTTAGGTTCAGGCACAAAACCACTCATGTTTTAGCTAAAAATACTGGGATTTGGGGGGTGTAATCCCCGCTGGAAAAGCGTCAGTGTCTTGGTAAGATACAAACGCCTTTCGTGCCACTATCCTTGCTGGAAAAACAGTGACAAGTTGCGACAAAACACCAGTGTTTGGTGACTAAAAAAAACACAGCAAAGACTCGCTACATCACAAATTGAGCACAGCGTTAGTTCAGGCAGGACACGATGTCATGCTCAGCTCACATCCCAGCGACATCAGCTGATCTAAAACAGCCCAATCAACTGATGGAGCAGCTGATTGACGGAAGAGAGTCAGCAGATAGCAACCAATTGACGTATTGCGGTAAGCGAGTTGTGTCATTTCCGGTGTTTCTGTGACAGTGTCTCTGTACTGCTCTGGTGAATTCTGCTAGCCTGCTTTCTCACCTCAGTTGCTTTAACGCTGCTTTAACGTCTACTTCAAGTCATAACCCACACTGGTTCTGTTTAAGCACTTATAGCTCTCCTTCTTTCTACGACTTTCTCGCTAATCTCTTAGCTGTTGTTTGCACGCTCTTAGCCTTGTTAGCTACTTTAGCTTAGCCATGGCTTCTCCTTCTCCTGCTCTTTCTTGCCCGGTGTGCCAAATGTTCAGTTATGCCTCTGCCTCCTTTAGCGACAGTGGTAATTGTAATAAGTGTAGCTTATTTGCTGCGTTGGAGGCGAGGCTTAGTGAATTAGAAGCGCGGCTCCGCACCATGGAAAACCATTCAAAAGCTGCGGTAGTTAGCCAGCCCCCTGTAGCCGGTGCGGAGCCACATAGCATAGCCTTAGCCTCTGCTAACTGTCCTCCGGTAACTCCCGTTCAGCCGGGAGGTTGGGTTACGGTTCGCCAGAAGCACAGCTCCAAGCAGAAGCCCACGGTTCACCACCAGCCTGTTCACGTTTCCAACCGCTTTTCCCCACTCAGCGACACACCCGCTGAGGATAAAACTCTGGTTATTGGCAGCTCTATTCTGAGGAACGTGAAATTAGCAACACCAGCGGCCATAGTCAAATGTATCCCTGGGGCCAGAGCGGGCGACATTGAATCAAATTTAAAACTGCTGGCTAAAGCTAAACGTAGATTCAGTAAGATTGTTATTCACGTCGGCGGCAATGACACCCGGTTACGCCAATCGGAGGTCACTAAAATTAATATTGCCTCGGTGTGTGAATATGCAAAAACGATGTCGGACTCCGTAGTTTTCTCTGGACCCCTCCCAAATCTGACCAGTGATGACATGTTTAGCCGCATGTCATCATTTAACCGCTGGCTGTCCAGATGGTGTCCAGCAAACGATGTGGGTTTTGTTAATAATTGGCAAACTTTCTGGGGAAAACCTGGTCTTATTAGGAGAGACGGCATTCACCCCACTTTGGATGGAGCTGCTCTCATTTCTAGGAACCTGGCAAATTTTATTAGTAATTTAAATCCCTGACAACCCAGAGTTGAGACCAGGACAGAGAGTTGCAGTCCTAAACGCCTCTCTGAGCTTCTAGTTCAGTTACCCAGCCATAGTTTTCATAGTTTTATACAAACGGTGTCTGTCCCCCGACCACCTAAATTATTTAAATCTAAAATTAAACAAAGAGGAGTTGTGCATAACAACCTCATAAAAATTAAAACCTCTTCTGTGACAGAAAGACAAAACAGGAGAATTAAATGCGGACTGTTAAATATCAGGTCTCTATCGTCTAAAGCAGTGTTAGTAAACGAATTAATATCAGATAATCATATTGATTTACTCAGTCTCACTGAAACCTGGCTGTGTCAAGATGAATATGTTAGTCTAAATGAGTCCACTCCTCCCAGTCATAATAATACCCACATTCCTCGAGGCAGCGGCCGAGGAGGGGGAGTTGCAGCCATTTTTAACTCTAGTCTGTTAATCAGCCCTAAACCTAAACTAGATTATAATTCATTTGAAAGCCTCGTTCTTAGTGTTTTACATCCGACCTGGAAAACCTCGCAGCCACTTTTATTTGTTATAGTGTACCGTGCTCCTGGCCCGTATTCTGAATTTGTATCTGAATTCTCAGAGTTTTTATCCAGTTTAGTTCTTAAATCAGATAAAGTTATTATTGTAGGCGATTTTAACATTCATGTCGACGTTGATAATGACTCCCTGGCTACCGCGTTTATCTCATTAATAGACTCCATTGGCTTCAGTCAGGGTGTACATGAACCCACTCACTGTTTTAACCATACCCTCGATCTAGTTCTGACGTATGGAATTGAAATTGATAACCTAAAAGTCTTTCCACAGAATCCCTTGCTATCAGATCATTATCTGATTACTTTTGATTTCTTTTTACTCGATTACACGCCACTTAGCAACAGTTACTATACTAGATGTTTATCAGATAGTGCTGTCACAAAATTTAAGGAAAAGATTACTTCGTCGTTAAATTCAATACCAATACCTTCAGTAACAGAGGTTTCCCGTGCTGACTTTAACCTCTCCCAAATTGATCATTTTGTTGATAGCGCCGTAGGCTCGCTGCGAACAACGCTCGACTCTGTAGCTCCTCTTAAAAAGAAGTTAACAAAGCAAAGAAAGTTTGCTCCTTGGTATAACTCTCAAACCCGTAGGTTAAAACAAATATCGCGAAAATTTGAAAGGAATTGGCGATTAACCAAACTGGAAGAATCTCGTTTAATCTGGACAGACAGTCTCAAAACTTATAAGAGGGGCCTCCGCAATGCCAGAGCAAACTATTACTCAGCATTAATAGAAGAAAACAAGAACAACCCCAGGTTTCTTTTCAGCACTGTAGCCAGGCTGACTGAGAGTCAAAGCTCTATTGAGCCTTGTATTCCTTTAGCCCTTAGCAGTAATGATTTTATGAGCTTTTTTAATGACAAAATTCTAACTATTAGAGGCAAAATTCATGACCTCCTGCCCTCGGATGGTAGGCCTACCTATCTAACCTCAAACACAGCTGTAGAATCTAATATATATTTAGATTGCTTCTCCCCAATTTCTCTTCAAGAATTGACCGCAGTGATTTCTTCATCTAAATCATCAACGTGTCTCTTAGACCCCATCCCAACTAGGCTACTTAAGGAGGTCTTTCCTTTAGTTAACACTCATATATTAGATATGTTCAATATATCCCTATTAACAGGCTATGTACCAAAGTCTTTTAAGGTAGCTGTAATTAAACCTCTCCTAAAAAAGCCCACCCTGGATCCAGAGGTGTTAGCCAACTATAGACCAATATCTAATCTTCCCTTTATGTCAAAGATCCTTGAGAAAGTAGTCGCAGACCAGCTGTGTGATTTTCTCCAGGATAATAATTTATTTGAGGAATTTCAGTCAGGATTTAGAGTGCATCATAGCACTGAGACAGCTCTAGTTAAAATTACAAATGACCTTCTGATTGCTTCAGACAAAGGACTCGTCTCTGTTCTTGTTTTATTAGATCTTAGTGCGGCGTTTGACACAATTGACCATCAAATTCTACTGCAGAGACTGGATCACTTAATTGGCCTAAAAGGTTCAGCACTAAGCTGGTTTAAATCTTATTTATCTGATCGTTTTCAATTTGTTGACGTTCGTAATGAATCATCCTTACGTACCAAAGTTTGTTTTGGAGTTCCGCAAGGTTCTGTGCTCGGACCAATCCTATTTACTCTATATATGCTTCCTTTAGGTAACATCATTAGAAATCACTCTATAAACTTCCATTGTTATGCGGATGATACACAGTTGTATTTATCGATGAAGCCAGAAGAAAGTAATCAATTAACTAAACTCCATAACTGCCTTAAAGACATAAAAAATTGGATGAGCACCAATTTCCTGATGTTAAATTCAGACAAAACTGAAGTTATTGTTCTTGGCCCCAAACAACTCAGAGACTCTTTATCTGATGACATAGTTTCTCTAGATGGCATTGCTCTGGCCTCTAGCACTACCGTAAGAAACCTCGGAGTAATATTTGATCAAGATTTGTCTTTTAATTCTCATTTAAAGCAAACCTCACGGACTGCATTTTTTCATCTGCGCAATATTGCGAAAATTAGGCCTATCCTGACCCGAAAAGATGCAGAAAAATTAGTCCACGCTTTTGTTACCTCAAGGCTGGATTACTGTAACTCTCTATTATCAGGTAGCTCTAGTAAGTCCTTAAAAACTCTCCAGCTAATTCAGAATGCAGCAGCACGTGTACTAACAGGAACTAAGAAACGAGATCATATTTCTCCTGTTTTAGCTTCTCTGCACTGGCTCCCTGTAAAATCCAGAATTGAATTTAAAATCCTACTGTTAACTTATAAAGCTCTAAATGGTCAAGCTCCGTCATATCTTAGAGAGCTCATAGTGCCATATTATCCCACCAGAACACTGCGCTCTGAGAACGCAGGGTTACTCGTGGTCCCTAAAGTCTCCAAAAGCAGATCAGGAGCCAGAGCCTTCAGCTATCAGGCTCCTCTCCTGTGGAATCATCTTCCTGTTACGGTCCGGGAGGCAGACACCGTCTCCACATTTAAGACTAGACTTAAGACTTTCCTCTTTGATAAAGCTTATAGTTAGGGCTGGCTCAGGCTTGCCCTGTACCAGCCCCTAGTTAGGCTGACTTAGGCCTAGTCTGCCGGAGGACCCCCTATAATACACCGGGCTCCCTCTCTCTCCCTCTCTCTCTCTCTCTCTCTCTCTCTCTCTCTCTCTCTCTCTCTCTCTCTCTCTCTCTCACTCTCATCCTATTACTGCATCTTGCTAACTCGGCCATTCTGGATGTCACTAACTCGGCTTCTTCTCCGGAGCCTTTGTGCTCCACTGTCTCTCAGAATAACTCATACCGCAGCGGTGCCTGGACAGTGTGACGTGTGTGGTTGTGCTGCTGCCGTGGTCCTGCCAGATGCCTCCTGCTGCTGCTGCCATCATTAGTCATTAGTCATACTTCTACTGTTATTATACACATATGACTATTGTCACACAAGTATACTGTCAGATATTAATATATACTTTCAACATATTGTACCACAGTAGCCAGAACTATAACTATAATATTATTACTTTCATTAATGTTGTTGTAAGCTACTGTCATTACCTGCATCTCTCTCTCTCTCTCTCTCTCTCTCTCTCTCTGTCTCATTGTGTCATATGGATTACTGTTAATTTATTATGCTGATCTGTTCTGTACGACATCTATTGCACGTCTGTCCGTCCTGGAAGAGGGATCCCTCCTCAGTTGCTCTTCCTGAGGTTTCTACCGTTTTTTTTTTCCCCGTTAAAGGGGTTTTTTTTGGGGAGTTTTTCCTTATCCGCTGTGAGGGTCTTAAGGACAGAGGGATGTCGTATGCTGTAAAGCCCTGTGAGGCAAATTGTGATTTGTGATATTGGGCTTTATAAATAAAATTGAATTGAATTGAATTGGCGAATGTCATTCAGGGCGCCCTATTTAAACTGCTCTGGCCTGCCTGCTGTTGCTGCTTCCTCCACCCCAGCTCCTCCTTTTTATGTTGTATCTGACTTATCAATGTCATTTCTGTTTGTCATTAATGCTGCTTTGTTTTGTTCCAGAGGGGTCTTTGCTGCTGATCTCCCTGCCTTGGGGTTTCCTGTAGGCACATGGAAGGGCAGGGAGGTTTGCTCTCTCTGCCTCCGGCTTTCCATGAAGGCACATGGAAGGGCAGGGAGGTGTGCTCTCTCTGGCTAGTGGCTTTCTACACAGGCAAGTGGAAGAGACTTTCTGCACAGGCCTGAGGAAAAGCAGAGGGGCCCCAGAACGGAGCCATACCACCAAATATAAAACTGCAAATGGAAATAAAGTTTTCTTTGTTCTCTTTTTCTTTGTCTTGCCGAGGCATCATGCCATCCACAATCCCCTTCACTTCCCAGTAACAAAGTCAGTTCACATATTGCGGCACTTTTGAAACACTGAAATGATACGTATGAAACGTACAAATATATCTGTGGTGTGCAGAAATGTAGAATGCCATCAAGAGCTTGTTAGCGTCAGGGTGCCAGATGGGTCTTTCCTTCATGATGGAGCTACATAGGGCTGCTCAGCATTAGTGATTTTACTGTTCATGTCCTTGGGGAGATACTTAAAGGTCAAAACCCCTATATGCATGATCCTGACCCATGTCACATACACACATGTACAATATTTACATTCAAACAAATGTACACAGCTCAAGAAACTCAGATGGGAGCAAATTGCAGAGCGATTTCACACATGCATGCATGAACACACACATTACACACAGCTCACATAGCCAGACAAGAATGTGAGGGATGGACACATGTCTGTATTGTCAGTGTGCATGTGGCTCTAGTCTTTTCAACATTAATTCAGACGAGGCATTTGTCGCATTTGAGTACTAGGTGACACGGTATGAATTAAAAGCCTCTTATTTCGAGCTGAGATTGAAAATTGGGTCATCATGCGGCCCCTGGCACTGGGAGCAGAAATGCCCTTGGAGCCGGCTTTAGAGAGGGGTTATGAGCTGTAGAAGGCAGGATATATATGCAGGTTTCAACTGTGTGTATACTTGGCAATGCTGTGAAGCTAGAGCTTATGATCCCTGTGGTGTGAGGGGGGTGGCTGTGAGGAGGAGTCTGCTGCACACAACAACACAGGACACCCACCAAGTTAAAGTGGGAACCAGTGTGAGCCAAACAGGCTTCAGCTAAATGAGCTCCATCCCGTTAGTGAAGGGGATGAAATGATTGTATTGTTTGTGCCATAATAAGATGTTTTAGAGCAAGCGACTTCATTCACAATTGCAGGTTGGTGCACTGTAATCTGGCATTCTGCGTGTGCCTTGTTGTAATTGTTGGCATGCAGGGACTTAACCCCGACAGTCATGCTGAATCACAAGTCTTTAGCCACACAGGCACATCCATTAGACCTGCTTCTATTTTCAAAAACTTTAATTCACAGGCGCTGTCGTCTGCTCTGCCAACAAACAAACTAAATAATAATCTGTCACCTAAAAAAGCTGATAACCAGTAGGTGTCCACAACCAACCTTCCACTCTCTATCGGTGTGGCACTGAGGTGCTGTTGTTATTAAGTTCAAGCCTTCCTGTTTTACTTCTCACTGGACTAGTTAGCAGAGGTGGGACCAAGTCATTGTTCATTGTTTTGCATGTCCCAAGTCAAGACATGCAAGTCCCAAGTCAAGATTGACAAGCCTCAAGTCAAGTTCCAAGTCTCAAACTTTGAGTTGCGATTCTTGTTGTCCCTCTGTTGTTTGCAGATTTGGGACCAAGTCATTGTTTTTCAAGTCTCAAGTCTCTCCAATCAAGTCCCAACTCTTGAATGCACTTGACTGACAGACACTAGTTTCAAAGGAGAAGTCTGACTAGCTTATCCTCTCTCTGTAGTTAGCAGAGTCCCAAATCAAGTCCCAAGTCAAGACATGCAAGTCCCAACTCAAGACTTACAAGTTCCAAGTTCCAGACTTTGAGTTGTGATTCTTATGTCGCTCCGTTGTTAGCAGAGGTGGGACCAAGCCATTGTTCATTGTTTTGCATGTCCCAAGTCAAGACATGCAAGTCCCAAGTCAAGATTGACAAGCCTCAAGTCAAGTTCCAAGTCTCAAACTTTGAGTTGCGATTCTTGTTGTCCCTCTGTTGTTTGCAGATTTGGGACCAAGTCATTGTTTTTCAAGTCTCAAGTCTCTCCAATCAAGTCCCAACTCTTGAATGCACTTGACTGACAGACACTAGTTTCAAAGGAGAAGTCTGACTAGCTTATCCTCTCTCTGTAGTTAGCAGAGTCCCAAATCAAGTCCCAAGTCAAGACATGCAAGTCCCAACTCAAGACTTACAAGTTCCAAGTTCCAGACTTTGAGTTGTGATTCTTATGTCGCTCCGTTGTTAGCAGAGGTGGGACCAAGCCATTGTCTGTGTCTCAAGTCTTTCCACTCAAGTCCAGAATCAAGTCCCAAGTCAAGACATGCAAGTCCCAAGTCATGACAGGCAAGTTCCAAACCAAGTCCCAAGTCAAGATTGACAAGACCCAAGTCAAGTTCCAAGTTCCAAACTTTGAATTGCGATTCTTATTGTGTCCTCTGTTGTTAGTAGAGGTGGGACCTAGTCATTGTTTTGCAAGTCTCACGTCTCTCCACTCAAGACCCAAATCAAGTTCCAAGTCCTAAACCTTGAGTTGCGAGTGTTAAACAAGTCATAACGCACTCTTTCCACTCAAGTCCCAAGTCGAGACTTACAAGTTACAAGTTCCAAACTTTGAGTTGCGATTCTTATGTCGCTCTGTTGTTAGCAGAAGTGGGACCAAGCCATTGTTTTCAATGTCTCAAGTCTTTCCACTCAAGTCCGGAATCAAGTCCCAAGTCAAGACATGCAAGTCCCAAGTCATGACAGGCAAGTTCTAAACTTTGTGTTGCGATTGTTATTGTCCCTCTCTTATTTGCAAAGGTGGGACCAAGTCATTGTTTTGCAAGTCTCAAGTCTCTCCAGTTAGGCCCCGACTCAAGTCCCAAGTCAGGACTGACAAGTCCCATGTCAAGTCCCAAGTCCTAAACCTTGAGTTGTGTGTCTTAAACAAGTCAGAGTGCACTTGTCAATGCATTTGACTGACAGACACCAACTTCAAGGGAGTAGTCTGACTAGCTTATCCTCTCTCTTTGGTTTGCAAGTCAAGATTGACAAGACCCAAGTGAAGTTCCAAGTTCCAAACTTTGAGTTGCGATTCTTATTGTGTCCTCTGTTGTTAGTAGAGGTGGGACCTAGTCATTGTTTTGCAAATCTCAAGTCTCTCCATTCAAGTCCAGAATCAAATCCCAAGTCATGACTGACAAGTCCCAAGTAAAGTCCCAAATCCTAAACCTAGAGTTGCGAGTCTTAAACAAGTCATAACACACTCCTCAATGCACTGACTGATAGACATCAGCTTTCAAAAAAGTCTGAGTGGCTTATTGTCCCTCTGTTGTTTGCAGAGTTGGGACCAAGTCATTGTTTTGTAAGTCTCAAGTCTTTCCACTCAAGTCCCAAATCAAATCACAATTCAAGTCTCAAGTCATAAACTTTGATTTTCAAATCCTTACAACGTCATAATGCGCTCAAAACAAAGAGTAATAATTTATTAAATTCACATAAATCATTAATGTTTTTTAAAATGTGTATTTGTTTGTTAAAATAAGTGTAGTTGAACTAAATCATAAAAAGGAAAGCTGACATGCAGTTTCACAGCATATAGCATTGTTTACCAGCACTACAACAGAAATAAATAATACATTTTATGTGTTTCTGTCATGTCTTGTTGTATTAAACTCATCTCATGTTACAAACATATCTTTCTTTCTCTTTCTCTTTCTCTTCCGACATTCCCACACTGGTCACTGGTATTAAAGTCCATGTTGAGATGCAAGTCTTTTTTGATTTTGTCAAGTCTAAAGTCCTCAAATTTGTGACTTGAGTCTGACTCAAGTCCAAGTCATGCACCCCTCTGGTAGTCTGTGACACTCGAGATGGATGCATGTCCTGGAGTATCTATGTCTGGAGTCATTGTGCTAATCTACACTCTCCATTCATGACAAGTGGCTGATGGATCACTGGAGTCGGGGTGCTGTTGACAGAGAGGGGATAAGGGGGTGGGGGTGTGGTGGCTCAGTGGTAGGTGGGGGAGTGAATGATGCTGGGGCCCCAGCGCTGGATAAATATTGACCATGTGAGAGCTGTTGAGCATTCAGGGCCCAACATTTCTTGCAGAGACTCCTCACTGACAAAACAGATCCATTAGACTGCAATGAAATGAATCTATACGATAACAGAGGTTCACTATGTGTCATTAGTGTGTTATGTATAAATGCATGTATGTGGACCGCCTTTTGTGGTGGCTGATGAATGCCGTTGTCACGTTACATACTTACAAAAAGTTACATACCTAACATGAAGTTATGTATGGTAGGTTTAGGCAGGTAAATTCATACAGGCTGGGTTTAGGATAGAAATATGGTTGAGCACATGGATGGATTATTGAACAAGCCCTGCACCTCATGGTCACCTGTTGTTGCCTTTCACAATGCCTTACAGTAACTTCTGTGTATTTATGTTTGTACAGTACGTATGCCAGAGGACACAAAATAACCACAAAGAGACACAGACAAATAACAGGTGGACATGAAATGACTACAAAGACACACAAAACAACAAAAAAAGACAGATAATTACCTGAGAAATACATAAAAAAACACAAGTAGAAACAAAATGACCACAAATGGACACAAAACAACAAAAAAGACACAAAATTACATTAAAGAGACAGAAAAAAACACAGACACAAAATGACTAAGAAACACACAAACATCTCCTTAAAGAAACACAAAAAACAAACCTAGACACAAAATGACCACAAAGAGACACACAATGACAAAAAAGACACAAAAACCCACAGGTAGACACGAAATGACCACAAAGAGGCAGAAAACTACAAAAAAGACACAAAAAAACTCTCTAAGAGACACATACATACAAATACACTCACAAGAAGACACAAAACAACAAAAAAGACACAAAATTACTTCAAAGAGATAAAACAACGCACAAGTAGACACAAAATGACTACAAAGAGACACAAAACAACAAAAAAGACACAAAATTACTTCAAAGAGATAAAAAAACGCACAAGTAGACACAAAATGACAAACAAAAGACACAAAATGACTACAAAGAGACATAAAATGACTACAAAGACACAAAATGACCACAAATAGATAAAAAAAACGCACAAGTAGACACAAAATGACTACAAAGACACAAAATGACCACAAATAGATAAAAAAAACGCACAAGTAGACACAAAATGACTACAAAGAGACACAAAATGACCACAAATAGATAAAAAAAACGCACAAGTAGACACAAAATGACTACAAAGAGACACAAAATGACCACAAAGACACACAATTACAAAGAGATAAGAAAACGCACAAGTAGACACAAAATGACTACAAAGAGACACAAAATGACAAACAAAAGACACAAAATGACAAAATACACAAAAATAACCGTAAAGAGACAGAAATAACCTGCAAGTAGACACAAAATGACAAGAAAGAGACAAAATTACCTTTAAGAAACACATACATACAAATAAAACTCACAAGTAGACACAAAATGACAAACAAAAGACACAAAATGACACAAAGAGACACAAAATGACAAAAAGACACACAATTACAAAGAGATAAAAAAAACGCACAAGTAGACACAAAATGACTACAAGTAGACACAAAATGACAAAAAAGACACAAAAATAACCATAAAGAGACAGAAATAACCTGCAAGTAGACACAAAATGAAAAGAAAGAGACAAAATTACCTTTAAGAAACACATACATACAAATAAAACTCACAAGGAGACACAAAAGAACCACCAAGAGACACAAAATGACACAAAGAGACACAAAATGACAAAAAGACACACAATTACAAAGAGATAAAAAAACGCACAAGTAGACACAAAATGACTACAAGTAGACACAAAATGACAAACAAAAGACACAAAATGACCACAAAGAGACACAAAATGAACACAAAGAGACTCAAGATGACAAAAAAGACACAAAAATAACCTTAGAGAGACAGAAATAACCTGCAAGTAGACACAAAATGACAAGAAAGAGACAACATTACCTTTAAGAAACACATACATACAAATAAAACTCACAAGAAGACATAAAATGACCTTTAAGAGACACAAAAAAACACAACTAGACACAAAATGACCGCAAAAAGACAAAGAACGACAAAAAGGACACACAATTTCAAAGAGATAAAAAAACACAAGTAGACACAAAATGACCACAAGTTGACACAAAATTACTCCAAAGAGACACAAAAAATACAATTAAACACAAAATGACCATATAGAGACACAAACCAACAAAAAGACAGACAATTACTTCAAATAGACACAAAAAAACCCAAAGTAGACAAAATTACCACAAAGACAAAAAAACCAAACATAGACACAGAATGACCACAAAGAGACACAAAACGACACAAAATGACTACAGAGAGAGACACAAAAAAAACCCCACAAGTTGACACAATGTGAGCACAAAAAGATGCGTCACAACTATGAAGAAACGCAAAACTGCCACAATGTCTTTGAGTCTTGCTCCTGTGTCAGAGAGGTGGAGGGGCCCTTTGTATATCTGTGCCCAGGGGCCCCATTGTCTCATACTCTGCCCATGTATGTATATACACATGTCCACACTCATAGGTGTGTAAGTGTATCACATATTGTGGACCACCTCTCTGTAGTGACTGATGAGTCTGACTCTGGGCTGACTCAGGTTATCCTACAGCACCTGCAGACGGTGGGTAAGTTATGCCTCCACACACACACACACACACACGGACACACACTATCTGCAAAGCTCCGCCAGGATCTGTGGAATCTTAAACGTCTGCATCTATAGGCTTTCTGTCCGTCTTCCTGACGTCAGAGGTGCGCACGGCTTGTCCGCTCCCTAATTGGCCGGCACCGCTCCGCCCTGCCACTAGGTAACTTGTTAGGAGTTTCGGGCGGAGTCGAGGACGAACGGTTTATATATTGGGGTGCCTTCCAGCGGACCGAGCTGGGTTCCTCTGCTACGGGTCGGGGCTTGGTCATAGCACGGAGGCAGTCTGCAGACTGAAGGGAGCGCTTTAACAGGGACTAAATCACAATGCCTGCTGCTAAAGATGATGGCGGATGGAAGAAGTTTCTGTGGGATTCGGAGAAAGGAGAGCTGCTCGGTCGCACCGGAGGCAGCTGGTGTGAGTATGCTGACCGCACGGGTGGGCGCGCGCTTCTGCAAGCCGAGAGCGCGCGCCGGTTGCCTCGTGTTTCATGCCACCTGTTTGATTTGACTTTGCTGCATTCAGCAACAAAACGGAAACATTACTAGTAATTGCGTCACTGTGCCATTCATCTCTAAGTTTGCTCCATTCCCACGCGCCTGCTTTTTATCTGACGTCACATGCGCATCCATGCAATTGATTTATTATGGTTATTAAAAAGCGTAAAGACGGATAAAAGCAGGTAGGTGCATGCGTGCTTCTGCTGGATCTTATGCATTCAGGGAGCGTAGACGCTGCGGTGCAGACAGTGAACGCCTGCAACCGATTGGACCTCAGTGGTGCCCACACTGGCTGTTTGTTGTTGGGGAACTTGTCATATAGCAGTTTTGGGAACGAGCCGCCAAAGGGTTAAAAATGCATCACAGTCCAAGGTGAGTCAAGGTGACAGGGGCCCTGTTCGGAAACGGACAGGAGCCCATCGATCCGTGTCGGGTTCCTGTGATCAGGTGTCACTGTAATCTACCAAACAATACAACTGATTAACTTGCTCGACCTTTCTTCTCCTGTTTCCCCGGCAGCGCCAGTGCGCATGTCCTTGTTGCTCCTCTCAATGTCACACAGCTCCTCAGTCTCAGTCTAGACACTAACACCTGGGTATAAAGAATGTGTGTGCACTGTGCAGTGACATGATGTGTGCTCAGCTTCACATCAGAGCTGCAGCTCAGGGAGGCTGGTGTTTGAGCGGCGCCGCTCATGTTTGTCCTTCTGAGGTCATCTGAAAAATGCTGATGCATTTGGGAAGTGTGCCATGCGCAGTGCCGTGATGAAGCGTGTCATAAAAGGCTGACATGAGACCACGTTAAGAACAATATCACGTAAACTGTCTTGACTCCGTGTCTCAGATATGGTGCTGTAAATATGAAGGAATGTCCGGGTCAGAATCCCCAGAGGACTCAAGCTTTGATGCATGTCCAAGTTATGTGTCATATTAATTGGTTCCCGCTGTCGTGACCTTTTGACATTGCCTCATGCAGCAAAAGGATCCCAATGTATAGCCCGCTTTACAGCATCTTCATGCTAAAAACTGATTCCACTGAGCAGCCAACCAGCAGTGCTTTGGGTAATTTCTACCTTCAACTGTAAGAACAGGCTTCACAGTTGAATTCCTGTAAATCGGACAATGGCCGCCACTGTTGGGACTGTTTTATTATGAATGCTGGCTTTGTGGCTCCCTACATCCGTGGTGGAGACACAGGCTCTGTTAACATGTTGGTGTCTGACGGGCAGCCTCGGGGCTCCAGCAGCTTGACGATAGATTACTTCATGCTGGAGAGACCAAAAGAAGAGTCCAATTAAGCTCCGAACGATTGATTTTTTAAAAGTGATTACTCTCTAAAAAGTTAGTTCTCAGCCTAACTTTTAATCTCTGCCAAGTTACAAGGGTGCTTCAAGTGAATAACTTGGACTTCAGGTCTTGTACGAATACTGGATTGGTTGTACGTCTGGTTCCTTTGTTGTTTTACCTTTGCTTTTGAGTTCTGTTCTGTATGTTCTTTTAACCTTCCTCCTTTACCTCAAAGGTGCGGCATGTCCGCAGCAAGTTGCTGCCACCAGCAGGTTTCACACTGGGGATTGTGTGTTCCCTCTGATGTTAGCTTCTTGCTCATTGGCCAAAAAGCCCAAATGAGTTATTTATGGTCTATGATTTTATGGTTTCAAGAGAACATAAAACCATCTGCTGCTTTGTCTCCCATGGAGCCGTGCATCCGGGTGTCCTCCCTCACCAGTCGTCGTCACGCAGAGACAGCTTTGAAGCTGCTTTCCCTGCCGTGCGGCGACCAACCTGCCTCCAAGAGCCCTCCCCTAAATAGCAAAGTGTTTTTAAGAGCAACATTTGGTCTAACAGGCAGGTGCTTTGGTGAACGTCGCCTTCGGAAGTGCGAGCTGTCATGTAGCTAGACAACACTGAAATTACCCAAGGTTTCTACATATTTGGATGTCCCCTTGGTTGTTCTTATAAGTTGCTTGTTGTATTCACACACCAGCATTATCAGCTCCTTTATCTTGTCGTCTTTCTGCCCTCCCCCTCCGTTCGGTCCGCCAAAGCAGGCAGTTAACTCCTTTAGTTCAGCAGGGGAGGGCAAAGTCTGTGCACGTTCATTGAAATGACTGGAGATGGGGAGTTCTTTCCATACTCTCAAATAATGACTTCCTACTTGTCTTGTGTTTGATGTCACAATAAACTGAATATCTTTGGGTTCTGGACGACAAAACAAGACTTTTAAAATTGACCAAGTGATTGATTGATTAATTAATCGAGAAACCAAGAGACAGATTAAAAATATTGTTGGTTGCAGCCCTAGTAGGTGGTCAGTAGTGTATTACATGTGTAGAAATCCAAGGTGGTAAATATCTTTTTATCACATTTGCAATTGTGTAACTGTTGTTATCAGCTGTTGTGTTGTTGCTCAATGGTAATGTAAGTCTCATAAGGTCTACCAGAATGAATACCTTAGTCTGGGACCCTTTTTATTTTGACACTCTGAACCGTGAGAGCAAGTGATTCTTGTAGTATCTAGAATTTTCCAAGATGATAGCATTAGGACTTATCGTCCTTCTAGTGAAATGGTATCATAAGGTATGGTTATACCGTGGTATTGTTTCTGACACACTTTTTCTTTCTCCCCTACGCAGTCAAAATCCTATTGTTCTACGTCATTTTCTACGGCTGCCTGGCTGGAATCTTCATCGGCACTATCCAAGCCTTGCTGCTCACCCTGAGCAACTACAAGCCCACCTGGCAGGACAGAGTCGCACCCCCTGGTAAGAAGAGGCGCCCACTTCCTGTCTTGTTAAGATGTTTGCATGCAGATCTGCCACTGACTCTGTGGACACAGTTCTTCAAATTTGGCACAAACATCCACTTGGTATCAAGGGCGTGCTAAGTAGATTTTGGTGGTCACATGTCAAAGGTCAAGGTCACTGTGGCCTTGTCTGCCACATTCTTGTGTATGCGATATCTCAAGAACACCTTGAGGGAACTTCCTCAAATTTGGCACAAACATCCACTTGGTATCAAGGGCGTGCTAAGTAGATTTTGGTGGTCACATGTCAAAGGTCAAGGTCACTGTGGCCTTGTCTGCCACATTCTTGTGTATGCGATATCTCAAGAACACCTTGAAGGAACTTCCTCAAATTTGGCACAAACATCCACTAAAGAATGAATTGAATGGTATTTGATGGTCGAAGGTCAAACTTTGAGGTCACGTGACCTAAGAAAAAACAACATTTTTGGCCGTAACTCAAGAATTCATATGCTAATTATGACAAAATTTCACACAAATAATGATTTAGTGATGAAGTGATATTTTTAACTTCACTGTGACATCATAATGTTCTGCAGAAACACTCTTCTGGCCACTATACGTCATAACTCAGGAACAGAGGCAGAAATATTTGATACTGATTGGTGACTTGAATCTTGGGTGTCCACGTTGAAGCTGTGCTGATTGAAGACATGTGTGAGGCCTCTGTTTTCACAGACCTGGATGTAAACTGTTACCCGACCTGACTGGTTTGCGGGGGGAGGGGGCACACAACCCTGAAGCAGTAAATCAAGTTGTTTCAGATGAGCTATGACCTCTGGTGTTTACTCAGTGAATCAGAGGTTGCCTTCTCGGTGACATAACAAGATTGTTTCTCATGACATTGTCAGGATGAATGCGTGCACTAAGTTCCAGACAAAGTTAGATGTGAGATATCCTTCCTGTCTTTGGAGTTTAATTGGATATTTGAAATGATACAAATTCACCATCTCATTGTCTCAACACAGACACTAATCAGATCAGAGTTTACATTCCACATGAACAGGGTTCTCCACATCAGATATTAACTGCAGGCATAGAAGTGTTACTCTTGGTGACATTTTTCCCAATAAGAGTCAACACATATGTTCAAAGTGTTGCTACATATGTTCATCCTTGCCTCAGGTAACATGGCTGCATATTGTTTTGGAAATGAGCTCATCATATATCTTCACATCGTGGTCCCAGTGCATCGCCTGTACTGATGGCAGCCTCCCCTGTGCACACACCACAGCCTGGTTTCCATGGCAGGGGAGGGCCAGTGGGGATTTACCAGGCTGAACTGAGCATGTGCCAAACACAGTCGACTGTCTGAGTGGACGGGTGGAGGGCTGGTGGAAGGGGGCGGCTGTATGACTGCTGTTTGAGTTAGTGTCAGACTTCCACGTTAAGCAGGATGCATGATTTGTTCATTTGAGGTCATTCAAGTAAATCTGTCAATGACCTGATCTCTGGTCAGCTGATTAGACCAGTCTGTGATTTGCGTTTTTTACTCAGTCACATGAGATCTCATGGTGTCATCTGAGTCCAGTACAGCGACACTGCCGGTTTAGACTGTATTCAGCCTTTTCAGCTTATATTAGCACAAGAAGTGGAAGCGGGGGAACAGTATCTGTATCCTGAATGCACAGACATGACATTAATATTGATGATCTCATCTGAATCTGCAGAAGTTGGCAAAAATCTGTATTTCCCACACAGTCAGTGTTCCTGAATGTCACAGTAACTCTGATGTCATCTCATCTAAATTCTAGTGTGCAATTTTCAGACCTTTTTATGACTCTGCGCCGACCAAAGCCTTGGCTGGAGGCGTCATGTTTTTGGGTCGACTGTCCACCTGTCTGTCAGTTTCACTCTGGTGAACGCCATATCTAGGATTTTTTTCAAATTTGGCACAAACTTCTACTTAGACTCAAGACTAAACTAATGAGAACGAGAAAGTTGATGGTCAAGGGTCAAGGGCACTGTCACTCCGTCCATCGCATTCTTGTGAACAGGCTTTTCCAGAACACCTTGGGGGAGTTTCTTAAAATCTGGCACAAACATCCACTTGGACTCAGTGATGAACTGATTACAATTTGGTGGTCAAAGGTCAAGGTTACTTTAGTCTTGTGTCCGTCTCATTCTCGTGAACGCCATACCTCAAGAAGGCCCAGAAGGAATTTCCTTGAATTTGCCACAAACATCCACTTGGACTCAGTGATTAACTGATTATAATTTGGTGGTCAAAGGTCAAGGTTACTGTTGTCTTGTGTCCGTCTCATTCTTGTGAAAGTGAAATCTCAAGAAGGCCCAGAAGGAATTTCCTCTAATTTGGCACAAATGTCCACTTGGGCTCAAGAATGAAGTGATTAGAATTAAGGGGTCGAAGGTCAAAAGTTAAAGGTCACTGTGACCTATGACATGGATGTAAACTGTAAGTGCAGCTTGACTGGTTCATGGAGGCATACAGCCGATGATGGTCAAAGGCACAAATAACCGAGAACTGTTACGATTACATGTAAAATAAGAGTTTGGTGTCCCCGCAGGCCTTACACACACCCCACGATCAGACAAAGCTGAAGTCAGCTTCAACCTCAATGACGTGGAGACCTACCTGCCTTACACCAAGGCCTTGAAGGACTTCCTGGCCAAGTACGATGACGAATTCCAGAGGGATCAGATGAAGTACGAGGACTGTGGAGGTAGGATAAACTCAGACACCCCATAGAGAATAGCGTAGACAGAATGTACCAGTGACTACATTTCCATGCACACTATTATTCCGCATATGAAAATACGTTAAATTTGATGCGGGCCTGTAAATTACAAAATCCAGCTGGATATTCCGAATTTGGCCTTTTTCCGAATGAAGCATTTTCTGATGAAGATATGTAGGATATGCCGATATCGTTCAGGTTTTAGGAGTATTCTTTGGACATGTATACAGAACTTTTTAAATACCTCTTAAGAGAGGTTTCCAGATTCAACAGGCTTGACTTTCAGATGAGTCCTCGCCCAAGTTAACCTTTCACTTCATCCCCCACTCCAGATGAGCCTGCAGAGTACAAGAACAGGGGCGACTTGGAGAGCGATGTAGGCATCAGGAAGGCCTGCCGTTTCTCCAGGACCCTGCTGGGACCCTGCTCCGGCATCGAGGACCGAGACTTTGGCTTCAAGGAGGGCAAACCCTGCCTGATTGTAAAGCTCAACAGGATTGTCAACTACCGTCCGAAGGTAATTTTATATGAGACTAGACTCTGACTGTATGTCATTGATAATGCCAGCGACTAATTTTAGTGTTAGCTCACCCAAGGAGAGTTACTTACTCTCACAGTGTAATCTGATGCCCAAGCCTCCCTCCAGCTCCACCTGGAATTTATCTGCCATCTCTGGATACATTATCTGATCTCAGACCTCTGCTCGCATTGGTGATCAGATATCAATATGTAAACTTGGTAGGCTAAGAGGGCGGACTTGTCATATAGTGTGTCGCAGGCCTTAGGGAAGTGATGCAGAATACCCTCAAGGCTAAGGTCACCTGGGCTCAAGGATGAACTGATTAGAATTTGGTGGTCAAAGGTCAAAGTCACTGTGAGCTTGCATCCATCTCATTGTAGTAAACGCAAAATCTCATGGAGGCCTTGAACTCTCAGATTTGGCACAAACGTCCATGCGGGCTCAACGATGAACTAACTAGATTTTGGTGTTGAAGTTTAAAGGTCAAGGTTACTCTGAGCTGGTCCATATCATTGTCATGGACATAACAGCTCAAGAAAACTTCAAAGGAATTTCTTCAAATTTGGCACAAATGTCCCTGTCCTGATTAGAATTTGATGGTCAAAGGTCACTTTGATGTTCTCGTGATTGTGATATTTCAAGGACGCCTTGAGGGAATTTTCTCAAATTTGGCATTGATGTCCACCTGGGCTCAAGGATGAACTGATTTAGAATTTGGTGGTCAAAGGTCAAAGTCACTGTGACCTTGCATCCATTTCATTCTAGTTAAAGCAAAATCTCATGCAGGCCTTGAACTCTCAGATTTGGCACAAACGTCCACGTGGGCTCAACGATGAACTGACCAGATTTTGGTGGTTGAAGTTTCAAGGTCAAGGTTACTCTGAACTGGTCCATATCATTGTCATGAACATAACATCTCAAGAACACCTCAAAGGAATTTCTTCAAATTTGGCACAGATGTCCCTGTCCTGATTAGAAATTGATGGTCAAAGGTCACTTTGACTTGGCGTCAGGCTCGTTCTCGTCATTGCGATATTTCAAGAAGGCCTTGAGGGAATTTTGTCAAATTTGGCACATATGTCCACCTGGATTCAAGAATTAACTGATGATGGTCAAAGGTTAAGGTCACCTTGACCTCACAAAATGTTTGTGGCCATAACTCAAGGATAGGATAATGTGGAAATGCGTGAGCAGTAGACATGCTTTAGAATTTGTAGCTACTTGGCAGCAACATCCGTACTGGAAGCATTGGTGACTGTCATGGCTACATATCAGTCTGGACAGACATGGATGTGAACTGCAACTTGACTATCGCTATTTGAATATTGCATTCTGTTACGTTGCAGTCTCAGTTTATATGTGTCTAACTGCTCAGCCCTAGTCTCTTGAGATTTCTACTGAAGCATTTGGGTCCAGTCCACCTCCTAACTTATCCTTTTTTGTTCAGCCTCCTACCTCCAATGAAAGCATCCCTGAAGAGGCTCAACCCAAGGTGCAGCCCAACATCATCCCTCTCTACTGCACCAACAAGGTACACACTTTTTATTCCTTCAGTTTAGACCTCAGTAAAAGTGTATGTGATTTCAAAAAATGAATTCTGCACATAACCCATACATTTGTCTTTTTTGTCCTTCCAGAAAGAGGAGGATGCCGGTAAAATCGGGGAGATTAAGTACCACGGTATCGCCGGTGGCTTCCCCCTGCAGTATTATCCCTACTACGGCAAGCTGCTGCACCCTCAGTACTTGCAGCCGCTGGTGGCTCTGCAGTTCACCAACCTGACCCTGAACACTGAACTGCGCATCGAGTGCAAAGTGTACGGAGACAACATCAACTATAGCGACAAGGACCGCTACCAGGGACGCTTTGACATTAAGATCCAGGTTAACAGTTTATGACCGCCATCAGGACCGTAGCACTTTCCCTGGCCGCCCCTCCCACCTCTGCCCCCTCTGTCCTTAACTAAACACAAATCTAATGTAGGAGATTCTAAGTGAGGGGAGGGGGGGGTAAGCTGTAGCGGTTAAGTCAATCACAAATAGTCTTGAATGAATAAATGAAAGAAAATCCATGATAGGGGACCGATGTGTAATCTCGTCTGCTTTCATCACTAGCTTCTACACTTCTGTCTAGCGTTAGAATGTAATTTAGAGGAAAAGTAGCAGTAGGCCTAATAAAAATATTTATTCCGCCGGAGATTAGACTTTTCCACGAGCCATGGGACATCGTTCACTGACGACTGTAAAGTTAAATTCCATCTCTGACGTGTAGCAAGCCGTGTTTGTCCCCTCTGCATATCGCTGCCTCGTGTGGTTTCAGTAGATATTTTTGGAGTGTGCCGTAGTCGCAAAATCTGGTCCACGCTGTTCCTCATTTTCCTCTGTGAGCAAGCTTTAGCTGTCCTAGGCATGTGTGTGTCAGACATGAACGCACACTTCCGGTTACTTAATGATTGAAATGGTTTGACATGACGCCCTCTTCTGATCTGTGTAAGGAAAAGGCTGCACTCCAGGGAACTTCTTTCCTCTTTTTATTCGTCTTTTACATCTGATCACGGGAGACTCTTTATTACTTTGCCTTTTTTTTTCTTCTTTTATTGCTTTGTTAAATCACGTAAATGTGTGAAGGGGTTTTATTACTTTGGTTTCATGCCTTTTACTCTTGATTTTGCCTTGAATGTAGAGTTGTGTGTCCAGCCTGTTAGACACTTAAGCCTGCTATACGGGCGACGGTGCTAACTCAAGTTTTTAAAGATTTTTTTTTGTTTTGCCGGAACTCTCTGAATGTTTTTAGCCATTTAAACATGGTGGAAGAATTTTATATTTATGCAGTTGTACATTTTGTTTCTTTGCAGAATATTGTAATGTATAAATGCAATACCAAAGTGACGAGTTGATATGAGAGTCTTAACAGAAACAATGCAGTACTCGTTTTTAGGATCTCATCATGTTAAGTGCTAAAGTCAATGTCTCGCCTTGCAACCTCAGTGGTTAACTCTTGATTCGTGTTTTGGCCATGAATGTAGTTAGAATGAACAGGTAACAAGCAGTTTAGTTCCACAATGACTTGATTTCATGCATTTAAAAAAAAACAAACTTGAGTTCTTCCAGAGCTCAGAGGCTTTAGACGATCAATGATGTTGGCTTTGATATTCCATAGGATCTCATGTTGATGTGAAATACTCAACTTGAACTTTAACATCAGTCAACTTTCCATCCAGCTTTGTCATTTAATCAAAGGTAGAAACAAATAAAATCATAATGGACCTTTCTCCTGTGTTTTCTTTTTCCTGTGTTATATTGTGACGTTCGCAGATCGACTTCCTGAACCACAGAATCCGATCATAATGTGTTTGTCCAGGGCTTTTTCCCAGCATACACTGGGTGATTTAAAACCAGTTACTATGACTTTTTTTTCATGATTTTGGACGACATGCTATACTATGACTTTTTTCATGGTTTTGGACGACATACTATACTATGACTTTTTTCATGGTTTTGGATGACATACTATACTATGACTTTTTTCATGGTTTTGGACGACATGCTATACTGTGACGTTTTTTCATGATTTTGGACGACATGCTATACTGTGACGTTTTTTCATGATTTTGGACCACATGCTATACTGTGACGTTTTTTCATGGTTTTGGACGACATGCTATACTGTGACGTTTTTTCATAATTTTGGACGACATGCTATACTATGACTTTTTTTATGATTTTGGACGACATACTATACTATGATTTTTTTTTCATGATTTTGGACGACATGCTATACTGTGATGTTTTTTCCATGGTTTTGGACCACATACTATACTATGACTTTTTTTCATAATTTTGGATGACATGCTATACTATGACTTTTTTTTATGATTTTGGACGACATACTATACTATGACTTTTTTTCATAATTTTGGATGACATGCTATACTATGACTTTTTTTTCATAATTTTGGACGACATACTATACTATGAATTTTTTTTATGATTTTGGATGACATACTATACTATGACTTTTTGGGCGACATACCATACTATGACTTTTTTTATGATTTTGGACAACATACTATACTATGACTTTTTTTTATGATTTTGGACGACATACTATACTATGACTTTTTTTTATGATTTTGGATGACATACTATACTATGACTTTTTTTTATGATTTTGGACGACATACTATACTATGACTTTTTTTATGATTTTGGATGACATACTATACTATGACTTTTTTTTATGATTTTGGATGACATACTATACTATGACTTTTTGGGCGACATACCATACTATGACTTTTTTTATGATTTTGGACAACATACTATACTATGACTTTTTTTTATGATTTTGGACGACATACTATACTATGACTTTTTTTTATGATTTTGGACAACATACTATACTATGACTTTTTTTATGATTTTGGACAACATACTATACTATGACTTTTTTTTATGATTTTGGATGACATACTATACTATGACTTTTTTTTATGATTTTGGATGACATACTATACTATGACTTTTTTTTATGATTTTGGATGACATACTATACTATGACTTTTTTTATGATTTTGGATGACATACTATACTATGACTTTTTTTCATGGTTTTACGGGGGCTAAACAAGTCCCTGCCTTGGAGTAGGTACTCAGAATGGCCCCAAAAGACTCCTGGCGCCCCGGTAAATGGTCGCGCAACGATTACGTCACATCCAGAGCCCGTAACTTTACAGGAACCTTCCTCATACTCCGCTCTCTCAGTGGAGACACGGCGGTTGAGAAGGCCGAGCGAGAGGATGTTCCTGTAGTAGTTCCTGCCCCCAAATAGTACCAGGAACTTCTTCAGTGGAAAACAGGCCTTATGACTTTTTTCATGATTTTGGACTTTGATAGAAGCTCAAATATCTTCAATGTCCAGTCACAAACTGCCTGATGGAGTCAGTGCTCCAAAGAGAAATCAGAAATTACATCATCATCAGAGTCAGTGGAGCTCCATGTGCAGCTCCTTCATCTCAGTAATACTATGTTCTCTAAGCAGCCCTGCACAAACCCAGTGACAAGTGGAGAATGATATGAATATACTATTTCGGAACAATGTCCTTTTCTCTGTCTGTGTGATAGACTTTACCCCTTCTCCCTCTTCCTGTCTGACCTCAGAGATGAATGAATGAATGAATTGTTGCTGGCTGAGGGGGAGCAGCGTGACTGCACGATCTCTGTTACCCTTCAGTCATTGAGTTCTCAGTGTTCAGATTGGAGGAGGCTGCTGGAGCAGTCGCAGACACATGGTTCTGTAATTACAAGAGGTCACTGCTGCTGTGAAGTAGCTAACAGAGGGATGTTGTTTCAGACACCAGCAGAGAGCAGGTATTAAGTCACCAGGAGCCGTGGGGGCCAATGAGGCCGGACATTCAGCTGCTGCTTAAAGGGACAGTCCACCCCAAAATACATTTGAAGAACTCAACAGCAATGTCTCTTTCCAGAAATCATGACCCGGTTACTCAAGATAATCCACAGACCTTGTTGTGAGCACTTTCATGTTGGAACTATTTTCTCTCGACCAAACTACACCGGCCAACCGTATCACTGCGCGCAAGTGACCTTGACTTTATATGTGAACCCATCACATGCTACCCTTCACTTTTATGCCTCTGTGCAGGCGACAACCACAGTCGAAGGCATTATGCTTCCGTGGTGTTCATACAATCTCGTGAACGTGATATCTCAAGAACACCTTGAGGGCACTTCTTGAAATTTGGCACAAACGTCCACTTGGACTCAGTGATGAACTGATTAAATATTGCTGGTCAAAGGCTAAATGTCACTGTGACCTTGCGTCTGTCTTATTCTTGTGACTACAATATCTCAAAACAGCCTTAAGGGAACTTCCTCAAATTTGGCACAAACATCTAAATTTTGGTGGTCAAAAGCTAAATGTCACTGTGACCTTTTGTCTGTCACATTCTTGAGTGCAATATCTCAAGACAGCCTTGAGGGAACTCCCTCAAATTTGGCACAAACATCCACTTGGACTTGATTATTAGATTAGAATTGAATTAAATTCAAATTTGGTGGGCAAAGATTAAAGGTCAAGGTCACTGTGACCTAAAAAACATGTTTTTGATGTAACTACAACAAAATTTCACACAAACACAGAATAAAATGATGAAAAGATACGTTTCATATCCAAATGTTCAAAGGCTAAATTTACTGTGACAACATAGTGGTCTGCAAAAACCCTTCTCTGGCTATTTGTCAATGTCACATTGCAGGAAAAGAAGTAGACTTTTGGTCAGATACTGAATTTGTGACTCTAATTTTGGGTGTCCATGTTATCTCGCTCTGATGGGAGCAAAGGATACACAGCTTATATATATATACAGTACAGGCCAAAAGTTTGGACACACCTTCTCATTCAATGCGTTTTCTTTATTTTCATGACTATTTACATTGTAGATTCTCACTGAAGGCATCAAAACTATGAATGAACACATGTGGAGTTATGTACTTAACAAAAAAAGGTGAAATAACTGAAAACATGTTTTATATTCTACTTTCTTCAAATAGCCTTTGCACACTGCTTTGCTTCAAGAGGTAGTCACCTGAAATGGTTTTCCAACAGTCTTGAAGGAGTTCCCAGAGGTGTTTAGCACTTGTTGGCCCCTTTGCCTTCACTCTGCGGTCCAGCTCACCCCAAACCATCTCGATTGGGTTCAGGTCCGGTGACTGTGGAGGCCAGGTCATCTGCCGCAGCACTCCATCACTCTCCTTCTTGGTCAAATAGCCCTTACACAGCCTGGAGGTGTGTTTGGGGTCATTGTCCTGTTGAAAAATAAATGATCGTCCAACTAAACGCAAACCGGATGGGATGGCATGTCGCTGCAGGATGCTGTGGTAGCCATGCTGGTTCAGTGTGCCTTCAATTTTGAATAAATCCCCAACAGTGTCACCAGCAAAACACCCCCACACCATCACACCTCCTCCTCCATGCTTCACAGTGGGAACCAGGCATGTGGAATCCATCCGTTCACCTTTTCTGCATCTCACAAAGACACGGCGGTTGGAACCAAAGATCTCAAATTTGGACTCATCAGACCAAAGCACAGATTTCCACTGGTCTAATGTCCATTCCTTGTGTTTCTTGGCCCAAACAAATCTCTTCTGTTTGTTGCCTCTCCTTAGCAGTGGTTTCCTAGCAGCTATTTGACCATGAAGGCCTGATTGGCGCAGTCTCCTCTTAACAGTTGTTCTAGAGATGGGTCTGCTGCTAGAACTCTGTGTGGCATTCATCTGGTCTCTGATCTGAGCTGCTGTTAACTTGCGATTTCTGAGGCTGGTGACTCGGATGAACTTATCCTCAGAAGCAGAGGTGACTCTTGGTCTTCCTTTCCTGGGTCGGTCCTCATGTGTGCCAGTTTCGTTGTAGCGCTTGATGGTTTTTGCGACTCCACTTGGGGACACATTTAAAGTTTTTGCAATTTTCCGGACTGACTGACCTTCATTTCTTAAAGTAATGATGGCCACTCGTTTTTCTTTAGTTAGCTGATTGGTTCTTGCCATAATATGAATTTTAACAGTTGTCCAATAGGGCTGTCGGCTGTGTATTAACCTGACTTCTGCACAACACAACTGATGGTCCCAACCCCATTGATAAAGCAAGAAATTCCACTAATTAACCCTGATAAGGCACACCTGTGAAGTGGAAACCATTTCAGGTGACTACCTCTTGAAGCTCATGGAGAGAATGCCAAGAGTGTGCAAAGCAGTAATCAGAGCAAAGGGTGGCTATTTTGAAGAAACTAGAATATAAAACATGTTTTCAGTTATTTCACCTTTTTTTGTTAAGTACATAACTCCACATGTGTTCATTCATAGTTTTGATGCCTTCAGTGAGAATCTACAATGTAAATAGTCATGAAAATAAAGAAAACGCATTGAATGAGAAGGTGTGTCCAAACTTTTGGCCTGCACTGTATATACCTATAAAAACCATCCATGACCCTGCACAGGATGAGAGAGTCATTGATTAAGACTGTTTGTGTCACAGTTGTAAAGGTGGAGACTGTGTGGACAGAGAGACAGAGGCAGGCAGGGAGTTGGTTGACAGAGCCTCAGATAACAGTACTGGAGCAGTGAGATAGCATCACACTGTCAGGGCACAGTGTTTCCACTGAACACTGAGGAACACAGTTAAGACGGAGAGCAACTTTATCTCACAACAGCCAGCTTTGACCTTCTGAGAAGTAGTGGTGTCCCTGGAAATGTTGTATAGGGGTGGCCAGATGGGGCCGCTCAAAATTTTGGGATTGTGCGTGCTGATCCAACAGCAGGCGAACTGGTCAAACCTCTTGGCTCAGTCACCAGCACACCTCACCTAACACCTGTGTTGCAGCAGACACCAACAAACAAGCTCCATGGCAACGAGGCAGGCCCACCGCAAATGTAACAGGAGTACAGTAAACAAAAGTCAGCCCATCACCCAGCCTGGTGGTGACATCACAGCCCCGGTGCCCTTAAACTCCTATCAGCGTGTGTTGTACTGCGAGGATGTGTCTAATGTCAGTAGGGCCACACCCCTATCTCATTCACACACCATCAGAAGCATCTCTACTGGTTACACTCTATCATGTGACTGACAGATGCCGTGTGGTCGGCTGGCAGTGGGGGAGCGGTGCGGTGGGGACGTCTCTTTGTCACACATGACGAGCTGCTGCCTGTGGGAACACACACTATCATGTGAGAACATATCATGTTTTGGGTTAGAGTGCCCGGTTTTGGTGGCGCTATCCTGTCAGGAAATGCAGGGATGCCTCAGTAAAAAACAAATGAAGTTCTGTACCCAGAATGGACTCAAAGTACCCAAATCACAATGGGACACACCCAGAAGGTGGTTGAGAACGACAGGGCTAAGATCCTGTGGGGCTTCAGCTTCCAGACTTTCGGACCAGATATAGCGGTGGTTGACGAACACCAGAGGAGGACAGTGGTGGTAGACGTGGCGATACCAGCCGACAGCAACATCAGAGAGAAGGAACATGAAAAGGTGGAGAAGAATCAAAGGTCAAAGAGTAAAGGGTTGAAGAGGCTAAAGAGTATCAAGGGGCTGAAAGAATGGCTGGAACAGATGTGGAAGGTCAAAGTTGACGTGATCCCTGAGGTCGTAGGAGCACTTGGGGCAGTGATCCCCAAACTGGGAGAGTGGCTCCGGCAGATTCCTGGAACAACATCTGAAGCCTCAGTCCAGAAGTGTTCATGTACATTTTTTTCCATCCATGATTAAATTAAATTTGTCTCCAAATATCTGTCATAGTTGCATCCCAGCCACTAAACAAGAGCCATCTGAACACAAGAGGGCAGCATCACATAAACCTGGTCACTCAGCTGACAGGAGCGTAGGAAGGATCTATCTCTCTAAACTGTGGTAAGTCAGATGTGTCATGTCTGCTGGGATGTGTAGTGTAGCAGATTTGTTCAATGGCACAATCAGACAGTTCTTCATCTGCGCTGTTTGTTCTGGAAAGGAAGAGTCCTCTGTGGACAATTTGGCTCCTGGTAAAAACCACCTGAACAATGAACAATAAGGAAATCCTAACGTGGAGAAGTCCATGACCAAAACGTCAATATGTGACGAGGTCAGAGTGACAATGTGTTGCACTGGACCTTAAAGAGTGCCTTAGATTTCTGTCTTGACAGTGTAGTAGCTCCTGGCTGGTGATTTAAAGAAGAGGGGTCTTTCATCTCTTGAATTTCCTGACCTTTTCTGAGTAGATGACGACTGTGGCTCTTACTGGAAACCAGGCATTCCAAAATAAAATACCATAAAATGTCCAAAAAGGTGTTAATGAAATATCTGACAAATATTAAATTAAATGTCCCAAAAAATATTATCAACATGTCCCAAAAATGTCAATACATTTCCAAAAAATATTATTAAAATGTCTAACAAAATGTTAAATTAAATATCTGAAAAATGTTAATAAAATGTTAATAAAATGTTTGAAAAAATGTAAATAAATTGTCCAAAAATATATTATTAAAATGTCACAAAAATGTCAACAAAATTCCAAAAAATATTAGAATGTCTGAAAAAAATGTTAATTAAATGTTTGAAAAAATGTCAATAAAATTTTTGAAAAATGTTTTAAAAAAATGTTCATAAAATAAATAAATAATAAATAAAAATATCAATAATGTCCAAAAACATTATTATTATGATATTATTAAATATCATTATATTATTGTTAATTAAATGTCTGAAAAATTTTAATGTCCCAAAAAATGGTAATTAAATTTGAGAAATCATGTTGACAAAATGTCCAAAAAAAATTAATTAAATGTCAAAAAAAAATATGAATAGAGTGTCTAAAAAATGTCATGTCCTAAAAATATTAAAAATGTCCAAAACAATGTTGATTAAATGTCCGAAAAAAAAATTATTAAAACGTCCAAAAAATCTTAATAAAATATCCTGAAAAAATGTTAATGAAATGTTCTAAAAATATTAATAATGTCCAAAAAAGTTAATAAAATGTCCCAAAAAATATTACTTAACTGTCTAAAAAGGGTTAATTATAATGTCCCAAAAAATATTAATCACATTTGTGTAATAATGTTGACAAAATGTCCAAAAAAAATGTTCATGAAACATCCTAAAATGTCTGAAACAATTTTGATAAAATGTCCCAAAAAATGTATTAAAATTTCCCCCAAAATGTTAATAAAATACCTGAAAAAAATGTTAATGAAATGTCCAAAAAAATATTGGTAAAATCGTGTGTCTTTCTTCTTGGTAGAGCCTGAACATGTTAATCACAATACGTTATTGATGTCATACTTGGTGTCACAGCTTTGACGAGCACCTGAACGCACCATTAGTTTGTGTCTCTGTGACCATTTTGTCTTATTTGTGGAGGTGAACTGAAGTGACCCGGGGTCCAGCGTGTGTCTGACGCAGGAGAGTGGCTGATGCAGGAGCCGCCATGACACGGTGGTCCTGTGGGGAGGCAGACACAGCTGAGGCTGTAATGAATTTAATTGGTGAGTTGGCTGTCAGCAGCTTGTTAAGACATCAGCAGCACTGGGAGTTAATGACAGCAGTGATGTCACAGTTTGATTTACTGATGTTGGCACAAGCCTATTCTCCACCCAGACTGATCTGAAAAATTTCCTCCATTGTTCACTCGTGCTTGCAGTTTTAAAGATAACCGAAAGTGTTGCAAAGATATTTCTCATATCAAGGACTGGTACATACACTGATCTGTTAGATGAAGATGTTTAGCTCTTCACAGTAAATCATCCAGTGATAATATCCTGACAGCAGGGTGAGTCAGTGAGCAGTGCATCCTGGGAGACACTGGAGACAACAAACTGAACCCAAAGCAGCTCAGCAATTATAAATGCACATGGGGCCAGTGATTATCTATGGACAGCCTCCAATGTCATAAAATGAGCGTCAACAGATCAGCAGGACAGACTCACTGAGCAGTAAAACATGACAAAATGTCTGTGTCTTGTACTTTTTGTTGTAGTTTAAAGACTAACTTAGCAGGGGTGGAGAAGGGGTGTTGATAAAATGTCTGAAAAATGTTAATAGAATGTCCTAAAAATATTAACAATGTTGATAAAATGACTGAATTTTTTTTTTTAATTTAAATGGCCAAAAAAAGTTTATAAAATACCCCAAAAAATATTAATAATGTCCAAAAACATGTTAATGAAATGTCTGGAAAATGTAATTAAAATGCCCAAAACAAGGTTGATAAAATGTCCAAAAAACATTATTAAAATGTCAAAAAATGTTAATGAAATGTCCAGAAAAATTATTAAAATATACAAAAGAAGTTAATAAAATGCCCGAAAAATATTATTAAAATGTTGTAAAAAATGTTAATTAAATGTCCAAAAAATGTTCATTAAATTTGAGAAATGATATCCAAAAAAATGTTAATTAAATGTCCAAAAAATATGAATAAAATGTCTGAAAAAATGTTCATAAAATGTCCCAAAAAATATTTAAAATGTCTGAAACAATGTTGATAAAATGAATGAAAACAATTTATTAAAATGTCCAAAAAAAAAAAAAAAGTTTAAAAAATACCTCAAAAAATGTTGATGAAATGTCCTAAAAATATTAATAATGTCCAAAAATATGTTAATGAAATGTCCGGAAAATACATTTAAAATGCCCAAAACAATGTTGATAAAAAGACTGAATTTTTTTAAAAATTAAAATGGCCAAAAAAAGTTCATAAAATACCCCCCAAAATGTTAATGAAATATCCAAAAAATATTAATAATGTCCAAAAACATGTTCATGAAATGTCTAGAAAATGTAATTAAAATGCCCAAAACAATGTTGATAAAATGTCCAAAAAACATTATTAAAATGTCCAAAAAATGTTAATGAAATGTCCAGAAAATATTATTAAAATATACAAAAGAAGTTAATAAAATGCCCGAAAAATATTATTAAAATGTTCCAAAAAATGTTAATGAAATGTCTAAAAACTTGTTCAGTAATGTCCAAAAAAATATGACATGCCCAAAACAATCTTGATAAAATGTCCCAAAAAATATTTAAAATGTCTGAAACAATCTTGATAAAATGACCGAAAACAATTTATTAAAATGTCCAAAAAATGTTTATAAAATACCTCAAAAAATGTTGATGAAATGTCCTAAAAATATTAATAATGTCCAAAAACATGTTAATGAAATATCCAGAAAATATTATTAAAATGTCAAAAAAAATTCATAATATGTCCCCAAAAAAATGTTCATTAAATTTGAGACATAATGCTGACAAAATGTCCAAAAAAATATGAATAAAATGCCTGAAAAAAAAATCATAAAATGTCCTTAAAATATTAAAAAAAATTCTTAAACAATGTTGACAAAAATGACCTTTTTTTAAAAATGGCCAAAAAAATGTTCATGAAATGTCCAAAAAAAAATTTATAAAATCATGTGTTGTGTGGCTTCTGGGGCTCCACATCAAAATATGACAGGCTAAGTATCCTCCTGTGTCAGTTTTGGACGTATGGGGTCAGCATGTTGAAGAACATATTTGAAGAACGGCGAATTTCAGGCACAAAGATTTTATTTTTAAGTCCCACTTCCTGCTGTGGAGTGAATGACTAACGGACAGCTACTCAACAGAGACGCAAACTAGCCTGACGACATGGCCAAACTCAGTTATGACACTGATTATAGTAAATTGTGTGGGACATTGAACTAATGACTGAGGAGAGATCTGGACCCTGCTGCTGGACCAGCTGGGAACCACTGCTCTAAACTGCCTCCACACCAGCCTCATCACTACAGGCTCATCAGTGTGAATTGTGATCCATCACTTCTTCTCCGTCTGCTTACCGACAAGCATCAGCAGATAAACTCTAATCTCATTTACAGCAGCTAATCTGACTCGGCAGATCTGCACCAGTGAACAGACATGTTCAGCGTGAAACTGGCTTTTCCAACATACACTGGCCCTGAGAGAGACACCGCACAACTGACTGCTGAACCCCGCTGACACGCTCTCCCTGCCTGTAACCTGTTCGCACCTCTAACTGATCAGCTGCTCTCACTTCCCCAGCAGCTCCCAGCTGTCACACACCGGGCTCAGAGGGAGGCAGCGGGAGCAGAGCAGAGATTAGCTGAGGCTGCTGGGGGATTGTCCTGCTCCTCTCCGAGAAGTGGAGGTGGAGTCTGATGTCTCACTTTAGCCGTCCACACACTAAGAGGATTGACTCAGACTGGAAGGGATATAAATAAAGAGGTGGCTCCGACTCTGGTCACTCCTGTTTACCTATCCAGTGATACAAACAACATGAATTTACGTCCATTATAAGTGTTGTTTTGTCACTGACAGGCTCAGATTGTTGCTCTAAGTGTCTGACAACATTATGGAGAGGATCCCGACAGAGATAGACCTTTAGTTAAAGACTAAGATCCTTTTTGTTTAAACAGAAACAGCCCAGGGCAGCCCCAAGTTTGCCACCTTAATCTCACATACTCATGAAAGTGACTTCTCCTCCCTCCTCCTCCTCCTCCTCCTCCCTCCCCCTTCATCCTCTGCTGGGAGCCAGTGCTGAGTGGATGAGCAGTAGGGCAAGATCTTCACCACAGCAAAGCATGTGTGCTGTCTCCTCGTGTGACTTGTGTTAGAAGATAAATTAACTCTGTGACAGCAGGATCTGTGTCGCCGAACACAAGTCCAGCCTCATGTTTGACGTGAAGGAGGAAGAACAAACGAGGAGCGATATGGGATTCACTCAGAGCTCACCCTGATTTCACCGTCATCATCATCTTCACTCACATTCAGGTAAGCCAAATGTACCCAGATTGGGTTTGTTTTTAATGTTACAGTGTGATTACAAGAAAAGACTCTGAAGTCCTGAGCTTAACAAGTGACACCGGGCTGAACATCTAATTTTAGCCGGTGTAATCTGGGAGAAGGATTTGAGTTAACAGTGCTGGGAAACATGTGGAGCTAATGGGACTAAACACAAACAGATTTAAAGCCAACATTTAGCACTGAATTCGGTTACAATATGCGAGATTGGAGCATCATTGATGATTTGATTGGTTTGATTTTGTTTGGACAAGAGTGCATTTGACTGACACACTAGAGTGCAAAATACTCCTGTGTTCAGCAGACATTACTGAAACCAAACAGACGGCAGAAGGAAGTGTGCATCTACTCACCTAGCACCACTGAGCTAGCTAACGTTAGCCAAGACAGACACCATTAATGTTTACATCCAGCCCATTCTCATTACAAAGTTGTCAAATACTGCCGCTTTGTTTGGATTTGGTGTCAGACAACAACATGTAACATGGTTGGATGGAACCTGTTGCAGTGTTATGATACGCCACGAGTCGGCTGGACGACTGTATAATACACCAGTGGATGACTGAAACACTATCAGGAACAACTTAGGGCGCATTCACACCAGGATAGTCCGGGGGACTCGGTTCGATTGGGTGGGGAATGCGGAAAAATTTCACACCTTCATTTGGTTCGGTTCACTTTCACACTGCACTTTTTAAAGCGGACCAAACCGCCTGAACAACGTCACGCAGTCACAACAGCTGCTCGTTTGGGGGGCGGTACAGGGGCGGCCGACATAAAATGTCCTAAAAATATTAATAATGTCCAAAAACATGATCATGAAATGTCAAGAAAATGCAATTAAAATGCCCAAAACAATCTTGATAAAAATGTCCAAAAGATATTATTAAAATGTTCCAAAAAATATGAAAAGAATGTTCATAAAATGACTGAAAAAAATATTAAAATGGCCAAAAAATGTTTATAAAATACCCCCAAAAATGTTAATGAAATTTATTAATATTGATGTCCAAAAACATGTTAACAAAATGCCCGAAAAATATTATTAAAATGTTCAAAAAAATGTTCATTAAATTTGAGAAATAATGCTGACAAAATGTCCAAAAAATGTCTGAAAAATATGAATAAAATCTTTGAAAAAATATTCATAAAATGTCCTTAAAATATTAAAAAATTCTGAAACAATATTGACAAAATGCCCCAAAAAAATGTTAATGAAATGTCCTAAAAGTATGAATAAAATGCCTGAAAAAATGTTCATAAAATGTCCTAAAAATATTAAAAATGTCTGAAACAATGTTGATAAAATGACTGAATTTTTTATTAAAATGTCCAAAAAACATTTATAAAATACCCCAAAAAATGTTAATGAAATGTCTAGAAAATATTATTAAAATGTCCAAAAAAATGTTAATTAAATGTCAAAAAAAGGTTAATATGTCCCAAAAAATGTTCATTAAATTTGAGAAGTTAACAACAGCTGCTCATTTGGGGGCGGTATTGCCCGAAACAACCACTGACCAGGAAGAAGAAAACCCAGCTCATCGACTGGCCAGGACCGAAAACGGAAATCCATCCCCTTCAGCCGGCTTGGTCACCACAAAAAAAACAAAAACGCACTACGCTCTACGTCACTTCTTCTCTTTGGTTCGCTGGATAGTCCGTTTGCATCTCCCACTGTACCGCACCAGGGTTCACTTGCAAGTGAACCGAGACCCCCAGTTTTCAAGTGGACCAGGGTTCGCTCATTTGGTCCGCACCAGAGTTTGAATGAGTGTTCACACCAATCCAAACGAACCAAAGTACTCGTGGAAGTAGACCAGAGTTCATTTAAAGCGGACCAAATAGTGCCAGTGTGAATGCGTCCTTAATATGAAGAGCTGGAAAGTGGTGGATGGGTCCAAATAAGCCCAGACTTCCACCTGGGAGGCTGCTGTTCACTTCCTGCTTGAATGTAGAGCCAAACCATGATGTTGTTTTCTAAATTTAACCCTGTGCTTTGGTTGATATCGTGGTGTTGGTTGTGGCGTCCTGTAACATAAACACAGTGGGATACCTAGCGTGTAATATGTAGTCAACTGCAAAGTGGCGATAGATGATGGTATGAGAACGGGTTGTTACATTGTGTGCTGTCACAAACACGAGCCTCCTGGCCATGAGTAGATGCACACTTACCTCTGCATGGTAATATGATACGGTATACAAGTGTGACTGTGAGCTCATTATATTATCCTGCTCCATGTTTCCAGGCTGATGGACACTCAGGATCAGACGGGGACAGGACTGCTGTCCAGGTGAGTCTGGCTAAGGACTATGGATCCATCAGAGGCAGTCTCAGTTCACTGCAGATAATATAAATAGTCATGGGAATGGATATTAAACTGACAGTTTGTGTGTATCTGCTGATAAAACATGATCTCTTTTCCAAGGCTGTCCAACATGATGCATTTTGGGAGGAGCAGCGTTGGCCCTGCAGAGTCCAGCGTCAGCAGCCAGAGAACAGAGGAGAACACGAGGAGCAGGAGCAGGTGAGCTGCAAACACATCCCAGTCCTTGGGGGACCGCACTGCTGGAGGATCTGACCCAGATTTTGGCGCCATCTTTCAGTCCATCACCACAGAGATTTAGCTCTGCTTTTTATCAGTCCCAAACACAGCAAAGTGACGGGAACGCAGAGACAGAAAGCTACTCTGCTCGAAGCAATGTATTATATCATGACTTAATGCTTAAACTATTACACCTTTTTTTCTCTTGTCATATGACTTAAAGCCAGGGTAGTCTTATGATATTGAGTTGCTATACCTCTCGTAATACATGCAATGATTTGTTTCTCTTCCAGCGATTGTCGCTGCGCCCTGGCTGCACAAAACATGAACAACTCCAACAACAATGATGGGTAAGATGATAAGTCTTGATAGTCCAACCACGAGATTTTGAGACTTTGCTATGGACCAAAAGAGTTGGTCAAAGCGACGGTCAAAGGGCCGACAAACTGTTAGGGTTCATGCTCAGGGGGCAATATATATCAACAGATAATTTCAAGGCCATCTGTTCATGTAGCTGATGATATCTCACTCTGGACCAAAGTCTTGGTTAGGTAATCCAATCACCAGAAAAAAATGTTGGCATTTTACGTTTCTGAAAAACTGCAGATACATTACCTTTATACATTATCATGTCATGGACACGTTGAAACTTTACTTTTGTTCGTTTCTGATAAAGAAAATATCCTGTTTGAGTTTTAAAAAAACATTTTCAGGGGCGCAATCCTGCCTGGAAAAGCGGCAATGTCTTTTCGTGGTACAACCGGTGGAAAGACACTGACAGGTCACCAAAAACACCCAAACTTGGAGCCTAAAAAGCTGCTTGTAAAACAGCGACAGGTTGACAACAAACTCTCATGTTTGCTGTATAAAAAGCTGCTGGAAAAACAGTAACGGGCTGATAAAAACCACTAAACAGCAATGGGTAATTTCAAAACACCCACATTTGGTGACAGGTTGCTATAAAACTCTTGTTTGTTGTCTAAAAAGCTGAAAGATTACATGTATGAACTGAGCCAGGGAGAATCCTGTGGTCATGTAAGACCTGGGGAGTCCAGGACTTTAATTTGTCTACAATTATATTTGGCCTATTAACTGATTTAAAAAATGAGCGACCGACACTTTTATTAAACTGCATAATGTACGAGCCCTTCACTTGACTTGCTACAGAAAGGCTTTATTCCTCACACAGCATGTCTCTGCTGTTCAAACTGGCTATCTCACTTAAAATCAGTGATGGATGTAGTGCTGAGAGCATTGGGACTGCTTGACTGTACTGTGTCACAGCGCCCTCCTCAGGCTCTCTGGTAGCACTGAATGACAGGGGTCAAGATATTTACCTCACCTGCCTCTGTTTCTGTACATCTACAGTAAAAAAGATGAGAAGAAAGACGAAAAGAAAGATGAAAAGAAAGATGAAAAGAAAGACGAGAAGAAAGATGAAAAGAAAGACGAGAAGAAAGATGAAAAGAAAGACAAGAAGAAAGACGAAAAGAAAGATGAAAAGAAAGACGATAAGAAAGATGCCAAGAAAGACGACAAAAAGGATGATAAAAAGGAAGAACCGTAAGTACCACATAGTATTTTCTGTGGCTGCAACTTTCTATTAAATGAGGATTTAGACATTTGTTTGCTCATTTTGATTTGGTATCTTTGAAATGTCCACTACAGTTTCAACTAGCAATGGCTTCATGAACCATTTTCTTTATTTTTTGAGTAAACTCTGGCACTCTGTTCAACAAGGGGTTGAAACCAAACTGCATTGCCATCCCTTGAGCCTTTTTCATTCCACCAAGAGCGCCATTTAGTGGGTTCAGCAAATACAACTGGTGGTGCATGAAGCTTCATTTGGACATCACTAAAACAGGGCTGGACATGTTGAAAATCTTCAATACTATACTGATAAAATACTTGGATCTCAGTGATACCAACAACCTTTGACAGTACCTTACTTTGCCAAGTATGAACATGCTTTTTAACATAAAACATCCCTTTTCTAATTCAGAAAGGAGGTGTGGATCATGGACCCCGCCACAGATATGTACTATTACTGGCTGTGCTCAATATCTATTCCAGTGTTCTACAACCTGATGCTCCTGGTGGCCAGGTCTGTATTCATGACATTTTCTATTTCCTCTTCACCCTATTGTTGCTTCGGAGCTCTATGTCATGGTTTTGCCTCTCTGTAGGGCTTGTTTCAACGAACTGCAGTATGCAAATTCAACCACATGGATGGTTGCGGACTACATTTCAGATGTCATCTACTACATTGACACCTTTGTGAGAGCCAGGACAGGTCAGTGACAGGAATTGTTGCTTCGATGTGTGAAGATTAAAGGAAACTTTAAGCTCATGATAATGCTAATAAAACTGTTGTTTCAACAGGTTTTCTGGAGCAAGGTCTTCTTGTAAAGGATGAGAAGATCCTGAAAGAAAAGTACATGAAGACGCGCCAGTTCAAATTAGACATCATATCAATCATTCCCACAGATATTGTTTTCCTCAAAATTGGAGTTGACAACCCAGAGTGGAGGTTCAACCGTCTCTTTAGGTTAGCGCGACTCTTTGAGTTCTTTGACCGGACTGAAACTCGAACCAATTTCCCCAACATCTTTCGAATTGCTAACCTTGTACTTTACATCATTATCATTATCCACTGGAATGGTTGCCTCTACTTTGCCATCTCCAAGGTACTTGGCTTTGGCTCAGACACCTGGGTTTATCCAGCCACCACTAATCCTGAATTTGCTCGTCTGGCGAGACAGTACATCTACTGCTTTTATTGGTCCACTCTTACCCTGACCACTATTGGAGAGACACCACCCCCTGTCCGAGATGTTGAATACTTTTTTGTGGTAGTTGACTTCCTCACTGGGGTTCTGATCTTTGCTACAATTGTAGGCAATGTTGGTGCCATGATTTCCAACATGAATGCTGCACGTGTAGAGTTCCAGGCTAAGATTGACTCTATCAAGCAATACATGCAATTTCGAAAGGTCACCAAAGACCTGGAGGCCAGGGTGGTGAAGTGGTTTGACTACCTTTGGACGGAGGAGAAAACCTGCGATGAGAAGCTGGTGCTGAAGAACCTGCCGGACAAACTAAAAGCTGAGATAGCCATCAACGTCCATCTGGAGACTCTAAGGAAAGTGCGCATCTTTCAAGACTGTGAAGCAGGTTTGCTTGTTGAGTTGGTCCTTAAACTTCAGCCACAAGTTTTCAGTCCTGGTGACTACATCTGTAAGAAGGGGGACATTGGCAGAGAAATGTATATCATCAAAGAAGGAAAGCTGGCTGTGGTAGCAGATGATGGGGTGACCCAGTTTGTGGTCCTCAGTGATGGGGCATACTTTGGAGAAATCAGCATCCTTGGTATCAAGGGGAGTAAGGCAGGAAACCGAAGAACAGCCAACATTCGAAGTGTGGGCTATTCTGATCTGTTTGCCCTGTCCAAAGACGATCTGATGGAGGCACTCATTGAGTATCCTGATGCTAAAACCTTGCTGGAGGAGAAGGGAAAGTCCATTCTGATGAAAGATAATCTCATAGATGAGTCACTGGTCGCTGCTGTTGATGTCAAAGACTTGGAGGAAAAGGTCAACAAAATTGAGGGGCATATCGAGGTCATGACAGTCAAATTTCGAAAGCTAGCAGACCAGTATGAATCTTCCCAGCGTAAACTAAAGCAACGGCTCACTAATATCTCAAACCAGGTCCGAACCCTCAGAATAGACGAGTAGATCTTGGCTTGGCACTGCTACTGCTGGTCTTAAGGACTTTTCCACTTCAGGGCATTCTTTCAGAGGTCATTCCATGGTGCTGTTGGACTCGTCACCAAATAGCACATGACCAGCACTTGGACAGTGGCTGTCTCCATTCATTAATCCTATATATGGTCAAATAGAAAGGTTGCCTTGAAGGTTGACCACTCTCATACACACAGATATTCAGAGGGCTGGGTAATTCCATACTTCATAAGTACCAACTGATAAGCTCAGTCCCTAGGGACTTGGGTTGGGAACCAGAGGGTCGCTTCAAGTCCCCGTCTGGATTTAACATGGAGTGTGAACTTGGCACTCCCGGGCACTACCGAGGTGATCTTGAGCAACGCACTGAAACCCCAACTGCTTGGGGCGCCTGTCCATAGCCAGACCCTCACTCTGACATCTCTCCACTTAATGCATGTATAGTTCCTGTTTGTGTGTGTATTCCAAGCCTGTGTGTACATGACAACAGCGTGACAAAATTGAATTTCCCCTCAGGGATTGATAAAGTATCTTCTTCTTTGTGTCCCTACTGAGTATCATAAAACTGTTACTTCAATAGATTATAGGATACTTGGTAAGATTTTCGTGAACATTAAACAGGCACTTTCTGATCATTTAGATCATTTTGTACTGATATATACAGGAAAGTTTCATTGCAGCCGTTTATGTGATGCAGTTGAGATATTTGGCTTATTGTGTTGAATTTTTAAAATGTTTCTTTGCCAGTCTGGTCCAAGAACAAAGATTTGTGTCATATTTGTACCTGTCTGGAAGCAATCTATATGACGCCCAACTCTAGCAATGCATTTTCGTGAGTAATTACAAAGGCATCTGTCAATGCTACATGTTTATTGAAAATAAAAATTGTAATTCACACACCTGCCCAAATTTCTGTGATTAAAAACAAATCACAACCCTTTTTCAATTTTATTTGTGGTATTTGTAGCATGATATTGAAAACAACATTGTTACCAGAAGTACTGTTTCCAGGGTCTGTTATTTAAGCACTGATTGAAATAAACTGATTTGAAGTCAGTCTGTGTCTTTTTCCATCTGCAGCACAAAGACATTAGCAGTCAATTTGTAAAGTAACATGTAAGCAAACATTACAGTATCATTAATATAGAAGAAGGTACTTCAAATGTTGGACTGATGAAATTTGGTACAAATATCTAATTCCCTGTTAGGATTAATTGTAATTGTAATTGTAACTCAAATGATCCCTGCTTACCATCTAGTGCCATCATCATGTCAAAATTTAAATTTGGTTTACCTCCTAATACTTGCAAAACTACTAACATGTATGTTTAGTGCTAATAAGCAAATATTAGCATGCTAACATGGCGAACACTTCCTGCTACATACAAGCCGCAACTGCCGGGGCTAAAGAATGAAGCCAACGCAGAAGTGCCAAAAACTGCAGTTCCTCTAATGGCCACTTGAGGCTGGCTCCAAAAGTGAGTCAGTCCCCTCATGTTAAAATGCCAAACTTTACAGCAGAAATAAAAGTGTTTACAACCTCGTACAAAAACGGTTTTAGTCTCCATAGCTAATTTTCCCGTTCATAACAGCTGTACAGAGGGTACATTTTTATTCAACTCACCCATTTCAATTTTGTTAAGGCTTAAAGTTAAAGATAATTAAGGGCATGGCCGCTTTGAGTGACAAGCTGTCTGTGCGGTGTTTCCAGTGTCTGAGTTGGATCCACGCCTTGCTCTTTCACAGCTCCACCCTCTCGTCCAAATATGGTCAAACTCAAGGCTTTGAAATGGCAGTCCATAAACCAGTGGGTGACATCACGGGGCCTACATCTGTTCTTTATATTCAGTCTATGGCTTCATATCCAGTGGTGTAGTAGGAAGTAGTAGCCCGTTTAGCCTCACAGAACAGCTTGCTTAGCTTTCGATGCTAAGCCTCGTCAAAGTTATTAACAACTATATGTAGTCCGAAAAGGTTAGCTTCTCAGCGTGACATACGTTTAATGGTCCTGATGTAAATATTTTATGGATTCAGCATTAAAGGTTCATGACAAAGTAGTGTGACAGAGTTATTTTGTGGCTATGCTCCACTGGCAGGGATCAACAAGAAATCCCTGAACATGGGTAAGACTCACTGTCGTGAAACCAAAGGACCTGCAGACTCGAATCAGGATTATAAGGCAACACAAGTTGGAAAAAAGCTGTCATCTTTATTTAGCATGTTTTCACAACACTGAATACTTGTAGCCTTTCATCAGTTTGTATCTTTTAGAATGTTACTGTCAAGTCAAACCAATCGATTAAAACCGCTTCCCTTTCCAAGATCAGGTTTCACCCTTTTACCTTCACCAGGCTCTAGAGCCCTTTCACATGTCCACGTGAGCAGCATCTTCAGCATTCAAAACGGAGGTACAGAGTAATGGTAAACAGCAGAAACCAGACCTGGGCTCAATAACAGTTGCAAGTAATCCTTAACCTTTGTTTGAACCTACAGAGTTCCACATGATTGAGGTTACTACAATGTTTAGTTGTTATTTCCACAAACTCTCCAACACAGTCCACTGTTAGTCCACATTTCCAGGCACTCCTTGTACTGTCCAAAGTGACTCCAATGAAAGCTAGAAACAAGCCATGAAAAGTATTCTCCAACATCATTTAGCCCAGGTCCAGCTGAAACCATGACGATGAGAAAGTAAAAGAACAGAAAGAATGGCTCAGGGTTGTTGTGTGCTGCTGTGGTCTGAGCGCTGTGGTTCAGTGGCATGTTGTGGGCACCATCGCGCTCACAGGCTGAGCAGCACTTTAAAAAAAAAAGGAGACAGTCCTCTTGCAGACACATCACTAGGACAGCAGGAACCTCATGGTTAGAGTGAGAAGTCATTGATTCAATCTCCAAAGACCAAAAAGCCCATGACAACAAAAAAAACACCCCTCTGAGTGACCATCTGCAGACTGCTGTAGTCCCCGACCAGCTTTGGATATATCAAACCTGTTTTTTTGATAATCTGGGTCTTGATCAAATCTAAACTCAGGATCCAATTACTAGTTTTCGGGAGCTTTTGAAAATATTCACATCCTACACCAAGGACCATCTTTGAAGAGAGACAGGGTTTACTGTCACCACCTGTGTAAGACCACGCCAATCGGCCAAAACGCAATGTCCTCATGGGAAACCTTGGGTCCTGGCATACATAGATGCCGCCTGACATGCTCCATTCAACAAAAAACTGCAAACCAAACCCCCCCCTCATGGCAACAACACATGTCAACAGCAGTGGATAATGCACCATGCCACACTGCAGAAACTGTTCAGGAAAGGCCAGAGGAACGTGACAAAGAGCTCAAGACGTTGACCTGGCCTCCGAATTCAGTAGATCCCAATCTGATCAAGCATCTGTGGGATGTGTTCATACCCCATCTTGCAAGCCACAGGACTAAAAGGATCAATTGCCCCAAGAGGTCCTGTGCCTATGCCTTGATAGGTCAGAGCAAGTCCAATCCAAGGTGGCCCCGTTGTGAAGTGAGGGTACTTCTAGGGTCTTCCCGATCCGTGGTTATCAGATTGGGGAATTCGGACACTAGGTTGTCGCCTTGAGTGCTTTGTCACGTTCCTCAGGCCATTCCTGAACAGTTTTTACGGTGGTGCATGGTGCATTGTCCTGCTGGGCAGGACTACTGCCATGAGGGGGTGCTGTTGCCATGAGGGGGGGGGGGTACTTTGGTCTACAACAGTGTTTTGGTTGGATGGAGCGCGCCAAGTGGCATCCATATGAATACTAGGACCTAATACTTCCCGGCAGAACAATGCATTATAACAAAATGATCAATGTTTGTCATTTCACCAGCCAGTGGTTTTGATGTTTTGGCTGAGTGGTGTCAGATCGGCTACATTTACTGATCCAGGCTATAATATTTTCAAAAGCTCAAGAAAGAAAGTAAGGGGACCTTGACATAAACGCTATGACATTTCAAGGCAAATCTGAAGATGAGGGGAAACTGTTAAGACAGTTTTACAGCAGTGGTCAAACAAGTGTTTGTCCAGTTTACCTAAATTATCTCAACCACTTATTTGGAAGTAAAACAAAAGGTAATGTTAAAGGACCTTACATTTTTAATAACCATGTTCAATTTGATTTCGGGGTGTATTTTTCAAACTGTTTAAGGTTGCCATTGGCTTCCATTCGTTGCCACTATGTATGAAAATATGTAAGATTCCTGACATGTACTCGAGTTGTGTAATCCATCCCTATGTGTGTTAAAATGTCTTCGTCTGGTGGTAAAGTGGGTTGAAAAGTTGACACAGCACTACCTCAGATTTAAGATTACAGTATGCTTTTCATACTGTATATATTCATATTGCACGGAATGGTAGAAATAATTTAAATTCCTAAAACAAAGCATGTTTTGCAAAAGGGTTGGCTGTAGGCATGGGACGATATGAAAATTTCATGGCCAAAATTATTGCGATTCACGATGTCATCCTGATACTTAAACATACTGCATCACTTTACCTGGCATTTTGTTAAGACAGAAATATTTTTAAGGTGTAACAGATAGGACGCACGTTTGTTATTCTTTTAAGCGAAAGACAATGTTAAAAAGCCAGTCATTTCAACTATTTGCAATGGCATCATAAGAGGGATGCATGATATTGGATTTTCTGCCAATATCCGATATGCCTATATATAACTACTCATTTGGCCGATAACAGATACTGATATCGATATATCCACTTTTTTCCCCACATAATTTTAGTCATCATTAAGTCTCCATAACATCATATTACGCATGCATACTCCTACGATGATGCAATGAAATTGTACATCGTCCCATACCTAGCTGTAATGTATGTATATGAATATATAGAGTGCCCCAGGAATGAGTTCTAAAACCCAGAAATGAGTTTGCATTTTAGCACTTCCTGTTCCCTCATCTTGAAGTCAATAGTTTTCAGTTAGACGCCTGAAATAAGGTCTGTGGTTAACACAAGAGGCTTTCACATTTTGTTCTACGACATAAAATACGTCCGTCAATACCCCACGGTGAATTTTAAAGCCTTTATGTGCCTTACAAAAAGGCGGCTGCTGACAAGAAGCTAAATGACACTTTGCAGCCTTGTTGTGATAGGTATATTACGTCATGCAACCGTGTAGTTACTTTATTGCCTAACGTTAGCTTGCATTTAAGCTTTAAGGACCATAAACGTGGTGTCCGTTTGAGAAGATTATCCTGCTGAACAAAACATATCAGTAACATAAATGTTTGTTTGTCACAGAGCTTAGTTTCTGCAATAATCCGAAATCCAATGGAGCAATCCTGTCGGCTTTCTGACAAGAGAACCAGGGCGATGCTAACTTCCATGTCATCCCTGGAGCACTCTATAAAACTCCAGGTAACATACTTACCATAGTTAGTGGCTGTGCACAATGCAACAAACTGCCAAAAGTGACATTTCAGTGTGTCCATTTTATTTTCACTTTCAAATAAGTGGTTTAAATAATTCAGTTAAACTGTAGATGGGTTTAAAGCCTGCCTACCTGGGTATCTGATGACGTGCTGCCTGACCTAACGCACTCTGCTGACAGTGTCAAATTATAAAGTCTGTGTGCAAGAACATCATGCAGACATTACTGAAGTTCTTTACAGGTACAGCCTAGTCAACTGAACAAAAACAGAACTATCAAATACTACGAAACATCAGCCTGTTCTGTGGGAGGATGATTTCACAGTTATTATTCCAATCAATGTTGAAAAAGTGCTATGAAATGCTTCCTAGACTTTTCCATAGACAGTGGTTACACCTGTTTGATTTCTCTTTGAATGTGACAGATCCGAATATAAATCTGATCACAGTGATGTGTCCGTACAGTACCGTCTTCCCCAGAGTCAGTATCAGTGTTATACAGAGGTACAAAGGTCTAGGACATAGACTGGAAGCAGGAGGACGCAGTTAGTCTAGCCTCGCTACATATGTTAAACGAAAAGATAGAACGTGAGAGCAGTGGAGAGGGAGGATTTGTTTGTTCTACAGAGCCAAGTTAATTGGTTTTTGAGCTGTGCTTACTGGATGCAAGCACAATTAGAAAGTGTTTTTTTTTGTTGTCTTCGACATTATTTTCCATTGTGATCCGCACAGCAAACGAAGGACTGATAGGAAAATATGAGGCGCTTTTCTGAGCGTCAGACCCTCTCTATATGTATACAGGTATGCTCGTAAATGGATATTTTCCTCTATGATTTCGCCTCTTGTCCACAGGCAAACAAAATTTCTAGAAACTGGTTTGCTAACATGTTGTTTGCGCTGCTTGGTCCAATGACACCTAAACTTGGATGGAAACATCTGCACCCAGTGTTTTTGCTCCAGCGTTTGCGGTTTTAAGTCAGCCAGAAGCGACAGTTTTGGATCAGGACCGGTTGGACCAATACATTTTTATCGTCTAGAAATAAAAGCAGCATGTCCAGAGCATCTCTCGTATGCTTGAATAAGCTCCTTCATCTTTATATTTCCTCTACTACCGACAGCGACAGTCCCGGGCTAGCATTTGGAGCCATTTTTCCGTTTTTGTTTGGACAGCTAGGGGGCGAAATATCCGTATTCTAAAACATCTGTATACATATAGACAGGGCCTAAGTGGCTTCAGGATTAACCGAGCTGGTTGCAGCTTTGACGTAACAGTTTGTTCAGATTGTGCGTAGACTGCTGTCCTCACTTGAACCTGTGATACATGTTGTATTAAAATGACAGGTGTAACCACAGCCGGAGACTAAAAATCACAACAGTGACTGCCTTCTTGACTCTACATGGGGGGCTTTCAGATAAACTGCCGTTACATTGACGAGTCCAGACGAAGCCAGAACGAGACGACACAAAGTGCTTACTGGGGTTTCACCCACCTATCGACTGACTGTATAGGTTGGCACAAGAAGAGCTCTATGTCTGTATCTGAGAACATCATCAGTGACTGGTCTACGTGTGTACATCCTCCGAAACGTGCACAATACGGCATCGCAGTTCCAACCGCACTGATATATAAATACTGTTTTTATTTAGAATCGTCAACACAGGAAGACATGGAAATAAAATGCTTCAAACAATCATGGCAACCTGTGGCCAAAAAACAAACATTCTGAAAATGTCTAAGTGCACTTACACAGCTCTGACAAGATTTTAGTCTAACCTGCGGTGCCCCCCACCCCCACCCCTAAAATAAGGAAAAGAGGCCCAAAACAAAAACAGCTATTTTATAGTGTGCCATTTAGGACCATGTGACATTTCTAAATGCTTACCTTGATCAAAAATGGACTTGGTAGAAACAACAATAACTGATTGCTGAGAGTGGAATGGTTTTTCTTCTGTGGGGAATATAATATTTTGTAGTAAAGGCTACTCTAAAACTAGATTTTCTTTGTCAGCGGTCTGTGAACCAGAGTTCAAGTCTACTTTAACACAACTTTGTTCAATAAATGGGTTTTATATTGACTTGTTAATGCATTGTCCCAAATTTACATTGTTTAATAATAACCCTCCCCCGTTCCCCGAGTAGGGAAGCTATCACAACAGGCAGGCATGAAAAATAACCCATTTTAACCTTAAAATAAATAATAAGGAAAATGATCCTCTCTGTACATAGAAAACAAAGATGGGGAGGCTGCTGCACATTCACGTAATGTGGATGTGGGGGTGGGTACTTTGATCAGGAGGTCTCTGTGCTTACACTGACTGATGTGGGATGATGCAGGCACAGTAAAGAACTACTGGAGCGCTCTATTGGAACCATCTCTCTGCTTTCATTATTGACTTTGCTTTTCCTTTAAAACATACTCTGTCTTTTGTCACCTGTAGATTGTGTCTGACAAAGGAAGGGCAGGGTTTGATGGGCTTTCTGAGAAGGAGTCCGTTTTGCTGTGTGTTCGGAGCAGGGGCTCAGAGCATGCCAAACCCTTTGGCATAGGTGATGGCTTTCAGCAGTCTCTCTCTCAGCTTCTCCTTGCTGCTGTACTCGGGCAGCAGCAGCACATTAAAGCAAGTGTGAGACGTCGGTAACCTGCCGAGACAAAACAGCACACTGACGGTCAGTTTTCCTCGACTCACTGGAGGAAGAATAACTGTATCAATGCCAATGTATAAGAGTTTGAAGCTACACTACAGGCTAAGGCTAATTTGTAGCTTATCCTAGAAAATGCGACCACATGTTGGAGCTACGGCGACACCACAGTAACCACATGAGAGCCAAAAGAACTGATATTGGTCATCTTCTGTTCATTCCAAATTGTTTCTGATGCTGGTAGAAATCAGGGCTGGGTTATACTAATCGATTCAGCTGGTTCGAATCGATCTTCATTTACGATTCATAAAATCCCAGATCAATCTTTTAATATACGCTTTTTCCTACATATGTGTGGGACAACGCAGCAACTACACAGTACTCTTAGATTCCCACCCTTGCTTGGATGAGACAAAGCAAACACTTACCATGGGGAATATAATTAGAGCACAAAACACCTGTGATCCGTTAAGCGTTGGTGCACAGTGATAATAAACAGGTAAACTGTAATTCAGCGGGGCCACATGAGAATTCTCACCCATGTGGTTTTAAGTTGTAGGTGTTATTTATACTCCATCAAACAAGTGTTGTATAGCACCAACTGTGTATGTGTGCCACAGCTCCAACTCAGACTCATTTTAAGATTTAGGCATTTAAAAAAAAACACATAGCCTCCTCTTTTAGTTCAATGCGAACACTGTGTTGCCACAGAGGGCCCAAGATCTATTCAAAGAGAGTGACAGGGAAGTAACTTCAAAATTCAAATCACTTTTAAGTGGAAGCAGGCATGTTTTCAACCCATCACAGTAGATTATAAAAGTAGGTAATAGCAGTTAGCAGCTAACTCTAAGAGGAACAACGGCAGGTGAAAATGTCCGCAAATTTGGAAAACGATGAGGTCCAGGAGCTCCTTACCCTCTAAGCAGAGGACGAGATCAGCCACCAAATAACTGGGGCGGTTAATGATCGTTATTGCTATGTTACATGATTGTTATTGTTTGTAAAGTGCTACCAAAGCGTATATGTCATACTTGAGGCCAACGCTGGTGTGTAACATGTCAAAATTCAAAGTACACATCAAATAAACTTTTCGCAAAGATGGTTTCTGTTATTTAAGATCATTTTTATCTCACCGCTACATGTTCAAGTGTTTGTTTTTCTTAGTTTGGTTTTAATTCTTTATTTAATGCTAAAACATGAATTTTAAAACATGACTGACAACTGTGTGAGCCAATCAATCAATTGGCTCCAAATGACCTTGCCGTATCCAGGATATTTTAGCTTCACTTCTGTACAGTGGGGGTAAGTGGAGGCACATCATCCATCTTTATATACAGTCTATGGTACCAACTAGCTTGTTCTTAAAAGGGACAGTTTACCCCAAATCAGTATTTTCCATAATAATAATAATCCACAGACCTTGTGAGCAATTTCATGTCGGAACTATTGTTTATCGAACTACACCCACCAAATGAATCACCGCCTAGAAGGAAGAGTGCATCTACTCATGGACGAAAGGGTGGTGGCTAGCTCAGTTCAGTAGAAAGAAAATGGTTCCCAAATGAATCTGCCCACAACAAGGTCTGTAGAAGACGCTATGTTAAGTCTATTTCAGGAAGAGGCTATGATAGAGGAGGCTCACCTGTCAGTGTCAGGGCCGTTCTTGGCAATGATCATCTTCAGCTTGCCCAGCCCACCCACAGGTGCTCTGTCAGTGCCGGTGGTGAACTGCAGGAAGAGGCGCTTCTGCTCCTCACCAAACGAGTGCAATGTCTCCCAAAACTCCCTACGATGCAACATAGCGAAATTACAAATGAGTGCAAAATATAAAAGATCAAGGTCAGTAGGGTCTTGCACGTTGGGTGTGCGGTCAAACCATCATCATTACTTGTGTGCACACACACTGTGCCTACAAACACAAACACTTTCTTACTTGATGATTCGAGAATCTCTGTTGTAACCGCCGTCGTATTCTGTCGTTTCTTCAAGGGCTAGGAAGTCCAGGTTCTGAGAGACAAAACAAGCATGAGCATTGAAGAAACTTTAAATGACTTCCTGACATATTCAAATGTCTAGTAAAAAAGAATCTCACCCTGCTTCCGCAGATCAGGAGCTCGATTTCCTCTGGTCTGAACAGGTATTTGAGCGGGGACTCGTTGGTGACCATGTGGAAGCCTCTCCTGAAGGCTTTGAACTGCTTCTCCACACTCTTGTTCAGCATGTACTCTGCGTACTGGGCCACAAACTCCTGCACACACATCGGCAGGGACAGTTAGATCCTACACAAACTACTGGTGGTACATGATCTCCCTCTAGTGGTGAAATAGATTCATTCTATAAACACGACCAGTCTGCTTTACTTGCACACCCTAAACAAAACTAGAGTTCATCTGGATGCAGACCAAGACCTCCTACTGCAGTTTGAGGCTGTCAGAGGGAATAAATACGTACAGCCACAGACATAGTCTTGCGTATTTTCTGTTCGGCTCACCTTTCTGTTTTCATTTGTGACTGGAATCTTGTCCCCATTTTCCCTTAAATCATACATGAGGGGGTTCCCAAACAGGTCCGTCTGTGAAATCTGGAAAGTGATCATCATGTCCTCCTCCACGCTGCCCTCGTACTCCAGCAGCTCCTTCAGACTCTGGTGTAGAACCTTTCCGACACAGTACAGAATTGACAGTTTGTGGATTTGCTCTGTAGCTACACGAATTATCAGCAGTCAGGACATTTGCTCTTACCGGGTTGGCATCAGCCAAATCCCTGAAGGTTCCTTTCTTGCCCATCAGCTTCCTGTACACCACCATGGGGAAGTGGACGTCCAGGATACAGTTGTTGTAAATGGCCAGGCCCAGGACGATGCCGATCAGAGTGTACTGGCCCTCGTTCTCAAACGATGACGGGTTAAACCAAAACAGTTTGGTGCCCTCGTCATATGTGAACATGCCTGCAGGAGGGAGAGAAAAGTTTGAGTTAATATGTGTGTAAAATATACACAGGGGTGTCCTGTTGATGTTAATGATTAGAAAGTCATGTAAACTACTCATGAAGCTTCACTTTGGCACCGCTTTCTCTGCTGCCATCCAGTGTCAGCAGATTTTATTACTGAACTTTGACCACTGTGACACTTTATATTTCTAGGACCGTGTGGAACTGTGACATGATTGGATGTGGAGTGAGTAGATGATGAAGACACGACTCTGAATATGTCACATAAACACTTCAAAGTAAGGCCAGACTGTTTTGCTACTGAGGTAAAGAGTGGGAGAGAAGTTAATGACTGATCTGACAGAAAGGACGCATTTCTAATAACAGGAACCAGTTGACAGTGTGTGGATTATTTGACTTTGGTTTTTATTTCCCGTTGTCATCACACAGGTGTCTTGTGTTATCTGAGTGTGTTATCGCTGTTTGTTAGAAGCTCTGTTTTAAAACCAGAGAAACAGGAAGCCTGTCGTCGTGTACTATCTTGTGATGTCACTGTTTACATACGCCATGTGCTCTGTCTGTTGACCTGTATTTTCTCCGAAATGCAAACTATTTCCACGCTACTGATTTACTCCCGAGTAAATAACTTTATCCTCATCGTCTCTCTCTCTTGGCTGCTTGCCATCTGCCTGCAGCTGTTTGACGGTGACACAGACTTTCAAAATCAGAGCGTGTCCTAAGGATGAGGTTATGGATTGATGTTTTTACTTTGCATTGACGAGATTGGATTGTTCGTTCAATCGATGGATCGTTACACGCCTCTAGTCAGGACACCTTTTTCCCACTGATCTGATTGGTCAGTGTCAGGGATTTCTGTACTACAAAGCCACTACAACTTACCCAGGATAGCTTCTCGTTATCAGGTTTGACTAACCCTAACATTGGCCGTCTGGATAACTGGTACTACAAAGCTGGTTATCAACTAGTTCAGTCAACTCTAGTTTTTTTTCCTATTCAGCGAGCGACATCATCAGAACCATGAATTAAGTTGACTGCTTCATATGATATGAAACTGTAGCAAAAGCGTCTGCGACTGCAAGACAGAAAAATGTCAGCGGCGTGGGATGTAACCGACACTCTGTAATCTAGAGACCTGAAGCTTTTCAAAAAGTCACCATCAGCTGAGACTTAAATTACCTACAGGTATCACTGAGCTATGGGCCTATGTGACATTTGTATAGAGTATGTTTTGCTGTTTAGTTTGATGATGATAATAATACTCTGAATATGTCACATAAAACACTTTAAAGTGAAACCAGACTGTTTCAGCTCTTGAAGTAAAGGGTGGAAAAGCAGTGACTGAAATGATGCATTTATAATAACAGGAGCTAATTAACAGAGTGTGCATTATTTTACTAACGAAACAAACTACTGTTTTATCCTAGTTCTCATCACACAGGTGTCTCATGTTATTCTGAGCTGCACTGATGGAATCAGAGTGTAAAAGTAGCAGCACGGTCACTACGGACTAAAATAAACTTTGGATGATTGCAAATCTTGCTAAAATCATGTGTCTGGTATTGTAAACGATCTCTCTGTGTTTGTTAGAAGCACTGTTTTAAAACCAGTGCCTGAAACAATGAAATAGGGACGGCAAGCTGAGCTACCGCTAACATTAACTTAGCTTAGCTTGTTTCTCCGATAACTTAAGATCAAGACTTTCAATGACTGAAAACCTTTGGTTAAAAGATAAAATTAAAAGTGACGTGACTCAAAAGTCGACCGTCGGTGCTTATGGAGGACCTTGCATGAACATTAGTGATGTCTAGGGCTGTCCTGAATACCGTTTTTTAACGTTCGGACCTTCGGCAGAATTTATAACGAATATTCGAATATTTGTTCACGGCGGGCGGGGGTTTGTGTGTGTGTGTGTGTGTGGGTGGCCGTGCTGCCTGCTCTCTCCGGTTTTACGCCAGGCTTGGCTCCTTTCAAAGACTCCTTGTGAAGCACTCCTCCGGGGTTTTTTCGGACTTAATTGTATTGCAGAGTTTTGCATAGCGGCGACCGGATCTTTGCTCTCAAACCACAAAAAAATGTGATGGCACAACAGTCTCCTTCAGTACATTATTCTATGCTTTCTTTTGATTTTCACATTGGTTAGTCATCCTGTTTAATTTGTCTTCTGATTAAATCAGAACCGTTGAAACAAGTTGTAGGAAGCCTCTGCAAGTAATTGGTTGCTGGCAGACACTCTGTGCTGCAATAAAATGGTTAATCAGCAGTGCCGTGCACTGTAGAGCCGATGCGCTGCTGGTTCTGCCGGCCTGAATAGAATATAATGTCTATAGCCTTACTGTTGTGTGCACAGCCTTTATAGACTAAGCTGAGTAGTGATGCGCGGGTCGACCTGTAACCCGCGGGACCCGCAAATGGACCTGCGGGTCAGGCAGCAGTGATCGCCTGTTAAATCGGTCTGTAAATGATATTTTGACATTATTGGCTATTACTGTCATGGCATCCGAAGGTACTGATGCGTTGAGCAGGTGACAGTCCGCGGTCGTTTTCAAAACACACTTGTGTCACGCACTCCAAAAGGAACTTGTTGAAACTTTAAACAATAGTTTATTGTACAAAACGGGGGAAACAAACGTTGACAAAAACGGTTCCATAATTCATATTAAATTCAAAAGATAACGACAAAACAGCTACAAGTTAGAGGGAATAGTGATAAGATGGTAAAACTTGGCATTGATCCACAGCCTCAGACAGATGCGCTCAAGCGTGCCGTGTGCACAAGCTCCGTTGGTAGGCGATACGATATTTTCATATTTTTAACAATGCAATTTAAAAGTTTTGATTTTTATTGATAACCTACATTTACCAACAACAAAAGACTACATTTAGCACCAAAAAAATATGTAAAAAAAATTATAATAATAATTAAAAAAATTAGTAAATAAAAAAACGAATACCGAATACCAAATTTTCATAACGAATACCTACCCATAGAAACGAATATTCGAATATGCAAATATTTGGGAACAGCCCTAGTGATGTCCAAATTTTGCTGAACCCACTAGATGGTGCTCTTGGTGTAATGAAGAAGGCTCAAGGGATGGCAATGCAGTTTGGTTTCAACTAGCAACGGCCAAATGAAGCTTCATGAACCTTTGTCTTTCTTTTTTGGGTCCACTCTGGCACTCTTTGCTCAACAAAGGGTTGAAACCAAACTGCATTGCCATCCCTTGAGCCTTTTTCATTACACCAAGAGCGCCATCTAGTGGGTTCAGCAAATACAACTGGTGGTTCATGAAGCTTCGTTTGGACATCACTAATGAACGTAGCATTAGGCACACAGCTGCTCTGTTTATATGTAGCCATTAAGACCCTTTTAATGTCTTAAGAATATCAGAGAGAATACCACAAACATGTCCAAATAAACTTTCATTGTCTTGGAACAATAGGGATTGAACCTTTACTGATCTGATCTAAGGACACAGTATCTGTGTTTGACAGTAATCTTTGTTACTCACATCTCCTCTCTTCACCTGGACTGTACACTACTGCATAAACACAAATATGCCAAACTAACCCCACTCCAAATATCAGAAATAAAGATTTCATTTAATTAAATTTCAAGTTTCAAATAAGGATGAAATATTGTGCTTTTAATTCTACAACTGCCACCATCCTGCAAGGTCACTCCAGTGCAATAATGTTTGACTCAAACTGAAAATGAAAGTACAGGCTTGAGGTGAACGTTATTTCCCCAGCTGTCCAACAAATATTTCCATTACGTCTTGAGAGTTGCTTCCTGTTTCCTACTCATGCTATTGTACTCATGATATTGTGTTTTCTTACCAATATCTGGGTTGAAAATCTCCTCCACCACCAGCTGGAAGAACTCTTTGGATACGCCTCCTTCATCTACACCTTGCTCTCCTTCAAACTCCACGTACAGCTGCTTCTTCAAGTCTGCAGGATTCTCCATCGCGATCATCTCCAGCTGCAGCAACACAAGAGAAACACGTCAGGGGAATGTGTTCGGATTAAACTGAATGTATTGTGCTGAGGTGGCACACACATACCCTGACCAGAGCATCATCGATGATGTGGTCTCGCCGCACTTTCAGCCTCAGGTAGGGATTGAGCTGCTGACCCTGGACCAAACTGTAGAGCACAGTAATGCGCCGCTCGCTGTACATGCGGATGCGGTTGTCGTAGTACAGGCCCAGGTTCTTGGTGACGGCGTTGAGGATGAAGGGGCAGGTCATGAAGGAGAACTTGTTTTCAGTCTCAACCTTAAAGAAAGTGTAGTCCTTGTCCATCTCCAGCACCTCATTCAGAGGCTCATTGACAAACTCCTCAAAGGCAATGAGTGGCCGTCGGCAATCGTTGGTGCGGATCCCCAGCTCCGTCTCCAGCGGGTCCACCCGAGGGCCCTTCTTGTTTCGCCGCTCCTCGCCCAGCAGCTCCTGCAGGGTGAGCTCGCTGGACTCTGGGATGGGCTCCTCGTCCTCTTCCTCGTTGTGCTCCATGTCGAGGTCGCCGCCCAGCACGTTTGCATAGTAGACGATCTTCAAGCACTTGGTGGCCGCCACCACTGCGTCATCATCGTTGACCAGGTTGCGGCTGTTGAACTCATTACTGATCACCTTGTAGGTGATGAGCTGCTGGAAGGTCTCTACCATGCGCCGGATCTGCTCCGCGCTGTAGTGCGCCCATAAGCGCGCCAGCTTGGCCTGAGCTGCCAGCGGGAGTTTGCTCATGGCCTTGCAGAACTGTGGGAGGGCGATCTCCAGGTACTCTGGACTGTGGAGGTTGCTGTTTTCCATCACGATAACAAACAGGTTCAGGTAGTTTGGGTCTCGTGAATACACATTGTGGTACGTCAGATCGCACTCTACGTTGGGCGAGAGGTAGACCAGTGCATTCAGGAAGGCTGCTTCTATCTTCTCATTGGACAGCAAGCGCTCGTAGACCCGCCGCACGGCTTCGATGTCCACCGACACCTCATCGGGGGCCAGCTTCTGGACATCGTTTTCCCCTGAGGAGCCCTCTCCCAGCCTCGATGATGACGAGGATGCGGAGGGGGAGTCCTCCTCCATAGCTGTAGCAGAACAGGCGGCTGCTTCCTTCTCGTCTTCATCCTTGTCCTCGTCCTTACCTTGGAGGGACTTGAGCTCCTCTTTAGTGTGAGGTTTGGACCTCCTGAAGCTCTGCACCAGGCCGTCAGCACTGGAGAACACCCTGCCGATTACCCTGATCAGAGGTGAGTAGTCTTCCTTCTCTCCACAGATGTCTAGGATCTCATACACTTTCTCCTCTGTCAGGTAATTTACATCTGTGTACAGAATCAAACATGACAAGGTTAGACATACTAATTAATTACCCTTTTAAATAGTCAAATTTGCGGTAAAGTTGCAGCAACTGGATTTGAGTTCATACGGAGTGAATTTGCATTAATTATTGTGATTGCAATATCTGATATCCTGCTCTATGTCATTCATCAGCAGCAGTGTGTGGATCCTAAACATCTGGCATCGACTCACCTTTGAAATTATCCCGTACAGCGTGGACATCTTTATGGTTCAACTTCCTGTTGCTGCAGGCCGAGTTGCTGTGAGCGCTGCTCTCCAGGTAGGCCGAGGCAGTGCCTTTCTTCGAGGGGTGTGGGTCGCATAGCTTAGCGTTGACCTTGTAGAGTTCCAGGGCTTTGACCGCGGCTGCGTTGTTATCCATGCGGTTGAAGCCGAGTGATGAGGCACACCATGAGTTGGAGCATGACTCATTCCCACAGCCCTCCGTTAACTGGTGGTAATAGCGCTCTATTAGATGTTTGGCAGCTGCTCGCTTCCTGTGTTTAAAGGTAAGGCACAACGGGTTATAAATACTGTGTGGTCTCATTTTTTTTGAGCGTTTAGAGCAATTAGTACGACAGGGGATGGTAATCATTGAGATTCCATTTCATCTGACAACTCAAGACAGCTGTATGACTGTAGTTGGTTGGTTGAGCGCTAAAAATACAGTGTATTAATAAATATATGACCACATCCATCAAGTGTGGATGCTGGCTGACGTGAATCATCCGTACGTTGCCTTCTCTAGCAGTTTTTTCACCAATATTGTTGACGTGAACATTATTTATGTGTCAAAAACTGGTGATAACAGTAACTCCTATACGAGATAACTGCAGCATATGGCTAAATATGGACAGAGCCCAAGAGGATGATGCCAGCATCAATTTTAGAGTTACATAAATCCAATAGTGATGTGACGCAGTGTGTGTTAACATAAACACAAAACTTCTCCTGACATTCTTTACGAGGCTCTCGTTACACATGCTGTGTTCAAATGGATCTCGTGAGCGATTATGACATTGGAAGTTGTGTACCCGAAGTCTTGAACTCGGAGCTTTCAGAAAATTTTCACTCACGAGGTCGTGAATACCACATCAGGGGAGTGTTCACATGGACTCAGTAAGCACGACGACCCCATTTGAACGCAGCAGTATACCTTTTCATTGTTATTCTGTTGCTATGGAAACAGCTTTGGTCCCTGCTTACTTCCTGACAGTTAACAAGGAAGCTATAAAAGAAGGAAAGGGACATTAGAGCCCGGCAAATCACACTACAACCCATCATATCTTTTTTGTTTCACCTTTACCTTCAAAATCCTTCCACCAAATTAAACAACACACATTATGCACTGTTGACAGATGTTTTTTTATCTTAATGTGCATGTTCGTATTCCTTGTTATTAGTCTCCAAATAGATCACGGCTCTGTCTGTAAGATGCACTTAACTCTACAACATGATAGCTGGATGATCCAAGCTACATCATGATACATCCACTAAACTCGGACTTGACTGTATGCTTCAGTGTGTTGTAATTTCCCTCAGTTTGCCTCATTTCAACAATTAAGCTAGAGAGGCTGTAACATTTCCTGTCACTCACCAACACTGCAGCTCCCTAACAACTGTCAGTCAGCATCACATAATTATTTGTTTAATTAAAATTTAAAGTCAAAGGTGAAACAACAAAAGTAAGATGGGTTAGGGTGGGATTTGCCAAGCTCGCCTCATATGATCCAATAGATTCAATCATTCATTTTCAGCTTATCCTCTTGGGAGCTGGAGCCTATCCCAGCTGACACTGGGCGGGAGGCGGGGTACACCACATCACAGGGCTGACACATACAGACAGACAACCATTCACACTCACATTCACACCTACGGGCAATTTAGAGTCACCAATTAACCTGCATGTCTTTGGACTGTGGGAGAAAGCTGGAGTACCTGGAGGAAACCCACGCTGACATGGGGAGGACATGCAAACTCAGCACAGAAGGGCCTCGAACCAGGAACCCTCTTGCTGTGAGGCGACAATGCTAAATACTGCACCACCAATAGACCTGGCACCAAAGTCTGGCTCCGATGCAAAATTCAAACACTGTCCTTTCCATCTTTTATATGTCCCTTGCAGCTACTGTAGAAACTATACCACACTTTTACAGTTTCCTTGGTCACCCACTGCACTAACAAACACTCCAACAGTGAAATATTTCGGCTGTCATGTTTGAAAATGTCTGTAACATGGTCATGATAACAGTCACTCCATGCATGACAGCAAGGCAAGAAAACAAGAAGTGAGAGCAGGCAGAAACAAGAGTTGTTGGAGCTGCTGGTGTGGCAAGGCAGTCTCAAACACACACTGACAGGCACACCTATGCACTGGGACAAAATAAGTTTGACTTACATTCGGCTTGCTTCTGGGTTTTCTATTTCAGGCTCCTCGTATTCTCTGATTGAACAACAGACACAACAGAACTGGCGTTACAGCAGAGGTCAAGCTGTGCTGCATTGACATGATGGTGACTACAAATACTGCTGCCTGTCTGTCTCTGGAGAAATCTGATTATACTACATGATAAGAACATATTTTCGTCTACAAAATGCATGTGCCTTACACACGGTGAGAAAATGACATGTTAAGTAAAAGCAACCTTAGAGCTAGCACCATCATAGCCTTACAGTGGTTAGGGTCACAGTGTATTCTGATAAATGTGTGGCTATAATATTAGTTAATAAACATAAGCTGGTATTTATCATTAAAATAAACATACAACAGAATCATATGTTTTAGTATTGGAGGGGCAGCAGGGTGGTGAAGTGGGAGAAATGTCAGGGACCTGCACATCCTGACGCTGACTTAGTAAGCTAGCAAGCTAATGTAGCCACAACTAGCTAGCCTGCAGGCCTTATTTTAATATTATTCACGCAGCACTGATGTTTCGAAACTACTAAAATTTTATTAATTGTTATTTAACCAGTGCTGACTGTGAATGTTGCCTAACTATACTGATAAACACGTCAGAGCAATAGCACCCACACAGCTCCCAGCAGCACCTAGCTAGCTAACGCTACCAGTGATCCTCCTAGCATCCCCGGCATCCCCGACTCTTTCCTGCGGACGTGCCCACCTATAAGGTCCTCCTGCGGGGCTCGTCTCGGCCTGTGGTGGCGCACACTCACAGTCCTCCTTCTCGTCGGAATTCATACGAGACTTTATCCTCAGTTGTTTGTTATCCTGTTGCTGTCTGTGAAAGTATCAGGTCCTCCGCGGGTCGGTAACAACTTCAACAGCACACTGGTTTGAGTCTAAACGAGCAGCGAAGACGGATTTTCTATTCAAAACTTCATTGACGGCCTTCCTACAGCAGGCTCTCTCCGCAGCCTGGGGTTCGCAGCCATCTTGACTTCACCATCAACCCACGTCCCACAATGCACTGCGCTCTAGCTGCAAGACCTGCCGGAATGGATCATGATGCTACAAGGACCTGGACTCATGTTACTAATCAGTATACCCTGGTTTTACCATCACTAACACAGCACTGGAGGATAATATGTATTTACAATAAATATACTTTATATTCATACAGTTTATATTTGTCCTAATAGGATGACATCATATGTTGGGTTCATTCTCCTTACCTTAGACCTGTTGTCCTTGCTCGTGGACGCTTTTTTGTGCCATCTAGTGGCAGTAAGAGGACAACACACTAATCCATTGGTGTGTCTAAAATCACATACTTCCGTCACGTACACTTCCATGTAGAATACTATGTGCACTATACTTATTGGCGTAGTGCGCGAATTTCGACAGGGTAGTGTTGTCTCAAACCAAACACGGCCGTTGCGCACTTACCAGAAATGACGACCATAAATTTCGACCTCTTCTTCTTCTTTTAATGCCTAATTGTAACCGGGCAGTGGAGCATTACCGCCACCATTTGCCCACAACGTCTAAATGTGCAGCTGTTAGCTAGTTAGCAAACTAGCATTAGCATTCGCGTTATCGTTCGCGGTACCAAATCATTACAGACTGCTAAATTAACCCAGTAAACATACTGCTGACTTATACCCGACAACAGTATAGTGGTGCTTAGTGCAAAAAACAAATGTACAATGCAGCGACGTTCACGGTCGCACAGTCCTCGGCTGCCATTTCTCAGTTTGAAAAGTGGTCCCTCTCCTTCCGCTACGCAGCCAAGATGGCGACCATTGAGGGTGAAAAGTGTCCATAGTTCCACACTCAACTTCTTGACCGTTTTGAGTGCACCATCCGGGTACTCATAGTGCACTGCATTTTTCCATACTTCTCAGTGTGAACGCACTTATGCACTCAAAATATTAAGTGTGAGTACAGAAGTACGCGATCTGAGACACAGCACGTGTAAAAACAAGATGGCCGCCATCTTTGCTAACTCAGTCTGCAGCCGATCCCGACATAACAGTGGACAAGATCCAAAAACCTGATCACATTTAATGGTTGAAACTTGTTTATTTATGATTAATAATGATTGTTGTTTGATACGGCAACACATTTGACCAATTTTAGGGAGAGCGACAAGCTAAGACGCTGTTGATTCGGAAACACTCATTTGAGGACGTTGGGACTTTATTGTCGTCTCGTTTGAGGCCATTGGGGCTTAATTAATGTTGTCAATGTTTAGTTTTTATATTCATCAGGTTCTACTGATCCCAAATAGCTAGGAGAAATTCAAATTGTGAACCAAACAAAAACCAAATATGGCCCCAGTTGGGTGCCAGGTGGCACCCCAACCATTTTTAATTTCACAATGAAAATAAATTGATTCACAGTGGAATTTTTTTTGTACTGTGCTATAAAATGGATTCATTGCTTCAGTTCAGCTTTATTGTCAGACTCCAAGTCCAGCAGAAACACATACAACACAAAGACGATACAATGCAGACATTACAATAAAAAAGAAAAATATTGCAGTTTAAAAAAAATAATAATAATAAATAAAAAAGATAGCTAAACCAATGTTGTCTCAGGTGTGACTGGTATTGTATAACACCTCAAACTAGGATGTGACAGCAGCATGGATCAGGAGTCTGAGGTAGTGTAGTGTGGTCACCTCTGGATGGAGCATTAAGACCACGTCTGACGTGGGCTGGTAACTTGGGAAACAGTTTGTGCCTTTGGTCATCAGATATAAGAAGAATCCAGCTGCAGATCAAGATATGAACCCAAACTCTACGAGGGACACTAAATAAATCTGATATTGTACAATATTAATGTTTGTTATTTCCTTTACTATGTTTTCTGACCTTTAGTTCTGCAGAGCATTTCACACCATGATATATTATATTATTTTTGTGACATATTCTATGATACTATGACTTTTAATCTCATTTTATGACACACTGTGGACATCAACTGTGATATAGGCCACGTAACACTCATACACATTCTAGTTTTTCAAATTTTTTTCTTATTTGAAAGTCGTGACATAGACAGAACAGTGTGTGTTTGATTTTGATTCTAACCACAGCAGTCGAGCAACGGCATCTGCTGGTGTATGGCAACACCACTTGCACAAACCACATGCACCATAATACTAGTAATTTGATGAGTTCATTCATGACAACATCTCTATATTTGGTCATTTTGGGCTTTTGTTTGATTTTGTTGAAGATTCAGAATGCAGCCAGGTGAAAGCATGGCTCGATGAACCTGTTAGGACACTGTGGAGCAAAAATAAGCTGCCAGGACCATATTAAACCACACCTCACTTTAGGCTCTCAGCATTCCGTATTGCTTTTAAATATATTATCCCCTCTTACACTTTTTCCATTTCATATTATCTCTGCTGACTCACATTTTTTTTTTTTACTGTGTATAAATGAGGGACCTTGTTCTGCAGTCAGGTTTAATGGTTCGGGATGTTAGAGCTCTGACACACTAACACACTGTGAGGACGATTTCTACCTCAAAGTTCTTCAATTAAATGTGAAATACACAAAGTGCTGAAGAGAGAAAGAGTATTTTGGGGAAGTTTGAGTCATTTTCATATTTTCTCTTGTTGATACTGTCCCACCAGAACCCTTTAATTTAACCTGTGATCCAGTTAATTTCCTGTTGGTTCATAAATAAAATTAAATTTGCATTTTTAAAAAAAAACAAAAAACAAACTATGGTAGTTTTGCCAATAATGGAAGGTGAAGAAGGAGGGGCAGGGGCTCTTGTGGTCTCACAGGATTAAAACTCAAATGCAGTAGTTGAGAATTGATGCCAAGGGCCAAATTAAAAAACTAAAAAAGAAAATTATTTTCAAAAATAAATAAAAAATAAATAAATTATCACTTACCTAGTCAGAGGCCAAAAGGGCAGGTGATTGAGGAGGAGTAGACTCAAAATGACCACAAAGAGACACAAAATTAGCTAAAAAATATACAAAATAACCTATTAGCGACCCAAATGACAACAAAAATGTCTTTTCTAGGGGAAACAAATCACCTAAACCTCTGATTACAGTTTATTATTAGTCATATAAATTTATTTTTAGTTATATTCTCAAAATTGTGCCGTTGGGCGGGAAAGCAGCGGAACTGGCAACCTTCGCTGGTCACTGTGCACACGGCACACATTATGTGACAGAGCAGCAAGGCAGACTGAGCGGAGCCACGCCACGACGGAGACCAGCGTCGTTTTCAACTCTAAACGCGTTTGACAAAGTAAGGTTGTACAGTTTCGCTTGTCTTTATTGCAGCTACCATTCTGTAAAACATTTTTAAAGAACAGAGGGGATATTTTGTGAAAACTGGACGAAAAAAACTGCTTTGTCATTCATGCGGAGTTAGCTAACTGCAGCTAGCGCCACACCCTGAACTGCTTATGCTAGCAGGCGTCCATTTTTTATACGTAACCGTCACCTTCAAAATGTCTGGCTAGGTCACATTATCTTACCCTTCAAAAAATTCCGGGTTTACTTGGGTGTTTTGTTAGGGAGTGACTTTATGGCAGATATAATGGGCCGTTAAGTCTCTCGGTGTTAGCTAATTAGTAAAAAGTAGTTCGAGATAATTTTGCACACCACACTTGGCTAGCAAGGGAACGGGTAGCAGGGATGCTAGCTAACGTTAGCAGTCTGTCGCGGTGAAGGTGGTCGTTAAATCTTCATGTGTGGGTAATTCCGAGTACAACTCGACGCGCAATTTATTGTTCGACCTTTGACATGTCCAAATTGGCTCGCCTATAATATTTATCTTGTGTATTAACGAAAGTTAGCATTAGCGTAAAGCTTGCGTCGAGTGAAGCACGAGGTCAGTAGATCGGTGCTAGCACGACAACGTGCTAATTTTACGTTTGGGGACGAATTAAAGGGGATTTTGCTTTAACACAGACGCTGTTTACACGTTTCCAAATCAGCTTTACAGTAGGTAGTATTTGTGTTATGTCACATTAGTATAAATCAACTGAGTTTATTTGTTTCACAGTCCTCAGGAAGGATTCATAACCCCAGCTGTTCCTATGTAACAGTCTTTGTAAAGCTACTGTAATACAGATTCAGCGTCTCATTGTCTACTTTTCCTTTCAATTTTTCAGGTGAATAAAATGGACGAGTGGGACGAAGAGGTAAGCACTCACTGAAATGAGCCATTTGCCTTTTGGCTTGTCACAGTAGGAGAAGCACAGGTGTGATTAATTAGAGCAGGGGTGGCCAAACCTTTTTCATTGTGAGCTATTTATAGGAAAAAAAATTAGGAGCTACAGGCCAACATTACTAATTTAAAAGTTGTCAATCATACTAGTGGAAAATTAATGTTATTGCAACTATGCAACACTGCTAAACAATCCAGCATTTGACATTACAGTAGTTTATTTGTGTACCCAGGCAAGGACATCGTTTTTTAAATATTATGATATATTTTCAAGCATGATATAGATTTAGTCAACACCGTTTATCGATATAGGGTCAAGTTGTGCCACATACGGCATACCAGTGTTCATCTCTCCTCTCTTTCTCTCTGCACAGCTCCGCCCCCTCACTCACTCACTCACTCACTCACTCACTCACTCACTAGCCTCACGTCACCAGGTTCTTCACGTAAAGTGAGGAGCCTGGTTTCTATTCACTCTGAATTTTGTCTAAATTCTAGTTCCGGTCTAGAGAGTGGATGTGGAATTCACCAAATTCACCAAAGTAAAAGTGTTCACCAAAGTAAAACTTTAAATTCTGGCGCACCATTGATTTGGGGTGATGAGGGGTATAAGAAAATCGATTAACTTAATGGCTTGGGGCTTTTCTTGAAAAATATATTCTTTAAATTAAAGTTTCACCGCATTTTTATTAGCTTGGTGCTTTTATTTTGACGGAAAGGCGCATCCATCCAATTCCGGATCCTGTCTCACTCGCCCTGGTTCCGGTTCCTTACTAAAACGGCCACTAATGGCCCCAGACTACTCACTCACAGTTTCTCCAACACTCGGAGAGACACAGAGCTGCTTCTGTTTAATCTGTTCAGTAGTCTACAGTGAGACATTGATCTATATGTGGCACGTGCTACGCTAAATCAACTTCATGAATGAAGTTACTGCAGTAGCACACCTACAGTGCTGTGGGCCTTTTACTCTGTAACTTTAAGCCGCGTCCAGTCAAGCCATGCTGTGCCAATTTGCGTTTCTGTTGTCAGTTTAGATGCACAGGTCCAAAAGTTGGACCGCCCGCCCTCAAGCAGGTAGTGGTGGTGTCTCGCCAACCACAGCCAACACCAGACCACCTCGTTTCTTCCCTTCAGACAAGCCGTGTGTGTTGCAGGACTCTCCTCACCTCTGTCTGCAGGAGACCAGAGAGAAAGGCGTTTATAAAAGTCTCTGTGTGTTCAGCTCTCACTACGTCTGTAGCTTCTAAGTGAAGCTCTGTGGTTTGGAGTTTAGTTTCTTTCCGGCGTCCTGTTTTTACTTCAGATATCTGCTTTATTTTATTGTTTCGTGTTCGTTGTCCACCGTATCAGAAGGTGTGTGAAGTTGCTGCTCGAAAACTCAACATTTCGTTATTTAGCTGCTTCACAATAAAAGTTTTTACAAAACAAAAGAACAGGGGACTTTTATTTTTAATAAAATGTGTATTACCGAATTAGTGGAACTTTATTAGCGGCTCTTCTTCAATTAAGACAAGTGTAATACTCAGCAGGAAGGAAGACTAAAAGTAAGAACAGCCACAGTGAGATGTTGATGAAGAGCTGCAGACAACTGCACCTCTGCAAACAGCTCACCTCCAACAAGTAAACCTCTTCTACCTGCCCTGCTGTGGAGAAACACATGCAGCAAAAACAGGGGACTTAAACCCTGTTTCTATTTTGTTTTTTTTTTTGAAGAATTGGCTGTAAGCCATTTAAAAGCAGACAACAGTTTTCCCACAAGCTGTAGGTTGGCCACCCCTGGATTAAATGGAAACGCTAGGTCGCAGTGAAATTTTAAGGTGTGTTGATTGATTCTCGTTGTCAGCTCATGCTTTGAGTAACATTACAAGTTAACGTTCCACCTTAAAAAATACTGGCAGTCGGCCCAGTGAATTTAATTTTGTTTTCTTCAACTCCAGCTGCTGTGAGAGGCAGCAAAACATCCTTTCATTTTATAGTTAGTCTCCTAATGTATGTAAAACTCTCCACAGTATGAACAGTGGTTACATGAGCCTCAAAACCAGACACAACTCACCCCTGAGCAGAGTGACCGTCTTCTACTGACCAATCAGACTGCAGTGTTCACAGCTCCACCTTTTAGTACCAGATCTGTGTGCTAGGTACCCCAACAGAGGGGGGACCAAAAATGTGCCTGAACTGCTTTGTGGAAACAGGGCTTTACTGACACCTGTGTCCAACTGTGACAAGTCAAAATGTCTGCTCTGAGAAAGGGCTATTATGTCCAGCTCATGTTTGTGCCACGGAGCCAGACGTACAGCACCTGATGTGAATTTACTCATCTTTACAGGGAACTACCACTTGTACTATTGCACCAACCAGCCAAGGAGATACCTGGAACACTGGTGGTGGAGAATTTAGCAGGGGTAAGTGTAGAGACGATCAACACTGCCCGTCTTTGTCCTACAGTATGTTGATGGAGACAGTTTTTCTGTTTCTCTGCAGGTCGTGGTGGAAGAGGCAGAGGCAGACAGGGAGGATTTAAAAGCTCGTTCTCCTCAGGTTCCCATGATTCTCATACTTTTAAACAAATAGAAAAAAGATTCTTAGTTCAGTGACTGAAAAACCTGCTGACATCTGGTTTTGTAATGTAATGGGAAAGGTTACAGTTGGCATTTACTCTCCAGTCAAATGACTCGAAAATAGTCACAGGTATTTCTCGGCTCCAGGTGAGCTAATTTTAGCATCTTGAGTGGTGAGATGAAGTGATGTGCCACCATAACATACCCTCCATCACCACCCGAGCAGGGCTCAGACATTATCCCAAATTAGTCTGTACTGAGTTTGGTCCAACCAAAGAAATCCCTGATCTTACTTGTCACTCACTCCAAAATAGTCTGTACAAAGCAACCAATTGCAGATTAGAGAATCTGCCCAGCATGCGCATACCCAGTGTACATGAATGCTCATGGGATAATGTGATTCGATGTGTGTTAGAGATCGTGTACGGTCATAGTTTTTATTTAAAAACTGTATTAAAATGACCACGTGTTAGTGTGGATGTAGCCTAATGCTAATCTCATCTAATCCTGGTGCTTTGATCTTTGTTTTTTAGGTGGTGATGAGAACGGGAACGGTGAGTACTGAGCAGTATGATGTTAAATAGTGTCAGTAGTTACTCCGTCCTCGGTGCTACTGACCCTCCAATTTGTTGTGTGCAGATCAGGACACTTGGAACCATGCAGGAGGAGACAGAGGTGGTTTCAGAGGGAGAGGAGGACGCAGAGGTGAGACGCAAAACTATGATTAACCACACGGACAGAAGAAATATTGTTTCACCTCACATGTTGGCAGGTTGAAGACTAAGTTTAAGCTGAAGGGAGTTGAGTGATGTTGGAGGACGTGGGGGAAACTCCAGCTATGCATGTACAAGTAACTCAAGTCTTTGTTATTTGATAACTGCTGATAATCAGTACAGGTCGGTAAAAATGGACTCTGGGCAAGTTGATTTGTGAACCACTTGCCAGACTGGGTAAATGACGGAATAAAAACTCACATGATTCAAATCGATCTTCACTGGAATGATCCAATATCGATTAGTAAAATCAGAGATTGATCTTTGATTACACGCTTTGTCCCACAGATGTACTCGGCTTACGTTATCTTCACTTCTGTCTCCACCGTGGCATCTTTACTCCGTCTGTGTGTGTGTGTAAAAGTGGTGCAGCAGCCAGGACGCACAGACAGCAGGAGGAGATGCTGCAGCATGATAATAAATTACACCCAAATGTAAAACAGTAAGCTAGCAGTTACAGACAAGAGAGTCGGTAACGTCGGAGCTTCTCAAGACTGCGGTCGTTCATAACTTAGCACTGCGGCTCGTTTACTAATGGAGAGATTAACGGGGTTAAAGCTTCACACATCCGTGGGAAGAAAGCATATATGAAAAGATCGGTCTCTGATTTTATGAATCGATATCGGGTCATTCCAGTGAAGATCGATTTAATTGGATGAATCGATTATTTTAACCCAGCCCTAGTGTATGCATCGGGGCAGAACTCCGCCGTGCGTGATAAACACGCGACCATGTAGAGACAGAAATGACATGCCTTCGTGTCAAACCATGAACATTGCAAGAAGTATCTGGATGAGATGAGAGTCCCAGAGACAGTTGTTTCATTATGTAGTCAGCCATTAAACTTTCTGAACAATGTGAAGAGCAAATCCTGCGTTGTTTCAGAAGAATGTGTTGGGGTCAGTTGTATGCTTTAAGCTGTTAATGTGAATGTGTGTCTGACAGCGTGTTTATTCTCTCAGGGCGCGGCAGAGGATTTGGCGGGATGGATGGCAGTGAATTCAGTGGTAATGTTTTCAAGTTTGGTTCTAAGATCTATTCTCATTGCAGCTGACGAAGTTTAATCTGATGTCATGATCTGCCTGGTTTTACAGGAGATGATAATGGAGTGTGTGAAAATGGTAGGTGCCCCCACCCCCCTAAAGGAATACTTTATATCTACTGCATGTGAGTCTTTATATTTCAATCCTGTCTGCTCTGAACAGGGTTTAGAGGAGGAAGCCGAGGAGGAAGAGGCGCCAGAGGTTTCAGACAAGGTAGCTCTGTTGTAGTGAAGCAGGAAAGCATTTTGAGTCTAGTCTCAAATGTGAGCCGATCGTTAATGGTTGATTATGTGTTGAAGGTGGTGACCAGGGTGGCAGAGGAGGCTTTGGAGGAGGTAAGTGATCAATCATGTAGCTGTTTTTGAAGAGTCAATTTCATGTGGGTAGATGTCGAGTGTGTCTTCATCATTGCAGGCTACCGTGGGAAAGATGAGGAGGTCTTTGCTAAAGGTTGGAATCATTTTCATGATGATAAACAGATTTTAGCTGCTCAGTTTGATTTGAAACATTTCACTGATGTGGCTGACATCTGTATCTGACACAGGGGATGACAGAGATCCAGAGAAGGATGCAGGCGATGGTGACAGTAAGTTAATTAAGTGTTTAATGTAAATGTGTTCACTGTGGTTTTATTTCACTTCTGCACAACAGAGTTTCTGTTCTGACCCGCAGAGCCAAAGGTCACGTATATTCCCCCGTCCCTTCCCGAGGACGAAGACTCCATTTTCGCCCACTACGAGTCAGGCATCAACTTCGACAAGTATGATGACATCATGGTGGACGTCAGTGGAACCAACCCACCACAGGCCATCATGGTGAGAAGTAGGGTCGCAGCGGTATACTGGTTTCAAGGCATACTGTGATGTAAAGGTTGACGATTATCGTACCGTGTCCATTGCTTACTTACAAAATGCAGGTGTATAAATGAAATTATTTTTAAAGTTTTAGATTATTATCCAGATTAAGAGCACGTTGAAGACCTGAACACAAGTTGCAGTCAGAGCCTCATCCTACGTTAGAAAAGTATGAAACTTCCTTCCTTTCTCCTTCAGACTTTTGACGAGGCAGCATTGTGCGAGTCCCTGAGAAAAAACATCAAGAAGTCTGGTTACGTGAAGCCGACCCCTGTGCAGAAGTACGGCATCCCCATCATCTCTGCCGGCAGAGATCTCATGGCCTGTGCCCAGACTGGATCTGGTAAAACGGTGAGACGACACAAAGTTAACACTTGACTTGATGTGTGCTCATGGGCAGGGTATAAATGCAGATTTCCCTCCACGCAGGCTGCGTTCCTGCTCCCCATTCTGCAGCAGCTGATGGCAGACGGTGTGGCAGCCAGTAGCTTCAGCGAGCTGCAGGAGCCTGAGACCATCATCGTGGCCCCGACCAGAGAGCTCATCAACCAGATCTTCCTGGAGGCCAGGAAGTTTGCCTTTGGGTATGTTTAGATCCTTAATCACACAGCAAGATGTTAAATGCACTCCTGGTTTCTAATCTAAGTTCTGACTGTTGCAGGACATGTGTGCGTCCAGTCGTGGTGTATGGTGGAGTCAGCACTGGACACCAGATCAGAGAGATCTGCAGGGGCTGCAATGTGGTGTGTGGAACACCAGGGAGGCTGTTGGATGTGATCGGACGAGGAAAGGTAAATTACTATAGAGTTGTTTATGTCGAAGTTGTACTTAGTTAAAGGCTGAAACTGTGACTGAGTGGTGTGTGTGCTCCAGATTGGGTTGAGTAAGCTGCGTTACTTGGTGCTGGACGAGGCAGACCGGATGCTGGATATGGGCTTTGAACCTGACATGCGCCGTCTGGTGGGCTCCCCTGGAATGCCACCCAAAGAGAGCCGCCAGACTCTGATGTTCAGCGCCACCTACCCCGAGGACATCCAGAGGTTTGCTCCCCCGTCAAACACATCTGTATGTGTTGATCTCAGCTCGGCATGTGTGAATATGGACGTGTGTTTTTTGCAGGATGGCCGCCGACTTCCTCAAGACTGACTATTTGTTCTTGGCTGTGGGTATTGTGGGCGGAGCCTGCAGTGACGTGGAGCAGTCATTTGTGCAAGTCACCAAGTTCTCCAAGAGAGAGCAGCTCCTCGACCTCCTCAAGACCACTGGTATGGTTTATTTTGTAGCCATTTTGCCAGTTGTTTGGTTTCCAGTGTTCAGAACAACCTCAGTATAAGCGATAAGAATCCTGGCAGCTAAAAGAAGACACTAAAAACAAGTGGCTGAAAAGGTTAACAGTACTGCTGCTTAACTGTCATACAGCCGCCCGCCACTAGCGGGTGCTACAGAGCCGTCAGACAGCAGTCCCCCTCCCTGCTGTAATGCTCGAGTAGACTGGAGTTTCAAAACAGCACTGTGGAAAATTGAAGAGATGTCCTCTCTCAAAACCAGCCGGTTTGGCAGCACTTCATTCTAGAAAATGAATTGAGCAGCAGTTTCTTTTTTGAGATGTTGTATTATTTGTTAAGTTGACGTTAATGTTGTCAGATAATGTGCAGGTTTACATTCATACTGCACGGAGCAAAATGCCTCATTTCAGCTGAAATTTAATTATAATTTAGATGTTTTATTAACTTTAAATTGAGTTGCTGTCATTTCTGTCAGATAATCTGCAAGGTTCAATGTGCCGCACATTCCAGAGGCAGTTTGTTTATTTTAGATGTTATTTTAGTGGTTAACTATTCGATTCCTCAAGTAACTCAAATAATTCGATTACTTACAAGGGCTACATGTCATGAATTAGTGGCATGGGCTCTATTAACAGCCACAGCTGTGCATATTTGTCGCGCGAAATGACAGCTGTTCTGTCGGAGAACCACGTCGGTGCGAGACAGTCTGTAAAACTGCACTTCTTCTCTGCCGTATTTTTAAGTGACAGATCTAATGAGTGGTGGAGCGGGCACAAATATGCAAACTGATTGAAGGGTGTTTCTGCAGTGAGCGGACTAACAGTGGTCCTGAGCGGAGTCTCTGTAATTATGGCCACGATGACGCTGAGTGACAGACCTGCCGTTATGTGACATTCTCGGCTTGATTTAATATTTCTCCATTATGTCTCGTTAAACTCCTTCCACAGAAATACGGGACAAACTGCATCCCGTACTGAATCAGTAAGGGACAGTGCATTTTATTTTTCAATATGGGATGAGGGGCAACTCTGTCGTCTCATGCCTTGGTGTGGTGCTGGCGTCAGTCACATCACTTATCCTTAGTTTTACTATCCTTACTTTTATCCAGACCTCCACAGGAAAACACTTTGCTGCATTTGTAACTTTATGGACGCTACTGCGCTACTCAGTCGATCAATTAACTTCACTACTGAAAAGCTGTTTGACTCAGAAAGTAGTGATGTCACCACCACGCTACTGAGAATGCTGATAAATTCGTAAGGTAGCACCTTGTAGTGAGCTGCTTCCCAACACTGATTATTCCTGACAGCATGAGAAATAGCAACGTAGCATGAGTGCGTATGAAATCGGTCATTAGCGTGACTGGTTGACAACTCCGACTCTCAAAAAAGGAAACACGTGTTGCCCATTTCAGATACTTTTCTTATTTCCTCTTATATATTGTTGTTAAATAAAGCTAAAGTAATCTTATAAAAACATGCAGTATTTCTTAACTGATTAATCGCCAGAATAATCGATAGATGACTCAGTTACTAAAAGAATCGATAGCTGCAGCCCTAGTTGTGATTTCCCTTTTTAGACTTGTCGACTAGTCTTGATTAAAATTGTCATTTAGTCGACAAGGAAATGAGTCGTGCTGATTGTTTGCAGGAACGGAGCGCACCATGGTGTTTGTGGAGACCAAGAGACAAGCTGATTTCATCGCCACTTATTTGTGCCAGGAGAAGGTTCCAACTACGAGCATCCACGGGTGAGTGGCTCATCCAGGACGCTATGATTTAAGTTGTAAGGCAGTTAGTCATGTGTGGTGTTGTGTTGTGTGTCAGGGACCGTGAGCAGCGGGAGAGAGAGCAGGCTCTGGCTGACTTCCGCTCCGGCAAATGTCCCGTCCTGGTGGCAACTTCTGTCGCTGCCCGCGGTCTGGATATTCCCGACGTACAGCACGTGGTGAACTTTGACCTCCCCAACAACATCGACGAGTACGTCCACCGTATTGGGAGAACTGGCCGCTGTGGGAACACTGGGAGGGCAGTGTCTTTCTACGACCCAGATAATGATAACCAGTTGGCCCGCTCTCTGGTCACGATCCTGTCCAAGGTGAGACATCCACATCACAGGCTTTGTACATGCGTGGGCACAGCCAGTGTCGGCCATCTTTGATTGTGTGTGTGTGGACTGATTGACAGGCTCAACAGGAAGTGCCCGCGTGGTTAGAGGAGTCAGTGTTCAGCGGCGGAGGTGGAGGCTTAGGCTTCAACGCCCCCAGGAAGAGCTTTGCCTCCACAGACTCCAGGAAGGTAACTGGACTGACTCTGTCCTCTGCTGTGTCCTCCCATAGTGTCCTTGTCCTCACTGTGTCCTCACTGTGTCCTCACTGTGTTTCCTCAGGGAGGATTTTTCCAGGACAACAGTGTGAAGAGTCCTCCGGCTGCTCAGACGGCTAACGATGATGAAGAGTGGGAATAGAGGACGATCAGATCAGAGCAGCACTCATTCACACATTGACCTGAGTTATTTTTCTTTTCCAGTGTTCAGCTTGTTGGAGTTTTATCTAAGTATTTGTGTTTATAAAAAAAAAAAGAAGAAAAAAAAAGGTTAAAAACGTCCAGCGAGATGTGAAACAGGAAACCGGTTCCTCTGATCTTCACTGAGCAACATATTGTGGAAACTTTACTTTTGAATCATCACTAACGTGTAACATGGTTAATAAGGAAACAGTGTGTCTGACCAGAGGTCAAACTGAAGCGTGTCATTTTCCAACTATGCTTTGTTTGATGCAAAGATAGACACTAATAAATAAAAACATGTTCAAAGCAAAGCCTCCTTTTATTGTGAAATGTGTTGAATGGAAGGTCTTTAGGACCTGGTTAATGTGTTTCCAAAGCATTTAATCCTCTGAGGTGAGTTCTCCCTGAAAGGCCCAGAGGACGTTTTATAAATCAAGAACTCTCTGGATTACACTCTTAATGTGCCATCAAATAAAAAGCAGCTTAGTACAACTGTAGTCTGACACGGTGGTGTGCGCGTGAACCACTTATTTTTTCAGTCTTTAACCTGGAGGAAGAAGATGATGCAGCAGCAGTGCAGTAACTCCTGTAAGTACAAACAAACGGCATGGCGACTGAGAAGGTACCGATGGATTTCCAGATTGTACTCCGACAGCTAAAAGAGCGAAACATTGAAACTGCCAAAATCAAAAAGAAATGAAATCATAAATGTAGAAATAAAATGCCCAATTATCAAATGTGCTGGGTAATTTGAAAATAAATATTCACAGAAATATAAAAAATAAATACAATTATTTTTATACATTGTAAATACAGAAATAAATAAATAGGGAAATGAAAAATAAAAAAATAGGGAAATAAAAAATAAATAGGGAAATAAATAAAAACAAATTAAAACAAATAGGGAAATGAAAAATAAAAAAATAGGGAAATAAATAAAAAAACAAATAGGGAAATAAATAAATAGGGAAATAAATGAAAACATTAAAACAAATAGGGAAATAAATGAAAACAAATAGGGAAATAAATGAAAACATTAAAACAAATAGGGAAATAAATGAAAAATTAAAACGAATACAGAAAAATAAAAAAAATAGGGAAATAAATGAAAACAAAAAATAGGGAAATAAATGAAAACAAATTAAAACGAATACCTAAATAAATGAAAAATAAAAAATAGGGAAATATATGAAAACAAATAAATAGGGAAATAAATGAAAAATAAAAAAAATAGGGAAATAAATAAAAACAAATAAATAGGGAAATGAAAACAAAAAATAGGGAAATAAATGAAAATAGAAATAAATAGGGAAATAAATGTAAAAAGAAATTAATACGGAAAATAAGTAATTTGTCAAATAAATAAATAAATAAATAAATTTTATTTATTAATTTTTGTATTTCTGTGCATATTTATTTATTTTCAAATTAACCTGCACATTTATTTGATAACTGAGCATTTTATTTCTACATCTCTTTATGATTTAATTTATTTATTTAGTTTTGATTTTGACAGTTTCAGCCCTTCATACATGAAGACTCTACTCTCTTCACTCTGCCTCTGAGGTGGCGTGGGTCGTCTCCATAGCAACGGTTAATGAGACACGCGGCAACTGTAATAATTACGTCAGTTGGACAAATAAATAAAACGTAGCTGGTCAAGTTAAAGTAGTCCGTGTAACATAAGACGCGGATTGATACAGTACCCACTATGAAGCACACGGCACTGCGCACTGATTTCCTCTGCTTCTTCTGTAGCCCCGCCCACTCTGAGCGGGCCGCTCTCCCATTGGTCAGCTGCATGTTTTCCGTTTCAAACTTCAAGCTTCACCCGGAAGTGATGGGAATAACTGAGCCGTACATGGAGAAACCGCTTCAAACTTAACAGCTCTGCGCAAATATAGAAATATTTAACAGTCAGAAAAAGCGTCACTCGGTTTGACAGCACGGGGAAATATGAAGTAGCTCAGGAGGCTGAATATTTGAGCTCAGTACGGCACAGTAACTGAAGCTGTTCGCCATGAAAGCAGCTAAAAGCAAGGTAAGACTAGACTACTGTCAAACTTAATACACAGCTAAGACACCTTAAGATAACTACGTGTCATGAGAGGAGCAGAGGAGACCTTTACTACTGCTCTGAGTGGCTGACTGTTAACATGCTTCAGTACTGCAGCTGGCTAAAATGCAGGCTTGTGATTGGCAGGTGGTGACATCAGGGAGGCTGACAGGAGAGGGCAAAGGGCCGCCAGCCAGGAGACGGTGAGCACACTGGCCTTATTTATCATCTTTTACATATACTGTATGTTCCTCTCAGCCCTCCCCATCCTTATGCTGCTCTCTGCTCCTCTGACTTGTGTTAGCAGAGTTCCTCCAAATCCAGGACCAGCAGCCCACCCTGAGCCCGCCTACTCTCTGTACTCCACAGACTCCGAGGACCAGGTAAGGAGGTGAACTGATTCACAGTCAGCAGCATTATAATTAAAGCTACAGTTGGTAATTTTTCTGTGAGGGTAGGGAGCTCCTGGACCTCATTGTTTTCCCAGTTTGCGGACATTTTCGGCCTGTGTTCGTCTTTGAGTTAGCTGCTAACTGCTATCAGCTGCTTTTTAAATCTCCCACCTCTGCCTGCCTGTAAATAGAGAAAGCAGCATCACGTTGACAGTAGGTGGACTTGCTGAAGAGGAAGTGCGTCAGTGATACTCACAGCTGTGCTCCGCCCCCTCAGGTCACCTCGCTCCACAAGGGTCTGGACCGCTGTGCCGCCCTGCTCGGTGGCATCCTCCAGGCTGAGAACACAGGTCAGATGAGTCTCCTAACATAAACGCCATGTAGAGAGCAGCCACAACCGTATGTTATTTAAACCCTTGGGGTTGGACTTGGTTATTTTTGTGTGTGTAGAAGCCTTGCCAGGCGTTCCCAGAGCAGTGAAGGGTGGAGCAGCTAAATCAAGACCATCTACGTCACTGGGGAAGAAGACCATCAAGAAGCTACCTACAAAGACAGGTAGCTGCGTGTTCATGAGTGTGTATGTGTGAGGTTTATTACGTTTATTTGGCAGTTGGAGTTAGCTGCTAACTGCTATCAACTACTTTTTAATGTCCTGCAGTGGGTCGCACGCACAACACGCCAGACCTGAAGAGCCGTCAGCCAGTCCAGCGTGGATCGGGCAGCACCACCCCAAAAACAGCTCATCAGTTTGCTGCTCCAGCTGCACACTCAGGAGTGAAGCTCCATCCATCTCGCAAACATCCCGCCACCCCGCTGCGGTGTCACCTCCCTCCATCACCCGGCCAAACCCTGCAGCACCTCCCAACCACCGCCACCACCCCTCCACCTCAACCTGACAGCCAGGCTGCTCCTGAAGCTCCACACACACACCATGAGGCAGAGTGTGACGGAGAAGAGGAGGACTTTGTTCCTGTGAGAGACGTGAATGGCCACAGCAGTGCCGCAGACACACACACGGCCGTGTCAGTCATGCAGCTGGAGCCTGGACAGAACCAGGACTCAGACAGCAGTGCAGAGACGGAGGAAGTGAAAGTCAAGACAGCTCAGTATCTGCTGGGAGAACTCAAGGCTCTGATCACTGGACAAGGTAACGTGTCGCTCCGTCAGTACAGAATCTGTGGACACAGTAATTTACAGAAGACAAACCACCCTCTGTGCTGTCATACTGTGTGTGTGTGTGTGTGTGTGTGTGTGTGTGTGTGTGTGTGTGTGTGTGTGTGTGTGCAGGCAGTGTAGCAGAGCGACTGCTCAGTCACCTGGAGCACACGGTGTCTTCATCACTGATAAATGTTGGTGGTTCGAACATCCAGACTAAACCACAGGTGTCGTCACTGCACAGCGAGAACACTCAGCTCCGCAGGTAACACACACACACACACACACACACACACACACACACACACGATAGTCTGTATAACACAATGGACGAAACCACCGTGTATTTTGGCTGTTGCCATCTTTGATTTTTGGAGCCAGAAGTGACCATATTCAGACCAGACAGCTGAGCTAACCCTTATGCTAGCAGCTAGCTTGGTTAGCACAGTGCATTTACAGCTATGGCTATCTGTGATAATGCTAATGCTAATTTTTGCTAGCGAAAAACAGGCATTAATACAAAATGTTGAAATTTCAGTTCTTCTCGTAAGTACATTTTGCATTAATGGTTTTAAGCCTGTTTTTCGCTAGCAAAAATTAGCATTAGCATTATCACAGTTAACCACAGCAAAAAGTACAAACAAAAACTAAACAACTTTTTTTAGGAGACCAAAATATTTAAATTTCGAGAACTGAAAAGACACTGAAATAGCGACAGCTACGTCTATGCCTATACTATACACTCCTGTAACCAATGTTGTCGCTGTCGTAGCGACTTGTCAGCAAACAGGACCCACCTGTCATTCAAATTGGCCACGTCCCTATGACATAATTTTAAGCTTTAATAATATGAACACCCCCTGTACAGTTCATTTCGTACCATAAACATGTTTATTTCCGCTGTAAAGTTGGGCATTTTAACATGGACGTCTATGGGGACTGACTCACTCTTGGAGCCAGCCTCAAGTGGCCATTAGAGGAACTGCAATTTTGGCCACTTCCACGTTGGCTTCATTTGTCAGCCCCTTAACTTGGCTCTCACTTTAGGCCCCACACATGGACCCTCACTAACTGATCTGTGTGTGTGTGCCAGGCGTGTGAGGATTCTGAACCAGCAGTTAAAGGAGCGGGAGAAAGCAGAGAGGGGACAGAACATGGAGACGCTGTGTCACTCAGAGGGTAAGAACCGTGAGTGTGCTTATGTTGCTCTCTGTGAAGTTCACAGTTTGACTCCCGCGTGTCTCCGCAGCGTCCACTCTGCAGGAAGAGCTCACGAACGCTCAGGCACGTCTGCAGGAGCTCCAGGATGACCTCACAGAGCTACGGAAAGCCTTTCAGGGCACACAGAGCCAGCTGACGGACAGAGAGAAAGAGAATGTGCTCCTCAAAACAGGTTCAGACTGAAAAATCAATATCGTATCATAAAGCCCGACTTGAAAAAATCCAAACTGTCCCTTTAATGTGTAATCGTTTCAATATATGTGTGTGTGTGTAGACCTGGAGGCCACAAGAAGCAAGTTGTTGGACAGTGAACGACAGAAGACTGAGTTGGCTGCACTCGCCCAGCAAAGACTGGAAGAGATAGGAAACCTTAAAAGGTGTGTGTGTGAGGTTGGGGGGTGTATTCCCTCTGGGTGTTTTCCCAAATGTGAGTGTTAAAGAGATTTTAGTGCTGAAAGCTCCTCGAAGCTCCGCCCCTTTTCTCTCCTCTGTGTGTTTCAGGATTCTTCAGAGTCAGGATCCATCCAGTCGTCGTCCAGTTGTCGACAGCTCAGTGTCAGACACCATGCCAGCTAAACAGGATCCAGCAGAGCCGCCCACTGAACGCATCACCCAGTTCCTCCTGTCTCTGGGCGAGTTGGAGCCCACACACACTGAGCATGTGTTTGTAGCCGCGGAGAGAGAAGACGACACACTACAGGAGCTGAGAGACACATTATCACATCCTGATGTCAGATCTCAGCGAGGTGACAAACCTCATCCCGACCAGTCACGTTGTCTGGATGGAGTCCAGTCCTGTGGGCGGCGGCAGGAGGAGCTGTCTCAGTGTGAGGTGGAGTCGGTGTGGTCTGATTGGAGCATGAGGTCAGGGTCAACCTTCACCAGCAGAGACGAGGCGGCGTTCAGAGACGGCCTGGCAGCTCTGGACGCCAGCATCGCCAGCCTGCAGAAGACTATTCAACTTGATCTGGGGAGGTGATGCACACTCAGCTTTGATATCTGTACGAGATATGTTGTAATGCACACATTCTATTGTATTCTACATTTGGGATGATTTTAATAAGTGATATTTCAGATGGAAAATAAAGCACATTTAATATTTTCTTGGTGGTGATATCATTACTTGTGATGAGACAAAAGGACAGGCAAAATTTTAGTGGTTTATAGTCGATTTTTTTTCAAATTTGGCACAAACGTCCACTTGGACTCAATTGATTCGATTTTGGTGGTCAAAGTCCAAAGGTCAAAGGTCACTATGACCTTGCATCCATCTCATTCTTATGGATTATATCTCAAAAACGCATTGAGGGAATTTTTTTTCAAATTTGGCACAGACGTTCACTTGGACTTGACTACGAAATGATAAGATTTTGGTGGTCAAAGGTCAAGGCCACAATGACCTTGCGTCCGTCTCATTCTTATGCACCATATCTCAAAAATGCATTGAGGGATTTTTTTTTTTCAAATTTGGCACAACGTCCACTTGGACTCAACTTTAAACTGATTTGATTTTGTTGGTCAAAGGTCAAGGTCACTATGACCTTGCGTCTGTCTCAGTCTTATGGACCATATCTCAAAAACACATTGAGGGATGTTTTTTTTTTTTCAAATTTGGCACAAACGTTCACTTGGACTTGACAATGAACTGATAAGATTTTGATGGTTAAAGGTCAAGGTCACTGAGTTTGCATCCATCTCATTCTTGTGAACATGATAGCAGAGGAAATGTCTGCTGGTTGCTAGGCTAATTTATACAGTGTAAAATGCCATAGGCTTGTGCTAATAACATTAGCATGTTATATTTTTTTGGAAAACGTGTTTAGTATAAGACACTTGTTTTTTCAGTGAACCTTGTGAGCTGTAATGGAGCTGAATTATGTACCATTACCTTTGTTAAATGCTGTTGTCTCTGGCTTCATGAGTAGAGGAAAAGTCCGCTAGCTGCTAGGCTAATTTATACAATGTAAAATGCCATAGGCTTGTGCTAATAACGTTAGCATTTTGTATTTGTTGGGAAAATGTGTCCAGATAAAGACAAGTGTTTGTCTGTGAATGCTGCGAGTTATAGAGAATCACTTGACACCATTTTTACGAAAATGCAAAACACATTTTAATAGCAAAAGAGGCAAAACCACAAGTATAAAACCAGCTGTCAGAATCAGCAGCCGATGTAGTGTTTACAAAGAGGCAGCGTTTCTTCAGTACGCTGTCTGTACGTTACAGTAACCCCACAGATTCCCCTACAGTATGCTTTATAAAATTACAGTACAGCTCTGGATAAAGACATTCATCTGCTCTAAAACATAAATACAGGATTTCAAATTAAAAGCTACCAAAAAAACAAACATAACATATTCCCTTTGGTATTCAAGGCCAGCAAGTAGTGTGTGTGCAGATGTTCCAGATCAGGCCACATTCAGAGAGGATGGACACACACACACACAACACTGAATAATCCAAGCAGACAGCCCTTAATAGTGCAAACCAGCCGGCAGGAGCAGACACACAGATCAGTGCTGTAAATACTGAAACACATTACAGGAAATATCAGCAAAGATGAAACAGGAAGTTCAAATGGTCAAACAGGTCCAGATCCTCAACAATCCACACCTCCATCTGTTCATTTTAAACCGAACATTATGTTAAAATGGAAACGAAGGCAAACTGGTCTTTTGTCTTGCAAACTCTGAAGCTTTAAAAGGAGCGGTCCGATGTTTTATGCAAAGCTGTCAGTTTCATTTTGACATCAGCCGTCTCTGGGACAACTGAGTGTACTCCACTGCTAAAAATATTATATATTAACCCTTTGCTGAACAAAGAGTGCTGGAGTGGACCCCAAAAAAATAAAGAAAATGTTTCATAAAGTTTCATTTGGCCATTACTTGATGAAACCAAACTGCATTGCCGTCCCTTGAGCCTTTGTCATGACACCAAGAGCGCCATCTAGTGGGTTCAGCAAATACAACTGGTGCTTCATGAAGCTTCATTTGACCATCACCAATAAACAGCCAACTACACAGCCGCCATCTTGGGGTAAAATGAATTAACAAATGCTAATTTAGACCTAACAGGCTGGGTAACAATTTGACTCGGCAACCTTCACTTTACGTTGACTCAAGTAACACCACTAGACCTGGCAACCCTGACTATGACAGTACAGGACTATTAAGTCTGAAATGTGTCACACTGAAAAAACTAAATTAAGTATACCCCAAACCACTTATATTGAAATGCAATATATTAATTTGACTTAACTCGGAGGCCACTTTGTAAAATGACAGGAGGCCAGCTCCATCCACTGATGAAGACCATGACATGCAGTTAAAAACTCAGGAACAAACAAACAAAACTAGGTTAACTAACGTGTCTGCGATGTCCGTAATAGTGACTGTGTGTTTGGCAGCACATTGTGAGTGTTCTTTAAAGCGTGTGGAGGAGCAGAGGTTCCCTGGCTGTCCTTATGACTCGTGGTACAGCTGGATCTTGTATCTGTGCTCGGCCTGGCCGTCGCTCAGCTCCTCCGCCGTGTCCCCGAAGCCGTGGAAGTGTCCGTAATGCAGGAAGTCCCCGCTGTCTGCTCCCATCAGCCCGCGCCAGGCCGGCCGGTGGGACACGCAGCTGCTGGGGCTGCCAGTCAGGTGCAGAGAGCCACACATGTCGGCAGAGGAGTGCTGAGCAGGCGCCGCTGCCACCTGCTGGTTGGCTGGAGGGGATGGTGGCGAGGGGATCCTTTTGGGTGGCTGGTCGGTGTAAGGCAGCGTGTGATGATGGCCGTTGGTGATCGCTTTGGTGTCGTCATCTAGTTTTTCAAAGACAAAGACTCCTCGTTAGCAATTCATGCAACATTATACTTTGTCGTTTTGTGATTGTTTTATCAGTCTAACAGTCGCACCTGAGTTGAGCTCCATGTTCATGCTCTCCAGCTCCTCTCCTTCGCTGCTCTGCATCTGCTCCAGTACATCTGCAGCAGGACGCACACAAAGAGGAGAGTAAGGACAGGTGACATGTGTGACAGGTGTTGGGAGCCTTTATATCATTATCACGATGACTCACAGTGTAAAATTCAATGAAACAAATGCTAAGCTAACTCTTACTATCAGGTCCCCTGGCTTTCTTCATGTGCCCGGCATCCACGGCTGCTAGCAGCCTCTTCCTGCCGAGCAAACCCTGACCACACGGGGCGCCGTTCCCATTCTGCACCCCGTTCACGTGGAGCCCGCCGCACTGCTGCAGGTGCTTCTTGGTTTTGGAGATGAGGCAGAAGCAGTCGAGGAAGCCGTGCGCGTGGGCCAGGTCCGCTGCCGTCTGCCCACTGGCGTTCCTTAACCTGAACCAGAGGAGGGACGGGTGAGACGCTCTGCTTCCTGTTTGACATCACGAACAGGTTGACTGCATCCTGCACTCATCACTGTGTTACTCTGATCAAGTCTGTCAGTTAGAGGACTGTGACGTTGCAGGGAGAGATCGTCATGAGCCAGTAACAGACCTCAGAACAGCTCACAGTAGGTCAATATGACCTTAAATCCTAAATGTGTTCTGGTCTTGACCATCTCCCCCTGAAACACTCAGCTTGCTACATGAGTAAAATATAAAGGGTGGGTATGTTAAATGATATCTGACATCTTTAGTATTTTACTTTTATGACCAAAAGATAAAAGAACTGATTAAAGACAAATGAAAAAACAGAATAATCTACAGTTTAAACACAGTCCTGTTAGCTGAAATGTTAGTTAGATAATCCTAACTCTACTTCATTTAAATAAAATGAAATGTCTCATAACGAGGTTCTGAAATAACCAAATTATTATATCATTTATCTTCTACAATACCAGACAACAAGTATTATTTTTTTTTTTTTATACAAATGACTTATATTGCAAATACAAATAACCTTTTGGTAGCCGTCTAGAATAAAAAAAAAAGTTGCTTTTTCGGTCCACTAGATACGTTTAACTGCAATAAAAATGATAGAAGTGAGAAACTTTATCTTTGAGGGTTCCTACAGATTAAGGTAAGTGGGATTTAAGACTTTTTTAATGCCCCACAGAGTGAAATTCTTACTTACTTACAGTTCGTGAGAATGTTACCAAAATATTTACTGTAACATAAAACATTACATTTAATTTTGGTGACATTTATGCAAGAAACATTTTTTAAATTTAAAGTTACATATTATTTTGAAATTTTACAATTCATAAAAATTGCTTGTTAAAGATCGATTTAAGACATTTTAATACCTATTAAGGCCTTATTTTTTTAGATTAATGAATTAAATGCCATTAAGACTTTTTAAGGATTTGCAGGGACCCCGTTTATAACAATGATGTTGATGAAGTTTTCCTTTGGGGATATAATTTGCACTTGAAAAAGTAATAAATCAGAATATTTTGCATTGTATGTAGGGATGCACGATATTTGAGTTTTGCTGATATCTGATATGCCCGAAAAAAACCCCAACTTATTTGGCCGATACTTGGTACCAATATCGATAAATGCGCTTTTTTCGTCAACTACTTTTAGTGATCAAGTCTAGGAAAAACCATGTTGACCAATCCTGATGGTTCATTCAAACGGTGATATTGGCCGATACGGATGACGTACCGATATTATCGTGCATCCTCAAATATATGTTATTGCAAAACTAAACATCATGCAAAATGTTTAAAATCATATTGTATCGTGACTAAAGTATTGTAAAACTATTCTATCGTGGGGCCTCTGGTGATTTCCTTTTAATACATATCTCGTGATACCGTGATAAGACAATATTGGACGTTTGACGTACTGGAATCCAGTATATAACTTGTGAAGTTAAAGTTAACTTAGTGTAAAAGACTTAGCAAACATTTATTCTACGGTCCGAAAACAACTACAATGACTCATTATGCACGATACATGATGGATTAAGCCTTTTTTAATTTGACCATCTTCTCTAATGAGTTGAAAAATATGTCTGATGTTGAGAGAAGTTTCACTTTTAGAGTTCTGTCAGTTTCAGATTTTGAGAATGTAAGTGACACAAATATTCAATTTAAAGTCTAGATAGTTTCTAGATAGCTTTGGTGTGAGTTGCCGAGTGTCGGAGATATCGGCCATAGAGATGTCTGCCTTCCCTCCAATATAATGGAACTTGATGGCACTCAGCTTGTGGTGCTCAATGTGCCAAAACATACATTTGAAAAACTCAACAGCAATGTGTCTTTGCAGAAACCGCGACCTGGTTACTCAAGATAATCCACAGACCTTGTTGTGAGTAGTTATATGAAGGAACTATTTTCCTTCTACCAAACTACACCCATCAACTGTATCGGCAGCTAGCAGTAGGATGCTTCGAATTCCACCGAGGACCAGGTCCTTCCTTTGGGGAATTTTCGAGGATGCATGTGTGTATCCTCAACAGGCATGACGTATCCACAATTCTTTGCCGGAACTGAAGGCGAGGCCTCTTCAATGACAAACACCTCGGCACATGCTGGCCTGCTCCAATTTGTGTTCGCCGAATGCTAGGAAGAAGTCTTGATTAGACTCTGTAAGACCCGACTCCGAAGGACCATCCAACCGAGGAAGCATCCTTGACTTTGAGGAGCACTGAGTCTCAAGAATTCTGAAGAGAGACATTGCTGTTGAGTTTTTCTAAAGGTATTTCTCTGGCGCTTTGAGCACCACAAGCTCACTGCCATCTAGTTCCATTATACTGGAGAGAAGGCAGACATCTCTACGGCTGATATTTAGCTAAGAACCTGTTCAAAGAAACATTTCATTTTATTCTTTTCCTGACTTGACTCTTCACGTGTCACTGTCTACTCTGCTCCTTTGCCTCCACCACACTGAGCTCCCTGTGATCTCTACACTAACTCCTGAGGTGTGTCAATAAGCTCGCAGTTTGTTAACACAGTAAGCATGCAGGTCAAGACATGACTATCATCATCAGTTCTTTCTGAAACTTGAAACCAATCACTGCAGGAAATACCTCGCCAGTTTGCCAGCTGCGGAAAGTGTAGGAAGCGAACAACTGTAAGATGCTCGCTGATGCACATGTGGCAGATTCTGCAGTGCCTATTTGGATTGCTCCCTCTTTCTGGGATTACTCAAGACAAATCGTGTTCAAATTCAATAGCTGTAAAACATCAGAACGTGCAGGGTGTTTGCAGTTTGAAAATGCAGCGCATGGTTATCCTTTCTTTACAGAATATGGCATAAGATCCAAAAGCAAGTCTAAATATTCAGTTCACAATGTAACATGTAAGGACAAAACAAACAGTGTCAGATTAAAACAAGTCTGTAAACACCCTCATTACTATCGCTGCTAAAATCCCCTGAGGCTGAAAAGCTCATGATGTCCGTTTACTGACACTGATCCATGTCCGAATCGACCACAACTCATTTGATGTCTCTTGAAGTCAGAGCAAACAGAGACATTAGAGTAGCTACATATCTAATCTGTTCCTTGAGTCAAATTGAATGTTTGTTCCAAGTTTGGATAAATTCCCTCATGGCGTTGTTGAGATATCGCCTTCACAAAATGAGACATACGCAAGGTCACAGTGACCTTGACCTTTGACCACCTCATCTAATCAATTCATCCTCGACTCAAAGCAGGTGTTTGTACCAAATTTGAAGAAATTCACTCAACTTGAGACATAACATTCGAGACAATGAGACGGACACAAGGCCACAGTGACCTTGACCTTTGACTACCAAAATCTAATCAGTTAATTAGGGGTGTAACATCATACACATTCGTATTGAACTGTTCGGTACAAGGCTTTCGGTTCGGTATTCTGTTACATTTGGAAAACAAAATGTACAGCTTAATCTTTAATATGACGCTCTCAGTCTACTGCCCTCGACAAGGTGGCCAACAGGACGGAACAGGCAACATGCTGTCGGCCCCTAGCACCCCCAACCCAGAACCTCTGCCCAGAACGTTCTACTCCAGTGAGACACAATGGGAGGCAGCTATGCTAAGCTAGCTTGTTGCAAGATGGTTATTAAAGACATATACAAATGAAATCCTGCTTAATCATCACCTATGGGCTTCTACTCATGTGTGGTGGTGACTCTGTTTGCAGAGCTCCTGCCCTTTAACTGTATTTTGATGTTTTTGTGAACTGGGACCGCTTCTGGGCGGAGATTTCCCCAGCCAATGAGAGAGCGCAGGTGCCGTGCCCGAGCATGTCCGAGCATGCACCAGCGCGAGCCTTGCCTGAACCTCTTCTGTGAAGCCTTCTTCCGTACCTCTGGGCTCCGTACACCCGGGAGAAATGGCGGATACTGACGTACCCACGAAGAAAAGGAAATTAAATGTGAGTGAGGCAAAATGCCGAGCCGATAAAGCACGGGCCAAAACTCATGTGAATATCATGGTGGCTTTCACTCACTTTCGAACACTGAAGGAGAGGCTCGGGATATACAGCGACACGGAGTTGGCCTGCTTTCTGTTGGACAGGTAAATACCAAATACAGGCCGGTTAGCTTGTGCTAGTTTGCTAGTTTATCAACTTTTCCATTACAACAACTGTAATTCCTACGTAGTTTGTTGTGGAGGCTAATTCTGACTATCAACTGATGCAAATAACTTTACGTTTAGCTAATATATGGCTTGATGTAGTGTGAGGATTGAGCTTTGAATCATTTTGTGTAACACCCAACTGCTGGGAGGGTTAGGGGCAGCGCGCAGTTGAGCCTGATAGGAGGGGCCAAATTTGAATGTGTGTTTACAAACAGCAACTGGAAAATCCTCCAGACTCTACCTTTAACACCATTACCAGATCAGAAATAGAAGATCTTCCGATAACCTACAAGTCTGGTGTTTGGAGCCACTTCGGTTTCACTGTAAATTAGTTTAGAGTATGACGGTAAGACAGTATGGGAAAAACCACCGAGCTAAAGAACGAACCACCGCACAGCTTCAGACTCTCTTCAGCAGCTAACCCAGTAGCTAAGGGGCCCCGGCTGACTATAATTCCTGCTTCATACAAAAACAAAAGCCCAAATTATTTCTACTTTTTGCTGAATCAAAAACGTACCAAACTGTGACACCACTGTATCATATCAAACAGAACCGTGAATTTTGTGTACAGTTACACCCCTTCAGCTCATCTTTGAGTCCAAGTGAACGTTTGTGCCAAATTTCGATAAATTCCCACGGTGCGCTCGAGTTACTGCATTCATGAAAATGAGACAGACAAAACACCACAGTGACCTTGACCTTTGCCCACCCAATCTAATCAGTTCACCCATGAGTCAAAGTGGATGTTTGTGCCAAATTTGGGGCAGCGACTGCCAATTTAAAAGCGAGATCACAGCACTGACACCTCATCAGCTTTTACAGGTGATGTGGAGAAACTTTCTGCTGCTGCTGGAAACCTGGAGCCTTATACACAAACATTATGAGTTTACTCTCAAACAGTTCCTAGCTAAAAAGATTATAGCGAGGACTAGTTTAGGACCTGACCAAGAGAGGAACAGAAACGTTTACCTCAGTGAGGAGGTGTGGTTGACTTTGTTGCTGGATATGACTCATTCTTTTAAAAGGTGTGATTGGTTGTCTTTTGTTAGCCTGTCAGGTGAGGACACCCGGTGGCGATGCAGTGAACTGCATCACAAAATGAGACTGCGTTTTATGATATAATGCATGTTGAAGAAGTTTTAGAAGAAATATTTTGCAGTGTAGTTACACAGTTATACAGGTCTTACATATTTGTCTCCAGGTGAATACAGTGTTTTTGTTTGTGTGCCGTACGTAAATAGAAACACATGAGCTTTTCTGCTTCTGGTGCTGCCAACATGCTCATTAACTATCTCTATCATTGAACATATAACATACGAGGGCATTTTTACCTATGCAGCTCTTGGAGAAAATACAACACACACAGATAAGATCACTTTACATCAGCTGGTTTGGGAGGGAAGAGCCAACGAAACATCTGGGATATTTCTACACCTTCAAATCCTGCTGATGCTGCACAGAGGTCAGACTGCAGAATACTTACTGTGGTTTAGCACCTGCTATCAACAGGACCTGGATACACTCCAAGCTACCTGAACGAGCCGCCTTGTGGATGGGAGCCTCACCTACAAAATCCTGAAGACACAATGTCAAACTCTGGAGAGATCAGTGAAGGCTAAAAAACCACATTACAAGTACATCCACTCTAGTATAGTACATGTTAAATGGACCTGCTGGGCGGTGTTGGGAGACTGACCTGCCTGTTGACGTCAGCTCCAGCCTGAGTCAGCCACACCACACAGTGAGGATGTCCTCCAAACGCGGCGGTGTGTGTTGGCGTCTGGTTGAAGCGGCTGGTCACCGTGTTCACCTCACAACCCATCTGCACCAGGTGCACCACACACTCCAGCTGTGTGCAAGGAAACACAGAACACAGGCAGGTGATGAGAATCAGACTTTGCCTGAGATGGTGTTGCCCTGTATAGTTTAAGCACAGCTCTGGTTATGTGTAGTGTATGTATACTGCCTGATTTGTATTTCTGAATCTAATAGTTTCTGTTTTTATTCTTATTTTTATTATTATTATTTAGGCTATGTTTCCCTGTTTATCTGTACTTATTTCTGTCCTGATGCTGCTGAAACACCCACATTTCTCACTGTGTTACCCCAAACAAACAACATTACAAAACTGCGCATGATATTTATCCAGCCAACAAACTCATCAAGATTTTTAATCAAACATCTATTTTATGAATGTAAATGTGATTTTATTGCCTACCTTTTCTGTAATTGTTATTATTTTGTCTTTTATTTGTTCTATATTAGCTTACTTTGACCCGATGTTGTGCGGTCACGCTGGATGCTTTGACCCATCAAGAGTGGAGTCATGCCTGTGATGTTATCTTTATTTGGGTATGATGCATGAATGATTTTGTTTTTGTCCTAATGCCACATGTTGTAAGTGATGGCTTCTATAATAAAAAGATTAAAAAGAAAGATAACCCCTTAAATAAATTTGAAAAGATAACTCCTAAAATATATTTTTAAAAAAAGACAACCCCTAAAAATAAATGAAAAAACAAACAAACAAAACAAAACAAACAAACCCTAAAATATATTTTCAAAAGTATGACAACCACAAAAACAAATAAAAAAGATAACTCCTAAAATCAATTTTAAAAAGATAAACCCTGAATACATTTTTAAAAAAAGACCACCCCTAAAACAAATTGGAAAAAATATAACCCCTTAAATATTAAAAAAAAAAGATAATCCCTAAAATATAATTAAAAAACATATAGCCTCTAAAATGTATTTTAAAAAGACAACCCCTAAAATAAATGAAAAAACAAAACAAACAAACAAAAAAACCCTTAAATATAAAACATATTAAAAAAAGATAACCCCTAAAACAAATTGGAAAAAAGATAACCCTTGAAATAAATTTTTAAAAAAAGATAACCTCTGAAATATAATTTTTTTAAAAAGACAACCCCTGAATTGAATTTAAAAAAAAAGATAAACCCTAAATATAATTCTTCTTTTTTTTTTTAGAAAAAGATAACCCCTTAAATATTAAAAAAAATCCCTAAAATATAATTCAAAAACATAACCCCCCCAAAATGTATTTTAAAAAAAGGATAATCCCTGAAACAAATTCAAAAAAGATAACCCCTAAAACAAATTAAAAAAAACAACAACTCTGAAATATATATATTTTTAAAAGACAACCCCTAAAAGAAATTGGAAAAAAGATAACCCCTAAAATAAATTTTAAAAACACTTAAACATATTTTTGAAAATAAGATAAACTTGAAAACAAATTTAAAAAAGATAACCCCTTAAATGAGTTTTTAAAAAAGAAAACCCCTAAAATACGTTTTTAAAAAAGATAACTCCTTAAATAAAAAAAGATAACCCCTGAAACAAATTTTCAAAAAAGACAACCTCTGAAATATATATCTTTTAAAAAGACAACCCCTGAACTGAATTTAAAAAAAAAGATGAACCCTAATTTTTTTTAAGAAAAAGATAACCCCTTTAATATTAAAAAAAATCCCTAAAATATAATTCAAAAACATACCCCCCCTAAAATGTTTTTTTTTTTTTAAAAAAAAAAGGATAATCCCTGAAACAAATTAAAAAAAGATAACCCCTAAAAGAAATTTTAAAAACACTTAAATATATTTTTGAAAATAAGATAAACTTGAAAACAAATTTAAAAAAGATAACCCCTTAAATAAGTTTTTAAAAAAGAAAACCCCTAAAATAAGTTTTTAAAAAGATAACCCCTTAAATAAAAAAAAGATAACCCCTGAAACAAATTTAAAGAAGGTAACCCCTTAAAAAAAGATGACCCCTTAAATAAAAAAGATAACCCCTGAAATAATTTTTAAAAAAAGATAACCTCTGAAATATATATATATATATATATATATATATATATATATATATATATATATATGTATATATATATATATATATATATATATATATATATATGTATATGTATTAAAATGTTAAGCCCTATAATAAATTATAAGAAGATAACCCCTAAAATAAATTAAAAAAAAAAAAAAACAAACCTTAAATATATTTTTGAAAATAAGATAAACTTGAAAACAAATTAAAAAAACATAACCCATAAAATAAGTTTTTTTAAAAAGATAACCCCTTAAAAATAACACCTAGCCCCTGAGAAAAAGTGTCACGTAGGATGTTGGGCTTTATTGCACATGGTTAAATCAGTTATTTTTAAGTGAAAGATGTGAGGACAGTGACGTCATGTCAGCATGAACTGTATCTTAAATCTTACAGTATCAATCACTGATCTATTGACACGTTATTGATCTATTATTAACTATTTCCTGCTTCTCTGGAGTTGTTTTGGCGCCTGAGCCGCTATTGGCTGCACTGGAACCAATAAAAACACAGCATGCGGTGACGTTGTTTATTTTTTCCTCCCCTCATAACTTTATTGTACAGTCACAGTCAGACAGCTGCTGCGTTAGGAAGCGACTCAGTGACAGTGAGGAAAACGGCGGGTTCACGAGCTGCAGCAGACTTCACTCAGAGAACAGTATTAAACATTAAATATACACCTTTAGGTTCATGCTGGTAGCTGCTGTGCACCGCCATGTTGTGACTGTAAACTATCATGAGGGCAAATTAACGTTAGTGAAGCCGTTACTGAAGTTAACGGCTGTTAAATGAAGTCACATTAACTACATGGTGAATAACTGTCAAGTTATAACATCCCCGACTGACTTGTAGAAGTCGACGACATTTGCTCGGTCACTAAATCTGTTAATCCCGCCTGTAGTTTAACGTTAGTGTTAATCCCTACCTGTCCATAGTGAGCAGCCCAGTGTAAGGGGGTCCATCCGTAGCAGGAGTCCTCGGTGGTCAGATGAGCCCGGTTAGAGGGCTGCTGTAACAGCGACACCAGAGCTCCAACATCTCCATCCCGGCAGGCTCGGTGGATGGGAAACCGGCCCTTGAACGCCTCATCCCCGGAGAAGTCCGGTTCTAGTCCCTCAGACATTAGTGAAGTATGAATGTGGCGGACTGAGGCGTTTTTCTGCAGGTTCCCGGTCCCACCGAGCACACTGACACGGTTCAAACACAAAGGAAGAGTAGGTAAGATTATTAGAGCGGCTGGAGAGTCACAAAACCCGGACTGGAGTCTGCCGGCTCTGTGACTGACAGCCATTCCAGTTTGGTTGGAAACCGGACTGAAACACTCCCGCCGGTGTGCCGCCCACAGGTCAGAGGGAAACTTGGAAGTAAGGAACATTATTTATCAAAGTATCTCTGAAAATATTCTTTAAATACCAAACAACTTTGGGCTGTTTCCCTGCTTCAAACATAGCTAACTATGCTAACGATGCTAGCTTCGACACGGGTGCCAATGTAAAGGTGAGGTGTGTAAGATTTAGGGAGATTTGGTGACGTCTAGCGGTGTGGGTGAGGTTTTTACTGTAAACCGAATTATCCACAGAGGTCTCCTCCCCTCCAAAACAAACAAAGCCTGTGATTTAAACTTAAAAAAGCCAAATAATGACATTTCACGCTTAAAATCCACGTATTTTAGACGCAGTCTGGCTTGTAGCTGCGAGGAGCTAGTCTCACACATGCCCATGTGAGGTCGCCTTTTTTCTCTAATAACATAAGATCCAGACCTTCAGGAGGTTTTCACCATAAGCCGAATTATCCACAAAGGACTCTTCCTCTCCAGAATTAAAGGACCAGGTAATTTAAACCACTAGAAACATTGAATAATCCAGTTTCACGTTACAAATCAATGTATTTTAGATGCAGTCTGGCATGTCTGCAGGCGGCTAGCCCAACACATGCCAATGTCAGGTTACCTTTTTTTCTTTGATAAGTTAAGATCGAAACGTTTAGCAGGTTGTCACCATTAGCCGAATTATCCACAAAGGACTCTTCCTCTCCAAAATAAACGGATGCAATCATTAAACCACAAAAAACACCAAATAATGCCATTTCATGTTACAAATCCATGTATTTCCAAGGCAATCTGGCACATTGATGCAGGCAGCTGGTCAGTGTGAGGTTACATTTTTTTTACTTAAAAAAAGATAACCCCTTAAAATATATTTATTAAAAAGAATAACCCCATAAAATATATTCATTAAAAAAAGATAACCACTTTAAAATATATTTATTAAAAAAAGATAACCCCTTAAAATATATTTATGAAAAATATATAACCCCTTAAAATATATTTATTAAAAAAGATAACCCCTTAAAATATATTTATTAAAAAGAATAACCCCATAAAATATATTTATTAAAAAAAGATAACCCCTTAAAATATATTTATTAAAAAAAGATAACCCCTTAAAATATATTTATTAAAAATAGATAACCCCTTAAATATATTTATTAAACAAGATAACCCCTTAAAATATATTTATTTAAAATAGATAACCCCATAAATATATTTATTAAAAAATAACCCCATAAATATATTTATTAAAAAATAACCCCTTAAAATATATTTATTAAAAAATAATAACCCCTTAAAATATATTTATTAAAAAAAGATAACCCCATAAAATATATTTATTAAAAAAAGATAACCCCATAAATATATTTATTAAAAAATAACCCCATAAAATATATTTATTAAAAAAAGATAACCCCTTAAAATATATTTATTAAAAAAGATAACCCATTAAAATATATTTATTAAAAAAGATAACCCCTTAAAATATATTTATTTAAAATAGATGACCCCATAAATATATTTATTAAAAATAATAACCCCTTAAAATATATTTATTTAAAATAGATAACCCCATGAAATATATTTATTAAAAAAATAACCCCATAAAATATATTTATTAAAAAAATAATAACCCCATAAAATATATTTATTAAAAAATAACCCCATAAAATATATTTATTAAAAAAAGATAACCCCTTAAAATATATTTATTAAAAATAGATAACTCCATAAATATATTTATTAAAAAAGATAACCCATTAAAATATATTTATTAAAAAAAAGATAATCCCTTAAAATATATTTATTAAAAAAAGATAACCTCTTAAAATATATTTATTAAAAAAGATAACCACTTAAAATATATTTATTAAAAATAATAACCCCAAAAAATATATTTATTTAAAAGATAACCCCTTAAAATATATTTATTAAAAAAAGATAATCCCTTAAAATATATTTATTAAAAAAAGATAACCCCTTAAAATATATTTATTAAAAATAATAACCCCAAAAAATATATTTATTAAAAAAGATAACCCCTTAAAATATATTTATTAAAAAAAGATAACCCCAAAAAATGTTTAAAAAATATAATCCCTACAGTATTTTCTTTTTTAAACGATAACCCTTACACACTATATAAAAAAATAACACCTAACCTCTGAGATAAAGTAACATAACATAACATCAAAGTAAGATAACATAAGATCCAGATGTTAGGGAGGGTTTCACCAGAAGCCGAATTATCCACAAAGGTCTCTTCCTCTCCAAAACAAACAGAGCAGGTGATTTAAACCACTAGAAACATTGAATAAAACAGTTTCACGTTAAACATCAGTGCATCTCTGATACAGTTCAGCATGTTAGTGTGTGCTCATCCTTGTCTGATCCAGATGTTGAGGAAGCACAGGAATTCTTATTTTCAGATGTTTATACACCAAAGAAGACATGCTTATTGTGCCAATATATCCCCCTACATCCTACACACTGGTTCCTTTAACAAGCTATTAATACTACTGACAATGCTAACACTCCCACAGGAGAAGAAGAAACCACAGCAGCAGAAGAAGAAGACAATAAACCGACCACCAAAGATGACAGCATCATTAGGAGAGAAATCTCTGCCTCTGAGTCATGGTGCAAACATGAAGGCAAGCCAACAGGTAACTTTACTCAACACACTTTCAATCCATGGTCTCTGAATACATCCATGTGACGTAAATATAGACAGTGTGGCTGCACTGGGGCCCCTGGGGTGGGGTGGGGGCCTAAAGAAAGTGGAGGAGAGAATCAAATTGCCGCCTCAGAAATGATCCATGCATTGAGATCGAGCTTTCTTTTCTCTCAGGATGACTTTGTCAGAGTGAGGAAGAGAGACCTGGAGAAGTTAACCACAGAGGTCATGCAGCTGAGGGAGTTCCTGCCCAGAGTGCTGAAGGCGGACCTGATTGAAATGCTGCATAAAGCTCGTGCAGCTCAGACAAGTACGCCCCTATTGAACGAAACCTCGTGTCAGCCACGTGTCATGTGTTAGCTAGTAACTGTTAGGGGTGGAGGGGAAAATCGATACAGCATAGTATAGAGGGAGAGACGCTGTGCTGCTGCCAGAGGAGCCGCTGACTGAGTTCCCTCTGAGCGGTGGGTCGCTAAAAGAGTCTGAGATGTCCGGGGCGTTCAGGACGCCACAGTTTATTCCACACTACTGAAGCTGCTCCTCTTCTTGGAACCACTACGGAGTCGGTAACACTTTCGCTTTCAGCCATGTTTGTTGTTGCCATGGGTAACAGTATGACGTCAATAGGTCAAGAAGTCAAAATAATGTGAATATCACGTGTTTTGGCTCATTTATAGTACATAGACCTGGGTAAGTGGACACCCACAAACCTGCAGACATTTTGTGTGTGTGTGTGTGTGTGTGTAGTGAAGGAGCAGCTTGTGCAGGAGCAGGAGAAGTTGCAACAGGAGTGTCTGCACCTTCAGTCCCGGCTGGATGCAGCTCAGACTGAGTGTCAGAAAGAGAGAGAGGTGAGAGATGCTGTGTTTCTGGCTTTACCTTGACTTTTAGTGTGTCATATCAAGACGTGTGTGTGTGTGTGTGTGTAGGAGAAGCTGCTGCTACGCGAGCAGCTGTGGCAGAGCGACGCAGAGCTGCAGCAGCAGGTGGACTTCTGCTCCGGTCTGGGATCGGCAGCCGGCGGTCTGCTGTGGAGCTGCTCTGCCAGCGAGGACGCGGTCACACGCTGGCTGGCTGATGTGAGTCGTCTCCACTTTCATATTAAACAGTGAGATAATTGGATATCTGACAGCTGATTGGTGGAGGTGTATTGTCTGGTGTGTGTGTAGGGGAAGCTGCAGGCCTTCCTGGCCGTCGCTGCTCATACTCTGGAGAGCTTCGTCAGGTCTCTGGATGAGGAGGCCAAAACTCAAACCGAGGACCACACCTCTCAGGAGCACCAGTTCGTGCTGGCGCTGGCTGGAACCATCACCAGTGAGTTCACAGCTGCTGCACTGCCAGCGAGTCACAGCAGCTCATTTGAATCAGGGTTGGGTCTAATTTCCTGCCCTTATTTAAAATACATGCAGGTCATTAGTCACTGTCGCAGCCTCAAGCACTGGATGTACCGTCAGAATTTATTTCTCAGGCTGATAAAGAACGGAACATAAAACGGACCAGGTGTCCCCTCCAATCATCTGCCTTCTTCCTTTCCAATCAGACATAGCAGCAGTAACCTGTGGCCGGGACTTCCTTTCCAGCTCGGCGCACGTCCTCCTGGACACTCTGGTGAAGCTTTTGGAGCTGATGAAGCCCGGCGTCTTCCCCAAACTGAAAGTGTACGTGGCGCTGTAGTAGAATGCAAAACACAAACCACTGGTAGTTTCAATTTGAAGATTCATTTGTACGTGCACTCAACACCTCTGGCCAGTGTGGCTCACTCAGTAAAGCATGTCAGTGTCTCGATGTGAACAGCAGGTGTCGGCACTGTGCTTCTGCACTTCACAGCAGCTGTGTGTCGCTGCAGGTTGATGCTGATGGCTCTGTATAATGTCAGCATCAGTGTTAAAGGACTGAAGTGGCTCAGTGAGAACCCAGGACTCCTGCCTCTCATCTGGACCCTGCTGAATGGTAAGGACACCATTTGGAAACACACAATAATGTTCCGTAGTGTCACGTTATGGGAGTGCCTCTGACTTCCCATCAGTGATTATGATTTACTACACTTGGCAGCTTCTCTGTGCCTGTACGATCAGGGCGTGTTTGACTGCATGCATTTGAATGAGCCACAAACATCTCAGTGGGAGAGTCCAAAGAGTTCAGTAAGGATCTGAGAGTGTGTGAATGTCACCTGGGGCCATACTGAGCAACTACAGGTCCCAAAATCATGAGTGCAACAATGGTTTGGAAGTACAAATTACCAGGAGATGTGTTTTGTTCTGGTTTCTGTTTGTAGTCTGAGTATCATCGACCAATTATGTTTGAGGCACGTAAACAAACAAAGCGTTAGCTTAGCATTAGCTTTGTTTGTCTTCATTTATATGCAGATAAGGGCTTATAGAGATTAGCCCAGACTCCCAAGAGGTGCAGAGGGCTTTGACGCCAATTTTCTGAGTGGCCACCAAACACCGTCATGTGATGCCATGTGGTCCGAAAAGACTTTTCCATAGATTTGGTAGATGTTTATTTTTACTCATATTTTTGGACTGTCTTAAACCATAGGAATAAAATATATGAATTTTAAAATTGGTTAAAAGTCCTCTTTATACTTATGTGTAATTAAGGGCAGTACGCTTAGAGAGACAAAGCTGTCCACAATGCCGACAGTGCCCTTGTGCTCTCAGTCACATCCACCCCTCGCTCCTCCACAGCTCCACCCTACTGTCTAAATATGGGGTTCATCCCAATATCCCTCCTCAACTCCTCCGTCCTCTATCCTCGATATCAATTGAGACTCGCCATCTTGTAGGACGTCTCAATTCGTTAAATGCACTCGGAGGAGTCGAAGAGAGGAGGCTTTCTGAGGGGAAGCGAGGATACACGCTTAGCGTCGCTTCACGCGGCGCTTTAAAGGAAAAGACGTCTCATTTCTCTATCGTCACATCTCCTTGTTTCTTTACTCCTCGCGTCACATCCTCACATCTCTCCCCCGTGTCTTACGAGGGCGGAGCTAAGACGCGAGGAAGAGATGCAAGCGAGGGAAACGTGGATGCGAGTTTCGGTATTGGGAGGTCACCTCTGGCTCCAAAAAGACAAGATGGCGACAGCCAAAATGTCAAACTTGAGGCTTCAAAAACCAGTGGGTGACATCACTTTGGCTACAAAGTTGTAGGCTGACCTGCTGGAGTTCCTTCTCCATTTGAAAAGCACAGGGTCACACCAGTGTATGATTGAATTGTTGATAGCGTCCAGGTGTCGGCCTCCACCCTACCTCTGATCTCTCATTGTCCGACAGATGGAGACTGGGAGGTGTCTCTCCACTCTCTGCGTCTCCTGCAGTCAGTGTTGCTGGAGGAGGAGGTGCTGCTCCTGCTGGGCCCTTCTCTGCTGGATCCAGACCTCCAGGCTCTCGTCAATCGTCTCACCTCCAGCGCTCAGCCCGGCCTGAGACTGGCTGCCCAGCAGACCCTGGAGGACCTGCAGACCCTCCAACAGGTGCCACACTCACATTTTGTCTTGCAGGACAGGTTTGTTCACCTCAGGTCTTAAAATACTTAACAGGCAGTGCCCAAACTGCGCTTCAAAAATTGCCCCTTGAGCCGACCACTCCTAAAAAGAAGGTGTGTCTACAACAATCAGAAATAACAACAAACTGTATCTAGAGATCATTTGTGAGTGTAATAAAACACTGAATCCAGGTCCGGCTGACAGAGTCCTCACATGACAGGACGGCACACAGAGGTGGAGACACACATTTTAATGCGTGACAGCAGGCAAAGCATAGGTGTGAAGAATAAAATGAATGTTAGCTGCTTCAGTTTCTTTGTCCTTAAACACACATGAATAACACAGAGCCACTGTTTAAGATCCTCTCCAGACAGAGACAGGTTTATTTTACACTTGTGTAGGTTGAATAAACGACCACATATATAGGACCATGTGTGATTTAATGTGAGCACAGAAAAATGCATTTTAATACAACATTTTGTTACAGGAATAATAAAATCAATTGCTTTTTTTAGTCCACTAGATGTTGGTGCTGATGTTGTTTTTTTCCTGGTGAGGTCAGCAGAGGTCACAGTTAGCTGCATTTGGCAGGAAGTTCATCAAAACAAAGATGGAGGCACCAGAGAAAGAAATTAGAAATGCACCATAGGCATTTAAATCAAACGTCTGGACTGGATTTTTAACATTGAAAGAAGGACTTAGGATATAGTTTGCCGCTGACAGCTGAGCTAACGCTAAACCCGCTCCGCCGAAAAATCAACCAACACTGGACACATTTTATTTTCCGCGTGTTGCTACATTCTCTCATAAAACTTGGCTAATACACATGATGCATTGCCAGGTAACGTTAGCCACCCCATTGATTTCTGTTATTAATCAGCCATTATAAAGCCATAATACACGTACGTTCTTTACATGCGTTATGAATCTCAGCTAGTGATCACTGATTAAGGTTAAATGCAATTAAACATGACGTTAACGTACCCTGTTCTGCCGGGTCCATTCGGCGAACTCGTTATATACACTGGATGTTTTCTTCTTAGATGTTGTAGCATTGAGGACGTGCTATTGTGGTATGCTAACCCCGTTTTGCAATACACACAGAACTGTTTTCTTCTTCTCTTCTACCATTGTTTTGCAATCCGTGCTTCACATCCACGTTACAGCTGCGTAGGCTATCAATAGCGAAAGTATCAAGCGCGAATGAATTCAACACATTTGTGAGCAGGGAGGGACTCCATTAGTTTACCTGGAGTGTTGGTAATAGTGAAGTGTGGGAGCGATGATAAATGACAAGTGTTTGTGTGTTTCCAGGGTCGGGATGTAAACAGCAACCTCTGATGTGGATTCACGATCTTAAGTCCGGACCTCCGTCTGTGTTAACTTCTCCGATCTGTGTTTGTGCACTTCATGTCCAAAGTCGGGAGAAATTTTCATCAAAGTTAAGCCTTACATATTAAAGTAAAAGGAACAGTTTCAATATATAAACTTTAAGTGTTCTTACATGACCTGTTCACTGTTGAGCCTTCAGATTTGTTCATGTTTGTGTCTTGATTGGTTTTTACCCACTTGATGTGAAAACAGTTTTTATAGAAGAAACATTAAAGATGTTTGCACACTTTCAGAGCACTGTTTCTGTTTTCATAGAAACATCCTATGACAGTTTTCTGAGATTGGTACACTAATATCCATCCATCCATTTTCCGTAACTGCTTATCCTGCTTTCCAAGGAACACTTTTTCAGATACTTACAGGCCCATAGCTTTGTACGCAGTCTGCCAGAGGATTCACCTCTTCATGATTTTCTTAATTCCATCTCCATCTTTTCAAGGGGCTATTTCTAGCACCAGATTCATAACTTAAACATAGACTCACTAGATGCAATTACGTTGTTATGGGGAACAGATCTGGGAGAGGAAGTATTGCTTAAGGGTACACAGTTCTTTTATTCGTGCAAAGCATAGTTTGATAAGATGTAAATTGGTGCTTATTTTACCAAATCTCGCCTGTCTAAAATTCACAAGGATTTCTCCCTGAATTGTGACAGATGTAATCAGGCCCTTGCCAATCTTGTACATATGCTTTGGCTTCGTCCATCCTTGTTCAACCTCTGGGAAAAGATTTTGGGCTGAAAGCTTGACCCTAACTCTGTCAGAGTTCTCTTTGGGGTGTCAACCTCTTTACCCTCTTTCTCTTTATCCCAATAGAACGTAATCACCTTCACCACTATACTGGCTAGGAGACTGATCCTGATAAAGTGGAAGTCCTCTATACTGCCATCTCATTTACTGGATTCGAGACGTGCTGTACTTTCTTAATTGGAGAAAGTTAAACTGTCTCTTCAAGGAATGTCTAATGCGTTCGTCGAGGTCTGGGTACCTTTTCTCGCATATGTACAGAATGCAAAGTTTTCTGATATTCCAACCTAATTCATAGTTTAGGGAGTTTTGTTTTTTGCCTCTTCTTGTTTTTGTTGGTGGAGGCATACCCTTAATGTTCTATGGGCCATATATCTTCTTGGCACCCTCAGTTCTCTTTGCCTTGAAGTCCAGATGAGTCGGCATCTTGAGAATCTCTAGTGTCAGTATTTCTGAGTGAAACAAGGTAGGCAGGTGGGATATAAGGTTGGAAGGAATTTGATTTGATTGTTGAACCACACATCTAATAGTTCCACAAAACCCAGAACAATCGCACCAAATAGCACCACACTGATTGAACCGAAACCTCATATGAAGAGTAAAGAATAAATCCACACAAGAGTTGCCTTTGGTTAATTATACAGCTTTATTGTATGTTTCTTTAGTATGGACTTCTCAGTAATGAGCAGGTATCCATTGATAAGGCCTAGACTACAGTACAGAATATATTTAAGACAGAGGAGAGGGTTCAAAGAGTCAGCACAAGAATGGAAGCAACTAGGGCCTTAGAGAACTTCACTGATGGAAAATGGACATGCGTGACATTTACCTCCAAGCTTAACCCCAATCATCTGTATCGTCAGAGGGCTCGCTCTGACACAGATCAACACCAATCAGCATAATGAAGCGCCCGGTCATGTGAATGTCTCGTCCTTAGATGAGTTTTCTCCTTCAAAACTCCAGCCGCCCCTCACTTAACCATCCTCATGGGGAGATTTTTGTTAAGCTCAAAACAATGATACTAATAATACTGTAAGAGTGTGCCAAGTAGAATCAACAGAGGAGAAAGTGAGCAAGGAGGACACAGATATCCTCTAAGGAAAAGGGAGGAAAAGAAGCCGAGGGGTGGAGGATAGAGATGCTGTCGTCGTCCATCCCAGTCGAAGCAGGGTGTAGGGGGGCAGAGCCCTTCTGGCACCCCTGGTTGACCACTTTGCCTCTAGGAGGATGCAGCAGCGTTGGGCTTGTCGTCACGGGTGACAGGGATGTTGCGATCGCTGCGGCCAGATTCACTCCCCATGCTGACCTTTGGCCCGGTCAGACACAGCAGACCGTCAGCTGACAGGGTGCAGGTGATTGCTGATTGGTCAACACTGGAGGGGAGGCGGTAGCGGCGGTGGAACTCACGAGAGATGTAACCATGGTCGTCCTGAAAAACAAAGTTAATGCCACAGTGATAGAGTCAGACCAAGGAAAGACTATCCCAAAGGAACCCTTTAGCATCTTTACAAGATGCACAGGGCTTTAAAATATAACTAATGTGAACCCATTTGCAGCAATACTTGATGTTGAGAGCAAATAACAGCAGTTACAGAGATGGACTTGAGGAAAGTCAAGTTAACGTAACATTATGTAACTGACATACCTATGTCTCGTGAAGCCAAAAGTCACCATTGTTTTAACGTAACATAAGGGTATTTACGTCAAAAGACATTACGTTATGTAACAAACGTACCTGTTTTAACCCAAAATATGATCTTTTTTCTAAACCTAACCAAGTAGTTGTGTTGCCTAAACCTAACCAGGACCATTTCACAACATTAACAACGTGTTTCAATGTATTTCAGCTGTGCATCACAAAGATACGCTGAAGGGTGGCCCTGTGGGTCACTATCAGACGCCAAAGCGCGTGACAAAGCTTTGGTATTTGACAATCTGGGAATGAGAATGGGTTAGATAGACTTAAGCAGTGGTGTAGTGGTAGTTGCTAAGGTGGGTTTTCGCTCGGTAGTTGGGTAGGTTATATATTCCAATGGCTTTTTGGCTGATAGGTGAGTATACCATAAAAATCCAAGAACTCTGTCTTTATATAAATTGCAATAAATACTGCAAAGATGAAACTTTTGTTGTAGCATGACCAATATAGGGCCAAAATTACCCCCAAAATACCTTGCTAATGCTTTGCAAATCAAAGAATCTTGCCAAAAAGACTTGGAGATTTGGAGGTACAAACCGTCACACCAAAAGTTACCAACCTAGCACCTCTTGCAGCATATTTGAAATGTTTTGTAGCTGAACATCTGTATAAAAGTCATGAATTTGCCTCGTGAGGCTGTGTGTTCTAAGTGTGCTGTTAAAACGAAGTGGTCTTGTCAGCTGATACAGGATGTTAAAGGTACCCCCAGACAGGGTCGGACCTAGCACATTCGACAATAACTGCATTGTAGACGGCTTTTACCATTTAATTTTCTCTTACGCCAGTGCTCTCCACATACACTCCTCCCCATTATTTTCCTCATACCCTAAAGCTTCAATTTATAGCCCGGGGCTATTATTTGCTTAAATCACTGAACTAACCCGGCTTATTTTTGGGCCAGGCTTCTATTTGAGATAGGCTTTTAATTCCTTTCACACAAAACTGCTACACTGCAAAGGAGAAATGCAATCGAATTGTTTATTTCGAGTCACTTTTTTTTCATCTCTCTTGTTTACCAGGCTGGTAAATATGAATGAATTATTCTTTGGTGCTCATGGAGAACTGAACAATTGAACTGTAGAGAATCTAACCGAGCTAACGATATGTGTAGCATATCCATTTTGACAAAAGTTTAAACATTTATATTTGTACGAACTATCTAAGCAGCTAACTGACGTTAGCTCCAGTGGGTAGCAAACAACCAGTTTTATACATCCAAAGAAGTTTTATAAAAATGAACTACATGGTAACCAGACCAGGTGTCTATTGAGACAGGTGTTTATTTGTCAAACGTGTAGCTGCACCAGGCTAGTAAAAGGGACTGGGCATTTAATTGGGACAGCGCTGTCATTTGAAGTTTTACGCTATTTGTGTTTGTATGTGTGCCGATGGGGTGGTGACCGCCTGTTGGAAGATTCGCCGCTGCCCCCAGACATGGATGTAGTTCATTGTACTAAGTAATGGCATGGGAGTACAATCGTTCAGCTACAAAACACCTGGGTTACTCTGCACTGTTTAGGAACATTGCACGTAAGGAATTTCCTAACCAGGCCCACTTAACTTTTTTCTGGAGCTAAAAAGCTGAAGCCAATGCGAAAGTGCTAAAAACTGCAGTTCCTCTAATGGCCACTTGAGGCTGACTCCAAGAGCGAGTCAGTCCCCATAGACCTCCATGTTAAAATGTCCAACTTTATAGCAGAAATAAACGTGTCTACAGCCTGGTACAAAAAAAGTTTTGCTCTCTGTAGCTAATTTCAAAATTCCTGACACCTGTATGGGGGTGAAGTTTTATATAAATCACTTGTTTACACTTTATTATGGCCCAAAGTTATGCATAATTAAGGGTGGAGCTGCTTTTAGTGACAGGCTGTCTGCGAAGCATAGCTACCGTCTGTAAGTCAGATCCACCCCTCGTTTCTTCACAGCTCCACCCTCTCATCCAAATATGGTGACAGCCAAAATGCTAAGCTCAAGTCTTCAAATCGGTAGTCTACAAACCACTGGGTGATGTCACCGTAGCTGCGTCCGTTATTTTATACAGTCTATGACTTAAACCTACCAGTCTGAGATCATTAAAGCTGATGTGTGTATGAGTTAGAGTAGAAGCTCTACCTGTCTCTCTCCATGCTTCCCCTGGATCTCCACGTAGTCATCGGTAACCTTCACACTGAGCTCATCGGGAGAGAAGTGCTTGACGTCCAGGTAGACTGTGTACTTATCCCTGTCGGACCTCACCTGTAGGACACACACAAGCATAGAGAGGCTCCATTGTATCATACGATATTGGCTTGAACCTCTCAAAGTTCAAGTTCTTAATATTTTAGAAGTGCAATTTCTTGACTTTGAGTTGGGCTTAGATGGAGAGCAACTAAAACGAAGACTGTCACTGGAATAAACCAAAGAAAATCTGGATATTAAATAGATGTACAAAGAATCGTAACAACTAAACAAGATCAGGACAGTTTTAGGAAAGAACAAAGTGCAACACTAATAACACATTGGGATGATGAGCTAGAATGTTATCTTGTTTGGAGGCAGATGAACACAATCCTCTGCTTTTTTCCTATGAACATATGAGTTAAGCCAACTTGTTTTTTTTAATTTCTCCATCATGGTATCATGATGTGATTCCTGACATGAAGGAACCTGATCTTTTTACCTCAGAGGTGCCGGAGTTGGAGGAATCCATAAAGTTGCGGAACAGCGACTGTCTGTAATAGGGGCTGATGGTGGAGGTGGTGTAAGGGAAGAAGTCGTAGTCAAAAATGCCCTCTCCAAAAAACTGGTCAAAGAGTCGGGCAGGGTAGACAGAGCCCAGGGCACGTCTGAACCAAGGGTGCTGGATGGCAATATCCATAGTGACTGGAGACAGTTTGGTCTAGCTCGGCTTGGCGTGGCTCAGGTTGGCAGATGTACCTGCTCAGCTCAGAGTCCAGCAGGTGGAGGAAGGGAGGTGAAGCGGGATGAAGAGAAGAGAGCGTCGACAAAAAGCAACGAGTGAAGAAGTGTTTCCAGAGAGCTTTGTCCTCTGCTCTCCGGCTGCCTCCTCTTTATATACCTGAGAGCCAGAAAGAGAGGCTTTAGCCACGATCCCTCTGGAATGGCATTATCTCATGGTGGGTTGGGCCCTGTCAGCAGAATCAGGGTTGAGGATGGGGGGGCACCGCTGGGTCCAGACCCTGGTGCGACCCAGTGCCACCCACACACCAGACACCCAGGGCTGCCAAAACAAACGCTGCTGGACGGAGAGGAGGGAGGAGGAGGGCATGACACAGACAATGAGGTCAGGAAGCAAACTAAAGACACAAGGGGTTTTACCTGAGTGATAATGCATCAAACAGATACACACATATCTATTCTGTCAGTTAGTCAGTGACATAATGCTGCTGTATTGTTCTGCCTGTGTGGTTGGGTGGAGGGCAGATTTAGAAACAATGCTGCGCAGGGTCAATGGAGCAACAACAACTGACACAGAGACATGAGGACAGACGGTCTGGGGTGCAAACATATTAACATATCACTAATGTAGATTACTCAAGTTGAAAGAACAGCATTGTATCAAAAATGCTGTGAGGTAGAGTATTATTACTGTTTTAAAGGCCAAAAATGGAAATAATTTTTTAATTGGACCAATTAAAGGCAGCCAACAGCAGGCCCTCTCGCCGCAGACTCTCTAATATTTACCTATTTAATTAATAATGAAACTGCATCCAATTTACATTAACTCACAAATAAGCAGTTAAAGGTGCATTTTTTAACGTAAAATCACACTAAAGACCAACATGATCTCACAGAAATATGTAAAATGACAACACATTCTGATTGCATACTGTCACATATCGTTGCTTTGTCAGTGGACTTTCATGGGTACATATTACGTGCTTTGTATCCTCCTGCATCTGCTGTTGATATCGGGGTGCCACAACCAATGCTGGGATGTCAACTAAAGCACATGGTTAGGTTTAGATAAAAAAAACATCATGGTTTGCCACTACATTCATATGGGAAATGAACAGTGGTCTAGGGTTTGTTGGAGACTCATAGCATTGACTGTGGTATTCCTCAAGGAAGCGTTCTTGGCCCAATTTTGTTTTCATTATATATCCTTCCATTTGGAAACGTCATTATCATTTTATGCTGATGACACACAATTGTACATCTCAGTCACACCAAATGCCCCTAATGCACTACATGCTCTCATTGCCTGTGTCACTGACATTAATGTATGGATGGGTAAAAATGTTTTAAAGCTAAATGAGGCAAAAACTGAGATTATTTTAATAGGACCCAAAGTAGCAAGAGAAAATCTGCACTTTGTGTTGGGTGGCCTTAGCAAACAGATTAAAAATGCTTAAGTATTCACTCATGCTTTTATTACCAGACGTTTCAACAATTGCAATTCCTTTTTCACTGGATTACATAAAATGTCTGTAAGAAAACTACAGCTCCGTACAGAATACGGACGTTTTGTTATGCCCCTTGGTGTCTGATAGCGCTGCACAGGGCAGATTAATGTTGCAAAATGGTTGCGCAGTGCCTCTTACCTTGGGAAGCTTCAGAACAGAAGAGTGCTCCAGGGGTGGAGTGGAACTACTTGACAACAGTTATTTAAGAGCTGGAATCACTGCTTACTTTACAGATTAAGATTTCTGCATAAAAACACACTGAGGGCTTACAAATATGATGTTTTGTTATGAATTAAACTAACTAATAGTTTACAAAGTGCTTATGATAGATATCAGCCGTAGAGATGTCTGCCTTCTCTCCAATATAATGGAACTAGATGGCACTCAGCTTGTGGTACTCAAAGCTCAAAAAGACATTTGAAAAACTCATCAGCAGAAATCATGACCTGGTTGCTCAAGATAATCCACAGACCTTGTGGTGAACAGTTTCATGTAGGAACTATTTTCTCTCTACCGAACTACATCCGCCAATGGTATCACTGTGCAGAAAGAAGCGTGCATCTACAGCTAGCTCACTTAGCACCACTGAGCTAGCTAAATTTACAGCTTAGCCGATGAGGAAGCCATTATTGTTTGCATTATTGTGCTGTAATGAGTGTAGGCCTCTGGTCCATGAGTAGATGCACACTTCCTTCTGTGCAGTGATACAGTTGATGGGTGTAGTACAGTAGAGCGGAAATAGTTCCTAATGAAACTGCTCACAACAAGGTCAGCCGTGTCCAGCAGTGTTTATTGCAACAAAAAATGGGTATTTTTTAACAAGAGTTGGGGATATATCTGCTTCTTGGCAACAAAAGCAGGTATTTTGTGTGGATAAGTGGAGGGGTGTCGTCCGTCTTTACATACAGTCTATGACCTAAACGTAACCACACATTAACTGCAGCGTTGTCACATCATGAACTGAATTGTAAGAAATGTAAAGTTTCAATGTATCCACTACATAGGAAACATACAAATGTAACATATCTGTGGTTTACACAAACATACAAGGCTAACATATATTCTGCCAATATGGGCGGAACTTTATTTGTACATTTGGATATTAGCACTACTGAAGGATCTGAGTACATCACAACTGGAGAGCTCAGCCACCATCAACGAGATTGGTTCCAGAGAAAGTGTGATGTGTAGAGGTGAGCCCAGCTACATCTACAGTAGCTGGGCTCACCTTCTTGCCCCAAGTCCAGACTTTTCACCCCATTTTGTTCCCCTGCAAAAGATGCACAACCTAAAGAAGCAGACATACAGTATATATGTTACATAGGTACATCAACACCTGTGCAGTCTAATGTACAAACAGGCCATAGTTTGTAGCTAAGAGTGAATCCTAATGTTAAGACAAGGGTCACTTCCCATGCCTGTTGTTTCACCACCAGTGGCTTCCCGCCACCTGCATTAGTTTAATCCCACAGGGCTTTGGCCAGCCAGCACAGAGGCTTAGGCGCTCCATGCACCCACAAGCCAAGAGCAACTGGGCCAGGCAGCCGGGGCTGGGGCTGTTTTGGGGGCAGTTTGGGGAGGTTGTTGGGGTTTGTGGTAACGAGCTGCTGCAGACTGGACTTAGATGCCGTTAGACTGGCTGCAGTTCAGCAGAGTCAGCATTCTGGGTTTTTATCAATGGGACAGACAATGGCTGTGCGCTCTGTGTTTCCACAGCTCTGAAAAGCTGTTTTGGCTGACAACCTGGCAACCTGGCGGGGTGGACACGCTCATATTCATTCATAGATTTTTGCTCTCTAAAAAGAGCTGAAGTTCAAAAGGACAAACATGTAGAGCAGGCAAGCTTTAAAAACCAACATCATGGTATTGGAATATCTGATGCTAAAGTCAGTCATCTTAGACTTTCCCTTAAATATGATATGAAGAAATTAACAGGTTGAAGTCTTCTACATGTGCTCAAGACTCGTCCCAGCCAAACTGTAAATCATGCTTCCAAAGCCTCTCCCAACAAACAAGTACAATAAACTCTTAATTAAGGCTGTCTGCGAGGCATAGCTACAGTCTTTAAGTCAGATCCACCCCTCGTTCCTTCACGGCATCACACTCTCATCCAAATATGGTGATGGCCAAAATGCTAGGCTCAAGGCTTCAAATTGGTAGTCTACAAACCACTGGGTGATGTCACAGTCGCTATGTCCGTTATTTTATACAGTCTATGACTTAAACCTACCAGTCTGAGATTATTAAACCATGAGCTCTTAATTCAGACATATTCCCCACAGCTTTCAAGACTTCAATGGTAAAACCTCTTCTCAAGAAATCCATTATATCTTACTTAGAGTTAAACAATTACAGAGCCACTTCTAATCTACCTTTTCTTGGTAAACTTTTCGAAAGAATCGTTCATCTACTCACTTTAGAAAAACTCCAAACTGGTCATTAAGCAAACGACAGCACAGAGACTACCCTACTGAAAGTTGTAAACAACCTGAGAATTACTGTGGGTGCCTGTTTTCGACAACTTCGGAGTGAGACTGGGTTAATTTGTCAGCCTGAGTGCTAATGTATCAGTAGTATGTGGTATTCCTCAAGGAAGCTTTCTTGGCCCAGTTTTGTTTTCATTACATGTCGTTCATTTGGAAATATCATTAGCCATCACCATGTCAATGATCATTTTTATGCTGATGACAACACTGTATATCTCTGTCACACCAAATACCAACAATGTGGCTGTTCTTCTCTTAGACCTCAGTGTAGCATTTGATACAGTTGACCGCAATATTTTAATAGACAGACTAAGGAAATGGGTTGGGTCAGCCCAAGTCGTCACATATAGCTGCTTTGCCAGTGGACTTTAATGTCTACATATTAAGCACCAGGTATCCTCCTGCAACTGCTGTTGACATTGTGAGATGCTGCAACCAATGTCAGGACTTCAACGAATGCACGGGGCTAGGTTTAGAAGAAAACATGATACTTTGACTCTACATTCATACAGCGAAAACTCCTGGATGAAAGTTTGTGGTTTGTTGGACCCATCTACCGCCTCTCCTGCCTGTTCTTTAGCTCCTTATATTACATCATTACTGGTAGCGTTTCAACCTGACGCTGTCCATATCATACTGCTGCGACAGGTGCCGTCTGGCCATGTTATGAACTGACACTGCCCATTTGTGTATGTGAATTTTGTTTCCCATTATATGTACAACAGAACTGCATTTGGAGGGATCTCTTATAAGTCAGCACGGACAGGAGGAACAATTCCAGCCATTAAAAACTGTTTCATGGTGCACATTTATTGGTGTGATAATAAGTTCTTGGACTTAAACATTTCTAAAACAAAGGAGTTTATAGATTTTGGATGTTACAGAGGACCCAAAGTCTTTGAAATCCGGCACTTGGGCAGTGACTTGGGGCGTCAGAAACCAACGGAAAAAAGGCATCCTTTAATTTTGGCGTGACATGTGGCCAGTTGATGTTATAGTTGAACGGCTCACGGTGGCGTCAGGGGGAAATGCGGTGGGACAAGGACGAAAATTAAGGCGGTGAAAGTCCAATTGGAGCAGGCGGGAAGGGTGGTAGACGGGTCCAACAAACATCGACTTTCACCCGAGAGACCAGTGTTTGCGTCCCGTAAGATTCTAAATCCAAACCCTGTTCTTTTTTCCTAAACCCAACCCTCTGTGAAAACAGAAGTGTATCTTGAAAGAAGTCAATGCATGTAACAGGCAGACCTTGACAGGGCGCCCCAGAGCATCAACAACCAACGTTGTGGGGAAAATCCATGACCAAACATTAGTATGTGATGAGGTCGGAGTGAGAATGTGTTGAACAGAGCCACAGCCAAAGAAAGCATTATTTGCAATAGAACTGTGGAAAGGGTTTCCTCTTACAAATATTTAGGTACTTTTTTTGATGAACATCTTAAATTTGATGCAAACACTGCAGATATTGTGAAGCGAGGGCAACAGACACAACAGACCTTGACTGGTTTTTGCAACCCTCCAGAAAGCCTCAAGTATTTCAGCTTTTTTGGAAAGTGTTCTTGCAGGCGAATTTTCTCTGTTGCTGTCAGGGCATCGTTACGTTTTACCTGCTTGTTAAACTAATCGGTATTCAAATCTCGTATTCCCTCTGCGATTAGTCTTTTAAATTCTCTGTAAATGTTTTTGATTTGTCAATGCTTTTTTACTCTCTTTTATTGATAATCAGTCTATTAACTTTTTAAAAATTATTTATAGATTCCTTTATTCCACTGAACTCCTTGGCATATTTTTAATATTTATTTATTTATTTATTTATTTATCACTCAACCATTAATGTGTCTACATGTTACTGTATGTTATGTATGTATGTATGTTATATATATGCAATGCAAGCTGTTCAGTGTTTTTAATGTGTTTAATGACAGGTATAAAAAGAAAAGTAAAGCTTGCATGTGGCCAATGGATATAAATGGATATTAAGTAATGTAATCATATATGTGAGTGTACATTTGTATGCATGCATTTACCACCATCATCCCACCTGGATCTGTGTATAACTCCACACTGCACCCTGCTGGAGTTTCGCTGCCATCAGATGCGACTCGTGTTTACTGTGCTGAAGTACAAGAATAGGACTCCTGATTGCCTCAGCATGCAGCCCTTCATACACACTCCACTTATGACTGCCAGCCCAAGGTGAACTAAAAGATCTCCGTGTTCCTCTCAGCTGCTGACCACATCATAGCTCTAAGATAAGAGACTTAAGAAAAAGGCAGGGGCGTAAATATAGGCAGTTCAAGACATCAGTCCTGTTCCTATTTTTTTAAACTGTTTGCAGCAGTGACGCAAAATAAAAATCTGTGAAATTCTGCAAAGACTCCGTGTGTGTCTGTGTCTTATTTAACCAGTTATTGTTAGTGCTGTCCTCATCTTGTCCACCTCATTTTTAAATTTGGCCCATGGCATCAATTCTCAATCAAAAATGTGTTGTATGCTGGACAGCTGCATGTGAGTGGAGCCCCTGCCGCGCCATCTTCAGCTTCCCTTGTGGCAGCAAATTGAACGCCCCATTACGTCTCGTATCTGTCTTTATAGACGGCCAGGTGATATAGTGTTTGCCCGAAGCCTTTTCATTGTTTGTCCCTATTGTGAAATTAAACCAAAACTCAATTTGAATTAAAGTTTATGCCCCCCGCACATCGGCTCTGATAATTAATTTAAACAAAAATGACATGCAGTTTGGGGCTGCAGTGTGTAAAGAGCACAGAGGAGGAGGGCGAAGCTGCATGCGTCTTCTCTGGGATATGTTTATTATATTTACAACTGACTTGGAAGAGAATGAGGAGAGGTGGAGGACAAATTGAGAAAAGGAGAGCAAAGGACAGGATGTGAGAATGAGGAGAGGAGAGCAGAACAAACTTAGCCTGATTGTTGCAACTGAACACAGTCCTACTTTAAAGTTTGGATCGTAGACTGACTGGTTGGTTTATTATTTTATTTATTCAGGATCCAGGATAATATGATGAACTCAAATCCAAAATCCAAACAGAACACCAGGCAGGAAACGGAGCAGGTAATGACACCAAGAACATGGGGGTGAGCACAGGAGTCAACACAGGAGTAACACAGACGAACTAACAAAGAACAAAGGTAAACACACACACTTTCACAGACAGCAGTTCATCTCATTTCCACTGGGTGTCCACACCTTGCAGGCTCACAAAAGGGTGCATCTCTGACAACCAATCACATCTGTTCAAAGAAAGCATCACACCTAGCAACGGCGTCCACCACACTTCTCCCAAAGTAAAAGTTTCTGTCCCTTCCTTGCTCAGAGTTGCTCTGAGAACTTTCCTAAATAACTCCTAAGCTAGGACTCCTGACTAAATGTGTTCTCAGAGTGTTTGTGAATACATTCCCAGGTGTGATGGGAAGACTCTGGGAACAGGGAGGGACTAACGAGACAGGTGTGGCAGAAAACAGGCGGGAAAACCCACAAAGACAGGAAGTAAAACCAGACACGACACGTGAGGAGAGAATCTACAAAATAAAACAGGAAGCAGATTAAACATGAACGAATAACATGAAACAAACAGGATAACAGAGCACCTGCCCTGCAAAATGTCTGTGCACGGCTCTGTGAAGGACCCCAGCCTCCTCAGGATGGCGTCTGGTCCTCCGGAAGTCTTCCTCCTCTGTTAGAGATCTCTGCTTTGCATCTGTATTCCAGATGATAAATGGTGTGTAAATCATTATTTAATGTCCATCCATCCACCCATTATCATCTGCCTATCCAGGGCCGAGTCATGGGGGCAGCAGGCTGAGCAAAGCACCCAAGACGTCCCTCTCCCCAGCAACTCTTTCCAGCTCCTCCTGGGGGACCCCAAGGTGTCCCCAGGCCAGATGAGATATATAATCCCTCCAGTGTGTTCTGGGTCTGCCCCGGGGCCGCCTACCAGTGGGACTTGCCCGGAACACCTCTAACAGGAGGCGCCCAGGAGACATCCTGATCATATGTCCGAACCACCTCAACTGACCCCTTTTGACATGAAGGAGCAGCAGCTATACTCCGAGCTCCCCCCGGATGTCCAAACTCCTCACCCTATCTCTAAGGCTGAGCCCAGACACCCCACAGAGGAAACTCATTTCAGCCTTTCGGTCACTACCCAGAGCTCATGACCATAGGTGAGGGTTGGGACATAGATGGACCAGGCTCACCTCCCTCCAGATGTCCGAACTCCTTACCCGATCGCTAAGGCTGAGCCCAGACACCCCACGGAGGAAACTCATTTCGGCCACTTGTGTCCACGATCTCATTCTTTCGGTCACTACCCAGAGCTCATGACCATGGGTGAGGGTTGGGACGTAGATGGACCAGGCTCAGCTCCCTCCGGATGTCCGAACTCCTTACCCTATCTCTAAGGCTGAGCCCAGACACCCCACGGAGGAAACTCATTTCAGCCACTTGTGTCCACGATCTCATTCTTTCGGGCACTACCCAGAGCTCATGACCATGGGTGAGGGTTGGGACAGAGATGGCCCAGGCTCAGCTCCCTCTTCACCACAACAGACCGCCCTTTAATGAAGGATGACCTACTGGACACCTATACTGTCAGATTACATTTTGCATTATCAGAGGGCACCTTGCAATATAATGCAATCCTATCAAACAAGATCTTAATGTGTAATTTTGTACCCACGTCCGTCCTGGTTATTAATAGGCTGCTTGTATTGTTCAATAGATGACGAGGGAGGGAGAGGAGGAGGGAGGCACAGAGCGAAAGAGAGAGAGACACACAGCGCGAGCTCACAGCTGATTTCCTGCAACATGTAGATGAAGGACGGAGCAGGACACCGCTTCAACTTTCCAGTCCTCGTCTGTCCTCACTCACCGGACACACCGACGCAACTATCTGCTCTCCAACAGAGCGCGCGACACAAACGCAGCCTCATTTACATGCGTACCAAAATAGTAACTTGTAAAAGCACAGCAGCACAGCAGGAAGCAGCTGGGTCCGCCGAGGAGGATATTATTACTGCATTTCAGCGCCGGTAGTCGTTAAACAAAGCGGGACAGAGACACCGCAGGGATGATGAGAGGCTCCGCTGCTCCGGTGGTGGAGCGGCCCGGGCTGGAGGACGTAGCCGAGGAGGAGGACGTGTTCGCTGCGGAGGGAAGCTCCAGGAGCACGCTGGAGCCCTGCAGCTGTCAGGTGTGTGTGTGTGTGTGGGGGGGGGTGGGTGTTTACTGGCCTGTAAAACTGGGTGCTTCCTCTTTCCTACTTTCACCCAGCACTACCAGAACTCACGTATAATCAGAAAATAATTCAGTATTCTCAGTGGACCACCAAAATGTGTGTGGCTGTTTCCTTCAGGTACCTGGGGAGCACGGCATGGAGGGGGCAGAGGAAGATGAGGGACAGCTGTCAGTGTCCCAGATGGAGGCAGAGTTTCTCCAGCTGACCCTCAGGAAGCAGGTGTCCTACAGGTAGGGAGCACCAAACAACACAAAAAAAAGTGGAATGCGACCCACTTCCTGCTAACCTGTTCGACCTGAATGCTGCACTCTAGCCCTTCCCTGACTTGTTACTGGAGGTCACATGGTGCTGTGTCTGTGTTTGTGGGAAAAATAACTGTTAAAGGTGCTGTGTCACATGTTTGTGTGTGTATTCAAAGTGAAAAGGTTAAGATCAGGTCCATCCCTGAGATCAGACCTTAAGCTCTGTAACACTTCCTGACACAAACATCATCCAACATCCATTTTTGTACATATCCAATTGTTGACTATAGCTTACTTGTAAGGGGATACTGTAAAGGTAGATTTATTGGTCGAGGAAGGGGATGAAGAGTTGGAGCTGGATGGAGTCGTGGTTATGAAGCCGAGGGGCTGGCGTCTCAATGAGCTCCATGCTTCGTAATCCCCCAGGGCTCATATCTGGGACCATCTCGTTGTGACCCACTTGGCTCTCTTGCTGAGGAAGAAGAAAGGAAAACAACAGGGTTTCGGGGGTAGAGTCTTGAGAACTGAGACAAACAGAAGAGAAAGGGTCAGACACACTTAGGTTACAGCAGGTGATTGAACTGATGAGGCGCAGGCTATATTTCGGTGAGGGAACAACCGACATGACCATTTCATAAGGGGTCCCTTGACCTCTCACCTCAAGGTATCTGAATAACACTGGGTTCTATCCCACTGGACTCCCCTAAACTCAAAAAGGTTTGTTCCTAGTAAATGTTTTCTGACTTACAATCAATGTACTTCTTTAAATTAAAGCTGTGGATTTGCGTTTTTAAGGACCAAACAACCAGTCTATTTGAAAAACAATGAATCACTAAACACATGTATATACAGATACACATTAAACTGTCCAGGTATCAGACAGTTAGTGTTAACCAAATATAAGTATTTGATTCCTTTACTCCAAACTGATGTAGTTGCCAAACTGATGTAGTTGCCACTGGACGTCAGTATGATGTCAGAAAGACAATGGAGTCTTACGTTGGACAGATGTTAAATTTCAGTTGGAATGAAAATAGGGAAAATTATATTTTAAATGTCTAATGAGATTAGGATTTAATGTTGTGTGGATGTAATGACATTTGCAGTCGCTGGGTTTTGTTCGTCACACCTTATGACCAGTGTTGGGGGTGATGCGTCACTAAAGTACCCACAAAGTCCAAGTCCATTTTAATGGCCATGTGTCCCACATTTTGTTGATCGACTTTTCCAACAAATGTTTAGATTCTTTCTTGAAGTATTCAGGATTAAATCAAATTTCTGATTCAGTGTTTTAACGAAAATCTTTTAACTGTTTTGATCCTTTACTGTTGCTTTTATTTGAAAGCATGACATCTTCTCAGTCAGGTGGCAGATAGGCATATTTACTGCAATAACAAACTGCTCCCTCAAATGCAGCTTAAAGGTTTGACATCAGGAGTATTCATGATGTTGTCTTGGTTTTGTCTCTGTCTTTGGTGCTCAGTACTTGAAGTGGTGCACTGCAACGTCTTTGTCCTTGAAACACCTACGGAGTGGTTAACTTTTTTGAAAATACAGTTATATTCCACCAGCTATGCAGTCTGTCTGCATATGTAACCCACCATGACAAACAATCCCTATTATTATTATTATTATTATTATTATTATTCAGACTGCACATTGTTCAACTAGCAAAGAAAAAAAACAGTGTGACTGCAAACACTCACCATTCAGTTTAAAATGTCACTGTGTACGCTCTGCCTCTAAACCCAGCAGGCCACCAGTGTTGTTTGTCGTTGATACTTGGGTGTTTTTATGCCTCTGTGCTGGTAATAGCTGTGGCCGGAGGCATTGTGTGTACAGGTTGTCTGTCCGTTTGTCCCATCCTTGTGAACACGATATCTAAAGAACACCTCAAGGGAATTTCTTTAAATTTGGCACAGACTTCCACTTGGACTTGACGATGAACTGATTCGATTTTGGTGGTCAAAGGTCAAGTCTATGTCACCTCGTCTCATCCTTGTGAACATGATATCTCAAGAATAAACTGATTAGAATTTTGTGGTTGGTGGTCAAAGGTCAAGGTCAGTGTGATCTTACAAAATATGTTTTTGGCCATAACTCATGAATTCATATGCTAATTATGACAAAACTACACACATGTCTAATAGGATAAAATAGTGAAGTGATGACATTTAATATCCAAAAAGTCAAAGGTCAACTTCACTGTGACATCATAATGTTCTGCATAAAACAATTTTCTGGCCATTATGCAATGTCATATCTCAGGAACAGAAGGGGAGACTTGGTCAGATATTGAATTGGTGACACTAATCTTGGGTGTTCACCTTGAAACTGTGCTGATTGTATGTACGTTAAACCTTACATATCCATCCATCCATTTTCATCTGCTTATCTGGAGCTGGGTTGCGGGGGCAGCAGGCTGAGCAAAGCACCCCAGACGTCCCTCTCCCCAGCAACGCTTTCCAGCTCCTCCTGAGGGACCCCAAGGTGTTCCCAGGCCAGATGGGATAAGTATGTTCTGGGTCTGCCCCGGGGCCTCCTACCAGTGGGATGTGCCTGGAACACCTCCAGTGGGAGGCGCCTTGGAGGATCCTGATCAAATGCCCGAACCACCTCAACTGACCCCTTTCGACGTGAAGGAGCAGCTGCTCTACTCCGAGCTCCCTCTGGATGTCCGAGCTCCTCACCCCATCTCTAAGGCTGAGCCCAGACACCCCACGGAGGAAACTCATTTCGGCCACTTGTATCCATGACCTCATTCTTTCGTTTACCACTCAGAGCCATGACCATGGGTGAGGGTTGGGATATAGATGGACCAGTAAATCGAAAGCTTTGCCTTCTGGCTCAGCTCTCTCTTCACCACGATGGACCGGCGCAGCGCCTGCATCGATGCAGACACGGCACCAAATTGCTGATCCATCTCACGCTCCATTCTACCCTCACTCATGAACAAGACCCCGAGATACTTGAACTCCCTTGCTTAAGGCAGTAACTCTCCCCAAACCCGGAGAGGGCAATCCACCAGTTTCTGCTGAACCTTACATATGCCAACATAAAAATCCCCCTTTATTTTAGTTCCTTCCCTTGGGTAGACTTCTTTACCCATATCAACTAAACCAACTCCATGTCAGCTGTGCAGCTCTGTTTGTTGACGAAGACAACATGATGTGGCTGGAAGTTCCAGAAACAACAAGTTGGACCTTTTGGTGTGATTTGTTTTTGTCGATAAATATAACTTTATTGGGCCCATACTTGGCAGAGGTGTTCTCTGAAAGGCTGAATGTCGACAGAGGGGCAACAAACTTCAAACATTCAACAAAAGAAGTCGCTGAAACAAAGCTGTCCATCTTGGTGTTGAGTTACTCTCTAAATAATTCAGTCTCTGTGTGTATTCATTGAAGGTTTGTATGTCTGTGACAACAAGGAATCATAAAACATCCAAGCTCAGTAGGGTTTGCCTGGAGCAGCAAGGGGACAGCTATTGAGGCAGAGGCCTGTTTACAGAGGAGGAGGAGGAGGAGGAGGAGGAGGAGGGCTTACAATCAGATTAGAGACTATCACACGCCAACTGTTTCTAAGGCAACAGACAGGCCAATGTTTCATTCATGGAGAAAGCAGCGGCAACACCATTAACACTGCCAATACAGTGGGATGTAAGGTCAAAGTGTCCTGAAAACATACAGCAGGAACAGTTGGTTAAATCTATTTCAGATTATATCCTTCAACTGGCTGCCAGACCAACTGATTTCATCACAGGGGCTGCTGGGAAATTAACTGTTGTGGTGAGAGGAGTTGAAAGTATTTGGCTAGGATCCGCGACTGAGCTATAAGGATTCCACTTCAGTTTCTCAGTCAGTTTGGAAACGTGTCCATTACCTGGTGAAAACAACACAGCAAAACTCCCTGATTGCTTTTAAAGGGCTTCATATGGTGACAGAGTAATCTGCTACCTACTAATCCTTTTATAAAATTTGAAAAGTGGCTTTGAAGAGAACATGAGTTATGTTATATCGACAATATTTCACCGCTTTACCTTGCTATCAGACAGTGATTTTTGATGGAGAATTAAAGCCGTTTTATCGCTTTTTTAAAGCCAGACTCCATTGAGAAAAACAGTAATTTAACGTCACTGAACACAGGAACTGCTGGTCTACTGCTGCCTCAATATGGTAGGTTGTTTGTGTTATTCTGTGACTCTGGCATTTAAAAGGGTTAATTTGGATTCACCGAAGTCACACAATAACACAAACTAACTAACTTATGGAGGCAGCGGTAGAGCAGCAGCTCCTGTGATCAGCAAGCTAAAATTGCTGTTTTTGTCAATGGAGTCTGGTGGCTTTCACAAAAACATAAATAACGGCGTTAGTTCCCTGTCGAAAAAGTGCTGTCTAATGGCAAGGTAAAGCAGTGAAAATACTCTAAATATAGCATACACTTAAACTGCTATTGATTTTTTTTAGGTGGCTAAAATATGTTTTGTTGCTGGCCCCCATCCACAGCAGTACATTGCTTAGCCTCTGTGTCAGGACACCTGCCTGCTTCTCCAAACTGGAGGAGTGCCGACTTAAATCTACTGTATGTAATACACTGACTATTGATCAGGAACTCATACAACCCTACTTCAAAAAATCCGAACTATGCCTTTAAATCTGTTAAGCAGTTCTTCCCAGGCTTGCAACGTGCCCAACAAGAACACGACAAAAGACACTGGTGGCAGATTCTGCACCGTAGGCAAACTTTCTCCTCCCGTCAAAAATATGTTTTTTATCTTGCTCCTCCATTGTACAGAATGATGTACGCACAGTGTGTTTTCACATTTCTCTGCTGGAGTTGGAAAAGTTTCTCCGTGCTCACATTAAATCTCAGTTTAACCAGTGGATCTAGCAGCAGGGTTCGGAGATTATACCTCACGCTGGCTGTAACATGGCAGTTACTCTTTTTTAATGTCGTCTCTGTACAGTTGAGAGGAAGAGGCAAAATGATATTAAAGAAAATGTGGTTGATTCGTGCTTTCTAGAATAACATTATAAAAACAGCGTGGGATTTTGAGTCTGGCCTCTAGCCGCAGGCTATAATAAAAACAATAAAAGACACTTTTAATACCTGGAAAGTGTATTTGTGAAAAGCCTATTTGATACTGAAGATGAATGCATGCCAAGCACTGAATGTGATCTTACATAATGTGTACTGATCTCCTCCTGCTCTACCTCAGATGTTTAATTAGTGTTTTGTGCTTCACTCTTTTAAACGTCGCCGCTGGTGTTTGGTTTCAGGTGTAACATTTCAGTAAGGGCGGATGTTTTCTGTCACCGTGCACGAGGCCAGATAGTGAGACATGGCGAAGCTGTTCATCAGCCAGCTTCTTATGTCACTGCCAGCATGAGACATAATCTCAGCATAATTTAGTATAATCAGTAATCCAGATGGGATTGTGTGTGCGTGCTGTTTGTGTGTTAGTGGTGGGGGTGGGGCAGGCTGGTCCGGCTGTCAATTCTCCTGACTCACCACAGGAGTTATGTAACTGTCAGTGTCTGTGTCTGTGGCACTGCCACACTGTGTGTATGTGTGGGTGTGCGTACATTATCTTGTGGGAACTGCCTTTTTTCCAGACCAGGTAACATACTGTATGTTTATCAGGAAGTTGGAGGTATTATAGAAAATATCAGCAGGGGTCGCCACAACCTTAAAGGGATAGTTCAGAATTTTTGAAGTGGGGTTGTATGAGTTACTTATCCATAGTCAGTGTATTACACACAGTAGATGTCAGTCAGCACTCCTCCAGTTTGGAGAAGCAGGCAGGTGTCCAGATGCAGAAGCTAAGCAATGTATTGCTGTGGATGGGGTCCAGCAACAAAACATATTTTAGCCACCTAAAAAAATCAGTAACAGTTTTAGTGTATGCTATATGTAGAATATGCTTTACCTTGCCATTAGACAGCCCTTTTCGACAGGGAACTAACGCCGTTATTTATGCTCTCGTCAAAGCCACCAGACTCCATTGACAAACGCAGTAATTTTTATCTCGTTGAACATGTGAGCTGCTGGTCTGCTGTTGCTCTGATTAGTTAGTTTGTTTGTGTAAATGTGTGACTTTGGTGACTCCAAACTAACCCTTTAAAATGCCAAAGTCACAGAGTTAAACAAACAACCCACCATTTTGAAGCAGTAATAGACCAGCAGCTCCTGTGTTCAGTGACGTTAAATTACTGTTTTTTTCAATGGAGTCTGGCTTTGAAGAGAGCGATATAACGGCTTCAATTCCTCATCAAAAATCACTGTCTGATGGCAAGGTAAAGTGGTTATTAACAGTTATTGATTGTTTTAGGTGGCTAAAATATGTTTTGTTGCTGGACCCCATCCACAGCAGTACATTGCTAAGCTTCCATGTCGGACTCCAGCCTGCTTTTCCAAACTGGGGGTGTGTTGACTGGTATCTACTGTATGTAATACACTGACTATGGATAAGTACCCCATACAACCCCACTGAAAAAAAAATCAAACTACCCCTTTAAAGCAGAGAAACTTGAAGAACCAGTAGCTTCAGAGGAACATTGTGACATTTGTCGAAAATTCTGGCCAACTTGCAGTTTTAGATCATTATCTCTATGACATAAACACCACTGGTTTCAACTTTCTGCATGACCTCCCTACTCTGTGCTGTCATCTGATGCTACAGACACTCTTATCTGATCCCAATTCCCAGCCTGTTTTTAGCAGGATCAGTGATTTGCTTAATGTGTCGTTGAATATGCAGGAGGCAGTGGCTGTGCTTGGAGGTGTGAGTACCTCAGAGACATGCTGTTGGACGTGCTGTGACATGATGATCGCTTTCGCTGCTGCTAGCTGATCAACAGAGACTCTTTCACGTTCACTGTGGTTTCTTGTCGTCAAGCAGCGTGACTGTGAAGTCTAAGAGTGAGTCGGGAACCATGTTGTTAGCAGATGTGAGGGATACGTCAGTTGAATGCTTCTCACAAGTTGGCCTCTTGCACTTCGCACAATCTGTTGAAAGAATCTTTGCAGCAGTGTGGGGAATTTCTCATTCATAGTCTCATCTGCTTCTATTCGCCTCAGCTTTTCTAGGGCATCGTCGAGGGGTACACTTGATGCACATATGAAACCTAAACCTAAAGTGTTCTGATCGGCAGTCTTGACGCCAAGCTCCCTCAGAATTCAGTTGATCAATTTTCATACAAGTACAGCCTCGACTCTCAAGAAGGTATGCGCTATATGATTGGCAACCATGTCATGACCTTGCCAAATCAGTCTCAGCAAAGTCGTCTCTGCACAACTTCTTTGCTTCCTCCTGTGTAGGCATCATCATGCTCTCAGGTTGTCTGTCCGCCCATCTGTCCCATTCTCTTGAACGCAATATCTCAAGAGTTTCTTCAGATTTGGCACAAACGTCCTCTTGTACTCAAGGATGAACAGATCAGACTTTGGTGGTTAAAGGTCAAAGGTAACTGTGACCTCATCTGTATCATTCTTGTGACCATGATATCACACCAAGGCCTTGAGGGAACTTCCTCAAATTTGGTGCAAACGACCACTTGGACTCAAGGATGAATTGATTAGTGTTTGGTAGTCAAAGGTCAAGGTCTCTGTGACCTTGTGAACCTGATATCTCAAGGATGCCTCGAGGGAATTTAAGCAAATTTGGCACAAGCATGGGGCGTCGGTAGCGTAGTGGTTAGTGCCGGCGCCCCATGTACAGAGGCGATGCCTCGCTGCAGTGGTTGCAGGTTCGACTCCGGCTTGCAACCCTTTGCTGCATGTCAGCCCCCACTCTCTCTCTCACCCCATTTCAATCTGTCCTGTCCATTAAAGGCAAAAAGCCCAAAAAATAATCTTTAAAAAAAAAAAAAATTGGCACAAGCGTCCACTTGGACTCAGCAATGAACTTATTAGACTTTGGTAGTCAAAGGTCAAGGTCTCTGTGACCTTGCTTCAGTCTCGTTCTTATCAACGCAATATCTTTAGAACCCCTTGAGGGAGTATCCACTTCTACTCAAGTTTGAACTAATTAATATTTGGTAGTCAAAGGTCAAGGTCACTGTGACCTCACAAAATTTGTGTTTGGCCATAACTCAAGAATTCATATGCTGATTATGAAAAAATTTCACACAAATGTCTAACAGGATGAAATGATGGCATTTAATATCCAAAAGGTCAAAGGTCAGCTTCGATGTGACATCATAATGTTCCGCATAAAATACTTTTCTAGCCGTTATTCAATGACATACCTCACAAACAGAGACTGAAACTGTGCTGATTGTATAGGTCTTCTGTGCTGCCGGGTTGAAGGTGTGTGTGAAGCATCCATATTTTAGAGTTTTTAGCTTCTTTGCAGCAACATCCATATTTGAAGCATTGTCAACTGTCATGGCTACATATGAGTCTGGACAGACATGGATGTAAACTGTAACTTGACCGGTTTGCAGAGGCATACAACCATGAGGTTGCAATTCTATTTTTTTTTTCGGAGACCTTAGACATTGGATTTTGTCTTCCAAACATTTTTCTGACAGAGGTTCATTCTCTGGGGGACTTTATCTTGACGAGTACACATGTTTTGTATAAACTTGGATTTTGTTGTGAGCTGCAATAAATGCGGGCCTTTAACAGACTGTCCTTGATGCACTTTGTGTCGTCAGTGCTTTTGTCCTCACAATTCTTCTTGGCAGGCACGTGGCTCAGGAACATTGTCTGCCGCATGTATCCTTTGCTGGCTTTTCGTCTTGTTAGAGGAATCTGCAACAGACCGAGACCACTTAGTGAGTGCCAGAAGGGCCTGTGCAAAGGGGTGTTTATGACTAACACGTGAATGATGATGTAAACCAACAAGTCTATCTCAATCAGAAGTGACTTCACTTAGAGTCAACAATGATTGATTGCACAGTGCACAATAAAGATGGAAATAGTGGAAAGTTCTTTGGTGATTAGACCCTGACATGACATGTTTGTTCAGGGGGCAGGGATGGTCGAAAGACTGGAGGCGAATGGGGCGGAGAGTCGCGTCTGTTTGACCTGAAATGACAGCAGCAGAGAGAACGACTTTAAAATCTGACAGTAACAAGATGATTGTTTTCGGGAGAGTGTAGCAACATCTGGTTGGATTAACTCAGAGTGACGCCCAGTCAGTTGATAGAGTAGAAGCCGGAGAGTGAGGCAGAGAGATTTGTGAATGAACGAGTATAAAGAGTCTCCCTGACTGACCCTCTGCTAAGCTTCATATAGCCGACAGCAGCTTTCAGACCTGGTTGTTGGTCAAATAGCCATGGGAGAGGCTCAATTCCCAGTCTGTTGTATGTCCTGGGATCATTTTATTTAATCTTTATCCAGTAGGAGTTGCTTTGTTCGGACCCACCCTGTAGATTTCTAGATTTCCAGTTAACTAGGTTGTGATCCTTGAAGGTCCTAGATATCATTTCTGGGTCTCAACAAACAAGAAGGAAGGGTTTTGCCCCCTGGGTACAAGTGATGGCAAGCATTAGTGACTCTGATTGTCTAATCTTTCACAGTGACCATTTTAAACCACAGAATCATCATATAGTCTGATCATGGCTTTCGATGCCACCTTCTCTATCACTCCCAAGTGAGTAATATGAGACAATGGGCCCCACAACCTCTCCTACACAGGACTAGAGACACACAAAGACTTCACAGTCATTTTGTCTCTCTTTGAGCTAATTTTGTTTTTTGTGTCTTTTTTTGGGTGTTTGTGTCTCTTAGAGGTCACTTTGTTTCCCTTTTTTAGTTGGTTTGCCCCTTTTTGTAGTTGTTTTGTGTCTCTTTTTCTTTTAGGTAATTCTGTATCTTTTTGCTGTTTTGTGTTTCTGTGTAGTCATTTTGTGTCTCATAGGGGAAATTTAATGTTTTTTTTTAAGGAAAATTTGTGGGTTTTCTTGGTCATTTGTGTCTTTTTCTAGTCATTTTGTGTCTCTTTAAAGTAATTTAGTGTTTTCTTGAGGTAATTTTGTCTTTTTTGGACATTTTGTTTCTCTTTTTGGTTGGTTTTCCCCTTTTTGTTGTTATTTTGTGTCTCTTTAAAGTAATTTAATGGTTTTCTTAAGATATTTTTTTGTCTTTTTTGGACATTTTGTGTCTCTTTGTATTCATTTGTGTATCTTTTTGGTTGGGATGCCCCTTCTCGCAAATCTTCTGTGTCTCTTTGAGGTAATTTTACATTTTTTTTTACTTTTTTTTTTGCCTTTTTAGTTGTTTTGCGTCTCTTTGAGGTAATTTGTTCCCCTTTTTGGTTGTTTTGCCCCTTTTTGTGTATTGTTTATTAAATGAATCCCCATTAGCTGATGCCTTGGCGACCGCTAGTCTTCTGGGGGTTTGTGGTAGTAGTAGTAGTGGTGTCTCTTAGAGGTATTTTGGAGGGTAATTTTATGTCTTTTTTGGACATTTTGTGTCAGTTTTTAGTCAATTTGTGTCCCCTCTTTGCATATCATTTGTGTCTCTGTTGTCATTTTGTGTCTCACTGAGGTAATTTTATGCTTTTGGGGTAATTTCATTGTGTTTTTTTGTGGCTTCGTTGTCATTTTGTGTTTCTTTGAGGTAATTTTGTGTTTCTTTGTAGCCTTTTTATGTCTCTTTCTGTTTGTGTTGTCCCTTTTTGTGGTCATTTTGTGTCTTTTTTAAGTCATCTAGTTCTTTTATTTGTCATTTTGTCTTTCTTTGTAGTTAATTGTATCTCTTTCCTTTAGTTTTGTCCCTTTTGCAGTTATTTTGTGTCTCTTTGCAGTTCCTTCACATCTCTCTGTTGTCTTTTTGTGTCTCTTCCTGGTCTGTACATGTTATTTTGAGTTACATTTTGTAGGTGAAGGCCAGGGGGCCCTGACACTTTGGGCCCCTGGGTCTGTTCCTGGTGGGCCCGTTCAGTAATCCATCATGATCACTCCTGGACCAGCTTTACATGACAAGAGTACAGGTGCTGTTTGCACAAAATGTATCAAGGTCTGTCTGGTATTTGTAATCACACATGAGCAATGGTTATCAGTGACAATAGAGCGTGCAGATGGAACACAGACGTGTTGCCTCCAGACGGCTGTAAAGGCAGTTAATTAGCTGAAAGGGAGAGACTTCATACATGTTGTGTTGTTGCAGCTGACAGATGCTGATAAGAATCAGACATCAAGCGCCGTCTTCCTGGCAGTAACAACACTAATTGGAATACAATTGTGTTTATTCTGTATAATTAGATGTGTCTGCTGTTTGAAGGATGTATAATGGAAGTAGACCAACATTATAACAAAAGGCTTGTGTCAGATTTATGATGCTTACTCATGCACTCAGCCTCGACACAGTGCTCGGAGTGTGTTTCTTGCTTGTAAGTGACACAGGGTTGTGTCCATACCAGTTGTGTCTTGTGCTACCTTCCGAACAAAATGTTCACCTCTAAACAATAAATAAAATCTAATCGTCAGAGTGTAATCAGGTAAGCGCCTTTCATTTTGGCCGCTGCCTGAGCTTTTCTCTCACACCTTTATTATTATTATCATGCCTGAAATGTCATCTTTGTACACAAGCTAATAACCTGAGGCTGTGTTTATGCAGACAACAGCACTGCATGGAAAGCCAAAGTCATTCATTTCAGGAGACCTTTGTGTGAGCACGGTGTATGCAGAGGGCTCCCGCAGGGTATCAAAGAAAAACACATAGGGTTGCCATGGCCAAATGACGTTACGTACCATTAAGTTATGAAGGTTAGGCTTATGCAAGTAAAGTAAGTTTAGGAAAGGAAACATGGTGATGACATACCTCAAAAAAACTTTTGGTTACGGTCCCAAACACTGGTCTCCTGGGGGATAGTCCTGTGTTTTTTGACCTGTCTACCACCCCAACGTGCCTCCTTACATGGACTCTCAGTCTTTATAGTACTTCCGTCTTTACTTCTGTCAACGCATAGGTCAAGTGATTACAGCCTTCCACCTTGCATAGGGTATACATCAATTACAGGCTCAGTACCATGTGGGATATATATGAATTACTTGGTGTTATTATGTGCAATTATGTGTGTTATATACAAATTACTCGCTCATGATTACGTGCGTTATATACGAGTAACTTGCTCATGATTACGTGGGTTATATATGAGTTACTTGCTCATGATTATGTGGGTTATGTACGAGTTACTTGCTCATGATTACGTGGGTTATGTACGAGTTAGTTGCTCGTGATTACGTTGATTATTTAGGAGTTACTTGCTCATGATTATGTAGGTTATCTACGAGTTAGTTGCTCGTGATTACGTTGATTATTTAGGAGTTACTTGCTCATGATTATGTGGGTTATGTACGAGTTACTTGCTCATGATTACTTGGGTTATATACGAGTTACTTGCTCATGATTACGTGCGTTATATACGAGTTACTTGCTCATGATTACGTGGGTTTTATACGAGTTACTTGCTCGTGATTACGTGGGTTATATATGAGTTACTTGCTCATGATTATGTGGGTTATGTACGAGTTACTTGCTCGTGATTACGTGGGTTATGTACGAGTTAGTTGCTCGTGATTACGTTGATTATTTAGGAGTTACTTGCTCATGATTATGTGGGTTATGTACGAGTTACTTGCTCATGATTACTTGGGTTATATACGAGTTACTTGCTCATGATTACGTGCGTTATATACGAGTTACTTGCTCATGATTACGTGGGTTTTATACGAGTTACTTGCTCGTGATTACGTGGGTTATGTATGAGTTACTTGCTCATGATTACGTGGGTTATATACGGGTTACTTGCTCGTGATTACGTGGGTTATGTACGAGTTAGTTGCTCGTGATTACGTTGATTATTTAGAAGTTACTTGCTCATGATTACGTGGGTTATATATGAGTTACTTGCTCATGATTATGTGGGTTATGTACGAGTTACTTGCTCATGATTATGTGGGTTATGTACGAGTTACTTGCTCATGATTACGTGGGTTATATACGAGTTACTTGCTCGTGATTACGTAGGTTATGTACGAGTTAGTAGCTCGTGATTACGTTGATTATTTAGGAGTTACTTGCTCATGATTATGTGGGTTATATACGAGTTACTTGCTCATGATTACATGCGTTATATACGAGTTACTTGCTCATGATTACGTGGGTTTTATACGAGTTACTTGCTCGTGATTACGTGGGTTATGTACGAGTTACTTGCTCATGATTATGTGGGTTATATACGAGTTACTTGCTCGTGATTACGTGGGTTATGTACGAGTTAGTTGCTCGTGATTACGTTGATTATTTAGAAGTTACTTGCTCATGATTACGTGGGTTATGTACAAGTTACTTGCTCGTGATTACGTGGGTTATATACAAGTTACTTGCTCGTGATTACGTGGGTTATGTACGAGTTAGTTGCTCGTGATTACGTTGATTATTTAGAAGTTACTTGCTCATGATTACGTGGGTTATGTACAACTTACTTGCTCGTGATTACGTAGGTTATGTACGAGTTAGTTGCTCGTGATTACGTTGATTATTTAGGAGTTACTTGCTCATGATTATGTGGGTTATGTACGAGTTACTTGCTCATGATTACGTGGGTTATATACGAGTTACTTGCTCATGATTATGTGGGTTATATACAAATTACTTGCTTGTGATTACGTGGGTTTTATACGAGTTAGTTGCTCGTGATTACGTTGATTATTTAGGAGTTACTTACTCATGATTACGTGGGTTATATACGAGTTACTTGCTCGTGATTATGTGGGTTATGTACGAGTTACTTGCTCATGATTACGTGGGTTATATATGAGTTACTTGCTCGTGATTATGTAGGTTATGTACGAGATAGTTGCTCGTGATTACGTTGATTATTTAGGAGTTACTTACTCATGATTACGTGGGTTATATATGAGTTAGTTGCCCGTGATTACGTGGGTTATGTACAGATTACTTGCTTGTGATTACGTGGGTTATGTACAAGTTAGTTGCTCGTGATTACGTTGATTATTTAGGAGTTACTTGCTCATGATTACCTGGGTTATATGTAAATTACTTGCTTGTGATTACGTGGGTTCTATATGAATTGTGGTGCATAACTTTTCGTAGGTATATGTACGATCAGTTCATGAGAACAGCCTATGACTTGTTAACTTCTGTGCAGTAAAGCTCTTCGCAGATCTGTCAGTAAAACTGGACTTCCTGTTCTTTTTTTCATTGTCTCACTGCTGCTTGGAACAACATGGATCCACCACAGCAGGGCGTTATCTTCTTTATTGCAGTGCTGATTTCAATCTGAGGGTGTGGTAACACGCTGACTGCCAAGAAACTTGCTCAGCACACTCATGATAAACAGACAAGTAGGGCTAAACAGTATCGGAAAAGTCTTCTTTTTTGACACAATATTTCGATTGCGATTCATGATACAGTTTTTTAAAGAAGATGCTTATCTTCCTCTGCCATCTTCCTTAGCCATAATATTCACTATATACTGTAGAAGCATAAATAGACTTGCATTTGTATTGCCCTTTTTTAGTCTTCTGACCACTCAAACCTGGGTCGTGAGGAGCTGCAGTGTTTATTCAGAGAGAAACTGAAAGCTTTACTGTCATATACTGCCACTTTACAGCTTTAATTTTCTCCCTTCTCACACCTTATCTGCTCAGGGCTCATCCACCATCACTCTCTGTCTCTTTTTTTCTCTTGAACACACACACATTAGGCATATATGCTACTCATTATACATCATATTTAATCCTGGCCTTGGCTGACGCTTGGTCAGTGGTTTTTGGTGTCAGATACAGGCACTAAGAGGCATTTTTTTGACATTTGGAGCAACTGCCGTAGTATAAGGAGCAAGAAAGTCCACATAGTACGGACATAAGGGGAGGTGGATGGGTTTCACCCGGGGGACCACTGCTAGTTTCCTTTGTGAAACCAAAAGTCAGTCTTCCTCGTTGCATTAGTAACAAACGTAGTTATTTTAAGCCAAACCATGATGTGTTTTTCAAACCTAACCACATGCTTTCACTGCCCCAACCAAAGGAAGTAAACCTACAAACATTTTACGAACGTTCAAAGTTTATTTTGAAAGGAGCTGCAAGCATTTTATAAGCAGAAATTGTACATTTTCCGTGAGAATGATAGTTTATTTTGAAAAAACACAACACATGTAATGAGTGTAAGTTGACACGCCGTCCTTCAACACGCAAAACTGACATTGAAGCAACACATTCGCAGTCCGACTTCGTCACATATCGATGTTTGGTCATGGACTTCCCACACAGACATAACGTGCAAAGTTCCCTGGGTGCGGTGAAGTTCTGGGACTCTGTGTCGATTTCAATGCGTGGTTGGGTTCAGAAAAAGGAACAGAATTTGGCTTTGCAATCATACAGGAAGCAAACACTGGCCTCCTGGGTGAAAGTCCATGGTTGTTGGACTCATCTAACACCCTTCTTGCCTGCACTACTTGGACTTTCATTGCCTTAACTGTGGTTGATGTCCTGTATCATGCCAACTTTTTTCTAACACCAAAAGTCACTGCCCAAGTGTTGGTTTACGATGACTTCGCAGAGGGGTACCTAGAGTGTCACAGTGTCACCAAGCGTTGGTGTTGATGAATTGGCAGAGAATAATATGTGTTACTTAAATAACTCCATGGTCTTTCCTCTAGTTCCACCCTCAGTGTGTGGTCATTTCAGGCAAGACTACTGATGATCATATTGACGATCATGATTGACAAATGTTAAATGAATATTAACTTGACCAGCTGAGGGAGTGGGAGGGAAAACACAATGCCCCTGTCGCCTTGAGCCAAAAAGTTGCATAATGTAGCAACAACAGTACACCAGATGGAAGCAAACACAGATGGCGGAGATAAAAAGCAAAAGGACAGATGGGAGCGCGGGGCCCACCAGTCCAAAGCTGCCTCGACTCCTTCTCCTCGCAGGACTCTGTCGTGTTCAGCGTGCATGTTGTTTGTCTCTCCTTGTGAATGAAGATGAGGTCGCTCACTCGGGCCGACTACTATGATGAAGGTCACCACTGTTGTGAAAACCCACTTTCCTCTTATCACTGTAGAAGATCATATCTCTCTGCATGCAATGCATCCTGTAGAACTAGATAGATACAACAATTGTCTCAGATGAGTTATTTATGGTCTCAAAGTTTGAGATTTTGAACTTTTTAAATGATGATCAGTGTGTTTGTGCTCGTAAATCAACCTTTAAACCTGTTTGTAAATATGTAGAAATGATTTCTAGCTGTGGCAAAAGTTAGGTCTAAATGAGATATCATCGCTTTCTACAACCTGTCACCCTGATTCCAATTTCTGATATCTGTACGAGCCTAATTAAATTAGTTCAAAGACATGATGACCACCTGAGGCCAGCGTTTTCACTTGTACACATGTACTAAAATATAATTGGCAGAGTGCCATAAATGCACCGGGCACCGGAGGATGAATCCTTTTAATTTTGATAATGAGCTTTCCTCTGGTGCCCTCGCTTGACTCAAATCTCATCTTTGCACACAAGATGTTTCTTCAGTAAATAATACGCTGAGCACAGTCACAGTCTGTTTGCTGTACACGCTCTGTGAAACAATGAACAATACAACCAGGTAAATGTCACTCAGTCAGGCCTCTGTTTATGTTTTGAGGCTCAACTGACATTTGCCGCTACATTTCAGATGATCTTAAAGAAAAAGCTTTGAATGTCTCTTCACAGTGAATGCATCACATTATCCATCAGCAGCTGGTCACATGCAGTTAAAGCCTTGTACTTCTTCCCTGCCACAGTACTGCTTCTATTGTTGGTTATCAACTGAAAACAACAACCAGTTAGCATTATGTGTCAGTGCAGGGTCGGATGCAGTAAGTAGGTTAATCAATGTCACTGATCACTGCTGTCTCTCCACAGTGGAGCGTTATTAATAAACCATTATGTGTTTCTCTGCAAATAATTTCCAGGAAGTTACAATATGTAACTGTAATACTTCACAATGAATTACATTATTATCACCTCACAGGCTTTTACTTTGACATTCAACCATATTCTGAATTAAATTGTGAAATTCATGCTAGTAAATATAGTAATTTTACACAAAGTACAGTAATTCCACGGTAGCATATTGTTAAATTACACAGCTGTGCATAAACTGTGAGGTTACAGTTGAATATAGTCATTTTACAGGAGTGTACTGCTAAATCACAGTAATTTACAGGCATTAACTGCTGTGATGTCACAATACACAGCTGTCATTTCACAGTAAATTACTGTAAAAATGACACAGCAACTTCTTGTGAAAGTGATGCAGCTAGTAGCCAGTAATTTACTGTAAATGTACAGTCAAATATTTTACAGTGTGTATCTCGCTTCTCAGCTGTTTGTGTATTTAAATATATAGATAAATAAATAGTAATGCCACAATTAATGATACGATACGACATAATGGTTTATGTTTCATCGAGCAACAAAATGTCTTAAATAGACGCATCCACCGTGACGTCACGTTAACTCCTGTTTTAAAGCCTTGAGTTTGGCATTTTAGCTTTAGCTGAGACGTAATTTACAGCTGAAAAAGATAATATATTGCAATTTATTTTATTGCAATACTCAGCTTATTGCAACACATTTAAAACTGCAATAATATCGTATCGTGACTTAAGAATCGTGGTAATGTCGTATCGGCGTATCGCTTCTAGTTTGGTTAGCACTTTGCATTTACAGTGATGGTTAACTGTGATAATGCTAATGCTAATTTTTGCTAGTGAAAAATAGGCTTATTAAACCACTAAAACAAAATGTACTAACCAGCACAACTGAATATTCGACTCGTAAGAGGATCTACTGCATTGGCTTCATTCAGGTTGCAGCTTTAGCTCCATAATAACTGATTGACAGGGTTGCTTCACATCGTGTTCTCTTTAGCTCTGTTATACATAAAGCCAAGTACTAGATCATTATTTCATCACTATCTGCTGTGTAACCATGTTGTAAAAATTCATCCTGACTCACGAGTTTGGTTGGCACCAATGTGGCAACATGAGCCCTTCCACAGATGGAGCTGACACAGTCAGCAGACAGGAGGTGCTGATCTGTACTGGTTATTCATCAGCCTCTCTCTTTCTCTTTTACATGCACATCACTGTGAACACTCAGTCTGCCAGATCCTTCTGTCAAAATCAAATTAACATGACGAGCCGATGCAGGCGTAAGCAAGGACTGCTCGGAGTGTAGTGAAATGGCAAATGGCTGCGTTAATCTGACACTTAAATCTAAGTCTGTCTCTCGCCGCAACTACCACTATCACATCATGGTCTTTGTAGTCGTTAGTGTGTTGAAACTCAAACTCATTCATTTTACAACAATCCTGCTCTGCTATGGTATGTTGAACATACTGTAGCAGGTATGTTGCGTGGTGAATTTAAATCTGTCCCTGTTGGACCGATGCAATCCTCCTACACCCCCTAACATCTCCAGTTTCGATCACAGCCAGCACCCATGGGTCCTCCTTAAGCTTGTAGTAGAACGTATCATACAGGTCCCACTTGGACTCCTTTCAGAGGGCTCTACCTAGAACCCAACATAAAGAGTTATACATCAAACCATCTGTGAAACATCCTCATGTTGTGTTCACATACGCCACCCAGATCCCTCTCTGGGGGTTCAATACAGTGTACAACCTTTCCACTTTCTAAAGCCCAGTTCAGACCAAAGATTCGCAATGAGACAAAACCGTTTTAGAATGTTGCTGAGAAAAGTTGCAGTGGTGTGAACTGGCTGGTCTGGACTAGACTCAAGCCAGCTGATGGTGTCACCTGCAACTTAGCTGGTCAAATCGCCGGTAACTGGTTTTAGAATGTAAAGCACGTGACCTGTTTCAACAGCCAATCAGCTTGTAGTGAAGTCTGCTGGTCAAGTCGCAATGACCGCAGACGGTGTGTTCACTTACCGCGGCAGGTGCTCCATCCCTGCTGGGCCCTCTGTTTCAGTCCTCACAGTGCGCCGGACAGCCACAAAATAAACCTGAAAAGCTGCAAATCAGAACAGAAGTACAGAGAGTTGTTGCATAGTGATGATACACCATCTCATCTAGTTGCATTGGTGTGAATCGGCAGGTTTTTAGAACATTGCAGAACAGTACATTTCAAGTAGTTGCCTGTTTCAGCTCATCTCGTCGTGAATCTTTGGTCTGAACTGGGCTTAATAGTGCTACCAGGAACTATCTGCTGAAAAGCCTTTAATACTCCAAAGGTTTCATCTAGAACCTATCCTAGGGGGTCTCTAAAAATAGTAATTGATGACCTTACTCATAGCAACACATACAAAGAATTCTTGAAGAACCTTTTCTTTAAAGGTATAATATGTAGTTTTTCCACATAAAAATGTCTAAAAACGACTAAACCAATGTTATATATTTTGTTTAGTTGTGTACTTTGATCATCAGAAATGTTTCCAACAATTTTTACAAACCCAGATAAATATGAAATATTAATAAAAGTTACGGACTGTGTCATTAGGTTGCATGTCAATGGCGACGTAACTCCAGTTACCATAGCCATTAAATGAAGGAGAAGAAGAAGAAGCAGACCGGATGAGACGTCAGAGAATGAACGTTACTGTTGCTAAGCTAAGCTAACTCGTCATGGATCATGATTATACATTGACGGTTACTGCACCTTCTGACACCGAAGCTGTCCCGGTAAACAAGCCGGTAAAACGGAAACGTACGGGTCAACCAAGCGATCCCAGAGGAATTTGGGATAAGAACAGAGCTAAATCAAGGATAAATATTGGTGTGGCCTTTCCGAGATGGAGAGAGCTTCGTGAAAATCTAGGACTACAATTTGACGCCGACCTCACGTGTGTTCTACTAGACAGGTAAGCTAACATCTGGCTGATGTTATCAGAATATTAATCATTTCCACCAGTGTATTGCAAGCACTGCTGCCCGCCGGGGCACCAGCGCTCCGGTCAGTGGCCTCTGCTGCGGAGCGGTGTGGAGCGGAGGCTGGCTAACCACAACATCTAACGATAGGCTTCTATAATGCTGAGCTGATGCCGGTAAATGAACTGCATTTATAAAAGAGGCAGAGGAATAGCTAAACATAAGACGCACTGAGCAAGAGAGAGCAGCAGAGAGGGAGAAGCCATCGCTAACTGTAAAGCTAAGTAAGATCTGTATCTGTTATATGACTACAACTCCTATGATCCCACGCTACTTTGTGACGTCATCCAACTCCGTCTTCTGTTATTGTTTTGGTTTGAGACCCCTAGCGGCAGAAAATTACATATTGCACGTTTAACAAAGAGTTCTTCAAAAGCAAATGGTTCTGGGTAGAACCAACCAGGAAGTACCCTTTTGGATCGCTTAGGGCTCGAGATAGATACAGCCGACACTTCAAAGAGTGTAGGTCTAAAGGTTCTGTACACACTTGTTTGTAAATTGGACATGGGCCTCCAAAGATTTAAAGTCTTTGACTTGCTGACAGATAAAGGCGCTGATGGCACACACCAGATAGATACAGGGGACAATAACGTGGCAAGCTGTCAAGGTTCTTTGACCGTTCTATGTCTCCAAAGATATCTGCAAGCATCAAGTCTTACTCCTGCACCCTATTTTATCTGTAGGTCTCATTTCCACAGCAGCTAATCACTACAGCCACAGACATGGCAGCTTTGATGTTCGTGTTACACATTTTCTCTGTTATCAGATGCAAATGTCCCAACAAGACTATAAGCGAGAGAGAAGGGCTTACTGCTGCGGACCCTTCTCTGCAACTCATTAGGAAAATGGTGTGCTTTGGGGTCAGGTCTGGGATTAATGTTTGAATTTATAATCAGAGTTCGTTATAGAGAAACAGAGGGAAAAATGGGTCAGCGGTGGGTGTTGGGAAGTTAAAAGGATCTCTCCGAATTGTGTGTCATGCTGTTGAGTGGCATTTTATTTGTCATGGAAATACTGAGTGGGCGACGGATGAGAGGGAACAGTGATGACAGAAAGAAGAGGAGCAGGTGTGTGTGTGTGTGTGTGTGTGTGCGTACAAATGCTATGATGTGCTCTGTCTGTCAGAGGCACAGAAACCATAATCACACGCTTTCATCCCCCCCTCCTACACACACTATATAGATATTTTATCGCTATATAAGGAACAATATTTTATATAACAATCAGGGCAGGCGAGAGTTAAGTAATGATGACACCATAACCACAACAAAGGTGTTGTTTCCATGAAGATCCTGAAAGAGGGGTCTGATAAAGGAGTCCGTTTTTAGCCAGTTCCTTTAGAAATGTGTTATTCTGACATAAATAAAAATTCACACATCCTCCACATGTTTGGTGGGACCTTGCAATTTCACCCAGTCCTTGCATAATAAAGTAAAAAGCGAGCTGTAAGTGTGACCAATCACTGCCCTTTATGAATTGTCCAATGTTCAGATCAGACTCTGTGTTGTCTCAGGCTGCGTGTCATCCTTACAACTCAGATATCAACCAATTCTAACATTAAACCATCTCTGCCCCAGTACCTCAAACTAACAATGTGGTTTATGGAGTTATAGCTCAACTAGGCCGTTTACTTGGACCACTGTCCTTGTCCCAGTGTACAAGCACCGGAGTGGAATTGATTTATTGACCGAAGTTTGTCCGACTGTGCTAGGATATGTGGCCATATGCCTTCTTTCAGCTTGTTGGTATTGGACCTTTTTCCAGTTGACCTATTACATCACAGACCAAACAATCACCATTCTGTGTTTGCCTCCGTCCATGTATTTTGAAATATTTAACTTTCAGCGGACACAGCATGAACTGTGTCTCCTTGTCCGTCCAAAATTGCACAGCTCTGGATGTAGATTTCACCATGTTGTTACCAGCATCTGCTATTCGCCTTCTTGGTCAAAGCCTGGGGTGAAAACTGGAGCATGTTCAGTGCACCTAGGCCAGTTTGGGTCTGAGTGGCTTTATACATGTAGGAGTAGTTTGACTCCCAATCACTTGCCAATCTGAGTGTGTTTTTAGCCCCTTTTACACTGCTAGATTTTCTGCGAAAGTTTGCCGGCAAGCTGCGAGTGTTTAGACACACAGAGCCAGATTGGCGAGTTGATCCGAGGTGCCCAATTTTCCGTCTCGTAGGGTAGTCATATTGGCGGAACCCTTTAAACAGACGGAGGCGGCCTTCCGCAACGGGAGGGGCTGTTGAAGACTTGTGGGAGGAGCTGTTGATGACGCTGCACGTGTGACCCACTGGCGGTGGATAAACAGGAAACAGCTGATAGCAGGAATTAGCGAGCAGCTAGTAGCAAGAGGGAAACGCAAACCTGACAGACACTGTGAAGATGAGCAACTGGGGAGACAAGGAATTGCGCGCCCTCCTTGTCCTCGCAAATAAAGAGGCCATTAACCGTCAGATGACGGGGACGGTGAAGAACGGGCCGACTTACGAGAGAATTGTTGAAGGACTGACCAGCTGCAGCTTCCCTCCCACGTCACTGTTTACGTCACACGCTGAGCTACACGTTTTGTTACTTGCTCACGCCCCCCATTGCCCCAAAAAAGGCGCATTCTGTATAAACAAAAGTAGGTAGGCGGCATTTTGCTGCACTCCCCGATTTTGTTTTTATACTGCCAATGCTGAAAAAAGACTGATTGGGCTTTCCTGCAAATTTGCACAATTCCTATCTAAAAAGGGCTAGTGCAACTTTGAGAGATTTGATTTAGTACGATTTCAGTCAGACTAACATGTTTACATGTATTTTCAAAAGTCCGGTTTTAGTCGGACTAACTCATCTCAACAGACAGGGTAGAAACTTGTGGGACTGACTTGTAAGTCATCTGTTTTAAACATTTTCCATAACACGTTCTCGTCAAATACCAATGCTAGGTCTGTAAAAAACAACAACAAACAAACGTAAAAATATGACATGCTAGGTACCTTTCTGTATCTGTTTTGGCAACCTGGTCTCACTCAGAGCTTGTTGAAAACTGCTGTTTAGTCAGTGACTTCCGGTGTCAGACACCAACGAAAAAAAACGTCCTTTCATGTCAGCGTGATACACAGCCAGTCAGGCAGCAGCGGGTGGGAAGGGTGGTGGACTTTCACCCGGGAGGCCGGTGTTTGCTTCCTGTGAGACTGTAAAGCCAAATCCTGTTCTTATTTCCTAAACCCATCATTGCCTCGACCCCACCACGTGCTATTGTTGCCTAAACCCAGTCACATGTATTTGTTGTTGGAGGAAAAACAACGTCAATTTGCGGTGTTGTACCGACGTAGTGCGTTTATTTGGAAAAAGACTGTATGCAAATTGTACATTTTCCTGTGGTTGACTGTCTTTTGACTCAGCTGCTTGCTCCATCAGTAGAGACTGGATACTGACCCCTGGTCGCACGTGCTGCACACTGCATTCAATGAGTTAGACAGACAAAGGTGCGCATGCATTTTTGAGGATATGGAAAATGATACTGTCAGGATAATTTAATAAAAGAGCTCCGTCAGCTGCAGGATTAACATGTTTAACTCATTAACACACCATCATTAACTTTCTTTTAATACCTTTCGTACATTTGGTGGATAATACCTCTGTGCTTTTACTTTAGTAGGATTTAAAATGCAGGACTTTTACTTGTAAAGTATTTTTTATATTGCCGTGTTGCTGCTCTCACTTATGTAAAAGATGTGAACTCTTCTTCCCTCACTGGTGAACAGCCAGTCAGTTGGTGAGTGCTATTGTGACTGTAAGAGTGTGTCAGTCTGCCTGTTACCAAGGCAGCTCTGGACTGTTTTTGTCGTGATTCATGTTCATATTAAATCATCATGTTAAAGCTGGTGGGGTGCATATGAAGTGAAACTATGTTTACAACCTGGTTTCTGTACCTGATGTGCTGATGATAACGTCTCAGTGAATGAGAGAATTAAAGACATGACTGCCTCTGTGTGGATTACACCTCTTCTGTTGCTGGACACTGAATCTTGAAGGAAACTGAGCTGCTGATGGACTGTCTGGTTGTCTGCTTGCTAGACAGCACCCTCATGTGGAGAAAAGGTGACTGTGCGTTTGCTCTAAGTGGCCCAAATGTGACTGTTTCCTCTCCCTTAAATGTATTAAATTTGAATTAAACTGAGTTTTCAGCTCACACTGAATTACAGCATTAATTCTTTAATACTTTATATGTGCTTTTAAGATCTGAAACATGTCTGAGTAGGTGCTTGATTGTCATATGAGATCGAATTTTATGTTGCTTCATTGGATCATGTGTGAAAGGATACGGCTGGAGATATGAAGTTTTATGTGTGTATCAAAACCAGTGTTCCTGAGCTTCATTGTACTCACGTAAGAGCCAAATGTGGATTCATCCGCTGCTGAAAATAGTCCCTAACAAATGCACTGTATGGACTATAGCTCATATATTTGTGAGGTGTTTTTATAGATATAGGTCTTCAGTAGGAAAGAATGGGCAGGGTAGGGAAGTCAGAAAGTACTGAGAGATGAACTCTCTCTGTCTCTTCCTCTCTTAATGTACCAGTTTGAGGTTCTTGAGGTTTCTACCATTTCCCCCCCCAATGAAGGTTTTTTTGGGGGAGTTTGTCCTTATCTGCGGTGATGGTCCAAGGACAGAGGGATTTATAAATAAAACTGAATTCAACTGAATGTAGCTCCTGCCATCTGGTGGCGCTTTTATGTTACTACAACAACATTTCAGTTGGCACATAAACAGCCACAATGACTGAATTAATAGTATTAATAATAAAAATAGGACAAGAATAATCCGATGACATCATGCACGTGGTAAAAGACGACCAGCAATGATTGGTTGTGGAACAACATGCAGTCTGTCATGTCTGTGGGCCAAGTCACGGCATCATTTTATCACTCCACAATGACCTAATCTGACATAGTGACTGTCGGAACCTGGCGAGTGCACGAAATGGTGTTTCTGTCCACTTTAACGTCAATATAAACTCTCTTGTTGCTCTGTTTTTGGTCTCCACCAGTGGCTGAGGGAAGTATGTTTTTTTTTTAGTTGCTAAACGCTCCACTATGTTCACCAGCTGCTCTCTAACTCTGTCCGTCTTCTGCCGAACCAAAGCAGTAAATGAAAGCTCTGTAGACCCGAGGGATCATCACTATCAGAGACGCCTTTCTCATTGTGCTGCCTTATAGGAGACATTTCTGAGGAAAGCAAACGTCGAGGCTGGTTATTTCAGACTGTTTGAGCTGTAGTGTTTGTTGTTTGCTTTCTGTTCGCAAGGAAAACAGTTCTGTTGGACTAAATCAACACATTTTGAAGTCATCACCAGGTTGTCTGACAAACAACGACTCATGCAGTGCTGCTTAGCAAAAGGTGTGGTTATAATTAAAAGGGAATACCATTCCTTTTTAATGTAATTCATGTACACAGGAGTGTGGCAGGTGTCAGGTCTTGGCTCCATCAAGGACATAAAGCAAACAGTGCAACAAAAACTGGTGAGCAGCAGTTAGTCAGACAGAGTTTCAGTCAGGCATGTGACAGGACAGCTCACAGTGAGGCCCTGATTGTAGTCATTATCCACTTCCTGGTTTTAGCCGGGCGGGTAGTAGAGGATCAGTGTGTGTTTACGACAGTGCGTGTGTGTAGCAGCGTGCAACTCAGCTGAGTGTGTGTGTGTCAGAGTGTGCCTCACATGGAGTGTAATTAAACTCAGCGAGGAACTAAAGAAGAAGAGAGGAAGGAGGAGCAGGAGGGGACACAGTCTAAAGTTAGTGAAGAGGGGAAAAGAAGAAGAAGAAGAGGAGGGAGAGGGAGGAGGAGGAAGACAGAGGAGTGAAAAGCTGAAGAACAAACAAAAGGTGGACACTGAGAGACAGTCCAAGGAGCACTGGACGACACTGCACTGATACTACTGCTGCTGACAGCAACACTGCTGAGTGGGAGATGTGGAGAGGAATGCTGGGAAGGATTATCTCTCCCTCAGGACTCAACACTAATCTCTCTCTCTCTACACACACACACACACACAAACACACCTTGTGTATCTTGTAAAAGACCTTTGGCATGTGGATTACTGACTTTGTAGCCTCTGCAGGGTAGCCATGTTTGAAGTCCTAGAGTGGTTTAAACGTAGTAATCATTCATTGTAGAGTGTAATATAATAGTGGCAGTTTGAGTGTAGTACTTTCATAATATACTCTCGTTAAACATAATTCCTGAAAGTATATCATGCCATTGTATACTGACGTTTGTGTTGTTGCTGTAGCTGCAGCAGAGTACATTTAATTTAGCAGTTTAGCAGTTTTAAAGTAGAGTCCAGTGTTTTGAAGTTTCTGGAGCATAGGGAGTCCTGTTCATATGACAGCTTCGGAGGAGTTCTTTAAAGGTCCCATATTCTACTAATTTTTAGTTTCATATTTGTATTCTGGGTTTGTACTAGAACATGTTTTCATGCTTTAATGATCAAAAATCACATTCATTCTTTCAAACTATCTACCTGAATATACCTGTATTCACCCGCTGTCTAAAACGCTCTGTTTTAGCGCCGGTCTCTTTAAGCCCCCCTCCTCCTAAGAAAAAGACCAGTCTGCTCTGATTGGTCTGCGGGTGTTCCTCATCTGTTTGGGTCTTTGCGCTGTCATTGCAAACTGGGGAACGACTGTAACGGCACTGCAGCAGCCGTTTCTACCTTTATTCAGTAAAGTTGTGACATCACAACTTCAACAGAACTCCTGACGGCTTGTTTTAAAGGCACAGGTTCTAAATACAGATTTCTCAGAGGATTGATTTTGAATCTTTTTTACAGTATTCATATCACACCTACACCTGCTTTATCATAAAAAAAGGCATGGAAATCTGGCTTTTCAGAATATGGGACCTTTAAATGTAATGGCCCCTTGGTTGTAGTTCTTTGAGTAGACACAATCAGTCTTTGTCTCATGGATCTAGGTCATATTCCTACTATGATAGCTTTATGACGGCAGTAAAGCAATTTGGCACTGAGAGCCTTGTGTCTAACCAGAGTCCCATTCATGGTTGTCACATTTGTATGGAAGATTTAATTGGCAGCTTAGTGGTTTCCTAGAAAGCCTCAACAATCTGCGGTCGGACTGCCTCTCTACATGGAATTCATTTGAACTCCTTTGGGAATATTTGGAATACCTAAAGAAACATTTGGAGTCCTTCTTTGGGATTGCTTGGACTACACGGGAGATTCAGGACCAAAGTAATATATGGCCTTTTCTTTCTAGGAATATTGCGAACTTTGCAAGAACTACCCAGAATTACAGTAGTTACAGCTCATCCTGCCAAAATGTTACAGGTCCAGAGACCAGAGTATTGGAGTGTTTGGAACATAGTGCAGTTCTGTTAATATGACCACTTAAGAGGAGTTCTTTAAATGAACTGTAGTGATTTTATTGATGTACCCTGGTGCAGCCCTTTGGCTATAGTTCTTTGAGTACACACAATCAGTCTTTGTCTCGTGGTTGAGCAACTGGTGCACCTTTCTTAGAAAGCCTTAAGAACCGTCTCCTGCACATGGTATTCATTTATATAAAGGAACGTTCGGAGTCTTCTGTTAGGATTGCTTGGACTATACAGGGGATATTCAGGACTGAAGTCATTTATGGTCTTTCTTTCAAAGAGTATTGCAAACTGCCCAGAATTACAGCTCACCCTGACAAAATGTTACAGAGGTTAGGGTAAGGACCTGAATGAATTGTCCGTCATGGATTCCGACCTGGGAGCAGACACTGATCTGGGACACGAGGCTGGACTTGAAGCCTGTGGTGGTGCCTCTGAACAACAAATTGAAGAGACAGAAAGAGAGGGGCTGCTGAACGTAAAAGAAGGTGATGGAGAATTCAGCTCTGCATCCTCCTCCTCTAATTCCTCCCTGCCCTCCTCCTCCACCCTCCCGGCATTCCAAATCTGTGTGGAAGAAGAGAAGGAAATGCTGACCGGCTGCTCCAAGTCTTTATCCGGACTCAAGCTCTTCACAAGGAGGTAAGACTCAGCGGGTAAAAAGGGTGAAAACAACGACCTGAATATTAAAAACATTGAGGATAAATAATGGTGAATGGTGGTCTACCACGCACTGGTGTAATACCTTGTATTGGCCAGCAGGTGGAGCCATTGGTTGAGACTCACAATCCTGCTATGATTAGACAGGATGTGAACAGATGTGTAGGACTTGCAAGTCACATTAAGGCAGCTCACAACTGCAGTAACACAATCCAAGCCTTAAATATGCACACACACACACACACACACACACACACGATAAGGCCTTGCACATTTCTAGTGAAACAAACTCAGACCGCCACACAACCTTGGATCTAGTCATTAGATAACACGGCCATGTGCCTCCTGCACAGTTGAAGGTTCAGCTCAAACGTTTGGGAAAGAATACAGAAATGTTCTTTTTGCGGCTGTCCCTGCGACTCGGGGTAGATCAGGCTTATATTTTTCTGTGTTTGTGTGTATGTGTATATAACCTTGCCACTGGGTCACTAGTCATCATGTGGAGAGGGGACACGATTCCCACAGCAACAGGGGCAGCAGTTGTCATGCCAACGTTAGCAACGATGTCAGTCGTGCCTCCAGCTTGGCTCCGATAAACAGTTGTCAGGAAGCGAGGGATCATGGTGCAGCCCTAACGGCTCATTTGGTTTGTCCGGTGCCTGCTGAGAGGGCAGAAGATGTTGTCCTCTCAGGGACAAGCTATCTCATATTTCCCACTTATCTCGCATTTATTAAAGTTTCTGTGTTTGGCATTCAGAGTATTGACATAGCAGCAAAACACCATTTGCTATGTAAAGATATGGTGCAGTAATGGCGTCCTGAGCACAGAAAGAAGTCACGGTACCTCTGTGTGATGGTCCTGCCACGCAAACACGTTACTGCATGCGTGTATCCCACGGGCTAGCTCATTGCCTCGGCTTTGCACTGCGCTCATATGGTGGTTATCGCTGATTTGGTCACAGAGGCAAAGCACCAGCCCACCAGTTCTCTCCTGGTGAGCACTGTTAGCTCTGTCAGCACTGTGGCGATTATATGGAGTATAGAATTAACTTTTGCTGGCGGAGTTTGCATGTTCTCCCTGTGTCAGCGTGGTTTTCCTCCAGGTACTCCAGCTTCCTCAAACAGTCCAAAGACACGCAGGTTAATTGGTGACTCTAAATTGTCCGTAGGTGTGAATGTGAGCGTGAATGGTTGTCTGTCTCTATGTGTCAGCCCTGTGATAGTCTGGTGACCTGTCCAGGGTGAACCCCGCCTCTCGCCCAGTGTCAGCTGGGATAGGCTCCAGCCCCCTGCGTTCCTCGGTTAGAAAATGGATGGATGGATGGCTGAGCAGCTATTTTCAGGTTTAGCACTCCGCTAACTTGAATGGGGGATACATTGATTTAGTCCTGTGGCTCCTCTAGACTTTACAGATGCTGTTGGATCAGACAAATCAAATCTCAACAGTGGAATGAGTCATTTACGTGGGCGCTGTCTCTCACTCTTCACCATCTACAATCCATAATATCATCAAAGGATCCAGATAACCCTGAGAAATCTCTGCATGTATGGGGCAAGGCCGAAGCCAACATTGAATGCCCGTGACCTTTGACCCCTCAAACTGCATTCCATTAAAAACTGACTTGACAGCAGACTTCTCTGAGATGGACTGACACAAAGTGGAAAAGTGCGCTTTGGTCTGACGAGTCCATCATGGACGTTGTGTCCTCCGGGCTAAAGAGGAAAAGGACCATCCAGACTGTCACCAGCTCAGTTCAAAGCCAGCATCTGTGATGGTATGGGGGTGTGTTAGTGCCTGTGGCATCCTGAGTAACTCACATCTGTGAAGGCACCATAAAAGGTACATAGAGATTTTGGAGCAACATATGCTGCCATCCAGATGATGCCTTTTTCAGGGACATCCGTGCTTATCCCAGCGAGACAGTGAGACACATTCTGCATGTGTTACAGCAGCGTGGCTTCATAGAAGAAGAGTTCAGGCACTGGACTGACCTGCAACTGAAGTCTAGACCTGTCTCCCATTGAACATGTTGCGCATCATAAAGCACAAAATGCAGTAATGGAGGCTTCGGACTGTTGAGCAACTGAAGTCGTATAGCAGGCAAGAATGGGAGAGAATTTCACTTTCAAAACTTCACACTTATTGAGTGTTGTTTAAAAAAAAGGGTTGTTGGAAATGAAAAATTTTAATGATCAGTGTTTGCATTGGAATATTACTGGAGCCTTAAGTCACACAGGTCTCTAGTTTAGATAACTCAGTCTTTAGTACTGAACATAGTGCTGCAGAAAGGGGATGTAACTCACAATCACTTCATCTATCTTCGGCCTTTTCTGTTTCCTCTTTCTGACAGGGTACTTGATGTGTGAGTGTGTGTGTGTGTGTGTGTGTGTGTGTGTGTATGTGTGTGTGTGTGTGTGTGTGTGTGAGAGCATTTGTCAGGCAGTTTTTCACTCAGCTTGTCAAGGAAGTACACAAAGTTATTTTAGTCCTTTCTCAGGCTCTCTCTCTCTCTCTCTCTCTCTCTCTCTCTCTCTCTGTCTGTCTGTCTGTGCCACACCCACTCTCTCTCTCTTCCTCCCATGACACAGGCAGTATCTCTCATCCCCCCCCCCCCCCTCTCTCTCCCTCCCTCCCTCCACATTAGCGGTCACTGCACAACACCAGGGTTTAGTGTGAGCTCGGCAGATAGATAGATGAGAAAGGGGAGTGGAAGCATGGATGGATAATTTTCTCCTCCTTTTTCAGGTTGGCTCTTAATTTATTCTGTTTTTTTTAAATAATATTTATTAGAATAAAGAATATTGCATGAGCTTTATTTAATATTCTTAAAATATTGAATTTAGCATAGTAGAAATAACTTTAATAGTTGTTGTGTTGGATTATGAAGTGAAAGTTAAGTTAGTATTGCTCAGTGATGTCTGTCAGGTTGTTAGTGGGCTGATGCAGTGCTGTGTTCCAGTCAACTCAGACTAAAGGGGGGACATAATCAGCTGATTGGAGGGAACCTCTATGATAAATAAAGTGGGAAAAAAACAGGTCAAAATGAACGTGGCCAACAATGTCATGCACCTCAGTTTGTCCCAAAACTTTAGGTTTTACTCATGTTTGCCCACACCATTGTGAGGATGAGTTCCTGCACTAAGGCCTGTGGAAGATCACTTGTCCTTTATCAAGAATCTTCATCAAAATGCATCACTGTTTCTCAATGTAAAACAATATCTACTAATATTTTGACACACTTTCAAAGAATTTACGTGAAAAAAATCAGGAAAAATAAAATGAGCATGAACTGTCGCCTCAGCAAGAGGTTTCAGGGTCAAAACCTGTCAGCTGGATTGGGCTCTTAATGGTTTTTTTCCCAGGTCCTCTGTCTTCCTCCTGCAGCCCAAAGACATGCGGGTTAGAGTTAACTGGTGACTCTAAATTCCCTTGGATGTGAGCGTGAATGGCTGAAACTTTATTTAACTACAGGAAATTGCCATGCAGCAAAGAGTGCTAATGTAAAGAGTGCAAATATAAAAAGTCTAAAAGTCTTTTGTTACCTAAATCTAACCACGCACTTTTGTTGCCTAAACCTACCACGTACTTTTGTTGCCTAAACCTAACCACTTGCTTCTTTTGCATAAAAGTAATTACGTATTTTGTTGCCTAAACCTAACCATGTGCTTCTGTTGCATAAATGTAATCATGTACTTTTGTTGCCCCTAACCTAACCAGGTGCTTTTGTTGCCTAAATCTAATCACATACTTTTGTTGCCTAAACCTAACCAGGTGCTTTTGTTGCCTAAATCTAATCACATACTTTTGTTGCCTAAACCTAACTACGTACTTTTGTTGCCTAAACCTATCCACATGCTTTTGTTGCCTAAACTAACCACGTACTTTTGTTGCCTAAATCTAATCACGTGCTTTTGTTGCCTAAACCTAACGACATACTATGTTTCCAAAACCTAATCAGATGAATTGCGTTGCCTAAACCTAACCATGTGCTATTGTAACCTAAAGCTAACCACATGTTTCTGTTGCCTAAATCTAACCATGTGCTTCTGTTGCCTAAACCTAACCACGTGCTTTTGTTGCCTGAACCTTACCAGGTGAATTGTGTTGCCTAAACCTAACCAGGCAATTTTTGTTGCCTAAACCTAACCAGGTGATATTTTTTGCCTAAAGCTAACCACATGCGTTTGTTGCCTAAACCTAACCAGGTGATTTTTGTTGCCTAAACCTCACCACGTACTGTTGTTTCCCAAAGCTAACCACATGCGTTTGTTGCCTAAACCTAACCAGGTGAATTGTGTTGCCTAAACCTAAAGAAGTTAACTAAAAAACAATGTGTTTTACTTACGTTCTTAGTCTATTTTGAAGAGAGACTGTATCCATTTAATGAGCCGAAACTAAAATTTGACAGAGAAAGAGAGAACTTTATTAATTCTGAACAAAAACCAAGGTATTCTTGGATGTATCGGTGAGCACTTTGCTATTAACATACAAGATTTAAAGTAGCTTCAGTCAATATTCTTTATAGTAACAGTGGATGAACCATAGAAATAGAGCAAATAGAAAGAACATTGAACCATTTGCCGGGGTCATTTCACTAGCACAAAAGTCACTAGTACGGTTGTACTCTCATTGTGGTTAGTTGTTATGTTGACAGCACACGTCAGTGGGGCCGTGAAGTGCGTGACATTTACTAGTTTCTCAGTTTTGGCCTATTCGTACTCTATTTTCCTTATTAGTCAGTCAGTTTATATGGAAGTTAGTTGGGAGGTTACACTAAAGCGATTGCAATAGCATCAGTAGACATAGAAATGGCCGCTGCTTGATCATCCTGCTACGCTGATTTGAATAGGAACGTCCATTCTACTCTTATTTCTCTTCTTTTTCGATGGCACCAACTATGGATGGGTGTAACGTGAAACTTGTCGATCATAGTCATGAACCTACAGAACATTATTACCAACTTAAGTTCCCCTCAGCTCTACATAGTTTCTTTCAGCACACTGTTTTGGGTTTTCTGGCTTGAACCTTTTCTGTTTTCGTTCAGTCTAACTGTTCTCATAGTGTCGTTTCCGGCAGCAGCAGGCAGCTGTTAAAGCCACTGTACACAAACTGTCCAATGAATAACGTCCCAAAATTGGGCTGAATAAACTGGCACGATTCCCACTGCTAATACTGTTTTGATGTGTTTGTAAAAAGCACTTTATAGGGTTGCTTACAGCTGACATTATCCTCATGGTGAAAATGCCTGTCAACAGAGGTGCCGGGGATTATGCTGAGCAAAATTACCCAGGTGCCTGTATTTGTGTGTTTGTTGAAATATGCGTGTGTGTGTAATTCCAGCCATGAGGCTGACATAAGAGCTGCTGTTTAGACTGAAAACATGTCACCATGTGCTGACAACAGCGTGAGAGAGAGTGGTAATAAGAGTGAGAGATGGCTGCTGTTTAGACTGGAAACAGAGACAGAGAGAGAATGACACATAGACAAGTGTCAGGTTTATTTATTTGTCATGTGGCTATGAGAATATAGAATCAATCTTGGTTTCCTCCCAGCTCATTTTGAAAGTCGATGTTAACTGTGTTGAGTTCAGGAGGACTCCACCAGGTTCCCCAAGGCCTTCACCCTGCTGCTCTGTCCTCTAGAAATCATATTAATATACCCATTTTCTTTTGCCATTTAGGAGGAAACAAAATTGCTGGCTGGATTTAGTTGTGTTCCAGGAAGTGTTTTGTCCCTGTGCTGCACAGGAGTCATATGATACGGTTGGATCATGGGCAAACAAAGAGCAGGGGCCGCATTTATAGAGCTCAAATTCACACTGAATGTTGGCATATGAACAAATGAGGAAACGCCCAAAAAATGTCTCACTTATAAAACCGTTTGTACGTCTGCCAGTGCACAGTTTCCTCAGAATTGTCCACACGTGTATCAGTGTCACATCCTTATCTCTACACACCCACATTCAGCCATCAATAGTCAATGCAAAACAACTCATGAATGTTGATGCATAGGGTCTTTATGGTGAATCATCGCACCAACCAAGTGTCACATATGTATCCGTATTGCTTCACACCTTCAACCCAAAATGGTCGCGACTATCAGTGGTATCCTCCACCCTGGTTATTATTGAAAATGGAAGTTTGATAGGTGAACAGTTTTGTCATGGTGCTTTGACAACTTCTTTGTGTTTTTAACCATAACAGCTTTTTATCAGACCTCTAGGAACGGTTGACCTAGTAGGTAGAAAATGGGAGCTAAAGTTAGCTAGCGTTAGCTAGTAACGTTAGCTAACTTTAGTTAGTAACGTTAGCCGACAGCAATGCATCCATGTGCAGAGTTGAAATTTAAAAGACAGTTATATTGAAGCACATTTGCTCACCTGGCCAAAAAACAAGTTGACAATCATTTCAGTCATGAACCAACCCGGTCTTACTCCAAAGTTGTTGAATAGCAGCCCTTGGTCAGTGACCTCCAGTATCAAACACCACCGAAAAAAGCTGTCTTTTCACGTTAGCATGATACAAGGCTGGTTCTCGTTATTGTTTGACGGTGCCCTGTGGTGTCAGGGGGAAATGTGGCGAGACCACAATGTAGGTTAAGGGGACGGAAGTCAGAGTAAGGTGCCAAATGGGTCCAACACCCACCAAATATTACTTGGGAGGCTGATGTTCGCTTCTTGTAAGGTTGTAGAGACAATAGTTATGGTCCAATGGTCCAATAGATTTCTTGGTCTTGTATACTTTCATTGATTTGGCAAGTACACATAGTGATGTTAGGAGGTCTGGAGGACGAGGTGGGGTTAATTTGTAAAGATAATCATGTCCACTCTGAGAAAATTGGTCAAGTTGTGGGGAAAAAAACACTTTGTTTTGTTTTGTATGGCTTTTATGTTGTTATGTTCCTCTATTTTCAATTCATGAAGTATATGGATTTATCACTTCATGCCTTACATCTCAATTTCACATGTCACAATAGTTAGTATTACAAAAACCCTATGGCTAACGTAACACTTTTTAACAGAAATCCATCGCTGCATAGACTTGTGTACTTGGGGATACCCGCATTATAGCATGATAGCATTTTAGGTAGTCTCTACTCTACATTCAGTGAATGTAGAGTCTGTAGACAAACCCCGGAGATCTTGCCTCCGGAAGAAGAGCAGAAGAGCCCTGGTTTCCAGATGTAGGCTGTTTGTAGTCCGTGTGATATTGACCAATCACGTTTGAGCCGGGTGCAGTTGTTGCCAGGTTAAACGGTCCGTGCAGTGAACTAACGAGGTGGAACATAATTGGCGTCACTGCAAACTCTGAATCCATTGCAATGGTTCAGCATATTTACTTATATATAAACGGAAATCGGAAACGGAAATTCGCCTCCTCCACCCAAATCAAACCGGAATGCCAAAAAATCGGGGGTCTGCCCCCAGAGGCCGTATTCGCCGTCTGCCGGAAGTCAGACGCCAAATACAGCCGATGAGTTCTGAGAATACATTTTAAGAAGTATGCATGTAGGGAAAGGCAAGCAAGACTTTTTTTTTTTTTTTCTGGAAAGGTAACCTTAGCATTTGCTGTTCAAAATTCTAAACAAATGTTCAGATAGTCATGGTAAAATAGCCAATTATTACTGTACCCTGGTCAATAGGGGGCGTTGCAGCACCTTTAGCACCTACCTTCCTGCACCCAAGGTTACAACGTGCTTTAACAAAAGACGTAACTGAAAGTAATACAATTTTCAGATAAAAGAGATAATAAACAATATTAATTTACTCATGTAAGTATTTTTGTTGTTTTTAATTGAAATTTAAACAGAGCTAAAGTGGGAATAATTAGTCCACAGAGTGAGAGAGTACATGAGTAACCTCTCAAATATGCAAATACCAAAGTCAAATGACAGAGCACCCATTCCTTCCCCTTTCATAAACACTTATTTTATAGAATAACAGCTTGTTTCCAGCATGACATGTTTTCTGTTTCTGCATGGTGCATGTCAGCTGATCTGTCTATATCTGTAAAATATAGTGGCCATTCTCATATTCTGTCAGTCTGTGGTCAGCTTCAAGGGCCAGATATGTCTTCGTTTTACGCATACCTCCACAGTGGAGCTGATGTTAAGGAGCAAGCCTGCTGGTTGTGGTTTCACTGGTCAATTCAAATGCTTCCTGATGTGCTGAACTTGATGACCTTTTTTGTACAGGCGCTCTTTTCATGCATGATGTGCAATGATGTGGGATGTTTTATTATAGATAACAGAGCTGATTCCTGGAGTGCTTCCTCGTTGTGTGGCCCACTGCACATGCTTGACAGTGTCCAGTAGATTTTAGAGAGATTACAGCATTACATAGATTACAGCAAGAGGGTTTCAGGTTCCAACCTGCCAGGTGGTTTTTTCCATGTTCTCTGGGTTCACACCCGGTTTGGCTTTTGACATGTCATGTCAACAGTTTTACTGACCTTTATTTTATAATCATTGCCTATTGGGAACATACTTTTTGGGCTGCAGGGGATTTTTTTAGTTGCAGTGCCACAGTTGACCAATGGCACAAATTGGCTGAGAACTTTTTTTATGCCTCTTTGCTGGCAGCAGGAGGCATTATGTTTTTGGGTTGTCCGTCAATCCCATTTTCATCAATGTGATATCTGAAGAACGCATTGTGGTAATTTTGTCAAATTGGGCACAAACATCCACTTGGACTCAAGGATGAGCTGATTAGATTTGGTGGTCATAGGTCAAGGTCACTGTGACTTTGTCTCCATTTCATTATTTTGAATGCAATAGCTCAAGAGCACCTTAAGGGTATGTCTTCAAATGTGGCACAAACGTCCACTTGAACTCAAGGATGAACTGATTAGAATTAATGGAAAATGATTGAAGCATCATTTTTTTAGATTTTGTAGCCTCTTTGCAGCAAAATCCATATGTGAAGCATTGTCAACTGTCAAGGCTACATATGAGTCTGTACAGACATGGAACGGCAACTTGACTTAGATCTAGTTTTATTCCTAGGATGGCGAAGGCATGACCCGCCCTACTCTGCCTCAGTCTTCCTCTGATTGGCTTACTCTGACACCCTAACCGATCTTACTCCTTGTTCCTTGACCTAATCAATCCAACCAATAAAGGCAACAAGCACGAGCCAGTCAGAGGGAGAGTAGGACGGGTCATGCCTTTACCACCCTAGGAATTTTTTTTTGGCGTATCCATTGGTGTTAATCCATCTACCGTGTTGTCTAGTCAGCCAAAAACATAACCAGGTTGTTGAGAGGCATTTTGGGAAACAAAATCACTGTAGAAGCAGGACAAACATCACATCAGTAGAATTAGAGTAAGTCGATTGCAGTTTGGGTGAGGTGGTTTTCTCCAGGCATACACATAAATCCTATACATCCTCCCTCACAATGATGCACATCAGAGGTGTACAGAGAGAAGAGCTAACTCTCACTACATTGCCACAGACAGCCACAAGCTTTGGTATCACCTTAGTAGAGGAAAACCACATTGCTTTAGAACCCTCTTCATGCCATTGTATTTACATAGCACCTCACTGTTTTTCATGTAAATATTTAACCCAGCAGCACAGGGCTCTGGATAGTCTCACACACTCACACACACACACACTGACAAAACCTCTTTATTCCTTCACCCCAGGCTATCCACCTGAACTGGTTGCACATTTAACAGACTTCTACACCCAAGAAGTATCTCTGTATTCCAAAATTAGCACCTAGCTAGCATCATAGAGCTTGTAAGCCTGCAGACAACAAATATGCTGTCAGTGCCGTATTTGTTTGTGTATTGATGAAGTGATTAATTGCTTGCTTGTGTGATGTTGGTTGGTCCATTGATTTATTGGTCCAACACTTTTTGTCCGTTTGGAGTAACACAACTGGACAACTTCAGGCCCGCATTCTACGAACTTGGCATACAGGCTGGCTCGTAATGGTTTTTTTTTTAGGAGATTGGCCATGTTGGAGCAGATGGGGATTCAGTGCCTTGTTCAAGGGCACCTCGGGAAATTTGGCACCTCTTCAGATACCAATCCATACTCCACATTTGGTCGTAATGGGGACTTGAACTGGCGATCTTCTGGTTCCCAATCCAAGTCTCCATGGATTTAGCTACTGATGGTGATCTGATGGTGGCAATAGTGGAAAGAGTTGCACAAAATTTGCCGTGGGAAACTGTCCTCCCAAGAAGAATATCAGCAAGTGCCCCAAAAGCATCTGTCTACATTCAAGTGACAACTCCCTATAGTGGCCATAAGAATTATGACTGGAGCAGAGTAGGAAATCGGGTGATGCTGTTACATAGCCTAACAAAACATCGAACTTCAGGTTGTTCCCATTCACTGTTGGTACATTTTAATGCACCATAATTGGTACATATCCTACATAAACATGAGCCAGTAATACATGTATAACCCATGTATTCTGGAAGGCTGCGATCACGTGACCAATGTGCTGATAGAGTAAATAAGAAAGAGGGAAGCAGTCTCGTAAGGAGGAAGGTTGGGTGGTGGATGGGTCACAAAATGCAGAACTTTGCCCCGGAAACCGGTGTTTGAAACCATGTGTACTGTCAGTGAACGTTGAGTCATTTAAAGGTGCATTGTCACCATATTTTCCTAAACCAAACCTCTGTAGCTTTACGCTTGGTGAATAATTTTTACGTTAAGTCTGTAACGTCATTTATGGGGCACTTGGGGAACCATTGTATGAGGATACTTTGCGAACTTTTCCACGGGAGACCGCTTTCTTTGCCATTTCCTCCCTCAACAATGTTTTTTTTTTAAGCATGTGTGCCGAATAGGGCTGCCACTAACGATTATTTTCATTGTCGACTAATCTGTCGATTATTTCTTCAATTAGTCGACTAATCATTTTATCAAAAAATGTGTTAAAATGTTGAAAAATGTCGGTCTGTCTCACCCAAACCCCAAAATTACGTCATCTAATGTCTTGTTTCGTACTCACGCCAAAGGGTTTTAGTTCACTGTCACAGGAGAGTGTGTAAAGCTGCCAATATTTGAACGTAAGAAGCTGCAATAAGAGTATTTTGGGTACTTTTATAGTACTTTTCTATGAAAAATGACTCAAACCGATTATTCGACTACTAAAATAGTCACCGATTATTTTAATAGTCGATTAGTCATCGATTAGTCAACTTATCGTGGCAGCCCTAGTGCCTAACCTTAACCTATTTTAACCCAACCCACGGGTTTTTCCTAAACCTAACCCAGTAGAGTTGGTTCCTTAACCCAACCAAACCTTGGACGTGGTTCTCAACATGGAGGTGGCTGAGCTTGCGGCTAACAGCTAACAGTGCTAACTCCATAAAGAGGCTAAACAATGGCAAAAGTGCTGACAGCTAATGGTGCTAACCAGGAGGAATTGGAGGATGGGCAATACGCTTCTGCGACACTGGCGTCCCGATATCATCGGTAACCACTGTGTGAGTGCAGTGCATGAGTGGATATTATAGCTTTACATTAGAGTCCTGCATCGAGCCGGGTACCTGGTAGTATTTTGAGTTAATTTTATTTCGGTGCAATATTGCAATGTTGGTGATCGGTCTTGGGAGCAGGTCTTGAAAACCAAACTGTTGCATCACAAATAGTGGTTTATTGCTGTATTAATGTTCATAATGTCGTCGCATCATTAGGGATGATTTTTAGTTTTGGACGGCACAGACAGGTGGCATCACCCTGCTTCTAGAAAACACTTGTGTGTTGAGGGCGACATATTTGTTGCTTAATTAAGAGGGCTTGCTCTGTGAATATTGATGGTCTCCAGAGGATGGATCTTAACGCTTTTAATGACTGCGGCGTCCCTCCAGCATCCTGCCAATATGTACACTCGAGCATTAAAGCATAATAACCACACGTAATTAAAATGAGGTTTCTGTTTGGAGCATCACTCACAAGAAATTATGTCAACATACATTTACTTCCTAATATAGGCATATGGATCACATACCCTGCGTGGACTCATATTCTCAAGGGGACAAACCCTTTTGATTCAACATCTTTAAAAGGAGTCCTGCTCCCTTCAATAGAAAGTCTCTATTTCTGGAAACAAGAGACAGGAAGATGTTTTCCTGCCTCCTTATGCAGATCGAAACATCCCCGTGGTTTTATTCCTGTCTCCGTTCGGCCTGACAAAGCACGTTAAGCTGTGTTGACATGCAAATACACACTCAGGTGGGTAATGTTTTATTACTGAGTACTCTCGTCTCATCCCTCCCTCACTCTCCCCCGTTATGGTAAGGGATTATCATTGTAGAAGGCAGCTGTTACATAACAGCAACACATGCACACACACTCATACTCATAATATAGTTGTTTAGAGGCAGAGGGGAGAGGAGGGATAGATGGGGAAGGATCAGAGGAAAACAGTTTTAAACTGTAGGAAAGTAGGTCTCTGCAAAAACAAGGACACGTTAACAAATGATAGCTTGACTTACACCTGTTTTTTGAGCCTGACATTTATATCTAAGAGTGTGAAAATGTGGTCGTCATTTTTCACATGATTTTGATACCCATCGCTGAAAACTGTGAACTAAGATCTGTACGTGACATTTCTGCGCCGACTCGTAACTTATCAGACGACATGCTGGCCCAAAGCTATTATTACCTAATATATCAGCCCTGACGAGTTCTAAATCAAATATACTGCTTCCTGCTCTCCTACAGGGCAGATGCTTTGCTTCTTGCTAACCGCTTTGCTTACATTCTCTTGCTGATTTGTTGTTGTTTTTTTGCTAAAAGTTCTGGATAGCACATCCTGGATACTTAAAAATAATGGGGACTTTGATTTATGAAAGCTCTTCTGTAAGTTCAGAGACTTTTGACTAAGAGTGCTTGAAGCGGCTGTGCAATAAAGATGGAGTGCTCTGAAAAAAGATGCTGGGCATGGCCACACACGCTCTCTCCTCATTGGAAACAACTGAAAAAAGACTAGCACACAGGCCCTAACACCAACAAGTCTACAAACAAACAGGACAACTATCTGTCCAACAACAAATCTACAAGTAATAGTCTTCTCTGGAACTCTCATGGTACCAAATCTAAGAATAAATAATTTCCTTGGGACATGGGAAGACGAGTGATAGCCACAGCCCAGCGCCTTGATATTTGACGCCACTGGCTACCCTGCACCATAATGCTCAGCTGGAAGCAGCTCTGGACAGCTGCGAAAGAAAGTATAGCAACAAACCTCACCAACAACAAAGTGTACAACCACTGCTGCAGGTCCCTGGATCTCCATCAGGATATCCTCTTATTGTCACCTTAAACGCGAGAGGAAAAGCCAATGCTTGGGCCTCAATTTCTGTGTGAGTCTGCTGTATGTAAAAGTGAGAGCGTTAAGAACACCAAAATGCTTTCCCAAAGACATTGTCTGTGACATGACAGGAAGAATCCCACATATTCTGGCTGCATCAAACCATACTGCTCCCTCATGACATGGATGAGCAATCAGAGACACTGAAACAAGACGTCTACCAGTTGAGAGATTCGGTAGATTTCTGGTATTGAACACTTTCATTGCACTTAATTGACAAATTTAACTTTTTCTCTGATCACATACATCTTGGTAGGGCAAATTGATTTAATTTCCGCAAGTCAGGAGTAAAACTGTTCACCTCTGACCTCTTTTACTTCCTGCATCACCCATCTGCTCCCTCTGCTAAGGACAAGATACAACAGGGATCAAAACAATGACAAGACATAATACACACACCAGAAACCTTGAAATAGAACCAGATAAGCTCCCGCCTGAAGAGACATGAGGGACGTCAGAGCCAAAGAGAGTCTCCATCCCACATAGCAATGACCTCCTCCCCTCTTCCTGTTCCAGTTCACTGACCAGATGACAGAGATGGTTACTACTGGGATCTAACTCCAGCACCATTCCCCTCAACCATCAGCTTTAAGTCCCAAGTCAGCTTTGACGCTTGTCTTGGTTACGACATCCAGCCTGTGAATCTGCAAGGGAATTCTTTGGCCTATTTAAACCTTCTTATCTGTTGCTGCATGGGAAGGGGCCTTCACATTTTCATATTTACTATCGAAACAACTAAGGCTAGACAAACCATTGTCTCACAACAACACCAGCACTAATATCAACAATTCTTGTGCCTTGTTCACCGCTGTTGACAAGCTGATTAATCCCCCAACCAGTACTCAAAGTGGGCCAGTACTCACTGGTATGTAGCAATGACACTTCTATATTTCACTCTTTGGTGTACTCTGACTTTTTCTTGGAACGGCACATCTCACAAGCTGCCAGTACGCTTCTGCTCTTTCCATAACAGCTACTTTGGGCAGTTCATAATAGCCTCAAATAAGCTGCTTTACCCAGGGGGCACTCGGGGCACAACATACCCAGGGGGCACACTGTGATGCTCATCTGTTCCCATTCTCGCCTGTTAGCTTTTTTTTTTTTTTTTTTATCAGCGCCTTGGCCTGGCTTCAAAAGGCAACATAAAGAAAACATGAATAGAAGCAGAAGTTCATACTAAAGAGCTTTGAAAGCCAAATCCTCCATTGCTGAATGCACGCTGGGAGCAGCAAGCTAAAGTCAATGCCACTACTAGAAGAACCTGTTGATGTAAAGCTGGCATCAGTAAAACCACCTGCTGTTATCACCACCAGTAGTGATTAGAAGATCTTTTGAGTAATTTGTGTCATTCACCCGCCATTAGCAAACCGACTCATTTGAGCTTTTGGTTCAACCCAGTTGAGAATACAATTTCGATTAAACTCAATAACTTTTAAAACAGAAATGTCCTGTTGGACAGATTCCCATCTGGCCTCAGACCACAGCACAGAGACTGCACATAGAAAGGTGTTAGATGATATTCGTCTGAATACTGATTCACTTTTAGTGCTGCTTGATAATAGTGATACTGCGGACCATTAACCACTGGGAAAGTAGGTGGCATTATCTGGCACAGTCCTCAGGTCGTTCAAGGTCATATGTCAAATGCAGAGAGCAAGTTGTTGCACTTGGGGATCATAAATTTTGATCAGATAACAATGGCATGTGGAGTCCCTCAGGGTTCAGTTCTTGGGCCACTGTTATTCAGTCAAAACAATTGAAAAATCACTTCACTCCCTGCAAGAAAAAGAGGTGTAACAATACAAGTGGAGTCATAAAGTGTAGGTTTCCAAAAGCAGTGGTTGACGGTTGACATTTAGCGCAGGGTCTCAACGTCTCACTTGTGTGTTTCAGTGATACAGATTGTACTTGGTCGCACTTCAACAAGTTTTAACTCAGTGAAGCGAGGAAGAAAAGTGAATAGGAAATCAGAGTCACGTGACCACATTTTCAGAAGTGAACTGGCCTTCGATCCTCTGTGTGATAAAGAAATACTAATAAAGGAATTGCATATCATATCATCTCAGATTATGGTTTGCTTCACCGTGTAGCTTTATGAAAGCTAGTCATCACTGTGACAACCCCTGACCTTTCTGACTGAGCATTAGGAGTGAAAGTACTCGTCTGTTTCATGTCAGTGGTGGGATTAAGTGAGCAGCGGAGTTCTCGGTGCGCTGATGAATCTCTGAGATGGGACTTCCTGTTCAACTCTGTGGTGGTTTCAGTAGCAGAGTTCAAAGCTGCACACATTTTATCCTGCGCTGTTCTCGTCTCATGTCTTGTGTCACGTGATACGCTATTCTGCCCATGCAGAGTAGTGACACTGATCACAGCACATGTTTTCTCTCCCACTCTCTGATCTAGTGTCTCATCTGTGGTGCTGAGCTAGGTTGTTTTTTGTGACCGTGTGGTCTGTGTGGCCCTGACTCAGTCGTGTTGTTTCTTGTAAGCTCAGTGATCAAACTAGAAAGAAATATATGGAACAGATCATCTGTTGATTTGCCCACCTCACACAACCACAGAGCTCTTTTGTGTTTCATACTTTTGAACAACTCGAGTGTTAGTTACTGTAAACTCCACTGAACTGTGTCTGCAGCAGGAAACACTACAGCTATTCGATGCTTCGCTGACAGTTACGATAACAAAGGACAGAGGTGCTACGGTAAAAGGAGTTAATGATTTCACAGTTTGTACTTTTGCCTGTTGCAGTTTCGGACCTCATGTTGGCTTTTGTTTCATATGCAAAGCTACCCATAGTCTGGCAGGGTGAGACATATTTGGTCATCCTGACCAAATATACACTCAGTTACAAGTTTATAATGTCTGCCTCGCTCAGTCCTGAATGAATGAAAGTTCTGTCTAGTTTTTTGTAGGGATGAATAGTACACAAATCTGCACTGCACTCATTAACTTAATTTGAATGCCAATCCTTCCCCGGGCTCCTAATTTCAACCAGCAACACCAAGTAATCTAACTTCATTCAAATCAATGGATGGAGGCGCTCTATAGTTAAATCTGTGGCCTTGGTCTTATGTGAAGCTAATGAGTTCAGATAAGTTTTCATGGTATTGTCGGACAAAGTGCTCTCTCAATTTACCTTTAGCTCACGTTTCTGCCAGTGACAGCATAATTTGATACTGTCAGACTCAGCAAAATTCGGTCCACCAAATACCCTGGGGCTCAGAGCGACAGATTTATACTTTTGAGAGAAGAAATCCCATCAAGCATGGGGAAATTAAGAGAAATCAGAGCATGACTCTGGATGAACCCAGTACACTTATAGTCACAGACACTGTAAGACCCCAGAGCTAAATGTGAATTCAGTGCATTTGCATTAGCACTGCTTATCAGGAATCACAAAGATTAGACAGATTTATACGTCTAATCTTTGCAGATGAGACACAGCATAGGGCGTGTGCCGCTGTGTTGTCTGATAAGTGATGGAAAGCAGAGGTGCTGATGTGGAAAGCAAGATTAAAAGCACCAGAAGGGCAAGATATCAAACATAACAAGGATCTGCTGAGTAACACTCTTAATAATTTCAGAGTTAGAGAGATGACGCCTCAGGTTTGGGCTGAGAGTCTGTGGAGCATCTAAGTAGTACACCTTTTCCAATCATTTAATTGAGCTCTAAAGTCGTTTAAATGCTGATACTGCATGAGACTGACTTTACTGATGCTGTATTTGTTTAGTTTTCCGGCGTTTGGGTGGCCCAGGAAGTCCACCAAGAGCTGACACGTACAGTACATCAGTTCATACAGTTGTGAAGCCAACAAGTAGGTGTTGTTTTGCCAAGTCAGAAGCCAAGAAGTGACACAAGCATTCATTTGGGGTCATGACTGTGTCCATCTGATAAATGTAAGTGCAATATAGATAAAATCATGACATTTGTTAACAGTAACTTCTGGGTAGGAAACCCCCACGTCACGTAGATAAAATAAATGCTGAGCGAAAGAAGACAAAGCGGTGGAAGTACTGCTGGGTCTTAGTAGTACTGCGTTTCGTCCACCTTGCAAAGGGCTCACTGCATGAGTATACCCTCAAATGAAAAATATAACGTGCAAATCTCCTTCAAACACAATCCAAAGCACTCTGTAGGGTTTGTGCAAACATTAAAATGCCTTTATTTTACATGGCATCTTCCTGCAGGTCTTTTGCAGTCAGACAGGAGTTTTGATTTCACTTCCTACCAAACCTACGAGGAGCTCTCTCTGAAAGTGTTCTTGGTCTTTCAGACCTCAGCTTGACCTCGACAGTTCCTGTTAAGTGCCATTTCAAAACTACATTACAAACAGCTACCTGAAAACACTTTGCTATAGTTTTCAGAGTCCTAGGCAGCTGTTTGGAGGAGCCCATGGCTGCTGATTGTTGGGACAAGGTTTCAGGAGTCAGAGTATTTATAAAGCTTTGAAATTTACATCACCTGGCCTTTCCTAACAATGACTGTGAGTGAGTGCCCAAACTTTTGCATGCCACTGTATGTGTGAAAAGTTTTTTCAGTGTCATAGATAAGCAAATGTACACTGTCAGCTTTTATATAATGGTATACCTTGGAAGTGGTCATACTGTGGATGTTGAGGGAAGCAGTGAAAGGGCTTCTGCTTGACATCAGTTTTAATGACCTGAGTGACTTTGAACAAAACAGCACTGCATCAGGGATCCACTGATCTAATTAAACAGCTGGTTAGATGATTAAGCATGGGAACAGTTGACTTTAATGGATGTAAGTCATCATCACTGCAATATGCAAGACTTGTATCAGTATCAGTGAATTAATAGAGGTGATTGTCTTTGCTGATGTCATATAGGGAACACTTTTAATAAACAGAAAAGCCTATTTGTCCCTCCAGCAGTTCTAAGGGAAGACTGGAGCAGAGAGAAGCTGGACTACCATCAATAACCATGGAAACCGTCTTCTGTTGCATGGATATTAAAACCTTTAACCTTAAGCTTGGTACCAGAGAAGACATGGAAACAGCACTGCTATGTTCTATACCCAAGCACATCTTATCAGATGCTGCATATCTTTTTTAGTACCTTCCGTATTGCACCGCACTCCGAGACATGATGGATTTCTTCTTTCATCGCCATTTCCGCCGCCGCCAGAAAAGACAGAAGCATGCGGCCGCAGCGCGTCCGCCTGGTCCTGCTCTTCAGACCAGTAAAGCCAGGAGGCGCTCTAGTGCTGGTCTGCCCTCTGTAGCATTAGTGCAGTCCAGACGCTCCTCTGTTGGTTTACCTCCAGTTTTTTCTGACCAGCGCAGGCGCCCCAGTGCTGGCTTACTGGTGGCCAGTGGACAGAGGCGACAGTCCATCATAGAGGTAACAGAAACGGGTGAAGCAGTGGGAGAATCTGGGAAAGGAACTGAAAGAGCAGATGTAATCTTCAAGAGAGGAAGAAGAGGATTGCAGTATAAACCTCCCTATGCTCGCAGTGCCTCCGGCGCAGTCCATCGTGGGATGGTGATGCGATATCGACGTCCTTCTAAGATAAAATCTATCGAACCTCATTTACTTGGATCCTCCATGTTACTTGCAAGCGTAGTCCAGATGGGTGGAGGAGTGATAGAGATGGAAGAGGAACAGGATGGCTCCGTGCGCTCCTGTTCTGAGTCAGATGGAGAGGAAGGGAGCGATGAAGATGTAAGCTCCAGGCCTTCAGCTCAGATGCACTTAACCCAGGCGGTCGTTATGGAAAACATTACACCCCGCCCCTTGCTCCGTGCTCCTCGCTGCCTGAGACGAAACTCCTCCCACCTCCTTCCAGCAGACTCTGTGTTTCGGAGCAGTGGAACAGGTTACGGAGTTTACGGTCGATATAACCGACGGAGGTCGAGTCAAGTTAACTGGACTTTGAATAAACAGATGCAGACTTCCACGACCAGCCCCAGTCTGGGTCACTCAGCAGGTATGAGCTCGGAGGCGGGGGCTGCTGGGACAGATGTAGCCTCCTCTGGGTCGACGCTTCATAAAAGCACCTCCTCACCACTGGGGGCACCAGAGGGAACCATATACTATGATCCTTACCTGGAAACATGGGAGAACTTCCTGTCGTATGTAATACAAACACACACAAACACACACATGCACACACTAATTGTATTTCTATCTTTGTGTAAACCCTCATTGACTTAAAGCCTTCCCTAGCCTCTAACCTAAACCTATTTCTAACCTGGTCGTATTTATCAGCGGAGGAATTCAATGTGGATATTTTAAGTCCCTTACAGATAATTTTGTATCACATGATGTGATAATTCATAATTTCAACAAACAGACCATCTAATTTTGGTGCTCCTAGGTCAAGGTCACTGTGACCTCATCTGTCTCATTCTCATTAACACGATATCTCAAAGAACACCTTAATGGAATTTCTTCAAAATTTGTCCATTTAGATGCAACAATGAACTGATTTGATTTTCTTCGGTCAAAGGTCAAGGTCGCTGTGACCTTGCATCTGTCTCATTCTCGTGAATGTGATATCAAAATGAAGCCTTGAGGGAAGTTCCCCAAATTTAGCAGTAGCTTCCACCTGGACTCATTGATGAACTGATTAGATTTTGTTGGTCAAAGTCACTGTGACCTTGCATCAGTTTTATTCTTGCGAACGCGATATCGCAAGAAAAACTTGAGGGAATTTCCCTTAATGTTCAGAATGAACAGATTATAATTTGGTGGTCGACAGTCAAAAGGTCAAGCTTTTTTATTTGCATTGTCAGCCAAGAACGACACATTTGCCGTAACACTGAGATAAACTAGCAGCACGTTGACAATCTGACGGTAAATGTGCCTCTCTTGATGTTGAACTTCACCGTATAGATACCATGACGTGTCTGTGTGGGTTTCCACAGTCCAACAACATGCTGCTGTGATGATAAATTGCTCGTAGGTGTGAATGTTTGTCTCTCTGTGTGTCGGCACTGTGACAGACGTGGTCAGGTGTTAAGTGTTCGTCAGAATGGATGGATGAAGAGTGTCACTGTTGAGCAGTGTATGGCTCATTATGTTGTATCTATTGTGTATATTGTCACATGTTCTGATAAAGCATCATGACTCACATACTGGTGCTAGAGTTTTCCAACCTGCTGTATACGTCTGCAGTGTACTGTTTTTTATCCCTATCCCTGGTTTGTGGGGGAGATTTTTGGTATGAAGTGCTACACACCCCAGAATATGAATTTTAATCGTTCATTTTTCATTAGTGTCTCTTGAATTTGAATCTACTGACATTTGAGAACATCCAAGGCACGACGAAGCTTCACACAAGCGGACCATAATTCACTAGGTGTTCTTTTTTTCTTGACTGTGTTCGACAATCAAGAAATTGTTTTTTTCTTGAAAGAAAGTTTTTAATCTGTGTAATTTTGGGAGACTTTCTATAAAAAAGTCCTTTGAATTTTATTGTCGAAAAGAGAACAGGAGTGTTCACACTTTCCTGTCTCTTTGTGTTTCCAGGAAAGCGATTGCCAAGTCTGGCCTGCACCATCTACCCTGTCAACCTGGCACATCATCCCTGACCAGGACTGACCCGGAGGCAAATATCCGCAGCACCGTGGACTGGACTGTGAGTCTGGGTATCAGGGTCTGGGGAAAAACCCTTTACCTCATTCATACACAACCGAGTCGCCAGGGAAATGTTGGCGTCATACGTTTCTGCAAACCACACATTGCATGTTATGCAGCGGGGTTAGGTTAAGAAAGAAAAACCACTTAGTTTTTGTTCGGAAAAGATCATGGCGCAATCCCCTTTGCAAAAGCGGAAATGTTTAGGTAAAACACAACCACTTCTTGTACCACTATCGCACTGAGAAAACAACAAAGTGGGCAGCAATGACCCGCTAAGTCACCACTGATTTGGTCTTGATTTCGTCTACAGTGTTCTGCACCTTGTCATGCGTCTCACCGAGATGTCACGCTTTCACGCTACGCCTAGAAAACTTTCTGTCCTCCTCTGTCTCTGTGTTTCTCTTTGTAGGAGACGGCTGTGTACGGAGATCATATCTGGTATGAGACAAATGTGTCAGGAGACTACTGTTATGTGGGAGAACAGCACTGTATTGCCAGAGCACAGGTTGGTATCCGACTCGGATTATCTCTCCTCCCTGCCTGTCTTCTCTACAGCACTATTTTCTTCAAGCTCCATTCATACGCAGCAGTGTTAGGGCCGAGCATCACTCTGTTTTTCTCCAACATATCAGACCCAGTGTTTATACGACTGCATATTTGCATCCCACATGTTTACACATATAAAGCTGCTAAATGTTCTTAGACATTCCTCCAATATCTGCACCAACTAAACATCTGGAGCGCTCGTTAAAACATCCCTTTCATCCACAGCAGCAACATCTCATCGTCCACTTACTGTTTTATTCTTAGCTTTCATCCACGTCTCTCGCAGGCTTCATTTTGCCTGCGTCGAAGGCTCAGGCGACATGTGAACATCGTACACGAGGGGGAGATGGTGTAGCCCCCGCAGCTGTTTACAGATGCTCTCTGGAGTCAGATCATACATCCACTGCTCCGTGACCTTTGACCTCTTCCCAGTGGATGCTGTGGCTGGCGTTCACAAAGGGGTTGATGTTGTTTGTGTCCAGGGTCCTCGCTTCATCACTCGTTTTCTTTCTTGGTTTTATTGGATTTATTTTGTTAGTCCAACTAAAATCGGACTTTTAAAATATATGTAAACTGGAATCGTACTAAATTGAATTTGTCAAAGTCGGACTAACACACACACAGATAATGTGACTGGGAGTCGAATTACTCTGCATCTATACAGTCAATCAGACCCAAACTGGCCGAGGCGCTCCACAGTTTCCGTCCTGGGCTTTGACCCAGAATCAAACAGCATTAAATACCCAACAGAACAAGCAGCCAATATGAACATAGTGAAATCTACATCCAGAGCTGTGCGTTTCTAGATGAACGAGGAGACACAGTTCATGCTGTGTCAGCTGAAAGAGTTAAATTGAGAACGAGGTGGTGGTGTACTCGAGGATCATCTTTATATTAAACTCAAAAAGAAAACGTAGGTGCTCTTGAAGAAAAGGGTCGGCACATCGGAAGGAACAATGAATTTCAGGCTTTCCTGCGTGGAGCAGGAACAAACGCACTTGAGTTAAGTTAAAAAGCCTTACATTAAAACACCGACCGGTTTCTTCAGGGTGCAAAAGCATGGACAGGACTCAAGCAAACGTTGGCATGTTAGATGATATACAACAACAGTTGTGTTACAGTTACCGAAATCCCATTGGTCATATGTCCTTCCTGTTTTGAAATCACTCGTCTTTGTTTGAGTCACATTTGGACAGTGCTTACATGCGTCAATGAGACACCTGAAAGGAAGTCCTCCAACTTGTTTGTTGTCGCATGCTTCGGCACTAAGTCTCAAAGAATCAAACCGATCACAGTCCAGTTGGGCGATCCTTGAAAGTGACCTCAATTTGAGTATTTTATTCTCGCAGCCTGAACTGATTCCTGATCATTTAGAAGATTGTTTTTTAAAATTTCAAAGGAAACCTGAAGCTTGTCGCACTTCCACTTTCGTTCTGACTCTCTGCCGTCCCTCTGAAGGGCCCTAGTGGTGTCATCAAGCTCAGGCTTCTTCAGTTTGAGGGGAGCGACAGTGCCCAGATTTGAGGAACAGGTAGTGTTAAATAAGGAAGTGAGTTCTTTGGTGCTGAGATAGGGAGAAGGGGCCTCAATGGTGCAGGTGTCAGGGGCAGCCATGAAAGCCTCGCTGAAGTTATTGGCAGTGGAAGAGTTAATGTAGCGAGAGCAACGTGCAGGAAGATGAGAAAGGCAGAGATGCATCAAACATAACAACACCAGGTCTGACAGACGGGCATCAGTTTTTTGAGTAGGTCCGATGGTGTGATCTTTGTTATGAAATAACACCTCATGCACACTGACGCTGCACTGATTCATTTTCAGCACCACGACAGTCACTCAGTGTCATCAAACACGGTCGTATCATGTCATAGTTTCACTCATGTCAGCTCATATTAAAGTCACATGGCAAGCCTTGTCATATCACACACACACGTGGGATGTATCTATGTATGTGGTGTCAGTTAGCAGCACAGTGCTGACACCAAGTGGTCACAGATGGTATTACCGCCTCACAAGCTGCTGAGGATCATGAAACAAATGACTAAATTACTGCTATCAATTTTGCTCCTGTGATTCTTTGTCTATTGTTTTTCATATTTGACACAACTAATCACGTCCTCCCTCTCCTTCCAGCAAAAGTCTTTCAGCCGAAAGAAGTGTGCCGCCTGTAAGATAGTCGCCCACACCATCTGTATAGAACAACTGGAGAAGGTAATTTCTCATGTACTCACACACTTCTGCCAGACGGATTCAGGCTATCTAAGAGTTCACCTTTTTAATTTACCTTATGGAGACGAGAAAGATAAAGACGCAGGTGTAAGACTTCACTCCTGACACACAGATAAAGGTGGAGAGGAGATTAGAGATGGATGTTTAAACCATCTTTCACAAGGGACAAAAGGTGATAGAGGCAAGAATAAAGACGGATTAAACTTTCTGTCCTCAAGATCAGAGGGAAGTAAAAAAGAAGGATTACTTTAAACCCTCAATCTAAAATTGGATCCAAAGATAGCTGCTTTCCAGCTGATAGCTACTCTATTTATTTCAATTATAGGTTAGCTTATCTGTTTAATTTTATTCATTTTCATTGACGCAGAGGACAGCACAGTGCAGGCAGCTTGTCTTTAACTGTTCCCCCTGTCTAACTTTCAGTTTTCCAGCTCTAGAGCCATTCTGTTGGATGCCACCCTGCCCCTCAATGACCCCAACTTTAGAGTGAGATACACAAAACTCCTTCTGTCTCTCTTCTCTCCTCGTCTGTGACCCTCAATCTGACAGAAACACACAGGCCTAAGGTGGTGTCTGGACCTCACTAGTTATTCAGAAAGAAACCAGTGCACATCAGTGTTTCCCTCGGGATGAGAATTTATTTGGAGAATCTTTGTAGGTGGGGGCAAATGCATGGGGGGCGGCCTCTCAAATAAAATCTCTACAGTACATAGCAAACACAGATAGAGCATGCATTCTCTAAAGGCAAGCAGGTTTGTGTGTCATCCAATTTAAAGGTCCAGGGTGTAAAATTTAGGGGGATGTAGTGGCCTCTAGTGGTGAGGATTACACAACCAGATGAAACTTCTACCAGTTAGAAGTTCGTCAGTGTTCATTGTTCAGGAGGTTTTTACCAGGAGCTGAATTATTCATAGAGGTCTCTTCCTCTCCAAAACAACCAGACCAGGAGATTAAAACCGTAAAAACATCTCATTTTGGTGCTCCTAAGTCAAGGTCACTGTGGCCACGGATATCTCAAAGAACACCTTTAGGTAATTTCTTCAAAATTTGGGCAACTGTCCACTTGGACGCAGCAATAAACTGATTTGATTTTCTGTGGTCAAAGGTCAAGGTCGCTGTGACCTTGCATCTGTCTTGTTCTGGTGAATGTGATATCAAAAGGAAGCCTTGAGGGAATTTCCCCAAATTAAGCAATAACGTCCACCTGGACTCATTGATGAACTGATTAGATTTTGTTGGTCAAAGTCACTGTGAGCTTGCATCAGTTTCATTCTTGTGAACGCAATAGTGCAACAAAAACTTGAGGGAATTTCCCTTAATGTTAAGAATGAACAGATTATAATTCAGTGGTCGATGGTCAAAGGTCAAGGTCACTGTGACCTCATGAAACCTGTTTTTGGCCTTAACTCAAGAATTCATACACTACTTATGACAGAATTTTGCACAAATGTCTAATAGGATCAAATTGTAAAGTGATGACACTATATATCCAAAAGGTCAAAGGTCAACTTCACTGTGACATCATAATGTTCTCAAAAAAGGCTTTTATCTGACGTATCTTTTATCTGTGCTTATTGTTTTTCTGATCCAGACGTTCAGGAGGTTTTTACTTGGAGCCAAATTATTTGAGGTTTCTTTCTCAACAAAATAAACAGACCTGGGGATTTAAATTGGAAAACACACTGAATAAAACATTTTTACATTAAAAAACATTGTGTTTTCCTGATGGTGCTTGTCATGGAGGAGCTTCTAACTAAGGTGGATGACGCTGAAATGTGAATGGCCCCTTCCTATTCTGGGCTACTGTAGAAACATCGTGGCACAATATGGCAATCTCCATAGATGAGGACCCAACGAAAATATGAAAATTCTTAGTTTCAGATGATTATACACTGAAGAAAACATGCTTATTTTAATAAATTCCATTTCTGCCGATATATCCCCCTAAATCCTACACACTGGACCTTTAATTGAGTGAACTGCATTGGTATCTAATCCAGGTCAGACACACACCCTTTGCAAACTTCCACTTTTGTTCTTGCACCATGGAGGGGTCATTTTCTTGCCCTTAAATCCCAAAGAATCTTCCGTCTCTTCATCTCATTTCCTTCTGGTATGATAAATCAGACAGGTTTAAAGGGTTGGCCTTGTTGATTCCGAACTGATATGATACTAAAGCCATTTTCTGAAACAGCAGGGGTGGAGGTAACAGCAAAGAGGGATCAGGACTTGTCACTGAGACACTCTTTATCATCAAATAGAGTTTGCCATTAGTATGGGGAATGGAACACCAGTCACATGACTACATGTGGTCGTATATGGGAGAGATTGCAACTCCTGACCGAGTTAGAAATCTCTTCTTCACTCCTTCATTAGTCGAATTTTATTTATGAATCATCTGTAATTATCACATCCATAAAATATGACACATTGCATTGAAGGAATTGTTAGCAGAAAGTACTTAACATGCCATGAACACATCTTTTCCTGTCCATGAATTTCACAAACAGAATTCCCAACAAGGGACAACCCTGGCGGAGGCCAACTTCCACTGAAAATGTGTTTGACTTTGTGCCGAGTTCATGGAAACAGCTCTCACTTTGGTTATACAAGAACCGGATAGCTTGTAGCAATGGCCCTGGTACCGCCCAGATGACTTCCCATTGGACGTGGTCATAAGCTTGTCAAAGTCCACAAAACTAATGTAGACTGGATGGGCAAACTCCCATGACCCCTCCAAGGGTGAAAAGCTGGTCCACTATTATATGGTCATTAATGGGTCTGACTTGGACTTGACTTAAGAAGTCAACCAAAACAAATTCAACTTCTAATTGGACCAGTTGATCCTTATGCAAGGCTGAGTTGTGATTCGTAGGAACAAGCAGAAGTGTTAATGAACCAGAACAGTTCGTCAGGATACCATGACCTGTTCCATACCCCTTCACCACAAACAGTTTGGTTGACCTAAAAGAGTTCCACCTGGCAACCGCAGTATCCTGTGGTGTCCCTTCTCTGGTCAGGGTGTCCCTGGTTTTTCCTTTTCTTCTGTGCACCACTTCACTACGGGGGAATCATGGTTCCTCCCCACTTTCACCGCTACAAAGTCACACGTCTAAACCTCTTTGGTGAAACTGTTTCCTCCTCCTAAAACATGTTTAACCTGCCAACGTGATCACTGGAAACCATTCCAATCAAGACTCTGCAGCTGTCTGTTCTGGAGCTCCGTGCTTTCTCCTAAAACCTCTAACAGTACCCAGTTTAGATTGTGCAGCAGAGCCTAATCGTCATCTATGTTTCTACTTCTCTTTCTATCTTTTTTCCCTCTGCTCTCCTCCAGATTAACTTTAGGTGTAAACCATCTTTCAGAGAATCAGGCTCGAGGAACATCCGAGAGGTGAGTTCTGGAAATGTCTTTCTCCTCTCTTTCTGGCTATTTAATTTAGGTTCGGAAAATGACGATTCGTGTATTTTGTGTGTTCAGCCCATCGTAGTGCGTCATCACTGGGTGCATCGAAGGCGGCAAGAAGGAAAATGTAAACAATGTGGGAAGGTGAGTGGTAATTTCAGTAGTATTGTTCTATTGACCAATAATTAATTAGAACCATTTAAATCTTAAAAACTAATCCTAAAAGCTCCTCATGTACATTTAATTTGTAAAATAATGGATGTAGCCACCATTACGTCACCCACTGGTTTGTGGACTCCCTTTGAAACCTTGAGTTTGGGATTTTAGGTGGTGCCATCTTGGATTTTTGGAGACAGAAGTGAAGTAGCTTCTTAGCCGAACTCTTGCTGCTATCTTGGTTAGCATTTATGGTTAACTGTGATAATGCTTATGCTAATTTTTGCTAGCATAAAACAGACTTAAAACCATCAAAACAAAATGTACTTACCGAAAAACTGAATTTTTACCACAACCAAACCACGGTTGGAAATTAGCACCAGTGACCAGCCAAATGGTGGTAAAATATATAAGTGGTTGCTAGATCTGCTTTACCCACCAACCAAAAAAAACAATGTTAATCCCTAATTGAGTGGCTGGTAGATCTTAGAATCCACTAGCCACAGTTGTAGGTGGATAAAAAAGTTAATTTCCAACCCTGATAGCAACAGCTACAGCTATGTCTACACCTATAATTTCTGCTCCTGTTGTTCTGTGCAGGGCTTTCAGCAGAAGTTTACTTTCCACAGTAAGGAGATCGTGGCCATCAGCTGCTCCTGGTGCAAGCAGGCTGTGAGTATGTCTGGAAATGGAGTTACATGCTGGAACAAGACAGACATTAGACTTAATTTAAGCTGACATCTTTTGTACAGCGTTATATTATACAGTGCTCAGTAAATACATGTCTAATATTGCTGTATTTCCCTCTTTAGTATCACAACAAGGTGTCCTGCTTCATGCTGCAGCAAATTGAAGAGGCTTGTCCAATAGGAGCTCACGGTGCCCTTATAGTTCCGCCCACATGGATCATCCGAGTCCGACGCCATCAGGTCACTATTGTCAATCTTTTTTTTTTCCTAAAGCAATTTTATTCAATCACCACCTGCCCACTCCGAACAATCTATGACTCTACACCAAAAATAATAAAACAAGTAAGTGTCAGAACATACATGAGCTCAAATAGCCATTTAACTTCGGTAAAATAGTCCATTTTACGACACTAATTCTGCAGTTAGAGTCAAATGGAGGTTATTCCATGTCTGACAGTCTGACTCTGTTTGAGAAGGTTGCAAGAAATGCTAACCCCAAGATATCTGAACCCTGATTGTGCTTATGTAGAAAGGCAGGTTTGACTGCTGCAGCTGCGTTGCAGTTATATTGATGGGAAAACGATTTATTTTCTTAAGATTCAGCTTGTAACCAGAGATCTGTGTAAAGAGATACCTGAAAATCTATACCCTCCCGGAAAGCTCCACGGAATAAAAGGGAGGAACAGGGTTACTGCAAATAAAAGGTGACATTGAGGGCAACTTTGACGAGTCCCGAGAGACGGTGCAAAATGATCAGATACTGTAGCGTATCATTAGTGCAGACACTTACCCTGCGGTTAGTACACAGAAGATGGATCCATGAGGTGAAACGTTCACTGAAGCAAAATTTTAAGGAGCAGCAAACAGATTACAACCACTCTATTCTATTGAATGCTTTGTCTGTTTTTACCGATATAACAGCTCAAGGGTGTTCGAAGGCTTTTCCTGAGTATATGGTATTTGTATGTTAAGAGTTCACTCTTCCAGTATTTTCATATAGGATACACTTTGTCATCCCTTATGACTCATGAAGGAAACCAGCCTTTCCTTCATTATGAGAACAAGCTGCTTCATATCTTCCTTTCTGCTCTCCGTGAGATCAACCTGCGTTGGTCTGACTCTGGTTTGTGTCTCTCACAGTCATCTATGAAGTCGAGTAAGAAGAAGAAGAGAACATCATTCAAGAGGAAAAGCAGCAAGAAAGGAGCAGAGGTCAGTTCTTAGCTTGCAGATGAAAAATCTATCACTGTATTTCTGTCTGTGCCATCTCCGGAAAGGATCCCTATAGACATAGACCTTTTTGCTAAAGAGTAAGATCCTTTTTGTTTAACCAGAAACAGCCCCGAAATCCGTATCAGCAAACCCACCAGACCCAAACTCACAAAAGCCATCTTGGTTCGTCTTTCTATTCTGGTTGAAATAAACCCTTAATTCACCCAGTTACATGTGAAAATATGTTGGCTCTATACACACTAGAATTGCTCTTTTTCTAAATGCAGTCTGGTGGGTTTGACAATAGGAAAATAGGGTCCAGGTTAAAACATACCATTTAAGGATAGAACCAGATTTAAGGTATGTCTTAGGGACATGATTTGTGGTAAATTTGTGTTTGTTTTTGTCAAATAAAGTCTTCAGAGAGCTACCGAATATGTCTTAAATGTTTAGGAACACCAGCCTTAGATAAGTGCCGTCTTGGACAAATCTGTTATGGAGGATCTGAGTAGTTCATCTTCTTCTTCTTTGACAGGAAGGACGGCAGTGGAAGCCATTTATAATCAGACCCATTCCTTCACCATTGATGAAACCACTGCTGGTGTTTGTCAACCCCAAGAGTGGAGGAAACCAGGTATTCATGAGCAACACAGTCAGCCCAACAAGTGGCTCAATCAAGTGAATTAGTTGGTAAACCATCGACATGTCATCCAGTTTAGTCAGTGTCTTACTATCTATCTATCTCCATTGGTTTCTCTTTCTAACAGGGCACCAAGATCCTGCAGTCCTTCATGTGGTATCTGAACCCCAGACAGGTGTTTGACCTGAGCCAGGGAGGACCAAAGGAAGGGTAGGTCTCTCTAAAACACACACTATCAACAGTGAACATCTACTGAAGCTGTCGGACTTGTTTGGCTAGATCAATCAATAATCAGAGTTAATCTTGTAGCTTGGAGCTGTATCGTAAAGTCCATAACCTGAGGATCCTGGCCTGTGGAGGAGACGGCACGGTGAGGAACACACACATGCAAACTCTGATTTTAAAAAAAGATATTCCACTAATATTGTCTGGATATAAGGAGTAGTGTATGGTTATGTCATCAGCATAAAAATGTATGATGTTATCTGATAATATGAGCCAGTGGTAATGTAGAATTGAAAAACAGAAGGTGACCAAGAATCAAACCCTGAGGAGCACCGCAAATGTGAATTGGGTATCCAGCTGAGGCGTCTTTTCTGAGGGATACCAAAACTTCCTGTTCAAGAGTGATGGATGGATGGTTGGTTGGAGGCACACATCCTTGTCTCTGTAACTGCATGTCTGTGTGAAACCAGGTGGGCTGGATCCTGTCCTGTCTCGATGAACTTGCATTAAACCCTCAACCTCCGGTTGCCGTGTTACCACTTGGGACAGGAAATGACCTTGCCAGGACCCTTAACTGGGGAGGGGTGAGCACAAACACTGACAAACACATTTGTACATCTAAACTGTGTGGGTAAATACAGATAGTTCAATTACATGCTGTTGGCAATCTGAGCAACTGCTGGCTCATTCCTAGTTCAATATTCAGTGAGCCCTCATATGCTGTACTGAAGTGTCTGCGTTTGCTCAGTTTCTTCCTTTCATTTGTCACTAATCTGTGTGTGAGCTTGGATTAAGTCCAAACTAACATACAGATGGTTCACACGTCTATATAATCTCAGCAGAGTTTCCTCAAAATGGAATACCATCTGTTTCAGCACTTTTTTCCTGAAGTGATTTCGTCACCTCAAAGTTAAAATCTGTTTCCAGGGCTATACAGACGAACCTCTGTCCAAGATCCTGTCCCATGTTGAGGATGGAGCTGTCGTCCAGCTAGACAGATGGAACCTACAGGTTGAACCAAACCAAAGTGCAGGGGCTGAACTGGACGAACAACAGACTGATAAGGTCAGTGCACATACACACACTAGCAAATTAACGTATCATATCCAGATACTCTGAGCTGGATTCTGAAACTCACTGGGAAGTATCTTTTTGGCCATTGTCTTTGTGATGACGGGATTGTGGGTCCTTTAGCTTGGGACATTTCTTGACCTCAACAACGAGTCTTTCCTCATCTATTCTTCATCACACACGAGACACGGCAACACTCTTTGCATCAGTGGTGAAGAAAGGTGTCGAGATGTCAAAAGTGCATTTCATTTCAGGTGTGGCGAGGCTGGAAAAAGGACAATGGTGTGAAGTGCCGATGCAAGTTTAGCCACCGTGAAATGGGTCCAGTATTGAGCGAGACCGTCACTTTACGTCCAATAAAACAGAGATAGACCAATTGTTAAAAGAGTAACGCTGGTCTACCACTGCCTCGAACGTGACTGTTGTGGGTTCATGTTTGTGCATATGCTCTCTCAGCTTCCTCTAGATGTTTTCAACAATTACTTCAGTCTTGGATTTGACGCCCATGTGACTCTAGAGTTCCACGAGTCAAGAGGTACATTCATATTAATACACAGAACAATGACAAGTGTTATCACACAATATACTGTGTAAGAAGCTCACATCAATATTAATGTGCGCTGCAACATTAGTAATTTATGAACACTTTGCTTTGCCATTAAATTTGCTCCATATATGTAAAATCTTGTGTTGATTTCCTGTCTCTGTGTGTCACTGTTTCAGAGGCCAACCCAGAGAAGTTTAACAGTCGTTTTAGGAATAAGATGTTCTACGCTGGGGTGAGTGCACGTCCATGTTTAACATCAGTGTGTTAATGTTTCTCTACTGTTCAGTCTTCATTTAATGTTGTGTTCAAGACCAGATAATGTAATATGTTCGGAAGAGACGTTTAGGTGAAATATTTGAGTGTGTGGGCAGATTTTGTTGTTGGTAGTTACGTTATTAAATGTCTCAAGGTCACAAAGCATCGCAGCAGGAGGCCGGCACATGCAGCAGAGAAGGAGTTTCAGTAATGAATGCAAATGTTAGTCACTGTTTACTGGGAGCGGCCACCAGCTGTGCTGTGTCCATTTACACAGAGGGATTAGTTGTTGTCTTTGTTCTATATTATTTTATTATTTGCACACTTTAAGACACTATTTTGTCTGTTTTTTTTTTTCAACCTGTTTTCAGAAACACTGTTGCAGTTCTCAAACACTAAGAGCAATTATCATTATTTTACCCTGAGCAGCAGGACGCTTCATTTGCTCTGCGAATAATTGTCATCCACTCCCAGTATTTCAAGTGCTTGCCAAATTAAATAATTTCATCAATATGTTCATCACTGTCACTAAAATGAAAAATGTTCCTCTATTGTAGTGCTTAGCTTAAACGGTTTTTGGGAGTCTGAGTTGGTGAGTTGAGAATCATGTTCATTCAACTTTGTTTTACTCCCTATTTCCCTCTGGTAATCCATGCCCCACCTACATGGGTCTTTTCCGCTGTCACTTGCAGCCACGTCAACTCAAGCCATGCTGCGCCAATTTGTGTTTCTATTATCGGTTTAGACACGCTTCACCAGACATGGACCTTCTCCAGAGTAGGTTCAAAAGCCGGGCCACCCGCCCTCAAGCGACCACAGCAGACCCCACTTCTTCCCCTTAAACAAGCCCTGTGTATTGCAAGACTTTCTTCACCTCTGTCTGCAGGAGACCAGAGAGAAAGGCGTTTTTAAAAGTCTCTGTGTGTTCGGCTCTCAGTACTTTTGTAGCTTCTAACCGAATCTCTGTGGTTTGGAGTTTCTCTCCTGCGTCCTGTTTTTACTTTAGATATCTGCTTTATCTCACTGTTTCGTGTAAAGTTTTTACAAAGCAAAATAACGTGGGACTTGTATTGTAAAGAATCTATAGGAAATGACACTCTCCTGGGTGGAAGTCCTGTGTTTTTTTGACCAGTCCACCTCTAACTACCCACCCTGTGGCGGTTTCTTCAATATTTGTTATACAACAATGCGACGAGTGGTGCTTTTATGCCTATGCTTTTTATGCCACTTCCTCTTCTGCTCCAGTAACAGTTACTACGGCCACTAGAGGGTGCTGCCTTACAATAAATGTAAGCATGGGTCAAATAAGCTGCTTTCACAGTGGTCATTTTTTGGTGACAGCGTGCTGGGCCAAGCACATGCACATAGCAGCCTTATGACAATGCCAGATTACTGAAATCTATGGAAAATTTATGTCTGAAAAGCCGTCACAGATATTTTTCTTGGGAGGAATTAGACAATGAGCATGTTGATGAACAAGCAGTTTAATCAGTTTTGATCACAGAAACTATTAAAGACATTTGTAACGATTCATTTGGCTTAAAATATGCATCAACTGTTAATATGGTTGGTCATAACAGCTGAAATGTTCCTGGGCCTTCTGTTGTTCTTTGAAGTAATATAGTTTGTCATAAACATCTGATGTTGGCCCTCAGGTCCTTTTATGTGGCGAACATGAGGTTACTCAGGTCAGGCTGCTGTGTTGAAGTGTGGTGAGAGAAAACAACTTTGCAGTGATGAGGACTGAACACTTTCTCTGACTGCCGGGGGCAGCAGGAGGTAGCTCCATCTTGTTGTGGGTTGCACAGTGAGCTCCTCGGAGACAATCCTGCTTACCTGTCTGTCTGTCTCTCTGTCTGTCCGTCTGTGTCTCTCATACAGACAGCGTTCTCAGATTTCCTGATGGGAAGCTCCAAAGACCTGTCTAAGCACATCAAAGTGGTGGTGAGTAGCTGTCAATCAAGCAGTCAGTCATTTGTATACAATACAGAGTCTGTCTCCCTCTATCTGCCTATCTCTCTCTCATATTGAGTGTGCCTGGAGTTTAACAGTGGCATTGTTGGGCTTGCGGTTGTCTCTCTTTCTCTGTTCTTCTTCTTCTCTTGTCTTACGGAGGATTTAAGAATTGGGTCACTTAATATAAATGACAGCAGAGAGCAGGAAAAAAACATGTTAGTGTTAGTGGATTATGTAAAAGAGGAAAATGTTAAAGCTGGAGTGCAGAATTTTTGTCTCCCCCCCTCTGGCAGTGAGAGTAATTACACAAACACTGTTGATGCATGCGTATACTGTCTGCCTTAAGGTGAGCCTGCTGCATCTCCCCTCGGGCGTGCTCTCTTCAAGTCTTTTCATGCCTCTGTACTGTCTGACCGTCTGTCCCATTCTCATGAACACGATATCCGAAGAACACCTTGAGCAGTTTCTTCAAATTTGGCACAAACGTCCACTTGGGTTCAGCAATAAACTGAGTAGACTTTTGTGGTCAAAGTCAAGGCCAGAGTGACCTTGCATCTGTCCTATTCTCATGAATGTGATATGTCAAAAACACCTTGAGTGATTTCTTCAAATTTGGCACAAACATTTACTTGACTAACACGATCATAGACAAAAGGTCAAGGTGACTATGACCTCGTCTGTCGCATTTTCTTGAACGCGGTATCTCAAGAACTCCTTGAGTAAATCCTTTTGAATTTGGCACAAACATCCACTTGGACTCAACAATGAACTGATGAGAATTTGGTGGTCAAAGGTCAGTTTCATTGTGACCTTGCATCCATCTTATTCTTGTGACCTCACAAATCATGTTTTTGGCCATATCTCAAGAATTCATTGCCTATCTATGACAAAATTTCACACAAACGTCTAATAGGATATAATGATGTTACATATCCAAAAGGTTAATGTTCAGCTTTACTGTGACATCATAATGCTAGGCAAAAACACGTTTCTGACCACTACTCAACATACCTTCTTATGAACAGAAGGGGAGACATCTAGAGCATCCACTCCAGAAACTTCTGTTGGATACTTCCCAGGATATTCAGCCATTGCTTCCACCATACTCCTAGTTGCTGCTCCATCACCATGGTCTATCCCGGCCTGTCTTTTTTTAAAAAAAAAAATCTTTATTTCAGACTGTTAAGTTGCAACAAACTCCTAACACTAGCATTCCGATATACCAAGCTTTCCTTGGTGTTGATAAGCTTAATCAGCATTCCGCGAATTCGTCCATTTATACGCAAAATTATTCTGCACTCTAGTTTTAGTGTTATTTATTTGTAAGAAACACACTGATGTTGCAGATGAGGTAGACTTTGGGTTTGCTGCAGGGGAACCCACATCATTAGTCATGGTACCAATAGGAGCATCAAAAGCAATACAAATCTTGGAGGGTACAAGCAGTCAAAGAACAACTTGAGGAACAAAAAACCCAAAGCCCGTTCTCCAAGAGAAAGTGCTCCAAGGTGGCTGTGCAGATTGATGTTATCCAGGGGTGAAAGGGCTGCCAGCAGATTTTTATAAAAGCTTCTGGTCAGTACTGGACCCAGACTGGTATGAGGCGATGCGTGAGTGCCTTTATGTAGGGTGGCTGCTACTTGATGCAGAAAAGTCTTGACACTGCAGCCAAAGAAAGGGGATCTAAATGATTTGTGTTGATTTTATTTTTCCAAGAGCCTTGTAGATCAGTTGAGGAGACACCTAGAGACAATTCTACTTTGTAACCAGGCTTCCTGTGTACCAGGTCGTTCAATGTATGACAACTTATGACAGCATCTTTTAGCATCATCTTTGGGCTCCTTATTTTGGATCAGGACAAGGCCTTGAAGACATCTTTAAGGCTTTACATGCATTTGGGTTCAGGGAGCGGTTCATTGCTGGGTTCAAGAAACTCTCTGCCAGGGCCTCATGTCTGGTTCAGGTCTCTGGGGAACTATGTAGACCAGTGTCTTTGGGGAAGAAGGATTCAGCAAGACTTTCCATTGTCGGTGCAAGTATGTGCTCTTGCCACTGAGCCTCTGTTAGCCTTGTTACATAGGAAGGCCTAAGGTGGGGTGTGACCGGAGTTGGATTTTAAGGCATGATGTGTCAGTGCTGGTTAATATGAACAGGACCTTCAGGCAGTGGTGGGTCCATTTCAGATTTATCAAAGGGTGTCATCAGCAAAAGTAAACTTGAGTAACAGTGGGGGTTTGTTGTGTGGGGTTTGGAAGGAGTTGGAGGTCCCACAGCTACTGGGAGGACTAAAGTGGAGCAGAGAGGGGCTGGAGGTGTTCGGTATGTACCTAGGCTTGGAGGGCTGGGTCAGTAGGAACTGGGATGGGACTTTTTTGACCATAGATCCCTTGTTAGCAAAGGTCTGGTTCTCTCGCAGATTTCATGCAAAGGTTGGATGAAGGGGTTCTGGGGGTTGCGTGCGCTTCAGCGCCCTTACTAGGTAACTAGTTTAAATGAAGGAGATTAAAACTCAAGTCTCTCTTCGTCTTTCTCCAGTGTGACGGGACAGATTTAACATCAAAGGTTCAGGACTTGAAGCTGCAATGTCTGGTCTTTCTCAACATCCCCAGGTAATATAACTAACACAACTACTGTTACTGATACTACTTTATTATGTTTACAGCTAATAGACCTTTGTACTTGTACTGAACTTTGTGTTCATTGGTTGACTTTGGGCCCTATTTAGATGGTCTAAAGCGGACAGCGGAGGGCGCATAATCCATGTCGCAAGTGTCATTGCTATTTAGATGCAGGCGCAGTTGTCATTTTCACACCTTGCGCCCTCGTTGTCTAACTAACAAATGACCTTGCGCTTCTCTGGGTGTGTTGGTCTAAAAATGAGGAGTGGTCAGGCGCAGTCATGGCGCGTTGCTAGTTAGATGACGTAAAAAGCAAATGCTCCAGTGACCAACAAAAACCTGGTCTAACGTCAACGGCGCAGTATTTCGCTGTTATACAAGTTATGCATCTCTAGGCGGGTGCACAACGCGTGTGCACTCTGCTCAGACACACATGGAGCAGCCACACATATGCAAAAGATAACAAAAAAAAATATGATTACAATGTGAAAACTTATTATTGTGCACATTAAAATATTTATCAGAAACACGTCTTAATGGTAAGTCATTAATCAGAATGATCTAATCGCAGTAATAATGATCATCATAATTTGTAATAATGACAAATGAAATTGTGAAATTATCTGACCAATCAATCATTTTTTTGATTGAAAACCAAAGCCCACACATTGCATTTATTTTAACATGTTATATTAGGCTACATTACATTATATTACTATATCGTTATCTGAGTGTAGAGAGGACACACATGCAAATAAGAGGCAGAACACAGCTCTAGGAAACATGTGAAAACAATTAACAAACGTGGGTGGGGGAGAAAACGCTGAACAGGTCCTAGCTGCAGGATCAGCACCTTGGGGAGCTCCGCGGCAGTCCTGATAGCTGTGCTCTGTTACATGATGAAAACAAGTTTGAATAATATTCCACAGATATTTAGTAAGATCTTTCTTGTATTAGTGAGCCCACGTCTGCTTTACCTCGGGAAGCTTGGGTGCCTGTCTGCTGTCCCCGTAGATCTGGTTCTGACGGGCCTTCACCTCCCGCACGAGGAGATCCATCTCCTCAGCTGTAAAACGCTCACTCTTTCCAGTTGGTAGGTCCGCCATCTAACTAGCTCTCCGCCATGCGCTCCAATCACGCCTCTTTTAGAGGGAATGAGAGGTGACACTCTGATTGGCTTATTGAATGATACGCCCAAAACACATCCATGACTAATTCACAGAGTAAGTCCAACCCTTTTACTGGGACTGACTGGGACACACCCATGCACCGCACGCCTGGCGCTTTGTGTTTTAGACCATCTAAATAGGGCCCTTTGACTTCTTTCAGTTAGTATCTATTCTAGTGTTCAGATTTTTTCTAAAGAAGCGCAGCCTGACTTTAGACATTAAATACGAGTGTCTTACAATCCATTCAGACAGTCCACCAGAAAGTTTGACCAGGGCTCAAGACATCAGAGTAAAAATAAGTTAAACTTTAATAAACAACACTCACACTTCGTCGTAGTTGCGTACTAAAACAGAAGTTAATAACCACAAAACTTCTCGCAGAGTTGGAAGACACACATTCTAGAGTCATATCAACTTTGTTATACATGAACCCCAAAATTTAGGATGTTACAATGACGTTTTTTTGGCCCTAGTCTTCTGTACACACAAACATGCGGAGGAAACCCTTGGAAAATAATTTTGATTATTTTAAATATTAGCCTAACTTTAATAATACAGATTAAGGGATAATGTGTTTTTTATGGGTTGCATCGGCAACAGCTATGTCTGGTGGCATTGTGATATTGGTATCTGTCCGTTCCGCTCTCAGGAACATGATATCGCAAGAACACCTTTAGAGAACTTTTTCAAATTTGGCACAAACATCTCCCTTGACTCAGCGATGAACTGATTTGTATTTGTTAAAGGTTAAGGTCACTGAGACCTTGCATCCTTCTCATTCTCTTGAACACAATATCTCAACAATGCCTTGAGGGAATTTCCTCAAGTTTGGCACAAACATCCATCTGGACTCCATGATAGACTGATTAAAACATGGAGTCCGAATTTCACACAAATGTCTAATAGGATGTAATAATGAAGTGGTGAGATATTATGTCCAAAAGCTTGAAGGTCAACATCACTGTGACATCAAAGAGTTTGGCAAAAACACTTTCCTGGTCATTATTAAAGGTCATAACTCAAAAACACAAGTGAAGACATTTGGTCAGATACTGAATTGGTGACACGAATCAACCTGCAGCTGTGTCACATAGGCGAGGCACATTTAGTTCAGAGGAGTTCCTTTGAATCGGGATTCTATCAGTGTCTTACTGCATGTTTATGAGAGATATTCTGTTTGAGCTGTATCTCAGCTGAGAGGGGCTTTGCCAGCCTTCAAAGGGAATTGCAGCATGTATGTTGCATAGGTTCAGGATTTCGGATTGCAGTGGCTCTGTCGTTTCGGGGGTTCTAATGTGCTTCCTGCAGAATCTTCATCATGTGTGGATTTACCATCAACTCCAACTATATAAGCTTTTTTTTTTTTAAATAAATTTTCAGTTTCTTGACCTGAATGTCTCTGACAGAAGTGATGGTCATGACAATGTGGTGTGTGTGTGTGTGTGCTGTGTTCCTCAGATACTGTGCCGGCACTACACCTTGGGGAAACCCCAGTGACCATCACGACTTTGAGCCTCAACGCCATGATGATGGATACATCGAGGTTATTGGATTCACCATGACCTCACTGGTATGTAGCTCATTGTGTTGTGGTAGCCATGGTAACCAGGGCAGGGAGACCAGCAGCCAGCAGAGTGTCTCACTTTATTAAAATGAGTATAAAAATAATCTTACCTGGGGTGTCAACCATGATACACAGTGTAGTACTGTTTGTGATGATAGGTACAGGAAGCAGTTCCTGTTCATTCCTCACATGTTCTCATGAGGAATAAACAAAACGATCTGGCGTTGCTAAAAAAATGTTCAAAATAAGGTGTATTCAATCCAATTCAAGAGGATGCCGGACTCTTAAATGTCACGATACATACAGACAGTACAGCTCTGCCATCATGAGTTAAAAAGCCATAATGATGCATCTGAGAATCCCATACCACAAGGGTCATGGCTGGAGTAATGACCAATTACGAAGTGAAATGTACGTGTGTGTGTGTGTGTAGGCTACGCTGCAGGTTGGAGGTCATGGCGAGAGGTTGAACCAGTGCAGAGAAGTGACCCTCACCACTACAAAGCCTCTCCCAGTACAGGTACAGACTGTACATACACACCTTACTGTACTGCTACAATGAACTCCAAGCATGTTTATAGAACAAATCGTCTAGATTCTTCACAATGAGCAGCTGCCCAGTAATAACCACATTCTTGTACTGTTGATGTAGCTAAACAGACACTGAAGCAGTTTGGGTAATAACCTGCTTCTGTGATTGATCTGTATTGTTGTCAGGTGGACGGTGAGCCGTGCAGACTAGCGCCCTCTGTCATCCACATCAGCCTCAGAAACCAGGCAAACATGGTGCAGAAAACCAAACGGCGGACGTCGCTGCCACACCTCAATGAGTAAGTCACACACAGTTAAACACGACCTCAGCCAGTAGCTTTCTCCAGCCCTGTGGCCACGGTGCACAGCATTCTGACACCTTGTAATAACAACTTGTGTTAAAAGCTGTCTGGTCCTGTTTGTGTCACAGTCAGCAGCCAGTCCCAGAGAGGCTGAGGATCAGGGTCAGCAGGATCAGCATGACCGACTACGAGGCTCTACACTATGACAAGGACAAACTACGGCAAGCATGTAAGGAACACACACACCTGTATCCATATATGCATCCATTATCGTCTATAGCCAAAAAGATTTGCAAATATAATCAAAATAAGTAAAGAACAGATGTATCTTTCCACGCAGCATATTTGTGGACACACACACGGGGGAATATATGTACCAATATTTGATAGAGTTGGACAAAGTGTGTGGGAGTTGTGGCCTTCAGCTGGTGTAATATTCAGGACACAAAAATGAGGACATGTGTGTAGGTTGAAAAATATTGGCGAATATTAGTTTTAATCATCTCGTCCAGCTTTGATGTTACTTCGGATGATTTGCAGATCAAACAATCAAATGAAGTTGTGTGTTGTGTGAAGGAATAACGAGGGAATCATTAGCAAACAAACAAAAAATTAAAATTTAAAGCTGGGGAAGGGGGAAATCTGGAAAAGGCAACCCTTTGGCCAGTGCAAACCCCTGTGTCAAGGCAGCAACAGAAAGTTTGCTGTTCCAGTGGGGAGTTTGGGCGGATTAGAAAGCTTGCCCTGGAGTTGAGTCCGGTGTCTGGTGTTTAAATGTTTGTATCCTCACTGGGTTGTGATAACCTGGTCACATTTGCCGCTGTGTTTAGGTGTCATCTCACTCCCTTCACTCCCTGTAACTACTATTACGAGAGAACGTTACCGGTGGAAACACTGGTTGTTTTTGCAGCAAAAAAAAAGGTGCGACCAAATCATGTGCTGACGCAACCAAGCGAGAGCAGTGGAAAAGTCGATATGGAGCCGTGTCTGTAGCTGCGGGGAGTGAGGTGGAGGACACACTGGGCTCGAGGCTCTCGCTGACGTTAGCATTTTCTCTCCATCTCTGAAACGCTTCACCGATATTGACACGTTTTGTTCGTTTCTTGCCAGACTCTCTTTTAGACTCTTGTGTTGATAGGTCCGTCCCTGTTTTTGGGTTGCTTGGCAGTGTAGTGTTGCCAATGCTAGATTGCACACACACATCTACATTTTTATAGGAACACCTTCTCTCTGAAATGACCTGTGATTGGCCACAGTCTCCTGTAACAGTCTAGATTTTCTAAAGCCTGGAAACAGAGCCAGTTTCCCTCAATCCACTCAAATTAAAATACGCTATGTTATCAAAATAAAACTGTCTACACCAGCTTTAAATCCCTATTTTTTCTGGAGATGAAGTGGTTATATAAGATCACATTTCCACCCGTTTCCCGTCAGTATGTAGACAAAATGTCTACCAAGGAGTTACACAGGGTCAAGAAGCTGCAGGTTGGTGGACCTGAGTGACGGCAGCATCTTCAGGCTCAAGTGGGAATAAACCTGCTTGATGATTTTGAAGGTGGAGCGCTGGTGTGAAGGTCAGCAAGATCACTGTCAGCTGACTCTTCATCCTACATCACAGCCACTCTTCATCTCTGCCGTGTGTACAGAACACACAAACACACACTTGAATGCAGTCAGTGAGTTCATGCCAGTTCAGAGTTTGGACACAGGGTGGCACTGTTACCTTTTACATATAGTAAACAGCACGCTTTATAAAACTCTATTTATATTGGTGTAAATGTGACATGTTTCTTTTTGTTTCTGTGTTTTGCGCATGATTTGTATGTACTAACTGCACACACGTGAGACTATTAATAACTCATAATCACATGTTTTTTTCCAGTTCAATCCCAAAGTATTATTTCTATCAGTTCTGGATCATTTTCATAATTCTCATACCTCGTCCTTTGTTCTCGCTCTCTGAAGTTTGAGTTGTTTTCTCATTATGCAAATCAATCACTGGTCTCAACTTTTGGATGTGTCACACTTGGGGGGAGATGGGTAAAAATATGCTCCGTACTCCGAGGCACTGCTGTTATATCATCTCTCTCTGTCGCCCCGTGTTGCATCCTGAACATGGATTGAATATAGATTTGTGTAATAAAGATTTGGATGACCTTTCAGAACTGCACACGTATCATCCGTGCAGGTTGTGTATGACATTATGTGAGAGCTATTGTTTGAGAGTCGATTCAAAATTCCGATCAAATACTGTCGTGACGTCGTTGCGACTGGTATGAATAGGAACAGGGGTGTAGCACCGAATTCTGGGCACTATGCATCAGCAGTGGGCCACCCTTCCACTCTTGATCCATGTCTCTCTCATGCACCTTTGAATTTAAATTTTTTTTTTTTTTTTTGCTTTTTCTACAAAGTCAGTTTCCTTTCTTTCTTTCTTTTTGAGCCGTGATTTTTTTATTAAATTTTATTGCATTTAGAGATGAATTCTGAGCCATCAAGGGGTGAGAGGGGCCTCAGAGAGCTTCTGCTATTTTTTAAATTCAGTTCAAGTCTTTCAACTGATTTATTCCACCAAGTTCAATTTCTTATCACACTACTTGCTTTGAAATAAAACATTGCAAACAAAACAAGGCTTCTCGAGTGGGTTATCAGTCCAACTATTCCCTCAGTACATAAGTAAATACACTGTTTTAATGCACTTTTCTCTAACACCTGTCTCAAACCCAAAGCTACTCCGTTAATAATGACATAAAACACACACAAAAAAAGAAACTCTACACCCTCACATGTGATGAGTTGGAACCGGAGAATATCTGGCTTTCTGTGACCTAATTAATCAGTCATTAAAATGGTTGGCAATTAATTTTCTGCTGCGCGACTAATTGACTAATCAAATAATCAAGTTGTTGTCTCAGCTCTAATATATACAGTGTGTTTGGAAATTGCTCGCTCCAATTTACATTTTCCACGTCGTGTCGTCTTGTACCAAAATCCTGAACTGTGCTTGTATTTCTATGAGCTGTCATTACAAAACAGTGCATCACCATACACAACAACCAATTAATTTCTACTTGGCTGCCACTTGAAAAGGTCAGTTAAGAAAAAAAAGCACATGCTGAAGGAGAGTCGATGAAAATGAATGCAGTAGCTGGAATTTGAATCAGTGTTTGGTGTGGTGATTGTTTCAACATGCACTTTGATAATAAACCTCTCTGCTCTCTTCCTGTCATGGAATGTTTGAAGAGTAATGAATTATAAAAAGTGGACAGGCTCACTCCAGAGTCATTGTAATCCAGAAGTTGTTCAGTGACTTCTGGCGTCAGAACTGACGAAGAAAGCCATCCTTTCACATGAGCATGATATGCAGCCTGTTGCTGTTATGTTAAACTGCACCTGGCAGTGTCAAAGGGTAACACAGTGGGACAACAAGGCGGCAGAAGTCTAAGTAGGGTCGATGAGAGGGGTGGTGGATGGGTCCAACAAACACCAACTTTCATCCAGAAGGCCGCTGTTCACTTCCCATAAAATTGTAAAACTGAACTCTGATAGTTTTTTCCTAAACTCAACCATGTGCATTTGGACAAAGGCGACAAAGGACTAAAAAATGTCAATTTGCGTTGTTGTATGAATGAGGTGCGTTTATGTTGAAATGCCACGTCATTTCTCGACATTGAAAGTCCATGACCAAACGTTGATTTTGTGATGAGGTCAGAGTGAGAATGTAACTAACTAACTTTTGTTAGTGTACTTACTTGTAGTACACTGTGTACTCTACGAACTTAGTTGCGTAGTGCGCAAATTTTGAGAGGACAGTGTTGTCTCAAATCAGACATCGTCAACCCTAAACCCAACCCAGAACTCTAACCCTAACCCTTGCCCCGAACCCAAACTTTCCGGAAATGACAGAGATTTGACAGCTTTTCTTCTGACAGTAAATTGCCAACCTATCAGAGATGCACAGATCCAGCTTTTTCAGTTTCGATACCGATCCCGATGCTGTGGCTTTGAGTATCAGCCGATACCCGATACCGATCCGATACCATGGTTGACCTTAAAAGCTATATACATGTACAATTACATATAGAAAAGAAAAGACTTGAGGCATCAGGCGCTGATGACTACACAGTTCTTTCCTTAGATAAAATGAAACAAGATGAAACAGATTAATGCAATGATGAACTATTTATTGTTAACAAAAATAAACAATTGTGCAACAGCAGTTGAAATAGTGTGAAATACCTCCACACAGCAGATTCTCTCCTTCGCTCAATGACGTATGACGTAGCTCATGTCGCAATAGATTTAAAGGGAAAGGATCGCCTCAGGTATAGATTGCATTTTCCGATACTCGATCCCACTATTTTGATGATATCAGAGCCGATATTCGCTCCACATATCGGATTGGTGCATCCCTACAACCTATGACAACGATTGCTACTTGCCAAAATATATGCTTGTTATATCTGCTTGTTTGCTCGCTTGTCTTCTTCTGTATCTGTTTATTATCAGTTTAGAACGTGCTTTCACGGCAAATTCTGAATATCCACGGCTGATACCGAGACAACAATAGCTGCTGCATCTTGCGAATAGTTGCAGCTTGTCAAGCATCTGACCACAAATTTAATACAGAAACTTTTACAGTGAAGAAGACAATTTAACATGCACATACACCAAACGTATCTACACCCCTAGATTGTAACGTCACTGTCAAAAATGGGCTGACATGTCACAAGTTTGATGTGTTTTTGGTCCAGCCCTTTCACTACGTAGGCAACATGGTGACTAGTGATGTCCAAACGAAGCTTCATGAACCACCAGTTGTATTTGCTGAACCCACTAGATGGCGCTCTTGGTGTAATGAAAAAGGCTCAAGGGATGGCAATGCAGTTTGGTTTCAACTGTTTGTTGAACAAAGAGTGCCAGAGTGGACCCACAAAACAAAGGTTCATGAAGCTTCATTTGGCCATTACTTGATGAAACCAAACTGCATTGCCATCTCTTGAGCCTTTTTCATTACACCAAGAGCGCCATCTAGTGGGTTCAGCAAATACAACTGGTGGTTCATAAAGCTTCATTCGGGCACCACTAAGTGACCATTGAGGGTGAGAAGTGTCCAATGTTTCACCTTTCACATTTTGACTGTTATAGTATGATGACGTAGACGTGGTCGCTTCCAGTTGCCTCTTGTCTGCTTCACTAAATTGGGCTGAATTTATGCTGTTATATGTATTCAGCAAGTCTTGGTAGTGGTTTTTTTTGGCTGGCTTTGGATGGTGATGGCGTGTAGCTGTGAGTCACCTATCAGGATGAGGAACTCAACTAGGAACTAGGACTGTGGTGAAAGGAGAGGAGATTTACGGTGAGTAAGGACTGGCGTGATGGTGGGAATATGCGGTGCTGTCCTGTTCCTGCTGTGGCTGCAGAAAGGCGCTGCTCGTGTTCAGGAGTAGCGACCATTTGGCTGTCTTGTAGGGGTTGAGATTTGTGGACAGTTAATTAATCCCACACCCAGAAACCATGGATTACCAGAACCATCTGGAAACATGGACAATTATAAAGCAGCAGCCAACAATGTAAGAAGATGCACAAAAGGACTAAACTATAGCGAGCAAGTTAAAGGAGCTGATGGGATCACATTTCACTGGAGTTGTACCTTGTATAATTTTACATGCACTGTACGTAGACACGTAGTACACTGCATTTTGCCATACTTCTTAGTGTGAATGATTTACGCAGTCAAAACAGCAAGTACAGAAGAATCCGGTTTGAGACACAGCTTCTCATAGTGAAGTTACTACTGCTTGCTCCCACTGCTGTCTTTGTCTTCCACACTGAGACATTTAGTATCAATGAGAGGTGTGTGTGTGTGGGTTCAGGAGCTCCTCGCTGGGTTTGACAGCTCTTTCAGCACAACGAGCTGTGTGATGTTCAGCCAGCAGTGTTGTGTTGGTGCAGCTGGCGGTTGGCCTGCGCTGCCTCAGGGAGCAGTCTTGTTTCAACGACCTATGTCGGCTTACTGATGACGAGCCAGCTTGGTCAGGCTCATTTAAGGACATAAAAACATCAACGTTAACTTGGCACGGAGTTCTGGCACTGAGTATAAACTGTCATTTTTGGAAATGTCCAATATTGATGTCGTTCTTAAATACTGGGCTTCACCATCTCAACATGAAACAAACGTATCACACATGATTAGGCTGTATCATGCTTTAATTATAGTCTTTCGTATATTCTTCTTGATATTGAGCAACAGTGGGCTATACACGCGTTTATAGAACCAGTGTTACTTTGAAGTAACTTCCAATTGGTCTTTGTTTCATCACTGAATAGAAGACAATTGCTGCACAGTCTATGTGTCTATGTTCTTTTATTCACTGTGATACAGAGCCAAGGGTGTAGGTTTAGAATCGACACATACAAATCGAGGGTTTGGCTGTCCTCTGCCAGAAAATTCTGAGCATCAAACGCTTAATTTTATGCTTTCTGGTGAATTTCTATGCACCGACTTGTGCCTTTTATGCATCAATATGCAGTGGCATGCGAAAGCTTGGGTTAGATTTTGTGTGCTGTGAATAGATAAGTGTGTAGAAGATGAACTGATCTCCAAAAGGCATGAAGTTAAATATAAGCTTATTAAAAGATTATTGTATTATTTTGGTTTTGTACAATTGTAGAGTGAAAACAAGGAAAGGAGCAACATGCAAAAGTTTGGGCACCCCAAGACATTTGAGCTCTCAGACAACTTTTACCAGGGTCTCAGACCTTAATTAGCTTGTTAGGACTCTGGCTTGTCCACAGTCATCATTAGGAAAGGCCAGGTGATGCAAATTTCAAAGCTTTATAAATACTCTGACTCCTGAAACCTTGTCCCAACAAGGGACAACTTTCAGAAAGAGCTGCTCATAGGATTATTAGAAAGGCAAATCAAAGCCCCTGTTTGACTGCAAAAGACCTGCAGGACGATTCATCAGACTCTTGAGTGGTGGTGCACTGTTCTATTGTGCAGCGACACCTGTACAAATATGACCTCCATTTTTAGCCATGCACTGTTCCTGTTCGATAACATGATTGTGCGCCACGTGCTGAAACAGATTGGTGGTATTACCTTTGGTTGCTGAAACATTTTTTCTGCAGTTTTTACATTTGATTTCGTTTTCTTCACAAAAGCCAAAATGTGTCCTAACAAAGGACTCAATTTTCTCTAAGTTGCTCTGTTGGCTCTGTGTTTGAGTTCACCTCCAAGTTGCTCCCAGATTGCGGACTGGACAGGCGGAGTCACGTGACTACACATGCAGTAGTACATTTTTGAAGGTTATTTTTTGGGGGGGCTTTTTGCCTTTAGTTGGTAGGACAGTATTAAGCGTGAAAAGGGGTGATGTCCAAATGAAGCTTCGTGAACCACCAGTTGTATTTGCTGAACCCACTAGATGGAGCTCTTGGTGTAATGAAAAAGGCTCAAGGGATGGCAATGCAGTTTGATTTCAACCCTTTGTTGAACAAAGAGTGCCAGAGTGGACCCAAAAAATAAAGAAAATGGTTTATGAAGCTTCATTTGGCCATTGCGAGTTGAAACCAAACTGCATTGCCATCCCTTGAGCCTTTTTCATTGCACCAAGAGCGCCATCTAGTGGGTTCAGCAAATACACCTGGTGGTTCACAAAGCTTCATTTGGACATCACTAGTGAAAAGGGGTGAGAGAGAGGGGACGACATGCAGCAAAGGGCCGCCTCGGCAAGGACAGTGCCCCCATACATAGGACCCACTGAGTCCCCATGCACTGAGGCATCGGGTGCCCCAGTAGTTCATTTTTAAGGGGACAGAACATAAACACAAAAATAAAAATTATCGACATGGGCAAGAATACGTCGGTAAGAGGTTCTGAATGTCGGTTTAGATTAGATTTAAAATGAATAACCCAGCCCCAGGTGTGGCATAACTGATAGCAGTTAGCAGCTAACTCAAAGAAAACTAATAGCGGCTGAGAATGTCCACAAATTGGGAAAACAATGAGGTATGGGAGCTCCTTGCGCTCTTAGCAGGGGACGAGATCAGCCACACAGATGGTAAATGATTGTTATTGACATGTTAATGCAGTTAATGTTTATAAAGCCCTGCAACTCTATAGCACCACCTCTGTGTAAAGGGGACTGATTAATGTGTCTTGACACAAGCAACCCATACAGTCCAGACACAGTTATTCTGGTCCCCAAGTGGTGTATCTGTGGTGAACACAGCCCTGACATCCTTGACATGTGGCTCCAAAGCTACACCACAACCCCTTAACACACAACATTAAATCCCCCTTGGCTTGTAATTTGCTCTGGAGGACTTTAAACAGCTCCTGTTCTGACCTTCCCTATAAGCTGTTTCTCTCTGTCACAAAGAGGATGCTCTCAGCAAACACATCAGTTTAATTTACAGCATATATTCTCCCATCTTTGTACCCTAAATAACTGAGCATAAGACTGAGCCAGTTTAAATATCAGTCGAGAAGTTTCTGTCGGTGGTTCCAGGTTCTGGTCCTCAGCAACCACCGTGCTGCTGCTTGTCTATGCTACATGTTTAATTAGATTCATGTGGAGTCCCAGGTCTGTTGCCGCTATATGACCAAAATTAAAACTAGCAGTACTCACAGGGTCCTGAGGGCCAGAGTTGAGCACCGCTGTATAAGTAGATATCAAAGTGCTGTTGGATAATTGTCTTGTTCCTCTGTATCTCCAGCCATTCCTCTGGGACTGATCGTGGTTTCTGGTGACAGCGACTTAGAAACCTGCAGAGAACACATCCAGCGGCTCCAGGAGGTAAGGAGGAGAAGGGGGTGGGGGGGGGGGTATGGTTGTGTGTCACTGAATGGAAAGAAAAAGGCAGCGTCATAAAGCAAGATGAAAAAGAGAGGAAGCAGAAAACCTCTTTTTAAAATTTGCATCAAAGCTAATTAAGGTGTGTGTTCAGTCGAGTTAAAGGAATAGTTCAGATTTTAAGTGGGGTTGTATAGTGTACTCATCCATAGTCAGCATATTACATACAGTAGGTGTCAGCCGGCATGCCCCCACTTTCAGTGCGCTGCCTCGCAGTTTATCAAGCCTACAGACCACTCTGCTTCTCTGCTCTGCTATGCTCCCATCTTCCTCTCCAGGACTTCTGTTCTGTGCAATCCTCCGTCAGGTGCTTGGGACCGCAGGTTGGTACTTGGATGCTGTGGTTGATGTGGTCTTTGTTCAGCTCAGAGGCACACGGGAAACTAACAGCTACCACTTCAAAATTTGTACTGGAAAATCTTGCAGGCACTGATCAACAGTTAGTCAGCTCTTTTTATGTTGCATTAAAGGGATAGTTCAGATTTTTTTGAAATTTGGTTCTATGCGATACCTATCCATAGACGGTATATTATGGATGGTAGATGTCGGTTGGCACGCCCCTAGTTTGAAGAAGCAGGCTGGAGTCTGAAATGGAAGCTAAGCAGTGTACTGCTGTGGATGGGGGCCAGCACCAAAATGTATTTTAGCCACCTAAAAAGTATCAGTTCAAGTGTATGCTATATTTACAATACTTCCACTGCTTTACCTTAATGTCAGACAATGATTTACAATGGGAAAATGAAGCCGTTATATCGCTCTCTTTAAAGCCAGATTCCATTAAGAAAAACAGCGATTTAACACAGCTGAACACAGGAGCTGCTGGTGTACCGCTGCCTTGGTTCGTTAGTTTGTTTGTGTTATTTTGTGTTTTGACATTTAAAAAGGTTAGTTCAGATTAACCAAAGTTGCACAATAACACAAACTAGCAAACTGATCGAAGCAGCGGTAGAGAAACGGCTCCTTTGTTCAGTGAGCTAAAATTGCTGTTTTTGTCAATGGAGTCTGGTGGCACTGACGAATGCATAGATGGGGAACTGACGCTGGTAATGGCTTGCCAATTGAAATGGGTAATCTGTAGAAAAGGTAAAGCAGGGAAAATACTCCCAGTATATTTTTTAGCTTTGGTGTCGGACTCCTGCCTGTTTCTCCAAACTGCCCCTTTAACAGAGCACAAACAAGCAGCACGTTCTGAAAAAGATATCCCTCACAGGAAAGGCGATATCAATAGAAGAAGGCGAATATGAATATATGGATGCAGCATCCCTTTTATAGGGTGAAAGAAAAATCTGTCAGTAGCAAAGTTATCATTTACGCTACAGCTACCAAACCCCATGGTCATCCCATGGCTGTGCGATTTAACACTGTTTTCCCCCAAGATCTTTCTGCTGCTATCTCTCTGCCACACACAACAAGCCCACTGCACATGGCTCCAAACTGCTGAGTGACCTTAGACAAGGTCAACAACATCCAGCCGCAGCAGCATTAAAGAGAGATTCAAGTAGGAGCGAACAGACTACTCCGGCTTGTTTGAATTTGCTTATTTTTTTTAAGTCCAACCACCAAAGTCATGAGAAGCTTCCTGTCTGAATACCGAAATGGATTTTGGTAGAAAGGTTACATCTGACACCAGCGCCAGTGTGAGTGATTGACGGCTGAAGGAATCTAGTTAAAGAGGGCTCTAACGGTTCCACCAGTATGACATCCAGCTTTGAGTTCCTCCACTGCACACACACATACACACACACCATACTAAACAAACAAACACCCACACGCATAAACAGAACAGATTCTGTAGCCCGCTCTAGGGGATACAAAGTACAGCATGTGGCCGGGACTACATTACTAATACATTACACAACACAGTTCGTGAACACAGATATAACCATGTTTTAAACAGGATCACAAAAAAAAAACACCTTCCTCTTAGTCAGTCGAAATACAATGTACAAAACAGACATCCTACCTTTTTAAAACCGCTTAAGTGTGATGGAGATGTGAAATGAGAACAGGAAATGTCTGATTTATTGCACACCCTCTTATCTTTTACCTGCTTCACCAAAAAATACTTGAAGTGTGCTCCCACTTAACAACTTGGGCTTGAGACACGCCACTACAGGCACAGCCACTTCAAGAACGCGCAGCAAAACAGCATGGTGCCCATTTGGAGAGAGGCTGTGTGTGCAACCGGCTGATCAAATGTGATTAACGGAAAAACACACACAAATTAATCTCCTGTAATAAGACAGGAGATTACATAACCCACATGAAGTATCACGGCTTAAGATATGAATTCCCCCTTTGCTTCCTTATCATGTTCTCTGTCGTTCTCGCAGTCCAACAGCTAAGTAGCTAGCCAGCCTATTCATCAGCAGTGTAAGAAGGCCTGGATAACTTTTGATCTGAGGGTCCAGTATATCTTCAAAAAAGAAAAATATGATTAAGAATAAAGGGGCGGCAGAAGCTCAGTCCATAGGGACTTGGCTTGGGAACCCGGGGGTTGCAGGTTCAAGTCAACATGTGGACCAAGTATGGAGTGTCTTCTTCTTCCTCTAAACGCTGTTATACTCACCAGAGAGATTGACCTGGCTGCTCATGCAACTCCATGCATGCGTTTGCCGATTAGTACTTGAACAATAGAATGACCTTTATTGTAATTAAATACTGCCAATATCAGCCTTTTGTCTGCATTTGTCATTGTCCCACCGTTCCCTACCACATCTACTGGCGTCAAAACAGGGCCTCTTGCTTGATTTGCTTGGCTGCCTGCGCCAAGTGTGACACTGACGTTGTTCCTTTTGACTAGAGAATACTCCTCTTTCTTAATATCATTCTTTTCCAACTCACCACAGCTCTCCAGATTTACTGCCACTGTGGTAAGGAGGAAAAAAGGACCTTTATCTTGTATGTCAGATTCTAAATATCACATGAGTATTGCAGCTCGAGCCATTATAGTCCTTTCATGTTCGAACAGTCATTATGGAACATCTCCCTAATGGAGGCCTATGTTTGAAAGGCCAAAAGGCCATTACTTTAACAGATAAATGAAGCCGGCAATGTTACAGATTAGACGTCTGGACAAGGCTATATTCAGCCAAACTCAGTCCAGACAGTGGCTGGGACAGAAGTAAAATCAAGAGTTTGTCTTTTGTACTTGCTGTACTTCAGACAGCAGTAATGATTCCACAAGTGTTTACTCAGTACAGGTCCTCCACCTTCAGAAGTGAGGAGCAGGTCAATTGTTTAACCTCTTGGTCTGAGTACAGGCCCTTCTTTTTCCTTTTTTCTGTATTTTGGTGTTTAAGTATTTGTGTCAAAGCTTGTACACACGACGATGAATGTCTGTGCAAAATCTGTAGGGATGTCTGCCTTATGTGAGAATACTTTAAATACCTCAGCTTTTTGAACTGTGACTCTCTTTTCATTGCAAAGTCTAGAGCATGTACCACAACTTGTTGGTATTTTCCTCATCTTCAAATCTACCCTGTTTGTCAATGTTAGTATTTTCCTTACCAGCACAGCATGTTGCAGGATAGGTACAAACAGACTCAGTCTCGTTTTAATGAGGCCTGGTCTGGTCTCTCTCACGCCTTGTGGTGCACAAAGACACATCATCAGTGATGTAACCATGTGGTCACTGACTATTTTTCCAGCATCAAACTGCTGTACCCAGGCAGTTCAGTTGGAGGAGATCAGGCCCCAGCTTGAATCCAAGAGTGTGGTTCATGGATCATGCTTTTTGATCCACAGCCATCTTGATGTCTGTGATGGTAATGATGGCTCTTTTCCTTTGCATTCCTATGATACAGAGAAGCTTTAAAGCTCTGCAGAGGGACTTGGAAGCAAAGCCTCAGCAGTGAACTTCAATGAGTATATGTGCATGCCATTCTCGGCTGCTGCCCTCGCCTATTAGGTTTGTGTACTTGGCTCTCTTGCTGTCAGAGGCCTCCTCCTCCAAGTTCATCCTTGAGGAACCTTCTTCACCCCTTAACAAGGCTGCCTTCCGTGCACAAACATGCTTGTTTGCCTCTGACGACTCCTATGCTATTTCAGATGGCATCTGCCCCTCCCCAAGGCTCTTCAGACAACAGCTCTGGATATGTCCCAGTGATCTTCCTCTCTGGTACAGTGGGCATGTTGTTGTTTTTGCCAGACCACAGTGGTGGAGGTTGGATGGGTTGGAGAGGATGTTGTAAATGGACCATACTGGCTCAGCCCAGCCAAAAACAGCATACCCACTCTGCCGCTGCTTATTCTGCAGCCATGAAATTTCTTTCCTGTCCTTTGGTGCTCTTGAGTTCTCAACTGGGTCTTGCACCCTTGACTTCCTCTTAGCCCTGACCTTGTAGCCAGCATTGAAGACTTTTATCTCTGACTAGTCTCTATCTAGCACCCCCTATCCTGGTTAACCCAGATCTCCTTTGTCAGTCTGCTAAAGGGTACCCATAGCTCTTCTTCATCTGTAAGGTGATACTGCCCAGGATTTGGGCTTGTTGAAGCCACCTGATTCTATTCTCTTAAACCCTAAAGATCAGCAAAGTGCCACTGGAATTGTGTAAGGCTACCATCTTGTTAGATCAAGGTCTTCAATTTTCCAGGGAGTCTTGATCAATTCACCTCTGTCAGCTATGACTTGAGGGTACAGCCAAAGAGCTCGCCAAGGGAGCAACAGTACCTGATACCTCCAAACAGAGTCAAGTTGACCATCATGACTCTGATGGGGGGCAGCTGAACACCACACTTGGTCTGGGGCCTCCCCACTCCATCTCTGACTTGAGGACTAATGGTCAACAGGATCACTTAAAAGGTGCATCCAGTGATGAATGTCCTTTTGCCAGTGCTGTATTGATGTTGTTCTAGAAGTGACTCTCAAATTGAAGCACTTCGAATAACCCAGAATCAAATTCATAATCTTGCCAGGAACAATGTGTTGAACTAGTTAACTACTTAGTAGGCTCTTCTAACCTGGGTGGCAACCCCTGATAGCAATAAGCAATAAGTAATTCTTCCTTCTGTTTGTCATCCACCCCTGCTTTCGGAATAATTAATTGATTATGCCCCTGCGCCAGTGACAGCTGTGGCCGTAGTCATTATGTTTTGTCAGTCCATCTGTCCCATTCTTGTTAATGTGATGCCTCAAGAACTTAGGATATGAGGGATTTTCCTCAAATTTGGCACAAACGTCCACCTGTACTTAAGGATGAATTAGTTTTATTTGTAGTCAAAAGTCAGAGGCTTAAGTCACTGTGACCTTATGGTTGTCTTGTTCTTGTGAATGCCGTATCTCAGCAATTCTTTGAGGGAATATCTTCAAATTTGGCACAAACATCCACCTGGACTCAAGGATGAACTGATTAGTTTTTTGGTAGTCAAAGGTCAAAGGCTTAAGTCACTGTGACCTCATGTTTGTCTTATTCTCAGGAATGCTGTATCTCAGGAATGCTTTGAAGGGATTTCTTCAAATTTGGCACAAACGTCCAACTGGACTCAAGGATGAACTGATTAGAATTTGGTGGTTAAAGGTTATTGTAGCGACACACAATATATTTTTGGTAATAACTCAAGAATTCAAATGCTTCCTATGATAAAATTCCACATAAATGTCTAATAGGATGAAATGATAAAGGTATAGCCAGAAGATCAAGGGTCAGCTTCTCTGTGACATCATAATGTTTGGCAAAAACACTTTTCTGGCCATTATTCAACATCATATCTCAGGTTGAAGATGTGGTATGTAGGTCCCTGCCCAGACAGGACTTTCAGTTCATCCTCAGATGAAAGTTCAACTTAAATGGCTTAAGCATGGGTGCTGGGCATTCATGTCTTTTCAAGCTGTGTCATCCAGACAACTGTATTTTTTTCCATGTGGAGAAGCCATCTTTTCTCTGTGTTTGATTAGCCTTTTTCATCACGCTCTGTTGCCCTTTGCAGGTGGATAATGAACCACCACACCTCTTTGATTTAATGCCTTTTCACTTGCTGCACATTCATGAACAGAAACACTTTAAAGATGAACCAGACTCAAAAAGGGCATTGATTGATGATATTGTGAGGAGACAAACAGAGATTAGTTTCCCTCATGTGTCTCAGCATGTTGCAGCATGATGCATGGCCTGTTGCTTGTTAATGTTAAGATATGTGTGTGTGTGTGTGTGTGTGTGTGTGTGTGTGTGTGTGTGTATGTGTGTGAGTGACCTTCACTTCGTGTATTGATATACTGTGTGTGTTTCAGTGTGCTTATGGCATGCTTATGGGTGAGTTTATTGTATTGTGACTTGTTGTGAAGGTGAGCTGGATTTGTCCCATGATGTAAAGGTGATTTACTCACAGGCTGTTGCGTTAGAGGAGACAAAACGGTGACAAAAAGTGAGCCTTTTATCCTTAATTATTCCTATATTTGAGTGCAGGGTTAATTAATTAGTCTCTTTGAGAAGAGGCCTGAGAACAAAACCAGTCAAATGCGAAAGACAATTCAAAGTGCAGCTTGAATGTTTGCGATTGTTCAATAACCACTTTTCACAGTGTTGTCTGTCACACGGTCAGCAGAAGACAGCATCCAACAGAAAATTTAATTATAAATGTCATAAATGAAACTCAAGCAGCTCGATACTTTTGAAACTGAGTAACAAAACAGAGTCACTTTTAACTCTGGTACTGCCAAGACTTCCTTTTGCTCTTTTGATTCATAATATATCTCTGAGTAAATGAACGTCTAATGTCAACTGCTCAAAAGAAAAGCAATTTAATTCTAATTTTATTTTATAGACTGTAGATTGTAGGGCTTTAATTAGTCCCTGTGGAGGCAAAAGTGCGACATGCAGTACGAGCTCTGTACTAAACCTTTCTCTATGTCCTTTATCACTCACAGAAGGTACGATTTGTACCAGTAATTGTACCACAGGCAATTCAGTAATTAAAAATCAGAAAAAAAAAAATCAGTTATGCTACAATAGGTAATGGTAATACCTAATACCACACGTTAAGCTCTTATTTAATGGCACTAATTACAAGGATAATTAAACAGCCTATTATTACATAAAACCCATTAGCTACTGAAACAAATACAAAACAGCTCACAGAATTCTTCTGTTATGTTCTATGTTTCTTCCCTGAACATTTCAGCTACAGTACCTATTTTGGTCTAAGCTAGCCAAGCATTGCTGTCTCATACTGTTACCAGACGCTGTTTAAAGCTTATTTATTAATTGGTCGAAGATGCACACCACACAAAGTTGCACTGGATGACCTTGATTTTACCATTTGAACGTTCTTTAATTTCACGGTAACCAGCATTTATGTTACTTTGCGTGCGAAGCCTCTGATTTGAATTGAATTTAATTGTCATTGTCAGTCAGAGAGGTAGTGAGGTGTAACCCAGTACAGTGAAACAGAATGGCAGCTCATAGGGAACAAGCTCAGCCATGTGTCAGTCTTCGTGTTTATCTCCAACAGACGTGAGAAAATACTGTATTGTCACAAAACAATGGTCGAGTAGAAGCCAACAAACCTATGCCAAGGTCATCCAATACAATTCACACCCACACTCTCCTCTCTTGATAGAGTAGGAGACAGAAGTGAATAGCAGAGAAAAGAATCATACATCAATAAGGCACCATCAGTGTGGTCAGGTTTGTGAAAGTTAACAATAACGCCTACACTTTATATGCCTCCACGCTGAAGGCAGCCGAAGCCAGAAACATTATGTCTTCAGGTTGTACCTCCGTCGGTCCCATTCTCGTGCATGCAATATTCCAATAATGCCTTGAGGGAATGTCTTCAATTTTGGCACAAAGGTCCACTTGGACTTAACAATGGACTAGTTAGATTTTGGTGGTCATAGGTAAATGGTCAAGATGACTGTGGCCTCATCCGTCTCATTTTTGTGACTGAGATATCTCAGTCGTTTTTTTTTCATCGTAAGTCATTTTTATGTTTGTTTCATTTCGTCAAATTTGGCACAAACGTCCACCTGGACTCAATGATGAACTGATGAGAATTTGATGATCAGAGGTCATGGTCATTGTGACCTTGCATCCATCTGTCCCATTCCTGTGAATGCGATGTCTCTAGAACTTAGGATATGAGGGATTTTCCTCAAATATGGCACAAACATCCATCTGGACTTAAGGATGAATTAGTGTTATTGGTGGTAAAAGGTCAAAAGCTTAGGTCACTGTGACCTTATGTTTGTCTTATTCTTGTGAATGCCGTATCTCAGGAATGCTTTGAGGGATTCTCCTCAAATTCGGCACAAACATCCACCTGCACTCAATGATGAACTGATTAGAATGTGGTAGTCAGAGGTCATGGTCATTGTGACCTTGCATCCATCTGTCCCATTCCTGTGAATGCAGTGCCTCAAGAACTTAGGATATGAGGGATTTTCTTCAAATTTGGCACAAACATCCACCTGGACTTAAGGATGAATTAGTGTTATTGGTGGTAAAAGGTCAAAGGCTTAAGTCACTGTGACCTTATGTTTGTCTTAGTCTCGTGAATGCAGTATCTCAGGAATGCTTTGAGGGAATTTCTTCAGATTTGGCACAAACGTCCACCTGGACTCAATGATGAACTGATTAGAATGTGGTGGTCAGAGGTCATGGTCACTGTGACCTTGCATCCATCTCATGAACGCTACATCTCCATTTGGCACAAATGTCCACTTGGACTCAACGATGAATTGTTTAAAATTTGGTGGTAGAAGGTCAAGGTCACCGTGACCTCACAAAACATGTTTCTGGCCATGAAGTTACACCATTGGTTGTTTGAGTGCATTCCGTAATTAATAATTTCTACTTCCTCACCTCACATTTGTTACTGCATTATGCTGGCAATACAAACTCGGCACTTCCTGTATCCCCTTCAAATTAAAAGCCTATTATTTAATGATATTTATGTAAACAATAATGACAACATTGATAATGAACATGTCGTTTTTCAGGTTATTTTACTGTAGAAGATTGCAAACACATATTTGTGTAAGTGCATTTTTGTTTGCTAGTTCTAAAGTTAGTTTTAAAGTTTACTAATTTGTAATTCTTTACATTTGCTAACAACTCTCCACACGTTAGGGTCCAGTTTGTGCATGGTGTATACTTCGGACTGTGAAACATTACAGAGTGAAAAAAACTGAATTTCCCCTCAAGGGATTAATAAAGTATGTTGTCTCTTTGACCACGTTGCGTCATATACTATTTAAGTACACTTTAAGAGCACTTCTGAGAGCACTACAGATAATTGCACATCATCATTAATTATCCAGGAATTCACACAAGAACCGCCACTGGCTCTGACTTAGCTGCAATTTAAATTTGACAACACATCATGCAGCCATGTGCTAGGTTTGGACCAAGTCTTGTTATCATGTCTGATTTCTTTTCTTTCTGTCCTCTCTGTGGCCACAGGGGGATGTAGCTGCTGGGATGCCATACTGTTATGCTCTGTCATCCTGACACGTGCAGTGGAGGGGATAAGGTTGCTGTGCTTTTATAGTGTGCTGGCCGATGCAACCTGAATAAAGTATGGAGCTCTTCAGTCCTCTCCATGTCTATGGTTTATAAAAACGGACTTAAAACCCTTAAGGGTGGCTCCGGTATTGTCTATTGTTTTTAAGGTCTTTATATCATTCTGTAACTTTTTAGTCATACTGTGTTGCTGTTATCGATTTGAAAGCGAACAATAAGATTTTGAAATCAACTCTGAAGCGAACACGGAGCCAGTGGAGAGAGGCTAGAATCGGAGTGATATGGTCATACTTGCGGGTTCTGGTTAAGTAGTAGCCGCGCCGCAGCATTCTGAACCAACTGCAAACGTGCAACAGAGGCCTGGTTTAAGCCAGCATAAAGTGCGTTGCAGTAGTCCAGTCGTGTGGAAATAAAAGCATGTATCACTCGTTCAAAATCATTGGAAGACAACACAGATTTAATTTGAGCAAGAACCTCAAATGATAAAAACTGGAACCACGTTTATCTGCTTGTCAAATTAAAAAACATTTTGACACCAAGATTTGAGACCATAGCTTTGACATTGGGTTGCAGGGAGCCTCGGTCTAGGGGGGGGACACTGGTGCCACTGGGTCCGAACACTATGGCCTCTGTCTTACTCTTATTTAACAGCAAAAGGTTTTGAGCCAACCAAGCCTTAATGTCATTTAGACATCCAACAAGAGGGGCTGTTACTGGCCTTTTTCAGGGGCATGTAAATTTGGGAATCATCTGCGTAGAGATGGTAGGAGACGCATTTTTAAAAATGAATCCTTGGGGGAGAAGGTAAAGGGAAAAGAGAATGCACAAACAGTCTTGGTAAGTTCTTGGTAACTACCGACAGTGAGACGTGCCAAGCAATACAACAGAAAATTAGAACTTTGGATGTTTATGCACGAAGGCATCGGGCCAGTTTTGCACCAGTTTCTGTCCCTAAATTCTTATATTCATTTGCAACTTCAGTACAGTCACCATTGATATTTACATGTTCTTTCTGCTCGCTCTGAAATAAAAAATCATTTCCTCAGATTTATTGGTATTTAGCTGAGGAAAACTGGCCTGACACCAGTCAACAAACTCCTCCACACATCCACACTACAAGTCTGTCACTGGCACATTTAACATGGACAGTATCAGATGAGTTTCTACATTCGTCGGTGTTAAGTTGGTCTTTAAATACCAGGAAAAGATATGTCCATATTGCCCATCTCAGTCTGAGTATAGGTATTTCCTGCCACATTGACATGCCCACATGTTGAAGACCTTGTGAATGGTAAACATGGCCGTGTAATCCAGTTTAATCCAGCAGAGCTTTGTTTACTGTGCTTGTCTTAATTCCTCAACCCTCGAAAAGGAGAATGTGTTTCTGCTTCCAAGATGCCTCATACACCACTTGAAAACCAGAGGTAATCCCATTACTTAAGTGCATGTAAATGCAGTAAAAGATCTCTTGAACATGCTGCATTTAGGCAGCCACTGTGGATGATAGGACCGTGTTCTGTTCTCCGTGTGTGGATGTCACGTACCCATCCTTCAATTCACAATGAGCTTTTCATCTTCCCTCTTTAGGAGCAAGCGGAGCAACACTAACTCTGTAAATGTTATTTTTAACAACACTTTCTGGTTTTATATAGGTTAGATCACTAACACTGAGAAGACAGCTCATGTGTTGTTGTCAGACTTTGTGTTGCGTAGCAACCAGATGATGTAACACTTGTTTTAGCGTTTGATCTCCTGCTCTCTGGTGATGCTCGCTGGTGCAGTTTGTGAAAGGATCTCTGGTACAGACCCAATATGGTAAACCTAGTTGCTCTTGTTGCAGTACGTATCAGTACACGTGTGAACAAACATTACTGTTTTTCACTATCAAACATCAAGACAAGCAGCCTTGACATTTGAAACATCTGTCATCAGAATAATATGGAAGCTGAGAACGGCCATGCTCCCAATTATTTTTACTGCTGTTATCTCGAGACTGCAAATTAATTATTTCATTATCTCGAGAAACAAGCTTTGTTATCCCATGGTGACGAGATAATCAACCCTTTACCAGGCGAAAACAAAAGTATTATTGGTACCTCGACAACGAGACAACAAGACGAAAACTAATAACAAAACAGTTGTTTCCTCTCATTAGGCCACTGATAATGTTTATCAGCGATCAGGAATGCCAACTGTAGCAACTGACTTAAGATCACAGTCAGGTGAACCCTGCCAATTGCGTCCAGTGCATGCCAAACACACTTTTGCTAATTCTGTGGCCAGGCACTTGGGCTGGCATCAGAAAGAATGCATTGTCAGTAGACGCATTAGAGGCTGTGACAATCATGGCTTTTCACATTCACTGCTTTCACCACCTTTATTTTTATTTTTAGAGTTGTGAAGAATTGATTTTTGCGAACACTGCCATTTAACCGGGTGTGAAACTAGGTTAAAGTTTACCACTAGATTACATGGTATTGGATCACTGCATAGATTGTGCATTTGCTGATACCTGATCCAGCATTTTAAGGTGCTGATACACCAAACCGACATCAAAGAACTAGTGGCGATGAAAGCCGACTGTTGCGTCGTCTACGTCACCTCACGTCGCCTCACGTCGCCCTGTGTCAGTTGCATTTGAACACACTACATGGACTACATCCGATGGCCAAGTGTCACGTATGTTCTGTGCCTGCGTGAGAGAGAGTGGAGTGAGAGAGTGGTACATCCTGTCAGCCGAGGTGTTTCCTATCTGCGCAGCCGAGCACTGCAGCACCTCCACAGACTATTACATCCAGACGGTCCTGGTGTTTCCTCCGCAGGCTCCACTTCACTCAGCTGCCCGATAAACCCGCTGCTTCTTCCCACTTTAACCTGAATAACAAACCAGGGCTCGGTGCTCCGGTTGGATCCAAACAGAGAGCCGGGGCTAACTGGCTGTGCTTTCCTCTGTCATGCTGCAGCTAATGCTCCGCTAGCAGCTCCCAGCTAGTCCCAGTTTGTTATTCAGGTTAAAGTGGGAGAGGCAGCGGATCTGTCGGGCAGCTGAGTGAAGTGGAGCCTGAGGAGGCAGATTCACTCGCTACAGGGGGCGAGGGAATAAAACCTAAACAGCCAATCAGAGTGATCTCTCTCACCGACTAGCTCCGCCGCCGATTCAACATGCTCAATCGGCCGAAAAGCCGCCAACGCCGAATGGCCGATGGTGCGGGACACACAGCAAAAACTAGGCTGACAGAAGCATTTCCGATACTGGTATTGGTATTGGAACAACTCACTCCAAAGTTGTCGAATGTTTGCCCTTGGCCAGTGACTTCTGGCGTCAGATAGTGACGCAAAAGTCGTCCTTTTACATTAAAGGAAAAACTTCAATTCGAGGTGTGGCATCGACGTAGTGCAGATAATTTGAAAGAGACTGTATGCAAACTGGACATTTCCTGTGTTAACAGAAGTGTGTTTTGACGAAAGACAATGCTTGTAACAGGCAGAACTTGACACGTTGTCCCAGAACATCAAAAACCAATGCACCCAGGGTACCTGGCGCGTCATATCTCGACGTGGAAAGTCCATGACCAAACGTTGATATCTGACGAGGTCAGAGTGAGAATGTGTTGTCATGACGGAAGCCCTATGAATAAAGGTGGTGAAGGCAGTGAATGTGATAAGCCATGATTGTCACAGCCTCTAATGCGTCTACCAGCAATACAATACATTATTTCTGATCCCCGGTAATGAAATAATTAACTTCTGACCTCTAGATAATGGCATTATAAAACTAATTGGATAGGGTATTCTGTGTGGATCTTTTAGTTTCCTAATCTATCCTGTTGAGAAAGACAAGGTGTGGTCTCACCAGCACACCCTGGACACACGTAAAGACACTATGGTCTTAATTTACATACAGGTATTAAAGTGCAACTCATTCCTTTTGTGCTTGTGCTACCAAAAAATGAGAGCTGACCCGAATGCCTCCAAGCTCAAAGCTTTGATCATTGCTGTTTTTCTATACCACTACCCCAAAAATCCCAAATAGCCCATAAATTAATAATCCAAAATTATTCATTATGCATCATCATTAATTATTAAATATTCTGAGACAAGGACATTTAAACTTTTTTACGGGCCTAGTTTTGTAACTTCGATAGTTTGACCACTCGCGGAAGGCTTACACAGATGCTGGCAGCATCTTGCCTTTAATTTCATTCATATTTCACTGATTTTAAAACACCACATATAGAACATATATATGCCATATATCTTCAGGTGTTAGATTTATTAGGATTAATGCTGGAAAATTTGAGAAGAAGAGAGTCGATCTCACTGCTGGTACCTGGAGCAAGAGGCAAACTGCACTTCCAGGCCGATGCTCCTGTTTGATAAATAACACACACGACTCCAGGCGCACAATGAATCAGAAACAAAGCTCACTACATCTGACCGAAACAGAGAAAGAGCTCTGCAACTTTATGTGTAAGGAGGTAAACTGGAGTGAACGGAGAAGCGACGAGAGAAGAAAGAAGGTGAAGAGAGGAGTCAGTCAGTCAAACGTGTTCAGCGTTTGATTCCGTGTTTGTAGGCTTGCTGTAAAAGCCTGCAGGCGTTTTACTCGGCTCGAGACTACTGCTGAAGTCGACAGCAGGATTAGATAAGTACAGACAAACGCAGAGCAGGAGAGTAGAAGTGTTTACTTCAGCCAGCCTTTCTGTCATAGTCTCCATGAAAGGTTTGCAGTTTGAAAGGAAAACAACTTTACTTTCTTAGGCTTGTTTTACTCTCGTCACGTCTGCTGGAAGGTGACTTTTTAAATTCAGTGACTTCTCTGCAGTGCTGAACTGAAATTGTTTTGTACTGTGTTGAGGCTGCCAAAACAGCATTGATTATTAATTCGACCAGTTTTATGCTTAAAGAAAATCACTATTTTTAATAGTTTAAGATTTTATCCCAGTCACTATCAAAAAGCCTTTTCCACAACTTAAGACCACTGATGGCACCCGAATGACATCAGAGTTCTCCGTGGAATTGTTTTCTCCTTTTTGTCATGCTTTTTAAATCTTATGTCTTCGAAGCATTTTCAGGTTACAGCTGTCACCATCTTTGTTTTTGTCTGACCTTTTTATAAATGTCAGCGTGCTGTCTGCTCAGCTGCTTTGTTGCTGCTCCTTGTCTAATTCTCGCTGGATCACAGATGAATTAAGTCCATAAATCAGTTTCTTACAAGAACCAGTAACATCAGATAACATGACTGACTGAGACAGAATGCCGTTGAATACAGGATTCTTCTAATTAGCAGTAGCGGATATATCAACTTCTGAACAAGAGATTTATTGGCCCGTGGAGGGAACTGTTTTACTAATTATGACTTTTCTGTTTGAACTAGGTTGGATGTCCATTTGTCCTTCTATTATATTGTTTAGGTTTTATTGGTTGAACAAATATAAAACATTTCGTCATAGTTCCCATTTTGAAATGTTACTTTTTAGTCAACTTTATTTCCATTTGCAGTATTATATTTGGGGATATGACTCTGTTCTGGGGCCCCTCTGCTTTACCTTGGGCCTACACAGAAAGCCTAAAGTGGAGAGAGCACACCTCTCTGCCCTTCCACGTGCATACATGGAAAGCCTCATGACAGAGAGAGCACACCTCCCTGCCCTTCCATGCGCCTACATATGAAGCTTAAGGCAGGGAGAGCAGCAGCAAAGGCCCCGGGGAACAGAACAGAGCAGCATTAATGACAAACAGAAATGACATTTATAAGTCAGACACAACATGAAAAGGAGGAGCTGGGGTGGAGGCAGGTTACAAAGCAGCTTGCAGAGGAAGCAGCAACAGTAGGCAGGCAAGAGCAGTTTAAATAGGGCGCCCTGAATGAGATTCGCCAATTGGTTGCATAGAAAGGAATCATGTGATCTGTCAACTGATGTAGCTGGGTTGTGAGCTGAGCTTGACATTTCCTACCTTTGGTTGTACAAGACCAGCTGGAAACGCAGCAGCAGGTAATTAAAAAAACACCCATGTTGAGGGGTTTGAATGCCACAGAAATCCCGCTGGTAACACAATGACAGGCTATGAAAAAACACCTACAAGAAAAAAAACAACACTCAACTGAAAACGTGTGTTGTGCAGCTACTAGGGCTGTCAAATGATACATTTTTAAAGTTGTGATTAATCGTAGAATTTCAATACTTCATTGCAATTAATCACATTATTAATTGCATGTTTAAATGTTCTATAATTTTGCATTTCAAAACAGTTTTGAAGTCCTTTTTAGAGCAGTAGCTACCCGAGTGTTTTCATTCTGAATACAGCGTTTGCACTTTTCAGGAGTTCGAGTTTAGCTGCTTTCTCTGATTCATGCAGTTCGTGTTTGCGTGGAGGTATTGCCCCCCACAGCTGTGAGGCATATGACTGGTCACAACATGGCAACCCAAGTCTTCCATAATGCGTTATATTCAGACCCTAATCACGTTGCAGTAACGGGTCAACGCTGACAGCGCTAGTAGCAACTGAACAACCGCTACTGTTTTTCGTCTCAAGCAGTGGTCTGTTAGTTGGCAGCCATTTCACCTAGATGTCACACCATCCACCATCTCCTCCACCTTCCAGTGGCAAAGTCAGCTCGTACACATGTCGCTGCATAACAAGAAATGGGGCTGATAAATAGCTGATGACGAATTCTAGACATACTAGTCGGTGTAGCAGGGGTCTTCTATCCAAGTGGTTCCCAATTGGTGGGTTGCAGGCCCATTCTGAAAAGGCTGCAAGTACCCTGAATTTCCAGCACAGAGCTTTTATTCTGAAAAGCTGTAGAAAGAGTGACTATCGGACAGCTACTTGACAAAGACGGCAAACTAGCTCAACAACATGGCCAAGTACGACGCTAAATATATTGAGCTGTGGGACCTTGAACTAATGACAAAAGAGAAATCTGGACCCTGTGGCTGCACCAGTTGGGAACCATTGTTCTATCATCTATCTATTACCCTGTAAACCACTACTGACATGTATTTCATAGAGTGATAATGTTTAAACCGGGCTACCGAACACTAAGCATCTTCCTAATGAATCCTGAAGTTGAATCAACACCTCTCTAAAACAGCTTCAACAAACACTGAACATGATGATGATGATTCATGAAGGAGATATCACTGCAGAGTTGTTGGATCAGACTGCATTAGTTTTAGCTACAAGGACAAAACAAAGCTGATCCAAAGTTTTTTTTACAGGACATAAAGAAAGAAGTAAAAAAACATGCAGCATGTAACACATGGCCTCAGACAAATACAGGGATAACGAAACGTCAGGCACAGTTAGAATAAAAGTTTACTTTAAGTTGAAAACATCAATAGCTAGAGAAGAACAAATTTAAGGAGGGAGATGTCACAGTTGTGGGGCCTCTGCTGAGAAAGCTCTATTACCACAACATTTAGTCCTTGATCTGTGGACAGACAGGAGTCTTTGGTTGGAGGATCTAAGGTGTCTGACAGTGTAGTACAGGGGCAGGAGTTCACAGATAGAAGCAGGGCTAAGACCATTTAGTGCTGTGTAAACAAAGAACAAGGTTTTAAACTTCAGTCTTCAGCTAACAGGGAGCCAGAGCGGAGAGGCAGGAATCTCAGTAATGGTGTCTGTTTTTTGATCTTGTTAAAAATCTTGCTGCAGCTTTCTGAGCTAATTGGAGATAGGATGAAGAAAACGTCTGGTGATACCAAAATACAAAAAGTTGCAGTAATGAGGCGAGTCAATATGAAGGTGTTGACAAGTTTCTCCAGGTCACAGACAGAATTCTCCTGTGTTTTCCAGCAGTAAATATCTGATAGACCAGTTTATTAAATGTTGGTCCTGAATCAAATATGACTCCCAATTTGTTTGCATATGTTTTAATGTAAGATGATGATGTCACTGATTGTAAAAAATAATATACAGAGCCACCATGATGGCACCCATTGTTTTGAAGCCTGTAGTTTGGCATTTTGGCCGTTGCCTTCTTAAATTTTTGGAGCCAGAAGTGACCATATTTTGACAAGGAGGTGGAGATAACGCTAGCTGCTAGCTTAGTTAGCACAGTGCATTTACAGCTATGGTTAACTGTGATAATACTAATGCTAGTTTTGACTAGCAAAATGGAATGGGATGGTCAAATGGCGGTACTATCTAACAGTCAGGGTTTACACGCAACACAAATTAACCACTTGCACAAATTTTTGCATGTAAAGTATTAATTAAAATTGATGCACTGTTTTTGAGAATCGACACAGTATAACAAAACGTAAAGTCGTGATACTCCAGTGTATCGATAATATCTTACACTTCTACTTTGAAGTGGCCACATATGCTTTACCTAACAGGAAATGTCTGCTGTTAGCTAACCGTTTGTCCACTTGTTTACCGCCTGTAAATGGAAACACATTAGTTCCACTTGCGTAGTTCCTGGTGCGTGCCTGCAAACTGTATGATAGTCCTGCCATTGTTAGCTGAACGGAAAAAATGCAAAGTGATCTTGCTTGAATAACCAATATTGTGTGGCGGTAGTATGTTGTTCTGTTCCCGGGAGTCTTTGAGGCATGCTCTCCCTGCCTTGGGCTTTCCATGTAGGCACATGGAAGGGCAGGGAGGTTTGCGTTCTCTGCCTCAGGCTTTAGTCATATGCACATGGAAGGGCAGAGAGGTGTGCTCTCTCTGAACTCTGGTAGATAAACGATTGGCCCCTGGGCTGGACTATGGGCATGCTTTTCTTAGAGGGTCTTTAAGTGCAGTTCTGTTGACCAGTAATTAATAAGAATCATCAAAATTCTTGATCTTCATACACACAGAGAATATAAAATAATGGACACAGAAACCGTGACGTCGCTCATTGGTTTGTGGACTCCTTTTTAAGCGCTGTCTTTGGCAATTTGGCTGGCACCATCTTGGATTTTCGGAGCCAGAAGTGACCACATTTGGACAAGAGGGTTGAGCTAGCTGCTAATCACAATTCTAGCTATTAGCTTGATTAGCACGGTGCATTTACAGCCATAATTAACTGTGATAATGCTAATGCTAGTAAAAAAAGGATTAAAACTATTCAAACAAATTGCACTTAGTGGAAAAACTGAACATCCGACTCCTTAGAGAGACTTTTATTGCAACCAAATGCTGCACAGGACTTTTTTAGACAACCAAAACATTACAGTTAACTTTCATGAATGGAACAACCACTGAAACAAGGACACCTACAACTTTAATCTGTGATTCTGGGGTTACGCCATGGTTACGTTACCTAACCAACTTTGTCGCCGTGGTAGGGACATATTATCAGACGACACCCACTTGTTACTCAAAGCCACCTCATCCTTAATTAAACATAACTTTGAGAATTATTAACATTTAAATGGGTGAGTTATATAAAAATTTACCCCTGTACAGTTCTTATGAAAGCTGAAATTAGCTATAGAAACCAAAATGTTTTTGTACCGGGCTGTAAACATGTTTATTTCTGCTGTAAAGTTAGACATTTTAACATGGGGGTCTATGGGGACTGACTCACTCTTGGAGTCAGCCTCAAGTGGCCATTAGAGGAACTGCAGTTTTTAGCACTTACACCTTGACTCCGTCTTTCAGCCTTGCACATTGCTGCTTGGGATAAACTGAGTCGTTAAGCATGAGCACTTCTAACTGATTTATTCTGGGGTCTGTTGTATGGTCAAAAATGTGCATCTTTCAACCCCTCATCATGACCTCCCTGATCTGAGTTGATCAGAGGTCAGACTCTATTTGAATATAGCACCTTTAATTCAGCATTTTTGCTTCTTTCTGCTCACTGATGTGCTGCCTGTGCTTTGGAGAAACACTCTGAAACTGAACTGTAATTGGTAATTATGTAATGTGTTCATGTGGAACAACACTACAAACAGGAGTCTTTGCTAACGGCAAAAGTCAGAGATAAACCTCCAACACAGGTTCAACACATTCAGTGAACCATCATACGCATTGTGACTTCTATATGAAAGGTTTTATGAGATCATCGTAGTTATGAAGCTGCAAAGGAAGGCAAATGTGCGTGCCGTTAAAAATCGAGATATTTTTGGGTGATCTAGCACAATGGCAGAATATAAATAGATCAAAGGAGCAGAGCGCAGAATCATTATTTCAAAGATTATGGCTCTGTGGTCAGACAGACATCACAAGTTGGCAGAGAGAGGCACAGAGGAGAAGAGAGAGCTCTGACCTCTGACGGATTACTGCAGGCTAAATGACAAACTAAGTTCATAAAATCACCAGTCAGGACTAAAGAGGTGTGGTGAATGGGGTGTCAGGAGGAGCTGGGAATGGAGCTGCCATCCCTGTGATTAGTGGATGACCTGCTCTACCTTGCTGGACACCTTATGCAAGTATGTCCATGCCCTCTGCTATGAGCTCTACATTTCTGTGCCTTGTTCTTTCATTCCTTCATCCACCTTCTTGGAAAGGTCAGCGTTATTTGCTCATTTCCAAAAACTTTTTAATGTCCAAGTCTTTCATAATGTTTGAAAGTAGGTGTGTTTCTCCTTCTGACTAGAAAGGTTAGCTTTTCTCTAGGGTGTGCATCTCTGCTATACATCAGCCTTGCAAACTTGTTTTGAACAAGGTATCCATGACAATGCTCAAAATCCAAATGGAATATGATGTATCAGATTCAGAGTATTGTCATATTCGGAATAATAGTAGATCTGTAGGGATCTGTTCAACTGATTTATACAAAGGCAAGGCAGGTATAGAGGTATGAATCTCTGATCTTTGAAGTCCACGAGGGTGGTACCTTGTTCGTTCGTCCTATTGTCCAATCAGCCGAAACATTAAAACCACTGACAGGTGAAGTGAGTAATTTTGATTGTTCTGGCATTCACGTGGATACCACCTGACATGTTCCACCCACCCAAACACCGTTGCAGCCCAAGTACCCCCCCTCATGGCAACAGTACTCCCCAATGGCAGTGATGGCCCGTGGAGCGTGACAGAAAGCTCAAGGTGTCAACCTGGCTTCTAAATTTCCCAGGCCCCAATCTGCTCAAGGATTCTTGTGATGTGCCGGTACCCCAGATGTACCCCTAATCCAAGGTGGGGCCTCCTTGGATTGGACTTGACCCTTGACACAGGATCTCTGGGAGTGTCCTGCGGTGTCTGGCACCAGTGCGTTGGCGGCAGATCCATTTAGTCCAGTGGGTCGTGAGGTGGGTTAATGGCATGTGCCACAGATGCTCATTCAGATTGGGCCAGGTTGACACTTTGAGGTCTTTGTCACATTCCTTGGGCCATTCCTGAGCGATGTTTGCAGTGTGGCATGGTGCATTATCCTGCAGAGGGGGGTACTTGGTCTGCGACGGTGTTTGAGTGGGTGGAACATGTCAGGTGGTATCCACATGAATGCCAGAACCAAAGGTTTCCCAGCAGAACAATCAAAGTTATTCACCTGTCAGTGGCTTTAATGTTTTGGCTGATCGGTGCATATTCACCATAGAAAGGATGGGGTTGCCCTCCCTTTCCTCAGCGGTCCCCAAGCCATATCTAGGTCTCTTAAACAAAGCAGCCAAACCTTCTGTTCCACCCACCCATCTCTTCTTCTCTTCTGCTCTGGGAGCTGCTCTGTCAGCTTGTTAGTTTTTCTATTAACATTATTAACAATTACTGTTAACAAAAAGTCTCGTTCCACCGCCAGCCACTTTCCATCTGCTCTGCAATCTAACTCCTCTGTCTGTTTGTCTTTCAGGAGGAGGCCGCCAAGAGTCTTTCCTCACAAAGATTATCTCCAAAGTGGTGTTTCCTTGACTGTAAGTACACCCCATTGTTCATACTCCTTCCTGATCCGTTTTTCCACTACCTGGACTCCCCACTTGTGCCGTCAACATTTTTTCCACATGTGCATAAAGTACAGACAAAAATAGCACAAATGTACTCACTGAAGATGAGTGTGCTTGCATGTGGTTTGTATTTCTATTGAAACAGGATCGGTCAGTTTTTGATGTAACGGAATGAAGTCTCTGTATCAAATAGTGAAATACGCTCTGCAGAGCGATGTATGCTATACTGTCTATGCTTTATCTCTCTAAAAGAATAGGAGGCTTTTGTTTTCAGCTTCAAATAAGTGCTAATGTATTCCTATCTGTAGTTATATCAGAACAGTTCTTTTAATCATGACCAAGTTCACTCAGCCTCGATTAGCCTGACTTCAAATCATCACATTCTGGAACAGACTTAGACTGCCAGCTGACGCTATTATCCCAATTTTATTTGAACTTTCTCTGTGATGTTTTGTTGCGTCAGCTTGTAAAAGACAGAACACTCATTAGATTTATTATTGCGAATATCATATATTCGTGTGGCCCTGGCTCAGGCCTGGACCGTGTGTCAAAATCAGTTTCAAAAATCATTGCTATTTCATTTTCTACTGTGTTCACTGTACGTTGTGCATTTCAACCTTTATAATGTGCTTCCAATGGAAACAGGACTGTACACAGACGTTTTCAGGGACTGGTGCTCAAGCACCTCTTATAATGGGGTTTGGACACAATTGTCCCTCTGTCCTCTACCACTGAAACTGGTCTGCAGTTCATTGCAATCCATTTTGCAAGGGAGTTCGTCAGTAGGTCTCAGGTAGACTCAGTTTGCTTCTGAACACCTGGGGCCGGTTGCACAAAGCACTTTAATTGAAGATTTCCCTTTAAATCTGAGTTAAGGTTTCCTTTAAATAAAATCAGTTGTACAAAACATCCTTAGGTCTTCTCCTTAAGATTCCCTTGGTCTTATACTTAAGGAATTGCTTTGAGTTCACTGAGCCTTTGCACAGAGGATCCTAGCAACCAAAGTTAGGGAAAAAACACAAGGTACCTCTGCCTGCGTCTCAACTGCTACATGGTTGAGTTCATGGTGATAGCAGTGGATAAAGATAAAATGAAGGCATCCTGAGAAGAGTGTTCTGTGACACGGAGAACCCGATAGACACCCTTAATGATTGATTTTGCACTATAAATTTGTCCAGTGGTCAGTTTATGATTTGTCTCAACGTCTTAAGTTGGATCACTCAACTTTCCTATGCTGTGCTCTTCCAGCCCTGTTACAATTAGGGATTGCACTGTGGTTTTATGCAACAGAATCTTCTCAAGCAGTTATTGGCGAGACATTTAATGTACGCAAGTCAATGGTGTGCCATGTTATTCACCAGGTCTCAAATGTCCTCACTTGTCTGCGAACACTGTGGTGAAGTTCCTGTCCAAACGTTGCAGTTTTCTCCCACTTTCCTTGCTTCATGTTGCTGTTACTTTCGGAACAAATTTACTTTTCAGTATCTTCTTTTTTTTATTGAATTCCTCTAGAAGTATGATTGATCCTTGATCCTCCCTCTGACCAGTTTGGTTTTGTGTCTTCTTGTCCTCTGCCATTTTTTGTTCTATCAGGCCTACTTTGTGAAAGTACAGTTGGGTGTGACAATAGGTAGCCTGGGCTATCACAAGCACACGTACAAGGGTACAAGGGTCTCCATGGAAACTGTACAATTTTCCTGCTGTAAAATCTCTTTAGTCATTTTCTCATTTAAGGAAAAACTAAACCTTAAGTGTCGTACTTAGAGTGTGGAGAAAAAGAAAAAGAAATGAAAAAAAAACCCCCAAAAAAAACGCCTTGGAAGAACGGCACTTGTCCAGTCAGAATCCAAAAGGCCAGGTGCTTGAGCACCACCTGAGGTCTATGTGTGCACGTGCCTGAGCAGAAGTGATGGGTGACCAAACCCAAGAGTTAATATGCAGCTAATACGAGGATTCTTATCTTCCAATGTGACAGTATTTTAGTTTGTCCTCTCCTTGGTTCCCCTGACAATGTTTCCTTGCTAAGCTGCAGTCGAAGGATAGAAACACAGAGGGACTTTTGTACTAAAAATACTTTAACCTTGGAAGGTACCTGTTTTGACAAACATGGCTAACTCAGTCCGCTGAAGCCTCAAACTAACTTCATAAACTTTTCTTTTTTGCCCAAATCTTCTATTGGATGCATGAAGACGGAGATCTGTTCTGTATGTGACATTCAGAGCTTTAATACAGCAGCAAACCATTATTGTCCATGTAAAGATATAGTGGACCAATGGTGTCCTGAGCAGAGACTGAAGTCATGCTACATCTATGTGTGTTGTAATCAGACGTGGTGTCGGTTGTTGTCTACTATGACACATGACATGAGATGAAACATTGGATTATCGCGTACAACACCATACGTCGCTGCATCGGGCTATAATCGGGCTGATATCGTGTGTAGTCTAGAACTAAAATATAGTCCGATTATAAGATTATGTTTTATCACTGAAATTTGAATCACAGTTGACATACGTCTGTCAGTGTTTTTGAGGCGTTTTCTTTTGAAGGGCCATTTAAATGACAGTGCTCGCCTCCCCACATGTAAATGTTCCTACAAAACAAGTTCATCCCAACACTGTTGCGTCACTGCATCCTGGGTTTAGTGCCGCTCAAGACGACTGTGACTGGTTTAAAGAAACAAAAACAAATCGGCACGCTTTTTTCCTCCCATAGCAGAAAGATAATCTGTGATTCCAGACCTTTCTCTCGCACTGACAGAGTGCTGTGCTGAGAGCTCTGGCTACACAAGTCTGCTTCTAATAAGATATTAATAAGTGTCACAAATGAGAAATATACATCGATAAGCTCATGCTTGCAGACGTGCATACAGTCATAAATATGTGTTAAGCTGACAGAATAATCAGTCAATGACATCACAATAGCACAGTCTCTGCATCAAATATGAATTCACAGTTATTCGCCAACGTCTTGCGTGACAGTTGTTGAAACTGATTGATTTCTGGTTTAAAACTCAACACAGCAGTTGTAAGAAAAAAAAAAAGACTTTTCATTTAAAGGTTATCGTTAATGGAATGTGTGCACACACAAACCTGTGAGATGCAAACAGATTTCTGAGTTGGTAGTTTCTCAAAATAACATAAAGCACAGTACCATCGGATTCTGTTTATTGGTGAATGTCATGAATATTAATCCCATACAGCAGCGGCTTCCCAAAAATATCGCAGAGGAAAAGCATTCGTCTTACACAATGTTATACATGCACGCATACACACCTCTGTTTGTGTGGAGTCCTGGTGGAATTTAGCCAAGAACAAAGAAAGATACAACAGCGAGCTGAATGAGAGAGAGAGAGAGAGAAGGGAGAGGTGTTTGAAGAGGACAGAGGAAATGTGTAGGTGGTTAGCAGGTGATCCGGTATCTTGTCGTCTGATGGATAAACTCAAAGAAGCATCAATAAACCTACAGTACACTGGTGACAAATTATACTTCCTGATCAGGCGTTTAGCTTGGGAGCTCTCTGAGTCCTTTGATACTAATGATCTGCCTGAACCAGTCCTAATCTAATATTCAGATGTGTCTACATAGTACAGCTGCACGGTGCAAACTTAGCCCCATTTCTCATGTCTGTACAGTATCAAATTAAGGCAAAATATCGAAAAAGGAAAATCAGCAATCAGCCGATAAGGCTGTTACTGCAGCTGCAGACAAAAGATTTAGGGCTCATTAATTCTCCCTTTATGTATGAAAGTCAGTTTCAAACGTAAACTTCACTGCCCTTCCATGTGTCCTTTATAATGGTATGGGTGCATCCAATAGATGGCACTAAAAGGCAGAGTCAAAAGTTTCACACAACAACAGACAAGGTGGCAGCGGAGGAAGTCGTGATATTGTAACCTTAAATGGAGGTAGCATTGTAGATATGGTCTGTGCGGCCATTGTATACATCCTGACATGGACGTATCTTGTTTAAACTAAGCCACACTGCCCCCACAATGTCCGGTGGTACTGCTCTGGTTCATCTGTATCCGTAAGCTTTCAGAAAATGTGCACAAACGTGGACAAACTGATCAGAGTACAGACAGAAGGTTCGATCTGTGTCCGTAACAGTGCGCTGAGCTGAAAACAGGGTATTGCAATTTAGGTAGAGTAAAGTAAACTTTATTGTCCCCCAAGGGAAATTCGTCTTGGGCAATTTGTGTACCACTTCCTGTGTTCACTATGTGGCACTAGAGAACACACATTACCTATATGACATGTTGTTGTATATCACTTGTAGACCACACAGTGTAAATTCGCTGTAAATCAGATGATCTTTGTCACATAAGGCTGACTTCCTGTTGTCAGTAGCTGGTGCTATGACTATGAGTCAATATGGGCACATAGATCTCTTCAGGCCTGGATTCTTATGCAGCATGTGAAATCTCAACCTGGTCTCACTCTGAAGTTGTCGAATACTGGCGCTTGGGCAGTGACTTCCCTGATACGTGGCCATCAGGGGTAACCGCAGCAGGACAGCAACATAAGTTAAGAGAGTCCAAGTAGGGCCAATTGGAGGGGTGGCTGTGTTTGCTTCCTGTATATTGTAAAGCCATACCCTGTTCTTTTTTCCCTAAACCCAACCATATACCAGTTAACCCAGTTATAATACAGGCAGATGTAAAGCTGTGATGAGCAACATGATGTGGTAGAAGTTGTTCAGGTTCCAAACTTAAGGTTAGAAATTATTTCTGTCACAAGTCCCAGACAACAATAAGTTTCCTCTGAGGAAGACTCTCAACAGGATTTCCAAACTGTGAGTGTGTCATCACAACTCTGTTTCACTCCAAAGTCATCGAATATTGGTGCTTAGGTAGTGACTTCTGGCGTCAGACACCGACGAAAAAGCTGTCCTTTCGCATTAAAGGAATAAACGTTAATTTGTGGCGTTGTATCTGCAATTTATTTTGAAAGAGACTGTATGTAAACTGTGCATTTCCTGTGTAAACATAAGTGTATTTTGAAAAGAGACAATGCATGTAACAGGTAACAGGTAGGCAGCTATACCTTGCATGACATATGTCTACGTGGAAAGTCCTTGACCAATCGTCAGTATGTGACGATGTCAGAGTCTGTTCAAAATCTAGGGCGGATTGGACTATGTAAATTATACCCTGCAATTGCAACAAAAACTCACATTTTGTACAATAAAGTATCAAGGTCTTGAGGCTTTTTTGGACAAATCTGAGGTAAATCTGGTCAACCTGTGAAGGGTAGTACATTAAAGAAATAAGCGTTAAACTATAAAGCACAAATGTTCAAGATCTGGGCAGATTGGACCATTTACAGTTGAGTTATAAACCACTTCCTGTTTCCAGTAAAACATGGAAATTTGAAGACAGCTACCCTGTTCCACGAAAACTCACAAACTTAAAAGCATCATCAAGGTCTTGAGGCTTTTCTAGACAAATTTGAGTTGGGTCCGGTCAACTTGCTTGGAGGAAGACATCAAAGTATAAACCATGTCATTTTCTGACCATAACTAAATATCAGCACTTAGATCTCTTCAGACCAGGACATGTGAAGCTTGGGGCAGATTTGACCATTTACAGACATGTTATAAACCGCTTCCTGTTTCACGGTCAAACATCGAATTTGATACCTTGCCATAGCCAAACCATTGGACAAAGACTTGAAAGCTTCGCAATTTAGCATCGCCAACATCTTGAGTACTGCTCAAATTTGAAGATGATCGGCTTAAATCTCTCGGCCCAAGAAACGAGACACATAAAATATCAAATTTTTCACTTCTGATGCGTGTGGAAACATTCCATGAGTCTTAAATACCTTTAGTCCATGCGATTTATTTCCTGACATAAAAATAAGTAGGGTCCTCATATCAATCGGTGTTCCGGCCCGAGGTGGTGGAAACGACTAGGCCTATACCGATATGTCTGGTATTGATCCACTATTATTGGTGTCAGTTAAGGTTGTAGTTCTGTATCCGTCAGCAAAAGTGCTTGTTGGATTGTTTGTGTCTGAAGGCTCCTTTCAACAGTGGGAACATTTTGGAAAGTTGGGTCTGAAAATGTGCAGTCTTCTCATGTACAATTTAACAGAGTGAATTGTACTAGCCTTTTGGCTAGAACCTTTTTAGTGACAAGATAATTGATTAACACTGTCTCTCGCTTTTGTCTCTTAAGCTACAACAGCAGATCGTTTCTACAGGATAGACAGAGCACAGGTGAGTCTATCCCAACTTGCTTCACCTCACTTCCACAGATAATATTTCTCTATCACTGCCTCTCTCTGCGTCTGACTGGTGATCAGCTTGTGTCTTCTGGATAGAATTATCTGTAAATATAAACAGATTAAAATGACTTTTTGTTTACTCGAAAACGCGGAGGAGTTGGGGGACTTTTTGCAACTGTGAGTCATGCCTGCAGCCCTCCTCACCATCAGCATAGGGCCAAAACAACCTACCTCCAAGAAGATATGCCAGCTCATCTCAAGGCTCACATTACCGTGCAGCAGTGGAAGCAGATGTCCACTGTTTCATTAGCATGAACAGGATATGGTTCCATGCCAGCTGCTTAATTATTCCCATTGGTTGGGTAGTACTTGGCATATTTGGCATATCAGCCTGACAAGTGGTTCACACACCACAGGTACAGTGGCTCCTATTGCTGCATTTGGTTAATCTGTCTCGTTAATATTCGGTGTCACTATCAAAAGGCACGGTGCTAGAATTCCTGAGATACTATACCAGTCAAACAGTTTATGAGACAATGGGCCCCAGGGTGCAGATATAAGGCCTCGTCTCCTACACACAGACCTGGTGGTGGTTTGGCTCTTTATAATCTTGTTTTACGTCTTTTTTGTAGTCACTATGCATCTTTACTCTGTTGTACTTTTGTGTGTGGTCATTTTGTGTCTACTTGTAGTTGTTTTGTGCTTCTTTGAGGTCATTTTATGTCTTTTTGGTCAGTTTGGTCATTTTATTTGTCTCTCTGTTGGATTTTTGTGTATTTTTTGGTAATTTCGTGTCTCTTTCTAGTTGTTTTGTGTCTCTTTTTTTTAGTCATTTCGTGTCTCTTTCTAGTTGTTTTGTGTCTCTTTTTTTAGTCATTTCGTGTCTCTTTCTAGTTGTTTTGTGTCTCTTTCTAGTCATTTCGTGTCTCTTTCTAGTCGTTTTGTGTCTCCTAGTCATTTCGTGTCTCTTTCTAGTTGTTTTATGTCTCTTTCTAGTCATTTCGTGTCTCTTTCTAGTCGTTTTGTGTCTCCTTCTAGTCATTTTGTGTCTCTTTCTAGTTGTTTTGTGTCTCTTTCTAGTAATTTCGTGTCTCTTTCTAGTCGTTTTGTGTCTCCTTCTAGTCATTTCGTGTCTTTTTCTAGTTGTTTTGTGTCTCTTTCTAGTCGTTTTGTGTCTCCTTCTAGTTGTTTTGTGTCTCTTTGTGGTCATTTTGTGTCTCTTCTTGGTTAGCCTCCACCTCTTGTAGTTATTTCGGATCTCTTTGTAGTCATTCTGTCTACTTTGTGGTCATTTTGTGTCTCTTGTTGGTTGGCCTCCCCCCTTTTGTAGTTATTTTGGATCTCTTTGTAGTCATTTTGTCTGTTTTTGTTGGTCATTTTTTGTCTCTTTGTAGTCTTTTTGTGTCTCTTTTTGGTTGGCTTGCCCTTTTTGTAGTTATTTTGTGTCTCTGTGTAGTTATTTTGCGTATTTTTTTGGTCGTTTTCTCTGTGTCTTTGTAGTCATTTTGTGTCTCTTTGAAGTCATTTTATGTCTTTTTTGGTCAGTTTGGTTATTTTATTTGTCTCTCTGTCGGATTTTTGTGTATTTTTTGGTCATTTTAGTCATTTTGTGTCTCCTTCTAGTCATTTTGTGTGTCTTCTTGGTTAGCCTCCACCTCTTGTAGTTATTTCGGATTTCTTTGTAGTCATTCTGTCTACTTTTTGGTCATTTTGTGTCTCTTTTTGGTTGGCTTACCCTTTGTGTACTTATTTGTGTCTTTGTGTAGTTATTTTGCATATTTTTTTGGTCATTCTCTGTGTCTTTGTGGTCATTTTGTGTTTCTTTGAAGTCATTTTATGTCTTTTTTTGGTTATTTTTTTGTCTCTTTGTGGATTTTTTGTGTCTCTTTGTAATCATTTTGTGTCTCTTCTTGATTAGCCTCCCCCCTTTTGTAGTCATTTTGTCAATTTTTTGGTCATTTTGTGTCTCTTTGTAGTCTTTTTGTGTCTCTTTTTGGTTGGCTTACCCTTTTTGTAGTCGTCATTTTATGTCTTTTTTGGTCAGTTTGGTCATTTTTTGTCTGTGTATTTCCTGGTCATTTTGTGTCTCTGTTGTTATTTTGGAACTCTTTGTAGTCATTTTGTCTATTTTTTGGTCATTTTGTGTGTCTTTCTAGTCGTTTTGTGTCTCTTTGTAGTCTATTTGTGTCCCTGTCTAGTCATTTTCTGTCTCCTTCTAGTCATTTTGTGTCTCTTCGTGGTTGGCTTTCCCTGTTTTGTAGTTAGTTTGGATGTCTTTGTAGTAATTTTGTGTATTTTTGGTCATTTTGTGTCTCTTTGAAGTAATTTCGTGTCTCTTCCTGGTCTGTACCTGTTAATTTGTGTGACATTTTGCAGACGAAGGCAAGAGGGTGCCCTGGCATTTTGGGCCCATTTAGTAATCCATGCTGGCAATTGATTGAAATTATGGAGATATGTAAATTTGGCAAACTTGTTAATTTATCTTGTTATGTTGAGCTGTAATTGTAGCGTTTTAAGTTATATAGTTTTCCACTGCTGGTCTGAGGTATGTGGAAAAAAGAACACTGCAGTATTAGTAGAAGGCGACTGCACAATCTCTTGATTTAAACAGAAGTTTTGGGACTAATTAAACGATTTTAATTTGCAGTGCTTATAGCGTGAACACAGTGTGCCTCTGTTTTCAGTAACGTTAATTTAAAAACAGAGTGCTGGATCACCAGCCTCAGTGCTTGACCTGAACCTGAACCCTTCTCCAAACTTTATTGTTACCCGACATCGCCATGCTCAGTGCCGTTACGTTGTATGTACAGTGCATGACACGGGTTTTCTGGAAGTGATTGTCAGTGAGCATTGTGATCCAGTCTATATTCCACTCCTCTCGGTCTTTTTCATCCACATCTACACAGTTGTCTGGTGTTAATGTGGCAGTGGGAACATTCTTCAGAAAGCAGGTGTTCCTGCTTGAGGCCATCTGACATCATCAAAAATGCGATCGCTGAGAGGAGGTACACAGGTGGTGAATAAAAGCCACCTCACAGTGCCTCCCCACTCAGTAACATATGGATATGGATATGTATGGAGAGACATTTATTTAACTCAAAGAATTATGGCAAATTATGTCGTCTACTCTTCTCTGGGTTATATATATATATATATGTATGTACTCATTTTTTTCCATATCTCAGAGCCAATGGTTGCTCACATTTTGCTCAGATTTCTTTTCCTTTATTGATGTTATTTGTCTCTCGTTATTGCAGTATTGCAAATCAATAAGCTGCTTTATGGTAATATTGACTATTTAGGGAATTTTGTGTTAGCGTGACTGGTGAATATCATAGTGAGCTTCCTTCACAGCAGCGTCCTGGTCTGGTGATACCAGTATGAACTGACTGTTTGGTTAAAACTGTCTTACACTTCATGTTTTATCAGGAACATCTCAACTACGTATCCGAAATCTCCCAAGAAGAGATCTTCATCCTGGACCCTGAACTGGTTTTGATGGCAACAGTTGCCACCTCCCCGACTGCCATGCCTGACCTGGTTAACCCCGCCTCCAGCCTGGTAAACAGCAGGTAAGTCAATCACCACCACGCTGATCCTGTTATACCCCTTTCCGCCAACTTTGAACAAGCTCTGCTCTGGTTGCCACGACTACTTTTGAACCATTCATTCATTCAGGTGTTGTACACTCTGGACAGGTCGCCAGACTATCATAGACACATAGAAACAGGCATCCATTCACGCTCACATTCACACCTACATCATCAGTTAACCTAACATGCATGTCTTTGGACTGTGGGAGGAACCCGGAGTACCCAGAGAAAACCTACACCAGAAGGTCTTCCCCACCCTGGGTTCGAATTAGAAAAGTTGGTTCCCAGCTGGAACCAAAACAATGCAGGTTTTCCTTGACCTGAAGTGCATGACATCATATTGTAGAGGTTGGAAATTCTCTTGCATGTTATTGTCTTGTACATCTTTTTATCATTAACTGTTGGTCCATGTTTTTTGGATGCAAGTCAAAGTCTTCCTACTACCTACTACATCCAGTGTGCATTGTGCAACACCTTTCATTGATGACACATCCTTGATTACAGTAAGTCTGATTGAAACTGGTGGAAACAGGCTGGTTCGGCTAGATAGCACCAAGGTTCCAAGAGTCCCGAATGGAGCTAATTCAAGAACCAGGGCTAATTTGGTGGACTTTAACCCTTACCTTACTAACCAGAGCCATTGTTTTAGGACTGCTACAACAAAAGCTCTAGAACAACTAACCGGCATCAAGGACAACTATGAATTTACAGAGAAAATCCAGTTTAAAGAATGAATCCATCTCGTCCCTGCAGGGGTAGAAGACCTAATGCAAACACTGATGAGTTTTTTAGAGATACATGCAGCAGAGGAGGCAACTTGCCGAGATATTGGAGGAACGGATAAGAAAATATATCATTGCACTGATAATAAATACCACTTGCAAATTAAGGGTACAGGATTTGGAAAGGGTATTGCTCTAATATTTGCAGATGTATCCGGCACAGAAGAGACAGTGTGATAAAAATCACGATCCAACCACTGCAGAATTATTCAGGTGGCATTTGGGAAAATGGAGACACATCACGGAAGAATTAATTTCATTCACAGCAAAACTAAACTCTCAATATATCTCAACCATGGTTGAATTTGACACAAACGTTGACCCTGGTTCTAGTTTTGTCATTTCCTAGTGCAGCATTATTTGGTAAAGCACACATTCATGCACGTGCTTATACCAGGTACAATATCTTAGAGGAGAAGATGACTGCACTGGGAGAAGTTTCCAACCCTCCTCAAAGAAGTATAAACCGCTGTGTCACGTCGCTGAGCTAAACTTCCTCGGTTGGTAGTTTATCTTCTGCCTGTACCCTGTAGAAACACATCGGCACCAAAGCAGTCATTTGCAGAATACAAAGTCCGTGTTTCGCAAGCGATTTCCACAAGTGTCGCAGCAAGACGCTGGACCCCAAATTGCTCCTGATGATAAGAGCTCCTAGTGCCTTATATGGTAGCTTACTGCCAGCACTGTGTGTGTGTGTGTGGGTGTGTGTGTGTGTAAGTGAATGAAAGGGAAATAGTGCTTGGGGTAAAGGTGCTATATAAATGCAGTACACTTCTCATTTACCAGGTCCCAAGTGAAGTCCCACTGCTGCCTTGCTTTCGTTCATGTATTGCATTATGGGACAATGGTGTAGCTCTATAGTGCACTTAAAAGTCCAGTTATTATAATGCACCTCCAAGCCGGCGATAGCTATTGTCTGTCTGTCCATTTATATGTATGTCTCTCCATACCATTTACATGAACCTGAGAGAACAGGGGAATTTCTTCAAATTTGGCACAAACGTCCACTTTGACTCAATGATGAACTGATTAGATGTTGATGGTCAAAGGTTAAGGTCAGTGTGACTTTTCGTCCATCTTATTCACGTGAACATGATATTTCATAAAGGCCTTGAGGGACTTTCCTCAAATTTGGCACAAACGCCCACTTTGACTCAATGATGAACTGATTAGATTTTGTTTTTCAAAGGTCAAGGTCATTGTGACCTCACAAAACTTTATTTTGGCCATAACTCAAGAATTTCATTTGCTAATTATGACAAAATATAACACAAATTTCTAATGGGACAAAATGATGGCGTAATGATGGATGATCCATCCATCCATCCATCCATCCATCCGTACTTAGTCTGTACTTTCCATTCACGTGAACCTGATATCTTAAGAACATCTTGAGGGAATTTCTTCAAATTTGGCACAAATGTCTGCTTGGTTAGATTTTGATGGTCAAAGGTCAAGGTCACTGTGACCTTGTGTCCCTCTCATTCTCTTGAAAGCAATTTCTCAAGAAGACCTTGATGGAGTTTCCTTAAATTTGGCACCAGTGTCCACCTGGACTCTTGGATGAACTGATTAGAATTTAGGGGTTAAAGGACAAAGGTCACCATGACCTCACAAAACATGTTTTTGGCCATAACTCAAGAATTCTTATACTGAGCATTACAACATTTTACACAAATGTTTTATGGGGTAAAATGATTAAGTGATGGCAGTTTGTATCCAAAATGTCAAAGGTCAACTTCACTGTGACATCATCATGTTCTGCATCTGCACTTTTCTGGCCATTATTCAATGTCATATCTCAGGAACAGAAGGGGTGACATTTGGTCAGATACTGAATTGGTGACACTAATCTTTGGTGTCCACCTTGAAACTGTGCTGATTGTATAGATCTTCTGTGCTGTTTGGTTGAAGATGTGTGTGAAGCATTTATGTTTTCGAATTAGTAGCTTCTCTTTGCTCCATATGAGTCTTGACAGGCAGGGACGTAAACTGTAACTGCAATTTGACTTGTTCATGGAGGCGGTAATTCTAGTTTGGTATGTATTTTCTTTAATTTTATTTGGATCTCATGTCCTAAAATGTATGATTACACACTTCAAGATGTTTTTGCCAAATATCAGGCAGATGAAACATAATTGCTGCCTGGGTTATGTTTACTCTGGATGTTTTTTCCCAGTCCAGAAAGTAATAGTTTGTTATACTGCACAGAACTTTTAGAGAGGTGGCTGGGATGGATGGTGGGTGCACAAAGCGCAGGACTTTGAGAACAGGGTTTGCATCCTCATTATGTTGATATAAAACATAATCTGGGTGGCATTCCCTTTTTCTTTCCAAACACATTGCTGCTGCAAATTAGACGAGTATAAATTGTAAGGTTGCTTGGGTAAATACACTGCATACTCATACATACAAATGCCTGTGTAGCAAGGCTGCAATTTATTTGTATAGCAGTGTTCAACAACAAGCCTATTCAAAGTGCGCCACATAAGGAAAGCATTAAAACAAGAAATAAAAGAAGCACAAAGCAATCTAAAAAGACCCAATATTGTGATTTAAAAGGATTAAAACAAAAACAAATGGAGGATTAAAACAGGCTAAAATAGAATAAAACAGATTAAAAAGAATAATTTAAATTACAGTGCAGTTACAGTGCAGTATGACAATTTTTTTTCCAAAGTTAATTCAATAAAATGACTTGGCAAAAAGACTGAAAGAAAAGGTGAATGCTCCTTCTCTGTGCTTAGTTTGACCCTGGGGACAGGAAGTAGACCTGTCCCAGATGATCTGAGAGGTCTGGACAGTTCAGCAGATCAGACTTGTATTTTGGCCCTAAACCATTCAGCTTTTAAAGTCAGTTTTCTTGACATGCAGGAAGTGAATGTCGAGGTCTGAGAACTGGATTAATATGGTGTCTCTTGGAATTAGTGAGGGACTGTAGAAGCGGCATTCTGTATCAGCTGCAGCTGTCTGATCTGAGACCTGTAAAGACAGCAATTACAGTAGTCTAGTCCACTGAAACACATGAAGTTTTTCCAAATCCCACTAAGTCCTTTAATTCTTGATATATTCTAAAGGTGATAGTGGCATCGTCAGCGCTTGGCAAAACATGGCATTAACAGTCATTTACCATCCCTATTGTATGGTGGATGAACTCATCCTTTGCTTGGAATGGAAGGAGCTTCCGCACCTGATTGTTTTCCCTAATTTGCGGACATTCTTTTTCTTCTGTTCTTCTTTGAGTTACCCGCTAACTGCTATCAGCTGCTTTTTAAAACTCCTGGGCGGATTGCACACATAACATGTCATCAAAACGTCCCATCCATGGTCCCATCCTGCCAGCTGTCCCTGTTACACAGACATAGATTTGGCGCTTTTACTACCTCTGCTGCCTTAAAGGCAAGACAACTCTCTCCCCCATTCCACTATTGTACCTTTTATAGAGATTGGTGAGGAGAAACAAGGGCGCAAAATTCCTGCCTGTAAGATTGCCAGCTGGCCGTTGTAGACAGCATTTCACAAAGTCTGTAAAGTTTCCCTTAACGCAACATTTCATTGCGGTGCAATCAAGACGTGTCCGACAATAATAACCGAGGGTAAGCCCAAACTCAATGCTGCATTTTCTTGTCTTTCTTTCTTTTTTTTTAACTTCATCTTGATATGCCTCATTCATTACACAATATGAGCGCAGAGTGTGACTGTGGGCAGCTTACCTACCAACACTGTACACTGATGAAAGGCAGTGTTAATACAGTGCATTTTAATTTGCATTCTAAAGTCTCAAACAGATCTCGGGAAATGCAAATTAACGCCTACAACAGTGTGGTGAAAATGTATCAGTTGGCTATTCAACCGGTCCAAACAGATGCCAACAAAGAAAAAAAAAAACACTCGTCAAAAAATTCCACTCATTTCACAAAATGTTTTGTGAATGGAGCATGAATATTTTGTCATTGTTAATTTAGTCTAAATTAAAACAACAATTCAATGTGATCCTTACTTGATAAATAATGAATACAGGTAGTTAGGAATGACATAACTTTAAAATGACCATCTAAATAACATCTTGCATTTCCTATAGCTGTATTATTGTTGATACACAACGTTGACGCGAGTGTTGGTTTTTCCCCATTGATTGTTGCCCTTTCAAAATGAAAAGCTACTGGCAAAGCAGTGGCAACACAGACCTCCTGTTTATTTTTGTAAGCTGAAAATATCATGCGTGTTGTGTTTGATTTATCCTACCTTCGTATGTGTAGAAGAAACGTCTGCTAGTCACTAAGCTAGTTTATGCAATGGGAAATGTAATTGGCATACGCTAATAACCTTAGCATGTGATAAATCTATTGCACGCCTGTCCATCCTGGAAGAGGGATCCCTCCTCAGTTGCTCTTCCTGAGGTTTCTACCATTTCCCCCATTAAAGGTTTTTTTTGGGAGGAGTTTTCCCTTACCCGCTGTGAGGGTCCAAAGGACAGAGGGATGTCGTATGCTGTAAAGCCCTGTGAGGCAAATTGTGATTTTCAGGGGAATCGTCTCTAGTGATTGGTTAGGGAAAATCGAATCCACATCCCCCATGAGAAGTTTACAATTCAACATGACGCTGCAGTGTACAGTATGTGTGTTTCCACAGCTGCCTTTTTTTTTATTACCATAAAAACAACAGTGTGTTCATTAGCAATGTATTTTGATTGTTCTTTTTCAAGAGCAGCTAAATAACTGCAGTTTTCAGGGCCTGTGGGGAAAGAGTCTGACGTATTGACTATTCACAGAGGCTCTGATGCCAGTAGTTAAAAACTTTTTTGAAAAGTGCAAGGTGCAAGTAGAGTATGCAGGCAGAAGGAACTGGATTTAAAATGTTGCATAATGTCCCCCAATTTCATAGCTGAAAGAACCAAACTGTGTCATGCTAATTGGTTTTGAGTAGACGTAAGGACTAGACAGACCCTACAGCTGATACTGAGGAACTGGCAGCTTTATGAATTTTGGTGGTGAAGAAGGAGGCAAATTCAATGCATGACTTGGTGGGTAAAAGTTCAGGGGCCACTGACACAGGAAGGTTTGTTAGCTTGTCAACAGCAAATAAGGGGCGTGCATTATAATTGTTCTTATGCGTCTACGCTGGCGATAGCTGTAGCTTGAGGCACTCTGTGTTCGGGTTGTCTGTCCATCATTAGTCCATCCCATTTTTGTGAGGGAATTTCTTCAGATTTGTCCACAAACGTCCGCTCAAAAATGAACTGATTAGATTTTAATGGCCACAGCTCAAAGGTCAAGGTCACTGTGACCTCATCCTTCTCATTCATGTGAACATAATATCACAAGAACGCCTCAAGAGAGTTTCTTCAAATTTGGCATTTTGTGTCCTCTTGGACACAACGATAAACTGATTAGATTTTGGTGGTCAAAGGTCAAGGTCACTGTGACCATGCTTTCGTCTCATTCATTTGAACACGATAACCCAAGAAAGCCGTGAGGAAATGTCTTTCTTTAGTGGACTAATTGCAGTTGTTAGTGATGTTAGAAAAGGACTTCCTTGCATTTATGAGTTCTTAATTCTAGAAAAAAAAGTTGTAGATGCCTTTATAGATGTTGTAATGCACCAGGGGATTTGTTTTCTGCCACTTGTGTTTGACTTTTTGACTTCATTTTAATAATGTTCTCACCAGAGTGGCATTTCTCCGTGGTACTTTTTCTTACCAGAGACAGCTTTGACTTTAGTGGGAGCAATGGCATCAACATTTGCAATGTTAGAACTGAAATTATCTACATGATTATCTCCTGCGGGGGCGGGTGTGGAAGAGAAAGCCTCAATGAATAATTCACTCGTGTTTTCGGTGATACGGTGATTATCTCTGTTTAAACATTTGTGTGCACTTAGATAATCATCTCAAAGAAAACAGGGGAATGATCAGAAACAGCAGCATCAGTCAGCACAACCTTTGAAATGTTCAGACCCTTGGAGATAATTAAGTCCAGAGTGTGCCCCTTATCCATAGTTATTCAGAATACAGCATAGTTCTTCAGTGCTGCTGTCCTGCGGTTAGCAGCATAAATCTTACTATCAACAACAATAACTACGCAGTCAAAGTCAATGCAGATAATGGACAGCAGTTAAGAAGAGTCATCAAAGTTGGCACCATATTAAGGTGGCTTATAGAATGCAGCTTGACAAAAAGGGTTCAACTGAAGACCAACATATTCAGTTTCAGTTAAAAACATAAACTCAAGATTGTGCTTGATTATCAAATAATCAAATCAGTTTGATAATCAATCATATTTTCATGCCTCTGCACAGGCGTCAACCAAGGCTGCAGGCACTATGTTTTCGGATTGTCCGTCCATCCATCTGTCCCATACTTGTGAAGGGGTATGTCAAGAACGCCTTGGGGGAATTCCTTCAAATCTGGCACAAACGTCCACTTAAACTCCATGATGTAGTGACTAGATTTTGGTGGTCATATGCCAAAGGTCAAGGTCACTGTGACCTTGTCTGACTCACTCATGTTAACGGGATATCTCAAGAGTACCTTTAGGGAATCCTTTCAAATTTGGCACAAACGTTAAATTGGCTTTAACACTAAGCTGATTCGATTTTGGTGGTCAAATGTCAAAGTCACTGTGACCTTGCATCCATCTCATTCTCGTGAATGCAATATCTCAAGAACACATTGAGGGAATTTCGTCAGATTTGGCAGAAATGTACACTTGGACGGAAGAATTAACTGATTAGATTTTGGCGGTCCAAGGTCAGGGTCAGTGTGACCTCACAAAACATTTTTGGCCACAACTCAAAAATTCTTACGGTAATCCAAAACTTTTATATTTTTTTATATTTTTATTGTAATGTTTCTATTCTATAATAAGGTTTCTCAATGATTGCATTTCTTGCTTTTAATTTCCTTTTAATATGTTTACTGTGTGCACCAACCACTAAGGCAAATTCCTTGTGTGTGAAAACCTACTTGGTAGTGAACCTTATTCTGATTCTGAAGTCCAGAAGAGGAGTCTGATTTTGGCCGCTGATGGGGGCCACTGCATGAGACAGCAGGTCCTTGCCTAAGGGTTATGGAAGTGGGGCTTGGACCCTGTCTGTCCTAAGCTGCTTCTCTCCTGACTGCACTGATGCCAGGCAGATTAGCTTGGTGTTGATTTGAATGGCAGAAATGTGAGATGTGACAGTGCTGTTTAGTGGCAGCCATTAACATCACATTGACTTTAATCTCTGATCTCAACTCTCAACAGAGGGGAGGTGGAGGGAGACTGGTGGGGCAACAGCTGTGGTGACCTTGCTAGCCTTATCAGTCTTGTCAGCTCTGGCAGGAGAGAGCTGTTCTCTCTTTTTGTCATTTTCATTATCAGCAAGGGTTTTTTACAGAATGTGCACGGTTGGCGATGACAGCAGTGACCTGGACCAGTGACCTGCGCAAACCATCATTTTAAACATTATTAGCCCCCACATGTAGAATAATTTTGTTAAATTTGGGGGTGTTAATTCATCTTTTGGTTGAGGAGATTTCTCTTTTATGTCACAGACCGCAACACAGAGAGAGCAGCATGGTTTGATTGTGGTACTGCTTATGTTTCTGATAGCAGCGTCTCCCACAGCTAAAATTACAGGTTAAATTGTCTCTTTGGATGAGTTTTCCCCATGAGACTGTTTTTTGCCTTTTTCTGTTGGCTGGCACTTTATATAACACTCCATATCCAAACTCCACTTGTGTCTCATTGAAATTTATTATTGGTTCAAACCTGTTTTCCACTTGTAACGTCAGGGTCGAATGGTGTTGTGAGCCAGATGTCCATGGTCAAAGTTGGTTGAGCTGAATCCATTCATTTGGCCCTTTGTGGTTGTACAGTTTTGCACTTATCTTTAGATTTAGCAGCCAAATTATCCCAGCAGGTAGAAATTCCACTGACAGAGCATGACTTCACTGCTTTTGTTTCAGTGAGTCTTGAGGAAAATTATAGTGGAAGTGCATTTAGGATGTGTCATACTCCACTTTATTAACAAAACGGTGCATAATCGGGCTCAGAATAAAGGAAAAAGGAGTAAAATCACTGTATTCAGTCCTTTAACTAATCATAGGTGTGTTTGGAGCGCCATCTCCCATTCTTTTTAAAAGCCAGGTGCATCTGCACATGGCACACTGCTATTTACATGGCGCATCTGGCAAATCGGAGAGGTGAGCGGTTTTCTGGAGCAGTGATGTTACTACAGCAAATATCATGGGACATTTAAGCAGCAAAACTATAAACTGTAGTTATAAACCTGACAGAGGAAACAGAACTAAACTTTTAGCTTCTGAAATCATCAATAAAGTTATCCTGATTTTTTTGCATAAATGTTCACAACGTCTCTCTTAACAGGGAATTGGACAGTAGCTCTGCTCTGATCTCTGCTACGTTCAGATTTTACAGAATGTCGTTTATATTTTCCTCATTAATTATGTATTTTTTTCAACAACCCTGCAATGACTCCTCACATCCCTGTGTGTGTTAAAGGCAGAGAGTACATGCGTCATGAACCCACCTATGTAGGTGCATCTTACTATCTGAATAATACACCCTCTAAGTAGAGAGAAAATACTGCGCTATTCTGACTTCAGACCACGTTTTTGTTCGTCAGTGGCACATTGGCTTTCTGCTGCCTCAGAATAGCGATGCGCCAACAATCTGCCTGACAACAATTTATTTTAATGTCCATGGGTGCACAGATTAGCCAAAATACTTTGGCTACTTGCACAACATGGGCACCCCCGTACATGGGGGTCGGAGCCTGTCCCAGACCCTGGACAGATCACCAGACTATCACAGGTCTGAGACAGAGAGAAAGAAAACCACACATGCTCACTTTCACACATACTGGCAATTTAAAGTCACCAATAAACCTAGATGTCTTTGGACTGTTGGAGAAACCAGGAAAACCAGGAACAAACCCACATTGACATGGGCAGAGACTGAAATGCCACACAGAAGGGCCCCAGCTGGCCAGCATGTTGGCCTGCAGTGTGGGCGCTGGCCGTGAAAATGACAACTGTGTTGGTCTAAAACAAACAATGACAGTTGTAAGGTGACGTGGTAAGATAGGCCCCTTAGTGTCATTTAGAGACAAGTATCCACTTAAATTAGTCAAAATGAATTCTAATGAATTCTTCAGTATGAATATCTTTCTCTCAAGTACACCAATCTTTCAATTTTGATATGCAGAGTGGCATAATACAGTCCAGGAGTCTCATTTATGAAACAGTGCGTAGGATGTACACTAAAAAGCCAAAAATGGCCTCCACCTCCCCATCTGCATCGCCAATTTCCCATCTCCAGAATGTTCATGAGCATGGGTCAAATTTCCTCCCATCAAGTCTGGGTTTTTATGGATAACTTTTGCATGGGAATTGGCCAACGTGTCTTTCAGGCCTTGTTTTGTGCATACACAGTGCTCAAAAATGAGTCCCTTGGGCACAATTTTGTGTTTAGGGTTAGTGAGTTACTGTTTGGGTCACATGAATGTTGTGAGTAGCAGAAGACAGAAGTAGATCGTCGCAACCAACCCATACTTGTCATAAATTATCTTCCCAATGATTCAGTTGTTCCAGGAAACCTCTGTTATTCATTTTATGACAAGGAAAAAGAACAAATATAGCAGAAATAGCAAGTAAGCAAAGAGATGGAGCAACAGAACACAACAAAGATTTTTGAAAACAGGCGTAATGGTACGAATCGGTGATAAAATTAAAATAATTCTCTCTTCACATGGCAGTGTATTTGATGGCCTCACAGACCACCGTCACCGACAGCGCTGCCTGTATTAAAAGGTACACTATTACGACCTCCTTTGTTTGTTATCGTCAGAAACTTTTCACTCTGCCCTCTAGTGCCATCTAGTGGATGTTGCTATGCCAACATAAAGGATACATGGAAGTAAGTTGAAATCAGCTATCTATTTTTGTACCTAAAGGGAGCATACATGAGCCTTGAGTGTAGAGTAATTTTAAGGGTAATAGTAGTAGTAAAAAATTATCATTATCATTAATCCAACTATAATTCTCCACCTCTGGTATAAATAAAAACAGTAAAAACAAACCACAAATGAGCCTCAATGAAAAGACACACATCCAGGGCTTGTTTTCAAATCACACATTATATTTTAATGGAAATCTTACCATGAAACCCTGGCACTGCTCTCAGCGCTGAAGAAAAAGAGCCAGACTGTTCTTAGACCAACGTTATTTTATCATGCATCAGCCTGACATGACCTTTACTAAAATTTTAATCAAAGAGTCTTTGTTTTCCTGCTCCCCTTTGTTTCCTCTGACCTTGTTCTTGCATTCCTGGTTGTTAAACACACTTTTGTGTAAAAAAAAAAAAAAGCTGTTTCTCACCAGTGTGATGCAAAAATGCAGTCAGGAATACAGATGACACCACCAGGTCCGATGCAAATAGCCTGCACATTTCGTGAATGAGGTCTAACGAGTATCCACTTCACGCAACAAAACCATAACCAGACAGAGAATGTCTGAGGGGCCAATGTTAAGACACTATAGCAAAACAATCAGTAGTGATGGCCAAATGAAGCTTCATTTGGCCATTTTGCATTGCCATCCCTTGAGCCTTCATTACACCAAGAGCGCCATCTAGTGGGTTCAGCAAATACAGCTGGTGGTTCATGAAGCTTCATTTGGCCATCACTACCAATCGGACCCCAAAGTCGATGCTAACGGCAGCTGCCACTTGTTACATGTTCAACTTACAATGTAAGCAACTGCTCGGCGATCTCAAGCCATAAAATTGACTTGTATTTGGTTGCTGAGGTAGTTGTTGCCATGTTTGTTGTGCATAATTGGGTGTTGAGAAACCAAATATGACAGGATGTTCCTCTGTTTTGGCAGCTAGCTAGCTTTGACCTGAAGGGATGACGTCAGTTGGAACAAAGGATTTCATTCGTCAAGCGGAAATCTGTTGAAATTAAGGTCCATCCGAATACTTTTACCCGCATGAATGTTCTGCAGAGGTGTGCAAGCAATCATTTATACATTTTTCAACAAATTTTCAACATGCTTGGTGTCAAACAGCCTGAAATTGATGAAGGACAGTCTGTGTAACTGGTGAACCACATAGGTTCAACAGTTGGTCTTCACTGTCAGATTACAGCTGTCTTACATAACAAGGAAATACTCTGCTGCATGCCATATTTCAAAATATGTTCTTGTTTTGGTGATCTTTTAGGGACAGTTCCTCGGATCAGACCTCCAACCAGGTATTTGTTTACCCTGTGGACCCTTCCTCTCCGTCACCTTCATCCTCTGTGCCCAGGTAAGACCACACACTGAACACAAACATACTGCAGAGAGTTTTGTCTCACTTTTATAAAGCTATACACAGAAGAATAATGTTCAGTTGTTTCAGTCAAGAGTGGATGTCAAGTTGTATTATGACATCCATACAGCTGGGACTGTGGGAAGGGCTTGGCTCACTCTGATTGGCCGAGCAAGTAGATGCAAATTTCATTACGCCACTTCACAGTTTGAGTCGTCGAGCCTAGAGAGCCCATTAGACGGCAAAGCCTGCATGAAGTAGAACTGCATAATTCTCAAGTGTGTGTGTGTTTGTGTTTGTGAGCGAGTGCGCATAAGTGCATATTTGTGTGTGGGCGTATAAATACATGAATAATATTTTTCTATCTGCATCTTTCCACAGTTTATTTTCCTTCGAGAAGTAGCCAAGTGTTACTATAGTATTTGCTATGGCTGCGCGTGTGTGTGTTCTGCGTGTGTGTGTGTGTGGACAACACATTTCCCTGCTTGCCCTGCCTCCGTATGAAATCCTTTTAACCATATTTACACACTCACTCACACAGATTAAATTCTCACCTACAGGAACCTGTTAGAGCGGTCGTCTGTTGATGCTCTGTAAATGCTTCCTCTCTTTCAAGGCAGAGAAGACAGAGTCAGTGAGAGAGGAGAGGCTGAAGAGTTGCTCATGTTTTTCTGTTTGCTGATTTTTAGGATAATTCTGGTGCTTCTCTGTCCTCCAGGGACCCTGTGTCCTCATATGAGGACATTACATTTTGGGTTGGCTGCACCTTATACTTCATTCTGCTTAAGAGTTGTATTCACTGTTGTCACTTTAAGAACTCAAGATGCTGATTGACCAATCTGTCTGACGGACCCGAATTCAGCTTCAGTAGCTAAATGACGGATAGAGAAACTGGGCTTTATTTTTGTGCAGGGGAATTTAAGGCTGTGTTTGTGCGGAGCACCGTAACATTTTTGTATGAAGTGGTGCTTCATTTTCCACCAGCTCAGATCACAGTTTATTTCCTACTTTTATCAACAGCACAACCTTGAGTGTGATTGTGCTTTTATACAGCAGCTGCAGAAGCACCATTTGTTAGTTAACAGTAGTAGGTGGTCGCATTTTAGCCGTTTTGAAGCATTTTTCTGTTGTTATAGCGCCACCCAGTTGCCAGTTAGAGTTAAATTTCTCCAGTCACCTTGAGGCGTCCTGTTCTACATATCTACCAAGTTTAGTAAGAATCGATATGGCGGTTAGGCCTAGATAAGAAATGAGCTCTCTAGCGCCCCCATTTTGTTTGATGGGGTCAATAATGGAGGGGTCCCCTCAGATTATGTGTGGTCATATGCCTACAAAGTTGCGTGGTGATGGGTGAAACCCTTGAGATGTTATACACCTTTATGTGATGAGCCACGCCCTCCGCAATATTCATTGCCTTATAGAAGCTCAGTTTTAGTAAGTTTTCCAACTTTTGCCAAGAGGGAACTTTAGATATTGGTCCCTAGATTATGTTCACCCAGTTTCATGCAGATCGCTCAAACTTCCTAGGAAGAGATCCATTTGAAGTGTTTTGCAAAAAATTCAAAATGGTGGAAAATCTATATAAGCGGAAGTTATGGGTTCTTGAGGCAAATGTGTTGCTCATGAGGAGAGGCATCTCTGTGCAAAGTTTCATGTCTCTACGACATACGGGGCATGAGATATGCGATTTGATGAGTCAACAGCTTGAACAACATTGGCTGATGTTCTATAAGAACACCTGGAGTTTTGCAGTGAAGCATCCAGGCTTCTTTTATACCCTTCGTCCTCTTCTGACAACCATTCATAGTTGAACTCAGGTGTTATCTGTGGTACAACTGATGTTGCCCTCTGTAACACCAGCACTTATGGAATGCTTCTTGTCCAATTAACCTACGTCTTTAACTGCCTGGGAAATGCAAGGTCAGGCGCAGAGTGCTACTCTTTCTTGTGCTTTTCTTCAACCAGCTTTTAAGAGCGTGGTGGCAGGTTGCATCTGAGGTTGCAAAGCGCCATATCACTGTCTATTTATCTGAAGTCCTGAGTGCAGAGCTGATCTTCTTCCAGGTGCTGTTTGTGTGTACGAGGGTCAGATGTAAAGCTCTGGCAGCCCTGCACTAAAATGCTCAACTTCTTCTCCATATTCATCACAGACTGATATTTATGGAAGAAGGGAAAGATATTTGTCGACTGTGATTGGTTGTTCAGTGAATGTTGCTATGTTCCAAAGGTTGGATTCTGTTTATCTCAGGGTGCGGTCATCACGCATGGAAAAATAGGCACTCAAGAACGCGTGAGCACCACAAGGGCGTTATTCTGGCGTTTGAGTGCAACTGCAATGCATCTACATTGAAAACAATGAATTCGAGGGTGCAAAAAAACTGTACATCCATACATAATTAGGCCTCGATAAAATCGTGGTTTGGCTATCACTAGGTAGAACTGTGAAAATGTTATTATGGATAAGTTGACCCTTTAAAACCTGAGCAATTTGGCTTGGTGTCTTGAGCACCAAAAATACCCCCCAAAAATTAGCAAGAAATTAGTGAAAAAAAGAAAATTAAAAACGAAAGAAATTAAAAAAATTAATAGATTTAAAAATAAGAAAATTGGTTAAAAAAAAACCCCAAAAAACCAACAACAACAAAGGACGGAACAAACAAATGGCCTGGGAAATTAGCTTAAAGATTCTAATAATTCTGTAACATTATTTTAAATAGATAATAATTTGTTTTTCCCTAGCTTTTTTAAAATAATTTCCAAAATATATTAATTTTGTGCAATTTGTGGAACGTTTCATACCACTTTGCTTGTTCCCTTTATCTTCAGGTTTTTCAAAGAAATTGCACCAACGTGCTCGGGAAAATTAAAAACTAAAGAAATTTAAAAAATTAATAGATTAAAAAAATAAGAATATTGATTAAAAAAAACAACAACAACAAAAGATGGAACAAACAAATGACCTGGGAAATGAGCTTAAAAATTATAATAATTCTGTAACATTATTTTAAATACATTATAATTAGTTTTTCCATAGCTTTTTTCCCATAGATTTCGGAAAATAATTTCCAAAATCTATTAATTTTGTGCAATTTGTGGAACATTTCATACCAAGTTGCTCATTGCCTATTTCCCCATGTTTTTGAAAGAAATTGCATGCTCAGAGCTCAAGGGTTTAAATACTTCCGGAAGGCGTCTGAAAGCAGCACAAGAAAAGTGACGTTGCTCCAGGTTTCAGAGAGTTAAACGAACTAATCTTTCTCGCAGTGAGAGCAGTTATCATTGTGAGCATGTTAACATAAATCTGACAGATACGAGTACTTCAGAGTGCTTCAGTTAACAGGATAATCTCACTGTCTCTCTTTTCCTGATCACATCATGCAGCATGTTTACTCATTAGCATCAGTGCTCTTTTGTACCATTTTAGTAATGAGTGGTAGTTATTAGTACAAACACAAGTGGGCACGCTGCACTGACAGCGTCGCTAAAGTTAAGTGACCCTTGCTAACAGCTCAGAGAGTACAAGGCCGTGTGGCTTACAGCCTGGAACTGTATTTACTTTTCATGCCATCTGAGTTTAATTATCTGATGTCCCCTAGCCATGAACACTTTGATCATCAGTTATTAAAACAACAATGCAGACAACGTGACAATGGGGTAAAATAAACACTTACAGGATCATAATATTTTTCCTGGCATTTGCTCCGTGGATACAAAATGTAAAATGTGAGCACATATAGATTAGCATACAGAATAGAATAGAGGGAACAAATAAAGTAACAGGTACAATGTGAGTATAGGCAGAGCAACGCAACCTGCTGATCCTCACAACACTTCCCTTTGGCTACGTGTGTGTTTGCACGCACGTGTGTGTGTGCATGTGTGTGTTGGCGGGCTGATTTGCAATGCTGAGTGCACTGAGTGGGAGGATGAGGAGGAGAGATGAGACCGAGAGGCAGGGGCAGAGTGAGGGAGAGATGGGTTTAGGAGAAAGATAGAGTCAGAAAAACATTGGATGGAGAGAGAAATGCATGTCAGAGCACTCGAGAGTCACACCAATCTACTGTACTTAGACACACACACACACACACGCTCTCGCACAGTGTAGCAGTTTGCCCACGCAGGGCCAGAGGTGAACGTTATTCCTCCCACTATAATTACCTTTCTCTCTTGTGCTCTCTATCCCTCTGTCTCTCTGACAAACACACTGGAAGACACCTACACACCAAACATTTTGTTTTTTTTTTCTCCAAATGATTTTTGAGCTGATAGCTTCACAAACCATCAGTTGACACGAAAGCACCAGGTGTAAATCTGTTTAAGCAGAAGCAGTCAAGCTCTGCGGTCAGGGAATTTCTGAAATATTAGACGGGAATGTGTCGTGAAAGAAAACTTGAGATGTGACAAATAAATCTAAATGTAGACGTGCTTGTATTCTCGCCACCACAGGGCTGCAGGCAACATAGAAGTCTTAAAATGCCGTGTTGTTGTGTTATTGGGAGCCAGAATAGAAGGAGTCATGGCTCAAGACTTAAATTGTATCGCATGCCCCAGGCTATACTGTGCTTCTGGAAAAGAAAGAGAAGAGAGCCAGCTTTCCAAAGAGGTTGCTTGTCAGGTTGTTGATGATGGCGAGGACGTACAGGGTGTTCTCATCCATCCATCCATCCGTTTTCATCCGCTTATCCGAGGCCGGGTCGCCGGGGCAGCAAGCCGAGCAAAGCACCCCATATGTCCCTCTCCCCAGCAACGCTTTCCAGCTCCTCCTGGAGGACCCCAAGGTGTTCCCAGGCCAGATGAGATATGTAATCCCTCCAGTGTGTTCTGGGTCTGCCCCGGGGCCTCCTACCAGTGGGACATACCAAGAACACCTCCAACAGGGGGCGCCCAGGAGGCATCTTGATCAGATGCCCAAACCACCTCAACTGACTCCAGTGGCCCCTACTTTTGAGCTAGTGCAGAGGTATCTTCTGAAACTAGTCAGCCTTAGGCATCAGTTGGTCCCAACCAGAGGCAGGACAAAGTCATTGTTTTGCAAGTCATAAGCAACTCTCAAGTCTTTGCACTCAAGTCCTTAGTTAAGTCCCAAGGCAAGATTGACAAGTTACGAGTCAAGTTCCAAGTCCTTAACTTTTGATTGAGTCCTAAACAAGTCAAAACGTGCTCCTCAACGAATTAAATTCCATATTGAATTAACAAAAGTCATGAATGCTTTTCGACAATATGTACTAATGTATTAAAAAAAGTTTGTTGGAATTTGTTGCACCTCTGTCTGTAGTTTTCACCCTGCACATTTTACATACGGCAATCCTTTATTTTTTGGTTGACTACCCATATTTTTTGTACATTGAGATTATCTTTGGTATCATTTTTTCTAACTGGCGCTCAGTAGCCTAACGTTTATTCTTCATGATTCTCTCTTGCACCTTAATTGGATTCTGTCAGATTGGTTCAAACAAAATGGATCTGGAGAACTAAGTGTCGACTTGTTGGGAATGAATGGTGTTAGTGTTAGTTGCTTCTGGAAATGAAAGGAATTGAACTGATCCGTGACACGCTTCTTAAGTAACAATCTTTTGGCTTGTTGGAATGTATCAAGTATTTTTTAAATCAAGAGGTTCAAATCCAAGTGAACTCACAAATCATCGTTGTTAAGGCCCAAGTCAAGTTGGAAGTCTGTCATGATTTTGTCAAGTCAAGTCCAAGTCATCAAATATGTCTGGCTCAAGTCCAAGTCATGTGACTCGAGTCCACACCTCTGGTGCCAACCATGTTGGCAGAATTTTGGTAAGGGAACAACTGGGATGGCCTTTTTCAAAAGGTCCCTTGAGCTCTCACCTCAAGATATCTGAATGAAAATAGGTACAATTGGTACCCAGAGTCTTCCCCAAACTTGAGAAGGCTTGTGCACATTAAATGTTTTGTTCCTATATATATGTTTTTTTTAAGGAAAAGGATAACCAGCCTATTCAAAGAACAATGAATTGCAGAACATGTACAGATAAGACACATTAAAACAGGATTGTTGTACAAAGTATATCAATATGCCATTCCTTGACTCTTATATTGACAAAGGCAGGTTTTCAAGTAGCTTAAGTATGACAACAGCATAGTTGAGTTCCTGAAATTCATCTATGGCTTTTGGGTTGTTGTGCCTCCCCGAGATTTTAGTGGCCCCATCTAGCCACCTTTGCTCTGCTACTGATCTATGCCCTCTGCATCCCATTTGTCTTTCTAGGTGTTGCAGTTTTGAGACTTGTGCGACTCCTTCCGTGTTCCTTTTAGTAACGTCTCAGCAGTTTCCTCATGTATTAGAATTTCTAAGAGAATCTCACATACCCTCTGCTTCCTCTTGGTTCGCCCTGAGCGTGGCCTACTTTAACAGCCATCAGAATGCTTTCCTTTTTCTTCTCCTTTCTACCAGTGGCATTATCTCACTCATGCTCATTATCTCAGTGCTCAACTCTTCAACTCTATCTTGCAAGGATCCATTCTTACAAGTAAAGAGAACGCAGTGTTGAGGTTACAAAAAGGTTCATAGTTTTGACATTAAAGGCAGGCGGTCATGACTAGCTCACACATGCCTCCAGTATGTTCTCTTGAAGATCGTGACAGGGATTTCAAAGTAAGATTCTTATATCTGGGAATATATATAGTAAGAACATACTGTACGAAAAAGTTCTCCTCCATACATTTCCTGGGAAGCTGAAGACTTCACTGAATATCTGACCTTACAACAGAAAACATTCAGTCTGGTGTTTGTTTAGTGACTTTGCTTCCTGTGTCTTTCTGTAGTTCTTCTCAGAGGCAGCGAGTGAACAGTGACAGCTCTGCTAGTGACGCTTTAGCACATGACGCAGCACCTGTGACCAGCAAACTCATCAGGTAAGAATACCCTGAGACAGACGCACCCTGTACTGTGTTTTAATGTGCTATCGTAATGGGTTTAAGCTACATAAGTAAGATGAAAGAACAAGACATGCACTAACAAAGGACATGCAAAGGCACGTGGACAGAGTATATTTAAAAAGATCCATAGTCCATGGTTTAAAGTGTGTTTCCCATTCCCTTTAAAAGCCAGGTGTCCCTGCACCTGACACACTGCTATTTACATGGTGGAGTTCGCAAATTAGAGAAGCGAGTATTGCAAGAAGAGTCATAATGTCACTGCAGCAAATATCGCAAACATTTAATCAGCAAAGCTAAAAATTGTAGCTATAAACATTACAGAGGACACAACAAAATTAGCTTCTGAAATAATCAATGAAGTCCTGCTACTTCTTACATTTCTAACCCTAACCTGTACAGCAGCTCTGCTCTGATCTCTGCTACGTTCACATTTTATTTTCAAGAATGTCGTAAATATTCTCCTCATTTATGATGTATTATGTATACACATTGTGAACCTGGCTATGTGCATGTAGGTTACTATCTGAATAGTGTGCTGTTAAAGTTATTAATCACTATTAATAATTATGTTAAATAATGTGACTTAATTTACATTAAAACACCTTGTGGGGCACCATTCCCGAAAAGGGAAAAATGATAGGCAGTTAATGAAATCAGTTTCATAAAATACTATCAATTTGTTACTCTGATTAATGGTTAAATTAATAACTATAACCAAAATTACTATATTATTAGTATAGGCTGAAGGATTTTGGAGTTCTTGACGTAGCAGAGGAACAGAGGTTGACTATTCCTTCACTCTTGTACAATATTAAACAGATAGCAGGTATGATTCCAAAAGTATTTATTCACTAGTCTATACCCTTTGGTAGCTTTGTCACCTTCTACCTATGTCAGTCCTCAATGCCTATGTGCAGTTTCACATAGATTGACCACGTCAGTGAGTAGAAAAACGTGGGACAGACAGAATGACTGACTGACAGAATGACACACTGACAGTTTCCGTGATTATGTACAGCATACCATACCATGACTTAGTCATACCAAACATTAGATAAAAACCCCCAAAACATTGGTCCACAGGGGGAGCCACAGCAATCAGTCGCATTTTAGCCATTTTTAAGCATTTTTCTGTTGTTATAGCGCCACCCAGTTGCCAATTAGAGTTAAATTTCTCCAGTCACCTTGAGGCATCCTGTTCTACATATCTACCAAGTTTAGTAAAAATCCATATGGCGGTTAGGCCTAGATAAAAAATGAGCTCTCTAGCGCCCCCATTTTGTTTGATGGGGTCAATAATGGAGGGGTCCCCTCAGATTATGTGTGGTCATATGCCTACAAAGTTGCGTGGTGATGGGTGAAACCCTTGAGATGTTATACACCTTTATGTGATGAGCCACGCCCTCCGCAATATTCATTGCCTTATAGAAGCTCAGTTTTAGTAAGTTTTCCAACTTTTGCCAAGAGGGAACTTTAGATATTGGTCCCTAGATTATGTTCACCCAGTTTCATGCAGATCACTCAAACTTCCTAGGAAGAGATCCATTTGAAGTGTTTTTCAAAATATTCAAAATGGCGGAAAATCTATATAAGCGGAAGTTATGGGTTCTTGAGGCAAATGTGTTCCTCATGAGGAGAGGCATCTCTGTGCAAAGTTTCATGTCTCTACAACATACGGGGCATGAGATATGCCCATTCAAAGTTTGCAATTTCAATCGGTTGCTATAGCGCCCCCCTTTGGCCAATTGATGTAATATTGCTTCATTCGCATCCTCCCATGACCCTCTACCACTGTGCCAAATTTCACATGGATTGACCAAGTCAGTGAGGAGAAAAACGTGGAACAGACACACAGAGTTTTCGTCATTATATAGCAAGATAAGATAAAGAAAGCAAAGCACAAATTCTAACTCGTCACTATATACAAGCATGGGTGCATATGTGTGTGGTTGTGTGTGTATGTGAGAGACAGACAACAAAGGTGTGGGTGTGAAACAAAGGCCATCTGGCCTACAAACAAAATGGCTGACACCCAGAAACTTTGTCATTTTGCAGGGCGGGATGCATCCATCGTTCCAACACCACAGCTGCTGATTTCAAACCAAAGCTGAGGTGAGTACATTCACAAACACTTATTTGTATTGTTGCTTAAATTAAGAAATTATCATTACATCACAATACAATTATATTTAAAATGTAATTATATTTAAAATTATGATCATAAATAACGTCTCTTTTCTGGGGTGCAAACACCTGTAATATAATATTTCATCACACACAATTTCTACTATAAATACTTAAGAGTGTTCTCAAGACACAAGAAGCAGCTTGAGGTGTGAGCAGGTGTAAAAAAGTTGTGATGTGATTTGGAGGTTTGATGCGTCTCTGCATGTGTGTGTGCTCTACTTAGTGTTCATGCATTAACAACCCCTACGCAGAGTTCTTGTTATATTGTCAGCTTGAGTCAAGTCTCTATGTCACATCCCTCTGCTCATTAAAACATACTGGTACCCATTAAAGCAAAACAGTACTGTGCTCATTAAAACACCACTGCACTGACAAAAGGAGCACATGCAGTTTTCTTTCTGTACCCAGATCAGGCCAGTCTGCTGAGGTTAATGCGTGAGGTCACATCCCATGTCTAGGTAGAAAAAAACAGTGACACTTGATTTGAAAAGGGGTTGCATAACGTTGCCATGACACCATCATAACCATGACATGACACCTGTCATCAGCATGAAGGAGTCTTTATGAATGTTTAAAGAGGAGATGAAACACTGAACAATGTGTCTGTGGTTCCTTTGGTTTTTACCTCAGGCGAGATGTCACACTGCAGTCAAACTGTCATCGAGATTTTCTGGAGGACTAGATTGTGTTTTATGATTTCACCAGCAGGGTGCAGCCATTTTTCGACAAGCTAATTAGTGATGTCACGAGAATGGTTTGTTTCTGCTTAGTGGCGCAAGGTAGTTACAACGGGCCCAGGTGCACGCTATTATGAAGGGTCCTAGAGCACATATGTATCATCTCGTGAATACCATTGATGATCATCTTGTTCCAGTGCATTGTTCTGCTGGGAAACCTTTGGTTCTGGCTTTCATGTGGATACCACCTGACATGATCCACCCACTCAAACACCGTTGCAGACCAAGTACCCCCCTCATGGCAACAGTACTCCCCAATGACAGTGGCCCCCCAGCAGGATAATCCACCATGCCACACTGCACACATTGCTCAGGAATGGACCAAGGAATGTGACAAAGACCTCAAAGTGTCAACCTGGCCTCCAAAATTCCCCAGATCCCAATCTGATCGAAACATTTGAGGGACTTGCTGGTACCCCAGAGGTACCCCCGATCCATGGTGCAGCCTCCTTGGACCGGACTTGGCTCTGACTTGTTAAGGCATGAACAAAGGACCTCTGGCACCAGGGCATTAACTTCAGATCTTTTGAGTCCTGTACGATGTGAGGTGGGGTACCAGCATGTCCCACAGATGTTCGATCAGATTGGGATCTGGGGAGTTCGGAGGCCAGGTTGACGCCTTGAGCTCCTGTCATGTTCCTCGGACCATTCCTGAGCAGTTTTTGTGTTGTGGCATGGCGCATTGTCTACCGGGGAGTGCCGTCACCATGAGGAGGGGTGCTTGGTCTGTGTTATGGCACATAATTAGGAGGCCTAGGTGTATGGTTAGGGGTGGAGTTAGGAAGCAGGGAGAGGCTGATGTTCCACTTGGGGTATTGGGTAACTCCCCTTCCTAGGAGCTCACACACCTGAAAAGGCGGCGGTTGATTGGAGTCGAGGCTGGCTGCTGGAGACGCCGACAGACTGCCACGCCACATTTCTGCAGAAGATTCCGACAGACATTCAGAAATATGGAGACAAAATCCACCGATCTGGGAACGCCACTACACACCTCACCTGATCTGGGGTCGCGTTGAACCCCCCCCTATGAACTAAAATCACAACAACGCTGCTTGTGCTGGCCCAGCCTGGCCGTCGACTGGAGGGGACGCCTGAAGCGTTGGGTCGGGGTGGCCGCCTACTAGGGATGGGTCACGATTTTCGAATTTCGAATAGTCGTTTTATTTTCGAAAAATCGATTTTTTAATGCGACTATTACTATTCGCCGTCTTATTTCCCCCCCTTTATTTGACATGCAATTCAGCTCCTAACCACACGAGGGCAGTCTAGGATTGCTACAGCGGTATGAGATGGGCTACCAGCTAGTTTGATGCTCTTCTACAAACAGGAGAAACATGCAGAGACTACTACTCCGTGAGGAATGTCCGCAGTCATTCGGGCTTTCATAGTCTTCCGCATTGTAGTTTCCTGTAAAAATGTCCGTGCAAAATCCCCCCGATTATTCGAAAAATTGTCGAAATAGTTGCCACGATTTTTGAATAGTGTTTTTGCTTGTGTTGCCCATCCCTACCGCCTACAGTAGCAGTCGGGTCTGATGAAGGGTGAGTAACCCATTTACCCCCTAGACAGCTCAGAGATCTACACACATTAGGAAAGTGAGGCATACGTTCAAGTCCAACTACACACCGCGGGGAAATAACGAAGCTTAGTTAAAGGTTACAGTTACTAGCGTTAGGAGTGTCAGGTAACAAGTCAGGCATAATGTTAGGTGTCTTGTAACAGTCTGCGACGGTGTTTAAGTGGGTAGAGCGTATCAGGTGGTATCCACATGAATGTCAGAACCCAAGGTTTCCCAACAGAACAATGCACTGTAACAAGATGATCAATGTTCACGTCACCTGTCAGTGGTTGTAATGTTTTGGCTGATCGGTGTTGGTCGCTTGTTTGTTAGTAGTTGTTGCCGAGCTAGGCTGTTAAGCTTGTTTGTCCTTTGATGACTCTTTTGTTCTCTGACAATGTGTTTTTTTACAGCCAGTGTATGAGAAGTTTTGAGTAGAGTAGTGCATGAAAGTACAGGAAGTCACATGGCGCCGAATGGTGGGACACATGTTGCATCGTTGGTGGCTGACGTGATGACTTTATTCTCATAGATTTACAGCTTTATTCTTGAGATCTCAAATTCCTTTTCCTTAACAAGGCCCTAATCCTCCTTCATACTTTCTCAATACTCTACCATTTTCAAGAATTGTTGTTCCCATTGGACAATAAGACACAAAAACACAGGAAAACCCTTTGCAGTATTATGACACTAGTCATTAACATTTATAAAGACTGTCATGTTTATGACAGGTATGATGTCAAGGTTATGATGGTGTCATGACTGTGATGCACACCCCTTCAAATAAAGTGTTTAATTTCACGTTCTTCTATATGTATTTTCACTATCTCCACAGCACTGGACAGACACATTCAAGTTAATGTAGTAATAATATAGATTTCTTTAGGACCAGGGTATGAAAACTAACAAAACGTGACAAAATGTAAAGCAAGAAAAGATCATGATCCAAAAGATCTGATATACTTTGTAGAGCTATTTGATACGTCGGGGTCTGGTATGAATATATTTAGTAAAGACAGCGAGGCTTGAATTGTATTCTACATATTAGAGGCAGTTTTCACTCTGACCTGTGCTGGTGTGTGCATGAGCTCCTAACCAAAGTCTTCCACAGAAAGCTGTTCACCAATTTTAATGTCTCATTTGTTTCTGCAAATTCAAAGTACAACACAGACGATCATGTCTATACTTGATTATCAGTAATTAATCTATTTCTTTATTGTATAATTATTATCTTGACAACTCATTCGCTCTTTTATTCAAACCATCAGACACTTTATATATTAAATGTTTCCTACTGTTATTATGTGCAGTATTATATTATAAAATGTACATCTCTCCCCTGACTATTACCTGCCTCATCATTTAAAGGGACAGTTCAGATTTTTTTGGAAGTGGGGTTGTATGAGGTACTTATCCATAGACGGTATATTACATACAGTAGATGTCAGTCAGCATGCCCCCAGTTTGGAGAAACAGGCAGGAGTCTAATATGTAAGCTAAGCAATGTACTGCTGTGGATGGGGTCCAGCAACAAAATGTGTTTTAGCCACCTAAAGAAAGTCCCACCTAAAATAATCAGTATCAGTTTAAGTGTATGCTATATTGCGAGTATTTTGACTAATGTTACTTTGCTGTCAGACTGATTTAATACGGGAAAATGAAGCCTTTTCAAAGCCAGACTCCATTGAGAAAAACAGTGATTTAACATAGCTGAACACAGGAGCTGCTGGTCTATTACTGTCTCAGTCAGCTAGTTAGTTTGTGCTATTGTGTGATTTGGGGGTTTAAAAATGTTAGTTTAGAGTCACCAAAGTCACACAGTAACACAAACTAACTAATTGATCGAAGCAGCAGTAGACCAGCAGCTCCTGTGTTCAGTGAGCTAAAATGACTGTTTTTCTCAATGGAGTCTGGTGGCTTTGACGAGAGTGTAGATAGATAACAGAATCTGTTAACAGCTTCCTCATTGGAATACGCTAACTAACGGAAGCAGTGAAAATACTCTAAATATGGCGTACAATTTTTTGTGTGTGGCTAAAATATGTTTTGCTGCTGGACCCCATCCACAGCAATACATTGATTAGCTTCCATGTTGGACTCCAGCCTGCTTCTCCAAACTGGAGGAGTGCTGACTGACATCTACTGTATGTAATACACTGACTATGCATAAGTACCCCATACAACCCCACTTAGAAAAAATTGCACTATCCCTTTAACTCTGTGACATTAGTATTATGTTGTGTGTGTAAAACTGGCTATAAATGTGAAGTGAGCAGAAACACTAAGTGGCTGAGCAGCTCTTATGTTTGTGTTGATCTCTTTGTCCAGACAGGAAAAGAGCCAAAAGACAAGTGAAACAGAAAGGGAGCGAGAAAAAGGTAACACACACTCACACATACACTCATTCCTGTCAGCTCCAAGGTTCAGCTTTGTGTCTAACGTGAAATTTATATGAATCTTTAAATCAAACGTCAAGCTGTACCAGCTAGGTCTGACAAACTACCTATAGGACACAGTCATATGTGTGTGTGTGTGTGTGTGTTTGTGTGAGAGAGAACGAAAGAAGCGAGGCAGCTTCTTTGTCTCCAGACAGACTGTTTTCATCTCTGACACATATTTTCTCAACCTCTGTCTCCTCGCGCTCACTTTGCATGCTGGGGGTTGGCTGTGTGGGAGCCTGAGCTGTCTTTCCTGTCAGCTTCACTGTGGTTTTATTCTCTTTGGGAACTTGCATGTTTTCACTTCATGATCTGGTTCAGTTTTGTCTCTTTCTTGCCGGTGACTTCACCAGCAGTTTTGTGTTTGATTCCAGTTTTGGTTTTTTGCATTTTTGAGCTCAACACAACCCAGTTCTCGCTGTCAGTCATTAAAGTCACTATGGAAATCAGTCCCATTCTGCAACAACAGGAGGAACGCTGTTTCTGACGGAGACGCCTCAGAGGAAAGTGTTCCTGACAACTTTAGATTGCTTAATACACATACATAAATTTACATATTTAAAGCAGAATTCTGGGTGACTATATATTGTCCATTATTTTTGTCGGTTATACTCACAACATCAATAGCTGTGACCATCAGACAGGTCGGAAACCAACCAACAGTTCATCTAGATTATCTATTATCCTTATTACAGCAGAGATGCTTAAAGCCACTTATATAGATCAAAAAGTTTAGGACATAATCATTTCTATACAGTGCTGTTTAAATAATTTGCTTATAATTATTTGGGGTCTTTTCATACATGACAACATATGGAAAAACATGTTAAAACTATGGCAGCCATGAAGAGAGGTATTGTGTTTTTCAAGTTGTCCGTCTGTTTGCCTGTCCGTCCATACCATTCTCACGCCATATCTTATTTTTAAATTTGGCACAACGGCCCATTTGGATGCAATGATGAACCAATTAGATTTTGGTTGCCATAGGTAAAAGGTCAAGGTCACTGTGGCCTCTGATTTATTCTTTTGGAAGTGAATCTCAAGAACAACTTGAGCTAATTACTTTATATTTGGTGCACACATCCACTTAGACTCAATGATGAGTTGGTCTAATTTTGGTAGTCGAAGGTCAAGGTCACTGTGACCCTGCATCCATTTGATTCTCATGAATGTGATAGTGGCCACAGTGACTTCAACTTGGATTTAACAATAAAGTGATTAGAATTTGGTGGTCAAAGGTCAAGGTGTGACCTTGTCCGTTTCATTAATTCATGTCCATTTTCCACACAACATCTTTTGCACGTCTGTCCTCCTTTCCTCGTTAAATGTTTTTTGGGGGAGTTTTTTTCTTATTTGCTGCGAGGATCCAAGGACAGAGGCATGTGATATTGAGGTTTTTTGATAAAAAAAAAAATCAGTATCATGAATGTGATAGTGGCCACAGTGACCTTGACCTTTGACCACTAGAATGAAATCATTTCATCGTTGAGTCTATCTAGAGAACACCTTGAGGAAATTTCTTCAAATTTGGTGCAAACGTCCACTTGGATATAACGATAAAGTAATTAGAATTAGGTGGTCAAAGGTCAAGGTCACTGTGACAATATCTGTTTCATTCATTCATGTCCGTTATTCACACGACATCTATTGCACATCTGTCCATCAGGGAAGAGGGATCCCTCCTCAGTTGCTCTTCCTGAAGTTTCCACCATTTTTTCCCCGTTAAATGTTTTTTGGGGGAGTGTTTTTTTTCTTATCTGCTGTGAGGGTCCAAGGACAGAGGCATGTCATATTGAGCTTTATTAGTAGAATTAAAATGAATTGAATTAAATTCTTGTTAGCGTGGTATCTCAAGAGCACCTTGGGGAATATCCTTTTATGTTTTCCTACTATGTATTCAGATTGTCCATCCATCCATATTGCTGTCCATACAAACATGTCCGTCCCATTCTTGTGAACACGATATCTCAGGAAGACCTCGATGGAATTCCTTCAAATTTGTCACAAACGTCCACTTGGACTCAACAATGAACTGATTAGAATTTGGTGGTCTGAGGTCAATGTTACTGTGTCCTTGCATTAGTATTGTGCCCGTGAACATGATATGTCAAAAACACTTTGAGGGTATTTCCTCAAATTTGACACAAACGTCCACTAGGACTTAAAGACGAACTGCTTCGAATTTGGTGGTCAAAGGTCAATCTAACCTTACAAAACATGTTTTTGGCCATAACTCAAGAATTCATATGCTAATTATAACAAAATTTCACAAAAAACGTAATAGGACACAATGAAACAGTGTTTTATATCCAAAAGGTCAAAGGTCAACTTGACTGTGAGATGACAATGTTCAGCATGAAACATTTTCCTGGCCTTTATTAAAGTCATATCTCAGGAACAGAAGGGGAGACATTTGGTCAGATACTGAATTTGTGACACCAATCTTGGGTGATTGTATAGATCTTCTGTGCTGCCGGGGGGAAGATGTTTGTGAAGCATCCATGATTTCACAGACGTGGATGTAAACTGTAACTGCAACCCAACTGGTTCGCAGAGACATACAACTGCAAGGTGGTAATTTTATTCTTATTCTACTCCCACCAGGATAATGTGCCTTATAGTAGCTCGTCTACTTCCAGCTGGCTATATGATTCTGGCACTGAGTGCACATTGTCTCTGAGTAAGAAAAGTAGTCACTTCAAAGCTTACGACAAACTGTAGCAGTGAAAGTTGGTGCTTCTCAGGTGACCTTGTGTAGTCCACTCATGCAACGACAAACAATCATAGCTGCTATTGATAAATACAGAAAATTACTGAATGCATAAGGGAAAAGCACCTGTGGTTAAAGTCGCCCTCATCATGTGGATTGACAATGCCCGGTCACATAATGACCCTGCAATTAAACAAGTGTACTGTATTTTGAAATAATCAGTGGGGCGCCTGTGACTCAGGAGGTACTTGCACTAATTGGAAGAATGGCAGTTCAAATCCCAGCTCCTCCTGTCTGCATGCTGAGTATCCTTGGGCAAGATACTGAACCCCAAATTGTTCCCATCGGTGTGTGAGTGTGTTTAAACTAAGTAGCGTGTACCACCTTGTATGGTACCCTCAGCCACCAGTGTATGAATTGGGGATGTTCCTGGCAACTAAACGAAAATTTTAATTAAGTCTAGTTGACAAGTCTAAAAAAAGGTCTCGGCACAGTGTATTCAGGCTCAACATATTCAACTGACTTCCTTAAGCTTTTACTTTCAGCAAAGTTAAGTGGAAGCATATCTTGCGAGGTCATTGTTATGATAAGCTGCGTTATCTTCGCAGACCGGGCGGGATCACAGCGTCTCAGGGTGAACGGCATCAAATTGGTCTGAGTGTGGCTAACATCGCTAGCAGCAGCAGCCATCTTTCTGTGCTTGAGTTGAATGTGGTTGCGCATTGTTCCAGCCGAATTGGTTCTGCCAAACTGCCAAATGTGAGGACATCTCTCTAATTTCCCACCGTGCTGTTTTAAAACTCCAGTCTACTGGAGCATTACCACAGGGAGGGGGACTGCTGTCTGACGGCTCTGTAGCACCCGCTAGTGGCGGGCGGCTGCATGACGATTAAGAGGCCTTGTACATGAATAAAACACTAATTGGTTTAACCGACTAATATTTCTGGTGCCAACTAGCAAGGGGGCGGACGTTTAATCGTTTAAACGCCTAATCGCGCACATCCCTAGTATGAATGTGAGATTATGTAGTGTAAAGGCCTGACAGAGTCTTGGATTGTCAAAGGTGTTGTCTTGACTGGATTAACCCTATAGGGACCCCCATGGCCATGACCCCCCCATTTCTCCAGCTTTCTGTGCACTCAGGAGAGCAGATCATCCACTGATCGGGAGATCGATGGTTCAGTCTTATGTTTGATGCCTCCAGCTGTCAATAATTGTCTCTTGGGGTACCGAGTATAAGTCAGTGCTGACTGTAAGCCATACAGTCCATGGAGGTCTCCAGTGTCTCAGTGAAGAGGTGGTATTCTGTCAACATCGGCACAACAGCAAAAGAAAAGCCAGAATCAGGGGACAGGTTAATTTTTTATGCCACTGTGCTGGCAGTAGCTGTGGCCAGAGGCATCATGCTCTCCGGTTGTCCATCTGTCTGTATGTCTATCTATCTTTTATCTCTCATGAATGCCTTGATGGATTTTTTTTTTCAAATTTGGCACAAACAACCACCTGGACTCAAGGATGAACTGATTAGATTTTGATGGTCAAAGGTCACAGTCACTATGACCTCGCATATGTCTCATTCCTATAAACACCTTGAGGGGATTTCTTCAAATTTGGTAAAAACGTCCAGTTGGACTCAGTGATGAACTGATTACATATTGGTGGTCAAAGGTCAAGGTCACTGTGACCTTGCATTTCTCTTATTCTCATGAACGCAATATCTCACGAACACCTTGGGGGACTTCCTTGAAATTTGGTAAAAACGTCCACTTGGACTCAATAATGAACCGATTAAATATTGGTGGTCAAAGGTCAAGGTCACTGTGACCTTGTATTTTTGTCTTATTCTCATGAACGCAATATCTTAAAGACGCCTTGGGGGACTTTCTTGAAATTTGGCAAAAACGTCCAGTTGGACTCAATGATGAACTAATTACATATTGGTGGTCAAAGGTCAAGGTCACTGTGACCTTGTATTTTTGTCTTATTCTCATGAACGCAATATCTTAAAGACGCCTTGGGAGACTTTCTTCAAATTTGGCACAAACATCTACAACTAAAGGATGAATTAATTCGATTTTTGGGGTCAATAGTTAAGCTCAGTGGAACCTCCCTTTGTCTCATTCTAGAGAGTGCGATATCTCAAAAAACATCTTGAGTGAATTTCCTCAAATTTGGCACAAAAGCCCACTTGGAATCAGTGATGAACTGCTTAGGCTTTAGTGATCAGAGGTCAGAGGTCACTGTGACCTCACAAAACATGTTTTTGGCTACAACGAAAAGACAAAAAAACACTTGCAAAACTGACCCACCACAGGACTCTGCAGACACATTGAGGAAACATGCACAAGTGCTCTATTGAGATTATAAAAAAATAAGCTATTCTTAAAAGTTATCGACGACCTCACCTGTTTTAGCTGAAGCCACTGGCTGCAGCATTGCTGCTCCAGTCATTGAGTGGGCTGCATTTTTTGACACAGCAGTACTCTCAGTCTGACTGCAGCCATTTAGAGAAACCGGTAAGTTCTTCTCTGCCTGTACCTGAACGCTCGTTGACGGGAAAATGGACAGCTGGCACAATGTTTTCCTTTTTGCATAATCTATTTCAAGAAGAAGTCAATTAAGTTATGGAAATGTTTAAATTCAATTTGCATCTCTTTGTGTTCAACTTACATGCATCTGCTAATTCTAATGCATTCGTCCTCTGCCTCTCATCCATACACACATGCGCACACACACACACAGAGCTCCCATAAGGGTCAGACAGGTTGACTGCATCAAACTGAGAGTTCAATGGAGCAAGTGACGTGTGTGTGTGTGTGTGTGTGTGTGTGTGTGTGTGTGTGTGTGTGTGTGTGTGAGGGGAAGATGTGCCCAATTTATGAGTCTGTGAGAGACAGAAGGAGGGGGGCAAGTCTTAGCATAGCCTCTATGGTTTCATAAATCTCCTCTGCTCTCCTGTCTTCCTCTCCTCAGCCTCTCCCCTCGTGTCTTAAGGCTGGCTCTCATTTTCTCTGGTTTACTTAATTCCTTCCCTGGGCTAAATTCATTTAATTCCTACATTCAAAGTGTGTGTTGGGTTTTGTGGTTTGTGTGTTGTTTTTGATTTGTCTTGCAGCCACAAAAGCTCTTAGAGATTTTTTTTTTTGAAGTCTTCCCTCTCTTTCTCTCTCTCTCTCTCCTTCTCTCCCCATCTCTCTCTCTCTCTGTCTCACCCCTCCTGTCCCCCTCTCTCTCCCACACACACACACTCACACTAAGCCTAACATAACTGGATTAGGACTCAGCTATTTAGAGAGAGAGGGAGTGAGAGCGAGTATTGAGGTCAACCTAATAAACATTCATCTCATATGTCAGCCTGGCTTTAGCCATATACACAGCATGTGTTTCAACCAGTAATGACATTAACATACCATGATGTCTGTGTTTCAAATGCTTTTGATGAGACATTACACTAATGACACATATTGCCTTTGTCTAATTCACCCGCTGATACTGTATGCACTGTTTTACGCCTAGTTATGTATATATATGTTATAATATGCATCTCCGTCTGTCTGTTTCGCTCTCTCATGTATTCTAGAAATGCTGATCGAGTGTGTGAAGAACAAGGACGTGAAGAAGGTGAGTGACAGCCTCATTTGCCAATCCATCACCAATGTTTGAACATTCATCCAGCACAGATGGAGGCTTGGCGAAACGCAGCAGAAGCTTTCTTTGACCATTAATTACCATGAATTGTAACTGATATAATTTGACAAGTCTGAACAATGATCACTCAATATAGTGTGAGTTAAAGTGCCCCTCCAGACATGTTTTAAAGTATGTGAAAATTAGGGATCTACGATGTTGAATTTTTTGCCGATATCCAATATGCTGATAGAAAATGACCCATTTGGCCAATAACTGATACCGATATCGATATATCCACATTTTCTCACCTCACATCTCACCTTGAGGAAATTTCTGTCAATTTGGCACAGACGTCCAGTTGAACTCAGTGATGAACTGATTCGATTTTATTGGTCACAAATCAAAAGTCAATTAATGTCATGGCTTCATCCATGACATTCTCATGAACACGGTATCTCAAGACCACCTTGAGGTAAAAGGCTGAAGCACAAACGTCCACTTGGATTCAGTGATGAACAGATTTTAATTTTGGTTGTCAAAGGTCAAGGTTACTGTGACCTCGCATTTTTCATATTCTCACAAACACAATCAAGAATGCCATGGGGGAATTTCTTCAACTTTGACACAAACGTCCACTTGGATTCAGTGAAAAACAGATTTTAATTTTGGTTGTCAAAGGTCAAGGTTACTGTGACCTCGCATTTTTCATATTCTCACAAACACAATCAAGAATGCCATGGGGGAATTTCTTCAACTTTGGCACAAACGTCCACTTGGATTCAGTGATGAACAGATTTTAATTTTGGTTGTCAAAGGTCAAGGTTACTGTGACCTCGCATTTTTCATATTCTCACAAACACAATCAAGAATGCCATGGGGGAATTTCTTCAACTTTGGCACAAACGTCCACTTGGATCCAGTGATGAACAGATTTTAATTTTGGTTGTCAAAGGTCAAGGTTACTGTGACCTCGCATTTTTCATATTCTCACAAACACAATCTAGAATGCCATGGGGGAATTTCTTCAACTTTGCCACAAACATTTACATACAACACTTATCCTAACAATACCAGATGATTCAATCAAACATACATATTTGTATGTATAGATATATAGATATCCGAATAATTAATATTTGCTTGTAATATATGCCCGTTTGCCATATGAACTTTATAAGGTTAGAAGTCAGATGGTGTATTTTCAGCTTGTTCCGCTGCCCCACAATAGTAAAAAAACATAATCAACTCATTAAATGTAAGTTAAAAGTATTTTTCTTTAAGTATTTGTAGCACTCAGCCTAAATGTTGCAAATTACATAATGTTTGCCACTTTAAAGCTCATTTAACATCTATTTCACACAAAGCTGCAGGAGCTGCACCTGAAGGGGGCGGACCTCACAGCGCTGGACTCATCAGGCTGCAGTTTGCTGCACCATGCTGTCGCTACAGGAAGCAAAGACGTGGTCCGCTACATCCTTGACAATGGTAACTGTAGCTTCTAACCATATGTTCTAATTATATTAGATGTAATCAAATTGGAATGCAAGTCTAATTAATCTAGGCTTCTGGACCCACATGAGAGACGTCACAGTGTTACAGTTACTTGCATTATCTCTCTTTGAGCTCTGTTTTGGTCTCCACCAACTCCTGAGAGAAATATGTGGCTCAACAGCAGATAAATGCTCTATGATATTTAAGTGTTTAAAAGTAGGTGTGTTTCTTTTTCTGCCGAGCAATGTGGGCTTTTCTTTTGGGCATGCATCTCTACACCAGCTTTTAAACTGTTGGCAAGTTGGTTTGGGTACAATGTATTGACGACAACGTGCTGAGTTGGTTCTTCTGTGTGGAGTTTGCATGTTCTCCCTGTGTCAGTGTGGGTTTTCTCTGGGTTTTCTCCTGTCCAGGGTGTACCTCGCCTCACACCCAGTGTCAGCTGGGATAGGCTCCAGCCCCTCCACAACCCCTAACAGGATGAGCAGTTACAGGAAATGAATGTAAACAGAGTGATTTACACCTCCGTCTCTTTGGTGTCTTTTGTCTGGGGCAGTAACCTCTTTAAAAGTGCATGTGGTACCTGTTCACGTCAGTGGTACATTAATTAAGTTTAATTAATTCATAAACCCCTGGACTTGAATAGCTTATATTAGTTTCAGCAAAATTTTCAGCTCATGTTTAAAACATATCCCACATATCTGTGATCTCCAAGCAGTGAGACTAAAGTCGTAATATTTTGAGAATAAAGCCAAAATATTTCAGGTACAAATCTACCTTCCCTTTAGTCTGCTGTGCATAACATTATAACTCTGCTGATTTGGTGATACCCCCTTCAGACCGTCAGATGGAAAAGAACCCTGTTTGGGACTAGATGAGGCAAAGTTTCGTAGGACTCCTGTGGCAAAGTTGGAAAACCAAAACTAACTGAAAACACCTCTGATCAGGCATAAATCTCACCATAGTGTGGCTTATTGTCCACATATATATTTCCAAGCTTCCAGTAAAGTGAAGCTCTTAGCCGCTTCCCTCAGCTTCTCAGTGGGAAGCATCCTGGAGTAGTTGGACAGTCCCATCCAAGCGAAGGTATTTATAAGTGAATTAAGTGTTGCAGATGTGATATTTATTTAAATGTAGCTCTTATTTTCATCGTTAAATCTGGAAAATGTGACTGTGAACTTAATCATGAAAAGACAATGTACAATCCATCTGTCGTCACACAGTAGCTAGGAATGAAAATTTCAACGACATGATTACTAACCATAACCTTTTTTTTTTAAATTAAGGTATATTTGTCATCATCTCACTGATCATAGGTGAGGTAAAGATAATTATTAAATTAGTCTGATGTCTCTCTACAGTAACCTCTTTTCATCTGTCTGTTTTGCAGCTCCAAGTGACCTGCTCGATGTCACAGAAAAACTACAGTAAGTTCCGTCATGGATACCTTTACCATTAAAACCATTCAACAATTGTCACATTATGTTTTCAGATTGCCCATCCATCCATATGTCCATCTGTCTGTCCATCCCAGTCTTGTAGAAATGATATCTGTAGAATGTCTTGTTGGAATTCCTCCAAATTTGGCACAAATGTTCACTTGGACTCAAGGATGAACTGATTAGAATTTGGTGGTCAAAAGTTAAGGTTGCTTTGACCTTTCATTTGTCTTATTTTCGTGAATGCAATACCTTGAGGGAATTTTTAAAAATTTGGCACAAACATCCACTTGGACTCAACAATGAACTGACTGGAATGTGGTTGTCAAAAGTCAGGGTCACTGTGACCTTGCATCCATCTTATTCTTGTGCATGCAATATCTTAAGGAGGCCTTGAAGGAAATTTCCGCAAATTTGGCACAAACATCCACTTGGTTTCAGCCATGAACTGATTAGAATTTGGTTGTCAAAGGTCAAGGCCACTGTGACCTGGTTCATCCCATTATTGTGAACATGATATCTCAGGAACACCTTGAGGGAGTTTCTTAAAATTTGGCACAAACGTCCCCTTGGACTCAGTGATAAAGTCTGTCAATTTTGGGGGTCAAAATTTCATGACCTCACAAAGCATGTTGGCCATAACTCGGTAAGTCATACACTAATTATGACGAAATTTCAAAAATGTCTCGGCCACTGTGACTTTGCTTCATTCTCATTCTTGCAAACATGATGTATTAAGAATTCCTCAGGGTAATTTCTTCAAATTTGGCACAGACATCCTCTTGGACTCAACCATGAACTGATTAGATATTGGTGGTCAAAGGTCAAGGTCACTGTGGCCTGGTTCATCCCATTATTGTGAACATGATATCTCAGGAACACCTTCAGGGAATTTCTTAAAATTTGGCACAAACATCCCCTTGGACTCAACAACGAACTCAAAAATTTAAAAAATGTCTAATAAGATAAAACTATGAAGTAATGACATTTTATATCCAAAAGATCAAAGGTCAACTCCACTCTGACATCATAAGGTTCTGCATAAAACACTTTCTGGCCATCATTTAACATCACATCTCAGGAACAGAGAAACATTTGGTCACATACTGAATTAGTGATACTAATTTTGGGTGTCCATCTTGAAACTGTGCTCATTGTGTGTGTGTGTGTGTGTGTGTGAAGCATCCATATTCTAGACTTAGTAGCTTCTTTGCTACATATGAGTCTATGAGTCTACATGCCACACAGTGTGGCTAAGAAAAAGTTTTTAAGGCTGAAAGTTTTCCCACTGACTGTAGCACCAGCTTTGATGTTGTGTCCCTGGGCTCTGGTCTGTCTATATGTGCTGTACATCCTAACAAGCATTCGAAATCTTAAAGAGAATAAACATAAGAAAGCAAACAAAAGCCGTAGGGTGCCTGGTCATCAGTGGTGCTTGACTCTCAGAAGACGTCAGATGCTGTTCTCTCATGCCGGCTCTCTCGCTTTCTCTCTGTCTCTGAACTCTGGACCACCAGCGGCGAGACGGTTCTTCATCGAGCTGCATCTCTGTGTCACAGGACCATCTGTCATTATCTGGTCGAAGCAGGAGCCTCACTGATGAAAACAGACCTACAGGTAGGTTATGTGCACAGGTGTGTAGCGTCCAATGTTTTTAGTACACCATTTACCCAGCTGCACTTACCACACATCTGATTTTCAGCTGACTCTACATGCATAATATATATTTATATAAAAGCACTTTACTGGAAATTAGTCTTTTTATTTTAGTCTTTTTTTTTCAGCTGAAAAGAAAAAAATAAACATTCCTGTTTTGCTCAGATCAGACCCTGGAGAACACAGCTGTGTTCTGCTCATTTTAAAATGACCAAAATGAATTTTTCTTTTTAAACAGATGATAAAAAAATGACCTTTTCAGTGAAGTAAACATATGTAATGTGGTATTAAGCAGCAATACTCTTGTCCGGCCTCTTGCTTGGTCTCTTTTTCTCTTCTGTCCTTCCTCTGTGAATATCCTCCTTAGTCTCATTGCCTCTGCCATGATGTCTGTACTGAGAACACTGAGCTGCTGTAATTAGGGATGCACTGATTGTGAAAATCTGGGCCGATACTGATGTTTAAAATAACTATTTGGCCGATAGTTGACACCAGAACAATCCAGGAAACAATGAAATATTCACTATGAAAATAACTGTTAAGAACTGTTTTAAAGTCATTCAGTCCTTCATTACACTACCTTTGAATGAACACAACCTTTAATAGTATTGGGCACAAACTGCTCAGGAATGGACCAAAGAACATGACAAAGAGCTTAAGCTTGACCTGGCCTCCAAATTCCCCAGATCCAAGACCAATCGAGCATCCTTGGGACATGCAGGTACGTCATCTTGCAACTGACAGGACTCAAAGGATCTGCCGAGACGACCCTGGTGCCAGACACCACGGGGCATCCCCAGACTTCCTGTGTCCATACCTTGACATGTCAGAGCTATGTCTAATCCATAGAGGCCCAACTGTGGATTGGTGGTACGTCTGGGGTATTGGCATGTCCCATAGATGCTCAGTCAAATTGGGAGCTGGGGAATTCGGAGGCCAGGTCAAGGTCTTGAGCTCTTCGTCACGTTCCTTGGGCCATTCCTGAGCAGTGTGGCATGGCGCATTGTCCTTCTGGGGGACCACTGCCATTGGGGAGTGTTGTTGCCATGAGGGGGGTTTACTTGGTCTGCAACAGTGTTTGGGTGGGTGGAGCACATCAAGTAGCATCCACATGAATGCCTGGACCAAAGGTTTCCCAACAGAACATTGCACTGCAACAAGATGATCAATGTTATTCACTTCACCTGATCTGGATGGTCAAGAACATTTGATGCATCTAGAGTTGACTTCTCTTATATTTTCTCTTATCAGAAGATTAAGTAAAAATATAATAGAAATTTAAGAGAATGTTGCTGCATGAGGCCCCTTGTTTTTTGTGTCGTTACTATCGAAATTAAATGAAGTGTATTTGACGATAAAAAAACTGTTAATTTAAATGAAGTCTGGTGGGTTTGGCAGTGGCAATTTCAGGGCTGTTTCAGATTAAACAAAAAGGATCTTACCCTCTAACGAAAAGTTCTGTCTCTATAGGGATGCTTTCTGGACATTGTCAGACACTTTGAATAATATTCTTAGCCTGTTGTTGACGTAAATTGACAGTGTGAGGATGCCTCGAAAGGTTACATTGCAGCCTGTTTTGCTGGTCTTGCTAGTTTCAAAAATTGTTGTTCCCATCAGTCACTTAGACACAAAAACATGAGAAAATAGAGCCCAGGTTTAAAACTACCAAAGTTACCCTTAAACTAAAGGTTTGGCTGTTCTGGTGAAGTCTACCATTGTGGACGTCTCTTGGGTGTGTGTGTTGGTCTCCAATATGCATCTTCTTTCATTTCTGTTCAGTTTTCCATGGAGGTTTCAACAGTGTAGAAAATGCTCCTAACTGGCTGGACTCAGCAATGACCTAGTTACAGCGAGAGGGAGAGAGAGGGAAGAATGGAGACAGGGAGACGGACAGACAGACCGCGAAGAGAGTGCAGTGAATGGAAAAAGAGACGAATGACTTGAGAAGATGGCGATTTGACATCGCTATAAAGTACTCTGTTTTATCTCTACATCTCCCTGCACTCACCACTTAGGGTCTCGCTCTGTCTCTCTGCGTCTCTGTCTCATTCACTCGTTTACTGGGAATGTTTCCCAATCTGGTAAAACCCCAAAGACAAACACACACACACACACACACACACACACACACTGGACTCAACTAATTAGAGTGTGTGATTCAGCATAAAGGCCCCTCCCCCCCTAAACAGCCACTTAGACTATGTGTTGTGTGCGTTTGTGTGTGTCCTCTCAAGGACACATGTTGTTTATTTCATTTCTGACTCACTCTCATTATCTCATTGTTTTCAGTCGGAGACAATGCTACTGTAACAACAGCTCTTTTCAGTTCTAGAGAATTGCGATGTGAAAAACTCACTTGGCCGTAAACTCCCTATCACGCACGTTTTAGACACGGCAGCTGGATCCTAATGAAACACCACAATCTCGCCAGCACAGAGAAGAGCAGAGGGCGGTCATTATGGCAAGTGGGAATAAGACTCTAACAAAAGCCTGTTTTGTTTTTAACAAGACTTAAAGTCGAGAGCCCAGTGTGCATCACAGCTCGCTGTGCAGAAGTCACCAAATCACCAGTGTGTTGTTTAGTCTGTTTACTGTTGAGGCTTACAGTACCAGAGGTCTGACTGTGTTAACAGTGAAGATGGGCCAACAGGCTTTATTACAGTTTGTGCAAACAAACAAACAAACCTCCAACATGTCATCAAGGTAAACAACTTATTTTACTGTGCCGTGCTGTGCTGTGGAAAAAGACTTGAATCCTCCTCGTGGCTTGAGTGTTCATGGTTGTTCAAGTCTAAATTAGCCAGGGAGGCACTGGTTGAGAGATTCTGGGCCAATACCAATGTTTAAGATGACAATTTGGCTCATGGGTTAGTTGTTCACAATGTAGCAATGTTTTCAACTTTGGCACAAACATCCACTTGGATTTAAGGATGATCTGATGAGAATTAGGTGGTCAAAACTCAGGATCACTGTGACCTTGCATCTGTCTCGTTCTTGTTGATGCGATTCTCAAGAACGCCTTGAAGGTATTTCTTCAAATTGACACAAACATCCATCCATCCTTGGACTCCACAATGAACTGATTAGATTTTGGTGGTCAAAAGTCAAGGTCACTGTGACCTTGTGTCTGTCTAATGTCACCCTGTTGTTTATCTGGAAAACAACAGGATGTGTCCCGCAATGCAATGATAGTGAGTTTACGGCGTCCTGAAGGAATCTCAATGGAGATCTCTGGTCATCCCGAACTCATTTTCTATCGTCTCTCTGACGACAGGACGCTGTTAATCTGGAGCCCTGCTTTTTAGCCTGAACGAAATTGATGTCACATAACAGGACAGGCCAGTGGCCATCAAAAAGGCGAATATTGGCTGATGCAGATTTGCGCCTGATAATTTGGTGCATCCGCAAAAAATTAGCCGTGCATATCCCCTCTCAGACCTGGTGAAAGGATTATTGGCAAGGGATGACATTCGAATATATTTGGTGGGTGGGATCACAGCATGCATTTTTACTTTGAAATGCAAAATCTATGCCTAATCCATATGTTGCCTGTAGCCGAGTACCTTTTATATGTATTGAAATAAAACAAAGACATAGCCAGGAAACAGTTCTGCAAATTTAAATTGTCATTGTTATCTTGACTGAACACTTTTCCCGAAAGATCATAAGAAGTATAACAATTAGTGCTAAAGAAATTCAGGTAAACTGCTCCTCTCCTGGCTGATTATGAAATCATGAACATAGTATGGAGAAATCTGTGTAATCAGTGTGCAAATGTGGGTGACTATGACCTGAAAAATGGATCCCAATGTGAGCATAGCCTCTGTGGTCAGTTGCCATAGTAAAGGCACCATAATGTGCTCTGAGCTTTGATGGACACAGCGTAAAGGTCAGGGGGATTTCATGGAAACCTGGCCTCTCACTGTTGAGGTAGCTTTATGTGGACTGTCAGTGTTGGAATAAAAGAACAGAAAGGACAAGCAGTTGAAATAACGGTCTCTGTAATCCTTTGTGTCTCTTCATCAGGGTGATACTCCCAAGAACAGGGCTGAGAAAGCCAATGACTCTGAACTGGCAGCCTATCTGGAGAACAGACAGCATTACCAGATGATACAGAGAGAGGACCAGGAAACGGCCGTCTGAAACTGCCGAACTCTTTCTGGGAAGGACGTGGGTGAAGACGCCGCTGTCTTCGTCCTCATCGTCGCGAGTCTGACAGCAGCTCATTGAGGCCTGTGTGACAGGGAGGACTGGTACACAGATTCCGGCGCGTGCTTTCAAGGAATGACACGCGTCAGCAGAGTGCAGACTGAGAGTGAAGCTGTGCCAAATCTGATCACAACATGCATTGATGGTAAAGACAGCTGAAGCCTATGTTAATGAGGGATAAACAGAAACATTATGAGATGTATATGAAGCCATTCCATTTTATTTTGAGTCGCTCAGTAATAAAAAGTGTTTGTGAAGCCAAAACAATAGAAACAGCTGCGGGATGATCCGAATCTTGTTCTTGACTTTGAGAAGCATTTTGGGGTCAAACTAAAAGTGATCATCGGCCATAAATCAGATATAATGCAATGTTTGTTATTATGTTTATTATCAGAGAGTAAATTGAGTCTGTCATGGCTTAAGAAAACGAGGAACTACGGAGCAAAAGTTCACCTCACCAAAATTTCAGATGTTTTATGTAGGTGAGATTATGAAATATTGTGTGTGCGTAGTATTGGCATTTTGGCCTGAAGATGGCGTTAGGTTAATGTTGATTGAACGTCCAATAAAGAAAACCTCTGGGGAAAAATTTGGGCTCAGTGGGGCCGTTAGGATTCATTCTCTTGGGACCATGAGAGCTAATTTCATCAAAATCAGACCATTAGTTTTTAGAATATGATTATTCATGGCAATTTAGTTGTTCTTGTTTGGACCAAAGTGCTGGACTGATTGACCAACCGAGCCATTTACCATCAAGAACAGTGACACCTCTGTTTGTTCATTGGGATGAAGCTCTGTGATTATTTTGCTGACTATAAATGCCATCATCAGTTATGTTGTGATCCGGCTTCGGTTGGTCTTACCTCACCCGTTTGACTTTATCAGTTTGTTGTACATAGTGTATTTTGTTGACTTATATCAACATATTCTAGAGATAATTATTATTTATGTCGGGAAGTAATCAAAGTAATGTTTTTCTGGTGCCTGTGCTGAACGATTGGATGTCTGAGGTGAATTCATGGTCCAGTGTGTAGGATTTATGGGGATAAATTGGCCAAATTTAAAATGCTTATTTTCTTTAGTGTATCATCCCCTGAAAATAAAATAGTTGTGTTTTCATTACCTTCGAATAAGCTGTTTATATCTACAAAGGGAGTCAGTCTTTGTTTATTGAGATTGAGTCATGTTCACCGCCATCCTTCTACTGTAGCCCAGAATGGACGAACCAAACTCTGGCTCCAGATGGGCCAATTGCGTTTTCTCATCGGCCACTGTAGTAAGAAGCCCATCTGCAACAAGTAGTGTTGGGAAAACACTGATTTGAATGTCCTCCTGAATGTCTGGGTCAAAGAAAAGGTGACTGCACATTAAGCTATCGGAGAAAAAAGCTGTGCAAGGTTCTGAACAGTGTAGGAAAGCTGCTCAGTACGTTTCCATGACATTAGAGAAAATGGATTTATTGTGTTAGTCCGACTAAAACTGGACTATAACATGTAAGTATGACTGAAAGTGTACTAACTTGAATTTCTCAAAGTTGGACTAACACACCCAGATAATACGATTGGGAGTCGACCCAAACTAGCTGAGGCGTTCTGCGCATGCTCCACAGTTTCCGCCCTGGGCTTTGACCAGGAAGTCCGATAGTATTAAATGCTTAACAGAAGAACAAGCCACTAACAACATGACAAAATCTACATCCAGAGCTGTAAAGTTGGCCACCATGGTACCAGTTTGCTGCAAGCTGACCGTAGCTAACTTGTTTGTTGATTGTTTGGTCTGTGACGGAATTGGTCAACCGGAAAAACATCCAATACTAACAAGCTAAAAGGGGGCATATCACCACCTATCGTAGAAGAGTCGGACATACTTTTGTCAATCAACCATGCTTGTATACTGGGACAATGACAGCAGTCCAAGTAAATGGCCTCGTCGAGCTGTAACCATATCTTGACTTAACCGAGTACGTAAATGTACTGAGATATTTGTAACATAACAGGTTATTGTTTTTGAGAGGAAGAGACCTTGCTGATAATTTCCGCTCCCCGTAAGAACTTCCTCAACAATGAACTCTGAAGGAATTCTTACCAGGAGAAGTTTCAGCTGGTTGCAACACACAGTCCTCGTGGCTAGATGCCACTAAACCCCACTTCATCTTACACACTGAACCTTTAAACATCCTCAACATCAAGATCAAAGTTGTTTGTGAGTGTACATTAGATGAAAAAAAAGAGACATCTGTATGCTCATATTTTATTGTTTTTGTAAAATTTAAGCCTGAAATCATGTCCGATTAATTTAAGGTTGTGCCAAATTTAAAGCTTGTTTACATTTAAAGATATAGTACACACCAGTCATTGTCTTTTGAATCTGTAATCCAAACTGTGTTGAGTTCAAGATCAACACTGAGGAACATTTAGATTTCGGGGGTCACTTTTGGACGCTGCAGAAAAAACAGATATTAAACTCAAACCTCTTTCAATCGCTGTCTGCTTTACATTCTTTGAAACTTTGAAGCTGTACGAGTTTTTAAAAAATGGGCACTCCCGACATCTATTATTACAGTTGGTCATCTGATTGGATTGGGAAAACATTTCAGTAGGATTGGTATGCCTTTGATCCAAAATATCAGGATTATCCTAAACCCAACAGAATGCTGGATTCAGGGTCAAAATGTAATAAAACTTATAAGCAAATGAGTTGTTAAATTGTTCGTGATAAGGAAGATAAAGTAAACATTGGGCTACCAATTAAGCCTTTCAGTGTGGTTAAGTTAAAGAAAAAAAGAAGAGGGTTGGTGTCCCCATAACATAATCCCCCCAAACAGCTGTCAATGTCAAACAAAATTTATTTCCTAGTCTTTATATTCCTATGAAGAACACTGGTTATCGGGATTTGGATATCTCGAAAAGTTTGTATCTGGATCAGGGTGATCCAATCCAGTGTTACTTTGAGAAACCACCCCAAAAGTAAAATGGATTGGCTGATCCTGGATAGCAAAACATGGGAAGTCCAAGTCTGAACCATTCCGAACAATAATTCAAATGACAAACAATCAGAAACCTGGATCCTGTTCGAACTATGTCTACATGAAGATGAAGAACCAGATTTTAAGACTGGATAAGACTTAAACTGGGATATTAATGTGCATCTCATCGCAGTCAACACTCATTACATGGCAGTGTTTTTTCATGTGTTAAGATTTTTCACATATAAAGCCTAAACGTAACTCGCAGCATCATCTCAGTCTTAATCAGGAAAACTGCAGGCATTTTGCAGGTTTTGCTGTCTCTCTTCAGATCACAGCTGGCGCCGGACATCAACATAATGTCAGAAAGATGGCTGACGATATCTTATATGTCTACCAAGATTAGAATTTAACATTGTGTGGACTTTAACATCATATACCCTCTTTACACCTTGCATTAACATGCGTTTTTTTTGTGTGATCGGATTGCTCTTGACCACATGAAAGTACAGGTGTAAGTACACTCGAAACGCATTAAGGACAGATTGTTATCCGATCTGCCAAACCACTTCTGAAGGTGGTCAGGGATGCATTGTGACCACATGGAACAAAGGTGTAAACGCAAATGCAAACACTCAACGGGTAGCGACTGCCAAGACAAAAAAAAACACGGAGAGACTCACAGTGAGACGAAGTGTCTGCTCTCCATTTGGTCTGACAAAAGCGTCCATACAATACTTAATGGGGGGCTAACATCTTCTTCTTCTTGTTATTGCGGCGCACAGGATATGAAGCTCAGCGTAAGTTCAATCAGGAAGACCTTTCCGTGCTCATTCATTCACAATTCTCCCTCTCTCACTCCCACTGCTTCCTCCAATTAGCTGCCACCAGGCGTGCACTCTTCTTGCTGTCCTATTGTAATTAGCCACGGCCTCCATCAGCCAATCAGGTCGTCACTACGAGATTTTAAATCTGTTCTCTCCTCTGACACTTTCAGCTGTCATTCTAGGCAGAATCACCGCCCCTCCTCCACCCCGTTCACCTCCAGCCGTCACATCCAAGGTCAAAGATAAACCCGAAGACTCATTCCTCTTCTCATCCAGATCATCAGCACCCATCCATCTGATCCTCATCTCTTCTCCACTTCCTCTACCACCACCAGCGTCTAGACCCCGGGGGGGTTCCCTAATTGGCTACGGATCCATCACCCTCCTTATAGCTCACCATCTCGAAGGGGTCTAATCGCCAAAGACTTTTCACATTTTCACATTCCATTCTCATGTGCATTTGTAATTAAATATTTTCTTTCCTAACCAAAAACATGTCTCTCCTCATTGAAATGATAGTCTGCTGCTGGAAATTTTTGCAGAAGAAGAAGAGGAGGATGTGACATCAGCACAACGGAGCGTGATCGGATAGCAAACGGATCTGGATGTGGACACCAGAGGCGCATATTAATACCAGGTATAAATGTATGTGGTCAAGCGCTATCCGATTGCAAGGGGAGTAAAGGGGGCCATAGCATTTTCCAGACGTTGGGTTTTGTTCTCTGTACCTTAGGACGAACTGTCATTATTCTACATCAGGATGATGTCGGCATAAAATGTTCGGAAGATGCTGGATTTTCATAACTTAACAACACAACTTGGAACCAACGAAATATCAGTGTCATCTGTCATCAGTATTCTACATCAAATTGACTTTGGCTTTCAACATTGTCCTGACATTGAATTTTGGTCACCCAAAGTCACAACCTAAACTGAACCAGATATTAACGTCTAACGACACTGGTGGGCGGATGCCAAATTCTCTTGACAAGCCGGGCATTCTCTTGAACTGAACATACTTTTACTCGTTAAACAGCTTTTTGCAGATTACCTGTGGAGTACCCGCGGGTACCTGACCCGATGCAGGACCCTGGACTGCATGTAGAAAGTGAAACCAGCATGAAGTGTCTCAGGCCACCACAAACCTCCAAAACCGATTAAGTGCTCCTTGCCAAGTCTGTGGAACTCTATCGAAGGGATAAACACCATTCATCCACAAGATATTCCTTCATTTATATCAATTACAGCCTTTATTTAATCACTCATTGAGAACAAGCGCTCTAAATACAGCAGATAGAGGAAAGCAAAGATAACCAGACGTATCAAAGGAGCATGTAGGATCAGAGATAATCACAGACTTTTGAGGATAGAAGTTTGTATATGGTGTTATGGAGATGATGAAGATCACACATCTTCCGTTAGTGTTTTATTGACTGTAAAACAGTTTATTTATTTTCATTTTCATACTCACCAAAACACTCGGTGAACTCTGGTTCACAGAAGCATCTGAATCTGATGCTTTTCCCACTCTTTTATTAGTTTTTGATTCTTGAATTTGTCCTCGATCTGTTTAAAATATCTTGGTGCGAACATCCATTTCATGAAGGGGACATATCAAAATGATAAAAACATGGCCGTGTCTTGCCCTACCTTGTGTAACCTAAGCTCTTTTGAGGAATGATGCCTGTACTAACCCTCCTACCCACCTTTAAAATCGAACTTCCACCCCTGGTGTGGTCATTCAGCGAGTTATCCAGCAGGGCGACTGGACCTATGCTCTGTATTCGGAGCCAACTCCCACATTCAGAGATGCTGCTTTGAAAAGCAAACTCCTGTGCAGCTACAGAACCGACCCATTTTCAATCATGTTTTGGGGGGAGGGGGTGTATGTGTGCACCAAGATTTTTGAGGGTTTGATGATTTCTGTCTAAACTTTGTACAGTAAGTTATTACTCTGACTTTGATTCGGCACAGCGGCTGCTGAAATAATTGGCAAACCGGAAGAGACATGTCTCAAACTGGTTTCAGTGACTTTTTTTCCCCGGTTTGTTCTGCCTGTGAACTCCAGCATTTGAAATTTGTTGGGTGTCTTTAAGTTAGCTTTGCTTTGACAGAAAACTCTGGCTAATCTTTATTCTGTCAGGTTATTGACTTTTTTTGTAGAAACATTGGTTAAAAAAGGTATGTGTTCATTTTGTAATTATTTCTATTTATAATCCTGCATTTGAGATTTGTTTTAAAGTTGTTTGATATTTGGAACATTTGTTTTTGGCATAAATAGGCAGATAATGAAAGACGGGGGTTAATTTGAGAACGACTTGTGTTCGTTCTGTTTTTATAGATACGGTATACACACAAACAAAGTGAGTTTCGTGTATAATTATTTCAGTTTCCATGTTTCTAGACAGCTAGACCAGATCACGAAGCTCCTTGTAAAGTTCAAATGGTCACAATTATTGAACAACCTGAAGTTACCAGTATGGATGGATCTGCCTGGATCTGAATCTGTCCATTCAGGAAGCACAAGTGAATCAGTTTCAGCTGCTTTGGTGCAAATCAAAGTGACAATGTAGAGGCAAAAGCATGTGGTGTCCACAGAGAGTTGCTCTCTCCTTATCCTTCCTGTCCGATTCGTCGCAAGTTTTATGTTCTGCTGGTGTTAGGCAGCATGAGGCGGTACCTGCAACCCAATCATGATAACGCACAGTACAGCATGACCCAGATGTGCCAATCACCAGCACCCTTCTGTAATGTCTGTAATGACAAGATAAGACACAACTGGGGGACGAATGGACCAGGAGTGCTAAAGTGCTGACTCATTTCTAGGTTTTAGGATTCTATGGAAACCTGTCAGCCATTTAATGTCAGGGTTTGAAGTTTTGCTCCCCTGTTTCCCCCTCCCTTGTGTTCCTGTCTGTCTTGTCCGTGTCTGCTGGCTGGGCATGGTTGACCCACATGCAGATTTCCCACTTTTCAACCTACTCACCTGCAGCTCATCTCCTGGTCAATTCCTCCACCTGTTTATAAGCCCAGTCTGATCAGCCACTCGTCGCCAGTTTGTTCCCATCACGTCCATCTCTGCTTGAAACCTCTTTTGGACTATTTGCCTGCTTTGTTTTTGCCTGAAAACCTTTTGTCTCCCTGCCTGCCGTGCCCAGCCTGCTGACCTTTTTGCCTTTTTGTTTTGCCAGCTCATGCCACAATGCTCAGTTTTTCCCTGCACCTTTTTGTATGAAAAGAACTTTTCAGTTTTGAACTGCATCCCTTTCCACTGGCACTGTGAGGACCCTTAGAAAGAAAGAACTCGACACAAGAGTTCGTCATGCGTTAAGATCAAGAGATGACTTGAAAGCAATAAGGAAGATACTGGATCCCAACATATATACGTTGCCTTGTGCTATGTGCACACAGCCTGGAAGGTCCATTTCTTTGTAAGAACAATGCTTTATGAATACATTCATAAAAACAGTTTGAATTGGAAAGTGTCTATAGCCTTTATATAGCCATAATTGGTTAATGTTTTATAAAAGCAATGGCTCAGTCCAGCCGCGATACATTGTGCTTTTAACAGTTAAGGGGACGCAAAGCCAGTGACCCTTAGCTGCAATAAAATCACAACCACTGCCTGTCATGAGCTATTGCTTAATAATAAAATAGCCGTGTACAGTAGGCATTTAAAAATATTCCGCAGCATTTCTCCTCTAGAAACACAGGAAAGACAGGAATAACAAGACTTGTCATCGATCCTGACGCACACTTTGGACAACTCACTTTGAGAAGAACTTGGTTTAAATACCACTTGCCTGGAATAGCAATAGATTTCCTATTGATTCCATCCAGGATGGTGTGTCTTCTGTTGTCCACACTGCACACCCAATCAGAGTGATATGTCAACCCCTCCTTCTAGATCAGATGTATTGATCTCTGTCTTGTTGTTAGTATACTTACTGAGCAGCTGTAATGTTTTCAGGGAACAAGTGGCCTGTATTGCTTTTTTCTTCTTCTTCTCATTGATCACTGTGGAACTGCCTTCAGTGAGCAGTAAAACATGATACTAGACTCTTAGTAGAGGTCTCACACTCTATGCCAAGGACTAATTGCGGGATAAATGTCTGGAAAATCTTCTACACATTTTTCTCTTCAACTAATCACTTTAAATACAGGAGCTTTATTTCTGCACGATGGGATTGATCGTTCTCAACAACCCATTGCTGTTTGAATGGGTTAGGTATATCTCTGACATTTTCTTTCTCATAATTATCCCACTGAACAAGGCATATAAATACAGTTTGACAATTTGCACTGAGAAGAAGCAAAACAGAGGCAAGGCGCACACTGAAATAGCAATGTGCACATCTTGAGGCGTGAAAGAAGCCGTCTATGTCAAACTGGAACAACCATTGTTAAAAAGAGGAGGTGGCCTACGACACCATTTATCACCCACCTACAATGCAGTCTTGGGATCCCTCCCAAGACGACTTCACACTCATTCACATCTGGTCCCACCTGACTCTGACGACACACGATGGCCAGGTGGGTCAACGACTCATTGTGACCTTAGCGGCTCTGTAAGGGTTCACACCCACACAGAGTGTAAAGGCTGCAACTCTGTACCAGTCAATTAGAACTGAAGAAGCTTCTTGGATGAGAGGCGAATTGTCTTCAAGAATAGCAGGCAAGTCCAATTGCCTTCGAAGACCTGACCTGACCTGGATGGATTCTGCTGTATGTGAGGATAGTCCAAAAGAGTTCATATACTTTATGTCTTCACATCTAAAGTACCTCAAATAATTTCTGTTGTGAACATTTATACATGTTAGAATCTGTCCTCCAGATTTTGTCAATGCAATAACGTCATGACCGTCGTTGGGATAAAAATGAAGTTTTAAGATGGGTGTGGTCCGGGCAAGGGGCCTGGAAGTAGGGGGGTATTGAGTTGGGAAAAGGCCACTTTACACTCCTGGCCGACAGTCACTTTAAGTGACACATCATTGTATCGTGGCTAGACTGATCCCATTGCAATTTGGTCTCTGTTATCTTTTTGATCACTGATTTCCCAAGGTGTAAAACATCATCTAGTGGTCACACAGTAACATTCATTTGAAGTCATGTTTGTGTCCACGAATATAAGTGCAATATTTCCTGTTGTTTAGCTCTGGTTTGGTCTCGAACACTTCTAGGTCTTCTCCCTAAACGCAGGTGACAGGCTGCAAGAAAAGATGAAGAGAACTGATCACATCACTCCTTTTCTTTTTGCTGTACCCTGGCATCCAGAGTGTCACATAATTACTTGAAAGTACTACTGCATGTCTATCAACAATGTCTAGAAATTATGTTCATCCGGTGCAACCACTCAAGAGACATGATTAGGTTATTAGTGAAAACAATTTGGGCCACCTGACGACACATATGACAATGCTGCAATGGAAAACTCTTGGAAAACTTGCACAACTGTTGTGCGGCCTCACTAGTATTATGCATGTCAGCACAAATGCTTCGACAATCTGTTAAACTACAGCAGGACTTTGAGGCACTGGCGGTCAGGATTTAGAGCCTTGGAAAATGTGCATTTTCCGTGGTTCTATTCTGACACGGAGGACATCCTGTGAGAATTTTAGCTGCATTTTTAGCATGCATCAGTGGCTGCTCAACTTCTGTGTTGCGACTGGTCTTGGTTTTTTCAACTACTCTGACTATTTCTGGATCCCTAAAAGCGGGATAATCTCCATCCTGACCGCAAAGGACCAAGACTGTTAAACACAAACATCAACTACTTTTGCAAACACCCCGACCAGTTGGGAGGATAGGCCACAAAAGTTGCACACAACCTTCAGATACATCTATCAGTCCCCTATTCTGCCCTTTCAAACCTCCCCCATGCTGCTGAGTGAATTTACCTCTTTTCCCCTGAATGATCTGCTTGATATTTTGTCACGCATGCACTTATCCTTCTGTGGCCTTGACACTTTTCCCCTGGACGTTTTTTTTAAAGAGGCCACTTACCAGTCTTCTCTTGATTGTAAATGAGTCTTTGTGCTCTGGTTTGTTCCCAGACAATTTCAAACAAGCCTGTATTCAGCCCCTTGTCTTTGATCCAACACTTCCTCATAATTACAGACCTATCTCCAAATTACCCATTGTCACAAAAATCACTGAAAGGCTGTTGCTAAACAAGTACTGGAAATGGTGAAACAACCTAACATTTTCGCCAGCTGCATAGTGTTAAAAGCTACCAACAAAATTCTGATGAATGCAGTATCTAGTTAGTCATCATTCCATTTTAGTATTGATAGACATTTGCCACCTTTGACACTGTAGATTTTACCATCTAGCTGAAGAGACAAAAGCAAAGAGTGTCGGCGTAGATGGAACTGCACTGTGATCTTTGTTGTCATGTCTTCAGAGAAATCTTTCAGGATGACTATTGATGATTTTGTCTCATTGTCGGCTCATATGTTGTGTGGGGTTCCACAAGGTTTAATCCTTGGTCCTATCATGTTCTGTTTATATGCTTCCCCTTTGTCTTATTATTATTATTGTTCAGCAGTTTAAGAGTGTTGCCTACCATTGTTATGCAGATGACACCCAGCTTAATGTATCACTTAATGTGATCATCTTAGAAAATCTGGATACTCAGTGTTACTAAAATTTGATATACAGAGATTGAACTTTAACCCTTTCATGAGTCTCAGTCAAAAAGTTCAAACTGTAGAAATGAACATTCTCCCAGGTCTCCTTTTTTTTGTTTTCAAGAAATCAGTCAGTTCTCTGAGTGGGATCCAATTCTTTCCAGGTTCATTTGGCACTGGAAAAAACCCAGAGTTAGGTTAGGTTTGAAACTTGACAACTCCCAGAAATGGAAGGAAATATGTCTGTGCCACATTTCAAAGATTGCCTCTACTTGGCTTAAATTAGACCATTGATGAATCTGTGCTGCCAAGATCATTATGTAATAATGATTTGGGAAAATTTATAAACAGTGTGCAGAACCCATGGATACAATTTCAACTTAAATTCTGTGACTTTGTTGCGGAGGAATATAAATTACAAGATGATAGATGGATAGCCAAAAGGAATAACTCAATAACGGAAAGGAGACAATTAAAAAGACTTCCAAATTTTAAAAGAAAAATATGCTCTGGAAAGGCAATTGCATCATTATTTTGACCAAGTTGTTAAAAATGACCCACTAGATATGGATGATCCAGAGTTAGGAGCTTATTTGTCAAAGTTAAACAGGAGATATTATACCCAGACTGCATAAGAGCTTTATGAAAAAAAAAACATTCCATGGATTATTAAAAATAAATGGGAAAATTAAGATAACACTGATATTCAAAAGGAGGACTGGTACATCTATTGTGACTTTTACATGAAAGTGCATCAACTCACATACATGGATATGGATGGAAGTGCTTAATTAAATTTTTCAATTACCCCAGAAAGAAGACTTTACTGAAGAGAATTCAAACTGCTGGAGAATGTGAGGGAGCCCGGATGCCAATCATTGGCATATATATATTGGGAATGTCCAATAACGTCGGGTCAGAGATGCATGGAATATTGGAAGGCATATTTAATACGAAAATACCTTTCCAATTTTTCCTGTTCAGGGAAAGTCGACTTTCATCAAGGCACTTCAGCAATTTATCTGGTGTTCTGATATGTGCTTGCCTACAAATAAATATTTACTAAATTATGGCCAAAACTAGACAGTAGAGAAAGTAGTCATAATACATATGATGCCAACATAGAGAGGACATGCCCTCAGTACTTGAAAGACTATGAGTATAAAGTAGAGTGTGATAATCATACACCGCCCACTGTTGACTTCTTGCTACATAGTGATGTGTAATGTACAAGAAACCTTCAAGCAAGCTATGAGTCAGAGATTTGGGCAAGTGCTATGAAGAAGGAAATGGATTCCCCTGGGAAAAATAATACATCAATATTGACCACAATGCCAGGGGGCAAACATGCAGTTGAGGGCAGGTTGGTCAATGCACTCAAAGACAACTCGTATGATACTGAAACATACAAAGCCAGATGCCAAAGGGTTATGGTCAAATGGCAAGAATAGACTTCAGGGAGACTAATTCTCCTACAGCAAATATGACATCGTGGTTAGTTGTCCCTTGAGAGGAAGCTGTGACCACGGAGAACACAGTGGTTACCTAGTGCTGGAGAAAAGGGGTTGAATGAAGTGGCTACAATCAGAGGATATAACAGCTGAGGGCAGAGCTAAACAGAGTTGTCTCATTCCACTTCAGTAACCTCTTCACCTTCATGGAAAATGGGGCCATACTGGATTTTACAGACGTCGTCAATGTGTTTTGTCGACACTACATCTACCTGCCAGGAGTTCAAAGGACGGCTGCGAAATTTCAAAATCAGTGGAACCACCATGGATTATCCGCACAGGGTGGACGAACACTTCTCCAATTGTGATGGAGAGGGGCTTTTAATAGAGCCCGAGCAATTCAGGACATTTTTGCAGGAAATGGTACCTTGAAACCAATAAAGTCACCCCTCTACAGTTAGAGAATGGATACCAGAGTCAAGGTGTCATTGTGTACCTGAGAATTTCAGGTTGACTTAAAGGGAAAATAATTGCTCCAAAAATAAAAATCCACTCACTCTTTATAGAAATTAACAATAATAAACACTAGGGTTGCATGGTAATATCGGCGAGTCATTGGTATAACATTGTATTTCATGTGTCCACCTGCTGGAGGGCCATCACAATAAGAATATGCATAATATGATGTTAATTCCATGCAGAAGACATTTGAGGATCACTAAAATTAGGTGGGGAAAAAAGTGGATTAATCAATATCGGTATTGGTTATCTGCCAGATGAGTTGTTACATATCAGCATACCAGATATCGGCAAAAAAATCCAATAGTTTGCATCCGTAATAAGGACCAAGCAACCCATTTTTTTTTGCCGTCTTAGTGGTTTTAGTTTTACTTTCTTCAAGGCGTTTTGACCTTTGATGCTGCCTCCTGATTGTGACTTTATCCTAATGAGACGGACCTGATTAACTAAAGGTTACATACATGCAGAAGACCGTTGAGTTTTAAAGGTAGATTCAGTTTGCAGACACTAGTGATGGAGTAGAATGCAACAGAAGTTACATGCCTATGTTTCTATGAGAGACAGAAGGGAAGAGGCAGTGTAATGTATGCTGCTCGCTCCTGTGAAATCTTTATTCATTTTCTCATTGACAAGTACAAGCTAATTTCTCATGAATAATGAAAGCATTATATCAGAGGTTATATTGCTGTCTTTGATCAGGAGCATGACACGCTGCCAACTGCTCTTATGCTCACTTACAAAGCTTAATCAAACTATATTATCTCCAGTGCAGCATGGAATATCTAGAGTAACACAACAACTTGTTGTGGACCCCTTTTCTTTGTCTTCGGTTGTACTGAAAAATTGATGGTTCAAGGGTTATTTTGAAGAAATCATGACTTGTGTTAGGTGGCACGGTGATGCAGTGGTTAGCATTGGCGCCTCACAGCAAGAGGGTTCCTAGTTTGAACCTGGGGTGGGGGAGCCCATCTGTGTGGAGTCTGCTCTTCCTGTGTCAGCGTGGGTTTTCTCTGGGGTACTCCAGCTTCCTCCGACAGTCCATAGACATGCAGGTTAATTGACTCTAGAGTGGCTGTAGGTGTGATTGGTGATTGTGAGTGTGAATGGTTGTCTGTCTCTATGTATCAGCCCTGTGATCGTCCGCTGAACTGTCAAGGGTGTACCCCGCCTCTCACCCACTGTCAGCTGGGATAGGCTCCAGAGATTAAGCGGTTATGCAAACAGGCTGAGGTTGCAGACGTCCCTCTCCTCAGCAACGCTTTCCAGCTCCTTCTGGGGGATCATGGGGTGTTCCCAGGCCTGATGAGATATATAATCCCTCCAGCGTGTCCTGGGTCTGCCCTGAGGCCTCCTACCAGTTGTATGTGGCCAAAACACCTCTACTGGGAGGCACCTAGGAGGATCCTAATCAGATGCCCGAACCACATGACATGAAGGTGTAGCGACTCTACTCCGAGCTTTCTCCAGATGTCCAAGCTCCTTATCCTAATACGAAGACTGAGCCTAGCCACCCTTTGGAGCAAACTCATTTTGGCTGCTTGTATCCACGATCTCTCCCCTCCAAGAACCACCATCTTGCGTGTCCCCGTGATCCTGGGAGCTGTGTTGTCCGGGGCTAGTAGCCCCTGGCATGGTCTCCCACGGCAAAGTGGTCCCAGGGGAGGGGCGAGACTAAGTGCACTTCAAGAGGACCGTGATGAAACAGCACATTCGGGAAAAGAGTACCTCGCCCAGTAAGGGGACACTGGGACCCCCTTCTGGAGCCAGACCTGGGGAAGGGAGCTTGTCATTTGGGCCTGGTGGGCCGTAGATGTGTCAGAACATGACTCCGAGAAATATGAAATATAAAAATGTCAAAATACACTGGAGGGGGCTTTAAGTGTCATCAAGCAGTTTTAGAATGATGTTTTTATTTGAGTCAAAGAAACTCCACCAACATGCCTCTCGGCCTGTTTAAATACCATCAAAGCTTCTCTAAGACATCATAGCTTCAAAATAGTTATTTGCTCTGCTGTTATTCTTGCTTGGTCTCCCTTGATGAAGTTCAGCTCCACATTATGGGTGTAAGATAAAAGCAGAGGCATGAATTGATTCAGTTGTGTCTGATAAGAAAAGATGCACAATGATCAAAGAGACAACAAAGGCTGAAGAGAAATCTTCTTGCTATAGCTGAGTTACAAGCGCTGCTTTTATCACTTTGCTGATGCGGCTCTATATGATCAACAAAGTGGAAGTAAAGTTTGGAAACAAGATTTGATTGAGCACTTTTGCAGCTTCTGGCCTAACTTCCAACAACCCTGCATTCTCATATGACGACATTACATTTTGGATTTGCTGCATTCTGCTGAACTTAGACCTGCTGGCCTCATTCGTGGACACTTTTATGTGCCATCTAGTGTTATCAAAAGCACACTACACTAATGTCTGTAAACACAAGATGGCATTTCTGCTAAATCAGTCCAGAGACTATTGATAAACTGAGATGGCCCACTTAAGATTCATTTCCTGTATGTGTGTCACATGGGTTTCACCAATGCCCTGCCCCTTTAGCAGAATAGCAATGGTCCTAATCTATTCACTAGAATTAAAGAAGTACATGTTAGTACAGAATATAACCGTTGCCTTTGCCCCATAGTCACTTAAGTAAATTTTGGAACCATTTTCCACAAGCCCCAACTAGACAGACAAATCAGCAGAAAATTAACTTGGTTTGAGACATGTCTCTCTCACAAGATTTGGCAACATCTGACGTGATCTCATAAAACAAGGATCAAACAATAAATGTGAACTTTGTGTCTTCAGCATTGAAGACAATGGACTCACATTCTTCGTACAACTCGTACGCTAACACAGGTGAGCTTGTCAGAACTTTGTTCCCCGGCAGCGGAATAGAAGCCAGATTTAGTTTGGAATTGCTTCTTACTTCAAATCATTTGGGAATCAGGTAAAATGTTCATATAGAATTTAAACAAAAGTGGGTAGCACTGTCACCTCACAGCAAGAGGGCTCCTGCCATGGGTTTCTCCAGGGTACTCTGGCTTCCTCCCACAGTCCAAAGACATGCAGGGTAATTGGTGACTCTAAAGCCCCTTTTAGACTGCCAGATTTTCCACGAATGCCGGTCAGCTGCGCGGGTTTATACACACAGAAGCGGAAAGGCGAGTTGATCCGAGGTGCCCAATTTTCCGCCTCGTAGGGTAGTCATATTGGTGGAACCATTTTAGTTTAAACAGACTGAGGTGGCCTTCCGCAATGGGAGGGACTGTTGAAGACTTGTGAGAGGAGCTGTTGATGACGCCGCATGTGCGAGCCACTGGCGGTGGATAAACAGGAAACAGCTGATAGCAGGAATTAGCGAGCAGCTAGTAGCAAGAGGGAAACGCAAACCTGACAGACACTGTAAAGATGAGCAACTGGGGAGACAAGGAATTGTGCGCCCTCCTTGTCCTCGCAAACGAAGAGGCCATCAACCGTCAGATGACGGGGACGGTGAAGAACGGGCCGACTTACGAGAGACTCGCCGAAGGACTGACCAGCCGTGGCTTCCCTCCCACGTCACTGTTTACGTCACACGCTGAGCTACACGTTTTGTTACTTGCTCACGCCCCCCATTGCCCCGAAAAAGGCGCATTCTGTGTGAACAAAAGTAGGTAGGCGGCATTTTGCTGCACTCCCCGATTTTGTTTTTATACTGCCAATGCTGAAAGAAGACTGATTGGGCAAATTTGCACAATTCCTATCTTAAAAGGGCTTAAATTGTCTGTAGATGTGAATGGTTGTCTGTCTCTATGTGTCAGCCCTGTGACCTGTCCAGGGTGTACCCCGCCTTTCACCCAATGTCAGCTGGGATAGGCTCCAGCACCCCTGCGACCCGCAAGAGCATAAGCGGTTATGGAAAATGAATGAATGATTGTTTAGGTGTTAAAATGAACAATTTTAAAGTTCTAGTTTTAGACTTGAACAGTGACCCCTAACCCATAGAGTTACATTATCATTAAAATAAACCCACTGTCCCCATATGAGGACGTCTTTTTTGTCTTTCAAAATCTACTCTGTTTAAAGATAATAACTAGTTTTTATAATCTCAAATAGCCAGGAGTGTGTGTGTGTGTGTGTGTGTGTGTGTGTGTGTGTGTGTGTGTTGGGGGGTTAATAGTTACTGTGTGTGTGTGTTGCTGTGAGGGCGTGGGGTGAATGGGGCTAATGTAACCAGAATGAACTGGTTCGGGAGACAAAAGCAGGGGGCTCGGGGAGGTGCATGAATGAGAGTCATAGGAAGCGAGAGAGACAGAACTTTCCCCTGAGTCTTTCCACAACTGCCTGGTAAACAAGTAAGTGCACTCTACATTCCATCTCATCCTTTACAAGAAATGTTCTGAACTGTGATTACTTTAAAAAGAGAGGAAAATAGTGTTTGTGTGTGTGTGTGTTCAGAGTTAGGTGTCAAAAATAAGTGTTAAAAGGCAGACACTTCATATTTACTGTAACTCTATACTGTACAGATGTCCTTGGCTGCTATTCTAACCCTCCTTGTTTGCTGTTTATCATTTCCCCGCTGGGTTTTATTAGTCTTTATGTAATTGTCCCATTTCCTGTGCCAGCTCCCAGCACTTTCCCCACATCTCAACTTTAAAATACTGCAAGTACAGCTCTTCTGCACACACTCTATGTGGCATGTGTGAGTGCTCTACTGTAAGAGAGAGGCATGGAGATGTGGCGAAATGTGTGTGTGCAGCAGTTAAGCTATTGTAGCACATTTTAAGGGTTTGATTAAAAATTGTTACGCACTTTAATGCATGTTTTTGCTTCCTGCTGATACAAGTAGCTTTGTTGTGCTGTGCTTTAAGTATCTGGTACATTTGCAGTGCATGTATGTGTGTGTGTGTGTGTGTGTGTGTGTGTGTGTGTGTGTGTGTGTGTGTGTGTGAAATTGAGAAGGAGAGAAAGAGAGGTAGAAAGGGCTGGCAGATGGGAGCAGTGTTGAGAGAATTACATATTATTAGCTGTGCTTTTTGCTGACAAACTGGGCAACAGGACAGACTGGTGAGCAGCAACCAAAAGGCGATTAGAGAGAAAGACAGATGCAGCTCAATAAAACTTAATTGTGCAAACCATTATTGTCCCCAAAGTGAATATTTATAACCCATACAGACATAAATTACATGCAAGCGCACTGCCATAAATTCTCAGATAGTGGCCTCGCATCAGAGAGAGGTCGGTCCTGCGATACATGTTTATATTTTGAGGTTTTATAACAACTTCTAATGAGTATGATTATTATGTCACATTTGAAAACCTCATTTATATTTTCCTACTCTCTCAATGAATTCAGCATATGTGCATTTCCACACATGGCTGGATTAACTGGCATTGGGGTCTCGGAGCAAAAATGAGCCATCCCCTAGCAGGCTCTTTCACAATTTTCTGTCCTACAAAAAGCAATGCACCCATATTTGTGCATATTCCACATATTTTGAAAGGCTGCAATCACATGACCAAGGAAGCAGTCTTGAGCGCTTGTAAGGAGGCAGATTTGGGTGGTGGATGGATCACAAAAAAACTGACATTTGCCCAGGACTTTCCCCTGGAGTCATGTGTTCAGATTCGTGTGATCTGTCTTCACCATGTTTCTTTTCCTAAACTTTACGACAGTACCTTCACTTGCCTGAACCTAACCTCCGTAACTTTACATAGATAATTGTACGTTTACGTATGTAATGTCAATCGTGAAGTGCAAATTTGTAGGATACTGTACAACCGATCGTGCATACATTTTCCATAGGATATCATACGAACCGTTCTATGAGTATACCTTGCCCTTACTTGATTGTGCAAAGCATTCCTCTGCTGCAATATTACTTGGCCCCAGGTTTGCTGTGCAATAATATAAATAAGAATGTTGATAAATACAAACAAAGTAATATGTACTGGGAACTGCCCATTGGTCCGACAGCCCATTGGTCCGACATCCCATTGTTCCGACCATATTAAACCCATTGTTCTGAAGTCCCGTTGTTCCGAAATCATCATGATGCCCTGTGGTTAAGGTCTGGTTAGGTTTAGGCACAAAAACCACTTGGTTAGGGTCAGGAAAAGATCATGGTGTGGGTTAAAATGAAAAAGAAAGTGGCAAACACATAAGCCGTGAGCCTGCTTCGCCTCAAACCTTTCCCAGCTGACCCAGAGCCGGTCACGGCGCACCATCAAGGCAGAAATACGCCCGCCGGGAGCCCTTCAGCACCGTGGACTATCGGACTAATGGGATGTCAGACCAATGACATGGACCCATATGTACCAGGGTGAACATACTGAAACAAATACAAAGACAAGATTTTGAGACGACACCTCAAGTTCAGGTAATAAAGTCCCAGCCTTAAAGGGATAGTTTGGATTTTATGAAGTGGCTATTTGCAAAGGGTGCTCATTCATAGGTATCGTTTTTTTGCTGGCCCCCATCCACAGCAGTACATTGCCTAGCTTCTGTATCTGACTCCAGCCTGCTTCTCCAAACTGGCAGCATGCTGACTGACATCTACTGTATGTAATACACTGATGATGTATAGTCACTAGTGATGTCCAAATGAAGCGTCATGAAGCACCAGTTGTATTTGCTGAACCCACTAGATTGCACTCTTAGTGTAATGAAAAAGGCTCAAGTGATGGCAGTGCAGTTTGGTTTCAACTAGCAATGGCCAAATGAAGCTTCATGAAGCATTTTTCTTTATTTTTTGGGTCCACTCTGGCGCTATTTGTTCAACAAAGGGTTGAAACCAAACTGCATTGCCATCCCTTGAGCCTTTTTCATTACACCAAGAGCGCCATCTAGTGAGTTCAGCAAATACAACTGGTGGTTCATGAAGCTTCATTTGGCCATCACTAATAAGTATCCCATACATCCTCACTGAAACAAATCTGAGTTGTTCTGCAGAATACTTGTTCCTCTACATATATATGTGTTCGTATACCTCTACTCTCTGACATAGGGCCACATACTGTTCACTACTTTTACTGATACATTTAGCCATAAATAATGTTTATATTCCGCTGATCTCACACCAATGTGGGATCAAGTCATTGTTTTGCAAGTCACAAGCAAGTCTTTGCACTCAAGTCCCAATTCAAATCCCAGTCAAGTGTCAAGTAAAGACCGACAAGTCCCATGTGCTAAACTTTAAGTGTTGCATCCAAACCAAGTCATCATGTGCTCTTCACCAAATGTAACACCATTTGAACAACAGATTGATATATTAAATTCACAAAAATCATGATTGCTTTGTAAAATGTTGTATTCAGTTATTAAAACGAGTTTGTTAAAAAGTTACAATGCTGTTAAGCTAACGTTAACTAGCAATCAGCTTGGTTAATATTAGCCTTGACTTTCCTTTCAAAGCTGGAAGTTGCTGTGTCTCCATCTTTAATTTTCAAATGACATGTTTTGCTTACTGCAACTTGGATTTTGTTGAGCACCACATAGTTTTTGTATACCAACGAAATGATCTCTGGTATGGTTTCTCCTGCAACTTGATTGGGTGCTGTCGGATTGGATACGTTTTCATTTTTGGACTTGGGGGACAGTGTCAAGTATTTCCAAGTCAAACTCTAGACTCCAAGTTAAGCTGAGTGTCAGTGGTGTTAAAGTCCAAGATTGGAGATGAAGTCTTTTGTTTCTTAGTCTGATTTTGGATATGGCTATGTAATGACAATTAGCATGCACTTCACATGTGTTATTACCTGCTGAAGACCTCTTGAACATTGTGTGAATAGTTTTTATGAGATTCTTTATTTGAGGGCATATGACCATATTCCTATACAAATTTCCAATTCAGTATTTTGCCATACAGTAATCCTTGGGGCTTTTGGGCTACACTTTCTGCTCTCTGCAAAGTTTCCTTTCTCAGTCTGTTAACATTTCTTACACAGCTGTTTCACATTAAAAGCCTTCCAGAGTATCAAAGGCTGTAAGCCTCCCTTTCCTGGTAGGTTTTAATGTGAAACATCTGTAGAAAAGTGTTGACTCATGGTTGATTTGTGGCTCTTCGGGGTATCTGAGTCAGGGAAAATGGGATCAGAGAGAAGTAGCTGGAAGTAGCTCATTTACCGAACGTTTTGGGGGCTTGGAGTCTGAACACCTTAACACCTTTAATGTGTTTATGTTTGGCATGTAAAAGGCAGTTCAAAGAAGGCTGGGACACGCTCTTAGGAAATGTAACTGGAGCTGTGATGTTGGACGGTTACAGCAGATGGCACTAGAAATAAAGGGACAACTTCCTGTCAGGTGCTCTTTAGGCTCTCTTTGGGTTCACTTGGCCTAGCATAACTTTTGGATACACTCAATTGGCAGTTGATATACAACAGAACATCTGCTTATAGAAAGCATTTGTTTATGGTCTTTAGGTCTAGGGCTGATGTTGGAAGGCGATTTTATTGCTGCTTAGGGAAATCAGGCTGTGGTGGTTTGAGTCCAGGGCATGATGTTAGATTAGAATTGATAAATTTGATGCTTTGGCTGCTGTCTGTGGTGGTGATCAAAGACTGGTTTGCAGGATGGGAGGGATGCCCTCCAGTTCAGTAGTAGACACAGCTATTCTAACGCATGCCTTTCAGCAATAGTGTATTTCAGCTTTATTTTCCCAGGAGGGGAGCAGGCAGCAACTTATGTCTGCTGTTGCTGTAGCAATTTGAATTCAGCCAGTGCAAACCCCAGGAGGGTCTGATGCTGGACCAACCCAACTCCCTGTCAAATCAGCAAACTTTCTGGTACTGCCGTTACACAGGAGCTGCCGTTTGTGTGTGTGTGTGTCTGAGCGCGAGTGTGCAGAAAAAATCCTTGCACTGGGGCCAATCAAACTAATGTAATGCTGCTGTCTGCTGGTCTGGACTACAGCCTCTCCTGCATGCTGGAGAAGACATCATTGTGGATCATCGCTTACACATTCCCTCTACAGGCAGCAGCAGACGCTGTCAGAGTTTCCACTGGATCCATTCTGATGAAGTAGTGCTGTTGTGCACTCAGAGCTCACAGCCCCAAACTCAGCAGTTATGTGCAGAAGTCAGAGGATGCGTTGGGTTGCTGTTACAGAAATAAATTGTGAGTGAAGTGGCCGCTTGTGCTGATTAAAACTGAAGCGTATTTGTTCCATAGATGTGACACAGAAGACTGAAAAGCATGCCTGTTTAGAACGGCTCTTTGTCACAGATGTCACTGAGATGTGTTCACTGTCTCTGTCCTCTGTCTCTCTCTCTCTGGTCTGTCTGGCTCTCTCTTATAGTTAGTAGGTCATACAGGGACCGATAAAAAGTCATTTCTGCTTGGCTGCTTTTCAAAATCCCTAATTACAGAGTCAACAGCAACACACACACCCACACACACATCCACCAGCTCTCAAGCCCTTATCTCCAACCTCCCTCACTTCTAATAATTTGGTCAGAATCCAAACTCCAAACTTGGGGTGGCTGGGGAGTAAAATTTGTCTTTTTCACAGCACACTTGGCTTTTCAGATTAAAAAGTGAACATGCCACAGAAATTTATACTGTCAGCCTTTTATTATGCGGTATGTGTGTGTGCGAGTGTAGGCGTTACTGTGTTTTGCTTCAATGACCAACCACGACTCTTGGTCCTGTCAGATAAGAACAGTGTGTCTGCTAAATGCCAGCTCTGCAGAAATTAAAATTAAAGGTTATTTGTTGTAATTCTAGGTCTGCACTGCAGACAAGGTCCTCTGAAGCTAAATGATGCCAGTGCAGAGCAGGACATCGCTTAAAAAACTCTGCAAAGATGACAAGGAGGTCAAAATGATTCCAGCAAGATTCATGTCTCTTTACGGAGAAGAGTCAGGACCAGGCTGTCATGCCACAGTAGCCATAGAAACCATTGTGCACCATACAAACAATATAAAGATGCATTCAGATTGAGCACAAAGTGAATTTCAACCTGCTGTATTTGAACAAAATTGACCACTGAAGCGGTTCTGCAATAGAGCATGTCAGTGGAATTGCATTGATAGACAAAACCTTGGGTCTGTGTTTACTTCCTGTTTGCTGATGTAATTCACATACACTGCAAAACATCCCAACAAGAAAAGGCTTCTTTGTATGTGTGCAGTCCAGATGGGAAGGTAACTGGAGGTGACACTGCACAAATGCTTATTTTTTGTGCTGTTTACAGCTGTTTCAATCCATGAATTAGGAAAACAAGGGCCACATTAGGTCCTGGAAATAGCAGGTTAAAGAGGACCTCTTATGCTTTTTGGGGTTTCCCCTCTTCCGTAGTGTTTTGCATCGCATTTTCATGCATCTATAAGGTCTGCTAAGTAAAAAATGCCCAAAGTCCAGGCTAAAGGAAGCTCTCTTTCCCCACAGAGACACAGCTCCTCAGCTGCTTGAAACGCCTAGTTTGCATTCCTGCCTTTACTTACTTGGTTGCATCACAATGTAACAAATGGCACACAGAGCTGAGGCCCCAAACAAACCTACTCAGAGCAGAGCTGCAGAGAGTTTGAGCTGTTGAGGAGACACTGCTGTTTTGAGTGCAACCACAAGTGACGCTTGTTTGGACTGCCAAAGGAAGAAGAGACGAAGAGGAAGTGGTTGGAACACTATTTCTCAACAATATAACTAAGACATTTTATTTTTTCCCTCCATTTTCCTGGAGGGCAAATCTGGAGATTTGGGATCACAACCTGTAAGTATGCTTTATGAGTTGTGAATTTGTTGTTGTTTGTAAGTGTAGAGTAGATGTAAACCCTGTGTGGGTGGAAACCCTTGCAGAGTCGTTAAGGTCACAATGTGAGTCGCTGACCCACCTGGCCACCATGTGAGTCGTTAGGGTCAGGTGGGACCAGGGATGAACGGATGTGAGGTCGTCTGGGGAGGGATCCCAAGACTGCATTGTCGGTGGATGATAAGTAGTGTTGTAGGCCACCCCCTCTGTTTAACAATGGTCGTTCCAGCTTGACGTAGATGGCTTCTTTTACTCCTCTTGACTATTTCAGAGGGTTACCAGTGACAGATGATTTGGATAGTTTCATGTCTGGAAAAAAATGATGATTAAACAGGTTAAATCAGGCTTTCACCAGATATGCACGCCTATCTGCATTTGTAGAACAGCCAATATGAGCAGCCTTTCTCTAAACTGACCTTAATTGGCCAAACTCCCGTCACAGGCTAGATTTACTAAAGCCTGAAAACAGAGCCCAGAGGAAGTGCAGAAGTCTTGTTCTCTCTCAGACCACTTAAATTACAATATGCTCAAAGTTTATAATGGGATTTATTGCACAATGACAATAAGATAAAATAGCGTTAATAGAGTATTATTCATTTCTCTTTTCCTCTAAAATGGTCAATTGTTACTCCCTTTACCCCATAATTTTGTTTTCTTCTTCTGTACTTAACATTCAAGCAGCAGTAGGAACCTGTAAGGATGTTATGAATCCTGCCAAACTCTACCAGGGACCGAGTCCGTCCTTCAAGATATTTTTGAGATAGCATGTGTGCACTCTCAGCGGGGCAGAAGAACCCACAATTCTTTGTGTACCATTTTCCAAGATTGAAGGCAAAGCCTCTTCAATGATGCACACCTGGGCACTCGCTAGCCTGTTCCAATGTGTGATCACCATATGTTAGGTCCTACAGAGGCTAGGCAAGACCCTTTCCTGACTTCTCCTACAAAGGAAGCATCCTTGACTTTGAGAAGCACTGATTGTATCTCTGGTTGATTCTGTCTATGGCTGGGATACAGTTGGAGAGTACTGTGGAGCCCTCTGCAGATGTGGAAGGTCATAGCTTTGATGCAACTCTGTCCAATACAACTCTGCTCAGTACAACTGTGTCCAATACAACAGAGAAGAGATCATCCTACTCAGCGGATGAACTGCATACCACTTATTGTACAGTGATGACAATGAATGTGTGCTGAATGGTAGACCATGATGTTTTTTTCATGATTTTGAAAGACATACTATGCCATGACATTTTTTTCCCAATTTCAGAAGACATCCTATACTGTGACGGGTTTTTTTTTTTTGTACATTTTGGATGACACACTATACTATGACGTTTTTTCGTGATTTAGGACTCTCATTTCAAGAAATACCATACTATGATTTTTTTCAACGTACTGTAATAAGACATTTTATGAGGGTTATATTTTTTACATACAATACTCAGGTAACCAATCAAACCTACATTGTAAAAGTCCCATGCATTGACCATCCACCACGTCTGCAGTTCTCCAGGGACCCCCCATTTATACCATGTCATTTGACTTTGGTCAGAATCTGCAGTTTTTTGTCTTGTGAAGTTACAACATTGAGGTGTTTTCAACACACTGTACTGAGTTATTTAGGTTTTCTCGACATATATTATAAATATTTTTTAAATTAGTTATACATGGACTTCCTTTTTTATTTTTTTAATGCTTTTGCAGTTAGTAAGTGAAGATGTCTTAGAAACACAGACAAAGTGTCTCTGGCCTGGTAGCTCAGGCTGTTAGAGAACCAGTTGGAAGTCCTTAGATTTAATGTTCGATCCTAGTCCAGGGCAGGTGAATTTTAAAGGCTACTGTCTAGAGGAGAGAATGAAAGGCTACATGAAACACTAAGGGAGTCTGAGGTGGAATAGCTCAGGCTGTTAAAGCGCTGCTTGGGAATCCAGAGAATGAAACTTCAATCCTTATCTGGCGCAGGTGAATTTTAAAGGCCACTGTCCACAGGAGACAATGAAAGGCTGAAACACAACTGAAGTATGAGGTGGAATAGCTCAGCCTCTTAAACTGCTGCTTGCTCTGAGATTGGAAGTTCGATCCTCATCGAGGGCACGTCAGTTTTAAAGGCCACTGTCCAGAGGAGAGAATGAAAGGCTTTGTGAAACACAAAGCAAGTGTGAGGTGGAATAGCTCATGCTGTTAAAGCGCTGCTTTAACAGCAACGCCCAAATAAAAAGGCTAAATGCGCCCGGAGAAAAGGTGATATGTGTAGCAGCAGGATAGCTCAGTGGTTAAGGCAACTGACCTTAGTGCGGGAGACTGCTGTTCCAAACTGGTCAGTTTAATGGTTTGATCCTTATCCAGGGCAGGTTAATTTATGAAGTCCAACGCCCAAATAAAAAGGCTAAATGCGCCTGGAGAAAAGGCAATATGTGTGGCAGCAGGATAGCTCAGTGGGTAAGACTACTGGCCTTAGTGCAGGAGACTGGGGTTCATATCTGGCGAAGTTAATGGTTTGATCCTTATCCAGGGCAGGTGAATTTATAAAGTCCAACGCCCAAATAAAAAGGCTAAATGCGCCCGGAGAAAAGGCCATGTGTGTAGGCAGGATAGCTCAGTGGGTAAGACAACTGGCCTTAGTTCAGTAGACTGGGGTTCAAATCTGCTCAGATTAATGGTTTGATCCTTATCCAGGACAGGTGAATTTATAAAGCCCAACGCCCAAATAAAAAGGCTAAATGCGCCCGGAGAAAAGATGATATGTGTAGCAGCAGGATAGCTCAGTGGGTAAAACTACTGACCTTAGTGTGGGGGACTGGGGTTCAAATCTGATGCTACCATATGCACGTCATGGCACGGCATGGGGGAGCCAGGACGCCGGGAAAAGTGGGGATGTCATCATCATCCCCACATTGAGTAACATTAAGTGGGTAATAGTAAAGTTATGGTTTGCAGTAAGGTATCTAGGACTGGGTAGTAAGAAAGATATGATGACTGGGTAATAAGAAAGGTAGCTGGGGCTGGGTAATAGGTAGGGTAGGTAATAGGAAAGGTAGCTGGGACTGGGTAATAGAAAAGGAAGGGTAGGGTAGGGTAGGCAGGAAAGGGATAGGGAAGGCTAGATGGGTAGTAGATATTTTTTTAAGTAGATTTTGGACACAGGAATTAGAAAGTTAAAAAATATTAAAAACACATAAAATACATTTAACAACAACAATACTTACACATAAATAAACTTACACAATTTTACATTTAACTTAACTTTAATTGTTAAGAAACAACAACTAAACAAGGCTGAGTTTAAGAAAGTTAAAATGTCTATAAAATATCTAATAAAATGTCAAAAAATGTTTAAGAAACACAGACGTGTGTTTCTTAAACATTTTTTTGACATTTTAAACATTTTTTTGACATTTTACTTCTTAAACAGTTAGGGACTGTATAACAGGATAACTTAAAATGTCTAAAAAATGTCTCTACCTCCCTACACCTTACACCTTCCTGTCCTAGGTCTAGCTACCTTCCCATCCTGCCCTCCTATCATCCAGTCCACCTTCCCTATTACCCCAGTCCTAGCCACCTTCATGCCACATTCATGCCCAAGGCCTAGCTAGCTACCATCCTTAACTGCCCTCCTGTCTATCCTAGACATGTAGATTACAATAGGTTATTTGTGTTACAAGTTACTGTTAAATGTGTGCATTAATTGTGTACTCAATGTGGGGGATGGTGACAACATCCCCACTTTTCCCGGCGTCCTGGCTCCCCCATGCCGTGCCATGACGTGCATATGGTAGCATCAGATTTGAACCCCCGTCTCCCGCACTAAGGCCAGTAGTCTTACCCACTGAGCTATCCTGCTGCTACACATATCGCCTTTTCTCCGGGCGCATTTAGCCTTTTTATTTGGGCGTTGGGCTTTATAAATTCACCTGCCCTGGATAAGGAGCAAACTATCAGTCTGACCAGATTTGAACCCCAGTCTCCCGCACTAAGGCCAGTTGTCTTACCCACTGAGCTATCCTGCTGCTACACATGTCACCTTTTCTCCGGGCGCATTTAGCCTTTTTATGTGGGTGTTGGACTTTATAAATTCACCTGCCCTGGATAAGTATCAAACCATCGACCTAGCAGATTTGAACCCCAGGCACCCACACTAAGGTCAGTTGCCTTAAGCACTGAGCTATCCTGCTGCTACACATATCGCCTTTTCTCCGGGTGCATTTAGCCTTTTTATTTGGGCGTTGGGCTTTATAAATTCACCTGCCCTGGATAAGGATCAAACCATCCACCACCTAGCAGATTTGAACCCCAGTCCCCCACACTATGGTCAGTTGCTTTAACCACTGAGCTATCCTGCTGCTACACATATGCATTTTCTCCGGGCATATTTATCCATTTTATTTGGGTGTTGTGCTTTATAAATTCACCTGCCCTGGGTAAGGATCAAACCATGATCAAACTATGACGTTTTTTTTCATGATTTTGCACGACATACTATACTATGACCTTTTTTTCATGATTTTGCACGACATACTATACTATGAGGTTTTTTCATGATATTGGGCGACATGCTATACTATGAGGGGTTTTTTCATGATTTTACATGACATACTATACTATGAGGTTTTTTCATGATATTGGACGACATGCTATACTATGACGTTTTTTTCATGATTTTGCACGACATGCTATACTATGAGGGGTTTTTTCATGATTTTACATGACATACTATACTATGAGGTTTTTTCATGATATTGGACGACATGCTATACTATGACGTTTTTTTCATGATTTTGCACGACATACTATACCATGAGGTTTTTTCATGATATTGGACGACATGCTATACTATGACTTTTTTTTCATGATTTTGCACGACATGCTATACCATGAGGTTTTTTCATGATTTTGCACGACATGCTATACCATGAGGTTTTTTCATGATTTTGCACGACATGCTATACTATGACTTTTTTTTCATGATTTTGCACGACATGCTATACTATAACTTTTTTTTCATGATTTTGCACGACATACTATACCATGAGGATTTTTCATGATATTGGACGACATGCTATACTATGAGGATTTTTCATGATATTGGACGACATGCTGTACTATGACGTTTTTTTCATGATTTTTCACAACATGCTATACTATGAGGTTTTTTCATGATACTGGACGACATGCTGTACTATGACGTTTTTTTCATGATATTGGACGACATGCTGTACTATGACTTTTTTTCATGATATTAGACGACATGCTATACTATGAGGTTTTTTCATGATTTTGGATGACATGCTGTACTATGACGTTTTTTTCATGATATTGGACGACATGCTATACTATGAGGTTTTTTCATGATTTTGGACGACATGCTGTACTATGACGTTTTTTTCATGATTTTTCACAACATGCTATACTATGAGGTTTTTTCATGATATTGGACGACATGCTGTACTATGACGTTTTTTCATGATTTTGGACCACATGCTATACTATAAGTTTTTTTCATGATTTTGCACGACATACGATACTATGAGGTTTTTTCATGATTTTGCACGACATACTATGCTATGACATTTATTCATGATTTTGCACAACATGCTATACTATGACGTTTTTTCATGATTTTGGACCACATGCTATACTATGAAGTTTTTTTCATGATTTTGCACGACATGCTATACCATGAGGATTTTTCATGATATTGGACGACATACTATACTACGAGGTTTTTTCATGATATTGGACGACATGCTATACTATGAGGATTTTTCATGATTTTGCACGACATGCTATACTATGAGGATTTTTCATGATATTAGACGACATACTATACTACGAGGTTTTTTCATGATTTCGGACGACATGCTATACTATGACGTTTTTTTCATGATATTGGACGACATACTATACTATGACTTTTTTCATGATTTTGCACGACATGCTATACTATGACTTTTTTTCATGATTTTGGATGACATGCTATACTATGACTTTTTTTTCATGATTTTGCACGACATGCTATACTATGACGTTTTTTCATGATTTTGCACGACATACTATATTATGACATTTTTTCATGATTTTGCACGACATGCTATACTATGAGTTTTTTTCATGATTTTGAACGACATGCTGTACTATGAGTTTTTTTCATGATTTTGCACGACATGCTATACTATGACGTTTTTTTCATGATTTTGCACGACATGCTATACTATGACTTTTTTTCATGATATTGGACGACATGCTATACTATGAGGTTTTTTCATGATATTGGACGACATGCTATACTATGACGTTTTTTTCATGATTTTGCACGACATGCTATACTATGACGTTTTTTTCATGATATTGGACGACATGCTATACTATGACTTTTTTTTCATGATTTTGGACGACATGCTATACTATGACGTTTTTTCATGATTTTGCACGACATACTATATTATGACATTTTTTCATGATTTTGCACGACATGCTATACTATGAGTTTTTTTCATGATTTTGAACGACATGCTGTACTATGAGTTTTTTTCATGATTTTGCACGACATGCTATACTATGACGTTTTTTTCATGATTTTGCACGACATGCTATACTATGACTTTTTTTCATGATATTGGACGACATGCTATACTATGAGGTTTTTTCATGATATTGGACGACATGCTATACTATGACGTTTTTTTCATGATTTTGCACGACATGCTATACTATGACGTTTTTTTCATGATATTGGACGACATGCTATACTATGACTTTTTTTTCATGATTTTGGACGACATGCTATACTATGACGTTTTTTCATGATTTTGCACGACATACTATATTATGACATTTTTTCATGATTTTGCACGACATGCTATACTATGAGTTTTTTTCATGATTTTGAACGACATGCTGTACTATGAGTTTTTTTCATGATTTTGGACGACATGCTGTACTATGAGGTTTTTTCATGATATTGGACGACATGCTATACTATGACTTTTTTTTCATGATTTTGCATGACATACTATACCATGAGGTTTTTTCATGATTTTGGACGACATGCTATACAATGAGGATTTTTCATGATATTGGACGACATGCTATACTATGAGGTTTTTTCATGATTTTGGATGACATGCTGTACTATGGGGTTTTTTCATGATATTGGACGACATACTATACTATGACATTTTTTCATGATTTTGCACGACATGCTATACTATGACTTTTTTTTATGATTTTGGACGACATGCTATAGAATGACCTTTTCTTGTGATTTTTGATGACATGCTATAGTATAACGATTTTTCCTGATTTTGGGCAACATACAAAACTATGACATTTTTTCATGATTTTGGACGACATAAGAAAATATGACATTTTTTCATGATTTTGGAAGACATGCTTTAGTATGGTCTTTTCTTGTGATTTTGGACGACATACTATACTATGACATTTTTCCCAATTTTGGAAGACATTCTTTACTGTAACTTTTTTTTTCGGATTTTGGACAACATGCTATACTATTACGATTTTTCATGATTTTGGACGACATGCTATACTACAGACGTTGCGCTAGACTTTTTCGTCGCCGGTCATTTTGAAATAGATAAAATAGATTATGGCCGGATCATTAAAAATCCGGCCATAATCTATTTTTACCGGTCATTTTAATTTTCATTTTTAAAGGATAATAAAGATATTCAAAGACATTTAGTTTTCATTTGTTCATTTTTAATAAATACAACAAGCAAGTTATAAAGTGTGCATCAATAAGGACATGAACGAAAAGATGAACAGACATCCACTCACCCATGCCATTAGCATCCGGTGTGTCCAGGGCGTTATGTAGTTATGCCTGTAGGCTCGGTGACACAAAATTAAAATTGTAATGAAGTGATTATGGTATTGAAAAATGTGTTCGGTTATGCACTGCTATGTTATTTTAAATTATACTGTAAACACGGTATTTTCTCCTCATGTTCCTCAGTGCGTGTTGTCGTTATTTTATTTTGAAAATTGGCAGGATTCTCTCGTCTTTTCTGTGTCTGACTTCCTGTTAGGTACGATCTGCTCTATCCAGCTTGACAAAAGCACTCGCGGCTCGTGTGAAAAATAGACCAGATGCTGAACTGAAGTGCTGAATCCGCAGTTTAACACGGGCGCCGACTGAAAACTGCCTCCGCTGCTGGGCGCTGTGCTTCGGTTCCGTGTCCCGTGTGTCCAGGGCGTTATGTCAACAATGCTACATGAAGCAGATGAATGACCTTTTCTCTGCAGTGTGAAAACGGCAGCCACTGACTGTGCACTCCGCTGCCAGGTGGGCAGGGGTGGGAATTGCAACTGGTCAAAATGACCGACGGTCTTCAGATTTTTTAGTCATTGTTGTAAAAAACCGGTCAGTGACCAAGAATATCTGATGAACGCAACCCCTGCTATACTATGACATTGTTTCATGATTTTGGAAGACATGCTTTACTGTAACTTTTTTTTTAGGATTTTGGACAACATGCTATACTATGAAGTTTTTTTTCATGATTTTGGACGACATGCTATATACTATGACATTTTTTTATATTTATGGACGACATGTTATACTATGATGTTTTTTCATGATTTTGGACGCCATGCTATAGAATGACCTTTTCTTGTGATTTCTGACGACATGCTATACTATGAAGTTTTTCTGTGATTTTGGACGACATGCTATACTATGACATTTTTTCATGATTTGGGACGACATGCTAAACTATTAAGTTTTTTCGTGATTTTGGACGACATACTATACTATGACGTTTTTTCATGATTGTGGACGACATACTATACTATGACGTTTTTTCATGATTGTGGATGACATGCTATACTGTTCTAACGGATGTGATTGAACCCAAATGCAGCATTCGGTGACAGTTGGTAATTACTTTTATTTGAACACAGAATAAACAGAAAGTTGAGCCGACGAAGATATTCAATTAATAACTCATTCTTCGGGCTCAGAGCCACACACAGTCTTCAGGGGGAGGCAGTTTGGTGAAAGCACTCATGCTGAAACGTCATGGGTGGAAAACACCACACAGCCACAGGCAGATGGAAACCAGAAACGCTCAGGTATGGGGGACAGAAGGCTGGTGCGTTTACCGGGAAACAGACGGCGTAGACGGGTCAGAGGCAGGCAGGGTTGATAACAGGAGATCAGGCAGGTAAGGAGTGCTGGAATGTATTGCACAAGGGTGAAGAACAATTTGGCAAAGAGTGTGTGTGCTGGAGAAGCTTTTATACCAGGCTGGTTGGCTGATGAGCTGCATCTGTAGAGGCAGGTGAGAGGAGTTGTCTTGATGAAGGGGGCGTGGAAATTTACCAGGAGCAGGTGAGGGAGAGAAGCAGACTGTGACAACTATGTAGTTTTTTTTCATGATTTTGGACATTTTTGCCAATATGCTATAATCTGTTGTTTTTGCAGGATTTTTGACAACATACAGTACTCAACTATGACTTTTTTTTTTCTCGATTTTTTACATGTGATATAATGACTTTTTTCATGACTTTGGATGATTTCATGGTTTTTGACAAAATACAATACCATGACTTTTTTAAATGATTTTTTGACGATATGTTTTAAAAAGGTTTTAAAAATGTTGTAAAAGTAAAGCCAACATACAGTAAATTGTAAATGATTTCATTTTTATTTCCGACATAAGAACATCAGATAAAAAATATGAAATTTTCATGGCAACACTTGAAATATATACAAGGAAGGTGGATTCAGGGAAGCTCTTAATTTACAAACCCAAGGAAATCAATATTTAAATTCAGTATTTCACAGACTGTTGATGATCTGATGAGGCTCGTCTTTGTGGAGGTGTTCGAGAGCCCAGTGCCATTTGCTGAGGACATGCAGAAAATTCCCATCTCAAAGGAACTGGCATCCTAGTATGAGAGACCCTCAAAGGAGGAAGTGGTTGCTTTACACATCTCTCACTTCAGCCAAGGGGCAGCTGAAAGCCAACGCAGTGACCAGCGGGATCAGGACATGTTCTGCAGGGGATATGGATTCAAGCAGTTTGGCCCTAGGCCTGGATGGTATAACATACATGTAGGATGAACTGGAACCTGGTTCATTACCCAAAACACCTAATAAGTAAAAAAAGAGAGACAAGGCATACTGTTTAATAAGCAAGCAAATAGAGACTCAGGAGACAACATCACTGCATCACTGCAAACCCATTCCACCCTGCTGTTGTAGGTGAATCTAATTTTTCCTTCTAAATGCACATTTGTGTAAGGTTTCATACTCCAGCATCTAAGTCATGTCGGCTGTGATCTGAATTCAATTTTCTCTCACGTATCCTGTCGTGATTCTGTGGTCATCCTGCTCCCTGACTGTGCAGCTGCTTCCTGCAGATCCTCTTATCTCAACTGAGGACATTCCATTGGCACTCCTCCTCTGCAACAAACACTCAGCTTTTCCAAACAACTTTATAAACATGTTTCAGTACAAGTTTGTCCATTATCTAGGCGGTGACCAACAGTTGCAAAGGTGACCATCCTTTGTTCTTATACTTCTTGAATAATAAGGCAGTTACTGAAAACAGTTGCTACAGCCTGTATTAGACACTTCAATCCAAGTGTTAGATTTGTCTGTACTTTCTCAGGTGGAACTACAGTGTCAGACAGAGGCAGCCTTTGATTTTCTCCAAGTTTTAGCCCAATTAAAAAGAAAATATGGAATGATGCCTCCAGTCTCATGCCTTTTCTTTGATGCTGTTCTGAACCTAGTTCAAAAGCAGCCGTTTTTATCCACATTGTAGCAAGTTCAATTAGAAACACTTAATAGTATTCAATTTTACAGTTGATCGACTTTGTACTAAAGGGGGGCATCTTCCATCTTACCCTAGCAGGTAAAGGAGCAGTGAAACAAAGTCACTGAGAAACAGAGGCAAATTAAGAATCACACATTAGATCTTGATGAATGGAATATTAAAGTTGAAAATCTTTACTGATGTACATTGCATAATTCATTGAGAACAAAATGATGTAGCAACGGTCAGTGAAAACCAAAATCATCAACCCACTGATTCAAAATCACACCAAAACTCAAAGTAAAAAAACTGAAATCACAGGCTGATCAAACTTGCGTGAATTTTATAACGGCAATTCATACTGTGTCTCAGGTGTGTGTGTGGCCCCAGTGTGCCTGTATGCACTCCTGCCAATGTATGGGCATGCCCCTATGAGTCGACAGATGCTGTTCTGGGGGATCTCCTCCCACACTTGCTGATGCATTGGTGAGCTTCTGGACAGTCTGTGGCAGTAATTGGCGGTGTTGGATGCACAGATACATACTATTGCATGTATTTGTGTGGGTATATAGATACTTATAGGTACTCAGTTGGGTTTAGGTCAGAGGAATGAGAGGGCCAGTCAATGGCATCAATGCCTTCATTGTCCAGGAACTGCCTACAAACTCTGGCCACATGAGGCCGGGCATTGTCCTGCACCAGGAGGAACCCAGGGCCTGTAAGGTCTGGCAATCGCTCTGATGATTTCATCTCGGTATCTAACAGCAGTCAGGGTACCACTGGCTATGACATGGAGGTCTGTGTGAACCTCCAAGGATATGCCTCCCCAGACCATCACCTGTCATACTGGATGCATGACGTTCACCACGGCATCTCCAGACTCCTTTCACTCCTGTCATATGTACTCAGTGTGAACCTGCTCTCATCTGTAAAAAGAACGGGGGGCGCCAATGGCTGACTTGCAAATTCTGGTGTTGTCTGCCAAGCAAACTGCACAGTGCTGGGCTCTGAGCTAGCACCACTAGAGGACGTCGTGCCCACTAGCCACCCTCATGGAGTCTGTTTCTGACAGTGTGGTCAGAAACATGCACACCAGTAGCCTGCTGGAGGTCATTTTGTAGGGCTCTGGCAGTGCTCCTCCTGTTCGTCCTTGCACGAAGATACCGGATGTAGTCCGGATACCGAAGATATGAACAGATACTGGTCCTGCTGCTGGGTTGATGCCCTTCTACAGCCCTGTCCAGCTCTCCTTGTGTAATGGCCGGTCGCCTGGTATCTCCTCCATGCTCTTGAGAGTGCTAGAGGACACAGCAAACCTTCTTGCGACTTCAGGTATGGACGTGCCATCCTGGAGGAGCTGGACTACCTGTGCAATGTGATTGGGCTGCAGGTAGCGCCTCTTGCTACCAGTAGTGACAAGGACAACACTAGCGGAGCACAAAACTAGAGAAGAGTCAGTCAGGTAAAATAAGAGGAGAGCAAATGTCTGTGGACACCACATGCAAAACCGTTCCCTTTTGTGGTGTTGTCTTGCTTTTACCTCTCCACTGCACCTGTTGTCACTTTCATTTGCACCAAAGCAGGTGAAACTGATTCTGCAGGTTAATCCAACCCTTTTATGTTGTCACTTTCCTTTATATCCAATTATCACATATGGATTTATGACTTCAAGCCCTCCATCTGAATTTCATGTGTGGTAATTGTCATGTGATTGCAAACAAGCTATACAAAGGAATCCATTCAGAATGTTTACGTTTTTAAGTTTGAAACTGTCTTTAGATGTGTCTCAGTCGAATCAACTCATCACAGCTGATACTATTGAAAGGTGTTTCATTAACATAAATAACCACAGAGCTGAATTAACACCTACCAGACACTAAATTAAATATGATACCCTCATAATTGTGGAGATAAGTTCAGAGCTGTTGCACTGGATGTAGCTAGACGTACCTAATGAACAGGTACAGGCAAGTCTGCATCCCTATCTGAGTCTACTGTCTGCCTCTGGTACTGTAGTTTGCAGTGTATGGGCTGCAGTATGTAAAGTGCTGAAGGCAACAAGTATGTATGAGAGCTGGTATCAGTCAGGTTCAGTCAAGTTGAGTGTATGGGTTTGTAGCACTGAGCTGTCTCAGCAGTGAGAGCATACAGCTATGGCAGGCCCTGAGGGGAAAACATGATTCAGTCAGTCAACACCCACATTGCTTTAAGCTAAACTTCCTAACCCTTGTCACACAGCCAGTAAGTTTGGTAACATATAAAAGCTGAGTAGGCGGTAAAAGCCGCAGGCTTCTGTCATGTTGAACTTCAGAGTGTGAGCACATGGATGTTTCTTGGAGGAGTACAGTGCTGACCGGCTGCGTATCAAATTTGCAAAGTATCAATAGAGAAGAACTGTGCATTCATTTTCAGCCAGCAGCAGTTGATAGCGCCAGGTCAACAAAAGATGGGTGACTCCTATGTGCTCTGGCCATATTATGTTTTCAAGAAGTGTGTTTGATTTTGGATCAGCTGAAACTTCTCCCAATTAGAATTCCTTCAGTGGTCATAGCCAAGTTTTTACCAGGAGCCGAATTATCCACAGAGGTCTCTTCCTCTCTGTACTGTTCTCTGTATGTATTTACTTCCAAATTCTCAAACATGTAAACAACATAAAATACTCACAGACATTGCTTTCTGTGGGATTCATACAAAGGACTATGCTGGATTCAACATGGGACACTGTACAGCTGTTGACATGCTCTTTTCTGTTTACAGGTAATCCCAAAACTTCCTACTTCCTGTTTCCTCTTACCTATTTCCTGTTTTCGCTATTTTACACCCTTCAAAATAAAAGCCACAATATTTCCTAAAAATAACAATACAAACATTTTTAACACTAAACACACTCAGGGTAGAACACTCCCTGTCTGGCATTTACTGATGCCACTCAACTGCTTGTACTTGAACTTTGACTTTCTTCTTTCTTTGACTGTCTTTACTTTCTCTTGTGACATTGTCCTGATCTCAGTTTTGCGGGCCTGTCCATCACTGCTTGGGAAAGTGGAAGTGACAAGACCCATTGGCCACTCATTGCCATGTGCTTGGCTCTGTTTAAGCAGCACTACGTCTTCAACTTGTAGGGTCCGACGTGCTGTGCGCCACTTTCGCCTTGGCTGAAGAGTGTGGAGATACTCATTTCTGCATCGGGACCAGAACTCATTTGCTAGTGCCTGCACTTGTTTCCACTGACACTTGAAGAGGTCCTTTTCATTGAAGCTGTCAACTGGAGCAGGTACAGCTAGTTTTTGGGTTCGGAGCATAGCAGGCGTCAGAGACAGGGACCAAAGGCCTCGCGCTGATGATAGCAGACATCTCTGCCATCAAAGTACAGAGCACTTCATGAGTCAGGTGGATATGTCTGGTTTGCAGCAACATAGAGTCAAGAATCCTTTGGGTTATGCCAATCATGCGCTCCCAGACTCCCCATGTGGGATGCATGTGGGGGATTGAATTCTCAGGTACAGCCATTCTCGTAAGGAACTTAAGAATGGGGGCTTGACTTGGATCATCTTGTCCCATGCCCAGTTCAGAGCTGGCTGCTTTGCCGGTCCTCTTAATGCAAAGAACCTGTGCAGAGCGTTGATACAACTGGCAGTACCCATGGTATCTATAACTTCCACATGTACAGCCCTGGTGGTCATGCATGTAAAAAGTATGGCCCATTGCTTTCTTTGAGCGGCTCCACCTCTTGTGCATTGGGTGACCACATTCCAGGGCCAAAAAACATCTAAGCCCACATACGTGAATGGTGTACATGAGCTCAGACGTTCTGGAAGGAGGACTGCCATCTTTTGTGTCTCGAGTTTCCCTCCAGATTGCGGCATGTGACACAGTGATGCAGAACCGAACCCATCAATCTCTTGTCAGCAACGATCCACAGGCCAGCAGCCCCACTGCTCCCTCTGTGAACTGCCGCCCTTGGTGTTTCACCTTTGCGTGGTAATGACTCACCAGCAATCTTGTGATATGACTTTGTTTTGGGAGAATGATTGGATTTTTCACCTCAGAATTGACTGATGCATGTTTCAGACATGCATTTTTGTTCCTGTCCGCAGGAGACCATTACACATGAAAGGATTGAGATCTAGGCTTGCATTTGATCTTTGGATGGCCCTGGTCTCTTGTAGTGCAGCATACTCTTCTGGATAAGCACCCCTCTGGACAGACTTCAGTATAAGCTTTGCCGCTTCCAACTCTTCTGGAACGTGAGGTTTGTTGCACCGATGCCATCCTTTACATGTAACTGATGAGTCTGTCCTGTATGAACGAGTCTGATGGATCAAGAAGGAAACTGGTCTCAGCAGAGACTCCCATGTCGAGAAGTGCTGGAACTGTTCTGAAGTAAGTTTACCTTCACTTAGTGCAAGTAGCAAGAGTGGTCAGCTGAGGTCTCACATCCGCATCTTTTTCAGGATCCACTAGCTCAAAAGACTCATGTGCTTCAGGCTGGTGTGGTTTGTGAAGGAGCTCTGGCCCCGTAAACCACATGGTGTCAGTGAGCCGTGATGCAGGCACAGACCTGGTGGCCAGATCAGCTGCATTCTGATCTGTAGGCACATAATGCCACTGTTGTGGAGAAGTTGTTCGGCAAAATTCCCTGAATTTTTGGATATTAAATGTCATCACGAGATTATATTATCCTATTAGATATTTGTGTGAAATTTTGTCGTACTTAGAATATGAATTCTTGAGTTATGGTTAAGATTTGTGAGGTCCCAGTGGCCTCATCCTTTGACCTTTAATCAAGAAATTCCAATCAGTTCATTCTTGAGACCAAGTGGACATTTGTACCAAATTTGAGGAAATTCTCCTCAGGCCCTCTCAAGATATTGTCTTCACGAAATGAAATGGATGGAAGGCCACAGTGACCTTGACCTTTGACCACCAAATTCTAATCAGTTCATAGGTTCTCTCGAGATGCAGCCTTCATGAAAATGTGTCAGATGAGGTCACAGTGACCTTCCACATTCTATTTTAATTCACTTTTATTTTGTTAGTTGAATTGTAAATGTGTGCTGTTATTTTGAAAGACCAGGAAGTTAAAAAGCTAAAGGCTGAAGCTTTTATTTTGAAAGGGTTCATTTCCGGCGTGTGATAAAAACCGACCAATGTTGTGTGCAGCATGGACACGTCCTCGTAACAACAGTGTAAGTCTACCGCCTGGCTGATAAGGTTTGTTTCTTGTCTTTAATATTGTGTGACTTTATAAATCCTTTTAACAGTTTCTGTGAATTTAAATGAGCATGCTTATACTAAATAGGACGCTACGTTGCAATTAGCTCAGTATACCTATGGCACGTTACACCAAGAAAGAAATGTAATATTTTGTTTTTGTTTTGCTTCATTGTAGCTCTTATGGAGCGTTCATGGTATGTACGTTGATAAACTGTGGAAAACAAAGCTTCATGAACCAGCAGTCAGAGCGCCAGACCATTAATCAGCCGAGTGGATGTTTGTGCCAAATTTGAAGAAATTCCCTAAAGTTGTTCTTGGAATATTGCGTTCATGAGAATCAGATGGATGCAAGGACACAGTGACCTTGACCTTTGACCACCAAAAGAGAATCAGTTTGTCGTTGCGTCTGAGTGGATATTTGTGCCAAATTTGAGGAAATTTGAGAATGGGATGGACAAACAGAAGGACAGATGGACAACCAGATGCAGATGCAAAGACACAAATGGTCCCACTTAGCCAGTGTTTAGTTTATCCCATTTTGGGCGACTGTAGAAACATGGCGGTGCAAAATGGTGATCTTTAATCACTGACCTGCTCCCTTTGTTAATAAAAATGGCCCAGTCTAAAACACAGCATGATTAAACACTTAAACACTAAAGAAACCATACTTGTATATTCCATTTCTGCCAATATATCCCCCTACATCCTACACACTGGACCTTTAATGATTGCTCACAGTAACAGTGTTTACAATCTTTCATTCAGTTTGTCATACAGAGTGACGATGCAGGTTTTCTTTGCCTCATCACTGAACAGTCAACTCATCGTGTTTAGTCTTTTATTCACTGTGATAGAGCGCGGCGATCTCACTGAGCGGAGGCTTTGCAGTGAAGATGTGTTTATTGCATGTATAATTTAACTGACAATCAAATGACAGAGCAAAAGAATATGAAATGGCCACTGGTTATATCCTAATTTAATCTCCGTCATGGGGGAGGACTCCACGTCTGTCGCAATAAAACACTCCAGTCACTGAAGAAGAAGGAAAGCATTTCTTCCTTTCCTCTCCCTGACACACTCATTCCACTGGAAATAACTTGTCATACATCATGACCCCGGAGAAATCTTTTCTTTGTCTACTTTTATGTTCAGAGGAAAGTCAAAATGTGGTTTCAGGACTGTTTTTTGTCCTGTTGTGTCTTATGGCAGATGGACCTCTAGGCACTGACAGAGATAATCAGAGCAGAGAGAAGGAAGTCACTCAAGGGAGTTTAGAGTTTTTCTGTCTGTTGACCAGGATTTTTCTTTCGGGGCGCGCTGACACATTCACACAGTGACTACAGTAGCTTTAAAAACAGACAGAAATTTCACGTCTTTAAAATCAGTCCCTCCATAGATGTTTTATCTTTAGACTAAAAGCAAAACGATTACGATCAAAGACCCGTCAAACATCAAGTACTTCTCGGAAGCATCAAATATTCATGACTAAATAAGCAACAGTCAAAGTTGTCGTTGTGTATTTAAGTATTATTTATTAAGAGTTTAACACTCAAAAACTTAGCAGAGCTTTTTCATCCTGACAGGGTGGCTGTGGTTTTGATATCTGGGTATAAACTAAGCCAGCACTGATCCACTATTTTGCATCCATATTGTCAGAGTTAAATACATTATGCAAACTAATCCCGCAGACAGTCCTCGGGGAACCAACAAACGAGTCCAGACAGAGTCGGAGGACCAGTCACTGACTTGTAGTGCGGCAAGCCCTTTAACATTTAATCAACAGGGCTGATCAGTAGCAATTTAATTTGGTGGAAATGACATTTCAACATGTACAAATGTCATTGTGACATGTCCCATATATATTTTCACATGTAGAAATTACATTCCGACTCGTCAAATCTGATTTACAGATATCTTAAATTTAATTATAGATACCAATAATTCCTTTTTCAGCAGTAAGAATAATAATCACAGATCTCTACAACTGGATTTCCACATGCTTGAAAAAAGGATTGTAACTAAAGGAAATGTATTTTCACAGTTTGCATTTTCAAGATATCAGCAAACTGTTTTGGATGTGGCTGTATCATTGCAGTCACACAAAGCTATTGATTGACTTTAAATTAGTATATTCATTTGGGATATATACATATGTCTTTGAAGAGATCTGTAATGACATTTTTAACTGGTGGAATATCCTTTTTTGACTGACAGCAATTCTAATAAAAGAGATCTACAATTCATTTATCACTAATAAATTTAGTATTGACAATTTCTTACCAGTGGAAATTTCTATTGACTATTTCTATTTCTATTGACTTCTATTCAGACTCAATTACAGATATCTGCAGTTCAATTATTTACGTGTTATTATCCAAGCCAGCATATACATAATGTAATTTTGACTTGTCAGAATTGAATTTAAGATATCTCGAATTCCATTTATGATATCTGTAAAATAAGAGCAACTGTTGATATCTATCAACATTTACACTAGTAAGAATTGAATTGTAGATATAATTAATTTGTATTGCAACTAGTCAAAATTACATTATGGATATGTCGACTTGGAAATATAAAATGTCAAATTTGAATTGTACATATCTGTAATTGAGTTTGAATAGAAGTCAGTGGTTGACTAGTTGAAATCAATTTACAGATATCTACAGTGCACATGTCCACTAGTAAGAAATTAATTGTTGATATCAAGAATTAGCACTTTTGATAAGTGACAAATTCATTGTAGACATCTATAATAAGTGTTGCTACTTGTCAAAATTACATTATGGATATGTCGACATGGAATTAAAAAAACTGAAAAATTGAACTGCAGATCTGTAATCAAGTTTGAATAGAAGTCAATGGTAAAAATTAGTGATAGGCAAACGAAGCTTCATAAACCACCAGTTGTATTTGCTGAACCCACTAGATGGCACTCAAAGTGTAATGAAAAAGGCTCAAGGGATGGCAATGCAGTTTGGTTTCAACCCTTTGTTGAACAAAGAGTGGACCCAAAAAATAAAGACAATGGTTCATGAAGCTTCATTTGGCCATTGCTAGTTGAAACCAAACTGCTTTGCCATCCCTTGAGCCTTTTTCATTACACCAAGGGCGCCATCTAGTGGGTTCAGCAAATACAGCATGATGAACATGAAGCTTCATTTGGACATCACTAGATGTAATTTAGTTACAAATATCTATTACAGATATATACTAAAAACGTTTTCACAGGTAAGAAATTAATTGCTGATATAAAGAATTAACATTTTTTTTTACCAGTGAGAAATGACTTGTAGATATCTTTAATTACAATCTCTAACAGTCAGAATTTCTTTATGGATATGTCAACTTGGAATTATAACATGAAAACTGAATTGTATTGTGGCTTTACCTGTAATTAAATGTGCATGGTTGCGATAAAGTAGAAATAAGCATTAGCACATATGAAATCTTAACGGAGATATGACCTACTGTCTAACTGGTCACTACACTCGTAGCTTTTGTTCTGTTTCACAAATACACTTACAGTCACGCACATAAAAAAGCCCTGTGGCGTGGTCACTGTGTTTCTCGGTCACTGGCTTCACCAAGACTTAAATTGTGTATAATGGATAAAGAGCTTGTGACAGACTGTCCTCTCTCTCTCTTTCTGTTTTCTGCTCTCTGTTTATGTTGGCCTTTCTCTCTTCTCACTCTTTACTTTTTGTACACGTGGGCGGCATCTTATCCGTTCTTTTGTCCTTCCAGTCTGTAGCAGGGATGTCCAACTCATTTCACTTCACGGACCACATACAGCAGAGTTTGATCTCTAGTAACAACCATCGCATAATAACCTATAAATAACACCTCCAAATTGTTCCCTTTGTTTCGCTGGCACAATGATATAGGCATATTAATGCAAGTACACTCTTTCAAAGAGCTATGAACTTTTAATACTTAATAATATTAAGCCAATGAAATGGAATATAAACAAAAAAAATTAACATAATGTTTTAACACGTATTAGTATATTCAGGAAAGTAGCCTGTGTATAAAAATATAGTACATTTAGTAGCTTTGTGTAGCCCAAAATTACTTAGCAAGTATTCCCTTGAGGAGGCAGGCTGGGGTGGTGGATGGTAGTGATGTCCAAACGAAGCTTCATGAACCACCAGTTGTATTTGCTGAACCCACTAGATGGGTGTCATGATAAAGGCTCAAGGGATGGAAATGCAGTTTGGTTTCAACCAGCAATGGCCACATAACACTAAGTTCTTGGTTAGGTTTAGAAAAAGACGATGAGCTCCAAGAATGACGTTACATACTTAGCTTAAAGCTACACATTTAGCGTAAAGTAACAGAGCTTAGGCAAGTAAAGTTACGGAGGTAAGGTTTAGGAAAAGACACATGGTGAGGACGTACCTCAAAATGACTCAAAGTTCAGTCAAAGTTCCTAACACAGCTTGAGAACAAAGACTGTGTTTTGTGACCCATCTTGTGATGTCCAAATAAAGCTTCATGAATAACCAGTTGTATTTGCTGAACCCACTAGATGGCGCTCTTGGTGTAATGAAAAAGGCTCAAGGGATGGCAATGCAGTTTGGTTTCAACCCTTTGTTGAACAAAGAGTGCCAGAGTGGACCCAAAAAATAAAGACAATGGTTCATGAAGCTTCATTTGGCCATTGCTAGTTGAAACCAAACTACATTGCCATCCCTTGAGCCTTTTTCATTACACCAAGAGCGCCATCTAGTGGGTTCAGCAAATACAACTGGTGGTTCATGAAGCTTTATTTGGCCATCACTAGTTGAAACCAAACTGCATTGCCATCCCCTGAGCCTTTTTCATTACACCAAGAGCACCATCTAGTGGGTTCACCAAATACAACTGGTGGTTCATGAAGCTTCATTTGGCCATCACTAGTGGGTCACAAAATGCAGGACTTTGCCCACAAGCCATGTATTAGCCAGGGACTTTTACTGCACTTTGAGTCATTTTAAGGTACGTCCTCACCATGTTTCTTTTCTTAAACCTAACCTCTGTAACTTTACGTTAAATACGTAGCTTTATGCTAAGTATATAACGTCATTCTTGGGGCTCAAATTTCATTCAACTGTTGCATGAGCGCTGACATTTCTCACAAGATGAATTCAACCAAGAAGTTTGGTTTCCTAAATCTAACAATAAGGATGTGTAATGATGCGTTTCAGCTGTAAGTGACAAAGACACACTAAAAGGTGCAGGACCTGGGAATAGAAACAGGTTGATATTTTAATGACTTGCCTAACTTTAACACCCGCCCCCTGCTGTACATATAACTCATGCAACAATTTTGTTGTTTAACAGGGTAGAGTAGCTGTGAGACCAGACTAACAGCAGCAGCATCCAAACACAGATGCACAGCGTGAGTTCACAGCGTTATTGGTCATTGTCTCAGAATCTGTTTTGCCTCATTATCCAGTTGTTTCCACAAGGTTAAGTCCTCTGAGCCAGCAGCTGCCAACTCTCACGCATTTATTGTGAGACAATGGCTTTCAAGCTCTGCCCCATGCTTTCACACTCCACAATCAAATGTCAGGCGAGATGAAAAGAAGCTGCAGCTCCTCTATGGCATTACTTATATATCTGCATACAGTATAGCTTGTTATCAGCAGCAGTCCTTGAGTGCTGTCCGTATTCTCCAGCTTGTCTTAGTCTCATGGCTGTTTTGATGCAGATTTTTCTCGCGTCCTGACAAAATATTTGGTAACGACAGCCCTGCTCGCAGAATTAGGTCAATACAGCTTCAGAGATTTGTGCTGTTGTTTCTTACATTCAAACATGTTGCACTGCAGTTATAAACATGAAAAATTCAATATGCAGTGTAATTGGTCGAATCCATCACGATGCACTGAACTCGTCGTGCGCTGTTGTTTTTATATGGTCATATTTTGTAGCATGCTTCCTCAGCAAACGCTAACTATGAGCCACCGGGGACACTGTTATAAAGGGCCCCCCCAAGAAAAAATACTTATGTATATTTAATGAAAAGTGGTTCACAGATGAGGAATTTGGGTTTCGAAAGTTGATAATTTCATGGCTGAATGCACACTTTGTTGGCCTTCTTTTCCATGCAAATTTGAGGGGAGGCTTGCACTCACCACGTCAAGCTGACATGGCAAGTGGATGACTTTGCACAACCGATATTGATGCCCTTGTGAAGGCTAACACAAGACGCATAATGGCGGAAAAATATGTATATGTGGCGCAAAGAGAAGGGTGCCATGGTGTTGCTGTAAGATCTGTGCGTCACTTGTCTTCTGTTTTGAGGTGGTGAACACACACCTTTAAAGGGATAGTTCAGATTTTTTGAAGTGAGCTTGTATGGGGCACTTACTCATAGAAAGTATAGTACATACAGTAGATGTCAGCCGGCACGCCCCCAGTTTGGAGAAGCAGGCAGGAGTCTGACATAGAAGCTAAGCAATGTACTGCTGTGGATGGGGGCCAGCAACGAAACGTATTTTAGCCACCTAAAAAAGTTCCACCCAGAACAATCGATATCAGTTTAAGTGTATGCTATATTTAGAATATTGCCATTGCTTTACCTCAATATTAGACAAGGATTCCCAACTGGAAAATTAAACTGTCTATTGAGCTCTTCAAAACCAGATTCCATTGAGTCTAAAATTACTGTTTTTCTCAGTGGAATCTGGTGAATTTGGAAACTGGAGCCATTATCGGCTGTGTGATGAAAAGGTATAGCGGTGAAAATACTCTCAGTACAGTGTACACTTAAACTAATATTATTTTTTTCGTAGGTGGAACTTTTTTACATGGCTAAAACACGTTTTGTCACTGGCCCCCATCCACAACAATGCATTACTCAGCTTATGTGTCAGACTCTAACCTGCTTCTCCAACCTGGGGGCGTGTTGACTGACATCTACTGTGTGTAATACACATGACTATGGATAAGTAACCCATAAAACCCTACTTCAAAAAATCTGAACTCTCCCTTTAAAGTGCACTTGCAATACAGCCAGAGGGGTAAGCCCTGCAGCAAAGATCCCCAGTTGGAATGGAAACAGCAATACTGCAGGGTATAAAGTGCATTTAATATGCATCTTTTAATTTGCTGCCTCACTCACACTATCTCACCATGAAGTGATTTTTATTGTCCTAGTACTGTAGTTTTTATTAAAATAAAGAGGATATGAAAAGCCAAGCTCTTCTAGTTTGTCTCCCTCCCTCACTCACTCGCTCTCTGTGTCTTTTCCTCTCTGTTTGTGCTGCACTTAAGGCTGCACACAATGCTCTGCCTGTGGGTCCTAGTGTGTAAAAATTTCATGGCACAATAGCTGTCTCGGTGTTTATAAAAATCAATAAAATCCCACTTCAGCCATCTGTTAGCGGCTCTAAAAACCCCTGTTCACTCTTTGAGGCATTTTGAATCAGCGGCAGCAAAAGTTTAAAAGTTAATCCCACTATTAAAATTAAAATTAATTACCTATAACTTTCAAATGACTTAAGATATGTATTCATGTTCAAGTGAAAATGTGTTATATTTTATGAAAGTGCTTTTTCACTTAAGGAAAAGAAAACTAAGGTTAGGTTTAAATGTATTCATTTTTCTTTTTAAATTTTAATTAATTATTATTATTTTGCTTGTTACAGCAATGTTTTTGCTGGAGAGGTAAAACAGATTTGACAAGAAGGCTCATGAAACAGAGCAGCCCTCAATTCAAGATATAAAAATAAGAATAAATAAATGACACAAAATACAATTACATCTAAAAGTGGAAGCATCAGATTTATTATTTTGGCTTCTGGAGCCACCCCCAAGTGGCCATTAGAGGAACTGCAGTTTGTGGTTTTCAGTAGTGATGGCCAAATGAAGCTTCATGAACCACCAGTTGTATTTGCTGAACCCACTAGATGGCGCTCTTGGTGTAATGAAAAAGGCTCAAGGGATAGCAATGCAGTTTGGTTTCAACCCTTTGTTGAACAAAGAGTGCCAGAGTGGACCCAAAAAATAAAGACAATGGTTCATGAAGCCTCATTTGGCCATTGCTAGTTGAAACCAAACTGCATTGCCATCCCTTGAGCCTTCTTCATTACACCAAGAGCGCCATCTAGTGGGTTCAGCAAATACAACTGGTGGTTCATGAAGCTTCATTTGGCCATCACTAGATATCAGCCCCAGAGGTTGCTGCTTCCTTTAATCTAAACTGTGCTGGGTTTTACTTGTGAATGTAAATATGTGGACTTCAGAGACATGGTTCAGCTGATCTTCAGTGTCATTTACAAATATGTTTTAATAATTTAATTTGAATAAATTAACAGCAGAATGCACAAACTCAAAGGGAAAACCTCTCATTTTGTCTCATCATGTCACATTTAACTCAACATCATTTTAAAAACCCGTCTCTTTAGCATCTGATGATACATAAATGAGGCTCTGGTTGACCAAAGTCTTTATTGCCATAAATATTTTTTTTCATTCCCCTGCTGCTGCTTCATATGATCCTGGAAAAGGCTTGGAATGGTTTCCTCGTGGGATGCTGCTGCGGTGCTTTTCAACTCCAGTCCCTGGACAGGTTATTAGTGCAGCAGTGCATAATTGCAGCCTGGTTGGTGTGTGAAACTTCCACTCCATCATGCTCCACCAGCTCCGCTCGCACTGTGTGTTACTGACTTAAAAGAAAGGAAATGTGAAAAAAAAACTAAATATTGAAAAACGTTTTATCTGAGCTTTTCATGAGGACACTGATAGTGTTCATGTGTTGTTTGGAATTATATATAACAGTTTGTGTTGACCTTGGAAATAACAGTTTGACATTGTTATATTGACCACCTACTATTTCTGGAGGTTTAAGCCACCTGTCTTTGCCATGGGCGGATTAGGATACAATGGGCCCCTGGGCCCCTCCACCTCTCCTATATAGCAGCAAGACACACAGACATTATGTTTTTTTGTGTCATTATGCATCTGTTGTGGTATGTGTCTCTTTGAAGTCATTTTCTTTCTCTTTGAAGTCATTTTGTGTCCCTTTGAAGTCATTTTGTGCCTCTTTGAAGTCATTTTCTTTTTCTTTGAAGTCATTTTGTGTCTCTTTGTGGTTGTTGTCTGTCTCTTTTAAGTCATTTTGTGTCTCTTTGCAGTCATTTTGTATCTGCATGTGGTTGTTTTGTGTCTTGTTGTAGTGATTTTGTGTCTATTTGTGGTCCTTTTATGTCTCTTTGAAGTCATTTTATGTCTTATTGTGGTTGTTTTGTGTCTCTTTGTAGTAATTTTGTGTTTTCCTGTGGTTGTTTTGTGTCTCTTTGTAGTAATTTTGTGTTTTCCTGTGGTTGTTTTGTGTCTCTTTGTAGATGTTATGTGTCTCCTGGTGGTTGTTTGCCCATGTTTGGAATTATTTTGTGTCTCTTTGCAGTTCCTTTTGTGTCACTTATCATCATTTTCAGCCTCCCTTGTCAGTAAGTGTTAATTGGACATTTGACATTTTACAAGCAAAGACCGGGTGGCCCCTGACACTTTGGGCCCCTGGGCCTGTGCCCAGTCAGCCTGTTCAGTAATCCATCCATGTTTATGGCTGTCAGGAGCAGATAGAGTTTGTTCAGCTGTCATGGTGTTCTCTATGATGAGAGCCATGAGATGTGGCTGAAAGCTTCCACATGTAAGTGGACCTGGTGACAAATGTGTCAGGTTTCTGTAATTTCAATAATGAGCATCATTATTTGTTAAAATATTTCAAGAAATAAAGTTTTTACTCTTCTATGTTAATAGTTTCAAATAGGTTGATTAGTTGAGTCGTTCTTTCTGCTCTGTCAGTATGTAGGTGTTGATCACATCAGCTTAGCACTGACGCCCTGGGGTGTATCAGCTGATACCAGATCCTGCTGGCTAGTGAGGCAAAGCTAGTAATAGTTAATGATGTCAGTTGGCAAGCTTGATGTCTTTACATGAAGATAAAAGAGTTTTGTGAATTGAAAAACATGAATAGCATCCATCTTTTGCCTGTCTTTTTATCTTGTGTCTAAATGATGAATGCAGCAGGACTAAAAGCTGAACCCGGACCCCGACAGGAGCGAACTACATTTTACAGGAGTATGTCTGTTTGTTGGTTGCTCACTGCTGGTGGATGTTATCTTTGATGTGCTTTCTTGATCACTTTGTCATGCTGTGCTTGTGGCTGATGTGCTGTTCTGTATTGTATGCAGGGCATAAATGAGCACCTGGCAGAGTGGGGTGGGATGCAGGTGGTGGAGAGAGCTAAATGTTTTATCTTTCCCAGTAAAGCTCTGTATGTTTGTCAGAGGAGACATATTGCAGCATTCTAGGGCCAACAAAGGGAGTTATATTAGACAAGAACTGTAACTGTCCACTCCAAATTTTAAAAAGCAGGGTGAATCAGGAGGAAGACCCCTGTTGTTTTAGCCTTTGAGTTATATAAATGAAAAAAGGACCACTTTAGTCAAAGAACTTTACAGAGAGACACAAAAGGACTGCAAATTGACACGACTACAGAGAGACACAAAATGACTACAGAGAGACACAAAATGACTACAGAGAGACACAAAATGACTACAAAGAGACACATGACTACAAAGAGACACAAAAGGACTACAAAGAGACAAAGGGACTACAGAGAGACAACATGACTACAAAGAAACACAAAAGGACTACAGAGAGACACAAAATGACTACAAAGAGACAACATGACTACAAAGAGACACAAAAGGACTACAAAGAGACAAAGGGACTACAAAGAGACACAAAAGGACTACAAAGAGACAAAGGGACTACAAAGAGACAACATGACTACAAAGAGACACAAAAGGACTACAAAGAGACAAAGGGACTACAGAGAGACACAAAAGGACTGCAAAGAGACACAAAAGGACTACAACGAGAGAAAATTACTACAAAGAGAGACAAAAGGACTATAAAGAGACACAAAAGGACTACAAAGACACACAAAATGACTGCAAAGAGACACCACAAAAAGACTACAAAGAGACACAACATGACTACAAAGAGACACAAAAGGACTACAAAGAGACAAAGGGACTACAGAGAGACACAAAAGGACTGCAAAGAGACACAAAAGGACTACAAAGGCACACAAAAGGACTACAACGAGAGAAAATTACTACAAAGAGAGACAAAAGGACTATAAAGAGACACAAAAGGACTACAAAGAGACAAAGGGACTATAAAGAGACAACATGACTACAAAGAGACACAAAAGGACTACAAAGAGACAAAGGGACTACAGAAAGACACAAAAGGACTGCAAAGAGACACAAAAGGACTACAAAGGCACACAAAAGGACTACAACGAGAGAAAATTACTACAAAGAGAGACAAAAGGACTATAAAGAGACACAAAAGGACTACAAAGAGACAAAGGGACTACAAAGAGACAACATGACTACAAAGAGACACAAAAGGACTACAAAGGCACACAAAAGGACTACAACGAGAGAAAATTACTACAAAGAGAGACAAAAGGACTATAAAGAGACACAAAAGGACTACAAAGACACACAAAATGACTGCAAAGAGACACCACAAAAAGACTACAAAGAGACACAACATGACTACAAAGAGACACAAAAGGACTACAAAGAGACAAAGGGACTACAGAGAGACACAAAAGGACTGCAAAGAGACACAAAATGACCACAAAGACACACAAAATGACTGCAAAGAGACACAAAAGGACTACAAAGAGACAAAGGGACTACAGAGAGACACAAAAGGACTGCATAGAGACACAGAATGACCACAAAGACACACAAAATGACTGCAAAGAGACACAAAAGGACTACAAAGAGACACAACATGACTACAAAGAGACACAAAATGACTACAAAGAGACAAACGACTACAGAGAGACGCAAAATGACTACAAAGAGATGCAAAAGGACTACAGAGAGACACAAAAGGACTACAATGAGACAAAATTACTACAACGAGACACAAAAGGACTACAAAGACACACAAAAGGACTACAACGAGAGAAAATTACTACAAAGAGACACAAAATGACTGCAAAGAGACACAAAAAGACTACGAGACAAAAAATCACTACAAAGAGACACAAAGGGACTATAAAGAGACACAAAATGACTGCAAAGAGACACAAAAGTACTATAAAGAGACACAAAATGACTGCAAAGAGACACAAAGGGACTATAAAGAGACACAAAATGACTGCAAAGAGACACGAAGGGACTATAAAGAGACACAAAATGACTACAAAGAGACAAACGACTACAGAGAGACGCAAAATGACTACAAAGAGATGCAAAAGGACTACAAAGAGACTCAAAATGACAACAGAGAGACGCAAAAGAACTATAAAGAGACTCAAAAGGCCTACAAAGAGACACAAAATGGCTACAGAGAGACACAAAAGGACTATAAAGAGTCGCAAAAGGACTACAGAGAGACGCAAAAGGACTATAAAGAGATGCCAAAGGACCACAAAGAGACACAAAATGGTTACAGAGAGACACGAAATGACTGCAAAGAGACACAAAAAGACCACAAAGAGACTCAAAAGGACTACAGAGAGACACAGAATGACTGTAAGGAGGCACAAAAGGACTGCAAAGAGACACAAAAAGACTACAAGGAGACACAAAAGGACTACAAAGAGACACAAAAGGACTACAGAGAGACAGTGTTTGTCCACCAGCTGTTTAGACAACACAGAAACCTAGACGAATGTCATCACCATCACATTGCTGGCTCTCAGGCTACGCACCACATGGGCAATTTAAGCCTACAATATATGAAAATAACCAGCTGTTGATTTGTGCCGTGTCCTGCAAACCTGACATTCTACGTCCCATTTAGGATTTACAAAAGTTAGATTTATAAAACAACTATGTGCCTGCTTTCTTGTTGACAGTGTTAGGAAGTCCCTTGTCGGGTTGTTATGAGCTGTTAGGGTGTGGTGAGAGGAGCTGATAATGATTTCACATGAAATAACCCTGGGGTGAGGGTCAACACTTAATGGTTTACCAGTCGTGATGAATGTGAACCTTTGTAATGTTGATTTGTCCCACTGCTGTGTGTTTGTACAGGATGAGGGCTGCGCCGCTGCTGCTGCTGCTGTTAGTCACGCTCATCACCGTCCAAACTGTGGCTGGAGGGAAAAACAAAAAAGGTAAGATCCACGCTTTCTCTCTCTGTCATGCCTGCACTCGTTCTTTATTTTTCTTGTCACATATGAACCTGCAATACAAATGTAATGCAAATCTTGACTGCTGAAACTGAAATATAGTGTATGTATAGCATTCTGAGGATATGACACACTGTATGTGCATTAAAGGAGCAGTGTGTTCCATGCAACATGGCGATCTCTGGAGACGTGGGGTTCATCCCAACACCCCTCCTGGACTCCTCTATCCTCTATCCTTGATCACTTGACCCTGAAATCGATCAAGACTCACCATCTTGTAGGACGTCTCAATTTGTTAGATTGGCTCAGAGGAGTCGAGGAGACATTCAGAGGGGAGGGAAGTGAGGATACATGAAGACTTTTACTGACTGACACACTCCCCTGACTGGATATATATCTATAAATAGATGTGAGATAGAGACTCAAGTGAGGGAAACATGAATGCAAGATCAGGTACTGAGATGAACCCAAAGACCCTCTCTTTATAACAAGAATAAATGAATAAATAAAAAAGTTTCTTACATTTAGCCGATTCTACACCGACGAAAACAGACTTATTATATCCCATCTCTGCAAATCCAACTCACTGGATCTTTAATAATCCATTTAATCGAAGTCGAGTACTGTTTGGCATTTAGAGCTATGCACAGTGGAGCAGAGGGCATCGATTTATCAATAAAATATATGCTCCTGCTAGTAAGTCCATTGTTAAAACATCCCATCATTCACAAAAAGTTTTTTATAGATTACAACTTCTGTGTGGGAAGTGGCGTATTAAAATTGGTCCAATTCTGCCCTGATGACAAAAGTCTGAGCAACACACTTTGGAAAATGAGAGACCAAAGGAGAGGTTGGACTTGTACTTCACTTTGTGATCATTAAGTCAGAACCAAATTTAGACGCTGAGCTTTCTAGATTTTGGAAAATATATTTTCTTTCTTTTTGGGGTGTAGATAAGAAGATGAATACCAATATCTGTGTTTCAAGTGCAAAGTTGTAGTCACAAAGTGGTTAGTTAGGGCCGCCAGATCCCAGGCTTCAGCCGTTGCAGTTGATACCTGCCACACACCCATTTTGTGTGTTTCGTTGTTACCGTCTTGGACTTTTGGAGCCAGAAGTGACTGTGAGATCTGATTGAGAGCCTGAGGACAGCCTGGCCTTAAAGCTCCAGTGTGTAGGATTTAGGGGGATATATTAGCAGAAATAGAATACAATATAATAAGTGTGTTTTCTTTGGTGAAAAATCACCTGAAAATAAGAATCATTTATATCTACATTACAAAACTGAAATCCTGCTTCTTGGCCCTGAAACAAGAAGAGAAATGCTGTTTAATAATCTGGAGAATTTAACTCCCTGGATTAAGGCCCAATCCCAATACCCCCCCCCCCCCCCCCTCCCCTTGTCCACTACTCCTCCTTAGCCCTTGGCCCTTGGCCCTACCCCTAGCCCTTAGCCCTTAGCCCTTAGCCCTTGGCCCTGGGCCCTACCCCTAGCCCTTGCCCACTACCCCTTGGCCCTCAAAATGAAGCAACGAGGGGTAGGGGTAGAAATCTTTCCCTAGGAATTGGGACACCACTCACTACATCACCGCATCGGTTACGTTCACGTATACGTAACTATTTTTTTAAACAAGAAGCTGCAAGCCATCTACATTTCCAACTGCCATCTACGATGGAGTCTCATTCATCCTACCAATTGCGTTTGCCACATTCATCCTGATTCGTTTGATGAACGACAGGTGACAGGGGACTTCTGCTAGCTAGCTAACCAGCTAACATTACGAGGTAGCATAGTTAAACTAGCTGGCGTGTTATCGTAATGTGAAAAATCCGACAATTGTGCAGAACAGGACAGATGACAGACGGCAGATAGTGCGAGCTAGCTAGCTAGCTAACAAGCAACCTGGCGACGGTAACGTTAGCTATGTACTTACTTTTTTCCCCGTCTCTTGCTTGGTGGTAGCCATGGCGACGTTAACCCCTCGCTGGCAAGTCAGCATCTGAAATCCCTCGCTCCGAAGGGCTAGCCCACTATCCCTTGTTATGCCCGCTACCCCTACACGCGAAAAGGGATTGGGACACCACTACTGCGGAACGCGCAAATGTAGGGGTAGGGCCAAGAGGGCGGTATTGGGACTGGCCCTTTATCTCAGGTTACAAGTCTTGGTGTGATCCTAGATTCAGATCTGAGCTTTAAGTCCCACATTAACAAGGTGACGAAAACATAATTTTTCAACCTCAGAAACATCGCTAAGTTATGACCATTTCTAAATGAAACACATGCTGAAAAATTGATTCATGCCTTTATTTCAAGCCGCCTCGACTACGGTAACACACTTTTTACTGGCCTCCCAAAAAAACACCATCGAGAGACTTCAGCTCATTCAAAGCTCTGCAGCTCGGCTATTAAGCAGAACCAAGAGGAGAGAGCACGTCAGGTCAGTCTGAGCTGCTCTGCACTGACTTCCTGTTACATTTAGAATTGCTTTTAAGGTCCTCCTTCTTGTATACAAAGTCCCACATGGGCTAGGACCAAGCTACATTGCTTGGAGGTTATTGGAGGTTCCCAGCAGCAACAGGAAGAAGATCAGAGACGCAGCCTTTGTCAGTTACACCTCAAAGCTATGGAACACACTACCTGTAGACATTAAGGAAGGGCCCTGAACACCTAATTGCTTAATCTGCTTTCCTCATACAGGCAGTTCCCAGTGAGCAGCCCTCTCCAGCAGACTGGTTGAACTCAGCAGCTCGTGCTCGCCACCAGCAGCACTGTCCCTGAATTTATGGATTGCGTGTTGAGATAATATTGAAACTATGCGTGTCTGAAACACTTAATGAATCCTTATTTTGTCCGCAGAGAAAAACAAACCCTCCCAGCCCGGGTCAGAATGCACTGACTGGCGCTATGGCAACTGTGTCCCTAGCAACGGGGACTGCGGAGCAGGGTTTAGAGAGGGGTCATGTGACCAGCAGAACAAGAAGATGAAATGTAGAGTACCTTGCAACTGGAAAAAGGACTTTGGAGGTAACACACACACACACACACACACACACACACACAGAATGGTTGTGCTCCATTGGCCTATAAAGTTAGAGATTTGATGGATGGATTCAGAGCAGGTGAAATTAGTGGAGGTAAACTGCATATCCCAGAGTGAAGTCTGCAGCTAGAATTAATACATTATCTGTGGACCTTTGCTCTCTAAAGCATCAGACAAACGGCTGACACTGACAGAGTAATTCCACACTATCTCAATACAAAAAAACATCACAGGCACCTGTAACATATGATGCAATCCAGTATAAATACATCTGTGTAGCTATAATGATAATTTGTGTCACACTTTGGCAGTAAAGATTCATCTCTAATTGGTTCAACAACTGATGATTATGACACATTTTGCGGTGAGATGCCTGAAGCTTGTACTCTGAAGATAATAAGTGTTTTTTAACCATCATGCTTGGAGGTTTACGACGGGTGTTGCATAACTCTGCAGGTTGGTATCCTCCTTTAAGCCCAGTTCAGACCACAGATTTGCAACAACAAAATTGCAACTTGCAACTACTTGTCAAGGCATCCTACAACATCCTGACACCGATGTGACTGGACGAGATGGTGTATCACCTCCAAAGCAATGACTCTACTTCTATCTAAATTCTGGCAGCAACAGTTGTGGCCAGAGGCTTTATGTTTTTATTTCATGAGAGAAAAACAAAGGGAGGGACCACATTATGAAAGTGACCTGGAAAAGGTGCGATTTTGTGTGAATTCTGGGGGATGAATAAGTTATCAACAGAATGCAGAAAGCATGCAGGCGTATATGTTTTAATTAGATCTGCATTGTAACCAAGTGCTAACCCATGTAGTGCTTTTTAGGTCAGGGTGTGTACTTTGGAATATGCTGCTGCATGAATGAAAGAGAGAATAACTAGTAGTAGTAGAAGAAGAAGAAGAAGAAGAAGAAGAAGAAGAAGAAGAAGAAGAAGAAGAACTAGCACCAGAATAGGAAGAAGACAAAGAAGAACTAGTACTAGCAGAGGATGAAGAACTTGTCCTAGGGAAGAAGGGAAAGACAAAGAAGCTCTAGTACTAGAAGAAGAAAAACTAGTACTGGTAGAGGATGGGGAACTAGAAGAAGACGGAAAAAATCTAGTACTAGAAGAACTAATACGAGTAGAAGAAGAATTAGTATTAGAAGAAGACAGAAGAACCATTTTTAGTAGAAGAAGAAGAAGGAAAAAATCTAGTACTAGAAGAACTAGTGTGAGTAGAAGAAGAACTAGTACTAGAGAAGAAGGGGAAGAAAAAGAAGATCTAGTCCAAGTAGAAGAAAAATTAGTACTAGTAGAGGATGGGGAACTAGTACTAGTAGTAGAAGAAGAAGAAAGAACTATTTCTAGTAGAAGAAGAAGACGGAAAAAATCTAGTACTAGAAGAACTAGTATGAGTAGAAGAACTATCACTCGTAGAAGAACTATTACTTGTAGAAGAACTAGTATTAGAAGAACTATTTTTAGTAGAAGGAAAAGTACTAGTACAAGAAGAAGTACCACTAGAAGAAGAAAAAGAAGAACACATACTAGGAGAGGAAGAAGAAGAACAAGAAGAAGACAAAGAAGAACTAGTATTAGTAGAGGTTGAAGAACTAGTACGAGGGAAGAAGGGGAATTAAAAGATCTAGCACTAGAAGAAAAAAACTGGTACTAGTAGAGGATTGGAAACTAGTACTAAAGAAGAAGAAGAAGAAGAAGAAGAAGAAGAAAGAACTATTTCTAGTTGAAGAAGAAGAAGAAGATGGAAAAAATCTATTACTAGAAGAATTAGTATGAGTAGAAGAACTAGTACTAGTAGAACTATCACTCGTAGAAGAACTATTACTCATAGAAGAAGAACTAGTGTAATCGTAGAACATTACTTGAAGAAGAACTAGTATTAGAAGAAAAAGAAGACAGAAGAACTATTTTTAGTCGAAGAAGAAGGAAAAGATCTAGTACTAGAAGAACTAGTACAAGTAGAAGAAGAACTAGTACTAGAGAAGAAGGGGAAGAAAAAGAAGATCTAGTCCAAGTAGAAGAAAAATTAGTACTAGTAGAGGATGGGGAACTAGTACTAGTAGTAGAAGAAGAAGAAAGAACTATTTCTAGTTGAAGAAGAAGACGGAAAAAATCTAGTACTAGAAGAACTAGTATGAGTAGAAGAACTATCACTCTTAGAAGAACTATTACTCATAGAAGAAGAACTAGTGTAATCGCAGAACATTACTTGAAGAAGAACTAGTATTAGAAGAAAAAGAAGACAGAAGAACTATTTTTAGTCGAAGAAGAAGGAAAAGATCTAGTACTAGAAGAACTAGTACAAGTAGAAGAAGAACTAGTACTAGAGAAGAAGGGGAAGAAAAAGAAGATCTAGTACAAGTAGAAGAAAAATTAGTACTAGTAGAGGATGGGGAACTAGTACTAGTAGTAGAAGAAGAAGAAAGAACTATTTCTAGTAGAAGAAGAAGACGGAAAAAATCTAGTACTAGAAGAACTAGTATGAGTAGAAGAACTATCACTCGTAGAAGAACTATTACTTGTAGAAGAACTAGTATTAGAAGAACTATTTTTAGTAGAAGAAGGAAAAGTACTAGTACAAGAAGAAGTACCACTAGAAGAAGAAAAAGAAGAACACATACTAGGAGAGGAAGAAGAAGAACAAGAAGACAAAGAAGAACTAGTATTAGTAGAGGTTGAAGAACTAGTACGAGGGAAGAAAGGGAATTAAAAGATCTAGCACTAGAAGAAAAAAACTGGTACTAGTAGAGGATTGGAAACTAGTACTAAAGAAGAAGAAGAAGAAGAAGAAGAAGAAGAAAGAACTATTTCTAGTTGAAGAAGAAGAAGAAGACGGAAAAAATCTATTACTAGAAGAATTAGTATGAGTAGAAGAACTAGTACTAGTAGAACTATCACTCGTAGAAGAACTAGTGTAATCGCAGAACATTACTTGAAGAAGAACTAGTATTAGAAGAAAAAGAAGACAGAAGAACTATTTTTAGTCGAAGAAGAAGGAAAAGATCTAGTACTAGAAGAACTAGTACAAGTAGAAGAACTAGTACTAGAGAAGAAGGGGAAGAAAAAGAAGATCTAGTACAAGTAGAAGAAGAACTAGTACTAGAGAAGAAGGGGAAGAAAAAGAAGATCTAATCCAAGTAGAAGAAAAATTAGTACTAGTAGAGGATGGGGAACTAGTACTAGTAGTAGAAGAAGAAGAAAGAACTATTTCTAGTAGAAGAAGAAGACGGAAAAAATCTAGTACTAGAAGAACTAGTATGAGTAGAAGAACTATCACTCGTAGAAGAACTATTACTTGTAGAAGAACTAGTATTAGAAGAACTATTTTTAGTAGAAGAAGGAAAAGTACTAGTACCAGAAGAAGTACCACTAGAAGAAGAAAAAGAAGAACACATACTAGGAGAAGAAGCAGAAAAAGAAGAAGAAGAAGAACAAGAACAAGAACTACCACTAGTAGAATAACAAGAACTAGTGCTAGAAGAGGAAGAAGAAGAAATACAAAAAGATCTAGTACTAGACAAAGAAGAACTAGTACTAGGGAAGAAGGGTAAGAAATAGAATATCTAGTACAAGTAGAAGAAAAGTAGTACTAGTAGAAGATGAAGAAGAAAGGACTATTTCTAGTAGAGGAAGAAGAAGAAGAAGGAAAATATCTAGTTCTAGAAGAACTAATACGAGTAGAGGAAGAACTAGTACTAGTAGAAGAAGAAGTATTAGAAGAAGACTAAAAACTAGTACCAAAGTTCTACTTTACTGGACATGATGGTGTATCACCTCCATAGCTATGATTCGATTAACATTTAAAATTTTGGCTTTTCATGTACAAGTATCGACTGACTCATACTATATGACGTCAGTAGTCAGTAAGTCAGTACTGAATGTAGAAATTTAGTGTTTATGGTTATGGTTATAGCAGTAGTGTTCTGGAGAAGTTGCAGACGAAAATTTCAATAGTCAAGTCAGGAAGATTCACATGTATGGATCAAAATTTCAGTATCTTCAGAGAGAAATTGGTGGATTCTGTCTATGCTTTGGAGGTGCTGAAAAGCTCAGCTAACCCTTAATATGAGGTTTAAATGGCAGTATTGGGTCAAATACCCAAAATTTAGGTTAGCATAAAGATTTGAAAGACTCATAGAATCATTGAGAAGGATTGGCAGGTATATCTGCATTTCATTGGCATGATAATTCAAATAAATCCCATTGTTGGAGATAATATTACCTAGTAATAGCACGAGTACATCACAGTAAGTGCACTGTACCAACTTTATAAAGGAGAAGCAAGTTATTTTTGGTACAAGGTGAGTTCTGTTTGACAAATAAAAATGAAGTGCAGCATTGAATGCATGTTCTAAATGTGTCTTCTATCACTGCCTCAAGTGCCCTTAAGGCACCCATTACAGTTACCTATTCCCACTGGACCATGTATGTATGTATGTATGACAGCTGCGTTCCCTGTGTTCAGGTATCTCCTGTCTGTCTCTTTTCCTCTCTCCTCTAGCTGACTGTAAGTATCGCTTTGGTAATTGGGGAGAATGTGATCCAAGCTCCAGCTCAAAGACCAGAACAGGGACATTGAAGAAGGCTCTGTACAATGTAGAGTGTCAACAGACTATCTCCATCTCCAAACCTTGCACCGGGAAAACCAAGACAAAACCCAAAGGTTAGACTCACAAGTTCATTGTGTGATGTCTCTCCATCTCAATGAAGAACAATAAACTGTGATGTATCATGTATTTTTTTCATGTCTAGACAACACACTGAAGGAGTTTGCACTTGAATGCACCGACTGCTGATTTTAGCCATCTCCACCATTACAGATTTTTGCATCAATGAATAAATTCTACAGCGATGCCATGCAGGAAGCTCTGTGAGGCTGTACTGAGGCACAGTAGTGCTTTGGGCTAAATGCTAATATCAACATGTTCACAACAGTAACATGATGTAATCAGTGATAATACACAGCGAGCAGTTTGTTGTTGCAAAATAAACCCAGACAGGATGATGCAGGATGCAGATCTTGAATCACCCTGAAGGACTTTATTTCGCAATAATGACCCACTCTCTGAAAACCTGGTGCTAAAACTCAAGGAGTCACCGCAAGTCATGTTAATCCATTAAATAGCTGTCAATATATTCAACCAAAAACCGTACATATGAACCTAATGGTTGCACTAGATGAAAAGTCAGTGGATCACCAAAGCGATTAGAACTCATCCTCTGGGGACAATGAATGTCTGCACAAAATTTCATGACACTTCATTCAACGGTTGCTGAGGTATTTCTGAATTTGCTGGATGTTCACTGTCCTCAGAAGATGTTTTCTGACAACTGTGAAACCCAACATGTTCTCATCCCATCTCGTCAAATATCGCTGTTTGGTCAGCGGACTTTCACGTCTGCCTATGAAGCACTGGGTATGAAGCGTCTGTTGCTAACGTTCTGGGACGCCGTGTGAATTTACGTCTGCCAGATGCAGTTTCTGCTTGTTAAGTACTATTCGGACGGGATTAGTTTTACAAAGGGATGTGGACTAATGTCAGTTTACCACAGGATATCTTATATAAATTCCCACGGGACAAGAAATCTCTGTAATTCTACCAGAGATGGGAGTGGTAACTCGGTTTGCGCCCTGGCGTCACCTCCCTGTTGGCATGTGCGTGCTAGGTTTATTTCCTTGTCCAACAAAAGCATGTGTTAGGTTTCGAAAAATAAAACATCGTACCCATCCACCTCCCCTCCTGCCCACCCTATAGCGACTATCCAAGTCCTTATATTACATTGTTACTGGCGGCGTATCATACCGGTGTCTGACGCCGAACTCACTAATCAAGACGTGGTATTTGACGACTTGGGGATATGAAGGGGCTGTGAAAGCTTGACCTGGCGCTGCTATTAGGCCAAAAATTCCAGTTGTACACGAGAAATATGTAAACCCACTTACTCATTTGAATGCCATATTCGTGTTCAGTTACAGACCAGCATCTTGTGAAGTAACATTAGTGCCAATGTCTGTCTTTTTTCCAGGGAAGAAGAAAAAAGGCAAGGGCAACTAGAAACAGGCTGTTTTGAAGAGTCTCCAGGGACAGACAAGAGTCTTCAGAGCTGAAGAGCAAATAGAAACAGAACAATAATTGTCTGAACCAGCTTTCCTCCGACAGATGCACAGAGGCCCCAGCACTTGTAGATTTATAGCCTAATTTCCATACACGCAATTTTGAATCTGAGCTTCGTCAACCGTGTGTAGCATATTGTTACTGTATGTATCACCAACAGGTAGCATAGGTGGACACTATGATTTGGAAAGAAAATTATTTTATAAAAAGAAAAGAGACATATACATCTGGACTTAAATTAATGATGTAAATATGCAGTAAATCTCTAGGACTAATGATGTGAGCATGACTTGTTGCATTAAAACCAGCCAACACAGGTGTTTGAAATCAAACTGCATTTGGAATATTAATACATTTCTAGACCACTGTGCTCCTTAACCCATCACTACCACACCTGTTGTAGATTATATGCATCTCTGTGTCTTATTGTTTCAGCTACTTCTGTGGCAATAAACACAGCCCACAGCCAGGAATCTATACCATTCAATCAGTCTACCTACCATAGCTCCTTGTAGATGAACGTGCATTTGGAATATCTGCATTATAAATTTCCTAAGGGACCACACAAGCCCTGTGTTATACATTTCTTTCATTTTGAATATTGTCAAAAGAAAAACAAAGGCACTTGCTGTAAGGCTTTTTCTCACTGACCTTTTCACTCCCACTTTAGAATGACCATTTCTTCTTCTGTAGTTCTTCTTTTCCATTTTTCTTTTGTTTATTAAAATTTCCAAACATACTCTGACAATGTGTCTTTTTGTGTTATTTCAGACTTTTAAACTCTGTATTCTAGATCTATTAATTACTGGATATTATCTTTTCTTTGTCTGAGCAGGTTTGATCCAAAATGGACCCCAGGTCAAGGCGCCCAAATCTAAGGCCCAGTATACACTGTGTGTTTTTTGCGTTGTCCCAGATGAAAGATGACTAACGTGACAGAAACATGGCGATACCTTTGGTTATGGCTCTTAAACAGTGGTCCTACGTCACACAGTGAGAAAGGTTCAAGGATGGCCAATGCCCCGATCTTGCAATCAAAGACAACCTGAGATAAAATTCTGACACAATTCTGACAGTTACGACCTACATCTACTAACCAACGAATAGAAATGCAGCATGAAATGATGCACTGATTAGCGTGACAATGCTAAATGCTAGTAGATGCTAATTAATACACTTCAAGCTCTCATTGCAAAATTGAAATGCCAAGTTGGCCTCTTTGCCCCAGCTACAACTGTGTGCACATTCTCCTCCTTCTCCTCCTCTTCTTCAAGACTTTTTCAACACATGAATTCCACTGTAGCGAGGGCTCGATTCATGTTTGTTTTTATTTTTCTCTTACTGCTTCAGCGGGGTAGATGTATGACGCCTGCTGATGATGTTTTGTTCTTGCGTATTGACGTCCATGGATGTATGTTGTAGCCTGCGATTCAGTAGGCGCTGTCATCGTACAGTCTGCATACATCAAACTTGATGTTTGTAAGTTTGCTAAAATTAGTGATGTCCAAATGAAGCTTCATGAAGCACCAGTTGTATTTGCTCAACCCACTAGATGGTGCTCTTGGTGTAATAAAAGGCTCAAGGGATGGCAATGCAGTTTGGTTTCAACTAGCAATGGCCAAATGAAGCTTCATGAACCATTTTCTTTATTGTTTGGGTCCACTCTGGCACTCTTTGTTCAACAAAGGGTTGAAACCAAACTGCATTGTCATCCCTTGAGCCTTTTTCATTACACCAAGAGCGCCATGTGGTGGCTTCAGCAAATACAACTGGTGGTTCATGAAGCTTCGTTTGGCCATCACTAGCTAAAATCTCACTTCCTGGCTAGACACTCTGCTCATTCAGTAAATTTACACTCACACTGCCTCTGCCAGCGACTCACCTGTCCTAACATTTCTCACTCCTGCCAGTCCACCACACCCACTTCAGCGAGGCAACTCAGTTCACCTGCTCCTGATTACACTCTTCCAATATATATATATATATATATATATATATATATATATATATATATATATATATATATATATATATATATATATACACTCTTCCAATATATATATATATATATATATATATATATATATATATATATATATATATATATATATACACTCCAGCCTCACAAGCTCTTCTTGCCAGATTGTTCTTTGTCACTCCCATGAAAGACTCTCCAGCGTTTACTCCCAGACTGATTCCTCATTGCTGACTCTCCTGCTTCGCCTGCCTCATGGTAAACACCTCAGCCTCCTGTCCCCGACCACGAGCTTTGCTTAAGTGTTCCTGTTCCCCTTGGCTGTGTGGCGTCGTTCCCTGACAACTCTACAACATGAGTTTACCGCATACATCGCCTTTGTGTGCGCCACCTTCCTCAGCTCCTCTGCTTGCCCGACATCGTCTCCCTCGCAGTACTGCTGCACACACTTGAACTTTCTGGTGTGTGTATGCATGCCTCCAGGAAACGGCAGAGACTCCCCTGCTTTCTGCTTCAGTGTGGCTTGCCGAAGGTTTTTGGACTGAACTTTAAACTTTCTCGCTGTTTCACTTGTCTGCTTGTTCTCTCTTTTGCAAAGTTGTTCAGTAAAGACTAAAACAAACAGTGGTGCTGCAATTGGGTTAAAACATCACCTCGTACACACACTTTTAGCTGTGAGTTGTGTTTGAGCAGTGATTTGAGAGTGAGAGTGACACTTTCTGGCCCCACTGATGTATGCGTGTTGTCACCATAACAACTAATGACAAAAGCTCTTTTTCTGTTGAACCAGTCGAATGATCACAACGAACCAATCAATATCCTTTCTATTCATTCTGTTTCTATAGTTCCCCTCCAGAGTTTCTCTTCTTCCTCGTCTCTTATCACTCAGGCTTCTCTGTGCTGCCTGTGGGTGTTTCCACACTGGATCTTTGTCCTCCAGGAGATTCAGCCTTTCCTCTTGTCTCTCCGTCTTCCTCTACGTGTGTTTGTGTTTTCTTCTTCCTTTATGAATGCTGTGCTTTTTATCTTGTGTGTTTGTAGTCTGTCTTCTTCAAGGTCTCCGTGGTGGAGAGGAGGTTGTGCGGCTCAGGTCTGTCAGGTGGCACCTAAAGTTTCTCTTCCTTCATTTTCTCCTGCTAGACGATGTTTGGATAGATTTCTTGATCTCAATCGAGGGTCTAAGGACAGAGGTTGTATGCTTAGAGCCACCGGAGGCAAATTTATGATTTGTGATATTGGGCTTTATCAATGAAATTGACTTGCATTGACTTCTACTAGTTGTGAGCTTCATGATCCGGTGTCATGCCATTTTGATCTTATTTTAATGACCTGATTTGGCTGTCTCTGTAAAACACACACATCATACGCACCTCCAGTCAGTCCCTCTGAGCCTCTGTCTCTCTGATACACATTTACACACACCTAGTGTGTCACTCAGCCTTTGATGTAGGTTAGAGAAGAAAGGCTCTATCAATAAATAAACAGCTCCCCACAGTAATGATTTATTTCTGCTGTCTTCATTTCAACCACTGATTCACATTTCACCGAGGCTCCACACCTGGTTTATCCTGATGTCTGTGAAGTCTGACGAACTTTGCAGCATTATTTAAATCAAACAGCTCTGCAGGGTGTTCTCATGCATTGTGTGTACGTTGTCCTACAGGAAGTGATGCACTGTTATTCGTTCATTACCCATGTAATCTGAATGACTGCAATCATGGATCAATGTGCTGATAGGGGTGAAGAAGGAAGCAGTCTAGAGCGGTCTCTGTAAGGAGCACGGACTTCCAAACACAGGACTTTCCCCACGAGATTGGTGCTCGGAACCGTGTAGTCTGAGTGGACGGAAGTTCGCTGCATAGATCAGCCTCTCACTGGGCGGAACGAGCCACCCGCAGAAGTCCCTCCCTACTACCTCCGGTTGTGTAGCAGTTTTCAACACATCCTTTACTAACTTTTGCGGTGTTTGATCTTGCGGGGATGTAGCCATTTTTCTGCCATGGTTCGCGTCCTGTAGCCAATATTTTTGTGGGCGTGTTACACCAAAACCTGTTTCCCCCCGGCAATATTTTTGCAAGCGCACTGTTGCTGTGGCACCGCCCAGAACAATTGTGATTGGTTGATAGAAATACAAGCAGCCGGGGCGTTTTTTTCTCCAATCTTAAAGTGAGAGTCGGCCCAGCCAGACCTTTCTTTTCTTGAGAAAGGTCTGGTGAGCGAGATTAGGAACCGTGTGATCTACGGGTGAACTTTGAGATGTTTTAAAGTAAGTTGTCACCATGTTTCTTTTCCGAAACCTACCCACAGTAAAATATCATGCTTAAACCTAACTTTACACTAATTATGTAACTTTACACTAAGGACGTAACGTCCTGTTAATGCGTAGGATATCATACGAACCGTTGTATGAAGATATGTTAAACTCTGCCACTGGATCCCTTAGTTTTTGTCAGTGTTATTATTGTTATTGTTCCTATGGGGAGATCTGCCTTGCAGGAATTATGAAGTCCATCACTCTGTTTTTCTCCAAAAACTGTAAAACTAATTAAACTTATCTCCCCGTACACCAAACTTGCTGCACAACATCTCCAGACTGTTCTCCCCAATCAATCCAGTCCAAGTTTTATTAATGATCAAAAATTGAGCCCATAGTGTATCTAAACTTTTTCGTGTAAACAGTACTGTAACCAGCTGCTGCAAATTCCCGCTAAATAATTCTCCAGTGTAATGTGGTGAATTTAAAAACCGTGTCACATAACAGATTTGTAAATTGTCACAGTAAACAGAAACAGGAGCGTCTTTAAACAACAGTTTGTCAATTAATCTTTCTAGAAATAGATTCCAGACATCTCTGTGTGGTCTACAGACAACAAACTTTTATCACATGTTGATGTTTGGTCATGGACTTTCCACGCTGACATATGACGGCAAGGTATACCATGTCAACTTCAGCCTGTTCATTGTCTGTTTTCAAAATACACATCCGTTACTGCAGGAAATTTACAATTGCATACAATCTGTTTCAAAATAAGGCACTACATCAGTACAACACCGCAAATTGACATTTGCTTCCTTTACGCATGTGGTTAGATTTGGCCAACACACACACATGGTTGAGTATAAAAAAAAGAAAAAAAAGAACAGGGTTTGGCTTTACAGTCTTATGAGATGTGAACACCAGCTTCCAGGGTGAAAGTCAGTGGTTGTTGGACCCATCTACTGCCCCTCCTGCCCACCCTACTCAGACTTTCACTCCCTTATTTTGTCATCCCGCCATGTATCCCCCGATGCTGCCGTGTACTATTACACAAAGACGGCAACCAGCTGTGTATCATGACGATGTGAAAGGACGTCTTTTTTCGTTGCTGTCTGACACCTGAAGTCACTGACCAAGCGCTGGTATTCCATGACTTCAGAGTTAGAGCAGTTTGGCTAGATGAAGTACAAACATTCTCAGAATTTTACTGTCCCAGAATTTTACTGAATTTTCAATGTATCTTCATACAGCAGTTCATGTAATATTCTACCAATAAGCACCCTACAAATTACATTACATCATTAAGGTAAGGTTATGTAATTAATGTTAAGTTACTGTGGTTAGGTTCAGGAAAAAGAAAAATGGAAATGATGTAAATTAAAATGACTTAAAGTTCGGTCAAAATTCACATAGTTCCTAACACCTCTCTCCTGGGGAAAAGTCCTGTATTTTTGTGACCAGCCAAACCTGCCTTATGGACCACTTCCCTCTTTACTCCTGTCAGTGCACTGATCATGTGATCGCAGCCTTTCAAAATACGCAGATAATGCACAAATTACTGGCTCATGATTGCGTGGAAATGTACGAATTTTGGTGCATTACTTTAATAGGAAATCGTACAAATAGTGCATAAGAACAGCTTACAGTTTTGACAATAGGTTCACTTGGCAAGTAGCTTAATCAGTCCATTACTTGGCTTTGGTGTCAAAAGTTATGAGTTTGGGTGATGTAGAATAAAGATGCCCTACTCAGGCAATGCGCTGTATAAAAGGTATAAAGGTATAAAACTCTTTCATCCCTCTATCAGTGAATCTCCTAAACTCAGGACAAAGTGAGGGTGTAAAATGAGGGGCAGTGTTGTCTGTATTTGAATTCACTTTATATCTGTCTATGCTATGTATTTTATGTCTGTTTCAGCACTATGTATATATTTGAGTGCTGATTAAAGCCACATAGTTTCTCAGATATTTCTCATTTAAGAAGTTAAAATAATTAGCGTCTGACTGCCGTATTTCTCATTTGTCTTCCTCTTCTTCCTTTTTTCATCTTTCTGCTTCTCTTGGTCCTTCTTCATCCTCCTCAAAATCTCTATACCTTTTTTTCCACTCCCAAAATATGTTACTTTGTCACTGTGTTTGATCCTCTTTCTACATGTTTTGTCATAAAATTCAAGGCGCTGTTCTTTTTCTTACTATGGATCTAAACTTCCAGTGTTACTATTCATCTTTCCTGCATGTGTTATTAAATCACGGTAACTTTTGTTCACTACAAGTACTCTACAACTTCTAACAGTGTCTTTTTTTTTAAATGTTAAAAAAAAGTTGTTTTTTTTTAAATTTTTCAAAAAGGTTTTTAGGATATTATCCCAGTTAACTAATTATTCTGCGGCCTCAGTTTGAAAGTTGACAAATGTGAATACACCAGAGCCAATTAGGTGAAAACTGCAGGTTCATCAGGTGATGCAAGATGACGTGTTTTGTATGAAACTACCAGGAAGCCTAAAGCTGTCTGTTGGGCAAAACCAAGAAACATACAATTACCCCAGCTTCCAACCACCCACATGACTGGCTTATGATCAAGCAAAATCATGTTCATTGTAAGTATTAAAAAAATATGATATCATTTGATTGAAAAATGTATTTAAGGGGGGGGAGCTGGTTTGATCCCTTAGATGAAGGATGCCCAGCTGTTGTAGACGTAAAACTGTAGGTACAGTCTCCATATGACCAAAAAAATAAATAAAAAAAATTGTGAGTACTGTATACGCTGACTATGGATGACAACAAAATGTAAAGCACTGATAAAGGACTAAAGTGCCTTTTTAAGACCGTAGGGAGTAAGGAGGAAATGAGAACAGTACGAAGGAAGATCAAAACCAAAATAAAGGAATGTGAGGCAGCCTACAGGGATGAAACACTGTCACACTTAAAGAAGGACACAGAGAAAGCCTGGAAGGGTTTACAGTCTATTACAGGATAGAAACCCAAAGGACAATTTATCTCATTTACTAACGAGCAGGACCTTGTCATGATTTAAAAAGCTTTTGTTGTAGACTCCACTCCAAGGAGTTTTAGATGAGAGCAGTTGAGAATAACTGAACGTGGGAAAGGCACTTTTTTTCTGAAGAAAACTTTGTGTGCTCTCACGGTTGTTAACCACCTGGGCGGGACAAATTATGTCATGGTTGCAAATGGGGACTCACAGTCACAGGTCACTGCAGCCCTTAGACAAACAGTGCTGTGGCAACAGAAATGTTTTCAGCCACAGCTACAATCTGAACAATGTGTGGGAGCTCCTGGCCAAGAAATGAGAGAAAGAGAAGACAAGAGGAGCTCAGTGGATCATAGGAAGTCCCCGGCAGACTAGGCCCATATTAGCTCAACTATGGCCTGGTTCCAGGGAAGTCTAAGCAAGCCCTAACTCTAACTATGTACTAGGCCTATATCAGCCTAACTAGGGGCTGGTCCAAGTAGAAGCCTGAGCCAGCCCTAACTATAACTATATACTAGGCCTATATCAGCCTAACTAGGGGCTGGTCCAAGGGAAGTCTAAGCAAGCCCTAACTCTAACTATGTACTAGGCCTATATCAGCCTCACTAGGGGCTGGTCCAAGTAGAAGCCTGAGCCAGCCCTAACTATAACTATATACTAGGCCTATATCAGCCTAACTAGGGGCTGGTCCAAGGGAAGCCTGAGCCAGCCCTAACTATAACTATATACTAGGCCTATATCAGCCTAACTAGTGGTGGTCCAAGTGGAAGCCTGTCCAATCCTTAACTTGTAGTCAGGACTGGCTCAGGCTTGCCCTTTTCTCCTTATCAAAGAGGACACTCTAATGTCTTTTCTTGAATGTGCTGAGGGTGTCTGCCTCCCGGACCAAAACTGGAGGATTATTTCACAGAAGAGGAATGTGGTAGCTGAAGGCTCTGGCTCCCAATCTACTTTTGGAGACTCTAGGAACCACAAGTAACTGCATTTTTGGACCGTAGTGATCTGGTGGGCTAATATGCTGCTATAAGATTTCTATGAAGCCTGACCATTTAGAGTTATGAAAGTGTGGAGAAGGAGTTGAGGTAATCATAAAACCAGTAAGGTCTACAGCTACTGTTATCACTGGCGCGGAGGCATTAAAATGCAAAGGGGCATTTTGTTTCAGTTACCAGAGAAATGATGATCCAGGAAAGATGGTTTGAGTAATACATCCTGGCATAAGTCTTAATACTTACCAGCCACTAAAACATTCACAGAGATTTATAATACTATGAGACAAGGCTTTACAACCCTGGAAAATGATAGCAGTTACAATTATTTTAGCCTCTGTGAGGGTGAGATTTAACATAATCACTGCCCTGGTTCCAGACCTGTGAATCATCGGCCACATCTGCAATTTGTTCATCGATTCAAATAATGAAGTGCAATGAAATGGTGATTCAGTCGCATTATAAGTCAACAATTTCAGTTGTAAAGTAATGACCAGCAATTTGCTCTTACCCCCATTTCATTGCAATTGTTGAGCTTTGATATGCAGTGTAGCACTGTCTTTCATACCTCTCTGAAACCAGTGATCAGGGTTGGACTGGGGATCTTCACCAGACCCACAATCAACCCTTCTTTTGTCAATTCTAACCAATCGAGCCAACACGGGTTAATCCCTGGTCATGACAATTCAGATACGACCTGGGTAACAACCTGGGAGCAATGAATACCAATTACCTTACCTTGAAGTCTTCATTGTCCACCGGGTGCACACACTCAGCAGACAGTTCAATTGTGTGCAATGGTGACGAGAGGAGGCAGGCAGAGCCCAATGTCAGAAGAGCTGAGGTTTCAAAACCAGGAGTATAGGAAACAGCCTCTCTGATGTGAAGCCGGCCGTGGACAGAGGAGAGGTTGAAACATGGAAGCTGTGGTGCACACACAAAGGCGACATGTGGGGTGTCGGTGGTGTAGTGGATAGAGCAGGCGCCCTATGTACATGGCTGTTGCCACAGCGGCCTGGGTTCGACCCCAGCCTGTGGCCCTTTGCTGCATGTCATTTCCTCTCTCTCTCCCCCTTCATGCTTAGCTGTGTTGTCAATTAAAGGCAAAAATGCCCCAAAAATATATATAAAAAAACAAACAAAGGTGACATGTGCAGGTACACAGCGAAGCAATCCACAGCACAGATCACAGGTGACTGAAATGGTAAACTCACTCAGGAAAGCTGGGTGATGATGTTTCCACACAGCTGCAGCAAACAGGTGAACAGGAACCAGGTGGTCGAAAACAGAAGGCAGAGTGGTTTACTGGGGAGCAAACGAAGCAGGAGAGTCGAAGATGGACAGTGTCGATACCAAGGAAGCAGTCTGGAAACAACACTGGAAGGTCTTGCATGTAGGCGAAGAACAATCTGGCAAGGCGTGTCTGTGAATGTCTGTCTTTATAGTGACAGGGGTAATGATCCACAGGTGAGCAGCTTTAGCCTGATGAGGTGGGCGTGGGAAATGTGTGGACAGGTGATAGGCTGGCAGGTAGGTGTGGTGGCGAGGTGGGGTGAGTGGAAAATTACTGAATGAGCTGATGACTTTTCAGTTTTTCCTTAGCTGAGGAAATTGCTAAAGGTGTGGCACAGAATCTCCTAAAAGGTTTCCTTAGTCAGGGAAAGATGTTCATGCATTTAGTGCCCTGGAAGAGATTTTGCAATGGTAAAAATCTACTGTCTCCAACTGCTGATTAAATCAATTATCTGCAATTTTACTGCCAGTTCTTACATTATACAGATACAACTAATTATAGGGATTAGCACTTCCTAATCACATACCTTAAATAAACCTTAAACTTTCATCATTAAGGTAAAAAGACCTATGATCCAGTCAAACATGGTATCTTCCACCATCAGCACATCTGTAATTGCTGTAGCCTCTTTTTAAGACAGCACAGGGCATTGGTTGCTTCAGAAACAGGGACTGAGGAGGAGACTACTAGTATAAGGACACCAGGATTGCAGATCATTTTAAATTGGAGGTAAATTTGGAATAAATATTTCATGTAAGCACCTGCTTAGCCATACATACATACAGTCATACATTTGAAATATGTCAGTGTATGTACACATGAATAATCAGTTGGGAGCTTCTACTATACTGAAAATAGAAGAGTGTATGATACTGAATTTGCATGACAGCTTGAGGATTGTAATTGCTGGGATCATCAGAGACCTGACAGGAAAAGCTGCAGAAAAGCTACATAACATTTGGAAATTCAGATTACAAGGCAATCTGATGTTTACACGAGTAAACAGGCACAAATGTGTGTGCAATACTAAATAACACCCAGACACAGATGGGCTCCTGAATCACACACTCACATATGGTTTTGTTGGTACAATATTTGTTTTTAGTCGATTGTGTTAAGTGTGTGTGAGATGCCTCATGAATACAACCTCTGAGTTCCCATTTCACATTCTTGGTGGTGATTATGTATCCTCATAACAAGACACAGAGCTGTTGAGCTGATGATGAGGATCACATTTTCACCATGGCAACACTGCCTCTCTTCCTCTCTCCGTGTGAGTGACTGCTAAATACCAGTGACTTTCATTGTTCAGTGTTATATTACAATAGTGTGAGATGCAGGTTTCTCTCAGTGTGTTCCTCACGGTGTAGGTCAGGTTATAGACCATGGAAAAGTGGTGAAACATACCGTCTGTGGTGATGACAACAGACTATAACAAATAACCCCCATAAATTGAAGAAATGGAAGTTGGCACTCTTTAGCATCTGTACTCTGACCTATAGAGTGAATTGCAATGTTAATTTACAATAACCTCCGGGTAGAAAATCCTTGCGTCACATACATAAGTCATGAGACATGTACATTAGACCGTCGTGAGACAGGTTAGTTTTACCCGACTGATGATGTGTAGTTGCAAAAGTAATCCTGCTCAGTACCAGAGGAACCGCAAGTTTCCTCCTTCCTTTCCTTCCGCAATCTATCTAAAGTCACTCCTTGATCCAAGCTTTTAGGGCAGCTCTGGCTCAGGAGGTAGAGCTGGTTCAGTCCTGGTTCTGCATGTTAAAGCATCCTTAGGCAAGATATTTAACCCCAAGTTGCTCCCTTCCATTGGTGTGAGAGTGTGTGTGAACGGTTACTGAGTAGCAGGTGGCGGTGGGTGTGTGAATGGTTGAATGTGGCTCGTAGTGTAAAAAGTCCTTTGGGAGGTCAGAAGATTAGAAAAGTGCTATTGAGCAAACATTGCCTCAATTAGTAGTTTTTAGCCACCAGAAGAATGTTTTCTTTTGTTCCCTGGACAACGGAATGACGTTGGTCTTGGGCCTACTTTTTCAATGCAGTCTCAATCCGAAGTCGTAGAATTAAACGTTATTGTAAAGTGGTTCCTGGTGGTGTCAGAGGGGAAAGCAGCGAGACAACAATTCAAGTTAAAAGGGGCAGAAGTCAGAGTTGGGCAAGTGGAAGGGGTGGTGGATGGATCAAACAACAACAGACTCTTACCTGGGAGGCCGGTGTTTGCTTCCTTTTTGATTGTAAAACCAAATCCCGTTCTTTTCCTAAACCCAACCATGTGTGTGTTGGAAAATTTGCGGTCTTGTACCGTCAGAGTGCGTTTATTTCAAAAGAGACTGTATGCAAACTGTACATTTCCTTTAAAAACGGAAGTGTATTTTGAAAGAGACAATGCACGTTATAGGCTGAAGTTGACACCCAACCCCAGAACCCCAGGGCACCTCACACGCCATACATTGACATAGAAAGTCCATGACGAAATGTCGATATGTGACAAGGCCAGAGTGAGAATGTGTTGGCTTCTCAGCCTTTGCAAATTGAATGTGACACAGCAGAAACGCATCACGCCAGGTCGGTGTGGCTTCTGCAGTGATGCGGGCGATGCACCGGCCCGTCGTGGTGAAGAGGGAGCTGAGCCGGAAAGCAAAGCTTTCAATTTACTGGTCCATCTACGTCCCAACCCTCACCTATGGTCATGAACTCTGTGTAGTGACCGAAAGAATGAGATAGCGGATACAAGCGGTGGAAATCAGTTTCCTCTGTGGGGTGTCTGGACTCAGCCTTGGAGATAGGGTGAGGAGCTCGGACATCTGGAGGGAGTTCGGAGTAGAGCAGCTGCTCCTTTGCGTTGAAAGGGATCAGTTGAGGTGGTTCGGGCATCTGATCAGGATGCCTCCTGGGTGCCTCCTGTTGGAGGTGTTTCGGGCACGTCCCACTCGGAGGAGGCCCAGGGGCAGACCCAGAACATGCTGGAGGGATTACATATCTCATCTGGCCTGGGAACACCTTGGGGTCCCTCAGGAGGAGCTGGAAGTGTTGCTGGAGAGAGGGATGTCTGGGGTGCTTTGCTTGGCCTGCTGCCCCTGCGACCCGGCCCCGGATAAGTGAATGAAAATGGACGGATGGACAACAGAAAAACCTCGGCCACTTCCATTGGTGAATGTCAACTCATTTGCTGATAGGTTGATACTGATGGTGGCCTAGAAACTGGTGCAGTACTAGTTTTGCCCACTGACATCTCTGACAACTCACATCTCTTCCTATCTCTTCTCATATGGCTCTGTTATCTAGTCACTATAATCCCCAAGTGGTGAAGTGTGACCAGTGTCATATTAAACAAAGTCTCATTTGATTGGATGAACTTTTGTATGCGCCCTGAGTGCAGGATGAGTCACCAAACATTTGAAACTGTTTCACCTGCTTTTACAGGAAGCGAAAAGACAGAAAATACTCACATGCTGATGTTTTCACACTTATTTGCCACATAACAAGAGATAAATGATCAATTTACGGAGGGACGGGGATTAAAACTGGGAAACTGTATTTTTCATTTCATGGGGAGTTAAACCGTGAGCTTTTTGCCCATTCAATTATTTTTCCCTGATTCTGACTCTTAACGACCTGCTCCTCCTAATCTAGGTCAGCTCTGATGTTCTGATCTCTCTGTTCCATTTCATTGGAATCGACACTGGAATAAATGTGTGTAGTATCTATCTGTGTTGCCATGGTTACAGCGTGATGTTGGCATTACAGTGCCAGTTCCAGTGGGAGGGGCAATCTGTGGTTTCCAACACTGATGCTTGCTTAAAAAGATAACAGGCAAAAATGTATTAAACAATTACAATGGCATAACGCAGATTGAGAAAACACAAAGTACTGATGCTCATCAATACATTGTATGGTCTTGTATTGCAGAGTCCCAAGTCTCTGTTATTCTTTTCCCTGAGTAGGCTACAGTGTTTAAAGTCTCTCTCCACTCACAAATGCATATTTCATCCTTTTCCTTGATTCTGTTTGAGCTTTACTATGCAGAATAATGTCTGCGCACATTTATTATCTAAAGGAGGGAGTTTCTCTGTGCTGACACTAAATCTCAGTTGAACATGTGGATGTACCTGCAGGATCTGTGACATCTGGCCACTCGTGCCAGAATACGGGTGACAGCGAAACTTTAGACGGCTCCACCAAACACTTTTGGTATGGTACCTTTGGAACCAAAAGTAACCCTTCAGACCCTTCCATCGGTATCATCCACAACTTTTCACAGTGGAAACAGAGCAAATATCAGACTGGTACCAACAAAAGAGAGGACTCGGTAGCAGGACTCAACTTATGCAGAATGCAAAAATGCAAGATATCTGATCAAAAACTAGAGAACACTAGGAACAAATGGCTAGAACATGTGCTCCAAACTACAGAGACAAACTGGCACAGACAAAGGGCAGCAGGTGGACGAAATACACAAGGGAGGAGGGGTAACGAGGGACAGGTGAGGCCAATCAGGGCAGGGCAGGTAATCACACAGGAGGGAAACATACAGGGGCAGGAAGTGTCAGAATAAAACAAGAAATACTAATAAAACTGAAAACAAGGAAACATGACTTCAGGTTGTCTATTGTCCCTCTACTTTTTGTGTGCACAAGAAAACACCCCACTCTATTATCAGTGACTAAGTGGCACAGCCAGATCACCGTCAGGTGCCCTGCCAAGTGCCTTAGGCGGCCAGGCTCCCTTGGCACACTATGCGAGATCAGAAAAAACACATTATTATTGCCGCAATAATAAGAACACATTATTCTTGGTGTGTGCATCAAAAGCTGTATCTTTATTACATGTCTGTTTAATCACAGAGCTCACCCTGTCATGACAGCTGCTATGCTTAGATTTGTCAGAAGAGTGATGGGAGTAGCTGATTCACACCCCATGTACCTGTTGACAGCAAGCCGCTCAGGGTGATCTGGAGCTCCTTTGCTGGAATAGGCACCATTAGACATCTGGAATGCTTCCGAAAAAGGCTTCAGCTCTGTAATGCAAAAACCTGAAAAAGAGGATGTTTTACTGTGCGGTACGATGCAGATGATGGTACCTTATTTGTTTAAGTTGTGGCTGCTGATGTTCTCCTGTACTGCTGGCCACCTGTGTTCTGTTGGTTAAATGGCCCGTTCGGTTGGTATTCGGATAACTGGGGCTTTACTGGTATAATGCAATAGCACCACCCAGCAGTGAAACCCGTGTACACGTGTACACGAAAAAAATGACCCACTCTAAATGTTTAGAGATTTTTGTACACAAACTCACCCCTACATTATACAGTATTTTTGCACTAAAAAACATACTGGACAGGAACTGTAACCAAATAACGGCCTGGTGCAGGTCGGTGCAAAAAATAAAATAAAAGCCTTGAGCAAATAGCCGCCTGGTTCTTTTAAGCGCCTGGGGTCAAAATCGATTTTGTGAAATAAACGTCCGGGCTACTATTTGGAAAAATACGGTAAATCACTTTACATGTATACATATATATACTCTCCTTATGCATGTACAATTACTAGATTCCTGTTAACGTTACAGTTCATTCCTTGTGCAATTATTGTTCATCAAATATATATGTATATTTTATATTAAATACATGTCATATTATACCCCCATATTTTAATCTCTGCACTATTTCTGTCTTAGATTCTCATTTTTACCTGCATGATTTTCTTTGAATATAAACTAAGCACAAAAAGTAAGGAAATTTGTGTTTGGTAGATTATTTCTTTGTTTTAACAATGCTTCTTGGCAAAAAAATATCAAACCGTTGGAAGCCTGTTTATTTCCCTTTTAAATGGTGCCACATTTGTAAGGAACATGAATTCGTGAGATGAGCAGCAGAGCTGGGTTGTGCCCATGAAAAATTTGCCTGCCAAGAAGCATTGTTACAACAAAGAAATAATTTACCAAACACAAATTTTCTTACTTTTTGTGCATAGTTTATATTCGTACGAGCATTGCTGGAGGAAGCCCGAGGTCTAAGATTGTCTTTGCCAGTGACTACCTCCCTGTTGTGCATATGACAATAAAAAACCTGGTGAAGCATATATGCCTCAAGTCGCCTTTATGTCAGCTCTGCGAAATTTATGCTAAATTTATGCTAAAATCTATGCTAGCTAGCCAGTACCGTCTTTTCTAGTTAATTTAGGTCTCTATAAAGTTTTTTGTTGTCTTTTTGTAGTCAGTTAAAATCTTACTGTTTAGAAAATGTTAATCTGAGTGAAATTTTGCAGGTGAAGACCAGGGCGGCCCCTGACACTTTGGGCCCTTGTGCCCGCTAGGCACGTTCCGTAATCCACCAATGAGTGTGTGATATATCACTGTATGTAAGTGTGCATTACATGACTTGCCTTGTTTGTCTGGTTTATTTAGTGGTGTTATTGTGTGGAGCACTGCCAAGTAACCGCAGATGAGCATTAGCTTTAAGCTAACTCTGGTTCAGTACATCAAATAATGACATATATGTTCAAAATTGTATATGGTTCCTCACTACTACAATAAATATATTCAAAAAAATATCATACAGAATAGAAAAATGAATAAGACACAAACCTTATGTGGAAACTTGAAGCCTCCAGGCCATGTTCACTGACAATTAAGTGTAGTTAAACCTTGAAAGGAGCAGCTACCTGAGAGAAACAACATTTGCATATTCATGAATTCTTGAATTTTCAGTGAGGGCAAAAGGGTAGAGATACTTTTAAGACTTTTTTTTTTTGAGAAGGTGATGGAACTTTTCATGAAAAACAAAACATTAGACACAAATTATATTTTTTCAAATTTATGTTGAAACATGTCTGGAGGGGTTCTTTAAAATTTGGAAGAATTTTTTTTTTTTTTTGGAATAATAATGTCTAAAGGATGTGCCATTTTCAGGTCACTGAATGCAGTTTGAGACAACACACATTGCACAACCATTTAACAGCAAGTGTTTATTAGCATTACAGTTTTGTATCAACACAAGTTGCTTCTAATATATCTTTAATACATGTTATTTAAAAAGTAATACTAGCTGTGTATTGTGCCAGGCTATGCTCTATGTTGATTTGAAAATGATGCATCTATTCAAATAGTGTTTTACATGGAAAAGTATGAGAGTAATTACAAACAGCCATAAGGAATTATACAGACAAAAATAAAAATAAAAATAAAAATAAAAATAAATAAATCACCAGAAAGGTTTTTTGCCAAAAGCCAACACTGGAAGCCAAAGTAAAGAGGGACCTGACTACAATGGCACTCAATGTTTTAAAGAGTAAATCAACCGTGACTCATAAAGGGCAGCAAACGGCAGCTTCACTGCGGTATAGCCCATGTAGGAAATATAATATTTTACCTACTTAAGTGCATGTTTGAGGTACTGTTCTGTCACTGAGTACTTTCATTTTGAAGACTTTCTACTACTACTTACATTACCACTACATAAACGTTTAATCCTGAGCAGAGTTATATTTTTTAGAACAACTTAACAGCAACTGAAAGTCTTGTATTTTGTTGATCTCCAGTACTCTGGAGTGTGTCAGTACATTGTGACATCACTTTCCAAAACCCAAATGTTTTAATTTCACAATGATGTGACAGCGTGCATTGAATATGTAAAACTATGCTGTGCTTTTGAAATGCATAACCTTGGTGTTTTCAGTGGGTCCATGTCATTGGTCCGACATCCCATTAGTCCGATGGTCCGCGGTGCTGAACAGCTCCCGGTGGGCGTATTTCTACCTTGACGGTGTGCTGTGACCGGCTCTGGGTCAGCTGGGAAAGGCTTGAGGCGAAGCAGGCTCACAGCTTATGTGTTTGTCACTTTCTTTTTCATTTTAACCCACACCATGATCTTTTCCTGACCCTAACCAAGTGGTTTTTGTGCCTAAACCTAACCAGACCTTAACCACAGGGCATCATGATGATTTCAGAACGGACTTCGGAACAATGGGTTTAATATGATCGGAACAATGGGTTTAATATTCTCGGAACAATGGGCTGTCGGACCAATGGGCAGTTCCCGTTTTCAGTTGCTTTTAAGCTGAATTTTTAAGAACCGGTTCTGCCATGTTCTCCACGTTGTTTTCTAAACCACAGCATTTCAAGATATGTCACTAAAAAGTTGACACTGTATGGCAACAATGCTAAGTACCTGAAACTTAGATCTAGTGCCACTGTAAGACCAGTGCCCAAATTTAGGGTTTAGGAACTCACCCCTACAGTGGTGGGATAACAATGGAATCAAAAGTTCTGCATTTTTCAACCTATACCCTATTTTCCCCCCGTTTTTGTGTCTAAGACACAAATGTTATTTGGGCTGCTTTTATTTAGCATTTGTCTTATCTTAGTGACCACTCAAAGCACTTTTTAACACAAGAACCATTCACCTATTCACACACATTCATAAACTGAGCGACTGTGGCTCAGAGGTAGAGTTGATTGTCACCTAATCGGAAGATCAGCGTCTTCCTAATTCCAAGGTCTTCTAGTCTGCATGTCAAAGTATCCTTAGGAAGGATACTGAGCCCCAAATTGCATCATGAATGGGTGAATATGACTTGTGTGAAAGACTAGAAAGGTGCTATACAAATGCCGGTCCATTTACCATAAACTGGTGTCCAATGCTGCCATAGAAGGTGCCATCAGATAAACATTCACACACAATCAGAAGCAATTGGGGGTTAAATTTGAGGTTAACAGTGCAAAGAAATTGCAACTATATGCAGACGACACTGTGTTTTACACAGTAAAACAAAGTGTCAAAATAGGGGTCCACATTACTCTTCAAATTAAGGGTTGTAGTTCCTGTAGTGGTAACCTATTTGTGTACTGACAAAGAGTCTCTCATGTAAGCTTAAGCATGGAAATGTTCAGTCTCGTACCTTTGCACCCAAATCTCGTGCTCAATTCCAAACCAAAGCACCTGCTACATTTAGAGTTGATTTACCCTTTAAAGAGCCATTCTGTTAGCATTGGTGTGCTGTTGGGAACCCAGTTCTGGGTGAGTAGCATATTAAATTTAAAGCATATACAGTACATATACAGAGGATTATCAACATAGAGGAAACATTACATGAACATTATATGTTGGTGTTTCCTTTAGATTGGCATTTATATTACAGATTTCCAAGTTCCAATATAAAACATATGTCATCTTTATGCAGGGATGTACTCTTGACATAAAAATGAATGCCAAAACTCAGTTGCTCTTCCATATGGTGAAAATGTTGAGTTGTCACTTAACTGATACCATTGAGCTGAAGTTTTAATAGCAATACTCTGACAAAATATAAGACTACAATTCACAATGTCTTTAGATCACTATAACGTTCATGCTCTGTACATTGGGAGGTAAATATATTTCATACACTTTGAAAGAACACAAGGACCATGTCTGCTCTCTTTGGAATGAGTCAGTGTGTGATATATTGAGCTCAAATATTCAGAATCATTGTGTTGTGTATTTACAGCAATGAGCTTTAAATTGACGTTTGAACATACGATGGTGTATTTAAACTAGTGACTAGTTACTACCTTTGAATTGTACATTACATTGACTTTTACATATAGATCTTTAAAAAAAAAAAAAAAAAAACGTTTGGACAGTGTTTTACAGTAAACTACCAAATGAAACAAAAGTTCAAGTTGTGTCACCAAATTGAGGTTGCTCTTGGCAATTGCTTCAGTTTGCTAGTTTGAACAGGTTTCATCCCAAACTGTGAAACAGAAAATGTGATTAATATACTCTTTTATCAGGGAAAATACTTTTTGTGTAAAACCATCTGATAAGATAAAACCTTTCACCATGTATCTACTGAACAAGAGTGTTGATCCAGTGATTCTTTAGCGTCATCAGAGACAATGCATAGTGGTAGTACACTGAGCTATGCATTGGCTATTTAGCCACAGTGGCAATCTTTTTCAACCTTTGGCCAAAGCATGCACGTTTCTCCATTAACTGACTAAATAAATGTATATCATTTTAAAGTTTCCCTGGGGTTCTTGAGATGTGGCAAAAATGGTGTTGATTGTACAGGCAGAACAAACTGCATCAACACACACAGTGTGTACATGCACTACCATGTGGGGCTAAGGCATGTCCAAGACCAGGGACAGTGACCTTCCTGTGGGGCTGCTCTTTGACCGTGATATTTTTACCCATGTATGGATAGAAGACAAAGGCTTGTTTATTTGCCTGTGGCGACCCTTAGTTATGGTCAAACTCCTTGCAGTTACACCCATGTGGCTTTTGTGGCCTTGACATGCTCATCGCCTTCATCCACCACGGATTCAAGTCATTGTACTCTGTACTTCCTGTAGTGATTTAAAAAACTAAACTAAACTATTGAAAACAAACATTTTTCTCCAGATTTCTTGATTCCTTTTTGACTTTTTTGGGTGCACTGACCATTGGTTCTGTCAGCTTTTTAAGACAGTGCTCACCTAAGTAATTGCTTACCTTAGTTTACTTTGTGTTCCTTTAACCTACACATTTTGGTAAAAAAACAATGTCGCCTTAGTAGGTACATTTCTATGGATGGATTATCCCACCATAACAAGAATCATTGGCTATTGACTACTTCTCTAATTAGACGTTCTCTTCTTGGTTCCACATAGGTGACACACACTTGTTACTTTTGAACTTTGCCTGATGAAGTGATATTTTTAGACAAACCACTAATAGATGGATACCCCTGTTCCAACAAATAAGCTCTGGTTCTTGAATTGGTTCTGTTCAGGACTCTGGGAACCTTGGTGCTATCTAGCATACCAGCCTGTGTGTCCATCATTGTGGATCAGAACCATTGTAATCAAGGATGCATCATCAGTGGAGGTCATTGAATCGTTCTTTGAATGTTCTGAATGGTTCACAATTGGATGTGGGAACCAGAACCGAACCCCTTCCATGTTGGTGGAAAGGGTGTAAGAGAGGTGCCATTGACTCTTTGAGGCAAGGGACCAACTACACAAGTCAGGGAAACTGCTTTAGCCATTGTAGGACTGAGTATGAATTCTAATGTTTAATATAGGTCCCGCTGCAATCATTTTTGTAGTGATGTTAAAATATTTAATATTTTATAATTCTGTTTTCTAACCAAACTGTGATGAATATAAATATGTTTGATGTCTCAATAATGCTTAGCCGAATAAACCAAACTTGACAAATGCTTCACTGATTCATGTTGTCTCAGCACAGACATAAAATACAGCGTGGAAGTGAAAGAACACTGATTTTTCTGATATCAAAGACTATTTTCATTTTTTTTGGCAGTGGAATCAGTTAAGTTGATGAATACTCAGAAAGTATTGAGGCTCAATACCCAGATGTAGCCATGAGCAAGAACTCCTGGCAGAGGCGTACGATTGAAACCCAATCAATGTAGAATTGGAGAGTGCTCTTTGCAGGTGGGAGGTAATTTGTTCCAATGTAATAGGAGGTGAGAAAACCTCAATCATGCTTGTTAGACCTACTTTACGCCCACAGCCTCAAAGCACTTCATGCCCCCTGTTGTCCCTGTCTTCACAACTTCACCTCTGCTATCTTACCTTGGGCTCAGGGGGATAAGTGCAGTCTGGAACTGAAGACACCTCCACTGAAAAGAAATTTAGTTACACCACCGAATCAGAAGTATACTCATGGTAAAAGATTTGTAGCACTGCCTTGTAAACAATAAGAGCCGACAGGAAATGAGGGCAGAGAGAAGAAGGGATGACATGTAACAAAGGTCACTGCCCAGACTCAAACAGGAGGATGTTGTCATGGGACGGTCTGTGTGTCAAAACCCCAACCCACCAAGACAACCTCATGTTGTTTTTCAACCATGTCATCCCATTCTATTTTCATCTGCTTACCAGGCTGAGCAAGGTACTCCAATACGTCCCACTCTTCAGCAATGCTTTCCAGCTCCTCCTGGGAGATCCCAAGGCATTCCCAGACCAGATCACATATAATCCCTCCAGCGTGTACTGGGTCTACCCAGGGCCTCCTACCAGTTGGATGCGCCTGAAGAACCTCTAACAGGAGGCATGGTTCAGGCATCCGGATCAGATGCCCGAACCACCTCAACTCGCCCCTTTCTACGCGAAGGTACAGCGGCTCTACTCTGAGCTCCCTCCGGGTGTCTGAGCTCCTCACCCTATCTCTAAGGCTGAGCCCAGACACCCTTCGGAGGAAACGCTTATATACGGAATCACATTCTTTCTGTCACTACCCAGAGCTCATGACCTTAGGTGAGGGTGCACAGACTGCTAAATTAAAAGCTTTGCTTTCCGGTATCACCGCTGACGCTGCATCAAACCACCTATCCATCTCAAGCTCCATTTTACCCTAACTTGTAGAGACAAGTTCTAGATACAACTCCTTTGCTTGGGGCAGGAATTCAGTTCCAGCACCAGTGCTATATGTAGAGGTAAGCCCAACTGTATACAGTTGGTACCTCCACTTTCTTCGAGAGCTCCGGTTCCATCCCCACCTCCCCACCTACAGCTAGTCTGCAATGCCAGTGATCAGCAAACCTTGGTCACTGCACCTGCCTGCTGCCTGGTACACAATGCACCCAATCTTGAAGTGTATCCCTGCGGATGGTGGGCCCATGGGGCAGTTTTTTTTTATTTCAACAATGACTGGTAGCTCTCTAAGTAGGTCTTTTGTGAACCCTGATAAGGGATTCTATCATCTTGTCCCAACCCAAGACACACCTATCTCTAGTGGTGGCAAATAACTGTTAAAATGCACTGAATACAGAAAAGTTAAGGACATAAAGTCCAGTAGTTTGGCGATATAAAAGAATTTCATTTGGTTTGGTATGTTTGGCATGCACTCTTCTCTGTTATAGCCTAGTTTAAGATGTATGGACTTTCTTGTGAATATCGTGCCTAGTGAAGCTTTAATTCCTTCAGTCAGTAAAGCAGTCAGGCAGTCAGTCCAATTTCCCTAAACTCTGCTGTCATGCATTTATTCTGCACATCTTGTCAATTAAGCATGTCAGCAAACCAAGCTGTGGTCCTTTCTGCCAATCATGTCCTGCAGTCTGTTGGTGATTGTCTTTGTACAGTTCCTGCTGTCTTTCTGACACTCCTCCTTTCCCTGTCTTTTCTTTGGACTCACTCTCTTTTTCTCCTCTGTTTTCTTATTACACTGAGCAGCCATTTTCAAGGAGTTGTTGCTGTTGCTCTAATCTCGATACAGGCTTTATTCTCATTGTGAGAAAACAAACAAATAGGTTTTTCAAAAGTGCCGTCAAGAACTCTGGCTTTTATGATTGAACCTGAAGTGTAAATGGTAGTAGAACTTAAACAGTGATGATAGGAAAGAAACTCAGTAAAAAGACAGGGGGTTGCAGCTCATACAGGAGAGTTAAAATGTGAGCAAACAGAGATCTGTCGTTATCTAGGTGTAAACTGCCTCAACAAAACACAACACCAATGAGGGGATCTACACTGTGCAAACATACCATCACTATAACCCTGAGTTTATCACAACTTGGACATCGGAGCTAACATTCTGAAAAACATAAGGTCAGTACTGGGGCTACTTCTATCATCTGGATATATCCAACCTCCTCTCATTTCGAAGTTGTCAAATACTGCTGCTTTGTCAGTGATTTCAGCGCCAGGCACCGACCCTGACGCCAAAAGTTGTCTTTCATGGCTGTATAATACGTCACCGAAGCAGTGTCAGTTTGTAATGTAGTCGGACAGAACCACTCGTCGCAGTATAATACACAAACAGTTGGCGGCAGTTCATCACGTGGCTGGACTGCACTTGTTGCAGCGGTATGATACGCCGCTGGACAGCGTCAGTTAGAAACACTGCTAGTGATCACATAATGGAGCTGGAAAATCCCTATAGGGTGGATGGGAAGGTTGGTGGATCGATCCAACAACACCCGGACTACCACCTGGGAGCCCAGTGTTTGCTTCTTGTATGAATGTGGAGCCAAGCCGTGATGTTTTTTTCCAAACCTAACCTACTTTTGTTGACTTGCCAACATTGGTTGTGACCTCCTGGAACGTCATCAACAGATGCAAGAGGATATCTAGTGAGTAATATGTGGATATGAAAGCCCCACCAATGAAGGGTTTAAAATGAACTATCAGAATCTACCAACATGCTTTTTCTTAATTGGAATATTATGAATATGAATATTATATACATTAAAAAGCATTGTATTTTCATGTCTCCATCTGCTGCGGGGCCATCACCATAAGAGTATGCATGCTTAGTATGATGTTAATTCCACCACAGAAGACACTTGATGATCACAGATAGACAAACAGATGCCATGTAATTTAAATGTTTCAAGGTCAGTGCAATTACTCGTTGTATTTTGCTCTAAAGTGCTCCATAACAATGTTCCCCCATTTGCTAAGCAAAAACTTACCAAAGAAATAAAAAGCCAGTGAGAGACAGAGAGAGATAAACACAGTGCGAAAATGAAAAAATGAAAATAAGATTAGGTGGAAGAGAGCATGAAGAATAATGACTAAATGAAGAGAAACTGCAGGGATGAGAACAGAATGAATTACCAAAAGCTTTTTAAATGTTCCTGCGGAGTCTCACTGAGAGCAACAACTGACAATAATGGGAAATGTTTTCACTCTGTAATGTCTCTTTGGAATTTTCCCATTTTCTACTTGTTGTGACAGTCACACAATTATATACTAAATTATAGTCACAATCAAAATGATCAGTGTTTTGGAACAAAGCATGCTGCGATACAGTACATGTCTGCGCAAAGACTGCTGATGGCATGAAGATGTGGAAGACGAGAGCAAACTAGTGTTGTTGCTAAACTTTTAGCCAGAACAAAGAAACTTGATTTAAAATGACTCTATGACAACTGTCCTTTGGGCTTGGAATCACATCACATCACACTGCATTCTGGGTAATACAGAGACGACAGTAATTACAGTGGACAGCAGAGAGGTGCCAGGAAAAGAGGGCAGAGAAAAGTCATGGTGTGGAGAAGATCACTGCATAAATTCAATTACATAGTTTCAGGCTCATGGGTATCGTAGTATTCAGACCTCTCAGCTATGCCAAAATGAAGCACTACACATGATTTCTCCAAAACAATGTTGAAATATTGGTGGCCAAATCATCAATCTATGTGATCATTCTAGGGTCCCATGAATTTGTGTCAGGTAACATTGAGGATATTGTTAAATCTCGGGTGATGGGTTTGTCTGAGGTTGCTGGGATGTAATGTCTCCAAATTTAAACTTAATTTAGCCATAAAAGTGTCGCAGATAACATCCTTATTTGAGACGAATCATACAAATGGGAAGAATGACATTTGTTTTTCCTAAAAGTTTCTGAACACATCTACCCGAATAACCAGTTTAAAAAGTCCAAGCTGGTGGCCAATTTTCAAGATGGCCACCAATTTGGTTAATTTTTGCAAATTTGTTGTTTTGAATAAAGCACTGTGCCATAGTTTCTGAAGTTTTTCGACCTAAAAATGAATGAAAGTTCATTCCTATTAAAAGTGATCTTGTAAACACCTAATTCAGAATGAAAACGGCCAATGCGATTGAAAATTCAATCCGATGTAAGGGGCTGGAATATTCTGTTTCTAATTCTGAATGAAAGAATTTCTCGCACTTGTATACACTCATTCCTCTTTAAGTTCATTCCGGTCTTTCTGTGCATGCTCGTTTCCTTGCCCTTCTGGCGCGATGACGTATATAGCGTGCACGCGACAAGATGGTAGCTTCTAAAAACAAGAGATGGTCCCGAGCAGTCTTCTATCTCCCTTCTTCGACCTTCTACCTCCCTTCTCCTCCTCAACAGACGAAGCATTAGCAGAACAAGGTTGTTGTCGTACTGCTGCTTCAAGAATGTAAGCAAAACAAGCCTGAAAAAGGCACTAAGAACGGCGTCGTCAAGCATCTTGTCATCCGGAACGAGGACTACAGTGTTTTCTTCCGGTAAACACGTAACATCCGCCCCGCCCCCTATCCAATGAGAAACCTTCCCTGCCCCAAACCTTGCACAGACCCGAATAAAGGCGATTAAAACTGTTTAAAACTGATCTCCTGTGTAAACCCTCATTCGGAATGAATATTTCCCATGTAAACTACCTGGAAAAACTTTAATTCCCAGTGATTTCAATCAGATTTATTTCATTCCGAATGAGAAGCCATCATGTAACCGCACCCACTGTCACAGAATTCTAAGATCTGTAATTGAATGCGCTGAGTCAACACGCACCTCAGGAGTGGTGGAGAACTTATCTGCCATAGTTTTTATGTACACAGGCTTGTATCTTCAAGATTTAATAACTTTAATAACCTGAGGAAGTGCCTCACTGAGATTAAAGGTCTTTTATCAAACAAGATTTCCCGGGAGTGAACTGATGATTCAGGGGTTGTTCATCCAAACCAAACAAGCTCCACTGTGAGTCACCTTACATTGTATCTGGGGGAAAGAATGGATTTTACCTCTGGAGCCAGAAATACTTCCTTCATTTGGCATTACATGAGTCATTCCTCATGATTTCATCCTGTTTGATTTGATCTTGTCTTGATCTCGTTTGATTTGATACCATTGAATTTGATATTGTTTGATTCAGTCTCTTTGGTTTGATCCTGATTGATTTGATCTTGTTTCATTTGATCCTTATTAATTTGATCTTGTTTAATTAGATCTTGTTTGATCTGACAACATTTGATCAGATCTTGTTTGACAGGATCCAGTTTGACTTGCGACTGTTGGGTATAATTTTGTTTGATTCAATTCTGATTGATTTTATCCCATTTAATTTGATCTTGTTTGATCTAATCTTGTTTAATTTGATCCCAATTGATTTGATCTTGCTTAATTTGATCTTGTTTGATCTGACACCATATGATTTGATTTTGTTTGATCGGATCCAGTTTGACTTGCTACTGTTGGGTTTGATCTAGTTTGATTTGATTCAGACTGATTTGCTCTTGTCTGAGTTGATCCTGTTTGATTTGAGCTTGTTTGATTTGATCCAAATTGATTTGGTCGTGTGTAATTAGATCTTGTTTTATCTGACACCATATGATTTGATCTTGTTTGATTGGATCCAGTTTGACATGCTACTGTTGGGTTCGATCTAGTTTGATTTGATTTTGTCTGATTTTATCTTGTTTGAGTTGAACTAATTAGACATGATCTCTTTTGACATCTCTGTGCGTGGGCAACTTACTCATTTGTAGCAGAAAACCCCTCCTGACACTCCTCTAAAGTGGTAAGAGTGTCTGACCTGGTGCTGTGAAATGCTCCCACCAAATTCTGACATTGTTCAGGGCAGTGTGCGTATCAAAGGCAGTCATATCTACCTGAAAAATCAGTGAACAAGACTGCAGGTTCTTTGAGAGGCCTCTTACTGAAAGGGCCTTTTGTAACAGGTCACCATGAACATCATTTTAAACACTAACACGTCTAGACATGGTGTCTCCAAGCTTCACCTCAACACTTGAGGAAGCACTTCAAGATTTCACACTGAGTGTCTGTTTTTAGTTTCACTGTAACTCTGACATTTTCTCACACAAACAGATTGGACTGAGATGAAAGTGTATTTAAATGTACATAAATATCAAGAACGAGTATGTAATTAACCCTTTAGGGCTAATTATACAAGGCTAAATACAGACTGGCCTTCCACCAAGGACATTTCCTTTTATTGGTGAATGAAAAGCTGATTCATTCATTGAATATACTTGAAAGAATGGGAACTTGCCATATAGTATTTACCAATACAACCTGTCTAATTCTCTGAGTTCCTCTGCAGGAATGCTAATCTTCACTAAGGAGAGTCAACTATGATGTAAAGTTTTAAAACTCTTCTAATCTGGAACCGTCCACACATCTGTGCATGAAACTGTGTGTCCAAAATAAGGATAATTGGTTGCGACATGGCAAAGACAAACTGTGGAAAACAAGCCTGCCATGCAGTTGTGAATGACAGCAGAACAGTGATGTGAAATTAAAAAATTTTGCATCTCCGTGGTGAACTGACATCTGACTGACAGCAGAGCAGCCTCTCCAGTCTGCTGAATGTTTTGTTGGACTTTCACTCTCCCACACTGAGTGAGCATTGTTAGACTTACTAAGTGTGAGTAACGAAAAAAACAGGGCGACAATAAACAAGACCCAGTTGTAGTTGCAGCACATGTCCACAATCTCCATCACAAGTGGATGAAAAGGATGTCATATTTACCAAACACGACAACACTGACAGCTGGTGTTGTTTTCACCTTGTGAGTCTATGTGTGTCATCATGGCAAAATGTGGTCCTGGTCACACCTGTTGTAGTGGAACTACAACACATGACATTTTGAGCACGTGTTTGCCCGTGGACAAACTTTGTCAACGTGGTAATGCAACACATTCTCACTCCTCCTTTTCATGCTATGTCTGACTTATCAAAATCATTTCTGTTTGTGACTGATGCTGCTCTGTTCTGTTTCCAGGGGTCTTTGCTGCTGCTGTCCCTGCCTTAGGCTTTCCACGTAGGCACATGGAAGAGGCTTTCTGCGTAGGCTGGAGGAAAAGCAGAGGGGCCCCAGGACAGAGCCATACTGGCAAATATAAAACTGCAAATGGAAATAAAGTTTTCTTTGACAAAAGTGTTCCTGACTGAACTGTAGTTGCCTAGACTGTCAACATATGCCACTACCTTGGCTGTCTCATAATGCCACTAAAATGCGCCTCAACTCGTGAGTGTCTGACGATAATTGACCACTGACGTTGGGAGTGAGACTGGGTTGGATAATGTTGCAGCCATGCAAGATGCAGTCCAGGTAGTTGAGATCATAATGGTTGAGTTCAGTGATGGGTGTGGTTCAAGCATGTGGGCTGGAAGTAGGGGGAAGAACAACATGTCACACAACTCGTCATATATGTCAGCGGACCTACGGGGCTAAAGATGACACACTAGGTAACCTCCTGCATCTGTTTTGGACGTTCAGGGACGGCGTGCCAATTTACACTTGTTACATGTAGGTTTGTGATGTGGTTATGTTTGGAAAAAAACCTTATGATTTGCTTACAATTCACATGGGAATCTAACAGCTGGCTTGAGTTTGATAGACTTATACACCACCCCCTCTATTCTCACTGTACAGATTTTCTCGCTCCTTATATATTGAGTTGTTGCCTATTGCCTCAAAAACTCACGTGCCTGGGGTCTCATTTAAAAACATTGTGCATGCACAAAAGAAGGCCTGAAAAATGCGTACGTCACTTCCCATAGAAAAGTTGTGATCTATTAAAACAGATTTTATGGGAGAAACTTGGACCCAAGCGCACAAACATTTTGGAGACAGGATATTGGTGACACAGATGGTGAGGTGGAAGACTGATTGTAGAAACTGTCAAATATTTTTTTGCGCACGCCATTTTTGGCTTTTGTCCATATGTACATTTTCAGTATGGATCCTATACACTGTTTTATAAATGTGATCCCTGGTGCTTATTATACCGCTGTGAAAGGTGCCTCTGTGTGTCATTATCTGATACAGACATCACTGAAAAAGTGCCGGTATTTGACAAGTTGGGAGTGAGAATGTGCTGGATCACATGATGGCCGAGTTTAAAGACAAGCGTGGTTCACCAGGTGGGCTGGAAATAGGGTAGTACGGGGAAGGAAGTAGGGATGTGGCCATCGCCCCCACATTACACCCCTGGCCGGCATTTGCCTTGGTTTTATTTTTGTATCCTTTTTCTCTTCACTGCGGGTAATAGGTGCTTGATTAGGTCATGACAAGCTTCTGAGCCATGCTAAGCTGACACATTCACATAATAAGCAGACAGAAAGCCTGCCCCAGTCCTGCTGAGCCATGGAGGATATTTAAGCACCATAGCTGACTGGTTTCACTTCTCGGATGCTTTTGAAACGGGCCAAGTACAAATCCTTGTTGGGCATGAATAATGTTTGACCTCAATCTAAAGCTTGCACCGAATTCTGACCTGACATCCCCTCATTTATACAAACCACTGAATAACTAACAGCTGGCATTCTTTCTCACAAAGAGTAAGAGTCATTGTAAAATATCATAAGGATAGCAGTATCACTGAGCCGATCCAACAGTTAATGAGAAGTGAAGAATTCTGAATGCTGATGAGATGGTCCTGAAGGACAGGATTTTATGCTTGTATCCTGATTTTAGATGATTATTGTGTTTTTTAGTCTGTCTGTCTAATTGTCTGTCTGACTGTATCTCCAGTATGAGCATCGGGGATCCAAGCCCAGGACTTAATGAGGAACTTCCTCTATTCTCCTCCCAATGTGGCCTAATTTTCTTCCACACGCTCATCATTATTTTTCCTTAATTCCCTCTTTCACCCTCTCCGTTATTTCCACCCATCCAGATGTTTTCTCTGTAGCATTGCATTCCTTCATTCTCTACCTGTACTTCTCTACAACTAAAGGCCTTATGCACCACAAGGCACAAAGACGATAGGTAACAGTAACATGCTATAAGTCTATAACATTATTAAACAGAAGAAGCCTTCACAGATCCGATATGAATCTGGACGAGAAGTAATTGAATGAGACAGCAGCGGTGGAAAAGAGCAACAATACATTCCATTAACTTTTCCTCTCCATCTGCCTTAAAAAGCATTTTTTGTCTGTCTCAAAATATGCCACTCCAGCATTAAAAAATGAATAAGCATTTTTATCTGAAGACTGAGACTAAGGACGCATTCACACTGGCGCTATTTGGTCCACTCTAAACGAACTCTGGTCCGCTTCCAGGGAAAGTTTGATTCATTTGGAGTGGTGTGAACGCTCATTCGACCAAACGAGCGAACCCTATTCCTTGAAAACTGGGGGTCTCGGTTCGCTTGCAAGTGAACCCTGGTGCGGTTTGCTTACAATGGGCAGTGCAAACGGACTATTCAACGAACCAAAGAGAGGAAGCGAACCAAAGAGAGGAAGTGACATAGAGCGCAGTGCATTTTGGTGTTTGGTCTTTTTGTGACCAAGCCAGCTGAAGGGGATGGATTTCCATTTTCGGTCCTGGCCAATTGATGAGCCGGGTTTTCTTCTTCCTCATCCTTTCTTCCTGGTCAGTGGTCGTTTCGGGCAATATCGCCCCCAAACGAGCAGCTGTTGTAACTGTGTGACGTTGTCCAGGCGGTTTGGTCCGCTTTAAGAAGTGCAGTGTGAAAGTGAACCGAACCAAATGAAGGTGTAATTTTTCAGCATTCCCCACCCAAACGAACCGAGTCTCCCGGACTATCCTGGTGTGAATGTGCCCTTAGACTAAATCTAAAATAGCTGTCAAAATTGGCACTGCATGGCGTCCCAGAATGTCAACAACCAACGCACCCAGGGTACCTTGCATGTCTCATGTTGAAGTGGAAAGTCCATGACCAAACATCGATATGTGACGAGGTGGGGATAAAAATGTGTCGGATAGGGTGCTAATTCGTGAGGATGAATTGGGATTGCCAGTATGACGAAAGATAATCAAGCTGCACTTGTGCTCCCTTTTATCCTCTGTATTTAACTTGGCTTGTGTTATACTGAAACTAAGAACAAGCGATTAAGGAGGGAAAATAGATTAAACTGTTAAGGCCACTGAACAGATCAGAGTAAAATCAATTATAATAAACTTGCTGTGCTGCAGACTTGTTAGTTTAGTGTGTCATCATTTTTACATCAAAAGGCTATTTCAAATATCGACGTCTAAATGGGAGCTTGCTACAAAATGAAGTGACACACCCGCACTCCTCGCAGGATGAGCGCTCTTTGTTTTAGCCGCTTCATGACTCATTCCTCTGGCCGAGCTGCCAGATTCGTAATTACTATATCAGAAGCTAATTTCTCTCCATGAAATCGGATGCAAGTTGTGTCCATAAGGGGATAAGGCCTTGTTATGTAGACATCTTACACTTTCATTTAATGCCACCATCTGGGCAAACATTTCATTTGGACAGAGGAAATATATGATTAGAAAAGTGCACTCAGAGCCAGAGCTGATTACAGCCACTCTAGACTATGCATGCAGTGCAAGTGTGCCTGGTGGAATTGTCCTTCCCAGCTCCCTTACAGTCAAAATAGCGGTGAAGATAACAAAACGGGGACTAATTCGCATCCTGCTGTATAGCATATCGGCCATGGAATGAATCTTCAGATGTTTTGCTTCAGAATACACCAAACTTTTCAAGAGTTGCCAGTTTTTGAGCTGGACAAAGGCCAAATGGTTGCCTGGCACAGACCAAGCCAACTGCTAGACATGCATTTTGTTCTAGCCACCAGAGGACCCAGCTTTTGTTTGGTATTTAATTTCTTCCAGCTATTTGGGAGTAGCTCATCTCCACATGCCTACACCTAACCTCCGCATTTTTAATTACACAAGTTTACATTAAGGATGTAACTTCACTCATGGGGTGCTAATTCTTAGGATATCATTTGAACAGTTGTGTGTACATTCATCATTCGAACCGTCCGAAGCATCCTACTGTGACCCTCCCTGACCCTTCCTGGTGCCTATGGACTCCTGGAACAGTGAAGAGTCGATGTTGGGACAGTTTCACCACTGTAAGGCTCTAAGAATAGTTCAATCATTAGAATGTGGTTTCAGTGTTTCAATAGGATAATTAACACCTTCCACTAAACAAGCAACTGTTATCTATCACAAACTGCAGGCGACTAATATGAAGTAAAGTGATAACAAGGCTTAGCTACCACTATTTCTAACTTCTAGCATTCTATGACATGCAAGAAATATGGAAATTAAATGCATTAAAAACAAGACATTGATGGTTGTTATACAAGATTATTATTATTTGATGGCTCATGCACCAGGATCACATTCTATAATGGGAAAAATCAATAGACAAAAGCACTGATGTCACTGAGGTGGTCAAGTTGTACGAAAGTTGTATGTTTAAAAGCACAACTATGATTGTTGCAAATGAGCTAGAGACCTACAATATGGCTGCCACAGTGTGTGGTATGCTACTTAACGATTATTATGTATATTTTCCTGCCTTGTACTGCTACTACCATCTTCTGTGTCCTCCACCATGTCATTTTGCTTTGTCATCAGTCACAGTCTCCCAGTCATCTCTGCTCTCCTATATTTGTAGATCTTATTTTAGTTTTATGGCATATATGGTCCATGGTATCCATAGAATCAATTACATAATTGGTTCTACATTACATTTGAGGTATTTATTAGAATACGAGTTTTAAAAGTTAATAGAAAATAATAACATTAAATAAAATTTTATGCCGTCACAAGTCATAATTTTTTTCCCCCTATGAGCCTTATATTTAAATGAAAATATCACATTGGGATTGAGACATTATGGTATGGCATAATATTGTTAATGATATGACATGTTCTCACCCCAACTCATCAAATACCACCTCTTTGTCAGTGAACCTACCCATCAAAATATAACACGCTAGGTACCCTCTTGAGTCAGTTTTGGACGTTTAAGGACATATACATTGAGTGGTGCAGTAATAAGTTTTAAAACCTGGAAATAAGTTAGAATTCAAGAACTTTCAGTTCACATGTCTTGAAGTCAATGGGTTTATGCCTTCACGTTTTGTTCTGCGACATAAAATGCATCATTAAATACCCCACTCGTAAATTTTGAAGCTTTTATGTGTCTTTAAAAAGACAAACATCATCAAGTGGACCATGGCTTTACAGCCTCACTGTGTTGGTGACGGTAAGTAGCAGTACGTTTTTATTCAAATCATAAAAGTGGTGTTGAATTGTGAAGCCATCAACTTTTGGTTTCTACAGAACTTATTTTCTGTAATAACCCACTAGAAGAATGCCATTGGCTTTTTGTCAAGGGAACCAGGGTGATGCTAACGTCCACGTTGACCTACAAATAAACATCGTACCTGCACCACTTTATGATGTCTTTTTAAAATACGCTTTCGTTTTCACAGGAAATGTGAAGTTTCTGCTTGTTACATGCATAGATGTTTTGAAAATAAACTTAGAAACAGGGTTTCCAAGATCATGGAAAACCTGGAAAAGTCATGGAATTTCACAATCACATTTTCAAGGCCTGGAAAAGTCATGGAATCAGTAAAAGTCATTAAAAAGTTTGGGAAAAGTCATGGAATTTTGTCGTCTGTGGATAACTTTCCACATAATGGAACATAACGACCAATTGATTTTCTGAAGCTGTTGAGGTAACGTCGCTCTAATATGCGTCAGTGTGTGACAATGTTTGCTTTCCATCATGTACAATTTCTTCATTTTCTTCCTGCATTCCATCTCTAACTACATGTACGCTATATTTTTGATATTACAATTATGGGCTAGTTGGGCAAGACAAAAATTGAATAATGGGTCATGGACTAAGTACTGAAACTTATTCCATGAAAATGCGTGGGAACCCTGTGCAACTTAGGTAAAACCTTTCATTTTCAGATTTACTTCCTGTACTATACATCATATGGCCTACGTCACTAGCATTGCATGCTATACAATACGCATTTTTCTGTTTCCACTGTGAAACACCAGTGGAACTTTTCCTGACTGTCCCCATTTTTGGTCCCTGCTCTGTTGGGGTACCTAGCACACAGATCTGATGTAAATCCATCAGCACACCTTAAATTTCAGTATGGCAACTTTAACCATTCCTTTAGTTGTTACTGTCTCTCTTGGATGACGTACACTTTTAGTAAGGTTTTAGTAAGGCCATCTGATGCCTTGAAGGGTGCCTCTGCTGTCTGTCTGATGCCGAGGTCCTCAGACAAAACGGCAGTATTTGAGTTGGGAGTAAGAACTGTCTGAATATTGTTGGGTTTTACTCGTAATTGCTTCCTCTGACAAGATTTGAGCGTGACTGTGCACGCCCTTAGCTGTGGCTGGCTCAGCTGCAAGCCCGAATCATTGTGGCTAATTTGACGATAACCAACTGATCAACATAATTCTCTGCACTAACTATTCTGACTGGCTCCTGCCATCGCTGTGATTGTGGCAGACTGTAGCTGTGATTATGGCTGTTGCCATGGCTGCCTCATTGGCTGTTTTAATTACCATGGCAGTGACACATCATTTTTAATGGGTGTTGAAGCTATTCCCGAACTTCTGTGGTGTATACTGGAAACACATTCGTCATATCAGATAGAAGCACGGTGATTAGTTCGATCTCGGGGGAAGGTGGGCGGCTTAAAGAATCACTGTTCACACTCACATTTCACTCTGGATCTGTATGTACCTGTAGGGATAACTGGCAGTCATTTGCAGACGATGCTCATCCCCTGTAGGTGTCTCTTCAACTAAGTCCTGTCATCCATTTCTCCTCTCCAGCTCCTTCAGCCCTCTCCCGCTCACCTTCCGACAATCATTCCTCTCCCTTCCTCTGGCCCCTGTCCTTGCAGTGGTTTACCCCTTCCCCATCCATCCCGCCCTCAGTCTGCTCCTCCCATCTCATCTTGTACCTATATTTTTATACTGGCACAGCAGCAGGTTCTTGAATGTCTTTTTAAATGTGGCGTTGCACAGTGCGTAACAAGCTGGGTTGATGGTCGAGTTGACATAACACAGCCAGTAGCCAATAATCCACACAGTGTCGGGGACACAAGATTGGCAGAAGGTTGAGATCAACACCATGACGTTATACGGCGTCCATGTGATGATGAAAGCCAGCAGGATGGCAAAGATGGTCTTGGTCACCTATAGAGAACGGGAAGAAAAGAGAGACGAAGTGTAAATGGGAGCACTGATAATCTTTTCTCCTCTCCAGGCAGCTATTTGTTTTCATTTATTTCACTGTGGTGTGAAAACCAATTTGCTCAGAATTAAAACTTGTTTGGGATTGTTAATCCATGAGCGTGAACATTGTGTCTGATATTTTGCAGTTTAAATGCCTACTGGCTTGAAAAGTGAGCACTTTATTATAAGACAACAGTGATGCCACTAACAAAGAATAAAAGTAGAGATGTTTACTCTAAAAGATAGATCACCTCAAGTACTTTCAGACCTTTGCAGGTTGATTAGTTTACAGATCTAAGATAAACTGAAATAGATGAAAGGCAATAAGGAGAAACAATGTAATAACACTACATAATTTAATACCTGGACTAAAACATGTCAAAGCACTGTTTCTGTCCTTTTGGCAGTAGCGGCTCCTACTAACAGCATGAACACCACAGGCCTTATACTATAATCTCATCACACAGTTATTTAGTACGGTGGCTCTGAGAGCTCGGTGCACTGCAAATCAGATTAACATATGCAAATACATATGGTGCTTGTCAAAGTCAAGGATGCTTCCTTGGTAGGATGCGTCCTTCCAAGTCAGGTCCTACAGAGGCAAGGCAAGACTCCGTCACACATTGGAACAGGCTAGCAAGTGCTCAGGTGTGCATCATTGAAGAGGCCTGGCCTTCACTTAGAGCAAAGCATGTGCAGAGAATTGTGGGCACTTTATGCCTGCTGAGGATACACACATGCATCCCTAAAAAATTTTCTGAAGCTGCATGGCAGTCCCCTGGATAGCGACAAGTTAAAACACTGCCAGTAACAACATAATAAAAGGAGTAGGAAAGTACCTATAGGGTGGCTGGGTCCAACAAACCCTGGACTTTCACCCACGAGCCTAGTGTTTACTTCCCGAATGCCAAACCAAAATGTTTTTTCCTAAACCTAATCATGTGCTTTTGCTGATGTCCCGGTGTTGGTAGCGCATCATGAAACATCAACAGCAGATGTAGAAGGATACCCAATGTAATTCGTAGATGTGAAAGGCCACTGTCAAAGCGACAATATGTGTTGCCGGGATGAAAATGTGTTGCCATGTTACCATTCTACTACAGGGGAAAAAACGCTCTGGCTTGTTTTGTTTCCCGATACCAATAACTAGTGATGGCCAAATGAAGCTTCGTGAACCAGCAGTTGTATTTGCTGAACCCACTAGATGGCGCTCTTGGTGTAATGAAAAAGGCTCAAGGGATGGCAATGCAGTTTGGTTTCAACACTTTGTTGAACAAAGAGTGCCAGAGTGGACCCAAAAAATAAAGGAAATGGTTCATGAAGCTTCATTTGGCCGTTGCTAGTTGAAACCAAACTGTATTGCCATCCCTTGAGCCTTTTTCATTACACCAAGAGTGCCATCTAGTGGCAAATACAACTGCTGGTTCATGAAGGTTCATTTGGCCATCACTACCAATGACAGTCCTCCTGGGCAATGCTAAGACCAGGAAGCAGCGACAGTACCCTTGCAAAAGAGTGTCAGGGAACAACAGTGGTAGGGCTAACTGTTAGCATCACACAACTAATGTTACCTAATGGTAATGAATGAATTCAACGACAGAACTGAGCGGCTTCAATATGATGCTCATGCTAACCGGGCAAGCGTTGCAGGAGGAGTGGGGCTTCGTCGACAACAGTCCAAGATCAGACCCCTGGTGCACAAAGGATTGTATTCAGGTAGTGTTTGGCTGGATTCATTTTTCATGTTTCAAATGATGTTTTCATAGTTTTCGTCATAAAATTGAATCTTTTATCTCGACTCTGTTAAGTGGTGTTTGATGTACCATGAGGGATGGTGTTTAAATGAGAAACAGGCCTAAGCTAACACAAACACACAATTCACATCTGTGAATTCTGTTCTCCCCTAGACGAGGGCCTCTTGTCATTGAAGCCTACCATCATCCAGAATGCAATGATCAGTAATTGGCAAACAGCACTGTGACGGAGCAAGGTTGAGGCTAAGGTTGAGGATCTTTGGCTCTTAACATATTCATTTTGTCTGTCTGAAATGTTTTCTAATATATTTTTTTTATTTCAAGTGTGGAAATTTTGTGTGGTGCTGAAACAGTTTAAGATACATGTTTTGTCGTTTTAAAAGCTCAGAGGAATGCTTCCAATTGCCATCTGTCATTCTGAACACTAATGAAGTGAAGTGACTGCAGCTGCTCTGCACCATTCACATGCAGGTAAACTGGGTAGTCCCACTCGTAAGCCAACATACTGTATGCTGCCATGCAAAACCAATAACTGTAGCTTTGTTTGTTGTCATGATGAATTAAGCTGATGTAAGATGTAACCTGCCTCATCATGCAGTTTGCTTGTATCACCTACTCTTCCTCCCACTCAGACCAGTTAATTCAATTCATAAAAACATAATTTTACTCACAATATAATCACTAATATGTGCCTTTGTGTTATTATTGTGTTGTATTGTTTATAAATTATGCCCAATGTCCATGCACTGTTACATTAACATACTTTCTTTTCTCTGGCAGCCATCTGTCTTTTCCTCTTCACTTGGCTCCGAGCGATGCTTGCAAACTTTCGTGCCACAGTCCTAGGACGGCTGATTGGTATTGAATGCCTCTCGGCTCCCTCTACAGGGGGGACTATCTCTATGGCTGTGATGCATTCATCCCCAGCCTGCTTCGTTACAATCTTTATCTTGGACCACCTCGAGGCTGAGCCCATCTTTGATGCTGCAGGATTGACCGTTGTCGTGGCAACTGGGTTGGGATTTGTTGCTGCCTGTAACAAAGCCGAGAGAGTTTTGTTAGGAACCTTAACAGCCATTGCAACCTGTTGTAGGCTGCGTGAAGGTGTATGAAATATTTGGTTACCCTCAAAACCTTCTTTAAAAATGTATCTGAATATTCTTATCTATCTGGTCACATCATTTTATCAGATACTTGGTCATACAATGTGCAAGAAGTCTTTGGACATGGTAAAACCCTCCCCCTGTCCCTGTCGTTCCTCTGTCTCTTCTTGTGTGTCCACCTCCCCATCTCAACCAATCATCACACATATATCACATACAGTCTACTTTTACCTCCTCACTTACATATGCCAGGTTTATCAATGTAAAACTCACTGAAACTCAGTGAACTTTGAAATTTGACAATGTTGGATAAATTGGACTTCCCAAAACATTTGATCAGTGTCTCCAACTTAGAACCTGACCAAATGTCTCTCCTACTGTTCCTGGGTTATGGTGCTGAGTAATGGAAAGAAAAGTGTTTTTGGAAGATATCAGGATGTCACAGTAAAGCTGATCTTTGACCTTTTCAATGTATCCTATCAGATTTGTACAGAATTTTGTCATAATCAAGTGTATGATTTCTTGAGTTATGGCCTTTTCTGAAGAAATCAATGATACGTGACTACCTTGAGGAAATGGAGGTATGAAATATAAGATAATTAAAACCATGGCAGCTCGGCTTCTACATATATGTGTACAAATAAAATTGTTGTTATCTTTGTATACCATCTGAACTTACTATTATCATTTGCGACACGGTTGCGACATTGGCCCCCAACAGCTTTAGGTGCCTGACCTTGCTTTAAGGCCTTGTTTACACGGATACCGATATGGTCTGTGTACTTCGCGGCCATTCGTTTTTTGTTTCGAAATAACAAACTGAAACACGGAAAACCAACCATTATCTGTCTTTTGTTTTGAAATGACCAAATGAAAAAGGAAAAAAAACGATCCGTCTCCCATTTTTTACTTGATAATAAAGAAAAGAAAAACAGAAAACGAATCGTTATCCATTATCTGATTTAATTTGGGAATTTAAAAAAACCCTGTGGGAAACTCCTTTCTCTATTTTTTGTTTGTTTCTTCTCTGTGACCAGTAAGTTGCATTCATGTGGTGTCGGAATAATCGGAAAAATGACTTTCCAACTGGGAAAATACACATGAACACCTGCTCATGTTGGAAAAACAGCTTGAAGATAATTTTGGAACAGGAGCTACCGACTTGACTGAAATTGACGTCACTTTCACAGAAAACTGCTGGACGAAAAGGAACGTTTTGTCCATGGTAATAAAACTTTTTATTAATTTACGTATTGCGTATCATTTTTTGCAGACATGTAATGTGTAATGTGGTATGCCATTAGTTGCTGTCCATGTAGAGTGACCTAGATTAGTTAGAAAAGATATTTATTAGCATAACATGTCAGATAAAGCAATATTCTAGTAGTTATAGGAAATGTACATGCTCTGTATGTACATTTCATACACCACATGAATGCAGCTTACTGGTCACAGAGAAGAAATGAACAAAAAATAGAGAAAGGAGTTTCCATCAGGGTTTTTTTTTTAAATTCCCAAATTAAACTGGATAATGATAACGATTCGTTTTCCGTTTTTCTTTTCTTTTCTTTATTATCAAATTAAAAACGGGAGATGGATCGTTTTTTTCCTTTATCATTTGGTCATTTCAAAACAAAAAACGGATAATGGTTGGTTTTCTGTGTTTCAATTTGTTATTTTGAAACAAAAAATGAATGGCCACGAAGTACGCGGACCCGATACAATTAAAACAGATTTTTATTTATCCCGTATAAAAAAACTCCGGGTTTACACAGTCAGTTGTGACGATATCCCTGTTTACACGAAAACGCAAAAACGGCAGCTTTTTGCTGCAGTTAGCATGCCAGGCCAGTAGGTGGCGATACACCATATGTCCCATAGAAGAATGTTCTGCGCATGCACAGTGATTTGTCTTCCTCTTGGCGCTAGTGATAAAAACAATGATAAACTACATTTTAACCTTGATGCAGCAGTGCTAAATTCGTCAGCTAAGCTCGTAAGTAGTCCCAGAAATGCTAACAAAACGTAAACAACCCGGCATATATCTGCCATTGTTGTTGTGGTTCCCGGGCGCCTAATGGGCATGCGTGAACTGGGTTGCAACGTCATCGTTTTTCCAAAATCTCTGTCTATCCTGTTCACACGTCTCCATAGAAACAGATCTCGTTTTCGTCGAGAAAAATGACGCTTACGTGTAAATGATAGGTGTACATGTAAAGATAAATACCCATTTTCAGAAATAAATGGAACGGTATAAACAGGCCCTAAGTCGCAGATCGGTGTATCACGGCTGGATTGATCCCATCGCAAGATGGTCTCTAGTTCATATTAATGACAAAAAAAATTAAAAAAGGAAAGTTGTCCAAATTTTGAACACCAACCTCAGATATCACCTCGTTGTTGGTGTTGTCCTTTGGCTCTGTGGGGGGAATAAAAGCTGTGGACGAATCATTGGAGCTCTCTTTTTCCTCCTAGATAGATAGATAGATAGATGAAGCTATCACACTGCTGATCAGCATCTGGTAGACAGACAGTAAACATAAGCAGAGATGTTAATGGTATGTGAGTCCATACCTGTGTGAGTCCTGGACTGGGCTGTGCTTGAATCTGTGGCAGGACAGGTTTGGGTTCCTCCACTCTGCCATTCTTCACAGCCTCCAGCGCAGTGGTGGTTGAGTCCAGACTGAGTTTGGGAGTGGAGCGGGGACTGGCCTGAGGACTGGTCTCATTGTTGTTGTTCTGCTTTAACAGGTGACTCTTCATCAAGCTGGGAGTTCTGAAAAAAACAAACAGATGTGCACATTATACAACCAAAGAATGGATGTGAATAATAAATTGCACGCTCATAGTGGTTATTCATACTGCAGCAAGTTATGTAAATGATTAATTGATGTTAATAGCGTGGGTGAAACACATCTGGTGCCTAGTTGTGATTTATTGGCCCACTTGTTATCTCTTTTGTTTGAACACTGAAATCTACTTCTCTAGATGTTGTAAAGTTTAGGCAAAGAGCAGATGTAATGATTACCAGCACACACAAAAATAGTCATGTCACAACTGAATCTGAATCCAAACAACTCAAGGGAGACAGCTTGCTTGATTTTGAATTTCAGTTTAAAAACAGACAGGCGGTGTCAGAAGTGTCTTTTGTGTTTCCCATTCTCTCAAGACCTAATCTGTAACATGCATCATTATTTTAATTCCTTCGATGCTCTTACTTTATTCCTTTCTTCTCTTTCTTCTCTGGTTTGTGTTTGGAGACCCGGCTCCTGGAGGCCAGGGAAATGTGGATGTACAGGACTGTCATAATAATGACAGGAAGATAGAATGCTGCGATAGCCGTCCCAAATGTCACAGCGGGGTTTGAAAGGAACTGTAGAAAGACAAAATAAAGAAACCCTTCCATCATCTATAGAGAATGTTTACATATATGCACCAATTTATTAGGTACACTTGTACAGTCCAATCCAAGGTTTTGTTGACACTGTGTTACTTTAACTGTTAATCTTTGAGGTTGTAATTTTGTAGTAGTGTTGTATTGCACTGCATTATATGAAAGGGTAATATTTTGCATATCAATGCATAAACATTCTCCTATTCCTGAGATGCGACGCTGTTTTGCAGAACATTATGATGATATACTGACCTTTCACTTTTTTGGATTTAAATATCATCACTTCATCATTCTACCCTCGTGGATATTTGTGTGAAGATTTGTCAAAATTAGTGTATGAATTCTTGAGTAATGGCCAAAAGCATGTTTTGTGGCTTCACAGTGACCTTGACTTTTGACTACCAGTGGACGTTGGTGCCAAAATTAGAGAAATCCCTTCAAGGCGTCCTTGAGATACCAAGTTCACAAGAATGAGATGGAAAAGGTCACAGTTACCTTTAACACCAACATTGATCAGTTTTTCTTAATTCTTAAGTCCAAACGGACGTTAGTGCCAAATTTAAGAAAATTCCCTGGAGGCTGTCTTGAGATATTACATTTACAAGAATCAGAGATACTCAAGGTTACAATGGCCTTGACATTTGACCACCAAAATCTAATCAGTGGATTCTTTAGTCCATTATGACGTTTGTGCCAAATTTGACAACCCGAAAACATAACGCCTCCGGCAACAGCTATCTTGGGAGTGAAGGCATAAAAATACATTCATTCTTAATAATGATATTGTATTGCCTGTGAGCAGGAAAACTATCTGCTTTGTGCAATTCACTGTGGCTCCAAAAAACATAGACGAGGCATGTTTTTGGCGTATGTGCTAAAATTTCAGTTGTCTAGAGTGGCAGCAATCAGTTCGAGTGACTGCCTGGTGGACATTAACAGTCTACTGAGTGCGCTTTTTTGATCTGCCTAAAGGATCAATTAAGTTTTACATACTGTACCTGAATATAACATTCTCCAGGTGGCACTGTTCGCTGTCCAACGATGAACTGCCAGAACAAGATGGCAGGAGCCCACAAGATAAACGATAGGATCCATGCTGCGGCTATCATTAACCCCGCCATCTTGGTTGTCCTTCTTGTCGGATATGTTAGGGGTTTGGTCACGCAGAAATAGCGATCGAAGCTGATGATCAATAAATTCATCACTGAGGCGTTTGAGACAACATAATCTAAGGCTAACCACAAGTCACAGACCACCGGCCCAAGTGGCCAGTAGCCGACAATGATGTAGACTGTGTACAAATTCATGCTGAAAACACCAATGATCAAGTCAGCGCATGCTAATGAAAATAAGAAGTAGTTATTGACAGTTTGTAGGTGGCGGTTTACTTTGATGGACAGCATGACTAAAATGTTTCCTGTGACAGTCACAAAGCTCAGGGATCCTGTCACCAAGGCAATAAAAAACATCTCCAGAGCTTTATATGGACTTCCTGCCCCCGCTCCATCATCCACAGAGGAGCAGAATGTTGAATCATTGGAGGTAATGTTGCAGGAGGTGTTAGAGAACAGGTCAGCTGATTGGATGACTGATGACCCTGAAGGGAGAAGGAGAGAGAAATATGGATCATATTTCACCCCATTCACATGAAATATGGTTCATGGTTCATGAACCAGGCCACAGTGATCTTGACCTTTGACCACTGATATTTAATCAATTCATAGTGGATGTTTGTGCCAAATTTGAAGAAATTTCCTCAAGGTGGTCTTGAGATATTGTGTTCATGAGAACGAGATGGATGCAAGGTCAAAGTGACTTTGACCACCAAAATCTAATCAGGTCACAGTTGAGTTCAAGTGGACATTTGTGCCAGATTTTAAAAAAAGTCCCTCCAGGTGTTCTTGAGATAATGTGTTCATAAGAATTAGACAGACGAGGTAACAGTGACCTTTGACTTAGCACCACCAAAATGTAATAATTCCTTTGTTGAGTCAAAGTGAACGTTTACACCAAAATTGAAGATACTCCCTCTCGGTGGTCTTGAGATATAGCATTGATTAGAATGGGACGGTTGGACAACCTAAAAACACAATACCTTCAACCATGGCTATTGTTGGTGCTGAGCCATAACAAGTGTGAACTGATGATGATAGACTTTTATTTTTGAAGTACCTATAAGTTAGTTGGAAGGTAAAAAAGTTTACATTTTTTGGCACTGTAATCACTGCTAACTTTAATTAATAAAACAAGGTGTTGAAATGTTAAAGCTGGCTCATTTGAGATTATGTTTTTCTGGGGAGCTAACAAAAAATCTTAAGTTCCACTGGGAAGCCTTTTCGCAGCACACCCATCTGGTTGTACTGCCCCTCCTCCAACCAATCTGCACTCTGGAGTTTTGCCAATGTGAAATAAACCCAAAGTCACTCCTGGCAATATAATTACTTCTAATATTCCTTCCCATCATTAACACTATGAAAGGTGCCTAGCATATTACATCTAAAAAAAATCAATATCAGTTTAGGTGTACGGTATTTTGAGAGTGTCCCCCTTACAGCACAGAGGATCTATACAGTCAGCACAGTTTCAAGGTGGACACCCAAGATAAGTGTCATCAATTCAGTATCTGACCAAATGTCTCCCCTTCTGTTCCTGAGATATGAAGTTGAATTATGGGCAGAAAAATGGTCTTATGTGGGTTATTATGATGTCACAGCAAAGTTGACCTTTGATATTTTAGATATAAAATGTCATCACTCAATCATTTTATCCTATTAGACATTGGTGTGAAGTTCTGTCATAGTGAGCATATGAATTCATCTTGAATTCATATATTCTTAAGGCCAAAAACACATTTTGTCACAGGGTCAAATGTGGTCGAAGGTCAAGGTCAATGTGACCTTGACCTTCGATCACAAAATTCCAATTAGTTTATTCTTCAGTCCTTAAAATATCATGTTCAGGAGAATGAGACAGATGCAAGGTCACACTGATCTTGACCTTTGACCACTGAAATCCAATCAGTTTAGTGTCCAAGTGAATGTTAGTGCCAAATTTAAAGAGATTCCCTCTAACGGTTCTTGAGATATTATATTCACGAGAATGAGATGGATGCAAGGTCACGGCAACCTTGACCTTTGACCACCAAAATCTAAACACTTCATCCTCAAGTACAAGTCAATGTTTGTGCCAAAGTTGAAAAATTCCCTCAAGGTGTTCTTGAGAAATCTGACTCACAAGAATGAGACAGAGAAGGTCACAGTGACTTTGACCTTTGAGCTATGACCACCAAGAACCAATCAATTCATCAGATTTGGCACAAGATGACATTTGTGCCAAATTCGAGGCATCAAAGTTATAATAACAGAAGTAAATGGATACAATTGGGCTGTTCATGTCTTATTTCCTGCACATCTACTAGACTGCAAGGTCTTATTTAAAAAAAAAAAAAAAAAAGGGAACGGAACGGAGTGTGACTCTCTGATGGTGGTGTCAGAGAGGAGGATGCTGTCTAAGCTACCAACTATCTTGGACAATGTCTCACACCCACTCCACCATGTGCTGGTCAGGCACAAGAGTACTTTCAGTGGGAGACTCATACCTCCAAGATGTACCACTGAGCGCCACAGGAAATCATTCCTGCCTGTGGCCATCAAACTGTACAACTCCTCCCTCTGAGTGGCCCTGAGACTTTTTCACACACTGCAATAATTTAATTTAACTTGTGCAATAACCCCATTCACCCTGACTGTATATATTCTGTTTGTGTAAATAATCTTGTTCAGTTTACAATATATATATACATATATATATATATATATATACACACGTTTATGTTTGTTAATAATTCCTGTTTATTTAACTATATATTTGTTAATACTATTTAAATTTCTTATATTTTTACGTATCTTTCCTCTCTTGCAAGGAGCACCTGTAACATAAATAATTTCCCCTCGGGGATCAATAAAGTATTTCTGATTCTGATTCGGATTTAAGATACATATTTTGGCCATACGGAAACATCTTAATCCAACCTCCATGTCATGCAGAAAGATTGATCAAGATACCAGTTGGTTGCAACTGCTAAAAAATACACAGCATAGATAAACAATCCCTGATGTTTTCACAGCCATTGCCAACACAAGACTGACTTTGAGGAGTGATATCCAAAAGGATTTGGTGTAACATGAGTCAGAAAATAATGTGAATATATAATGTGAGAAAGTTGTTTAGAGTTTATACCACTGGATAATCCTGACTGAAAGTCCCTGACATGAGTCACGTATTTGTGCTGATGATTTCAGCTTTACTAACTAAATATGAGCTTCGGTGCAGCCCTCTATCTTAGCAGAGAAGCTGCTCCTTAGAGATTCTGAAGTCATTAGTCAGAGTCCCTTTCCTTTCCTGCCACAGACCTTTTTAAAGACGTTGGTACAAATCAATGAATTTCAGTGCATTTACAGTGCAAATATCTTCACTCTGGACAGCTGGTTCCACTTCAGGCCCCCAGCCTTTGAACTGCGCCCGATTAACAGCTGCTGAACCAGGTACATGAGTGTTCCTGCCGACAATAAAGTCCTTCCGTCAGGGCTGCTGAGGACAACAGTTCAGAGCCATGCAGTACACTGGCAGCTGCACAGCACGCGGACAGGGTTTTCATGAATAAAGGATGTTTTGGCCTTGTTTACTTACTATATGTCCAAAAAGGTAGGTAGATCTGTTAAGAACAGAGAAATATAAACAGACTATGCACATGAGGGAATATAGAGGGAAGAAGAGAAGAAACAAACTGATTAGGAACAATATTTTAAGCTTTTAATTGTAGACACATGTTCGAAGTATAAGGAATATGTCATTAAAATGTAGATGTCTAATTTCAATCTCAAACTTTTCAAAACTACTTGATCTTTGTTATGAATGCTCTCCATCTTTGGGGAGTACAGATGTCCAGATAAGGGTGCCTGGCTGGCTTCATTGCATCCAAGGTCAAAAGCAAGGGAGATTGCCCTGTGCCCCAGCCTCAACAGACGAGAGTCTCTTGTGAGATATATGCATTTTGTAAGAGACAGTCAAAGTAATTTAGAGTGAGCCATGTTTGTCGTTTAAAGTCAGTAGCCAATAGAAATCTCACAAAGCCATACATCGGTACAGAATAACCTTATTTGGGAATGTGGAGTAGCTCACAAGGGAATACTGTTTGGGTTAAATCTAAGGACTTGGTAAGGACATCCTCAGAATCTCTGGACGACATAAATTGTGTTACACTCTATGTTCAGCTGTGATTCTCCTCGATCAAGCCTTCATTAAATACAAAAAGTTAACATTAACCCTGCTATTTATATCATTTTTAATTTGCGTGTTGTGCAGCTGTACATTTTCAAACAGGGGGGGAAAAAAAGCCTTTGCATTTTATTTTGATCACAGTCTGTTTCTATAAAGGTGCTTGTGACATGTGACATCCAAACTTAACGTAGCTCATTTAATAGAAAATACCGAGATACGCATCATGTATCGCCATTAAGCCTGAAAATATCGAGATATGAATTTTTGTCCATACCACCCAGCCCTATATCATACAAACATGATTTACATAAGTCTTGTTTTATTTAGTAAAATATATAGCACAGTTTCTGTGGCCTCACAACCAGTTTTACTGTCAAAAATATTGATGGCATTAACAGAGACATTAACAAATATAATAAAGAAATAATAATATATGTCTGTCCGTTGACAATTGTCAATGCAATAATGTGACAACAGTGCAAGATGCAGTCATGAATTTTACAAGTCTTAACCCTCAAACAGGCCTTTGAAGAAGTGAGGACCAGCCAAAATGGCCTCACTTTCATAAAGCGTCCTCACTTTGTTGCTGAAATACGTACTTTGGTCCTCACAATGTAGCATGTACAAGTACACACACACACACACACACACACACACAATGTATATTGCACCAGTGGCCAACATTCATCATAAATTGCAGATTGCTGTATCTCATAGAAAAATGGTGTCTAGTTGTTTCTGCTGTCTAAGAGTATCGAATCACGAGTGAAATGAAATGCCACCACAAAATACTCTCCATCCACGTACTGCTCAAACATCATTTCAAATTTGCTTGCAGCCGGTTTACGAGAGACTGAATAAATAAGTGAGTGAGATAGAAACAGTGTAAGCACTGTAACATTTTCACTGGCTGACCCTCATGCTGCTTTCAACTGTTGACTTCTACTGGCAATGGGAAAGCAGTTGATTACAAATTTTTGGCGGGTTTTCCCATGTTTAAACTTACACACTTACTGGCACTAATTTTGGTGTAAAGCTATCAGTCACCAGTGAGGAGCTCCACTGCTGAGGTGACCACTAATGACTATCAGGACAGAATATTCTAGCGTAGCCTGTGGCTGAAATAAAATGCTCAACCCTCTCCAATGCATTAATACAGAATGGTAATCCAACATGTTCGTGTGTGCATTTATTGCTGGCACGACTTCAAAGCACCATGCCTATTGAAAATTAATGCAAACCCTCCAACCAATCTGTGCTGTGAATTCAATTTAGGCCACGGTTTAAATATACAGCGTATTGTTCTTTCAACAAGATGCTGAGTCAACACGGTTATTCTGTTGATATTCAAACTCATTTAACAGAGAAAGACTGGCTGACTGTGATAACATTCAATGGATGTATTAAGTGCAAGGAGAGACAAATGCTGCAGAACCAAGAAACTAGCAGATGAGTTCAGGGGAAAAGGGGAGATTCATACTTTAAACATTAAAGAAGAACTTCAATCATTTGCAGCCTTCTGACATTATTTTTGTATTTCTCTTTTCAAAATAACAAAGAGCATTCTGGCAAATGGTGAAGATTTTAGCCGGACATTAAGATTTAAACTGTTTATCTTCCTATATTAACACTAAAGAGCAAAGATTAGGCTGCCGTTCCCACAGCACTAATGTGTGGAGTTTCAAAACAGCCCTGTAATTTTAAATTCCAAGGACTGAAACTAGGCAAGAGTGAGGAAATTTAACAGTAGTGATGTGAGGAAAACCAGTGAGGAACTAAGCACCAATACAGGACCAGTGTTAGCCAACAAGCAGAAGTCATTTTCCATGACCCATTGAATCTAAGTAACAGAGAATCATCCTGTTAGACCCCTGGAGAGAGTTCAATCCAGTCTGCTACTCTCCTGGTCCAGTGATACTGATAATTAAATACATCTCTAGAAGTCATATAAAAAAAGGCTGGGTTATTGCCGTTTGGTTGTCTACGGCAGCAGATTGCTCTATCTTTCTATATGTCGGCTGTGACAGGAAAAGTCATGGAAGACAAAAAGAAACTCAAACAAGCAAGACTTTCCTGTCCCAGACATGGCGTCTGTTGTCATCTACTATGACACACTACACGAGATAAAACGATGGATTATTGCGTATGACAGTTATTGTCAGTCAGGATCCGTGCCAAGCCGACACCGTACAACACAGTGTCGCGCTATAATTAGGCTGATATCGTGTAGTCTGAACCTGGCATAAAATGTCTGCAGTGCAGTTTCCATGAATTTGGATGTATCAGCCTCACAACTAGTGATGTCCAAACGAAGCTTCATGAACCACCAGCTGACCCAAAAAATAAAGAAAATGGTTCATGAAGCTTCATTTGGCCATTGCTAGTTGAAACCAAACTGCATTGCCATCCCTTGAGCCTTTTTCATTACACCAAGAGCGCCATCGCCATCTAGTGGGTTCAGCAAATACAGCTGGTGGTTCATGAAGCTTCATTTTGCCGTCACTACCATCCACCACCCCAACCTGCCTCCTCATATACTTGCTGAGTAATTTTGGGCTACTCAAAGCTACTAAAGGTACTATATTTTTATACACAGGCTACTTTCCTGAATCGCCATCGCCATCTAGTGCGTTCAGCAAATACAGCTGGTGTTTCACGAAGCTTCATTTGGACATCACTACTCACAACCACAGAACACCTGTAATCACACCAGCTCAGGCATCCAGCGTCTTCAGCGTTTGATAATTTGGCAGTACATCCAACCGCCCTCACAACCCCACATTAATTACAACGACAAACTGCTGTCAGGTCAATACCCTAGTGAGGTTGATGAGCATGCAGGCAATATTGCAGGTGAAGATGCTGGATGTGGAGGTCCTGATTTGGTGTGGCTACATGTGGTCTGTGGTTGTGAGGCTGGTTGGATGTACTGCCAAATTCATGGAAATGACATCGCAGACAGCTCATGGTAGTGAAATGAACAGCAACATTGGACATTCTGACAGTCAGCATGCCAATGGCAAGCTCCCTCAAATCTTGTGACATCTGTGGTGTCTCTATTTATTTATACATGAATGCCGTACCTAATACATATTCAAACTACTGCAACATTGGTCCATACATATTGCATTACACACATTTACACATAGTGACCGTAAGTAGCTGACCAGCATGTAACCACAAAACACATGGATACACACATGTATCACACACAGACACAGCTCCCTCAGTGCTAGTGCAACCATGCCAAGACATTGAAACAGAGAGTGAGTGAAGAAACGCTGTGTTCAATCATGTATGTACTGTATCTGCAGTGTTTGAATCATGTATGTGTATCCTGCCTCTGGAAGACATGCCATACAGCTCTCTGACAATGATATATGTAGAGAACTGCAGTTATCTTTAAATCTTAGGCTGCTGCTACAGAACTGCATCATAAATTCCCTGTTATTTAGAGGGCCTCTGCAGAGAGTAGACTGTAAAGAGCCAGGAGGATACACTCCACTTTCAACTAGACTGTTATAAAGATAGCAAGTGGAAAACATACCATTAAGTCACAATTAGTTGCAGCGATAGTAGTTACATAATCAGAAATGAACAAATAAGATTGAATAGTATAAGTAAGCTATGAATATTTCTTGTATTGTGTACATAAGTGCGTTATGTACTATATACTGTACATTGTTTAATTACAGCTCCTCAAATATCGCCCTCGGCTCAGCGGACTTTCATGTCTACATATGAGACACAAGGTGTCCTCCTGCACCTGTTGTTCCAGGATGGCATGTGGATTTATGCCTGTTACATGCATTGTGGCTTTTGAAAACACACCTCTGTTTTCACAGGAAGTGTACAGTTTCTGCTTACAACATCAAAAACTTACATCACTAAAAAAACAAACGAAAAAAAAAACTCTTAAGAGACGTGGTTAGGTTAAAGCATGAAAAGCACATGTTTAGGTTTAAGCAACAAAAACGTGGTTAAGTTTAGGCATTGCAAGGATGTGATCAGCTTTAGGCAACAAATGCACATGGATAAATTTAGGCATTGAAAGGATTTGATTAGGTTTAGGCAACAATTGAAGAAGCTTGGGTTTAGGCATTAAAAGGACATGGTTACGTTTTGGCAACAAATACATGTGGTTAGGTATATGCAACAAAAGCACGTAGTTGGGTTTAGGCAACAAATGCACCTGGTTAGGTTTAGGCAACAAAAACATGGTTGGGTTCGGGCATTAAAATGACGTGATTAGGTTTAGACAACAACTTCACGTGGTTAGGTTCAAGCATTGAAAGGATGTGGTTAGGTTTAGGCAACAAAAACGTGATTAGGTTCAAGGAAACAAAGGCACGTGATTAGGTTTAGACATTAAAAGGACGTGATTAGGTTTAGGCAACACATACATGTGGTTAGATATATGCAACAAAAGCATTTGGTTAAGTTTAGGCAACAAATACGTGTGGTTAGGTTTAGGCAACAAAAGTACGTGATTAGGTTTAGGCAACAAAAGTACGTGATTACGGGGCATCAGTAGCGTAGTCAATAGTGCGACCCATGTACAGAGGCAATGCCTTGCTGCAGCGGCCGCAGGTTCGACTCCGGCTTGCAACCCTTTGCTGCATGTCAACCCCCACTCTCTCTCTCACCTCATTTCAGTCTGTCCTGTCCATTAAAGGCAAAAAGCCCAAAAAAAAATCTTAAAAAAAAAAAAAAAAAAATACGTGATTACGTTTAGGCAACAAAAGTACGTGATCAGGCTTAGGCAACAAAAGTACGTGATTAGGTTTAGGCAACAAAAGTACGTGATTACGTTTAGGCAACAAAAGTACGGGATTATGTTTAGGCAACAAAAGTACCTGATTACGTTTAGGCCACAAAAGTACGTGATTAGGTTTAGGCCACAAAAGAACGTGATTACGTTTAGGCAACAAAAGTACGTGATAAGGTTTAGGCAACAAATGCGTGTGGTTAGGTTTCGGCAACAAAAGTACGTGATTAGGTTTAGGCAACAAATGCATGTGGTTAGGTTTCGGCAACAAATGGAAATGACTAGTTTTAGTCAACAAATACACATGGTTAGATATACGCAACAAATGCAGGTTGTTAGGTTTAGGCAACCAAAATATTTGGTTAGGTTTAGGCATTGAAAGGACATGTTTAGGATACCCGGAGGCATATAATATTGCCTTGAAAGGTGACTTTCAAGGCCTCCCCCTTTGTCAAAATATTTGACCAAACGGTGGTATTTTTACAACTTGGGAATGAGAACAGGCTGGGAAATATATTTGATTAATTAAATTTGTATGAGTAAAGTATATTAAAATAACCTGTTCACAGTGTATTCTGTGGAATATCCAGATTTATTTGCTGTTGATTTTCTAACTTTTTCTAAAAATGTAATTAGTCCTCACTGTTTTGGAGTAAAAGCAGATATCAGATACAAAGAAAACAAAAATTGTCAGAGGTAAGTGAGAAAGACTTATTTGGAATTTGGCGTTCACACCCTACTTCAATGACTACCCTTTAGCAAAGCACTGAATCCCCAAATCTTCCCGTGATGAAAGACCTTGGAAAAAATGAATGAACAAAGTGGATAACCACAAACCTTACGGAGCTGAATGTAAAAGGTTTCTGCTGGGCTTCAGGCCTGGTTTATAAGCACACCATGGAGAACTCTAAAAATGCAGCTGTTGACCTGCAGGTTAATTAATGGTGTGATAATTTATGGGACACAGGTTAGAGATCACGACTGCTGGATAAAAGGAGTCTGACCCAATGTACTCCAAGTATTAATGAGACATGATCGTCATGTTCACATGTGCACCCGCGGCACCAAACACCCACACACTGACGCAGTAGCCTTCATGCATGATCACTACACAAACACACATTACAGAAATATATACAGTACAGCTCTGAATAGTAGCCTACAGGTTGTTTATGCAAAGTGTAGAAGCTTTTCCAGTCACTGACTTAGAGCCACATTAACTGATTGTTTGGATGCTGAGGAGCAGAAGAAGTGAACTGTTAGTCCTGATGCATTATCACACTGGGGCGCTTTTCGTGTGCCTGTTTATGAATTCAAGTCCAATATTTACTCTCCATCTGGTTTGGCCTCAACCAAGTCCAGAGGAAGATTTGGTCTGCTGTTTGGTGCTATGTGGGGAGTGTACGGTGAATCAGAGCTTGTTTTGATGACAATACGCAGTCTGCTGCTGCTGGACACCACGTGAATGAACAGTGAATGAACAGGCCGTTAAACCAGAACAATAAGCTATGAAGGGAAGCTTCGGGAAGACAGAGATAACCAGGATTCATCTAGTGTTGGTGCTGATGTTCAATTTTAACACCAATGACTCGTGACTTCACTTGGACTTGAGCCTTTTGACTGAAAAAAACAAACTATTTTGGCACACTATTTTAAAAAGTTTCATGAAGCTTCATTTGGCCGTCACTAACAAAAACCCAATTGCAGTATGCAAAACATGCAGGCTGATAATTATCGACGGATATCAACCAAGTTCCAATACTAATATGTTATTACTCTATTGTTAAAAAGGTGACTGGAAACTCAAAGTTAAAGTTCCGGGACTCGAGAATTATGTGTGACTTGCAAAACAATTACAATGACATTTTTACCAGCTCCTGGCTCATGAAACTTAACAGATGTGTAGTTGAAATCAAAAGAAGCCAGAGTTCAAAGACTAGTGTCTTGACTTGGTTGACTTGGTCCCACCTCACCATTTTCACCATTGTAGCTTTGCAAGTTTACTGGCTAAATCTAAAATACATACTTGGCTGGATGAGGACATTTTACCAGCACTTAGCCAACAAAGCCTTACTTTAATAGTCGAGATCAAAAGAAAGGGAGAGTTCGAAGATTGGTGTGATCCGAGCAGGGGTGCGGAAGTAGGTGATCCCATCGTATCCCAAAATGGTCTCAAGTTTACGTTTATACTTTAAAAACTTGGACTTTAACTTTTCCTATATTTGAACATTTTAAGCAGTATCTTCAAAAATAAAACCTAATTATTGTATAATATATATCTATACAGGTTGTATCTGTATGTGTGTGCTTAAATTCTTTTTAGATAACATTATTTGGTGGCTTTCAAAAGATATGGAGCAACATTCACTCTGTTATGTTCTAAAAGCCACCCAGAGCCATCTAAATTTTTTATGCATCATTCATGTGGGCCAAATGGAGCTAATTCTGGATACAGGGTCTATTGTTTATGTAATACTCCAGTCACTATACTCACAGTTTGAGTTTTTATGTACTCATGATATAATCTTTAACCCTTTGAAACCTGAGCCCACTGGTTTGAGTTCTTTCTAAAACAGAACATGGGGAGAAGGCAATTAGCAACTTAAGAAATAGGGCAAAAATGATCAAAGTCTTAGGGCTGATGTGAAACTGCGCCGACTTGTGGCAGCAAAAAGTTTGTCATGGGTGCGTCGGTACAATAGACAAACAACAAAGCACGGCAGAGGAGATACCTGCACACCAAAGAAACTGGGCTGGACAGCCACAAAAAGATCCATAGGATAAGTGCAACACAAAAATTAAATTAAATTTAAGACATCAGGGCACAAAAAAGGTGCTCAAGAGTGAAGACAAACAGCAGCAGTCCTTGACTATCATCAGTGCGTCTGACATGAGTGCTTCACAGAGCACATGTAGACACAGATTCCTCCCAGTAGTGATGAATCAATCAGCTGGTGCCACTGATTAGACAAGGTCAAGTACAAGTAATAAGAAGTAGTAATAAGAAACACAGCTGTACGCGGAGTGATGAAAAGAAAGGACAAAATATAACAAAGTAAGTCGCAAAAATTAGTAAGAAAAAGTATTTCTTACTATAATGGCGAAAATTCTGTGTGTGTGTGTTCCACGTTTTTCTCCTCACTGACTTGGTCAATCCATGTGAAATTTGGCACAGTGGTAGAGGGTCATGGGAGGATGCCAATGAAGCAATATTACATCAATTGGCCAAAGGGGGGCGCTATAGCAACCGATTGAAATTGCAAACTTTGAATGGGCATATCTCATGCCCCGTATGTCGTAGAGACATGAAACTTTGCACAGAGATGCCTCTCCTCATGAGGAACACATTTGCCTCAAGAACCCATAACTTCCGCTTATATAGATTTTCCGCCATTTTGAATTTTTTGAAAAACACTTCAAATGGATCTCTTCCTAGGAAGTTTGAGCGATCTGCATGAAGCTGGGTGAACATAATCTAGGGACCAATATCTAAAGTTCCCTCTTGGCAAAAGTTGGAAAACTTACTAAAACTGAGCTTCTATAAGGCAATGAATATTGCGGAGGGCGTGGCTCATCACATAAAGGTGTATAACATCTCAAAGGTTTCACCCATCACCACGCAACTTTGTAGGCATATGACCACACATAATCTGAGGGGACCCCTCCATTATTGACCCCATCAAACAAAATGGGGGCGCTAGAGAGCTCATCAAGGTGACTGGAGAAATTTAACTCTAATTGGCAACTGGGTGGCGCTATAACAACAGAAAAATGCTTAAAAATGGCTAAAATGCGGCCGATCGCTGTGGCTCCCCCTGTGGACCAATGTTTTTGTTTCTCTAATTTTTGGTATGACTAAGTCATGGTATGGTATGCTGTACATAATCATGGAAACTGTCAGTGTGTCATTCTGTCAGTTAGTCATTCTAGTCAATACAACTTATAAACACTTTAACTATCTGCCTTTCAACATGCTACCTCAACTACTAATGTACAGTTTTAACTATCGATGGTACTACTGTACTTTCAATAAAGCAATCGTACTATCAAATTCACAAAAACTCTGAAGTCTGAATACATTGCTCTTCTTAATGGGTTCAGTTGACTATTTAAACTGCAGTTTCCTATGACCTGTATCCCAAACACACACCATGTGAAACTGTACGTGGGCAACTGTGCTCTCAACGGGTATGGACTCGTGTATACAAATAAAAACATCAGAAAAGACACTTTCAGTTCCAACTCAAGGACACACACACAACTTGGCTTAGATCCTCATGAAATACACAACACGGGACTGATGAGAAGCACATTGCGGTTGATTTCATCACCGTCATCTTACACACTCATATACATGAACAGCATTCCAACAACAAGGCTCGAGCCGGCACGCTACTGCAACATTTATGTCTTTCTAACATGTGCACACACACGCACAGTCAACAGTCAGCCAGCACTCTATTGAAATATTCATCTAAAATAGACATTATATTAAATTATACAACTGAGGATGTTCGTGCGCCTCACACTCATTTACCTACTGCGGCTTTAGATCTGAAATTCTAAATTTATGCTGAATAACATAGCAAGAGCTGCTCTCAAACTGAGTGTTTAAAAATAGAAATGTATGAACGTTGTAATGAATTCAGCAAATCCTTGTTATAAATGCTCCTGTAACAGCAATGTTGATTCAGCTGTGTGTTATTATTTGAGTGTAGAGTTAAAGTTGTTGCGTCTTGGATTTGAAATGTTGTCAGGTGTTTAAAATACTCATGCACATGTCTCTTTTTCTTGTCTTTATCATTATCTCCCTCCCAACGTGTCCCCAGAGGAGGACCAGGTGAACAATGGGGTGACTTCTCCTCTTATAACCCCAGGCTGAAATCAAAATACCTGTGTTAAATTTTGAAAAGACAGCTCAAAATGAGGAAGAAATCTAAAACTGTCCACAGGGAAGGAAGCTGGTCGAGCAGTTTTCCAGCAAACAAGCCCCCGTGGGGCCGCTGTTGTTGTTTAGTGGGAAGTAAAGACTCGAGCAAACCAACACTAAACCCACAGGTCCCACTGCACAGCCCACAGCATTATCCTAATCATTGGTCCATTGTGGGCTTTTGCATGTGGGCCTCACTGAGGTACACAATGCCTTACAGACCAGTTAAGCCTGTTGTGTCAACATCACAAACAAATGATTTTGCTACCAGCACCAGGAAACATACTATTTAAAAAGTCTTTATTCACATGGCTTATTGCAGCCTTGATCTTTATTGGTTATGATAATAGTGTACTCATTACAGTAATGCTGACATTACTGCTAAAACACAACCCTGTGTCCTACAAATTATGTTTGTATATTACTTAATTGTTTTCATAATTACGTTGTGGTGACAGTGTAATTGCTGCCTGCCATATGTTGAGAGAGTTATTGAATTAATACATGTATGTACCATGATGGATTCTCAGGGAGGTGGTTGGGGGATGGTGGACATACAGAGCGCAGAAACCTTGGCAGAGGCTGCTGATAAAGCAAGCTAGTCCATTTCCTGTATATATTTGCCACTGCACTGCCCTATTAAGAGACTAGCAGTGACCCTGAGACCATGTTGAAGACAACAAAATAATGTTAGATTTCAAGAAGAAAGTCATAAATCTATGTGAATAAAGTCTTAAATAATAAATCTACTAGTCCATACCCATTAGTAGCTTTGCCACCTTCTACCTATGCCAATCCTCAATGCCTATGTGCAGTTTCACATAGACTGACCACGTCAGTGAGTAGAAAAACGTGGGACAGTTTTAGTAAATTTTCCAACTTTTGCCAAGAGGGAACTTTAGATATTGGTCCCTAGATTATGTTCACCCAGTTTCATGCAGATCGCTCAAACTTCCTAGGAAGAGATCGATTTGAAGTGTTTTTCAAAAAATTCAAAATGGCGGAAAATCTATATAAGTGAAAGTTATGGGTTCTTGAGGCAAATGTGTTCCTCATGAGGAGAGGCATCTCTGTGCAAAGTTTCATGTCTCTACGACATACGGGGCATGAGATATGTTCATTCAAAGTTTGCAATTTCAATCGGTTGCTATAGCGCCCCCCTTTGGCCAATTGATGTAATATTGCTTCATTGGCATCCTCCCATGACCCTCTACCACTGTGCCAAATTTCACATGGATTGACCAAGTCAGTGAGGAGAAAAACGTGGAACAGACACACACAGAGTTTTCGTCATTCTATAGTAAAATAAGATTAGACTCATAATATGAGATTAAATTTGAATAGATGTGAAAAAGTCACAGATTAAGAGGTTAATTCAACAAACAAAATGGTGTCCGAGTAGATCACTATGAGGAGAGCAAATTAAAACACCGGAGCTGAAAGACCCACCTGCCGGTTCCTGGTGTTTTGCATGTGCCAGGGTTGCTTTGCCATCGTAGGGGATGTGAAACACATCTAACATAATGAGATCTTTCTTATCAAATGACTATTTTCTTGGTGCAACAGGTTGCCAAAATGACCTGGCCCAGCATCGGCCTTAACTTGGCATGCAAGATGAAATTAGCTGGGCTGTGTCCGGTTGCCCAACTTGGCTTAAACTCTGCATGAATGACACCCCAGAATCACACCAAATCAGCTGGCCCATTCCCGACTGCTAACACTACCATCACTGGGCCGTTATCTAAAATGACCTGGCTCAGCATCGGCTCAAACTCGGCTTGAATGACGCCCCAGAATCGGGCTGAATCAGCTGCCGACACTGCTGACACCATCCCTGGGTGTAAAGACATCTGAGGTTGGGGAGCACACTCACTCTTGCACTCTTGGTGACGACATCAAACATGCCTGAGGATCTGCCACGCACATTCATGGTTTTAAACTTCTCCTGATGTCTGTTTATTCGCTAGTTTTAATGAATTTACATTTTCACCTGCACCATTTAAATGTTCCTCTCTTAATATTCATAATGAAAAATATCTGGAGTATTAGACTTGCCTCAGAGGGTTCACTTCACTGCTCTGACATCCCTAATCCCCAAAAGTGCTGCTGTACCAACTGTTAGGCGGTGCAGACTTGGTAACGTGGGGATCTCGAGTGAGTTTTCGCTGTCAGTGCAGTATCACAGAGAGATTCGGGGTTTTAATCCAGTGATGGCGGGATACTGTCTCCCCAGAAGAGACAAGGAAATATAGAGCAGAGAAAGAGGCTGACTCCTGTGCCCCAACTACTAAGTATATTACCAACTAGAAGGGTAATGTAACAGAGGAAGGACCAAGTCATTGTCTCAAGTCTCAAGTCTTCCAAGTTTAGTTAGTTACATTAGTACTTCATTAGGGATGCATGATATTGGATTTTTGCCGATATTCGATATGTCAATAGTTTCCAACTCATTTTGGCCAGTTGCCAATGCTGATACCAATATATGCACATCTATATCTTTACACCCAATTGCAGAGAACATCAAGCATCTCCTGTGGTGGAACTGATTCGATTGAGTTGATTGATTTCATGGTTCTCTCTTGCAACTTAATTGGACGTTGCCGGACAGGATCTTGGCAATTAAGTGCAGTCACGTGACCAATGCACTGACAGAGGTAAAGAAGGAAGTAGCATGAAGCATGAAGAGTGAAAATTCAGAGGGTAGATTGGTGTGTTGGATAGGTCATAAAAACACAGGACTTTTCCCAGGAGATCAGTGTTTGTGTCTCATGTGAAACCAAATATTTTTAAGTCCAAGTGAAGTCCCAAGTCAAAGGTGTTAAAGTCCAAGTCGAGTCTAAAGTCTTTACATTTGTGACTCAAGTCCAAGTCATGTGACCCGAGTCAACACCTCTGGTATGTAAAGATATAGTGGAGTAATGGCGTCCTGAGTAGAGAATGAAGTCACAGTCCCTCTGTGTGTGTTGTAATCTGAGCTACTCTGTGTTCTGGGCTGGCACTCCTTTTGATTGACTGCAGGCACTGTTCTGTGGATGCCTAATGTTTCTAAAAAGTTAGGGCTATATCGTAAATGGACTTGCACTTTCAAAGCGCCTTTCTAGTCTTTCAGCCACTCAAAGTGCTTTTACACAACATGTCACATTACTCACTCACACTGTGGTGGCTGTTGCTCAGAGGTAGAGCCAGTGGTTCAACTCTCGACTCCTCCAGTCTGCTTGGTGAAGTATCTTTGTGCCATCAGTGTCTAGATGCCTAAAAACTGAGTAGCAGGTGGTGCCTCGGCCTCTGTGGTGTCAATGTGCTTTGAGGAGTCGGAAGACTAGAAAGGCAGGACCATTTACACACTGGTGTACCATAAAAGGAGGCACCTGCTCCTCAGTTAAACATTCACACACACTCACACATCGATGGCACAGCCATTGGGAGCAATCAAGAGTTCAAGGATACTTCAACATATGGACTGGAGGAGCCAGGAATGAATCGCCCATCTTTCAATTAGTGGACGACCAGCTCTACCTCCTGAGCCACAGCCGCCTGCGGAGCAGATGGTGTTTTCCCATAGAGATATTTTAAGCCTGTCACTTAACTTTTACTTGATTGACTGATTCGATGCAGTTTCAAGAAAGTTATCTTCAAATATTAATCCCGATAAAACAATTAAATTCTATAAATCAGGCCAGAGGAAATCTGGTTTCTGTCTTTGTCCGCCCGTAGACACTTCCTCCTTCCTTTCTCTTCATCTCTACATCTCTCTTGTTTGGCGCCTCTTTTTCCTTTGGTCAATCAAAGGAGAGAGAGAGAGAGAGAGAGAGAGAGAGAGAGAGAGAGAGAGAGAGGGTTTTCCTCCCCGTCCCCGAGCACATCATAGCATTGCCAATCCGTATTTCACACCGCACGGCCAGCAGCACTCTGTGTGATTATGGATATGCATGCGAGTGTGTGTACTGTATGTGTGTGTGTGTGTGTGTGTACTGGCAACATTAGCTATTCTATTTGACACATTCACACTGTAATGGAGCTCCTCTCTCTTTTTTTAGCATCAGTCTGTCTCTCCATTCCCATACATGTTGCTTAATAGCTTTTTTCTTTGGGCTTTATTTTGGCCCAGTTCCACAAGGGGGCAAGAGACTAAATTTCATGCCTCGTCAGTTTGAGAGCAGCTGTCACTGCCACACACACAAATACATTATACCTCAGTACAATGCTGGGATATTTTAGTTGGTGCCAAAGTGGTGGACCAACCAACCAATGCAAGTGTGGCTAAAACATTAATCAGCAATGGGCAGCAAGTAGTAGAGTGTAAAAGAGCAACATCAAATCTAAAGGGCAATCCACACCACCATAGTTTATATGCCCCTGCACCGGTGATGGTAGTGGCCCATGGCATTATTTTTTTGGGTGGTCCTTCCATCCATCTCAATTTCGTAAAGTTTGGCGCAAACAACCACTTGGATTCGGCAAGTGATTAGAATTTGGTGGTTAAAGGTCAGACTCATTGTGACCTTGTGTCTGTTTCATTCTCATGAAGGTGATATCTCAAGAAGGACTTTTTCCTCAGATTTGGCACAAACACCCACCTGGACACAGGAGTGAACTGATTACATTTTGGTGGTTGAAGGTCAACGGTCAAGGTCACTGTGATCTCACAAAACATATTTTTGGCCATAAATCAAGAATCTATATGCTAATTATGACAAATTTTGACACAATTGTCTAATAGGATAACATTATTAAATTAAATGACATTATGTATCCAAAAGGTCTGTTGCAGGTCAAAGGTCAGCCTCACTGTGACATCACAATGTTCTTGGCACAAACGTCCACTTGGATTCAGCAAGTGATTAGAGTTTGGTGGTCAAAGGTCAAAGTCACCCTGACCTTGCGTCTGTTTCATTCTCATGACGGTGATATTTCAAGAAGAAATGTTTCCTTAAATTTGGCAAAAACATCCACCTGGACACAAGAGTAAACTTATTACATTTTGGTGGTTGAAAGCGAAAGATCAAGGTCACTGTGATCTCACAAAACATATTTTTGGCAATAACTCAAGAATTTACATGCTGATTATGACAATTTTTCACACAAAGGTCTAATAGTATAACATTAAGTTAAATGACATTATGTATCCAAAAGGTCAAAGGTCAACTTCAATGTGACATCACAGTGTTCTTGGCACAAACATCCACTTGGATTTGGCAAGTGATTAGAGTTTAGTGGTCAAAGGTCAAAGTCACTGTGACCTTGCGTCTGTTTCATTCTGATGAAGGTGATATTTCAAGAAGAAATGTTTCCTTAAATTTGGCACAAACATCCACCTGGACACAGGAGTGAACTGATTACATTTTGGTGGTTGAAGGTCAAGAGTCAAGGTCACTTTGATCTCACAAAACATATTTTTGGCCATAACTCAAGAATTTATACACTAATTATGACAAATTTTCACACAAATGTCTAATACGATAAAATTATTAAGTTAAATGACATTATATATCCAAAAGGTCAAAGGTCAACTTCACTGTGACATCACGATGTTCTGAAAGTACGTTTTTCCGTCACATTTTAACGTCATAACTCAGGAAAAGGAGAGACATTTGGTCAGATACTGAATTGGTGACTCTGATCTTGGGTGTCCACCTTGAAACTGTGCTGATTGTATAGCTGTGTTGCCGGGGGGAAACAGCCATGTTTTTAGAGACACAAGTGGAAATTGTAACAGCAACTGGAGGTAACCGCAAGATGGTAACTCTAGTTTAAAGGGTTTCTGGAGCATTTTAGATGCCCATCATCCAACGTATAAACTATTTTTTACAGTATAAGTATGTGGGTTTTTTCTTCTTCTTCTTTTGCTGTGGCAAATTTGTTTTTTAACTTCCAGTCCAGTCAGCCCATCTTTCAACATGCATGTTACAGCACATCAGACTTGCTCACAGAATGCTTCTTGTGGCAGGCTCCACAAACACAGGACCGAGCTCTTGCTTCTCTAAATTGAAATATTAGCATCAGAGTATGTGGCCACACTAGCTGCACCTGATTCTGTTGATGACTCACTCACTCACTCACTCACTGGTCTATGGGAACCCCAACTCAATCACTTCTTATTCTGCTTCTTTCTAAAATAAGTCAATAATCAGATAACATATTTCTCAAGAATAAAAAATGAACTACAAACTTAGCCTGCGTAAGTGTACTCATGCAACTGGGCAAATCCACTTGCTGTAGATCTGACCACAGCACCAACTATAGTGGATGAGACCTTGACTAACAGTGTATGTACACAGAAATTGTTGCAGATTGTGCGCACATAGTCAAAATAGGAGTATGATGCTTCATGGAGCGTGCTGGAGCCCTGAGTGCCTGTGTATCAACTACATTTCTCTTTGCCAAATTTCCCTCTATGCTCAGTCACCTCAGCATTCCAGCCACTGCTCTCTATTTTCTATATTGATGACCTTTTGCTAGTATTGGACTTTTGCCTGCGTCTGTTCCATGTTGTGGATGCTTGCCCTGCTAACTGGCTATTTGTCCCACATCCCCTCCACTCCTCAGTTCTCCAGTGGGCTCATGCCATTTTTGAGGTACAGTAGGGATGCTGATGACCAACAATAAAGGCAGACACTTGGATTCAAGGCGACCTGCCAGGTATGTTCCCAGCACATGCTACAGCCCTATCAAACCCCTCCAGTTTCCCACTGACCATGGTCCCACATCGGACTTCATCACTGGCCTTTATCCCTCTGAGGGTAAAACAAGACAATGGGCCTCATGTAAGAACCACTTGTACCAACAGACTGATTCTTAAGCGACTAAGAGAATTCGTCGTGTTCAACAACCTTCTAGAATTTCCTTTTAGGTACGGATATGATTCACAAAAGGTCAAGGCCTATGATACCAACCGCGTAGAGAGCAATAACTTTTGTTTGGCTAAGAAGCATTACTGCTTTAACTGAATGAATTTGAGTTGAAAACATGAATACTTCAGACACATCTTCAACCCTACAGCACGGAAGATCTATACAGTCAGCAGAGTTTCAAAGTGGGCACCCAAGATTAGTGTCACCAATTCAGTATCTGGTGAGGTCTGTGAGGTCATGGTGACCTTGATCTTGACTTTTTACCTTCATCCATCAAATTCTGATCAGTTTATTCGTGAGTACAATCGGACGATTGTGACAAATCTGAGGAAATTCCCTCAAGGCCCTTTTGAGCTATTGTGTTCACAAGAATGAGATGGACACAAGGTCAGAGTAACCTTGACCTCTGACCACCAAAATCGAATCAGTTTATCCTTGAGTCCAAGTGGGCAATTGTGCCAATTTGATAAATAAACCTCTCAAGGTGTTCTTGAGATATTACATCCACAAGAATGGGACTATATAGTGAATCTGGTTGTATGACTTACAGTCACACTGCAGGAGGACACTGAATGGAGGTGTAACGGGCTGTAGCTCAGCAGCTGACTTTATGCAGACTTGCACGCAGTCCCAGGCTCTGTGTCTTCACACTCACTTCTTCTACACCTTGTTCACCAGAAATGTCACTTGAGGTTAGGGTAATTAAGCACAAGGATATTTAAAAAGCCACTCTTCAACCATGTACTGCTCTATCGCTACATCCTCTAGAGCCATTTTAACAGATTACACTTAATGCTATTAAAGTGCTATTATAGTGGCTTTTGATTAACATCAGTACCAACGATTCCAGTAATACAAGTTCTACTGGGACTGAGTGAGATGACTTTAGTTGCATTATTTCCTTCAACACATTTCCTCAGAGCTTTTCCAAGATGCACTTCCACTGAGCTGACCTTATCTCTTCATCGCAGTCCGGTGTACCACATGTCCGCGTCCTCAAAAAACCTCAGTTTTCTGTCTCCAACGATGCATGTATCTGTCTGCGAGCTGTACAGTGAAGGTTATTAGGCACCATCTAATGTTTCCAGGCATCTTCAGTAGATAAGAAACTTTTTATCTGGTGAGTGAGACAATATGTTTTGCGGCAACATTCAGTAATATAGGTCAGCTTTCATACATCGGGCTACAGTCACAACAGACAGACATAAGAGTATACAAAATATCTCCATAATATAGGAGAAGTGCAGCTGAACTCCCAGTTAATTAAATTAATTTAATTATTATGGTATTCACTGGATGTTTGTGCCAAATTTGAAGAAAATCCCAAAAGGTGTACTTTAGGTATTATGTTTAGTTCAGGAGAATGCAATGGATGGGGTGACAGTGACCTTGCCCTTTGACTACCAAATTATAATCAATTCATCATTAAGTCCAAGTGGACGTTTGTGCCAAATTTGAAGAAACTCCCTCAAGGTGTTCTTTAGGTATTATGTTCAGTTCAGGAGAATGCAATGGATGGGGTGACAGTGACCTTGCCCTTTGACCCAAAATTATAATCAATTCATCATTAAGTCCAAGTGGACGTTTGTGCCAAATTTGAAGAAAATCCCAAAAGGTGTTCTTTAGGTATTATGTTCAGTTCAGGAGAATGCAATGGATGGGGTGACAGTGACCTTGCCCTCTGACCCAAAATTATAATCAATTCATCATTAAGTCCAAGTGGACGTTTGTGCCAAATTTGAAGAAACTCCCTCAGTGTGTTCTTTAGGTATTATGTTCAATTCAGGAGAATGCAATGGATGGGGTGACAGTGACCTTGCCCTTTGACCCAAAATTATAATCAATTCATCATTAAGTCCAAGTGGACGTTTGTGCCAAATTTGAAGAAACTCCCTCAATGTGTTCTTTAGGTATTATGTTCAGTTCAGGAGAATGCAATGGATGGGGTGACAGTGACCTTGCCCTTTGACCCAAAATTATAATCAATTCATCATTAAGTCCAAGTGGACGTTTGTGCCAAATTTGAAGAAACTCCCTCAGTGTGTTCTTTAGGTATTATGTTCAGTTCAGGGGAATGCAATGGATGGGGTGACAGTGACCTTGCCCTCTGACCCAAAATTATAATCAATTCATCATTAAGTCCAAGTGGACGTTTGTGCCAAATTTGAAGAAACTCCCTCAATGTGTTCTTTAGGTATTATGTTCAGTTCAGGAGAATGCAATGGATGGGGTGACAGTGACCTTGCCCTTTGACCCAAAATTATAATCAATTCATCATTAAGTCCAAGTGGACGTTTGTGCCAAATTTGAAGAAAATCCCACAAGGTGTTCTTTAGGTATTATGTTCAGTTCAGGAGAATGCAATGGATGGGGTGACAGTGACCTTGCCCTTTGACCCAAAATTATAATCAATTCATCATTAAGTCCAAGTGGACGTTTGTGCCAAATTTGAAGAAAATCCCACAAGGTGTTCTTTAGGTATTATGTTCAGTTCAGGAGAATGCAATGGATGGGGTGACAGTGACCTTGCCCTTTGACCCAAAATTATAATCAATTCATCATTAAGTCCAAGTGGACGTTTGTGCCAAATTTGAAGAAAATCCCTCAATGTGTTCTTTAGGTATTATGTTCAGTTCAGGAGAATGCAATGGATGGGGTGACAGTGACCTTGCCCTTTGACCCAAAATTATAATCAATTCATCATTAAGTCCAAGTGGATGTTTGTGCCAAATTTGAAGAAACTCCCTCAATGTGTTCTTTAGGTATTATGTTCAATTCAGGAGAATGCAATGGATGGGGTGACAGTGACCTTGCCCTTTGACCACAAAATCCTTATTAGTTCACCCTTGACTCAAAATGGACGTTTGGGCCAAATTTGAAGAAATTAGCTAAAATTGTTCTTGAGATAGTGCATTTGTGCCAAATTTGAAGACATTTCTGTGAGGTGTTCTCCAGATATCACATTCACAATAATGGGAGGGATGGACGGAAACCCCAAAAACATATTGCCAGTTGTTGTTGTCTCCACAGCACTGAATCGGCACAATAACATCACAAGTCATACTTAGCATTCTGTTGCTCTGAGAAAAGAACAGCTAATTAAAGCAGAAGCACATCAAGAAGTAAGCCTGTGTCAAACAAAGCTCAAGTTCAAATAGTAGTTGTTGACGTGACAGCTAGTATTCGAGAACTCAGACATTACTGTATTGTTACATTTTCTAAAGATCAATCTGATTCTTCATTAGATCTAGTTAGAAGCATATTCTCGGGCAAAAATGAATAGAATATTAGCAATGCTAGCACAATCACTTCTAATCCTACCAGACTAGTTGTCCTTTCTAGCTTTGAACAGTTGGCATAAATCCTCATCTGCCTCTAGTCTACCCCCTATCCTCTAATTCCTCTATCCTCCCTCTGCATCCTACCCTCCCTCTCCAACTTTACATCCCTCTGTGCCCGTTTTGATGCCAGCTCATAGCGAATGTGCCAGTACCAACATCTGGGGCTGACACATACACATTCACATTGGGACACACATAAACAGCCACACAGTAAATGCAACATGGCAACTGCAGTATCCTCAAAACTAGGCCATTACAGGGTGGAAACAGAGGAGAAGATGACAGCAAAACCACAGGTTGTAAAGGATGCTAGTGGCACGATAAAAGCCTCACACACACACACACACACACACCCAACCCCCACCAGTATTTGTGAATAAAATATGGCTAAAGAATTAATCTAAATTAATAATTGAATTAATCACTTCTCTACTCTGCATTTTCCTTCTACTGATATGTCCTCACTGCCAGAGGATCCTGTTTACTATTGCTCATGCAAACACTTGTCATTCATTCATTCATTCATTCATTTTCAGTAACTCCTTATCCTGTTGGGGGTCACGGGGGGCTGGAGCCTGGCCTACAGGTCGCCAGGCTATCACAGGGCTAATACAATGAGACAGACAACCAAAGACCTGCATGTCTTTGGACTGTGGGAGGAAGCCGGAGCAGGAAATGTGACTGAAAAATGCCTGAAAGATGAATTGACAAAATGTTCCGAGATTAATTTCAAGCTTCAGCTCCAACTCAAACTATCTCTACCAAATGGCAACTTGGAAAAGGAAAGACAAAAAAGATCCAACCAACTTTGAATGCACTTGTGAGTTACTTAAAATGGAAAGTAAACAATAAAACGGATTAAAGCATCAGTGTTTGCAGTGGTCACTGTTCTACAAACATGCTGGAGCTGTTTGGAGCTGATAGAATGAGAAGGAGCAGCAACACTTTCTGCTGAATGCAGAGTGGGTGGAGGAGGGGCAGCACAGCCAGATTGATGTGCGGCTAAAAAGCAGTGGAGCTGTCGGAGGAGAGAAATGGTTTCGCACAAAGATGAGGAATATGGGAATTTAGCCTGTTTAGCCTTTAGTTCTGCACCTCTATGACTTCCTGAAGACGTCTATCGACTGAATTTATGATGACAAAAATGAAACTCACCACCTTCAAAATGTATTAATCAAATGTATTAATTATCGTCTTACTGCCAAAAACTGCTCTCTGGTCCACCTTTCTTTGGCCAGTGGAGCAAATGAGAACAGGCTGAGGACCTCTACTTTAAAGTCCTTTCACTCCCCAGACCTGCAATCATTAAACCATCCACTAGATGCCCTCAGCAACTCTTGCCAATCCTCCTATTGAGATTGTGGTAACTGCAACTTGTAAAGTGGTTCAGCTCTGGGTATCCAGCGACCGCTTCCACCAGAAGACTGTACTACAAAGCAGGATTGAATCATAGTCTGTCAGCACCCTGACCTCTAACCAATCAGATCATACAGTATAGTATAACAGTCCAGTGATACCTAGATGTCTTTTAAGACTTTTTGGATAGTAATTCCGATATTTCTACATTTCCGTCATTAGATTACAGACTAGACCATACCCATTGAGTGCACAGTTGCCCACATACACATTTGGAAAAAATAGCTTTGTCACCTTCTACCTATGCCAATCCTCAATGCCTATGTGCAGTTTCACATAGATTGACCACATCAGTGAGTAGAAAAACGTGGGACAGACAGAATGACAAACTGACAGTTTCTATGATTATGTACAGCATACCATACCATGACTTAGTCATACCAAAAATTAGGAAAAAAACAACATTGGTCCACAGGGGGAGCCACAGCGATCAGTCACATTTTAGCCATTTTTAAGCATTTTTCTGTTGTTATAGCGCCACCCAGTTGCCAATTAGAGTTAAATTTCTCCAGTCACCTTGAGGCGTCCTGTTCTACATATCTACCAAGTTTAGTAAAAATCAATATGGCGATTAGGCCTGGATAAGAAATTAGCTCTCTAGCGCCCCCAATTTGATGATGTGGTCATAGGGTTAGGGGTAGGGGTTAGGTCTGTTTGCCAAGAGGGAACTTTAGATATTGGTCCCTAGATTATGTTCACCCAGTTTAATGCAGATCGGTCAAACTTCATAGGAAGAGATCGATTTGAAGTGTTTTTCAAAAAATTCAAAATGGCAGAAAATCTATATAAGCGGAAGTTATGGGTTCTTGAGGCAAATGTGTTCCTCATGAGGAGAGGCATCTCTGTGCAAAGTCTACGACATACGGGGCATGAGATATGCCCATTCAAAGTTTGCAATTTCAGTCGGTTGCTATAGCGCCCCCCTTTGGCCAATTGATGTAATATTGCTTCATTGGCATCCTCCCATGACCCTCTACCACTGTGCCAAATTTCACATGGATTGACCAAGTCAGTGAGGAGAAAAACATGGAACACACACAGACACAGTTTTTGTCATTATATAGTAAAGAAGATCGGCGTTTACATTACACACAATTGACAATTTACTGTCTCACCTTCGCACTAAGTACCATTTCATCTCATGTGATATGAAGCAACCTACATTATTCATTCATGGTTCTGATGATGGTGCCCCAACACATGAACGCGCTCGTTGCTGAATAGGAGAACCCAGAGTGGGCTGAACTAGCTGATAACGAGCTTTGTCGCACTGGTTGTCCAAACGGTCAATGTGACGCGTTCGTCAAGCCAGATAACAAAACGATCCTGGGTAAGTTGAACTGGCTTCATAGTACAGGCCTCAGTTTACCAACTCTCAACTCGTTGTGACCACCACCGAAGACCCGCCTCTCAGATCATCTGATTGGACACATCTGTTTCCACTATAACAGCCCTTTATCATTCATTCCTTGCCAATATGTCATCGTTGCCATGTGCTTTCTAATAGATGTATCTCTTACCTGTACCCTGGCTTCTGAAATGTGTTACCTGACTTTGGATTCCCTTGCCTGCCTCTTGTTTTGACCCTTGCATGCCTCGTGAGTCTGATACTACCAGCAAGACTATGTATACCTTCATTAAATCGCTGAACTGATCCTGCACACCCACTTGGTTGTTGCCTGTATTCACTGGTTGTGGCACAAACACATCATGTTCATTCTTATGAATGAAAAGACATTACAAGATGTTCATGCAGCTGAGGAAACAGACTGACAGGAAAATAGAGCACCTAAACTCGAACAAACAAACCCCAAAAAACTAAAGCAGGCAACAGCAGATCTGGAACAAGCTCACGAAATATGTAAAAGCCAAAAACAAGGAAGCGCAAATCATGTCTGGAGCAGAATCAATCGAGAGAATATATCAAAAAAGGTCAGAGTCAAGAAAAAAGGATCTAACCAGAGGTAAAGAAGTAGAGTACTGCCTGAGATGGAAATTATACTTGCAAGCATCAATATCACAACTGGGCTGTAAATCCCTTCAGAAGCATCAAAGAAGCTTTGGAAGCCTCATAAGTGTTTCATCCTTTTGGAAGACACTTTAAAGGCAATCGGCGATGATCCAAATGTACACAAAATGTAAGCCTCGCCGCTGAAATTTCGACTCAGGATTGGCACCTGTGCTCACTCCCAGGATGATTAATAGGTGTGCAGGTACAGGGACTGACTCCAAACGGCCACTAACAAAGTTAGTAATGTGTTCTGATGCTGTTAAAGGTATCACAATATCAAGTAGATCTAAAGCATCCATGGGGTTATAAATCTGCAGAAGGGCATGTGGGTGAGATTTCCTTTTCACTCTACTGTGCTGTTTTAAATGTTAAATTTCCCCCTCTATATTCTGCAGCTTATTAAATATTTCATCAAAATATCTGGGGTCATATGAAGCTTAGCAGAAGTTCAATCAATCTTTTTGCTTACCTGTTCATTCTCTCTCTCCCTCTTTGCTCCTTTCAGCTCAATCAGCTGACGACGGGAGTTTACCCTTTCAGTTAAACTTTGATTTTGCCATTGTCGTTTCGTCTCTTTCCTTTGCTGCTGTCAGCTGCCTGTCAAACATTCTGTTTAAGTTTTTCAGCATTTTGATGTTGATAGCAAAGCTGACGTCTGGTTCTGACAGTGATCCTCTCCTGGGGGATCCTGACCCCAGCACCGTTATGAAAACACATTCTCATCCCAACTCAAATACCACCACTTTGTCAGTGGACCTATACGTCAAAATGTTACGCTTTGGGTATCCTGCGTCGGTTTTGGACGTTCAGAAACCACGTGTCGACACGATGCTTTCTATAGGAAATGTGCAGTTTCTGCTTGTTACAGTCTTTGTCTAAATAAACACTGGTAAAACACTTTGTGAATCTGTGAGTAGATCCGCACATAAAAACCTTGGTACTAAAAACCTACACCGGATTCACAAAAGCTGAGGAAAGCTTGGGATTTGATCGAGGGCAGGTGTGTATGTTCATGAATGCTGCTCAATTGTAAACTGAAAAGCCAGTGACCATGAGCAAACAAATTAGGAGAAAGAGAGAGAAAGAGAGCAAAAGAAAAACTTGTCAGATGCTGAGACTGAGTATTGGAATATTCTATACTGAATACTTTTATTATACATATAGGTAATAAACATTGCAACTTCTGATCAATCTTTATTAATTTCAGGCTTAAAATAACTTCTGATTAGGCCCACGTATTTTATAAGTACTGGTTTGACAGGGACAGGTATATCAAAGGCCTAGAAGGAGGTTACAGATGCCATTAAGTCCATGTCCTTTTTTTTCGGCACTGAACTGAATAGGGGCCATCTTGGCATCTGATACCTAGTTATTAGGTATATTAGGTATATATTATTTCTAAATCAACGGGTTACATGCCGTACCATTTATTGACTGGGGCAGTGACTTCCTGGATGCCTGGTAAGTGTATTTCCCAAAATGTAAAACTATTACTGTAAGATTTCAGTCTTATTTGGTTAATGGTTGTTCATGGTGTTAACAGCAAGTGTGTTTTACCACTACAACTCTGTTCAAAATTATACTTCCATATCAACCACTGGGGGCAGCAAACCGGTGTTAAGCAGCTACAATGGGTGTGGTTACATGATGGCTTCTCATTCGGAATGAAATAAATCTGAATGAAATCATTTGGAATTAAAGTTTTTCCAGGTAGTTTACGTGGGAAATATTCATTCCGAATGAGCGTTTACACGGGAGATCAGTTTAATCGCCTTTTAATAGAGTGCCAAAGTCACGCCCCTTCCGGTAGAGCTCATGGGACCTTAGATCGGAAAAAATATGAATGGCAGTGAATGGGGAGAGCAATATTATCTTTTGTTCCCATTTGAGTTGCGACATGAAATCTAAATATGTTGTTAATGAACTTAAAACATACATTTTAAAGTCAAGCAAGTCATACTTTGTGGTAAAACTGTTGAGATATAAGCTTTTAAATTAGAAAGACTCAAGAGTACACAGGAGGAGGTCGCGTATGTGACGTCATAGCTTTCGCTCGCTTCCTGCAGCTTGGCCTCCCCGCTGAAATTCCACTGTTTTATGATTAATCGATTTATGATTGAAGATGTCTGCGTGTTTTGTGCCAGGTTGCAGTCACTCCAAGCAGCAGGAAGTGAGCGAAAGCTATGACGTCACATACGCGACCACCTCCTGTGTAGTTTTTCTAATTACGTTTTTTTCAAAAGCTTATATCTCAACAGTTTTACCACAAAGTATGACTTTCTTGACCATAAAATTTACGTTTTAAATTCATTAACGACATATTTGGATTTCATGTCACAACTGAAACTGGACCAAAAAAATAATATTTCTCTCCTCATTCACTGCCATTCATATTTTTTCCGATCTAAGGTCCCATGAGCTTCACCGGAAGGGGCGTGACTTCGGCACTCTATCGCCTTTATTCGGGTCCGCGCAAGGTTTGGGGCAGGGAAGGTTTCTGATTGGATAGGGGGCGTTCTGGATAACAAGATGCTCGACGCCACTGTTCTTAGTGCCTTTTTCGGGCTTGTTTTGCTTATATTCTTGAAGCAGCAGTACGACAACAACCTTGTTTTGCTAATGCTTCATCTGTTGAGGAGAGAAGGGAGGTAGAGGGTTGAAGAAGGGAGATAGAAGCCTGTGCTTTGGCAAATGGAAACCGGTTGGTGCGCTATATACCTCATTACGCCAGAGGGGTAAGGAAACGAGCATGCACAGAAAGACCGGAATGAACTTAAAGAGGGATGAGTGTATACAAGTGCGAGAAATTCTTTCATTCGGAATTAGAAACGGAATATTCTAATTTTCAATCACATTGGCCATTTTCATTATGAATTAGATGTTTACAAGATCACTTTTAATAGGAATGAACTTTCATTCCAAATGGAAAGGGAATTAAACTGTCCATGTAAATGCACTCACAAGTGGCGACCTCCGGAGCTGAAAAATGAAGCCGACAGGAAGTGTCAAAAACTGCAGTTCGTCTCACTTGAGGCTGGCTCCAAGAGCAAGTCATTCCCTATAGACCCCCATGTTAAAATGCCTAAGCTCTATAGCTAATTTAAATTTGTCATTCATGACAATCATACTGGGGGGAATTTTTTTTGACTCACCCGTTTACATCTTACGAAAGCCTAATCATGCTGAAAGCTTTTTTCGTCTGTGCCCGATACCAGAAGTCACTGACCAAACGCCGGCATTTAACGACTCCAGAGTGAGTGGGTTGGTGAAGAAGGGACTCAGTGGCCCTACAGCGTGATCTCTGTGTAACAAGAGCTTCAATCACATCCACAGCTTCACCCTCTTGCCCAAACATGGTCACTCTGAATCCAATAAGCAAGACGACAACTGCCAAAGTACAAAACTCAAGGCTTCAAATGGGAGTTCACAGATGAATGGATGATGCAACGGTAGCTACGTCCATTATTCATACAGTTTATGGAAATGCAACAAAAAAAAAACAGCTGCTGGTGTATGTGCAGCCAAACTCTGTGATCTGAGAGGATTCATCACTGTTAAGAAAACACCACCACAAGTAACCATCTCTTTTTTTGTTGTTTCAACCAAAGGGACCAAAAACTAACAGAACAGCCCCCTCTAGTGGAGCCAGCACTACAGGTCATTACAAACTACTGAAATCTTACATAATAAACCAGCATTAGCCAAAAACAAAATCTTTTGTGGCTTATCCATACGTGCACACAGTACCCACAGCTTCCTCGTCATAGTGACAGGCAGGGAGCTGTTGAGGCATTTATCAGGCAAAGAGGAGGGACCCATTCTCGCAGTGATAAGACATTTTAAAGCTGGACCGCACCAACCTGTACGGCTGATTTCTGCTCTTAGCTTTAGATGGACAAACGAAACTTGGTATTTACTCAAAACATGTTAACTTGGTAATAAACACCTGGTATTAGATGAGGTTAAAATTACATGATTATGATCAAGAAATGACACTCTGCCTATATAATAACTGAGTAACAATACTTGTGTGTTTTCTCCTTTTTCTCAAACGCACACAGACACATGCACTAATTTCATCTAAATACACGCCAAGATACATACAAGAACGAAATGCTTCACACACTCGCTGAAATCTACAAACACAAATTATTCTTCCTATAATATGAGCATGTAATCATATATATACACACACCCACATCCAATATTCTTCATCCACACACATATATGTGCACACACACACACACACACACACACACACAAACACACACGCCTCGACACCACAGGGATCCGCTCTCTGCAGGAGGAGGGATGTAAATAGGATAGAATTAGGAGAGCAGAAGGAAGAGAGGAGACGTAAGAGGTGAAGAGAGGGAAGCGAGGAGAACAGAAGCGCTGCTGATGGAGGGGAGGAGACAGGGGAGGAATCACAGAAAATGGAGTTGAGGGGGGAATGTTACATCAACCCCCTGATGTTTTATCTAGAGCTCAGCGCTGTCAATCATCGCGACGTATAGAGTCTTGCAGCTCTCTGCCTTCCAGGGACAAAGATTTTTTTTATGTGGTAACCGGGTATTAACTCATTCACCCAGCCTGCTGTTTCATGCATGCAATTTGTAAAATAGTCTGTGGCGGCATAAAGACATTCAATTAAATATATTCTTATATAGCAGTCATTCAGTATCACATCTGTTAAACTTTTAACTGCTGTCGACATCGAGGTGTCATCGAGGTTTTCGTGAGTTTTGGAGCAGTTGTTTTTGTGCTGTTGTTCTCTATCAGACTGCACTACATCACAGGGTTTGTCTAAAAGTTTGCATCTGCATACACTGTGTAAATGAGTTAGTATCATGCAGTTTAGAACAGAGCAGTGGTGGATGTTCCTGTAGGCGACATATGTGCTGCCTTAGGTGCAATCCAAAGCAGGTTAACCCTTCCGCCAGTGCATGTGTTGGTAGTTTTGCTTATTGTGACGCCATTTCTTGGAGTATCTTTAAATGCTTCATATCCCTAAAATCTGTACGATCTAATCTAAAAGCTTACGTAAGTTAATAAACCATAAAAATTGATCCCAGTATTGAAATTATGTCATAAATTTAAAGAAAATACAGAAATTGGACATGTTTTTCATCAGATTTGAAAAAAATAAATAAAATATATTGATATGAAAGATTTCTAAATATAGAAACATGATCAAAATATTTCTTAACACTGCGTAAGTTATATGAAGTACGAACATTTTTTAGTTGTTGAGATATGCTCATTTTTATGATCAGAGTGCAAAGCCGTTTTGATAGTTTCATCTGCAGTAGAAATATTTCCCCAGTGCCTACATTGATATTTTTTGATATTTCATCTCCCTAAAATCTGTACAACCTCAAAACTAAAAGATCATGTAAGTCAATAAAACCAGAAAAAATCATAAAAGTGCTGAATTTATGTTATAAAAAAATACAACATTCCTATTCACCTGCTTCTCGGCTCCTTTGGCACAAACGCACGTTTTTACCATGTTTTGGGACATTTGTAGCGTAACCTAATGATATCATCGTAGACAGACAACACAAAATAACTCTCTAACCATAATAATTCTTTTGAAGATCAGTTTTCAACAGCATCATGTAAACAACAATCTCCCACCGCCATGACGGAACAATACTGTGTCGTCGGCGTACATTTTCACCGCCTTTCGGACTGCTTGTAGCAAAACGTAATGACGTCATTGCACACAAACAATGTGATGACGTGAAACACGGAAGTCTTAAATATATGCTGTAAAAAGAATGAAGTAAATGTAAATTGTTTATTAATATTGACTTGTCATTAGCTTATTGGCTCTTCTTAGTAAAAAATAAAGTGCATTTAAAAGGCAGTAATAGTGTCTTAAATTAATATTTTTTATTGGGGGTGGGGGGGGGGGGGGGGGGGGTGGCACCAAGGGAAGCTTGCCCAGGGCGCTGAATGTGCTAGATCCAGCACTGGAACTGAGCACCAAAACAACTTAAGTAGCAGCTACAGCAAAAAAAAAAAAAGAACATCCTGAGTCAGTCACTGTCTGGTCATTGAGCGTCGTCTAATGGTTTATAAACTACATGTCTCAGATTTGTTTTCTCCTCCCTCAAATGTCCCTCAGTATCTGTTCTTTTAGGTCTGTGTCTCCCACAAGGGCAGATGCAAGATTTAGACTTTCATATACATTTATATGTTGTGTAGTTAATTTTTACAGTATGGACAATAATGCTATCGTATTCTTCTCTCACTCTCATATTCCAGTAAAAGACATGTAAAGAGGAGGAAGACGATGAGGTGAGGAGAAGAAGAGGAGATGAAAACGGTAAAAGAGAGGAGCAGAGTGGAGAGTGGGGAAAGGAGGAGGAGAGGAGGAGTTTAGTTTTTTTCTCAGGCTTTTTAATCTCTGAAAACCTGATTCTCTTCGTCTTCTCACTGTTTTTGTTATCTCCTCCTTCACCACCTCCTGTCTTCCTACGCCCCTTTCTCCTCATCTTCAGTTGTTTTTTTTTTGCCTCCTCTGCCCTGAGGGAAAGCTGCTGCTGTCATTGTTTGGATTTAAAAAAAGAATTGATCATGCGATCATGCTCCAAGAGATTTTTTTTTTGGTAAATACTGGTCAGAAAGGTGGAAAAATATCACTGTCATTATGTTAAGACAGTATTAAGAATAGAATAAATAAATTGCAGTCCTCGTTTAATTATTTGGGCAACTATAATAATACACTGTTTTCTAATGTTCCTGCCATAAAATAAAACAATTTGCCTCATGTTGTTTTGCTTGTTTTTATTTATAAATATTTATTTAGTTATGTATATATTTATTATTTTATTTTATTTATTATTTTGTTTATTTTTAATTTACATTATTATTATTATTATTATTATTATTATTGTACCTTTTCATGCTTCACTTTACCAAAGTCAGGGCTGAGATGCCCAATCAAACTCACTTTACGCACCTTTTTGGATACCATAAATCCCACTGACAATCACATGATTATATATATCTCATAATATTTACATTACAGTGCCACAAAACGCACACATTTTAACGCCTGTAATCTGGGGTTATATTTTTACCTAATGTCCTTTATTTAACATTCGGGTGAAAGCCTTCACTAACAGCTGCGCGCGTGTATAAAATACATCAAGTCTTTCACTTACCATTGAAGTTCCAGGGAGGCTGAAGCCCCCCAACTCCGTTACTGTCGTTACTCATGTTGCATGGCGAAGCACCAACAGCTGCCGACCTGAGCTCTGTCTCCGCTTCTCCTCTCCACTTTCCTCTCTCCAAGTTTCCCACCAGCTGTCGCGCAAAAACAAAAATCACTCCAGTAGTCCTGCTTTAATATATGTATCCCTTTATATCTTTATTTCCCCTTCTCCTCTACCTTTCCGTTATGTACTGGAGAACCAGAGTTTACTCTCTATTGTTGATCCTTTTCTGTTATGATATCAATTTGTAGGATGTTGCAGTTTTTCCTCTCTGAGGGCAGATGCGGTATCAAACAGCTGTGTCGTCATAACAATCTGTAATAACCAAACATCATCAAGCAATCACTTAGAATTCGTAATCAGTCATTAATTCTCCAGAAAACAGGAATCTGTTCGCTCAGCCTCTCCCGCATGGTTTTTCCGCGCACCGGAGCGCGTTCGTTCATTCAGAGCGAGAGAGAGAGAGAGAGAGAGGGAGAGACTTGTGATGTCATTTTCCTCAGCCAATCCTCAGTAACTTAATCTCTGTTGAGGGTATTAAACATTTCTTCACACTATTCTAAATTTACAGTTATAGCATGACAAACATTAATTCACCACTCAAAGTGGGCAGTTTCATATACACCAATCAGCCGAAACATTCAAACCACTGACAGGTGAATTGAATAATTTTGACTGTTCTGCTGGGAAACCTTTGGTTCTGGCATTCATGTGGATACCACCTGACATGCTCCACCCACTCAAGTACTCCCCAGTGGCAGTGGCCCCCCAGCAGGATAATGCACCATGCCACACTGCAAACATTGCTCAGGAATGACGCAAGGAATGTGACAAAGACCTCAAAGTGTCAACCTGGTCTCCGAATTCCCCAGATCTCAATCTGAATGAGCATCTGTGGCACGTGCCATTAACCCACCTCACAACCTACTGGACTAAATGGATCTGCCGCCAACGCACTGGTGCCGGACACAGCAGGACACTCCCAGAGATCCTGTGTCAAGGGTCAAGTCCAATCCAAAGAGTCCCCACCTTGGATTAGACGTACATCTGGGGTGCCGGTACATCACAAGAATCCTTGAGCAGATTGGGACCTGGGAAATTTAGAAGCAGGAACAGGACAGCACCTCATGATCCCATTGTCACACCAGTGCTATACTGTCCTCCTTGAGGCGTAGCTCCAATTCACAGAGACATCAGAGTCAGGATGTAGCATTCAAGCGCCTTTAATTATTGCCGACTCAACTTTGTGAACACGGAGTGAAACTGAAATAACAAAAAATATATTGTAATTACTGAAAGGTCTACAAAAAGGGCTCATCTGCACAGGCATGGTTAGCTTAGCATAATTAGCATTAGCATAATTAGCATGACAACTGCTAGCATTAGCTTGGTTAACATGAACAGTGTAAATATTAGCATCTTTAGCATTAACACTGTTAGCATTAGCATCATAAGCATTAGCACTGTTAGCATTAGCACTGTTAGCATTAGCATCATAAGCATTAGCACTGTTCACATTAGCATCGTTAGCATTATCGCTGTTAGCATGGCAAAATCATAGTTAAGACAATTTAGAGAATAAACCAAAAAGAAAACTAAGAGATACCACAGGAGATTATATTCACAATATATATATTAAGTGGTTCACAGCATGAGGGCTAAATGTTTAACAGTGACAAATCAACATGGCTGAATTAAACACATGGTTACAAACAAATTCGAAGTCCACTTCCTCCAACTATGAACTCAAAAAGGTCTCACAAATACTTGCTGAGATGGTGGCAAAGGGATTCAAGCTTACAGTCAATGCTTTCCGAGGCAAAACAAAAGATCGCAGTAGACAACCCTCTGATGGCTGGAATGGTTTGATACTGAGGCCTGAGGCCGACAGAGGCTTAATAACTTCCTGTGGGTAGGACTTCCTGTTGGTAGCACTTCCTGTTGGGAAGTCTGCGCAACTCAATAAACTGCCAAAGAGGGCGCCAAAAAAGAAGGAAATGCCTGAATGGCAGAACAGGTGATTTGTGCTGATTAAGATTTCACAGATGTCTTTTTTTATACATGGACATCCGAGTGGCAGCAAGGTAAATCAACCCATGGAGTCTGATGGAGGTGGTGGTGGCTGATGAGGCGAAGTGAGGCTGCAATGAAGGGAATCTGAAATGATTGCATTAGAGTCAATGGAGCACAGCCATGTTGTTGTCGGATGCTGGTCTGAGCTAATCTAATGCTACGCTATGATTGCTCAGTTTGCATCCGGGGGCAGGAAGGGTCAGCTGCCCACATGGGAAGGTAAACCCACGTGGGCCCCGGGTAAGATGCTGATTTTGGCCCATACCCACTTGGAACCCAGGTAGCCTAAGCATAACTCATGTGGGGCCCACTTGGGTAAACCCACCTGTGTTGGCAATTGGGATGAGGCCAATAGGAAACCCATTGGACAATCCTATAAAGGGCCTTTTTTTCAACCCATTTACCACCCACTGACACTACGTGACTATGTCAGACTGCATATATTTGCACATGAAGAGATTGGTTTATCATTTCTGACACTCCCATCACTAGGCTATGAAAGCTTATATTCTTTAAGCTGTAGGGAAATATAAAAGACAGAAGTTAAAGTAAGACAAATTTACGAACACATTCTTTTTCCAAAAAACAAAAAGGTTTGGTGCAGTAAAGGGAAGCTGCTGATTGGACTGTCCCATCCCCCATGTCCCTACTTCCAATATCTCTGGCCTGAATGTGTGTGTGCCTTGCTGCTGTGTTGTGTGTCTGTAAATTTACTTGACAGACATGCCCTTAAGGTCCACATATGAAAAACAAATGGTCAAACCAAGGATTTTTGAAAACAGTAAGGCCTTCGCTTGGCAACCTTGTGTAATGTTGATTAATGTTCCCCACGCAGCTCCTCTGCCCTCTCTCATATCACAACAATACAGAAACAGTCAAAGTGACCTCATCTGGACCTTGAGGCACTCGAAAGACAGTTTTCAGTGATGTGGGGAAGCTGAGGCATCACAGCTTAGGCTTCAAGCGTAATCACATGGTTCTACATAAAGAGCATGGTAGATGTAATTACTGAGAACAGTCACAGAAACAGAGATGTTAAAAAAAGGATCATGCCTAGAAATGCAGTTGTACGAGGTTCTTCCTGCTATAACATGACAGATCTTGAAGCAACCGACAAAGCTGTTGGACAACCTCTTGGATTCTACTTTAACAGAGAGATCTCTGGAACTGAGGCGTAACTGTTGGCCATGGGTGGAACTAGGAGCTGGGGTGCAGAAGTTTGCCGGGTTTTGGAGCAATCCTGGTTTGTTTTCACACCTTGAAACAGCAGCACATGTGAGCTTGGATAGAGGTATAGGCAATAAGGAAAGTTGTTAACCAAGAGATGAAGGAAAGGCGACATATCAGAGAATGCCTGGGGCAAGGTGTGATGCACATATTCCACCTCGTGAAGCAGGGTTCTCCAGAAGGATGGATTAGGTGGAGCGATGGTTCCATCCCCTGATTGACTCCCTCTGTCTGGCTGTTAATCTGGGTATGGTGCCTTGAGAAAAGGCTGGTGGTGGCTCCAAGGACAGAACAAAAGTCTTTCAAGACCTGTGAGATGAACTGACGTCTGCTGTCTGAGACAGTATCTGTGGGCGTACCATGGAGGACAGCTTCATTACTACACAAGTGTACTTTGGGATGGTCACAATAATGACAGCTCTCAAATGTGCAGTTTGATGCAGTCACAACTACCATAAGCGGTCTCCAATGCTGTTTCCCTGATTTGGCAGTACATCCAACCAGTCTTACATCGCAGACCATACAGAGCCACACCAGCTCAGGAACTCTACATCCAGTGTCTTTACCTGCAAGATCATTTCAGACCAGTCACCCAGACATTTGACGCAATAATTGGTTTGAAAGGATAAAGAATTTTTGGACAGTGTCAGAAACCCTGTCCAGGGTGTACCCTGCCTCTAGCCCAATGTCAGCTGGGATAGGCTCCAACCCCCCCCCCCCCCCCCCCAACGACCCTTAAGAGGATAAGCGGTCACGAAAATGGATGGATGGATATCAGAAACCATTTCAGGCAAGCTCGCCTGCATGCTCATCATCCTCACCAGGGTCTTGATCTGACGGCAGTTTGTCATAGTAACCAACTTGTACAGTTGTAAGGCTGGTTGGATGTACTGCTGAATTCCGGGTGATGGCATTGGAGACAGCTTATGGTAGTGAAATTAACATTCAGTTTACAGGCAACAGCTCTGGTGGACATTCCTGAAGTCAGCATGCCAATGGCACACTCCCTCAGAAGTTGTGACATCCCAAGGCAGAACAAAATGCCTTCCAGACCTGTGAGACTAATATAGGTCTGCTGTCTGAGACGATATCTGCTGAGAGAAGTTTGGACAGGGCAAAGAAAGTGAACAGCTTCTGAAAATTAGTGATGTCCAAATGAAGCTTCATGAACCACCAGTTGTATTTGCTGAACCCACTAGATGGTGCTCTTGGTGTAATGAAAAAGGCTCAAGGGATGGCAGTGCAGTTTGGTTTCAACTAGCAATGGCCAAATGAAGCTTCATGAGCCATTGTCTTTATTTTTTGGGTCCACTCTGGCACTCTTTGTTCAACAAAGGGTTGAAACCAAACTGCATTGCCATCCCTTGAACCTTTTTCATTACACCAAGAGCGTCATCTAGTGGGTTCAGCAAATACAACTGGTGCTTCATGAAGCTTCGTTTGGACATCACCATTGAAAATCGGTCAATAACATTAATTAGAACAAGTTTACTTGCTGCCTCATTATGGTTAAGTGTCTCTGGTTTGACATACCTAATGTGCTATTATGTTTGTTAAAGCAAACCCCAATTAAAACAAGTTACATAACACTGGGAATATCAAATGTAGCAAGACAAATTGTATACAGCAAGAACTGCATGCACTCTGACTGTGCTGGATACTTCCATTTGTGCACAGCTTGAGTAAGTCTTTCTTTTCACATCAGTTCCCAGGTGGAGCTGCCTGCATCTTCTTTGGTTCAGTTCCATGAGGACTTCTGGTCCCTTTTCCTAACATACAGTATTCGAAATGCTCGGTCAGACAGTTCATATTCAAACTAAATCCCTTTCTTTTGTGAGCACAACCATTTGATTTTCTGCCAACCAACTGTTTATCCTTCTGTGTTTTGGTTCCGTTTGCATTGTGAGAAGGTACATGAAATCCAGATAGTCATTGTACCCAAGCTCTCAGTGGCTGTATGGACACTGTCCAATAATGGAGATTGGCAAGGTTTTGGCTGCATGGAGGCACATGGCACTGAAAGCCAGCATTCTTGTCACTCCGTCCACATGTGTCACATTGTCTGTGTCCTGTGACTGCAATCTGTGTGTCCTGTATCTCGTCGCCTCCATTGTCAGTTGTTGTCTATCCATCCTCATCTGTGCATCTGGCACTCAAACTGTAACTGCAACTGTATCATTTTCTATCAGAGTGAGTATAGCTGATGTGCGCAAGGTGTCACTCAGTACATTTACATGGTATTAGAGAAAATTGAATAGAATAGAATAGAAAGCCTTTACTATCATTGTACAGAGTATACAGCAAACTTAGGAGTACTAGAAGTCGTAAAAAAACCAGATAACATAATGTTCCATAAAATCAGAAATAACTTGTGTAAAAAATAAATAGTGGAATGCACTTGAAGAGCAAGATTATTTTTTATGTTCTGATTTATCAGCCTGATGGCCCACGGGTACAGATTGGTTTTGAGTCTATTTGTGTGCGACTTTAAGCTTCTGTATCTCCTACAGGAGGCCAAGGAGAGAGAACAGTTTGTGACCCAGGTGGGAACAGTCTTTAATAATTTTCTTAGCTCTGCAGAGGCACCGGGAGCTGGAGATATCTTCCAGAGAAGGCAGAGGGCAGCTGATGATCCTTTCTGTCAGATTATGCAGCATGAAAACTTTTTATTTCATAATTTTAACCTTCAAATATACATCTGAATAGTGAGTTAAAGAAAGCAAAGCAGAAAAAGAATTACCCTGACTGACCTGATGTCAGTATTTTATAGGGTTAGTTTGGATTCAGCGAAGTTAATTCAAGTCAACTTTATTTTTATAGCACATTTCATACGACAAGCGTAAACTCAATGTGCTTAAGATACATCCTACATATTATGCAGAAGATAATAGTGTATTACATTTAAAAAACAAGCAGGGCATGATAAAAACAAACAAAATAACAAGGTACTATTATTATCATTATTCTGAATAAAGGAGAGATAATACCAAAAATACTAATTCCTAAAACAAATAAAAATGGACTTAAAAACTAATACTAAACTAAAAGCTTTATTTGACGATCGAAGGGATCTCTCTGGTGTGTACTCTGTGAACATGTCAGCTAAACCATTAAAACATTTAAAAACAATAAGAAGTATTTCAAAAGAAATTCTTTGTTTCATTGGGAGCCAGTCAAGAGAAGATACAATAGGAGTTATGTGGTCAAGACCTTTCAGTTTTTGTTAAAACTCTGGCTGCTGCATTGTGAATAGACTGGAGTTTATTTAATTTCTGCTCACAGTAAAGTGTGAATCAGCTTTTCAGAGTCTAACTGAGGTGATAAAAAGCAGTCTTTCATTCCTCAAAGCCTTCGGTCCTACAAACAGATTCTCTGTTTTGTCATGACTAAGCTGTAAATAAAATCTTTACAATCAAAAGTCTGATATCTGCGATGCATTGGATGAGGTCATTTAGTGGGCTAAATTTATTGGTGGACACAGATATGTATGACTGTGTGTCATCAGCATATAATTGATATGTAATATGATATTGTTGTATTATGGTCCCAAACGGAAGCATGTACAAATTAAACAACAAAGGACCAAGTATTGACCCCTGAGGGACTCCATATGGAATCCCAACCTCATCAGATTTAGAATTACCGATAGACAAAGAGAACAATCCTCCTGAGAGATATGAAAACCACTTTATAACAGTGCCTTTAAGGCCTACAAAGTGTTCAAGGTGCTGAAGAAGAATAACATGGTCCACAGTGTCAAATGCTGCACTGAGGTCGAGGAGTACCAGAACAGAAACATTGTGATTGTCAATGCTAATTTTAAGATCATTAACAACTCTGACCAGGGCAGTTTCGCAACTGTGGTTAACTTTAAAACCAGACTGGTAAACATCAAACAAAATATTATTTAACAGATACATATGTAATTGTCAGTAAACAAGCTTTTGAAGGTTTGATATTGATCTGTAATTCTCAAAAACAAGTGGCTCAATATATTTCTTTTTACTGTTTATAATCTGAGGAATTTGGTGCCTCAGTTCCCCATCTAAATATGGATAAGTACACCATACAACCCTACAACAAAAAACTCCCACCTATCCCTTTAATACAAGCTATCAGGGTGGGTGTTTTGGGTGAAGTGTCTCTTAAATTGCGTTTCTTAAAACTGGAATGGGACTCCATCAGCTGAGCTGATCTCCTGGTTATTGTTAGACCTTTTTCTTCTCCTTGCTAACATCTCCCTCCAACCCTTGGAGTCTAAATTTATTCTCGCCCTGTGCTTTGCAACCCTGTCTTTACCAGATGCATCTTTTAAAAAGCATTTATACCATAAATATTTATGAAGTTTCAGCCATGTATGTAAGCACTAAATGTCCTTCATATTAACTTTCAACAAAGAAGTTGTATATATGTGTGTGTGTGTGTGTGCATGCATAAAATTACGCTGAGGTGTTGACTTGTGTTGTGAGCAGAAGGGAGTAATAACTTTGTGTGTGTGTGTGTGTTTGAGCCAACAACCTTATATAAGAAACGCTATGCTCTAGTCACCTCACCTCTGTCACACACACACAGAAACACACACCGCATGTGTCATTATGGATTGAAGTGGGCTGATTTTGGCTCAGCCATTATCTTCTTACACAACCCACTACAGTGAAGAGAGTCTGTGTGTGTGTGTGTGTGTGTGTGTGTGTGTGTGTGTGTGTGTGAGTGTGTGTGTGTGTGAGCACTCACATTACTCATGTGCTTATGTGCCATTTCAAGTCATTTCTAAAATTGCACACTAATAAAGCCGTGTGCTCCATCTATCAGCCCTCTGCTCTCTCTTTGTCAGCAGGGCTGGTTGTGATGTGTGAAAGTCTGAAATGCAAAACTGATGCAATTGCTATCGCTTTGAAACCTCGAGTCACTGACAAAACAATTCCTTTAACCTCGGTGCAGGACTTTCTCGAGGCTCTTATTTTCTTTATGCCAACATGCATAGCAGCAATTTCATCAGTTATGTTAAGATAAATTAAATCTGATGATTATCACAAGGATGTTTTCTCACACAAACATCATACAGAGCAGAGTCATGCCTTTCTGGTTATATTATATGTAGTAGAGTCCGACCACCAGATGGTGGTGTAATAACCTTAGGAAATACAACTTCTATGTCCAAAATATTGAACACAATACACAATATGCTAAAACATATGTAAAACTGCCCAGTCATCTGTTCAAGAACTCAACAGGGGCACTGCAACCTTTGATCATAGAAAACAAGTGTGGCACACCCTGGCTCCATATGCATGTCTTTTATTTTGATAATGAAGTTTTGGCCTTTGGGCCTTTTTCAAGATCAGCAATCAAAACAATCGCATCTTGAAGAAGGCCTAAAGGCAAGAAATGCATATAGGGACGTGTTTGGACTGCAACCTTTGACATCAGAGAATTTTCAGACTGATCTTGGGTTGCCTCATTTTCTTGAGGCTGCTTTCACACCTAACCTGATGGGTTAGATTAAAATCATTCTCGGAACCCATCGGCTGTATTCAGCATCTGACTTCCAGCAGATGGTGATACAGCCTCTGGGGGCAGACCCCCGATTTTTTGGTATTCCGGTTTGAGGAGGCGAATTTCCGTTTCTGACTTCCATTTATATATAAGTAAATATGCTGAACCATTGCGATGGATTCAGATTTTGCAGTGATGCCAATTATGTTCCGCCTCGTTAGTTCACCGCACGGACCGTTTAACCTGGCAACAACTGCAGCCAGCTCAAACGTGATTGGTCAATATCACGCGGACTACAAACGGCCTACAACCGGAAACCAGGGCTCTTTCGCTCTTCTTCCGGAGGCAAGATCTCCGGGGTTTGCCTACAGACTCTACATTCACTGAATGTAGAGTCTGTATATAGAGACTAGATTAAAACGAACTCAGGTCAGTTTGCTGGTTAGTACGGTTTGTTTGGGCTAGTGTGAAAGCTGTCAATTGAACAATGCTGGGTGTAAAGCATCACAAAAGTAATGCATTACAGTAATATATGTAGGAGCAATACCTTTAGAAAATGTTTGCACTAGTAATAAATTTAGGGGCACCACCCTTGATTATGAATTCTCTATACAGTGATCTTACTTCCTGCTCAAAAGAGATCTCTACAGACAACGACTTGGCGATAAATTAATTTTTATTTAGGATAAATGGTCAACAATTGAGTAAATGAATAGTAAACAAGGATGATATGAAATGACACAACAGTATGTGTAAATGGATTAAGACAAGAGGTAACCCCTTTGTCACTTATTTAGTTGGGCGACAGTGAGAAAGAGTATGTGACTATAGATAAATTGGGGACACAGGGATGCGCAAAACCATTCACCTAACAAAACCTAAATTAAGATCAGAATAACTAAAGTCCTTTTTAGATAGGAGTTGTGCAAATTTGCAGGAAAGCCCAATCAGTCTTCTTTCAGCGTTGGCAGTATAAAAACACCTACTGCCTACCTACTTTTGTTTATACAGAATGTGCCTTTTTCGGGGCAATGGGGGGCGTGAGCAAGTAACAAAATGTGTAGCTCAGTGGGTGACATAAACAGTGACGTGGGAGGGAAGCCGTGGCTGGTCAGTCCGGCGATTCTCTTGTAAGTCGGCCCATTCTTCACCATCCCTGTCATTTGACGGTTAATGGCCTCTTCGTTTGCGAGGACAAGGAGGGTGTGCAATTCCTTGTCTCCCCAGTTGCTCATCTTTACAGTGTCTGTCAGGTTTGCGTTTCCCTCTTGCTACTAGCTGCTCGCTAATTCCTGCTATCAGCTGTTTCCTGTTTATCCACCGCCAGTGGGTCGCACGTGTGGCGTCATCAACAGCTCCTCCCACAAGTCTTCAACAGCCCCTCCCATTGCGGAAGGCCGCCTCAGTCAAAAGGGGCGCCTCAGATCAACTCGCCAATCCGGCTCTATGTGTCTAAACGCTCGCAGCTGGATGGCAAATCGGCCCAACATTCGCGGAAAATCTGGCAGTGTAAAAGGGTCTCCTATTCGACATCAATTCTTATCACAACACAGCGGCTGCATCAGGTGCGGGAAATTTTGCCTACTTTGAGCAGAGTTGGCTCCAGGTGACGTTTCTCCGAGGACTCCGGACTGTCACTTTGAGGCTCCCAGACTTCCCAGCAGAATGACATCGGCTGGAACACATTGGTGGAGGAGCGGTTGAGCCTGACTGTGACGTCTTTCAGGTGGCCCTCAAACGTCGGTTCTCTTAGGCTGAAGAAAGTCTCTTGGTTTGGCCAAAGAATCCCTGCTTTGCGGACACTCTGACAAGTGGCTGGCAGCCGCTGGATCCGATGAATCTTGGATTTAGTTGCAAGTCGAATAGTCGCTCATCTATTTAGCTGCTCGCTTAGAATGAGGTTAAAAACAATCTCGTCGGCCGTTCGATATTATTATCAAAGTTATTATCAATACGTAGAAAAATGTTGCAACCGGCTGGCTTCGTCGTTTCAGGTATAATGTTGAAAGAAAGAAAGAAAGAAAGAAAATTCAGGACAGACAAGACAATCCTGGACGTGTCGAGCAAACGAAAGGGTTACGCAGGAACCGAGTTTAAGGGCGTAACGGGTTAAGGCATAAAGAGTATAACTAGAAGGAGGGACAGCAAAAGAAAGAAGAGAAATAAAAGTAAAATTAAGTAAAGGAACAAAATAAAGAGGAAAGAAAGAAGTAACAGGAAAGATAAGTGCGGAGATGCAGCAAGCTTAGTAGTTTTATCCGACCATGTTGAGTGGGTGTGTTTGAGGCAAGGCGGGTCTCTTAGTTTAGACATTACTTTACTTCGGAGGAAACTTAATGAAGTATAAATATTTTGTGCACAAACAAACCTAGTCTGCAGTTACTTCAACATACTAAATGTCGAAGCACATATTAATAAAGACCAGTTGATTAATCAATCCAACTATATTTTAACTTGAAATATAATATGGGATTCCTTACGGGAACCCTTCTTAACTATCGCCACAAGATGGCAGTATGGCTCCGTGTTAAATGAGGGATTAAACACATGAAATTACTACTCACTCATACTATAACCTACAAGAGTGGGGAAAAAATCATTCAACTAACAAACAAGGAATACGCACAGTTACAGTGTCAGAACATGGATAAAATGTATATCCCCATGTCTTAAACAATCAAAATTTCAACGGGCAATAAGAGGCTCAGGTGGTTCTCCGTCAGAATAAAACACAGAGTCTGCTGTTGAAGTTGGTTGCCGATGTATTGTCGGTGGTGTCATACGGTGGGGTGATGTCCCAGGCAAAGGGAGTGACGGTGTGCAATCGGCTGGGGTGGGGGTTGATGGCTCCATCTGAGGATGTGTCGCTTGGCTCAGGCTCACTTTTCACATCAGGCTCTGTGTCTGATTCTAAATAAAAAGGGAATGTTTTTAATTTTACAATTTGATAAACCATTGCACCCACACCTAAAAGTCTCTGACACTCAAATCCATCCATGGGATTTATTATAAGTAAAACAAGCAAACAAGACAATAAAAATCCCACAGAGAGGTGCTGCAGGACCATGAGCACATATAAGATTGAAACAGAAATCAGTGAGGCATTGTAGTGCTCCAGTCTTGATGGGCTATAAGCTTTGCAATCCACCAGATGTCACTGTGCTGCTGCGTTTGAAGCCCATAAGCTTCAAGTCTCTCTTCAGAACAAAATTAACCTACCTACCTGTTTTGTTCTGGCCATAGAGGTGGTCCCTGTACAGACAGGTCCCTCCAACCTCTCTTCCCATGATGCTATCTTCTGACACCAACGGGTTCCCCACCAGGAAGTAAGTGGTCATCTGGCCTTTACCCTTCACCTCAATCTGCCCACGCTCTTGTATGTTGAACCCAGCATCCTTTAACTGACTAAAGAGGGAATGGGGGCACAGAAAAAAAGTATGTAAAAATCTGGGGAAAACAATTAATACCGCAGCCCTGACAGGGATTAGGGACTCTTAACAAAGTGCACCCCTGGTTAAGGATCCCTGAAACAGCATACATGCACACACACACACACACACACACACACACACACACACACACACACCTATATGTGGAAGTGCTGAGATGAATGTGGTCAGGGACTCCATGACTCTCCATCCTGGAGGCAGTGTTAACAGTGTCTCCAAACAGGCAGTAGCGAGGCATCTTCTCCCCCACCACCCCAGCTAACACTGGACCAGTATGGAGACCCACCCGGATCTGAAATACACGCGCACACCATGTCAGCAGATGCATGCTGGCTGGAGTACATGAGCACAATAATGGTCTACATTGTGACATTAATCCATGAAGAAAGTGTGACATCCTGTCGTAGAAAATCACAGTTATATAATCTTTTGAATAACTCAAAAAACGGCATTGTGACCTTTGACATCAAAGGTCACGGTTCAGATTGTCCATTTGTGGAGATTAGAAGAACCTGGGATGTTCCAGTTTCTTGAGGTATGCTGGTTGCCCTTTCACCACCAAGCTCTGATCAGTTCATTCTTGAGTCCAAGTGGACGTTTGTGCCAAACTTAAGGAAATTCCCTCAAGGCCTTCTTGAGAAATTGCATTCATGAGAATGAGACGGATGCAAGGTCACAGTGACCTTGACCGCAGACCTTTGACCACCCGAATCTAATCACTGTGCAGTCCATTTGGATGTTTGTGCCAAATCTGAAGAAATTTCCTCAGATGTTCTGAGTATTATGTTCATTGATTGATTATAAGATGGATGCAAGGTCACAGTGACCTTGACCTTTAGCCACCAAAATCTAATCACTTCATTCTTGAGTCCAAGGGGATGTTTGTGTCAAATTTGAAAAAAGAAGAATTCAAGCTGTTCTTGAAATATTGCGTTTATGAGAATAAGACAGGCGGTGTCACAGTGGCATTGACATTTGACCTATGACCATTAAAATCTAATCAGTTTGTTGTTGAGTCCAAATTGATGTTTGTGCCAAATTTGAAGATATTCCCCCAAGGTGTTCTTGAGATATCACATTCACAAAAATGGGACAAATGGATGTACTAACGGACGTATGGATGTGTACAGGGACTTATGGGTACTTACAGGTATTTACGACTTACGGACAACTCGAAAGCACAACACCTCCGGCCATGGCTATTGCCAATGCGGAGGCATAAAAATTGCTGAAAATACAGGTGCAACGCAGCATAATCGTGACCACAACCAGCATTACTTGGCAAGTATGCAAAGGTGCAACAGATTTGAAATTTTAACCAGAAGGCTAGTTTGTCTATGTAAAAATCTTTCCATAGGCACTGACAAGAAGACACCTCCCCTCACTTGGTCATATACAGTATATGGACAAGATATCATTTCGGAAGAACATATGAAACGCAGTTCACAAATGATCTGAGATGATTAAAAATTCCTACCTGTATGGGTTTGCCTGTTACAGGGTTGGTGACCTCTCTGGCAGCTATCTTCATACCCAAAGCAAAGTTTGCCACTCTGTGAGCATGGGTTTCTGTTGGGACTGGAACACCACCCACCACCATGTATGCGTCACCAATTGTCTCAACCTTTAGGAAACCAATAAATCCAAATATGCTAATAAACCCAAACTAATATGATGTTCTACAACAATGTTTTTCTAACATCAATGCAGATTATTACATTTTGAGCTCATAAGCTTAGCTAGCTCAGTGGTGCTAGGTGAGCTTGAGTAGCTGAATTGATTTCTGGAAAGAGACATTGCTGTTGAGTTTTTCAAATGTATTTCTTTTTGGCACCTTGAGCACCACAATCATTGAGTCCAAGTGGATGTTTTTGCCGAATTTGACAAAAATTCCCTCAAGGTGTTCTTGAGATATCTAGTTCATAAGGATGAGATGGACGAGGTCACAGTGACCTTGACCTTTGACTGCCAAAATCAAATTAGTTGATTGCTGAGTCCAAGTGGACGTTTGTGCCAAATTTGAAAAATTCCCTCAAGGTGTTCTTGAGATATCATGTTCATGAGAATGAGATGGAGGTCACAGTGACCTTGACCTTTGACCGCCAAAATCAAAATAGTTAATTGCTGAGCCCAAATGGACGTTTGTGCCAAATTAAAAAATAAAAAATAAAAATCTGCAAACTTGATATATTGCATTTACAAGAACGAGACGTGCAACCTGAAAACATATCAAATATCAAACTCATGATAATACCTTGTAGATGTCGTGTATGTTGGTGAGTCGGTCGAACTTGGAGTACATGGAGTTGAGCATGTGAACAATATGGATGGGCTCACAGGCGGCACAGATGTTTGTGAAAGTTACCACGTCACTGAACAAAATAGTGCACACCTCGAACTCCCCTGAAAAAGACGGACACTTTGACAGAGAAACACATAGACATGTAAAGACAGACAGCCAGGTTGACAGACGGACAGACCTGCTTCCACGCTCTTCCCATCCTTCAGCTGATTGGCTATGTGGCGCGGCAGCATGGAGTACAGCAGAGTCTCTGTCTTCTGTTTTTCTGCTTCGAGGTGCCGTGACAGGATTCTCAGTTCCTCCTACAGACAGACAGAAACACGCACAAGTATGATGAAGACAGAAGTTCTGTTAAACAATTACATGTGATTTATCATGTTTGTAAACTGGGCTGCCACTTTGAACAGGAACAGAAAACTTGCTTTCCTACTTTTTTCCTCTCCAGCTGGTTGGTGAGCTCCATCTCAGCGAGACGTTGCTGGTTGAGGAGAACCAGGTCTCTGGTGACGTCATGCTGGGCCAGGTCAGCCAAGTGGAGGCCGACATCTTGAAGTTCCTGGAGGCTTCGAAGCTTTGGGGAGCACAGGTACAACATACAGCCGAGAGACTCCATCCACAACATCTGACCTGGAGATAAATGGAATACAGGTTTACCTGTGCAGGTCAGATATTATTTTGCAGCGGTTGCTGACGCTGCTCTTGGGTACCCTCAACCCTACCTAACTTTTCCTAAAAAGTACTGTGGTTAGAACTCACCTCTCAGTTTGATCGATGCGTGTTTGTCGTTGTAGCCCTTCAAGACAAACTGACTGTTGATGAATTTCCTGATGCTCTCAATGGTAAAAGTCACCTGGAGGACAGAGATAAATCACAACTGAAATCACCGACAAAGCAGCGATATTTCACGACTTCAGAATAAGAACGTGCTGACACTTTCGACCTCTTGGACCTGCGACTGTTTACCTGTGGGTGTATGATGGTAAAGCATTGGTCCAACGTAGCATCTCTGGCCTGGAGACCTGGAAGGAACTTTTGGATGTTCACCCCCGTTTGCCTGACCTTCAGCTGATGGACAGCCCAACACAGAGAGACAGATAGGTGACAGAAACACAAGGTATTAGGAGTTCAAGTCAAATATGATATTTTTAGCATGCCAGTGAATTTGATTTAAAAAAATACCACCAAGCACAAAGACACATGGAGCCTTACATCCTCATCAAAGACAATATGGAAGGGGAAAGCATTGCAGAAAGCTTTCTCTTCCACCCACAGCTTGTTTGGATAACATGGACTGAAGGTACAATGGAGGCTGCCTGAAAAATAAATCAAGCAAACCCATCAGTGGTGGAGAAGTTACCCTTAATAGTTGACACAGGAAGTAGACAAAAGTTAACCTTTATCTGAGAGAACCACGGCTCTGATCAGGGCCCAGCCTCTTTTTCTCCCAGCCAGTGACACACACCGCTCCCTCATTGTTCTGAATAACGCCTCCTGAGGAAAATCACACAGACCATAGATGAGCCAAGAATCAATTACACATATATCATATAGAAACAGATCATGCACATACACCCACAGAGACCCACCCCTCTATGACTGGAACGGTCCTGGTCTCTAGTCTTGCTAGCTTGGTTAGTCTGTTTGACCAGAAACACAACATGCTCCTTCTTCCCTGTGCACTCCATTTCCTCGGATTGATTGAGAACCACCATGGTCACTTTGCTGTCAAAAAACTCTCTGGCAACCGCCTCCATGATACCTGTAGCAAGGTGGGGAAATGGAGGGAAAGGAAGGAAAAAGGAGTTTGAAAAAGATGGAAGAAAGTGAGCGATCAGGGTGTAGTTGATGGTTCAGTCGTTGTCTACTGTACAGTAAAGCACAGGGTTAATTCGGAGACATTCACGTTGCTGTGCTAAAGATTCTGTGTGTAACAAGTATTTCCAGATGTGGTTGATCTTACCAGGTACAATATGGTACAGGCCCTTTCTGTCAGAATAGTAGTGAAGCAGCATCTTCCCATCGTCTGTCATCTCCACTCGGAAAGAAGGTGCATTCATTTCCTTAAAGGGAGGGTATGATTCAGATGCAGTTTAAGTTAAAAAAAAAAAAAAAACAATATTAAATGTCTACATGGCAGAGTTCATAAAATGCCTAGAGGTCTACAAGTGGACTGCATGGTTTTTCAGAAACACATCCTGAGCTACTTTGGTCATGCTGGAGATGAAGACATGTTATTTACAAAGCTTCCATTCAGAACAGATCCAGAATAACACTCATCTCTACAAAGATCATGCAAAATACGATTGGATACTTCAGAACATTTAATAGGAAAACAGCAGTTCATAGCCTGATATAGTTCACTGTCCAAGTTGATGTGTGGCTTGGTGATGTTGCTTCACTAGCGTGAAGCTGTGCTATGCACTGTATGTGACACAATTGACCATCAAATTCTGGTAAAGAGTTAAAGTTCGTTCTGGAGTTCCACAAGGTTCTGTGCTCGGACCACTTCTGTTGACTTTATATATGCTTCCCTTAGGTAACATTATCAGAAATCACTCTGTAAACTTCCATTGTTAAGCAGATGATACACAATTCTATCTATCATTGAAGTCCACCTTGGCTCGGTTCGGATCGGATTGGATTTAGGTGGAGCCTTCCATAAAACTGATTGCTGAATAACGCTTACTGGTGTTTGGGGCCAAGAACAATAACTTCCGTCTTGTCTGAATTTAACATAAGGAAATTGGAGCGCATTCAGGGTTTTATGTCTTTAAGGCATCTTTGACGTTTAGTTAATTAATCTGTTTCCTCTGGCTTGATTGATAGAATTGTGTATCATCCGCATAACAATGGAAGTTTACAGAGTGATTTCCATTGATGTTACCTAAGGGAAGCATATATAAAGTCAAAAGAAGTGGTCCAAGCACAGAACCTTGTGGAACTCTGGAACGAACTTTAGCATGCAAAGATGATTCACCACGAACGTGAACAAAGTGAAAATGTTCAAGTCTCTGTAGCACAGTTTGACACTAGTGAAATAACATTTTTAATAAAATGACCCACTGAGGACCCAGAGAATATTGTTGGAAGTATATAGGCAGGGCTTGATGCTAACTTTTTTCCCAAGGACCACATGTGCTCCTAAGTTGAAAAAGTAAGGAGCGCACAAAGAACTTTAGGGGCACAATGTAAACGTGATGCAAATAGACATTTACAAGCAAAATTATTTAATGAATTTGTATACAAAATGTACAGGAAGATAAAATCATCAAGTTTTGAAAAAGTTTTGCAATTTAATTTTGTCTTTAATGTTATTATCTTATATATATTATCTTTGCAATATGATTATCTTATATAATGTTATTACTATCCTAAAACATTCTCCAGGTCCTCTGAAACTCTGCAGGACTTATTTCCACCCTGCCCAGCAGCGGTACCGTGGCGAACGGTCCCTAACTGCGGGGAGAACAGAGCAGGCTTCCCCGGAGGTCTGCCGCTTTTCCCGGTCCCTCTTCTCCACACTTTGACTTATTTCCACACTGCCGACAGTGGGACTTACATTCAGAGGCGGTCCTGGCTAGTTTTACGCCCTGGGCGAACCGTCCCTCGGCGCTTTTTGGTTGTCCAGGTACTACTGGGCAGTCATGACACCAACGAAAGAGGAAATTACTGGACCTGGAGTCGGACTTCTGTCGCCGATAAGCCGTTATCTTGCGCCGCAGAGCACTATGAGCCTCTACCGTATTCCTGTCTGTGACCCCCGTTCAACCCACAACTGCCAGGATTCACCTTTCCTTTCTGCTGCTGGTTGAAACGTGATAATAGGGGCGCCCCAGCGTCCACTCCACTAACTTGATGTGGAAATGAGTTTTGTTTTTTTGTTTTTTGTTTTTTTTGGAGGGTGCTTGTGCGCCCTCACATAGAATGCGCCCTGGGCGGTCACCCACATTGCCCATAGCAAAAACCGTCCCTGCTTATATTCATTGTGCCGACAGTGGCTTGGAAAACCGCCCATAACCGTGTCACACGGGGAAGAGGGAAGAAGGAAGGCGGCTGGAGTTCTTCCAACATCTGCAGTTAGATCATCATATTTTTTTACTGACAAAAATATAGGCTGCTTCGGCTGATTTTTTTATGCGCACATGTGCCCCTAAATATTTTTTACAGTTCGCACACACCTATTTTTAGTTGCAAACGCGCGTGAAACGCTCGCACTGTTGAGCCCTGATAGGGTCATTGCTCGCAGGATACAAACTGGACCTATGACACACATGAGCATACCTCATAGGACAGAGCCAGGTAACTGTGGAGAGCATCCAGATTTCCAATGAATTCAATGAGATTTGCTCCCAGTGTCCTCAGCATGGTGTCATAGCCCGCGTGCTTACAGAACATAAAGAAATGTTCTCCAAAAAGCTTAAGAAATACATCTGCAGACACATCTGAAAAACACATAAAGAGGCAAACTGTCACTGAAATATATACACACATATATATATTGATAAAAATCATCACATATCATTTCATAGTCCTGTTTGTATTATTATAGCACTGGCAGCAAACAGATATTCAATTACAGCAAATTCCCAGAGGTATGTACAGACAAGATAATCAGACCTTTGGGAAGAGTTCAGTACCCTGTTGGCATTCCCTAAATAAACAGTTCTTGTTAGGTTTTACACATCTGTGCTCAGGGGCCAACTATTTCATAATCTATTAGTGTAACGGCAAAATATGATCTATATCTCTATTAATAAATAACTTACTTTTCATGTACAAAACTTTTTGTAGCTGCTGCTGTGTAAACGAGCCATCCTTTATAAATGTGTAGCGTAGAAAACATAATAATCTCTTGCATTAGATTAAATTAAAACAGGACCTGAAACTACAGTCTCATGGCGATCCTTTCTACACAGCAACTGTTGAAAAAATTGAATAAATACATAAGAATGCTTTAATTGTGTTCAGTTTTAAGGCAGTGATTGTGCATGCACAGCTGTAAATATGCTCTGGGTGTTGGATTTCATTGGGGATATTATTAACACTTGAGATACGCCATGCACACACGGACATAAGTTCACACCTCAGACACAGGCTTTCAGTTTGTGCAAAATATTGTTTACACTTAATAAAAGCAGAAAAAAAATTAAAAATAAAAAAATGCACGTGACCATATGTAAAACACAACGTCTAAAATGATGTAATCTGAGTGAGTGGAGCACTGGAGCTGTCCATGGTTCTGTAACACTGAGTCCATGTTAGTGAGTGGAGCTGTCCATGGTGCTGAAACACTGAGTCCATGTTAGTGAGTGAAGCTGTCCATGGTGCTGAAACACTGAGTCCATGTTAGTGAGTGGACCAGGATATAGAGGAAATAGCACCCTTACCCAGTAGTGAACAGGCCTCCTGCACCAGGTTGAGGGTCAGGATGTCGTCATAAACCGTGTACGTCATGAAGGTATCCTGGACCTCTGATAGAGAGCTGTACAAAGACCTTGACTCTTATTAACTTTGTACACTAATGTCATAATCGTCACAATTATCATCTTGATCCTCATAAGTGACTGTACACACCTCAGTTTGTCCCAGGTCTCCTGGCCAAACCTCTCCATCACCAGAGACTGGAGGCAGCTGTTGATGAAACCGTACTGCAAAGAACACAAATACTTTGTCTGGTCACAAATGACCGCACAAATAAATACTTCATTTCCTGCTTTCTGGTGAATTTTTCTGCATCCATTTCCAACAGAAATGTATTTATTTATGTGAAGGAAATCCAAATTCAGGTGGCAGGTGATGAATTCAAATAAAAATATAATCTCTCAGGCATCTGTGCTGCTTTCAAATATTTATTATCTTGTAGATCAGCTTGTCTTATTTCCTGTTATCTCTGCTGAGTCAACACACGTGTTTTACTGTGTATTAATGAGGGAGCGTGTTCTGCAGTGAGGTTTAAATGGATCTGGAGGTACAGAGTGGAAAGGCTTATTTTATATTTTTGCCTGTTGTTACATTTCCATCAGAACCCTTTAATTTAACCCACAGTCCAGCGAAGTGCTTTATTTCCCGTTGGTTCACAAATTAAATAAAGTTCACATTTTTTAAAATTCAATCCACCGCCCAAGAATTTGTAAACAATAAAGATTGTGTATATGCAAAATCCACTGTGATTTCACTATATAGTCACATACTAATACTTAAAATTATCCTCTAAATAAGCTTTAAATATTCATGAAGAATCCCAGAGAACAGACGGCTGCAGATATGTGCTCCTCCTCTCCTTCTCTGCTTCTCGGCACAAGGCATGTGCAGCACCAAACCGCATTTTAGATTTATTTAAATAAATTATCAGAGCCGCAGCATGGGAGATCTAAACATTATTTCAAAAGAGTTTTGGTCTTACAAAAGTGGTAAAGCAAATTGGCTTCTGTCTTTGTTCACTCTGGACTTTCCTCTTTGATAGAGCTTATAGTAGTTAGGGCTGGCTCAGGCTTGCCTTGTACCAGCCCCTAGTTAGGCTGACTTAGGCCTAGTCTGCCGGGGGACCTCCTATAATACACTGAGCACCTTCTCTCCTTCTCTCTCTCTCCTTTGCTAACACTCATGTCCTGTAACTGCATGTCCCTAACTCGGCTTCTTCTCTGGAGCCTTTGTGCTCCACTGTCTCTCAGATTAACTCATATCGCAGCGGTGCCTGGACAGTGTGACGTGTGTGGTTGTGCTGCTGCCGTGGTCCTGCCAGATGCCTCCTGCTGCTGCCATCATTAGTCATTAGTCATACTTCTACTGTTATTATACACATATGATTATTGTCACACATGTATACTGCCAGATATTAATATATTATTATTAATTATGATATAATTATATTCATTAATGTTGTTGTAAGCCTACTGCATCTCTCTGTCTCTCTCTCTCTGTCTCATTGTGTCATACGGATTACTGTTAATTTATCATGCTGATCTGTTCTGTACGACATCTATTGCACGTCTGTCCGTCCTGGAAGAGGGATCCCTCCTCAGTTGCTCTTCCTGAGGTTTCTACCGTTTTTCCCCCGTTAAAGTTTTAGAGTTAGAGTTCTTCCTTATCCGCTGTGAGGGTCCAAAGGACAGAGGGATGTCGTATGCTGTAAAGCCCTGTGAGGCAAATTGTGATTTGTGATATTGGGCTTTATAAATAAAATTGATTGACTGAAAGATTGAAATTAGTCTGGCTGTACTGAGATGTTTTAATAGAATGGAAACTAAAATGCAGTTGTCAGGCGTTACAACACGCTTTAAATTGATAATTTATGCCATGGGCCAAAATTAAAAACTAAAATATTAAATTAGAAAAAAGAGATAGAAAAGAAAAAGGGATCTTATAGTCAGAGGACAAAAGTGCTCTATCTGTGCACGTTCCTGGACTACAGAATATATCAAATACAACACAGCTGAGACATAATGCATTAATATGCAAACAGCAAACAGTTTCTAATTAAACTATGAAACCCCCACCCTTATCACAATTACACACCCTTCTCCTCAATTCTTTGTGTTCCAGTCCAATGACATATAAATATTTAAATATATTATTTCTTTTAGTTTCTCTAACATACACTTGATGCTGACAGGGTGTGTATTCTTATTATGCTTCCTTTCCTGTTTGTTTACTGCCGTTGTGCTTACAGCAGAAGCCACGGTCCACAAAGAGCTTATAAAGCATCGAAGGGATCTCACTGCTGAAAGGTATCAGTCAGGAGAAGGGTACAAAACATTTCTGTGGCATTAGATACACCATGGAACACAGTGAAGACAGTCTCCAACAAGTGGAGGGAATATGGAACAACGTTAGGTCCCTCCAAAACCGATGAAAAGCCAAGATGGAAACTGATCAGGGAGGCTGCCAAGAGGCCTACAGCAGCACTGAAGGAGCTGGTTGTGTGCTTTATGTGACAATAATCTCCTGTATTCTTTCTACGCCTGGACTACGGGGTAGGGTCGCAAGACAGAAGGCTTTCCTTGCAAAGAAAAACATTTAAGCCTGGCTATATTTAGCAAAAAATTACACCCAAAAGCATGCAGGGAAATGTGTTATAGTCTGGTGAAACCAAGGTGGAACTTTTTGGCTGTAATTCTAAAAGGTACCAGCTTCAAATACCAGTCAAATGGCCCAAAACCCTCAGGCTGAAGATGAAGAGGAATATCACCTTTCAGTGCAACAATGACCCAAAACATACATCAAAATCAACCAAAGAATGGCTTCACCAGAAGGAAATCAAAGCGTTGGAATGGCCCAGCCAGAGCCCACACCTAAATCCAATTGAAAATCTGACCTGAAGAGGGGTATGCACAGGAGATGGCCTTGCAATCTGAGTCGCAGCACTTTTGCCAGAAAGACCAGGAAAATATGCTGAAGTGAAGATGTGGCACGCTTCTACTCAAAAAGACTGAATGCTGTGATACAATCAAAAGGTGCTTCAACCATGTATTAGATTAAGGGTGTGCACACTTATATATTTTCACCCCTAAACATTGTTTTTGTTTTTCAACTGAACTGGACAGATTATGTCACATTAAAAGGTGAAAAAAGTTTTTAAATTATTTATCTTGGTCTAATTTTTGTTCCATGTTTACATCACATTTTAGCAAGACTGCGTAGACTTTTTATATCCACTGTATTATCTTTGGAGAAACATACTGCTAAATCACAGTAATATGCAGGCATAATTATTCTCAGATCATAGTATATTGCTGTAATTTAACAATAGTTTACTGTGAAAATGATGCATGTAATTTACTGTAAATGTACAGTAAAATATTTTACAGTGTATGTATGTTAACAGATTTTTGCAAAGTCTGGAAAAATGATGTGGATTGAAATGTCCACTTTAGATGTTCTTTGTTTATATCATTGATATATTAAGAAGATATAGATACAATTCATGTGGCTCAGAGCACGAACTTGACACCGAATGGAAGTGACTGAGATTTCAAGTGTAACTGTATGGCTGTCTGGTTCTGTGACCCCTGGGCTACAGGTGCTTTTAGTGGAATGAATAGATTTGCATTTAATGTTTGTACAGCCACTCATAAATATCAATGTCATTGCTTTGTCCCAACCAAAACCTCAAAAATTACAATCCACGGTTATTGACAAAGTTTTTAATCTGTCAAAACATGAAGACATACTCACCATCTCTGTGTGATGTGATCCTGATGAGTTCTTCAACCACAGCTGTGCAAACGTAGAGCGAACTATATACTACTCTCTCTCTCTCTCTCTGTCTGTGTCGGTCTCTCTAGAGAGCCAAATTCGCACCTCCTTTCATTGTAGCTTGCTCCTGTCTACCTGCTTCTACTTCTTACAGCTGGCTGTGGAGGCAAAAACATCAGAGGCAAATATCTATCCTTAATATATGTATCCTTAAAGAGGGACAGCCGAGATCCTACCTGGGTCACGTTAAGCACTGATGCTGAAAGACACACAGTAATGACTCTTCCTCGACTAAGTAACATAAATAGACTCTTTATTCTGTGTACACACTTTCAGACGGTCAGTTCCATAAAATGTAACAGCCTCTCGTATGAGAGACATCATGTTAAGAGGAGGCCACAACTGTAATATCAGGCCAACGGAGAAGTTAACCAACAGAACACATTTACAGATATACTTTTCATTTAACAGCCCAACTAGGCTTTGCTTTGTTGTGACCAACAAAACCACTGCAGAGCAACGAGTCCTGTTCAGTGGGTCATCTAATAAATAGGCTGAAATGCTACTTTATCATACATACATACTTACATACATACATACATACATACATGCCGTCCACTTTTAATACGATGGAGAGTCTTTTTCAATCCTAAAAACCTGGCAAAAATAGATTTGCCACCTTGTTATGAACATAGTGACTTTAAAAATGAGTGTGATTCTGTGGGTATAAATCCAGTTGCAGGCAGCTTCCGTACAAAGATACTCTGTGTCATGAGTATACTGTATAAATACATCACCAAAGTGGAAATGATGGACTGGTTATTTAGTCGTACTCAAGTGTCCCACAACTGACAAGAGAATACTGTGAAACCGTTGCAGAGTGTGTCCCAGTGTCAGTGTGCCACGGTTGTGTGTGTGTCTACGTAGAGAACAGAGGGCCTGTAGAAGCAGCAGTGAAGACAGGGCCGGTGTACAGTCCAGGTCCATCCACAGGAACCTATGGACAAAACAAAGCACACTTGAAACAGGCATAGATTAATCTGATACCACGTGATTAGCACACAAACCTATTTTCTTAAAATGAACACCAGGATTTTAAATGATAGGCAAGACAAATTCTGTGCTTAGAGAAGCGATTCGCATGTGTTAACCCTGCTCTGGATTAAATTAAACGGCAATTTAGGACAAAGAATCTTATCAGTCAAATCATGTAATGATTTTGGCTCCTTTTCTGTGGATACATTTTCTAGTTTCAGTCTGGGGGAAGGCACGGTCTGCCTCACAGGGTCCAAGACTTTCCTCTTTCATAAAGCTTATAGTTAGGGCAGGCTCTTACAGTTAGGGCAGACTCTTAAACTTAGGGCTGGCTCTTATAGTTAGGGCTGGCTCTTACAGTTAGGGCTGGCTCTTACAGTTAGGGCTGGCTCTTATAGTTAGGGCTAGCTCTTACAGTTAGGGCTGGCTCTTATAGTTAGGGCTGGCTCTTACAGTTAGGGCTGGCTCTTATAGTTAGGGCTAGCTCTTACAGTTAGGGCTGGCTCTTATAGTTAGGGCTGGATCTTACAGTTAGGGCTGGCTCTTGTATTTAGGGCTGGCTCTTGTATTTAGGGCTTGCTGTTATAGTCGGGGCTGGCTCAGGCTTGACTTGAACCAGCCCCTAGTAAGCCTCACATAAGCCTAGTCTGCCGGTGGACCTCCTATGACACTCTGAGCCTCTTCTCTCTCTCTCTCCATTTGCAAATATTCATGTCCCATTAATGCATTTTACTGACTTTATGTCTTTATGCTTTCTTGTGGTGTAGGTTGCCTTGGATCGTAGTTGCTTCTGGATCGTGGGTTGTAGTTGCGCTGCTACTGTGGTCTTGACTGATGCCTTCTACTACTGCCATTAATAAAATCTGATCAATCGCCCAGTCCTTAAGTGTGTGTGTATTTCCCCATGTATATTATAATACATGCTTTTTACGGACCTGACTGCGTGGGGAAAATCCAAACAGAGATAAGACAAGTAAAATAAAGTGAAATGTTTGAGAAGCTCGCTGACTGTTTACATCATTACTTTCAATATTACCTCTCCCAGAGCCTGCAGTGCAACTGTAGCTGCCATGGCCTTGGCATGTTTCTTATTGGGACTAGCTGTCTGGGGCTGGTAGTCCACGCCGTTCACTGTGACCTGCAGACAACATGACACAAGTTAAGACAAGTTTTCATTTAACCTGCAAAATATTTCAACATGTACGACATGAACTGGGGTAAAATTTGATACAGACATTCATGGTTTCAAGATGATGAATCCTTCGACTGGTGATCCCCTGATCCCCTATAGTGCCACCATCAGGTCAAAATTCTAATATGTCCAATACCTTGGTTTATGAGCAAATACCTTAAAACTAAAGATACTCCCACCAGCATCTGCACGAATTAGCAAATGTTAGCATGCTAACACACTAACTGAACAGGTTGCACATGGGAAACGTCATGCTGTCTGTATGTATCAGCACTGTCTTTGTGATCACGTTACCCACGTTAGCATTTACTTCAAAGCATTCTTGCGCCTCAGTGCAGGCGCCCACAGCTGCTCGAAGACTCTTTAGTGGCATCTAGTGATGAGGTTTCAGACTGCAACCAACTGAAACTGAGGAGTAAGAACACACACACAGGTTTAAAATGACCCACCTTGAAGAGGAAATTCTTGCGGTGGTCAGGACCACTATGGTGAACCATGACGAAGTCTGGCTGCATTATCCGTCTCTTGTTACACAGCTCGATGAGAGCAGACACTGGGTGCTTCCCTGTGCGTAAATGGAAGGGCAGAATAAGATGAAAGAGCTCAGAGGTAGAGCGGGTTGTAAATTAATCAGAAGATAAGTGGTTCGATCCCAAGTGATGCCTGTGTCAGGGTTAATCTCTACATCTGTAGTAAAGTGTGGGGCTAAAGGCTCATTTTCACACTACATGCTGTGACTGTTTGCTGTGCATCTTGTACCCATCAGATCCTTGGTTACCACCAGTCCTCCTGTCTGCTTCTGTGGTTTCTCTCCTTCAGCAACAAGTCCTGAAACACATAAAAATCGCATCAGTGCTGTCACAATCTCGTGAATATAGCCACAAGCAGCAGTTGTGGGTTCAAGCCATTACTCCGCCAACTTCAGAAAGTAGCCCAAAATATAAAAACGCAAAGTCCTCGGATGTGAAAGAAACTTGGTGAGCATGTTCAAGACTTAATGCAGGATGTCACCACTGAGTTTCATTAGGATTACTCAAGACAACTTGGCCTACTTCCTGCTTAGCCCCGCCCTTGATGAGACTTTTTTCATTGATGGTGGCCATGCTTTTTTACATATCTTGCTCATTTATGATAGCAATGTGTACTCCTGTCCCACAAGGCTGTTCACCAACTTTATAACTGAGACAAAATTCAAAAACATAATTTCATATTAATGGTTTTACATTATGCAAATTCGCAAGAAATCCATCATGGCAGACTTTCATGGTTAAAAGGCTTTTTGTGGAGCACATTAAGCTGGATATGTGTCCCAGAATTCAAGTCAGCTGGGACTTATGGTATGAGGGGCACGACCCTTCCAAAATTGCGTTTCTGGGTGCTAAATCCAGCGCCACCATGTGGCCGACTGAGGTCATTACAATGGCAATGCTGACTGCCAAAATTTAATTTCAAGCCCATGACACTATAGTATTTCAAGTCCTAACCATTGGAGGATCTCCAAGACTTATTTTCCATTGCTAGCACTCAGCACCCAGAATGCCTTTTCCCTTTCCCCACAGGCACTAGGGGAAAGCATCCATGAGGTACTGGGAAAGGTCTGGATGAGCTGACAGCCACTATACCATGTCTTCATGAGGAGATATGCGTCTGTTTGATCACCTGGGACCTGTTTGTCTTCACTATCCTTCTGTAAAGTGCACAGTGTCAAAGCTCATTGTGAAACTCTGCACCGCTATGATGTCGGTCCAGTGTTCTGTGGTTTCAGACCTTTGCGGTCGACCTTGAAGTCGATAATGATCGGCTCCACGGTTCCCTCGCGGTTCCTCCCAAGGCCCTCTCCCGTCTTCCAGCCCATCTTTCTCATCAGGAACTCCCCGACACCGCCCGACACTGGAGCTGCCCTGAGGAACTGGTCCTGGCCGAGACACAAACAGACAATGTGAGACATCATGCTCATTTCTGGCACATCTGTCTCAGTGGTTTTGTATCCTTGTTGGTGTTTGTTGTGTTACCTTCTTCAGCCATGCTTGTGGTCCGCTGGTGGAAAGCTCCTCAGAGCTGAGGACCTGAGCTCCAGTCGAACCAGTGAAGAGCCCAGGAACAGTGTTAGACTGAGCCCACGCATCCACCTGTCAATGAGGACACTGACATGAGCTCAAACAGTCACAGATCCAACAGTCTGATCAAGAGGACTGTCTACTTTTTAAGTGTATGTACTAATAACATACCTGCTCTTGTGCCCGGCTGAGCATGCAGATGGCGCTGACATCATAGGGGTTCTCAGCCAATCGCCTCTGAGCTTTGATTCTCTCTGTCACAGCCTGAGAGATGTCTACTGGCTGCAGAATGAGAGACAGAGAGAGGAAACAGAGGTGACAAAGAAATAGTATTATGAGGAGAGAAAAACTGAGAGGGCAAAAAGAACCCAATTTCAAAATGTAAAAGGCTAAGTCAGTCAGTCAAGAATGTGTCTGCACTCAGAGTTTAAAAGGGACAAACCACAGACTGTATAAAAGCATCTCAATCGCCCCCTGGTGGCAGAATGCAGTACATGTCATAAACCCTGCCCCATTCAAGAAAGACTTTCTGTGGAAAGAGGGCTCGAAGGAGGGGTTTTAAAACGCTGACAAAAACCTGAAATCATTTTTGGGACTGACTTTAAGCAGGGTGCAAATGAGAACACACACAGCTTTGCATTGACGATAATTTCAATCTGTTGGATGTGTCACAACCAACAATTTCCTAATAAACTTTGATGTAATAGCTTAGTGTTTAATTACAGCTCTGTTCCCAGCAGTAAACCTCCTGCTGAAAAGTCAGTGTATTGTTGCAAGAATGACTACTACTTATCCTAACAGTGGGATGCTCCATAAATGACTCTCAAATCTGACTTTAAGGGAGGAGTGTTTTTGCTCCTAGTTCCTTGGCTCTGGATCTATACTTCCACTTCTTACCTGCAGCAGCGGGTCAGGGAAAACGCTGTCTTTATCTGCCGCAGACGCCGGCTGTTCGACATCCTCCGGTAACCCTGGCGCTGCTGCTGTTTCACCTGACGATGAGGTGGCTGTCGCTATGGGAACAGTGCTCGGGGCCTTCCTGGAGCCAGCTGCAGCTTTGTCTGCTGTTTTGTCAACCGGAACCCATTCACCGTACGCACCCAGCGCCTCACCCTCCTGGATGGCAGAAGACATTGCTTTACTCATAAAACACTATCAAACCGCTGAGCAACAATATATTCAGATATTTCATCTGTAACAGTTATTACACAGTTAATCGATAGCATGCTCTTGGTGTTCTTGTGATATCGTGTTCAGAAGTTTGCTGTAGTTCAGCACGAGCTGGTAGATTTTAAAACTACACTGTTAAACACTGTTTTGAGATCCAAATCTAATGCACATCTATTCAGACCTTCTTACGATGTTGGGAACCTGACGACACAGGAAACTCCTTGGCCATGCCCGCATCACTACGCACTGCTGGACGAACTGTCGTGTTCTGCTGGGAAAAAGAGGACAGAGTGTTGGTTTGGTTTTAAGTACTAAACCTCACATTAATTAATAAGGTACTGGCACATGTGTGTTAAAATCATACACCAGGACATCTCTACTACTCTACATTGTTATTTAACTCACTCGTGAAAGTAACGTGACCATGAGAATGTCTCCCCTTCTGTTCTTGACTTTTTGACATTAAATAACAGCCAGAAAAGTATTTTTACAGAACATTATGTTGTCACAGTGATGTTGACCTTTGACTTTTTGGATATAAAATGACATCACTTCATTATTTTATTTTATTTTTTTCCAAAAAACATGTTTTCTGAGGTCACACTGACCTTTGATCTCTGACCACCAAATTTGAGTCAGTTTACTCCTAAGTCAAAGTGGTCGTTTGTGCCAAATTTGAACAAATTCCCTTACGTTATTCTTGGGTATTGTGTTAATAAGAATAAGATGAAGGCAAGGTCACTGTGACTTTGACCTTTGACCACCTAATTCCAATCAGTTCATTGCTGAGTCCAAGTGAATGTTTGTGCCAAATTCGAAGAGCTTCCCTCAAGGCGTTTGTGAAATTTTGCATTCACGAGAATGAGACGGACGAAAGGTCACAGTGACCTTGACCTTTGACTGATGACAACTATAATCTAATCGGTTTTATTTATTACCTCCACCAATGAGGTTATGTTTTCGCCGACGTTGGTCTGGTTGTCTGCAAAATAACTCAAAAAGTTATGAATGGATTTTGATGAAATTTTCAGGAAAGGTGGATAATGGGACAAGGAACAGATGATAAAATTTTGGTGGTGATCAGTTGAAGCAAAGTAGATAAAATTATAAAATAATAAAAAAGTCTATCGTCTGACAGCCTTAGCAGCAATTCCAATTTCTAAGGAGACGGTGAAAATAGCGCCACCTGGTGCCTGGAAAGCACGTCTTGTTCTACTTGCTAAATACTGTTGTAATTCTAAAGTTGAAATTAATGTTCTGTGTTGGAAAAAAAAGTGAAAAATACAAAAAAACATATTATATTCTGTGTTGGTACAAAATAAAAACGAAATAAATACACCACAGTGTCTCCATGGTGAAGACATATAAATAATGATAGTGATGCAAATAACCTAATTGTGATGCAGGATGCAAAATCTGATGCAGAGGGGGAGGGAATATCACCTACTTGGCGGAGGTCTCTTTTCTAGTTTTCTAATCAGTTCATCATTGTCCAAGTGAACGTTTGTGCCAAATTTGAAGAAATTCTCTAACGGTGCTCTTGAGATATTGTGTTCACATTGTGTTACAGCTCCCCTTGTTTCTTTTGGTTCATATCTGATGTACGAGTGGGGCTATCACAATCATAAATTATTTCTCTGACAATCGATTAACTGTCACACAAGTTATTACGATTCATGATTTAATTATCATTTTTCAGAATGAGTGTATATTTACAAAAATAAAGTATCAGTTTGCAGATTAAATATCTTGTCTCTGTATTCAATTGAAAATATGTTTAAAAAAAGATTCGCAAATCATTGCATTCTGCTTTTAATTACTGATTACTGAGCGCCTCAAGATAAACAGTTGGGGAGCTAATCCTATAGTCATATGCCATTAAACCATCGCAGAAGAAGAGATGATGTGATTAATGAGCGCCAGTTAAACCTCAGACGGTTGAAAACAATCTGAAAAAGTGATGGAAATATTGAATTTATGTTTGTTTCATGTACTTGGACTAAAATTACTTTGATTGTGGAACAATTTGATACAAAACAACTGCAGCCAGCAAAACTCTCAAGCAATAATGGGGCAGACATCTTCACAAACCCTCCACTCAACAATTTTCTCTCTCTCAGTGTGATATATTATGGGAGTAATGTTTCAATAGAAAAGGGGAACAATACCTATAATTAAGATAATATGCTCACACATGCCTTAACAAGGGAGCAAACTGTCATTCATATTAATATATAAACTCATATAAGATGCAGTGTGGCCTGTGTGTGGATGTTACGTTGATGCTGAAGTTGATAGCTTTCTGCTCTCGAAGGGCCGATCCTCCGAAGGGTTTCCCTTCGTCCTCCTCGTCTGAAACATGAGGCATCGCCACCGGCAGCTCTCCTTTACTGTCCACAATCATTTTGCATTTCTGCAAATACACACAAACACACAGCAAATGACATACTATCTTAAAGCAATACTGTTTTACCACACCACTGTTTGGATGTTCCACTTGGCTGCTCTGTATTCTTACATCTGTAAACTCCTTAATGCTGATGCTGTTGGCCTGCTTCGCCACTTTCCTCTTCACCTCCTCCAAAGCAGCGATGTTGGTTTGGGCGGAGACAGGAGGTGGCTTGTTGGTGATGGACGGCAGTGGGAGCAGTGAAGACATGCCCATGTTGGACAATGCTGCTGTCATGGTGGCTGTAAGGAAGACAGAGACACAGAGAAAGAAAACAAGTAAGGGCCTGATGAAAGACAATGACGAACACAGCAACTTAAAACAGACTTTTTTTTAGGTCTGAAGGGATGACCACATCAGTAATTTTAGAAAAAATAAAAAATGAGATACGAGTCAAGGTCATACCGGCAGTCATACTGGCCATAGCAGCGTTCATCGCCATGGTCGGCAGAGCCAGGGGAAGCACCGTGGACCTCAGGCTGGCAGGGATGGGCATACCTGCTTTGGCACACATGGCAGCAGCATTGGCCTTGGCGATTTCTAGCAACTGGTCCTTATCTGAGGAAACATGAAGAACAGATATAAATACAACAACAAAGGAATCAATTAAGTGAATGGATGTGTTGATTCAGTGACAGCTCGCACTAAGGTGAGGTTACATCCCTGGGGTCTTCTTCTTGACCAAGTAACCACGCTTTTTCTTCACTTTTTATCAGTTTACAAACAAGAAATTTGTTTCCTATACCATCTGGGATGGAATTATGGATTGCTCTAAGAATGTGAGACCTTTTAATGTATAAAGACAATTAGCAAGGCGGACATTTTATTGTATTTCATAATGAATAATAATGAAAAACACCAGATTTGACTGTGTTGCAATGCAGTGTAGTTACTCAATTACACCACAAGAGGGACTATCACTCAATAAGCTATGTGCTAATGCATAACAGTTGAATAAATAAATGATGTTTGAATGACGTGCAGGTTATTAACACGTCTAAGCCCTGCATGTGCGTCACACTGAGTCAGAGTGTGGGAAAAGCTTTCCCAAGTCAGGATTCAAACTTTCAAAAATAAAAACATAAAATCTGACCCAGTTCACTGATGCGTTGAGGACTGTTGCTTGAACTACAGAGTTTCCGAGTGGGGGATCTGTTTTTCCGGAGGATGAGCACAGGTGAGTGACTCGGCTCTCGTTTCCAGCGGTCCCTCTGGCTGTATGTCGCCCTCCTCCGGCCGCGTGATACCGACTGTGAGCGTGACCTCCGTGACCGCCGGCCCGCTGACCTGCACAGACGACATGTAGTTTAATTCATTTGGAATTCAGACAACCTGGCCATCTCCAATATTGGATTGTTGGGTTAGGGAAAATTACTCAAATTGTCAGACGCCCCCAACCCCCAAACAGTCACGGTACCTCGACCGTGATCTCTTCTTCTTCGAAGGACTCCTGGATCTTGACCCCCTCCTGTGGCTCCGACATGGCGACTTGGATCTTTTCTGCCTCTTTGATGACTTTGACTCTTTCTTCCTCTGTGGGGAATTGGATGGTTTCCTCTTCTTCTTTGCTGGTGATTTAACAGTAGCGTCCGAGGACCTGGGGTATTTTGATGCTTTAAGCTGAGGGCAGCTGGGCTCAGTGGTCTGGTCAGGTTCAGTAGATATGGACTGGGGTGCGCCAGAACCTGCAGCTTTGGCGTTGGACAACAAAGTACATTACTTGGACGATGGACAGATCTTGAAGAACTGCACAAAGCTATTATCTAGTGATGGCCAAATGAAGCTTCATGAAGCACCAGTTGTATTTGCTGAACCCACTAGATGGCGCTCTTGGTGTAATGAAAAAGGCTCAAGGGATGGCAGTGCAGTTTGGTTTCAACCCTTTGTTGAACAAAGAGTGCCAGAGTGGAAACCAAAAATAAAGAAAATGCTTCATAAAGCTTCATTTGGCCATTGCTAGTTGAAACCAAACTGCATTGCCATCCCTTGATCCTTTTTCATTATATCAAGAGCGCCATCTAGTGGGTTCAACAAATATAACTGGTGCTTCATGAAGCTTCATTTGGACATCACTACAATAATAATCAAAGGTTATTTATTTATAAAGGTGTTTACAGTATAGAAAACGATGCCATCAAACATGTCCTACCTAGATGTTGTGTTGCATTATCTGCTGTCTCTTCTTTGTTCTCCGGTGGCTTCTCGCTCTGGTCAGTGCTCTGCAGCTCTGTCCTCGACTCTGTCAGCTCCTCTGCTTTGATGCTACTTCTGGTAGGGCTGGAGGCCAGTTGAGGGGGCTGGAGGCCTTCTGGAGGACCTTGGGTAGATCCATCCAAAGCTTCTCTCTTCTCTGAGGAGCTGCCAGCGGCCACATAAAGTAACATGACAATGAGAAAAGTCCTCTCTGTTTATGTACCATGTGAGTAACCATTCATGGACACTTACGCTAACCTCACATCTCGCTTACATCTCGCTTCCTATGAGAATTCCCACTTAATGTTATGTATTTCTTTCAAGAATCAATCAACTGCTGGTTCTCCTTCGTACCTGGAGCGGGTCCTGCGGCGCTGAGAGCCAGATCGGGAGCGACTCCTGGATCTTCGGTGGTGTCTAGACCGAGAGTTCCTCCTCACTGAACAGGAATGTGAATGAGAATGGGAATGTGACCGTGAACGGGAACGACAGCTCCTCCTGCCGTGTCTTTCCTCACCTCCTCTTGCTTTATTGGAACTGTCCTGTTAGTGAGCGATAAAGAAAGAAAGGCTAATTTTATCATTAGTCTTTTATGTCACTGATGCGTATATCAGTGATAATCACATTCTGCTCACAAAGTCACCTTATTTCTAGTGATGGCCAAATGAAGCTTCATGAAGCACCAGTTGTATTTGCTGAACCCACTAGATGGCGCTCTTGGTGTAATGAAAAAGGCTCAAGGGATGGCAATGCAGTTTGGTTTCAACCCTTTGTTGAACAAAGAGTTCCAGAGTGGACCCAAAAAATAAAGAAAATGGTTCATGAAGCTTCATTTGGCCATTGCTAGTTGAAACCAAACTGCATTGCCATCCCTTGAGCCTTTTTCATTACACCAAGAGCGCCATCTAGTGGTTTCAGCAAATACAACTGGTGCTTCATGAAGCTTCATTTGGCCATCACTACTTATTTCCACCCTAAAAGATGGACCCCACAGGTTCAGAGATAAGTAGTGATGGCCAAATGAAGCTTGGTTTCAACTAGCAATGGCCAAATGAAGCTTCATGAACCATTTTCTTTATTTTTTGGGTCCACTCTGGCACTCTTACTTTCAAAGGGGTGAAACCAAACTGCATTGCCATCCCTTGAGCCTTTGTCATTACACCAAGAGCGCCATCTAGTGGGTTCAGCAAATACAACTGGTGGTTCATGAAGCTTCATTTGGACATCACTAGGGATAAGGGTTGTTTTTAGGTAAGGGTCGGGGATAAGCATGTAGTGATTACATATATGTTAACTAAGATTAACTAACATCACGACAGCATGTGTTTGTTTTTAGTGTGTTTACCTGTTTGGGGATGATGTCAGGGAGCTCCTCTCGTCGCCTCGGAGATAAGCTTTGACCGCAGTTATTATCCCTCTGCTTTGACACAAACTCAGAGTCCGATTCCGACGAGTTCTCGTCACCTTTCCGTCTTCTCTTCTTCTTCTTCCTCTTTCCCGTCGAATGCCTCTTGTGGCATCTGGACTTGCTCTCGTGATCCTCACCTGGACACACAGTTCAGCAGCTCTGTGCCAGTATAGCATGTTTTGTATGACAGAAATTACTCTACGGTGCCTTGATAAAGTATTCAACCCCCCCTAGTGTTTTTTATTTTGTGCATTGGACCTACACAACAGAGTCAAAATTGGTGAAGTGTCTTGATGAAGTGTCAATTGTAGTCTTATATGATAAGAGTGCCTTCTTCCATATGCATTTTGGCAAACTCCAACCGTGTTTTCTTATTTTTTTGTTAAGCAATGGTTGTTTTTCTGGCCTCTCTTCCATACAGCCCAACTCCAGACTGTTGCCTTTCAGAACAGGTGTATATACTGAGATTCAACTTTGAATACTGGTGGAAATTGTGAAGCTAAGTAGGGGTAGGAGCCACTAGACTATCCACGATATGATAATATCACAGTACTTAATTTGTATTTGTCATATTAATAATTCATGGAATAAAACAAATTGATATTAGGCACTGTGTCACAGTATGATATTGCCGCACAAAAACATTGCGATACTGTGCTGTATCGATCGTTTCCCCCATCAACGGTGATTGGTAGAACCAGAGCTTATTTAGGAGCTTCATGGCAATTTGACTTCATCAGTTTTGTCTATTTTGTGTGGGTCCATTACATAAAATCCAAAAACACATTTATAGTATAAGTTCTAATGCAAAAGTATAGGAGAAATGCCAAAGGGGTGAATACTTTTGCAAGGCACTGTATACCTACAGATGATATATAGACAATTATATACGAGTGTGCTACACAGACTGTATATAAAGATAGATAACATGACAGCTTCATAAAGCAGAACCAAAACATCTTGATTGCTCCTTGGTGGCTTTTAGTACAGCAGATTAATGCAATCACAGAGAGTCTTACCTTGCCCCTTATTTGACTCTGTTGGCGTTCCTCTCCTGTGAAGTAAAGATAAACCTGATTTAGGGACATTTGGAAACAACAGGATCAGAAGCAGGAAACCACTCACGCCGTAAGGCCGATAATGCACAGGGGTTGACCCTATTAATACATGACAGCCAAAACATCTGGATCACCCCCGTTAGTTCGGACAGCCATTCACAAAGTTTCACCTCGGCTGGTGTTTGGCTCCTCCGTCCAACTCCGCCCCCGACTCCGAGCTGCTCTCCTTCTCCCGGTTCCTCCTCTTCTTCTTGCGCTTGTGTTTTTTACGCTTCTTGTGTTTCTTCTGTGAACCGCTGCCCCTCAGGTCCTCCTGTTTGTCTCTGTCGGAAGAGGCTTTGTCGGCTCCAACCTTGTCGATGCCGTCGCCCGCTCCTTCAGCAGCACTGGTGGACACACAGAGACGGAGAAGGAGATTTTACCAGTGGTTTTAATGCTTTGGCAGATCGGCGTAGTTTTTATATTCATACAGGTAAAGTCTGAAGGTAAATGAGTAAAACCCAGGGCAGATGTTCTGGTGCATGTTGTAGATTTGAGAGGTTTCTAGGTTTTATAAAGCCAAGTTACCCGGATCATTTTAGACAACAGCAGCAGCTACTTTTGTGTCGGACATGAATAAACACAGAATACACTGATTTGCAAATCTGATGCTTGCAGCACATCCTAACAAAGTTGGGACAGGGGCAACAAAACACCTGGAACATCCCACAGGAAAACAGCTTAACTGGTGACAGACTTAAGCATCACTTTTGAATATGAATGGAGCATCCTCGAGAGGCTCTGTTGTTTGCAAGCAAGGACGGTCACTTTGTTAAGAAACTGTGAGCAAACAGCCCAGCAGTTTAGGAAGAAACTTCACCTACACACAGCTGCAACAAATTTAAGGATTTCATCATCCATAGCATCCATGGACGTCGTGTCCTCCGGGCTAAAGAGCAGTGATGGCCAAATGAAGCTTCATGAAACACCAGTTGTATTTGCTGAACCCACTAAATGGCGCTCTTGGTGTAATGAAAAAGGCTCAAGGGATGGCAATGCAGTTTGGTTTCAACTAGCAACGGCCAAATGAAGCTTCATGAAGCATTTTCTTTATTTTTTGGGTCCACTCTGGCACTCTTTGTTCAACAAAGGGTTGAAAGATGTTCTTCAAGATGTGTCCATCGTCCAAGTAATGTGCTTTGTTGTCTAATGCCAAAGCTGCAGGTTCTGGCGCACCCCAGTCCATATCTACTGAACCTGACCAGACCACTGAGCCCATCTGTCCTCAGCTGAAAGCATCAAAATACCATTAAGACCATCATGAAGCTTCGTTTGGACATCACTAGCTAAAGAGGAAAAGGACCACCCAGACAGTTATCAGCTCAAGGTTCAAAGCCAGCATCTGTGATGGTATGGAGGTGTGTCAGTGCCCATGGCATCATGGGTAACTCACATCCGTGGAGGCACCATAAAAGGTACATACAGATTTTGGAGCAACATATGCTGCCATCCAGCCGACGTCTTTTTCAGGAAGTCCCTGCTTATTCCAGCAAAAGTGTGATGTCACACAGTGGTAAACACACTCTTGTCCCTACTCTATTATCACATGTTGCAGGCATCAAATTCAGAATTAGTGTATTTTCACTAGGGGTGTAAATTGATTTCGATTCGATTCAGGAGCCTGCGATCGATATGACCCAATATCATATGCCCATCAAACACAATCGTTTACATCAGCTCACAAAAACAACTAGAATATGATTTGACCATTTTATTTCTGAGCTCTTCCAGGTATCAGGCATTTAAATGAAAAACAGTATTCTTCTGTAACAAAAAATAATAAAAATAGACCTGTTCACTAAAATGGTGTCACAGACGTGCTATGTGAATTTCAAAATAAAGGTGTATCTTTAAAATGACGATATGGATCGATGTTTTCATTTTTGCATCGATATAATCGGATCGTTAATCAATGAATCGATGTATCGATGTGGATCGATGTATCTTTACACCCCTAATTTTCACACACACAAACCCTACAGAAGTCTGTCAGCTTGAACATTAAACATCTTGTCTTTGGACTGTATAGCATAACATAAAGTTAGAAAAGGTTTCCAAATCACTGCAGTCTGTATTTAGCTACGTTTTACACAACTTATTTTTAGATTTAAGGTTGTAGCAGGTGGTTATAGTTCAGGAACACAGGAAATGACTTTGTCTGCAAGGTGCTGTAGACTTGCTAAATAAATAAAAAAATATAAATTCCTCCCTCTGAAAGCAAGCAGAGGGAAATAAGGTTACTTTCTGCTTGTTGACAGATGCATGCACCCTGGAAGTTAGCTAGCTAACATGTAACACTGTGTCAATTACACAGACTGTCACAGTAAACACAAACAGCACCGCTTTACCCGCTTAATAAACTAGGTACTTTAAACCGGAACCGTATATCCACCGCAGCAGCCCTCTTTAAAACACCGCTACTAGTTGCACCCCGACGTTTACACGCATAGTAATAAAGCATTAGCTTGTATGGTAATGTTATATTTGGCACCCAGAGCGGCAGCCGGCCGCTGTAACGTTAGCTGTTTGCTAACTTCTCTTCGCTAGCTTGCTAGTTGCATTTAACTGCCGCTAACACCGAAACAAAATACAACAGTGACGTACGCTTTGTCTTCATTCTGGTCTTCAATTTCTCTGATTTTATTCAATATAAAATCTTGGAAAATTTGCTCCAAGTTGGCCGCCATGTTTTGGTGTGCATCTCATTTTAAGTCCGGGTAGGAACTGTTTGGTTCTCCGCTCTGTTCCGGCTGTCTTTTCGTTCCTGATGCTTCTTCTTCGTTTGAATTTCCTGCAGCCTAGGCGCAGCATGAGCGTGTTGCTGCCCCCTGCAGGTCATTTGCGGAAGTGTATTTGATGACATATCCTTAAACAGAGTCCAAGCACAGTTTTTGTGGTTTCACACGCTGGTTTTGCGCTAAGAATTGATTGATTGACCCAAATTTCTCACTTGGTATGCATTATTGATTTCTCCTTGCTATGTGGGACGAGAAGGACCAGGAAAATATATAAAAAAGTGAGCAAAAAAATCCCCATATGGAGCCACATGGATCATTTTTAATAGTCACAAGTGTGTGATGAAGCACAGTTCATTTCAGTGTATAAACATGGTTGTGCAAAAGCAAAATTACAACCAATACAACATTTATTTAATGTTTTGTAACTCTATGGGTTAGGGGTCATTGTCAAAGTCTAAAACTGTTCCAAAGTGGTCAGTTCAATGCCTGAACATGCCTCTGCAAAAACAAAAACTCTGTATGAATGTTCCCTGCTCCATACTTGAAGCTAGGAATGTCCTTTTTGTCTGTAGGAACAGAAACAGGAACTGAATCCGGAGCGTTGGACAGCCAGGAGCCCCAGGTCAGCTCATCTGAGGGACCTGAGGGTAGAATAAGGGGTTAGGAGGTCTGCGATAAAGGATTATGATATTTGAAATAGATAGACCAGTGATCTGATGCTACTTCAAGGACCCCATCACAAGGCTGTTGGCCATGGCAGGTGGATAAATGAATGTCTGTTAGGACAGGAAACTGTTATACAACCATTGTGCAAACTGTTTGACTTTGGTAATGCAGTACAATGCAATCATACTATTGCAGAGGCAGCAGTTTAACTGAAATACCAACGTTTATACCGTGTAAATGTTTTGTTTCAATGATATTTTCTTACGTACCTTACCTCACAGAGTTCTGGCTGTGATGGTGGGATGAAGCCTTATAAAGCTATGGGCCTTCAAAATCAGCAGCACAGTGACATCTGCTGGTTTGCAAAAGGTATAGCAGTCCTTCTAAGAGCTACAGCACCTCAGTAAAAACAGTTTAATAGTTAAATCTTATGTGTAAGTGAAAGTCCAAGTTCTGCATGTTATTTATTATGCTGTCATTTTAGCCCATAAGCTCATAGGGATTGTTTATGAGGGGGAGGGATGTCAAATATTTTTTTAAGGACTGGGGAGAGACTCATGTTGCTATTTTTTTTTGTACAAAATTAATGGTTGTATTTTAGTTTTATTGTTCCGCTAATTTTCTAAAAGAAAAAATGCCTTCCAAACATTTTTATCTTGAAAAATCTGTCAAATTGCAGCATTTATCACTGACAGAAACTGTAAAAACAGAAATTATCGCTGGATTTTTAAATTTGCGACAGTCCTTGGACACATTATGTGTGACGAACGTTTCTGTCAGAAAGAAACAAACAAAAAAATACATAACTAAATCTTAGCATAAATATTAGTGATGTCCAAATGAAGCGTTAATTGGCCATTGCTAGTTGAAACCAAACCGCATTGCCATCCCTTGAGCCTTTTTCATTACACCAACGGCTCGTCCCAATACCCCCCCTTAGCCCTACCCCTTGGCCCTACCCTGACATTTGCGTGTTCTCGCGAGGGGTAGGGGTGTCCCAATTCCTTTTTGCGTGTAGGGGTAGTGGGTGTGAAACTAGCCCTTCGGAGTGAGGGATTTCAGATGCTGACTTGCCAGTGAGGGGTAGATGTTGCCATGGCTACCACCGAGCAAGAGATGGGGAAAAAAGTTCACACATAGCTAACGTTACCGTCGTCAGGTTGCTTGTTAGCTAGCTAGCTAGCTCGCGCTATCTGGTGTTTGTCATCTGTCCTGTTCTGCAAAATTGTCAGACTTTTCACATTACGATAACACGCCAGCTAGTTTGACTATGCTGCCTCGTAATGTTAGCTAGTTAGCTAGCTAGCAGAAGTCCCCTGTCGTCTGTCGTTCATCAAACAAAGCATGATGAATAATGCAAACGCGATAAGTAGGATAAACTCAACCGGAGACTCCATTGTAGATGCCGGCTGGAAATGTGGATGGCTCGCAGCTTCCTGTTTAAAATAGTTACGTATGCGTGAACGTAACCGACGCGGTGACGTAGTGAGTGGTGTCCCAATTCCTAGGGAAAGATTTCTACCCCTACCCCTCGTTGCTTCATTTCGAGGGCCAAGGGGTAGTGGACAAGGGGGGGTATTGGGATTGGGCCCACCAAGAGTACCATCTAGTGGGTTCAGCAAATACAACTGGTGGTTCATGAAGCTTCATTTGGCCATCACTAGTAAATATGTCTTATTTAAAATTTGGCCAAAAATAAACAGTTTGCACCAACTGACCAGCATGCACAACAAGAATAATAAAACCTCTCAACTCCAGGATTTAATCTTTAACTTTTAACTTTCAAACATCAAAGAGTAAGTTTTAAAAATCTAACAACTAATTTATGATGGAGAGAGGGTTGTCCATTTTCCGCCAGTCTCTCAGGGAGGCTCAAGGAAAAATATTTGTAGCTTCAGGGAGGGACAAAAAAAAAAGTCCCATCCCATCACCCCTCCTCTGACAGATAAAAAACAGTCCTTTAGAAACCAATTTCTAGCTAAGAAAGGTGTAAACTGGATCACAATGAAGGACAACATGTGTGATTAGAAACAAATTACAGTTTGAGAAACATGACAATATTGAATCACTACAAATGAAAATTTGACTTTCATTCTCTTAGAATATTGTCTCCACACAGCAGATTCTCAATTTCAGCCTCTTTCGAGATTAAAAAAAAGCGATTTCCATCAGTGTAATTAGGCTGTCGTCTCTGCCCAGAAGCTCTCAGAAACACTTTTCTTTGTAAGAAACATGTCCTTCATGGTTATCCAGGTTTACAACATGATTTGATCTGGTTGTCTTTAAAAAGGTGTCTCCAGAGTCGCTTATTTTGTTGTGAAAAGCTTCAATTAAATTCAAAATTCAATTTGAGGCTCTTGTATAAATTACTTTGTCCAGGGTAACAGACTTCTCTATAGACCATCTGCCACTATTTGTCCTCTTATCTTTAGTGGAATGTGTCAGATTTATTCTCAGACCCTGTAACAGTTATTTTGATGTGATTTCAATTATTAATATTCACCTGATTAAAATGTATCTGTACAGCCCTGCTAGGTCTTTAGAAGCATCCTAGTTTGAATCTCTAGTTCTCTGTGTGCCAGTCCGTCCTTGCTGCCTTATACTTTCAATACAGCAGTGCAATCACCTGCAATCAACCACAGGAGCATGCTCTCTGCCTGTGTTGCAGATAGAGATTGGTCAGGACTGATTACGACATAACTGACTTTCCAGCTGTGTTGCAAAAGAGGGACGTACAAGGAATCTACCTACTCAGTCATCAGGTGTTTGTGAGTCACTTGCAGTCCATTCAGAATGAACCCGCGACCCACTTTTGGACTGTGGCCCACCAAAGGGGAACCACTGGTTTGTGACCATCTCAAGGCACACCTGTGTAGTAATGATGCTGTTTAATCAGCATCTGATATGCCACACCTGTCAGGTGGATGGATCATCTTGGAAAAGGAGAGGTGCTCACTAGCAGTGATTTTAATTTAATTTAATTTATGACCAAAGTTTGAGAGAAATATGTCTGTTAAGTTCATTAAAAAGTCTGAGATGTTTAACTTAAACCTGTGAAAACTGGGAGCAAAAACAAAAGAGTTGCATTAACATTGTTGTCTGGAGTACTTTCAATGTGCTGATGAATCCTTGATCCAAATCCTTGATTTAGAGTGTAGCATTGGACTGTCTGATTTGACTGAAGACCGCAATAAATCAGTGCAACTCAGGTCATCAGTCTGTCAGTAACTGACTGAATACATTGTGCATTCCTGTTTTGCAACACAGCCGTCAGGTCAGTTATGTTGCCATGACTCGTGACCAGTCTCAGCTTGTCAGCACAGACAGGTCTTTGTGGTCGATTGCAAAACCATATATAAGGAAGAGCAAAGATCTGTGAAGCCAGTGCTTCTCTGGAGAAAACAGGAACACATCTCAGACTGAGCATCTGATTACAAGGTAACAACCCATCTTTGCATTTACAGATAGAGCGGTGCTTCATCTGCATACAATGTAATTTCTGTTTTAAACACTATTTTAATAGTTTGTACAACACCTTTATCTCTACCCTGTTCATCCAAACTACCAGCACAATTATTCATTTGTTGAAATGTTTAAAGTTCTTTAAGTTGATCTGACAGGTAACCTCTTGTGGTCCTCTGTAAAACATGTTACAGAGCTGCATAAAGTTAGAGAAGATGATTAGTCATACAAAATGTTTGACACATTGCATGTCCTGATTTCGGCATGGCAGCGACTATTTTCAGTGGCAGATTAATCCACATTTGGTACTCTAATCTATATCTTTGTCTGAGGATGCATGATATACATTAAGTAGTCATACATGAGACATGAAATACAGTGCTTTTCAATCTATGTAATCATTCATTTTGCAGATTAATTAAAAAAATATATTTTTTGAAACTGATAAGAAACTTTGCTTTTATGTATTATTTGAATTTTAGACATCAAGATGAAAGCTGCAGTGTGTGCCATTCTCTTGCTGATTCTATATCAAGGTATGTGTGTTTTTATGCTTTTCATTACTAGATATAATTTTATTATTCTCATCATTGTTGATGCATTTTGTTGTCTTTAAAATGTCCGACATGTAAGGGACTCAATTTTATTGTTGGACGATAATCTCTGTGCTTTCAATATTCCTCTGGATGAGGACATAGTTAGTCCCTGTTCTTACAAGGTTTTTGAAAATTAACAAAGATATTACCGGAAAAATATATGCATCGCTGTGTGATGCCAATATCACTGACGAAACATATTGTTAGGTTTTAATTGTGAAATGTAATTTAGTTAATCACTCGTTTGAGAGCAGCTAGCAGTAATAACTTGGTGATGGATTAATACTATTTGTGTGTGTGCGTGTGTGTGTGCCGTCCACAGGGGAAGCACTGCAGTGTAACTACTGTTTCTCAAGGGAGAGTAGTGACCTCTGCACAGCAACCAGCGTCCAGACCTGTTCAGGCAGAGCTGACGCCTGTGCTGCCGTCATATTCCAAGGCGCGCTGAGTAAGTCCCACTGTGGAGGCTGAAGTGTGCTGAAAAATGATTAGCTTCCTCTGTTGTTATTTTCTTTCCATTGCTCTCTTAGTTTAATAAAGTTAAGTATTTCATAAAATTATATTAAATAGATAGAACGACAAAAATATTTGTTGAAGTATTTTGAATGAGGCACCCTGTGGAAAACCTACTGCAGGGTATCTGCAGGTCCTTAACATCCTGAGACCCGAGCTTTTGTTTGGTATGCATTATTAATTTCTCCTAGCCACAGTATGTTGGATGAGAAAGACCTGACAGATATAAAAAACAAAACAAAACTGAGCATTTTCTTTGAACAGTGAGTAGTTTGTGTGTGTGTGTGTGTGTGTCTTCATATGCAGATATAGGGTTTATTTTTCATAGTCACTATTGTGTAATAAAGTATGGAACTAATTATTTCAATGGCTGAACATTGTTGTGCAAAAACAAAATTACAAACAAAGCGGAGAGATATGAACCAAGAGAGAATCCATTCTTATCCTCTCGAGGGTCGTGGGGGGGGGGGCTGGAGCCTACCCCAGCTGTCACTGGGCGAGGGGCAGGGTTCATCCTGGACAGGTCACCAGACTATCACAGGGCTGACACATAGAGACAGACAACCATTCACACTCACATTCACACCTACGGACAATTTAGAGTCACCAGTTAACCTGCATGTCTTTGGACTGTGGGAGGAAACCGGAGCACCACCGTGCCGCCCCAAGAGAGAATATGACAGTAAAAAGAATATAACACTGGAAGATACCCACTTCATGTTGTTAACTCAATTCAATTGTCAATTGTATTTATAAAACCCAATATCACAAGGCCTATATCAGCCTAACTAGGGGCTGGTTCAAGACAAGCCTGAGCCAGCCCTAACTAAACTTGGGCTACCTTAGATTGCTGAAGCCTCATATTAGCCGCAGATCAATTTTGGAGTACAGAACAAGGGACGCTGATTTTGTCCCCCATCACTTACTTACTTGATTACTTGGTAGTCCATCAAGAGATCCCTGAACGGCCAGTATGATCAGCACGAAAAGCTTGTTCACAGGAGCCTCTGATTATTGATTCACTACAGACATGAACCATCCTTCAATCCAGCCCTGATAACAGTTTGATTTAACCTCTTTTATCATTCCAGGGTCCTCGTTCCGTCAGTGCATGAACATGGCGGTGTGTCAGGGCTACCTCACAACACCCGGCGTGTTCGCCAGATGCTGCAGCACCAACCTCTGCAACTGAGCCTCCTCCCTTCAGCCTGGGATTTTACGCTCTCTGATCAAACTCTGTTGACTGCATATTGCTGTTTAACTGCTGCCATGAATACCAAAATCTGCTTCCTTAAATGGAATTAAAAAGATGAATTGTGTTTGTACACAGCTATACTCACATTGTACCATTTGTGCCGGGTTAAATCTGAACCAGTGACGCTCAGTGACACTGGATGGCACCAGAGCACTGTACAGAACAATAAGCATTCACTTTGGCCAACGCTGCATATGTCTGTGTGTGTTTTTAAAGAGCATTATTAAAAGACAAATAATGAAATACGTGACATTTTGAAAAATGAGTTTTGTTGTCTCTCCTCTTCAAATGATGGAATTGACAATTACGACAAGTGGTGAGGCTTATCATTCATTAAAGCAAAATCAGTTTTGCTGACGGCTTAATAATGTAGCGTCTGTTGAGCAGAACACAAATGCAATACTTTTTCCAGTCGCAGGCAAAGATCAGCGGAAATAAAATGGATGTGTTTCCCTTTGTGTGGGCTGAAGCTTGTGTGCCTTATGAGATGATGGCTTGGCTTGTCACTTGTAAGAGTAATTTAGGATCCAGAGGCTATTGTACATTAATCAGCCTCTAAATAACTGTGGCAGCCACTGTTCATGTAGGGAAAACATTCTGCTGCAAAAAGTTCTCCAAAATCAATGAAAGGATGACTAGTCAATCAATCAATCAATGTATTTGCAACATTAAATTGCATTAAATACAATATCATCCATCCATTCTTAACCACTTATGCAAAGCCAAGTTGCGGGGGCAGCAGGCAAGAGCAAAGTACTCCAGACGCCCCTCCTCCCAAGCTCTTCCAGCTCCTCCTGGGGGACCCCAAGGTGTTCTCAGGCCAGACGAGATATATAATCCCTCCAGAGTGTTCTAGGTCTGCCCTGGGGCCTGGGCGTGTTTGAAACGTCTTTTAAGGAGTCACCCAGGAGGCATCTAAATCAGATGTTGAACCAACCCCAACTGACCCCTTTTGAGCAGCTCTACTCCGAGCTCTCTCTGGATGTCTGAGCTCCTCACCCTGTCTCCAAGGCTCCCAACTACCCTTTGGAGGAATCTCATTTTGTCTGCTTGTATCCATGATCGCATTCAGTCACTACCCAGAGCTCATGACCATAGGTGAGGGTTGGGACGTAGATGGCCCAGTAAATTGAAATTGCCTTCTGGCTCAGCTCACCACAACAGTCTGGCAGAGCGCCTACATCACCGCAGAGGCCGCACCAAACCACCGACCCATCTCACGCTCCATTCTACCCTCAGTTGTGAACAAGACCACGAGATACTTGAACTCCCTTGCTTGGGGCAGTAACTCTCCCCCAACACAGAGAGGGCAATCCACTCATCTACAGAGTTTACCAAGCAAATTTGAGTTGCCAGTAGAGGGCTCTATAACAATAAGTAATTTTGGGCATGTAGATGTGTTCAGGGTGGCCCAGGCATGAAGATTAGACAGATTAGACCATGTATGCTAGAGTTACAAATTTGATGCCTCACCATGGTCACATGGTTCGACAAAAACTCAAACTTTGAGTAACTTTGGATGTCAAAGGTCATAAAGTGATACAAAATTTGAAGTCAACTGGTTCAAACTTCTGGGAAGAGCTTGCTGAAGTATGACCCCTGGAAAAGGCCGAAATGCACAAAAATTGCACAGTAAATTCAAAATAGCTGACTTCCTGTTGGGTTTAGGGTATGGCTCCAAGAGACTTTTTTGTACATCTTGGGATGTTACTTGTCCATACCAAGTTTTGTACATGTAGGTGAAACCAGCTTCAGGGGCTGCCTCATTGCAACTTTATAGTGATGCTACTGAGCCATTTTTTCACACCCAATCATGACACCCATATCAGATGTTTCACTAGTTCTGATTGCTGCAACCTTTCGTGAGTTTTAGAGCCCCTCGAATATACGACTCATCTCAGAGAATGATAATAACTCCTTCAGTTTCTGGCCTTAATAATCAAGCAAACATCCACCACGCTGCTGATGGAGAGAAACCCCAGAACGTGGACCTCCTCCTCCCCACCACACACTCAGTAAAACCACGGGGAAATGATCAGCCTCATTCTTTATGAGGTGTACCCCATTAAACGGGGCTTCCCTTCAGTAACAAGTGCCTGGAAGCACTGTGGAAATACCATTCAGCTGTCCATGTGGAGCCTTTAAACTGGGATTCCACCAGAGAGGAAGACACTCACAAGCACTGACAGAAGCAATGGAAAACACGTGTTGGGAAACCCGCAACAGAGTTTGATGCCTGTGGGTTTTTCCAGGCAGATACCAGTGGAGATATTTATTTATCATTCACGTTTGTTTTCTCTTCGAAAAGAATTATAGAACTGATTTTTCTGGACATGTCAAGACTATTTAAAAGATGTCACAATGTTCCTGGTTTTCAGCATTTGGATCATCAGTCAGATCCTGTTGCTGCCCCCCATAACAATGACAGGACATCTGGACTTTATCATTTCTTGGTGTCGAAAGAGTTGTAATTCCACTAAGTTTTCAAAAATCTATAAGCTGCAAACCCTAAAACCCTACTTCCGGCCCCTTGCTTGGAACATGTCCATTTTCCACCTAGGCCTTTGTTTTTATCAATCAATCAAACTTTATTTATATAGCACTTTTCGTACAATCAGAATGCAACACAAAGTGCTTAACAATATAAGAACAAAAATAAAAAAATGTTCTAACTTTGGCGATGATTTTAAGGCCGCTTCCACGAGACCTGAGGGTTCTAGAGGGTTCATATGATAAAAGCAAATCTGATAAACCGGTAGGACACCACGGATGAGGAGATGTTAATCATAATCAGATCAGATCTCGTGGGTCCTCGTGACTCCCGCTGTCCGGCGGAGCTGCACCACTCCGCACAGCAAACGCAGCCGGTGGGTGTTGATGGACGGCGGGGCACGCAGCGGATAACCAGCGCAGCTGTTCCGCAACGGACATGCATCCAGTGGAATTCCGGCGTAAGAGCTGTATAAACCCTAAAAAGGATTGTAAGATCAATTCTGAACCACACAGGAAGCCAATACAGTGACTTTAAACTTTCTGGTCTTCGTCAGCATACGTGAGCTGAGGAGGATCAATCAATCATCTGCAGCAATCAATGCAAGCAATAAAAGCATGCATCAGTGTCTCTGTGTTGGCTTGAGAGAGAAATGGTCGCACTCTGGCAATGTTCTTAAGATGGTAAAATCCAGTTTTGGTTATACTTTTAATATATGGTTCAAAACTAAGTTTTGAATCAAAGACAACTCCAAGGTTTTTCACCTGTTGACAGGCTCGTAGTGCCAGTTCTTCCAGTTCTTTTTAAGTTTAAGCTTAATAACTAAGACCTCGGTTTTGTCCTGGTTGAGTTGAAGAAAGGTTTTTGCCATCCATGACTTGATATCTAAATCCATTTAAAAAGGGCATCAATTGGCCCTGAGTCATCAGGAGACACAGCGATGTACAGCTGTGTATCATCAGCATAACTAAGAAAACTGATGTCACTCTGTTTTTCAGAGTAGCTCTTTGTTATTCTGATCTACTTTTTCGGTCAGTTTGTTTACATGATGGTTTATCATGTTAGTCTGACAAAAACTTCCCATAAGCATTGAGCAGAGTGGCGCAGCGGAAGCGTGCTGGGCCCATAACCCAGAGGTCGATGGATCGAAACCATCCTCTGCTAATCCTAAATGCTCTGGATGAGAAGGATGTTCCTCTCCCAACTCGTTTTGTCTTTCTCTGCAGTCGATACCGCCTCGCCCCTCCACCACCGCCAAGCCCGGCCTTGAACTGTGTTTGACACGTTGATAAAAGACCACCATTTGCCCTGGCAAACTGGCACACCAAACTGCACACACAATGAGTCAATTACACTGTCATAGTGCGTTGTTTTTATTTGTGAAACGTGAAGTCAAGCCCTCAGCAGGGAGCTCACAGGGATTTTCTCCTGCCTGTTGTGGGTGGACCACCAGAGCAACAGCTACAAACAGATCTGGAGTCACTCACTTAATTAGCACCTTATTTTAGGAACGCCCCGAGAGACAGAGAGCACTTCACAGTTGTGTGCTTAGTGTCATTTATTTTTTAAAGAAGGATTCAGTCGATTGCCTTCTAGTTTTTGAGACTGTACGTGCAGAGGTGTAATGAACCTGACTCTCTCTGAATCAGAGAGGTAAAAACTCTCAGCTGCGAAGGCTCATTAGGCCAAAGACACATACTATAAAACCTGAGCGTGCACACCACAGAATCAGTGTGTTTGTAGGCATCTCGTTAAACACTGCAGGATGCTCCAGCAGAGTGAGCGGGGCCCCCCGTGCCAGGCATGAGAGAACCTCCAATCCAAGGTGCATCTCTTCAGAGTTTCCCACACGTCATGTTTTCTCCTTCCCTGGGGCGAGGAATCCAGCAGTGCCCTGCCTGGTTATGAGAGATATGTTTATCATTACTTTAATAGACGAGTCCATAAAAATGTTGTTGTTTTGCAGCTACCACTGAACATTACAGATGGGATTCCCTGGAAAACACATCGCCTGTGACCCCCTGACTTTGGCTGCGATGCGGAGAAAACACTCTCACTCTCACGTGTGTTTAAAATCACAGATGCACCGACATAAATGTTTCCACTGCATTAATAGAACAGCAAGAGGTGTGGGGAGGTTTATGCTACAACATCTGGCCTTACTGTAGGTGTCAGCACCCCTGAGTGCTTTTCCGATGATGGGTTTTGGCTCAGTTATGGCTTCCTATGAATCCCTAATGGACATTTTTGGATAAACAAAGGAATAAAAGTAGCAAAAGTAACCCTCTCTATTATTTAGTAGGCTTTGCTATGTAGTTATGTTGTTGTGGCCTTGTGTAATATTTCAAAATAAAAGTAGGTACTGTTTATACGACCATGATTTCAACTGAAAACGGTAAACTTTAGTTGCGTTTTTGCCGATCGTTTCCACGACAGCGGCGTTTTGGGTGCCTGAAAACGCAATGTTTTGAAAACGGGTTCCAAAGTGCAATTTTTTGGAAATGGCACCGTCTCCATTGACATGTAAACTTGCAATATGCATTTCCTCTGAAAACGGAGACTTTCGCACATGCGCATTACGCTTCCAGTCACTAGGCATGCACGAGAAAGTCGACCATCACAACAACAATGGCGGACTCCTGAGCTCTGTTTGTGCTGCTCACCCTGTTGAATTTATCAACGCTTCCCCATCATAGTGTAGATTTACTGTAGCAACTCCACCTCGTCGTCCGTCCAGACAAACGTTCGTGTGGTTGCCATTTTGTTTGTTTCTACATCGCTGCTCTGTAGAAGGAAGCGTATTTTTGCGGATCCGTGCGCACTGCGATTGCTATCAAAACGTTGTCGTCTAAACGCGGAACTTATTTCAAAACGAAAGTGACAAACGATTCTGTTTTCAGTGGATCATTTTCGTGTAAGGCTGGTGAACATCTAGTTCACTCACTCACTGACTGACTGTTCATGCGGTCGTATTGTGTGCGACTCCATTCGCGAATGCTTATTAAAACTCAAGAAAGACAGCCGACGTGCGAAGACTTTTTCTTTAAACTGTTTATTAAATAATTGTTTTGCCACCACAATGGCCTTAGGAGAAAATAGTAGTGCCTGCTGTCAGACTGAAATGTTCGGGTCCGAAGACTCACGTCTCATCTAGCCAATCAAACTTTACCCCAATCTCCTTCGGTCATTTGTGTTGCTGCTGCCAAACTTTAAATCTGTCTTCTGCTCTGCTCCTGTCAGCTGTCACTTAAGGCGGAATCGTCACGCCCTCCTTCGCTCCATTCACCTCCAGTCACCTTATCAAAAGCCCAGTCCTCTTCACATCCAGATCCTCAGCTCCCTCATCTCATCTCATCACCACCATTACATCACCAGTGTCAAGACTCCACAGGGGGAGTCTTTACAATGGGGTGTAATTGCCAAAGACTTTTCACATTTCTCGCACTTATGTGCACATGTAAATACATTCTTTTCTCTCCTAACCAGTCTTTCCTGATTGATTTGATGGTCACTAAGTGTGTGCTCTTAAATATGGATAAAGGATAAAAATGAAGAACTAAAATGTGACTAAAACTAAACAGTATTTTCATCTCAAGACTAAGACTAAATCTAAAATAGCTGTCAATGACTGACAATATCATAATAAACCGATATATATTCCAACCCCTCTCTTGCACGTGCTGTGGCTGAGGCTGTGTGCTCACTGACAGCTCCCTCTCAGCATCCTGACCCAAACTGTGTCCGCCTAGCTCCCATAGCCCCTCCCTTGGCTATATAACTCCAGTTAAAGTGGATCTCCATCAGATTACTCCTCACTGCATCCAGGAGAAGATGCTGGCCACAAGCAGCGGCGTCATTACCAGCCTGTCCCTGTGGATTATTTTCCTCTCCGGCTCGGGTGTGGGTGCGCGGAGGCAGCGCGATGATCCTGATGATGAGGAGTCCTGGTCGGAGAGTGTTTCCAGGGCGACATGTGTGTCACGGTGCCTCAGTTTGCACAGTGTGGCTGCGCTCTTGACGCCGCTGCAGGTAGGAGGAGGAGAGAAGTGTGTGTGTGAGCAAAAAGTTCATCAGTCAGAGTGATTTACTGTTTTTAGCATTAAATGCATGATTCTAGGAATTTATTTTGAGAGACAAATGAAACAAATTTTAGTCTTAAAATCTTTAAATGAATCCAGTTAGGATAATTCGTGTATCAGAAATTAGTTTGTATAAAAATTTCATCTAGATATTTTGCATATCACAGGTTTAAGGGGTGATTTACGAGCACACTTACTCCACACTGCCAGAAATACAGTTCTGATAGGGACATACTTCACATATCTCAACCTATTCTCAAACTTTAAATGGGTACGAAGTTCAGTTCACTGCCTACTGGGCTCAGAGCTGTGCTGCAGGATGAACAGAACGCCAGTTTAAGGTACCTAATGCCGATGTTTGACATACTCCAGGAAAGGTGTTGCCCTGGAAATCGGATTCCACTGAATCATTTAGCCCTGAAAATGGATGGCTCTGCTTTGTTGCGCCTGTACCTGGCATTTGCCAGCAACAGGAGCTGCAAGGGCTACGCTGAAGAGAGTACGGAGGCCTAGGGTTGCAGGCCTGGGTGGAGCCTCCTGGGCGAAGGCCATCTGGAAGGGTGGGGTGATAGTATACATCGCCCTAGCTGATTGAAAGGGAGTCAGGATCAGATCGCTGAATCTCTCTGGATAGGCAGGACAGCTGAGGCTAAGGAGGCATAGCACAGGTCGTCCCCTTATCCGAAGGTTGGCAGTTCGATCCCTTACTTCCCCGGTCCAGATATTGAATTATCCTTGGGCTAGATACTGAACCTTAAATTGTTCCTGATCGCTGGGCCGTGTGTGTGAGTACCTTGTATGGTCACTTTGTTGCTGGCCATCATCCATATTGACTTTGCTGTCTCAACAATACTGATGAAGCAATATCACATGAGAGGGAGTGCCTATGTGTGGCCTTGTGCCTATGACCGAATCACAGCTGTGCCGATAGTCAATACGACAGCACGACCTCGAGTGTGATATTGCTTTCATGACTGTCTTCTGATAGAATGATATCCAACGAGTTTGCACCCCACAAATGACGTCACATCCTTAAAGTACAATTACGTAATTAACGTAAAGTTGCGGAGGTTAGGTTTAGGAAAAGAAACATGGTAAGAACGTACCTTCGACAGTGAAATTAGACTCTGTGGACAGCTGCTTCGGTGGCATACATGTGACGCCGATAAGTAAGCAGCTAAAGTATTCAGGCATCTTTCCATCACTCCCTCCCTTTCTCATAACCCATTTAAATTTATTTGTGGAAATATGTTCCTTGTTTATTATGACAAACCTTAATATCAGCTAATTAGCGATTAACATAATTGACGGCCCAGAACAACTGCTCTGCAATACGCTGTTCTGCAACGTTCTAAAAACCTGTGGGTTTGTCACGTCTTCGTGAAACTTTGGTCTGAACTGGGCTGAAAGTGGAGTGACATATACATCGTTAAAGTCCCAGTGCTGTTATACTGTATATCAGCGCGCATGGAGTGCCTCCTGTCCAATCAAAATGCTTGGTGAGAACTAACTGTTGTATAAATGTCACCAAATATCCATGTCCTTTAATCGAATAACTGATTTAATTTTTGAACACATAAACATAAACTTTTTGAATAATAGGGACCAGAGCAAACAATAAGGCTTGTTATCCTGATTATATTAATTTATCCCTCCTCTGTCAGTAACTATGTCTTGCTCCAAATACACACACACACACACACATATAGATAATACAGCGAGTCCCCTTTTTGCTCCAGGCTTCAGAGTGATGGGGTCAGCATTCCTGTACACTCACTTAGAGCGATGATAACCGCACTGTATGATGGTTCAGTCCACATAAAGGAGAAATCCGACTAAATTGCAAATCCCTGCTGCTGTCTTGATGTTCTTTTCCTTTTTTAGCTCGACCAAAAACAACAGCTAAACTTCCATAAGGACCTCCTGGCTTCAGCTCCAAGCCTCCAAACTGTATCTTAGATGCATCTAAAGCATTCCTCTCCATTCCCAGTCTAGCTGTACCCAGCAATCAGGCCGATCGAGTCAATCATTGGCTGCTGGAGTGTGAAACACAGTCACATTGATCTGGAATCATCCTTCCAACCCTCTGACTGATAGGACAGGGGCGCTGTAGATGTTCACTTGTCCCTGATATACAAATGGCCATTTTGCAGGTGAAGGATTCCTTTCATACCTTAATGAATCCAAGAGATCAGACAACAGGAGTGCTTTTTAGACATCAGTTCGCCTCTCAAGTCACACTGGAAAAAAAAACGAGCCTACATCATGACTGTTTTATGTGACTTGACCAGTGATCCTGGATCTGCGCTCGTTATTTTCCAGCAGTGGCCTCAGGCTCACAGCATGGAGCCATGAAGGACATCAAGTCCCATAAACTGGAGAGGAAAAACTTCATACAGAAAAATAACAGTTGTGATATACAGTGTGAACTCTGGAGCGATCTTCTCTTGACAAACTGGCATTTTATTGCCAGTGCTGTAACCTATAATTTGGGCATTAAAATGTATTTTCCTGCACATTATCCAATGAAACAATTACAGATTTGTGCTCCTCTCTGTGTCCTCCTCAGAATAATGGATCCTTGGGCTGGTGTCACACTCATAAACAGTGCTCAAAGGTAGGTAATGTCTTCCTCATGAGTTTATTATGCCCCCGAGACAGGTACAGCTGTGGCCAGAGGCATTATGGTCTCTGGTTGTCCATCTGTTGGCACATCCCATTTTGTTAATGCGATATCTCAAGAATACAATGAGGGCATTACTTCAACTTTGGCACAAACGTTCATTTGGGCTCAAGGGGAACTAATTTGCTTGTCAAAAGTCAAAGATCAAGATCACTGTGACTTTAAACTTCTCATTCTTGTGAACGTGATATCTCAAGAATGCATTGAGGGAATTACTTCAACTTTGGCACAAACCTCCACCTGGGCTGAAGGGGGAACTAATTTGAGCTTGATTGTCGAAGGTCAAAGATCAAGATCACTGTGACGTGACCTTCTCATTCTTGTGAATGCGATATCTCAAGAATGTATTGAGGGAAATTTGGAATAAACGTCCACTTGAACTTGATGATAATCTCATTAGATTTTGGTGGTCAAAGATCAAGGTCACTGTGACCTTGCATTTGTTCCATTCTCATGAACACAGTATCTCAAGAATGCCCTGAGGGAATTTCTTTAAATTTAGTATAAGCGTCCACTTGGACTGAAGGATAAACTAAATACATTTTGGTGGTCAGTGGCCAAGGTCACTGTGACCTTGCATCGGATTCTCATGAACATGATATCTCAAAAGGCCTTGAGGGAATTTCCTGAAATTTGGCACAAACGTCCACTTGGACTCAACGCTTAACTGATTAGATTTGGTGGTCATAGGTCAAGGTCCATGTGCCCTCACAAAACATGTTGTTGGCCATAACTCAATAATTTACATGCTAATAATGACAAAATTTAAGAAAAATGTCTCATTTGGCACAAATGGCCACTTGGGCTCAAGGGGGAACTAATTTGAGTTTGGTTGTCGAAGGTCAAAGATCAAGATCAAGATCACTGTGACCTTGAACTTGAACTTCTCATTCTTGTGAACGTGATATCTCAAGAATGCATTGAGGGAATTTCCTCAAATTTGGTATCAACGTCCAATTGGACTTAATGATGAACTCATTAGATTTTGACAATAAAAGGTCAAGGTCACTGTGACCTTGCATTTGTTCCATTCTCGTGAACACAATATCTCAAGAATGTGCTGAGGGAATTTCTTTAAATTTAGCATAAGCGTCCACTTCGATTGAAGGATAAACTAAATAGATTTTCATGGTCAAAGGCCAAGGTCACTGTGACCTTGCATTCATCTGATTTTCATCTGGTCCATGTGACCTCACAAAACATGTTGTTGTCCATAACTCAAGAATTTATATGCTAATAATGACAAAATGATAATAATAATAAAAACAATAATGATAATAATAATAATAATAATAATAATAGTAATAATAAGGTGACTTTGATATTCATAGCTATTTCTTCTGCTTTTATAACTTTGGGAATGCAATACAAAAATGTGGTTAATGTAAATGCATATTATTATTATATTGTGAAAACAATATTAAAACGTACAATAAAACTGGAATAAATGTGGCACACCAGGTTCTGTTGCACTTTGTAAACCACTACCATACACTACACTACACTACACTTCTCTATACCTGAAGCACAATTTGTATTTTAAGTCTTTCCCTCAGCTAGTCAGTAGAAAGATGGAAGTCATGTGGGACAATAAATCACTCACCTCACATTGTTTTTGTACCTGCCTGGATGCATGTTTGCAGGCACATGTGTACCTTTACATGAGTGCTTGTTTGTGCAGCCATAAATCACCCCCAGTGCAAACCAGTGACATTGTGCCCTGTGTGTGCGCATGCTGATGTGCTGTGATGGTTATTACTTATTTCTCAGCTCCAGCATTCATCACCAAACTTACTACATCCATCCAGTTTCCCGGCTGATACTTAAATGCTTATAAATGAAGCAGACAGATGGAATACATACTTGGCAAGCTCCCCCCTATGATATTGTGCCCGAAACAATAAACTTCCCCAGGTAACTTTCATGATAATATGCTCAGATAATTTTATTTCACATCCACTGCACAACTACTTAGCTTTTTAGATATTTAACAGCCCCCATGAGGAATATTGTCTCCTTGTTTAACAATGATATTAACACGCCTCAGCATCCTCTTCCTTTGTTAACTGTGCGTTTCTAGCTATGAGTAATTGTGATGACATGTTAGCGCCTTGGACATCTCCCCAGCTGCATTATTCGGAGCTTCTACAATGAGACATCCTGGCCTTTTTAATGAATGATCACAGGGAGGAAATACTTTCGTGGCGGCACGAATTAGTTCATCATACCCAGAGCTGCTTCATCCATTTATGTGTTAAACAGGATAGGATTAAAATTTCCATGTTTCACCATGAAACAGGAAGTAGTTTGTAGTTTGTAAAAAAACAAAACTGTAATTTTCAGTAATAAAGTTTTTTTGGTGAAAATAAAAGTGAAAATCACATGAGATAAGGAACATTCATGTATTCATGTTCCCCCACTGCTTCTGCTAAGCCCATTCCCTTGGCTGTGGTTTCACTAGATCATAGGTAGGGACAGTGAGAATCTTGTTCATCCTTCCATGCGTGTCACTAATTAAATGGTGAGGCATCTGGCTACTTTAAGAGAATCATAGTTACTCACGCCGTCTTATCTTGTGCTTATCTGCGCCATGTCCGGATGAGGCCTACACACAAGACTCTGCGAATGCCCGTCATTCCAACCAGTAGAGTGCCCTCACATGCAGTCCGCCCCACAGGTAGAAACCCTAGGCACTGCGAAGATACTATGCTGTTACAGGTGTGGGTCTTGCTGTAGCAACTTCATTAGGAAGAATGGGAGTGATGAGGTAGAGTACCTCCATTCAGTGTATTTCCCTTTAGACTCAAGGACAGTCGGGACCTTTACCAAATGTGTGACATACCCACATGCATGCCAGTGCACTTGGGTCTGACTAACAAAGACATCTTGTCTGTTGTATGTCCACCAAACATAGCGTCTGGAATCAGGTAGAACACCCTACCCTCCAAGTTGACTCTTGATCCTTGGGAGTCTTGGAACCAGTGTTAATTATGCCATGGGTACTACGAGACAGTCACCCAGTGTAGTTGCTGGCCCATGTGCACTAGGTGACTGTTAGGGCCAGCCCAGTCCGCAACCTCAGGAACACCATCCAATTGCAAAACCCAGTGAGAAAAATTCCTACAGCCACTGAGGGCTTGCCGGGGATGCGCAATGCCGAACACCGCCAACTCCCAGGCCTACACTGGCTAACCCTGGAGAACCCGCACCCTCCCTCTACAGCTGGTCATGGCACAGGACACCACATCCCGCCACAGGTGCCTGACAGAGCCCCAACAGCAAACCACACCCTTGCGTGACTGCAGGCTTCACTTGAGAATCAACTGCTCCAGCCTAAACAGAAATACAGTCTAATCACATGTCAACTGAGTGGTGGATGTAAATAGGTGACATGCCCCCATACACACCACAGTCTGAGACCCGGGGGCAGGGCGGCAGGTCTCAGACTTGACAGTCACCCAGTGTAGTTACTGGCCCATGTGCACTAGGTGACTGTTAGGGCCAGCCCAGTCCGCAACCTCAGGAACACCATCCAATTGCAAAACCCAGTGAGACTTACTTCATTGTTGTTCACTGCATCCTGTGTCTTCACTTAAAGGGACGAAGGCATGGGAGTGCATGCGACACCTTCGTCACGGAGAACCAGTCATGTCCCGGCCTTGCGGCCAAAGACATCCAGCAGTCTGTTTGTTAAGTGGGGTGATTACAGACCAACTTAGCCGCCCCATCAGGGAACATTGCCCACAGACCACCATGTGAAGGTATGGTCTAAATGACTACCTACTCAGTATTGGTTATAGGCCAAGTAAGTTGTTATACACTGGTATATTGGATATTGGCAAAAATTCCAATAACATGTTATGTATATATCATTAGTTATCCTTACCTTTTATATAAAGGTATAATTTTATTTCTGGACACTTTGCTGTCACTATCAGGGTAAATGTTGTCGATGCTTTATTAAAGACTTGAAACTTTCAGTAATGTGTCAGTCCCAGCTCTGATGTATCTGTGTCCAACTCTTAAGATCAGAAAGGCCTGATGAGAAGCTTGTTGAAGCTTGTTGCTGTGAGACAGCCCATCGCTTTGGCTTGTGACCATTTGGCCCCAAGTCGTCCTCACGGACCCTGGTGGTAATGAGTGCTTGTTAATCCTTCTGTCACTATCTCCTCCAGGCAGACAGCCATTTGCAAGTGCCAGAGTTGATTAGCAACACACTCCCACACAGTCCAGCTCCATTCAGCTCTTTAAAAAAGCTAAGGATGGCACTGCATTGGAACCGTGGAGGAGACATTGTGTGTATTCACTGACACTGGTGTCTGAGCTCAAAACTTAGACAACTGGCATTGAGCGCGGTGTAACGACTTTTTTCAGTAGCACTTGGCAGCCATTAGTGGATTTCAGTGCTCCCTACAGCCTTGTTGTGATTGTTTGACTGAGAGCCAGACATTCTCTTCTTTTACTCCTCCTTGCAAGTCACATTATCAAACATATAAAAGTACTTTTGAAATAATTTGCTTGCAGTTTGTCCCTTGGGAAAAACCAAGGTCTTGTCTGTGGATGTTTAAAGGTCTGGAACACTTTCAAAGACAGTGTGAGTTGTTGAAAAAGGAAGCCAGAGACAAACGCAGCGCCTGTTTCCTCTCCGAGGAGTTTGTCTGGGCAGCGAATCAAACAGTGTCGAGCACCGAAAGAACAGCATTTTGCACGGTCAGCAGAGAAGTAGTTCGCTCGATTATCTCCGGTTGGTCATGGAGGAGTAGTGTGTATCCACCGCCAAAACACACACACACATAGATACACAGCTTTACACTGCAGCCAAATAAACATAAGTCATGTTCTGTGACCTAAAAGAACAGCTTGGATCCTTAACTAATTCCAATTTGAGTCTAAATTCTGCAGCAGAGACAAAAATATTTATACCTTTGGAGACTTAGGTGCTTTCTGAAATCTCTTTTAACCGCACCACGTAATTCCCCCCAGTCATCACTCTTTGCGGCACAGTGGAATGGAATGCTCGATATAAGCTTGAAATGGGGTGGAAAACTAACCGACGCTGGGCACGAGAATGGGAACGTCAGTCTGGATTAGTGGACGAGTCGTCCTGTGGAGACCAGGGAGGGAAGATGGGAGATGGCAGGGCTGGCACAGGGCTATCAGACATGCTTCAAGGAGTCTTCATTGCATAGCAGGAATAGCCGAACTGCATGTGCACTATGTAGTTGATTTGGCAGCAACTCCCCCCCTCCTCTGCGCTCTTACCCTGTAGTGATGCAGCAGCATTTTAGACAATGTGACAATAACATTTAAACATTAAAATAATTAGGCTGGTCACAGTAATAACAATGAGTTCACTGTTAAGTTCAAGTTGATATTTGTGCCAAATTTGAAGAAAGTCCCTCAAGGCGTTCTTGAAGTATCATGTTCACGAGAATTCAACAGACAGGGTCACAGTGACCTTGACCTTGGACTACCAAATCTAAACATGTTACGTTGGTTAAAGCTGAACCCAAATGCAGACAGATAAGATGATTTGACACAAATCTTTCAATGAAAAAAGGTCAGTGGTTAAGGGGGTTCCAAGAGAGTGGGGTGTTGGGGTCTTGTTTGGAGTGGAAGGTCTGGGCAGGTGAGGTTTCCGTGAGGTGGTTGGCCAACTGGCGTCTCTGGTAGAAAGAGAACAGGTGTAAGTCTTCGAGGTAGGCAAGCAAACTAACTAATATCTTAAACATAGTGGCAAGAAAACTGAACAAGAGCTACATGTGTGACTCGTCACTACAATCCAGCGGGGACTGGATGCAGGCACTGAGTATTTGTTGTGGAGAGGAGTGGCTTGATTGGAGGACCGGTGTGCTGAGAGCAGGAGAATGACAGAGTCAGGGAGGGAAGGAAAGGCATGTGTAGACAAAAAACAAAATACATCAAGCACACCACATTCTACATTTGAGATATTGCGTTCACGGGTATGAGATGGATGTAAGGTTACAGTGTCCTTGACCTTTGACTACAAAAATCAAATCTAATAAGTTTGTGCCAAATTCAAATAAATAAATTAAAATAAACACCCTGAAAACGTAATCCAGTCACGGATTTCAAATGTGACTTCCATTTATTTTTATGCCTCCACCTCGGTAATAGCCATGGCAGGAAGCATTATATTTTCAGTTGTGTCCCATTCTCGTGAACGGGATATCTCAAGCATGCTGAAAAGGAATTTCTTCAAATTTGGCACAAACGTCCACTCGGACTCAACAGCAAGCTGATTACATTGTTGTGGTCAGAGGTAATATTCACTGTGACCTTGTCTGTCCCATTATCATGAAGATATCTCAAGAAGAACTTGAGGCAATTTCCTCAAATTTGGCACAAACGTCCACATGGATTCAACAATGCACTGATTACTTTTTGGTGATCAAAGGTCACTGTGACCTTGGTCTGGTTACATGTTAAAAGGGTTTACCATAATCACTGTATAGTTTGCCATGCTGTACATGAGCAAAGATTATAGTTGCTCTCTGTTAATATGAAACACTGATGGCAAAAACAGCTTTTCATCCCCTGAGATGGTGCCACGGCAGCGTGGTGCCTACTTTTCCTCTGTAAGACAACAAATATGAGTACCTAAACTCCTGAGACATATTCTCTTTAGACCTCAATAAACACAAGTTTGTTTAGAGCTAACACACTCCTCTAACTTTTTGACAACTTGCCGCGTCCTTGTGACGCCGCTGTACATTGCTCTCCTCCCCACTGTTTCTCAGTGCAGCATGAAATTACAATCAGCGTACACTCCCTCCCCTGGGATGTTTCTGCTTACTGGTGCAGGATTCAGCTTTATGGTAGCTGTAGAGAGCGATGCTGTTAATTGATGCTCCAGAAACAGCCTGAGAACGCAGGACAACAGTCATTAGCTTTCCCTCACCTTTTAGTGAGTGCTTACTTATGATGTAGCAACAGCCATCTGAGATGACATTACACTACTGTTATTTACACAAGATAATATAGCAAACAACACGAGGCAGCAAAATATCAGACTGTTTGCTGAACAATACATTAAACCCTATCTCCAACACATTCTCACTCCGACCTCTTCATATATCAACATTTGGTCATGGAACTTTCCAAATCGAGATATGACGTGCAAGGTACTCTGGGTGCGTTGGATGTTGACGTTCTGAACTTCAGCCTGTTACATGCATTGTCTGTTTTCAAAATACACTTCCATTTTCACAAAAAACTGTACAGTTTGCATACAGTGCAAACTACTGTATGTCAGTACAACACTGCACATTACGAATTTTACGTTTTGCCAACACATGCATATGGTTGCAATTAGGCAACAAAAGCAAGTGGTTGGGTTAAGAAAAAAGAGAAGGGTTTGGCTTTACAAGCCTGTGTGAAATGAACACCTGCCTCCCGGGGGAAAGTCGGTGGTTGTTGGACCCATCCACCACCCCTCCCACCTGCCCTACTTGGACTTCAGCTGCCTAATTTTTGTTGTTGTTTTTGTTGTTCCCTTTGACGCTGCTGGGTACCGTTAAACAATAATGTCGAGTGGCAGTGTATCATGCCGACGTAAAAGGACGGCTTTGTTTGTCAGTATCGGATGCTGGAAGTTACTGAAGCTGGTTTTCTAAGACTTCGGAGTGAGAACAGGTTGATATTTACGGAAGCGTATTGCATTCACTTGACAAATAAAAAAAATCTGTTTTATTGAGTAATTTTATCTGTTTTTCAGAGTAATTTTTCATTTTTCTGTTTTTCAGTGTAATTTTTTCTGTTTTTCGTGGTAATTTTTTTTCTGTTTTTCGTGGTACTTTTTTTTCGGGGTATTTTTTTCTGAGTTAAGAGAGCAATAGAACAACAGATGCTTTCATTCCTTTCTTGAGAGCTCGATATAATGGAAGCAAACTTGACCCGCTTGTTTAGTATAATCCTGTTTTACTTTGTTTTGTTTACTCTCTTAACTCAGAAAAAATACTCAGAAAAAACGAAAAAATTACCACAAAAAACAGAAACAAAATTACCACGAAAAACAGAAACAAAATTACCACGAAAACAGAAAAAATTACTCAATAAAACAGATTTTTTTTGTATTTGTCAAGTGAATGCAATACACTTCCGTAGATATCTCCCACAAAGTACGACTAAAATCTGCCACTATTTCTTTGTCAGATTTAGTTTGGAGTAAATGTAATCACAACTTGGATTATGTTCTCTGGCAATGTTTTTCCAGTTTAAGAAGTGTTTCATTCTGAGACAGAACTCACACACACTAGATGCTTACACCTTAAAAGCTACTATTGAAAACATCAAAACACCAAGGACATGTTCCAGACAATTTTGTTAGGAATTTTGAGGATTTAATGATTTAAGGAGAAGTTTACATTCTATGATCACACACCAATTCTCAATTCTCTAGAGTTTCATGGTAGATAGTAATGATGTCCAAATGAAGCTTCATGAACCACCAGTTGTATTTGCTGAACCCACTAGATGGTGCTGCATTGCCATCCCTTGAGCCTTTTTCATTACACCAAGAGCGCCATCTAGAGGGTTCAGCAAATACAACTGGTGGTTCATGAAGCTTCGTTTGGACATCACTAGTAGATAGATGAACATTTCTCAGGTGGGTTGAGTTTTAATTCTGGAAATGGATCTCCACAGTAGGGATGCACGATATTGGATTATTTGACAATATCCGATATATATAACAACTTAGTTGGCCAATAACCGATGTCGGCATATCCATTTTATCCCCACCTAATTTTAGTGATCATTAAATCTCTTCTGTAGTGGAATTAACATCATATTATACATGTATACTCCTATCGTAATGGCTCACCATCAGATGGAGGCATGAAAGGTTACTAGAAGGTACCAGAAGTCTTTTACATAGAGTAAGGTTTTGAAAACCACCTGAACAAAATCTTAGAAAATTTTGAGGAAAATGTTTGTTTTCTGTAAAATTGTTATCGACTTTGAATTTGGACTATGCGGGGCTTCATAATATGGCCCCATTGTGTTTTCCAGCTGTTAAGTCCCAGTCTTAGTCAACTGCAGCATCTGTTCTCATGAAAATCTTCAGGGGAAGATTAAAAAACAATGTATGGTCACTTATGGCTCCAAAAATCCAAGACGGCAACGGCTAAAATGCCAGACTTGAGGCTTCAAAGCATGAGTCCACGAACCAGTGGGGTGACGTCAAGGTAGCTACATCCAATACTTTTATTTACAGTCAGATGGCCGATTCACAAGGTGATGCACTACAGGTTATTTTACAAAAGCAAACTTCTCATTTTACAGCTTTAATAATAAAAGTCACACGTTGAGTGGTTGAGTTATTGTTACCTGTAATAGAGCTCTTTCACTGGATGAAATAATCTCTCACTGACTCACTTCAGCATTCTGTGCGAAGAGAAGCTGTCTGCCGGTAAAACATTTTACCCTTTAATTAATCTATAGAGACAGATTCACCTCAGAATCTCTCTATTCATATCTGACTGTAATTTGTATCACTGCTCACTCCCGTTGCTTTCACGTCCACAGTGCCTGGAGCCCTGCAAAGACTCCTGGGAGATGAAGAGGAAAAGCAATTGCAGAGAGATGTGTGAGGTATATGCAGCCTTGCATGCTCTCTGTGCACTGGGAGTGGGAGTATTATGGGCTAAGAAACAGCCTTGCATGATTATGTGGAACTATTGATTTAACTCCAGAAAATCTGTTAAACATTATTTTCACAAAATACATCCGAATCAGAAGTGTAGAGGTGATGGAGGTCCAGTGCAAACACCTCAACATTAATGAATCAGTAGAGTTTTCGGTGAGACACTCTGCATCAGCAATCACACTCTCATTTATGTACTGTTAATAGCTCAGATTTCTGGATCCCTTTCAACCATAAAACTTGATCAGATTATGTACCTTGTCCACTTTTGTGTTCGGATCTGCTTTCGACAGACTTGGCAGAGATGGCTGCCATCTTGTTTTCACATGGATTAGTGTATTTTGCTTTAGCTACCACAAGATGGCACAAAAAGTGTCCACAAATGAGGACAATGGGTCTAAATGAAGCAAAATGAAGTATAATATGCAGGAAACCCAAAATATAATGTCCTCATATGAGTACACGGGGTCTCAGGAGATTAAATATTTTCACGTTTGTATACACGGATCAGCCAAAACACTAAAACCACTGACAGGTGAAGTGAATAACTTTGATTGTTCTGCTGAGAAACCTTTGGTTCTGGCATTCATGTGGATACCACCTGACATGTTCCACCCCTCAAACACCGTTGCAGACCAAGTACCCCCCCCCTCAATGAATTTGATAAATATATAACAGTGGAAGCCCTGAGAGCAAAAATGGCACACATGTTCAGAGAGTTATAGGCCCATCAGTTAAGCACAAAATAAGTGACCCGCTCTCTGATGCTAACTGGTCTTCCTCCAACCCATTCAGCGGGTGTTTCCGAAGAAGCACTGGGAGTGTGTGACCAGCTGTGAGTTCCTCCAGTCTGTCCTGGCGGTGAAACAGGGCAGCTGTCCACCTCCGGAGAGAGCCAGCGGCTTCGCAGCAGCCTGCGTGGAGAGTTGCGACCATGACCGAGAATGTCCTGCTCAGAAGAAATGCTGCTCCAACGGGTGTGGTCACACCTGTCAGTCTCCCAAAGACCTGTACAATGGTAAAGACTTTTACTTGCACTGAAGTACTATAACAGTGTAGTATCATAACTTTTACCTCTGTAAAGGATCTGAATATTCCTTCCACCGCTGCCTCTATGGTTGAGGTTTGGATAAGATTAGGAGCAAAGTCTTATTTGTTAAACAGAAATTGATTATCATCATCTGCATAGAATTACACACAGCCGCACTGTCAAATCAGAGAGCGAAACTTGAACACACACATCATTCCTGCTGTTTTTATGATGACTACAGTACAGCTATTTTGCCTTCTCACACTGTGGCATTGAGTTGAGCCGTAAATCCCCACAGTCCTGGGAGACCCCGACCAGACTGACAGCTTTACGCGTCTCTGCTAGGACACGGCCAATATGTGCTGAGAATTACAGAAGATGGTAGCAGCATCACGTCAACATGAAAAAGTAAAAAGTTTATGTATGTATTTTCGTGGACGTGTGTTTCAAGGCTTGGTAACAGGATACCGTTTTTCTCCCAGGTGCTCCTCTGAAGCCGAGGAAGGAGCTGGGCTTCAAAGAACTCCCATCTGGTCAGCTGGAGGTGCGTTGGTCCTCCCGCTTCAATATCTCGGCTGAGCCGGTTGTCTACATCCTGCAGAGGAGGTGGAACTTTGGCATCCAGCCCAGCGAGGACACTGCCACCCCCTGGCAGGTGGTTGCACAGGTTAGTTCACTCACTGCACCCAATGAATAATGGACACCTTTGAACTGAATTATTGTCATTATTCCTCAAGTTGTCTGTGAGAAACGGAAGGTAAGTCCATAAATAATTGAACAAAGGTCTTGGAGTTTCTTTGCTTTTGCTTGATTAGGTCTTTGGAAAAGATTTCTGCTGATCAAGCAGATAGTGAAGATGAATCCTCCAACTGTTTGGCTTTCTTTAGACAGTATGATAGTAGATCTGATCACGTATCTCTAAAAAGTCAACCTTTCGTGAGCTCATTTTTTCATGCACACCGCTGGAATACCAGTTGAGGTTTGTTTTAGATGTGAGCAATGACCAAATAATTGCCCCATTAAGAGATGAAGGTCCGTTTTCCAACTATCAAAACACAGATGGCTTTGGATTGAAGACACAGTAACTCTGACAGTGCTGCCAAATGTCAGGTTGAACCCATAATTCCTGTATCCTGCAGTGCCTGAGCCCTGTGCTTTAGAGACATTTACACTAAGACAGCTCCATTTGAAAAGACATCTTTTCATTTTGGCCTTCTGCTCACACTGAGTCAGCATTTTCTCAAGGGATGCACGATATCGGGATTTTGCCGATATCTGATATGCCGATATAGAACCGATTGCATAGTTACTTCACACACTCTCTCAGCTGAGGTCAGCACAAGCAGCAAAGCTGTATTGATTGACGTCTTCAGAAAGGAGTGCTCCAGAGGCTCAAATCAATCCTTCACCAGTGCCTCAAGCACCAATGGCAGGTCTTGTTTCCTGACCCTCTTGACATCATTGAACTCCTGCTCACTCTAATGGCAGCAAAGCATCACGTCGAAGTGTCTAAAGTAATCCCACCGCTGCTGGCGTCTAATTTTGGGCAGCTCTTGGCAGCGGCAAGGCACTGATGAGATTCCTGAAGCCGCAACACCATCTGTGAAGAACGCCGGTCAGTAGGCAAGTTGCCATCGGTGAAGAGACGAGGATGGCTGACAGAATTATGGCACTGCGTTATATACTGTTGGGTTCGCACATATGGTAGGCACATCCTGATTGGCCAGCAATGTTTATGCATATTTCAGTGGGCAATTGAGTGCTTGTGATTGGAGGAGAGTATTACCCAAAGAGTCTGTGTTAGATAGAACTCTGTTCACTTTGGTTTTGGCCACACAAGAAGAAGAAAGACGGCATTATTTGGATCCACACTGTTTTTTTTCTTAAACATCAGTGGGTTCATGTCTTGTCTTGCTCTCTTTTTTCTTTAACCCGACACTCCATCTGATTCATCACAGACCACAGAGCAGGGAGCGAGGCTCTCCGACATCCGGCCAGGTCGCTGGTACCAATTCAGGGTGGCAGCTGTCAACACCCGCGGGACCAGGGGTTTCACCACGCCCAGCAGACACATCCACTCCAGCAGAGGTCAGATGGATCGACTCTGTGTGTGTCTATGTGATAAAGAGAGTTTGTTCTTGTGTCACTGTAATAACACCTCTGGTTGTGTGTCCTCTGTGTTTGGAGTTAGGTTGGGTTATGGTTAGCATTTAATCTTCCTCTGCGATTGAACATGGATGAATATTAACACCATCCCCTCACTCTCAGATCCTGCCAATCCTCCAGCTCCCACTGAGCTCAGAGTGGCCAATATGAGCTTTGGCAGTGGCAGGACGGTGTCGGGCAGGCTCCAGTGGAGCATGCCTGCTGACCTGGATGTTCCCGTGCACCACTACAAGGTCAGCTGGAGCTGGACAGCCGTCAGACAGCCGTCTGCGTCATCCCTGACCAAGAGGAGGAAGACAGTCAGAGAGGTGAGGACTGACAGGTACTACAGTGTCATGAAAATGCCCTAAGGTTACTTGTCACCGCCATTGTTCATCTTATTCCAACTGTCTTCTCCTGTAGAAGGACTGCGTTATATGACAACATCCCCTCAAATTCTGTATTTTGTTTTGTGTCATCTTCCCTTTGTGTGTCCAGAGCCAGGTGGAGCTGGACAGCATGCGGTCCAACAGGAGCTACAGTGTGGAGGTCCAGGCTGTGTCCTACTGGGGACAAACTCAGCTCAGAGGACCTCGAGCTGTCCTTCATTTCACCACACAGCGCAGTACGTCTTTACACACAATCCAAAAGCAGCCTTTGGCATTATCAGCCTGATAACATTGTCATAATATGCAAGAAAAGCACAGTCCGACATGCCTGCTGCAAGGCTTAATACTTTTTTCTCAAACCTTCAGAAAATGTTTCCATTGGTGTTGAATTTAATTTTATACTTTTATGGTGCTTTTTGAAAAATTAGTTTAGGGGTTTAGGTATCTGAAAGACTTTCTCCCACTGGGATGTTACATCTTTGATCCTTCGTATCTCAAAGCTTCACTCCACCACCTTAACATTTTATACTCACAGTCTTCTCACTGTGATAGAACAGAAAAAGCTTTTAAAAATATATTGAAGCATACAGTCATGTGTTGGGCCAGGCCAGTTTACATATATTTTCTTTGTTTTGAAGCCAGCAGTACTGCTCCTAGAAACCCGACAGGTGACAATCTGGATGTGGGGACACCATTCTACCAGGATGGACAGCTCCAGGTTCATGTGTACTGGCAGAGCAGCAAGGGTATGTGCAGTTTGTACATGAGCTGATGTGAGTTTCTGCCATCAGGATAAATTGAGTTGAGTAATGTGACAGTGAAGCAGACCTTTGACCCTTTGGATATATAAAATCATCACTTCATCATTTTACCCTTTTAGACATTTGTGTGAACTTTTGTCATGAACAACAAATGAATTCTTGAGTTATGGCCAAAAACATGACCTTGACCTTGACCTCACAAACATGTTTGTGAGGTCACAGTGACCTTTGACCTTCAACCACGAAATTCCAATGAGTTCATTCTTGAGTCTAAGGGCCGTTTCATAGTCGACGCACGCAACGGCAGCAAGCGACATGAGCAACGCAATTCCTTTCATAGTCAACACATTGAACGCAAGCGACGCAGGCGACACTTGAAATGCAATACATCGCTCGTGCAACAGGGGGTAGCAGAGTCACGGGTACATTCCGGCTAGCTAGTACTGCTGTAGCTAGCTAGTACTGCTATTTTATTAGAGTGCAGGGCACTAGAACCGTCATATAAATGGGGGTGTGCCCGTACGAGTTCGCAATATTTCATACCTGCTTCTTCTGTGAATAACAAAAAGTGGTTGATTTCAAGTACATCGCTTGGATTATCACCCCTGCTGGCAACGCATGGTAGTACAGTCGATGCGTCGTGTATCAAAAAAATGGACAACACATTTTGAGACGCAAGCACACATCATGGCGGCCAATGCGTCTCAATGCGTCCCAATGCGTTCGCGTCTGTGTGCCTTTGCGTCGACTATGAAACAGCCCTAAGTCAACAAAGTCAACAATGAACAGATTTGACTTTGGTGATCAAAGGTTAAGGTCACTGTGACCTTGCATTTGTATCATTGTATCTGAGATATCTTTTGAACGCGATATCTGAAGAAAGCCATGAGGAACTTACTTCAAATTTGGCACAAACATCCACTTTGAGTCAAGCATGAACTCATTCGAATTTAGTGCCAAAGGTCAAGGTCACTGTGACCTTAAAAACATGTTTTTGGCCATAACTTCATAATATATATGCTTACTATGAATACATTTCACACAAATGTCTAATAGGATTAAGATAATGAAGTGATGACATTTTTTTATGTAAAAAGTGAAAGGTCAGCTTCACAGTGACATCATAATGTTGTGCCACAGAGGCATACAACTGTGAGGTGGTAATTTTAGTTGTTTCTTTAGATCCCTCAGCTGACCTCTACAGAATCCAGTGGGGACCAGAGCATTGTGGACACAACCAGACTAGACCCATGGAGAAGACCACCACACAGGTAACCTATCAAGATGAAACAACATTGTCACTGTGAACAAGGACGTCAAATAAATGATGAGCATATGATGCCACCTGCCATATCAACTGTACCTGCCGATTTTCTGGACAGAAAACCATGTCACCATTGACTAAATGCAAATTTGAAGAGTGACAGGTTGACAGAAGACATAATGCACATAGAGAGCAGTTCTTATGATAACCTCTGTCTTTGTCTGATCTAGGAGACCTTTGTCAACCTGCGGGGCTTGCTCTTCTCCTGTAAGTATAAAGTTGTTCTGCAGCCAGTCAGCAAGAGGAGTCATCCTCTGTCAGAAAGCACCAGCTTCTTCACTCCCGCATGTGCTACCATCCAGGCCAGGAGTCCCAAACCCATCACCTGTCCTGGAGAAACAGGTAAGACAACTGGAACTTCAGGTCTTGAAAATACATGAGAGGGTGATGGATGGATTTCCTAGGTACCCTGATGGCTTGCCATTTTTAAATAGCTCACATAGTAGTTTCACATTTGTATAAAACCCTCAAATTCTGTTTTGTTTGCTGTTTCATTCATCAGATTCCATCTACGAATAGAGGTTATGATATTGTAACCTTAGTTCTTAGCACAGGTAGAGCCCTCTACCTAGGGGCCCTGTTCCCACATACTGAGACCATTATACGTGTCATATATATACCGTAGACTCCACACATATTCAGGTAGTCACGTCCTGATAAGCTGGCTACCCACAGAGTTCAGTAGGAGGCTCCCCCTTTGCTAGTTGAACTAGGGTTACATTATCGTAACCTTCGTTCCCTCCACATAAAATTACAATTTGACACTCTAAAATGTTTAACCCTGAAAAAAAACCTGGAGCGACATCACTTTGCTAGTGCTGCTTTCAGACTGCTTTCCTCTGGCTGTGCCTTCTTCAGCAGTGTCCCCTCAGAAGGTCGTGGTGAAGGCGACCAACCTGACAGCATCCTTTGAGGTCTGGGGCGGCAATGTGACAGCCATCTTCAGCTGGGATTTGTCCCCAACCCCGCCCCTCCAGCAGCTAACTGGTTACCAGGTGACCTGGGCAGAGGTCATTCCCACCCACCGGCACAACATCAACAAGCTGCCTCACAGCCTCATATCCCAGTCCCAGATCCTGCCTCCGGTCAGTGCTGGTATAAACTGTGAACCTTGAATCTGCCTGTGTATGTTATGCATAAATTAGAGGCCATCTACTATTGAGGACATGTCCTTTGTATGTTTTTCTTGGAATTTGTACGTTTTGAGGGAGTAAGTAACACTTAATTTGCAGGTAGGTAAGTACCTAATAATTATGTCTTTGTGCTGTGGACAGCAGTAGCCAGAGGCATTTTGCTTTCAGGTGGTCCGTACAAACGTCCATTTCTCATGAATGCGATATCTCAAGAACACCTGATTAGAGTTTGGTGGTCATATGTCAAGGGTAAAGGTCACTTTGGCCTCATTTGTCTCATTCTCGTGAATGTGATATCTCAAGAACAGCTCAGGGGGATTTCTACAAATTTGGCACAAACGTTGACTTGGACTCAACAGTTAACTGATTAGATTTTGGTGGTCATATGTCAAGGGTCAAGGTCACTTTGGCCTCATTTGTGTCATTCTCGTGAATGTGATATCTCAAGAACAGGTTGAGGGGATTTCTACAAATTTGGCACAAACGTTTACTTGGACTCAACAGTTAACTGATTAGATTTTAGTGGTCAAATGTCAAGATCACTGTGACCTTGCAGCCATCTCCATCTAGTGCAAATAATGTCTGTAGAAGGCTTTGAGGGAACTGCCTCAAATTTGGCACAAATGTCCATGTTTTCACAGATAAAACTGTAAACTGCAACTGTAACTGCAACTTGACTGGTTTGTGGAGGCAGGCAACTGCCAAACTGACTCTAGTTTTTCAGAAAGTCTGGCAGCCATTTTGGGGAAAATACAGTTAGCAATTGGATCAATTCTGATAAGTTCATCCCAAATAATTGCTCATTTTAGCAAGAGAGTCTTTAAGACATTACACTGCAGTTCAGCTACACATGTAAAATAGTGGCAAGCATACAATAGAATCAAGTTTCCAATAATACCTTCACATATACTCAGGTTTAGAGGGAGATTTTAAATACAAGGAAACACCATTTTCCCATATATTTAGTACCACATGACAGTTCTGACACTGGTTACACTCTTACCTTTCTGCTACAGATAACCAGGGTCCACTGAGCAGACAAACACTTCAGTCTGTTGCTTCTCTACAGTCATACCCACCTTGACCAATATGAAATGATTATTTTTCTGCTTCCAACTCCTCTCCTCTCACTGTGTTTGTCCGGTCTCCTCTACCAGGATGGTAACATTCTGATGGTGCCCGGCCTGCACCCTGCCAGTCTGTACAGGCTGGAGGTCCAGGCCATCACAGCAGAGGGCGAAGGTCCTGCAACCAGCCGAACCTTCCAGACTCCTGGACACCAGAGCACCCTGAAGTACAGTAAGGAAGCTGTAATATTATTCAGCAGGTAGTCCAGGTTTATGAAGTGTATATGAAACAACACGTCAAGAATGCACAGGCAAAGTTTGGATTGAATATCATCAGTAACATCCGCAGTCACATTACTACGGAGCCAAGTGTAATTTAATTTTATTTATTTATTTATTTATTTTTATTCATCAAGGTCAAGGAAAATTGGTTAAGAAAGGAGACTTTTTTTATGATTCGACTTGATTTGATTGTTGCTGTTTTTAACTAGCCGATATTGTGTGATATTGGACATGAAATATACAAAGTGCCCCACATGAGAGATTTTGCCCAGTTGGCAGCAAGTTGGGAGACATTCATGGAATGTAAGAAAACTGAAAATGTACCAATAACAAGAGATGTTTATTAGCGAGCTAGCTAACCTTGGCTCGCAATCTTTCCGTGTGCGTCACAACCAGCACTACCAACATTATCGCCTCAACTGGGATTAACACTTGAGCAGTACTTTGATTTTAGATTTAATTTTAGCTAAGATTTGCTAACAAATGCCTTGTCTTCCCATCATCCAGGACCCAGGCCGAGGAAGAATCCCTATAAACAGCCAATCATTGAGAGGCACTGGGCCCAGACGGCCAATCAGCCTGCATGAACAAAGTCTCCCAAACTGATCAGGAATCCACAGAAGAGTGATCAGTCGTGACAATTGCAAAATCACCAGCTTCAAGATCGAGATGAATTCTCCACAACAACTAGCAACCATTTAACTCCCTCACCACGTGGACTACTGTAGCATTCACATATCACAGAGACCATTACTGGCTGTTGTATCCCTTTTAATAAAACCAATCCATAGACTTCGAATTGGTGTTTATACTAGTACTAAACTGGAACACAGATCACAGTAACAATACCTCTACTCCCAGGTCCCAATCATTGACCATGGTCGCACTTTACGATTTACACTAACAATGCAGGGGTATCCCAGTGAATATGTCATTTAGATATAATTAATACACAACATAGAAAACACTGTTTATTGGAAATTTTTCATAGTTTCAAATAGAACAGAAGGTAACATACAAACAATACAAAATCAAGACAGGACGGGACAAACCAAATCAGTACCCAGAACAAGACAAAGAACAACAGTAGTTATGATATTAGAATATAAAGATATGTAGATATGTGTGTAATAATAGTAAAACATAACATAATGGCTGTTTGTCAGACAGCTGCCTGCCACTTTATGATTTACTATCCCTAGAATACACAATCAATCATTCAGGAATACTCGGAAAGTCTAGCTTTCAAGCAACATTTCCTCCAGGAGTTCGTCATCATGCTCCTGATTCTTTTCAATTCGACAAACTTAAGGACGTCCCTTATCCATAAGACATAACTAATTCATTTCAATCTCATTAAAGAATAATTAAGCATTCAGTGCCAGTGTGGCTGCTCAGTCCTCTATTCTGCAAACACAGTTTACTCTCTACTAAAGAAGTAGGTTTTATACCCAGAACTAATTCCCTGTGACACCATTTCGAAGTCCTTTTGATGGAAGTGCATGCAAATACCCAAATCTTTACAGTGATGTCATCGAGTGGAATCTTGATGTCTGATGACATTTTTGTAAACCACATGTAGCTCTCCTGTCCTCTGTAAATGCTGTATATACCGTGTGTCTGTATTTATTAGTTGTGGTATGTATCTGTGTCTGAACATCTGTAACCTCTCGAACCTGTACAAAGTTGTTTTCCAACTAAAGATAACTTCCTTGTCACTTTGCACGTGTGCTGTTTTTAATTAAATAATATTTGTTCTTTTTTGTTTCTGCTCCCTCATCAGCGTTTCTTTTCTAGCACCCAGCAGTGACCTTTGTCCGTGAATTTCTAATGATGGTTTAAATGAGGCTGTATTCCTGTGTGGGGAAGCAAAGCCATGAGAAACAAAGACCTGCACTCTAATTCTACATCCATTATTCTAGAGCAGTGAGCAAACAAAAAGTTTGAAGAACCCCCCCCCCCCCCAGGGATACAGTATGATGGTACAATGGGCCCCTGGGCATAGGCATGGAAAGGGCCCCACCACCTCTCAACACAGGAGCAAGACACGTAGACCTTGTGATGGTTTTACCTCTCCTTGTAGTTGTTTTGCATCTCTCTGTAGTTCCTTTGCATCTGTCGTCATTTTTTGTCTTTTTGAAGTTAGTTAATGTCCCTAAGTGGTATATTTGCGTCTTTCTTTGGTCGTTTTGTGTCTCTTTGAAGTCATTTGATGTCTCTTAGGGTATATTTGCATCTTTGTTGGTTGTTTGTTTCTCTTTGTTTTGTTTTGTGTCTCTTTGAAGTCATTTGGTGACTCTTAGGGATATATATGCATCTTCTTTGGTTGTTTTGTGTCTCTTTGAAGTCATTTGGTGTCTCTTAGGGCTATATATGCATCTTCTTTGGTTGTTTTGTGTCTCTTTGTAGTCGCCATGTGTCTATTAGTAGTTCCTTTGAATCTCTTTGTAGTCGTTTTGTGTCTCTGAAGTCATTTGTGTCCTTTAGGGGTATATTTGCATCTCTGTAGTTCCTTTGCATCTCTTTGTAGTCATTTTGTGTCTGTTTTAAGTCAGTTAATGTCTCTTAGTGGTATATTCGCACCTTTTCTTGGTTGTTTTGTTTCTCTTTGAAGTCATTTTGCATCTTATTGAGGTATATTTGTGTCTCTTTGTAGGTGTCATGTGTCTATTAGTAGTTCCTTTGAATCTCTTTGAAGTTGTTTTGTGTCTCTGAAGTCATTTGTATCCTTTAAGGGTATATTTGCATATTTTTTGGTTGTTTTGTTTCTCTTTGTAGTTCATTTGCATCTCTTTGAAGTCATTTTGTATCTCATTCGTGACATGATCCTGGGTTTTGGTTTTATATTCTGTTAAATTGTGGACTTTGTCTCTGAGTTTTCTGTTTGTGTTCCTTATTTCATGTTGTTTAGCTCATATTTAATCTGCTTTCTGTTCTCTCCTCATGTGTCGTGTCCGGTTTTACTTCCTGTCTTTGTGTGTTTTCCCGCCTGTTTTCTGCCACCCCTGTCTCGTTAGTCCTTCCCTGTTCTTCCTTTCACACCTGTTCTGTATCAATCTTGTCTTCTCCACCCTTGTTGTTTGTTTAAATTTGGATTTTTGTTTCTGCTCCCAGTTGGATTTTGAGTTGCCTGCCTTTTTGGAATCCTTGACCAGCTATATTAAAGCTCGTCTTTTGTTAAAGACTGCATACCTACCTGTTGAATCTGCGTTTGGGTCTTCCTCTGAACTGAAACCTTATATTTATGACTTTTTTGGTCGTTTGCGTCTCTTTGTAGTCATTATGTGTCCCTTAGTTGTTCCTTTGCATCTATTTGTCACCATTTTAAGTGTCTTTTCAGTTGATATTGTTTAATTTGAGCCTGCACCTGTGCCCAATTGGCCCTTTCATGTGCACATCCACACACTGATGTGTTTGTGCTAGACTTAATACTCCTGACATACTTTCGACAAACATTTTCTGTGCTCCCTCCACAGACATAAAGAGTATAAGTCCCTTGTTGTTGCACTCAGCTCCACATATCAGTATGTTAAGAGAAGCTATGTCTGGTCTCCCTAATGCGCTGTGTATGTTAATGAGGCTCAGATGTGGTGCATCTCTATGATGGAGTATCATCTGAAACACTTGCCTGCACCGTGACAGAGGATGGAGGTTCGGCTGGAGGAGCCCGCGTACAGACACTCTGTGCAGGGAGTCCATTTGGATAAGGAATGGCTCAGCCTGGAGCGCATAAAAACATCTTTACCCAGGATTTATGACTATTTCAAGGGTTTTCCCCATCCAGCTTAAATATGTTTATCATGCTGAGGGGAGGGATTGAAAGAGGAGGACTGATCTGCAAAAAAAAAAAAAAAAAAAACAGAATAGAGATTCTTTATTACAATAAAGTCACTCTGAGAAGAGGGTGTAGTCTTTTTCTCAAATCAGCAATTCACAGATTTTGCACATGAGGACCACTTATACAGTTATGTTAAGCACTATTTAGCCGGTTAAAACAAATATATTTATACAGTCTAGCAAATAACAGAGTATGATTACGTTGTTTGAGGCATCAGGCAGGACCACTACAGCAACGTAACCACGACCCATGATCGAGGCGTCACCGCAATTCGAGGGAACCTGCGAGACAGTGGAGCACAAATATTCCGGAGAAGAAGCCAAGTTCATGACATGCAGTAATAGGGCATGAATGTTAGCAGATTTCTTGAGTTATGACCAAAAAAAAACAAACATGTTTTGTAAGGTCACAGTGACCTTGACCTTTGATCACCAAGTTCAGGTCATTCTTCCATGTGGACGTTTGTGCCAAATTTGAAGACATTCCCTCAAGGTGTTCTTGAGATATCAAGCTCATGAGAATGAGGTGGATGCAAGCTCATAGTGACTTTGACTTTGACCACCAAAATCTAAAGGGTTCACCACTGAGTCGAAGTGGACGTTTGTGCCAAATTTGAAGAAATTCCCCTGGGGGGTTCTTGAGATATTGTGTTTACAAGGATGGGATAGATGGACATATGGACAGACAACCTAAACGCATGCTGCCGCATACTGAGTTATGATAGTGAATAAATGCCAAAATGTTTTTGCAGAACATTTTAATGTGACATTTGTGCCATATTTGAAGAAATTCCCTTATGACATGTGTTAGTATGTATTTTTACATCTCCACTGACCAATGGATACTTGGTCAAGACCCCTGGGGATCATGTTCCAGTATAACAGACGTCATGGCATCAGAAGTGCTACGCTTACTGATGAATGGACAAGTTAGACTAATTTTAGTTGGCCCAAGGTCAAGTTAAATGTGTCAGAGCACCATTTTAGGTAATAGTATACATGCCACCATCCTATATAAGCTGTGTCTCTCTGTGTTCACAATCATCACATAGCTTCTGACCCGAGCTCATAATTAAACGTGCATTAAGAAAGAACTCCGTGATCGGCCTCCTCCTTGAAGTCTCCAGACCACCACAGAAACACCTACTCTCAGACATGTTTCAGTTCAGAAGGGAGCCAAATGCAAAGCAGTAGGCAGGTTGAAGGTTTAAACAAAAAGCAAGCTTTAATACTGGTAAAAAAAAATCCTCCAAACAAGCAGGCAAGGAAACACGAAGTCCAAAAGAAAGGAGAACACAAACTACACTGAAACAAACCAGGGATGTACAATGAACTGGCAAGAAACAAAGAGAAACACACAGGTGGATAGACACAGAAAACTAAGCACAAAAACAAGACACAGCAGGAGTGGGTGGACACAGGCAAGGGAGGGAAATGGGGAAAGGCTAAAAATAAGGGTGTGGAGGGGAAAACTAGGGTGGAGTGAACAAGCAGATTGTGACCGTGTGGGATAAATACAACCATGATGCTGAAGATTGTTGTCCTCTGCATAACAAACTTTTACGACCCATGGTGCACACAAAGGCAGTCTTGACGGGAAACTATTTTGACGGAACCATTTGATCTTTTCCCCCAGAAATCTCAAAAGGGAGGGCTGATCTGGGGTCAGAGAAATTTAAAAGTCTGTCCCCTTAGACTGTTCTCCTTTTAGTAAAATCTCCAGTATGTGAACACCATATTTGACTGATTATACTTCCCTGAACACTCATAGAAGTTGGCCTTGGTCAAAAGGACTTGTGTAAGAGGAAAAAAAAGGTATTTTGATGTGTTAAACATCAAAGATTACGGTCCTTGAAATAGATCTTGTGAAACGAGATGGTGACCCACTGTGTGCTAATATGTTTTTAGAAATGCATTACTATGCCTCCGCACGAGTGATAGCCGAACTGTTTTAGGGTTGTCTGTACGTCCATCTGCCTAGCACATGTTTCAACAGGTACTTAATGGTGAACTGATTAGATTTTGATGTTCAAAGGTCACAGATCAAGGTCACTGTGACCTTGTCTGTCTTATTCTTTTAAACGTGATGTCACAAGAACATCTTGAGGGATTTTCATTGGTACAAATGTCCTCTTTGAGTCGAGGATGGGGTCATTAGATTTTTGTGGTCAAGATGAAAGGTCAAGGTCACTGTGACCTTGTCTATTTTATTCTTTCAAATGTGATGTCACAACATTGTCATGAGGGACTTTTTTTGGCACAAATGTCCACTTTGACTCAAGGATGAGCTCATTACATTTTTGTGGTCAGGGTGAAAGGTCAAGGTCACTGTGATCTCATCTGTTGCGTTTTCATGAACATGGTATCTCAGCAACACCTTGAGGGAATTTCTTCAGATTTTGCAAAAACGTCCACTTTGATTTAAGAATGAGCCGATTAGAATTTGGTGGTTGAAGCTCAAAGGTCACAGTGATCTCATAAAACATGTTTTTGGCCATAACAAAAGAATTCATACGTGTATTATGACAAATTTTCGTATACAAAATTTTTTGTATGCACTTTAATCTCATGGCACATACCTGTGTAAGACACTCACATCCCTCCTTTCTCTTATAGGCATTGACTTTGTGTTTTGTGACCATGTAGACAACCATAATTAATGATAACAATATCCAAAATGGCGGGGCTCCATGGTATAATTCTCAGCGGGATATTTTAGTGCTCCACACATCATGAATTTATTGATTACATGACACCTTGGTGCCGATGTCCTGTGTCTGTCTTTACTTATTCAGTAGTGGTGTGAACAGTTTACAAGGACAAAGCAGGACAAATAGATTTGATAATGAATTTCTGGCTCCTAATGAGCAACAAGACCTTGAAATGGAGACAGAATCTCCCATTTAGTTTGATGGAATGTGTCCTGCCCTATGAAGTCCTCTTCAAATATTGGTTTCTTTGTCTCTCTCCAAACATTAACAATACCTTGGCTGATTTACAGTATATACTTGTAAAGGTATACATGACTTAACTAGTAAATAAGAACAATCAGACAGTAAATAAGACATAAACATCAAAATCACCGTATTAAAGACACTGTTATATGCAGTTTTGCACAGCTAGGATTGATTTCTGGTTATTAAAATGTTCAACAGCTGCCAAGTTGTATCTCCCACTTTGCTCCCACTGGTATGGAATTATTCATTAACTATGTTTACCACAGCACAATAACATATCTTTGATATCTTTGATTGAAGAGATACAAGAAGATATAAAAAGAATTCTGAGAAGATACAAATTTCATGTGTATTTTGTTCTAATTGAACAAAAAACACATTTTTGGATGAATAATAAACTTGGCTTGGCTCTTGTGGTCACAGTTTTGGTCGATTGGTCCATTACTTTGCTCCAGACAAAAATATTTGAACGACTACTGGATGCTTTATCATGAACTTTGGGACAGACATTCATGTTCTGCTGAGAATTAATGCTAATTATTATGGGAATTTCTCTAGCAGAACCAGCAAGTTGAAATTATGCTTTGGTCAATACTTTGGTGTACAACCAAATATCTCGGTCCCCAGAAGAAAATGTTGGCATGGTACATTTGTACTTGTCATGGTGTCACATCAACATGTCTAAAGGGATGTAGTATATGAGCTGACTTTGTCACTGGAAGGTGGAGAGGATGGTGGATGGATGATAGTGTGCTACCTAGACAAGACTCTTGCCAAGCTGCAGACCATTGTTTCAGACCTACAAACAACAAAACTGGTTGTTTTTTTAGCAAGTTCCTGCATTTTCCGTGGCCTTTTAGCCTGTCAATCCCAGTCTCATTCCGAAGTCGTTGAAAACCAACGCTTGGTCAGTGACACCCAGCATTAGACAACAACGAAAAAAGTCATCCTGTCACATTGGCATAATATGTAGCCAGTTGGCATCGGCCCAGCAGTGTCAGGGAGAAACAAGGCAGGACAACAATAAAGGTTCAGGCGGAGAAAGTCCGGGTAGCGTAGACGGGACTGGTGGTGGATGGGTCCAACAACCATCGACCTTCACCTAGGAGGCTGCTGTTTGCTTGCTGTAAGATTGTAAAGCCAAACCCTGTTCTTTTATCCGAAACCCAACCACGTGCATTTGTTGTTGAAGGAAAAAAAAGGTAACACTTCATAAGACAGCCCGCATTTTAGAGTGTACCTCTCGCCCACTTCCCCGGGAGTTAGAGTATAACTCCTCCCGATCACTTAGCACATACTTTCCCAGGAGTTATACCCTAACTCCCAGGAAAAAATATGCTAAGTGACCACGAGTTATACTCTAACTCCCGGGGAAGTATATGTTAAGTGACCGGGAGGAATTATGCTCTAACTCCCGGGAAAGTGGGCGAGAAGTCCACTCTAAAACGCAGGCTGTCTTATGAAGTGTTATTGAAAAAAATCTCAATGCCCAGTGTTGTACCAACGTAGTGTGCTTATTTTGAAAGAGACTGTTTGCCAACTGTACACTTCCTGTAAAAACAGAAGTCTATTTTAAAAACAGCCAATGCATTTAACAGGTGGAAATTGACACAGCGTCCCAGAACGTCAACAACCAACGCACCCAGGGTACCTTGCACATCATACCTCAATGTGGAAAGTCCAAGACCAAACGTTGATATGTGAGAATGTGTTGACCTGTCACTGTGTTTCCACCAGGGACGGGTTGTTTTTTCACTTCAACAGTGGTGCATTTCCTGACAGTATTTTGCCACCCACACTGGGAATTTTAAGCCAAAGCATGATCCATTTCTAACAATAACCAGTTTTATGCTTTTGCTACCACTAGATGGCGCGTAAGTGTCCACGAACGAGGACAACAGGTTTCAGTTACCAAGAATGAAGTATAAGGTGCAGCAAATGTTAGCATGTGGACATTAGCGTTTAGCTGAAAGCATCATTCAAACACACAGAGTTGATCCACAGTTCTTGAAACATTTTTTAGTGCAGCATTATGTGTGTAGTTTGTGATAGTACAGTAAGTTTCTAACTGTCTGGATGTTCCAGTACAGGGGGAGCAAATCACCAAAGTTCATTGGCAGCACAGTGGTTGTGCTCTGAATGAATGTTGACCTTGGTCAGTCTGCATTCACCTCCTATCAATATATCACCGCTGTGGAAAACCCACAGAGAACTGAATGCCTCTCCTCATCATCTGCATGTCCTCCAGGTGACACACAAGGGGGAACAGCTTTTGTTCAGATCCGGAACAAAGAGCTTTGCACGCTTCAGTCCGAGCAGCCGCCGGCCATTGTGTGAGTCCTTGGCCAGCAGAGTGAGCCACAACACTGATAACAACCTTGGGTTCATTGATCTTTGCATTTCTCCTCACGTAAACACAGGCCAGTGTTGCTGAAGTCTATTCATTAGGTGATAGCTATTGATTCCTCTGCATTACTGTGTCTCCTTGCCAGGGAGACAGCATACTACACAATTACAGATATGTAATACAAATATGCCCTATTTAGTCGCCCTTGTATTGATATCAAATTATGCACTCAATGCAAAATTAAAGTTTCGTGCCCCTCTCCAGCTCGCTATCATCGCACATAAAATTCCAAAGCTCTGAAGAGACGCTAACTTAAACAAATGTTAACACTCAGTTCCTTATTTCCCATTCTCCTCACCAGCTGCTTCCTCCACACCGGCTCAAGTGTTAAGCAGATGGACTATGAAAAAATAGCTTGAGCACATACAAAGAAGAGTGCACTCAAATGCATGTGCAAATGTGCATGTATAAGCGCCCACACACACAGAAAAACACGCCACAGTTGCATGCAGTAATCCCCCCCTCTAAGATCCAAATGATAGAGTGTTTGAAGAAGTGCTGTCTGGCAGTTTTTCCTAATGCTTATTTGTGTTCTGTGGCTGATCCAACACGGCTTCAGGTCCTCTGGGGTCCACAGAATCACTATCGGGCAGTAGGAAACAGGGAAGAGGCCTCACAAAGGAGAAATTGATCCTTCTCAGGCTGATTTCAACTGCAGTCATCTCCCTCTGATAATGCTTCAAAGTACTACAGTGTTACAGGGAGGCCAGCACCATTTGTTCTTTTTCACTGACTGGGTGAATCCAGAGGAGGGAGATGGTATATCCTCGAGAGCATGGGTGCTGAAATGACCTGTTTCACATTGTATACCACTTCCTTTGTCCGCTATGTGGAGCCGGAGAACACACATATAAATTCCATGTCTTCAGGCCTGGAGCCTTATAAAACAGGTGAAATCTGAGGCAGATTGGACAAGGTACATGCAAGTTACAACAACTTCCTGTTTCATGGCTAATAAGGCATTGCCATGGCAGCATCGTTTGATGTAAACTCACAATCATCACAAGTAAGCATCATCAAGGTCTCGCGACTATGCCGACCAAATTTGAGGTGGATATAGTCACTAGTGATGGCCAAATGAAGCTTCATGAACCACCAGTTGCATTTGCTGAACCCACTAGATGGCGCTCTTGGTGTAATGAAAAAGGCTCAAGGGATGGCAATGCAGTTTGGTTTCAACTAGCAATGGCCAAATGAAGCTTCATGAAGCATTGTCTATTTTTTGGGTCCGCTCTGGCACTCTTTGATCAACAAAAGGTTGAAGCTTCATGAAGCTTCATTTGGACATCACTGATAGTCACCCCGCTAGGAGGAGTGTGTCAAGTACGAAACGTTTAGTTTCCTGTTGCCAGTAGGCGGCGCTATGGCGATAACTTAATTTTTGCATGTAGATAGCATGAGGCCGGGACTCTTATGAAGCATGGGGCAGATTGGACAATGTATGCTCGAGCTCCAGCAACTTCCTTGTTTATGGCAAAACATGCAAAATGGCCACCACACCATGGCAATGCCATTTGACGAAAGCTCATAATCTTTATCAGAAAGCATGAGACTTTGTTAAGCAAATTTGAGGTGGCTCTGGTCAATCTGCTGGGAGTAAGTTGGAATATGAAGTTAACATCAGCAGCGTTACACATCCAAAAATTTGAAAATAATAAGCCAAATGAGTCCAAAATTCATACAATGAAATGATCTCACTCAGGACACAAACGCAGGCCTCCAGGGTGAAAGTCCACCACATCTCTTTAGAGTATGAGCTTTGTCACTCTTTCTACTATTTCACCTGACTTTCTAGCGTAAATTGACAACTTTATTGTTGTAATATTACAATGTTTTTGTCCCAGAATAGTGACTTTATTCTCATTACATTACCACATATTCTCAAAATAATACTTTATTTTGTTTTGAAATTGTGCCTTTTTTCTCATAATATTATGACTTGATTCTTGAAAACTTTGATCTTTTATTTCTCAATGCGGCACTAATACTCCATGATACAAAACTCGCTTTTTATATTTGGCTTTGGATGATGGAGGCGTGTGGCTGTGAATCACTCACTGGGATGAGGACATCAACTCACCAGTCTGTAAACTCTCCTTCTGTCGACTTCTAGCTAGCTAGCTGCTAGCTTACCAGGTCAAGGTTTTCAAATGTAAACATCAATAAACATCAAGGGTAGATGGAGAAGATGGGCACTAGCTGAACTAGCATCCTGTTAGCCATTGTACAGGTGTTGGAAAATAAACTGAGCGACCTCTGTGGCATATCACTTTCCAACAGGAAATGAGGAACAGTGATATTTTTTGATTCACCGAAACTTGGCTAAATCCTCGACAGGGCTGTTCAATCAGATGACTCTTTTTCTATATGCTGATCTAACAGAGCAGAGAACTCTGGGAGAGAAGGAGAGGAGGCACGTGCTTTACAGTGACGGTGGGAAGGTGCTGTCCTGTTCCTGCTGTGGATCACTGCTATACACCTTTTAGAAGCGGCTGCAGAGCGGCGCTGCCTGTGTTCAGGGGGTGCGACCATGTGTCTGCCTTGTTATGGTTGGGATGTGTAGACAATGACATCATTCCACAACCAGAAACCATGGATTACTCTAACCGTCTGGAAATATAGACAATTATCAAGCAGCAGTTGTATCTTGTATAATTCCATGTGACAAATAAATAATTGATTGATTGAGTTGAAATGCGCTGATTCTATTACATGTGCCTTTGATGTCAAACTGGATGAAAATAACATTTCATGTATTGAAAAGATAATGAATAAAGTGAACTTTCTTTCCTACGGAAATCAAATCCATTCATGCAGACAAAGCAGCGACCTGCCAAGCTGTCACACTCAGCCAAATACTGCATCTACATGTGTTTGCACGCAGGCCTCTTCAATGATACAACACAGACAGCCTCGTGTTGGTTGTGAACGCATCAGAGGTGTCGAGGAAGAGACAGCTGCCCTCATTTCCCAGGTTCCCTCTCTCGAAATGTTAATGCTGTGTTCTCCTGTAGGTCTGTGAATTACAAACTGTCTGCTTCATTTAGTCTTACCCCGGCTGTATTGGTGGGATTAGAGTGTTGGAGCTGGCTCACAACACGGCGGTGCAGATTTCATCAGCTCTCATGATGACTAATGTAATTTCCATCAAATCTAAAAAGCCAAACATAGCAAACCATGTTATTGTTGTCTCGTAGTCAGTGATAAAAGCTGGCTGGCTGCTCCACATGCTGCTGATGGGGGATGATTAGGAGTTATTGATATTTCTGACACATTGCTCGCACCATACATCAGTTCTCCTTGCACGAGTGTTTATTGATTTGTGACATACCCTCTGTGCTTAATGATTAGCTGCAGATTTTATTGGCAAAACCATAATTCACTTCCAGCTGTGCAGTATTGAAACTGATGGTCTGAATGAAGCAACATTCACCAATCAACACAGATCTATTCAGAGTCTGACAGTCAGTCAAATGCAATGATGATTTCAGTTCAGCCAAAGCAGTGTGTTTTAAACTATGCTAACAGCTTTGTGAGGCACAGGCTCAAAGGCTCACCATCTCAGGTTAACTGGTTAACATGCTGACATTTGCTATTTAGCACCAGTCCCAAACAGAAACAACTGAGGCTGATGGGGATGCCTCAACATCTCAACTCAAATACCACCACTTTACCAGTGGAATTACATGTCTAAATATGAGAGTTTGTTCGACCCATACACCTCCCCTCCCACCCTCCATACACTTTCTTGCTCATATTATTGCAGTATGCCCGCTTTTATGTGCATTAAAAAAGACAAGTTGTTAAACGAGACCACAGAGCGTCATCACGCTGAACGCAGCTTTCAAGCCTCTTCGTGGTGGCAATGTTGAAGTAATGCGACTGTGTCAGCTTTTTACTCCTGATGATTGCATTTAGGCTTCAGGAATCATGAAAGTGATGTTCACAGATAACCTGGAAATCCAGATGCCCCGCCCCTAGGAAATTCTAATTCGCACTGCACGGGGATCTGGCCCCGACGAGCAGAGCCTGCTGAATTGCCTATCGGACCAATCAGCTCCGTCTATCTGACAGAGGCAGGCTCTGGGCAGGCGTAACATGATGAGGACAGCACTGCGCCGTAGGAGTCGAAAAGTAAACAGCCAAGATGGCAGCTGCTGAAGGACCACGTCCATTCAGTTTAGCTTTGGAAGAAACGCTACGCCAACTACACTTATCTTTTTCCTTGAGAGAGGAACAGAAGACTGCCCTAGAAGCCTTCATTTCCAGGAAGGATGTTTTTGCCGGTTTACTGACGGGATACGGCAAAAGCATAATATATCAGTTAGCCCCACTGGTCAGCAAACAAATGAGGCTTACTGCAATGAATACGTCAGCTTGTTGTTTGCTCTGATTGGCCATCGTGCTATCCAATTGTGTGCGGCGGCATTTGAAATGCCGCAGTTAGTGTTGCCCCTTGGGTAGGAAGGGTGTATCCGTGAGGGCCAGACTCAAAATCTTTCTAGATTTGAGTCTGGATTTCCAGGCTAGTTCACAGAGCTAATTTTCTGCAATAATCCAAAATACGATGAAAAAATTCCATAGACTTTTTGTCAAGGAAGCCAAGACCAACCTAACTTCCGTGTTGGCCTACAAATAAACGTCATCCTTGTACCACTCTATGAAGGGCAAGACAGTCAATGTAGTAGGTGAATGGGTCCCACCACACTGGACTTTCATTCAGGAGACCGCCGTTTGTGTCCCATGTGAAATTAGCCCGTTCTTACTCTGGAGTCTTTGAACACCACTTCAACACCTGTCACTAAAACCAAACCCAGACAGCACCTGACGTAGCAGTATGCACCTCTGGATGGTGTCGAACTGAAATGCTGCTGGTAAAGACGTAATATAAGGAGCTGGAAAGTCCTCATAGGTCAGGTGCAAGGGGTGGGGGATGGGTCAAACAAACCCCAGACTTTCAGCTGGGAACCTGGTGTTCTCTTCCCATATGTATGTAGAGCCAAACCATGATTTTGAAATCATTTATTTATTCGGAAGTTTTTCCAGGTAGTTTACATGGGAAATATTTATTCCGAATGAGGGTTTAAACGGGAGATCAGTTTAATTGGCTTTATTTGGGTCCACGCAAGGTTTGGGGCAGGGAAGGTTTCTGATTGGATAGGGGGCGGGGCCGATGTTACGTGTTTACGTTTACCAGAAGAAAACACTGTAGTCCTCGCTCTGGATAACAAGATGCTTGACGACGCCGTTCTTTGTGCCTTTTTCGGGCTTGTTTTGCTTATATTCTTGAAGCAGCAGTACGACAACAACCTTGTTCTGCTAATGCTTCGTCTGTTGAGGAGAAGGAGGGAGGTAGAAGGTCGAAGAAGGGAGGTAGAAGACCGTGCTGTGGCGAATGGAAACCGGTTAGTGCAACGAGTCCGACGTCATCACGCCAGAAGGGCAAGGAAACGAGCATGCGCAGGAAGACCGGAATGAACTTAAAGAGGAATGAGTGTATACAAGTGCGAGAATTTCGTTCATTCAGAATTAGAAACGGAATATTCCAGCCCCTTACATCGGATTGAATTTTCAATCGCATTGGCCACTTTCATTCTGAATTAGGTGTTTACAAGATCACTTTTAATAGGAATGAACTTTCATTCCAAATGAAAAGGGAATTAAACTGTCCATGTAAATCCACTCAATGTGTTTCTGCTGTGCGTCACATAGAAAAAATATCGCCCCCATGCGTTCCCATGTGACACAAGGAGGCATGACAAAGCATTGGTGTTTGACAACCTGTGACTGAAAACGAGCTGGCTGTTAGATGTTTGAAACGTAATGGTATCCATGCTGAGCAAAAAAGAAAAAGAAAAAAGAACTGTTGTGTGAGATGGAATCAAGGCTGTCATAATAATGTTTAGGTGCAACATCAGTTATTTACAGTTTACATGGCGTGAACTGAAACTGCGACGCGGCAACTGCAAAGCCATCCCATTCACACCTTCACTGCTCAAGTGAAATAATGAAGTTTTTTCCCACCATTAGGTGTTAATATGCTCTGATCCTCTCCTCAGGCTGCATTTTACTCACACACCAGTTATACACACTTCCCCCATTTTGGTGCTCGCCTCTCGTAGGAACACACTCAGCATGTCTCACGGAGTGCAGCTGAATCAGAACTGAAGGGATTTTTCTCCACATCCATTTACACGTCTGTGCACACAGTGTGGCCGCTGGACAAGTAAACACTGAGATAAACAGCACCCTCCTTTTCTCTGTCTGCAAGACAGAGGTGTGAGATTTGTTTTACATCCAACAAAAGCTTTGAGGTGGGAAAGCTCGACTGTCAGCATGAAGGCTGCGGAATCTTACAGAAAACATTTAGGAACCTTTCTTTGATTGAAGTTTAAGTTTTACAGCCGACGGAGAACACATTTTTAAAAAGCAGCTTTTAAGATATGTACATGGCACCTGGGGGCTGAGAACAAAAATACACTGAACATGACCAGAAACATTATTGGGAAAGAGCAGAAACCACTGGGATGTATAGATAAATGTGGGTGAAGCAGGACACTCCCAGAGATCCTGTGTCAGGTCAGCGCCAAGTCCCATCCAAGGAGGCCCCACCTTGGATTAGGGGTACATCTGGGGTACTGGCACATCACAAGAATCCTTGAGCGTATTGGGACCACCTAATTAGTCTGATTCTGTCTCTTGCAATCTCTGCAATCAACAAATACATACATGGATACAGAATTCAATTAAATTAAAATAAGCATGCTACTGTATAAGCGCGGTCAGAGGAAACAAACTATAGTGAAGATCGACTTTATTCCTGAATCCAAAGGACGATATTTTCAGTCTTATTCAATCTTCGCTTCACAATGAAGTTCCTTTGTAAGACAGAATTCAAACTGTTTCTCTCTGCATGACTGTATACCCAGAGGGGCCAGGAGTTTTGATCAAGTCTGCTTTTCCGTCTTTGTTTTGTTTTCGTGTTGCTGCAGTGCTGTATTGACTCACATGCACGTACATCTACATCTCCCCGCTGTCATCTGCACGCTCTGCCCTAATTCTGCTGTCAGACGCGGGCACATGCGAGCTCTCCCAACACCGCCGCGAGCTGCAGATGCCTTTCATGGCTCTGACCTGGAGAGCGTGTGTGTGTGTGATCGTACTTGTACATGCTACAAAGTGAGGACCATAACACATTTTTATTTTTTACTAAAAAAGTGAGGACATTTTTGGAAAGTGAGGATATTTCGGCCAGTTCTCACTTCTTTAAGGGCCTGTTTGAGGGTAAAGAATTGGCAATAAGGTTCAGGTTAGAACTAGGGTTCGGGTGAGGCGTTTAGTAGTGATCAGAGTAAGGGGCGAGGGAATGCATTATGTCAATGAGGGTCCCCACAAAGACAGAAGTACGAGAATGTGTGTGTGAGCTCTCAGTTCAGCAATAATGAAGCAAGAAACAAAGCCTCAGCTATCACCCTGAAATTAAGAGCTTCTCATGAAATATACATCAAGACAACTTCCCAGAGACGTAGCACTCATACCACAATCTCAACTGGAATGCTGTTTCGTGATTCCAATTGGGTTTTATAGAGTGTTTGATACAGCTGTGAGGGAAATCAAAGTCATCAGCCATCTGCTGTGGTTCAGACCCCTTTACAAATAAAAGAAAACAACAGCAAATTAATGTATCGAGTTTTTAAAATAATAATAAAAGTGTCAGCAGCATTGAAAAAGTGTTGTTTCCTCATTGTGGTCAGAGTAAAGAGATCACAACCTGTTTTTAGACGTTGTTTTTGTATCCAGCTGTGCTCGGCTATCAGTAAAACACAGTGCATTCTGGGTGTTATTGAACTCAAATTTGCATTATAGTGTGTATGTAAAGTTTATCTGTAACGTTGCTGCTGTATTGGCGTCCACAGGGGTTAGGCTTTCACACCCAGCAGGTGTTTGTATCCAAGTATAGGAACCAAACAGTTGACTCTGATATATATATGACCTTCACCCTGGTCATATTTTACTTCTTAATGCAAGCTGCCTACTAACCCTACAAACAAGACGTTACACTTTGCTCACTATCATCTCTATCTGCTCCTGCAGTGCTGCTCAACACTGAGTTACCACTTCCTGACCCTCTGACTAATGCTCTGTGCCCTTTGGGATTGCTTAACAACACTGCTCCCTGGTGGTGACACTGTGGCACCCTCACATTTACCTCCCAAGATGAAGCATCTTATTACTGTTAACAAAACTCAGCATCTGCACTATGACTGCATCTCTAACCCTTCTGTCTTGATTGCATAACTGGATTACACTTGTTACATTTTAGCACTTGTGATGAGAGGGAGAAATTAGAGAAGGAAACGGGGACGCACACATGGAATAAGACACTGATGCCGAATTGACAGAAACTAACTGAAAAAAACAAAGTTTAAAGAGAAAATTTAATCCAACGATGCTGCAATTGCAAATTTTCAAACAAAGAAAATCACCCAGGGGCAGATTTCAAACCCAAAAATCTGGTAGTACAGGATTGTAAGAATGTCCAGAAGAGCTTTGACTTACAGTGGATGTTTTAGACAAGAGTTCAGTTCAGTTGTTTTGCAGTCTCCCCCTCCTATAGGAACTCATTTTTCAAAAAACAGGGGTATTCTGTTCTTTTCCACTTTAAGTGGTGTTTAAATGCATTTTTTTCTCTTCCTGATTTGGTTGTATTCAAAATAATGATACTTTTTATTGCCTACTAATTTTTGATAACTGAAAAGAATGTAAGTGTTTTTGAATTATACTTCTGAATTGTCCTTATTCTGTCTTTTTTATACTTGAATGGAAATTGAGCCTTGATCATATTGTGCTTTTTTCCTGTCTCATCTGTGTGGCAATTTGTGTTGATTGTCAGCTCCTCCCATGGCATGTGCCTGTAATTGCAGACACTCCCTCTCATCATAGAGCTCACCTGTGTGTCCTATAAAATGTCTGGTAGCTCAGTGTCTTGTAAAACCCTGATGAAGACGGTCAAGTCGAAACGTTGGTACTTGAATAAAAGAAAATATTTTTGCATCGAGTCTTAGAGTGTGCGCCTGACATCTTTTTTCAAATTTGTATGTTTTCATCAATGGTCAGCACCTCTCCAACCCTGGTGTGCGCTCCTCCTCTCTCTTCACCTTTAGACAAGAGTTCAGCCACCTAACTGCAAAGTTAAATCCATCAGTTGAAGGATTTCAATTCATTCTAACATTCATAACACTGAAGATAATTTAAGTGAAACTCTTGTCATTATTCAGTGTACGAATCATTTCGTACTTGTAAAAAAAAGCCCTTAACTAAGTAAGTAAGTACTTAATCGAGTTCTTAACTAAGTAAGGGGAGGTATGATCAGATTTTTTTTGATCTGTGAAGAGTAAAGAAAGATAAAACAGCATCTAAAGTATTAAAAAACGTAAAATCAATATAGGAAGAACAAGGATGTTAGAAGGAAAGGGGATTAAAGGTTAAAGAGATATGACATTGGAAAAAAATTGTGCACCATCCAAGAGTGTGAGAAGAGCTCAATATATGCTGGAGGTGCTCATAGTTTAAGCTGTGTCCATTTCACAAGAGAACTACTATTAATGTTGATGTAAACAGCATCACAGTATAAATAATAATTTTATTTTTCTGAAGCTGGATGCTTAAGTTAGCCTCCTGAGACACTGGCTTTTGTTTGGCATGGGTTTTTAATTTCTCCTCGCTATTTGGGATACGCAGGACCCGAGAGGTATACCAAACTAAGCACCGTCTTTAAACAGGAAGTCATTTGGAAAATTGGATTTATTTTTAATAGTCACAAGTGTGTAATAAAGTGTAAAACTGATTTTTTTTTCCCTTCAGTGTCTGAATATTGTTGTGCAAAAACAAAATTTGGTTTTACTAGTCAAAATGTAATAAAATATATCAGAAATGCATGTTTTGACTGTTCCTAAATTAGGTGCAGATGTGTGACACCTGTAAGGCTCAAAAACAATAATGTCTCAGAGTGCGGGGACAGAGTTTTAGGAGGACAGTGAAGGAAATGTCAGATGGAGCAGCTAGATCTAGTCAGTGGATTTGGATGAGGAGGAATAATGTCAGTTGGGGGCCTTAGTAGGTCCCTACTTATAAAAAAAATAAATTAAAAAAAGGCTCTGTTTTTCTGAGTATTTTTTTCTGTTTTTTTGGAGTAATTTATTTATTTTTCTGTTTTTTTGGTGTCATTTTTTCTCTTTTTCGGAGTAATTTTTCCCTGTTTTTCATGGTATTTTTTTCTGTTTTTCGTGGTATTTTTTTCTGTCTTTTTGTGGTGTTTTTTTTCTGTTTTTTGTGGTGTTTTTTTTTTTCCTGAACGAGGAGACGAGATACTTCAAAATCTTGCGAGAAGCTCCCACCTGGCACCTGCAAGTGACCGGTGCCTGCGTAAAGTCGACAAACTAATGATAACACCATCTATATGACTTAAAGACAAGAGTATCTCCCAGTGTCTCAAACCCAAAACAAAGTAAAACTGGATTAAACTAAACAAGTGGGTCATATTTGCTTCCATTATATCGAGCTCAGAAAAACTAAAAAAAAAAATACTCAGAAAAACAGAAAAAATTACCCCCAAAAACAAACAAAAAACCCCCCCCCACAAAAAACACAAGCAAAATTACCGAGAAAAACAGGAAAAATAAAAAAATTACTCCGAAAAACAGAAATAATTACTCAATAAAACATTATTTTTTATGTGTCAAGTGAATGCAATACGCTTCCATACCTACTAAGCAGGGTACATGACTCCTTGAGATCAGGTGGAGAGATCTACCAATCAGTCCTCTCAGGAGAAAATCCACAAAGAGGAAGGTTATTCAAGCGTGGGAGTGGCCTATTTGAGTCTCACTTGTTTGAGACCGTGCTGCAACCCAGGTGAGTGAGTGTATCTTCTCTTTCTCCTTTAACTTTAGCTTGTATTGGAGTTATGGTATGCAGCATGTGAACTCTTACATACAAGTGTAAAGATCATCCAGGTGCTTTTGTCCCACCCAACTCAGTTTAAAGTCTCTCACAGTAAATGTGAGTGTGTGCTGGTTTTACATCACTGGATAAACCACAAAGAAACCATCAGAGATAAAAAATGGACGACTATACTTTTGTTAGTGATGTAACACTTTGTCGGCCAATTACTGAATCAATGAGTCATTTAAAAGACTACAATTTAAATCCAAAAATTAGCAATTTGTTCTTTGAAAAATAATGATTTTAGCTTGTTCATTAAAATGAGAAACATGTGGATTATAATTCTAAGTAATTAAATATTCAAGAACTAATAAGATGAGATGGTGGTTCCCATTTCTTAAATTAAAAGGGGAGAGGGTGTGCCTGTGTGTCTTCGTTGTATGATGTCCCATGTTCTCTGCCCAGGGAGTGCACTTCACTGACATCACCTCATATACTGTACTGACTGTCCACCGACTTGCCCTGTTGCCCGTAGTGCTGTTTTAATTCAAAGTGCGTCACAACATCAGCATGCGTGTGATGCCAGAGTCCTTTCTCAGGTCCTTAGGTGTTAAAGCTACCTAACCTGCAGGAGGCCTGTGCTGTGTTCTCCAGCCTTTGTGTTATAGAAGGCTAACAATGAAGCCGTCTTTGAAGAGGCCTAAAGAAGAAAAAAGGCTTTAATGCATCAGATAGTACGGACAAGAGAGCAGTATTTTTAAGAGCCTTGTCCAGCGGGACCTGTAGAGACCTGCAGGGATGTGACTCGACTGCTCATGATGATGCCTAATGGCAAGTGCGGACGGTCTATTACGTGTGCTGCAAGCTATCAAGTGGTCGGCACTCATTCAAGAAACGGATGCAGACACACATGCATGCATTACAAGGGCTTTTTCAATCCCAGGAAGCTTTGTTGACCTTCAGGTCTTGGATCTCAGAGAGTCAGAGGTCAGTATGGATCTCAGTGGTCTGCAGTGGGGCCACTTCAACATTGCATTGAAACGTTGTTTGAATTATATAAGGTGCAACTCGAACACTGTAATCTAGTCCTTTTTGTTTTCTTACATTGTTTGGCTGCTGCTTTATAATCGTCCATATTTCCAGATGGTTCTGGTGATCCATGTTTCTGGTAGTGGAATGATTTACCTGTCCACACACCCTGACCCCAATAAGATAGCTGCGTGGTCGCTCCTTCGGAACACGGGCAGCGACTCCACTCTGCAGACGGCTCTGAATGGTGTACAGCAGTGATCCACAGCAGGAACAGGACAGCAGCTCACATTCACTGTAAAGCACATGCCTCTTTTCCTTGTCCTTCCTGAGTCTGATTGAGAGCCCGCTGGTTGAAGGCGCTGTCCAGGATTTAGCCACATTTCGGTGAATTAAAGGATATTGCAGTTCCTGATATCCCGTTGAAAATCGATCCAGCGCGAGATCGTCCAGTTAAATTCCATCGTCTGTACAATGGCTAGCAGGATGGTAGTTCAGCTGGTGCCCATCCTCTCCATCTTTCCTTGATGTTGTGTTTGAAAATCGACCTGGCTAGCTAGCAGAAGTAGCAGGAGTAGAGTTTTTAAACTGGTGAGTTGATGTCCTCATCCCGATGAGTGTCTCGCAGCTACACGCCACAGCGTCTAATGTGGATCATGAAAAGCCTGGGGACTAAAGTGGACAATGAAGAGGAATACCAAAGGCAAGTCCATAGTTTATGAGCAAGACCGCATTTAGTATTCAGCTCCAATGACGCAGTCACATCAGCTGTCTCCGTCAAGTACAGTGTATCAAATCTGGTAAATCAACATTTCTCCATTGCTTTACATAACGTGAAAGAACATGAAGGGAGAAAAGAGAAATCATGAGAATAGTACACTTATATACATTGCTGTATTGGCTCAGGCCTTGAAGAATGTGGCCTTCAATGTCTCATTGTCATACTTTCTTTACTTTCTTAGACATTCAAACGATTGCAATGTATCCTCATATAACAGTTCGTATGATATCCTATGAATTACCACCCCACGAATTATATTATATCCTTAACTTAAAGGGAAAGTTCCGTTTTTTACAACCTGGACCTTATTTCTGGCATTAAATACGGTTGTTTACTCACCCAGATAAGTTTGGTGTCATTTGGAGTCCTTCAGAAGATATTTAGATCCGCGAGAGCCGCGTACATCCATATAGTGGGAATGATCGGGGCACCGACAATGAGGCTCTAAATAACACATTATCTGCTGCGAAACTCGTTCATTTCACCAATATGTTTTTATGAATCGCTAGAGTTGCTTGTCATCATCATCCGGGTCATTTATACTGACCTACTAACCTCTGACCTGGATGATGTCATCCAGGTGCGCGCGCCACCGCACACCCGCAGCACGGCTCTGTTAACAGCTGGAATTTGCTACTGTTAGTTTTTTGAAACATGGCTGAATATTTGTCAGATTTTGAGGTTGTGGACGACGACTTTGAATATGATGGACGTCCTTACAGTTTTGAGCCAGAGTATACGGATGAGGAGCTCTGTGAAAGGAGGATGCGGAGGCAGAGAGAGGAACAGCTGGCCAGAGAACAACAAACCGCTGCACGTCCGAGAATAGATGCTAACTGGTGGTGTTCTTGTGGACAATGTTCCTCTATGCCAACAGAGGAGGAATGCCTTTGTTGCTCCGAGTGGGATTTGAGGCCAGGAGATACGCGTCTGGATGTCTCCAGAAATGACTGTCTCACAACAGAGGATTTCACTTCTATGATCAACCGGGCTGTTGTAGAGACTTTTTTTCGTGTCCCGAAAGTAAACTGAAGACCCAGCAAAAGCCTGCAGGACCGAACGGGCAACTTTCGATTGAGTAAGTAGCCTACACACATGCATAAATTGTTTATTTTCCTTGAATTTGTTTGCTTGATAAGTAAATAACTATGAGAATTTACATTTCTTTAGTTTCTTCTCATCGCTTGCGTAGAACAGCCCGCACACTGCACAAAAAGCAGAGGCACTTCTTATGCAAAACATGAATTTATTATTACAGCTCAGTGACAAAAAGTGAGAAACAGAAAGGTGAACATTTCGGTGGTAAAGAGGACTGTCTTTACGAATTGCCTCTGTTTTATTTTTTTTTCAGAGGTTAGTAGGTCAGTATAAATGACCCAGATGATGATGACTAGTGATTCATAAAAACATACTGGTGAAATGAACGAGTTTCGCAGCAGATAATGTGTTATTTAGAGCCTCATTGTCGGTGCCCCGATCATTCCCACTATATGGATGTACGCGGCTTTTGCGGATCTAAATATCTTCCGAAGGAATGACACCAAACTTATCTGGGTGAGTAAACAACCGTATTTAATGCCAGAAATAAGGTCCAGGTTGTAAAAAACGGAACTTCCCCTTTAAGGTTGAGTAATTAACGCTCGGGACTACTTCCTTCTTTACTCCCGTCAGCACATTGGTCACGTAACCACAGCCCTCCAACATACATGGGTTACGCACAAAGTACTGGCTCATGATTACATTGGACATGAATGAATTTGGTTGCATTACTTTCGAACAGTGCTCAAGGATGCCTGATTTTTATTATCATACTATAACCTTCACACACTAACACTCTTAAAACAGGTTCAGGAACATCTTGGGAACAGCCGCGTCACAACCTAGAGCTTTACATGCTTTTTCACCCGCACTTCTGTCCCTTTAAAGGCACGCCCTCGCATATGGATGTGGAGCGGTGCACTTCAAAAATAAATACATAAATTGAAAAGTCAGGTTACAGAAAGTACATTTCCTTTGTGCAGTACCTCGCACTCACTTGTGGAAACAGCATTAGTCTAAACAGCTTTTAGTAAAGGCTCTAAAGTGGCGGGTGTATAGAATGCTTTCATATCCTTGTATTCATGAAAATTCTGTCCACTTTGAGCACTTCGCACAAGCGTAGTACTTCAGCATCCCTGTACTATATATCTAACTCCTTTTTCAGGTTGAGAGCTTTCATCTCATGCGTTAGCTTCTAGTTATGGTCACGTGTTGCATTTTCTCTGATGCTGACATGGGAAGGAGTTGTACAAGTCATTCGGTGTCTCAGACTGTGGAAGAACTGACCGATACGTATTCGTCCAAGTCTGGTGTTCACACGCAGGGTAACACCTGTGAAAGTGGTTTCTTCCACAGCTGCTTTAGCTGTAGTCACATGTGGGCCAGGAATGGACACCACGGACTGGAAAACTCAAGGAACTCGAGGTAGCAGCCCATCTGCTTACCTGCTGGCACTGAACATCAAAGTAAGGTCAGAAATGTTTGAGCGGTGGTCTATTGCACTTCTATTGCACACTGGGACTCTAACGTTGGACAGATGTTAAATTTTGATTGGAAATAAAAACCAAGTAATGTCAAAACTCCACTCTGGCTCGACATCAACCTCCAGTGCTGGATGGTTGGAATTTAAAATCCGATATCCATCAAAGCCTGACTCTAGGTTGACGTCAATCTTCCGGCATTGGACAGACGCTGGATTTTGGTTGGAATTGAAAATCAGGTCGATGTCAAAACATCAACTTCCAACATTGGACAGATGTTGCGGTGTGGTTTGAATTTGAAATCACATATCTGTCAAACCCCAAACCCCTATAAACAAAAAACAGGATCATGACAGGAAGTAAAAATCAGACACTTTCAGAACGATGTTGAAATTTGCTTGGTTTGGATTTTGTTGGCATGATATCAGACTTATAACAGAGCAACATTTTTGTTGTAACTGTACTTTGGGATTTGAATCACAAAGTGCCTCCTGAGAGGTCAAAGGTGGCGCTAAGCAATGGTCAACAGGAGTGACAAACCCCCAGCTGGTTCAAAACAGCTCCAAACTGCTTGTTAGCAATGTCGTTTTCACACAGATGTAATCCTACCCACTGGAGAACAGCGCAGGAAAAATGGTTAACCTTTCATTAATGTTTATGCGATTACAGTTAAAACAAACACCAAAGGTCCTCTTTTCCATCAGAGTTTAATTGTCCATGGACTGAAATCTGCACTAACAGGATTTTCTTGAAAACAAACATGTCACTGCCCTTAGTAAATCAATCAGAGGACCCTCACAGATACTTCCTCTAAACCTCTGCTGGATGAGATTTAATCCCAGGGACCCACACTGGAATATATTGTTGTGGATTTAGTGTTGAATCGTTTGTAGTTGGGATAATCCCCACTGATTTCAAATCTTGTTGAAATTAAATTCCTCATTTTCCTCGAACCCCTTTAAGGCCCGCTGAGAGACCCTGAAGCCGAGCCCAGCTTTTGAGATTCACTCCTCAGATGTCGACTCTGCAGTACGGGACTCCGACAACAGATGCCAGTATTTCTCCACGCTTCCACTGCTCCCTTTTATTCATCAGAACACACCAGGTGCTGGGAAATAAAAAGGCATAGAATAGGTTTGAATAGCAAGGACATCTCACATTTGTGTGGATTGAAAACATGCTGATGCTTTGTATGACTCTGGCCATGAATTAGCAAGTAAGTTTGAAAACCTGCAGTAGGTGCATGAGTTGGAGAGGGAAAAAAACACAACAACATATGATACATGCAACCGACTATTTCAACACATAACACCTTTGCCGCATAATTTACTGAAGTGAAGTCATAGTGAGACAAAGATGGTGTGCAAAGAGTCACTTTTGAATATATATCAGTGCAAAGTGGAATGTAATGTTGCATAGCATCCCCCTATCATCATGAGGATTACATTTCTTTTTATTTCACACTCTTTTTGTAATGACCCGGAACTACTCTACTTTATTATATAACAAAAAAAGGATAAAAAGGCATAACAAGAGACACAAAACAACAACAGACACAACACAACTACAAAGAGACACAAATAAGCAACGACAAAGAGACACAAAACAAGTACAAAGAGCTGCAAAACAACATCAAAAAGATACAAAACAACTACAAAGAGACACAAATAAGCAACTACAAAGAGACACAAATAAGCAACTACAAAGACACACAAAACAACGACCAAGAGCCGCAAAACAATGACAAAGAGACACACCACAACTACAAGAGACACAGAGTAACTACAAAGAGACACAAAACGATGACAGAGACACAAAACGACAGAGACACAAAACGATGACAAAGAGACACAAAACAACTACAAAGAGACACAAAACAACTACAAGGATACACAAACGATGACAAAGAGACACAAACGATGACAAAGAGACACAAAACGATGACAAAGAGACACAAAGCAACTACAAAGAGACACAAAACGATGACAAAGAGACACAAAACAACGACAAAGAGACACAAACGATGACAAAGAGACGCAAACGATGACAAAGAGACACAAAATGATGACAAAGAGACACAAAGCAACTACAAAGAGACACAAAACGATGACAAAGAGACACAAAACAACAACAAAGAGACACAAACGATGACAAAGAGACACAAAACGATGACAAAGAGACACAAAGCAACTACAAAGAGACACAAAACAACTACAAAGATACACGAAATGACAGACACAAAGCAACTACAAAGAGACACAAAGCAACTACAAAGAGACGCAAAATGACGACAAAGGGTCACAAAACAACTACAAAGAGACAAAGCAACTACAAAGAGACACAAAGCAACTACAAAGAGCCTCAAAATGACGACAAAGGGTCACAAAACAACTACAAAAAGATACAAAACAACTACAAAGAGACACAAATAAGCAACTACAAAGAGACACAAAACAACTACAAAGAGACACAAATAAGCAACGACAAAGAGCCGCAAAACAATGACAAAGAGACACAAAACAACTTCAAAGAGACACAAAACAACGATCAAGAGCCGCAAAACAATGACAAAGAGAAATGACAAAACGATGACAGAGACACAAACTAACGACAAAGAGACAACACAACACAACTACAAGAGACACAAAACGATGACAAAGAGACACAAAACAACTACAAAGAGACATAAAGCAACTACAAAGAGGCACAAAGCAACTACAAAGACACAAAATGACTACAAAGACACAAAACGGTGACAAAGAGACATGAACCAACGACAGAGATTCAAAACCATATGAATACCTGCAACCGACTATTTCAACACATAACACCTTTGCCGCATAATTTACTGAAGTGAAGTCATAGTGAGACAAAGATGGTGTGCAAAGAGTCACTTTTGAATATATATCAGTGTAAAGTGGAATGTAATGTTGCATAGCATCCCCCTATCATCATGAGGATTACATTTCTTTTTATTTCACACTCTTTTTGTAATGACCCGGAACTACTCTACTTCTACTATCACAAAATAAAAGTTTAAAAAGACATAAAACCAAGAGATGTTTAGTGTAATATAATACAAGTACATGTATGTCTGCATGCCCCAGGTTTGCATTTGTCCAAAGAATGCATGTTTCTGCTATACAAGCTGTTTGGAATAACTTAATCATATAATATTTAATAGTGTCTGCTCTTTGTGAAACTCAGATAATATTACCTGGCCATACTGGCTGCTGTTCAGTTGTAAGAAAGCTCGAGCAGCATTGCGTGTCAAAGTGTGATCATGCTTTTGTATTCCTTGTGTAAAGTTAAATGGTGACCCCTCAGCTGAACATCGCAAAGAGCTGCAGTTTTCAAGGCTCTGTAAAAATAATTATCTACACACATTTATAGATTATTTCCCCCTGTAGTGTCACGAGGCATCAGGGTCCTTCCACTGTGGATCTGATCAGCGTCTTTTGCAGACTGTAAAGCCTTATTTGGTGTAAAGATGGCAGGAGAAGTTCAAGGTCACACTGTGTTTCTATAAAATATAAACAATAAAATATGAACCTCGCACTTTACTGGCCACAGAAATGTCTGTCCACGTACAGACACACACCTGAGGTTCAGTGCTAAGAGGGCAGAGTTAGCTGGGCCCAGCTCTCAGTTGAGATGTGGCCATTGATGGACTACCAAACAGGCCTACCAGGCAAAGGCCCAGGGGCCCCCCTGGCCTTCACCTGCAAAATGTCACTCGATGATACACTTACCAACAAGGAAGAGACTCAGAAAGACCACAAAGAAACATAAAACAACTACAAAGAGTGAGGGAAGGGCCAGAAGGATATGAATATTAACATGTATTGTAGTACATTGTAATATGTTCTTTTGACTTTCAATAATAAAACAATTGCTCACAAAAAGACTACAGAGAGACACAAAATACCACAAAGAGACACAAAATGATTTTAGAGAGATGCAAATCAGCTGTAAAGAGAGACACAGAGAATCACAATGACTATGACACACAAAGAGACAAGAAATGACTACTAAAAGATGTAAAACGAACACAGACAGACAAAAAAAGACTACAAGGAGTTGGAAAATTACAACAAAAAGACACAAAACAACTGCAAAGAGACACAAAATGATGACAAGCAAACACAAAACAACTATAAAGAGCTGCAAAACAACTACAAAGAGACAAATAACAACTACAAAGACACAAAACTACAAAAAGACACAACTACAAAGAGACACAAAACAACGACAAAAGACAAAATTATGACAAAGAGACAGAAAACAACTACAAAGAGACACAAAATGATGACAAAGAGACACAAAACAACTACAAAGAGACACAAAACAACGACAAGACAAAACGATGACAAAGAGACACAACGACGTCAAAGAGACACAAAATGACGACAAAGGGACACAAAACAACTACAAAGAGACACAAAACGACGACAAGGAGACCAAACTATGACAAAGAGACACAAAACAACTACAAAGAGACACAAAACGACAACAAAGAGACACAAACAACTACAAAGAGACACAAAACAACGTCAAAAAGAAACAAAACAACTACAAAGAGACACAAAACGACAACAAAGAGACAAAACGATGACAAAGAGACACAAAACAACTACAAAGAGACACAAAATGACAACAAAGAGACACAAACAACTACAAAGAGACACAAAATGACGACAAAAAGACACAAAACAACTACAAAGAGACACAAAATGACGACAAAAAGACACAAAACAACCACAAAGAGAAAAAACGACGACAGAGACAAAACAACTACAAAGAGACACAAAACGATGACAAAGAGACACAACAACTACAAAGAGACACAAAACGACGACAAAGAGACACAAATGATGACAAAGAGACACAAAACATATACAAAGAGACATAAAACAACTAGAAAGAGCCGCAAAATGACAACAAAGAGAAATAAAACAACCACAAAGGTGACAAAATGACTTTAAAAGAGCCACGAAATGGCCAAAAAAGACACAAATGTTTTCAATGACCCACCAAATTATCTCTAAGAACCACAAAACAACCACAAAGAGACACAAAATGACCTCAGAGTGACACACAATGAGTACAGAGAGACACAAAACAACCACAAAAATGACAAAATGAATTTAAAGTGACACAAAAGGGCCACAATTATTTCAAAGACCCACAAAATTACTTCATAAGACACAAAATGACCTCAGAGACCTAAACAAACAACTACAAAGCGACATAAAACAACCACAAAGAAACACAAAACGACCAAAAAAGACACAAAAAGGTGGAAACGACTACAAAAAGATGCAAAACCATCACGACCACCTGTGTTTTGCTCCTGAATGGGAGAGGTGGTGGGGCCCTTTGCATACCTGTGCCCAGGGGCCCATCGTCAGAGACACTAGAGGAGGAATCACACTAAATGTTGATAAGGCTTGAAGACACACCCACTGACTTTCTTACAGCAGCCAATAGCATCTGCATATTCCAGAACTTCCTCCTGCTCACTGTTGGTGCTTTGCAAGTCAACACAGCCGGGCAGGTGGATTATGTTATGACAGATACAAGCAGATGTGTTGACAGTGACTTTAATGTCTAGTGTTGTTGAATGGCTGAGAAACAGTCAAAGATGTGGGCCAGTGTGTATCAGCAAATGACTGGACTCAATCATTATTCTGAAGTACTTTACTAAACTATTCTCATTTTCCATTTCTGTTCCACTACATCTCCAGGAGAAATACTGCACTCCACTCCATTTACTTCACAAATAAGCGACCGACCACAACATTAAAATGCAGCTTCGGCTGAACCGCCGATGCATAAATAATAGTGAACCATCAGCATAGTGTATACACAAACACAGAGAGGGGCTACTGTGCACTGTAAGTTCTTTTTGTTTGGAAAGGTACATTTTACTGTGAATAATACATTGTGCAGGACAGATATATTATGTCTCTCTGAAGTTGTTTTGTGTCTCTTTGAAGTTGTTTTGTGTCTCTTTGTCATCGTTTTGTGTCTCTTTGTCGTCATTTTGTGTCTCTTTAAAGTTGTTTCGTGTCTCTTTGTAGTTGTTTTGTGTCTCTTTGTAATCGTTTTGTCTCTTTGAAGTTGTTTTGTGTCTCTTTGAAGTCATTTTGTGTCTCTTTGTAGTTGTTTTGTGTCTCTTTGTCATCGTTTTGTGTCTCTTTGTCGTCATTTTGTGTCTCTTTAAAGTTGTTTTGTGTCTCTTTGTAGTTAGTTTGTGTCTCTTTGTCATCGTTTTGTGTCTCTTTGAAGTTGTTTTGTGTCTCTTTGTCATCGTTTTGTAACTCTTTGAAGTTGTTTTGTGTCTCTTTGAAGTCGTTTTGTTTCTCTTTGAAGTCATTTTGTGTCTCTTTGTCATCGTTTTGTGTCTCTTTAAAGTTGTTTCGTGTCTCTTTGTAGTTGTTTTGTGTCTCTTTGTCATCGTTTTGTGTCTCTTTGAAGTTGTTTTGTGTCTCTGTTATCGTTTTGTGACTCTTTGAAGTTGTTTTGTGTCTCTTTGAAGTCGTTTTGTTTCTCTTTGAAGTCGTTTTGTATCTCTTTGTAGTTGTTTTGTGTCTCTTTGTCATCGTTTTGTGTCTCTTTAAAGTTGTTTCGTGTCTCTTTGTCATCGTTTTGTGTCTCTTTGTCATCGTTTTGTGTCTCTTTGAAGTTGTTTTGTGTCTCTTTGAAGTTGTTTTGTGTCTCTTTGAAGTCGTTTTGTGTCTCTTTGAAGTTGTTTTGTGTCTCTTTGAAGTCGTTTTGTGTCTCTGTAGTTGTTTTGTGTCTCTTTGTCATCGTTTTGTGTCTCTGTCGTCATTTTGTGTCTCTTTGTAGTTGTTTTGTGTCTCTTTGTCATCGTTTTGTGTCTCTTTGAAGTTGTTTTGTGTCTGTTTGTCATCATTTTGTATCTCTTTGAAGTTGTTTTGTGTCTGTTTGTCATCGTTTTGTGTCTCTTTGAAGTTGTTTTGTGTCTCTTTGTCATCGTTTTGTGTCTCTTTGAAGTTGTTTTGTGTCTCTTTGTCATCGTTTTGTGTCTCTTTGAAGTTGTTTTGTTTCTTTTTGTAGTTGTTTTGTCTCTTTGTCATCATTTTGTGTCTCTTTAAAGTTGTTTCGTGTCTCTTTGTAGTTGTTTTGTGTCTCTTTGTCATCGTTTTGTGTCTCTTTGAAGTTGTTTTGTGTCTCTTTGTCATCATTTTGTGTCTCTTTAAAGTTGTTTTGTGTCTCTTTGTAGTTGTTTTGTGTCTCTTTGTCATCGTTTTGTGTCTCTGAAGTTGTTTTGTGTCTCTTTGTGGTTGTTTTGTGTGATTTCGTAGTCATTTTGTGTCCATTTGTAGTTTGTCTATTTAGGTCACTTTGTGTTGTTTTTTGAGGCCTTTTTTTCTCCTTTTAAATGTTTTGTGTATTTTTTAGTCATTTTGTCAGTCTGTGTTGTAGTTTAGTTTCTCTTTTGTGTTAATTTTGTGGTTGTTTCTCCTGTTTTTGTGTTTATTTTGTGTCTCTTTCTAGTTCCTTTGCATCTCTTTATAGTATTTTTGTGTCTCTTTGAGGTCATTAACAGTCTGCTCCTGATCAGTACATATTAATTTTACTGACATTCTGCAAGTGAAGGCCAGGGGGCCCCCTGACACTTTGGGCTGCTGGGCGTGTTCAGTAATCCATCCATGCTGTTGAGTAAGATCTCAGCCATAAAGCACACTAAGACATGTGCTTCATGGTGAATACAGACTGCTACAGTACTGGCTGTGTCCACAGACTGTTCAGCACTGTTAAATTCGACAGATCTTCTCTTTACTTCCTACAATAAGTCCATCTCTTCAGGGACTGAATTATTTAACAGGAAGTATTTTGTTGAGGTCAGTCCTCATACAGTACAGTTCACTGTATTCAAACTCAGATCAAACACGTTATGACACATCTTTTTCCCCCCACATTCACTCAGTAATAAGAAGTGACAGCCCTGAAGTGTTTTGTGGTTTGAAATATTTTTTTTCTGGCACTTTCCTCTCCAACAGGCATAGCTGGTAATGGCAGACCTACTGTCTTCATATTTAATGCAGCAACTGGAGGTCTTCCCAGCCAAGAGGTTACCTTTGCTTAGATTGCCAAACGACAGGGCTGTAAGACGGCTCTTATTAGTACACTGCAATTATCCTTAATTTCACATTTTGGTAAGTGTTGCTCTTGCTGCCGAGGGCATTTATACATACAGTACATGTAGGAAAGCTGAGAGAGCATCAACCCATTCTACACAACTCCCTCCTACCCTACTCAGAGTTTCTCGCTCTTAATACTACATCTGTTGCCAAGAGTATCGAATAAGGATGCGGCCACGTGCACGGCATACAGACACTAAAGGGTGACTCAGTGCACCTGTAACTGATGCTGAGGGCCATTGACAGGATGTCAGCATTTGGGAGCGAGGACTGGTTGACCCAAGAGATGCAGAGGGCTGCAGCAAAAAAGTCAAGGTTGCCCCGCAAAAAAAAGTTGAACCTGGCTCTGCTTTAGCTGCTCTGACCTGCTGTTCAGTCTCAAGGACGACACTGCAAGCACCCACCATAGACTGAATATGGGGGCTGTTTTCCTGATAAATGTGTACCCAGTTCTTTTAGCTTGGAGTATTTTGTAAGCAGAAAGACGGGCGGCAATAATTGCTTTGTGTTTTGCTTTCTGAACATGAGAATACGTTTTACTTGCTCTTTTTTCTTTCGATCTGGAGCCATCATCCAGAGTTATGACTACTTCAGAAGAACTCTGTGTTATTTTGCTCCCTTCAGCCTTCGCCTCTTAGCCTCCTTATTTTTGTTTTATGCCCCACAACTTTCGTTCAAGGCCTCCGTCAGTCTGGTTTCCAGCAGCAGCAGCAGCAGCAGCAGCAGGCAGCTGTTTTCAGTCAAAAGCCCAGATATCTTAGATATCTCCGCTCCTCTGATGCCAACCTCCTGACTCCACCACTCAGGACCAAGCAGCAGATCAGGGGTGAAAGACCTTCTCCATAGCCGCCCTAGTTCTCTCCTGCACCTCGAATTGGATGCTGTCGGATTGGTTTAAACAAAGTGGATCTGGAGAATGAAGTCTCATTAAGTGGGAATAAATAACATTAACGTTAGTTGATTTGGGAAATGTAGGGAAATTAACTGATTTGTGGAACACTTTTTAATTAATATACTTTAAAATCTTTGACTTAGGGCAAGGTATTGCAAATTTTCAGGTCAAAAGCATCAGTGAAGTCATGAGTCATTGGTTTTAAAGTTCAAGACGAATAGTAAGTTTCTTTTGATTTTTTCAAGTTGAGTCTAAAGTCATCAAATCTTACTCAAGTCAAGGTCATGTGACTTGGATCCACACCTCCGCTATATGATCAACTACTTATCAGTGCTTTGGAATGTATGTGTTTTGACCATTTTGAGTTGTTTGTCCTCCATAGTGTTGTGTGTTTTCTAATGTAGAATTATTGCAAGCAAGAAGAGAATTTTAAGACCTCTAACAAAACCTAACCACATGCTTTTGTTGCCTAACCCTAACCATGTGCTTGTGTTTCCTAAACCTAACCACGTGCTTTTGTTTCCTAACCCTAACCATGTGCTTGTGTTGCCTAAATTGAGCCACGTTTTTGTTGCCTAAACCTAACTGTGTGATTTTGTTGCCTAAACCTAACCATGGGGTTTTGTTGCATAAAGCTAACCACATGTTTTTGTTGCCTAAACCTAACCGTGTGATTTTGTTGCTTTGACCTAACCAGGTGCTTTTGTTGCCTAAACCTAACCGTGTGATTTTGTTGCTTTAACCTAACCACATGTTTTTGTTGCCTAAACCTAACCGTGTGATTTTGTTGCTTTAACCTAACCATGTTTTTGTTGCCTAAACCTAACCATGGGGTTTTGTTGCTTTAACCCAACCATGTACTTTTGTTGCTTTAACCTAACCATGTACTTGTGTTGCCTAAACCTAACCATGTACTTGTGTTGCCTCCATATAACCATGTGATTTTGTTGCTTTAACCTAACCAGGTGCTTTTGTTAATTTTAAATTTGTTTCGTTTTACTTTTATTCACAAAAGTGTATTTTGAAAAGACACAATGCATGTAACAGTGGTAAACTGATACATGAACTGGGAGTGAGAATGTGATGACTGACTTACAACTAAACAGCATGAGAGCTTAGTCATTTTTCGTGAGACAAAACTTAGACAAACTCATCTATAAGATAGATTCCCCACACAGAGCCTACCTAGGTGGATTGTAATAGATCTTTTTTTCACATGTGAGACTTATGGTGAACTGGTTTGTCCTAAGACAGTCAGCAGCAAACTCATGTCAGTGATTCAAGACTGACTTCAGTGTGGATTCAGATTTGTGATCTTATTGTTTGGACTCTGCAGACCTGATTCAAAGAGCGGTGAGAGCTCTGTAAGGCAGCCACTGTCTGCTGCTTTTTTATCCCTTCACGTAGTTTCTTTAGTTATCAACCCCGAGCTGGATCGAGGCTACACATGCTGAGTTATGGAAGCTGCTTTCATGACTGTGTTCTTTTCTTTCCTCCGAACAGCAGGGAAGTCCACAAATTGGGAGGAAGGGATTTGGGTCCTGGGACCTCTGAGTCAGCCAGGGAACATCCCCAGTGGCAAACGGGTAGACAAACCCACCGGCAACATGGACTTGTTTACTACAGTGGTGCAGCTGAGCGAAGCTTCAGTCCCAGAGGAGTGGTGAGGCTGCACAGCAGTGAGACAGCAGTCAGTCAAAACAAGTGCGGCCTAAAATCTAGGTCACATTTAAAGACGAGAGAGGCAGGGGGAGCCTGAGAGATTCTCTGAGCTCACAGTGGGGGAGACCCAGGATGTGCGCAGAGGAAACATGTATAGGGAGGGTATTAAGGTAATCCAGAGGCTTTGATCCGAGGGTTTCTGAATCATTGTGATTCACAGTAATGAGCAATTGAATGTGTTTGTGTCAAGGGAGATGATTTTCTGTTGACTTCCTGTCTTCTGGTCTGCAGGGAGATAGATGGTCATGACCGAGTGGTCCACTTGAACGCAGTCAGACAGCATTCCCAAAACAGTAAGTCCAAACAGTCACCCAATCAGATGCAACATCCTGTGTGTAAACTTAAATCAACTGAACAAATATTATTTTCACTCACTAAGAAAAGAGTAAAACAACATTTAATTCACTTTTTGAATTACAGAATACTATGGACAGTCTCTTTTTTTATGTTATCAATCATTCTGCTTTTAGTCCACAGGTTTTATTGCAACAGAAAATATTTGGCTTTGGCAGCAAGAAAACAGTATTTTAAAGTACAAGGGGACATCATGTTCATACAGATCTGGGTCAGGGCCCCAGGAGGTGCACCGTCCTTTGAAGCCAATTTTCGTAGCGGTATTTCCAATTTCCAGGGTCCATTTTCTGATGCGATTGACCCCAAAAAGACTTGGGCCAAAAGCGGTGGCTGTTGTAGGGGTGACAAATCAGTGGCTCTTCTTCATGACAAACTCTTAATTCTGTGTTTTTTATACCTCTGCGTCAGCGACAGCCATGGCTGGAGGTATTATGTTTTGTGATTGTCCATCCATCCATCCATCCATCCATATTTCAAGAATGCCTGAAGGTACTGTCTTCAAATTTGGCAATAACATCCACCTGGACTCACAGACATACTAATTAGATTTTGGTGGTCAAAGGTCAAGGTCACTGTGATGTCATCAGTCTCATTTTTGTGAACGTAATGTCTTAAGATCACCTTAATAACATTTTTTTCAAATTTGGCACAAACGTCCACTTGGACATATGAACTGATCAGACTTTAGCGGTGAAAGGTAAAGGTCGCTGTTACCCTGTGTCTGTTTCATTCTCGTGAACATGATATCTCAAGAACATCTTAAGTGAATTTCTTTAAATTTGGCACAAACGTTTACTTTGAGTCAAGGATGAAGGATTGGCATAACATGGTCAAAGGGTCAAAGTTAATGTGACCTTGCGTCGTTCTCTTTCTCGAGAATGGGATATCTAAAGTATGCCTTGAGGGGATGTCCTCAAATGTGGCACAAACGTCCGCTTGCACACAAGTGGACTGATTAGAATTTAGTGGGTGAAGGTCAAGGTCAAGATCACTGTGATCTTACAAAAAAAGGATTTTGGTCATAACTCATTAACTGATACCTTAATTATGACAAAATTTGATGCAAATGTCTAATAGGATAAAATAATGAATTCATGACATTTTATATCCAAAAGGCCTCAGGTCACATTCACCGTGACATCATAATGTTTTGCACACACAGTTTTCTGGCCATTACTCATCTTCATATCTCAGGAACTAAACGGGTGACACTAATCTTGGGTGTCCACCTTGAAACTGTGCTGATTGAATAGATCTTCCGTGCTGCCGAGGTATTCAGTTGCAAGATGGTAATTCTGGTATTTACATTTCTTCAGGTAGCTCAGTGTGGAAAGCTTTTAACCTCACACCAAACTCCAACCCAGACCACCAGACAGCCTGTGTCCACACACACATATCTGCTTCTGCATGCAGGACCATGTTCCTCTGCTGCTCTTTGATCCCTTGAGGGACCCATCAGAGACCATGCCGCTCATTCCTGAAACCGAGTCAGCCTTCTTGGCTGTGATGGAGGAGGCCGCTGAGACGCATCAGAGGTCGGTGAGGCCTGCGGAGAGCCAGAAATGGTCAGGGAGCATGATGTGGAAACCCTGGTTGCAGCCCCATTGCTCCACACTCAAACAGCTCTGTCAGTGCCAGCAGGAGCAATTGTGAGTTATGGAGGCTACAACAGTGGATCAGTTCAATGATTAACAGTGACAGTGAACTAGGCACATCTGTTATCTCCGCACTCCATACGTGACTCCTCAGACTTTCCCTCACAGAGGTCTACAAACAAATCTTACAGGAAAAAAATCTAGTTATGTGGGGTTTTTTTTGTAATAGCGGCTTGGATGTTTCAAAGGTTTTGCAGTTTTATAAAACAGATCTGCAAATACACAATTTCCACATATTAAAACAAAAAAAATCCACAAATGTAGAACTGAGATTCACAAATGAAAAGTGGATTCACAAATATTTCTTCAATAGTTGTAAACGTAAGGTAGATATTCAAAAATCCGCTTCCTTTATTTGGAAGCTGATTTAACATTAATAGATTTTTTTTTTTTTAATGTGAAATTTGTGTATTTATATATCGGTTTTAAATTTGCAAAATAGTTTTCTGAGTTTACGTTTGTATTTTTGGAAGGTGATTTATATGAACATATTACACATTAACACACATATTGTCAATGTGTTCACAGAAATAATATTGAGACAAATGTATATCCATATGGTTGTCCATTATAAAATTAGTAATTTACATAAGAGGCCAAGCAGAAAATGTAGATGAAGGAAACCACTGATGAGAGTGGGGGTGATGGTTTATTGTCAATGATCTTTTCAAAGGGGCTTTTCACAATTTTCAAACAGCACATCTTACAGTCTTCAGTTTAAGTGCCGTTCTTTCCAAGAGTGAGATAACAAGATTGGTATCAGTCTCATGTCTGAGTGTGTACATGGAACATGGACATGGACAAAGTGATTCATTGCCCTGCTGATATAAGAGCACTAAGAAATGTAAATGTCAGCAAACGTGGATCTAAACAAAAATTAGATCTAAGTATTCAAACATCAGCTTTGCTAATGTTTATTCAACATATTTGCCAGGCCTCAAGGATACGCATATGAATTTGCATTTTGATGCAAACCAGTCAATGCAAACATAACTTTGTTTACGAGCTACTCAACAGGGTTGTAAAGATTCAGCCATGGTTATCCTAGCTTAGCAGGGGAAACAGTTAGCCTTTCTGTCCAAAGCTCTGAAGCAACTACACTGAGCTGATTTTCCTAAAAGTAGCATGTTATAACTGCTATCCAATTCTTACCATAACAATGTGTTTTTATGCTGTATTAGTGAAATGCAAATGTTAGGCAGTATGTGGAAATGAGTAAACAAAGACAGAGAGGATCATGAGCTGTCAGAACTCTATAGACTGATTAAATACAGCTCTATAAATATTGGTAATGTTTGTGCCAAAGTGTTTCACAGTGTAAAGTACAGGCCCTGCAGTGTGAACTGTGTGTGTTGTCTCTGCACTCCTCTCTTTGTCTTGTGTTTTTAGTAACTTAAACAGTTTCCTGTTTACAGTATGACTCAGTTCAAGTGTCTGACAACTGTAAAACAGTGTCACTCGTGTAAGTGTGTCTGTGTATAGTATGTTGTCTGAAAACACAAAAAGACTTCATGTCGTCCCACATCATGAAAAAAAACGTCATAGTATAGCGTGTCGTTTAAGATAACAAAAAATGTCATAGTATATCATGTAGTCCCACATCATGAAAAAAACACGTCATAGTATAGCGTGTTGTCCAAAATCATGAAAAAACTTCATAGTATGGCATGTGGTCCAAAACCACGAAAAAAAACGTCGTAGTATAGCATGTCATCCAAAATCATTAAAAAACGTCATAGTATGGCATGTGGTCCAAAATCATGAAAAAAAGTCATAGTATAGTATGTCGTCCAAAATCATGAAAAAACGTCATAGTATAGCATGTCGTCCAAAACCACGAAAAAAAAGGTCGTAGTATAGCATGTCGTCCAAAATCATTAAAAAACGTCATAGTATGGCATGTGGTCCAAAATCATGAAAAAAAGTCATAGTATAGTATGTCGTCCAAAATCATGAAAAAACGTCATAGTATAGCATGTCGTCCAAAATCATGAAAAAACATCATAGTATAGTATGTCATCCAAAATCATGAAAAAAAGTCAAAGTATAGTATGTCGTCCAAAATCATGAAAAAAACATCATAGTATGTCACTTGGTTCTGCTCTCATTGATAGAAGCAGAGTTATGTACCCTTACTCGGTGGGCTCAGTGAGTTTCTGCTTGCAGGTTAAACAGGGCTGTCCCCATTGACAAAAATACCAGCCACCAGTGCCACATGTACTGATGGAAATACAATTTGGTCAGGACCACTTAAGTCAAAATAAAACTTTACTTCCATTTACAGTATTAAATTTGGTGGTATGGCTCTGTTCTGAGGCCTCTCTGCCCTTCCATGCGTCTGCACGGAAAGCCGAACAAAACAGAACAAGCTTCAGTGACAAACAGAAATGACATTGATAAGTCAGGCACGACATGCTCTTGATTCATTACAGCAAGAGCGCCATCTAGTGGGTTCAGCAAATACAACTGGTGCTTCATGAAGCTTCATTTGGACATTACTACTGAGGGGTACATGTACCCCCATTTAAAATACAAAATGTACAGGGTGACAGTTCAGGCTATGTTCACTTCTACAAGATGATATCATTTGCTCTTCAGTGGACTTCGACATACCTATGATAGCAGTAATATACTGCAGGTGTGTACTTTCTAGTGGAGTCAGCAGCTGAATAATTACACTAATAAATGGGCTGCTTTAGCTGGCCAGTTTCCAGCCAGCGCCTCTTCAGTGTTTCATTACTGTGGCTGAATTTTCCAACAAGATAGGCTGAAACAAAATGTATAAAACACACTAGCTGGGGAATCTTTCGCCCCCGGTGGAAACTGTAATTTAAGGGAAGCCTTAATTGAGGCTCATTACCAGAACCAGCAGGTGGGCCTACATAATGCCATTGGAGAAATACTGAGGGGTGCATCTGTGTGTGTCTGCTTGAAAGCTAATTTAGATGTTGATATTTATTTGTGTATATATTAATAATTGCATTCAGAATGAATGTTTTGTTTACCTCTGTAAGATGTCTGAAGTTTGGTCGGTGCTTCTAACAAGGCTTGTGAACCAACAGCATAACGACATTGGTGTCACACGGTGTCAAGTGACCCTCACTCTTGTGAGGTTTAACCTGCAGCTTCCCCCACTTGAAAAGGCAGCTTGCTTCAGAAGATTGGACAGGAATTCACTCATTGACCAAGATTCAGCTTTCTTTCTTTTCTTTTGAGAGTTGACGAGGCCAATAACAGGTGAAACACCTTAAATACGAACACAAAAAGAACTTTAAGAAAATGTAACCCAAGAACCAAACTTAAAAATACTTAAATTTTAACCTACTAGAAATTAATTTAAACCTACTAGAAATTAACCTTGAAAATAAGTAGAAAATACCAATACTTAAGCACCCAAAATAAATTAAATACATTTTAAAGCACAATCACATGGGATTTTCCAAATGCTCAAGTCTACAGCCGTCCACAGTTCACAATGAAAATTACAAAACACATGACATAAATGAAAGCTCACCGGCTCCTTCTTCTTTGTTTGAAACAAGCTTTAATCCTGCAGTCAGATCACCAAATCATCTCCACCTGGTGCACTCAGTCTGCTGCCTTCAGGCTGGGAGACACACCCAAACCTGATGCACTCAGGCAGAGAGGGGTGCGGCCTGCAGCTCAACTCAACGGTGTCTCCGTTTCGTCAACAATCAAGAGTCTTACAAGGTTCTGGAAATGTCAGGGCATTAGTAAAATCCCTTAAAGTTTGGGAAAAGTCATGGAATTGTGTTGTGTGTAATGAAATTAATTGTTCCAGTAATCTCCCATAGATTCAATGTAACGTAACATAACAATGTAACTTGTTTTCTGTAGATGTAACATCCGGAATTCTAATGTTGAAAACTGGTTGATATTCAGTCTGAACATCTACGAACTCTTTTTACCCTGTTTTCAACCAGCTAAAATGCGGCTACAACATCGAGAAATAGAAAATAGAATGGAAAAAGAAACAACTTTATTAATCTCTGAAGGTAAATTCAGCTGTGCAGCAGTTCATAACAGTATTAATGTCCAAATGAAGCTTCATGAACCACCAGCTGTATTTGCTGAACCCACTAGATGGTGCTCTTGGAGTAATGAAAAGGCTCAAGGGATGGCAATGCAGTTTGGTTTCAACTAGCAATGGCCAAATGAAGCTTCATGAACCATTTTCTTTATTTTTTGGGTCCACTCTGGCACTCTTTGTTCAACAAAGGGTTGAAACCAAACTGCATTGCCATCCCTTGAGCCTTTTTCATTACACCAAGAGCGCCATCTAGTGAGTTCAGCAAATACAACTGGTGCTTCATGAAGCTTCATTTGGCCATCACTACATAACAGACAAAAACAACCACATTTCCCCTCATCAACAACAACACAGTGGTATTAAAATATACATAAAATATGTATAAAAGATGTATAACGTGCCAAAATTACAAATTTGTATAATTATTTTGATAATTTATTCAGCTGCTGGTTTAATTGTCATCCTAAAGCCAGGACCACTTGTACAGTTAAATATTACAGTGATCATTTTGAGGTTTGAAAAGGCGATTAAAATTGCAATTTTTTCACAGACTATTTGAAGACGTTTATCGAACAGTTACCTTTAGACCATATTTCATCGGCAAAATTGACTTCCAACAGAGAAATCTGGATGTGACTAGGCTCCAAAATGACGATAGACTATTACTTGCACACTGTAGAGGCCATTTAAAACGTCTTTTTTAATGGAAAAATGCTCACTAGGATCATTTACTTTATTTCATTTACCCCCACAGGTCGTCTCTCCCTCCATATATGCGTACTAGCAGGAATTATGTTTTAGATTTTGAATCTGTTTGACAAAAAAAAAAAAAGTTAAGACAGTGTGATTTACCATGTAGGGTCATGAATCCAAAGTTTCCATGCCTTGAACCACTAATCCTTTTAGCTCCGAAAGTAGTGCATAGTTCGAAGGTGCAAAGTGTTCTTCATCGTGAAAAAACAACCAACCGAACTGTCTGACTGCTCCATGTCTGCAGACTACCTTTTAATGTACAGTTCTGTGCTACATGTTGTCAATAGTCATGAAAATTGTACTATGGGTCCTTGAAAAGCCATGGAAAAATCTTGAAATTTTGTCTTTGAAAATGTGTAGGCACCCTGGTCTGAGTAATTGCCACAATTTGCCGCTTACTCCAATACCAGTTCCAGCAACATTAACTTTATTCCACACCATGCTGTTTCAACCAAACATTATGTCAGCTACGCATCATAAAGCTTGCAAACTTTCTGTTGCTGCTGTTACACAGATTAGACAGAGTGCTGGAGGACCGTCAGTTCAATGTCTGCCTAGTGCGCAAGAGCTAACACAACAGTGTTCAAGTGCAAACATTATTAGTGGGTAATAAGTGAGTGAGTCCAACACATTCTCATTAACATGACACTCTACGAATCTTCCTGCGTCTGTTTTAGACGTTCACGGATGGCGTGTCAATTTACTCATTGTGTCTTTTCGATGTATGACTTCCTTTTTCACAAGGAAATGTCCATTTTCTTCTCACTAGATGCACAAACTGCTTTTAAAAATACACTTACAACAAAGGTAAGACAGTTTCTAGATTTACTTCCTGGAGTTTAAGCAATAAAAGTCTGTGGTTCGGTTTAGAAAAAAACATGTGGTTTGGCTTAAAATAAGAAACGAAGGCGTCTTAATTGATTTTGCCAGACAAACATAGTTACCATTTTGATTTTATTTCATTAAGAAAAATTAAAATCACAGGAAATAAATACTGTAAAATCCATAAAATTAATTCTGTAAAAAATACTTGGGTTTTTCAGTTCTTTCCATCACATCCGACTGTCAGCTCATCCAGGCCTCTCTCCTCAGGAACCTCACAGCATCATTAAAACCTTCTTCACATAAAGACTGCATGCTGCTGGTGGATGGAGGGAACAGAGCCTGGTTCAGACGTTTGATGTTCTCCATGGAGAACTGTGGGATCCAAGAAAACACTACAGTTATGTCAAATCAAGAAAATGACTGACAGGAAGTGAACTGTGACTGAAAGACATTGCTTCGGCTGAAAATGACAGTATTTATTATTAAAAATAAACGCAGACATAGAAATGCTTCCTGCAACATACTTGTAAGTCATTTTTCAAGATTTCCATCTTCAGTAGGAAACAATGGGCTGGTGGTTTAGAGCCACAGACAGGGCAGGGAAGTCAGAAAGTCTTAAGATACAGGTATTGTTGGTTCGGGTCCTTTTCATGAGGATTTGTTGCCAATAGAACAAATAACTCTGCTAAAAATGTTCCACGCTGTTCAGCCGGAGAAACAACGCTAAATGATGTCAGTGAATGCCCCCCAGGCTGTGTGGGGCTCATTAAGAAGACAGAGGCAGTTATCATGTGTCACTCCTTCAACTGGCAGTGTTTCCACCTCCACCCTGAGACAACTATCAATCAGTGATAACTATCAATGCAGGAACCTGACTCTGATCCCAAACTAAAGAGTGTCATTATTTTTTAGGCGTTCAAGTGTTCAAATGCTGCCCAAGCTTTGCCTGATTTTTACCAAATTTTCGGTGGATCATCACTGGACAAAGGTTCGACATTATGACGTTGTGTTATGGTTGGGTTTAGTTTTCCATACCTTACGAGTGTATGCCGTTATTCTACGTTGGGATGACGTTGGCATGAGACATTTAGAAGACCTTGGAATTTGCTACTTAGCAATACAACTTAAAACCAACAAAATATCAACATCTTCTGTTGTTGGCAGTCTTCGTCATATTGACTTTGGCATTAGACGTTGTTCTGACGTTGAATTTTGGTCATGTAACCAAATATCAACATCTAAAGACCAGTCTGGACCAAAGATTCGCAACAAGATGAAAGTTTTAGAAGGTTGCAGTGGTGTGAATTGCCCGTCTGAGCTCATCTCAAGCTGGCCGATGGTGTCACCTGCAACTCAGCCAGTCAAATTGCTGGCGGGGGGTTTTAAAACATAAAGTTCGTCACCTGTTTTGACAGCCAATTGGCTTGTAGTCAAGTCCGCTGGTCAAGTCAAAATAACTGCAGATGGTGTGCTCACTTTTGTTTCTGGTTTTTGCCGTTTCATCACTACTAAAAATGCAACTGTAGCCAGCATCTCACTATCACTATCCTCATTCATATCTTAAGATGCGACAAATTATATTCAGCCGCAAAATTTGTCTGGAAAGCCGCAAATCAGAACAGAAGTACAGAGAGTTGTTGCATAGCGATGACACACCATCTCATCTAGTTGCATTGGTGTGAACCGGCAGGTTTTGAGAACGTTGCAGAACAGTGCATTGCAAGTGGCTGCCTCTTTCAACTCATCTTGTCTGGAAACTTTGGTCATTACATGTCCATATAAGTAGCTAGGGCGCACTACAAATGCAAAAAAAAAAAAAAAAAAAAAAAAAAAAAATGGGAGTGGCATAACTCAAATCAGACTATAAATCAGAGGTAATCTATAAGCTGCCTTGAACCCTCAATCGCCAGAACCTTTCCATTCGTCGGATTCCCCCTTTCAGACTAATCTGATCAAATGATCCAGCACTCACCATGATGTTCATGTTGGCCAGCCTGAGCTGAGTGTCGAAGCGCCCCCTGTGGACGGGACACACATCATGTTTTCCAGCAAAGGGAGACACAGTGATGGTTCGTCCCACGGGCAGAATTGGGAGGCTGTCGGTGAACCCTCCATCAATCCATTTCTAAGGAAACAAAACCTGAGTCTAGATCAGTGTACTTTTATAGAACCTTAAATTCTACAAATGAAACCACTTTTACTTTGGACAAAATTCCCATTACCTGTCCTTTGAATTCCACTGGTTGGAGTCCAGCATAAACAGGTACAAAGCTGCTGGCCAGTAGAGCCTGGAAGGCACAAACAAGGGTGAGTTACACTGAACATCTTGGTTACATCTAACATATAACATTTACTTGTAAATGTAACAGGAAAGAAGAAGGGAAGAAAACAAGGGCGCATAACAGTCATAAACATTTATGACTGCTTTTTAAACTGCACAGCTCAGCGTTGTGTCCAGAGTGTGGGGGTGTGTACCTTTATGAGCTCCTCCCTGGAGGTAAACCTGGATATGATGTGGTTCTTGCCGCTTTTAGAGTGTGTTATTGAGATGTGGAGGCGGTCAGTGGCCAGACTATGAGCCTCACTGGGCAGGATCTCCTCTATCCCCTCCCTGGGGAGGATCCACACACAGATATCACAGTAATATCATAAACATCATCATAAACACTGGACGTTTTACAGCAACATATTTTATTTTTGACCTCACCTCCCTAAGCGAAGGTCGGATTACTACCAAATTTTCTGTGGCTCATTACTGGACCATGCTCATCAAAGGTTTTTAAAAGCTTGGTGATATCTCATTGTGTCACTGTATCTCAGCCCCACACCAGTGTTGAGTAATTACCTCAGTGTGAGCATAAAGTCGTATCCTGGTGTGACGGCTCCAAACCGCTGTTGTCTCACGCTGTCAGCAAACCTGTATGTGAAGTCTTTACAATTCTGGAAAAGAAGGAAACAAATGCTGTGATGAAATCATACCTCATTCAGTTTAACACACGATGCACACGATATCTCTAGAACACCAGGATTTCTTTTTTTTTTTTTCTTTTTTTTCTTTTTCTTTTTTTTAAACTTGTCTGCATTGGTCTTCATAGCTTAGCGCCACTAAAGGGTGTAAGCTTCTTGTGAAGATTGATGCACTGTTAATCTTGCAGTCAAGTATTTAATACCCATAATGCGTGGCTGTGACCGTCACCCACCCTCCCTGGAGACTAGCCTATCAGCCTTTATTGGAAAAACTTCCTAATATGAGTCAGAGAGGGCCGTGATACACCAAAGTGTGTCAGGGGGAAAGTAAGGAAACAAGCAAGGGGGAGGGGGCAGGTGCTTAAGTCCTGAGTTATATAGTGACAGTGCATGCGGAGAAGAAGGAGGAAAAACAAACAAATAAACAAACAAACGAAAAAAAAAACAGGGGAGAAACAGGCAGTGTAGCTGATGTATTGTGGCCTTGAGGTGGTTGTGCTCCATGCAGATTATCGAAAATAAACATATACATGTCTACTATACTGTACTGAAAAACAAAAACAAAAGAGAAGTCTATACTGAACACCAAAAATGTGAGAGTCTTGGTGGAGGAGGAAAGCCCGATTGCAGAGAAGAGTTGCCAGTGCGGTGTGGTAGGTTTGAGAAGCAAGTGGGCCCCTTTGGAGTGATCCCATCGGTTCTTTGCGATGCGTCACGGAGCTGAAGTATCGAACATGCATGTGTGTATTTGAACCCTCCCAATGTGTTTATGAAAACCATCACCAGGGTCCAGGGCCAGCCCTGCGGGGGAAGGGGGGCGGTATGGCACCCCAAGACCGCGGGAGCGCCCAGACCCCAAGACCAGGGAGCCGCAGAGGCTGCAGGACACCACGCAGGCCCAAGGACCCAGGGCGGCGAAGGCCGGCACCCCCAGAGAGCCAGAGACACACCCCAGACAGGCGGGGCAGGAGGGTCAATGTGATCTCATCCCTTGCATTGTGAAAATGATTTCTCACAAACATCTAATGAGGATTTCCTCAAATTTGGCACAAACATCCACTTGGACTCAGAGATCAACTTATTAGATTTTGATGGTCACTGGTTTAAATGTCAAGGTCACTGTTATCTCATCCATTTTATTCTTGTGAACATGATTTCTCAAAAACCTATTAATAGGATTTCTTCAAATTTGGCACAAACGTCCACTTGGACTCAGAGATCAACTTATTAGATTTTGTGGTCACTGGTTTAAATGTCATGGTCAGTGTGATCTCATCTGTTGCATTGGAAATATGATTTCTCAAAAGCAGCTAACAAGGATTTTTTCAAATTTGGCACAAACGTCCACTTGGACTCTGATTTTGGTGGTCACTGGTTTAAATGTCAGGGTCACTGTTATCCATCTTATTCTTGTGAACATGATTTCTCAAAAACATCTTGTAGGATTTCCTCAAATTTGGCACAAACATCCACTTGGACTCAGTGATCAACTCATTAGATTTTGATGGTCACTGGTTTAAATGTCAAGGTCACTGTTATCTCATCCATTTTATTCTTGTGAACATGATTTCTCAAAAACATCTTAATAGGATTTCTTCAAATTTGGCACAAACATCCACTTGGACTCAGTGATCAACTCATTAGATTTAGTGGTCACTGGTTTAAATGTCAAGGTCACTGTTATCTCATCCATTGTATTGTGAACATGATTTCTCACAAACATCTAATGAGGATTTCTTCAAGTTTGGCACAAATGTCCACTTGGACTCAACAATGAATCCAAATAAATGAATGAATGATCCAAAAGTGAACTTCACTGTGACAGTGTCATCACTCAGGAGCAGAAAGGGAGACATTTGGTCAGATAATGAGTAGATCTTCTTTGCTGTCGGGTTAAAGAAGTGTGTGATGCATCCATGTGTTAAAATGGCTGCCATGGCAACATGTGATTTTGGACTGACATGGATTTAAACTACAACTGCAAACTTACTGGTTAACGGAGGCATGTGACCACAAGAAGGTTCCTCCACCCCAAGGAGGAGGCAAACACTCTACCTCTAACTTGTCAGGAGCTGTGATCATCACGGCAGCCACCAGGGCCCCGGCCGAGGCCCCCGCACAGGCCCTGAGGGAGCCAAGCAGCTTGTCACCATGGCGGAGAAAGGCCCCCGCAGCACCCAGGTGGTAGATCCCCACGAAACCACACGCAGCAAAGGACAAGTTCAGGACTGTCATCCTCAGCACCTGCACAGAAACAAGACCAGTCATCAGATTTAATTATTTGGATTTTTTTTCACATTTTATTTTATTTATTTTTTTGGTTGTGGACTTCTCATAAACATGTCATCAGCTGGAAATGGCAATTGTATATTCTTGTAAAATTAGGAAAAGTCATTAAGTATCAGGCCTCCCATTATAAATGAGATTTTAGTGTGATTTCATAATTAAATAATAACACAAAGAAACATATTAGACCATAAAAAAAAGGTAAATTTTCATTATATATATCGTCACAGACTTCAGCATAGCTCCTAAGATTTCTGAATACATGTCACTTTATGACACAAACATATACATGTACATATATATCAGAATAGTTGAGATTTAAAACGTGTGTTAGAGTAAAACAAAGCGAGCTAACGTGACTGAGAAGAAAAGGACCGATATTTACTGTGTGTAAAGACGAAACTTTCAGCGTCGACTCATTCTCACGTGTTTCATTTACGACAGAAGCTACAGAGGCAAAACAACTCGTTACTGCTGCGTGTAAACACGTAACGTTTCAGCTGTTATGAAAGTGAACGACCGGCTGCACTGTAGCACTATTCCGGAAGACAACCGGAAATAGAAAACAACACTGTTTCCGGTCATAGTTTTCAAAATAAAACCCCCACCGGAAAGAAAAACAGCTTCACTAAAAATACACTAAATAACTAGTTAACTAATAGAATTCACCACAGCTGATTACTTACAGTAAGACAACTTATTTTTAATTTAGTTTACAAGTTTTCCGAAATTTTATGTTTAAATATATGAAATAAATAATAAACAAACAAATGAAATCATAACGACAGAAATGTAGAAATAAATGCACAATTATCAAATAAATGTGCAGGTTCATTTGAAAATAAATAAATATGCACAGAAATATAAAAATAAATAAATAGAATTTATTTATTTATTTATGACAAATTACTTATTTTCCGTATTCATTTATTTTCATATTTATTTATTTGCTCATTTATTCTTTTATGTTTACATTCATTTATTTTTACATTTATTTCTGTTTTCATTTATTTCCCTATTTATTTCTTCCCTATTTATTTATTTATTTATTTCCCTACTAATTTCTTCCCTATTTATTTATTTCCTTTTTATTTATTTGCTCATTTATTCTTATGTTTGCATTTATTTATTTTTACATTTATTTCTGTATTCATTTATTTCCCTATTTATTTCTTCCCTATTTATTTATTTATTTCCGTATTTATTTACATCTGTTTTCATTTATTTCCCCACTTATTTATTTCCCTATTTATTTGCTCATTTATTCTTTTATGTTTGCATTTATTTATTTTTACATTTATTTCTGTTTTCATTTATTTCCCTATTTATTTATTTCTGTTTTCATTTATTTCCCTTTTTATTTATTTGCTCATTTACTCTTTTATGTTTGCATTTATTTATTTTTTACATATATATCTATATTCATTTATTTCCCTATTTATTTCTTCCCTATTTATTTATTTCCCTATTTATTTATTTTAGCCCTTCATATAAATATGCAAACAATGCACCATCTAGTTAAATATGCACTAAGTTGCATACATTTCCAGAAGTAGGGGAATTTTGGGTATCTCTTTTAATTACTTCATAAATAAGTAAATTCTGTCAACAGCCATAAAATAAATAAATAAATGAATAATGATAATATAACAATAACAAATGTTATTTATAGAGAACCTTTCAAAACATGGTCACAAAGTGCTGTACAATAAAACTAAACACATTTAAAACACACAGAGAATGAAACAAACCAAAATGTCATGAAATGAAACCAAAGTAAAAGATAAAATAAAGAGGGCAAAACTAAAATCAGGATAATAAATGGGAATTAAAATCAATCAGCCTTGGGGCCTGGTTGCGAACGCTCTGTCACTTTTAGTCTTTAGCCTGGACTCTGGAAGAAGCAGAAGACCTCAAACTACGCAGGCGTTCATAAGGGACTAAAAGTGTCATGTGATTGTGCGTCTTGGTTCTGGCTAAAAGCCTAGCAGATGAGTTCTGTGCAATCTGTAGTCCATTTTCGCCATTTTTTCTGAATAAAATGTGATATAAATCATGCTATGAATGATACAGTCTGTGAACCAATCTCTCTGTAAAAGGTAAAAACCTTCAGAGTATAGATGGGAATAAAACTGGAATGTCTGGTGCATGGTAAGTGTTACTGCAGTTGACATTTTTGGCTCAGATGTGAGAAAAACAAACCTCATTCTGGGCAAACGGCCTTTAGAAGAATAAACAAGATATACTTTATTAATCCCTGAGGGGAGATTTAGTTTATTCACTCCGTTGTCATATAAACACAGGCCTGAAATACACACACATGCACACACAGGATCTATACATGCATTAAATGGAGAGATGTCAGCGTGAGGGGGCTGCCTTGGACAGGCTTCCTAGCAATTGGGGGTTTAGTGCCTTGCTTAGGGGCGCCTCTGCAGTGCCCAGGAGGTGAACTGGAACCTCCAGCCACCAGTCCACACTCCATGTTTGGTCTGGAAAGGGACATGAACAGATGACCCTCCGGTTCCCAACCATAGTCACCTACACACCACTAAATGCCCCTAAATCTGGCACACTGGACCTTAAATGCCTCCTGCTGTTAACACACATTTAGTCACAGGCTAATTTCTTTTGACTTTTGAAACACTGCATTCTTAAACTCACATGGGAACTTCAGTGCACACCTTCAAGAATGCACTGTGTTTCTGTCTCCACTAAAAGGTCAGACCCATGAAGTCTGCTGAGTCCACTCTACAACACATTACATCTTGTTCCGTCCAGAAGCTGCAGCAGCCTGACAACCACATGGAGCCCAATTAACTGTCTGTTGCTGTGGCAGCCTTTGTACCAGGTAAGACTCAAGGTCCGTTGAAACAAAACACACCTCACACCCACAGCTACTTTTAAATCCTTCTGTACAAGCTCTGTGTGCGGAGTTGGTTACACAGTTAATAATAATTACAAAGCAGCTGTATTTGCAAGCCAAAAAGTTGTGATGAAACTCCTCCCACATGATGTCTGTATAATAACCCAAATAACAAACCAGAGTGCACTTTTATTATTAGCCCTACTTTGTCGTTTTCTCGCCTGAAGCAGAGTCCCTGGAGTGCAATTCTTCCTCTGCTACCACTTCAGTCAGCATTTATTTCCCATGGACCCTCCGCCATCGGAATTCTCTGCGTTTTGCTCTCGCTCTGCTTTCCTGGCACATCAGCAAAAAAATTTCTCGCTCTTTTAGTGTTGCTTATGATTATGTATAGACTAAAGTGGATTAGGTGGGTTACATACTGTGGAGAAAAAGCGGAGCTGAACTCCATCAGGAGAGGCAATGGTGTCAGTGGGCTGCGGAAATAATGGAGGGAGGATAATGCATTTTGTTTGGTGAAGGATTATCAGCGATGTCGTTGATAATTTGAGGGCAGCAGCAAGGTCTCACCGTCTGGAATGAGTCACGACATCATCAGCCTGCTTGATGTTCACTTTGATGATGGTATGACTGAGTGGAAATTCTAAAAAGGAACTGCTTTTATATTTGACTCAAGTAAAAATATAGTAAAAACTTTAAAGGGAAAGTTCTGAGTTTTTAAAGTGGGGTTGTTTAATGTTATGTTATTGTTTAATGGTGCCTGGCGGTGTCAGGGGGAAACGCGACAAGACAACAATGTAAGTTAAGGGGTTGGAAGTCCAAGTAGTGGTGATGTCCAAACGAAGCTTCATGAACCACCAGTTGTATTTGCTGGACCCACTAGATGGCGCTCTTGGTGTAATGAAAAAGGCTCAAGGGATGGCAATGCAGTTTGGTTTCAACCCTTTGTTGAACAAAGAGTGCCAGAGTGGACCCAAAAAGAAAATGGTTCACGAAGCTTCATTTGGCCATTGCTAGTTGAAACCAAACTGCATTGCCATCCCTTGAGCCTTTTTCATTACACCAAGAGCGCCATCTAGTTGGTTCAGCAAATACAACTGGTGGTTCATGAAGCTTCATTTGGCCATCAGTAGAGGGGTACTTGGTGGCATCCACATGAATGCCAAAGGTTCCCCAGCAGAGCAAGGCATTGTAATGAGATGGTCAGTTTCATTAAGCTTCATCTGGACATCACTACTGAGTAGGGTGGATGGAAGGGGTGGTGGACGGATCCAACAACCACCTACAGTCAACCAAGAGGCAGGCGTTTGCTTCCTGTAAAGACCAAAACACACCGGCAGCGAACACTCCACGTCAAAAATACTCCTCTATGATGTTTAATGCAAAACCCCACACTAGTGGTGGCAAGATGCGTGTTGTCACCCCTGCAATTAAATGCATTTTCCCCCCACTCGCACTCCTCTTGTCCATACCAGCTCGTGTAGCAGCTCTTTTTCTCTGCTCCTATAGCAGCTTGACTCCTCTCCTCACCACTGATGCATAAAATGAACTCTGTAGCTGTTGCTGTGTCTCGTGTGTGATGAAGAATGGATAAGGAGAGACTTGTTGAGGTCGAGAAACATCCTGAGCTAAATGACCCACAATCACGTCATCATAAAGACAACGGCTAAATAGATACTTCCTGTGAGTCATAGCTCTGGAACACAACAACGCGTAGTAATAACTTTGTGTGGTTGTGTGTTGACGAGCTGCAGCACGATGCATACAGTGTGCTGAGTTCGGCACGCACACGTTGTGAAAACGTTTTCAGCTTGAAAGTCCATTCTCAATGAGGGCGAATATCCACGCGGATTATTCCCATGGAAAAATATAAACGTTCATTTCATGGGTTCTTATGGAAGTTTGCACACCGGGGCGGAACTTTCGTGTGGTGAAAAAAGTTTCCGCCCAGACTTTGACCCCCGCGGAATTCGCCAGCGGAACTACATAGCTGAGCCAGTGGAACTGTTTGTGTATAGTGATGTCGTGCAGACATGGGAGAGTCCAAAATCCAGTCAGGCAGGACAGTATGGGAGAAAGGTTGATAAACCTCGTTTCACAGCGAGGTCCATTGTCCATTGTCCAGCTTGGTGGCTGCGGTGAGAGTGGTAAGTGCTAAAGAAAGTTGATGTTGACGCTTGTTAAATGTTAGCTTTCTAGCTAGCTAGCTAGTGCTAGCTAAGTTAACGTTAGCTATGCATCAGGGTAGCTAACATTACTGAGTACTCTGTAACGTTTGTTTGACACTGCACGGACTTGGAACACAACAACGTGAAATTCTGCAATGCGTCCGTACCGCACCTGTGTGTATGGTTTAAACATAGAAAAGCACTGCGCAAATATTCTGCAAATCCGTCCTGCATTTCCACATCGCGGCAGTGAGAATGAAAGCCGAATGCTGTTCTTTTTTCCTAAACCCTACCACGTGCGTTTCTTGCTGAAGGCAGGAAACGTCAGTTTGCGGTATGGCGTCCAAGAACATCCACAACCAATGAACCTAGGGTATGTTGTACGTCTAATCTCATTGTGGAAAGTCCATGACCAAATGCCGATATGTGAGGAGGTCAGAGTGAGAATGTGTTGGCCCAGCAGCTCCTGTGTTCAGTGAGGTATAATTACTGTTTTTGTCAATAGAGTCTGGTGCCTTTGGAGAGCATAGACGGAGTACCGAAGTTGGAAACAAATTCCCTCTGGGCAAGGGCTAAAAGGAAAGGTAAAGTGGTGAGAATATTCTCAATATAGCGTACTCTCATCTACTGTTGTAATACACTGACCATAGATAAGTAGCCCATACAACCCCACTTCAAAAATCCAAACTGTCCCTTTAAAATGCTGCAGCTGGGCTGGGTGAATTTCAACCCTTTTCTATACTGCTCCATAGTCTAAATCTATAAAAATGCTTTCTCCTCTGTCAGTCCACACCCGGTCAGTGTTTTGTTATTGCTTTTATAATATGTCTTTTGAGCAGAGGGACCCTGCAGTATAGTGTGAGAGGAGATTATTTCACAGTTTGTAAAACCTGCCTCACTCTGCCTCCAGGTGCTGCTGACTTACCAAAAACTTTCATTAGTTTGAGTTTGGACGGAAGAGATAGAGTCCCATGATGGTCTACATGCTGTTTTAAAGGCTTCTCCACCCTGAACAACAGCATATAGATCTGTAGGCATAAAAATGTTCATATCAAGATGTTGGATACTTGTGCGAAACTCTAATTATAAGCAGATGCAAACCACACAGTTTAAACTCTAATATCACATTTTTTTTAACATTTTTTCCACTGCCGTTGAGCTCCAAGTTGTTTTGCCACACCAGGTCACCAGGTGGACAATGTCGCATGTAGGCAGACTCAACCCCACCAAAGGTGAGCCCACGAAGGTGGTGTCGTCCATGGACTTTGGGAGCTTGACGGACTGGTGACTGGAGGTACAGGACACAGCCTTCAAGGGAACTGGTGATGATGGTCAATGAGTCAGAGATGAGGTTTCCCCAGAGAGAGATCCATGTCCTGCTGAGGTGGCGAAGGAGGATGGGCTTCCTGCATGTTGCCCTGTAGTGGAAGGTAACCTCTGACCAGAATAAATACAGCAGACTCATGGGGGAAGAAAAGAGGTTTGTAGTTAATGAAAAAAAAAAGATTTCATATCAGAAAAACACCTGCCACTGTTAGTATAAAATCAGATCCCTTCACCTTTTGATTTGCCAGAGACATGACGTTGAATGATGGCCAGAAGATTGTTTTTGCAGAACATTATGTTGTCACAGTGAACATGACCTTTGACCTTTTGGATAAAAAAAATGTCATCACTTCATCATTTTATCCTATCAGACATTTGTGTGAAGTTTTGTCAAAATTAGCGCATGTATACTTGAGTTACGGCAAAAAACATGTTTCTGAGGTCACAGTGACCTTGACCTCTGACTTTCAACCACCAAATTCTAATCAGTTCATTCTTAAGTCCAAGTGGACGTTTGTGCCAAATGTGAGGTCAGTCCCTCAAAGCCTTCTTAAGATATCACATTCACGAGAATGAGACACACACAAGGTTACGGTTACCTTGACCTCTGACTACTAAATTATTTTATTGCTGAGTCCAAGTGGATATTTGTGCCAAATTTGAAAAACTTCTCTCAAAGTATTCTTGAGATATTGTGTTCATAAGAATGAGACAGACAAGCTCACAACTTGACCTATGAACACCAAAACCTAGTAAGTTCATCCTTGAGTCCAAGTTGATGTTTGTGCCAAATGTTAGGTAAGGGCTTCTTAAGATATCGCATTCATGAGAATGAGATGGATGCAAAGTCAGAGTTACCTTGACCTTTGACACCTAAATTCTGGTCATTTCATCACTAGTCAGGCTGCACTTGTGTATCCTTGCTTCCTCTCTGAAAGCCTCCTCTCTCCTTGACTCCTCAACTCCTCCGAGTGCATTTTACAAATTGAGATGTCCTACAAGATGGCGAGTCTCGATCGATTTCTGGGTCAAGTGATCGAGGATAGATGAGTTGAGGAGGGATATAGGGATGAACCCCATGTCTCAACAGGATCTCACAACATGGGATTTTGGGGGTTACACCAGGCTTTCACGAATACCCTGAAACAAACGTCCAAGTGAGACATAACCACAGCAATGTTAACCGAACTCTTTAAATCAGTGTTGAAGTACCAGTAGAGGTCAGACTCATGATGCTTTAGCATTGAGCTGTGATTTAATTATTCCTCCAGATAAAGGATCTGGTTGTTATTTAGTGGAAAGCCAGTGGCGACGAGGCTTAGCTGTGCATGCGAGCACACATGTGGGACACGCTCTCAGCCCAGAGTCCATGAAAATCATGAATAAAAGAAATGAAAAAGTCCAATTTCAGATATCAGACTCATTATCCAGAGCAAAGTTATAATTAAGAGGCACTTTCGGAAAAATGCTGAAGGGAACATTATCTGAGTCACATCCACTGTGAGGAGCGGGCTGTGTGTCGCTGTGTTTGCCTGGAAACAGGGAGAGGGGGGTAATTATACTTCTCAGGGCAAGCTGATAAAGTCCTTAAGGCTTTTTTTTGCGGGCAGATTGAGGAGAAAGCAACCCCCTCACTCCCCACCACCACCTCCTCCATCCATACCCCCGCACAAGTGAAGTTGGAAAGACATCACAAGGTCATACAGATAAAGTAAATCTGTTAAAAGATCAAATAGTTCCTGTAGATCGAAAAAACGAAACGCGGAGCCGAGGCAAGAGGGGAGAAATCAAAGTGAAATTGAAAGCGGAGCAGAGAGGCGGAGTGTGCGATAGAAGGATAGTATGTGGGTGTGAGGACAAAGCTGGATGTGACAGATGAGAGAGGCTCGCTGAAAGGCCATTAGGACAATCACATCAACACAGTGTAAACATGTACCTGTCATATCACTGCAGATCTGCATAGTGCAGCGTGTGAAGACGAGGATTACTCACCTCATCAGAACGTGAATCATCATCATGTCGGGTCAGGATTGGAGGCATTTCATTGCAAAGCAGATCCTGGGAGACTAATTAAAGATTGGTTACTGACAGACAACAAAGAGAGCTGCTTTCCCACACAAACACACACAACAGCAGCCTTGATTGAATTACGTCTGAGCACAGATTGAGCTCAGGCTGAAGTGACAGCACAGTTTCAGACTCGTGTGTTAACATTCAGAGGCAGCAGATGTGCAAAAAGAGCACAATTGCATCGATCACAGGAGTGAGCAGTAGCCCGTCATCTTGGGCAATTTCTGAAATCTTACTGTGTCTCCTGAGGAAAATGGAGGACAAACTATTTAAGGAAGGGAAAATTGGATATCCTTCAGGAGGGGAAAGGAAGAAAAACTGTAATTGTGATTCTTAGAGCGGATGCTCAGGCAGGGAAGGAAGGGGGGGAAAAACTGTGCTCTGTATCACATTTAGGCTCCGTCGAAACTCAATCACTTTCTGCAATGGGACAAGTTTACTTGAAAGAAAAGGGCTAAAAGTTTTGGGACCCTGGTGTAATTGGACAACTTCAAATCCAACTACAAGACTGCAGCATCCCAACTCCTGGCTTCCACTTGGACTTTCAATAAATGACCAACACACAGCCTATGCTTTGTTTGTATGCCTCTGTGTGAACTACATTCCCTTTCCCTGTGAACAACTAATGAAGCTCTAGCAAAACTTCAGTCAGAGAGAAGACAATACTTTTGCACGCTTCGGTCTGTGGCTCATCTGTCTTATACCATTTGCCATTTAACCCATGCACACATGCTCCCTCATAATTTCTTGTCGTCATTATGGTGGCTGTCATCCGAGACATTAGCTGATCATAGTTAGCCAATAACTCTACATCTTCTCTCTTAGCCTATTATCTTACTCCTTTTCATTTTAAATACAAGTCTCTTTCTGCACCCTCCATCTCCCCATCACTACCTAGTCTTCGCAGATTCATCAGCGTCATAATCCTCATCAGCCTCGTCAGCTATCAGTTTCAGAGTCATCATCCTCATCAGCCATCAGTTTCAGAGTCATCATCCTCATCAGCCATCAGTTTCAGAGTCATCAGCCTCATCAACCATCAGTGTCAGAGTCATCAGCCTCATCATCCTCATCTTCCATCAGTTTCAGAGTCATCAACCTCATCAGCCATCAGTGTCAGAGTTATCAGCCTCATCAGCCTCGTCAGCTATAAGTTTCAGAGTCATCATTCTCATCAGCTTTGTCAGCTATAAGTTTCAGAGTCATCATCCTCATTAGCCATCAGTGTCAGAGTCATCAGCCTCATCAGCCATCAGTTTCAGATTCATCAGCCTCATCAGCCATCAGTTTTGGAGTCATCATCCTCATCAGCCGTCAGTTTCAGAGTCATTATCCTCATCAGCCATCAGTTTCAGATTCATCAGCCTCATCAGCCATCAGTTTCAGATTCATCAGCCTCATCAGCCATCAGTTTTGGAGTCATCATCCTCATCAGCCATCAGTTTCAGAGTCATCAGCCTCATCAGCTATCAGTTTCAGAGTCATCATCCTCATCAGCCATCAGTTTCAGATTCATCATCCTCATCAGCCATCAGTTTCAGATTCATCATCCTCATCAGCCATCAGTTTCAGAGTCATCAGCCTCATCGGCCTCGTCAGCTATCAGCTTCAGAGTCATCATCCTCATCAACCATCAGTATCAGAGTCATCAGCCTCATCAGCCTCGTCAGCTATCAATTTCAGAGTCATCATCCTCATCAGCCTTATCAGCCATCAGTGTCAGAGTCATCATCCTCATCATCCATCAGTGCCAGAGTCATTATCCTCATCAGCCATCAGTTTCAGATTCATCAGCCTCATCATCCTCATAAGCTGTCAGTTTCAGAGTCATCAGCCTCATCATCCTCATCAGCCATCAGTTTCAGATTCATCAGCCTCATCATCCTCATCAGCCATCAGTTTCAGATTCATCAGCCTCATCATCCTCATCAGCCATCAGTTTCAGAGTCATCAGCCTCATCAGCCATCAGTTTCAGAGTCATCATCCTCCGCCACCACCAGTGTCTGGACTTCATGGGGGATTTATCTTGCCAGCACTCAGATGCCTCTTTAATACAAATCTCTCGTTTGAGTCCAAGTGCCAAAGATTTTCTATCAGATCTTAATCATCACATCATCTATTGATCTGTACACCTGGAATCTGTTTTAAATAATTATCTTTACTTCAATCACCTGTCTCACCTGATTGCAAAATGCAAAATGCATACAGGTTGGTAGGTCTGATATCTGTTTAGCTACGGTGGCTACCATTATTCTTTGCTAACTACTTTTCCTCTGCATTACACACATGAGCTGAGCATGTTCCCTTTGATGATATGGGAGTCCTGTGGACTGACTCACCTCTGTGTCACTTGAACTGGTGACAGAATAACAAACCTGACAATTATATTCCAAGTGTTTTGACGAAGCATCACCATGTGCACTGAGGATTGGAACAGGTTTGACTGAATACTGATATCTCCAGACTTACAAATTTTATGTCAAGAAAGTACTCAGTGTTTCCCCCACAGAGGAAAAAAACCCTGCATTCAGACACTCCAACTTCCCCCTGTAAACAAGGTTAATGAAAATCTTTGAGGATCCTTGTTATTGGAGTTTTTCATAGTGACATCTCTGAAGCTGCTCAGAGAATAGCCGGCCTCGGCGAGGGTCCCTCACCCATTTGTTGGTGGAAAACATTAATTGGTCAATATCCTTTTTTCTATTAAAGGCCAATATGAGGCAGCGGTCTAATACAGTCTAACCACCACTTATTTCCCAGTAGAGACACCGATGCAAAACTGTCCTGCAGACCAAAGCTGCTGCAGCTCACTTTGGGAATCCACCAACAGGCAGATATACTGTGATACTAATGTTGTATCTCATTTGAACCCAAAAGAAATCCCTCTGTTCCCTCTTCACTCTGCAGTACAATTAAAATATGTATAACTTGTATAACTGAGCAACTTGGTACGGTCATTTTTGAGCTACTAAATAATGAGATTTAGGGGTGTTTGACAGCAGGCAGTGTCTGGAGAGGCTGTGAAGGGGTCTGCTTATATTACAGCCCCAGGATCAGTGTAGAAGCAGCTTTGTCAGTGCAGACTGGAAGGGTTTACACTGAATTAAATCTTTTGGTATTGTTAAGGTGTTGCAGGACAGGTCGGCCCTGTCTCTGGAATAGGCTTTTATTATGGCTGCCGAACGATTATTCTGAATTTCAGTAGTTAATCCCAATTTAATCGCATGTTTAAAATTCCATTATTTTGAATTTCAAAACAGTTTTAGAGTCTGTATTAACAAGATAAAGCAATTCTTACCAGAGTGTCTTGATTGCAAATCAAATAAATGCAAGTTTAAGATCTTTAAGATCCGAGTCTTCCACGATGTTGACTAATCATAACTCTGTTAGGTACCTGGATGAAATCCTCAGAGCGGTTGTTGGTAGTGATGGCCAAATGAAGCTTCATGAACCACCAGTTGTATTTGCTGAACCCACTAGATGGCGCTCTTTGTGTAATGAAAAAGGCTCAAGGGATGGCAATGCAGTTTGGTTTCAACTAGCAATGGCCAAATGAAGCTTCATGAACCATTTTCGTTATTTTTTGGGTCCACTCTGGCACTCTTTGTTCAACAAAGGGTTGAAACCAAACTGCATTGCCATCCCTTGAGCCTGTTTCATTACACCAAGAGCGCCATCTAGTGGGTTCAGCAAATACAACTGGTGGTTCATGAAGCTTCATTTGGCCATCACTAATTGTCGGACCTTACGCTGGTGCAGTGGGCCCTGGGTTCCTCCTGGTGCAGGACAATGCCTGGAGTGTGAAGGCAGTTCCTGATGACAAAGGCATTGATGCCACTGACTGGCCCTCTCGTTCCCCTGACTTAAAGGTAGGGTCTGGAGGATTTTCCAGTTGCTGTTTGTAATTTGGCCCCTACTATCCGGGTCAACTCTCCCGGGTGTACGGAGCCTGGAGGTACGGAAGAAGGCTTCACAGAAGAGGTTCAGGCAAGGCTTGCGCTGGTGCATGCTCGGACACGCTCGGGCACGGCACCTGCGCTCTCTCATTGGCTGGGGAAATCTCCGCCCAGAAGCGGTCCGAGCTCACAAAAACATCAAAATACAGTTAAAGGGCAGGAGCTCTGCAAACAGAGTCACCACCACACATGAGTAGAAGCCCATAGGTGATGATTAAGCAGGATTTCATTTGTATATGTCTATATTTTGTTTAATTTGAAAATCCTCCAGATCCTACCTTTAAATCCAATTGAGCACCTGTGGGACATTATGTATCGGTGCATCCAAAGCAGACTGTCCAGGAGCTCACTGATGCCCTGATCAAGGTCTGGGAGGAGATCCCCCAGGACACCATCCACCAACTTATCAGGAGCATGCCCAGACATTGTCAGGAGTGTGTACAGGCACATGGGGGCCATACACACTACTGAGTCACATTATGAGTTGGACCAGTTTGTGATTTCATTTTTGTACTTTGATTTTTGGTGTGATTTTGAACCCAGCCCTCAGTGGGTTGTTGATTTTGGTTTCCACTGACCGCCAGTAATTTTGTTCTCAACACATTACATCATTGTGAATAAATAAACAGATGAACATAGACAGAGACAGAACAGGCTCACAGTATGATAAACAGTGGAATAATGTATGCATTCAAATAAGCCCTGCAAGCTCTAAGGTCTGTCACATGCTCTCTGTGTTTAAGGCCACTGCTAATGCCTGCTGTAGCTAATTATGCAGGCTTCCCTGCTCAGCACATTCAGGCAGGCTGCAATCAATAAAATTATCACAACGTCCTACTTTGACCAGGGGCCCAAACAAAACACTAGAATGGCTAATGTCAGTTGGTGGACGTCTCTCTTGGTATTGATCATTCTATACAAACTGCTCCAAGGGGACTCGCTACTCTCCCTCATGCTGTGATTGAGCATTGAAATTGAAAAGAGAGAATGCCTCGCGGCCTTCTGTTTATAATCAGTTTGTATGTTGTTCGAATTAGTCAGGACATGGCATCTGTCTCCGTAGAGACTTGCCTGCCCTGCAGCATACAAGCATGAATCGTTATGTGTAATGCAGGGGGAAAAGGGGTTCCCAGTGAAAATTAGACACAGCAGAGAAATGTGACAGCAGCTGATTGGAGACAAAACATGTCTGACTCCCCTGGTTTATTTTAAATAAGATTCAGCCCGATCAGACAAGCAGCTTCGCCCTGGCAGGAAACAAATAACGCCACTGTGACAACTGTTAAAAAATCTCACCTGGAGCAAGGCAATCTTGAAAATGACAAGGCTGTGAGATTTTTTTAGGAGATAAAGCTCTCAGGCCTGAAATGACTATTGGATGTCAGGGATCAGCGTGTTTGTTTGAATCAGTGTGTGCGAATATTTGTAAGGCAAATACTACATCACATAAACATGATATATAAATACAAAAACAAGATTGAAAATGATCTTATGATGGTCTCAAAGCATTCTGAAAGACTGCATGTGGTTAAAGGAACAGTTCCCCTAAAGGAAACATTATCTCTGTTATCACATTTAACTAACATTTTGTTGGACTTCATTGATCAGTGTGTCTTGTCCTTAAGGTTTCCTTAAAATGTTCACTTAAGTATTTATGGTTTAATCATCGTCTTTGTGTTATACTTAAGGAATCCCTAGACCATTGCACAAAAGAACTTTGCAACTAAAGCATGGTAAAATTAAAACCGAAAGACCTCTGACTCCATCTTAACTGCAACATGACTGAATTTATGTTGATAAATGAATGAGAAAAAAAACAAACAAAAAAAACCAAAAAAAACAAACACACCTCAAGAGGAGTGTTCTGCGCCCAGGAGAACCCAATGGATACACTTCTGATTTTACACGACAGATTTGACTGAATTAATTTTCATTGCAGTTTTTTGTGTGGATCAAATTTACTTTGCAGTTTGTGCTCCCTATGATTGTATTCCTCCAGAAGTATAATCTTTCCTCCTCTGACCAATATGGTTCTTGTCTTCTTTTCTTCTTTTTCTTTTCATTATCTAACTTTAAACCAACTTTGTGAGATGATAACAGGCATCACAAGCAAACAAACACAATCTCTTTCAACTTAAATGAGTTAGTGTTTTTCCTTAACGAAGGAATCCTTTTAAGGGATTCTGAGCAACTGTGTAGGTCCAGTCAGCTAAGGAGAAATCAAGCCTTAAGTGTCATACTTAGCTTCCTCAACAGGCTATCCTCCATTGGCATCACCCACACTCCGTTAAACTGGTTCACGTCTTACCTCTCTGGCCGCACTCAGTTCATTCAGCTCAAGTCCTTTAAATCCATCCCTTCCTCCGTTACTTCAGGTGTACCCCAGGGCTCTGTCCTGGGGCCCCTCCTCTTCATCATCTACCTCCTTCCCCTCGGCAATATCTTCCGCAAATTTAACATTCACTTCCACTGTTATGCTGATGACACCCAGCTCTACCTTACAACTAAACCCTCGTCCACTCTCCCGGCCACCTCCCTCACTGATTGCATCACTGAAATAAAAACCTGGTTCACCCTAAACTTCCTTAAATTAAACAGTAACAAAACTGAGGTTCTCCTCATTGGACCAAATCCACTTTATCCAAAAGCAACAGCTTTTCTCTCACTATTGATAACTCCTCCATTTCACCCTCCCCCCAGGTTAAGAGTCTGGGTGTCATCCTTGACAGCACACTATCCTTTCAGTCCCACATTAATAACATTACCCAGTCTGCCTACTTCCACCTACAAAACATCAATCGTCTCCGCCCCTCCCTTACCCCCCACAGTGCCGCCATCCTTGTTACAGCCTTGTCACTTCCCGTCTCGATTATTGTAACTCTCTCCTCTTCGGCCTCCCTCACAAATCTCTCCATAACTTCAACTGGTCCAGAACTCAGCTGCCCGTAGCAGAGCATTCAGCCGCTCTGCTCCCCGTCTCTGGAATTCATTACCACCCCAACTCAGAAACATTGATTCATTCCCCCATTTCAAATCACAACTCACAACACATTTGTTTAAAACTGCCTTTTCCATCAGATGCCAATTGCTCTGTCACTTTCTATTGTTTTTTTTTTTTTAATGTCTTTTTAATGTCATTTTGTGTATCTGTATGGTGTCCTTGAGTGCCAAGATAGGCGCCTTCAAATAAAATTTATTATTATTATTTATTATTACTTTAGGAGAAAACTTGGTCCAAGACGTTCAGGAGGTTTTTACTGCGATCTGAATTATCCACAGAAGTCTCCTCCACTCATAAACAAACAGATCAGGTAATTTAAACCGGTAAAGACACTGAATGAAGCCATATTATGTTACAAATCAGTGTTTTTATGATGCCGTTTATTGCGGAGGGGCTTCTAACTACAGTAGCTGACATGAAAACACAAATAGCCCTATCCAGAGCCAGTGTTTGGCTTGTCGATTCTGGGCTACTGTAGAAACATGGCGGTGCTACATGACAATCTCTGTGGATGAGGACCTACTTCCTATAGGTAGATCATACCATCATATCCTCCTAAATCCTGCACACTGGAGTTTTAAATTACAAACTTAAATAAAGTTGTGGGCAGTGAAAGTCTGATGCGAAGATGCTATTAGGTCCCACAGCTTTATGAAAATACTAATATGATGAAGTGCCCCTTTAACTTCTGACTGGTGCGGGAACAAACAGCAATCCAGGTACACACAATGCAATATAGCATATTGGAATGTTGATCTAAATTTTCAAAGCTTTTCTCAAGAAAGTAAGAAGTCAGATTGGTTTACTGATCAATAAACCAATTCCACATCTTGTACCCACAAGAGTGGCTTTCACACAGATCCAAGGTCAGCCTCTTGCTCTCTACGCCAGTGTCACACTAATGCTTTTCAAGACACCGAATAGCAGGTGTAGTTCTCCAAGACCAGGTGTGAGTGAAATATAGAAACGCCTCACATGAAGGTGATTTGTAGCTCGAGTTTAGTCATCGATTAGATTTGCAAGAGGAGCCGTGCTTTAGTGAACGTCACGTCATGGAACAAAGGCAAGATGACAAAATGTTTCGGGGCTAATAACGATACAAAAGCCCCTGCTGTCTTCTCCCCGCTATTCAGAGATGGATTTTCAGCTTTATTTTTGGAACAAATGATAAATATTTAATCAACCTGAAAAACCCACAGTGTGAGGACACAGCCTTGTAACTAGCTTCAAGGCAAGTAGCAATAATTCATGACCGTTTCTATTTGATGTTTGTAATTTTATCAGTGGGAGAAGGGACATTCTATGCCTGTTCTGTGGGGAATATTAGAATGAAGAGTAAGTTTACCCCTGATTATAAGTCAGCCTACAAATCTGGATTTATAAAGGGACAATGTTTTACTATTCTTGTCCTCAGTTGTGTAATTCTAATTTACAGAGATGGTTAACTAACTTCATGTCCAGTAAGGCTCCTTTTCCATGTGGTACTACTCAGCACTCCCCAGTGGCAGTGGCCCCCCAGCAGGATAATGCACCATGCCACACTGCAAACATCGCTCAGGAATGGCCCAAGAAATATGACAAAGACCTCAAAGTGTACCCCAGATGTACCCCTAATCCAAGGTGGGGCCTCTTCGGATCGGACTTGACCCTTGACACAGGATCTCTGGGAGTGTCCTGCTGTGTCCGGCACCAGTGCGTTGGCGGCAGATCCATTTAGTCCAGTGGGTTGTGAGGTGAGTTAATGGCACGTGCCACAGATGCTCATTCACATTGGGATCTGGGGAATTTGGAGGCCAAGCTGTCACTTTGAGATCTCTGTCACATTCCTTGGGCCATTCCTGAGCGATGTTTGCAGTGTGGCATGGTGCATTATCCTGCTGGGGGCCACTGCCATTGGGGAGTACTGTTGCCATGAGGGGGGGTACTTAGTCTGATACCGAGCAGTGCCACGACAGGCGGAGGCGTGTATGTTCTTAGCTGCCTGTAACACAACCTAAAAGCACCAGAAACCTTTATTTGCCACAGAACTTATTTTCTACAATCATCCAAAAGCAATGGGGGTAGATTTAGTTCATCATAGAATAATTACAGCAGAAACAATAGATATTTTGGACCACTGTGTTTAAATATATATCTTAACATGTTACAGTAATAGCTGAAAATGACAATAGAAATGAACAAGTTTTCTGATTTTGAATATCTCCGCAATTAAAATCAATTGCCAGTTGTCTACCTAAAGGTGATTGTTGTTGTTGGCACAACATCAATTTGGTCTCGATTCGAGACACGTCTATGATGTGCAAGACAATGCCCTACTGCTTTAAAATATAGCCATTTAACTAACCGCGACTCAATTTCAAATTTGTAAGTTGTTTTAAATTTAGAGGATACTTGAAATAAAAAACTGCACAATTGAAATATATTTTAACTAACTTACTAAATTAAACTATTTGTTGTTAATTATTTTGACAACTTAAAGACTCACCCCACTACACTACACTCAGAGAGGGAACTAAGAGTCCCCACATTACACTTTTTAATCGGTCTTGTGTCCTGCCTGAGTGTCCATCGCTGATTTAGCCAACTTCCTTGTTGTTATCGCTGTTGTCAGACATTTTGTCTTAGTGTAGTCACGCTCACACCTGCACACACACCTTTGTGTTTTTAGTTAGGTTTATTTAGATTTTTGATTTTTTTTAGATTTTTTTTCCCCCCTGTGCGTAATTGTGAATAAATTACCTTTGGAATCATACCTGCTCCTCTGTTTCTCTGCTATGTTAAAAAAAACCTCTTAAATTCTTTAATCTGTCTGATAATATGGTCATTTTGGTTATAGTTATTATTTTAATTATTTACCAGAGTTCCAAATTGATAGTTTAGTGCATTTTAAAATACTGAGTTAGTTAATTGTCTGTATTTTGTCTCCTTAATGCTGCCCTAAGAGGTGATTAAATGTAGATTAAATCATATTATTTAACATAATTAATAGTTATTTTAAATAAATATTAAGTATTTCTGATAGCCGTTTTATTACTTGTACAATAAGTAAAATAATAAAACAGTATATCAGTATGCAGTTCCTCAAGGGGCCGTACACATGTTTTTAACCACTTGGAAAACACAAGGTCGGGTGCGGGGTGCCATTCTTGTACCTTTTCTGTGCCAGCTCGCAAGAGTGCGCCGGCAGGATGCATTTGAGGTTGCTAAGCAACCTTAATAAGCACTGTATTACAGCCTTTTTACCTGAAAGTGCAGAGCTGATGTTCTTCCAGGAGCTGGTTGTGTGTGGATGTATCGTCCATGGGACAGATGTAAAGCTCTGGCAGCACTAACATGATCAACTTTTTTATATTTATGATATGAGACTGATATTTACGGAAGAAGGGAGAGGTATCTGCTGGCTGTGATTGGTTGTCCCTTGTCTGATTGGCTGTTTTGCCTCAGCTGCATGCCATTGGAGGCATAACAAGATGGTGGACTAACATTTTTTTAGAGTGTCTCATGGAATGTGTGATGACCAACCTGATCTCACAGAAATATGTGAAATGACCACGACCTCTTAACACCGCATTCCGTGGTGGCAGCACGTAATGGGTTGAAATTACGTGCCAGTACCACGGAAACAATGCCAATGTAAAGTCAATTAGGATCCATTGTCGTGGTGGACACACGAATTCCCTGATTCACCAACATCACGTCAACCTCGTTTTCCTCAATGATATCTTTAACATTCCTGTACACACACAAAAACACGAAGTGTCCTTGATGACTCAACAATATGACAGGTTAATGTCAAGGCCATAAAATAAATTAAATGTATTTTGCCAGCTTTTGATAGCGTAGGGCTTTAAGAGCATTGTGCTGTGGGCGGATGGGGCGCTTTCCACTACTGTTTTGTAGCTACTGTCTGCCGTCTGTGGGCTTCATTCCATTTCAGATTGCCGTCCATCTGCCGTAACCGAATCCAAATGCCACAAATAAATAAATAAATAAATAAATAAATAAATAAATAAATAAATAAATAAATAAGAAGAGAAAAATAAGGCTGAGCACGGAAGAACCAGAGAGGAAAAACCATCACATGGAGCTGTCTGTCCCCGGCAACCAGACCACTCCACTCCACCAGGGGAGAGTGGACCCCAAGCCAGCGCCATTGGAAAGGTCTCAACCTGGAGAGTAACATATGTCAGTATGAACATTCTACATGGCTCCTGCTTTCAGCCATTCACCTTTCAACCTTGACCTCAGTACATGTTTGAGGGCTTATAACTCAGCAACAAAAGGAGGTACAGACATGGGACCAACTGTTATAGAGAGCTCTTGACCTCAGCTATCATGTGAGTGTTGTCAACAACTGGGGGTGCTGTCAGATATGGGTAAAATATGGATACAATTCATTTTCACCCATTTAGAAATTAGATATTTAAAATCTGATTACACAAATGTGTTTACCATCCCCTTAAAGTCCACAGTGTACTCTCAATTCAGTATTTACAACTTCCAAATCTGGGAAAAACACTTAATTTAATTAATTTAATTAAATAATTTTTAAAAACTACAATTCCCTGGGAACGCGCCATGCAGTTTGATACATATCAGAAACATAGTTGTAGTTGTTCTGATTTGCTAAGTAGGGTTCTATATAGGGTCGTAAAAAGATATATCTACCCAACATATCTAATATCTAGTAAAGCCGAACTAATAATGACACTGCACCTAGATGAACTATGTTAAGAAAAAGTAAGGATGATGGTTAATTTCAGATATTTTAGCAAGTTCTCTAGACTCCGGGGGACTCCGGTTGTAGAGTTGTCAAATAGGGTCGTAAAAAAGTAAATCTACTGAATATATGAAATATCTAGAACAGCCGAACTATCATGTTATTATTTTTAACATTATTGGTGGGAAATTATAACAGAGGAATATATTTGCAGTTTATTACGTGCTGCCACCACAGAATGCGGTGTTAAGAGGTCGTGGTCATGTCACGTATTTCTGTGAGATCAGGCTGGTGATGACAGTTTCAGCAAATACGACAAAAAGTTATTTCCATAAAAGTTACCAACTGCAGCTGTTTGCTTGCAGCTGTGACAATGTGACAAAACATTGGTTCCAGACGTCAGGTACGAGGGCAGATACGTCTTGTTTATTATTCTACATCTAAATGAGTGTATTTTCAAATGAGCTGTAAGATTCATCCCTGAGTTTTGACATTGCTGTGTCAGAACAGAACAGCTTTTCTCCGGCACACTCACCAGAATGCAGATGCCCTTTCTCTCACTTATTTCTATTCCCCTGTGGATCTGACCTGAAAAGGTTAGGCCACTTTCCCGTAAAAGTCAAGCCGCCGCTCAGCATTGTAGTTTTCTTTAAAAACTGACATTTTGGCTTGACATGATTTTTTTTTTTTTTTTTTCTTACTCGGGGAGTTTATATACTACCATTTCTACACAGCAGACACAGTGTGTGTGTGTGTGTGTGTGTGTGTGTGTGTGTGTGTCAGTGGGGTTGGTTTAACAATGTGAAACAAAGTTTTTCCTCCACCCTAACCTGGAACCCTACTGTTAGTGGCAGAATCAGAATCTGGGTAATTGCTAAGAAGGTTTCCACATACAAGGAATATGCGTTGGTATATTTGTGCATAACATAAACACAGTAAGAGAGGCCAAAAGAAGGGTCACAAAATTAGGGATTACTGATCTAACTATTGTCTACTTTCTAGAGGCAGAAACACTTCGACAAAAGTAACATCCTGCTGAGAAAAAGTGAGCACACACAGCGGGCGTTTATGGAACATGGAACAGCTCTAAACATCTATGTTGACGTTCATACTAATCATCAGATTTGTTCGTCTTAATAGGTAAAAATCTAACGTCTTAACGTGCATTTGACGTGTTGAGACATTTTGTATTTACCCCGATCAGCCAAAACATTAAAACCACTGACAGATGACATGAACGATACTGACCATCTCCTTACAATGCCATGCTCTGCTGGGGAACCTTTGGTCCTGGCATTCATGTGGATGCCACCAAGTACCCCTCTAGTGATGGCCAAATGAAGCTTCATGAACCACAGGTTGTATTTGCTGAACCCACTAGATGGCGCTCTTGGTGTAATGAAAAAGGCTCAAGTGTTTGCAGGGATGGCAATTCAGTTTAGTTTCAACTAGCAATGGCCAAATGAAGCTTCATGAACCTTTGTCTTTTATTTTTGGGTCCACTCTGGCACTCTTTGTTCAACAAAGGGTTGAAACCAAACTGCATTGCCATCCCTTGAGCCTTTTTCATTACATCAAGAGCGCCATCCAGTGGGTTCAGCAAATGCAACTGGTGGTTCATGAAGCTTCATTTGGACATCACTATACCCCCTCTTGTGGCAATAACACTCCTCGATGGCAGTGCCCCCCCTCCAGCATGCCTCACTACAAAAAAAATGCTCAAAAATTGCCCGAGGAACATGACAAAGAATGCAAGACATCAACCTGGCCTCCAAATTCCCAAGATCCCACTTTGATCAAGCATCCATGGGACATGCCAGTCCCTGACCTCACAACCGACAGGATCCACCCCAACATCCCAGTGCCAGACTCCAAAGCACACCCTAGAGGTCCCTTGTCCATGCCTTGACATGTCAGAGCCAAGTCCGATCCAAAAAGGCCCCACTGTGGATTGGGGGTACCTCTGGGGTATTGGCACATCCCACGAATACTCAATAAGATTGGGATCTGGGGAATTCGGAGGCATTGAGCTTTCTGTCACGTTCGTAAGGCCACTCCTGAACAGTTTTTGCAGTGAGGCATGGCGCATTGCTCTGCTTGGGGGGCCACTGCCATCAAGGTGAATGTTGCCATTGGGGGAGGTGTACTAGGTCCACAGTGGTGTTTGGATGGGTGGTATCCACATGAAAGCCAGGAGCCAAAAGTTTCCCAGCAGAACGTTGTACTGTAACAAGATGATCAATGTTAATCACTTCACCTGTCAGTGGGTTTAATGTTTTGGCTGATCGGTGTATGTTGCCCTGTTACCAAGTACATTTCGGACATCTTAAGAGATTCAGAACATAAGGGCCGATTTCACAGACAAGGCTTAAGCCTAATGCCGGACTAAAGTGCTCACATAACATCTTAGAATTGTTGTAGATTTCGCCTGTTCTGGATTGAACTACGTTGGTTGCAGGAGGGAAGATCAGAGCTACTCTTGGACGAAATTGAAATTTAATTGATCCTACAAAGAGGCAGGTTTAACTTCTGCTTAAATTGTTTGTGACAGAACATAGACTACTTAGAATATCTAAATAAAGACCAGCATGCAATAGAGAGGCCAGTCAGATGAGCACTTGTCGATAGGACTAATCCATTGAATTACTCTGATGATGATGCTTTTACATCGCAGCACTTCAAATAGATGAGATGCATTTAGATGGAATATATTCATTATGGCTTATTTTTGCTTTGGTTCTGTTAACGCAGGGCAAAGTTCAGATAGCGTGCAGCAAATTGTATTAGTGACTAAACCATGTCTGGTGATTAAAATACTCACACTCGTCAATATCAATAGGACAAAACTTTTATTTGTTACAAATCATGTTCATTGTGGCTGGTATTTGTTGAAAAATGAGCCTTTGCAGGTCATTTTAACGACATCTATGTCCCCATCACAATGTTTCACCATCACAATGTTTGCCAGGTCGCTCTGCTCTTTGACTTCTGCCATACCGTAAGGGTCAAATATTTCCAAGCCTTTTCGCCACCACATATTCACAACTGTCTCATCACTGCATCTTTTTTGGATCGTAACTCTCCTCCTACTTTATATCCAATTCAACCTGTATAGTAGAACTTGTTTTCATTTCACGTTCTTCCTTCAGATATTTCATTTTATGCAATAAATACTGAATATATTCTCTGGCTAACTTTTCATGCATGGTCATCTTTTTTTGTTCTCTGCAGAAAGGTGGTGGCGGCATCTTCACTCATGGATGGTAGAGCAGATGTGGAGGGAGGTACACACTCTTTCAACTTGTTCTTTCCTCTAAAAAAAAGCACACTTTCAGAAGCACAAATAAACTTCTAATGTCCTTGGAATAAAAGCAGACTAAACACACTAACAGTGGTGTTTTCTATTCTATTCTGGTTTTTATGGGCACCCTAAGACCACCAGTATGAGTATGTACTTAAGATCATAAGACTTAACCCAGGTGTTCTGATTTAAGCCCTGTTTCCACCGTGCAGTACAGTACGGTACGCCTTTTTTCCTTTTCCACTGTGAAAAGTTGTGGATGGTACCGATGGAACCGTTCCTTAGCGTCCCCATTTTTGATCACCCCTCTGTTGGAGAACCTAGAACACACATCTGGTACTAAAAGGTGGAGCTAGAAAACTGATATGGCGCCCCAGAATGTCAACAGCCAACACACCCAGGGTACCTTGCACATCATATTTCGACATGGAAAATTCATGTCCAAACGTCAATATGTGATGAGGTTGGAATGAGAATGTGTTGAAAAATCTATAACCGCTATATTAAGAGTATTTTCACTGCCTTACGCTCTCGTCAAAGCCACCAGACTCCATTGACAAAAGCAGTTATTTTAGCTTGGTGAACACAGGAGCTGCTGGTCTACTGCTGCTTCAATCAGTTGGTTTGTTTGAGTTGTTGTGTGACTTCGGTGAATCTGAACTAACACTTTTAAATGCCAAAGTGACACACACACACGCACAAAAAGAAAAGATCAAGGTTGCGGTAAACCAGCAGCTCCTGTGTTCAGCAGTGTTAAAGAAATCGCTGCCTGGGGGAAAGATAAAGCAGCAGAATGACTCTGTTTGTAGTGTGAATTTAAACTGATATTGATTCTTGAGGTGGGCTTAAATATGTTTTGTTGCCGGCCCCCATCCACACTGCAGACTCCAACCTTTTCCTCCAAACTGGGGGCGTCCAAACTATCCCTTTAAGGCATATACGTGAGGGACATTGGCTGATTCTAAATAAATCTAACTGCAGGACACCATTCAAGGCAACCTCACTTATCTATGAGGATATTTCCTTCAGTGCAGCAGCTCTGAGGATATTGTCTTAACATTTATTTAAGCTTGAAAAGAAGATTTGAACACAGCTAAAAGCCATGCTATTAACATCTTTCAACCAGCCGCAGTTTACTGAGAAAGGCTCCATCCTTCAGGGGAGCCAGACAATAGGCAGTTTTGTCTTTTTTTTTTTTTAGTATTGATGTGGCCATGAGTAAGATGCATACATTTGTCTGTGTGGGGGAGTGTTTGTGTATGAGCAGGTTAGCTGTGTCTCTGAGTGTGTCTCTGTGGGGGCACGCAGTGCAGAGTGTGTGAGCACGCCGAATTACATCTGATGCGTAGGTGTGTCCTCTGAGACAGCCGAGCAGTTCTTCAGGGGGGGAGCTGGGAGGCAGTAGGTGTGCAGTACCGCCTGCCGTCATGTGGGGGAGCAGTCGCTCTGCAGCTGCCGCTGTGTGCTGCTCTTGGATCTGCTTTTTATTCAGCTCTCTAACACAATCCAAAGAACCTTGCTCTGAAAAAGATGTGCTTTAGTCCCGTCAGCCGCTGTAATACAATCACTTACCCAAGAGATGTTACCGATATCCATCTATGCAGTGGATAGGGGGCGGATTTTGCAAACGACATAAAACAACCCATAGTCGCTGTTGCTATAGCAATTGTCCACATCTCTAGCCGGACCCCTGCATGCTGCCAAAGCATACTTTGTCAAGGTGGATGGATTTGCAAACAACAACAAGGAAAAAAAGGCTGTTGAGAGCGTAAAAAGGCAGTTATGTCACAGCGAGTGGAGGGAAGGTTGGGGGTTATCAGGAGAGAAAGGCTGCTGTTGCATCGTGCTTATGATCCTGTAAAGGAGGTCATCTTTCTTTTTTGTTTTCTGCCTCTATTTTCAGCCTTCCCCTCCACACTGATCGGGGTAGTTATCACCCAGGGATTATACAGCAACTTGATCCATTATTCATGACTCAGCAAAAGTAATAACACTTCCTCCCGGGGTAAAGCAACCAATACCTTATTTTAGGGTGTTTATATTCCCAGAGGTCTCCATTATGAGTGATGAAGCATAATGTATTGTAAAGTGTAAAGGTGGGAAGCTCGGCACGTCGTGATAAAAATTGAATTCCAGCCGTTTGCCGCTGGGCTGGAGTGGCGAGCACTTTCTGGTTAGCAATCACTTCAGGCGCACAACTCACCACTGCCAGAGTGCCTATTTGTTGTGCACTGTGGTGTGAAACAAGCTTTTACACCTTCAGGAGTAATGCCCTTCTCCATTTTAAATGTCCCCCTGGAAATGTACGGGAGATGGAAGGAACCTCAGGCCGCAGGAGGGAGAGTGGGATGCTCAAAGACGACTGATTTATCAGGGCATGTATTTCTGAGAGATATTGATGCTACGCTTCAAATACAGAATAGTCCCGTATTTAAGAACTTAATGGTGCGTCCTGTTTTGAATCAATATGGGATGGAGTTTGTCCCATATTTCCAAGTTGTCTTGAATGCAGCATCACCCCACATGCATTTTGTGAAGACTCTGCCCCTGATGTCATTGCCATCGTTGGTTTGGTTGGTTAGTTTTAGGCATAAGGAGTGGGTGGGGGAAGGGGGGGGAGGGGTCTATGGCGGGCGGCATGACGGGCGGCACGGCGGATGCCATGGATGCGATGTACGCACCACGAATGACGTAAAATATGCCAATTAGGCAGCACGAAAGAAGCGAGTGGCGTGATTTCGCATCATTGACTTATTCGTGAGAGTTGAGAAATCTGAACTTCAGCCACTAATTTTTGCTGCGATAGCCAATCAGCATTGAGATCCGCCAGGGACGTATGACACCAACGATGTACCAGCGGAAGTTCACTCATTAATTCAACGATTTCATGTGCGTATGTCTCCGGTGATTCACATGCATGAAGCGAGTCAAGACAAAATATTCTTGCCTTTAAACTCGCACGACTCACACGCAAAACCAAACTGCATCGCCATCCCTTGAGCCTTTTTCATTACACTAAGAGCGCCATCTAGTGGGTTCAGCAAATACAACTGGTGGTTCATGAAGCTTCATTTGGACATCACTCGTAACAACAACATAAGACCATCAGAGTCAAAATTGGGCACAAAAATACAGACGAGAGTTGGAAGATTCAAATACTTGGCTTGACATGTCAGAGAAAGTTAATATAAAGCAAACTGCAAAATATGTCGTCAAGTGTTTTCTGTGGTGCACTGTGGGCTAGTGACGGCAAAATGAAGCTTCATGAGCCACCAGTTGTATTTGAACCCACTAGATGCCGCTCTTGGTGTAATGAAAAAGCCTCAAGGGATGGCAATGCAGTTTGGTTTGTTGCTACTGTGTTGCCCCAAGTAGGCGCCATTTCACAGCAGCCTGAAGACTTTATATTGGGTTTTTTGCTCATTCTTCCACACAGACAGTCTTTAAATTTTGAAGCCGGTGAATGTTCATCTTCAGCTTCTTCCACAAATGTTCTTTAAGTCTGATGACTGACTGGGTCATTCTAAAACTTGTATTTTCTTCCTCTGGAACCAACAGACAGTCTCCTTTGCAGCATGTTTTAGATTGTTGTCGCCCCTCATCTCATCCTCATCATCCAGGTGGACGACAACAGATTCTCCTCAAGAACGAAAAAAGGTACATGGCTCCATTCATCTTCCCTTTAATAATACGGATCCTGCCAAGTGAAGAGAAACAGCCCCATACAATGATGTTTCTTCCTCTGAATCACACTAAGAAGTTTGCTACACAAGATTGGGAAAAGCTTGTTGAGTACCAGGAGAACATAGTGTGGTTAGATGAAACAGAAATCAAGCTAAACTATTAGCAACGTTTTGTCTCCACCTCTCAAACGCTTTGCTGATGTTGACATATTTTATTTACTGTCAGACTCTCTTTTAGAATCTCTCTTAGACAAAAGCATTTTTGTCATTTTGCCACTTTATTCAATTACTTTTCAAGCATTTGGTGAATGAAACTGTTTGAGGGTTTTTGTCCTGTCAGTTCATACTGTGGCAAAAACACCGCCTGAATGATGTGGGAGCACATGAGTGTCTGTAGAGAACATGTGGTTTCATTGAAAAGGAATCTGTTACTGCAAGAATTTTGCTAATGTACCAGGACATATGACTTATATCCTGTTAACAGAAGTAATGACTTCAATGGATTTTAATTCCATCAAAAACATACAATAAAAACTGATAATAAACAAGTGTAAAAAATATAACTAAATTAAATGAAATAAAACAAATTAATCAATTAAGAAAATGAAGATTAAAAAAAATGTTTTCAGCGTCAAATTATTTAATTGATCAAATGCAAAATAAACAAAAATAAAATAAAAAATAATTGAACCAACTGGTAAAACGACAAATCGCTTTGGTTTTTTTTGACATTTGAAACTCTTAATTTCCTAAAAAATACATCCTAAAATGTACAGTTCAACAGTGATGAAAAACATCACCTGACATAACAGCCATGTATGGTCACAAGGTGTGTGAACCCCACCTCTTCCCGCTATTTATTACTGAATGAGCCGACCAGGCACAGGCACAGCGGCCCAAATAGTGGGCCCAATGGCTTTCATCTGCAAAACTTTAGTGATGGCCAAATGAAGCTTCAAGAACCATTTTCTTTATTCTTTGGGTCCACTCTGGCACTCTTTGTTCAACAAAGGGTTGGTCACCAAAAGCGCCATCTAGTGGATTCAGGAAATACAACTGGTGCTTTATGAAGCTTCATTTGGCCATCACCACAAAACATCACTCAAATTTACATGTACCAGTGGGGAAAGAGATGGAAAACCAGAAAGAAACACAAAAATATCACAAAGCAATGAGAGGGAACTGCAAACAAAATTGGCTCCCCAAAAAAGAAAAGACAAAATTACCTCACACAGACAGTTTGCTGTTGGCCAAATGAGACACTGGAAGAGTCATCTTGGACTCTGGCAAGTTTGGATTTATTTCCCCAATAATCTCTGACATTTTATGAACAAAACTTCAGAGATAAAATGCTCATTACCGACATTGATTAAACTTTGTATCAAACATTGCAGTGTTCTTTTTCCTTGTCTTTGTTAACCTTTGCTTTGTTTCTGCTGCAGGCCAACCCAACACATTCTCACTCCGACCTCATCACACATCGAAGTTTGGTCATGGACTTTCCACGTGAACATATAACTCGCAAGGTACCCTGGGTGCGTTGGTTGTTGGCGTTCTGGGACGCCGTGTCAACTTTGGCAACACCTCAAATGAGCGTTTTTTTCCTTCAACAACAAATGCATGTGGTTACGTTTAGCCAACACAAACACACGGTTGGGTTCAGGAATTGGCATTACAGTCTTACAGGAAGTGAAGACCGGCCTCTTTCGTTGGTGTCGCCGGACATCCCCGACTAAACACTGGTAATTGACGACTTCGGAACGAGACCGGTAGAAGACCAATTAGAACAGCCCTGTCTCCCAGAAATTAGTTTTTTCATTCATTTATATAGAACAAATTTAAACAGCAGACATGTTTTTGATGGATAATTTTTTATTATTACTTACCCACAGACAGGAGTATGGATGTGTCCTGCACTCTGGATGTCCCCCATCCACCCCAACCGCCTCCCTGAGAATCCAACGTGGTATCAATGTAGTGTTTAATCATCTCAAAGATGTCTCTGAATATAATCAAGGCAGCAGTTACGTATATACTACAGCCTACTGATATTACGAAAACAGTTTAGTCATATTCAAAGGTAATAATTCGTACACAGGGTTGATTACAAACATCGGAGATGTGCATCGCAGCAGCGGCTTGAGAAACGCGTGGGTGGAGAAGGTGATGAGTAACGCTGCTGCTTCCGTCAGCACTTCCCATCCGCGAGCTCTTGAGTGATGCCCTTAAAGTCAGCTCCCAGGTGTTGATGTGCAGGAGTGTGTGTGAGAGAGCAGGAAATAGCTGGAAAACAGCAGCAAGCTCAGCACTGCAAACACACACCTCTGCTGACATTCTCCAAATGGAGAAGCGGAGATGCGCGCTGCAGGCTAGTGTGAGGGGAGGATGTGAAGGTGTCCTCCATCTTTCTACCCCCGGCTAAAAGCCAGTCCGTGGGAGTAATGAGGCACATTAAACGCGGCTGCAGATAAAACATACGGATGAGGAGAGTTTTAGATTTCTATCTCTTCGAGGAGGAGAGGTGTTGAGCTGTCGATCTCAGATGCAAGATAAAGCAAGATAAAGCCCCAGGCTCTCTGATTAGAAGGTGTGTGTGTGTTTGTGTGTGCATAATTTCTAAAAAAAGGTGCCCTAAGTTGTGACCATTAGTAGTGCTGCTGAGCAATGTCTCAGAAGGATGCAAATATATATATACACATACATACATACATGCCAGGAAATAGAGCAGCGCCAGACCGCAAGCTGCCAACATGGATGTAAACAATGCAGGTGTCAAACTTGCTCTGCAAATGTTTTTTTGAGGTCTGCATTCCACATTTCAAGGATACGCACAATGTGTTTTAGTGAGAAACACTAAATGTAAAAAAGAAAACATCGGATGTTTACAAGAAAACTCTGCAGGGCACCTTTAAATTCTAGGTGGCTTGGACAGTTAATTTTCCATGCAGAGTATTTTTATGTGTCTTTAAACAAGTCTGGAGAGGGTCTTTAGTAATGTTTTCCAAGTTGGAAAATGTGTGTGTCAGGTCATGTTTAGGCACTCACAACACTTGGTTAGGGTTGGAGAAAGATTGTGGCCTTGACATTTAACTGACATCACAGTCATTCCCCAAACTGTTACAGTTAGGGGAAAGTGCGTTAGTGCCCAGATCTGGCTATAAAGCTCAAAGAGTGTTCTCTAGTCAATATGGAGAACAAAAAAAGTCACATAGTTTGTTATATTGCCGATATGGAGAACAAAAAGTGTCATATAGTTTGTTATATTGTCTATATGGAGAACAAAAAGTGTCACATAGTTTGTTATATCGTCTATATGGAGAACAAAAAGTGTCACATAGTTTGTTATATCGTCTATATGGAGAACAAAAAGTGTCATAGTTTTGTTATATCGTGACAAAATGGAGAACAAAAAGTGTCATAGTTTGTTATATTGCCAATATGGAGAACAAAAAGTGTCATATAGTTTGTTATATTGTCTATATGGAGAACAAAAAGTGTCACATAGTTTTGTTATATCGTGACAAAATGGAGCACAAAAAGTGTCATAGTTTGTTATATCGTCTATATGGAGAACAAAAAGTGTCACATAGTTTGTTTTATGGCCAATATGGAGAACAAAAAGTGTCACATAGTTTGTTTTATAGCCAATATGGAGAACAAAAAGTGTCACATAGTTTGTTTTATGGCCAATATGGAGAACAAAAAGTGTCACATAGTTTGTTTTATAGTCAATATGGAGAACAAAAAGTGTCACATAGTTTGTTATATTGCCAATATGAAGAACAAAAAGTGTCATAAAGTTCATTATATCGTTTATATGAAGAACAAAAAGTGTCACGTAGTTTTGTTATATTGCCAATATGAAGAACAAAAAGTGTCACATAGTTTGTTTTATCACCAGTATGGAGAACAAAAAGATAGCGCCACATAGTTTTGTTATATCATTAATATGAAGAACAGAGAGTGTCACATAGTTGATTATATCGTCAATATGGAGAGGAAAAAGTGTCTTTTAGTTAGGTAATATCGTCACAAAATGAAGAACAAAAAGATCATGCCACATAGCTTTGTTATATCCCAATATGGAAAATTACAAGTGTCAAAGTTTTATTTTATCACCAGTATGGAGAGAAAGAAAAAAAAACAAAACAAAAAAAAAAACAGTGCCACATAGTTTTGTCTTATCATCAATATAACAATCAGAAAGTGTCACATAATTGTGTCATACCACCGATTTGGGGATCATAAAGTGTCATATAGTTTTGTTAAATTGCCAACATGGAGAACAAAAAGTGTCACATACTTTTGTTATACTGTGGCAAGTGAACTTACTAAGAGGAAATGGTGAGGTCTCCTGGGGAAAGTCCTGTGTTTTGTGACCCATCCACCACCCCAACCTGCCTCCTTAACAGACCGCTGAGAACCGCTGTATTACCATCAGCACCAATAATGACTTAGATGTGACTGGTCATGCTGGCTACGTACAGTTATTTTATACAATCTGTGTTTAGTACTGGGGTCAGTCCACCTACGCTTCAGAGAGCCGTGGTCAAGCCATTGCCATGTAAAAACTGATTGCGTGTCGACATCGCTTGGTACAGTGAAGCATGTGGGCACTGACAGGTACTTTGGGGTGCTTAAATGTTTAAATATATAATTGAATGGTCACAAAGTGTGTTGAAAATTGGAAAGTTCCTTGCATTTTTTTTCCTGTGTTGAAATAGAGACACCTGTCATGACTTTCTTGCTCTATGTTTTAACATTTCGTCACTAAAATGTGTTTTATACGTCAGCAGCCTGGCATCATTTCCTGGCACCTCAATAGCGATGGCTAGTTTTGCTTCTTCCTTGCAAGGCTAGCTACAGATTCAAAATACTCTTAAATATGATCCAGAAATAGATTTGTAAGTGGAGTACTGGATGAAGGACTCAGTCCTCCGTGAAATCTGGAAGGATCCTTGACACTGGAACAGTCCTTCGGCGGGGGTCGATGACATAGCGTCCTTCAAATTCGGCTGTTTGAGGATCCTTTCTTGACTTTGAGAAACACCCTGTATTACCTTTATTATAAGGAACAGATATGTATTGCAGCTCCAGACAGATTTTTTTTTTGAAAGACCAAAATGAATCTTTAGATATTAAAGGTCGCTGCAAAATTAGGGAGTTGTTGGTCTGTGAGCCAGCAGGGGGCACCCTCAGCACCTCACTTCCAACACCTACGGACACTTTACCTATTAACCTTATTTAGTTAGCTTCACATTAACTTCACATGGTGCCTGACTGGTCAGCAAGGTCACAGTCAGCACTATACGGTTCAACTGTGTGCTCCATAAAGACACATTAAGTACCACGGTCACAGTTTTAATCAGCCGTGGGTTATTATGATATACAAATATGTATGGACTGGGCCTCTGAACAGATCTGGAGCTTCTAATTGCAGTGCCTAATGCTCTCATTAGCAGAGAGAGCTTCATACCCACACATGATCTGTATGCACACAGTCACATTATTGAGTTGGAGAAAAGGTGACACCGGCATGCTAATTAGGGACGGGAATGTGCTCTTTAAACTATTATTGATGTTTTAGTAATCACTGCTGTGCTTTGATTTTGAGCTTTGTCAAAAAACGCTGGCGAGGAAGTTTTTTCTTCCCTGCCGTCGAACGGCAGCAAGTCCCGGTGAGCAATGATCGAAGCGCTAATTTATGCAAACTAGGCAAATGGCCTTTCTTAATGACCCTAATAACAGTCAGCGTGCTTCTATTTGCCGTGTTATCATTTTGTGCTCATTGTTACGCTAACACTAATGTGTGCACAGACACGGAGCGTGTTACTCCAGCAGCAGAAGACGAGTATGATGCTCGTGTTTTCCCCCCTCCTGGGCTAATATCCCCGGAGTATCACGCAAATAGCAGACATAAAGAAAAACAGACAGAGAGGAATCACAGGGCGGTGTGCACAGAGGCCTGCAGGGCCTTATACATATCAATAATGAGGAATGAGCCTCAGCTCTCACATGTTCGGGCTGCGTCTCAGAGGGATGCGTTCAGGGGTGGGGATGCATGGATGCCGGTACCCTCTGCATGGCTTGCATGATGCCTCAGGATTCACATGGGATACCAGGGCTTACAATCCACTATGTTTCTCTCGCCACATGGCATTTGACAAAAGCTGGAACACACACAAAAAAAACCCAATATGTAGGATGAGGATTTTTATGGTATGTTCAGGTTTATAGACGAAGGGAAGCACGCTTGAAGTGAATTTGTCTCTCTGTTTCCTGTGGAAGTTGCATTGTTTTTCTGGCTGATATGCTTCTCTGTTTTGTTTCCTATCCACAGTATATGTAGAGATTTACTGAAAATCAAACACATCACACGATGTGTAATAAACATATGACTCAACATGACTTTATGTATTGTAGCTTTCCTATCAGGAGCTCACGAATACATGGGTAAGCAGCGTTTAGAAATGTGATGCCTTAGCACTGATTACATACACACACTAACAATGTCATACCAGATTAGCTACTGCATTTATGACTGATTGATAACTTTTGTTGGTTACTGGATCCAGGAAATCCAATTTTTTTTTTTGTGGAAACTGGTTGTCGCAACCAGGTCTCACTCCAAAGTTGATGAATACTGACGCTTGGTCAGAGAGTTCTGGTGTCAGACACCAACGAAAAAAGACGGTCCTTTTATGTTGGCTGATACACAGCTGGTTGCCATTATTGTTAAAGGAATAGTGCACCCAAAAATGAAAATTATCTACTCACCCATATGCCAATGGAGGCCCTGGTGAAGTTTTAGAGTCCTCACATCCCTTGTGGAGATCGACGGGGGGAACGGCTAGCACACCTAATGGCAGATGGCGCCCCAGACTAACGTCCAAGAACACAACATGTCTGAAGACAGTCTGCCATTAGGTGTGCTAGCTGCTCCCCCCGCCGATCTCCGTAAGGGATGTGACGACTCTAAAACTTCACCAGGGCCTCCATCGGCATATGGGTGAGTAGATAATGGCTGAATTTTCATTTTTGGGTGCACTATCCCTTTAAATGGCATCCGGTGGCGTCAGGGGGAAATGCAGCAGGACAACAACATAGGCAGAAGTCCAAGTAGGGCGAGCTGGACCAACTGTCACCAGGGAGGCCGGTGTTCACTTCCTATAAAATTGTAAAGCCTGTTCTTTTTTTACTAAATCCAACCACGTGTGTGTTGGCAAACATAACCATGTGCATTTGTTGAAGGAAAATAACATCAGTTGGCAGTGTTGTACCGACGTAGTGTGTTTATTTTGAAAGAGACTGTACGCAAACTGGACCTTTCCTGTGAAAACACAAGTGTATTCACAAGATAATTCTGACATGAGGGGGCGCTGATGAGGCAGGGTGCACCCTGGACAGGTTGCCAGACTATCACAGGGCTGACACATAAGGCCCGTTTCCACCGCAGGAACTTCGGGGTAATTTTATGGGGCCGGGGCCGTTGGTGCGTGTCTCCACCGCAGGAACCACCCCCGAAGGACAGAGTTCCGGAACTTTTACTGGGGCTAAACAAGTCCCTTCCTCGGAGTAGGTACTCAGAACGGCCCCCGAAAAACTCCTGGCTGGGGCTTGGGGATTACTTGGTGCTGATTGGATATACTCAAGGATGTGACTGTAATTAATAACATGGTTATTGTAGATTAGCTGGGCTAACTGTTAGCTGTTAGCGGTGTCTGTAATAACTCAATAAACGGTCCGTGAAAAAAATATTTTTTCCAGCAGATATCTTAGTTACAACATGATTGAGCTAGCAAAGCAGTTTTGTGTTGCTATGTGTGGTATTTATTCAGTTTTGGGAAATCACGATGTCTAGAAAGCATCAGCTGACAGGGACAGCTAACAGCAGCAGCAAAGCTAACATCAGGACGTCATCTGTTAAAAGCCTCCCGTTGTTGGATACGACATGAAACTACTCCAGTTAGCTCAATCATGTTGTAACTAAGACATCCGCTGGAAAAAAAAAAAAAAAAAAATTCATGGACTGTGACCGGAGTTATTACAGACACCGCTAATGGCGTCCCTACGTCGCCCCGGTCAAAATGGTCACGCAACGATTACGTCACATCCAGAGCCCAGTAACTTTACAGGAACCTTCCTCCTACTCCGCTCTCAGTGGAGACACGGCGGTTGAGAGGGCCGAGTGAGAGGATGTTCCAGCCCCCCAAATAGTACCAGGAACTTCTTCAGTGGAAACGGGCCTATAGAGACAGACAACCATTCACACTCACATTCAATTCAATTCAGAGTCACCAATTAACCTGCATGTCTTTGGGCTGTGGGAGGAAGCTGGAGTACCCAGAGAAAACCCACGCTGACATGGGGAGAACATGCAAACTCCACACAATGGGGCTTTGAACCAGGAACCCTCTTGCTGTGAGGCGACAATACTAACCACTGCACCACCGTGTCACAACAAGGTCGGCACAAATAAAAACAGAAAAAAAATTCCACAAGAATCATGTTGATATGTTCATACTTTCCTCTAATCTTTGTTTTTTTCTGTGAATCGCTGGAAAAGTTTGACTTCTTCAGGCCTCTAAAAGTTACTCAAATAGAACGAGTGATATATCAATATTATTATTTCAGTTTACTAAAAAAAAAAAAAAACCCCAAAGCTTTAAAGGGATAGTTTGGATGTTTTGAAGAGGGGTTTTATGGGGGTACTTATCCACTGTCAGTATATTACACACAGCAGATGTCAGTCAACACAACCCCAGTTTGGAGAAGCAGGCTGGAGTCCAACAAGAAAGGTCAGCAATGTACTGCTGTGGATGGGGGCCAGCAACAAAATGTTAGCCACCTAAAAATGTCCGTATCAGTTTAAGTGTATATTATATTGAGAGTGTTCTATCTTTATGTCAGACAGTGATTTTTTTAATTTTCCTGAAAATGGGCCATTTTGCAAAATTAGTATTTTTATTTTTGGCAGTTTTGGTATAATTTGAGGCAAATACTTTTGTACTTTTGATTAAAATTTTGAATGAAGGTGTTATACCTTAAGTATTTCCACACTGTAGTTTTGCTACTTTTCCTAAAGTAAAATATTTAAGTACTTGTATATGTACATGTGTGTGTTGTGTGCAGAAATGATTAAATCATGAAGTGTGAACAAAGTTAATTCGCATTTGATTTGGTGGAGCTGAGCAGTCAGAGACTACCACCATCCCCTGAAGTTCCCAAGCAGCATGAGAGATTTTACATGTGACAGAGGGATGGACAGACGGACCGAGGCAGATTCACTGTCCCCTCCATCAGTGTGCTGCAACAACAGCATTTGCCTTCATGTGTGACAACAGAAATTTAAGCTCTTTGCAGAAACATAAATACACAAATCGCCATCATCTTTTATGCATAAACTGGCTTTTGATCGGGTTTATTCGTCCCACCCAGAACACTTGCTGTCTCCTCCTCAATAGGAAATTCTATAACCACTGGCGCTTTTTCCCTCCATGTCACTCTATTGACACTGAAAGCCAGAGCTGGCATGTGACATGCTGCGCTGAAACAGGAAAACAGAGATTGTGTAAATATGATGGCATCAGTCTGGGCTTGGCAGACAAAATGCTTTTCTTGTGCAGTAAACAAGGTGAAACAGAGCAGGCAGAGTCAACTAGTCATGGGGATCAGATGCCTCTGTGCTGGCAGCTAAAGAACCCACAGACATGGGGCCCAGTGTTCAACCCCCTACTGTCTCCATCACTTCTGTCTCGCCAGAAGATTTTCTTAATCCAGCCTGTTTACGGTTATGCTTTATTGTCATGATACAATTCACAGAAATCACAATTTGCATCAGAGGGCTTTACAACATCACATTTACAACATCATCCGTCTGTCCTTGGAGATCTGACTCAACCACGACCCATGATCCAGGCGCAACCCCGATCTGTGCAAACTTGCGAGATGAGAAAGCACAAAAGCTTCCGGAGAGACGCTGAGTTAGCGACATGCATTAATTGGCCTTGAATATTTGCAAATGCAGAGAAAGAGAAGTAGAGATGGAGCTCAGTGTATCATAGGAGGTCTCATTGTAGACTTAAATCAGTCTGACTAGGGGCTGGTTCAAGGCAAGCCTGAGCCAGCCCTGACTATAAGCTCTATCAAAGATGAACGTCTCAAGCTTACTCCTAAATGCGGAGATGGTGTCTGCCTCCCAGATCGTAATCAGAAGATGGCGCCACAGAAGAAGATTCTGATGGCTGATGACTTTGGGGCCGGTTGCGCAAAACACCAAAAGTTTGCTCCTTAAGTACGACACTTAAGATTTAGTTTGTCTTTGGCTAAGGAAATTACTCTTAAAAGGTTTCCTTAGTCAAGGGAAGATATTAAGGCATTTACTGCACTGAACAAGATTTTACAGCAGTAAAAGTCTACTGTTTCCATGGAGACCATTTGTTTATGCAGCACACTGACTTCACCAATGACTGATTGGTCATGACCTTTATTTATACACAGAATAAACAGGAACTTGAGCTGACGACAATATCAGGCAGGTAAGGAGTGCTGGAAAGTCTTGCATGTGGGTGAAGAACGATCTGGCAAAGAGTGTGTGTGCTGGAGAGGCTTTTATACCAGGCTGATTGGCTGACGAGCTGCAGCTGTGGAGGCAGGTGAGTGGAGTGGGGTGATAAGGTGGGAGTAATGCTGCCTTGAGAATTGAATATATCACCTTTACAGTGGATCTGTGATGAAATGGCATAATACTGTGACAGTAAAACTAATTGGTAGGTGAATGGCTCCTGGGATAATTGGTAAAACAATGAGTAACACATTCTTGGAAATAGTTGCCAGATTGTTGAAGTCAAGTGAAGTTTCAAACCTAATAACTGATGGTAGTGTTCTGAAATCTGACTACATCAGAGTACATTTCCTGTTGGCACACACAGCAGCTTGTTATCTTGGATACTTGCTGTAAATATAGCACAGTGTCAAATGTACAGCAAGTTCAGAACTGTTAGAAAAGATCTTGCAGGTGCCAAAATGATATCCAAGCTGATATTGTACTGCAACAGCAGATACTGTGCATTATGAGATGATAGGTCCCTGGGCACAGAAATGAAAAGCACCCCACCGGATTTTTCCTCCATAGGAGCAAGACAGAAAGACTTTGTGGTTGCTTTGTATCTCTGTGTAGTCGTTATGCATCTTTTTGTAGTTTTGTGTCGCTTTGTGGTTATTTTGTCTTTTTTTTTTGTCCTATTATGTCTCTTTAAATATTTTTTAATAATAATTTGGTGTCTTATTACAGTAATTTAACGTCTCTTTCAGTGATTTTTGTTAATTTTTCTGGTATTTAGTAGTCATTTTATGAATCCTTGTGGCTGTGTTGTGTCTCTCTGTGGTCATTTTGCCAATTTTTTAAATTATTTTGTGTCTCTGTCGTCGTTTTGTTCCTCTTTTTGGTTATTTTGCCAATTTTTTTAAAAATTATTTTGTGTCTCTGTTGTCGTTTTGTTCCTCTTTTTGGTTATTTTACTAATTTATTTTAAAATTATTTTGTGTCTTTGTAGTCATTTTGTGCCTCTTTTAGATTATTTTGCCAATTTTGTAAAATTATTTTGTGTCCCTATAGTCGTGTTGTTCCTCTTTTTGGTTATTTTGCCAATTTTTTCAAAAATTGTTTTGTGTCTCTGTAGTCATTTTGTTCCTCTTTTTGGTTATTTTGCCAATTTCTTAAAAATTTTTTGTGTCTCTGTAGTCGTTTTGTGCCTCTTTTTGGTTATTTTGCCCATTTCTTAAAATTATTTTGTGTCTCTGTAGTCGTTTTGTTCCTCTTTTTGGTTATTTTGCCAATTTCTTAAAAAAAAAATTTGTGTCTCTGTAGTCGTTTTGTGCCTCTTTTTGATTATTTTGCCAATTTTGTAAAATTATTTTGTGTCCCTATAGTCGTGTTGTTCCTCTTTTTGGTTATTTTGCCAATTTTTTCAAAAATTATTTTGTGTCTCTGTAGTCATTTTGTTCCTCTTTTTGGTAATTTTGCCAATTTTGTAAAATAATTTTGTGTCTCTGTAGTCATTTTGTGCCTCTTTTTGGTTATTTTGCCAATTTCTTAAAAATTTTTTGTGTCCCTGTAGTCGTTTTGTGCCTCTTTTTGGTTATTTTGCCCATTTCTTAAAATTATTTTGTGTCTCTGTAGTCGTTTTATGCCTCTTTTTGGTTATTTTGCCAATTTCTTTTTTAATTATTTTGTGTCCTTTTGTGCCTCATAGTTTCATTTAATTACACATTAATGAAAACATAACTCTGAATATTATATCACATTTCTGCCTAGAGATGCTCCCAAATCCTACACACTGGACCCTTAAACAAATCTATTTGTTAATTCAATAGTTAAGCCTGACCATGACAAATTTCAGTTTTTATAATTTAGACATCGTCTCTCCTGGCACTGATCTGAAATGAAACAGCTCTGAAAGGCCTTTTAAAGGCACTACTGGGACACAGCACAAAAGAACACGTCAGACACAGTGAAAAGCCTCGGAACATAAGTAGATATTAAAGGAAAAATCCACCTTCAGATACTTCTCACTGTTACATAACATCAATTTGTGATGTTCAGTGCATTCAAGGTTTTGTGATGATGTGATGTCGTTAACCGACTTTCTCCCAAACGGCTTCGTCTCTCGCTGTTGTTGTTCAGAATGATTCTGACACCTAAGTTATAACTCAAACTGTGCTGCATTCCTGTTGATTGAGGTCATAGCTCTTGGTCTCTAATGGATTTCTCTCCGTATTTTTACTGATGTTTGCTGTAGACTGGCAGCAAAAGAAAGCAGGCTGACTTTAGGCTTGATGCTTTTACATAGGGCTCATACTGTGACAGTTTCAGCACCACTGCCACAATCTCACATGGTGGTTGGCATATATCACTCTGGATATTGCGCTGACATGAGAGGTAGAAATTACCGATCCCTTGGTTGATTCAAATAGTTTTACTCAGTCTAGTTCAAAGATTTGGTCACTTTGTAGTTTGACAAAGAAAAAAAAAATCTAGGCCCTCCTTTTAGCTTTCAAACTGGATCTTATGGTCTTGACCATGAGCTTTTGTTGTCAGAATACCGTTGTTGCCAGGGTTCCCACAGTCACGGTTTTGAAAAGGTTTTAAATATCCATTTTTTTTGGTTGTTGTTTAAAATATGTTCATAACAATTGCTCAGACCTTTTGGGGGAAAGAAACATGCTGTCACATAAGGCAATAAACAGGAAAATGCTGAAAAGCTGTTGCATAGTGGCTTAACCAAAGCTTTCACACTGAGATTTGAGGCACATAAGATTGTTGAGTATTCACTGTCAGTGTCGTAAGTCACTAATTAATGCTGGTAAATCACCGAATGATGCTGGTGACAGTTCTGTAACTGAGTTTGCTTGTTGCAGTGGTGGCTGTTAGCAGCTAGCTCCAATTGTTAGCTGCTGAACGGCAGCGGAGCAAGCGGCCGGTCTCTTCCCTTTACCTTCCTCCTTGGTTTCAAGTGCACTCGCCAGATAGTTGATTCCCCTCAATGACGAAGGGGTAGTGTTGAGGGGTAGGGAATTTTACCTACGAAATGGGACGCCACTTCATGCAAATTAGCGTAACAGACGTGTTCACCTATGTCACGTGTATCATCGACGTAGGCTTCTTGCATGGAGAACTCTGTAGATATTCATGTCGGCTACATCGTGAATTAGGGATTTTCAAGCGTTTATATTCTTGGAATTTTTGCTTATTTGTGAAAATAGTACTTACAATTGTACGATGGCTTTCTCATGGAGGCTGCCATCTTCCTGGAAAACTCGCCTGGCTGGATAGTTTCGCAATGCATCCCAGGAAATTCAATCTTCCCCTCAGTTGAGATGGGTTCGGAAGTGTGCATCGCACAGCCCTTCAAATTAAGTGGGGATTTTAAGTGAAGATTTAAAGCACTTCCCTAAAGTTCAGGACACCCTAGCCCTTCGCGGGAATGTGCAAAAACAAGGGCTAGGGACAATTTTGAGGGGAAGTGTAAGTATTGGGATGGACCCCATGGATAGTGAGATGTTGCATCATGCACAACAGTGGTGCTGTTACAGCACTGCTTCTAACTGGCATCAGTCCAGTAGTTCAGTCTGCTACTGGTCTGTTGTTTTATTCAGTGAGAAAATATGTCTATACAAACGCTGTTTATCAGGCCACCAATTTACAACAGAGCAACTGCATCTGTCGTGTTTCTTTTGTGAAGCTTTAAACCAGAAATGAACATACTATATGTGTGCACACTCAATACACAGTATATTCATGCATGAACTGAAGACATCTGACACAATCTACAACCAGAGTAGATCTTAATCCTCAAGGAGTGTCAACACTATCATCGTCAATTTTAGATAATTCCATTTTCACCAAAACCTTTTCTTTACATGACAAAGACAAATCAATCTCACAATACAGTACATTTTTTGTTCAAACTGCAGTTTCGTCCCTTAAGGTTTTTCCATTTTCTCATGAATATCTCATGACAACATTTTCAAGCAAACTTTTAGAAACATATCTGCCTTTAGTAAATGTATTAGCGAAGGCAGAAACCCCTTGATAATTCTATTGCCTATATTTAAACTAAATTCCGGGCCTAATTCAACATGCACTTTCAATATTTTTTTTTGTGTGTGTGTAGTATCAGTCCTTTGTTTTCTGGAAAGTGGAAGCAGTTGTTGAATTTCTGAATGCATTTCCATGCACATGAGAATTCACAATACCAAAAATGTGTGCATAAGGAGGACGTTGAGCTGCTGGTGGGAGCTGAGGCATTTACTCGAAAATCCATGTTTTGGTATGTTTGAGACTTGCTTTAGTTGCCACAAGTGTATATTGAACGAAAACAAATGGAAATGAAACTTCCCCCAGGTTAGTGCAAAATGTCAAGTTTCTCTAGTGAAATCGGATTGTGACAAGACCGAAGAATGAAGGTTTTGAAGACAAATCTTGCATACTGGTGATTTCCGAAAATGTCTTTTTCCTTGTACCATTGTTTTTCAGAAATGTTTAAAGGTAAATAGTGCATTAAGGTCCCCACCTCATAGTCCCATAATAAAAGAGTATATAGCCACCAGTTTTAAACATTATCACACAATTTAATGGTTGTTATCAGTGGTTATTAGTAGTGATGTCCAAATGAAGCTTCATGAACCATCAGTTGTATTTGCAGAACCCAAACCAAACTGCATTGCCATCCCTTGAGCCTTTGTCATTACACCAAGAGCGCCATCTAGTGGGTTCAGCAAATACAACTGGTGGTTCATGAAGCTTCATTTGGACATCACTAATTATCACTTGTCATCGGGAGCATAGATTCGAGATAGTATGGCCCTTTCATTGTTCAGCAGCACCCTCTAGTGGCTGTAGTAATTATGACAGGAGCAAAGATGGAAGTCAGGGGACGTAGTATTAGGTAGTGATGGCCAAATGAAGCTTCATGAACCACCAGCTGTATTTGCTGAACCCACTAGATGGCGCTCTTGGTGTCATGAAAAAGGCTCAAGGGATGGCAATGCAGTTTGGTTTCAACCCTTTGTTGAACAAAGAGCGCCATCTAGTGGGTTCAGCAAATACAGCTGGTGGTTCATGAAGCTTCATTTGGCCATTGCTAGTTGAAACCAAACTGCATTGCCATCCCTTGAGCCTTTTTCATTACACCAAGAGCGCCATCTAGTGGGTTCAGCAAATACAGCTGGTGGTTCATGAAGCTTCATTTGGCCATTGCTAGTTGAAACCAAACTGCATTGCCATCCCTTGAGCCTTTTTCATTACACCAAGAGCGCCATCTATTGGGTTCAGCAAATACAGCTGGTGGTTCATGCAGCTTCATTTGGACATCACTAGTATTAGGTGCCACAAACTATGTATAGGAAAACCTATGAACCTATAAACTTCCGTCTAAGTCTGGCACTTGAGCAGTGACTTACGGCACCAATGAAAAAAGCTGTCATTGACATCGGCATGATATGTGGCATAGGGGTAAATATATTTTTGAAGGAAAACTAAAAACCTCAATTGGCAGTGTTGTACCAACATAGTGCATTTATTTTGAAAGAGACTGTGTGCAAATTGTACATTTCCTATGAAAATGGAAGTGTATTTTGAAAAAAGACAACGCCGTAATAGGCAGAACTTCACGCGGCGTCCCGTAACTTCAACACCCAATGCACCCAGGGTACCTTACACATCGTATGTGAATGTGGAAAGTCCATGACCAAACACAGATATGTGATGGAGTGAGGATGTGTTGCATAGGGAGTCCGGGTGGTGGATGGGTCAAACAAACATGGGACTTTCACTCAGGAGATTGCTGTTTGGGTTCCGCGTAAAACCAAACCTCAACGTTGAATTATTTTAACTGACATAACCACATAGTTTTGGCGCCTACACCTCATGAAGCTGAAAGTGAAACCTAAAGAATCTTTTGTGTTTCACAAAGTTGGCTGATAACAGCCCTCTAAACCTATTAGTAGGCGTAGCATGCCCCTTCCAACCCATATCTATGAGGCTAATTACCACTAATAATGCCCATTATTTCCAGTAATGACATTCAGAGGGTTCCAGCTGACCTCGTCCTGATGATAATACGTACAGTCCTTTAAGTACTGAACTGACACTGACATACAGCTGCGTTTTTTTTGTGGTTTGTTTCAGTCATGTGGTAAGGAAGATAAAATCAATACAATCTTCTCTCCCAGTAGTCCTCCATGACTGACTTGGCTCTCTCTCTCTTTGGCTGTCCAGGCATTCAATCTGTCTTCCACTTTAGTGAAAGAGCTCTCATGCGCTCCTGGCCTTGGAAGTGCTGAATGTCACGACCCGCTATTACCCAGACCGGGGGAGATCTTGGAGCAGCTTCTCCTCTCACTAACTTGTGAGTGACACAGCAGTGTGTGCTGTCTGTGGAGAGAGAAGGTAATTTTGCAATGTGCTGCATCGACCTTAACTTTAAACTGGCCCACTTAAACTTGACACCGGGTTCTCGTTTCATTTGAGCAGCCTGGGTCTTTTCTAAAATGCCTCTCCCTCCATTGAACCACTTTGAATGATAAAGTACTGCAGATGGAATGACCTGTCTCAACCACAGCAATCTCTGCTGCAGCTCTGGAAATTAGCTGCTGCAGCTTCGTGATGTTCAACACTGACCAAACTATTCCAGGGCAGCTGTTAACGATGTGTACACCAGAGGTAAGTGGTCCTCCACTGTTGGCAAAGTACTGCTCACTTCAGCTATGACATGCCATTCAGAGTCTCACTCATTGGTCTTTCCCCTCACTGCTGATGATCTCTATCTAAAGTCTGTCGTTATATCTGGATGCTCGGTTGCGTTCTTGTTGATGTGAAAATTTTTATAAGAAGCTGTTTTAATCACAGATGAGCTTGTTTGAAGAATTATTTGAAAATCAAATACACAAACAGGCTATTCAGAACAGTGGCCTATTAGTTGTGTAGCACCATCCAGTTTTATTATCTCTTCATGCCAGTAGTACCAAATGTGGCCTTGCACATCTCGTTTTCTGCATCAACTGCATCCTGGGATTCTCTCAAATATTTTTTGCAAACTACTTTCAAACTTTGAGTCTTCAGCCTGATCCGATGCTGACTCAAGTGACATCACTGCCATGCCATTGTTTGACAACGTATCCGCATACAACGGTTCGTCCAGTATCCTACACATTACCACCCTCGGAATGACGTTACATCCTTAATGTAAAGTTACGTGATTGAGGCCGGCCCAATAAAAGTCAGTAGCTTGGATTACAGAACCAAAATATAAACATGAAAGATGCTTCACCTAGAGTTAAAGGAGCCCTAGGACTCGGTTCTCATGAAACCAGGGGTGAGCAGACTGCTGCTACTGACCCAGGCTGGAGTATTCAAACCGAACTGATCCTGGCTGCTGTGCTTCAGGCTCTGGCGACTCGTCTCTGGAACGCTCTGGTTCTGAGGTTTCACTGCTGTATTTTGCTGCCGTGCGATGACTGTTGCCATTGTCTGATATCGTCCTTTTCACCCACCTACACTGTTATTGTCTCACACCTGTTGCTTGTTCGTTGATTGCAGTCTAAGAGTTGTCACTGTGTGCTGCTGTATGAGTGAAAGCAATCCAAATAAAAACACTTAAATGGTAAGTCACAATAAAAACACTCCAAAAACAAGCAGACAAAAAATATATAAAGCATGCAACAAAGGATGATAACACATGCAGAACAAGCCCCGTAACACTGACCCTGTCATATAATTAATGTAAAGTTCCCTTGGTTAGGTTTAGGATAAGAAACATGGTGAGGATGTACCTTAAAATGACTCAAAGTTCATCCAAAGTTCATACGGTTCCATGTCTCCTGGTGAAAGTCCTGTGTGTTGTGACCCATCCACTGCCTCGATATACCTTCTAACCCCTACTGTCAGCACTTTGGTCACATGATCGCAACATTCCAAAATACACAGGTTATACACAAATTACTGCTAGTAAGTCTTGATTGCATCGGCAACGTTTGAATTTGTTGCTTTACTTTTTGTGGGAAAACATATGAACAGTACATGACAATCTGTCGAATGGGTCATAATCCCAAAGCCCTAGTAGTCCAAAAAATGTCCCATTGGACCTAAAGACCAGTTGTCAAGTCATGCATTATAATTTATTCATAGGGTATGATAAACAGTTATTCTGCCCACAATTTGTTATTAGAAATTGACATGCCTGATGATTTTCAGGGAAGGACACGGGCCAGTTTGCAGACCGGACAATGTCTCGATGAAAACAAGATGTGTTCTAACACTCTTTCTGTCTCTTTTGATAGCATCGTCAAATTCGCTGAACATATTTTGCAGACACCGCCAGTCGCACCACTGGATGAAGAAAATCCTTTCAAACCATGAGTCATATTCTTGACTTCGAGTGAGAGGGTACGGGCGTGAACTCCATTCTTCACGACCTCTGGCTGCTATCATAAGCCCTTTTTAGATCGGAATTGTGCAAATTTGCAGGAAAGCCCAATCAGTCTTTTTCAGCATTGGTAGTATAAAAACAAAATTGGGGAGTGCAGCAAAATGCCGCCTACCTACTTTTGTTTATACAGAATGCGCCTTTTTCGGGGCAATGGGGGGCGTGAGCAAGTAACAAAACGTGTAGCTCAGCGTGTGGCGTAAACAGTGATGTGGGAGGGAAGCTGCAGCTGGTCAGTCCTTCTGCGACTCTCTCGTAAGTCGGCCCGTTCTTCACCGTCCCCGTCATCTGACGGTTAATGGCCTCTTCGTTTGCGAGGACAAGGAGGGCGTGCAATTCCTTGTCTCCCCAGTTGCTCATCTTTACAGTGTCTGTCAGGTTTGCGTTTCCCTCTTGCTACTAGCTGCTCGCTAATTCCTACTATCAGCTGTTTCCTGTTTATCCACCGCCAGTGGCTCACATGTGCGGCGTTATCAACAGCTCCTCCCACAAGTCTTCAACAGCCCCTCCCGTTGCAGAAGGCCGCCTCGGTCTGTTTAAACTTAAAGGGTTGCGCCAATATGTCTACCCTACGAGGTGGAAAATTGGGCACCTCGGATCAGCTCGCCAATCTGGCTCCATGTGTCTAAACGCTCGCAGCTTGCCGGCAAATCGGCCCAACATTCGCGACAAATCTGGCAGTGTAAAAGGGGCTACATTTTCCCTATCTTTACAAACACTAACAGAAATAAAATCATTTGATGGTCTAATAAAAGATCCTCCTCAGTACGATATATTTCAATACCTTTGGCACTGATCCACTTGGACACATAAGGTGTCAGGAACACTAGGCTCATCAAGGTGCAAGCAGACGCCAGAACAGAACAGTGTCCAGTCTTTTACAAACATTCGCTCCATGTATCATCATTCACGTTACCTATACCCACACGAGTACCTAGCCTACCCATCACAATATTTAACACTGTAAACATACCCCTGACAGCCTCAAATTCTCTCTTAAATTCAGGCAACATTGCTTGCTTGCAGTGGAGGGTCCTTGACTGCTTTGGAAGAAAAGACATTGTTCAAGTTGTCCAGTCAGACAAAAGGTGATAAAATGCGTTGAATGACGAGCAATCACCCCAACGAAGCACCAGAGACCAAATGGTTAAAACCACACATTTATATCCATCTTGCCTATAACAGGAGGAGCTCGAAAAAGTTGTGCACCAGCTGGCCGCCAATAGATGGCGCGATGGGCGGTGACAAGGCTTTAAATGATATTTGCACTCTAAAATGTAGAGTTACATGACTGTATTATATTTGTGACAAAGGTTTATGACTCTACAGGTCATAATTCACCTGCCTTTATATTTAACAGTGTTTAGACCGGTCCGGCCTCTAATGGTTATGAGGCTTCCCCCCACAGTGTTCTCACTGTCATCACACTGCTGCTGCTGCCACTGAGTTTGATTTGGAGAATCTAGGACAAAGCTTCCTTGGACACTGCAGCTCTGTGGAAATGGCAGCGCTGAAGTGAGAGAGGCTGCAGGAAGTCATTACACAGATTGTAATTAGCAGCTGGAGCTGAATTATGGATTCCATATCTCCGGAATTCTAATTTTCACGGGGCGTTTAGAAACAGAAAGCAGGAGGAATAGTCCTCATAATCTGTGCCAGGAGCACAGGGAGTCTATTTATTAATGTATTTGGAAGCACAATGGCGTACAGTAAATACGGGCTCGTTAAATATAAAATGTCTAAATGAGTTTCGCCACTGTAGTGAGGTTGTTTTAAAGAAATGCTTTCCCTTACTTAAGGTGCAATTCAGGCGTTGAACAAAGCACTTTAAAGTTTCTGCTGCATGGCCTTAAAATCACATATCTTACATAAAAGGAAGAGGATTTCTGATAAAACGCCCGAGTGTCTGGAAGAGCCTGCAGAAATATTTAGAGGGAGCGCGCGATAAGCTCCGACCGGCTTGTATATTCAGAGTTTGCAGAGGAACAGCGAGAAGATTCTGCCCTAATTTTTCACTTTCCAGTGTTTAACCCTGAGCTGCCAGTCTATCTGACGAGGAATTAGACAGCTGTCATCATCAAAGACACTGAGTCACAACACGCACTCGCCTTCGCTGCTGTTATCTAAAGCAGGAGTGGGCTCAGACTGACGGGCTGCAGTGACGTTCGTTGTGCTTTTAACTGGACTTGTGGATCTAATTTATCACATTATGGCGATAATCACAATATATGCAGCTGAAGTCATGACATTACTAATAGTGAGTGAGTGTTTGTGGAGTGCAACATTGGATCAATTTTCAGAAGATGTAATTTAACAGTTAACTGAATACAAAATAAAAACCCAGTGTTCTGGTCTCAGCCTTTCTGTGTCTGCTCTCTTTTTCATGCTATTGAGGTTGTAATGAAGTGTTTTTTTTCTTTTATTTGCTGTTAATACAAAGTAAACTGCATCAAAAGTGCTCCGCTGGCGGCAAGGTGTACCTGCAGGAAGTGTTGAGAGGTTAACACTTGAGTGCTTGATTGCTTGCTTTTTTTCAAGTGGTCTACATCTAGATGTGAATATTTTAAGTTACGTCTTTGGCGGCAGAGTGGTTTTAATAGAGGAAGAATGTTGACTTCTGCAGTGGTATTACACGTCATATCTCAGATCTTCAACATGTCAGCAAAGCCTTTCCAAATTTTAGTGCCCTGCCATAATCACAGGCCATGTTGGTTTGTACTGGCATTACTTTCAGACTGAATAAAAGTACAGACAGTGCTCTAATCCAATACACTTTGTGTCAAATTCAGCAGGGGTCACAGTGATCTCGACCTTGACCTTTGACCACCAAATTCTTATCACTTCATCCTTGATTCCAAGTGGATATTTGTGCCAAATCTGAAGAAAGTTATTCTGGAGATATCACATTCACAAAAATTAGACAGGTGCAAGGTCACAGTGACCTTGACCTTTGACCACTAAATTCTTATCACTTCATCCTCGAGTCCGAGTAGATATTTGTGCCAAATCTGAAGAAAGTTGTTCTGGAGATATCACATGAACGAATGAGACAGATGCAAAGCCACAGTGACCTTGACCTTTTACCCTTTGACCACCAGATTCTAATGAGTTCACCCATAAGTGGACATTTGTGCCAAATTTGAAGTAATTCCCTCAAGGTGTTCTTGAGAGGGGTGTCGCTAACGTAGTGGATAGTGAATAGTGAATGTACATTGCCTCGCTGCAGCAGTCGCGGGTTCCAGTCCGGCCTGCGACCCTTTGCTCTGTGTCAGTCCCCACTCTCTCTCTCTCTCTGTGTGCCCATTCCACACACTGTCCTATCCATTAAAGGCAAAAGCCCACAATAATAATCAAAAAAAGAAGAAGTTGTTCTTGAGATATTGGATTCACGTGAATGAGACAGGTGCAAGGTCACACTGACCTTGACCTTTAACCATCGACCACCAGATTCTAATCAGTTCATCCATAAGTGGATGTTTGTGCCAAATTTAAAGAAATTCCCTCAAGCTGTTCTTGACATATTGGGCTCACATGATTGAGACAGGTGAAAGGTCACAATAACCTTAACCTTTGACCACCAAATTCTAATGAGTTCATCCATAAGTGGACGTTGGTGCCAAATTTAAAGAAATTCCCTCAAGGTGTTTTTGAGATATTTGGTTCACAAGAATGAGATAGGTGCAAGGTCACAGTGGCCTTGACCTTTACTCATGGACCACCAAATTCTAATCAGTTCATCCATAAGTGGATGTTTGTGCCAAATTTGAAAAACAAAATCCAGGCTTTATACTCCCTTTTGGTACAAAAATAACAAAAATATGTCAGTTTCAAAGGTTGTAAATGCCACTACTGCCCTCATACGTACCCAAAGCTAGTGTACGTATGTGCTGAAAAAACATCTTGTGAGCTATGGCTCCGTAAATGGGAAACCAACAAAGCTGCTTGGACTGAGCTACACAACACTATGAAAAGTTAATAACAAAAGAGAAATCCAAGCTTCTGATTAGCACTGATGGGAGGGGTGTATTTGTTCAGCTGTTCAAATTCAAATACAATCTTTCCTCAAAATCACTGACATCACCTTTATGTGGACTGTTATTTGCCCACAGGACTGGTCTGTAAGCCCTGGTCCCCTTAGACCGCCTCAGTCATCTGAGTGCTGATGGATTGTGTATAAAGGACCATGCAGCTCGTTGAAAATATGATTCATCAGAGGTAAATGCAGCACAGAAAGTTTGTATTGTGCTGAATTATTCCTGACGGGCTACGTGCTGTAATCACAGTGCTCGTGGTGCTTGCTCTAGTGGGCAACGCTTCGAGCTCTTCATGCATTCCAATTTCTCCAGAATACATTAATATTGTCCTCTAGTTCTCCCTTGGTGACAGCGGAAATTATACATTTCTACGAGGAGATCACAGGAGAAGCAGAGCACAGAACATGCAGCATTACAGCGTGATGAATTTTCACACCACTCCAGATTAAAAGTTAATGGGAAGAGCTGAAGATGGGATGTGACGAGGCCGTGTTTGCCCGCAGTCCTCCCCATCACTGAGGCTACTCTGACTTTAGTCTTCAATTCTGTGATTCATAGATTATGACTGCTCCCCGCAGTACTTCTTTGATCATCCAACAGCAGAATCAGACCCTGACAGAGCTAATCAGAGATGTTTTCCTGGGAACAACTGTCCACAAGCAGCCGCTCTAAGAACTGCAAGAAATCAGCATCACATTGTGTTTCATTGCTGTGGCAACACACACCTAAATAGGTTAAGGCTTCTATGGGCAACATTTACATTTTTATTTCAGACAGTAATGTTCAGACACAAGCATCCCTGAGTGATACCGTCCTCTGTTGACCTCAATGCATTTCTTTCTTCGTAGATTTTTCTTAGAAAAGTTCCACTTCTTGGAAATGTTCAGAACTCTTCAGCTGTATTATTGTGTGGCTTTCCTCAGCAGATGGAGTTTGGTCAGTTGTCATGGAGATGGTTCAGTTGTCATCTTGTGACCTATGTATAGAATGTCAGGCACATGTAAACAAGTGTGGGGGTTGGGGGCGGCATCAAATGCAGATGTCCTCGGTTGCAGCAGCGGGGTGCCGGATGCCCATGTGGTAGAGCAGATTGTCCAGTAATTGGAAGATCGTAGGTTCGATCCATGACTCCGGTCTGCATGTTGAAGTAATCACAGGCAGACTATTGAACACTAAAGTGTTCTATTGGTGTTTGAGTGCACAGGTGGCACTTTATATGGTAGCCTCTGCTCGCAGTGCACAGATGGTTGAGTTTAGCATGAAGTGTAAAAACAGTGGAAGACTAGAAAGGCCCCAGACAAGAGCAGGTCCATTTGCTAAGGCTGCGTTCTGGGGTCAGCTGCATAAAGCACTTTAAGTTAAGATTTTGCTTGAAATCCAAATTAAGGCGTCCTCCCAATATTTGCATAATAATAGTGGATGGAAAAGCACAAAGTTGAAATTTCTGTGCACACAACATCTAATGAACGTCTGTCCACATCAAGCGAGGTATCCGGCTTCAGTAGCTCTCCCTGAGGTTCCTCATCCGTTGTGAGGGTCCAAACATGGGCGGTCTAAGGGACAATAGGCCCCTGGGCACAGACATAAAACATAAACATCTCTTTGTGGTTGTGTTGTGATGCTGTGCAGTCATTTTGTATCTCTTCAAGATAATTTTGTGTTTCTTTGTACTTTTTTTTTGCATCTTTTTGTGGTCATTTTGAGTCTCCTCCTGGTTGTTACACGTCTGTTTAAGTGACATTTTGCAGGTGAAGGCCAAGGGGGGCCCCTCACACTTCAGGCCCCTGGGCCTGTGCTAACAAGGCCTATTCAGAAGTCCATCCATACGTCCAAGGATGGAGGATGTCGTATGTTGTAAAGGTAAATTGTGATTTGTGATACTTGGCTTTTATAGAATTTTTGTTTTTGGGATCACTGTCTTCCTCCTCATGATCTCACATTTAACTTACAAATGAAACCCTCTTTAATCACACTTGTCATGTCTGAAATGTGTGCTCGGCAGTGAGCGGGACTGTAGTTATAGCGTTTAGAGCCGTCAGACGGTAACTGTGGTAGAAAGCCTTTGTAATGACCCTAACACTAACACGGTGCACACAGCTTTATTTATAGCTGACTGGCTGCAATCAGCTGCCTCCTCAAGCTTTTAGCTCAGCCACAGGCTGTTAGACAGCTCATCAACATGACTGACAGCTGCCAGGCTGGAATCAGACCAACTGAGGGGGAGGAGGGCGGGACCAACAATCTACTGCTTTAAAGCTGTGCTCTTTTCTTCAAATCCAAATTTCAAAGTATCAAAGAATAACTTTAAAGTTCTGGATACACTCTGTATATTTCACACAGAGAACAGTAAATAAATTGTTAATTTCTGTCGGATGACGGATGATTGATGTGTAAGTGAATAGCAACAAATTGAATTTACAGTGTGGGCACTGTGGTATGACGGACCTGAGAAGCTCGTAGAAAAATGCAGATCACTGACAATGATCACAAAAAACAATGTCTGCTCTGCTGATCTCGTTCTGTGCCAGCTGACTCAAAGAGGGCACCAGAGACCATGGATCACATGCTGAGTCCTGTCTTTGGTGAGGCTTAGGCAACAACAGCACTTTGGTTAGCAGTGCTGCGCTTAGACATTTAGTGAGGCAGGTGCTTAGATGAAAAAGGGGCACCCCTTCCACAATGCGTTTGCTTTGTGCACCTGCAAAGTGTCTTTTTTTTGTCAGTCGGCACCAGAAGGGCTCTTGAGGCCTTGGTAATACAGTTTATAAGTGTAATTGAGATGTGATAAGCTGGGGAAATGTCTGTCATTGTAACCATTTAAATAACAAATCTTCGCACAAAAATAAAATGGCAGGTTTCTATAAACTCCAAGTGGCCCAGAATTCAGCTGCCCGTATCATGACTAGAACTCCCTTCCCAGATTTGATCACTCCTGTTCTCCAGCAGCTTCACTGGCTTCCTGTAAAATATCGCATCAATTTCAAAAATTTTGCTTCTCACTTTTAAGACCCTTCATAATCAAGCCCCCTCGTACCCGTCTGACCTCCTTCATAGCTAGACACCCTCCCGATCCTCTTCTACAATCAAACTCACATCACTGTCTGTGTTGGGTATCGGCAGTCTCCTCCCTCTTCCCTCATGTTTCTTGTCTGTCACTCTCCCCTCTCTGTGTTAGGCCCAATCCCAATACCCCCCCTTGTCCACTACACCTTAGCCCTTGGCCCTACCCCTTAGCCCTTGGCCCTACTCCTTAGCCCTTGGCCCGACCCCTTAGCCCTTGGCCGGACCCCTAGCCCTTGGCCCTCAAAATGAAGGTAGAAATCTTTCCCTAGGAATCGGGACACCACTCACTACGTCACCGCATCGGTTACATTCACGCATACGTAACTATTTTAAACAGGAAGCTGCGAGCCGTCTACATTTCCAACCGGCATCTACAATGGAGTCTCATTCATCCTACGGAGATCACTTTGGCTGCATTCATAATGCTTCGTTTGAGGAACGACAGACAACAGGGGACTTCTGCTAGCTAGCTAACCAGCTAACATTACGAGGCAGCATAGTTATACTAGCTGGTGTGTTATCGTAATGTGAAAAGTCTGACAATTTTGCAGAACAGGACAGATGACAGACGGCAAATAGTGTGAGCTAGCTAGCTAGCTAACAAGCAGCCTGACAACGGTAACGTTAGCTATGTATGAACTTTTTTCCTCGTCTCTTGCTTGGTGGTAGCCATGGTGACGTCTACCCCTCGCTGGCAAGTTAGCATCTGAAATCCCTCGCTCCGAAGGGCTAGTTTCATACCTACTACCCCTCGTTTTGCCCCCTACCCCTACTCACAAAAAGGAATTGGGACACCCCTACCCCTCGCGGGGACGCGCAAATGTAAGGGCAGGACTAAGGGGGTTATTGGGACCGGCCCTTAGTCTCTCCCTTGCTGCAGGACGTGGCTGGTCACTCTCCCTCTCCTGTTCGTCCCCGCCTTCTGTGCCTCCACTGCCTCCACTGCACACGTGCCGTCAATCGGCCTATCAAGAACTCACCTGCCTGAGCTCATTATGAAGTTTGCTGGTTTGACTACCATGGGTTCTAGAACCTTCGGCCGTTCTGTCCTCCGCCTCTGGAACTCTTTCCCCTCATGACATTCACAATATTGACTCCCTTTCCACTTTCAAATCATGTCTGAAAACATACCTTTTCAAGCTGGCATATTTGGTCTGATCTAATGGTGACACACACAACGGGATTTGCACTGGTGATGACTTCATGATGATGATTTTTATACCTAATATTTATAATTCTAATTATTTTCTATTTATCTATTAGCCTATAATTGTATTTTACTGTATTGTTTGACCTTATGATATTAAATGACTTCGATTTCAATTGATTTTGAGAATAAAGTCATAATTTTACGATTATAAAATCGTGAACTTGTATAGTTTGCCAGGAAAAGGCTGGAGTAAATTACATTTGCAGTTGTGACCACTGTTACAAATTGTGTATAATGTTTGCCATCAAACTCTTTAATGTCATTTGCACAACAATTACAGAGAAGCAGTCGCTGGCAATGAAAATCTTAGATCCCAGTGCTCATTTAAACATGTATCAAAAGAAAAAGTAAGTAAAAATAGAAATGTAAGACATAGAATAAAGCAGACGTTAAAATACAGGGATAAATAATATGTATGTGTCTTGTTTTCTAGGTGCTCTTAGTCCAAATAATCCTTGCTGCTCACTCCCACCTTCCGGAAAAAAAGGTGTCTGTCGTTATGGCAATCAGCGTGCTGAGCTGAGCTGTATGCAGTGTATAGTTGAGTGAGAGTGTGTTCCTGTGAGCTGACTAATGACTCCAATGGTACAATAGGCTTACAGTTTTTCAGGTGTTACTGTGCCTGATGAAGCCTGAGAGGGTCTTTGGCTGAGGAGCAAATGTGCTTAAGACTTCTGTATAATGATGCTGTGCCATTTGTTAAAGCGTTATGAGGAGTTTTATTTTCTAGTCTTTGCACTGTGAGGGCAGTGCAGAGACATATCAAGGTGAAATGTCATTTGCTGCTTCTCACACACAAAACCTTTTTTGCACTTAAAGCTACTCTTGTTAATATTTCTTTTGTAAAAGAATTACAAATTGTGTTAAACCCACAGAGTATCATTATCAACTCGGCTTGTCGCTTCAGCTTAGCTTTTTAGAGACAGATATTTGTCTCAGGAGCCGGTGGAGACCAAAAACAGAGATAAAAAAGTGAATGTTGGAGTCATGTCTCACCTGAAGTCATCAAACACTCAGTGCTTGGTCAGTGACTTCCAGCGTCAGACACAGATGCAAAAAGCTGTCATTTGATACATGGCTGGTCACTGTTATTGTGTAATGGTGCCTGGCGGCGTCAGAGGGAAACACGGCTGGACAACAATGTAACTTATGGGGGCGAAAGTCCGAGTAGGGTGGGTGGAAGGGGTGGTGGATGGGTCCAACAACCACTGACTGTGATGCGGGAGGCTTCACTGAAGGTGAAAGTTCCTCAGTGAAAGCAGAAGTCACTGCTGGGGGATCCACCATGACTATTTTAGCATGTTAGCCTGAGTCAGGCCAGTCTGCACCTGGATCATGCTCCATCGTAGGTGTGTTTAATTTGGGTCTCTAGGCGTGCTTGCGGGGTGGAGCATTAAATGAGTGATTAATCTAAGTCGATGCGAATTCCTAATTGTAACATACCCGTAGTGTTGTAGTACTCGAGATCGGTCTTGGTCTCGAGACCATTTTTTGAGGGTCTTAGTCTCGTCTTGGAATCGAGGGCATTTTTACTCGGTCTTGTCTCGGTCTCGGACTGGGCGGACTCGGGTTTTTTGAACGAGACCGGTCGAGACCACCACTGATGCTTTTTGTCCGTGCTTTACTGATAAGAGTGAAAAAGACCATCTCAAAAACAGCTAATAACTTCAAATCATTGGTAGCATAAAGATTTCCCCCAGCTGCAGCTGCTACCTGCCCGGTGTCAGTGTGAGTGACTGACACGCCCCCTGCACACAGAGGATGGAGACGGCAGGAGGAGAGGCTGTGTGAACTCTAAGATTTGTTTCATTGTGCTCTGCAACAACAGAGCAGATATTGTTTTTGTTGTTATATTTATTTAAAAGTCAACTTAAATAAAAAAAATCCTCACATTCTGATGTTTTGTTGATGATTTTCCTTTGATATATGTGGTCTTGGTCTTGTCTCAGTCTCGACCTTCAAAAGTCTTGGTCTTGTCTCGGTCTCGACCTCTAAATGTCTTGGTCTTGTCTCGGTCTCGGTACTCTCTGGTCTTGGTAATGTCTTGGTCTCGGTTGGTGCGGTCTTGACTACAACACTACATACCCGTTAATTATCCATAAGAACGTGAATTCAATTGATTGCAATGCTGTACATCTATACTTTTCACTGAATACTAGCCCGTTCTGAGTGCGGTCAAGTGAATAACTTTGATTATTTGTTCCAATACATTGTTCTGCTGGGAAACCTTTGGTTCTGGTGTTCATGTGGATACCACCTGACATGTTCCACCCACTCAAACACCATTGCAGACCAAGTACTCCCCTCATGGCAACAGTACTCCCCAATGACAGTGGCCCCCCAGCAGGACAATGCACCATGCCACACTGCAAACACCGCTCAAGAATGGCCCAAGGAATGTTACAAAGACCTCAAAGTCTCAACCTGGCCTCTGAATCCCCAGATCCCAATCTGAATGAGCATCTGTGTCACAACCCTCTGGACTAAATGGGTCTGCCGCCAACGCACTGGTGCCAGACACCACAGGACACTCCCAGAGATCCTGTGTCAAGGGACAAGTCCAATCCAAAGAGTCCCCACCTTGGATTAGGGGTACATCTGGGGCACCGGCACGTCACAAAAATCCTTGAGCAGATTGGGACCTGGGAAATTTAGAAGCCAGGTTGACACCTTGAGCTTTCATTAGCACAACTCTAACTAGAACGATCCGTCTCCCTACACTGCCAAGCAAATGCAAAAGACGAAATGAAGATAAAATCATGAACAAATGAGAGGCTGTGCTTTTCGCTTGTGAGTTCAGTCTGCTTTTTAATGAACACAACAACAGCAAACCACACATCCTGCTGCAGCCTGCATTCGGCCATAATATGGCTAAAGTGACAAAAACAAGGTATAGTCACACTCGCAAGAATCGGTAATGATATAAACAATAATCCTTGAGGGACCTTCCCACACATGAGGATGCATTTACTCGTCATGTTAGAACAACTCAGACTATGAAACCAGTTATATAATGTCCTCTGTGGCTCTTTAGGAGATTTACTGGGTCTGAGAAAGTGCACTTCCTTTTCACTTGATTAGGCTTCAGCTCAGGAGTGTGTGGCTGCGGCATCTTCCTCAGTCACCTGTCAGGGCGGGATAGTTTACTCCATTATCATTCAATAGGCACTACAACATCAGCACAACAGCATTACATACTTAAATGAGACTTTAACGCTGGAGCCCACTGTTAGTCCCCCTCTCCTATACACAGTCATGTTTCTTTCAACCATGACTATGGCCGTTCCCTAACCCTTAAAGGGGACCTATTATGCTTTTCTTTATTTTCTATCATATAATGGTAAATGAAACTTTGTCACTTAAGGTCAAATTTGCCATTTTTGGGCGTCTTAAGACTTACCCATGTGGCTCAGGGGATGGCAATATTTGTCATTTTGTTGACCCTGTGATTTTTCCACTAGCTTAATTATCAGGCCAAAATTTTACTTAATACCTGCAAAACTGATAACATTTCCATCAGCCTCAAATACTTCGTGTTTAATCCCAATTCACAATGGCTGACATGTTTATTTAAGATGGTAAACATTAGATGCTAATCATTGGCTTATAAACATATTAATGTTAGCATTTAGCTCAAAGTGCTGCCGTGCTGAAGTATGTTATTTAAAAAGTGCTGTCTGCCCTTACGTCCGCCCATACCGTCCTTGTGAACATGATACCTCAAGAACACCTTGAGGGAATTTCTTCAAAGCTGGCACAAATGTCAACCTGGATTCAACAATGAACTGATTGGATTTTAGTGGTCAAAGGTCAAGGTCATTGTGACCATGTCTGTCTCATTCTCTTAAATGCAACATCTCAAAAGTGCCTAAGGGGAATTTCTTCAAATATGGCATAAAGGTTGAGTTGGACATGAGGATGGATTGATTAGATTTTGGTGGTCAAGGGTCAAAGGTCAAGGTTGCTGTGACCTTGCATCTGTCTTATTCTCAAGAACCAATGTCAAAGGTCAAGTCTGTGTGACCTCACCTGTCCTACTCTTGTGAACATGATATTTCAAGAACACCATGAGGGAATTTCTTCAAATTTGGCACAAATGTCAACCTGGATTCAACAATGAACTGATTGGATTTAGGTCACTGTGACCTTCCTGCTGTCTCATTCTGGTGAACGCGATATCTTAAGAACACCTTAAGGGAATTTCTTTAAATCTGGTACAAACATCTTCTTGGACTGAAGAATAAGCTGATTAGCTATTTGTGGTCTAAAGTGAAAGGTCAAGGTCACTGTGACCTTGCTTCTGTCTCATTCTCGTGAACACGACATCTCAAGAATGCCTTGAGGGAATTTCTTTAAATTTGGTACAAAAATTAACTTGAACTGAATAATTAACTGATGAGCAATTTGTGGTCGAAAGTGAAAGGTCAAGGTCAACGTCACTGTGTCTTTGGCAATAACTCAAGAATTCATTTGCTAATAATGACAAAACAATAATGACAAATGTCAGCTTCACTGTGACATCATAATGTTCTGCATAAACACTTTTCCTGGCCATTATTCAACATCATATTTCAGGAACAGAAGGGGAGACATTTGGTCAGATACTGAACTGGTGACACTAATCTTGGGTGTCCACCTTGAAACTGTGCTGATTGTACAGATCTTCTGTGCTGCCGGGTTAAAGATGTATTTGAAGCATCCATGTTTTTCCTTATTTGCAATCTTTATTGTTTCAGTATTACAGTCCTTCCTAATTATCATAGATACAACAGTTTGGTTTTATACTGCAAACAAAAAATAAAGATACAGTAATGTATGCTTTGATGGAGTTGGCAGCTGCACTTACAATCTAATATAATCTTTGCGTGTTAATCCTTTGTGCTCTGACAGCTCATCAACACATCCGCCACAGAGCACTTTGTACCTGCTGTACAGTCAACAGTGTATAATTATGGCAACACTAATACTTTATATTTAATGACCTAAGATTATACCTGACTGTCCAGGGTCACATTGAACACAAAGCATTAAAGGTTCATTATACAGTAATTTCATGTTGTATACTTGAGGGTGTTACAAAGGAACAAAGAGCTACTTTAAGTATGTACAGTTAAATGCTTTTGTAGCATATTATCTTCATGCACTGTAGGAAGAAGAATGCTTGAGGAGTAGAATACTTTATTTAACATATTTATATTTATATTCCAGTGTATTTTTCATGTTTCTTTGCGGTTGTTTTGAGTCTCTTCGTGTTCGCTACGTTTTAATTTGATGTCTGAAATTCTGCAGTTGAAGGCCAGAGCGGCCCTGACACTTTGGACACCTGTGTCTGTCTGGGGTAGGCCCCGTTCAGTAATCCATGCATGGTCCAGGCTCCAAAGTGAACTAGTACACCTACAAAGGTAAAAGAGAGTTGAGATTTTGTCCTGTTTTGTGGGTGGTTCTGTCTTAGTGCATGTCATTTTATCTTATTTTTATCTTATTTTATAACCCTTGTATTTTATTTTATTATATTGTATTTTATGTATCTTATGGTTGTTATTGTGGTGTACTATTGGGTGCCTCATTGTATTTGCTTGTTTATTTCTATTGACCTGTTCAGCACTTTGGTCAACCTTGGTGGTTTTCAATGTGCTTTATAAATAAAGTTTGAGTTGAGTTGAGTTGAGTTTTATTTGCACCAACATTTGCTCTGCGAGTCAAGTGACTACAATGGCATAATTGAATTGCCTTTTTAGCCTCTTTTATTTTTCCATCCTCACGGCCCTCCCCATTTAGCCAATAAAATTATGCGCTTGTGACAAGACAATTAATCTCGCTGATAAAAGATGCAGTGATGAGGATCTCACTTTCTAATTACTGGAGTGTAAATATGTGAAGTAATGTTACAAGACTGATCCATTTCTCTCCGGGAAGCCTAATGAGGCAGATGTACATCAGGCTGACTTTGACTGTTAATCACTCTACAGTATCCTGGTAAGCTGTGGGAATCAAAGACAATGACATCAGCCCCTCATCAACATGCGTGCAGATAAACAGTATCCTTTTTCTGATCAGGAAGCTGGCAACCAGAGAGTAGTCAGCCCAAAATGTCCTCTTTGTCTGGCAACGTGTGAATAGATTGCTTTACATAACACTCTGTTATCACTAAAATGGAATTCACATGCAGGGAAATGTAATTTGCGAATATCAACAAGTCTCCTCCAAGGCAAGAAATAAGAGAGCCAAGACTGAGCTCTGCCACCAAGCAACACTTTCTGGAGCTGTTCCACTGCCAATGAATGAGCTGGCACTCACAGTATCCAAGGTGATTCTGTGGGCTATGTGCACATTTTCTGCTCCACAACTATCAACTACAATAAAATGAAGCTCATTTGGATGCGATAACACTGACAAATACTCACAGTTTACAGAATAAGTCGCCTGTTGGCGTCGGTGGAGCCACTCCAGACAGGTTTTCTAGGTGGAGACATGGATTAAAGGAGCAATTCGACATTTTGGTAAATATGCTCATACCTTTTGTTTCCCAGAGGGAGCTGTTAGATGGATATCAATATCAGATCTGTGTGTTAGCGTATGGAGTCAGGATGTGGTTAGCCTAGCTTAGCACTGAGACTGGGGGCAACTGATGTTGCATAATGGCCAGGAAAAAAAGTTTGCTGAGCATTATGACATCACAATGAAGTTTAACTTTGACCTTTTGGATATAAGATATGAACATTTCATTATTTCATAGACATTTGAGTGAAATTCTGTCTCAACTAGTGTATGAATTCTGAAGCTTTGTGAGGTCACAGTGACCTTGACTTTTGACACTAAATTCCAATAAGTTCATTCTTAAGTCCAAGTGGACATTTGTGCCAAAACTGAAAAGATTCCTTCAAGGTTTTCTTGAGATATCACGTTCGCAAGAATGAGACAGACGCATATCACAGTGACTTTGATCTTTGACCACCAAATTCTAAACAGTTCATCGTGAGTCCAAGTGGACATTTGTGCCAAATTTGAAGAACCTCCCTTAAGGTGTTCTTGAGATATTACATTCACAAGAATGGGGTGAAACAGATGGTTGTGCGTACGTACATCTGTGTGGAGCTGTAGAGGAGCGAGAGGTGGATCTTACTGAGAGCCTGAGGTGAGGCCTAGCAGGCCTGACGTCCAAGGTACCCTGGGTGTGTTGGTTGTTGACATTCTGGGACGCCGTGTCAACTTCAGCCTGTTAATTGCATTGTCTGTTTTCAAACTACACTTCCGTTTTCACAGGAAATGTACAGTTTGCATACAGTCTCTTTCAAAATAAATGCACTACATTGTTACATCTTTACAATCTTACGGGAAGCAAATACCGGCCTCGTTGGTGAAAATCGTGGTTGCTGGAGTCATCCCCCACTCCTCCCACTTGCCCCCTTAACCCTTATTGTGGTCCTGCCGCGTGTCCCCATATGCTGCTGGGCACCGTTAAATAATAACGGCGACCAGCAGCGTATCATGCCGACGTGAAAGGTCGGCTATTTTCATTGCCATCTAACGCCGAAAGTCACTGACTAAGCACTGGTATTTGATGATTACGAAGTGAGACCGGGTTGACCTTTAACAACCAAAAATGAATCAGTTCATTATTGAGTCCAAGTGGATGTTTGTGCCATATTTGAATTAAAAAAACCTAATAACACAGTATCCTTGACCTTTGATCTATGACTAAAATCGAATCAGTTCATCTTTGTGGATGTTTGGGCCAAATTTGAAGAAATTCCCTCAAGGTGTTCTTGAGGGATTTTGTTCACAAGATGAGGTCACAGTAACCTTGATCTTTGATCTATGACTAAAATCCAATCAGTTCATCTTTGTGGACGTTTGGGCCAAATTTGAAGAAATTCCCTCAAGGTGTTCTTGAGAGATTTTTGAGGTCACAGTAACCTTGACCTGTGATCTATGACTAAAATCTAATCAGTTCATCTTTGTGGACATTTGGGCCAAATTGAAGAAATTCCCTCAAGGTGTTCTTGAGAGATTTTGTTCACAAGATGAGGTCACAATAACCTTGACCTTTGATCTATGACTAAAATCGAATCAGTTCATCTTTGTGGGCGTTTGGGCCAAATTTGAAGAAATTCCCTCAAGGTGTTCTTGAGAGATTTTGTTCACAAGATGAGGTCACAATAACCTTGACCTTTGATCTACGACTAAAATCCAATCAGTTCATCTTTGTGGACGTTTGGGCCAAATTTGAAGAAATTCCCTCAAGGTGTTCTTGAGGGATTTTTGAGGTCACTGTAACCTTGACCTTTGATCTATGACTAAAATCTAATCAGTTCATCTTTGTGGACGTTTGGGCCAAATTTGAAGAAATTCCCTCAAGGTGTTCTTGAGAGATTTTTGAGGTCACAATAACCTTGACCTTTGATCTATGACTAAAATCTAATCAGTTCATCTTTGTGGGCGTTTGGGCCAAATTTGAAGAAATTCCCTCAAGGTGTTCTTGAGAGATTTTGTTCACAAGATGAGGTCACAATAACCTTGACCTTTGATCTATGACTAAAATCGAATCAGTTCATCTTTGTGGGCGTTTGGGCCAAATTTGAAGAAATTCCCTCAAGGTGTTCTTGAGAGATTTTGTTCACAAGATGAGGTCACAATAACCTTGACCTTTGATCTACGACTAAAATCAAATCAGTTCATCTTTGTGGACGTTTGGGCCAAATTTGAAGAAATTCCCTCAAGGTGTTCTTGAGGGATTTTTGAGGTCACTGTAACCTTGACCTTTGATCTATGACTAAAATCTAATCAGTTCATCTTTGTGGGCGTTTGGGCCAAATTTGAAGAAATTCCCTCAAGGTGTTCTTGAGAGATTTTGTTCACAAGATGAGGTCACAATAACCTTGACCTTTGATCTATGACTAAAATCGAATCAGTTCATCTTTGTGGGCGTTTGGGCCAAATTTGAAGAAATTCCCTCAAGGTGTTCTTGAGAGATTTTGTTCACAAGATGAGGTCACAATAACCTTGACCTTTGATCTACGACTAAAATCAAATCAGTTCATCTTTGTGGACGTTTGGGCCAAATTTGAAGAAATTCCCTCAAGGTGTTCTTGAGGGATTTTTGAGGTCACTGTAACCTTGACCTTTGATCTATGACTAAAATCTAATCAGTTCATCTTTGTGGACGTTTGGGCCAAATTTGAAGAAATTCCCTCAAGGTGTTCTTGAGAGATTTTTGAGGTCACAGTAACCTTGACCTTTGATCTATGACTAAAATCTAATCAGTTCATCTTTGTGGGCGTTTGGGCCAAATTTGAAGAAATTCCCTCAAGGTGTTCTTGAGAGATTTTGTTCACAAGATGAGGTCACAATAACCTTGACCTTTGATCTATGACTAAAATCTAATCAGGTCATCTGTGTGGACGTTTGGGCCAAATTTGAAGAAATTCCTTAAAGGTGTTCTTGAGAGATTTTGTTCACAAGATGAGGTCACAGTAACCTTGACCTTTGATCTATGACTAAAATCCAATCAGTTCATCTTTGTGGACGTTTGGGCCAAATTTGAAGAAATTCCCTCAAGGTGTTCTTGAGGGATTTTGTTCACAAGATGAGGTCACAGTAACCTTGACCTTTGATCTATGACTAAAATCTAATCAGTTCATCTTTGTGGACGTTTGGGCCAAATTTGAAGAAATTCCCTCAAGGTGTTCTTGAGAGATTTTGTTCACAAGATGAGGTCACAATAACCTTGACCTTTGATCTATGACTAAAATCTAATCAGGTCATCTTTGTGGAAGTTTGGGCCAAATTTGAAGAAATTCCTTCAAGGCGTTCTTGAGATACAGGTACAGGTACATCCGTGTGGAGCTGTGGAGAAGCGAGAGGCATTTTATCATGACCATCTGTGGGGAGTGACTCGCTCTTGGAGCCAGCCTGAAGTGGCCATTAGAGGAGCTGTAGCTTTTGGCACTTTGGTGTTGGCATTGTTTCTCAGCCCCAGAGGTTGCCACTTGATTATGACTCTGCACTCAGCACTCAGACATGAGAATAATCTACCCATCTGACCATTTCTCTCTCTCAGAAGATGGCAATTAAGTATATTTTCCAAACATTTTCATGGTTGACCGTCTTGTAGTTGACGAGGAAGCTACAGACAAACTGTTGTAACATGAGCAGATTTCTGATTCATGATGGACTATCCCTTTAAAAATGTAACGCCTATTTTCTCTAGTTCCCTGGTGGACCCTCTTGACTTTTAAAAGGGTTCCTCAGATTTTCTTGCTGTAAACACAATGCACACTGCAGCCTTGAGGCCTTGTTAGTCACACCCAATTAGCCGCACATTATTTCCAGCTTTCCACAGGGTTCAATTTACACAAATGATTATAGTTTGTCCAAAACCCTGCAGCTGTAGTGATTTCCAGCCACACTACTCTGCAGCGCCTTGCAGGACGCCACTTATATTTACAATGAAGCAGTGGAGAGGGCCAGTGTTTTCTGTAAATAGCAAGGAGGATGTGAAGGGCTGCGGTGTGTCCCGCACAGATATGAATATTTTATTGGACTGCTCAGGGGTCACTGCACGTCAGCCCTGACAGCCACATAAATCAAGGGCCGTATCAAGCAGGAAGATGTTCCTGAGGTGCACCAGACTGCTAATGCGGGGCAACTGTGACCCTTTCTGCTGGTGACACAAACACACAACAGGAATGCAGAATAATGGGCCTCATTTATCATCAACACAGTTGTGAGGTTATTTTCTGTGTAACATAAATGAATTGAAACACCCAACGCATTTCTTTCGGGGAGCTGTGGTGTGAGATTCAGTTGGAACCATGTGGAGAATTCTTCTAAAACATCAGCAACCATTATATAGATGTGTGTTCCCTTTGAAGCATTTATTTTACAGGCTGGTGGTAGATGATAACAGACTCCTGCTTCCACTTAGAGCTACAGTACGATACCATAGCCTGCAAGAGATGGCTAAAAAGTCATTTTTGTTTTCCCCTCTAAGTTGTTAGCTAAGTTGACAAAGCTGCCTTAAATTGTGTCATGTCTCCAATGAAAGATGAAAGAAATGCACGAGTATCAACACAGATCTGACCAAATGTCTCCCCTTCTGTTCCTGAGGTATGGCGTTGAATGATGGCCAGAAAAGAGTTTTTCATTCTTGTGTCCAGGTGGACGTTTTTGCCAAATTTGAAGAAATTCCCTCACGGTGTTCTTGAGATATCATGTTCACAAGAATGAGACGGGCAAATGTCACACTGACCTTGACATTTGACTACCAAATTCTAATCAGTTCATTCTTGAGTCCAAGTGGACGTTTGTGCCAAATTTGAAAAAAAAGATAATAATAAAATCTTACAAAAACAGTCAATATTACTTTGCTTATGTGACAGCCCTTTTAACGTCTCTTTGTAGTTGTTTTGTGTCTCTCCTTGCTGTTGTTTTGTGTCTCTTTGTAGTCATTTTGTGTAACTCCTGTTGTTGTTTTATGTCTCTTTGAGGTAATTTTGTGTCTCTTTGAAGTCCTTTTGTGTTTACTTGTGATTGTTTTGTGTCTCTTTGAAGTCATTTTGTGTTTCCTTGTAGTTGTTTTATGTCTCTTTGAAGTCATTTTGTGTATACTTGTGATTATTTTGTGTCTCTTTGTAGTGGTTTTATGTCTCTTTGAAGTCATTTTGTGTTTACTTGTAGTTGTTTTGTGTCTCTTTGTGGTTGTTTTGTGTCTCTTTGAAGTCATTTTGTGTTTACTTGTAGTTGTTTTGTGTCCCTCTGAAGTCATTTTGTGTTTCCTTGTAGTTGTTTTATGTCTCTTTGAAGTCATTTTGTATATACTTGTGATTATTTTGTGTCTCTTTGTAGTGGTTTTATGTCTCTTTGAAGTCATTTTGTATATACTTGTGATTATTTTGTGTCTCTTTGTAGTGGTTTTATGTCTCTTTGAAGTCATTTTGTGTCTCCCTGTGGTTGTTTTATGTCTCTTTGAAGTAATTTTGTGTCTCCCTGTGGTTGTTTTATGTCTCTTTGAAGTCATTTTGTGTTTCCTTGTAGTTATTTTGTGTCTCTTTGTGGTTGTTTTATGTCTCTTTGAAGTCATTTTGTGTTTACTTGTAGTTGTTTTGTGTCTCTTTGAAGTCATTTTGTGTTTCCTTGTAGTTGTTTTATGTCTCTTTGAAGTAATTTTGTATATACTTGTGATTGTTTTGTGTCTCTTTGTAGTGGTTTTATGTCTCTTTGAAGTCATTTTGTGTCTCGTTTTGTGTCTCTTTGAAGTCATTTCGTGTTTACCTGTAGTTGTTTTGTGTCTCTTTGTAGTCATTTTGTGTTAACTTGTGGTTGCTTTGTGTCTCTTTGAAGTCATTTTGTGTTTCCTTGTGGTTGTTTTGTGTCTCTTTGTAGTCAGTTTGTGTTTACTTGTGGTTGTTTTGTGTCTCTTTGAAGTCATTTTGTGTTTACTTGTGGTTGTTTTGTGTCTCTTTGTAGTTGTTTTGTGTTTCTTTGTAGTCATTTTGAGTTTCCTCCTAGCTGGAACATGTTAATTGGTACAACAGAGGGGAAAGACCAATTAATCAACTTGTATACAGGGTCAGAGTGTAAATTATTGTAATTTCTTTATTCTCCAAGTGGAAAAAAATAACATATTCAATGAGCCCTAAATGATTTGAGACCCTTTTATATAGTTTACAGTATGACATTAGCTACAGTAACAAAGTAATTAGTGTGTGTTAAACTGAAGAACAAGAACAGAAACAGTGCCACAGCAGTGAACACACTGTTTAGTGTGAATGTCTCCACAGCAGAGAGCTCTTAGCACGAGGATTACACTTTAATGACCCGAACAGTCGGGTTGATCTGGCAGGACTGAGACAACAGTTCAGCTGATTAGAACTCAGAGCTGGGTTTTAAATCCCACAGAGGGTAACCTGAGCTCCTTTTGATTCTGAGTTTCCTGCCGTGCAGCTCCCAATTCTCATTCAAGTGCAATATGGACAGCACTGCCAGAGGCCAAGTGCACAAGTACACACCAGCTAACTTAAGTTGTGTCTTACTGTTTCGTGGGGTTGTCTTTCTATTGACACAATCTATGCAACTGTTAAAATACATGTTAAGGGCCAGTTCACCCAATTCACCAAAAATATTAATTAAAAAGATGGAGTTTGATTTTCTGCGGTGTTACAAAGAGCACACCAAGAAATAACAGGAGTACCTTATATTTGCTATGTTCCATTCACCCTCTAATGAGGACCAGCCATGGGTTAAAGTGGGATCTGGCAGTGAATTAAATTCTGAGGGTAGTTAGAGGAGCCGAACGGAGTAACCCACCTGAGTCACCACGTTCTCATCCTAACTAATCAAATACACATGCTTGGTCAGTGGTCCGTCACATCTAAATATGACGTCATGTGACATATGTCACAAGCATAGTATGCTACACAAACTAGCGCAGTATGTCGTCATTAAAACAACTCAACTGACTTTTGATTTCACACAGCAGCCTCCTGGGTGAAAGTCCAGAGTTTGCTTGACCTGCCCACGTCCCCTCCCACCCACCTAATGTAGACTTTCTTGCTATTTATACCGCGGTGGTTGCCCAGAGTGTTGACATATGCCACCTAAATTATGCCTGACATAAAAACAATATTAGGATATTTTTAAGCCATAACCCGATGCATGATATATCCCAATATTTTGAGTTATAATAAAGTAGCTACTGTCATAAAATTAAAAATGTACTGTCACAATAAGGCTATATTAAACTAAAAAGTACTGTTAAAGCCGCAGTGTGTAGGAATTTCTCCCATCTAACGTTGAAATCATATATTGTATTCAAACAGATGGCGCACTCTAGCGCCTCACTGTTTCAAACATATATTGCAACAACTGTAGCCGCTGTGTACCAAAAAGCTATGATAACACTGATGAAACCATGTCATCCGATACTACATGGAGTATTCATTCAGGCTCCTACACAGACACACGTGACGCGAGTTGACAAACCCCCTCCTCACCATGCTGGCTGTGTTTACAACGTAGGACTGTTGGGGCGGATGTAAATTGAAACAAACCAATCACGTCTTGTCCTTTGACAACTGACAAGTGGCTCAACCTCACACACCTCATCCCTCTCCTTGCATTACTGCGCCGCTAGCAGCTGTTAGTGGCCAGCGGCACTACTGCCGCATAACAAAGTCCCACTCTTTGAGCATAATGCAGGATCATGTATTATGCAGCATCACGGGAGACGGAATCCTCGTCGCCAAGAAAGTGCAAAAGGCAATCAAACAGGCAGCGTGAGCGGTGAATTAAAAAAACGAAGGCCCACATCGGGGTTGCCTTTCCCAGGTGGAGAGAGCTGCTGAAGGAGAAAGGTAATACAATCACAGGCCAGCGCTAACAGCGGCTAACAGTGGCTAACAGCTAACAGCGGCGCAGTGATGCGAGGAGAGGGATGAGGCTGTTAGCAACTGGCCGCTAACAGTGGCTAACAGCCAACAGCGGCGCTGGCCTGTGATTGCATTACCATTCTCCCTCAGCAGCTCTCTCTACCTGGGAAAGGCTACCCCGATGTGGGCCTTCGTTTTTTTAATTCACCGCTCACGTTGCCTTTTCTATTCCCTTTTGCGCTTTCTTGGCGACAAGGATTCTGTCTCCCATGATGCTGCATATGCATGATCCTGCATTATGCTCAAAGAGTGGGACTTTGTTTCAAATTTGCCAGGGTAGTAGCGAAGCGCCTCTTGCTCCACTCCTTCGGCTCCTCAGTCACGCAGTGCTGGTCTCGGATGTTTTTGCTGTGAACCAGAAGCTTCCAGTCAGCAGTTGTTATTAGCAGTTAGCACAAAGTTAAACTGTTGCCGCTGAGCCTTTAAATGTGAGGATTTATTCACTTTGACCCGGAAACAAATTAGTTCACATATTATTAATATTTGCAAGTAGCACTGGTACTCCATGGTTGCAAAATGTGACTAAATAGTCGAGGTCTGGAGCCCTACAGGTACAAATGCATGCTTCCTCTGCTCATTAAATTAAACTGTTACCACAGCACTGTTAAAGGTGATGATTTGTTCAGTCTAAGCTGGAAGCACACTAACAGCTCTCCAGTCCATATATTATTAATTTGCAAGCCGCAGTGGTGCTCCATGGTTGCAAAATGTGACTAAATAGTCACAGTCTGGAGTCCTGCAGATACAAAAACACATGTCTTGCAATGCTCACAAAAAATGTGACCATTTATACTCGATGGTCATGATATAGTCATTGTATGCATCCCATGTGGAACAAGATGCAATACACTGAGTATATTCGATACATTGCCCATCCCTACATCGGTGTTTGACAAGTTGGGAGTAAGACTGGGCTCCGTGAGTTCATTTGAATTGAACCAAACAGTATTGTCCAAGTATTTTCAGGCACACTAAAGTCGCATGATTTTAAAGTGTGATGTCGATGGATACTTTTGTCCCACAACAAAATGCAAACAGACACTTGTTCTGGTTATACACCTTTGACATTGCTGACAACCAGCACTGATAGCTACAAACATATGACACACTCACTGCAAATGGTAAACACTTGAAAACATCCCAGTATCTCTGAAAAGCCAATTTCAGGCAAAATGAGGATTTAAGTGTGAAAACAGAGTCATAGAGAGAGACTGAATCACGCAGAATAAACTGTGTGTGTTTATTGGTATTTTAATCTGAGGGGGAAAAAACAGATTGCAGAATTTAAAGCATGAATATTGCAGCTTTAAAGCAGGGCATCAAAAAAAAAGACACAAGTCATGTTGTAGGGAGATGAAGTGAGGCAACAGCACTGATATATTTTTCCTTTTAACTGTTCAACGGTGGAACAACAAACCTGTCAAGGCTCAGCTTCAAAGCACCCTCAGCAAACAAGCCAAGCCTTTGTGCATACTGTATGTCTCTAAATGGATCTCTGCATCCAAACTTGAAGCTGCTCGAAACTGGGTCTCCTCAGGTTACGTTTGTTTAGCACTTGGACAGAATCACAATATAATTGAATTCAACTTAAGAGATGATTTCAAAGATGTCTAATTATGTACAGTCTGGTGCAAATATGAGGAGGTGAGGGAGAGCTGCTGCTGCCGATGCTCATACAAAATTGAGAACAACAAAGATAATGAAGATGGAGCAGTAAAATGTAGTAAATGCCGAGGATCTGCTGCAGTAATAGATATGTCTTTGCAGTTTAGTGTCTGAGTTTCGCAGCTGCTTAGCATTCTCAAGGCAGAAATGAATCAATGTTTCAATTAAAGAGCCGACAATGAAAGACTGGAATAAAAGAAAGCCACTGCAACAGCTAAGGAAACCGTATCTCTCTGAACTGCTTACAAGAAAATGTGAGAATTGTCATAAGTACTTGTTTACATCTTCTACAAACACACAATTGAAACTTACACATTGATTTTCTTCATTTCCTTTTCCATTTCATTTTCTATTTTAGACACTACCAGCTTTAGTGGTTTATCCTTTCAACTCCCAAGGAAATAAACCGTTTTAATTTTAGCCTTCCTCTAGCATCCCCCTCAGAACAAACTCAAGGGTTTAGCATGGCCATGGCACCCGTCTATCAACAACTGGTGAGTACACACTGTGGGGAACAAGTGCAGAAGGCCGCATGGAAGGCCGGGATAAAAACAAACATTCATATTTCTTCTACACAATGATCATCTGCTGCAGGTAGCTAAATCCAAAGGGGCATAAACATGCTGGTAAATGTCCAAAAGGCTGGCAAGAATTAAAAATCAAAGCAGGCATGATAACAAGGCAAAAGGCTTGAACTCTCTCACGGTAGAGTGGAGTTCTGTGGCTTAAGGACAGATACAGTGCAGAATTCTGGGGTTCTGACGAACGAAGACGTGTGAGGGTCCAAGAAAAAGAGATTGTAAAGCCATTTGAGATTAATTGCAGCCTGGAAACATGGACAATTATAAAGCAGCAGCCTACAATGTAAAAAGAGGGCAAAAAGGGATCACAAGAAGAAACTGGAACGACAATTCCAGGAAGACGATCCAAGAAGCACGTAGCAAGGTTGAAGAACCTTGACAGATTACAAGGCCCTGTCACCTCGGGTCCATGTCATTGGTCCGACATCCCATTAGTCCAACGTTCCGTTGTTCCGATATGTGATTATACTAGGCTATACTGTATTTGTGTACCATAGAGGATCAGCAAACGCAGCAAAAGTAGGCTACTGGTCGAGATACAAGTGTCACAGAGAGAAGAGAATGAAACACAGTAACCTCCTGTTATTAACTCTGGGGTCGGGGTTGTGTGGGGAGCTTTCCGCGGTGCTGAACGGCTCCCAGCGGGTGTATTTTTGCCTTGATGGTGCGCCGCAACCGGCTCTGGGTCAGCTGGGAAAGGCTTGAGGCAAAGCAGGCTCACGGCTTATGTGTTTGCCACTATCTTTTTCATTTTAACCCACACCATGATCTTTTCCTGACCCTAACCAAGTGGTTTTTGTGCCTAAACCTAACCAGACCTTAACCACAGGGCATCATGATGATTTCGGAACAACGGGACTTCGGGTGTAATATGGTTGGAACAATGGGATGTCGGACCAATGGGCTGTTCCCGTCACCTCTGCCACCTGTCTTCCTTTCGGAGCATGATGTTCGAAGGACTTGCAAGTGCATCAACACCAAGAACGCAGCAGGACCAGATGGTATCAGTGGTATCATGTCCTCAAAGATCATGGATAACAATGAAAAGGCCGACCTGAGAGAAACAGGTGGCAGGACAACAACCTACTCCTGAGGGCAAGCAAAACTAAGGAGATAGTAGACTTCGGGAAGAAGCAGCAAAGGAACTACACTACCCTTTTAATATCAATGGGCTCTCAGTGGAGAAGGTGGATAGCTTCTAATATCTTGGTGTCTAGATTACTGAGGGCCTCACCTGCATGTTGCAAACTGACTCAGTGGTGAGAAAGTCAAGATACAGACTGTTTTACCTAAGGCGCCTGAGGAATTTCTGGGCATTCTACTCCACACACTGCCTGGTACGGAAACAGCACCAAACTGCTGCAGGAGTAAGGCCAGGAAAATCATTAAAGATCCCAACTACCTAGATAACTACCTTTTCTCCCTGTTGAGGTCAGGAAGAAGGTAGTGGTTGCACCAGGTCAATACTGACAGGGTCAGGAAGAGCTTCTACCCTCAGGACACAAGGATCCGAAATGAAGACCCTGCTGAATCCTCAACCTAACCCCTAAAGAAATTTATTTATTAGTTATTAGTTATTTGAATATACAAATTGGTGGAAGTGACAATTGCATTTCACTTAAATGTGACAAATAAATGGATTGATTGAGGTTTATTTCAGACTGGAAACAGCAGCTTAGAAGCGCTAGCAAGGTTTTCTAGGTGTCTGCTCTCAGCATGTTCTGTAGGGCTCAGGGGATCCAGCTGAGTTCCAAATGAATGGGGCGCACCAAGCTGGGCTCAGCGCCAGAAAGGCAGTAGAGTAGATGAGGTAAAAGAAGGAGAAAAAAGAGGAGGGAGTCAAAGAAGAAATAAGATGAAGAGAGATGAAAGAAGAGGAGGGGGCAAGAAAAAAGAAGGTGAAAGAGAGATCTTTGGGGCTGTCCTGTTCTTTAAGTCTCTGTTAATGAGGCGGCGTCTGATGTTAATGGTGTGAAGCTTTACACCTCCCACCACTGAGTCTTTTCTTTGTTACATTTTCTCTCTACAGAACAAATAACGTTTGCAACACATGTTTAATTCTCCCATGTTTGAAAGTTTGGCCTTCTGGGTTACCAATCGCATGATATTATCCACTCAGTAATACCTGATAGACATCACACACATGTCAGTAGATGGATGGGTGGATGAATAGTCTGCTTGACGAATTCTCTTCAAAAATTATGATTTTCCAGCACTTCATGGTAAATATAACTGCTTCATTTGTATACAAACAACTTACGAAAAGTCACTAGCCTTCCAGATAGTCCACCTGCCAGCAAGACGCCAAAGTTTTATGTTAGGAATGCACATTTACAGCAATTAGAAACTACCAAATGCTGACTTGCATGTGTTGGGTAATAAGCATAATTGGTATAATCACCTATATGGACTATATTTAAGTAACTGCTTGGCCAATTTGGACAATATTGGAGTGGTAAAGGTGTTGTTGAGGATACTGAATCCATTTCTGATATTTTGTAAATTCAAAATGGCCATTTTAAACAGAACTGGTCATATGTCAACTCCTAGGAGGCTGATTTTGATAAATTTTGAGTCATTTAGAAGTTTAAGAGGATAGCAGATCAATTGGCTTGGATGTCATAGGATACTCTCAATTGGGTATTGGAGGTAACAAAGGCAAGTAGCATACAGAACAATCCATCCATCCATCCATCCATCCATCCATCTGGCTGTGTCCAGCCACCCTATGGAGGACACTCATTTCGGCTGCTCGTATCTGCAATCTCATTCTTTCGGTCACTACCCAAAGCTCATGACCATAGATGAAGGTTGGGATGTAGACGGACCAGTAAATCAAAAGCTCTCCCTTACGGTGTCAAACCGCCTGTCCATCTCACACATCAAGATTCACATCATCTGCAAAAGCAAAGATGTAATTCGGAGGTCTCGAAACCAGGCCTCTACCTCCGCCGGCTGCTCACAGTAATGACCCTGGTACCCCGTATTCCGGCATTATCCCCCAAAGGACTCCCCATTGGATGTTTTCGTAAGCCTTCCTCAAGTCCATAAAGAACATGTAGACCGGATGGGCAATCTCCTATGACCCTTCCAGTAGCCCTGCAATGGTAACGTGCTGGTCCACTGATTCACGGCCAGGATGAAATCAACATTGCTCCTCCTGAATGCAAGGTTTGTTCGGTCAGAGCCTTCTTGCCAATGCTCTGAAATAAACTAAGCAGTGTGATACCTCTTATGTTCTCAATGTGTGTATTGCCCTGTCGTGTCAACCTATTGGTTACATTATTTCCTTGTCTAACATCTTACATCTCGTGAGTGCTGCGGAGCTTTTTGCAAAAGGTGTATTTTAAAACCTGTAGGACTGTCTGTTCTGCTCATTATTCTACAGCTGCTGTGACTCAACAGGAGAGTCAGGGGGCTCTAAGAGTTCAAATCAACAGTGAATACAGTACAGTGGACTGTGGGTTCAGTGAGAAAGGATCTTTCCTGACAACCTGCCCCAGTGACCTCATACACCAGACCTGCAACAACATTCTGGCAAAGATTTTAATGAATAGCAGTTGCATGGAAAAATAAATCAAATATCTCTGTCAGTAGCCTCAGGATCGCACCTGAGGATGACTGAAACAAATGAATGTGTGGCCTGTTTTGTTTATATACAATCTTTGGTATCAAATCTCAGTCAATCAATCAATCATTCGTCACATGGAATTATCCAAGGTACAACTCCAGTAAAATGTGATCCAATCAGCTGCTTTGACATGTGCTCTGTAATTTAGTCCTGTCTGTGTCTTCTTAATTTGTTGGCTGCTACTTTATAATTGTCCATGTTTCCAGATGGTTCTGGTAGTCCATGGTACCCGACCACAGCCCGTCAGAACCCGATTGGTCAGGCCGGGTTCGGATAACAAATCAGACTTTTTCCTCGGGTTCAGTTCGGGTTTGGCCCACTTGACATGCTGCTGTGTTGTGCTATGGCCTACTCAAGTGCTGGAAAAGGACGCTAGACAAATCTTGCTATCAGGAAAGTTAAACACTGCCGAAAACCATTCAGGTAACCACGTCAGGTAACAAACTGCATCTGGCTTGGGTCGGGTTCGGACTTAAAAATCAGAAAGTTTGTCAGGGTCAGGCCAGGCTTGGTCATAACTGTCTCGGACTCGAGTCGGGTTCGGTCAGGAAAATGCGGCCACGCTCTAGCCCCGACATAAAAAACATCATTTGAGCTCTGTTTTTAGCCTCATTGTAGCCTGTAGCTCTAACTGCCTCTCTGTGCACCGCGCTCATGTGTGTTTGTGCGCAAGCGTATGTCGGGGCTTCAGGACACTTGGATCACTACGGATGAGCAGTATGGAGATATTATGTGGTTTCAATTATGTGTTTTTGGACGTTTGAATCTGGGGCACCGTCAGCCTCCATTAGATGGAGTTGTGTTGCTACCCACTCTCCCCTTGGATCTCCAGAAGTGTTGTGAGGACTCTAAAACTTCACCTGAGCTTCCATTGGCATATGGGTGAGTAGATAATGGCTGAATTTTCATTTTTGGGTGCACTATCCCTTTAAGCCCACTTGGGTAAAATCAGCCAGGTGGGCAATCAGCATGGTGCCATTGTAGAACCTGTGGAGAATCACATATAGGGTCCGTTTTTCAGCCCATTTACAACCCATATGGGCCCCACATAGAAATGTTGGCTGGGCAATGGGGTTGCTTGCCTGGCGCACACACCAAAAGTTCCTGCTTGTCTCAAAGACTTTCATTGTGATGACGTCACAGATTTTTCTATTGCTTTTCTCGGCTCAACGAAAGTTTCTCAAATATAAAACCACCATGGCTCAAAAATTCAAAATAGAATAGAAGATTCATAATTAACCTTATTTGCAGTTCGAGGTGTCCTTTCAACAGTTTATCATGGCGTTCTATGGGAAAATGCGTTCTAGGCCTAACTGGATTTTTTGGGCTGCAATACCACAAATGGCCACTGGGACAGTTTTGAGTGCATGTACTAGAGCATTCTTAAGGACACTTCTATAAAACTTAGATAGAAATGACTGTCTGGTTATAGTGACTTCTGTGTGGGTGCAGTCAAACCAACAAGGAGTGTTCTGAATTAATAAGCCCTGGGTGACTAAAGGGTTAAAGAGGGAGCTAAATGAGAAAAAGAGACTGCTCAGGAGGAGTCTCATGAGATAGGGCAATTCAGTGCTTTTAATTGCTTTTGGTGCACGTGAAATTGACAAAATAAACAACAAAAAAAAACAAAAGTGTCTTTTAAACCTAACTGGTTTTAAATCAGATACACTTACTTACTTATAAAGATCAAAATACCAAACTGCTTCACATAAATTCGCTCTTCCTGTAATCAACCCTCTAATTGAAAATGGAGATGCCTCCAAATAAGCGCCATAATTACCATTATCATTAGTGAGGGGAAGCCACTTCATAAACACTTCAGTCTCAAGTGCTTATAGCCTCCCTCTGAGTAATTTGGTCCAACACAGTAAAATGAGGGTGGAGGAGGTTTTACTCAGCACTGTATTTATAATGATGACCATCATCATCATCATCATCATCATCATCATCCTTATCACCTCCACCATGTTACCATTTACACGTCAACTCAGGTTTATCAGTTCATTCAGGCTGCTGCTGCTAATCCATGTTTCACATCCTTCATTAGAGTCTGATTTGAACAGATTAGCACTTCACTTTACACTTCCATCAAACACCCTCAGCTTCAGGTGGTTCCTAAAGTCTGAAACCAAAAGTTTGGTCAGCTGGGGGACCTCCTATGATACACTGAGCCCCTTCTCTCATTCGATTCTATATATCACTAACTCAGCTTCTCCCCTTCCTTTGTGCTCCACTGTCTCACATGTTCCCTTGGATCGTGGCTACTCCTGAATCATGGTCGTGGTTGTGCTTCTGGCATGGCGGTTGCCGCACCATAGCAAGAGGGTTCCTGGTTCAAACCCAGGGTGGCGGCTTCGAACCCAGGGCGGGGGAGCCCTTCTTTGCTGATGTTCCCCCCGTGTCAGCGTGGTTTTTCTCTGGGTACTCCGGCTTCCTCCCACAGTCCAAAGACATGCAGGTTAATTGGTGACTCTAAACTGACTATCGGTGTGAATGTGAGTGTGAATGGTTGTCTGTCTCTATAGCCCCGTTTCCAGCGAGCAGTACGGTACGGTACGGTTCAGTTTGGTACACTTCTTTACGTTTCCACTGCAAAAAGTTGTGCACAGTACCGATGGAACCGTTCCAAACCATTACCATTTTTGGAACCTTTCCTGATGGGGTACCTAGCACACAGATCTGGTATTGAGCCATTCTGTTCTGAAAATGGCGGCATGCAGCCTCTTTCTGTGGACGATGAACAAGGTGCAGACTTCCATCTGTGTCAACGATAATGAGGAAATACAGTGAGTGCTGGACGGAGCAGTGAGTGACAACCCTGCCCACATTTAAGGGTATGGTTTGCAGTGGAAACGCTAGGGTCTAGGTACCACGTCTGAAGGGTTACGCTTGGTTCCAAAGGTACCATACCGAAAGTATTTGGTGGAAACTGGGCTTATGTGTCAGCCCTGTGATAGTCTGGTGACCTGTCCAGGGCGTACCCCGCCTCTCACCCAGTGTCAACAGGGACAGGCTCCATTTATTACAAGTAAAACAAGCAAGCAAGACAACACAAACTCCACAGAGAGGCAGCAGGACCAGCAGTCCACACACCAGAGGCCTCTCTCCTTTGCTGCTAGCACAGGAGCTCCTTAACACCTCCTCCATGCCAGGTGGACTGCACCTTGTTAACTAATGCAGCACACCTGGGCAGGTCTGCAAGGGAGGGAAACGGGACAGCAGCAGAGAACACACACAGACAGCCGTAACACTATAGACAGTATATTACATATAGTAGATATCAGTTGGTACGCCCCAAGTTTGCCGCAGGAGGCGAAGGAAAAGGGGTCAGCAAGAAAACCGCCTATTTTAATCACATACATCCCCACTTCAAAAAATTCTTAACTATCCCTTTAACGTACTTTTACATACTTCTCTCTGATTGAGAGGTTTATTGAAACAATGTTGAAGGTCGTTGGGATACAGGTATAATGGAACCTGTCAGCCAATCAGAAAAGCTTTTTTCAGACAGATTAATGGCTGTTCCTCTGTTTTGTAGAGAAAAGTCATGTCTTTCACTGAGGGCTCAAGGACAGCAGTCTGCACCGAGTACTCTGCTTGATTTTATTCCCCTGGGTGAACAGTATTGATCCTAGTTGCTGAATTAGCATTTCATATCACCTTTCCTCATTTAAAATGGTGATTGCTGATATCTCACCCAGGACAAATGGTTGGCTGGGGAATTGCAGCTGAGGGCGATACCGATCAGCCACATAGAGTTAACGAGCTTATCATCACAATGTAAATAGCGATGTGTGTGTGTGTGTTGATTGCTTTAGGGCCCGTCCCTCCTGTGGAAGTGTCACGGTTAGTAATCAAAGGATAAACTGGAGGAGAATTAGAAATGACTGTATCGTCTGTGGAGGAGACAGTGTCATCTTTAAAGGATGATCATCCTCGGCTGTTTGTCATATTGTAAGAAGACTGGATTCATGAGCTGGGCCTGTGATGGTGTAGTAATAACTCAGAATGCAGATATTGATCCCTGTCTACCACATCAAAGTGAATTAATTTACCAAGCGTATACGCTGGTCGATGAGTCTATCTACATTCGAAGTGAGAATGGTAATAACAGGAGCTTCACGAGTGGATATGATTAGTAATGTTTAACCAATAAACATTATAGAGGGCTGACACTGATACCATTGATAGCTAATATTTTGTACCGATATTCAATATCCATACACTTCCATTACACAGATATCCCCTGTACGGCTGTACAGAACCATAACAGTGTTGAATCCAGTCCAGCTGCAACCAGTCGGCTAGTTCTTCTCATTTGTAAGGATGAAGCTCATGGGACTTTGACAACCCAGTCTACATGTGATTTTCTTGGACTTAAAGAACTCTTATGACCCTGAACCCTTGGGGTGTGTTGTGGAGGGTGCTATGAGAATACAGGGTGCCAGGAGCCATTTCGATGAGACACGAGTCCACTGATGAAAGAGTTGTGTCCATATTCTTTCTTACTTTGTCCATCCATCCCTTTTCAGCCTCTTATCCAGCACCCCAGACGTCCCTCTTCCCAGTGATTCTTTCCAGCTCCTCCTGGGGGACCACAAGGCATTCCCAGGCCAGACGAGGTATGTAATCCCTCCAGCGTGTTCTGGGTCTGCCCCGGGGCTTCCTACCTGTGGATCATGCCCGGGACACCTCCAACAGGAGGCGCCCAGGAACTGACCCCTTTCGACGTGAAGGAGCAGCAGCTCTACTCCAACCTCCCTCTGGATGTCCGAACTCCTTACCCTATCTCTAAGGTGGAGCCCAGACGCCCTTCAGAGTAAACTCATTTCGGCCACTTGTATCTGCGATCTCACTCTTTCCGTCGCTACCCAGAGCTCATGACCATAGGTGAGGGTTGGGACGGAGATGGATCAGTACATCGAAAGCTTTGCCTTCTGGCTCAGCTCCCTCTTCACCAAGACAGTTTGCCAATCCATCTCATCATCCATTCTACCCTCACTTGAGAGTCTGGAGGAAGATTGGAGCGGCATAGAATCCACATTGCTTGAAGTCCAGTGTCCACTTTCCACAGTCAGTGATGATTTGGGGTGCCACGTCATCTGCTGGTGTCTAGAGTCTAAAGTCAATGCAGCTGTCTACCCGAGATTTTAGAGGACTTTATGCTTCCGTCTGCTGACTCTTCCTGCAGGACTTGGCGCCTGCCACAGTGCCAGACTGCCAACTGGTTTGCTGACCATGGTGTTGCTGTGCTTGGAAATCTATGAGGTATTGTCAAGAGGAAGACGAGAGACACCAGACCCACGAGTATAGACGAGCTGAAGGCCGCTATCAAAGCAACCTGGGCCTCCATAACACCTCAGCAGTGCCACAGGCTGATTGCCTCCATGCCGTGCTTGTGATGCAGTGAGTCATGCAAACGGAGCCCCGCCCAAGTATCAAGTGCACAGATGAGCATATCTTTGGTTGGTCCCCGGCAATGTCGCCAACATTTCATAGGGCCAACTTAGAGCTGTCCACTTGTGATCCGTTTTGAAGAGGAGCTTTGTGTTAAAGTCTAGTTTTATCACCTTCATTGTTTCAACAAGTCTGGGTACATGGTGGACGAAGCTACATAAGGGAAATATAAAGGGGGATTTTAAGGTTTAAATCAAGTAAACTGTGACTCATCCATCATATCAGAGATAGACGACACTGACTGCTGATGTCGGAGTTGTAATGAAAAGCTGGAAGGATGTTTGGATATGGATCTCAGTGTAATAATTAGGCAGCGAACATGAAGCTTTGAATACAAGCATCCCAAGTCTAATTGTAGCATGTCTCTGCAGCAATCCCACTCCAGAGGGAGATGTGAGAACGAACTCGCTGCGTTTCTGGCTGTGATTTTCACCACTCCACTATTTATATCTACAGACGCACTGTCTCAGTCAGACAGCAAAGTGTCGCTCCGGGCTAGCTTCATAGCGATCTCCTGCTACTTCTTCCAGACTGTCATCTTTTGGTTGTTGTGTTGATTTGTGGGATTGGAAGCATCATCAGGCTTAGTGCTGTTTCCTCTGCACGTATGATCCTGCTGGAACTGAATAAAAATACTCAACTTTTTCCCTCTTGTCAGAGTTGTTCTATTTACACAAAACAAAAAAATACAAATGCTCCATTAGAAAATTGTACTTTCCCTCAGTGCCACGACATGAACACATAAGTTTCTCGCTGCTACTTTGTGCTCCGAGCTCTCTGTCTGTCTGAGCAATTCCCTAAACGACACAATTTGGCACAAAGCACACTCAACGGAACTCAAAGCCTCCATTTCACTCTCACCGTCCCCCAATTAGACCTGGAATCCATAAGCTCATTAGATTGTCCAGGTTACAGGGTTCTCTCATTCCCCTGACATATCTTCCACACTAACAAGACAAACTCTGTTAACACGGAGCTTCCAGTTATTCAGAAAAATATGGCAGTGCCGCTAACAATGCAGTGAGCAGCCTTTTGTTAGTAATTTGCCGCAGCCCATCTCGGTGACACGCTCTGGAGAATGGAGATGTGAGAAACTGAGTTTTAACTTAATAAAAACATTTGTTATACGGCATGTAGAGGAGCAGCATCTATAGGGCTGCTCTGTGTGTCTCATGGAGGCCATGATTTTATGAGACTGATATCACTGACTGCCTATCATTTGTCCCTTTTTGGGAATGGCATCCCACGAGGTGATTTAATGTACATGAAGTCACAGTGTTTAACATAATCAACAGTTACTATCAATAATTATTAATTATTTGTAATAGCCATTTTGATACTTTGATCGGAGGGGTGTTATGATGTCAGGCCCCCACAATATAGTACACACATTGATAGCATTGTTCCTGTTAGTCTATCCGCAGTGATTTTACAGGCCTATATTTTTATAAAAGAGAGATATAAGAGGTCAAAATCAATATTAATAAGTATATTTGGAGTGTTTTACCCAAGCTGTAGTTTTACATTTGTACACAGCTACTGCACACAGCATACAATGCAGTGACCCTGAGAAAACTGAGAACTGCACAAAACGAAACAAAACAAAACAAAACAAAACATAAGGTAACATAACAACAACAAAAAATAACACAAAACAACAAAACAAAACAAAAACAACAAAACAAAACAAAACATAACATAACATAAAATAAAAACAACAAAAAATAACACAAAAAAACACAAAACAAAACAAAAACAACAACAAAAAAACACAAAACAAAACATGACAAAAAAACACAGGACAAAACAAAAAAAAACAAAAAAAAAACATAACAAAAAACACACAAAACAAAAGAAAAAATAACACAAAACATAACATAACATAACGTAACATAACCAAAAAAAACACAAAACATAACATAAAATAACAACAACAAAGAATAACACAAAACAACAAAACAAAACAAAACAAAAACAAAACAAAAACAACAACAAAACAAAAACAACAACAAAAAACCACAAAACAAAAACAGAACACAAAACAAAACATAACGTAACATAACAGAAAAAAAACACAAAACAAAACAAAAACAATAAAAAACATGACAAAACAAAACAAAACACAAAATAAAACAAAACAAAAAATAACAAAAACAAAAAACACAAAACATAACATAAAGACATAACAAAAAAAAAACACACAAAAAACACACAAAAAACACAAAATAAAAAACAAAACATAACATAATATAACATAACAAAACAAAAAAAACACAAAACAAAAAATAAAACAAATCATAACATAACAAAAAACCCACAAACACAAAAAAACGCAAAACAAAGTATGACATAACAAAAGAAAACATAACAAAAATAACATAACATAACATAACAAAAAAAAAACACGAAACAAAACAAAAAACCACAAAACAAAACATAACATAACAAAACAAAAAACACACACACACAAAACAAAACCATAGACTGTATAAGGACAAAACAAAACAAAACGAACGCTTGTGTACTTTATTTCCCACACGCCATTGCGTTGGGACAACTAGAAAGCATCCCTGAGGAGGCTGAAACTCGATTTCAGACTAAAATATTTCCCTCGTGGTTAGTTTCATTCGGACCAGTGTTTGCAAAGAAGGTGTAAAAACCTTCTTCTGGTCTGTCACCTGAACGTGACAGGACACGATCAGCTTTTTAAAAGCAAGAACACACACACACACACACACACACACACACACACACACACACACACACACACACACACCGGGTTACTTTATCTTCGTCCCTCTCACTTACTCTCCAACGCGGAACAGTTGACAGGGAGCTCGCGAGTCCAACATGTCAGCGCCAGGTAGCACCTACCAACTCGTGAGCCATGTCCTTTTCGACATGGACGGATTGTTATTAGGTATTGAAACGTGCTGTGTGTGTCATATCCTGTAGTTGTGTTTAATATTTCACACGAGCTCCTGCGCTAAAGCTGCGGTGAGACTGAAACCCATTTATTCACGGTTAATAGCTGAGCTGCAGAGAAAACAGTACACCATGTGTTTTTTTTTGCACATGTCCAGAATAACACATCAAACTGAGCTTGACCTTATATTTCCTTCTTCTAAAAAGTCTACGGCTGAATTCGGCATACATGTAAACTATCGGTTTGTGCAGTAATTGAACTTTTACTATCCCTGAACGTGGTTGACGTATATTTCCATGCGACGGTGACCAACTTTTAAAAGTTGATGTTTTATAGACAGCTTGAAATTTTATTAATCAGACATATGCCGAATTAAATATATGCATCTGCTGAACGGATTTAACTTGATACATGTGTTGCTTGATGGTTTAATATCCACCGCTAGAGCCGGCAGCTACAAATAACCTTATATTTGAATGATGTTTGGTACTTCTACCAAAGCTACCTGTGGGAATAGGGGAGACTGGGGTCAGTTGGTACACCTTTCACTCTTTTGCATTTTTCTGTGGAATAATTGATGTTAGAATATTCTAACCAGCTGCAAATGGAAGGTTAAGGTCTCAGCTTTAAGAAATAATATTAATAATAATTTGTGATTTAAGTCATTTTGTGCGTTTGTGCCAAAAAGTCCCATCCTGGGGTTTGATGACACTGCTAAAATGCTGTGGTTACAAAAAATGAAGCAACCGCAAAGCATGAACATTTAGAGCATTTATTCATTGTAAAACCATAAATGTAGCCGATATATTTAGATATAGGGCTTTTTAAAAATTATTATTATCAGGTCTATTCTTATTTTTTAAACATATATACAGCTTATACATTTAGATCTGGGCCTTTCTTTTTTTAAATTATTAGGCATATTCTCTTTAAAACAAAACAAAACCAATGTATAGCTTATGAATTTTCCAATATCTCTATCAAACACCTTCAAAGGACCAGAAAATACCTATTTTTCGGCAGCGTACCAAAGGTTTCATCCATATTCACCCTTAACTGACATTTAATTGAATGCTATTCATCTCCCTTTTTTGCATTTTCACATTTCAGACACAGAGCGACTGTACACAGTGTCCTTCCAGGAAATATGTGACCGCTTTGGAAAGCAGTACACTTGGGACGTGAAGTCATCAGTGATGGGTACAAACGCTCTGGATGCTGCCCAGATAATTCGCGATGCTCTGGAGCTTCCCATGACAGCTGAAGAACTCCTGGCTGAAAGCAGAGAAATACAAGAAAGGATCTTTCCCTCTGCCAAGCTCATGCCAGGTACGTCTGATTTATGTCATCTGACCTCCACTGCCATATTTCAGGCCTTTCCCTGAAGAATACCAAAATATAAAGCAGTGAAATGCAGCTGATTTGTTTTTAGCTCGACAGCGGCCTATCATTAGCTCTTGTGTGGGCTGCTGTCCCATTTATTCTAAATGTAGGAGTGCTGCTGCTTCTATTTTATGCAGCTGTGCAACTGTTGGCATGTGTGCTTTCCATCTGCAACTGCAAATGTATACTATGCTGGATATTCCTAAAAGGAATGTACTGAGTCACATAAAAGTGTTCCCTCTCAGTCATCATTTATGACCCACTAGAAATGTATGTAGCCGGGTCTTTATCTGCAGAGACTCTGCCCTCTGTTGTGCTGTGGTCCACATGTTAGTGGCACAGTGACTTTAAAAAGCGACCAGGTGAAAGACTGTAAGCAGCACACGTTCAAGAGAAACCTACAAGAAACCTCAGATTTGCTTTCACTTTTAACACCAACACCGTTATCGCTTAGTTTCCCCGAAACAATCATGCTGGTGATAGCCGTGGGCGCAGGTGTTATGTTTTCAGGTTGTCCATCTGTCTTCGTCCATGCCATTCTTGTGATGTTCTTCAAATTTGGCACAAACATCCACTTGGAGTCAAGAATTAACTGATTAGAATTTAATGGTCAAAGGTCAAGGTCACTTTGACCTTGTATCCACTTCATTTTGTGAACTTGGTCTCTCCATAACACGTTGAGGGAATTTTTTTGTTTGGTACAAACGTCCACCTTGACTCAAAAATGAACTGATTTGTGGTTGAAGGTCAAAGGTCAAGGTCACAGTGACCTCACAAAACATGTTTTTGGCCATAACTTCAGAATTTATACACTAATTATGACTTAATTTCACACACATCTCTAATAAGATATGATGACATTATTTATCAAATGGTCAAAGGTCAGCTTCACTGTGACATCATAAAAACACTTTTCTGGTCATTACTCAACACGTTGTGTCCACGTTTTCAGAGACATGGATATAAACTGCAACTTGACTGGTTTGCATACTACTGTGAGCTGATAATTCTAGTATTCTGTATTCTTGTGACAGTTTCCATTTTAACTTTAAACACTTTGCTTCCTGGTAGTGATGTCCAAATGAAGCTTCATGAAGCACCAGTTGTATTTGCTGAACCCACTAGATGGCGCTCTTGGTGTAATGAAAAAGGCTCAAGGGATGGCAATGCAGTTTGGTTTCAACCCTTTGTGGAACAAAGAGTGCCAGAGTGGACCCAAAAAAGAAAGAAAATGGTTCATGAAGCTTCATTTGGCCATCACTAGTTGAAACCAAACTGCATTGCCATCCCTTGAGCCTTTGTCATTACACCAAGAGCGCCATCTTGTGGGTTCAGCAAATACAACTGGTGGTTCATGATGCTTCATTTGGCCATCACTAATAATCCTTAAGACCTGTTGTAACTGTAATTATGAGCATTTGAAATTGGCTCAGACAGAAAAGCTCATCTAATGAATGAGTCCGTCTGTGTTATATAAGGATGATGAGTCAGCAGGTGCTGCAGCCTTTCATAATTAAATTTATCAATGAATGCCTGGATTTCATCATCAGAATGTCGTGTCATCATTGAATTAAAAAGAGGGACAATTCATTTGTGCTATTAATGCTATTGAACTGAGCTAGCATGAGAATTCGGTGGTCAGAGGTCAAGGTCACTATGACCTTGTGTCCGTCTCATTTTTATGAATGCGATATTTCAAGAAGGACTTGAGGGAATTTCCTCAAATTTGGCACAAACGTCCATTTGGATGTAAGGATAAAGTGATTGGAATTTGGTGGTCAAAAGTCAAGGTCACTGTGACCTCTCAAAATGTGTTTGGCTATCACTCAAGAATTTACACGTTATTCATGACAAAAGTTTACGTAAATGTTCAATAGAACAAGATGCTGACGGGATGACTTGATTGCTGTCGTGTGAAAATATCAATGAGCTAGTCTGCCTGAGCAACTGGTTCAAAGAAAAGTAGACTACATGAAGTGGTTGACTGGAGTCATGTCACACAAGTTCACACTGTTTCAAGCAATATTGTTCAGAGCGTGAAAAGGCACTGCTCCACTTTGTCTCTTTGAAAGAAACTATGGTATTTCTTTAATAGGCCTACACGCTGTAGCATTTATTTGGCTGAGATGTTACTTTGCAAAGAATTTACAGGCAAGCTGTTTACATTCACTTTGTAGCAGATGCTACTTTGTAACTGCTCTTTATATGGGTGTCTGCTAATTAACTCTGCGATTTATTATGGATGTTGTGGGCAATGCCAAGCACTCCCTAAGACTTTCCTGCTTGACAAATTAAGATATGATAATTCTAATTCAGAAATCATTAAAAACAGGATGTTAAAATAAAGCTAAGAAAAAGTTTGCATTTCTTTATTCCAACACCACACATACATTTGTTTGATCTCTCCCCAAATACACAAGTAAATACTAGTAATAGTTGTTTAATCACGATTAATCTCGGCCTGTTATTGTAATTAAGTTGAGTAAATGTTTTTAATTGACTAACAGCACTAATAAAGATATATTCACCAGCTGTGGTCGGGAAAGGAGCTCCATATCAACAGGGATTTTTATTAAAAACATTTGTCTTGTAAAGTCATACATTACTCCAACCTTAAGTCTCATTTTCAACATGTACACCACCAGGTGTGGAGAAACTGGTGCACCATCTACAGAAGCACAATATCCCCATCGCAGTGGCCACCAGCTCAGCCGGTGTGACGTTTAAGCTGAAGACGAGCCAACACAAAGACTTTTTCGGTCTGTTTGACCACATTGTTCTGGGCGATGATCCCGAGGTGAAGAACCACAAACCTAACCCTGACCCTTTCCTGGTCTGTGCCAGCAGATTCAACCCTCCAGCCTCTCCAGAAAAGGTAATTACGACAGATTACACACGTAGCACATTTCCATCCGTCTGTCCATCCATCCCTCCCATTCTCGTGAGGGACTTTCTTTAAGTTTGGCACAAACATTGGTTGAATTTGCAATGAACTGGTTGCATTCAGTGGTCAAAGGTCAAGATCACTGTGACCTTGTCTGTCTCATTCTTGTAAACACAATATTTCCATAGCACCTTGAAGGAATTTCTTCACATTTGGCACAAACGTCCACTTGGACTCAGTGATAACCTGATTAGGTTTAGAACGTGAAAGGTCAAACGTCACTGTCACTGCGACCATGGGCTTGTCTCATTCTTGTGAGGGAATTTCTTCAAGTTTGGCACAAACATTGGTTGAATTCACAATGAACTGATTACATTCAGTGGTCAAAGGTCCACATCACTGTGACCTTGTCTGTCTCATTCTTGTAAACGCAATATTTCCAGAACTTCTTGAAGGAATTTCCTCAAAATTGGCACAAATGTCCACTTGGACTCAATGATAACCTGATTAGGTTTTGAATATGAAAGGTCAAACACCATTGTCACTGCGACCATGGGCTTGTTTCATTCTTGTGAGGGAATTTCTTCAAATTTGGCACAAACGTCCACATATGGGTGAATGATAACCTGATTAGGTTTTGAATGTTAAAGGTCAACCGTCACTGTCACTGTGACCATGGGCTTGTCTCATTCTTGTGAAAGTGATTTCAAGGCTTCCTTGACGGAGTTTCCTCAAATTTGGCACCAGCACCCACTTGCACTCAAGGATGAACTGATTAAAAGTCAAAAATGTCAGATACTGAATTCGGTGACACAAATCTTGCGTACTCACCTTGAAACTGTGCTGATTGTATAGATCTTTTGTGCTGCGTGGTTTGTTTGAAGCATCCATATTTTAGAAAATTTAGCTTATTTGAAGCAATGTCACCTCATATCTGGACAGACATGGATGTAGACTGTTACTGCACCTTGACTGATTCATGAAGGCATACAACCATGAGGAGGCAATTTTAGTTTTAAGCATAGTGATATTGAAGTGCTGCAAAATGTATTTAGTCAACTGGAAGCTGAGAGTGGAGATAACTCTGCAGATTTCATTAAGGCAGTTCAAATTGAGGTGAAGATGTTTCCACTTTAGAAAGTTTGAACATTTTTTTTTAATCAGTGTACATAATAAAATACGACTGTGTGTCATCTCGCCGTGTTAAGACACCACTGCTCGTCTGATCGAAATTTTAGACAGACTCCAACCAGAGAGTGCTTCCAGCAGAGCAGTGATAGAGTGTTGGACTTTGAATAGATCTGTAATCTCTATAGTTACTTTGACCTTTCATGCTGTACAAAACATCACAGACCATCAAGGTCTAGTTCTGCATTTATTCCAATTATGGGTGAGCAATACCCACTATACTTGACGTTTCGTGGCTTCTTCCATGTGGGATGTAATGACTTTATGGCAAACATCCAGTTTACATTGTCATACCTTTTTTTTTAAGCCACCAGTATGAGGCTTGCTTTAGCATTTTGATTCTCTCGTTCTCTCCTATGGCTCTCTCTCTCTCTATGGGAAAGACAAGTAGTTATCAGTAGTTTATTTAGTAGTTTAGTATTTTAGTTGACAGTAGGAGGAGATTTCACAATATCAAGATATATATTGTGTATCACATTATAGCCTAAAAATATCGCAATATTAGAAGATGAAGATGGACTGATCTCCAAAAGGTTAAGTTATTTTTGTTTTGTACAATCTTAGAGTGAAAACAAGGAAAGGAGCAACATGCAAAAGTTTGGGCACTTGAAGACATTTGAGCTCTCAGACAACTTTTACCAGGGTCTTAGACCTTAATTAGCCTGTTAGGACTCTGGCTTGTTCACAGTCATCATTAGGAAAGGCCAGGTGATGCAAATATCAAAGCTTTATAAATACTCTGACTCCTGAAACCTTGTCCCCACACTCCTCCAAACAGCTGCCTAGGACTCTGGAAACTAAAATAACCGATGCCGACAAAGCAGGAGAAGACTTTAAGAAGATGGCAAAGTGTTTTCGGGTAGCTGTTACCTCAGTTCGTAATTTCATTAAGAAACGGCAGTTAACAGGAACTGTGGAGGTCAAGTTGAGGTCTGGAAGACCAGGAAACCTTTCAGAGAGAGCTGCTTGTATGATTGTTAGAAAGGCAAATCAAAGCCCCTGTTTGCCTGCAAAAGACCTGCAGGAAGATAGCAGACTCTGGAGTGGTGGTGCACTGTTCTACTGTGCAGACACACCTGTACAAACCTTTCTTGTGTCCTCAACACAAAATTCAGCATCAGACGTTTGCAAAGGAACATCGAAACAAGCCTTATGCTTTTTGCGAACAAGTCCTATACACTGCTGAAGTTAAAACAGAACTTTTTGGAACAGGGTGCAGAATTTCACGAAAAGAACACCTGTCCCAACTGTTAAACACGGTGGTGGATCAATCATGCTTTGGGCTTGTGTTGCAGCCAGTGGCACGGGGAACCTTTCACAGGTAGAGGGAAGAAAAGATTCAGTTAAATTCCAGCAAATTCTGGAAGCAAACATCATAGCACCGATAAAAAAAGCTGAAGGTGAAGAGAGGATGGCTTCTACAACAGGACGGTAAATACATACATCTAGTGATAGTACCAGGGGTCATGATACTGATACCAGCACAATATCCGGTCTAAGGGTGGTCTCCACGATGTCTTGCCAGGTCCAGCCTTATCTGCTAGTCACTTGCTATTCCCAAGAGCCCTGCCTGGACTTTTGTTTTGGTGTTTGGGTGTTCTCCTGCTCTCACAAATGTAATGCTGTGTCTTGCTGGTCAGAGGTGTTTGGCCTGGTCTATGGTGCTGCACATGGACTCAGCGTTTACCTTCAGCACTTGGCCGTGGCACCAGCGGTAGCGACCCTCCCCAAGGGCTTTAGGACAGCTGCTGAGGATGTATTCCAGTGTTCCTCATCCCTAGCAGAAAAGATTAGTTGGGCTGGGCAGAACATCGTATAGCGACTTGAAGAGAAAATTGATGTGGAAGGGTTCGGCTTTCCACATTTCGGACCATGTGATCCTTCCTTCTACAGTCTGTTCCCATTTGGTCCATGCACCCTGTTGTCGCAGTCCCACCATCTGGCTTTCACGTAGCTCCTTGACCCCAGCTCTCGCCTCTTTCTGGACTAGGCCCTGCCTCTCTTTACCCTCGGCTTTGTTGTAGTGGGTTGTTGGACTGCTGTCGAGTCCTGCTCGACAGATTGCCATGGCTCCCACCAGCACTTTGTGGCGCAAATGTGATTCCACCTGCTCAACTGCCTCGTGTGCTCTCCACCTCCATTTAGTTGTCACTTCAGTCCTGACCTGGGAGACTCTTGGGTCAGTGGATTCTCTGTATTGCAGCACCTCTTTCGCTCGGCCTACCATAAACTTCTCGCTAAGGCTATTCAAGGGGAGTGTTAGCTTGTTTCCACTGCCGTAGTAAGCGATGCTGCTCGGGCATCTTGGCAATCCCAGCCACCTTCGAAGGTGGTCTCAAAGCCCTCCACAGTGGACAGTGTGAATTTGTATACCAACAATGGCCACAAGACCCTGGGTAGGATGCCGTGTTGGTATATCCAGGCTTTGAACTGCCTATACTAACTTCCTTTCCAGTGATCCCAAACACACCTCAACATCCTCAATGGACTACCTCCAGAGGTGCAAACTGAAGGTTTTGCCATGGCCTTCACATTCCCCCGACGTATGCATCATTAAAATCTGTGGATAAACCTCAAAAGAACAGTGCATGCAAGACGGCCCAAGAATCTCAATATCTCAATATGACCAAACGTGCATGAGCCCATCAGAAACGAGAAATCTACGCTGTTCTGATGACATGACCGTCTGAGGGGGGATAGTTCATCACCAGATACAGTCGTCAAGTCTGCTCATTATAAACAAATTTTGACTCGCCTCTTTCTCAGAGTACCTTGAAAATTTTGGTCGATGTGCTTTTTAATTCATTATATTTATGTTTTTCAAATGTCATTGCTTTTTTTTACTCTGCCGTCGGTTTGCCTAATGCACTGAAAAAACACAGTGAGTGGAGCTCTGATGAACTACAAGCTGTCAGTCATCTCCACCAGCTGCATAGCTCCTCCACCTTAATTACAGCTCGCATACAGCTGCAGTCTCATTACTACTCACTGACTAACTGCTGTCCCCTTCGTTTGTCTCTCCCTCGGTCTCACTCTTTCTCCAGTCCTCTTTTGGCCGTGTAATTTGGTCTGTTTATTACTTCCTAGGTAACATACCAGCTATTAACTAATGAATAGATGTACAGGCACTAATTTAACCCCATACCATCAGAGATTTAAATTTTAATTCATCTGACCACAGAACAGTTTTCCATTTTGCCTCAGACCGTTTAAATGAGCTTTTTGGCCCAGAGAAGATGGCGGTGTTTCTGGATCATGGTCACATATGGTTTCTTCTTTGCATGATACAACTTTATCTTGCATTTGTGGATTGCCCGGTGAACTGTGTTCACACAGAATGACTTCTGGAATTGTTCCTGAACACATGAAGTGATTTTCAGCACATAATCATGCCTGTTTTAATGCAGTGCCGCTTGAGGGCCCAAAGATCACAAGAATTCAGTATTGACCTTTGGCCTTGTCCCTTGCGCACGGAGATTTCTCCAGATTCTTGAATCTTTTGATGATATTATGTGCTGTTGAAGGGGGGATATTCTTTGCAATTTTACATTGAGGAATATTTCTCTGAAATTGTTCCGCAATTTTTAGACGCAGTTTTTTGCAGGTTGGTGAACCTCTGCCCATCTTTACTTCTGAGAGACTCTGCCTCTCCTCCTTTCAGACCCAGTCATGTTACTGACCTGTTGCCAATTAACCCAGCTACAGTTCGACTAGGCCCTTTAATTGGACTACTGTCCTTGTCCCAGTATACAAGCATGGTGGGGGGGCTATGATTTAATGACCAAAGTATGTCCGGCTCCGCTACGGAGAAAAAAAAATTCAATCCGATGTAAGGGGCTGGAATATTCCGTTTCTAATTCCTAATGAAAGAATTTCTCGCACTTGTATACACTCATTCCTCTTTAAGTTCATTCCGGTCTTCCTGCGCATGCTCGTTTCCTTGCCCTTCTGGCGCGATGACGTGTATAGCAAGCGCGACTGGTATGCGGCAACGGGCTGAGATAGAGCAGTTGGACTCGTTGCACTAACTGGTTTCCATTCCCCACAGCACGGTCTTCTACCTCCCTTCTTCGACCTTCTACCTCCCTTCTCCTCCTCAACAGACGAAGCATTAGCAGAACAAGGTTGTTGTCGTACTGCTGCTTCAAGAATATAAGCAAAACAAGCCCGAAAAAGGCACTAAGAACGGCGTCGTCAAGCATCTTGTTATCCGGAGCGAGGACTACAGTGTTTTCTTCCGGTAAACATAAACATGTAACATCGGCCCCGCCCCCTATCCAATCAGAAACCTTCCCTGCCCCAAACCATGCGTGGACCCGAATAAAGGCGATTAAACTGATCTCCCGTGTAAACCCTCATTCGGAATAAATATTTCCCATGTAAACTACCTGGAAAAACTTTAATTCCCAATGATTTCATTCAGATTTATTTCATTCCGAATGAGAAGCCATCATGTAACTGCACCCATTATCTGGGTGTGGTAGGCCGACTTTGGTACGATTTCAGTCGGGACTAACGTGTTTACATGTATTAAAAGTCTGATTTTAGTCGGAGAAACACGATAAATCGATTTTCCCTAATGTCAGGTAAACATACCGAGTGTGAATTCTCAGAACAATAGGCTCAGAATCTTAGATACATCGCAACTATTTTTTGAAAATTTCACTTACTCCCGCAATTTCATTGCAAAAAACGCCCATAAACATTGGAAAAGCTGCCGTAAAATCAGGCTTTGTAGGCCATGGCATTCCAATAAACAGCCCGTGAAATCCTGGAGGGACTGATTGGTCAGTGTCTTCAAAAATACTGGGATATTTACATTTACATTTTTCAAAATAATCAAAATAATATATTCGACCTTTACCATGCTTATTATGGCCATTTTTTGTTAAAGGTGTTAATTCATCTCTGTTTATTACTGAGGTCACACTTGGTGTTGTACTGTACATTATATTAAAATGTGATGTAAAGCTACTTTATGCCAACAGCATGTCAAACAGTATGTGCTATATTTAGTGGTATTTAGCTGCCTGTTTGTCAGCCAATGGCTTTTTATTTGTACCTAATGTGTTCCATTTGCAGTAAGGCAGGCAGGGTGTGATGTCGCCGCTCTCTGCACTGACAGACACACACTTTTACTGTGGCACTTTGATCAAAAGTGGTGAGCTTTCAGGGTTCACGGGCTGTTTAAGATATATTTTCAGACACTCTGGAAGCCTTTCGCAGTGTTGAGTCAGTCTAAAATAGCTGCCAAATATCTCACTAAGAGACACCAAATAGCAGTGTGAGGCCTGACCTACTTTCATGAAAAGTAGACCACATGTAAAAATGGAAGTATTATGCTAATTTGGACAAATCTACTGTTGATCTTTGTTCAGTGCATGACTTGACTAATGAATATGTAATTGAATGACATGCTTGGCTTTGTTAATACAGTTTCATTCTGTTTGAAACTCTTCATTATGCACAGTTCTGGTGTCTTTTTAGGAACGTGCTGCATGTGATGAACGTTATCAGCTATAAATCATAATCATCGTATCTGGTAATGATTTATATCGATTTTTAAAAATGAATATTACAGAGCCGAAGTGAATCTGGAACATTCAAATTTATTCAGGCGCTAGACAACCTGTTGACATGCAGAAGCTGTTGTAATAGCAGAACAGAGAGGACGGATGTGCAGGCTTATTTTAGACAGTGGAGATTACAGCTAAAATGTTGAAAAAGGACTTAAGAGCTTGGATGAATATCTTCAGAGAGAGAAACAGTTGCCATGATACAATTAACAGTGCTGCTGTGCTGGTTAATTCACGGGAGATGTCGTTTTTTAGAAGCTAAAAAATGAATCTTACGTATCTTGAAATATGGATAGATACCCAGCACTCGACAGTGCGAGCGTTTCACTCGCATTTGCAACTAAAAATAGGTGTATGCAAACTGTAAAAAATATTTAGGGGCACATGTGCGCATAAAAAAAATCAGCCAAAGCAGCCTATATTTCTGTCAATAAAAAAAAATGATGATCTAACCGCAAATGTTGGAGGAACTCCAGCCACCTTCCCTCTTCCCTCTTCCCCGTGTGACACGGTTATGGACGGTTTTCCAAGCCACTGACGGCACAGTGAATATAAGTCCCACTGTCGGCAGTGTGGAAATGAGTCAAAGTGTGGAGGAGACGGACCGGGTTAAGCGGCGGACCTCCGGGGAAGCCTGCTCCGTTCTCCCCGCAGTTAGGGACCGCTCGCCACGGTACCGCTGCTGGGCAGGGTGGAAATAAGTCCTGCAGAGTTTCAGAGGACCTGGAGAATGTTTTAGGATAGTAATTACATTATATAAGATAATCATATTGCAAAGATAATATAGATAAGATAATAACATTAAAGACAAAATTAAATTGCAATACTTTTTCAAAACTTGATGATTTTACCTTTCTGTACATTTTATATACAAATTCATTAAATAATTTTGCTTGTAAATGTCTATTTGCATCACGTTTATTACGGAAAACACATTATTTGATCAATTTACATTGTGCCCCTAAAGTTCTTTGTGCGCTCCTTACTTTTTCAACTTAGGAGCACATGTGCTCCTTGGGAAAAAAGTTAGCGTCAAGCCCTGATACCTGCATGTGAAGTGTTTCTCTCACACACTTAATCTGGCCTCGCAGAGGGCGTTAAATTTGTTGAATTTGTTCAGGTGTATGCAGCATATTTTGCTGCAATAAAAAGGATTTCAAAGTTTTCCTTTGGGGAAATACTTTGCAGTTCAAAAAAAAAGGTAATAAATCGTAATTTTTCACAAGTAGTCCATAGCCATTGGTAGCTTTGTCACCTTCTACCTATGCCAATCCTCAATGCCTATGTGCAGTTTCACATAGATTGACCACGTCAGTGAGTAGAAAAACGTGGGACAGACAGAATGACTGACAGTTTCTGTGATTATGTACAGCATACCATACCATGACTTAGTCATACCAAAAATTAGAAAAAACAAAAAACATTTGTCCACAGGGGGAGCCACAGCGATCGGTCGCATTTTAGCCATTTTGAAGCATTTTTCTGTTGTTATAGCGCCACCCAGTTGCCAATTAGAGTTAAATTTCTCCAGTCACCTTGAGGCGTCCTGTTCTACATATCTACCAAGTTTAGTAAAAATCCATAAGGCGGTTAGGCCTAGATAAGAAATGAGCTCTGTAGCGCCCCCATTTTGTTTGATGGGGTCAATAATGGAGGGGTCCCCTCAGATTATGTGTGGTCATATGCCTACAAAGTTGCGTGGTGATGGGTGAAACCCTTGAGATGTTATACACCTTTATGTGATGAGCCACGCCCTCCGCAATATTCATTGCCTTATAGAAGCTCAGTTTTAGTAAGTTTTCCAACTTTTGCCAAGAGGAAACTTTAGATATTGGTCCCTAGATTATGTTCACCCAGTTTCATGCAGATCGCTCAAACTTCCTAGGAAGAGATCCATTTGAAGTGTTTTTCAAAAAATTCAAAATGGCGGAAAATCAATATAAGCGGAAGTTATGCCGTTGCAGTTCTTGAGGCAAATGTGTTCCTCATGAGGAGAGGCAGCTCTGTGCAGAGTTTCATGTCTCTACGACATGCCATTTGCTTTAGATATGCTATTTGACATTTTGTGTAATCCATTGCTTTTCTATAGAAGCCTTGTTGTCCGTTGGTAGTAATCCGCCACCGGACACGGAAAGAGGGTTGTTTATGACAAGGTTGTAGCTCGACAGTGCTGTGTGCGCTCCTGGAGGAAGAACGAGAATGAACGAGAAAGTTTTGTAATAAGTTTAAACAACTGTACAATTGATTACTCGCTCGTAAACAACCTTCGCAGTACGATGCCTTTGAACACAACGCCAGCCTTCTTCTTCTTCTGCTTATTCTCTGTGTCCCATTGCGTTGCAATGGTTTCCTGCTGGTTGGTGACACCCACGTAAAGGAGCATTATCGCCATCAAGTGGGCTGCAGTGTTTAACGCTTCAGGGTCAAACAAATGATCAAGCGGAAGTTTACACACAGGTGTGAGGCAGCTGAAAAAAGTTCCACAATCGAGATGGAAACCACAGTTTGCTATGATTTTTATGTCAGAACATCAACGAACACCGCTGACCACTCAGGCAGGGGAATGCCAAATTCTCCGAAAATGAGCATGGTCTGAACCAATCTATTTCATCATAAACAACCCAGAAAAAATACCAGACTTCTCCTTTAAACACAATAATAAGCACCATGGCTACCGCTGTTTACTCCAACCACTCAAAGACACGCAGACATACTGATAGAGCCTCTTCCAGGGGAACGCGAGCCTAGCTGCAACACAGATACCCACAGTGGCTCTCTCAAAGGGTCATAATGTAAATGCACAGCTGGACTTCCCAGCAGAGACTCAGAGAGTCCGACAGGAGCAGAGCTCATGATTGGCTTGCGCAGAAACGCACGTCGCTATCCACGCTGCACTGTGCGGTGTCAAAGTGTCACATGATTGGACATGTTCCGCCGTGTTCAGTGGAAATTTGTTTCTCCTCTGAAAGAAGAATGAAGAACCATTACGCCCCCGCAGAGCCGTCCAGCACAACTCCTCACACCATCTTTTATTCTTTTCATACTGTAGCTATCACACTGGACCTGAGAACAACCAGCGATATTCAGGCTGCATTAACAATATATTTTCACGGTGACTAACGCATTTCTTCCATTTTTAAATGGGCCGTTCTGTGAGGATTCAGAGTAGGGATATTCTTTTGAATGGTTATATTCATATTTTGTTCTGTCAGTCAGCGTGCGGGGAAACCAGACCACAGACCTTTCATGTCCTTTTCTAAGCGTTGCCTTCAACCAGCACATCGTCTGTATTCATGTTTGTTCAGGACGGCCATGCACAAAGATTGAACTGAAACATGCCCTTGGAAAAAGAATTCTGAAAGAAGAGAGAGAAATACCTTGATTTTTTTAAAAACATGAAAAATAAGTTTTATATGAAAAACAGCTGCCCACCCTCATTACTCACTGCCTTCAACATTACTGCAATCAAACTGCATCTGAAGCGAAAGACATTTATTTTCTTACTTGTATGTGTTCATAAGCTGTCTGACATTATACTGGTGGAACAAATTAGATCTTTAGAAATGTGATGAACAAAGAAAAGACCATGACACTGTGTGTTGGCATATGACTTCACTTATTTGTGACGTGAACACACACAATAACCACGGATACATAAATCTGCATCTGTTTCTTGGGTAGAAATGATGTCACCTGTAACCACAGTGGACGGGCTGGAATAACATGTTACCGGAACTAACATGGAACACTGTCAGCTAACATCGGCAATTTAGCTGTGGAGGAACCTCGTTAACCATGTCACACCCTCCACATGCCCTACTAGTGCCATTTACCTTGATGGACTCTTAAAACTCAAGCACATAAATGGCAGGGTACATCCAAATTTGTTATTTTAGTCATCAAGTGGCCTCATGTACCACTATAGTTGTTGAAAGCTAATGTAGAGTGGTGCACCACCCAAACTCCACATGGACCTCTTGTACTACCCACAGACCACCATTATAAAAGAGATGCCTGTGAAACTGTTGATGGTCAACCCAGGCTGCAACTGTAAATGGTTTCTCTTTGTATGATGAATTTAAACCACAAAGATTCTATGTTTATCCAACTTTCTTGAAACGTTTTTAATGTGCAAGACAAGAATCCAAGCTGACAGATGGTTGTCGGTCACTCCGGTCTGTCCCGTGAAAGTATTATGAATCGGCATCGGCCACGGCTGAGCCCGTTGGTCAATAAAACGGCTCCGATTGGAAGAGCGGTAGTGTTGTGCCGGAATGAGGCCTACATTTCCCATGAGCTCTAGCGCGTATTGTCGTAAAGACGCTTACCTGGCTCACGCATGTGTTTGTTTTGGGGATGAATGAATCAACAAGATGGGAAAACTTCACCCCCAGCTCACCTCTGCCGCGCCCCAGCTCCACCTCTCCGGCATAAGTGCCACCTCCGCCGGGGTAAGCGCAGCGGTCGGCTGGTAAGGCTGAAGGCCTGTTTGGCGAGCACTTCCACAGCTTCTTGGACTGAGTACGGAGCGGTGCCTCGCCTCTTTATTTCTCGGCACTCGCTGGACCCTGTCGACGCCTGGCAGGTACTTGTCGTCGGCCCGGATGAGGTGTTCCAGCCCCGCGGCCCCTGCTCTCCTTGTCCCTGCTGGCGCGGGGTGAATCTGTGCAACCTGCGGCCTCTGTGTGTGGCTCCCCGGACAGCTAACGCTGTGGACCCGCCGGCTCCTGCCAGGATTGGGCTGGTAAATGCTAGATCGCTAGTGAACAAAACGTTTATCCTGAAGGATTTCCTGACTTCCCGAGGATTGGATTTTCTCTGTGTGACTGAGACGTGGCTGACTGTTGGTGAGTCCAGTGGTTTCACAGAACTTTTACCCAATGATTGCTGCTATTTTAACTCCCTGCGGACGTTGGGTCGAGGAGGAGGAATAGCAACTATTTATAAGAGTCACTAAATGTAAGCAGCTAGGTAAGATGACGTGTGCCGTCTGAGTGCCGTAAATCGTTTCGTCCTGGAAGCGACCTGGTGCGGACCCAGCCACAGTTTCCTAAAGGTATGGATATACACTATATAGAAATAGCTTATCTTCACACCGATGGTCTCATTTGCTGTAGATCACGCACAGACATCAGCAGAAACGACAGACTTTTGCATATCCAGTTAAAAGTTCCTTGTAGCGGCTTTAAGGCTTCAAATTATGCATAACTAAGGGAGTGGCCACTTTGACTGGCACACTGTCAGCTAGGCCTCACCACAGGTCACTCAACTTGGCCTCCTTGCCGTATTTTGAGGTGTCGGAGCCGGCTGTCTGTAGCCTTTAGGAGAATTTCATGTACAAATATCGGACAAATAATGAGGCTTGCTGTGGAGATCGTTGTACCAACTGACCGTCCAAGACACCAGCGCTCCAGTTGTTCGGTAAGTGACAGTCTGTTATTATTTTATTTAAATGTTAGCGCTAATGCGTGGCTTGATAGCTTAGCTCGTTCAATCTAGCTGCTAACTGGCAAGACCCGAAGTCCAAATGTAATACATATGTGTTAGAATTTAGGGTGATAATACTTTTGAATAAATGGGCGTCTGTGTGAGGTGGGAAGATAAAGCTCCACCACGTTAACGTTAGTAGGTAAAGTTATGCTATGCCATACGGGCAATGTAACGTTAATGCTAGACTTGGATAGGTAACAGTTGTGTTACATTAAAAAGTTGCAGACTGTGTGCAATTACGATAACTAATAAATGTCGAGTTTAGCATAGTCCAAGAATTAACATTATTCTAAATAGATGTTGCGTCTTTGGTAAAGCAGGAGTTGGGTATTGAGGCTATGCAGCAAGCGTGAGAAGACAGAAGTGGACTTGACTCGTCACTTCAGCGCTGACTTCAGGGTACAAAGACCTTTTTTTATACCTCATAGTGAATCAAGTAACTTACTGGTTTAAATCGATGAAGTATTGACATTATTATGTTCAATACAATGTTTAGAAGACTATTTTTATTGAGAAGTTTTGTTCCTCTGATACTGTGAGTCCATACAAGGTAGTTCGTCTTCAGCTGAAGCAGATATTCATGCGTCTGTCCTCTCAAGTTTGTATATGATTCATTGTGATCCACATTTCCTAACAAAAGTGTTTTTCTTCTACTGTAATTTGAAAGGTAACCACACTGCGGAACCTGAATGGCCTCACGTATGGAGCGGTGCATTTGGCGCCATTCATCCGGACTGTGGAAAAAGGAGAGTGCACAGACAACATCCTGAGCTCTCAAATGGGTCGTGATTATGATGCCAGAAAACCACTTCAAGTTCAGCTTCCTCTGATAAAAGGACAGACCAGTTTGAACTTTTTTTGTTATTCTCTGTCCGTAGTATTCAGAAATTCAGTTTCTTACCTTCGACTTAATTTCTGCTGCTGATAGCTGATAGAAGTAGTCACAATTTAAAAACAGAATTCTTAAAACATTAAATAGGAATCAAGGTATTTCCTAGTATGACATCCAAAGGGTCTTCATTAGGAAACAGTTGGAAATGGCTAAACAGGAAGTGCACTCAGGAGTAAAATGTGGCTCCTGTAGTCGATGTGTACTGAGTATTCATTAGGCGTACGAACTCTGTTATGTGTAATGAAGATATGACAATTAGATTTTAATTTCAAAGCAGTTGGGTTCAGGAATTCATATCATATGTCCGTGTATGTTTTCTCATTTGATCGGGACCTACAAGATGCCAGCATGGCCCAGGTTATGTACATTTCTTGTATTCCAAATTATAGTATTTACAATTGGGAAAAAGTGTTTAATGCCTCTGGAATTTGACTGACTTTTAAATAAACCCACCATGATTAAACAGTTAAAAGAGTGAATGTTGGAGTTATGTTTCTCAGGTGAACACACGCCTGGAAATAATTGCTAATGTCAACCTGGTCTCATTCTGAAGTTGACTTCTGGCGTTAGACACCGGTGAAAAAAGCACCTTTAGGCCCTCAAAAATGTTTTTTTTTTTTTTTTTCATGAAATAAAAGCAAGCGGTGTGATTTCAACAGGGTCCTTGCACCGTTTGGTGCCTGGACCCAATGTGATTGCAAACTGGTGTTTTTTCCCAAAATATAGTAAATCAAACGTTCATCATTTCAACAGGTCTGTCATCACAGATGCTATCAGCTGAGTGAGTGGAAGTTTGCTGCATAGATCAGCCTCTCATTGGATGGAACGAGCCACCTGCTGAAGTCCCGCCCTACCACCTCCGGTTGTCATAGTCGACAAACATCCTTTACTAACTTTTGCGGTGTTTGATCATGCGGGGATGTAGCCATTTTTCTGCCATGGCTCGCGTCCTGTAGGCAATATTTTTGTGGGCGTGTTACACCAAAACCTGTTTCTCCCCGGCATTTTTTTTGCAAGCACACCATTGCTGTGGCACCGCCAAGAACGATTGTGATTGGTTGAAAGAAATAAAAAAAGCCGGGGCATTTTTTTCTCTGATCTTAAAGTGAGAGTTGGCGCAGCCAGACCTTTCTTTTCTTGAGAAAGGTCTGGTGAGCGAGACTACTGATGCTATAGTCCTTGACCTTAATAAAAGGGACTGCATCTCATTTGTTAACTGTAAAAGCCTGAATTTACAAATGGCTTCTGAATGATATAAAAACCAAGGTGCAGTCAGAAAGAAATCATCCAAAAGTGAGGAATCATGGCATTTTCCTCACACCGCATTTAGATATTTACAGCCTAATTTAACAGGGAAATCTGAGGCGTCCAATTGATATATTCTCGCTAACTCCCCTCTCCTCTCATTTGAAAGGCTTTTTGCTGCAAATAGGTCTGCCTGTGGCACGGCACACCTGATTTTTTAATCTGGAGCCAGCCACGGTTAGGGCTGGCATTTTTCTTGATGAGATATGAAACTAAGGCTCAGAGGGGGAATCGCAGAGTGTTCAGTGGAATAACGAATGATGATGCGTCACTCCCTGGCTCCCACTCCGTGACAGGAGAGAGGAGGAGGGGTGAGCGGCAGGAACACGAGACAGAGAAGAAGAGAAGGGGAGCAGACAGAGGCAAAGCTGGAGGGAGGAGGGTGGAGGGTTAGCGGTAAACAGCCGTATGGAAATAACACACATCCAATTGTCAGCTCCTCCTGCACTAATCTCAACTGTGATGAAAAAACCACCAGGTTGTTAAAAGTCACTAAGAGACATAAGAAACAGGCAGAAAGGCATTTAACACATTTAGTCCACGCATACACCCCTCTCATTTTTAGTAGAGGAAAGTCAGCACACTAATCCATCTGTTTCTGTGACATCGGCTTGGTATCAACAGACAGCTGGCTGGCTAGCGTTAGCTACGTGGCAAGGACAGACTGAACAAGGAGGATCTGCAAAATCTTTGGTCAACTACTGAAAGATAAGTAAGGAATAATGCCCAACGATGTGTAGGTTATAACTTTTTAATGGCCAGCATGGAGGCATGAACTAATGATGGCCAAATGAAGCTTTATGGCAATGTAGTTTGGTTCCAACCCTTTGTTGAGCAAAGAGTGCCAGAGTGGACCCAAAAAATAAAGAAAATGGTTCATGAAGCTTCATTTGGCCATTGCTAGTTGAGACCAAACCACATTGCCTTTATCATTACACCAAGAGCGCAATCTAGTGGGTTCAGCAAATGCAACTGGTGGTTCATGAAGCTTCATTTGGACATCACTAGCATGAACTCTCTGCCGCACAGTGTTGCCTCTGTGAAGGCTGTTAAAAAGTGGTAATGGACACCTTGAAGGCATTACCCTGCTTATACCATGGTCTCCTTATCAAAGAAACAAAGAGTCAGAATATTTGCTCATATTTTTATTATTTCACAAGCTATAACTCGGTTTCCTTGCAAACACCTGAGGGTTTACCTTATACCTAGAAAAATCATTGCCACCCCAGGTTCTTAAGCAATGGAAATGTTATTCACTACTCCAGTAATTAGGATGAACCTTAGATGTGGCCTAGAAACGGGAGATATTCTAGTCCGCCCAGCTCATGGAACCATTTGGCCCAGCTATTAGCCAGAAAGCTAATGTTATGCTAGCAAGATTCAAAGTCAGTAACATTGCATATAGTTGACAAACGGTAAATATAATATGACAGTATGTTTGACAACAATACTGGCTGGCTACTCAGGTAGTTTACATGGGAAATATTCATTCCGAATAGGGGTTTACATGGGAGATCAGTTTAATCGCCTTTATTCGGGTCCGCGCAAGGTTTGGGGCAGGTAAGGTTTCTGATTGGATAGGGGGCGGGCAGATGTTGCGCGTTTACGTTTACTGGAAGAAAACACTGTAGTCCTTGCTCCGGATAACAAGATGCTTGACGACGCCGTTCTTAGTGCCTTTTTCGGGCTTGTTTTGCTTATATTCTTGAAGCAGCAGTACAACAACAACCTTGTTCTGCTAATGCTTCGTCTGTTGAGGAGGAGAAGGGAGGTAGAAGGTCGAAGAAGGGAGATAGAGGCCGTGCTGTGGCGAATGGAAACCGGTGAGTGCAATGAGTCCGACTGCTCTGTGTCAGCCCGTTGCTATGCGTGCTACGTCATTGCACCAGAAGGGCAAGGAAACAAGCATGCGCAGAAAGAACGGAATGGCTGGAATCGGGTAGGTGTATACAAGACAGAAAATTTCTTCCCTTCGGGTTTTGAAAAGGAATATTCCACCCCTGTGCACCCGATTAGATTTTCTTTTTGGGTTAGCTGTTTTCATTTGGGGTGAGGTGTTTACAAGAAGCATTTCTATTCGAGTAGGGCTTCCAACCCGAATGCAAAAGGAATACATGGCTCCATGTAAACGCATGTATTGTAAATTAAATTGTAAACAGATTACAGATAATGATACCATTAATTTTGAATCGGGAAAAAATAGATTCACCCAAACTTCTCAGTAGGTAATCATTATCAGTTTTTAACGGAAACCCTGCAGCCAATCAGAATCGAGTATTCATTCAGACCATGATGTAATACTTTGGTAACAAACACAAACAGTGTTCATATTAGCGTCAGTGTCAGTCGTTTTACGTCTGTCCATCCGTCCCATTCCTATGAATGCAGTATCTCCAGAACACCTTGAGGAAATTCCCCTAAATTTAACACAAACGTCCACTTGGATTTAGCATTGAACTTGCAAGATTTTGGTGGTCATAGGTCAAAGGTAAAGGTCGCAATGACCTCGTCTGTCTCATTGTTTCAAACGGGATATCTCATGAACACATTTAGGGAATTTCTTTAAATTTGGCACAAACGTCACCTTGGACTCAGTGATGAACTGATAAACTGATAACTGGTGGTCAAATGTCAAGATCACTGTCTGAAGAATTCATACACAAATGATGACAAAACTTCTTTAACTTTTTAAATTCAAAGGTCACAGGTCAACTGTAAAATAAAGACAATAAATGATCATTTTATAATGAAAGGGAAATGATCTAAATGAAAATGTAATCAGTAGCTCAAATACGTTTTGATGAGTAATATCACTGTTATTTTTGTGGTAACTACTCACAGCTTTGAACATGACTTTTAAAGTGATACATCATGGAGGAGTTACAAAACTGTAGTGTGTCCTATTCAGAATGATTTTATGAAAATGTCCCTCGCAGCAAAGCAAATATATTACAAGGTGTGATTTAATGTGATATTCAGAACGCCGGGGGCAGAGCAGAGAAAGCCTGTCCCTCACTGAACACCGCAGTTCAGTGGCCTCACAGGTGAGTAATGTGGTGTCGATGCTGCTGTCTGGCCTGACCAAAAGTGAAAGAAAAAGCACTGCTCTCTTTTCCATGGAAAGCAAAGACATTTTTCACAACTCCGAAGTAACACTGTTGATGAGACAGGAGATTTTACCAAAGGTGTGCTCAGCAGCCTGAATAAGATTAATGAAACATGAAAGCGAGCTAGTTCATGCCCACACTGAAAGGGAGGGAGAGAGGCAGAGATAACTAGTTCTTCCCCTGCCATTAATCATACAAGGCATTCCACCTGGGGAAGGCTTTATAATCCAGACATTCAAATCAGGATAATTAAGACATGAACTTTTCTATCTGAACATTAAATTGGCCTATTACTGCTCTGACAAAGCTTACCACATTCACCCCTTACCATCTCCAGGTACACACCAGCCCATAGATTTTCAAACGCATATCTGAACTAAGGGTTTTTATGTAAAAGTGTTAAATGCAAGTAAATGCTAAGTGGATGGGGTCACCTTAGATGTCATTTCTGCACTGTACTTCCCAGACATTACAGTCAGTACCCACATTGGTGCATATGTAGGTTGTTTTTCTGAGTCTACTCAGTTAGAAAATCCTTTCACTTTGCTCCTCCGTGGGCTGTGGAGGTACTACGGCAGAGGCAAGCCATTAGGCAGGCAATGTAGACAGCAGGATTGTTTAATGAATGAGTGATTTAACTCCATTTATATAGCATCTTTCATGCACAGAATGCGGCACAAAGTCCGTTACCATTCAGCAGCAGAAACAAACAGCAAAATAAGAATGCATGATAATATCGGCACGTCATCGGTATAGGCCGATATTGACCTTTAAATGAGAGAATCAGAATCGGCCAACATGCCTTTTCTTATGTTGCACAATGAATGAATATTACGTACATTGAAAAGCATTCCAATTCGTGTCTCCATTTGCTGGTGGGCCACCTTGAAAAAAGAGTATGCAAGACTTGATGATCACTTGGATGGGTCATAGGTTCCATCCTTGATTTGACAAGAAGAGTAGTACAAAGTCATTTGCTTCAGAGGAAGTGCCTGTTGGATTGCAACAGTGTCCTAAACCCATCTCCTAAAAGTGAAATCAGGGGAGGTATTGATTTCTAGACATCTTCAGAACAGACCAGCGATCCAGAGATCGGAGTCACTTTACGCAGCGATTGGTCAACAATGTTTACTCATTTTGATCGTGGCAAAATGGAAGGCCTTATGATTGAAGCTGATATTATCAACTCAGTGGTACATGTGAGTGTCAGTCCGTATTTAGTCTGTACTTGTCTGCAGAACCTAGAAGTAATTTTGATCTGCATATAAAGTTTTAACAGCATGCCAAGTTGCAGTGCGGCTCTCTCTTTTTCAGCCCTAGAAATATTTTATGTTTGTTTTCTCTTACCTCATTTGAGAGTCAGTCCTTCATTCTGTTGTCTCATCCCAGCTGGACTAATGTTACAAACCTAAATAAATCATCACTGAAAAAAAAAAAAACTGCAGCTGAATGAATGTTGCAGCAAGGCTCTTATGTAAAACCACAGATCTCGGTTCTCCGCTGTCTGGACATCCCTTGATCGGCTCCTTTGTTCCTTATTCTCCCCTCCTTTCAACTACCCAGATCTTCTTCTGTTCGTATCAAACAAACCGGAAACTTCAAATAAATCACACTCTGTGTATGAGAGGAGTTTTTCACCTACCAAATAAAAATGAATTCTGCTCTGTAGGTCCCGTCGGTCAGGCTCATTTCGCACAAACCTTCTCTTCTCAGTTCCAATTGCAGGCTTCCTGGTTCCCTCATTTCCTTCCGAACTCTCTAAGAAATGAGAAAGAAATTCAAGGATGACCTTGATGACACAGGAATCAAGGCAGCATGTACTGTGTTTGCCAACTGTTCCATTCTCACTTAGTAAAACATCATTTGCTGAGACATCCCATGTGTTTGATAGCTACACCGATCAGCCAAAACATTAAAACCACTGATAGGTGAAGTGAATAACTTTGGTTATTTTGTTCCAATGCATTGTTCTGCTGGGAAACCTTTGGTTCTGGCACCACCTGACATGTTCCACCCACTCAAACACCGTTGCAGACCAAGTACCCCCCTCATGGCAACAGTACTCCCCAATGGCGAATCATCTTTTCCTTTTTCTTCCTCATTGATCTCATGTTCTCATTTGCAACATTAGTTTCCATTTCCAGACAAATGAGCTGAAACACCCAGTTAAATCATTTGTCCTCACCTTCTTGGCCCTTCGCTGCCTGTCATCCCCAGTTTCTCCTTTTTTTCCCCTGTCACTCTTCACTGTCTAATCCAATCAAGTCATGTCACCTAGTTTGGTTCCTGCTGGCACTCTGTGGTTGCAAACAGAACCTTCAACTTTCTTTTAGAGAGAGACAAAGACAGAGATGCGAGTCTCAAATGGCTGTCTACGCACCTCCCTCTGCTGATTTTAAGTTAGAGAATCGTTCTTGAGTTCAGAAAACACTTCCTCTGTGGGTGCTATGAGTGCTCTTATTAATAAATTCACACCACAATAGGCAATAGCACCCCCATATAGCCCAAATGGAATGATCCTTTGTTTCGTAACCACATTTTCCTCCAACTGGGACAATCTTTCGTTTGGGACTGTGAGATTGGCGGTCGAATAAGGCGTCTTAGGGCGAATCTTTGAAGAGTTGATTATTCGGGGTCACCCCTTACGAAAACAAAACTGTTACACTTCTATTTAACTACAATATTATGCTAATTTAACAGACTTTGTTACTGGCCTATCTCATTATCATAACACTGTATTTCAAACCACGGTGAATTAACTGCTGCTTTCCCTGAGAAATGAGAGAGTGTAAGAAAAGGTTCTCACACAGCCTGGATAAAGTCGGTGAATTCCCTTTTGGCCGCGGGAGCTTTGGATGTGCAGATAATGATGCTGCAACAACACGGCAACTATGATTCAGGACTTGCCCCACCCCCATGCCTTTATTGGCTTTCATCCCTCAGAAACTATCAGGGGTTTACAAGGATTCACATAATAAAGAATCAACACCTTGATCCAATATGTTGAGGGGGGGGAATATCAGTATTTCCGAGATGCAGCCTGTGAACTTCCAGCCATTCACTTATCACTGTAGCCACTTCATTTTCCTCCACTTTGATGCCCGATTGTGCCACATGGCCGGGGTCATTCATAGAACAGATGCATCTGTTATGATAGATAAGCAAATGAAAATGATGCAGGGTGCCTTAAAATGTTTCCATAGAACGCTCAAAAACACTCCCGAGAGGTTTCAAACTGTGCTCACGCTGAGAGGCTCACTTTGTGCTTTTTTCCTACTCTGAAATATTCAAGATGGTAAGCTTTTTGGAATAAACTCTCACAAAATATTATGGGTTAGTGAATGGTTTAAAGTGCAGTGATGGCCAAGTTGATTTAAAAACGACTTAGCCCACACTCTGCAGCCCTCTGCATTTCTTCCTATCTAGTGCAGCACATGACTCGCTCAACTTGCATGCAGATATACAGCTCTGTCCCTCCTCCCTGTTTGTATTTTCCGAGCTGGATACTTTATCATCACAGACTTCAAATGTGTGGGTTAAGCCTGCTGCAGGGTCCTCCTCAGATCACAAGGAAAGGAAGGCAGGGTGGCTATGAGATTTGCAGACACTCGTTTTGGCTCAATGGTGATTTTTTTGATTAAGTCCTTGGGCTGTCCATGGGCTTTTCTTTGAGCCAATTGCAATCTCTTTACACTCAGCACACAGGCAAGTTATCTCTTAATGAAAATGCACTCAGTAATAGCTGCCTCTGTTGTGACTGCATTGTGTCAGTCAGTAAACATGTCAAGCTGTGTTCCTTTCTCACCAGTTTCACAAAGAGCCTTTTGAAGTGAAAGTCATACCAGTCGACTCCCGACAACACACAGATTTAACTTTAGATAGTTCCTTTGATTGATTCGCTTCGATTGTAACAAAGAAATGAAACTAATATAATTGAAGTAATGCAAGGGTAAACAGTTGTCCTGATGTCTTGCGTCAAGGATGGATTGTGAAGCATTTTCAAATTCATTTGACCATAAATGAATTTCCCCTACTGATGATATGTAATCAACAAAAACAAAGATATACAATATGAACGTCCAATAAAAAAGCTGAGGAGAGAGCCATTCAGTGCACAGAGATAAAATAGACATGGACTTTAGATACTGGATGTTGTAAGACCCATAAGGTGCCACAATTACCTCTTTTCTACCAACATGAAACTGAGATATCAAGTAAGAAGTCATTGCAGTCAAAGGTCAAGGACACTGTGACCTTGCTTCCACGTTCTTCTCATCAATGCGATATCTCAAGAAGGTCTTGAGGGAATTTCCTTCAAATATAGCACTAACGTCCACTTGGACTCAACAATGAACGAAGTAGATTTTGGTGGTCAAAGGTCAAGGTCTCTGTGACCTTGCATCCATGTTCTCCTCATGAATGTGATATCTCAAGAAGGTCTTGAGGGAATTTCCTCAAATTTGGCACTAACGTCCACTTGGACTCAACAATGAACGAAGTAGATTTTGGTGGTCAAAGGTCAAGGTCTCTGTGACCTTGCATCCATGTTCTCCTCATGAATGCGATATCTCAAGAAGGTCTTGAGGGAATTTCCTTCAAATTTGGCACAAACGTCCACTTGGACTCAACAATGAACTAAGTAGATTTTGGTGGTCAAAGGTCAAGGTCACTGTGACCTTGCATCCATGTTCTCCTCATGAATGCGATATCTCAAGAAGGTCTTGAGGGTATTTCCTCGAATTTGGCACAAATGTCCAATTGGATTCAATGATGATCTGATTAGAATTTGATAGTTAAAGGTCACTGCGACCTCACATGATGTGTTTTTGGCCATAACTTAAGAATTCTTATGCTAATTTTGACAAAATTTCACATAAGATGCGTAATAGATTAAAATAATTACGTAATGACATTTAATATCCAAAAAAAAAAAAAAAAAATCAAAGGTCAAGTTCACTGATACCATAACGTTCTGCAAAAACACCTTTGTGGTAATTATTCAACGCCAAGACCAGTAGGAGAAATGGGTGCCCATCTTGAAACTGTGCTGACTGTATACATCTTCTTTGCTGCAGAGTTGAAGATGTGTGTGAAGCACCCACATTTTAGAATATGTAGCTTCTTTGCAGCAACATCCATATTTGAAGCATTGTCTGCTGTCATGGCTACATATGAGTCTGCAGAGAGGTATACAACCCTGAAGTGGTATTTCTAGTTTAAAATAATGCTAGCTAAAATAATGTACTAACTTGAAATTCTGTTTCCAGAATTTCCAGAAGATAACTAAATATTACTAAAAGGAAGAGGAGGAATGGAGAGATGACAGACTGTAATGTGGTATTTTAACATCTTTAGGAAAGTTTAATACACTGTCAGTGTCTCTTGTGGTCTGACACTTTCTTTTCAAACCAGCCAGCCAGATGAGACAGTTCAGGAGAAAAGTGAGGTTCAGTCTGAGACTCAAACCAGAGAAGGGTGATTATACAAGTTACTGATTCCTAGATGAACAGCCTCATGAGTAAAATTTGCTTCATCCTGGTTTTGTTCTTTTTCATCTTTGTAAAAGCATTTCAATGCAGGAAAAATAGTCATGACATAAAACTATGCTGTCTATGCAGAAGAAAGATGTGAATGCTTTTGAAATTGGTGCTGCATGAGAAAAAGGACTGTGGCATTTGCAAGAGGGTGAAAACCTGCAACTACCAGAATGCACCTGGCCAATAAACGCTCCTACTAGTAGGGGATGTAATCCGATCTTTTTCAGCCTGTTTTCACTATACAGAAAACAAAATGGTGCCCACTTTCTGTTCATTAATTCTCAGTATAACAGCTAACCAGGGCACTAAAATGTGTTTCTCGGAGTTCCGTCTGAGTTTGGAAGAGAAGGGTGGGTCTCTCTCTCAATCCGCTTTTATATTCTTTGTGTCCGTGGTGGCAGGAATACGAAAATCTGTAGTTTAAGCAACCGCCCAAGAGACATTAAATTGAGCTGGGAGATGAGCAGGGAGATCTGGGTTCTGGTTAGATGGAAGGAAGTTTACCACAGTTTATTTACGCATACTACCCAAATTGTTATGGCACAAATCTGATTGAAAAGCGGCTAAGTTTCCGTTTAACAGTCACCACAGAAAGCACAGAGCAGGTGGTTTTGACTCAGCTTAGCCCAAAAGCCATAGCCGGCTCATGAAAACACCTGACGGGATGTTGTGTGCTCTGCAGAAAACAATCCCTCTCATCATGTTCATGTCCTAAAGCAGCCACTCTGAAGGTGCACACACAAACGACGCCGCGCATGCCACGCACGTTTTCCATCCTTTGGCACCTTTGTCTCAAAGTAATCCGGGGAAAAACCCTGGCTTTAGTTCTGCTCTGCACAACAGAGATGAGGAAATGTTACACATCTCTCGCTCAGTCTGCCCTGGGCTCCAGGGTCATTTAGAAGATAGTGGGCAGTCTGATACTATACCTTATTCACTGGCCACTGCACACAGGACACAAATGCCTGATGCACGTACATGTACTATTCCCCTTAATCTCATATGCCATCAGACCTTGTTCATGTATGTGCTTGACCCATACATAAACTGTTCAGGAATGCCCAGAGGAACGTGGCAAAGAGCTTAAAGGTGCGGACACACCAAACCAACATCATAGAACTAGCGGCAACGAAAGCCAACTGTTGCGTCGTCTACGTCGCCTCACGTCGCCCTGTGTCAGTTGCATTTGAACACACTACACGGACTACATCCAACAGCCAAGTAGCACAGACGTTCTGCGCCTGCGTGAGAGAGAGCGGAGTGAGAGAGTGGTACATCCTGTCAGCCGAGGGATTTCCTACCTGCGCAGCCAAGCACCGCAGCACCTCCACGGACTATTACATCCAGACGGTCCCGGTGTTTCCTCCGCAGGCTCCACTTCACTCAGCTGCCCGACAAACCCGCTGATTCTTCCCACTTTAACCTGAATAACAAACCAGGGCTCAGTGCTCCAGCTGGATCCAAACGGAGAGCCGGGGCTAGCTGGGAGACTAGCGGAGGCTAACTGGCTGTGCTTCCCTTCAGTCATGCTGCGGCTAACGCTCCGCTAGCCGCTCCCAGCTAGCTCCGGTTTGTTATTCAGGTTAAGGTGTGAAGAAGCAGCGGGTCTGTCGGGCAGCTGAGTGAAGTGGAGCCTGAGGAGGAAGCACCGGTTAGCCCTGGTTTCACTACAGGCAGATTCACTCGCTACAGGGGCGAGGAAATAAAACCTGAACAGCCAATCAGAGTGATCTCGCTCACCGACAAGCTCCGCCGCTGATTCAACATGCTCAATTGGCCGAAAAGCTGCCGACGCCAAAGTGCAGACGGTGCAGGACACACCACAAAACTAGGCCGACAGACGCTCACCGACGGCCAGACTTTGGTCGACGACCGACCGTCGGCTTGGTGTGTCAGGGCCTTAAGACGTCAACCTGGCCCCCAAATTTCCCAGATTCTAATCTGATCAAGCTATGGTGGGACTTGCTGGTACCCCACCTCACAACCCACTCAAAATATCAAACACACAGTGCCAGTGTTTGTGCCTCAACAGGTGAGAACCAAGTCTGATCCAGGGAGGCCCAACCATGGATCAGGTGATGAATTCTTGATCAGATTGGGATCTGGGTAATTTTGGTCCGATTGATGCAGCCTTATCATTCCTTGGGCCATTACTTTTTGAATGTGGCATGGTGCCTTGCCCTGCTGGGGGGCCACTGCCATCAGGGAGTGCCATTGCCATGTGGGGTGGTGCTTGGTCTGCAAAGGTGTCTGGGGCGGTGGTGTGTGTCAAGTGGCATTCACAGAGAGGTAAGGGCCAAAGGTTTCCCAGCAGAACAATGCATTGGAACAAGTTATTCACTTCACCTGTCAGTGGTTATAATATTTTGGCTGATCAGTTTATATATTATGTTGAAAAAGGTTTTTCTACACATCTCCAAGGGTGGAAGATAAAGTGTAAATACTGCATTCGTCAAATGTAATCAATTAGAGGAGTGCTAACTGTGTTGGGTTGCCTAATAATGAGACTGAGTTGGAAGGAAATTTGGGTAGCTAAGGTCACTGTTGTGCACTATTAAAAAAAAAAGAACAAAGTCAGTGACTGTCTTCAAAGAATTCAATTCAGCACTGAAAAGTTCAATCCTCTGCCCAAATGCTATCTGCAAGATGCAATTCCTCTCCAAAGTCATCTCCACTGGGTGTTTATGTGCAGATGTCAGAAAGATGAAAACGTGGCAGCTGCATCAAACAGTCCACCATGTTTTGAACTGAATCCCAGTCCACCTAAACTGGTTAACAGACTTGGAGCCAGGAGCCAAATCTGTAACTACAAAGGAAAATACACCAACCACTGCCAACAGTCAAAAGTTACTACAAAGGTATCCAACTCACATGCATAGCTACGAAAATAGCTTCTTTCTCTCCGTGGCATCATTGGTATCAGTGTCAAAATGTCACTGAGCATGAACTTGTACTCGCAGACAATAAAATATCATTGGAGTTTTACCGTAGAGCAAAGACCTATTAGATTGTTTCTCTGCAGAACATTTTCACTGCGACACAGTCACTCCACTGCCAGATGAAGGTTGTTGGGCAGACTGTCAGACACGCAGGTGACTCATCGCCTTCACCTCGGTGTCACATGCTGGCAAAGTCTGGAAGTCGAACAAGTCAACTAGGGCAGGCAGGTCTGTGGATGGTGTAACTCATTTGAAATGCTTCTGCTCTGGACGTTGTTAATCTCAGTGTTGTAACACACACGAATTAATGGCTCAGCACCAACAAAGCCCATTATTAGACCATTATTAGAGAGAGTGTTGCCAGTGCATCCACACTATAAGGAGACTTGAGAATGGGTGAGTGTGCTATATGAATCAAAGTTAGTTGAGCTTAGGGTTATATGAGTTCATACTGGGGAAAAAAACAAACAAAACTATCTAGCAAGCCTAAAGCAGCTTGTGTGTGGCTCCTTTAGTTTGCATTTCTTTGGAGGAGGTGGAGCAATTTTGTTATTACATCTCCGAACACACTGGTCCTCCTGTTATTTAAATCCCATCTGGAGCGATGTCCTTGTATTTTAAAGTGGATTGTTTTGGGGTTTTTTTGTTTTTTTTCTCTGTGGGAAGAGCTGCTTGTCCTTCTACTTTGTTTTTATCAGTTTCCTTTTTAATTGACTGTGAGAACACATTAAACCAAAAATGTTTTTGCATTCTAACACCAACATATAAATTAGGCCTATCTGGGAACTGATATGACAACGGAAAAGAATAAAAAGAGGAGAGTAAGACTTTGTAAAAGCTCATCACATGCGTTGTAATAATACCAGCTACAAGTAGATACTGGTATTCTTTTTTGAGCCCTCTGCGCTGGTTATAGCCGTGGCTGGATGCTGTCAGATATGCCTTAAGGGAATTTCTATGTGGCACAAACGTCCATGTGGATTCAACTATGAGCTGATTAGATTAGGTGGTCAAAGGTCAAGGATATTGAATCAGTCTCATTCTCGTGAGCACAATATCTCAACAGGCCATGAGGGAATTTCTTCAGATTTGGCACAAACATCCACTTGGATTAGACTACGAACTGATTAGATTTTGGTGGTCAAAGGTCAAAGATATTGAGTCAGTCTCATTCTCGTGAACGCAATATCTCAAACAGGACATGAGGGAATTTCTTCAGATTTGGCACAAACATCCACTTGGATTCAACTATGAGCTGATTAGATTTTGGTGGTCAAAGGTCAAGGATATTGACTCAGTCTCATTCTCGTGAATGCAATATCTCAACAGGCCATGAGGGAATTTCTTCAGATTTGGCACAAACATCCACTTGGATTCAACTATGAGCTGATTAGATTTTGGTGGTCAAAGGTCAAGGATATTGAGTCAGTCTCATTCTTGTGAACGCAATATCTCAAACAGGCCTTGAGGGAATTTCTTCAGATTTGGCACAAACATCCACTTGGATTAGACTACGAACTGATTAGATTTTGGTGGTCAAAGATATTGAGTCAGTCTCATTCTCGTGAACGCAATATCTCAAACAGGACATGAGGGAATTTCTTCAGATTTGGCACAAACATCCACTTGGATTCAACTATGAGCTGATTAGATTTTGGTGGTCAAAGGTCAAGGATATTGACTCAGTCTCATTCTCGTGAATGCAATATCTCAACAGGCCATGAGGGAATTTCTTCAGATTTGGCACAAACATCCACTTGGATTAGACTACGAACTGATTAGATTTTGGTGGTCAAAGATATTGAGTCAGTCTCATTCTCGTGAACGCAATATCTCAAACAGGACATGAGGGAATTTCTTCAGATTTGGCACAAACATCCACTTGGATTCAACTATGAGCTGATTAGATTTTGGTGGTCAAAGGTCAAGGATATTGAGTCAGTCTCATTCTCGTGAATGCAATATCTCAACAGGCCATGAGGGAATTTCTTCAGATTTGGCACAAACATCCACTTGGATTCAACTATGAGCTGATTAGATTTTGGTGGTCAAAGGTCAAGGATATTGACTCAGTCTCATTCTCGTGAATGCAATATCTCAAACAGGCCATGAGGGAATTTCTTCAGATTTGGCACAAACATCCACTTGGATTCAACTATGAGCTGATTAGATTAGGTGGTCAAAGGTCAAAGATATTGAGTCAGTCTCATTCTCGTGAATGCAATATCTCAACAGGCCTTGAGGGAATTTCTTCAGATTTGGCACAAACGTCCACTTGGATTCAACTATGATCTGATTAGATTTTGGTGGTCAAAGGTCAAGGATATTGAGTCAGTCTCATTCTCGTGAACGCAATATCTCAAACAGGCCATGAGGGAATTTCTTCAGATTTGGCACAAACGTCCACTTGGATTCAACTATGAACTGATTAGATTTTGGTGGTCAAAGGTCAAGGATATTGAGTCAGTCTCATTCTTGTGAACGCAATATCTCAAACAGGCCATGAGGGAATTTCTTCAGATTTGGCACAAATGTCCACTTGGATTCAACTACGAACTAATTACATTTTGGTGGTCAAAGGTCAAGGATATTGAGTCAGTCTCATTCTCGTGAATGCAATATCTCAAACAGGCCATGAGGGAATTTCTTCAGATTTGGCACAAACATCCACTTGAATTTGTAGCTTTTATGCAGCTGTCATGGCTATGATTCTGGACAGACATGGATGTAAACTGTGCTTGCATATTGACTTGTTAGCGGAGGCATACACTGCACAGCGGTAATTCTCGTTTAGCTTGTATTTGTTTACACTTTTTTCCAATGAATAATTAGCACTTCCTGTGTGCGATGCACTCATGGTGTTCAGACCGCTATTTATAGATTCCTTTGACACTGGGGAAAACATGAAAAGGTGATGATTCTCAAGCGTCTAAAACACATGATTAACAGATTTACAGACGTTTGTTCACATCCGACTTCAGACATAATGATTCCCCACAAAGTATAAGTCACACTGAATGATATAAATATGTGTTTCATGTCTATTAAGACTTGATTGAGTTATGACCCAGGCGTAGTTAGGGCTGCAGCAGTATGATATTTTCATGGTACGATAACCATCTAAGAAAATATTGCTGTTTCACGGTATTACAGAATTTAGCAGTCAGAATGACTCTTGAAGGAAGGAAAACAGAATGTTTTTTTCGGTTAAACAAATGTTTTAATAGTGTAATTGAAACTTAAAAACCATTCTCTAAGATTTTACACATTTTATTTTTAAATATTATAGATTGTCAAATGTGTACGGTATGATAACCATCAACTTTTATATAATGGTATACCTTAAAACCGGTAAATCGCTGCAACCCTGGAAGTGGTACAGTTTTTGTCCCGAAAGCCCCTTTTTTCTATGGACAAATATCCTTCTAACGCCTGGCATTTGCATTTAATGGGAAAGGTTACAATTGGCAGTCACTCCCGGGTCAAATGACTCTGCAGCAGTCATGGATACTTATCTTGGCTTTTGTCTTTCTCTTTTGTCTTTGTTCTGCTGAATGTCCATGTCTATTGCAGACCATACACTGGAATTTCCCATAGTATAAATACTGTCCAGAGTGATGAGTTAAATTCCATAGAAGCACAGTGAATATTTCTTTCCCCACCTCCCAAAGTAATGTTAATCGCATCCGAATGGGACTTAAGAGAACTTTTGAGGACTTGTGACTGAGCTGTGCTTCTTTCTTCCTCTAGATAGGACCTAAAAAGAAAACGTTGTCATAAAGTTTGTGTTAGAGCTGCCTTTTTTGTAACGTCAGTCCAGCTTTCCCCATGCTTCATCAGCATTTTTATTCGTCCACATGACTTTATTGTGAAAAATCCTAACCCTTAGTTCTGTTCAGGCACCTTTAGACCGCAGCGCCGGCCGGCGTATTTCATGTCTTTCATATGCTGATCTGCTGGTTTGTAGTCGTGGTTATAGCAGCAGTCACATTAAGAATTTGGTCCCAAATTTTGAACTGAATTCAGTCTGAATTTTGCTGCAGGCTGTCTTTGTCATCAAACCTTTCAGTCAGCTGTCGGTGGACACACCTCAGTGAGATCTAAGCCCATTGGTTTTCCATTGATGGCCAAAGATTTTACCACGTTTCTCTCACGATCGTCAGCTTTCATCTCAGACAGCCCGAAATCACACGGTGTAAAGGGAACTGTAGTCAAAAATTGTTAACATTTTTTAGTGCTCAGAAACTGTCTTGACAGCTGGAAGCACACTTTTGAACTTAATTTTGATGAATTACTTCTGTCTGCTTGGCGTTGGTATTCATTTCATGTTCATTAAGGGCACCATTTTTATTCCAGGTGTTGCTGGCCCTCCATCCATAGCAGTACATTGCTAACCTTTGTGCCAACTGACATCTATTCTATGTAATGTACCATAAATGTGCCATGAATAAATTGAATGTGTAGCAGCACATCACTAATGCAGCTTATTAAACGCTGCACCCAAGAGACAGCAGTGTTATGGTAAAGTAGTGAAAACACTGAATTGAAATTATGCAAGACTCCCCTGGGACTGCAATCAGAGGTTCAACTATAACTATAAAGCCGTGATAGTCTACTTTCATTAGAGCGTTGACTCATCTCTATACATTAAACATCAATGGAGTATCCCACGTCTGATCCTTGTCTATAAAGACATGATAGTTCTGATAATGAGCACCTGTGAACCCAGCTGAAACAAAGCAGGACGTAGCTCCTTGTAGACAGTCTTATTGAAGTGCTGTCCACTGCCAGCAAGTGCTGTCTGCAGGCAAACAGCGCCTGGGTCTTCTCCAAATCTCAGCACGCAGGCATCGGCTGCTGTCGTCTTCCCACAACAGGCTCCTCTAAAAGAGTTGACTGTATGTGTTGTGTTAGTGGGCCAGCTCTGCTTGAGACAATAGGAAGTGTATGCGTATGTTTGTGTACACACCAAACAGACACAGTATACAGCTCTGGCCTCACCCCACATCCCCTTTGTCTTGTCTCATTCAGCAGTGTTGACTCGGGTACACAGTGAATCCAGATTCAGTTGGCTCTGATGAATCTTGCATGTGTTTGGGCGTAGGCCTGAGGACAGGTTGTAAATCTTCTATGGCACCTTTTGAAGAGGGGAGGGGTACTGCGTCTCCTCACAGTTCCACGCAGAGAGAAGGGAAGTCAGGGGACCAGGCAGCACCGCTGGGAACAAACTTTGAAAGCTGCGACTAAAACTTTGTTCGGTGACACTGACATACTGTACACCTTTCTACAGTGACAGCTGCAAATGAGTCTGAACCAACTGGTATACCCCTTCCTCCTTTATTTCAAAGAAGGTTCTGCAGCAAAGGAGTAGTATGTTAAAAATTGGTTTGTAAAGCTTAACTGAAATTGCATGTTTCTTTTACTACTGCTGCCGCTTACAGATCTGTCATGTGAGTCTCGTTTTATGTGCTCTCCGTATCCACAAGAAAATAATTGCCATGGAGAATGCAGTCATTTATTTGGCCTGGCAGATTTATTTTTTCCAATAAAGCAAATCTAATCTAATTATTGGTCATTGAGCACATAGTCAGTTCTTTCAAATTGCTTTTCCTCTTTGTTTTAACCCTTCATTTTCATGCTTTGGTATTGGCAATAGCTGTGGCAGGAGGCATTATGTTTTTGGTTGTACGCCTGTCCATCCATCTGCTTGGTCTCATGGATGAACTGATTGGATTTTAGTGGTCAAAGGTCAAGGTAACAGTGACCTTGCATATGTCTCGTTCTCGCAAACACCTCAAAGAAATTCCTTCAGTTTTGGCACAAACATCCACTTTAAGTCAAGAATGAACTGATTAGAATTTGCTAGTTCAAGGTGAAAGGTCATTGTGATCTGGTTATCTGATTCTCGTAAACTCGATATTTCAAGAACGCTTTGAGGGAATTTCTTCAAATTTTGTCACAAACGTCCACTCAGACTCACCCATGAACTGATCAGATTTTGCTAATCAAATGTCAAGGTCACTATGATTACAATTTGCTAGTGTAAGGTCAAAGGTCAAGATCACTGTGATCTGGTCCATCTGATTCTCGTGAACATGATAATTCAGGAACACCTTGAGGGAATTTCTTGAAATTTGTCACAAACGACAGCTCATCGATGAACGGATCAGATTTTGGTGGTCAAATTTCAAGGTCACTGTGACTGGATTTTTGTACACACCGTATCTCAAGAACATCAAGAGGGAATTTCTTCAAGTATGGCACAAATATCTAATTTGATTCAAGGATTAATTTATGAAAAAAATTTGGTGGTCAATCTCAGGAGCGCAATTGGCCAAGACATCCACTTGGACAATGAAGTAAGTCCACACTTAAGTAATTAGGTTTTGATGGTCAAACGTCAAGGTCACTGTGACCTTGCATCCGTCTCAATCTTGTGAATGTGATATTTCAAGAACACCTTCAGGGAATTTCCTGGTATTTGGCACAAACGTCCACTAGGACTTGAGAATGAACTGATTAGAATTTTGTGGTCAAAGGTGAACGTTCAAGGTCACTGTGACCTCACAAAACATGTTTATGGCCATACCTTAAGAAAATACGCAAATTATGACAAAATTTTCACACAAATCTAATAGGATAAAATGATGAATTTTGGACATTTTATATCCAAAAGGTCAAAGGCCAACCTCACTGTGACATCACGTTGTTCTGCATTAAACACTTTTCTGGCCCTTATTCAACGTCATATCTCAGGAAGAGAAGGAGAGACATTTGGTCAGATACTGAATTGGTGACTAATCTTGGGTGTCCATTCAGAAGTCGTGCTGATTGTATAGATCCTCTGGGTTGAAAATGTACATGAAGCATCCATGTTTTCACAGACATGGATGTAAACTGTAAGTGCAACTTGGCCGGTTTTTGGAGGCATACAGCCATGAGGTGTTGTTTCTAGTGTGATTAATATATTCATTGCCTCGTCTGTAAAATGTCAGAAATATGTGAAAAATGGCATTCGCATTTTCCAAAAGCCCAAGGTGACATCTTCAGACGTCCCAAAGATCTTCAGTTTACAGTGATCGAAACCACAGAACAAAAAAAGGCATGTTTGGCACTTTTACTGGATGAATGACATAAACAGATAATAAAAAATTTGAGCAATCATTTAAGCATTACTCTGTCGAATAAACACTCAGGGAGCACTATATCTGTTAAAACTGTTTCCTTCTTTATTCAATGTTTTGTTGTATTATTAGAGAAAATGTAAGGCATGTGCAGCGTACAGGAAATAGTTGGGGGGATGATAAATGTGTCAAATAAACATTAGAAACTCCAAAACCTCCGCTCTGCTAATGTTTGACCTTCAGTCAACAGCAATCGTGATTGTTTTTCCCTGATTTCTCCCTGTTTACATCAGTGAGTGTACTTCCTCTGATGTGCTCCGAATTCAGGTTATGAGGATTTATGTTGGCACGAAAGATGGTTAAACACTTTTCTCTCTCTAAAAAGGTTTTAAAGTGAGTTTCAGTGGATTTTCCTTGTTACATTTTTATGAGGCTTTGTTGCTCTGTGGCTGGTCGTTTAACAAGCACAACACCTCCTCTTTGTGTGACAGCCACTGTTGGGAAATGGATTTGGGCCACAGTCAGCAGTACTCAGCTATTGATGCTGCTGTGGTTTCCTTTTGCAGTCACTTGAGGTAGAACTGTGTACTCTTAACTGTACTTTGTGACAATAACAGTTGGATATATGTGTTTACCAAATGGAGTCGGTATGATTTTGCAAGTTGACCCCATTTACACTTGTTGTTGTGCTGTAACTCCCATAAAAACATCGTTTATGGATGTTTTCAGATCACATATCTGATTATAATCCACCTTGCTTTTTCTAAGATAGATCTAAATCTGGGTAAACCCTTCTACTGCCTCTGCAATTGCCGATGATAGCAATTGAGAAAAGCCTTTCTTGCACAGATAAGTGGTCACAAAAGGGGGCTCTGCCCATTGGTCCGACATCCCATTGTTCCGACCATATTAAACCCACTGTTCCAAAGTCCTGTTGTTCCGAAATCATCATGATGCCCTGTGGTTAAGGTCTGGTTAGGTTTAGGCACAAAAACCACTTGGTTAGGGTCAGGAAAAGATCATGGTGTGGGTTAAAATGAAAAAGAAAGTGGCAAACACATAAGCCGTGAGCCTGCTTCACCTCAAGCCTTTCCCAGCTGACCCAGAGCTGGTCCCGGTGCACCATCAAGGCAGAAATACGCCCGCTGGGAGCCGTTCAGCACTCCGGAAAGCTCTCCACACAACTGGGACCCCAGAGTTAATAACAGGAGGTTATGGTGTTTCACTCTCTTCTCTCTATGACTCGACTAGTAGCCTACTTTTGTTGCGTCTGCTGATCCTCTATGGTACACAAATACAGTATAGCCTAGTATAATCACATATCGGAACAACGGGACGTCGGACTAATGAGAGGTCGGAACAATGAGAGGTCGGAACAATGCTACGGCACCCACAAAAGGAAGGAGAAAGCACGCAGCCTTGTCCGCAAGAGCATGTATTCACTGTGTTGTGTCCGAACAATGACTGTCTTCTGAGAGTAGACTTCAGTGTTGCAAGACAGTTTATTAAATCTCTTGCTCACAAACAGTGAAATCCTTGGGCATTCCAGGGGTTTCGATGCTGAACAAGTTTCTAATCCAGCTCTTTTCTTTGACTGTAACTTGGAAATATTTGCGAAACTGTTGTCGAAGCAAGACGAGGTGCGCAAGGGTGTTTTCTCTGACCCCATCATCAAAGGTCTCAGAAGTTGGGCCATGATTTTGGTTTCAAACAACTCCATCTTTTTTAGCACTGTTTGTTTTGTCCTGCCTTTGTCCTCCGCCAAATTCAGTTCTCTCAAACATGAGTGTATGTCCAACAAGTATGCCAGTTGACTGAGCCCCACGGTGTCTTTGAAAACATCTGATAAGGGGGCCAGGATACCAGGGCCTGCAGTGTGTCTACCTCATCTTGTGAATTCCTTGCTACTTCACTTGTGGGCAGAGTCCAACACACTACTAAGTCCATTTTCTCGGACAAATGCGTTCAGCAGCAGGAATATGTGCTCGGCCCTAGCTCTGGTCTCTTGTGTGGTTGCAAGGCACAGGCGTTTCCAATCATCTCTCTATCAGCTCTGCTAAATTTATGGTCTTACTCCCACTGTATCAAACCAAATCGAACCGTAAATCTTGCGAGCTGTTGCACCCCGAGTATCTATCAATAAATCATATGAAATTATACAATGTACAACAGTGAAATATCGAAACATCGGCTCCTTTAAGTTGTGCACTGTACTTTAGTCCTTTTTTGCATCTTCTTATATTGTTGGCTGCTTCTTTATAATTGTCCATGTCTTAGTTGTCTGTGGTTCTTTTAATGTAATCTAATAATTGGATGATCTGGTAAATGAGCGACTGAGATGCTCCGTTCTGCACCTGGGTGAGGTGATCCAGCGGCTGAATGTGATGCGCATTTGCCACAGCACATTGTGGAGAGTGTGAAAGGGATTGCCCAGAATGGTTTTTATTTTGTCCTTTGTCCTCTTCCCCGCCAAACAGAATGCTGACTGATGAAGTTCCTCTTGGGAGAGTAATTCCTTGGTTTATTTCAAAAAGGCTCCAGCAAAAATAACACGGTCTTGGAGAAATTGATACACCTTTGCAACATCTTTCTAGCTGCTGGGTTTCAGACCCACTTATACGAAAGCTTCTTGGATGCATTTACACTTGGCTTTGCGGGTCTGCCAATGGCCCATTATGGTACTGTAGATTGTTCCTGTGTGAACTGCAGCATGCGATACAGGCACATAGTGTTGTCCATTCAGCTTCAAAGATGTTGTTCTCATTTTTGTAATTTCCATCTGTAATCCACCCAAGTCATCAATCCACTGTGAGCTGCAATGCATCTGTGTCTGTTTTCCTCCATTTCAATACAGCACATTGGAAGCAGATTAAAGGGTCATTTCACTAGCTCTTTGGGTAATTACCAGTTTTAATTGCTCCCAATCAAGGGAATTAGCAAGGGCCTTCCATTGTGCACTCTCAGTGCTTCCTCCGGTCCTTCAGTTTCAGGCTTAGTGACATCATAGAAGTCAATTAGGGTTTAAAGAGACTCATGGAGGCCTCTTTGTTCTACCTGAGTATTAGAGTCGAACAAAGGTTCTTAAGGCTTTCACTGAGACTTAGCTTTTCGTGCCCTTGTGGAGCTTTAGACTCATTGTATGGCTGTTTCCTTTATTCACACTGGAGTGCTGTTTCCAACCACAAAGTTAAAGCTGTGTTTAAACCCAATAATGAATTCACTATCCACAGTTAATACAAAAAGGAAACAAAGAGGCCTTTCAGATTCAAGTTAAAGGGCACTTTGTGGCATGTATTAATGCTAATTTAAAACTAGAAAGACACGCAGAGAGTGCAGACCTTCGGCAAGGCCAGCGGCCTTATCTCGCAGTGTTAACAAACGTGGAAAATAATTTTTATTCCCGCCCAGATAATGGACCTGCACCAAAATTTAAAGGGTTCGTTGTGACCCATGCTTCACTCTTCCCCTATCAGGTTTCAGTCCAGTAGTTTTCCCATAATTCTGCTGACAAACAAACCAACGAACTGAACCAAAACATAACTCCTCCTTAGTGGATGTAGAAAAGGCTCAGTATTTAATTAAACAGATTCAGTATCGGTATCTCAAGATGAATGAAATTTATGGTGTATATATCCACAGCCTTTGACTTCCTGAACTGTGGTGTTAACACTGTGGAGCAACAGGAAGTGCGGTTTGTCAAGGATTTAGACAATATATACAACCTACTTAGCAAAACTAAGTAGATGATAGTGGACTTTGGGAAGAAGCAGTAAAGGAACTATGCTCCCCTAAATATCAACAGGTCCTCAGTGGAGAGGGTGGATAGCTTCAAATATCTGACTTGGGACTGAGTCGGTATCACCTGAGACGCCTTGAGAATCTCTGGGTCATCCCCTCAAATACTGAGGAATTACTACTCCTACTCCTGAGTTTCCTGATGGGAAACATCACTGGCTGGTATGGAAACAGCACCGAACAGGACCACAAGGCCCCGCAAAGAGTGTTTCATTCAGCTGAACGCACTAAAGGTGCTGCTAACCTTGCATGAAGGATGTTTATAGCAGACAGCAAAAATAAGGCCAGTAGAATCATAAAAGACTTTTGCAAAGGCACCATCACATTCTGGCAGACTACAGGAGTGGATCTTGAGAAGAACTTTCATTGGTGAATGAGGCCCACTGACAATTGCTTTCTGGATGAAAAACGGGTTTTGTTTGACTCATGCATCCCCTGCCATAAGGATATATGCATCATATGGACCCTATCTGTGGGTAAACATCTCTCACACTGCACTCTGTCTCAGAAAGTGGACGATCATTCATTGAACATGCAACTGTTCTATTTCTTATGCCTCTTATGCGTCTGCGGTATTCATCTGAGATTTCAAAACAGGCAAAAAAGGCCTTTTGGACAAAACAATGAAGTCACTCCTCCTCACTGTGATTCAGAGCCAAGGACACTTCACTTACTTACTTACCAACCAAACAGTGTTTTTTTCCAGGAAATGGTCTTCCTGCTCTTTCAGCCTTGTTGAGTGAGTAATAAGGTATTGAGCTTTGACAGCTGTTGAAAATACAGGCTGCTAAGTCCATATTTGTAAAGCTTGTGCATTGAAGTAGTGCAGGTGTAATCTATACTGTTTAGCTATGCAATAGTTACAATGAGAAAACAGACTGTCTACACCTTAACTGCATTCAAGTGCAAACTAATGGCACATGCACGGGATTGTTCGAGGGTTTTAAAACAGAATAGCCTTCAAATACAATCTCAGTGTGTCTTGCAGTGTCTCCATCTCACCCCTGCTCTATCTTGTCTTGAGTTAACTGTGTTCAGGTGTGCTGCACACAGGTGAAGGGGTGTTGTTTTAAGAGGGTTTCTTGATTTTGTTGGGGAAAGAGAAAAGCAGAACGGTGGCGGAGTGGAGACAGGCCGCCTTGGGAGGAGAATGAACTTCAATGGACTTGTGTTTTTGGTGATTCCTCTACCGTGTGTGTGTGTGGAGGACCAGAAAGTAACCGAGCCAACAACCAAGTAGGACCAGATTGTTATATATTTTTATTTTTATTCCACCCCGGTGAGTTTGATTCCTCTGTTTTTGGACATTTTTCTATTTTTGCAATGTATTGCTTTTTACTAGTGCCTGTATTTTTATTTTAAGCAGTGGACATTGGGCATTTCATTCTCACTGGGATTATCTTGAGTTGGACATTCCACCGTTTACCTTTCTGCAACTTTTTCTCCTGTTGTTTTCATTTGGGGAGGGGAACAATATATAAATAAATCATGTTGGAGTCAGGCCCCTTCCTTTGTCTACCCTCCGCTAATCAAGATTAAGTAACGCCGGGTGCACAACCTATTTTTCCTGTTTTAACGGAGCGTTTCCCCAACGCATTTCCTACCTCCAGAACAACGCCGCAAGGTTCCTTCATTGACGGACCTGGCTTGATGCGGGCGGCTAGCTAGCATGCTGTCGGCGAGAGCTGTTGCGAAGTCATCTAGCAGAAGAGCTAGCAATGTCTTCCTGCGAAGATCACTCATGTTGACTGTCACTGTACCAACTGAACTGAGAGGAGTTGAGTAGTGTACTATTGAAAGAGCTGATATATATAGAAATTAACGTGAAATTCGAAAATACAGAGTAATTATCAACCGCAGAGAAATCAACCTATGCTAACAATCATTTTTAATAGTGGAAAAAAAAGCTTATGCTTATTTTTCTTTTGCATAAATAAATGAAATATTGTTTGTTTACAACTGCGATTGCAATTTATTTTCTACTTCTGGCACCGCTACTCTCCGTTTCTCCCATCTTGTCAACACCTGAGTAGGAAAAATCCAACGCCTCTATGGTCCGACGGTCAACGGAACCGCTGCCGTGTTGTGCACTAGTCCGTTACTATCCATCATTTTCACCTCCATTGGAATGAATGACTTCCGGTCAGCGTCAGTCCGTCAATGCGTTAGGTTGTGCACCCAGTGTTATAACTGTAGCTTTCGAATTCAACTCATAACTAGGCTTTAAAGGTTAGCTGATTGTTATCATAACATCAATGGAAACAACGCTTTTGTAATTTTATTTCACAGATAAGAAACAATAAATTGTGAAGACAATAAAGCCCCCACATGATAGCGTTTTATTTCCTGTGTGTGATTTTTCCTGGCTTTTGTAAGTGCTAATATCGTAGGCAACTGGACTTGCTTGCTTGAAGACGTTTCGCCTCTCATCCAAGAAGCTTCTTCAGTTCTAAATGACTGGTACAAAGTTGGAAGCTTTAAACCCTGTGTGGGTGGGAACCCGTGCTGAGTCGTAGGAGTCACGTAAGCTCTTAGTTTCGGAGTCGTTAAGGTCACCTGGCCACCAAGTGAGTCGTTAGGGTCAGGTGGGACCAGGGGTGAATGGGTGTGAGGTCGTCTGAGGAGGGGGATAAGTAGTGTCATAAGCCAACCTTCTTATCCTGGCTTCATATTAGTAGAGGAAAACTCCACTAGCTGCTAGGCTAATTTATGTAATGAAAAATGTCATAAGGTAATGCTAATAACGTTATCATGTTGTATATGTGTAAAATTTGTATATTGTAAAACAAATTGCTTACACACTTGCATGGGCTACAGCGTAGGCCTAGGTACAACTATAAATCAGCTGTTAGTCTAAATTCTGCAGTGAGGTTCTTTTCCCTCACAGATGCCACCTAGTGATTGTTGCCGGTACAACAACTCCTGAGTGTTGGAATCAAAATGCAAATGAACGAGGCTGCACGGCTCCTGGAACAGAATGGTAATAGTACACTTTCAACCCTATAAGCAGCATTATAATATGAAGCAGTCATTTTGATGTAAACATTAATATCTTTGCCTTTGTCTCTAAGTCTAGCATAGTTGGTATTAACTGCTCTTCCTCACACTTAGAGTACTGAGCCCCCACTCCTCTCTGTGTGATTATTGGATACTGAGAAATGATTAACCTCCCGGTGACGGTTCAGCTGTATTAATTTACTGCAGATGTTGGAATGTCCTTGTTGAGCATTTGCACAGTTAAGTATTTCAAATGCCAATTAGGCTCCATGTTATTCATATTTTCACTTGGCTTGGCATGTCACAGTGACACAGTTTTGCCTCACAAATGACATTTCCAAAGACGGTAACAGGCAGGATTCACGGCAGCAGCGACTTGTTTCAAATCAAACTTCACGCAGGAAGACAGTTTTCTTTGACTTCTAAGAGGATAAATGTTACTTCTCTGTGGTGAAATCTGTAAGTTTACACTGTAATCCCCTGTTTTTGGTATTCCAGGCACTAATCCTCATGGGTTAAAAATGACATGCATTTATGTGTGCATTTTATTGAGCTTTTAACCTTCGACTGTACTTGATGTAAGCAGTAAAATGTGACAAACTCATAAATACATGGGTATATGACACTGGAGGAACAGTCTCCCCCAGTGCTATAGAAGCCCCTGCTTGTTCAAGGTGGGAATATCACATCGTCAATCCGCCTCACTGTTCTTTTTAACAGGTACAATCATGGAATGGGGGGCAGAGTTGTTTTGCCATTGAGCTGGCAGCAGAGGTAGTAACAGCGCTAATGATGTCTGTTTAAAAGAGACAGTCAGCAGGACAGAACCATGGACAGAAAAGGTGTGACGTTTTGACAATGTGTTTTGCGTGCAACCCACTATGGGAGACTTAAAAAGTAGCTGGCAGCAGTTAGCAGCTAACTCAAATTGGGACAACAATGAGATCCAGGAGCTCCTTACAGGGATGGCTTGTGGGATGCCAGCATGCTGTCTAAGATCAACATTCAACCCTTTGTTGGACAAAGAGACCCAGAAAATAAAGTGGTTCATGAAGCTTCATTTGGCCATTGCTAGTTGAAACCAAACTGCATTGCCATCCCTTGAACCTTTTTCATTACACCAAGAGCACCATCTAGTGGGTTCAGCAAATACACCTGGTGGTTCATGAAGCTTCATTTGGCCATCACTCGTAAAAGGGTTGTGTAATGTGACAAATATGGTGATATGAAATGTATCACGATCCACCTCTGTGGATAATTTGGCTCCTCGTTAAAACCTCCTGAACAATGAATACTGAAGAAATTCTAACCAGGAGAAGTTTCAGCTGGTTGCAATCTGTCATCCCCACCACTAGATGCCACCAAATCTTCTTTAATCTTACATGGTAGACCTTGAACAGCTTGTTTTACATGTATACATTACATATAGTCCTTTAGTCTTAGCGTCAGAGAAGCTAACAAATTCTGCTGTTACACTGCTACAGTGCAGAATGCCTTGTACCTTGAAGCAACAAAAAAGGAAGATGATGACTGCACTGGAATGAAGAAAATAACACTTGATTAGGATAGGATAGAGTCCTGGAGTAATTTGTTTTGGAAGCAGGTGAAACAATTTTCGACCACTGACAGAGTTTTCTCTAGCTTCTAGTTAGATACAACCTAATGCAATCTAATTCAGCAGCACCACACATTACTGGCTCAGACAGGGGAAGTAGAATGGCAATGAAAGCTGCAGGCACTGAGAGAAAGTTACTGTGTAGAATGATGTCATATTAATGTTGCTTAGCATTAATTGTCACTGTGTCATTTTTAAATTTCTATTGATATTCATGTTAATATGAAGGGGTTCCCAAAAACAAAGCAATGTGTAGACTCATACAGAAGTCACCCTGCTTTCTCAGATGCAGGCCCAGGCACACTATCTTAGATTCTATCTTAGATAGCCAGAGGTGTTATGTTTTCGGGTTGTCCGTTCCTCCATCTGTCCAATTGTCCTATTCTCGTGAACATGATATCTCAGAACACCTTGAAGAAGTTCATGAAATTTGGCGCAAACATCCACTTGGATTCAACGATTTACTCATAAGATTTTAGTGGTCACAGGTCAAGGTCACTGTGACCTCCTCTGTAAATATCTCAAGAACACCTCGAGAGATTTTTTTAACAAATTTGGCACAAGGCTTCTTGGACTCAACAGTAAACTGATAAGATTTTGGTGGTCAAAGGTCAAGATTACCATGATCTTCCATCACTCTCATTATCTTGAATGTGATATCTCAGGAACACTGTGGGGGGATTTCTTCAAATTTGGCATGAATGTCCACCTTGAGTCAAGGATGAACTAATTAGATTTTTCAGATTTGGCACAAACGTTTCTTAGACACAACAATAAACTGATAATACTCTGGTGGTCACAAATGTCCACTTTGAGCCAAGGATGATCTGATTAAATTTTGGTGGGTCAAGATCACTGTGACCTTTTCTGTCTCATTCTCGTGAACGTGATATCTCAAGAACACCTTGAGGGAATTTCCTCAAATTTAGCACAAAGGTCCACTTGGACTCAACTATAAAATGATTAGAATTTGGTGGTCGAAGGTCAAAGGTCAAGGTCACTGTGACTTGAAATGACACTTAAACACAGAAAAACACTTAGTTTTTTTTTGTTTGTTTGTTTTTGTTAGATGACTATTTTGGTACCAACATTTCCTGGCCAGTTTCAATTTAGATTTTAATTTATCAATTTGAAATTGATAAATAATCCAAAATATAAGTGTTAAAATCATTCCTCTGGCACAGTGTCAACAGTTACTAAGCATTACTAGAACATGTACCTGGATTATAACCACTGTTCAGGTTTGGCTTTAATTGCATGCAGGCTTTTAATATGCACATTAACTCAGATAATCTTCAGTGCAGGGACTTAAAATATTTACAAAGCCAATGACGTGGCACTACAGGGAGCACCATTGTTCTTTGTAGATTAAAGGGATATTACACCTGGCAGAGGTAAACCGTTATCCTCTGAGAAATATCAAGCTCATCACATTAAAAATGGAAATGCTGCTCCATTTTCCTTTGTTTGTTTTTGGTCTCAGCTCTGCACTGTCCGCAGGGGTGAAATCCTGTCGACCTAATTGGCTTATAGGATAATATCATTTTGTTTTCCTCTCCTCTGTCCTTGCTCAGTGCTTGGTGTTTGAAGACGCTCCCAGCGGTGTGAAGGCGGCGTTGGCTGCGGGGATGCAGGTGGTGATGATTCCTGATGACAACCTGGACCCCAGCCTTACCCAGGAGGCCACGCTGCGACTCAGGAGCATGGAACAGTTTGAGCCGCAGCTCTTTGGCCTGCCGGCATACGACTGAGCCGGAACCCAAACCTAAAGCCACACCATGTATGCAGCAGGGCTCCGTTCTTCTTCCTCAAAGTAAATTATGATGACACAGTGAGAAAACCAAACTGATTGCTTGCCTGCATATCTCACCATGTTGTGGGGTGATACTGATGATTTCTGTTGGTGGCAGTTAATGGTGCTTCATTGTTTTCTGATTGTCTCAGATGAGACAGCATATTTTAATCTGTGTAAGCAATCTTTGTTCACACTTTTCTTGATGTATCACACATTTTTTTTATGTTGTACTGGCAATAGCTGTGGCTAGAGTCTGTCCATCTGCCACATTCTTGTGACTGCAATGATTCAAGAACACCTTCATGAAATTTCTTTAAATTCGGCACAAACGTCCACTTGGACTAACGAATAAACTTGTTCAATTTTGGTTGTCAGAGGTCACTGTGTCCTTGTCTATCTTATTCTTGTGAAATGGCTATCCCAACTCTCTCTTCTTTTTTTGTTAAATTTAGCACAAAGCTTCACTTGGACTCAACAATGAACTGATTAGATTTTGGTGGTCAAAGGTCAAGGTCACTGTGACCTTGCGTGTGTCCCATTCTGGTGAACACAATAATTAAAGAAGGCCTTGAGGGAGTTTCTTTAAATTTGGCCCTCATCTTCCGTTTCCTAAGCTTTCCTCTACCCTTCTCATCTCTCCTAATTCTTCTTCCTTTTTTATTCCTCCGCCCCGGTAAAAGCTGTGGTTGGAGGCAAAATGATTTCAGGTTGTCCGTACATCCATACCTCCATCCTCTGTCCGTCCCATTCTCATGAACACAATATCTCAAAAACTCCTTGAGGGAATTTCTTCAAATTTGGCACAAACATCCACTTGGACTCAGTGATGAACTGATTAGAGTGTGGTGGTCAAAGGTCAAGGTCACTGTGACCTTGCATCTGTCTCATTCTCGTGAACGCGATAGCTTAAAAACACCTTGAGGGATTTTTTTCAATTTTGGTATAAATTTCCATTTTGACTCAAGAAGAATCTGATTAAAAGTGGGTGGTCAGAGGTCAAAGATCAAGGTCGCTGTGGCAGGTAGGTCGCAATTGTACTTTATTAATTCCATAATAATAATAATAATAATAATATGTCCTGGATGTCAATCAAAAGACATTTTCCTGTCAAAGCAGGAAACTCTTGAACACACATACGTAGTGGAGCTGTCGAAATACTGTTTATACAACACTGTCTTTGTCATACATTGTGTTGAAGCGGCCTTATTGAAATGCCAAAGACTCTACTTCTCTCCTCAGTGTAATCCAGTCCTCACCCTTTCATCTCTGCTCATGTCTGCCTCAACACTTAGTACATTTCACATGTCCCCCGTCCTCTTCCTGAGCAGGCTTTAACGGAGGGCCCACTGGAGTCGCCTGGTACCACGGCTCCCTCAGGCTGCTCAGATAGGATTTCACTACTCTTCCATCTACTTCCCCTCAGTGCCTCTCTGGCCTTTCATCCTCAAGGAGGGTAGGTAGTCCTCTCAGCCCCCCCCCCCCCCCCCCCCCCCCCCCCCCCTCCTGCTCACACACTCATCACTCTGTAGTTGGACATGTCATTTATCCTCTACTGGACTCAAATGTGCTTTATGTCTTCCTTTGCCTGTGTGCGTTTGCCTTGAAGTCTTTAAGAGTGACTGTATTATTTTAGGTTTGTCTCAAATCAAAGGCCACTTGAAAATGTCACGGGGTCAGATTCCAAAAGGACGTCATTCACATTGTGTAACAAAATCTTTTCTGATGTGTAAATGTGTTAACTTTTCATTATCAAATAAAGAAATCCATAAGAAAAACCAAGAGCGTAATAATTATGTAATTTCCATTCATTTTTAATTCATTTTCATCTTGACTTTGATTTCAGATTTAATTAGGCTATGGGTTCTTTTCAGACATATTGCATAGGGTTTTCTTTTTTTTTTTCAGGACCTTTAGAATTTCTAACTCTAACTCATGCATGTATAGCAAATGTGCTGCTTCATTTTAATCTATTTGAGCATTTGATTTAAGTCATACAATTATGCGGCTGTATTGTCATTTCATATCAAAGACCAGACTTTAACAGCGAAGTGTAAAATAAAAGGAAAAGTACTTTAAATTATGATTTGCTCACTGAAAGTGGACTGTGTCACAGAGGATTTGTGCTAAGTAAAAGTTGAGATCAAGGCTGCGGCCATCTACACCTACTCAGTTCAAATATTGGCTGCTGTTGGGAGGACTGTCTGGCCTGGAAACCAAGCTTTTATTTTCTTTTATGTCACAGATAAACAAATTGTGTCGAAAATACCGCCCCCACACCATAGCATTTTAAAGTATGTGATTAATCCTGGCTTCATATGAGCAGCAGGGATCTTCAACATTATTCAGGCCAAGGACCCCTCAGCTCAAGGATAGACGGAGCAGGGTCCCTCTACTACATAGAGTGTTTAAAAAGGAGTTGCACTTGAGATATTGCTCTTAATATTTCTGGGTCATCTCTTGTTTGCGTTTGTAAGTCAGCAGCAGTTGTGGCATGGCTAGGTGCATTAGCCTCGCCCTTTGCACTTTTGCCGTTGGCTAGTGATGGCCAAATGAAGCTTAAATTTGCTCAACCCACTAGATGGCACTCTTGATCTAATGAAAAAGGCTCAAGAGATGGCAATGCAGTTTTGCCATTGGCTAGTGATGTCCAAATGAAGCTTCATGAACCACCAGTTGTATTTGTGGAACCCGCTAGATGGCGCTCTTGGTGTAATGAAAAAGTTCAAGAGATGGCAAAGCAATTTGGTTTCAACTAGTGATGTCCAAATGAAGCTTCATGAACCACCAGTTGTATTTGCTGAACCCACTAGATGGCGCTCTTGGTGTAATGAAAAAGGCTCAAGGGATGGCAATGCAGTTTGGTTTCAACCCTTTGTTGAACAAAGAGTGCCAGAGTGGACCCAAAAATAAAGAAAGTGGTTCATGAAGCTTCATTTGGCCATTGCTAGTTGAAACCAAACTGCACTGCCATCCCTTGAGCCTTTTTCACTACACCAAGAGCGCCATCTAGTGGGTTCAGCAAATACAACTGGTGGTTCATGAAGCTTCATTTGGACATCACTAGTTCACGGTTGTAATGGTATTCACGGAACTTCCATGATGAACACAACACAGACTTGCACAGGGTCAGTAAGTCGGCAGTAAGAGAAGAGTGGAAATGGCGCTGTAAAGCATAATGATAGCCACTCAACACATAATTCACCTTTAATCCTGTGATATACTTTAAGGATTCAAGATTATGCTTTCAAAAACCGCCAAAGACTCAGAGTGATTTCAATGCACGCTGCAGTCCTGCTCGTGTTGCCATCCAACATGTTTACCAGGATCTGTGCCTGTGTTTCCATTGATTGGGAGCCTGTGGAAGTGCACGTACTCTACAACAGTGTCACTAACGTCTGTCTGCATGTAGAATCCTTTGAAATTGAAATCCGGCTTGTGAAGAGTGTTGTGGTGCTTGGCGTCTTTCCTCTCATTGGTGCACGCTCTGACCCATTTCAAGATAATGGTTTGCAGCTGGGGGCTAAAATCATTTTATAGCCTGGCTTTTTGTCATACTTAAAACCGCTAACTTTAGGCTTTTTGGCTTGATGGCTGTATAGTGGGTCAGCCATCCAAATGCCCCCACATCTCTCTGAATATACCTGTTATAAAATCCATAAGGCTAAAGAGTAGCATTCTTCCCCATGTCAGCCAGTCACCCTTCTCTTTTATCCTTGCCGTAAACCTTTTCAACTTTAATTCTTTCTGTGAGTGAAGAGGGGAGCGGCAGAGATAGCTCCCTGACATGTTTCCCAGGCCCCTGTCCTCGTCTGTGCTCACGACTGATAGGCAAGAGTGGCTGTGGGACACATTCATCTTCAACGTCAGGTTTTATACCCGGATTTTATCGGCGCTCAGACAAGCAGCCGAAGTCGAAAAACACCGGACGCCACAGAGAGAAATTGTATAGATGGCCTCATTTTACACATTAAAGATTTTTTTATTTCATCTTAAGGGGCTTCCAAATTGTCAAAATGTGTGAAGAGCAGCACGAGGACGCTCATCAGATAATGCAGGCAGGCGTCTTCCTGTACATTTCCTTCAATTTTGTCTCAGACGAGCGGCCTCAGAAGATACTGACTGGATGTTGTATCTTTGAGAAGGCGGGGGAGCAGTTTTTGTATTTTTATTCAGGGGATTTAGACAGAAAAGTCATCACCTTACTGAATGAAATGAGGGATTAAATATGCAGGAGCTGCTGTATTATAGTCAGGAAATCCACTGAAGCAACAGTGATTTAAGTTTTTTAATTGATTTGTCTGACAGAGACAGTCATGATCCAAAGGTTTGCATCTAAATACTCCACAGTGGCTCTGTGCATGCCAACGCTTTTGTGTTTATAGTCTTAAGAAAATCCTCCTTTTCTGTAACAGACTTGGCCAAAACAAATAACTCTTCCATGGGCAAGGTGGCAGAACTTTAGATAGATTTCTCTATTCTTGACACCAAGCGAAAGCATATCTCAAGTCTGCATATCTCCAAAGCGCAGGCAATAGCTGGATTGCCAAAAAGGGAAGAGAACACAGAAATGCCAAGATCCGATGGAAGTAGTTCTGCTGGATGCCATTTTGTATTCCACTGCCAAAGTGTGCAACCCCGACTTGAACCAAAAGGGATTTTATGGAGATGAAGATATCGGAGGCCTCTGACCGCGAGAAGCACTTTGTCTGTTATGAGATAGGATGCAGACACTATGCTTTCTGCACTTGCGATGAGACTCCGTGCTTCCTCAGTGATGCAAATAGAGCTCATGTTTTATTCAGCTTGGAGTGATGAGAGAATAAATTTGATTACAGGAGCAGGTGATAGAGAGGACGGTGTTAGGGAGCAGATCTGTGAACGCAAAGAGGAGTTTAATGCACAATTAAGGCCAGACAATATCAGATTAACATGTTTGGCAATAATGCTTTGTGGAATTAAACAGTAACTTCTTTGTTGTCTTTTGGTATCTTGGGAGTTTGATATCATGGAACAATGAGATTTAGACTTTAGTTGACTGGGAGGAAAAAGAAATGAACGGGGATGTTGCAGTTATGTGTCACAGGCGTATCTACTTTTTGCTACACTATGCCAGTTCTGGAATACATGCAGTAGAAAGACAATTCTTTCCACCAGTCAGGGCAGAGTCTCACTGAGAGGCTGTATCACACACAGAGGTTCAACCCCACTTAAAATCCAACCAAAGTTAGAGGCCATGTCACAGGATTGCAGCTGGGATGCAGTCCACTTGGTTGTGCTCATTTTAAATCAACTGCAGTTGTAATTAACATAATGAACTTTTCAAAGCATAGTTACAAAGTGCTTTATGGGACAGATACAGTAGTGTACACCATCAAGATAAAAACAGCAATAACATACCAACAAAAGAAAAAAAACTGAACATGGCTAAGATCAGATAAAATAGTACAATGAATAAATAAGGTTAGAAACTGGAGTTTGTTAACCTAAGCTTCTCAGGTAAGGAGTTCCACAGCTGCGGGGCTCTAATGGAAAATCCGTCCGTCCGTCCGTCCGTCCGTCCGTCCATCCATCCATCCATCCATCCATCCATCCACCTGTCCGTCCGTCCATCCATCCTTCCACCCATCCATCCATCCTTCAATCCACCTACCAATAAATCCATCCATCCGTCCATCCATCCATCCATCCATCCATCCACTTGTCTGTCCGTCCATCCATCCACCATCAATCCTTCAATCCATCCATCCTTCCACCCATCATCCATCCATCCATCCTTCAATCCACCTACCAATAAATCCATCCATCCATGCAACTATCCATCCGTCTGTCCGCCCATCTACCCATAAATCCATAAATCCATCCATCCATCCATCCGTGCAACTATGCATCCATCCATCTACCCATAAATCCATCCGTCCGTCCATCCATCCATCCACCCATAAATCAATCCATCCATCCATCCATGCAACTATCCATCCGTCTGTCCGCCCATCTACCCATAAATCCATCCATCCATCCATCCGTGCAGCTATGCATCCATCCATCTACCCATAAATCCATCCATCCATCCACCCATAAATCAATCCATCCATCCATCCATGCAACTATCCATCCGTCTGTCCGCCCATCTACCCATAAATCCATCCATCCATCCATCCATCCATCCATCCATCCGTGCAACTATGCATCCATCCATCTACCCATAAATCCATCCATCCATCCACCCATAAATCAATCCATCCATCCATCCATGCAACTATCCATCCGTCTGTCCGCCCATCTACCCATAATTCCATCCATCCATCCATCCGTGCAGCTATGCATCCATCCATCTACCCATAAATCCATCCGTCCGTCCATCGATCCATCCATCGATCCATCCATCCATCCATCCATCCATCCATCCATCTACCCATAAATCCGTCCGTCCGTCCGACCACCTATAAATCAATCAATCCATCTATCCATCTACCCATAAATAAATCCATCCATCATCCATCCATCCATCCATCTACCCATGAATAAATCCATCCATCCATCCATCCATCCATCTACCCATAAATAAATCCATCCATCCATCCATCCACTTATGCAGATATCCCTCTTACACAGGGCTCAGAGGCATTCCCATGTCAGATGAGATATATTCCACCCCAGGGTTTCCCACCAGTAAGATGTGCCTGGAAAGAAGAAGCACCCAGGAAGCATCCTAATCAAAATCTCACACCACCTCAGCTGCCTCTTTTCAACTGGAGCAGTGGCACGACTCAGCATAAGAAACCGAAGAAAACTAATTCCAGCCACTTGTATCCGCAATCTCTTTCTTACTTTAATAACTTTGTATGCTCTTAATTTGAGCCTGCACAGCTCTGTTGAATTATTTATTTATGGTCAGAATTGATTCCTGACTTAATTTTTAATCACATCTATATCTATCCCACCTTGCTTTTCACTCGTATGACACAGCTAGTGTTAAACTGGCAAGAAGATAGTCATTTTGCTCTGGCCCGGCAGACGCTCTGCCTCAGCTGCGATATCACACTGGCACATTATCGCTGTTCTCTCAAAGATTCTTTGGTGTGGAGGTCTCACTGAGAGTCAATAGTGATCTAATGCAGAGGGGGAAATGTAAAGTAAAAGGGAGCCCATGAATTCTTTACAGGGGCTTTCCTGTGAAGGAGAACAGTGACAAATGAGCCAACAGATCATCAGCATCTCATTTCCACAGTCCGCACGCTCTCTCAGAGCCTTCTCTGAATCTTTTTATCTCTCACTGTTAATTTTCTCCTCCTTCCAGGCGTACGCTATGTAGCATATAGCCTCCACTGCAGCCAGGAGAATATGTGTGAACAAGTGCATCAGCAGGGCACCATATGGACGACTGGTACGGCCTTCCACTTTACAGAGATGCCTCCCTGTTACAGCTGCAATAAAACAGAATGCCTTTTTCTACACTGCCTATCCAAGGCGGGAATGTTGCACTGTTATGCCACCTTGCTGTTCTGTACATATGGTATGATCGTGGTAAGGGGAGACAGAGTTGTCTTACCTCTGGGCTGGGAAAAGAGGTAGTTACTGCCCTAAAATGAGGTCTGTAAAACGTAAAACCGGAAAGACGTGACCGCAAATGTATAATGTTGGCAACCATACCATGGGAGATTTAAAAAGCAGCTGCTAGCAGTTAGCGGCTAACTTGAAGAAGAAGAATGACAGCCACAAATGTCTGCAAATTGGAAAAACAACACGTGTCATGTCTGGTTTTACTTCGTTTTCTTTGTGTGTTTTCCCGCCTGCTTCTGCCACACCTGTCTCGTTAGTCCTTCCCTGTTCCCTGAGTCTTCCCTTCACACCTGTGAAGGTCTTCTGGGTATATACCTCTGTGTTTCCCTTTGTCCTTGGGCAATCCGTCTGCGTACCTTCTGCATTCGTCATCCTGCCATCATCCTACATCCATCCCTGGTCTTCATGTCTTTTTCTGATTTTTTTTTTTTTTTTTTAGTTTGGGTTTTTGTTCCTGCTCCCTGTTGGATTCTGAGTTGCCTGCCTTTTTGGAAATCCTTGAACAGCTACATTAATGCTCGCCTTTTGTTAAAGACTGCATACTTGCCTGTTGAATCTGCCTTGCTGCTCGCAGCTCATAGACTTTACACTGTGTCATTGACGTCACAGATTTCTAAATTCAAAGGAAGCCTCATGATAGAAAGAGCCTTACTTGACCTTATATGCAGTTTGAGGTACCTTGTCAATAGATTTAGATTCTGTTTTAATGGTGGTCTATGGAGAAAATGCTTTTTGGGCTGAAAGGGATTTTTTAACTGCAATACCACAAGTGGCCACTGGGGAAAATTGAAAGCAAGGCTGAAGAGCATTCCTGTGGGCCCAGGACAAACTTAACAACAGTGCCATTCTTAGAGCCACTAGTCATTAGCCACTAGCATGGCTTACTTTACCACATAAAGTCAAATGCCATTTGACTGAGAATGGCATTGCACAGGGCAGAGGGGAACACACAAGACAACATTGCTTTCATCAGGTCTGTCAGAAGTGACCTTTACCCCAAAGTAGCATTCATATCCCATCAAGCTAATGGCTTAAAAATGCCCTCTTATTTACAGCTGGATTAATACCAAATCATTTGACACATGACTAATGCTCCTCCTATCTAACCAGCAGGAGACCCTCTGTTTACAAGCCCTTGTTGTAAAGCAGCCTTTAATGACCCATGCTCCAGGGCCCTCAGGATTGTAATGGACAGTGAGGGATGCCCCTTGTCCTTCTGTTTAAATGGTCGTATCAGCGCTCTGCTGAGTGGCCAGGAAAGACCGCTCTGAGCACTGTCAATCGGTCTCAGAGCCCACCTCTGATCAGGCACCGAGCGGCACGTCGGCGCTCTGGGGGCTGGCCGGGTCGATGGAAGTGTTTCTCTTCCAGGCCGTCACCTGCCAAGACGTCGATAGCACTCAAACCATGACAACACGACACATTAAACAACTCCAGCTGTTTGTGCTATGAGCCCCTTTTGTATTGGCTTTAAAGCAGTGGTGGCAGTTTAATTTTATCCATATTTCTTATAGACTTTTATTGAACAGTTGGGCAGGAGACGAGAGAGGGGAGCAAAAGATGACAACGCGAGAGTTAGAGTTGTGTCTCCAGAGGACGCCAGCTCTTTAATTTACAGTGGCCTGCAGCTGCCCACATATTGTAGAGCACATGAAGGAACTGTTAAAGTGTTGGGATGCAGACCTGCTGTCAGGCTGCTGGACTGAGAGATGGAGGAAGTTGAGGAAGAGGAAGTACGTTCTAAATAACTCAGAGTCTATGAGTCCCAGAATCACTTTAAAAAAAAATACTTTATATCAATGGAAACATTCTTGTACATAATAATGAAATAGGGTTGAATAAATTTGTGTTTTCCTTGCCTTAGAATGAACTGTTTATATCTACGTAGGAAGCATCAGTTATGCAAGGGTCCGGCCCGTAAAGCTCAGTACCAGAACCAACCCTTTACCGATCTTTATGTCTAAGTCAAAGCCGTACCTGCACCCGTTCATAAAAGTCTCACACTACGACCTGCACCTGTGGGGTTGGAGCCTATCCCAGCTAACACTGGATGACAGGTGAGGTACACCCTGGTCACCAGACTATCACAGGGTTGACACATAGAGACAGACAACCATTCACACCTACGGGCAATTTAGAGTCACCACTTAATTGACCCCACACTTTGGACTTGGGACTGTGGGAGAAAGCCAGGGAACCTAGAGAGAACCCATCCAAACTCCGGCCCAGATTCAAACCCAGATCCCTCTGATGTCTCTCGTTGTCGGCGCTGTTCTATTAATTAATATAATTAAATTGCTATGTGTGGACATGAAATAGTAAAGCACCTTATCCACAAGTTCGTATAACACCTGCACCTCCAACTCTAAATGCCAAGTTTGGGGACTGAAATTGAAAAACTGGAACACACTGATAAATGCAATCCAAAGCAAAGGAAAATCATGCGAACTAAATTACAGTAGCTGTTGTGGTGTTATTTTTTCCTCCCCGCCTGATCAATACACAGATATTCATTGGAGTCACAGTTGCACAGTTTGAGAAAATCACAGTTTGTGCCTGGCAGAGGTAAACACTTTGTGCAGCCGCTTGATAAACAGGTGATGGGGATGTATTCATGGGACACTACACTGGTAAACAAACTAACAGAGATAGAAGCGAGGCGCTCAGCTTCTGTGCTTTCCGAATTTAACAGCAAAAAATCTAAAAGCCATGCTCTGTTTCTTGACCCTGGTGTATTGTAATTTTTGGAGTGCTCACTCACCTGGAGTGGTGTGGACATTGTGTGTTTACAGACGGTCAGAGGAGGCATGACACAGCACACAACGCTCGTGACAAATCCACTGAATACTGAGGACAGAGCGACAGCGTACGGGTGTTGTGAGAGCTGTGTTTGCATCAGTGCTGCGGCACCATTTGAATTATGAATTAGTGAAATGATAAATTACTCATGTCTCCTTTTGCTTTGGAGTTAATGCATTGATTATAGGCTGGGGAATGGAGGCAGAAACTGAGACAAGAGATGTCACATTAAAGCATACATTTAGAGAGTTAATGACTACTACTGTTACTACTGAGCCTGTGCACCACCACCCATTGTCTGAATAAGTTATTTATTTTAGTCTTTATTTATATTACATTCATTCGTTAATTTATAATATATACTATATTTTATTATTAACATTTTGGGTGGTTCTTGCAACAGAAGACACAGAGTTAACAGCACCCGTGACCTCCTTGCAGGCCTTTGATTTACCTGTCCTTGTCACACCACTAATAACAAAAGAAAATAAAATTCTGTTTTTTTTGTGTTTTTTTGCAGTTTTTTGGAGAGTACCTGCTTGTTCATTGAATGGATGGAAAGGACGCGGAAACTGTTCTCTCCAGTTCTGCCACTTTCCACTGTTTATGGGCACCAAGAAGGTGAATCTATCCTCCTAAGAGGAGACAGCTTATCTCTCAGTAGAGATCTAGGACCTGTTGCAGAAACAGGCTGTGTCCACCGTCCCCACTCACGACAGACAGACTATCTGCTACCTATGAAGCAGCTACTGGAGCTGGTTCAACCAGGTCATTGGTTTATCGCTATCATCCTAAAAGTCACACATCTTCATGGAGGTGGCTTTGAAACACAGGATATCTCTCTTATTTTACCTTAACAACCTCATCATAGCCAAGTCCGGGCTGTTTTCCACACAGCCCAGTTGATCTTACACCAAACCAAGTTTGGGCTTAGCCTCAACTGGAAGAGGACCAGCCCCCTGCATCACCAACAGTTGGAGTAACTGGGGAATGTCCTTGATACCCACAGGCTGTGGGCCACACAAAACCCTGTTCAAGACAATCAAAACTTCATCAAACTTCTCTTCACAACTGATTTACATTTACAAAATGCGCACGAAAAAAGTCAGCATGTCATCAAAGATCACCAAAGCCATCATGGTATAGCATGTCGTCAAAAATCACGAATAAACGTCATAGTATAGCATGTCGTCCAAAATCACGAAAAAACTTCATAGTATAGCATGTCATCACAAATCACAAAAAACGTCATAGTATATTATGTCGTCCAAAATCACGAAAAACATCATGGTATAGTACGGCGTCAAAAGTTGCGAAAAAAATGTCATAATTGTCTGGCATGTTGTCAAAAGTCATGAAAACATGTCATAGTATAGTATGTCGTCAAAAGTCACAGAAAAAAGTCATAGTACAGTATATGTCATCAAAAGTCACGAAAAAAAGTTGTAGTATAGTGTGTCGTCCAAAATCATGAAAAACATCATGATATAGTAAGGTGTCAAAAGTTGCGAAAAAAATTTCATATTATAGTATGTCGTCAAAAATCATGAAAAAACATCATAGTACAGTATGTCATCACAAATCCCAGAAAAACGTCATGGTATAGGAACGCGTCAACATCACGAAAAAATGTCATAGTATAGTATGTTGTCACAAATCCCAAAATAGCGTCATAGTATAGCATGTCATCCAGAATCACGAAAAAAAAACCCATAGTATAGTATGTCGTCCAAAATCATGAAAAACATCATAGTATAGCATGTCGTCCAAAATCACGAAAAAACGTCATAGTATAGTATGTTGTCACAAATCCCAAAATAACGTCATAGTATAGTATGTTGTCCAGAATCACGAAAAAAAAAACGTCATAGTATAGCATGTCGTCCAAAATCACGAAAAAACGTCATGGTATAGTATGTTGTCACAAATCCCAAAATAACGTCATAGTATAGTATGTCGTCCAAAATCACGAAAAAAAAACTGTCATAGTATAGGGATTACAATTTAAACACTCCACATCTGCATAATCTCACATGATTAATTTGCAATAAAAAAGCAAGTTATTGTTAGTTTTTACATCATTGCACCTGTAATAATAAGACAAAATACCATACATTACAATTACACTGTTTCAGGCAAAAGTATTTAATTTAGAAACAATAATTTCTGTCTTGTCTCTGTTATCACTATATTTTCAGAACGTGTAATTTTAATTTTGGCTGTAAATGTGTATTAATACTGATCACTGTTAGGACTCTGCAGCCAGTGGTGCAAAGAAAAAAGAAAATAAAAGAAAGGAACACAGGTGTTGCAGATCCTTCTGTGTGGCTTCATTGTGCATTGATCTGTTGGCAATGCCTCGGGCCTCCAGTAAGGGGATCACGCTCCTTTTCCTCTCTCAATACTGACTAATGAAGGCTTGAGTTATGTGTTGGTTTCTTCATCCCTCTTCCTAACCATTTCCCCTTCTTAAGGTAAATACCCACAAAGCACTACAAATGTTTCAACACGTTGTTAATAACATGTCATATGTTATTCATATTTTGTACATGGCGTATTCTTTGAGAGTTTTTGGCTAACTCTGTCGATGTTAGCAGGCTAATTCGTTACACATACCCAGGATTTCGCATACAACTGAACAACCTTTTTACTAACCCAGCACCTTTATACAATATTGATCATGTACACATATTCGTAGAGTTCCAGGTTTTATTTGTTACCTGATACTGAATTAATTGATTGTCTTTTCTTTCTCTTTTTTCAGGAATCATGCCCCATGAGATGATTTAATGTAAATTCTTCTTCTATTGTTATTATTATTATCATTATTTATTTATTTTTTAATATTTAATGTAATTATTTCTGATAGCCATTTTAATACTTTTGACCATGAGTTTTCAATAGGTGTAAGGTGTGTTGATTTTTATCACGCTAAGAGTCAAGTTAGTTAAGAGATAAATTGGAGAAGCTAAAAAAGTCTGAGATATAGTAAAATTTTATTTTATTTTTTTAAAAAGTAAAAATAATAATAATAATGATAATTAACATAGTGTCGTCATGGTAACTGCTGGAAGCCTCATCCAGCCCTAATTATGTTTTCTGCTACCTTTATTTTTCATTATTATTTCCTGTTAGCCAAAACCTTCGGCCATCACTAAATGCACAACTTGGGGCCATTTGGTCTCCGGGGGTCCAAACTTTTTTTTTCTCTTTTGGGACCAAAAAAAAAGTACCAGCTGCACTTCATTTCTCTCCTATTGTTAATATTTACTGCTGTCAATCTGCTGCTCTCTGCGGCTAACCATGAGGGTATTATTTAGCCATAGTCATATTATTCTAGTTTGGTATGATGCTCCAATACCCACTTATGAGTCACCTCGGAGTGTAATGTTCTGTAAAATGTACATTTTCTGCATCGCTCACTTAATTGTCGTCATTTTAATACACTACAATTTTAAAGCAACCAACCCAACTGATTCAGCGTCCTCTAAAACTTCTAAATCCACTTCAAATTGATCAGCATCCTCAATAACCCCCAAAACCAGTCCCAATACAATCTGCTGAAATATTGTCTATATAGGGTGAATTAGCATTTATTGATATACTATTAATCAATGCTAATTGTGCTCATTATGCAAATTTACCAACATCTGTAAGTTAGCATCTGACAGTACCAAAATGCTGGGGGCACATTCTGTACATTTTTAACGTAAAACTTTAGGGTACTCAATATTTTCTGGTTCATATTGACGGCCAGTAGACTCTCAGGAGGACTATTAACTGAAAATTCTGTTCTCTCTGATTTGAGGTATGGAAACAATTTTAGGTCAAAACAAGTGTAATTTTCAAGACAGAAAGGTCAAAGTGGGCATAAATTTAAGCTTATCAACTTCGGAAGTTTCTTTGTACAAGTTTTTTTTTTTTACATCCTTTCACTTGAACGTCCCCCTAGGACCAAATGGCCCCGAGTTAAGGGTGCTCATTATCAAAATGCACGAGTTTTGTTTGCGTAGTTTAAAATGTAAGGCTCAGCAGGACAAGTAAAGGCGAGGGTTGTGTGTTGATCTCGTCATCTCTCTCTTACTATTCTCCCATTTAAAGGCACAGTATCAGCAGTAATTATATAATGGGCTGTGATGTGCGCAAGCTGCTTTCATAAAATGTATTACTTGACAACATATTCGTTTCCACTTTGGCAAAAACTTTTTGTCTTTCATTTTATTAATGTGTTCAGGTAGATTTTGATCCCTGTCTTAGTGATGGTTATTGAATTAAATCCACAGCGGGAACAGAAATCAACCTAAGGCTGTTACGCTATCATGAAAGGATTTATTCAGAATTTTCTGGCATACATGGTTAAATGGAGCGGATTGGGGGTAGTAGTGGAACGACAGCCAATTACAAATCCCCTGTGTGCCCTGAGGAGGTATACTACGTGGTAGCCTCACAAAATGGAATTGTTACAGGATCAAATTACAGTCAAGGCCCCAACAGGCTGACATTTCATTGAGTTTTTTCACTGTTTGCCGGCTCCTGCAGGGGATCCACTGTCCTACCCAGAGACCCTCTTACAGTGTCAGAAACCCAATCCTCTGGGAGTTGGAGCAGAATGAAGAGCTTATTGCCACATACTCCCTTTTAGACCGAGCGGGGTAGCTATAGGACAAGACAGTTCCAGACCGGATTTTAATGAGACATCAGAAAAATTGGGGCTGGTAAAAATCCCTGTATTCCCCCTCATTAATTAGACAGAATCTGAGCTCATCAAAGGGATCCTTCAGTGGAGCCTCTCAGTGGGGGAGTTGGCCAGAGAAGAGAAGAGCTGGTTCCAGGGCATTCCAGCCTGTGGGCATTATTGACCTACGAGTAAAATGGGTTGGCCCCGGTGCACATTCTGGGGCCACAGGAATGATTCAACCAGGTTTAAAAGTACCAAAGCAATTGGTTTACTGTTCACACACTCTTTTATTTGAGGGTTCAAGAATAACTTACAACATGCATCACTGCAGGGCGTGATCAGAGGTGTATTTCTGCTGCAACTGTAACCATACCCAGCAGTGAGGTCATGGGGTCCTGGACTACAGCTGTGCATCACTGCAGCAAGATGGGAAAATAAACTGCTGGTCAACAAAGACAACATTTACAGGGAGGTTAAGTTACCTTTTTAAGATGCATGAATCTATTTTTCTGCATCAACACTGAATCAAATTACTGCAACTGTTGCTTGACAACAGTTGTCTTTTTTCCTTCCGCAAATCTGACCTACATCTTGGCAGGGAGGCAGTTTCATTTTTGCAACATTGGGCAAAAGTTTTACAATTAACTTTGAGCTTACTGTAATTAAAGTTGACTTGGAGAACAACCATGCACCCACCCCTCTCGCCCGCCCTAATTTCACTTCCACCACCTTAACTTTTGCTGGTGTCCCAGTGCCATTAAACTATAAGCGTGATCAGCAGTGTATCATGCCAACATGAAAGGATGCCTTTTTACGTTGGTGTCTTGATGCTGAAAGTCACTGACCAAATGGCAGTTGACAATGACTGACAAGATGTATCTTCTGAAAAGTATATCCTAAGACGGGCGGTATGAACAAGTCGTAAGCTGTCCCTTAGTGATGTGCTCTGTTCATCCTGTGACAGTTTTAGCTTTATTAGGCCAAAAATTATGCTTTTTAAATGGACAGTTGCAGTATAATTCACATCTAGACTTGTTGCGCAAATTACATCATTAGTCTCCTTGTTTATAACGGGATGCGCATGTAAGTCATTTTTTAATGTGATATGCTTCATGCATACTAGGACGGGGATTTTTCCTGAAACAGTGTCAAAACGCTCGTCTGGACGGAAATTTAGTTCAAAAGCGCTGCTTTTAAAAATACTAGCTAGGCTTCAAATAGATGAGCAGATGTTCTGTAAAAGGCATAGCCACATTTATGATATAATATTTGATGGAGGTGAAATTATTATGGCAATACTTTTTGTATTACAACGTCATTTATTTACCTTCATATGCTACCTTAGCAGCTCTGGTTACGAGCACCTGCTAAGGGACAGTTTGGGAAACACTCATAGGAAGAAAAAGTTCCTTGGCTAGGGTATATCTTGGAGATCTTCATAGAGCGCTAAGGTACATCGAAACTGGGAAACAGGGCCCAGGTTGATAGTAAAGCATCAAAATAGAGCTTAGCTTTGAAGGGACACTCTCTTGAGGACAGCAATGTGCACATCTTGGCCAGGGAGGAAAGATGGTTTGAGAGAGGAGTAAAAGAAGCCATCTATGTCAAGCTGGAATGACCATCGTTAAACAGAGGGGGTGGCCTACGACAACGCTTATCACCCACCTACAATGCAGTCTTGGGATCCCTCCCCAGACGACCTCACACCCGTTCACCCCTGGTCCCACCAGACCCTAACGACTCACAGGTGGCCAGGTGGGCCAACGACTCACATTGTGACAAAGGGTTGAAACCAAACTGCATTGCCATCCCTTGAGCCTTTTTCATTACACCAAGAGCGCCATCTAGTGGGTTCAGCAAATACAACTGGTGGTTCATGAAGCTTCATTTGGACATCACTAGTGATTATGCCTATGGCGTCAAAATCTCACTCCAGCCAAGTACCTCTGGCTAATGTTAGCATGCTAATAGGCTAAACTGAGATGACAGACATGATAAACTTAGTTTGGCTATTCACCTTGACTTTTTCCACAGTTTGGGGGGAAAGGATGCTTCTATCTGTGTAAGGGTTACCCCAACTTTTTATTTCCAACTCCAGCACTGCTCATGGGTAACAGTCTTATTTCCAATCAGATATTTCCAGCAGAAAAATACCATGCATTTGCTGAGGCAGCTGTTGTGGTAATTGGCCTTTTAGAATCCGTTGGCCCCTCAGTGGAGAGCTATCGATTTCATAATCACTGCTGTACTTCTCTCACTGACCTCTACTGTACATGGCGAAGGCCGAGCCACCATGTTTCCAAGAGCATAATTAGAATGGATCTAATATCTTTTTTATATGCGCCCACGGCTCAGCTGTAACGCGCCGCAGCCTCCCCCCCTGCCAGACCTTTATTTACCCGAGTAGGCCTGCTGCATTTTGATAAGAGCCTCTGTCTGGAAGAATTAATGTAATGCCTACCCAAGGAGAGGGGTTTCAATTAGGGAGCAGGACAAGTTCGAATGGGATGAATTTAAGCAAAATGTACCGGCACCTCATCCCATACATGAGAAGAATGTAGAATCCCCCACACTTGTGAAGCCCTCTGCTTATTTCTGCCTCAGTGATTAGTTCAGTATGCATCCACATTCAGAGCATCATTTCCATGCAGAGCATCCGTCCCCTTTTAGCTTGATGGACTGTCAGCGTGTACAGACTGCTGCTCATTTGTGCACATTACCCACTTATTCTTTCTGTGAGATGTTCAAAGTGTTGTTGAATGCAGAAAAGTCCACACAGCCAAACAAACTTGTGATACATCTGTAGGAGTTTGAGGTGGAGAGTGGAACTTTAGGCTGGCAGAGAGGAGGCTTGTGTTGCTCCTGACGGATGTTGCCAGCCTTTACTCATGAATTCTAAATCACCTTCAACTAATTAATGTGGAAAGGCCACGCTGCAGCCAGACATTCTCTGTGAGAGCCAGACACCAGTTTCGAGAGGAGGAGGCTGTTAGCAGCTATCAGGTGACAAAATAGAGAAAACAGTGAAACTAAAAAATGTACAATTACTTGTGACATGAACTTGGATGTCCCTTTGCAGTTGGCCTGGAGCTCTCATCTCCTTCCCTTCTTCCTTCCCCTCAACCTGCTCCTCTCCTTCTCCTGTCTCCCCCCCTCTTCTCTTAATCTCCTTACCTTTCTTCATTTGTAGTTATCTCATGCCTTTCCCTATCTTTCTCTTCCTCCCCTTGTCTCTCCTTTTCTTCTCCTTTCCTCTTAACTGTCCCCCTCTCTTCATCTGCCTTTTACTCCCTTCTCTCCTCCCTCCCCTTTTTTGCTCCCTGCCATTTTTCCTTTCCTCCTCTCACCTTCCCTGCTCCTCTCCTTTCCTAAGCTCTCCTCTATCCTCCTCATCTCTCCCGAACCTTTCTTCCTTTTGATACCTACACAGCAGTTTTAGCTGTGGTTCAGGTTGTCCAACCATCAGCCTGTCCATTCCATTCTCCTGAAAGCAATATCTCAAGAACACCTTGAGGCAATATCTTCAAATTTGGCACAAACATCCACCTGGACTCAAGGATGAACTGATGACATTTTGGCAGTCAAAGGTCAAAGGTAAAGGTCACTGTGATTCCATCTGTCGCATTCTGGTGAACACAATATCTCAAGAAGGCCTTGAGGGAGTTTTCTCAAATTTGGCACAAACATCCACTATGACTCAAAAATTAAGTGATTAGAATTTGGTGGTCAAAGTTCAAAGGTCAGGGTCAGTGTGACCTTACAAAACATGTTTTTGGCCATAACTCATCACTTAATATGTTTGTATATATGTATTTTTTATTACTTAATTATTTATTAATTCATATAGTATATTGTGAAAAGCCATGGCATAGCATGTAGAAGTAAAGTCATGGTGTAATATGTTGAAAAAAAAAATATAGTGTAGCATGTAAAACAGTGTAATATGTCAAAAGAAAGCCCTCATAGTATGTTAAAGAAAATGTTAAATTGTCATACTATAGTCATACTTCTGCAGTTCCTCAGGGACTTAATTGCTATGCATACCACGTCACCTGACGTGGTGCAACTTTTTGTCTGGTAAAGTTACAATAGTGATGAGTTTTTGACACAGTTGTTTTCAACATACTGTTTTGAGTTATTTAGGTTTTTCAACATAGATTTTTTTTAATAAGTCATACAGGGAATTCATTTATTTGTTTTTAATGCATTGTCTAAAGGAGCAAGAGAAAATTTTCAAGGAGGCGCATTCAAGTGTCTCCAGCTTGTTAGTTCAGCGAGATAGAAGATTGGTTTGAAGAATAGAGGATCAGGGTTCAATTCTCAGGTGAACAGTCAGTCTGTTTTTCACGCCCATGAAAGTGACGTTGTAAGGAACATAGCGAAATTGTCTCTGGCCTGGTCGCACATGCTGTTAGAGGGCTGGTTGGAACTCCTGAAGTCGATCCTTGTTGAGGCTCGGTGAAATTTAAAGGCCACTGTCCAGAAGCGAGAGTGAAAGGCTTCATGAAACCGACTGATGGAAATTAAGTATATGAAACCATCAAGAAGTTGAACAACTCTCGTACAGCTGGTGTGGACGGAATCTGTAGCAAAATCTTGATAGCAATAGCCTCTGCTGTCACCAAACCACTTGCATATTGTATAAATCTATCATTTCTCTCTGGCGTGGTGCCGAAGATGACCAAAATTGCAAGAGTAATACCAATTTATAAATCTGGTGATAAAAATAGTATCACCAATTACCATCCAATATCTGTCTTGCCTGCTATCTCAAAGATTTTCGAGAGAGTGGTTTATAACAGACTCAACAAATATCTTGAAAAGCATAATATACTCACCAGCTCTCAGTACGGTTTCAAAAAAAAAGAATACAACTTGTATGGCAATTTTAGACCTTATAGAAAAAATTTATGACGCTATTGATCAAGGGAACTGTGGAGTGGGTGTTTTTCTGGACCTCTCAAAGGCCTTCGACACCATCGACTTTAACATCTTACTGGGGAAATTACACCACTATGGTATCAGAGGACTGGCCCTCAAATAGTTCAGTAGCTATTTACATTGTAGACAACAGTATGTTGACATATACAACTATCAATCTCAAAAAATGAATGTCAAATACGGGGTCCCCCAAGGTTCAATTTTGGGACCATTGCTCTTCATCCTTTATATTAATGATTTTGTTAATTCTTCTAAATTACTGCATGAAGTTATATTTGCTGACGATGCAAATTTATTCATGTCCCATAACAACTCATATGAGCTTCAAGATCTATTTAATGCTGAACTACAAAAAGTAGATACCTGGTTTAAATGTAATAAATTATCACTTAACATCAACAAGACTAACTTTATTGTATTCCACTCTAACAAAAAAACAGTGGATTATATCCATCTCAAGATTGATGGAAAGGAGTTAACAAGAGTAAGGTCAACAAAATTCTTGGGGGTCCTCATAGATGAGTCACTCAACTTCAAATGTCACACTGAGCATCTGTTAACTAAATTGTCTAAATATGTTGGTCTATTTTTCAAACTTCGATATTTCCTTCCTTTACCTGCTCTCCTTATCTTATACAAAACCTTGTTTGAGCCTCATATCAATTATTGTAATATTATCAAGTGCAGCACCTTCCCGAGTCACCTGAAGAAATTAGAAAGTTTACAAAAGAAAATTATACGAGCCATAACCTGGTCTGGTTATTACACTTCCACACGTTCCCTCTTCCACAACTATAATCTCCTGAGGCTTGCTGAGTTCAATGTTCATCAAAATGCTTCTACAATGTACCAAGTTGTCTATAACTTGAATCCAAGACTCTTCAAGCTCATCCCAGATGAGAGTCTGAAAACATCTAAATCCATCTCTGTTTTTAAGAAGAAACTGAAACAAAAAATGCTTAATTCATATGTGTAGTATCCTTCACTGATCTGGCAGTGAATGTATGTTGATTTGTCCTGTGTCTTTTATGTTTTGTGCCTGCAATATGATTTGTGTTTGTAACATGTCTTGTACCATGTCACTGCTATACACACATCTTGATTCATCTTCCTGATCAGGCTCCTGCCATAAGCTTTAAATAGCTTCATGGGAGACCTGGCACTCCACACAATTCTGTCTTTGTACTTGTGTAACTGTTGGCACATGTTGATTCTGTGTGGTGTGCGAATAAATCTGAAATCTGAATCTGAAATCTGAAACACAGTGGAAGTGTGAGGTGGAATAGCTCAGGCTGTTAAAGTGCTGCTTAGAGATCCTGAAAATGACGGTTTGATCCTTATCCAATGCAGGTGAATTTTAAAGGCCGATGTCCAGAGGAGAAAGTTGAAGGCTCTGATAAAACACAGTGTAAGTGTGATATAGAATAGCTCAGGCTGTTAAAGCGCTGCTTTGGTATTCTGAGATTGGAGATAAGATCCTTATCCAGGGCAGGTGAATTTTAAAGTCCACTGTCCAGAGGAGAGAGTGAAAGGCTCTGTGAAACACAATGGATGTGTGAGATGGAATGGCTCAGGCTGATAAAGCACTGCTTGGGAATTCTGAGATCAGAAGTTCGATCCTTATCCATGGCAGGTGAATTTTAAAGGCCACTGTCCAGAGGAGAGAATGAAATGCTCCGTGAAATGCAATGGAAGTGTGAGGTGGAATAGCTCAGCCTGTTGAAGTGCTGCTGGTGTATTCTGAGATTGGAGGATTGATCCTTATCCAGTGCAGGTGAATTTATAAAGTCCAACACCCAAATAAAAAGGCTAAATGCGCCCGGAGAAAAGGCAATATGTGTAGCAGCGGGATAGCTCAGTGGTTAAGATAACTGACCTTAGTGCAGGAGACTGGGGTTCAAATCTACTCAGGTTGATGGTTTGATCCTTATCCAGGGCAAGTGAATTTATAAAGGCCAACACCCAAATAAAAAGGCTAAATGCACCCGGAGAAAAGGCCCAATGTGTAGCAGCAGGGTAGCTCAGTGGGTAAGACTACTGGCCTTAGTGCAGGAGACTGGGGTTCAAATCTACTCAGGTTGATGGTTTGATCCTTATCCAGGACAGGTGAATTTATAAAGTCCAATGCCCAAATAAAAAGGATAAATGCGCCTGGAGAAAAGGTGATTTGTGTAGCAGCAGGATAGCTCAGTGGGTAAGACTACTGGCCTTAGTGTGGGGGACTGGGGTTCAAATCTGATGCTACCATATGCACGTCATGGCACGGCATGGGGGAGCCAGGACGCCGGGAAAAGTGGGGATGTCATCATCCCCCACATTGAGTAATATTAATTGGGTAATAGTAAAGTTATGGTAGGCAGGAAGGTGGTTAGGACTTGGAATAAGAAAGGTAGCTAGGACCGGGTAATTGGAATGATAGTGCAGGAAGGTGGTTAGGACTTGGAATAGGAAAGGTAGCTAGGACCGGGTAATTGGAATGATAGTGCAGGAAGGTGGTTAGGACTTGGAATAGAAAGGTAGCTAGGTAGGCTTGATTTTGGATAATATGAATATAATTGAAAGTTTTTTTTCACTTTAATTGTTAACTTTTTTTAGCCAACTTCCCAAGGCTGAGTTCAAGAAAGTTAAAATTAAAATGTCTAATAAAATGTCTAAAAATTGATTGATGACTATGATGAATGTTTCTTGATGAAGTTAAAATGTCTAATAAAATGTCTGAAAATGTTTAAGAAACACAGACGAAGTCTGTGTTTCTTAAACATTTTTAGACATTTTATTTCTTAAACTTAACTTTCTTTAACTTTAAGTTAAAATGTCTAAAAACATCTAAAACATTTAGAACCTTTACTATTACATCTTCCTGTCCTAGTCCTAGCAACCTTCCTTTCTATCCATCCTGGATAGAATGGATTCCTATCATCTAGTCCTGGCCACCTTCCCTGTTACCCCAGTCCTAGCCACCTTCATGCCACATTCATGCCCAAGGCCTAGCTACCATCCTTTCCTGCCCTCCTGTCTATCCTACATTACAATAGTTTATTAGTGTTAAAGTTTTTATAGTGAACTATACATTAATATTGTACTCAATGTGGGGGATGATGACATCCCCACTTTTCCCGGCGTCCTGGCTCCCCCATGCCGTGTCATGACGTGCATTTGGTAGCATCAGATGCGAAACCCAGTCCCTCGCACCAAGGCCAGTAGCCTTACCCACTGAGCTATCCTGCTGCTACACAAATCACCTTTTCTCCGGGCGCATTTAGCCTTTTTATTTGGGTGTTGGCCTTTATAAATTCACTTGCCCTGGATAAGGATCAAACCATCAACCTGAATAGATTTGAACCCCAGTCTCCTGCACTAAGGTCAGTTATCTTAACCACTGAGCTATCCCGCTGCTACACATATTGCCTTTTCTCCGGGCGCATTTAGCCTTTTTATTTGGGTGTTGGACTTTATAAATTCACCTGCACTGGATAAGGATCAAACCATCAACCTGACTAGATTTGAACCCCAGTCTCCCACACTAAGGGCAGTTGCCTTAACCACTGAGCTATTCTGCTGCTACACATATTGCTTTTTCTCCGGGCGCATTTAGCCTTTTTATTTGGGTGTTGGACTTTATAAATTCATCTGCACTGGATAAGGATCAAACCATCAACGTGAACAGATTTGAACCCCAGTCTCCCGCACTAAGGTCAGTTGCCTTAACCACTGAGCTATCCTGCTACTACACATATTGCCTTTTCTCCGGGCGCATTTATCCTTTTTATTTGGGCGTTGGACTTTATAAATTCACCTGCACTGGATAAGGATCAAACCATCAACCTGACTAGATTTGAACCCCAGTCTCCTGCACTAAGGTCAGTTGCCTTAACCACTGAGCTATTCTGCTGCTACACATATAGCCTTTTCTCCGGGCGCATTTAACCTTTTTATTTGGACGTTGGACTTTAAAATTCACCTGCCCTGGATAAGGATCAATCCTCTGATCTCAGAACACATCAACAGCGCTTTAAGAGCATGAGCTATTCCACGTCACACTTCCATGGTGTTTTTACAGAGCCTTTCATTCTCTCCCCTGGACAGCGGACTTGAAAATTCAGCTGCCTTGATTGAAGGATTGAAGCTCCAATCTCAGAATTCCCAAGCAGCGCTTTAACAGTGTGAGCTATCCAACCTCACGCTTAACAGTGCTTCATGGACCCTTTCACTCTCTCCTCTGAACAGCGGACTTTAAAATTTACCTGTCCTTAGCCAGGACCGAACCTCAGAGCTCATAATTCCCAAGCAGTGCTTTAACAGCCTGAGCTATTCCACCTCACATATCCATTGTGTTTCACGGAGCCTTTCCCTGTCTCTTATGGACAGCGGCTTTTAAAATTCAGGTGCCCAGGATAAGGATCAAATCGCCGATGTCCATTGTGTTTCACTGAGCCTTTCATTCTCTCATCTGAGCAGTGGCCTTTAAAATTCACCTGCCATGGACTAGGATCGGACATTAAACCTAAGGACTTCCAACCAGTCCTCTAACAGCCTGAGCTACCAGGCCAGAGATACTTTGTCTGTTTCTTAGACATTTTAACTTTCTCCTTCAGGCATCAGCTTGCAAAACAGACTGACTGTTCGCCTGAGAACTGAACCCTGATCCTCTGACCTTTAAACCAGTCGTCTGTCCCACTGAGCTAATGAACTGGAGACACATGAGCTCTCTTCAATGAAGGCTTTCAGTCTCTCTCTCTCTCTATTAACCTATCAACATCATCATTATGAGGATGTTTTCAATCTTGACTTGTCCTGAGGGGGACATGAATACCAGTATTACATTTCATGGCAGTCCACACAGTACATGGAAATATACAGACAAAAAGCACACACTTCATTTGGACAAAGGCATTCAAAACTCACTGAGCATCAAGTAGTACTGAGTTCAGTGTTTGGATTTGAATGTGCAACTTACAAAGATCTGTTCATTACACTGAGCTACCTTTCTGCGACACATCCTGTGACCAGTCTCATCCAGAAAAAAAGTTAACCCTCACCAGTAATCTGGTTTGAACTACATTAACACGTAAACAATAAAAATACACATAAAAAATATATTTTATTGCCAAGTCAGGAGCTGATAGTTGACTTTGGGAAGAAGCAGGGACCTTAATGTCAACAGGTCCTCAGTGTAGAGCGTGGATAACTTCAAGTACCATGGTGTCCACGTCACTGGCGGCCTAACCTGGGTGTTGCTTACTGTTCCACCTCAGACGCTTGAAGAAACTCCAGAGGATATCCCCTCCAATACTGAGGAATTTCTAGTCTTACACCAGGTTGTTTAACAAGAAGAAGTTGAGGCGGACTCCTCAGGTAGTGAGGGTTGTCTGGGAAGGCAGAGAAAGACGGGTAATCCTGAGACCTGGAAGATCAATGTCCAGAAAAGGAGGAGAATGCAGGGTCAATCCCATGTTCGTAGGAAAATAAGGAGCCTGCGTTGAAGGAGGCGAGACAAATGGGGATGCCTTGCCAGTCTGTTTCGAAACTACACTGTAGACAAGTTGATGAGTCAAAGAGGAAGGAGATCTTAAAGTACTTTGGGAGAAATTAGACTGGAAAGAGAGGAACATTCTTCTCCAGTCTTTAGTAGAGGTGAGCAGTTTGAAGGGGCAGTGGACAGGAGCAGGTCGCCAGGAGGTCAGCATCCATTTTGTTGTCACCTTGTCGTGGCTGGTAGAAGACTTCAGGTGTGTCAGCGCATGTTCCTCTAAACATTAGGGATAAAGCAGTGGTGTTTTTTGCAATGGGTGGGGAGAAGAGGGAAGAGTCCTGAGCAGACTTAAAGAGTCAGTGTGAGAGTGAGGACAGGGACAGAAGAGCAAGACTTCCTGAGGACATTCCCTCTGGACCTACCAAAAGTTCCATCACTCTACTGTAGGCCCTCTTCTTCAATGACGTACCTGGAGCACATCATTGGTATACAGCTTTTGTCAAGGCTCGTGCTTTCCACCATTTTATATGACTTAAATCTTTCTATTGTTCATAGTTTGATGCCTGTTGCACATTCAAGGCTGTGAACCTCGATGCTGCCACATGGGAGGAGCACTGCATCAAGAAAGAAACCACATGAACCATGAAGTAGGACAAAGAAGAGGCAGGTGAGAAGACCATGGTGCTGTGCATGGATCTCCAGGGGCTCCTGCTCTGCTCCAAGCTGCAAGCCTCCGCCCTCTCTTACAAGACCAAGTTCTGTGTCCGCAACTTCACGTGAGTCCTCGGATCCGAACAGTTCAGTTGGCTAGCAGGCAGAGGTGACAAAGAAGGGCTTACTGATGGCGTGGTCAAGAAGGGGGGGGGGGTCCGGAACCAGGAGAGCAGTCCAGCGAAGCAGCAGAGCCAAAGAGGGATGAGTAGCAGGGAAGGAGATGCCAGGCGAGGGATCGAGGAGCTGACAGGTAGGCCAGAGGAGGACACACACACAAGGCAGCATGCGGCATCTCACAGCAAACTGGCCAGCAGGTGGGAACACACACTGAAACGTCTTCACAGGAAAACACCACACAGCTACAGGCAGAAGAACACCAGAGAGCCTGAGCAGAGCTCGTGGTCGGGGACAGAAGGCTAGTGAGTTTACCGGGAAACAGACGATGTAGACAGGTCAGAGGCAGGTAGGAAGTGCTGGAAAGTCTTGCATGTGGGTGGAGAACAATCTGGCAAAGAGAGGCTTTTATACCAGGCTGATTGGATGATGAGTGGAATGTGGAATGGGGTGATCAGGTGGGAGTGGCTGGCAGGTAGAGTGGAAAAACACTCAATGCAGGCTGTGACAAAAACATCTTAATGATGAAAGTCCTGTGACATTTTGTCATGTTAAAGCTTTTAATGAATCTTAATTTATTCTTAATCTATTGTAATTGTGCTAATGCGTATTTATTTCATAAATCACCTGTTGTCCCTTTCCTGTCTGTTCATAATTGTATGTAATTGCAATGTTGTCATGTATTTTGCAATGTCTAAACTTTTTTTCAATTAATGAATGCAATGAATTTCAGCCATTTTTGAGTTTTGATTAAACCAGCTTAAATGATTGACAAGGTTATTAAAATGTAGAATAGCCCATTATTTAGCTTAGATATCTTCAGAGGGGAGGCGGCACGGTGGGGGCAGTGGTTAGCATTGTCGCCTCACAGCAAGAGGGGTCCTGGTTTGATGTTTGTTCTCTCCATTATCAGCGTGGGTTTTCTCTGGGTACTCCAGCTTCCTCCCACAATCCAAATTGTCCGTAGGTGTGAATGTTCTTTCCTCCACTATTACCTCTGTTTCTCATCTCCACTTCTTGCTTTCCTCTTATCCCCCCTTTCCCCCTCCTTCCGCCCTTGTATGTTTTTTCATTCCCCTCATCCTTTCTCCCCTTTTCTTCTTAACCTTGATCATTTTTCTCCTCCTTTCTTTTTTGCTATCTTATCTCCCCTTCTCCTCTTTTGTTCTATCTGCGTGTTCTTTGCCCTCCCAGTTTCAAAGTGTAAGGACAAACCAGCCCTCCGAAGCAAATGCTCTGAAATGCGGTGTGATGCAAAGATCAATATCACCTTCCAGTAAAATCAACGAGACAACGCCAGAAATTCATTCTGATGTTGAATGTGCCCTGAACATGAGAAACTTTAACCTCAGCATTTGAGTCGCAGCCTTTAATAAATGACTGTGTAATCTGTTACATCATGAGGTCTTGTATAAATTGATCCATGTCAAACTCCTGGTGCTGTCAGAGCGCTCTCCTCAGTCCACATGTATTGGCTTAAAGGATTAGTGAGACCAAAGAACAAAGAGCCAGAGGTGGATGTTCATTTCTACACACACAACATACAGAAGAGTCAGAGGGATGAAAGCTCGGTGTCAGTCTGTGGTGTTCAATGGTGCCATGCAATGCTAAGACATACATTTATATATAAACATTTATAATATTAACCACTGATGGATAGGTAAAGTAATCATTCGTAGCTCACTGAGAATCAATTGAGTGACTCTGTGTACACTTATATATGTAGGTGTCGTTGAAGGTGAAGTTCAATCTTGACTTTGAGGTCACACTTTGACAATAAAATAAATAAATAAATAAAATGGTGAAGGACCTGCACTTGTATTGCGCCTTTCTATTCTTCCGACTGCTCGAAGCGCTTTATCACTATGAGTCACACTTACCCATATACACAAACATTCACACACTGGTGGCTGAAGCCCTCTGAAATGATTGATCAAAGAGGCCAAAGGTACATACACATGAATACTTAATGGAAAACATTTTTTTTGCCAGCTCCACATTCTGTTTTGCTCTCTATGTCAGTCTGGACTCAGTGTTGCTCCAAACACTTTCCGGAAATCAAAATCCAGACAGAGCCAATCAGGGATCTGCATCATAGGTGACAATGTGAGCAGCCAATCAGGTACTGCGTTGTAGCTGTTCGTTTTGTACTCGGAGGTCGGAAGTGGGAATGACGTCACCTCCGAGTTGACAACAGTTTTTGCATTCTAGTTGACTACGGTGGACAAGTCAGAAAAAAACAAGGACGTTACCGTTTTACTGTTGGGCTAGCCGTAGCCACTGTTGGCAATATCAGTTGATAACAATGCTCTGTGTGGCATTTTGCACATACAGACAGCACAGCAACATGCCCACAGATAAAAATTTAACAGTACTATGGGTATGGCTGACCTGATGTAAAACAAATAAGATAAAATTGCTATAAACAGTACTTTAGCAGAGTGTTTACTCACTATGTATGTTACCGGCAGCCATCATGAATTCGTAAGTCGGGGTTGATGCGGTTGCTCCGAGTTTCCGAGTTCGAAATCCGACCTCAGGGTGCATTCAAGTTTAAACTTCCGACTGGGAACTAGGAATTTCCGACCTTCGAGTACAAAACGAACGCAACATAAGTGATGTCCAGATGAAGCTTCATGAACCACCAGTTGTATTTGCTGAACCCACTAGATGGCGCTCTTGGTGTAATGAAAAAGGCTCAAGGGATGGCAATGCAGTTTGGTTTCAACCCTTTGTTGAACAAAGAGTGCCAGAGTGGACCCAAAAAATAAAGACAATGGTTCATGAAGCTTCATTTGGACATCACGCTCTTGGTGTAATGAAAAAGGCTCAAGGGATGGAAATGCAGTTTGGTTTCAACTAGCAATGGCCAAATGAAGCTTCATGAAGCATTGTCTTTAGTTTTTGGGTCCACTCTGGCACTCTTTGTTCAACAAAGGGTTGAAACCAAACTGCATTGCCATCCCTTGAGCCTGTTTTACTACACCAAGAGCGCCATCTAGTGGGTTCAGCAAACACAACTGGTGCTTCATGAAGCTTTGTTTGGACATCACTACCAATCAGGGATCTGCACCATAGGTGACAACATAGGCAGCCAATCAGGCACTGCGTTGTAGGTGATGAAGTAAAATGCAGGCCGACGCTTAGTGATGCCCAAATGAAGCTTCATGAACCACCAGTTGGATTTGCTGAGCCCACTAGATGGCGCTTTTAAAAAGGCTCAAGGGATGGCAGTGCAGTTTGGTTTCAACCCTTTGTTGAACAGAGCGCCATCTAGTGGGCTCAGCAAATACAAGTGGTGGTTCATGAAGCTTCATTTGGACATCACTACCGAAGTAGAACAGTAATGGGGATCCATGCTTCTGAGTAGAGTAAACAAAGCATTAAGTGACGATAGAGTCAATGACAACAATTAAACAAGAACAAGAGTATGCACTCATGGAGTTCTTGAACATTTTCATCGTTCTTCCGACTGTATTTGGCAAAAGCTTAATTTATCAACTGCCTCTGCTAGTGATGAAGATGTTTCTCTACATTTTTTTTTTTTTTTTTGTATGCTGATTGGCTGAAGGAGTTTGTCCGTCAAGGCAAGTACTCCCGTCCACTGAAAGTGTTTGAGGTGGCAGCAGGGCCAGACTGATACAGAAAGCCAAACAGAATGTTGAGCTCACACCATTAGGATGGTCTTACTTGGCTGGTCTGACACCTACAAAACATTACAAACATGCAACACAAGCATGCATGCGTGACAGCATTAATTGAGTTCTGTTCTGCACAGATAATTTTACTCATTCATTACAGTATAGATTTTGTTCTGTATGTCCATGCCGTTCTTTTGGCAGCACCTTAACAGCCACATACTGACTTTCTACCTAGTGTTGTTTCCATACGTTTCAAACACAGAAATGCTGAATACTCTGTTCCCCTGTGCCATGGCCTCTTCCTCTCCTCACATACCTTATGCCTCTTTGATCCATGCTTGCAAATAGCAACATAGAGGTGGTATCTTATACAGATGGATATGAACTGATTGCTGGTTGAAGAGTTGTGCAAAGAACTGAACTTTTAGCGACCAATTCGCGCTATGATATCCTATCAGCATTGAGATCCTCCAGGGATGTATGACACCAAGGATGTACTGGCGGAAGTTCATCCACCAATACATCGATTTTGTGCATGTATGAAGTGAGTCAACACAAAATACTTTTCGTTTGGTGTGAGCACAACATTGGAAATACTCAAACAACATACACATAATTATATATATATTTGTTGTATTTATTCAGATTTATCCATGTCATTCTCTTTGGCTGGATCTCTACAGCCGTATAGGCTTTGACCTCGTCTTGTTTTCATGCTGTTTTCCTCTTTGATCCCTGCTTGCAAATAACAACACAGAGATGGTGTCTTTCAGAGCTGAATACAGACTGATTGCTGATTGAAGAGTTGTGCAAAGCAGTTTCTGATAGGTACATGAGATTCATACTTATGCAATTTTTGTCAGCTGTGAATAGATGTTTTCCTTTGGTTTAACACATTTAAGCCAGTAGAGTTTTGGGTCTTACTATAAGATCTGTGATATCTGTCGAGCTCTTTTGGTCTTCAGCCTCAATGCCTGCCTAAACCCAACCTGGCATGGAGGACGACAGAGGACACAGAACAACTCCATTCATAATTCCTTTTCTTTAATGAAGCAGTTGGTTTCCAGAGAAATAAACAGTCAGTAATAGGTTGGTGACCTTAAAGAAAAGACCATAAAATCATAAAATCAGTCAATTTTCAATTAACTGAAATCTCTTATGTTCATCACTTTACGTTTACAAAATATACCCAATAATTGGATTAAACATCATTAATTAATTTTAACATTCAATTTCATGTTATACCAACTATTTATTAAATATATTGAATGCAATTGCCAATGATGTTTATGCTTTTTTAAACAACACCACTGCAAAAACAAATATTTAAACTCCTTTAAACAAGTTTAAATGTACCTATTTTAACCCTTTGAAACCTGTGCAAATTGGCTGGATTTCTTTTAAAAATATGGGATGAGGGTCATGAGGAACTTACGAACTAATGACCCAAAAGAATACGAAATTAGTAAAAAGAGAAAATTAAAAACAAGAAAATTAGTAAATAAAATAAATAAATAATAATACTATTTAAAAAATGTTAAAAACAAACACGGAAATTACCTGGAAAGAGTGCTTAAAAAGTCAAAAAAATTATGTAAAATAATTTCAAATTGTAATATTTATAATAATAATAATTATTATTATTAAAAATATAGCTTTTTTCTCTTTTCCTTAGTTTGAAAAAATAATAATTTTCTAAATTTATTTTTTATTTTATTTGCAATTGAATCTTATTTTTAATCACAATTTTCTAGAATGTGGAAATTCTCTTTAATTACTTCCACTTTTTAAAAAAACAAACAAATTTCAGTCCGATTTAAATCAAATCAGTAAGTTATTACTGATCACTAAATTTAATCAAATTCCATCCAGCAAATGAACTCATAACTGAAACGTGTCAACTTTAAACTTTTAAACGTGTACATACATCACTGAACTTCTGCTATCAAGCTAATCAAATTTAATCCATCAACAAACTAAACAAACTAAACTATCTTCAGCCACCAAACACAACTCAGACGTCAACCAAAAATACATGCTCGGCTAAAGAAGGTGAACACACATTTAACCAAACCAATAAATAACCTGCACCACAATGAATGAATGAGTTAAACTGTTCATGGATTGCTCACTTTCCCTAATAACCATCACATCTCACAAACACTTATTTTACTTGTGCAGATCAAGTTAATAATTATCAGTCAAAAGCATACATACCAGTAGCTTCTCTGCAGTCATCTAAGCATTGATGCATCAACCGTTTCTCTGGCTTGTCTCTCCCTGCAGCTGGCTGAACCTACTTAGTTAAAGCCTTAAAGATAAACTTAGCTTAACGTTATGGAATAGGCCGCCTACTCTTGACAGGTGTATTTGTGAGAAATCAGGTGCAGAGATGCAACATACACAACAAGAATGTTGCTTTCAGTCTCCACAGTCACAAAGCCAATTTGCATGCACATCATCAGACAAACAAGTCATAGAAATCTTCACCCCAGAAGCCATCCCATTTTCCTCAGCCCTTTCCTGGTCAGACTCCCCATTCATATTGAATTCCCTTCACTGCTGCTGCTTATATTTAATTGAAAGCTAGATTAAAGTTTAAAATCTACATTTGGTCTGTTGTTACGCTGGCTTTTTACTTCAGCAGAGAGACTTGCCAGACAGTTTGAAGTTGGCAGAGCTGAGCGTGCAGACCTCCAGAGGGCAGGGGGTGAATCTTGGGCTTTGACTGTGGAGATCTGCTAAACGCTGTCAGAAAGCCACACTGTAACACCAAGTGGGCTCATACAAAGTCCCTCTTGAGTCGCTTATGCAACTTTTGGATACTCCTGCCTTTTATATCACCGTCTACTCCAGATCAGAAAGTTTAATTTCTCCTTGCCTGAAAAGTTAAATCTTTGATTTTGCGGAAGGACTTCAGCCAATATTTAGTGTATTTTGTAACAGTGAATGCTAGCCAATAATCTGATTAAATATCCATGGGACTTGCCGGTATCCCAGAGGTCCTTGGTCCATGCCTTGTTGGGTCAGCACCGCGTACGATCCACGGTGGCACCTCTGACCAGTCAAGGCATGGACACAAGACTTATGGGAGTGTCTTGGCACAGGAGCATTGGCACCGGATCCTTTGAGTTCTGTGGGTTGTGAGGTGGGGCACCACCACCGACCATGGATGCAAGATCGGATTAGGAGCTGTGGAATCTACAGGCCAGGTCGACACCTTGAGCTGTTTGCTACATTCCTCAGGCCATTCCTGAGCAGTATGTTCAGTGCGGCATGGCACATTGTCCTGCTCCCCCTCCATCAAAGAGTGACATTGCCATTGGGGGAGTAAGGTGTCTGTTTAGGAAAAGTGTTTGGGTGGGTGGTGCATGTCAAGTGGCATCCATAGGGATACCGGCACCCAAAGCTTCCCAGCAGAACATCTGTATCAAGATGATCAAGGTTGGGCAGTAACCCTTTACTGCACAGCCAAATACAGAAAATACAGTTAAATACAGAAATATACTGAAATACACAGTGTGTTGTAGAATGACAATGACAACATAAAGGATACAACCAGGTGAAATGAGTTCCTCTGTGGGGTGTCTGGGCTCAGCCTTGGAGATAGGGTGAGGAGCCCAGGCATCTGGAGGAAGCTCGGAGTAGAGCCGCTGCTCCTTGGCATCGAAACGGGCCAGTAGAGGTGGTTCGGGCATCTGATCAGGATGCCTCCTGGGCGCCTCCCGTTAGAGGTGCTCCAGGCACATCTAACTGGTTCGACGCCCAGAACATGTTGGAGGGATTACATATCTCATCTGGCGTGGGAACACCTTGGGGTCCTCCAGGAGGAGCTGGAAAGCGTTGCTTGGAAGACGGACATCTGGAGTACCTTGCCCAGCCTGCTGCTCCTGCGACCTGGCCATGGATAAGCAGATGATGAATGGAGGGATGGATAGATGGGTATACATACTGAATCAGTTACAGTCAAATTCTACAACACTGCAATGAACCAAGTCAATATTTAATCATCTGTATATATAAACAACAGAAACAGGAAAAGGCAGAAATGCAACATTATAATGACAAAGTCAAAGTCTTTCTCAAAGTTTCACTCTCAGGTGCGTTCTTCCTCGGGTCACTTGAAGTGAGGCCTAATCACTCTAATTAAACCTATGCTGTGCCATTTGTGAGGATTTCTCAATTATTTATGAAGGCTCTTTTCTGTCCAATATGAAGGAGCCGTAGGAGTTGGTTCCTTTTATTGCATCAATTAACCCTACATGGTTTCAGCATTAGCTTCCTGTGACTCACACTTGTCATAAAAGGCAGGAACCTGCAGGTGATTGCTTCAGTGAACAAATGAAGAAATGAAGGCAACAGCTCTCACAATGAGTCCTTATTCAGGGATCAAGGAGCAGCACATTGTTCGTCATGCAAACTCTAAAGAACAGAGGTTATATAAAGCAGCAACATGCTCACATTACGTATACCAAGCTGATCAAGTAGAAAATAAAAAATGCATGTGCTGCAGGAGAAGTGGTACACGGGGTAGGATATATTAGTGAGCAATTTTCTGCAATAATCATTACACATATCACAACATGTAATCTGAGATTTTATTCCACTTCATGTGAAGTAACTGGCAGGCCGCTGGGGTACAATTTGCACAGAGAGATGTGTCAGAGTTTAAGAAATGCAGGATATTTAACGTGTCGGCTTCCATCAAGCCCCATTTTGGGTAAATGGATGATCATTTGGGCCCTTAATTATATTCACTCAAAGGTAACTAAAATGTATCAAGAGCAGAATGCAATATTTAAAACTCAGCATGGATGACTTACTGAATGGACCTTTTAATTTTGATTATTAATATTATTGGTCTCGTTTTTTATGCAACTTTTTAAAAATGATAATGCAATTAGAAGAGCTTTCGTTGACTGTTCGTTGACTGTTAATGGATTAATGTTAATGTTTCCCAGCAGAACAATGCATTGGAACGAAATAATCATAATAATACGTTGAAAAACTGTTAAAAAAGTCTAAAGTATGTATAGTATGTTTAAAAAAAGGGAGTATGTCCTGTAGTTTCAGTATAGTATGTTGAAAATGTCATAGCCTTTCATTTAATCATAAAAAGTTAAAAAATCATAGTATGTATGTTCAATAGACTGTTAAGTCATAGCATCATATATTTAAAAAAGTCATAGTATATTATGTTGAAAAAAGCCATTGTGTAGTATGTCAAAAAAGGCAGAGTATAGCACATAGAAAAGTCAGAGTATAGCACATATCAAAGTATAGCTCATATCAGAATATAGCACATAGAAAAGTCAGCGTATAGCACATATCAAAGTATAGCACATATCAGAGTATAGCACATAGAAAAGTATAGCACATATCAGAGTAAAGCACATAGAAAAGTCAGAGTATAGCACATATCAAAGTATAGCACATATCAGAGTATAGCACATATCAAAGTCATAGTATAGCACATATCAAAGTAAGAGTATAGCACATATCAAAGTCAGAGTATAGCACATATCAAAGTAAGAGTATAGCACATAGAACAGTCAGAGTATAGCACATAGAAAAGTCATAGTATAGCACATATCAAAGTCAGAGTATAGCACATAGAACAGTCATAGAATAGCACATAGAAAAGTAAGAGTATAGCACATAGAAAAGTCAGAGTATAGCTCATATCAAAGTCAGAGTATAGCTCATATCAAAGTCAGAGTATAGCACATAGAAAAGTCAGAGTATAGCACATAGAAAAGTAAGAGTATAGCACATAGAAAAGTCATAGTATAGCACATATCAAAGTCAGTGTATAGCACATAGAACAGTCATAGCACATAGAAAAGTCATAGTATAGCACATATCAAAGTCAGAGTATAGCACATATCAAAGTCAGAGTATAGCACATAGAACAGTCATAGTATAGCACATAGAACAGTCATAGTATAGCACATAGAAAAGTCAGAGTATAGTTCATATCAAAGTCAGAGTATAGCTCATATCAAAGTCAGAGTATAGCACATAGAACAGTCAGAGTATAGCTCATATCAAAGTCAGAGTATAGCTCATATCAAAGTCAGAGTATAGCACATAGAAAAGTCATAGTATAGCACATATCAAAGTCAGAGTAAAGCAAACAGAAAAGTCATAAAAAAGTCAATAGTATAGCACATAGAAAAGCCATAGTAAAGTTGGTTGAAAAAAGTTAGTGAAGTATGTCAAAAAAAACAGTACTGTATATTTTAAAAAGTTACAGTATATTATGCACAAAATCCATAAAGTGTAGTAGGTTGGAAAAAAATCTGTAATACTAAAAAACTACTAAACTACAACTACACTACTAAAAAATGTCATAGTATAGTGTTTTAGTTACTCACTTCTCCTGTCACTGGATTTTGTTTTGGCTGATCCACTGATATGTGTGTCTACAATCATCAAAAACACCCAGGGAGATGCCATGAACGTTTTGACGAGAATTATGAATCCAATAAAGTCCTGTTTACTTGAGTTGAATGTATCATTTTTCACATATTGGATTTTCGAGATTTGACACGAGAGACTGGGAATTCGAGAAGCGACACAGGATATGGCATGTCCACGTTAAACCACAAGAGTTCACGACAGATGGGCAGAAAGAGGAGGATGCACGCACCTTGGCTGCATTTCATTGGCCTTTCAACGTGCCCTCACTGTCTTCCCCTTGGGGGAATCCCCGCATAAATCATACTGGAAGTTCCGTTTCAGTTGTCTGAAAGACTAAAGTGAGCTTGGTGAGATGGACCCTCGAAGCGCTGAGGGAGTGCATGAACAAGGATGGTCATCCCAGAGGTATCTGACTTCATATTGACATCTGGTGCCAGGTGGGCAGGTACATCTGATGACCTTTCAAAGCAGTATAGTGCTAATCCTGCAACTAGTGGTCAGTCCATGGTAATTAGCTATTGTTTTGCTGCATGTTCTTTCTTCTTCTTCCGAGGAAATCATACTTCCCATGCGCGAAAAATCACCAAACTTTGCACAAAGGTCCAGTCCCATGCCAGATTGCCTCAGCTGCAAAAACAGGCCTATAGTCCTGATGGTGGCGCTACAGCAAGCCTCTAAAGTTTGCAACTTTCACCAAAATGTAGCACCAATACTGAAAAAACTTTTGTACATTTAAACCTATTGCAAATTATGAAGTCCATCACTCTGTTTTTTTTTTTCAGAAACTGTAAAACTTTTTAAACCTATCTCCTCCCACACACACAAGACTGTCCTCCACAAACGATCCACCCAGATTTTTGATTTATCAAAAATTGAGCCTACAGTGCATCAAAATGTTTGACTGTAAACAGTATTGTAAACATATACATGCAAATTCTTGCTAAATACATTTTCAATGTTCATTAAAAAAAGACAAAATTTTGGAATCATGGTAGATGATGTTTGGAAAATATCAGAATTTTATCTCAAAAACTGAATTTTTTACAGCATTTTGAATTTTGCTCTCATGCGAACAATTGGAGTCAATGTAAAAATGGCATTTTTAAACATCAGTTTTCACTTATGGAGCCAATAAATCATTGTTACAAACAAATTACCAACATCTCCATGAAGTCTAGATGCAATTTGTGTATTTTCAGATTTTTGTCTTAAAAACTGAATTTTTGACAGCCGTTTGAAATCTGCCTTTACACACTAACAGCTGCTGTCTTGCACACAGGTGACTGGCTTAGTCAATTTGTGAAGCTACATGTGACATTTCTGTTTGCCAGTTAGCTCAGTGAGATAGAGGATGGTTCCTGGTGTTGAAGGCTGTGAGTTCAAGCCTCAGTTTGTGCAACATTTCCATATGAGAAATCTACCCAAGCTTTTCATAAAGGTCCAGTCCCATGCCAGATGTCCTCAACTGGAAACACAGGACAATAGTCCTGATGGTGGCGCTACAGCAAGCCTCTGAATTTCAAAACTTTGAAAATTCATAACAAATCAACCATATGTGCTACAGCTTTGGAACTTTCACTTTGAAATGTGCTTTTCCGTGGCCTGGATGGCTGCTGTCTGGCACCCTGATGCTGGGCTTAGTCAATTTGTGAAGCCACACATGACCTGTCACTTGCCAATTAGCTCAGTGAGAAAGAAGACGGACCTCAGTCTCAGAAGTTGTGAGTTCAAGCCTCAGCTAAGGCAGAACGGACATTCTAATGTCAAAGTCCTATGTTCAGGCATCGTGCATTAGAGACTACCAAGGTTAAAATAATTATGATCCAGGCAGTTTCGCAGAGAGACAAATACTCTTTATCAACAGTTTTCCCTGTTTATTTGGCTTAGCTATCAGTCAGCATGCAGAGTCTATCCAATAGCTACTTTTACATTTTAAAAAATGTTTTCATCTTTGTCACCATGGATAATGTTTAGCTTTAAGCTAGATCAGGCCAGTTTGTTCATAATTGCTAGCAGTTAATGTTATTCTTACTTTCTTGTTCTTGAGTTTTTTCTTTCCTTTGTATATTATGAGTCTGATCGCTTCAGCCACTCATCCACAATCTGAAGGGCATGCCATAATTATATGATGTAACTTCTATGTTGTGATATGCTTTGTTTTAGTGTGTGTGTTGCTCAGAATTGCCTAATTTTGCCCAAAATTGTCTCCCGACCATTGCTGCGCAGCAGCTATAATTGAAAAGTGAAACTACAGCAGGTGCGTATAATTTAAATTCCCTCTGCTCTCCAAGTGGCCTCCGTGCAATGTATGCTTTTATGTAACACCATGGGCTGAGGTTAGGTAAATGAGAGGAAGTGGAACAACAAATAAAGGTGCAGGTAGCCAAACCAGCCTTGCAAACACAAGGTAGCGAGCGGGATGTGACAAAATGTCCAATATTCAGAACATTTTAACAGTTGGGGACACAATTCCAACAAAAAGAACACTAAGACCTGCTTTTCTCACGACGAATTGTCAAAGATTTATAATACACATGCTTCTGTGTGTGGGATAAGGCAGTGTCGTCTCTTTCTCTTTCATGCTCAAATGCTCAGGCACCTTCCTTTCCCTGAGTCATTGTTTAATGGCCGTGATCATTTGTATCTGCTCCACAGACTGTTTATTGCCTGTCACACTGATGCCACTCTTAACCTCACAGAACATCACAGCGTGCCCTCAGCCCATCTGTAACAAAGAGGACAAAGTTGTCTTCTGTCGCAGGTAAAAAATGAGCTGCTGGCGTGCATGCAGGAGATGTTCCAGTCAGTGCTTAAACTGTGTGGAGTGTTTCTATATGAAGTGGGATTGAATTAGTCTGGCTTCAGTGTGGAAAGAAGTGAATTTCAAAAGGCTTTATGCATGTAGAACAATGCTGCAATAGCCTCGAACGGAGCAAAGGGTTGAAAACATATTCAGATGAGGAGAATCTAGGCTAGCTTAATGAATCATAATTAAAAATGTACCTCAGTCGAGCAATACTGTAATTGGATAGCACATGTGGAGGGGCAGAGTACAGCTACGAGGCTTTCTTCCAGGCTCCACTCGCTGCTGGCTTTTGTGTAAATCGCTAGGCTGAAAGGATTTTAGACCACAGCTGGCGGAGCACGGAGCACTGGCCAAATGAATTTACTCTGAGAATGCAGACAGGCATGAGATCAATAGTAATTAGATTCCTAATGTGTTTCACTTTGCACAAGTTTGTTTACATGGCACAAGTTTGGTTGTAAACCTCCCAAGGTGAAAGTATCCAGTTGACAGGTGACTTTAAAGGTTAGCGCTCATCTCCCCTGGAAACCTTCGACACCGTCAGCACTGTGAGCAAGGACAGACACCTTCTGGTGGAATTGATGAAGTCATGTCATGTCTATCTGTTCAAAGGCAGCGGCGGCTTAAGTCAGCGCTAAGTTTGTCTTCATTTGCATTTCACATTGCCCCCTGGAATTGTTTTGACTCATCGTCTCATTTGCTTTTATTCATTTTCATTACAGTCATGAGCTAATGGAAGATTTGCAAATGTGCCATGACATGCCATGCGTGATTACTGCTCCGCTAAGAGTTGCTTGACAAGTGCACCGGCCCCTCGCCTCTGCATGCCACAAGCCAGATAAGTGAAATGAGAGCTGTCACTAAAAGGCATGCAGATTCAAGTAGTTCCAGGTAGAATCCTCTTCACATTAAAATTGGCTTGCAACAAAAACAGAGGCAGTTCTAATGGAAAAGGGATTCACATGAAAACACACCATGACGGCACTTGAAGTATTGAGTATACCTTAACTCTGCCACTGGTATTGTTTTTGAGGATTGACAATGATAAACACGGGGTGTATGGAGTACCAGGGGCCCCTGCTCTTTGCTTTGTATCAAAAATTCTTCACTGTCATCATGTAACAGCTGTACAAACATGTTTTTCATACTTGATTATATTTGATTATATGCAGATCGGCAGCATCCCTTAATAATGCGTTCGGACAAAAAAATTTGTGGTGTTATGATACGCTGTCGGTCGGCCAGATAGACAGCATATATCGTGGCTGTATGATACACTGACGTTAGATTGAAACCCTGTCAGTGATGATGTCATATAAGGAGCTGGAAAGGCGTTAGAGGGAAAGCAGGAGAGGAGGTGGATGGGTCCAACAAATCCTGGACTTTCAACCAGGAGGTTGGTATTTGCTGCCTGTATGAATGTACAGCCAAATCATGCTGTTATTTTCTTCACCAAACCACAGGCTTTTGTTGCCCAAACCTAACCATGTTTTGTTGCCTAAACCTAACCACGTGCTATTGTTGCCTAAATCTAACCACATTTTTGTTGCCTAACCCTAACCATGTGCTTTTGTTGCCTAACTCTAACCATGTCTTGTTGCCTAAACCAAACCACGTGCTATTGTTGCCTAAACCTAACCACATGTTTTTGTTGCCTAAACCTAACCACGTGCTTTTGTTGCCTAAACGTAACCATGTGCTTTTGTTGCCTAAACCTAACGACGTGTTTTTGTTGCCAAAACTTAACCGCATGTTTTTGTTGCCTCAACCTAACCATGTGCTTTTGTTGCCTAAACCTAACAAAATGTTTTTGTTGCCAAAACTTAACCACATGTTTTTGTTGCCTAAACCTAACCACGATTTTGTTGCCTAAAACTAACCACGTGTTTTTGTTGCCTCAGCCTAACCATCTGCTTTTGTTGCCTCAATCTAACCATGTACTTTTGTTGCCTAAACCTGACTACGTGCTTTGGTTGCCTAAACCTGACTACGTGCTTTAGTTGCCTAAACCTAACCACATGTTTTTGTTGCCTAAACCTATCTTAGTGCTTTTGGTGCCAAAACTTACTCGCATGTTTTTGTTGCCTCAACCTAACTATGTGCTCTTTTTGCCTAAACCTAACAACATGTTTTTGTTGCCTAAAACTAACCACGTGTTTTTGTTGCCTAAACCTAACAACATGTTTTTGTTGCCTAAACCTAACCACGTTTTTGTTGCCTAAAACTAACCACGTGTTTTTGTTGCCTAAACCTAACCATGTACTTTTGTTGTCTAAACCTAACAACATGTTTTTGTTGCCAAAACTTAACCACATGTTTTTGTTGCCTAAAACTAACCACGTGTTTTTGTTGCCTCAGCCTAACCATCTGCTTTTGTTGCCTCAATCTAACCATGTACTTTTGTTGCCTAAACCTAATCATGTACTTTTGTTGCCTAAACCTAACCACATGTTTTGTTGCCTAAATCTAACCACATTTTTGTTGCCTAAACCTATCTTAGTGCTTTTGTTGCCTAAACCTAACCATGTGCTTTTGTTGCCTAAACCTAATCATGTGCTTTTGTTGCCTCAATCTAACCATGTACTTTTGTTGCCTAAACCTAACCACATGCTTTAGTTGCCTATACCTAACCACATGTTTTGTTGCCAAAACTTAACCGCATGTTTTTGTTGCCTCAACCTAACCATGTGCTTTTATTGCCTAAAACTAACGACATGTTTATGTTGCCAAAATCTAACCAGATGTTTTTGTTGCCTAAAACTAACCACGTGTTTTTGTTGCCTAAACGTAACCATGTGCTTTTGTTGCCTCAATCTAACCATGTACTTTTGTTGCATAAACCTAATCATGTGCTTTTGTTGCCTAAACCTGACTATGTGCTTTAGTTGCCTAAACCTAACCACATGTTTTTGTTGCCTAAACCTATCTTAGTGCTTTTGGTGCCAAAACTTAACCGCATGTTTTTGTTGCCTCAACCTAACCATGTGCTCTTGTTGCCTAAACCTAACAACATGTTTTTGTTGCCTAAACCTAACCACGTTTTTGTTGCCTAAAACTAACCACGTGTTTTTGTTGCCTAAACCTAACAACATGTTTTTGTTGCCTAAACCTAACCACGTTTTTGTTGCCTAAACCTAACCACGTTTTTGTTGCCTAAAACTAACCACGTGTTTTTGTTGCCTAAACCTAACCATGTACTTTTGTTGCCTAAACCTAACCACGATTTTGTTGCCTAAAACTAACCACGTGTTTTTGTTGCCTCAGCCTAACCATCTGCTTTTGTTACCTCAATCTAACCATGTACTTTTGTTGCCTAAACCTAACAACATGTTTTTGTTGCCAAAACTTAACCACGTGTTTTTGTTGCCTAAACCTAACCACGATTTTGTTGCCTAAAACTAACCACGTGTTTTTGTTGCCTCAGCCTAACCATCTGCTTTTGTTGCCTCAATCTAACCATGTGCTTTTGTTGCCTAAACCTAATCATGTACTTTTGTTGCCTCAATCTAACCATGTACTTTTGTTGCCTAAACCTAACCATGTACTTTTGTTGCCTAAACCTAATCACGTTTTTGTTGCCTAAACCTAATCATGTGCTTTTGTTGCCTCAATCTAACCATGTACTTTTGTTGCCTAAACCTAACCACATGCTTTAGATGCCTATACCTAACCACATGTTTTGTTGCCTAAATCTATCTTAGTGCTTTTGTTGCCTAAACCTAACCATGTGCTTTTTGTTGCCTAAACCTAACCACATGTTTTTGTTGCCGAAACCTAATCATGTGCTTTTGTTGTCTCAATCTAACCATGTACTTTTGTTGCCTAAACCTAACCATGTATTTTTGTTGCCTAAGACTAACCACGTGCTTTAGTTGCCTATACCTAATCACATGTTTTGTTGCCTAAATCTAACCAAGTTTTTGTTGCCTAAACCTATCTTAGTGCTTTTGTTGCCGAAACCTATCTTAGTGCTTTTGTTGCCTAAACCTAACCATGTGCTTTTGTTGCCTAAACCTAACCACATGTTTTGTTGCCTAAATCTAACCAAGTTTTTGTTGCCTAAACCTATCTTAGTGCTTTTGTTGCCGAAACCTATCTTAGTGCTTTTGTTGCCTAAACCTAACCATGTGCTTTTGTTGCCCAAACCTAACCACATGTTTTTGTTGCCTAAACCTATCTTAGTGCTTCTGTTGCCGAAACCTATCTTAGTGCTTTTGTTGCCTAAACCTAACCATGTGCTTTTGTTGCCTAAACCTAACCACATGTTTTTGTTGCCTAAACCTATCTTAGTGCTTTTGTTGCCTCAACCTAATCATTGCTTTTGTTGCACAGCACAAATTGACACACCGTCCCAGAACGTCAATAACAAATGCAGGAGGATACCTAACACGGAATGTTGCCTAAACCTAACCCACTAAGCAGTGATACGTGACAAGTCGGGATGAGAACATGTTGGAATTACAGTGATAAGTGGATTTGCTCACAAAGGAGATGTACATCCATGTTTTGTCTTGGATTCAACTTTGGTGTTCTTTGACTTCCACTGTTGACTATTTGCAAAGTGCTGTAGACTTTTGCGGGAACAAAGACAATTGGGGATTTGAAAGCAAGGAAAGCATTCTCATGAGATGTGCTATACCATTCAATTTTGTATAACCATGGGCCGTGATTCCCAAAAGATTATTGGTGACTTTAATTTTACATTCTGATCCAAACAAAGTCAGAAAAAAGCCCTGTGACTCTCTCTCTTTCTGGGACCAATATCTTGGCCTATAATCTGGGATGTGGCAAGAAGAGTTCTAACATAATTGCAATCTATGAGCCTCTTCAGATCATTTTAACTCAATTCATTAGTGTTTATTCAGTGGGTGATATCAGGTGTTTGGTATATCTGAAACACGGGAGAGTAAACATGGAAAACAAACTTAATTCTGTAATAGAAAGTTAGATGGAAAGAGTAAGACAGGGCAGCTTGTTGACAGAAGAGGTTAACGGTTCTCACCATCTGGCCTCGGACACCGTCTAGGCTGAAGACCATGAAACGAGAAGAAGCCAATAGATCCTCTTTTGTAGCTCCTCTTTCTCTTAGCCTGACTCTTTGACTGCTGTTGTTACTCTTATCACTCTTCCGACCCCAAGCCTGTGCAGCTGCATTCTGGGCCCAACGTGCTGAAGGCAGACATCCAGCAACTGTGATAGAAAGGAACTTTAAAAGACAGAGACTTTGAAACAAACAAACTTTGAACTTAACAAGGCAAAAGCTGCCCCCTTTCCTAAACCCCTGCAATGTGGGTGTGGGTGAAGATGTTACTATCATGCCACCTCCTGAAATAGAGAGTTCGACACAAGTTGAGTCCCCACGTGGGACGAACATTTTCCTCATTATGTGTTCATTGCTTTATTCAGTGCATTTATTCATCATCACATTTGTTTCATTTGTCTATTTAGTAGTTATAAGTTGTGTGTATAGTTGGTTTAATAAACTTTACCGTAATAAAGAACCTGATTATGTGGACCTGTGTGTATAAAACATTATGGTCACTGTACAGGGGTCAAGAACTCAGAAACAACCTTCAGAATTGAGACCGAATAAACTGACTCCATCATTTTCCCCTTTTAAGGGTAGAGCCCTGAGCTAGATTTAACACAAGTTAAATTTATTGTCACTTTGCTTCATCTTTTGTACCAACACCTATGTCCATGATGCATTTTTTGTTGTCTTTTGAAGCTTATTAGTGGTGATGTCCAAACGAAGCTTCATGAACCACCAGTTGTATTTGCTGAACCGACTAGATGGCGCTCTTGGTGTAATGAAAAAGGCTCAAGGGATGGCATTGCTGTTTAGTTTCAACCCTTTGTTGCAGCAAATACAACTAGTGGTTCATGAAGCTTCATTTGGACATCACTAATGATTAGGTTTAGGCAAAGGCAACAAAAGTATGTGATTAGCTTTAGGCAATAAAAACGTGGTATGGTTTAGGCAAGGTTTTGGACCCAAGCATGGAACAGACGGATGACGTCATCCAGAGGAATGCAGGTAATGGCAGTCCGGCAACAGGTTGAAGGAAAATTCAAAACCCTGGTAAAACTAAACACTAGTGATGGCCAAATGAAGCTTCATGAACCACCAGTTGTATTTGCTGAACCCACTAGATGGCGCTCTTGGTGTAATGAAAAAGGCTCAAGGGATGGCAATGCAGTTTGGTTTCAACCCTTTGTTGAACAAAGAGTGCCAGAGTGGACCCAAAAAATAAAGAAAATGGTTCATGAAGCTTCATTTGGCCATTGCTAGTTGAAACCGAACTGCATTGCTATCCCTTGAGCCTTTTTCATTACACCAAGAGCACCACCTAGTGGGTTCAACAAATACAACTGGTGGTTCATGAAGCTTCATTTGGACATCACTACTTATTATCAGTAGAGTTCTGCACCGGACGAAAACACTAAGTTAAATCTGAGAACCAAACCTATTTTCCCTGTGACGCAGTAACAAATTCTCTGGATGACACTCATTGCTTTTATATTCAGCAATTATTATTTTTTTTAAGTTTTAAAGTATTAAAGTTGTTTCACACCAAGTATGAATTTTCATCCAAAAAAAAAAAATCACACAAAAAATGAATAAAACTGATTTTGTGGTTTCTTATTAATGCGTGCGCACACCACAACATTCGTGTGGGGTAAAAAGTACTTGTATGGACCTCGATTTCAGCGAATTTCTACTTGTGGAAACATGTTTGACCAGTGAAATCCTTTGTTCCTACTACTGCTATACCTGCACATCATAGCTATTTTGTTGACAAAAGGGGGGGACTTCGTATCAATTTAATCTCTACTTCAACTGGATTACGACTGTAATGTCGCAGATATGCCTTTGCCAATGTTAAAAGTCGGACATGGAATGGGGCTAGCAAGAACAGTTAGCATCATCAAATTTGGGGTCCGAATAGTTTGTGTATATTGTATATTTAATGTTAGCCCATTACATATTCTCTGTCAGGATGGGTTAGTGTTGTGCAGAGTGGACAAAGGCACTTTTTAGGAGGAAACTTTTTGGAAGAAGAAGCCGATGTAGAATTTTTCGGGCATACATTTTGGCTTCACACTTGTAAGAAATGGCTTTTAGGAATGCACTGGCTTCAGGGCTAAGGCACTGATCATGAACATCAACAGCCCTGGTGCATGTTTGGCTGGGGTCTTGTTGCATGCCATTATCCATCCCTGTCTCCCCTCTCTTTAACTGTCATCTCTCGTATAAAAATGCAAGAGAAAGAGAAATTAAGGCTTCTGTTAGCAAACACCCTTAAATTTAAGATGATTAGTTAAAGGGAAACGAGGCCGAGCTCGACCAAAGAAGTAAACTGACCATGGCCATGACCACTGATAGCCATCACATGATCGGGTGTGTCATGATCTTATCTTTTCACCTTTAAATAACATACACAGTATATTTACTTAAATATATGTTTGTCAAACTCTTGACAGTTGGACTTGCTTTAATCAGCCGAACATAGATTGTAAGAATTATTCATTCACAGCATTGCGTGACGCTAATATGGATCGTCATCATCCCCTTTGTGATGTGGATGGAGCTCCTGTGGCTCCCAGCAGGAAGCCTCTTTGTCATCCACGTGCCATAATTCAGGTCAATTCCCCTTCATTGTCATCTACTGGCAAAGAGTTAAATCAATTTGAGAGTCACATTTATCCTGGGGTAATCGTGTGCTGCTAATTGTCCCTGCGGCTGAGTCCCGTCAGTCACTGCGGAGGTAAGGGCAGGGGTGGGGCTGATGGGTTGAGGATGGGAAAAAGGAGGAGATATCTTATAACGGCTGCTGCGCTTCGACTGCCTCCAGATTGCGTGATGTCAGCCGCTTTCGCAATGACTTCATCTGAGTTGGAAAGGCGTGGAATGGCTTTGATGCTGAATGTGAGAAATCCACGTTGATTGAGACCCCCAGCAGGAAGCGCTGGTCTCTTGAACTATGTTCGTGGTTGCTGATGAGCTCCCAGCAGGGGCTGGATATGGTGCAGGAAGCCGTGTCTCTCTGATGTACTGAGGCCTGAGGTCAATGACTGCCCTGGACACTTAATAGTATGAAGTTCCCTGCCCTATATGGTGGGCCTGTCCAACCCGGTGCATAAGATAATAATAGCAATTACTTTAATTGTATAGCTCTTATTTTAACAAGGTTACAAAGTGCCTAACAAAGTGCATGAAAATTAAAATAGTCTCAGTCTCAGCAACACATTCTCACTCCGAACTCATCGCATATCTACATTTGGTCTTGGGCTTTCCACATCCAGATACGATGTGCACTCTATTTCCCATTGGGCAGCCATTGTTGCTGTTAAAAGAGAATATATTCCCCAAAATAATCCAGCGAAATTGAAATAATAAGTATCAATTTAAATCAGTTTTTTCATTATCTCATTATGCCGTAGGTTGGTTCAGCTGAAAAGTTAATTAAACATCATGCCAGCGGCAGTGTGACCTGTTGGTACAGACTGACACCCAAAATCACTCAGGTACCTGTGTGGAAATAATTGACTACTCATCATTTCTGCTTTATTTTATAATGAATACTGCAAACGCCTCATAACCCTTTGCTCCAAAAAGCTTACTCTTTAAATACGCTTATGAAAGCAACCACGAAATATCAGTTACCACGACAGAGTCAAACTCTTGGCTGCTGGGTCTTAAACCGTCACTTTAATCTGTTCCTATATGTCTATAAGGTGAGGATGAGGCCACACAGTTGCTGAATCTCGATTTATTTATAAACCACAAGGGATGACTTAAAAGTTTGTTATAGGCGTTTTAGAAGCAGTATGTCTGCCTTTTACTCCAGACAGTAGAGAAGCAATAAATCCACCATCTGTCTGAATCAGTTGTTAACAAGCTGTCAACCTTATGGGAAAATTGTGTTTTTTTTCTAACAGCCTGGTTGTTGTCCCACAGTTTTGGGTCATTAGTGCTATCTGTTATGATAACATGTGGCTCAGTGTCTATATTGGTGACATCTAGAAAATGTTGCCTATGATTACAGTTGACAGTCAGGCTTCAACCTGCACTCCATATTGTACAAAGATAAATGAGAAGGTTTAAGTAATTAACCAGTGCCTGTGTTTTATATTCCCTGAATTCCCATTTTAACCATGGCATAGAATTTTGCCCCTTGCCAAGTGGGTCAGGAGTGGGCCAGATGTCCTTTTGGGGATTTCGTGGGCAAGCTCCCTTGGTGCACTTGTGGCATACTTGGACACTGGGTGGGATCAGAAAAAAAAACTGAAAAAGACTGAAAAAAAAAGACCGAAAATGTCCATACTAAGCACGCAGTCTCACTTTACTTGAAGGTATCTACATAAGGGTGACATGACACTGTCATAACTATGACTTGACACTGTCATGAACTTGTCATAAACATTATGTACATGTCATAAACGTTTATGACGGCTGTCATTAAGTGTCATTCGGTTTTTGTAATGACAAGCTGACATTGTTTGGGATGTCCTTATTATGACAACTTGACATTAATCAAAGTGACATTACCAGAAGTTGTCTTTGTCATGACAAGTTGACATTAAATTTGTTTGGGATGTCCTTATAATGACAACTTGACATTAACCAGGATGACATTACCAGAAGTTGTCTTTGTCATGACAAGTTGACATTACATTTGTTTGGGATGTCCTTATTATGACAACTTGACATTAACCAGGATGACATTACCAGAAGTTGTCTTTGTCATGACAAGTTGACATTAAATTTGTTTGGGATGTCCTTATAATGACAACTTGACATTAACCAGGATGACATTACCAGAAGATGTCGTTGTCATGACAAGTTGACATTGTTTGGGTTGTCTTGATTATGACAACTTGACATTGATCAAAGTGACATTACCAGAAGTTGTCTTTGTCATGACAAGTTGACATTAAATTTGTTTGGGATGTCCTTATTATGACAACTTGACATTAACCAGGATGACATTACCAGAAGTTGTCTTTGTCATGACAAGTTGACATTACATTTGTTTGGGATGTCCTTATAATGACAACTTGATGTTAACCATGATGACATTACCAGAAGATGTCTTTGTATCAATCATTATGACAACTTGTCATAAACACAAACAGAGGTGCATTTCTTGTTAATGTCAACTTGTCATGACAAAGACAACTTCTGGTAATGTCATCCTGGTTAATGTCAAGTTGTCATTATAAGGACATCCCAAACAAATTTAATGTCAACTTGTCATGACAAAGGGCCTCATTTGCGTAGGAAAGATCACTACAAACAGCGTACAGAGGAAACACAGGAAATGCGTGTGCACAAAAACTACCTGATTTATAACACAGTGCGCACGCACGTCCTACGCCCATTTCCAGTTATAATTCACAATCAACTCTAAAGTTGCCGCACCTGAGGGAGCACCTTGCCCCGCCCATATGTGGCTATAAAAGGTTGGGGGAACACCCTTGATACATATTCACACCGAGACTGAAGATGGCCCAAGAGGGGAAATAGCAAAGAAACAAAATTTCACACAATGTGAAGTGGAAATTCTTGTAGATGAGGTGGAAAAAAAGAAAAATTGTGTTGTTTGGTGGGCACAGTGTGGGCATTACTAATGCCAAAAAGGTGTTAGAGTGACAGCATGTGGCAGATGCTGTCAACAACGTTGCCTCAGAGGGCAAGACTGCGGCCGAAATAAAGAAGAAATGGTCAGACATAAAAGGGGAGGCAAAAAAGCGCCTGGCCCTACACAGAAGAAGTGTATGTGCGACTGGTGGGGGAAACGTGGCTTGGTGACGGAGGCGGATGGGGACAGAAGCGCTGGATGATGCAGGTAAGTGTATGTCTTGTTTGAAATTACAATAAAATGAACATGTACAGTACAAACACAATTGAGACGTCATTCACAAAAGTTGAATTTATTTAAAGTTGAATAATTTGTCTTTGCAGCCCCCGGGTGTTCCAGCAGTGGTGCTCCACCTGTGGCTGGAGAGGCCGGAGACGCCACAGCACCTCATGCGCCCTCCCGCAGCGGCCATGTCCTGACAGATGCAGTCCTGCAAGTGCAGAGGGACACAATCACTGCAATTAACGAGGTGGCCAAGGAGTTGCGGGACATCAAAACTATCTCAACAGCCGTAAATGACACACTTAAACATTTGCTAAATAAAAAATAATTTCTCTGCCTCTTGTGTGTTTTTGTTAAATGCGTTGCATCACCTCCAGACGCTGGCGCACAGCAGCAGCATTTTGCTCACACATGGGGGGGTGGGGGTCGGGGTCAGGGATGGCTTTGGCCTCAGGTGGTGGTGGTGGCACATTCTCCCTCTGTGCCATGTTGTGTAGCACAGCACAAGCCCTCACAATCTTACACACCTGCAGGACAAAAACAGTTTTATGCAAAGGTTTAACAGCCTAACATTTTGGTGATGTCTGTTTTTTAACTGAAAAGATCTAAACAGTCTCTCTAGAAAATGGAAATAATACACAATCTTTACACACCTTTGCAGGTGTGTAACACAAACGCCCTCCTGTGGCATCGAGGCACTGCCACCTGCCTTTCAGCAGCCCGATGGCCCGCTCCACAACAGCGTGCGTCTGGCTGTGACGCACGTTGTAACGGCGTTCCTCTGCGCTCTGTGGGTTTTGAAATTGGGTTTGCAGCCATCATTTAAGGGGATATCCACTGTCACCTGCAAGGTCAGAGAATGGTGGATTAGGTACTGCAGTAGATGAACAGTCCTTACCTAGAAGCCAGCCATCCTGCACAGCTCCAGCCTCCAGTCTGCGCCCCACACTGCTGTTCTTTACAATGAATGAATCATGGGTAGACCCAGGCCAACGAGCCACTACATTTGTTCGCACCATGTTCGCAACAATGCAGTGAGTGCAGTCAATAGCCCCGATTACATTGAGGAAACCGGACATTGCTGCAAATTGCATTTTTTTGTTTGCCTGTTCACCCACCGTGTAAGGAAAGTTAATGTACCGTTGTGACAAACCAATGACACCTCCTAACACGTCTGGCATAATGCGGCTGAAGGTAGGCTGGGATATCCCCGACCTGTCAGCCAGTTCCCTCTGGAAGATGCTGGTTGCCAGGAAACCGAGTGTTGTTACCACCTGCAGAGGGACTGGCACGGCGTGGTTCCTGTGGGTGCTCCTTTGTAGTGCTGGGCCCAACGCATCACAGAGGTCCAGGATCACATTGCATGGCAGTCGAAACCGGCTCACGAGCCACTCGTCATCATGGGCCAATGGATCTTGCTGGTCCCTGAAGAGCCGCTCCCCCCTAGGTCTCCCGTCCGCCACATCCTCGAGCAGTGCCAAAGAAGCCATTGTGCGTCTTTATGCATTGTGAGTGCGTGCCTTTTTATATCTTAATATCTTAATTGTCTGACGAGATACTTCTTTTGTGCGTACGCAGCCTTTATAAATGAGGCCCAAAGACAACTTCTGGTAATGTCACTTTGATCAATGTCAAGTTGTCATAATCAAGACAACCCAAACAATGTCAACTTGTCATTACAAAAACCGAATGACACTTAATGACAGCAGTCATTAATGTTTATGACATGTACATAATGTTTATGACAAGTTCATGACCGTGTTATGTCATAGTTATGACAGTGTCATGTCACTCTTATGTAGATACCTTCAAGTAAAGTGTTACCGAACATCACTGCCTATATGTTCTGTGCTCTGCCTTGCCTGCAAGAGAATCATTTAAGATCCCAGCCACCCGCATAACTGGCTTTTCACCCTGTTGAGGTCGGGAAGAAGGCATCAGTTTCACCAGGCAGCACTGAGAGGCTCAGCAGAGCTTCTACCCTCCGGACACAAAGATACTGAATGAAGAAACTGCCTAAGATTGTATGTTGATTCTGTATTTGACTGCTGTGAATTAAAGTGCTTTTCCACATGATTACTGCTGATATGCTGCTGATACCACTGATATGATTACCACTCACTGTGCACTGCTATGTGTGCACATAACCATTGTCTTAATTAGTGCCTGACAGTGACAAGAGTGCGAACGAGTCAACAGCTTACTGAAAATTTCTTTGGAGGGTTGATGAATTAAATGAGCTCATTAGAAAAAGAATGATTTTGTCCTGAAATCCTGGTACATGTGCGAGTGTGTGTCATCTCAATAATCCCAGCTGAGTGATCTTTAACGAAGCTAAATGAAGCATGAAGCCTCACCTCTCTCCACTAACTTCAGTGGGCTTGCGGAGCTCCGTTCGCTCAGCCTTACATCTGTTTTACATTAACTTCATCTTGTAACTGAACCATATAGTGATTATAGATTAAGGTCCAGCTCCTTCTGCTGTAATACAGCTTAGCTCTATATCAATAGCCCGTTGCTGTTGAGGCATCAGCTCCAAACAGATGATATAGTCATTTATATCATCTGGTGTCTGGCTTGTCAGAGCCCAGTTAAACGATGGATGATATTAGCCTGAGGCTGGTTCAATACCTAATTTAACCTCCCTCTCTACTGTCTTGAATGATAGATCAATCAAACATGGCCACTGACTTGATTTACATTTCAAGAGCAACAGACACAGTCACAGTGCATCTACACACTGCTTTACACAAACATTTCTATACTTAAATACCAGTATTTTCCATCAATAACAATATCTATAATTATTTTCAAAATAGATGTTTGTTTAATGTTGGTCTGAGGTATCTGTTAATGTATTTTAATTCTCTAATCTGACCATTAGGGGTGTAACGATCCATGGATCTGGATCGATAAATAGATCCAGTATCATCGATGCAAAGTGAAAACTTCGATCCATAGTCAAATTTAGCATAGGCTTTTATTTTGAAAATCTGTGTCGAAAGACGATAAGGATAACGTTATTTACTCAGGAATAAATCAGCAAAGTGAGAATATTTTCGATTTCGGAGAAAATACAAGTCAACAGACAGAGCACATGGTGTACGTAACGGTAATGTTACGAGATAAAACACGACGTAACGTTACCTGCCTGGACAAACGTCTTACTCCGCTAGCTTCTTGCTTTAGCAACATTAGCATTTTAAACCACCCGTGAGTGAGAAAAATAATAATGTTGCATATAATTTTTTACGCTATGAGTCGAGGAAAAATGTCCACTAGCCGCTAGGCTAATTTAAGCAATGTCAACATGCTTAAGCTAATAATGTGAGACTAGCATAAAACAATTGTTTTGTCCATGAACCATGACAGTTATTACTGAGCTGAATGTTACACTTTTGTTAAATGATCTTGTTGTGATTCCATGTTTTATGACTCCTTCAGGGCTCCAAGACAGATATTCCTGAGGTTTTATGATAAAGATGACGGTTTGGGTTAGAATAAAAAGATTTCTTCCAGAAAGGTCTCTCTGACAGAAAGCCCTTAAGGTTAACTTATCCCATTTGCCGTTTCATTTGTTTCAATGGAGTCAGTTTACAGTAAACTTTACTGTACTTTTCATTTATGCCTTTACTGCCTCAAGCAAGGGAATTCAAGTATCTCGGGGTCTTGTTCACGAGTGAGGGTAGAATGGAGCGTGAGATGGATGGGCGGGTCGGTGCGGCTTCTGCAGTGATGCGGGCGCTGCGCCAGTCCATCATCGTGAACAGGGAGCTGAGCCAGAAAGCAAAGCTTTCAATTTACTGGTCCATCTACGTCCCAACCCTCACCTATCATCATGAGCTCTGGGTAGTGACTGAGCCTCAGCCTTAGAGATAGGGTGAGGAGCTCAGACATCCGGAGGGAGCTCGGAGTAGAGCTGCTGCTCCTTCCTGTCGAAAGGGGTCAGTTGGGGTGGTTCGGGCATCTGATCAGGATCCTTCTGGACGCCTTCCGTTAGAGGTGTTCTAGGCACGTTCCACTGGTAGGAGGCCCCGGGGCAGACCCAGAACACGCTGGAGGGATTACATATCTCATCTGGCCTGGGAACACCTTGGGGTCCTCCAGGAGCAGCTAGAAAGTGTTGCCGGGGAGAGGGATGTCTGGGGTGCCTTGCTTGGCCTGCTGCCCCTGCGACCCGGCCCCGGATAAGCAGATGAAAGTGGATGGATGGATATTATTTGTGTGTTGTTTGTGTTTTATGGCCAAAAGTAATAAGGAAAGGGGTGGCAGCGTCTTCTTTAACAGACTGTGTTAAACGGGCATTTAATATCGCTAATATCGATCACAGACCCCTGAATCGCATCAAATCGAAATGGTATCGTGTAATATCAGAAAATACCGTATTGTCATCCAAAGAATGGATATAATATCGTATCTTAACAGACCTTTTTTCAACAAAAGATGTGGGTTCATTTATTTTTCATGAATGGTTAACTCTATGGCTGCACCAACCACTGAAGGTCAGGATCTCTGTATTTTTTCCTGAGGTGTATCCCTAAAAGTAACTTCACTTTCATGTGGCAAAGATATTATGACGCCAATAGAATGAGTGACTTGCTCCTCTGATAACAGTCATTGATTGTTTGTAAGTGTGCCGGTGGTTAAGTGAATGCTCCTGTTGTCAATATGCAATCTTCGGTAGACGCAGTGGTCCCTGGGTAGGGTGCTATAATTCGTGATATGTCAGGAATGTCAGGAAATCCGGCAGGTAACATTTAATGCTTTTGACGCAAAGTGAGATACTGCAAGTGAGGTGAGCTGATGGAAAGTAAAATGATCTAGTTTATTCGTGGAATGTTTGTAATTCAGTGTTGTTCATCCCCAGTCAGATATCACTTGATGAGAATTATCACAGCTTGGCTTTGGGAAGGGAAAAGCTCAAGAAAAGGAGAGTGAGAGAAAAAGAAAGAGAGGTGTTCCTGTTAAAACATTAGATGAGAGTGAGAATTGGAGGATGGAACTACTTGAAAGACTTTGGTAGAAGTTGAAGTCACCTATTAGAATATTACTTGCATTAAAGCCTAGCTAATGCTGTACGTAAATGCTGTGAATAAAAATAATAAAGTTTCAGAGGAGCATGCCTCCGAACTCCCCTTGGAAACTTGATTTTTGGACCTCTGTGTTTCTAAAACCCTGCGTACAGCCCTGGTTAACTCATATCACTGCATTAAAACACATTGCACATGAATGTTGTATTGTATATGTCGTCACTTCTCAAAATAGCCTCAATTTCTCGAGTATCTCCAGAAAACAGTATGTTCAAAACCTCCTGGGATGAATATTCTGTGCATAGATTGATTTCCACTCACACTCATTTCCACTTACTGTATTGTGTGTGTGTATAAAAGCCTGCCTCGTGTTATTCCTCTGGGCTATACAGCTCCATTGTTGTTAAAGCAAGTTTTTAACCTTGTCAACATGTCTATATGCAACATATCCTCATACAGTGCGTCACGTGTCAGTTCAGAGGAGCACCCAATGCTGATCGCCAGATGGTCTGAGGGTTTAACAAAAAACGAGCTTTAATATAGCCAATTGAAAACATCCAAAGGAAAGCAGAACAAAAACCAAACTGAAAACCAATTGGGAAAAACACAATGAGCAGGGAGGAACACGGGAGGAACTGACCAAGACAAAGGGAAACACACAGGTATATATACAAAGAAGACTAATCACAAAGACGAGACACAGCTGGAGAAGGACGACATGGGCAAAAGGAATGAAACAGAGATTGGCTGACAACAAGGGTGGAGCAGACGAGACTAAGGGGCCGATCACACCTACAGGTAGCGCTAGAAACGCGGATGCTTCAAAGATGCTTGAAATGCCTCAAACGCCCTTTCAATGAGCCCTCCTTACGAGGAGCGCCTGTAGAGCGAGGGTGCGTGTGCAACCGGGCGATCAAAACATTGAAAATGGACCCAAGACGGAACTATGGTGCTACTGACGCCTGACGCCCAAAAGTTGAGATTATTTCAACTTTCAGCGTCTACAAATGCACGTCTAAATAGATGCCAAAAAGAAGCTCGGCATAAAAAATGCTTGAAAACCAGTCATTCGCGCCGTATCATAGGGAATCAATTGTTTTACTGGCGTCTTGTTTCTAGCGCTCCTTGTAGGTGTGATCGCCCCCTAATACAGAACAGGTGTGAAGGGATGACTCAGGGAACAGGGAAGGACTAACGAGACAGGTGTGGCAGAGAACAGTCGGGAAAACTCAAAGACAGGAAGTAAAACCAGACATGACACATGAGGAGAGAACCTACAAAATAAAACAGGAAACAGATTAACCATGAATGAATAACATGAAACACGAGCAAATAACTCCCACAGCGGTGGCAACAAAACAGACTTTGGGATATATTTTACCGGAGGCAATGAAGACAGTGCTTATTATCTGTAAGTGCAACAAAAAGGAGACAGTGATGATCAATTTGTTAAACTCATGATGAACAAGCACAAACTTACAGAAACGTGACGTCTTCAGCACTCTGCAGTAACTTGCTGCCTCCTCTGAATCCACACCCAGTTTGTTTTACACAGCCATAGAGTTATGGAGTTCGTCATCGTCTAACGCTGAGGCATTTGTTGCCAAACAGGTAACACCACATCAATTAAATGGAAATCGAAAGCGACTAGATTAAGACATCCGCAAAATATGTCGTCAGTTCGTGCCAGCCAAAACAGGGACCAGAACAAACTGGAAGTCATGGATGTAACTACAGTTCTTCGAATTCTGGATGATCGGCAGCTCCATCACCTGAAAAGGTTCCATCCCAGAGATCACACCATTATTTCAATAGGTTACAAGACATGCTCACTTGTATTGTATTGCCATGTTTGCACAGTTGATGTTTTTTTTTATATATATGTGTGTATATATATATATATATATATATATATATATATATATATATATATATATATATATATATATATATATATATATATATATATATGTTTACCTATATTCTAAAGTGTAATGAAACTTCTGGTTTCTTTTCTATATCATGATATATTATCATCGATGTCAATATTTTTTTGCTGTATAATCCAGCCCTACTTCATCTTATCTCCTTTTTGTGGATGAGCGGTTACTGTGATCTCTTTAAAGTGGTGAGTGACTGATAAGATTGATCTGAAAAGCCCCTCCATGATGACTGGGAAGATCATCCCGCTTCATTTTGAGGAGCTTGAGTCCCAGCCACACGTGACGGGAACCTACTGTGGCTAGACATCACACCATGCTCTAGCAACACCTTAAATCAGAGTATTACTTTGGCCAGTGCTGTGGTCTACAATGTCATTCTCAGACGGTAAGGGGGGCCACTAGATGGCGCTCTTGGTGTAATGAAATAGACTCAAGAGATGGCAATGCAGTTTGGTTTCAACCCTTTGTTGAACAAAGAGTGCCAGAGTGTAGTGATGTCCAAATGAAGCTTCATGAACCACCAGCTGTATTTGGTGAACCCACTAGATGGCACTCTTGGTGTAATGAAAAAGGCTCAAGGGATGGCAATGCAGTTTGGTTTCAACTAGCAATGGCCAAATGAAGCTTCATGAACCATTTTCTTAATTTGGGTCCACTCTGGCACTCTTTGTTCAACAAAGGGTTGAAACCAAACTGCATTGCCATCCCTTGAGCCTTTTTCATTACACCAACAGCGCCATCTAGTGGGTTCAGCAAATACAACTGGTGCTTCATGAAGCTTCATTTGGACATCACTAGTGTTTAGTTTTCCCAGGGTTTTGAATTTTCCTTGAACCTGTTGCCTGACTGCCATTACCTGCATTCCTCTGGATGACATCATCCGTCTGTTCCATGCTTGGGTCCAAAACCTACCTACACTTCAAATACTCAAAAAAATGTACTTATATTCAATGATTATTCTTTTGCTCAAGATGCAATACAACATGGGCAATGCAATAAATTCTAGCTGACTTGTATACACTTTATCAAGCAAGTTAAAATGGAAACACAGGGTTGATTTTCTTATCACCTTACCCAGACAATGGCCTTGAGCTGTTCGTGTTTATCGGTATTCATTTCCTTACTGTAAAGAGCATCTCTGCATACAACTATTGAAACAGTTTCTCCTGCAATGTTCTTACAATATAGTCAGCAAACATTAGATAGCATGCCAGTGTGTCATAACACCAAAAACCTTGAAAGCAGCTGATAGAAATCTGATAAACAGAACAAGTGAAGTAGAGCAGAGTGAACGCAAAAACTAATTACATCTGACAATACATCACGGATAGAGATGCACAGTTCTATTGACATGTCATGGGTATCAGTTGATATGGGCTTTGAAATGAACTATGAGAGTCAGTCAACATGCTTTTTCTGTTACATACATTGAAAAGCATTCTACTTCATGTCTCCATCTGCTGGGGGGCCATCACGATAAGAGTACAATGTTAATTATCGATATCGTACTGACTATTGGCCAAATTAGTTGTTATATATCGGCATATCGGATATTTGTAAAAAAAAAAATCCAACAGCGTGCATCCCTACCTCTAGATTCATGTTATTGAATGATAAAAAAATATCAAGAGGCTTTTTTTACAATATTGCTTCATTTCTTGATGCTTTTAGGGTAATTTGATGTGTGATGACAAACTATATATTGGATGGAACCGCTCTCAGAGACTTGATATTTCTGTGTTTATGGATTCAGACTCTCCATTTTCTCTCATCACCTGTAATGCAGAGGAGGACACCCGGTTCAGAGGGAATTTTCACACTAATATCTGAACGCTGAGACACAAATCAATTGCAGGGGGCAAATAGCTTTTTGATTAAGATTCCCCGGCTGCCTAATGAAGAAAGCTCTATATATAACCCCCCCTCCCACACCAACAGCCTCATTGGAGGAGAAGTTAGAATCTATTAAAATGGAGAGCTCTCGTCTGGAGATGCAGCACGGTTAGTCGGAAACATGTAGACCTCTGGACGTGAGGGATGAAGTGAGGGAGACATTACAGATGGATGGCAGGTGGTGGGCGTATTGATCGGACCCCAGAACTCATCAAGCCAATCCAAGAACGCGTCCAATGTATCTGACAGCCAGCCTGAGCGGCCCTCATGATTCCCTGGGTGGCTAATGACAAATCTACAGCTATATGTCATATAACCATAAGGCAGGCTGTGGCATTTGTCCCCAACTCCTGTTACAAACTGTTTTTTCCCCCCGACTAAGATACTGATGCCACTTATCTGTAGTCCATGTGGCTGTTACATGATCCTGCCGAGGCTGACGTCAACACGGAGATGAAGGTCAGAGAACCTGCCAACTAACAGTGCTGTAGATGGGAAAACTGTAATATGCTGCACAGAATGCTCAAGTCCAGAATGATTGGAGTAATGGTATGATGACAATGCTTGTGGGAAACAACCTGAGCTGTCAAGGGAGGCGTGTTAGGCCCTGTGTGAGTTTGGCATCACTGTCATGCATGAACCACAATGCCCATAGCCATTCTAGTGTTGCATTCAAGAGCTTACATGGAGGTAAAACATTACAAAAAGTCAGATACAGGTCTTTAGGCATGTGTGTTTGTTTTTTCATCCCTTAGTGCCTGCAATAGCCATGGCCAGAGGAATGATGCTTGTAGGATGTCAAACCGTTCCATTCTTATGTCTAAAGATCACCTTGAAGAAAGCTCCTTTAATTTGGCACAAATGTCCACTTGATTTCAAAGATGAACTGATCAGATTTTGGTGGTAAAAAGTCAAAGGGCAAAGTCACTGTGACCTTGCATCCATCTCATTCTTGTGAACATCATGTGTCAAGAACAACTCTCAGGAACTTACTCAAATTTGGCAAAACCACCCACATGGGGTTCCTACCCACTCAACAATGAACTGATTAGATTTTAGGGATAAACACAAGGTCATTATCACTGTGAGCTTGTGTTTATCCCATTGTCTTGAGTGTGATATCTCAAGAAGGCCTTCAGTAAAACATCCTTGCATTTCGCAAAATAAAGATAAAAAACAACTCCACTCAAACACGATGAACAAATTAGATTTTGGTTGTCAAAGGTCAACGTCAGTGTGTCAATCTGTCCCATTCCCTTGAATGCAATATCTCAAGAACCCTTTGAAGGACTCAAATTTGCTACCAATGTCCGCTTAGATTGAATGAACCGATTAGATTTCGATAGTCAAAAGTCAAGGTCACCGTGACCTTGCGTCCATCGCATTCTCGTGGAGCCAATATCTCAAGAAGGCCTTGAGGGAATTTCCATAAATTTGGCACAAACGTCCATGTGGAATCAATGATGAATTGATTTTGCTGTTCAAAGATCAAGGTCATTGTGACATCACATTTTGGCAATAACTAATGAACTAATTAGGTTTTGGTGGTCAAAGGTCAAGGTCAGTGCAACTTTGCTTCAGTCTTATTCTCGTGAATGCGATAGAGTCAAGAAGTCCTCAAGGAAATTTCCTTAAATTTGACACCAATATCCACTTGGATTCAAGGATAAACAAATTATATGTTGGTGGTCAAAAGTCGACATCACCACGACCTTGCGTCCATCTCATTCTCATGAACGCAATATCTCAAGAAGGCCTTGAGGGAATTTCCATAATTTTGGCACAAACGTCCACATGGAATCAACAATGAATTGATTTTGCTGGTCAAAGATCAATGAATTAATTGAACTAATTAGGTTTTGGTGGTCAAAGGTCAAGGTCAGTGTGTCTTTGCTTCAGTCTCATTCTCGTGAAAGCGATATATCAAGAAGGCCTTAAGGAAATTTCCTTAGATTTGACACCAACATCCACTTGGATTCAAGGATGAACTGATTATATTTTGGTTGTCATGGATCAAAGGTCACTGTGACCTTACAAAAAAAAAAAAAAAAAAATCAACCTTCAAAATGATGCAAAACTTAGTCACATTTCATCACTTAAAAAAAGTAACTGCTCTATGGAATCTTTCTGACGTCACGGTGGCACATTTTTAATATAGCTGCACTCGGACAAATCCTTTCATGTTGTGTAAGTAAATTAGATGGACCCACAGTTGGCTGAACAGAATCACATGAAAGTCACTGTTTTTGCTTTCTTGGCATTAAACTAAGCAGTAAGAAATGTGTATTTGGTTTTACATGCAACATCATTTTCAGTGGATGGAATAGTGAGCTTATACATTCTACCCATAGAATTCCTTTTCTCCACGTTCGATTTTTTAACCAACACCAATTTTAATAAATCATCCAAGATGCCAACAGACGCCCTCTGCGAGGACTTTGCAGACCACTTCAGAAGTCAAATCGATGATATCAGATCCAGTCTTTTATCTCAACAGAATGTAACTACAAGATTCACAATGTGTGAAAAGCCTGGGCGTCATTTTTGACTCTTTTTTATCATCTTAAGAATATAGCCAGAGTCCACCTGTTTCTCTCTCAGGCTAACACGGAGGCGCTGATGCATGCTTTTATCTCTTGCCGTTTCAACTATTGTAATACCCTGCTCTCTTGTCTTCCCAAAAAGACAACCTCCAGTCTACAATTACTTCAAAAGTCAGCCCCACGTGTGCTGACGAAGACCAGAGGGTGGGCGTACAATATGCCGATTTTAAAATCGCTGTATTGGCTCCCCGTGTGTTCGATTTTAAGGTTCTTTTATTAGTTTTTAAATGTCTTAATGATCTTGGGCCATCTTATTTATCTGACCTGCTTTTATCATATCAACCCTCGTGGATCCTGAGGTCCTCTGGCACCTCTTTTAATCGTCCCAGAAGTCAGAACAAAAACCCACGGGGAGGTTGCATTCAGCCATTATGGCCCTCACTTGTGGAACAGCCTGCAGAGACTGTTGATGTTTTTAAAAGGAGTCTCAAGACTCACCTTTTTAGTTTGGTTTTTAACTGATTTCTTCTACACTTCTTTTATTATATTTCATTTTATTTATTTGTTTTTATTTATGTTTTAATGTCTAATGTTTTTAATGATCTACTTTTAAATCCTTATGCATTTTATTATTTTGTAATTATTATTTTTTTAAATATTTATTTTTTTAAATCTCTCTATTTTCTAAATCTTTCAATTTTTCATGCATTTTATAATTATTCTATGTTATGTTTGTTTTTATCCCATTGTGTTTTTGTCTTTTAGTTTTTAGCTCCAGTCTTTCCTCATGGGTTGCATTTTTATGTATGAAAAGCGCTATATAAATAAAGTTTGATTTGATTCGATTTGATGTACACAAATAGCGCTTGATCTGTTTTAACTTTCAAATCCCGCAACACTATTCATGTCACCCAGGAGAGACTGTCTGAAGATGTGTGTTACAACATGGTTGGACAATGCATTTTCTGAACTGCTTCTTTTCTAGCACACCCTGACTCTGAAGTCTCTTTGGCTCCGTCTCTCCTCCTCCATCTGTTTGTCTGTTTCTCTTGAGTTAGTAAATGAAGTTAAACGTTGATATGAGTATAAAATCCAGTCCTGGCACAGACCCATTGTCACCAAAGCTTGGCAGCAGCCGACATCTTGCAGCCAACCCTGCTCCAGAGGAGGGTTGTGATGGAGGGTAAGCTGACCTATTCAGATTGATTGCTTGATGCATCACTGTGTTGGTCTAAATAGGGTATTTGTCAGATGTATCCAGGCCTGAACTGGCCACCAGGAGCACTGGGAGGATTACCAGAGACCTGGTTGGCTGGGGGAAATTAAATAAGTAAATTAAAGTGAAAGCAACACGGGGCAGCTACGCTTGCTCAGAAATTTAGACCATCAACCTTCCCCCTGCTTTAAACAGGATGGCATGGGCGTATTACAGGATAACAGGCCCCTGAGCACAGATATGCAATATGTGTCTATTTGAGTCTCTTTCTGGTCATGTCTCCAGGGACACCCCCTAACACTTTGGGCCCCTGGGCCTGTGCCTGGTAGGTCCATTCAGTAACCCATCCATGATTTAGCTTAAAACTTGAACCTCGAGACAACTTTCCCAACTAACCTAAATGCCAAAAGCACCACTGGGTTTAACACAAATTTAGGTTATGTCATGCACATGTTTTTTGATTTTATAATGCTCCCTATGGGTGAGTTTTAACGAAACTTTCAGGGTACGGTTTGGGTACTTATGTTGACATATCCTACAAGTTTGGTGATGATCTGCTTAAGTCTTGTGAAGGTAGGTCCTTTTATGTGTGGAACTACTAGGGATGGGCAAATGATGAAAATTCATTATTCAATCATCAAAAAAATTAACAATCAATTATTGATTAACTGATAAGCGAGTATTTCAAAAGAGTGCAGTGCAGACTGTCGCCGCAAGAGAGTGCAGCTGCCCCAGTTTTGAGCTTCAACCACCCAGGCCAAAGAGGAAGAATGGCGTGCATGCGCAGTTCACCCCTGGGTGTTTACAACCGTTGCCAGCCAGAGGCCGCAAGGGAAGCCGCCGAGGCTTTGGAGAGCGATGAGAGCCTCTGTCTGTTTCTGATTTTTTGTCTGGCATAGGTCCGGTGGGGGGTCTCGTAGGCACAGTGGCTCGCTGGGCCTGTAGCATTGTAGGGGAAACACTGCAACTATCAAGCAAAATTATTTGTGATCGATCAAAATCCTTAATCAATCATCAGTAATCGAAAATTGAAACCCACCCCAAGGACAATGGCCCTTTTAAAATTCAATATCTCACAACAATTAGCTTTTGATAATTGTCAATACACTTGGTGCAATGATGATCCACAGAAAATGTGGTGCGAATCAGACCAAGGATTTTGGTGGAGATGTAAAGAATGTTTTTTTGTTTGTTGTTTTTTCAAAAAAGAAAAATCAAAATTGTGTTGTAGCACCCTCTATTGACAGATTTCAAAGTAACTTTTCACATGGTTTACATTATTATTTAACATATCCTGCAAATTTTGTAATGACTGAACAAACCTTGTCTGATTTACAGTCAAGTTTGTGTTAAACCACGCCCATTTTTTTGCATTTGTGGCGCCCACTAGTGGTTGATTTGAAAGAAACTTTCCGGGTATGCTGCAAGTACGTACATATACATTGCCTGCAAGTTTTGTGATGATTTCCTTGACGTTTATGGAGTTTGTGTTGAGCATGTCCCCTGCAGAGGTTATTGGTTAACCTCTCTAACTCCGCCAGGACGCCGACGTCCTCGCCCTCGCCCCCCCCCCCCCCCCCTTCTGTTAAATGGTATCTCCCAGGCGCACTACGTCATCAAACCATGTGATGTTTGGTATTGTCGGATTCAGGAAGCTCTCGACTTTTCAAAAATAACATCGTTTTTCTTTTATTTCTTATGTATTTTGCACCAGAGCAGCCTAAACACACAACGTCCAAAATCGTTGATGAGTGGTGACAAGTCATGTCATGCCGTTTTTTGATGGGAAAAGTTAAAGGATTACTCGTGATCTTATGTGGAGCCATCAGTGGACATGTAACTGTTTTATAAAAGGTAAGAGTCTCACTCCTACCACTATTTTTGGCTGAGATATACCGTCTAGAAAGTGAGATCATAACTTTCGCGTTTCATATGGCTTTTTTTGGTGATATTTTATGGTGTTTCTGTGTCATAAACAACATCATCTATCATAATCACACCTGATTTCAATAAGGTACAATGTTTGAAGCTGGCTGAGTGTTGTTTGATCACTGATAGTACTGTTTTGAAGCAGAGTGACCGACTTGTCATGTGGAGCTCCGCATGGATCTTTGCATGGAAAAAACACTATAGAATGGTCATACTTTGAGCAATCTTCTTCAAATTTGAAACAAGTGTTCATTGATAGTGTGCCTACAGCCCCACAGTGTCATTTACCTGCTCAGATGAAGCCACAGACAGTTATTCATCCTGAAAATCATTTTTTATTTTATTTTAGGCAAAATCTTCAATTTTTTACTGACTTCAGAGGCTCATTACTCTGTCTCTGTATCACCTAGAGTGTTTCTGACACGTTCACAAGAAACTTCCGCGAGTTTTCTTTCTGGCAAGACCTCATGCATGCATGTAGTCAGAGCGGTTCAGAAGCTACAGTCATTTTAATTTGGGTATGTCATTTTAGGTGTTTTTGCTACAAAATGGGGGTGGAGTGCAAGATATCTTCATAACACAATGAGACGATCCTCAGAAAATTTGATATGTCTCGGACCAACAGTTTAGGAGATGTCAAAATGTATTTTCCAAAGAAATCAAAATTATTGATAGATTTTAATGAAACTTTCATGGTTTATTGGTCGTCCATATTTTGACATTTCTTGCAAGTTTTGTGATGATTCACTCAACCGTTTTGGAGTTTCGTCTATTTATGTAGTGAGCCACACCCTCTGTAAAGTCATTGGTCAATATCGCTAAAACACAATTAGACATCGACAAGTATTTTTTATAACTTTTAAAATGATTGGTCTAGTAATGATCCAAAAAATATCTGGTACAAATTGGACCCATGTTTAAGAGGAGATGTCAAAAACATTCTATATATATATATATATATATACATACATATATATATATATATACACACATACATACATACATACATACATACATACATACAAAACATTTGGCTGTTTTTAACTACTTTTCAAGTGAATGTGTGGAGATTGGCCTGGGCTTACATTACATTATGATCCCAGCCCAGCCCTGGATGAGTGCCTGGATATTGCATTAAGGCACTTGAGTTCACTGAAAAACATGCACATGTAAATGTTGTGTATAAATTACAGGTACAACAGATCAAACGGATAAGTTGGTGCAAAGACCTCTTGACTTTGATGAAAGCTTATAAGGTCCAGATTTTCTCACTGTCATTACAGAAGTGTCTGTAGTGTAGATGTGGGGACGCAGAGGCTTACAGTGATATAAGTCATTTTTATAGATTTTTTGATTTTCTCTGAGAAAGAATTTGAGTAAACAAGTATGTCTTTTTGCCGAGGAGCCCCTGAAACCTCTTCATCAACCTCTGCATGTCCCCGGACCCCATGTTGAGAACCACTGGTGTATCCATCATCCTCTCCATGTGTCCGGCAGTGCTTCCCCTCTCCGCTCGCCCTCTCTGGTTTCATAAGAGGCTTTCTGTGTCAGTGAATTTTCTGCACCCATGCCTCCCGTCCACACACTAACCCCAGGGGCACAGCCTTGTTTTATGCATGTCATCTTCCCGTTGCGAGACCCATAAATGGTCTCTCAGTGGGGAGAAGTGGGCCACGGCTGCTGCATGCCACTCACATGGGATGTGCAGGGCAGCTGAATGCCACTGATGGTCTGTCCTGAGCCTTGCCGACTGTGGCTGATTACCCCCCCCCCCCCATCCTCTCCCTCCATGCCCGCTCCCTTCCTTAATATACTCTCACGCACTGCACTCTATGACTCCAGGAAACCGACTGTAAAACAGTGATTGCACGGGTCATGTACTCGCCAACTGCTTGGTTTTGAAGACGGCAGATTTCACCAATAAATCCATTATGACTCACACTTAGCCTGTGGAAAACTTGAGAGTAAAAGAGGTATGGCAGCAGCCTGAAATTCTTAAAATAATTTGGAATGCACTTTTGCTGACACTCAAACAGATGATCATAGGGGCAAAAGGAACATCAAATGCAGCGAGTGTATATAAAGACATACAACATGTCTCTACTTCCACCCACTGTACAAACATGAAGCCAAAACATCCTTGCTGAGTGAGGCACCTGTCAATTAAGCAAACACAAAAATGCTTCTTAAAAAAAATCTTTTGCCACCAATACACTAATTACAATAGACATTAGCTGCTCATTAGCAATGCTGGAAAAATGTGCTGTTCTTGTAATTGTTGTTTAAAGACAGGAGGGGTGCAGCACAAAGCAAGTTCGTTAGAGCCAGGCTTTCTCTACCTTATCTGGCTCAGCAAAGCCCAAAGCCCCCGTCAGAGAACACATGCCTGTTTGGAACAGACCCACTGTTCCACCTGTGGTATTGCTGCTTGCAGCTTTCTTGAGAACACCTTGAGAGCTCTGACCACACAGACAGGTGGAGACGGAGCTGGCTTCTAGCAACAGCAGTGTGGTGACCTTCATTTAATGGATGGGGGAAAGGAGGAACGACATCTAGTGGCTAAAAACTGAATTGCCGGACTTTTACTGTGTGGTAAGCTATGAATAGTTAATGTTTTACTATTGACATTAACATTCTCAGTTAGAGAAAGGGTTAGGGTAAGTAGGCAAGATAGCATTTCCCTAGGGCATCCAAATCGTTAAATTCGCCCCTAACAAACACACCCAAGTCGTGGCTCCTTGCCATCAGAACCAACACTGAAACGCACTTTGCGGATCATTAATTTCTAGGCAGGCATAATAGATGCTGCTTTGACATAACCTTTGCGGTTTGTAAAGCGCATTGGATTTAATGAGGTGAGGTATTTTGTCTGTGGTATTTTTATTAGTGTTATAGTGTTATTACAATTTAAAAGGAAATTTCAGTTTATTTCAACCTGTCTCCTATCGTCCTAAATTTGTTTCAAGTGACTAGTGACATAAAAGTAATAGTTAGCATGTTAGCCGTTAGCCTAGATACAGCCGGGGTGCATAGTAGTGTCAGACCTGTTAAAACGTAAGTGAACGGGCAACCTTCAAGTGCAAAGTTAGTCCACTAAACAAGCTTTTTTCCCACAAAGACCGCCTCATATCATTAGGATAAATGTCAGAGAACATATAGAAAACGACATGTAAACGTGTTGTCTTACCTTACCGGTGTGCTGCCATGTTTGTTTACCATTTAGCTCTGCTTTCCAAAGCGCGGCCGAAATATATCTCGCGAGCTCTAGATAAAGCCCAGCTGGATACTACTCCAGGTGGAGGTGTCTCGTCCTCGGTCACATCCAGACCTTGAAAATAAGGCTGCAACCGGTCCCATTCCTTGCAACAGAGGCATTCCTCTTCTGTGGGCACTGGGGCACAGCATTCACAGGTACACCACCAATCTCCAGAGCTACGCAGCCTTGCAGCAGCCATTCCTCCTCTCTCGTCCTCTACCTGTTGCGCCTCTCTCTCTCTCCTCCTCCGTTCTTCAATTTCACGAAGCTCTTCGTCAGTGTATTCTGGCTCAAATAAATAAGGGCGGCCATCAAAGTCTGCAAAATCAAATTCCTCCTCCACAAAGTCGAAGTCTGGCAAAAAGTCACTAGTCACTTGAAACAAATTTAGGATGATAGAAGACAGGTTGAAATAAACCGAAATTTCCCTTTAAGTTGCAATGCAGAGTGGTGCGGTTTCTGTAAGCTATCTACTCATGCTTATTGACTCAAGTGGAGTGAAGATGAGTTTGGTTACCACTTAGCCAACATCCAGCAGCAAAAGTGAACTGGTGTCACTTTCAAACATGTTGCTTGGCTAAGCAGAACGCTTAAACTCATTATAATTCAATAAATAAAACAATAATAAATGTGTTTCTTACAAGTTGAGATTGATCCATGTCTCTTCCACCGTTCAGTCTAGCGCATCTTGTTTGAACACTGCAAACAGTAGCTCTGCGATTGGTTTAAAAGTGTAGAGAAAATGTAAGGAGCCATACGATTGGCTGAAAGCGAACCCACCTGATTACCTGATGAATCTGTCAATCAGAATCATAAAATTGATTGACAGATTTATCAGCCAATGGTGACGTCCGTTGACCTGTGACGTCAGCGGGTCTCAAAATTCACCACACAGATTTCTCTCACAAATGAGAAGCAGTTTGTAAATGCACATTCAGCGACTCGCATGATCTGTGAATTTATATTACAAGTGTGCCTCTAGGGATGTAACAATTACCGATATTACGGTACATTTCGGTTAATTTTTACACGGTAAGAATTATCGTTTAGGTTTAAATTATTTGCATTATCGTGGTGGATTATCAGGACATGTAATAACACCCTCATTCAAGTCTCGCGATGCAGGCGCTTTGTGAATGCGTAGCATGTGTAAACACAAAATGAAAACATGGCAGAAGGTGGTGATAGCGGCACTCAGGACATCCCCCCCCCCCCCCAGCTAAACGCACAAAGTCTGAGGTCTGGGCGTACTTTGGGTTTCTGAAGAATGCCAAGGGACAGCTGGTGGAGGACAACTATCCTGTGTGCAGAACATGCACAAAGAAAGTTGCTGAGAAGGGTAGCAACACTACAAACCTGCTGGCTCATCTCCGTGACCGTCATCCACAGCTTTACAGCCAATGCAAGTTATGCTATGCAAACGTCAGTTATTGTGTGAGGGACTTGGGTTTTACTAAGATTGTCATAATGTGTAACTCTCGACGTATGCGGGACATTTGAGCCGTATCTGTCCTCCTAAACGGCGACTAGGTTTTCCATTTTCGTTTAAGACACTTAGGAGCTAATACTAGCTGAGTAGCTAATAGCCGTATTAGCAGCTATGTTGCTAAGTATTTCAAAATGAAACGGAGCTGAAAACACTGAGCGGAGCCGACAGAATATAAACCGACGTAACGTAGCGCTAATTGAGATCAACTATGATTGAATCACTGATTATGATTATTGTATGGCGAGCTAGAATCGATATAGATGGCCAGTTATGCTTTCTCGACATAAGCTCAAGGAAACAACATAAAACGCTGCCGTGTTAACCTTTGACCGAGACCATGCACTCCTTTTCTCATACATGTAATCCTCTGACTCACATGCACACTTCTAATGTGTGAATTATTCTGTGTAATGATGACCATTGCCCTTAGGGTTTTTTTGGTTTCTCCTGCACATTTGTGATATCTATTCTATATATTGTATGTCTTTTGTTCTACTCTTGCATTGTTTTGTTTTATATATATTTTTCCTCTCGTGCTAATAAATAAATAATTAATATATAAATTGTTTACATATTTTGCTGACTGTTAAACTGCACCGGACAAATAAGCTTTGCTCCTGTAATGTGTTTACATATTTTGTTCATTTAAAATAAATTTTTCTGTTGCTGCCCCTTTAATGTGAAAGTTTCATTTTCATATAAGATTTTGGCTGTTAACATTTTAGTATGATAAGGAAGTTACAAGATTTAGTGAAGTTATCTCAATGTATCTATTTTTTTTTGTGACATTTTACAGCGCTTAAAAAAATATTGCAATATTATCGTTTACCATGATAATTTGGTCACTATAATCGAGATATCAAATTTTCCATATCGTTACATCCCTATGTGCCTCAAAATTATATTTATGAACCAGAGCATGTGCATTTGAGAAACAGATAGTGTGCATTAGTGAGTCCGAAATGCAACTGCACAGTGACGTCACCATGGACGTCGCCGCCATGTTGATGGCTACGGGCAGCAGTAAACAAACGCAGTAGTTGAGTCGCATCGAGTGGAGAAAGCGAGGGAAAAGATGTTAAGATGCCAGAAAGGAAAGGGAATTTACCGGGATACACTGAACCACGAAGCCAGGGACCGGTATATGGAGAAAATGAACGCTATAAATGGTTTGGACCTAGCCTTGGACCAAGACATTCATGAACGTCTGTGGTTTTCAAGACGTTCATGAACGTCTTGAAAACGAACCCCGTTTTTCGTTTGGGGGTTCCCAGTCTAGACCGATTCACGTCTCCATAAACGTTCAAATCAAACATATAATGTACTCACCTCATAGGCACAGACATAAGAGGCAATGAACGTCTTGGCCCAAGGCTAGAGCCTCTTACTACCAATATGCAATACACCTCTCAACTGCTATAGTGGCGCTGTGGCGCAGTAGAAAGCCGGTGCACTCATTCATTGCAGGACGAAGAAGGGGTGAAGAAAATTTCAGACATCCGAGATAAAAATTTATGTTTATTGAACAATAACGGATATACAAACACACAGTAACCCCCCGTACACCTTCCTAACATCTGTGCCTATGAGGTGAGTACATTACGTGTTTGATTTGAACGTTTATGGAGACGTGAATCGGTCTAGACCGGGAACCCTCAGACGAAAAACGGGGTTCGTTTTCAAGACGTTCATGGACGTCTTGGTCCAAGGCTAGGTCAAAACCATTTATAGCGTTCATTTTCTCCTTATACCGGCCCCTGGCTTCGTGGTTCAATGTATCCCGGTAAATTCCCTTTCCTTTCTGGCATCTTAACATCTTGTCCCTTGCTTTGTCCACTCGATGCGACTCAACTATTGCGTTTGTTTACTGCTGCCCGTCCATGGTGACGTCACTGTGCCCATTCCCTATTTACAAAGCTCCTATCCTATATCTAAATGTGCTCAAGACGTAACATAAATAAAGGGGATACATGATAATATTGCCATGACACTGGTATCACCCAAATCAGAGTCAGCTAACATGCTTTTCCTCATTTCGCAGAGTGATTAAATATTACATACATTGAAAAGTATTCTATTTCATGTCTCCATCAGCTGGTGGGCCATCATGATAAGAGTATGCATGCATGGTATGATGTTAATTCCACTACAGAAGAGACTTAATGATCACTAAAATTAGCTGGGGAAAAAAGTGGATATATCGGGACCAGTTGTTGGTCAAATGATTTGTTACATATCAGTATATTGGATATCGGCAAAAAGCCAACACTGTGCATCCCTTAAAAACAAACAAACAAACAAAAACATAAAACTGAAATGCATAATTTCAATGTCTGAATATCACCACTCCATTAACAGGCAGAGATGCAGTGTTTTGCCACAAATATTTAAATCCATTGCCTAGTATAGAACCAAGTGCAAAAGCTAAGTATTAAAGGTAATAAACTTATATACATTGAACAAACAAAGGTAAATATTGGCTGTAATTAGCAGTAGGCATGCCACCATTAGCTGAAAGTTAGCTTGAATACTTGACCCAAAACAGTAAAATAGTTACTTGATACAAACAAAAACACTCTTAACACTGTAGAACTTACGTACGGTGCCATCTAAAGGAAGGTACACAAAGGGATGGCAGTGGATTGTACAGGCCTCATGGAAGCAATATGGCCAACCTGAAACTGACAGCAAGAAAACATCACTTCCTGTCTAGCTTCTTCTTCTGTGGATCTGACAGGAAGTACAACATCTACAGCCTGCACTACTCAAATGAACCACAAGAGGGAGTTTAATTTTCCCTGCGGTTACACTGCTGTTTCTCCTCTAATCATCACACTGTAACTGTGACAGGCTGTTATGATACCAGAACTATTGCACATTCACATATATATATTTTTGCTGAGCCATGAGTGTCACATAGGTTTACATTACCAAAGGTTTAATTCGTTGACGACACTGACTCCTGTTTGTGCACTGCAAGAGAGGAGAGGCAGAGATTCTGTGCTGCTGCCAGAAGAGCCGCTGACTGAGTTCCCTCTGCAGGGAGGGTAAGTTACTAAAAGACTCTGAGTCCTAGTTGACGCAAATTGATCAGTTTTTGAATCAAAAAATCGGACAACTGGGCCAGGAAAAGCCCCAAAAGCATGTAGAAAGGAAAGATGACCCTGCATACATTAAATTTGGATCCATAGTGGCAGTGATGCTGAGGAAGTGTGTCGAATGACAATCAGAAGATGGGCCTTCAGTTACAAAACGCTGAGAGTTCCTGGTGTACACCATAATCATATCAGATGCACTTTTTACTCGCACATCTCACACAACATATGCTACACTCTCATTTTAATCATTGCAGCTTTCTGCAGCGGGCTTTCTGTGTCGGCTCATATCTCAGCTGCACCTCACGGGCGTAACCACGACCCGAAGCGTTTATTTCCGCTTCAATTCCATTTCTTATGTGTGCATAAGCGCGAGGTTGATGCCTTTTAAAAAGGAGCTGAATAAATACATTTATCCACATTTTGCAACCCAGGCGCAGTGTGTCTGCACGGAGTGAGACAGCAGCACACTGCAGTTTGGAATCCCACACACTTTCCCTTCACTTTTGCCCTGCAGCAGGGAAGCAAAACATGGGAACTTCTTTGGTATTGAGGAGCTATAGTTTATTCATGAGCTAACTGTAACCTACACTGTACATTAAGTGCTACTAGAGAACTTCACTGTGCCGATCGGCAACATCTGTTTGCCCAAAGAAAGACAGAAAGTATTGCTGCTTCTTTGTTGCTGAACGCTTTGAAATTCATGGACAAGAGGAACCAGTATGCCTCTGGGATTTCACTGGGCTGGTGTTGGGATTCTTGTGGTCTGAAGTGCCTGATGTCATGGCAACTTTCCTAAAAAACTGTGATCCATGGTGCAATGTGAAAGGTGCTTTTTTGCAATGAAACATGTTATGCACAGGAACAAATAGTGTTGTTAAACCCATGCCTTGAACGGAGCCACAACTTCCTGTGTCTAATTGTGGTGAGAAAGGCACAGCCGACTCGTGTACAAATGTATCCAAGGCAACAGAATCGCGCAGTATTTTAACAGCAACTTTTTCATCACTGCCCACTAGAGACACAAACCCCTCAGAAATGAATGGTGCATAACCGGCTGCAATCTCTGCTGCATCCAAAGTTTTAGTTTCTATCTAAAAGGGAGGCAACTGGCACAGTCAGTGCAATAGATTTCAACTCACTAACTGACATTTTACCTTCCTTCATCAGGTCAAGTTTGCATTGTTCTATCTTCAGTTTTTCTCGCTCAGTTTTTTGTTTCATTACCTCATCTTCTAACTCTCTCTGCTGCATGAACTTTTCATGCTGCATCTGCATCATCAGTACTTCTTTTTGCTGTTCAAATGTCAGATTTGAAGACAGACACACTTGGCAATTGCTTAGGTTTTGCACTCACCAAAACTCCGTCTTCCATCAGACTGGCTTTCAAAATGCTCTTCACCGTCTCCCTTCAGACGATATGCCCCAATTTGAGTGTCATAATGGTCAGCAATCTTCAACAATTGGTCTTTCGTACATAACAAAGGGCTCCTGAATGAAGCAATCCACGACAGATGTCATGATACCCTACCCTACCGAGTTTCTCCTCCTTAAACTATCTAATATCCCTATCTAGCTGACTGAGCACGCTCAATCTTAGTCTTCGTGCAATTAGTGGTGAGGGGTATTTACTCAATACGCTGCACACAGCTCTACAATAAAATCAGATTTGACCTGTTTTAAAGAGTCAAATCTGTGGTTAAGTTGCAGTGACAAAATTGCATGGTCGTGCACAATTCATGGGCTGAATTGGTGTAAATTGTTTCAATTGCATCCTGTTATTTGGTGAGTTTTGATGCTAAAATCTGCTGACCAGTCAGAGCAGACAACGCTTTTTGGAGAGGGGGACTTAAAGAGACAGGTGTTGAACAGGAGTGATGGCCAAATGAAGCTTGATGAACCACCAGTTGTATTTGCTGAACCCACTAGATGGCGCTCTTGGTGTAATGAAAAAGGCTCAAGGGATGGCAGTGCAGTTTGGTTTCAACAAGCAATGGCCAAATGAAGCTTCATGAACCATTGTCTTTATTTTTTGGGTCCACTCTGGCACTCTTTGTTCAACAAAGGGTTGAAACCAAACTGCATTGCCATCCCTTGAGCCTTTTTCATTACACCAAGAGCGCCATCTAGTGGGTTCAGCAAATACAACTGGTGGTTCATCCAGCTTCATTTGGACATCACTACTAAACAGAGCATGAATACAGGTGCTACTAGATTTAGCAGGGTTTAGTGGCATCTAGTGGTGGGGATTGCATATTACAACCGGCTGAAACATCTCCCGGCCAAAATTTCTTCAGTGTTCATTGTTCAGGAGGTTTTTACCGAGAGCCAAATTATGCACAGAAGTCTCTTCCTCTCCAAAACAAATGGACCGCATAAGTTAAACTGGTAAAAAAACACTGAATAAAGCAGTTTCACATTACAATCATTCTTCGAAGCCGTTTGGTGTATCCGAGATGGGTGGCTGGCCCAACAAATGCTAATGTATGCTTGACTTTTTTGTCTGATAGCCTAAGATCCAGATGTTCAGGAGGTTTTTACTGGGAGCAAAATTGTCTGTAAAGGTCCCCTCCTCTGCAAAACAAACAGACCTGGTGATTTAAACTAGTAAAAACACTGAGCAAAGCAGCTTCATGTTACAAACCAGTGTTTTACCAACACTGCTTCTTCGTGATTGGCCTCTAACTACAGTGGCTGATGCAAAAATGTGAAAGGAAGGAAACACGAGTGTTTCTATCTGGAGTCAGTGTTTGGTTTGTCCATCCTGGGCTACTGTAGAATCAAGAAGCTGCTCTCTATGTCGATATAAACGTCTCCTCCTAAGGTAAAGAAAACACAACCACTCTTGTTTTCAGGTGGTTATACCCTGAAGAAAACATACTCATACATATATCATGTACCATTTCTGCCAATATTCCTCTAAATCCTACGCATTGGAGCTTTAAAGCATGTAAACATGTTCTAGTACAAACCCAGAATATATATATGAATCTGAAAATGAGCAATATATCCCACCTGTAACAATAGAGGCAAGAAGTGACAGCATATGCAGCGCTTATTGGTACTTATGAGATAAAGACACGGCAGCACACACTGATCGGTCGCTTTCTCGCATTCGGGATAATGAAACAATTGAATGGTTTGCAAGTTAATGCGGCACTGTAATGCTGGAAGTCCCTGGACAATCTCTGAAATAGTCTTCGACAGACAAATTAGCAGCAGATTGCTCTGTGCAAACAGAAAGAAAAGAACCGAAACAACAGTGTTTCTCTGTGGAGACTTCGGGCCTACTGTAATGTACCTTTGTTTGTATGCATTAACATCACAGTGCTTTTACTATGCACTGAATGTGCTCAGCATCACAAGGAGGACCCCCTCGTGTTTCCACTGATACACTAAGAGACATCAAACAGAGACTTCTTATGTATAGGGAATGTCAGTGTGAAGCAGTTGGGTGGCGTTTAATTTAGAATACGTGTGAAGCTTTCTCAAATATCCTGGAGGGATATCAGCATGCTTTAAGTACAGTTCTGCTTGTACATTCACTCAGCACTGCCACTATTAATATCTTAAACAAACAAAAAGCTTGTGTTAAGTATGTATGGGTCTTCCTCCTGATTATGCATCTCTTCAAATTATCATTTCTATTTATTCAATTTTGCTTATAAAGCTCAATATCACAAATCACAATTTGCCTCAGAGGGTTAACACCTTCTGTCCTTGGACCCTCACAGCCGATAAGGAAAACTTCCCAAAAAAAACTCAAACATGGATAAAAAACAGTAGAAACCCCAGGAAGAGCAACTGAGGGGTTCCCTCTTCCAGGACGGACAAACGTGCGATAGATGTGTGCAACCAACAGACCAACACGGAGCTGTGCAGAGACCTTTAGATAGTGATGTCCAAACGAAGCTTGATGAACCACCAGTTGTATTTGCTGAACCCACTAGATGGCGCTCTTGGTGTAATGAAAAAGGCTCAAGGGATGGCAATGCAGTTTGGTTTCAAGCCTTTGTTGAACAAAGAGTGCCAGAGTGGACCCAAAAAATAAAGACAATGGTTCATGAAGCTTCATTTGGCCATTGCTAGTTGAAACCAAACTGCATTGCCATCCCTTGAGCCTTTTTCATTTCACCAAGAGCGCCATCTAGTGGGTTCAACAAATACAACTGGTGGTTCATCAAGCTTCGTTTGGACATCACTACCTTTAGAGTCCTCAAAGTCAAAACGGGGCACATGAAACACTTTTAAAACACCATACACCAACTTCACTTTAAGCATATCCTCATGAATTATAGAAACCTTTATTCAAACAGAATGGACCATGGAGTCTTACAGCAAACATCATACTATTGTCATTGTCCTTCACCCAATGAAATCAGAAAAATTATATATAATTGGATTTCTTATCATGTGCAAAATAATTCTGTTTTATTCTGTATTTAAATGTGAGAAACTATAGCTTGAATACAGGTCTTTCCCTGTCCTTTTTGGCCGCTCAGAGCAGCCATACTGTAACACTAAGAATAGACAACATTCAAAATCTAAGCAGCAGTTGGCTTGACGGCAAAAATACCAACGCATTCTCATCCCTGCTTTGTCAGTGGACTGTCATGTCTACATATTACGCACAAGGTATCCTCCTGCATCTGCTGCCGATGTTCGGGGATGCCACTACCAACACCAGGACATCTACAAAAGCACATGGTTAGGTCGAGAAAAAAACGTCATGGTTTGGCTCAACATTAACAGTGGAAGAATACGCCAGGCTCCTGGGTGACAGTCTTGGTCTAGATACTTTCCAGCTGTTTCTATTACATCATTACCGGCAGCATTGACATCCGGCCAACCACTGGCGTATCATAACAACACAAAGGTTCTATCTAGCCATGTTACAAACTGACGCCACCCAGTGGTGTATCATACCACCATAAAAGGTAGCTTTTAGTGTATGTGTCTGACGCTGAAATCACAGACAAAGCGATGGTATTGGATGACTTCGGATTGGGAACGGGCTGAGTTTACTGCAGGGCTTCACCAAATTTAATTGTATCTGAAAATACACATTTACCTGATATTATTAACAAAGAAAAATCGGCCTTTTCATTAATCGTTCATCAAATTCTTAATGAGGCGAAATGTTACCTACGAATCCTTGTGCAATCATGTTAGCTAGCTTATGCTAAATCACTGCATGGTACTGATACATAATGCCAAGGTGAACCAGTACCCTAACATTTATGTACTGCTGAAACATTTTAGCCAATTAGCTGGTTTATTATTCCAGTGTATGGACAATCTTGTGAGCCACAATGGATAGCTTTGTCATTTATCAAGCAAGAGAATCTGACCACCTCAGTAACCACTAACAACAGCGCAGAGGGTAAGGCTAATACACCTGGCCATGCTACAACTGCTGCTGACTTAGCAGCTACAGGCGAGTGCAAACAAGAAAAGCCCCTAAAATATTCAGAGAATTATGTCAAGTGTAACCCAATTTTATACGGTATATGTGGTACAGGGTCCCTTCTCTGCTTGTCTTTGAGCTAAGGGGCCCTTGTCCTGAAAAACGTTGAAGACCCATGATTAGGGTAGAATATAAAAAGATCACTTGTACAAAAAAGAGAATTTCTTAAGCAGAAAAGCTTCCAGGTAGAGGAGAGTAGTCTTCAGAAGGAACCCTTTTTAGTGAAGCCTTTATTGCTTTGGCTCTCCAATATTCTCAATAGGTTTACAACCACTCACAGACCTGCTTGCTAAACTTAAGTGGGATAATAACCCTGCATGCAGCAGACCAGCAGGCAACTAGCTTCGGGAGTCTAGATTCCTTCAAAAATAAATCAATTTATGTAGGCCACAATGATGCTGCTAAAAAATACATGGCAGAGGGAAAAACATTTCTGCAGGCCTCACTGAATACTGAACAGTCCATCTCCAGTCTCTGCATTCCCTTTGTATAGAAACTGATGGGGTCAGTGCAGACGGCTTTGAACCATAAGCACAGTCTAGATGTAACAGTCAGGTAAATCCCACTGAGGCTCAGATCAAAGTGTCAGATGACAGCACTCTCTTTAGGCTGTGCAGCAGTGTTGAGCAGCAGTCAAATGTTCCACTTGTTCCTGAGCTGGCAGGTTTTGACTTGGCATATTTTGTGTACTGTAAACACCTGTGATTACCAATCTTGCTGAAAATGACTACTGGCCATACAAACATAACAGATGGTGCTGAAATTGAGTCTTTTTTAAAGATTTTGAAGATCATTTTCTTAAGGATTTAATTATGGTTGTAACCAGACCAAAGGAGGTGTTGACTAAATTTTATTATCGGTCAAATGTGAACTACTCTACGTTGGGACTTACACCCAAAGATTACAACCATATATTTTGTTTCAAACACATTTTTTTCCACTTTAAAGAGAGTGAAGTTAAAGTGAGTGAAAATTAAACCAAAGTAAAGTTGACCTTGTGGTTATAAAAAGCCCCACTTCCTCGTTTTATCCTCTGAGACATTTGTGTGACATTCTGTCATAATTAGAACATGACTTCTTGAGTTAAGGTCAAAAATATGTCTATGAGGTCACAGTGACCTTGAACTTTGACCACCAAATTCTAATCAGCTCATTATTGAGTCCCATTGCATATTTGTGCCAAATTTGAAGGAAATTCTTTCAAGATCTTCTTGAGATATTGGGTTCACAAAATGAGACAGGTGAGGTCCAGTGACCTTGAACTTTGACCTTTGACAACCAAATTCTAATCAGCTCATTCTTGAGTCCCATTCGATGTCCGTGCCAAATTTAAAGAAATTCCATCAAGACCTTCTTGAGATATTGGGTTCACAAGAATGACACAGGTGAGGTCCAGTGACCTTGACCCTTGACAGTCAATGATCAATTAAAATCGAAACAGTTTATAGTTGAGTCCCAGTGGATGTTTGTGCCAAATTCAAAGAAATTCTCTTAAGGTGTTCTGACATATCACATTCACAAGAATGAGGCGGATGCAAGGTTACAGTTACCTTGATCTTTGACCACCAGTATTGAATTAGGTCATCCCTAAGTCCAAGTGGACAGTTGTGCCAAAAAAAAATTCCTTAAATTGGTCTTGAGATATCATGTTCACAAGAATAAGACTGATGAGGTCCAGTGACCTTCACCCTTGACAAACACTGATCACTTAAAATCTAAACAGTTTATAGTTGAGTCCCAGTGGATGTTTGTGCCAAATTTGAAGAAATCTCTCGAGGTGTTCTGACATATCACATTCACAAGAATGAGGTAGATGCAAGCTTACAGTTACCTTGATCTTTGACCACCAATATTGAATCAGGTCATCCCTGAGTCCAAGTGGACATTTGTGCCAAATGGTGTTCTTGAGATATCATGTTCAAAAGAATGAGACAGATGAGGTCCAGTGACCTTCACCCTTGACAAACAATGACCACTTAAAATCTAAAGAGTTTATAGTTGAGTCCCAGTGGACGTTTGTGCCAAATTTGCAGAAATTCTCTTAAGGTGTTCTGACATATCACATTCACAAGAATGAGGGAAACGCAAGATTACAGTTACCTTGATCTTTGACCACCAAAGGAAAATCAGGTCATCCCTGAGCCCAAGTGGACATTTGTACCAAATCTGAAAAAAAAAATCTCTCAAGGTGTTCTTGAGATATCATGTTCACAAGAATGAGACCAATGAGGTCCAGTGACCTTGACCCTTGACAAACTATGAGCAATTAAAGTCTAAACAGTTTATATTTGAGTCCAAGTGGATGTTTGTGCCACATTTGAAGAAATTCTCTCCAGCCAGTCTTGAGATATCGCATTCATGAGAAGTGTTTTATCTCACATACAGTAGTTCTGTTAATTGTTTGAGAAATGCAGTTGCGTAATTTGGCCACAAGAGAGCTCTCACTTTAGTTCAGCCCTTTAGTGTAAACTATATCTGATGGTTTTCCGTCTCAGTAAGTACACTCACACCACAATTTACTGAGAAAAGGTCAAACGACACTGTAGATTGAAAATCACCACACACACTTATTGAGTTTTATCTTTGTCTTAAAACCACCTCCAGTATAGCAGGTAAAACACGCCCTGACAGCTGAGAGTGTTACTGTCAGATACTATCCCCTCTGTCTCCAGTAAGACAGGAAGCTCACACATCTGTCAAATTCATATTGCTGACTTGTTTTCCTACATCAGGTAAGTCCTGACATTTTCAGCCTGCTATTCCTAAATCTGCCCATCGTAGCTGGGGGAACGTCACAGATACTTGACAAATACATGTTTACTAGTAGAGATGTTAATTTTAGATATCTACTTGATTGTTTTAACATTTCATACCTCATAAATGGAATTCTAGATATATAAACTTCAATTTTGACCAGCCGAAATGTTCTCAGATATAATTGTTACCAGTGTGAATATAATTTCCACCAGTTATGATGTATGAAATAAAATTCTAGATGTATGAAATTACATTCTTACTAGTTACGAATCTAAGATCATTTTTGACTGGTCAGACCTGAATTTTAGATATCTAAAATTTTATTTATATTTGCAATGTAAGATCAATTCCATATATCTTCAATGAACATTGCGACTACCAGGAATTTACTAGTGACAATTGAGTTCTGAGTATCATATCACAATTGCAGCTAGTCAGAATTGTCATCACTGATATACTGAATGACGTATGTGCATAAATATGAATATGCTAATTTGAAGTACACAATTTAAAAGTCAACCAGTAGTTTTATTGTACTGTAATGATGTGACATTTCCACTAGTCATAATCTATTTTCAGCATTTGGGAATTCAATGGGAGGCATCTGTAATTGTAATTCTTGCTGGTGAAAAGGGAATTACTGATATCTATAATGAAATTATAGATGTCTATAAACTGATTTTAACTGGTCAAAATGTAACTTTTTATATGTAAAAGTATATCTGTAATATGTCCAAATTGTTATACATATATAATAATATTTCAACATGTAAAAATGACTGTCTTAGTTTCATATTATTATTATTTTCATATATACATTTGGACTACAGTGCCCCTGTCATGAGTACTTAGTGCCATATATATATATATATATATATATATATATATATATATATATATATATATATATATATATATATATATATATATGTAGAAGCCTTAACAACAGAATACTTTTCACATATATTTCTAAACAGGTGTGTAGAAGAGGGACAAGCAGAACTCAGTTTGTAGAAGAACTTGCCCACACTGTCTAAGGTGCAAAAAAATATGATTTTAATGCTGCGACAATTGGGTCACTCGACCTTCATAAGGCAAACAACCCTCACAAAATTCTGCTAACATGAAGTTATATAGTAATTAGTAGTGATGTCCAAATGAAACTTCATGAAGCACCAGTTGTATTTCCCAAACCCCCTAGATGGTGCACTTGGTGTAATGAAAAAGGCTCAAGGGATGGCAATGCAGTTTGGTTTCAACCCTTTGTTGAACAAAGAGTTCCAGAGTGGACCCAAAAAATAAAGACAATGGTTCATGAAGCTTCATTTGGCCATCACTAGTTGAAACCAAACTGCTTTGCCATCCCTTGAGCCTTTTTCATTACACCAAGAGCGCCATCTAGTGGGTTCAGCAAATACAACTGGTGTTTCATGAAGCTTCATTTGGACATCACTAGTAATTAGGACTGATTTTAGGTATTTATTCATTTCACTCTGAGGTTTCCTGGAAAGAACCGAGAAGTTTTGTACTAATTTTCAGTGAAAAGGGGAATTTCCCTGTAGTAAATGTCCAGTCATTTTTTTGTTTAATGACATTAAGCAACTGTATATATTTAGGTGGCCTGCTGTGCACCTGACTAAAGGACTTTCTGGCTTACACACACAACTAGTTACAATGCAGTAATCGCAAGAGCACTTTCTGCATTGTCACATTAATTACAACAAGCTTTAAAAAGTTATTTTTAGGAAAAAAGAAATTGCAGACCTGTATAATAAAGTGTTATTACATTTAAGACTATTACAATAAAAAGAGAAGTAGTAAAGAAGATGGAGGTAAATCTGCTATCCCTTGTGTATCTGTGCCAGTGATTTGTTTCTATGTATGTATGTGTGTGTGTGTTGTATCTCCACAGTGGAGGTCAGCAGTGTTGAGCTGTAAACTCAGCACCATCCTCCTCCAGCAGACCCCCTCCCTGCTTTTTTTAAAAGTGCCTGAAAAGCTCTCCAAACTGTTTGGCGTGGGCGGCAAACAGTATTTGCATGGAGAGGCAGCGAAAATGAATTCAAGGCCAACTGTAAAATCAGAAGGAGTTTCCATCACTCATGCTAATGAGAAGGCACTCGGAGTGCAAACCACCATAAAAGTTGAACTATTCCCGAACTGGAGTTCCACCCAGAAGCATCGTTTCTCTCTCTTAAATATAGCTTAATTTGCCTTCTTGACCCTTAGAACACACCCGCAGGATCTGGCCTCTCTGTGAGCTTCATAGTTATGGCTGAAACGAATTATCATGGGTGGAAATGCTGAATTAGATAACAAACAATATCTAAAGCCAGCTGTGCTTTGGTCTGAGGTCTGTCTACACAATTTTGCAGAAATGCATTATTAAAACAATTACGGCCAGCTGCAAAACAGGTAAGTAAATAGTAGGAAGCAGCATGGAGGCCAAAGTCCATGATATCAAAAAGCCCATCAGTTTAATGCCTGGTTCACAGTACACGATATCAGCCTGATTCCAGTCCAACGCAGTGACGTACGGTGTCGGCTCGGATCGTGAACGACAAGTCCAAGTTATTGACTGTTTTGTCTGACAAAGAGGTTTTGCCTTCCACCCCCAGTGTCTGAGTTTGCCAGCTACGTTTTAAGGAGTTGGAAGTTGAAATGCATTGTTTGGCGATAAAAGAAAAAACACTAACTCTCAAGTCCATGCTCCGCAGTCACTCCCTGGAGTCCAGTAAGGACCGGGGTAAGAGTGTCCATCCCCTGTTTGCTGCTTGTGAGGTGGTTCAAGAGTAGACTATGGGCCCGTCCCAATACCCCCCTTGCCCCTACCCTTACATTTGCGCGTCCCCGCGAGGGGTAGTGGTGTCCCAATTCCTTTTTGTGTGTAGGGGTAGGGGGCATAACGAGGGGTAGTGGGTGTGAAACTAGCCCTTCGGAGCGAGGGATTTCAGATGCTGACTTGCCAGCGAGGGGTAGACGTCACCATGGCTACCACCGAGCAAGAGACGGGGAAAGAAGTTCATACATAGCTAATGTTACCGTCGTCAGGTTGCTTGGTAGCTAGCTAGCTAGCTCGCACTATCTGGCGTCTGTCATCTGTCCTGTTCTGCAAAATTGTCGGACTTTTCACATTACGATAACACACCAGCTAGTATAACTATGCTGCCTTGTAATGTTAGCTGGTTAGCTAGCTAGCAGAAGTCCCCTGTCGTCTGTCGTTCATCAAACGAAGCATGATGAATACAGCAAACGCGATCGGTAGGATGAACTCAACCGGAGACTCCATTGTAGATGCCAGTTGGAAATGTAGATGGCTCACAGCTTCCTGTTTAAAATAGTTAAGTATGCGTGAACGTAACCGACGCAGTGACGTAGTGAGTGGTGTGACAATTCCTAGGGAAAGATTTCAACCCCCCCAGCCCCTTCTGTTTTCCTTTAGTTTGTCTGTGCATTTGTTTAATACTTTGGGGTTATACAATAAAGCCGGGCCCTTATATATTAATCCATCTGTATTTTTATATTTTTAACTTTTATCTGCTCCCGTTTGCCTTGATAAAGTTAATGTATCGCGCCGTCATTTCAATCTCAACACTTGTATCTGTTTCAAATTAAAAGCCCCTTATAACTTCGGTTGAGAGAATCCCTTCATTTTCTAAATAGGCTTTTATTGTGAAACATTTGCAGGAACTTGTTGTGGAGGAGTCAGTGACTTGGTACTTCAAATGTAGCTCCTGCCATCTGGTGGTGTTTTTATGTTACTGCAACAACATTTTGGCTGGCACATGAACAGACACAGTGACTGAAATAATACTAATTATAATAAAAATAGGACAAGAATAACGATAATTCTGCCTGGCTTTGACGAGAGGCTTCAATTAGGATTTATTTTTTTAGGTGGCTAAAATACATTTTGTTGCTGGCCCCCATCCACAGCAGTACATTGCTTCACTTCAGTGTCAGTCGACCAGCCTGCTTCTCCAAACTGGGAGCGTGCTGACTAACATCTACTGTATGAAACGACCCTTTTCAAACATGACCATGATCTATGACTACTTGTTTATCATAGTCACCATGACGATTACAAAGATAAAGAGTTTATTTTCCTCTTCCCACTCAACAAAAGGCGCCAGGCGACTGTCTGAATACATAATGTCGGGAGGAGGGATGTTTTGAGTGACTTTTATCCACTGAAGGAGGAATAACAGCAAGGTGTTGAACACTTCCTTGTGGATGCTGCTGCACCGCACCGCTCTGTGCTGTGATTTCCCCACACACTCTTTGACTTTCAGGCTTAAATGAACTGGAAACATCGAAAGCTAATCGACAACTGAGGCAGAATAGATCGGAACAAAGGCGTGTTGTGATAAGATGATAGTTGAAGGAATCACTACGAGCACCAATCACAACACAGGGAGGTTAGAGCCAGTCAGCAATCACCCAGGATTACTTTCCTGCCAAACAAATAATCCATCTTAATCCAGCATGGCAGCTGTGTGACTGTGGCCTTCCACCCTGCCACTTACTGTCCAACAGATAGAGCTCTAATGCAACTATAATGAACATTTGACATAGTTTGTTTCCTCACTCTGCTGACTCACACAGCCAGAGACATGCGTGATTAAACAAACTAATGCCCACTGCTTATGATTTTATGTGATTAAACAAAATTCCTCAAACCAGGCAGTGAGAGCTGCCGCGTCCACGCCGCCTGCCAGCCGCTAATGGGCTCTCAGTGGCCGCAGCCAGTGAGCAGAGTGCTGCGAGGCAGGGCCGGCTTTTTGCAGGTCAAGGTCATAGACTGGATTTCTGTCCCCACAGCCTAGCTTTTTTTCAGTAGTCCGTGGTGAGCATTTGGTGAGTTACCTCGGGTGTTTCTCCAACAGCTGCTCCCCAACTCAGTAGGTGGTAAACTGTCCAGGGAGCCAGACCTGCACATTTATGCCACAACGTATCATGTGAAACTGACGTGGCATGCCTGTTGCATAGATCTATGTTTCTCCTCTTTTCAGACACGTCACTATCACTATCGCTGACCGACACGTGCAGGAAAATAGAAAATGTTTAGCCTATTCCATAATTCCATGGACGGGTTATGAGATGATGGGCCCCTAGGCACTGGCATGCAAAGGGCCCCTCCACCTCTGCGACACAAAGACTTATTGTGTCACTTCATGTCTTTTTGAGGTAATTTTGTTGGGGTTTTTTTTGTCATTCTGTGTTTCTTTGTGGTTGTTTTTTGTCCCTCTGTGCTCTGTGGTTGTTTTATGTCTTGCTGTACTAATTTTGTGTCTCTTTGTGGTTGTTTTATATCTCTTTGTGGTTGTTTTATGTCTTGCTGTAGTCTTTTTGTGTCTCTTTGTGGTTGTTTTATATCTCTTTGTGGTCATTTTGTTTTGTTTTGTTTGCTTTCTGTGGGTATTTTGTGGCTCTTTGTGGTCATTTTTTGTCTTGCTGTAGTCATATTGTGTCTCTTTGTGGTTGCTTTGTGTCTCTTTGTGGTTGTTTTTGTCTCTTTGTGGGAGTTTTGTGTATTTTTGTGGTCATTTTGTGTCTTTCTGTGGGAATTTTTGTATCTTTGTGGTTGTTTTGTGTCTCTGCGGCCGTTTTGTGTCTTGTTGTAGTCATGTTGTGTCTCTTTGTGGTTGTTTTGAGTATCTTTGTGGTTGTTTTGTGTCTCTTTGAGGTTGTTTTGTGTCTCCCAGTGGTTGTGTTTTGTTTTGCTATTGTCATTTTGTGTCTCTTTGTGTTTGTGTTGTGTCTTTTTGTGGTTGTTTTGTGGCTCTTTGTGGTCGTTTTTTGTCTTGCTGTAGTCATTTTGTGTCTCTTTGTGGTTGCTTCGTGTCTGTGGGTGTTTTGTGTCTCTGTGGGAGTTTTGTGTCTTGTTGTAGTCATTTTGTGTCTCTTTGTGGTTGTTTTGTGGCTCTTTGAGGTTGTTTTGTGTCTTGTTGTAGTCATTTTGTGCCTTTGTGGTTGTTTTGAGTATCTTTGTGGTTGTTTTGTGTCTCCCAGTGGTTGTGTTTTGTTTTGCTATTGTCATTTTGTGTCTCTTTGTGGTTGTTTTGTGTCTCCCTGTAGTCATTTTGTGTCTCTCTGTGGATGTTTTTTGTCTCTTTGTGGTTGTTTTGTGTCTCTCAGTGGTTGTGTTTTGTTTTGCTATTGTCATTTTGTGTCTCTTTGTGGTTGTATTGTGTCGTTTTGGGGTTGTTTTGTGTTTCTTTGGGGTTGTTTTGTGTCTCTTTGTAGTTGTTTTGTCTCTCTTTTTGGTTGTTTTTTTGTCTTTTATGTGGTAATATTGTCTTTGTAGTCGTTTTGTGTCTCTTTGTGGTTGTTTTGCTCAGTTTTGTAGTTATTTTATGTGTCTTTGCTGGTCCTTCACATCCCTTTGTGGTTGTACTCAGCAGTGTACTTTGTGGTGAGACTCCTCCTTCCTGGTTGGTTTGTGTTAATTCAGCCTTTGATATTTTTCAAGTGAAAACCAGGGGCCCCCTGGCTATTTGGGCCCCTAGGCCTATTCCCAGTAGGCCCCTTCAGGAATCATGTTAAAATGTTCAGTTCAGAGGAGGACCCAAATTTAGATTCAACAGACAGGTATGCAGTTTTCAACAGAAGGTGAAATTTAATATAGCTGTTCAAGGATTTCCAAAAAGGAAGGCAACTCAAAATCCAACAGGGAGCAGAAACAAAAATCCAAACTAAAAAAAACAACCAGAAAAAGACATGAAGACCAGGGATGGATGTAGGGTGTGGAGGGGAACACTAGGGTGGAGCAGACAAGACTAATACAGAACAGGTGTGATGGGTAGACTCAGGGAACAGGGAAGGACTAACGAGACAGGTGTGGCAGTGAACAGGCGGGAAAACACACAAAGACAGGAAGTAAAACCAGACATGACACATGAGGAGAGAACCTACAAAATAAAACAGGAAGCAGATTAAATATGAGGGGGTTAAAGTAAAGTATCACCACAACTTCAGTTTAACATACCATGGCCACGGTAAGCTATGGTACAAATAAAAACATGACCCTTTCCAAAGTAATTCCTTCCCACTGGCCCTCGAGTGTCACAACACGGTGTCACCCTGACCCATGGAGGGCTCTCTGAATTGAGGTGGAGGGTATAAATAAACATGTACACACTTATCACTTACTCACCAGCATGAAGGAAAGTCTGTTACCATGGATACTGACGAGCGCCTCTCGGCTGATGTGTTAAATTATATGATTTCCCCTCGAAAATAAAAGTATGGTAAAGTAAGAACCAGCTAGAGTGCATAAACTCACAGCCACACATGAATCTTGTCTGAGGGCCCGACCACCCATGGAAGCAGAACAGCCCTTTCTGTACAAAGGGGCAGTGTGATGGCCAGTCGCTCTCATGAACTTTGCTTCATTTGTGTTTTAATTTGTTGTCTTTTTGCCTTTGTGACCGGAGCTCATACGGCCTGTGACAGAAATACGATCGTCAACATCAGAGAAGGAAGCGTGAGGATTGGATTAAGTGCAGCGGACCTTGAAACTATCACTGCCCGCAGCGTCTTTGGACCACCCAGCCAGACCAGCCGAACAAGTGCCACTGAGGGCTGTGCAACCGCCGCAGGAGGGGAGTGGGAGAGCCGGGATAAAAGCTTGGCTGGCCCCGCTAGGACCTTGAGCTGTTCCATTACTCAGCCTATTCCTAGCTGATGTCTGGTTGAAACAGGACTCAGGCTGGCCTAGCAACAGGAGACTGAAGATTTTTGCGGCCACATCTTTGCACAGACCTGGTTCTCACAAGGAGGATAAAACTACTAACAAAAAGCGTTTTCTACGAGGATCAAACAAAAGTACTAAGACTCAAACAAAACGAAGACTGGTAACATGCATGGATGCCTTGGACGCTAGACAATACTCTCCTTGAGCAACATAACAAGACGAAGTGACACAAGACAAAGGGAGACAAGGACTATTTATACATGAGGTAGGGGGAACACAGGTGAGACCAATCAGGGAGTGGGGAGACAATCACAGTGGCGGGAAAATCACATAAAGGGAGGAAGTCAGTGTCTGAAATTAGAGGGAAAAGGTGAGTACAAAATAAAACAGGAAGTGCAAGACGAGACTAGACATGAGTGACTTCAACTTAACATAAAAGTGCTCATGACAATGAAAGACTAAACATGAAAATAAACTAAGTCATGATATGATAAACATAAAACATAAACATGAATCAACTCAACAGATTTTACGTGACGTGACACTGTCCCTTTTGATGTGGGGCGGCTGTGGCTCAGAAGGTAGAGCACGTCATCCTCTAATCGGAAGATTGGCGATTTGATCCCTGGCTCCTCCAGTCCATATGTCGAAGTGTCCTTAAGAAAGATACTGAACGCCAAATTACTCCAGATGGCGTTTCCATTGGAGTTTGAATGCATGTGAATGGTAAGTGAGTAGCAGGTGGTAACATGTATGGTAGCCTCAGGCACCAGTGTGTGAATGTGTGTGTGTGAATGGGTGAATGTGATAAGTAGTGTAAAAGCACTTCCAGTGGTCAGAAGACTAGATAAGCGCCACACAAGTGCAGTCCATTTACTATGTAGCTTGGTTAAGGCTGAGGTCGTCGTCCATCTTGCTATAATTTCCTTTTTGCTTTGAAAATCTAGTTTTGCTAAATTGAGAGATGCCGTAGCTAGTGATGGCCAAATGAAGCTTCATGAACCATTTTCTTTATTCTTTAATAAAGGTTTCTATAATTCATGAGGTTATGCTTGAAGTGAAATCGGTGTATGGTGTTTTTAAAGTGTTTCATGTGCCCCGTTTTGATGTTGAGGACTCTAAAGGTAGTGATGTCCAAATGAAGCTTCATGAACCACCAGTTGTATTTGCTGAACCCACTAGATGGCGCTCTTGGTGTAATGAAAAAGGCTCAAGGGATGGCAATGCAGTTTGGTTTCAACTAGCAATGGCCAAATGAAGCTTCATGAACCATTGTCTTTATTTTTTGGGTCCACTCTGGCACTCTTTGTTCAACAAACTGCGATCCCTTGAGCCTTTTTCATTACACCAAGAGCACCATCTAGTGGGTTCAGCAAATACAACTGGTGCTTCATGAAGCTTCGGTTGGACATCACCAGCCGCAGCCGCCACTATGATAACATTGATGTTGACTCAGCTGCAATGAGCTAATGAGCTCTGCATTCACAATAAATGAGGATGAAAAGGACAACCTTTCTCTTGATTATTTTTGTAATAGTTTGGATGATGCACAACTGCTGCATTTCTCATCCTGACATCTAAAATATTGAATTAATAAGCAAATGAAAGCTAGAAATCACAACAATAAACAGTTTATTTCATGAAATACTATTGGTTTAGAAAAAGTGATTTACAAGGGATTTAGGTACTGCCTACCTTGCCCACCCTAATGGCACGTCACTGAGTACTTCTTACATTGGCATGTTGGTATTGGTCAGAAACCTTTGTCTGTAGAATGTAAATGTATACTAAAAACATAGCCATATTAAAACTACCCTTCACGCAAGGAGGCACTTGATATTAGTGATGTCCAAATGAAGCTTCATGAACCACCAGTTGTATTTGCTGAACCCACTAGATGGCACTCTTGGTGTAATGAAAAAGGCTCAAGGGATGGCAGTGCAGTTTGGTTTCAACTAGCAATGGCCAAATGAAGCTTCATGAACCATTGTCTTTATTTTTTGGATCCACTCTGGCACTCTTTGTTCAACAAAGGGTTGAAACCAAACTGCATTGCCATCCCTTGAGCCTTTTTCATTACACCAAGCGCGCCATTTAGTGGGTTCAGCAAATACAACTGGTGGTTCATGAAGCTTCATTTGGACATCATTAGTTGATATCTGCAACTTTCTTACCTTTGCTGGACTATGGTGCTTTTCATATATGCCCCTGACCAGTGCCTAAAGAAGTTAGACACTGTGTACCATTGTGCTTCATTACTGGTTGTGGCAGTCACATACACCACTGTACTCTGTATGCCACTGCTAAATAGCCGTCTTTGCATTGGTTGTTTTTTATTTACAAATCTATTCTTGGCCTGGTTCCCTCTTATCTTTCTACATACATGTGCAGGAACCATAATCAATACGGCCTTCGCTCTTGTAATATTCTTCAAATGCTGGTTCCAAGGATGAAAACAGAACTTGGCAAAACAAGCTTTTAAATAGACTTCCCCATCGCCCTGTAATAATTCACAGAAGGATCTGAAATTGGCAGAGCTGATCACTGTGCGGGAATTCAAGTCAGCAATGACAATGGTGTGACATCATGTCATTACATTTCCAGCTGCTGCGATGTTTGACTTTGAAAGTTCAGTCACCTAAAAGTTCAGCTAGACGTGTTTGATTTGAGGAGTCAGAACTCTGATAGAAGAAGCAAAGATGCAGTTATACTTCATTGACAGCAGCCTCAGAGGACCATGATGCAATGCAGCAAAATGCTCGTAAACTGGACTGATTTATGTTACGTAATTGAGATGTGCATGACAGTGGCAGTCACACCTGTTCGTCTGTCCGTCAGATGCTAAAATCAAAGACAGTTGAGTGTTTTTGGACGATGATGAGACAGAGTCAGGTGAATCTGATGCAATGGTGCAAAAGAGAAGTCAATGACAACAAGGCTTTAACTGTTTGTTAAAGGGATAGTTCAGATCTTTTGGGGTTGTGGGGTACTTATCCATAGACAGTTTAGGACATACAGTAGATGTCAGTCGGCACGCCCCCAGTTTGAAGAAGTTGGCTGAAGTCTGACGCAAGATAGCCCATAGGTTAGGGGATAGGTCCTGAACCAATCTGGTTTCTGGTACAGATCGGGCAGTGACAGGCTGAATCATGAATCAAACTATCACAGTTGCACAAAATTCATTTCTGTCCAACTCAAATACATTAATTGTACTCAAACTAATGTCACACTTTGATTGAAATGCACAAGAAACACCAGCTGCAGCGCTGAAATATCCACTTCACCTTAGACTTCATGATATCCTGTTCATATTGTGATCCATGACATCCCATCTGTCTGTCTGTCTGCTCGCTATGGCAGCTGCCATTTATGATTTGGATCAAAAGCCCTGTTGGTCAGCGGATCGCCTGGAAAAATCGGCGGCCTAAGGTCAGGGAGAAACTGTGGGCAACATCAATCCACATTCATGAGATTCAGCGGTGACATGGGACATCTGCAAGATGCAGTTCTGTGGTTGAGAAGCAAGGATCACTGACAGGTCAAGGAGAGGAGAGGGACAATATCTATGCAGACAGTGGAAATACCTCCAGCGAATCAAAAAGAGGCAGAAAAGGAGAAAGGATGATGAAGAATATGAACAAGGGTCAAAACACAGAAAGGGCACCAAACATTTGGCCAACTTAAAACTTGTTTGTATCTACGATTGGACATTTCTACAATAATTTCTACTTCACCACGTCTGCTTGCAAATTAGAACAGATCACCGAAACCTAAAGCTGTTGTCTTGAAGGAGTAGTTGGGATTTTTTGAGGTGGGGTTGTATGAGGTACTTATCCATAGCCGGCATATCACATACAGTAGATAATGAAACTTCTTTAAATGTATGTCCCAAAAGCAGTTTGAAAATTACATGATGAAGATATAGGGTTTGTTTTGAGGCTTCTTTGCTTTGATTGACAGATGTCTCATCCTATTACACTTTGCCGTGGTGGTTGCTGCTTTCTTATCCCAACACAGCCTCAACCAGGCTCCACCAAATTTAGTTTTTCTGTCCACAAATAGCTGCCAAGATGGCTGCAAGGGGTGTACCCAAGCTCTGTAAGTGCTGGATCCTTGACATTCCACTTAATACATCTCCATAACATCTTTAATTTGAACCGTCCTGCATGGTAAACCCCAGCAAGCTTCAAATTCTACTACCAGTTTGTAGTGCAGGCGTTCTGTTATTTTATTCTGCAATATCGTAATCCGAAAATGTTTTGGATACAAGACACTTGGATGAGGCTGCACTGGAATTTCAGAAAGTTTTTCAGACATTTTAGTACCTTTATTTCTGACTTGTGTTTTTCGTGTGCCCCACTCTCAAGACTTTTTTTTTCCTAGGACCATAAAGAGCCTGGGGAGGGAAGTACTTTATACAACTGATACTGCTCTTTCCTAAACAACACATATGAAAAATACAAATGCTTTTAATTCAGAATTTTTGATCGGACACTACTGAGGTTCTGATCTGGGTATACTTAGGTAATAAGTCCTCCAACCAATATGACGTCAGAGTAGTGATGTCCAAATGAAGCTTCACTGACCACCAGTTGTATTTGCTAAAGAAAATGGTTCATGAAGTTTCATTTGGTCATTGCTAGCTGAAACCAAACTGCATTGCCATCCCTTGAGCCTTTTTCATTACACCAAGAGTGCCATCTTGTGGGTTCAGCAAATACAACTGGTGCTTCATGAAGCTTCATTTGGACGTCACTACTATACACTGTTCAGAGGCCGCTGCAGAGTGAAGTCGCTGCTGTGCTCAGAGGGAACGGCCATGCGACTGTCTTGTCAAGGTCTGGATGTGTGGACGGTTAAATCATTCCACATCCAGACACCATGGATTACCAGAATGTAGTGATGTCCAAATGAAGCTTCATGAACCACCAGTTGTATTTGCTGAACCCACTAGATGGCGCTCTTGGTGTAATGAAAAAGGCTCAAGGGATGGCAATGCAGTTTGGTTTCAACTAGCAATGGCCAAATGAAGCTTCATGAACCATTGTCTTTATTTTTTGGGTCCACTCTGGCACTCTTTGTTCAACAAAGGGTTGAAACCAAACTGCATTGCCATCCCTTGAGCCTTTTTCATTACACCAAGCGCGCCATTTAGTGGGTTCAGCAAATACAACTGGTGGTTCATGAAGCTTCATTTGGACATCACTACCTCAGAGGGCTCATATTTCTACCCTCTGAATACGACTCCTATGGACAACAGAATAGCTCATATATGACTGTTAATGGTTGCAGTTTTACACACTTTCTTAATAAGGCTAATCATGCACTGTTCATATGTTTACCAAAAAAAAGTAATGCACCAAAAATTGTACATATCACAGTATATATCTCACAGTATCATGAGCAAGTAATTTGTGCGTAACCCACATATTTTGGAAGGCTGTGGCCACGTGAACTGTGTGGTTATGGAAGTAAAGAAGGAAGCAGTCTGAAGCGGTCCGCTATGGGGTGGTGGATGGGTCACAAAACACAGGACTTTCCCCAGGAGACTGGTGTTCGGAATCGTTAGAACTTTAAATTAACTTTGTGCAATTTTAAGGTGCGTCCTCACCGTGTTTATTTTTCTAAACCTAACCCCAATAACTAGTTTACGTTGCGTGACTAGACGTCAGCGATCAGTCCCGCCCCTGCCTGCTGCCCAGCACACAACACACCCGACTCTGATTCCTGTCTCTGCAGGTGGTGGGCCCACAATGTGACGAGTCCATGTTAATTATTTGGGCTGGATAAAGCAGTTTCACATACCAAAAAAAAAAAATGTGTTTTTGCAATGCTGCTCATCATGGAGTGGTTTCTACACAGTGGCTGACATATAAATGCAAATGGCCCTTTCTCGAGCCAGTGTTTCGTTTGTCCATTCTGGGCTACTGTCGAAACAAGGCAGTGCAACATGCCAATCTCATTAGATGAGGACCCTATGTAGATATAAATAGCTCATTCTGAGGCAAGAAAACCACTCTAATTCTTATTTTTGAGTGATTATACACTAAAGGAAACATGCCTATTATATTATATCCCATTTCTGTCAATATACCCTGCACACTGGACCTTTAAAGTCTTACCTTTCCAGGCTGTCCAGGGAGATTGGAGCAAATACACAGAGTCTCCACTTGTTTACAAAAGCTGAAATCTCAGCAGCACTGAACAGCAGAGGAGTGACTGGCATTGATCACTGGCACTGTGGTTATTTTGTGGGAAGAGACTGTAAAATGTTTCTGATGTCTCCTTTAAAGATCATGCTTTAAAAAAAAAAAAAAAGCTGGAATAAGAAGCCATCTGCTTCGTCTCTATTGCATCAACACAGGGACAATGCTAAGTGTTCGCTGAAGAGGCCTTGTCCTTGTCTTCACGTGTCAACACCAGAGAGCTGGCTGCTCCTGAAGAATCCCATCATCATGCCTCAGCGGTCCCTTTACTGCCTTTATGTATCTGTTTGCTACCCCGAGGCGACAGGAATTGTCTGTGCTTAAACACAGAGGAAGAGAGGAGTCCTCGCCGTCTCAGATCTCCCCCCTCTCCCCTCGTCTCTGTCTCTCTGCATGCGGTTACTGCCACTGTTTGTCTAAATCATCAGAGGCGAGCTTGTCCTCTGTGAAGTATTAAACGCCACACTTCTTGCCCTCAACTTGTGTTGCTGCTGTAAGTCTACAGGTCTGACAGTCTCTTCATTCTGCAGGGGAGCACACGGCCACACACTCCATCCATCTGTTCGCACTCCATCCACGGCTGGATTTATACCAGGCTTTACCTTGTTTCCTGCACAGATCTGATGTGCTGTTGGCTGTAAGATGCATGTAGCAATACTTTACTTTGACAGCAGCTGTATATTGTTTTTTGGGCCATAAATGTCTCATCATTAATCCTGATGACGTCATAGTGATACCATCAGGGTTATCACAGCTTGGCTATAGCTTGAGTTCACTCAACTAGCATGGAAAAATGTTTTCAGTTACTTAACTAATTTTTCCAATGTAAAGTGGCAAACTATCAATTTTACCAAACACTAGTTTGGAGAAGCAGGCTGGAGTCCAACACGGAAGCTAAGCAATGCACTGCTGTGGATGGGGGCCAGCAACAAAACATGTTTTAGCAATCTAAAAAAAGTCAAAATCACTTAAAGTGTATGTTATATGAGAGTATTTTCACAGCTTAAGCTTTCTGTCACACAGCTCATTCTGACAGGGAAGCCATTTGCTGACGACTCTGTGATTGTTTCCTTGCATACTGACCAGCCTGAACTTGGCCCTGTCCTTAGCGACTTTTCTGACCGGTGTAATTTATCTTATCTAGACATTAATGTGTCCAAGACTGAAGAAATGATGTGTGGAATTTAAGTTTCTCCCGTCTGGCCGCAGATACAGATTGCCTCGGTGCAGGACAAACAGACTTAAAAACTCTTTTGTTACTGCTGCCATCAACGTCCTCAATGAATAACTAGTGTTTTGTCTATTATTGTGTCTATTATCTATTATTTCCTATCTGTAGTTCTTGTTTTTTCTGTGTATTGTATTTTAGATGTGATTGCTGCTGGCTGTACCACAATTTGCCCCTCGGGGATAATAAAGCTGATCTTGACCTTGACCTTGACCTTGATTATTGGCTGTAGTTCCCCATATATGTGCTCGTATGCCACTGGACTCCGCCTGTTCTCATTCTCGTGTCATCAAAATATGGCAATTTTGTCAGTTATTTCAAAGTCCAACACTGGTGCAAGAAGGCACATTTCATGGTCTTATGATACGCCACCAGGGGGCATTAGTGTGTAATGTTGCTGGACAGCATCGGTTAGAAACGTAACTGGTACAAACGTTGGAATGATTCGGCACTCGGCGGCATCCGTTAGAAACACTGCCGGTAACAATGTAATATAAGAAAATATAAGGAAAGTCTCTATAGGGTAGGGTGTGGAGTAGGGGATGGCTCCCACAAATGCTAGACCTCACATGGGAGCCTCTTGTTTTCTTCCTGTGTAAATGTTGAGCCAAACCATGATTTATTTATTTTTCTAAACCTAACCCCTTGCTTTTGTTGACAATCTGGCACTAGTGATGTCCAAATGAAGCTTCATGAACCACCAGTTGTGTTTGCTAAACCCACTAGATGGCCCTCCTGGTGTAATGAAAAAGGCTCAAGGGATGGCAATGCAGTTTGATTTAACTAGCGATGGCCAAATGAAGCTTCATGAACCCTTTTCTTTATTTTCTGCAGTCTGGCACTCTTTGTTCAACAAAGGGTTGAAATCAAACTGCATTACCGTCCCTTGAGCCTTTTTCATTACACCAAGAGCGTCAACCCCACTTAAAAAAATCTGAACTATCCCTTTAATTCTATGCAGTTACAGATTAGCTTTGAATTCAGCTCAGGTGCAGCATCCTTGGGTCAAATTCAAACCACGACCAGTCCTTATCTGTTTATATGAAATCTGTGGCTAATGTGCATTGTGTAGAAGGAGGAGTGGTGTAAGTGGCTATCTTTCTATTTCAGGATTTGCTTTTAAAAAAATTGGATTACAGAGGTGACCCAGTGAGTCCTCTGACAATAATAAAAACTAAGTCTCTCTGGCACATTTGAACACAAATGTAATGCATTCTAAAAAAAAAAAAAAAAAAATACAATTTACACCAGTAAGCTGAAAAACACCTTTATCAGATTTACTTCTACTAAAACCTCCCCTATGGGTGTGGTTTGGGTGATGACATCATCAGTGACAGCTCTGTCATGCAGCATTTGTGCTAATACGGGAGGAGAAAGGTCGTATGTGTCATATCCAGAGGTCCACTGCCACAGGTTGCAGGTGGTTTTGTAATCCAGCTGAACATTTGATTTGGCTTCACCCAGGCAGCAGTGACGCTCCCTCATCAGTCTTATGAAAGTCACCCAGTCAATCTGGGCCAAGCCACTGACTGAAGCTGATATATACTTCAGAGGCGAGGAGGATACCCCCGACTGCTGAGGGTTATGATGTGGGGACAGGGAATAAATGATGACGATATCAAAGGGAGGCCTGCCTTCTGTGCAGCTCTCAGCCTGTCTCGTCCTCGGGCTCTGACTCCACTGTTCAGTCCCGCTCTAGGCCTGTTTTCACTGACACTGATGATGAGAAACATTGCTGATTTTATTCATGTTGATTCGAAATGAGCTTGACCTTGATATCACAGGGAATCCTACTGAAATTTTAAAAGCGTTAGCCTCCATTTCCAGCCTTTTATCAATATCTAGTTTTACATGCAGACTGTTGAAGGGAAAGGATATCATCTGTGGGTTATGAGTAGCCTGCGCTTATCATTGCTTTCTTGAGATCAGTTAAATTGTGTTTGTAAATTGCATACAAAGACTTCAGCTTGTTTTCATCCCCATGTGGTCAAATACAAATACATTGTCAAGCCCCTCAGCCTGTGATTGCGACGATAAAGGCAGCCTTGATGAGATGCACCTGGCTTTCAACTAGCTCCTTTGTAAAACCATCTGCGGCAATACTTCAAGCTGAGAGCGACTGACACAGTATAAAGACAAAGCCCAAGTCAGGCTGGAGGGAGGGGAGGTGGATTGGTCAAACAGTACAAGATTTTCACCCAGGAGACGAAAATTTGTGTCCCGTATGAAACCAAAAGTCAGTGTTGTTTTAGCATAACGTTACATAATTTATGTGAGGTCGCTGTTAAGTAATAAACATACTTATTTTAACACCAGGGCAGGGACAGAAGGCAGGCGGGTTTACCGCAAATAAGACGAGACGGGATCATCAGAGGCGGATAAAGTTGGCAACAGGAAATCAGAGTGCCGAAGAACAATCTGGCAAATGGTGCCTTTGAGGCTGAGATATATGTACTGGCTGCGTGTAATCGGGAACAGGTGAACTGACTTGCCTTTATGAGGTGGGTGAGGAATCAACACAAATAATTGGGTCTTGCCCAAGCAGCCGCCTACATTGCCTATAGAAAGATCCACCACTGATTATACCAAGAAAAGCAAAGGCCACTAAACTGGTTGGGAAAGATGACAGATTGACAGAGCAAAATAATGTCGTGTCCAGGTGCACCATTGAGCATCCTTATTTCTTGGAACCCCAAACAGACGTCAGTTTAGATGGCTTTAAAGGCAAGTCCAAATCGATCGCTGAATGGATGGTAATCCTGTGTGTTAGAAAAGGCTGTTCTTGCCTATATCTTGCGATATAGTTGTTTGCTCGAAATTTGAAATGACCTATAAGTGACCTCTTGTCGTCGTACAAATAATGAAGAGGAAGCAGCAGAACATTGTTACAGTGCCAGAATTCTGCTACAGAAAATGACACATTACTTATGTTTGGGGTGTCAGAGACTACAGCCGTAAAATCTAGATTAAAAAAGAAGAGACCTCTGGTGATAATTCAGCTCCTGGTAAAAATCTCCTCAAGATCTGGATCCGAAATAAGGTGAGCACAAATTAGGTGAGTACACATTACCAGGCGCTGAGTTAGCAGCCTGTTACTGGTTTTAACTACCAGGTCTGTATGTTTTGGAGAAGAAAAGACCTTTGTGAATAATTTGGCTCCCGGTTAAAAACTCCTGAACGTCTGGATCTTAAATTATCTGACAAAAAAAAAAAAAAAGATAAGCACACATTAGCAGGTGCAAGGCTAACGGTTGTCTCCAACATGCCAAAGGGCGCCGGAAAAACATCGATTTGCAGTTTGTTTTAGAGAAGAAGAGACCTATGGTGATATCTCTGCTCCCAGTTAAAATCGCCTCAAGATCTGGATCGAAAATAAGTTGAGCACAAATTAGGTGAGTACACATTACCAGGCACTGGGTTAACAGCCTGTTTCTGGTTTAAACCACCACGTCTGTATGTTTTGAAGAAGAAGAAGAGCCCTCTGTTGATAATTCTGCTCCCGGTTAAAATCTCCTCAAGATCTGGATCCGAAATAAGATGACCACAAGTTAAGTTATCAAACAAAAAAAGGTGAATATACATTATCAGGGGCTGGGTTAACAGCCTGTTATTGGTTTTAACCACCGGATTTGTATGTTTTGGAGAAGAAGAGACCTGTGGTGAAAATTCGGCTCCCGGTTAAAATCTCCTCAAGATCTGGATATGAAATAAGGTGAGCACAGATTAGGTGATTACACATTACCAGGTGCTGGGTTAGCAGTCTGTTACTGGTTTTAACCACCAGGTCTGTATGTTTTGGAGAGGAAGAGACCTCTGTGGATAATTTGGCTCCTGGTAAAAATCGACTCAAGATCTGGATCCAAAATAAGGTGAGCACAAATTAGGTGAGTACACATTACCAGATGCTGGGTTGACAGCCTGTTGCTGGTTTAAACCACCAGGTCTGTATGTTTTGGAGGGGAAGAGACCTCTGTGGATAATTCGGCTCCCGGTTAAAATCTCCTCAAGATCTGGATACGAAATAAGGTGAGCACAAATTAGGTGAATACACATTACCAGGTGCTGGGTTAACAGACTGTTACTGGTTTTAACTACCAGATCTGTATGTTTTGGAGAAGAAGAGACCTATGGTGAAAATTTGGCTCCCTGTAAAAATCACCTCAAGATCTGGATCCGAAATAAGGTGACCATAAGTTAAGTAATCAAAGGAAAAAAGGCGCTGGGTTAACAGCCTGTTACTGGTTTTAACCACGAGATTTGTATGTTTTGGAGAAGAAGAGACCTATGGTGAAAATTCGGCTCCCGGTTAAAATCTCCTCAAGATCTGGATCAGAAATAAGGTGAGCACAAATTAGGTGCATACACATTACCAGGTGCTGGGTTAGCAGACTGTTACTGGTTTTAACTACCAGATCTGTATGTTTTGGAGGGGAAGAGACCTCTGTGGATAATTTGGCTCCTGGTAAAAACTGCCTCGAGATCTGGATCCATAATAAGGTGAGCACAAATTAGGTGAGTACACATTACCAGATGCTGGGTTGACAGCCTGTTACTGGTTTAACAAGCGAGTCTATATGTTTTGTAAAGGAAAAGATCTGTGTGGATAATTCAGCTCCCGGTTAAAACCTCCTTAACAATGAACACTGAAGGAATTCTAACCAGGAGACGTTTCAGCTGACTGTAATCTCCTTAATGCACCTTTAAATGAGGTTGATTGAAAATATACTTACATATTATTAATATTTGTTTATTTATGTTTTTATTTATATAAAATAAAATGACAACAAAAACATTTTGTGGGACAGTGATGGGCGATTGGGGTCCATAGTTCTTTTTGCCCCAGGACTCCTTCTGTCTGTAATTTTTACATGACCCAGACTTCAGTATTGTGCCGTATACCAACATGATAACTATTCTCTCCATCACAGTGAAGTAAGTATTCCTTATGTTTCTGTAGTGTCGCTCTAAACACCTATGGGCACTCCAGGACCTCGAGCTGAGGAGCAGCCGTTTCCATGTTCCATGCTCCATGCCAGAGCTGCCACAACACAGCGGCTGGTTAAGGGTGATTGAGAGAATGCGGCAATCTATTGGCTGCAGGCTTAGTAAATTTCAGGCGGTGTAGTCCAATGGCAAGCTAGGGAGAGAGAGACAGAGGGAGAGAGGGAGAGAGAGAGACCTGGTTTCTCTTAACACTAATCTTGTCCTCGCAATACACTCGCTCTATGAGAGCAATTAGATTCAGCACCGTTTCCAGTGCCTCTGCAATGACTCATTGAAACATCTTCTGTGCTGATAAAGCCGCATCTCTATTCTCCCCCACACACACACACACACACACACTCACACGCACGCACGCACACATTCACAGGACGTATAGCCGGGCTGCCTTCTACATCGGGACTGCGCTTCTTACTTTGGATTTGCAGAGCAGCAGGCTGGACGTGGACTTAATTGTATTTTTTTTTCTTCCTATGTGGTGTGTGTTTCGCCTGAAGTCGGGACTTATATAAAAGAGACGGTGGAGATACAGGCTGAGGTAAGTGTGCTGATGCTGAGCCTTACAGATTTTCCTTCCAGCAGGAAAACAGACTAAATTTACAGACCAGCGGCTGGATTTCTGTGCGTTTTCAGGCGCTGAACCCCCCTCCTTCTCCTCCTCCTCCTCCTCCTCCTCATCTGACGGCTTGTCCGGACGCGCTTCAGTCATAATCCACAGGGAATGCAACCACAGACATTAACTGCGAACCTTACTAGTTTAGAAAAACCACAACTTCTCAGAAAAAATGCAAAGAAACAGGCGGAATATGGAGGTTTGAGCCACACACCTCCGCAGCAGCAGAGGCTGATTCTTGCGCACTTGCATCCGACTCCAGTTTGCTCATTTGGACATGTTGATGAGAGACTGTATGATTGCAACCAGCCAGTGGGGAGGATGCTGATCACACGCAGGCACATCACTAATAATCACGCTTTTTATTAACTGTGCAAACCGGCTGTATCAATGCAGACACACGGGCTTGCAGTGGTGCTTTAACCAAACTCGGTGCCAAAGCAACAGCTCGGTTAACTTTAACGCGGCCGCACGGACAAGACAGGCGGCTGTGATGTGACAGCACCAAGCGCCTCTTCCTCAAGATGGCAAATCGTTTAAACCCATTTCACACCTGCGTTTTCTTTCTTTTTTTTTTTTTAACCCCTCAACTCTTGTGTGTGTGTGTGTGTGTTTGTGTGTGAACGCGGTGCAGCAGCAGAGTCAGGCATCTTCCAGCATCCCTCATGCGCGTATCGCTATCCAAGCAGCCACAAGATGGTGGTGTAGATATCTGGATGTGGATTTTGAGGGAAAAGGGAAAAAAGGGGGGTGGATGAGGAGGAGGTGGTGGGGGGGGGAGTGGGGGTTTGTGCCTTGCATGAATTTTTACAGCTACACTGCTGCTAATGCTGTGATTTTCAGCTTGTGTTCACACTGGGTGGCATTCACGCGGGGCCCTGCCAGAGAGGTGCGTGGACTGCAGCTTCACACAGGCTGCTAGTTTCACATGGGATGACCTTGTGTGTGTGTAGCAGGTGTGTGTGTTATCATGCACATACCTGCTCCAGGATGAAATGCCCAGATTGGCTTTTAGAGCCATCTTTTACTCGAAAATACAAGATTGGAGTTGTTGTAATGCTACTGTGTGTGTGTGTTTGGAAAAGGTGTAGGTGTCTCTTTTGCATCTCAGACCTGCTCAGGTCTGCACCGCTTTTGTGGGAGGGGTTATAACTGATACAAAATGAATCTTTAATGGAATATATTCCTAAAAAGCTTCGTTTGGCCGTCCAATGCAGCTCAGCTTTCTGGTTGCCTTCCTTCCTTCACTGTCTTTAGCAGAGGGGGAAATGGCCAGGCAGGTGTAAGATTCACACCAGTTAAAGATTACGGTAACTCTCCCTGAGCTGTTGTCTGACAGTGATTGAGAGAGCCGTACACGTCCAGCTTCTCGGAATCTGCATGTTAACGTCGAAAAACATTTTCCCGCAGTTCCAATCAAACAGTCAGTTGTGTTCCTCTCCCGGCTCCCGCCTTTGCCCACTTTCAGCAGGCTGCACAGCTCGTCCAGGATGAAAGTCATTTAAAACGGAAGTCAAACACTCACAACACGTACACCCAGTAATCCGCTGCTCCTGCATGTTCCGGATAATATTGAGGATTCCGCGAACATGTCAGGGGACCAAAGCAGGAAATTGGTTTTATTGTTTTGTCGGAGAGTAATCTTTGGTGGGAGCGGGTGCCTTTAAATATGCACTCGTGGTTTCACCTTAAATCTTATTTTATTTCTAATTCCACTGCCTTTTTATAATGACGAAGGGAAGTCAGTTAGGGTAAAAATAAAAACTGCAGGCCTTCCAACATATGGTACATCAACATGAGAGGTCAGTGATGACGCTGAGCAGGAGGCTGGACCACATGTGCTGTATTTGGAGAGGGTTTAGCTGTGTTAGGTGAACATTTGTTTTTAAGAGAATGTGTCAGTAGTATTTTTTATGAAATGACTTGCATGTGAATGGCAAACAAACACCCAAACCTGGCCCGCCAAAGGGTCCAATCCAGCCCAGTGGATGACTTTGTACAACTAACTGACGCTCCTGTGGAAGCTAAGAGGCGCCAGGTTTCAGGATCAAGTACTTACTTCAGGTCAAATGTTGCCTCACGAGACATGTTTCCCTTTTATCCAATTGCTGCGAAATGATTATCAATGCTGCTATATAACAATCTCCTCGTACACGATTAACTCGCTATCTCTTCTTTAAGCCAAGTCGGAGACGAGCGAGGATTATAAATTGAACACCCCCAGATAAGGGTGCGCCAATCGACCTCCAAAATCGTTATCAGCCATTCTAAGTAGTCTGAAAGCTGATCAGAAGATGACGCAAAACACAAGGCGCTATTTCTCTAGCTTCACTAGCTTCTGACAAACTGTAGCTCACTGATAAACTGACGTCCAGCTCAACTTCCTGTTCCCGGTGTAGACACGCTGTCTTTCTCACACCTCTTTGAACACTTTTGTAGAGGCTGCAATATGCCAAAAAGTCTGCTGTTTGTAGTTTTACCTTCCAGCAACTTCATCCTCAACTCCATTAATCCACCAGCAACCTTCGTCTCCCTGGCCATCATCACACTGGCTGGATAATGGAGGTCAATGAGGCATTCTCGGAGCTTTGCGAAGCTTACTATTAGCCAGAGTCATCGTTTGGTTTTGTTTTTATTGGTCAAATTTCGTATTATTCTCAAATTGATTATTTTGACGAACTATTTTTATTTGGTGGAATACGTGTGGTGCCGATGAGTTAACAGCCTAATCAGCACGTTGCGTCGTCTCCTGGTGTTATATTGGCACACCTGGAGATTTACAGGGAAGTATCCAGGCTCCTTTGTCCTTCTCTGACAACTTATTATTTAACCCAAATGTCATTTGTGGTAATATGTTTCATTTTGCGGTGCAAAGTTTATTACGACAACCCACAATGTCAGCTGATTAATGATTAATCAATGGCTCAGAGCTCCTGTAAAGCGGAGTGATACATGCAGAGATAGTAGTCCCAGTCCTGTCCAATCAAAATGCTCAGCTGGAATTAACTGTTTAATATATCAGAATTGTATTGATGGAAGAAAGGGACTAATTTGGAGGTGTTGGTATTTATAGATTATTTTGTTATGGTGTTACTGGTCCGGCCCACTTGAGATCAAACTGAGCTGTATGTGGCCCATGAAGTACAATTAGTTTGACATCCCTACTTTAGGACCTCCTCTAGTGTGACGTCAGGGCAAACATGAAGCATAGCACAAGCCTAAAGTTTGCGGGTGTGTTGGCAAACGGCATGGTAGCTCCTTTAAGTTATGTTTTCAGATTTGGAAGGATATAAATGCACCAGTTAGGTTTTCTTTTATCTTGTTTTAAGGTCTGAAGGCAGTAGAGAGCAACTATGTGTTGCACAATGCACAGCACATGTAGACAGTAGTTAGTAGTAATCACATTGATTACCTGTGAGCTTTTGTTCTGTGTGTTGTTCTGTATTTCTTTTGATTCAAAAACAAGCACAAACCAACTATTAATGAGACAACTGCACACCATTTTTGTCGTCAACAATTTTTCATTTTTCACCATTCTCTCTAGAATATTACACACTTACTGATGTCATCATGGATCACACCAACGCTTGTTTGGTGACTTCTGGCGTCGGACAGCAACTAAAAAAGACGTTCTTTCACGTCAACCTGATACGCGGCTAAAAGGGTAAAGTTAAGGGAGCAGAAGTCCCAGTAAGGTGGGCAGAAGGAATGATGGATGGGTCCAACAACCACCAACTGTCACCCAGGAGGCCGGTGTTCGCTCCCTTTAAGATTGTAAAGCCAAACCCAACCACATGCTTTTGTCGCTTAAACCCAACCATGTGTGTGTGTGTAGGCAAAATGTAGCCACATGCATTTGTTGTCGAATAGAAAAAAACGTCATGGTGTTGTACCAACATAGTGCCTTTATTTTGAAAGAGACTGTACGCAAACTGTACATTTCCTGTAAAAGTAGAAGAGTGTAGCAAGTGCTGACAATTTTTTTTTAGTTTGGGAGTAGTGTAATCAGAAGGGGTTCGAAGAAGAAGGAAAGCTGGAGTGATGAACAAAACTCAGTGAAACTCAGGAGACGTTAGATACAAATAAACCAGGTACTTTGTATTTAAAGTAAATAAGGAAAAGAACACAAACAACAAAAGTGGCCATAGGAGTTTTCTCAACTGTTCAATATGTACTCAGTACAATATTCGATGTTATTAGACGGGTAATAGTCAGTCAAAAATTAAGGGAATGGAAAACAAAGATTGGGCTGGGGTGTGTGTGTGTGTATATGAGATGAGGGGACAATGGATGAGTAGATGAGGTGAATAAGGCTGGCTGGTGTCCTGCCACACCGCCGGAGGTGATTACAACAGGTTCTTCGACGGTCCGTTTCACTAGCTCGCCATCACAGTTCACAGTTGCTTTTCACAGCACAAAAAACCTGGCCTGTATGAACACAAGACCAGCTGTAATACTCATGGCTTAGTTTTAGATTAAACAAAAATATAATTCACAGTGCACATTTGATTTTTCCGCAGCTGTGCTCTCAAACTCCCAACAATAATTAATTATTAAACTATTAAAGTGCAAACTGTCACTAAAAGTGAACAGAAATAAATAATACATTCAATATGAGTTAACCGCTATCATGTTTGAGGGTATCAATTTACTTCAGGTTGTGGGTAACACGTCCGGTCCTGCAAGCTAACATTAGCCACTAGGCTAATTGAGCTAACAACAACAACCACCCAAAGTCACATTAAACATAATACACATAGCGGCACATAGTGACACAACATTAAACAATATCCAAGCGTGGGCAACACACAATCAGAGCAGCGCAGGTAATACCTCTTACTAATACAAAGTGAGGCGATTAGCAACATGCTAACAACGTTAGCACACTCACCAGGGAGTTCACTTCTCTCCCTCGGGCTCAACTGGACACCGCGTCATAGGCAGTTCTACAACCGGCAGTAAAAGACGCGCCAACGCCAGCCATCTAATCAGGCACAGGTGTTACTACCGGTACCATATAATGCCTTACAACTGCTCTGATTGGTTACATAGTCTTGCGCTGGTTTGTCCACGAGAATACAGATTACCAAAACCTTAGTCTCGCTCACCAGACCTTTCTCAAGAAAAGAAAGGTCTTTCTGCACCGACTCTCACTTTAAGATTGGAGAAAAAAAAAACGCCCCGACTGCTTGTATTTCTTTCAACCAATCACAATTGTTCTGGGCGGTGCCACAGCAACGGTGTGCTTGCAAAAATATTGCCGGGGGGAAACAGGTTTTGGTGTAACACGCCCACAAAAATATCGCCTACAGGACGCGAACCATGGCAGAAAAATGGCTACATCCCCGCAAGATCAAACACCGCAAAAGTTAGTAAAGGACATGTTGAAAACTGCTACATAACTGGAGGTGGTAGGGCGGGACTTCAGCGGGTGGCTCGTTCCGCCCAATGAGAGGCTGATCTATGCAGCGAACTTCCGCCCATTCAGACTAGCAAAACCTTAACCTAATGCATAATCAAAGTTAGATAAACACAAAATAACATTCAAAATGACGTCATTCCAAAAACTGCACTCAAAGTCAAATTTGGAACCTGGGTTATAAGTGTATTTTGAAAACAGACAATTACCTGTCGCTCAAATGTGATTCGTCAATAACACCTAGACTAAAAGCACAAACCAGAACTCTTCCAATACCAAAATCTTGTTCCGTTGCCTACGGATTCTCCATACACATGCAGAAGGATTATAGTTCTCTCATTGGTGAGAACTGGGAAGAGAAGGTGTAGGCATGCAGGCAGTTTTATTTGTGAGAGACAGGACTGAACTGGTAGAGGACATTTCAACGAGGAGTGGCGTTGCACCAAATACGAGGTGGCTCAGTGGTTAGCACCGTGGAACCCACAACTATCTGGCTCCTCTATGTAGAGATGCATTTCCTCCTGGTGTTCTCTCATAGTCAAGAGCCATACTGTGGCAACTCTAAGGCTCTGGCTATGGCAACTCTGTAAATGATAAGCAGGTGCGGAGATAGATTAAAGTATGTTTGAAATAATCTAGTCCATACGAGGTGTAAGTTCTCCATATCTGGGGGCGAAAGTATTTGTACCTGTTCTGAATGGGCAAACTCAAAGGCAGGGTGAGGAGCAGTCACACCCTGCCTATTTCCACACACGCACTGAGTCACTCACTGCAACATGTGGGCATGGTTGTTGGATTGTCAGTTGTAAAGGTGTGTGTGTGTGGGTAGCTTGCATGCATCTTGAGCCTCGTTTTCACCAAGCAGTCCAGTCCAGTTCGGCACACATTAGGATGGTTATTGGTACCAATAGAACCATCCTCATTTTTGGTTACCCCTCTGTTGGGGTACCTAGAAACGCTTAACATCCATCCATCTGGTCACCAGACTATCACAGGGCAGACACATAGAGACAGACAACCATTCACACTCACATTCACACCTACGGACAATTTAGAGTCACCAGTTAACCTGCATGTCTTTGGACTGTGGGAGGAAGCTGGAGTACCCGGAGAAAACCCACACTGACACACCTTGCACCCTGTCGCAGGCCCGACTTGGCCCATGGGCCGCAAGTTGACAAGTCTGACCCCCTTCATGATGAACACAGACAAAACATACATGTATGTATAATGCACTGTACGTGTATATGTAGCAGTTATCAGCTACTGTGTGTCTGTGACATTTCAGAGTTAGGAGGACAAGGTGCCTCTGAAAGGATCACTTTATAATGATTGAAATGCAAATGACAGCGAGCCCCTTCATTGGTATTCATTAGACATATCTCCTATAATCATTAAGAGTGAGAACAATGTTCGCAATCTTCTGTGTGCCTGTGCCAAGGAGAGCGGCGGAGCATGCTCTGCATTCAGCCCGAGCCGTGTGAAGGACGGTTTATCATAAAAACAGCACATTATTACAAATACTGTACAATGTGTCAATTCATCACAGCAACATTTACAAGCATATAACCTCAGTGAACAATGGGCGACGGTCTCACCTGTGCAAGGCTTCGGCACAGTTAACCCTTTCCGCGTTCAATGGCTTGTGCTGCCATGTGAGGCGGCGACAAACAGCTGCTGATATTTTTCATAGCAGTAAATTTCATCATTATATAACCACTCTTGTAGGCAAACAGCCAGTGATGAACAGCCTGTGGTTGTACTCAAACACCAAACAAAACGATGTGCTCGAGGCAATTTATCTCCTGTTGCTAGGATATCTAGGCAATGATATCAGGGTAATTGAAAGTATAGTTTCATTCCCATACAGTCACAATAAATTGTGATTTAATTTAATGAATCAATAAGCACAAACTGTTTTTTTCTATTTTGAAACACATTATGTTTTTAAACTTGGTTTTAATATGAGCTCAAAGCATTTAGGAGTTAAAGCAGTTTGAAAGAAAATCAGTTTTCTTATTAAAATGTAAATGTGTATAATGTAATCAGTGCGTAGAGGATAAGCTGTGGGGCAAATCTGAAGATTCATTATGTTCTGTTCTTGGCCATGAGACATAACACTAAACACTGGTAATGTCAGTTTCCTTTAGTTTCGCAGTAGTTGAATTCCACTATGAAAGGGTAACTAATTTTCCTGCCTCCGTGCCAACGGTAGCTGTAGCTGGAGGCATTGTGTCTTTGGGTTGTCCTTCCATCTGTCACATTCTTGTGAGTGTAATATTTCAAGAATGCCTCGGACTCAGCAATGAACTGATTACATTTTGGTGGTCATAGGTCAGTTGTCAAGGTCACTGTGACCTTGCGTCCATTTCATTCTTGTGAATGTGATATCTCACAAATTTCTTCGAATTTGGCACAAACTTTCATTTGGACTCAACAATGATCTGATCAGATGTTAGTGGTTAAAGGTCAAGGTGTGTTATCTCCAAAACACTTTGAGGGGAATTTTTTCAAATTTAGCACAAACGTTCACTACGACTCAACAATGACCTGATCCAATTTTAGTGGTCAAAGGTCAAGGTGTGTCATCTCCAAAACACTTTGAGGGGAATTTTTTCAAATTTGGCACAAACGTTCACTACGACTCAACAATGACCTGATCCAATTTTAGTGGTCAAAGGTCAAGGTGTGTTATCTCCAAAACACTTTGAGGGGAATTTCCTCAAATTTGGCACAAACTTTCATTTGGACTCAACAATGATCTGATCAGATGTTAGTGGTTAAAGGTCAAGGTGTGTTATCTCCAAAACACTTGGAAAGGAATTTCTTCAAATTTGGCACAAACGTTCAGTTGGACTCAACAGCAATCTGATCAGATTTTAGTGGTTAAAGGTCAAGGTGTGTTATCTCCAAAACATTTTGAAGGAATTTCTTCAAATTTGGCACAAATGTTCATTTGGACTCAGCAGTGATCTGATCAGATTTCAGTGGTCAAAGGTCAAGATGTGTTATCTCCAACACTTTGAGGGGAATTTCCTCAAATTTGGCGCAAACGTTCACTTTGACTCAACAATGATCTGATCCGATTTTAGTTGTTAAAGGTCAAGGTGTGTTATCTCCAAAACACTTTGAGGGAATTTTTTTTAATATGGCACAAACGTTAATTTGGACTCAACAATGACGTGTTCAGATTTTAATCATCAAAGGTCAAGGTGTGTAATCCCCAAAACACTTTGAGGGGAATTTCTTTCAAATTTGGCACAAACGTTAATTTGGACTCAACAGCAATCTGATGAGATTTTAGTGGTTAAAGGTCAAGGTGTGTTATCTCCAAAACACTTTGAGGGGAATTTCTTCAAATTTGGCACAAACGTTCATTTGGACTCAACAGCAATCTGATCAGATTTTAGTGGCCAAAAGTCAAAGTGTGTTATCTCCAAAACACTTTGAGGGAATTTCTACAACTTTGGCACAAACGTTCACATGGACTCAACAGTGATCTTGTCAGATTTTAATGGCAAAAGGTCAAGGTGTGTTATCTCCAAAACACTTTGAAAGGAATTTCTTCAAATTTGGCACAAACATTCATTTGGACTCAACAGTGATCTGATCAGATTTCAGTGGTCAAAGGTCAAGATGTGTCATCTCCAAAACACTTTGAGGGGAATTTCCTCAAATTTGGCACAAACGTTCACTTTGACTCAACAATGATCTGATCCGATTTTAGTGGTTAAAGGTCAAGGTGTGTTATCTCCAAAACACTTTGAGGGAATTTTTGTTTAATTTGGCACAAATGTTCACTTTGACTCAACAATGATCTGATCCAATTTTAGTGGTTAAAGGTCAAGGTGTGTTATCTCCAAAACACTTTGAGGGGAATTTCTTTCAAATTTGGCACAAACATTCATTTGGACTCAACAGCAATCTGATCAGATTTTAGTGGTCAAAGGTCAAGGTGTGTTATCTCCAAAACACTTTGAAAGGAATTTCTTCAAATTTGGCACAAACATTCATTTGGACTCAACAGTGATCTGATCAGATTTTAGTGGCCAAAAGTCAAGATGTGTCATCTCCAAAACACTTTGAGGGGAATTTCCTCAAATTTGGCACAGACGTTCACTTTGACTCAACAATGATCTGATCTGATTTTAGTGGTTAAAGGTCAAGGTGTGTTATCTCCAAAACACTTTGAGGGAATTTTTGTTTAATTTGGCACAAATGTTCACATGGACTCAACAGTGATTTGATCAGATTTTAGTGGTCAAAGGTCAAGGTGTGTCATCTCCAAAACACTTTGAAAGGAATTTCTTCAGATTTGGCACAAACGTTAATTTGGACTCAACAATGATCTGTTCAGATTTTAATCATCAAAGGTCAAGGTGTGTAATCTCCAAAACACTTTGAGGGGAATTTCCTGAAATTTGGCACAAACGTTCATTTGGACTCAACAACAATCTGATCACATTTTAGTGGCCAAAGGTCAAGGTGTGGTATCCCCAAAACACTTTGAGGGGAATTTATTCAAATTTGGCTCAAACGTTCATTTGGGCTCAACAATGATGTGATCCAATTGTAGTGGTCAAAGGTCAAGGTGTGTTATCAACAAAACACTTTGAGGGAATTTTCTTTAATTTGGCACAAACCTTCACATGGACTCAACAATGATCTGATCCAATTTTAGTGGTTTAAGGTCAAGGTGTGTTATCTCCAAAACACTTTGAGGGGAATTTCTTCAAATTTGGCACAAACGTGAGAAAACTTCACACAAATGTCTAATAGGATAAAACCATGATTTTTTATATCCATTGATATCAAAGGTCAACATCACTGTGGCATGATAATACTTTTCTGGCCATTAATTAAACATCATATCTCAGGAACAAAAGGGTGACTCTAATCTTGGGTGTCCACCTTGAAACTGTGCTAACTGTAAAGATCTCCTGTGTAGAGAAATACAACCTCGGGGCAGCAATTCTAATGCTTATTGTCAACAAATCCCACAAAGAACCTCCACTGTCTGTGGCTCTCTGCTCCAGGCCCTGGTTGTAAGTGTTTCATGGGTTGATTCCAGTATTTGTAGAATCTAAAATTTAAGAGTCTTACTGTGATTACTTTTGGCCCAACAAAATAAAAGCATAAAGGATTCAGTGTTTCTCCCTCATCATTATATTCCTGGCAGGGAGGCTGGATTACCAACTGGTCAAAATGGGCAACTGCCCGAGACCCTCGGGGGATCTAAAGGCCCCAGGTCCACCATGCAGTTAGTTTGTGGTAATTAAATTGATTGCAAGTGTGTGTGTCAATGCTGTATACACCACTAAAGCACATTATGAACTGAAATGATAGGGCCTTAAGGTCTTATTAAAGTCACTAGGGGAGAGCGGGGTCAGTTGGGACATGGGGACAATTGATGTCATGCCTTTATAGGAAGTTAGAAAGCAACTATGTCCAAACCTTTCACCATGGAAATCTACAGTGTGTCAGTTAATTTTAGCTTTGCTTTGTTATTTTTGTCCTGCCATACTACTTTTAGTTATACCATATATACAAATGTCTTATTGATAAGCTGATTTTCTGACCAGTTGATGCCAGTTTTAGCAGTTTGAACTTTTGTTGTCAGCTGGTACAGGCATCTAAAGTTTGTCCGCTCTTTCTGGGATGGTTGGGACAGTTATTCATTCAGTGGCGGTATTGTTTATAGTTTCTACCTTATTACAGATTAACAAAAGGTGAATAAAAGCAAGACGAGATGTTTTTGTTTTTCAATTTGAACAGTATTTTTTTGGCCCAGAACAAGATGTTCCAACCAACCCTAGTCACTGTTCCAACAACCCGGTCCCACTCCAAAACTAGCGCTTGGTCAGTGGTCAGACACTAACGAAAAATGCCATCCTTTTACGTCGGCATGATAGGTGGCCGGTCACTGATATTGTTTAACAGTGGCCAGTGGTGTTTGGAGGAAATGTGTCAGGACAATGATGAAAGTTAAGGAAGCTGAAGTCCAAGAAGGGTGGGCAGGAGGGGGGTGAATGATGGATCCAACAACCACGGACTTTCACCCGGGAGGCTGGTGTTTGTCTCCCATAAGATTGTCAAGCCAAGTGCCGTTCTTTTGTCCTAAACCCAACCATGTGAGTGTGTTAGTGAAATATAATCATGTGCATTGACATGGCTTCCCAGAACGTCAACAGCCAACGCACCGGGGTACCTTGCACGTCATATGTAACGTGTGTGGAAAGTCCACAACCAGACACCAGAGTGAGACTGTATTGGTCCCAACTCTTCCGGAAAGGCAGACACCTGTATCTTTTCAGGGATCAAATTATATTCATAAAGTGGTCTGTGACTAAGGGAAGGTTTTTTCAGGTCGATACATAAATGTCCTGACTGACCCCACTCCCCCTGACTGTGATTACATAGTGCATAAACTACATAAACGTTTGCTTAACCAAGCTACCACATACTATTTATAAGGCGACCTTTTGTGTAGCTGCAGGCGACCGTAAATTCTTCACTATCCATGGAATACTTCAGGGATCTGTCCATGCTCCTTTAGTTATCGCTATCTACAGGAGTGCCCTTATTTTAAAAGCATCATATCAGTATTTATTTCCGTGTCCTGTCAGCCTTACGAAAGTTAAAATCTTTCCTCAGAATTCCAGGTAAACTCAGATAAATCAGAAATTATGATCACAGGTCCAGACTTTTGTCTTCACACCTAGGTTCTTTATCCTTTAATGTAAAGTCTCACTGCAGATATCTCTCAAGAACAAACTTAATTTTTATTGTTGTGTAATTTTTGTTCAATCTCACTTACTGTACTTTCATATGAGTTCATAAATGTGAAGGTTTTGATCTGCAAAGTACTTGGAAATCATAATTCATGCTTCCCTAACCCCTTGATTTGTACTACTGAAATTTTAGATAAAAAGTTACAGCTATGGCCCTGCTAGATTGTCTCTGTGTGTCTATGGAAAAATTCCCCACTGTGATATGACTTCACAGTCAGTTCAATCAATACATGAACCACTCTGTCCCAGACCTGGTGGCACTCTGTGGAGCCGCTCCATTAACAATGAATTCGACTGCGATGTGGTGGAGTCACACTGTGTTTGCTTGAGTTTCTACTACTCAACAGCCTTTATTGACATTACTACTTTTGGGATTCAAACATGCATTTACCATATAATGTGGGACTCTTTCTGACAACGTGTCATCATGGTAGTCTTGATGAGGTTCTTGATAACAGCCTCTGTAGGAATTTGTTCCTGGATGATGATGCTGTTGGACCCTAAAGACCTTTTAAAATCCCTTCTAAGAATTGTACAATTAGTAGGGCTGACCTTCGACTCCAGTTTTGGACATTCGAAGCTTTGGAGCTCAGAATGAATCTAATTCGAAGCATTCGATGACGGAGGGGGACTCCGCGGAGGTCCGCGCAGACTAAAAGTGGACGTCCGCAAGCTCTGTGCGTGCGAAGCTCAGATCTTACGACTGTGCGGCCTCCGCTCCGTGCACCAGTGTCACTCAAAAGACTGCTCGGCATGTATTTTTCACATTGCCACGGACATTTTTACAGGAAACTACAACGCGGAAGTGCACTCGACTATGGAAGCCCGAATGACTGCGGACATTTCTTGCGGAGTCCGCTCCACTTATAGTTCGCCCGAGTCTGTGAGTACCTTAAATTAAAACCCTCAGTGCACACTGCAGCACAATCAAACAGATGCGCAACTCAGAGCATCAGAAGTGTCTCTGACACCAGACTCAGAGCGGCTCTGAGTGCGCTCGTTGGGTTAGGGTTGCGTTTAATGCCTCCCCCAAAAAACGAAAAAAAAAAGCGCTGTAGCTTCGATTTTTTTTTTTTCACAATCGAATCCTGTGCCATCGAATGAAGCTTCGAAGCTTCGACTTTTTTGGGTCAGCCCTAACAATTAGTTAGAATAGGACTGAAATCAGTTCTACATCAGAGTAGGACTGAAAATTATAACAATACATTCTACTCTGACTCATGTTTGTGCAGTTATCATGATGAGAAAAGTTTGTATTGGACGATAAGAAATACAAAATGGATAAAATAGCACAACATCCATATGTGTAGATGTGATGTGTATCGTCAAACAGTAGTGACTAAGTGATCTACAGCCTCACTAGCAGGTCTCTGGTGCTGTCCTAGAACCCCAGGAAGTTGGACAGACTTTGAAGCCAGTTTGACAAAGTGGCCAAACCATCTACCTTCTGGGTTCGTCACCTGATGCCACTGGGAAAGAGACGTCTTTTTTGGAGCATCACAACCTCCATGAAATGACTCGCTTCACTATCTGGATTTAGTCTGGTCTGATAACATTTCAAAAGTCTATAAGAGCTGCACGATTTTTATGCATCACTGAGCAACTTTTATAGTAATGAACGATACCACGCCTCGAACACAGGATCCAGTTCTCTTCATAAACCCATTGGTTGTCCTTAGGTACTTTTATTGACATGCTAACACCTGTATGCTAACTTGCTCACAATGACAGTGCTAATATCCTGATGTTTAGCACATGTTTTATTCTCGCATGTCAGTGTGTAATTTCTTGATAATGAGGCTAGAATGCGAACACCATTTTTTTTGTGGGTATTTGGTCACAAGCCAAAGACAGTGGACATATTTAAATTTTGACCAGATCATGGCACTAAATTAAAGGATCACAAAAGTTATACAAAAAGTCATCCTGAGGGGGAACATAAAGGTTTGCATCATCGCAATCCATCCAACAGTTGTTGAGACATATTACGCAAAACAACAAATGTCAGCCTCACAGTGGTGCAAGAGGGAAAGTCAGGGGATCACTCAAGTCACCGTGAGTGAAAGAATAATTTGTGAATCTGAGCTGCTGTATGAGAGACAGACTGATTGAGTACTGTAGACTTTAATGCTGTAAGGTTACAAGGACCTTGGCATTTGCAGAGAATGCATGTGCTCTCTTTTGCCCCCAGTGAAAGGTCAGTCACACTTTCTTTAAATCACGGTCGTCACCGAACAACTCTCCTCCCACAGAATGTATGCACATGTGTATGTTATTGTCATGTGCAACACAATTTTGGAGAAGCAGTTGTTGGCAATGAAAATCAGAGATGTCAGGGTCCATTTAAGAATGCAATCACACAAGTAAAAAAGGGCATCTAAGACATAAAATAGCTTGAATATGAGGAGATATATATATATAATAGAAACGCATTTAGTCCAATCTCTATGTCTACAGAGGCCTGTTTGAGGGTTGAGACTTAAGGTTCAGAGGTCTCATTTATAACCATTGCGTATGCACAAAACAAGGCCTGGAAAGGGGGTACGCCACTTCCCATGCAAAGGTTATGATCTATAACAACAAAACTTGACGGAAGAATTTGCGTCCCTGTGGGGAAACTCTGACCCATGCGTCCGAACATTTCGGAGACAGATCACCATAACATTCTTAGGGTAAGGGGCTTGGCAATGCATTATGTCAATATTGGTCGTCACAAAGATAGAAGTACAGTGACTGTGTCGGGGCCAGGAGTTGTTTCCTGACTGAAGGAATCTGATCCGAATGTGTTGTCATGTGGAAGTGTAAACCAGCCCAGCAAACATCAGCCGAGCTATAGATTTGAATACGCTGACCTGCATCAACACTGAAACCCTGTCGCACCACAGTGAAAGCTGAGCTGTCTGTAGTTGACCACAGATGCGACCAGCTGAACATCAAAAGCAGCATAGGGGTTCGGGCAGCACAAAGGGGTTACGATGCCAACCATGCATCCAGGGACATAACCATGAATTGGCCCTGTGCTGTTTTTGTTGGGATATAATTTGTCTATTCATTTTATTCTTAACTATTTAAGCTTTGCAGTGTATTCTGGGTATTCTTTTTTTCAGTGTGAAAGCATCAGCAGGTGGCTTGGCCTCTTTCACTCCGGGAGAATAGTTCTGAAAGGCCACTGCAAGGACATTTTCCTGAGAAATTCAGAGATGAGAGGAACAGTAACAGACATTTAAGAAAGTGTTTTTCTCCCGAAATGTTTTTAAGGGCTTGTTTACTCCCGTCTTGAAAAAGGCGTTCTCTTCTCATTGCCAGCTCCACAACATTGTTAGCAAAGCAGAAATTATGGGACATTTCACACTCGGTTTTTGCCACTCGTCAGCAGGTGTCATTGATTGTTACCATGGAAACACAGCTGGTAGCTCCGAGATGAGCCTGAAGGTAGAATGGCAGACTATTTCTGTTGAAAGGGTTGGTTCACCAAATTGACAATAAATAGATAAATAAAAATCAGGGTAACATGGTGGGTGATTTACGTCCTACAATTAAAAGTTGAGGCTGGAATTATGCTATAATTTTTTGGAAAAGTTTGAGTAGTTTCCTAAAAGTAGTGTATGAGTCAAAATAAACTACAGTGTGTGTTCACGGTAATGGCGGGAACATGTCACCCAGTGCAACAGTGCAGCTCACTGATGTGTTTTTAACAACACTGGAGCTCTATGGCACAGAGGAAGAGGATACATGAGGTGTTGGATACACACACAGTACTTGTTTCATTGTCAGGTTGGGTCTGAAAAATAAGATTTGTTGAAAATAGGAAAAATAGAATATCACCATTTTTTCCCTTCAAAATAATTTGGCCTTTTGACATGGAAAACAAGACGAAGACTGGTCTTGTTGTCCTTACACGACCACACACAGATTTTTTGTTAGGTTTAAGGTACCCTGCTGGGTACAGGGGGTAGGTTACATTTGGTTTTTCAGTAATGGTGTGTATAGCTGAGGCCTGACAAACATATTGGATGCATTTCCTTTACCATGAAAGACATGCAAAACCAAGTTTTTGATTATTTTGAAACATCTATTTTTGCTGGCACATTTTGCTGGGGTTTTTTGCCCTTAACCTCCACCTATTGTGGAATAGCGTGAAACCATTGCCAAAAATGTATACCACATCCTTACTTTAAAGGTGACTTGTTCATAAAAACATCACTCCATTGTGGCTGAAACCATGGACTGTTTAAAATAATGGATGCAGCAACCGGAAGTCACCCATTGGTTTCTGGACTCCCTGTCACAAATCAGTTCAGGGTGGACCCAAATGCAGACTAACAGGCAGGTTGAGGTTAACCAAAAGCTAGCTTTAAAGGGATAGTGCACCCAAAAATGAAAATTCAGCCATTATCTACTCACCCATATGCCGAGGGAGGCTCAGGTGAAGTTTTAGAGTCCTCACATCACTTCCGGAGATCCAAGGGGAGAGGAGGTAGCAACACAACTCCACCTAATGGAGGCTGACGGTGCCCCAGATTCAAACGTCCAAAAACACATAATTGAAACCACAAAATATCTCCATACTGCTCGTCCGTAGTGATCCAAGTGTCCTGAAGCCCCGACATAAAAAATTGTTTGGAAAAACGTCATTTGAACTCTGTTTTCAGCCTCATTGTAGCCTGTAGCTACAGCTGTTCACGTGCTTTCGGTGGACTAATCCCAAGGACGAGACACAGCCGGAGAAGGAAGACACAGGCAAAAGGAGTGAACAACAAGGGTAGAGCAGATGAGACAAATACAGAACAGGTGTGAGGGGAAGACTCAGGGAACAGGGAAGGACTAACGAGACAGGTGTGGCAGAAAACAGGCGGGAAAACACACAAAGACAGGAAGTAAAACCAGACACGACACATGAGGAGAGAACCTACAAAATAAAACAGGAAGCAGATTAAACATGAATGAATAACATGAAACAAGGAACACAAACAGAGAACCCGTAGGATAACAGAATTTAAACAAACCCAGGATCATGATAGAACCCCTGCCTTAAGGGACGGATTCCAGACGTCCCAAAACAGAAACACAGTCAACAGAGTTCAAATGAGAAGAGGGAATCAGGGACAAGTGTTGGCCAGGAAACTGAGTAGTGGCAGAGCAAGAAGCTCCGGTTGGATGGCCTTGACGCAAATGGGTAGAGTAAAAAAGAGTAGAGTAGGTAGAGTAAAACTAAAGGTCATGGTCTGACGGGCAGAGCAGAGAACTGCAGTTTTTGGCACTTCTGCACTGGCTTCATTTGTCAGTGTCGGAGGTTTCCGCTTGGGTAAAATTCTCTACCTTTAACCCTCAAATATGTAGCTGTTATAATATGGTTTCAAAAGGACAAATGAAAAATGTTGGTAGCCTAAAGCGGGATTTATACTTCTGCAAATCGACATCGTACCTATGGCGTATAGGCTCTGCATCAAACCATGCTGTAGCCTGATTCTTGGGATCATGCTTTTGGTTGTTGGTGTTCGTGCATTAGTGCATTAGTGTATCCGTCTGTCTACAGCTAAGCTTGCGAATTATTGGACCAATCAGCCTAGGGAACTCTTGTGGTTGCAATGATTCCACAGTTGGTGATAAACCTGGTTGTTTGACTGTTTCATACCGTCACTGACTGCTGACTCCTCGTTCCTCTTGACTGGCTGGTCGGGGCTGCAAGTCTTCAACAAAATTAGGTCGCAAAAGCTTCACAGAAAAGGTTGGTTTTGAGAGATAAAAATAAGACGCCTTAGCGTCTGTTGCAGGACGCATTTTGGGCTTTGGTATGGCTCAAAAATGACAACCATTGAAACATGTGGTTTTATTTTGAACCAGAGCAACTGCAGATTGATTCTTTATCCGATATGGTGACCCACCGTTATCGTCACCGCCATCTTGACTGTTAGAAATCATTTTAAAAGTTTGATGAAAAAATGTCATCGACTATAATCTGGTTTTGTAGAACTGTCTAAAATTATCGTTCTAACTGATGATATGAATGACTTAATGTTATAGGAATGGAAAATCTGTCGTAGAGTTTAATTACCATGTATATTAGTGATGGCCAAATGAAGCTTCGTGTCTCAGGGCAGACAGGCCTACATGACAGATCCTTGCAGCCGTAGTCAGTAACAGCTTCAATCCTTTCTGTTCTCTCGCGCTAATCCATGCTGGAAAACTGTTTAGTTTAAAGTCTTGCTCGCAAAGATTGGCATGTACTTTGACTCTATTAGCAGAATTCCACTCATTTATTCATGCTGCCTTTTCATTTATATTTGATATCAGAGAGGCGTCTGTGCTGGTCAGCATTAATGTTTAATAATTGATTTGGCCTGGCTTTGAGTGGCACATAGTATGATTTGGGTGAGAGGGTAATTAATCAACATTTTTGGACTGAAGCAGTCAGGTGTGAGACTCTTCAACCAAACCACTTCAGATATAAAAATAAATATATATTTAAAAAATGTCTCAAGACCTGGGGGCAGTGGAATGAGGCAAGAGCTCAATCAGGAAATTGAATCTAGTTGCGACCATGAGGCCATAAGACACTTCCAAGACCGCAGAGTAGATTTCTAATGCAGGGGACTTTCCAAATTCCCTCGCAGAAGAGCCTGACAATTAACTAGTCTTCGAATTATTTCAGCTGGTCTCACAACACTCCACTGGTTTTTGAATAAAAAATTGTAAACTCACAAAAATTAATTCATTGTCTACTCTTGAGTGGAGATTGAATATTTAAATTATACCCACAATCAGTCACTCAAGTTCTGAATAAAAAGAAACTGCCCTTCATTTATTTCATTATTTTAGTTTATTAGCACATACACGTGTTTAAAACGAAGACAGTGTAGATGTCGATTGTCGTGATAGAAGAAGGTTGTTCCTAAGAGATGGTGCCTCTGAATTTCAATTGATTAAAGGAAATCTGGCAATACGGAAATAAGAGTCCTTAAAGCCTCCTACAGACTGTGAGATTTTAGCAATCTTAGAAGTTTAGTGCAGCTACACTGTGCGACATGGATCTAATAAACCTGGGTACGACATCAACTTTGATGTATGTAGACTGTACGATGACAGCGGCTACTGAATCACAGGCTACAACGCATGATATCTTCCCATACTGAGTGCACAAGGATGCTGCATGGGTAATTGCTTGCCCAACTGTGAAGCACAACATATACTGCAATGTGTCTAGGTTGCTCACCTGGCAGCTGCAACTCTGCCTCTATTTCCTTCAATGCTTCGTCCGTCTTTACGCGATCATGATAAGAATTGAAGGACACATCGTACAAGTCAAGGCTTCTGCTGCCACAACTCCACAAGGTTTTATCCCAGGCTGTCTTTGATTGCAAGACTGTGACAACGGCCATCCTTGAAACTCTCTAACTGTGTGACGTAGGACCACCGTTTTAGAGCCACAACCAGAGATATCGCCACGTTTCTTTTACATCTTTCATCTGGGAAAGCCCAAAATTGCACAGTACACGTGATTTCAGCACCTGACATCGACCCCAAAAGCCGCCTTTTGCAATAGGACGATACGCCACAGGGCAGCGTCAGTTTGTACATTGGCCTGACGGCACCTGTCGCGGCGGTATGATACGCGGACAGGCAGTATCAGTTCATGGCGGCAGCCAGATGGAACCTGTCAGAGTGGCGTGATGTTAGTGCAGCCACTTTGATTTTGGATATAGCACATGTCACATGTCTGATGGTATATTTTGTCTGATGGATGTTAAATGTTATATTTTTTTCATTTGTAATGGATTTTGTGATGAGAAACAAGTGTCTTGGATGCAAGACAAATTTCAGAATGAATTCTGATAATAAATCAATCAATGCTGCTGGATGACGTCTGTTTGACACGCTGTTGGTAACAATGTAATATAAGAAGCTGGAAAGTCCCTGTAGGGCAGATGGGAGGGGTAGTGGATGTATCCAAGAAACCCCGGACTTTCACTTGGGAGCCTGGTGTCCGCTTCCAATGTAGACCCAAACCATGATTTATTTTTCAAACATAACCCCATGTTTTTGTAGCCTAAACTTAACCATGTGCTTTTGATTACGTTCCCACATTGGTTGTGGCATCCCAAAATGTCAACAGCAGGCGCAGGAGGATACATAGCGTGTGATATGTAGATGTGAAAAACTAAGGAAGACTTTAAAAAATTCCTGGAAAATGTTAGGCAAGTAATGAGTTTGGTGTACATATTCGTACATGAATACACAAGTCTGGTATACGCTCACACTGAAAGCTGATAGAAGCTGATATTTTCTAAAGAGAAGAGCAGATGAGTCACATCTTTTAGCAAAGCTTATCACTCTCACAAATGTCTTTTTAATTAGAGAAAATTCTTTTTGAGAAACATGTAGCAGCCCAAGCAGTGTTGCAATTCGTTTTATCAGGATATATTAAGCTGGAATAAAAAGATAAAATACAGGAATGATTAAATCATTGAAAGTACTCTGTTGATACCAGTTGACTTCAAAGTCTTAGACAGTTCAATATGGTGTTTCCATGTTAATTGTGTGTCTACTGTGACTTATCAGAATTTAAATGTCTGCTGGCAGCTCTGCTAAAGAAGTCACTACAGTCATCCTCTGAGGACCTTGAAAGTAATGATGGCCAAATGAAGCCTCGAGAATCATTTTCTTGATTTTATGAGCCTTCTAGATGGTGCTCTCCATTACAGATTTCAGAGCAAACTGAATTGCCAATCGTTTAACTTTTTTCTTTGAACCAAGAGCGCCATCTACTTGGCTCAGAAGATAAAGACGAATGGTTCATGAGGCTTCATTTGGTCATCACTTAAAGGTACTTCATTCATGCAATAGCTGACGTTTTACAGAAAACCCCAAACCTTGTGGTAGTAGTGCTAGATGAAAAGTCAGGGGATCACCAAAGTTAACAGGATTTATCCTTTGGGGACCATGAAAAAATGAGACAAGAGAAAAGATATTTCACCTTGAATTCAAGTGGTGGACTGAGAATGACCAACATTATGATTCTTGGAACCACTGTTAGCCAAACCAAAGTATTTTTGGTTTGACTGATCCCTTAGTCTGATTCTAATCACTGCTGATGTGAGAAGTAGTCATGGCTGGCTTACTGACCCAGCCTACTGGGCACAGGCCCAGGGGCCCAAAGTGTCAGGGGGCCCCTCTTTCCTTCCCGTGGTCAAAATTACCACAAAGAGACACATAATAATTATAAAAATTGGCAAAACAACCAAAAAGAGACACAAAATGACTATAAAGTGACACAAAATGATAAAAAAAGACACAAATCTACCTCAAGAGACACAAAATTACCTCAGAGAGACCCAAACTATGACAAAAAGACACTAAACAACCACAAGGAGACACAAAATAATGACAAAGAAATGCAAAAAAATGGATGTAGAATGGCTACAAAGAGACATAAAAGCAACATAATGTCCTTGTCTCTTGCCCAGGGACCCACTGTCTCATGATCCTGTCCATGGAAGTACTGTCTGTGACATTTTCTGCGACTGTATAAAGACAAGAATTAACATAATTAGTGATGATGCTATTGCTGATCAACTGTTTTTCTTTTTCTTTTAGGATATCCCATCAAGCTGGAGCCCAGGTAGAGCATCCCAGGCTCTCTCCTGTTCTGGACAGGGGAGTCGTACAGCAGCCATCAATCTCCATGCAGACTCTCGGGATGGGGAGCTCTGAGAAAGCTGCTTTATTTGGCTGGGGCTCCTTTGCTCATCTTGCAGTCTGAGGAGCAGCAGGAAGTATCTCGGTGGAGGGGCAGGGGGGGGCACCGAGGACCCAAGGGCGGATCATAACCAAGACCTGCCAGGCTCAGGCCCAGCACAGCAGGAGCATGTCAGCGCCGGGAGGCCCTTCATTGATGTGTCGCTCCGCAGCCAAGGCCAACCTTTTTCTGTGGATGGGCCTGGCGTCCATCTGTGTGGCTGCTGTTCAGACCCAGCAGCACCCTGTGGTCACCACAAATTACGGAAAATTGCGGGGAGTGAAGGTTACGTTACCCAATGAGATCCTGGGACCAGTGGAACAATACTTGGGGATCCCGTACGCGCTAGCCCCAACGGGGGAGCGGAGGTTCCAGCCACCAGAGCCACCCATGTCCTGGCCGGGCATCAGGAATGCTACTCAGTTTGCTCCGGTTTGTCCTCAGTTCTTAGAGGACCGCTTTTTGCTCAATGATATGCTCCCTGTCTGGTTCACCGCCAACTTGGATACAGTGGTAACCTATGTGCAGGAGCAGAGCGAGGACTGCCTTTACCTGAACATCTATGTCCCCACAGAGGACGGTAGGTCTACTGACTGTGTCTCTTGATTTCCTTGTGTCTTTTACCGCTTCCTGTATGTCTTTGTGTTGTTTCCTGTTGTATTTCACACTTTCTCGAGCAGGTCTACACTAAACTTAAAGTTAGTTAGTACTTCACTGAAAATCTAAATGATTTTCTACTCACAAGAAGTAGTATACTACTTGTTACTTCGAGAAAAAGGACTAATTATACCCCATGTTGCTGTATATCATGTGTAGACCACACCATGTAAATTCCATGTAAATCAGATGATCCTTGTCACCTAAGGCTGACTTCCTGTTGTCGGTTGATGGCGCTATGACCTTGGGTCAATATTGGCATGTAGACGTCTTCAGGCCTGGACTTTTGTCTTGAGGTGGATCTAGTCAACTTACAAGGAGTACATCAAAGTATAAAACATGGATTTTTCTGTTTCAAGTAGGAGGTGCTATAACGAAAACTAAATATTGGCAAGCTAGGACTCTTGAAATGTGAGGCAGATTGGACCTTGTACACTTAAGTTTCAATCTACTTCCTGTTTCGTGGCAAAACAAGGAAATGTTATGCCCCACCATGGCAATGGTGTTGACGAAAACCCAAGCTTTTAACAGTTTTTATCTCGAACGTTTGTAGATGGCACAGAGGAAGTTTCAATCAGTCAATCAGGCAATATCTCCAGGAGGAGTTTGTTAAAGTATGACCCCTGTAAATGGCGGAAAATGCCCGAAATTGCACAGTAATCTCAAAATGTAGGACTTCCCATACTGGCTATAAGAGACCTTTTTTAAAGTTTGGACATGATACATGTTGTTGGTGTATATCATATTTGAAGGTGGTGCACTGACTTCAAAAACTGTTAGGGGGCGCTACTGAGCAAATTTTCCACACCCAACATGAGATCCATATCAGATATTAATTTTTGCCTCCTCTGGTGCATGTGCCAAGTTTCATGAGTTCTCAAGCATCCCCAGCCCCTTAAAACTGCGCTTATATTCAGTTTCAATATGGTCCCCACACTGGTTGGTTTTTCGGGCCCTAAAAAGATAAAGCATATACATTTAAAGTGGAAAAGTTACAAACAAAGCCCTGTCTTCGGTGTAGACCTGTTGAAATAAAGAGCTGGGTCTTTCTGCAGCTGAGGTCAGTGACGGCAACTATTTGAGAATTCATGATATTTCTTAGCAGTATAGTGTTTCAGAATAGGAACACTGGTTTGTTTCTGGGGCCCCCGGCAAAATATAATGAAGCTGCAATGTGTAGTCTGCTGTGTGCTCCGTAGCAGATGGGCACTTACAGGCAACAGCATACATACATAATGCAAAAGAGTGTGACAGCAACCAAGGGGATTGACAGTTTTGCCCCACGGATCCAAAGGTTCTACATCCTCAAAACAGTGATTGCGTTTATATATTTGGAAATTATCCGCCTATGACCCTGCCGCCTCATATGATGACCTTACATTTTAGAATTGTTGCACCTTATACTTCATTCTGCTTAACTTAGACCTGTTGTCCTCATTTGTGGACACTTTTATGTGCCATCTAGTGGTAGTAAAACCACATTACACTATTGTAATGTAAAAATTCTACAGCCGATCCTGACACCAAAGTGGACAAGGTGCAAAACCTGATCCAGTGTTATTCATGGTTTATGTTTATAGTTGATATGGCGCACGAATTTCACCATTCTCCCAAGTTAAATACTTTCACTCCTCTGTTGAAATCCAGTTGAAATTTAATTGTGTTCTCTATACATATCGGCCTGTGTCGTCCGCTGAGAATCTGAAGCCGAATGGGAGTTATGTATTTTATATTTTTGGGTTAATTGCAGTGACTCCTGTCTGTACAATAACTTTTCAGTTTTCCATCGGCATATGTGGAGAACTTGTTTCCCGAGATTAGCCTGCCAGCTGTCAATCACACACTTAGACTAACACACCCATCTCGAGGCTGAGAGAAAAGGGACCGTTTCTGACATTTCCCCAAACAGCTGTCATTCTTCCTTTTAATAATGACAGGAAAACAAACCAAAAAAAAAAAAATACTTTGACGTGATTGAACTCCTTTGATTTGCTATTTTTAATTGGATGAAGTAGCTTTCCTCTCAAATGGAAATGCTTGTAAAATGTTGGGCTATGCCTGCTTTTTTATGATGCATTATTCCTTTCTTTTATATGGAGAGCTGTGTCATAACCTCTTGTGATTAACAAAATGGGGAAATTAAACTTGTTCCCTTGTACACTAATTACCTGAATCCTTCAAATATCACTTGATTTTGACTGCAGTCTAATCAGTGAAGGCTTGTCTGAAAGAGAGGAAATGCAGAGCCTTGTCAAAGTACTGGGAGCTCTGTCAGTCCATGCTGCTCTGTACTATGACTGATAAGAGCGCTGTTAAGCAAGAGTGATGTGATTTAAATAAAAAGAAGCACAGAATGGTTCTGTATTGCTATCACGCTGAAGGCTCCTCCATAATGGCTTGTTTTCTGCACTCCCCTGTCTGAGTGAGCAATTGACTTGGAGTAGGTGTGGGGAGCACTTTACCCACCCAGATCCTGTAGCAGCCGCCACGTACAAGCCTCTAAATGTGTCCTGTAAAAAGCACAGTGTGTCGAACATAACCTGGAGTGGTTAGAGGTCAGGGGGAGCAGGCTGCCCGGGCTGTTTTAGGAAGCAGCAGGGCGGCGTGGACGGCCTCTGGAAGGATAGTGGAGCACATTAACGTGTGTGTCTGGCTGAGATCTTTGACAGCTCCGTGCTAAATTTAGTCTGAGCTCTTGAGTACACGGTAGATTAAAAAGTGCAGGAGAGGGATAATCTCACAATCCTGTGTCAGTGCACATTTGGTGGCTTTTGTCAAATTTTTCAGTATCTCCAAACAAACAAACAAACAAAAAAAGAAGTTATTGTGCTCCAGTAGGGACTGAGCACAACAAGAGTCCTGTATGAATAATACAAATTGTCGCGGTGCCTGTTTTATGCCTCCACAGCAGCGTCAGCCGAAGCATTATGTTCTCGATTTGTCCATCCGTCTGTCTTCCCATCCCATTATCGTGAATGTGATATCTCAAAATCTCTTCAAGGGAATTTCTTCACATTTGACAAAAAGTCAACTCGGGATCACGGATGAATTGATTACATATTGGTGATCAAAGGTCAAGGTCACTGTCTTCTTCAAATTTGGCTCAAATGTCCACTTGGACTCAGCGATGAACCAATTAGATTTTGGTGGAGAAAGGGTCAAAAGACAAGGCCACTGTGACCTTGTGTCCATCTCATTCTTGTGAATTCGATACCTTAAGAACACCTTGAGAGAACTTCTTCAAATTTGGCTCAAACGTCCACATCCACTCAACAATGAACCAATTAGATTTTGGTGGTCAAAGGGTCAGAAGTCAAGGCCACTGTGACCTTGTGTCCATCTCATTCTTGCGAATACAATACCTTAAGAACACCTTGAGAGAACTTCTTCAAATTTGGCACAAATTTCCACTTGTACTTAATGATGAACCAATTAGATTTTGGTGGAGAAAGGGTCAGAAGTCAAGGCCACTGTGACCTTGTGTCCATCTCATTCTTCTGAATAAGATACCTTAAGAACACCTTGAGGGAATTTCTTCAAATTTGGCTCAAGTGTCCACTTGGACTCAACAATGAACCAGTTAGATTTCGGTGGTCAAAGGTTCAGAAGTCAAGGCCACTGTGACCTTGTGTCCATCTCATTCTTGCGAATACAATACCTTAAGAACACCTTGAGGGAATTTCTTCAAATTTGGCTCAAATGACCACTTGTACTGGGTGACCTGATTAGATATTGGTGGTCAAAGGTCACAGTGACCTTGTCTCAGTGTCGTTCTTGTGAATGTGATATCTTCAGGGAATTTCATCAAATTTGGCTCAAATGTCAAAATATCTTGTTGGATAAATTGATGAAGCAATGACATCATTTGTTCTACATCATATTTCAGATGGTCAGATACTGAATTGGTGACACTAATCTTGGGTGCCCACCTTGAAACTGTGCTGACTGTATGGATCTCCTATGCTGTCAGGTTGAAGATCCATGATTTAGAATTTGTAGCTTTGCAGCAACATCCATATAGGAAGCATTGTTACATGTCATGGCTACATATCAGTCCGAACAGACATGGATGGAAACTGTAACTGTAACTTGACTGGTTCACAGAGGCATACAACCACAAGGCGGTAATTGTAGTTCTTCTACAATGACCAGAATAGTATTAGCCAGTAATAGGGTTTTCCATGGGCATCATAACAGGGGATAGCTGCACCACACTGTGCTGTAAATTGATGCTAATACTTAATTGCGAAGAAGTTATAGGAGAAGTAATGCTTTAATCAACATGATAGAGATATGAACGGACCCTGTGTTATTTGCTCAGCACATCAGTTTCAGATATTGCATGGACGCTTTAAAAGGTCTTGTAAAGGTTTTAATTACATGGGATGTGGAGGTGTAGGGTTGTTGCAGGATTAGTTGAGACGTTTCCTCTCACAACAGTTTGTATGATATCCTACAAATGAGCCTCCAGAAATGACATTACGGAGCTTAGGTTTAGGAAAAGAAACATCGTGAGGACGAACAGTACAATGACTCAAAGTTCACGTGGTTCCAAACACTGGTGTCCCGGGGAAAGTTACTTGGCTTGTGACCCATTCAGCACCCTAACCTCTCCCCTTCTGTGACCACTACTCTCTTCACTCTTTACAACCATTGGCGCATTGGTCACGTTTCAAAATACGTAGGTTATACACGAATTAATGGCTCATGTTTACATAGTATACGTACGGATTTTGTTCGATTACTTTTTGTAGAGAAAGGTATGAACCGTGCATGAGAACAGCCTGGTTGAGAAGTGGGTCTGGTAGGTACATCGATGCCCCTCCTGCCTCTCCACACTTCCCTGTTATTCTTCTGCTGCTGTCTGCCCTCCATAAATCTACTGTAGATGTCTTTGCCTTCTTGACCTTACCCTCAAGCTCTCTGAATTTGTTCAAGCTCCTCACTCTCTCCTGCCCTGGAGGGCCGTGATATCACTGGTGATCTCGGGCTTTGTTCACACTGAAGGCGATGTATCCTGTGATGCAGTGCTTGAGCCCCCCCAGATGTCCTCACCATATGACTCGATCAGCATTCCCCAAATTGTTGCCGTGAAATAGCCCCAATGTCTCCTGTGCCACCAGCATCCATCTTCTTACTGTCCTTGGTGCATGTTGCAGCCGGAAAAGGTGCATGTATTGTGGCAATATGCTGACACATAACTCAATATTCTCTCTGACTCCCGTTTTATTAGTCCGCAATCTCTTAACACTGGCTCTGCAGCTGTTGTACTTCCTACTGATGTCACCCAAAATCTCCAGCGTCTCCTTGGGTTCCTTAGCCAATCTTCAGGCTAGGAGTTGCATGGTGGTTCTGTACTGCCAGCCAGGGGCATTGCTTGGATTTGAAGATATTCAGGGTTGAGCCTGGACCCTCAATTTTTTATGCACTGTGGCACCTTATTTACATATTAATTATGAAGCACTGAAATGTGTCCTTGTAGAACTGTTGTTTACTCTTCAGATTAACTGATGTTGTCGAGCTTCGTGTACATTTCAAATTATATTCAGGGCTACACTCAAAACATTCTTGGCCTCAGACCTGACAAAATTCCCCAGTGACCCCGACGCTGCAAGCCAAACTACAATAATTAACAGAAGTAGAAGATCGGACGTGTGTTTCTCTTGATGATCTGCCACCTGGAATGGTGCTCAGAATGTTATGTTGGACTTAAGTAGATTTTCAAGTATTGGCACAATGTCTTGCTACCTCACTTATCCACAGCAGGTCTTTGCATTCAGGTTGTTGTCAATGTTGAGCTGTTAGGTTCTGTGCCAACATACTAATCTTGAAGGATCTCTCATCTCCTCTAACTACCAGCGTCTTATGCCGTTACTTGCATTCATTCAGTTCTTCAGTTATCCTCACAACGGGTGGAAAGAAAAGATCAAATGCGCTGACAAAGGCGACGCCGTCTAGTGCGTCCGTGGAGTGGCTCTTCAGCCTGGAAGTTCTGTGCTGAGTCTGAGGAGGAACAGGTTGCCTGACAAACAATCTAAGGAACTCCTTATTAGGTATAAACACTGAAACACTGCTGTAGTGATAAACACAACTAAGTAGAAATGCACAATATTGGATTTTTTGATGATGATGTTGGCCGATAGTAATGATGTACCAGTATTATCTTGCATCCCTACAAATAAGCGAGACTATTATACTTTAAAGCCATGGTATGGGGATCAAGTACGTCTGTTTGAGTGTCTTTGGCCCATTGAATGTAGTTCATACACCATTAATCATGTTTATTTATGCCTTTGGACAGGTGATAGCTGTGGTCGGAAGCATTATGTTCTCAGGTTGTCTGTCAGTCCATTCGTCCCATTCTCGTGAACGTGATATCTCAAGAATGCCTTTGGAGGATTTCTCAGAAATTTGGCCAACTTGAACCGAACAATGACCTGATTAGATTTTGGTGGTCAAATGTCAAGGTCCCTATAACCTTGCGTCTGTTTCATTCTCGTGAACATGATACCTCAAGAACACCTTATGGGAATTTCTTCAAATTTGGCACAAACGTCCACTTTAAATCAACAATAAATTGATTAGTTGTGATGGTCAAAGGTCATTTATATGCTTTTGGTCATGACCCCAGAATTCATACATAATTATGAAACAAATTCACACTAATGTCCAATAGAATAAAATGATAAAGAGATTATATATCTTGAAGGTCGAAGGTTAACTTCACTGTGACATCAGTAGAACATGAATTAAAAACACTTAAAAAATGGTTTGATACTAATAAACTGTCATTGAATCTAAGTAAAACAAAATACATCTTTGGCAATAGAATCAAGGTCAATAATGTTGAAGTCGAATGTGTGTATGAAAACAAATTTTTGGGCATCATAATTGATAGTAAACTCAACTGGAAACCACATATAAATATCTTGCAAACAAAAATATCAAAAAGTTATTGCCATAATGTACAAAATGAAAAAATTTTTAAACAAAAACTCTCTATATTTTGTATTGCTCCCTCGTGCTTCCATACATTAATTACTGTGTGGAAGTATGGGGGAACACACATAAAACTAAAATACATCCAATTATCCTGTTACAGAAAAAGGCCATAAGAATTGTACATCAAAAATACTACTATGAACCAACAAATCCACTGTTTATTAATTTACACACTTTAAAACTAGAAGATCTCATTGACTTAAACACATTAATTATAATGTATAAAGCGAATAATAATCTACTTCCACACAGCATCCAGGAACATTTCGGGCCTAGAGAGAGTCGATATAGTCTAAGAAGTATATGTATGTTCAAAACCAAGACAAGAACTCACATCAAAAATAGGCTACCTGTTAAAGGGGTGTCCCTGTGGAACAGCTTGGACAATGAACTAAAAATATGCAAATCAATCTGTCAATTTAAAAAAATGTATAAATCCAAGGTTATAGACAAATATAAATCATTATTATCATTACCATAAGTTATATGTTGACAAAGGAAAGCTACAACAATAAGCAATATAAATGTACTTTTGGATTTTTGATTTTGTTTTGTTCTCTTGTTTTGTCATGTCTAACTACATGTTGTTTTCTGTTATGTCATGTTTTGTTGTTGCAATCGTTTTTTGTTTTGACATTTAACTGAAATGTAAAAAGGGTAGGCACAATAAACTTTGGCTTCAGCCTACACCTTTTCGGCCATTGTAAAATTTATCTATTGATTTTGTAAATGTTTCTTGCTATGCAACTGAACCGAAATAAACTTATCATAATGCAGCTGCAGGAACAATTTTCTGGCCATTACTCAACGTCATAACTCAGGAACAGAAGAGACATTTGGTCAGATACGGAATTGGTGACACCATAATCTTGGGTATCCACCTTGAAACTGTGCTGATTGTACAGATCTTCTGTGCTTCTGGGGGAAGATTAGCTTCTTTGCCAACACATTCTCACTGCAACCTCGTTACATATTGACATTTGGTCATGGACTTTCCATGTCCAGATATAAAGTCCAAGGTACCCTGGGTGCATTGGTTGTTGACGTTCTGGGACGCCTTGTCAAGTCTGTCTGCGTGTTACATGCAGTCTTCTTTCAAAATACGCCTCTGTTTTCACAGGAAATTGACCATTTACATACAGTCTTTTAAAATAAATGCACTATGTCGATACAACATAGTGAACTGATGTTTTTATTGGACAACAAAAGCACATTCCCATTCACCACCCTTCCTGCCCACCCTACTCACCTTTTCACCGCCTTAACTTTCATTCTTGTCCCCCTGACGCTGCCGGCTGCCACTAAACTACAACAGTGACTGGCTGCCTGTCATGCCAGCATTAAAGGATAGGTTTTTTTGTTTGTGTCTGACGCTGGAAGTCACTGACCAAGCACAGGATATCGATGACTTCAGAGTGAGACTGGGTTGTCTTTGCAGCAATGTCAACTGCCATGGCTACATAAGAGTTTGAAAAGACATGGATGTAAAGTGCAACTTGACTGGTTCGCAGAGGGATGCAACTATGAGGTGGTAATTGTAGTTTTAGGATATGGATATATCGTTATTAACTGGCAATCATGTGCAATGTAGCAAGTAGTTTAACAAATGACTTTCTACCGATAGTTAATAGAAAATTGCCCGTCTCAGATTTACTGCTGTTGTCGCATGAAAACATCATACAGTGTTTCCAAAATGCCATCAACTTTCAGAATATACTGCTGTTCAGCACGATCACTGTTACTATATCCATTTACCCAACAGGGTTTGGAAAGGTTTTCATCAGAGCAGGCACTGTGAAACATGACGCACTACATTAGTCCAGGAAGCACTATGTCTCTAAGCTATTTTTAATGGCTTTTTGAAAGCAATGGGAGCTGGTGTGTGTGTGTGTGTGTGTGTGTGTTTGGAGGTGAGGTGAACCTGTAGGAAAACACACCGCGGTGGCCTTAGACTGCACTTGAAAATCACCCGAAGTGGAGCGATGAAGTGTTTACAAACAGAAAAAGGAAAATATGAGGCTCGCTCTGCAGCTCTGGCTCGGCAGAAGGACCAAACGGTACTTTGTAGATGTAGATAATGCATCACATTCCATTTTTCTATCACATTACTTCCAATTTTGGCAAATAACAAGACAAAAATGTGCGGAGTGGAGAGAGTCATAATAATGTATCTCTACAGTCTGAGCTCAGCGGGGAGTGACATGTCTATCCCAGTTAGAGCTCCCCTCGCTGCCCATCATCTTTATATCCCCCGAGTTGGCCTTTTCAGAAATCCGGTGTAATGTCAAAATATCCTGCCAGCCGAGGATCAGGGAGGGATTTATAGTTTTACTGCACCTCAAGTGGGTTGACAGATTAAGCGATGCCTATTCTTTGTCATCTGATTTGAAGTTGAAAGAGAAAATCCACTACGGCCCGCACTGAGCATGCTCAAATGACGGTATTGTCCTGGTGATTTCACCGGCCGAGCAGACAAGGCGCTGGCTGCCCGCAGCTGAAATGCCCAAGAGTTCTTTTCATTTGTGTGCATGAAGAGAGAAAGAGGCTATGACAGTATAAATGAAGCCTGGAAGTAGAGGAGTGTGAGTAGTGTTGCACTGTGCAGCAGTGTATTTATCTGCAGAGACTCTGCCCTCTACCTGTAATTCATTATTTCCTGTGTTCAGGATGTTTAAGGGCGTGCATCCCCACAGTGCTCAGGTGAGGTAGGTAGCAAGGTAGCAACCAGGTGCCAGGCTGTAAGCAGCAGGCGTCCAAGAGACACGGCACAGAACAAGAAGCAAATATAACGAGGCAAAATGCCAACGAGAGTAAACCTGGGGTTGGCTTTTACTTTCACTTTCTCTGCAGAGCATGTTTACCCTGGACATATGTACATAGATGCCACGTTCAGTACATTTACATGCACAGTTTAGTGGAGCTATAGTTGTCATTCAACTAGGCCATTTAATTGGACTACTGTCCATGTCCCGGTATACAGGCATGGGAAGGGAATTGATTCATTGACCGAAGTATATCCGACTCCTCTACGATAGGTGGTCATATGTAGTGATGTCCAAATGAAGCTTCATGAAGCACTAGCTGTATTTGCTGAACAACTGGTGGTTCATGAAGCTTCATTTGGACATCACTTGCGATATGCCTCCTTTCAGCTTCGTAAGTGCTAATAGGCCCGTTCCGTTTCCACCACAGAAACTTAGGGGTCATTTCACGGGGCCGGGGCCGTTGGTGCGTGTCTCCACCGCAGGAACCACCCCGAAGGACAGAGTTCCGGAACTTTTACAGAGGCTAAACAAGTCCCTGCCTCGGAGTAGGTACTCAGAACGGCCCCGAAAGACTCCTGGCTGGGGCTTGGGGATTACTTGGTGCTGATTGGATATACTCAAGGCGGGATGTGACGTCAACAGAAAGCAACAAAATAGCCGGCATTTTTAAAACTCAGCAGACGAGGGTTAGCTCGTTCATATAGCTTCCGCCACCATGTAAAAAAAACTCACTAAATGGCCCGTGAAAAAAATATTTTTTCCAGCGGATATCTTAGTTACAACATGATTGAGCTAGCAAAGCAGTTTTGTGTTGCTATGTGTGGTATTTATTCAGTTTTGGGAAATCACGATGTCTAGAAAGCATCAGCTGACAGGGACAGCTAACAGCAGCAGCAAAGCTAACATCAGGACGTCATCTGTTAAAAGCCTCCCGTTGTCGGATACGACATGAAACTACTCCAGTTAGCTCAATCATGTTGTAACTAAGACATCCACTGGAAAAAATATTTTTTTCACCGGCTATTTAGTGAGTTATTACCGCTATCAGCTAACGGCGTCCCTACGTCGCCCCGGTCAAAATGGTCGCGCAACGATTACGTCACATCCAGAGCCCGTAACTTTACAGGAACCTTCATTCGACTCCGCTCTCTCAGTGGAGACACGGCGGTTGAGAGGGCCGAGCGAGAGGACGTTCCTGTAGTAGTTCCTGCCCCCCAGATAGTACCAGGAAGTTCTTCAGTGGAAACGGGCCTAATATCGTAGACCACTGGCTTGCGTTTCTTGAAGATGTTTCGCCTCTCATCCAAGAAGCTTCTTCAGAAGAAGAATTGAAGAAGCTTCTGAAGAAGAGGCAAAACGTCTTCAAGAAACGCAAGCAAGTCCAGTTGCCTACAATATTAGCACTTACGATCACCATGACCTGGATGACTGAGAATCTTCACCAACAACTCCTTTCAGCTTGTTAATGTCGGACCTTTTTCTTGTTGACCTATTACATCACACACCGAACAATCCGTTTTTCCTCCCATCTATGTATTTTTAAATATTTCACTCTTTCAACTGACACAGCATGAACTGTGTCTCCTCGTCCGTCCAAAAATGCACGGCTGTGAATGAAGTTTTCGCCATGTTGTTACTGGCTTCTTATTCTGTTATGCATTAAATGCTATTCGACTTCTGGGTCAAAGCGTGGGGCATAAATTGTGGAGCATGCCTCAGCCAGTTTGGGTGTGACTGACTGTACACATGCAGAAGTAACTCAACTCCCAATGGCATTATCTGGGTGTATTACACCAAGTTTGAGAAATTGGATTTGGTACAATTTCAGTCAGACTGACATGTTTACGTGCATTTTAAAAGTCCAGGTTTAATCGCACTAACACAATAAAGTGATTTTCTCTAATGTCATATAAACGTAATGACAGACTGTCAGCCCATTGCAGTGATATGTCAGTGGTGCAGTCATATTGTAGAGGGCACGACTGGCTTGGCAGAGCTGCGTTTTTTCTGGGTAAAAAGTTGTATTTCTTTACCGATTGCAGTGACTCGGGTTTATATTCAAGGCTTTATGATGTACCTGTAGCAGGATAACAGTTTTGGCTCCAGTTAAGTAGAATATCAATCTTTAGGCTACAGTCAGGAACAGGAACTAAATTACTTACGTTGTGTGAAACAATTCCTTGTCATGAGATATTGTAAAAACTTGCGTTCCTCAAGCATTTATTTGGCTTATTTTCAGTGGTTAAATACTCATGGAGGCGTCTCCCATATAATATAATTTAATGTGGAAGTAGACAACTTCTCAACAGTTAGCAAATGCCGGCTGCTTATCAACTCCTTTATCATAATACAATATAGTAACTTTAACCACTACTCATTTTAGAAAGCCCACCTCAAGAAAACCTGCTCTTGGTTGAGATCAGGTCTGTCCAAAGTCTGGCCCGGGGGCCAGTCGTGGCCCATGGACCTATTTCAAATGGCCCACAGCTTGTCTTTTTCAATACTGGGTAATCAAGCAAGTTTATTTTACATTTTTTCATTCACCTCACAACAGCCGCTTTATCATACAGTTTGTAAACATGCACCAAGGAGGAACTACACAGGTGAAACTAATGGTAAACACACAAATGAACACTTACCTAGCAACAGACATTTCTTGCTAGGTTTGCTGACATGGCCACAGCAAAAGAGCATGAAGTCGACAGCAAGGGCGGCCACTTTCAGGAGCATGGGAAAACTGAATACCTTTTTACTAAGAGACGGAACAGTTGTGTTTGTCTAGTGAGTTCCCACTCGACTTCACATTGTGCTGATGTCACAGATTTCTAAAATCACTTTTCTCAGCTCAAGGAAAGGTTTTACAAATATAACACCTCCATGGATCCAAAATCTAGAATAGAGAGAGCAATAAGTGACATCGTCTGAAGTTTGGGGTGTCCTGTAAATGGTTTAACAGTTGTGTCTTTGATGAATGATAATAGTGAAATGGGGAAAATGCTTTTAAGGCCACAAAGGATGTTTTTTTGCTGCAAGATGGCGGTGGCGGATGGTGATGTCCAAATGAAGCTTCATGAACCACCAGTTGTATTTGCGGAACCCACTAGATGGCACTCTTGGTGTAATGAAAAAGGCTCAAGGGATGGCAATGCAGTTTGGTTTTAGGGATGGGTCACGATTTTCGAATTTCGAATAGTCGTTTTATTTTTGAAAAATCGATTTTTTTAATGCAACTATTACTATTCGCCGTCTTATTTCTCCCCCTATATTTGACATGCAATTCAGCGTCTAACCGCACGAGGGCAGTCTAGAATTGCTACAGCGGTGTGAGATGGGCTACCAGCTAGTTTGATGCTCTTCTACAAACAGGAGAAACATGCAGAGACTACTACTCCTTGAGGAATGTCCGCAGTCATTCGGGCTTACATAGCCGAGCGCACTTCCGCGTTGTAGTTTCCTGTAAAAATGTCCGTGAAAAATCCCCGCCACGTGAAAAATACATGCCGGGCAGTCACCGGTGTGTGCACACAGGGCTTGTGGACGTCCGCTTTGAGTCTGCGCGGACCTCCGCGGAGTCCGTTCTGCCCGAGTATGTTCGGGCCTTTAAAGATGAATGGATCTCTGTGTGCGTGGCTCCGGGGGGCAATTATTCGAAAAATTGTCAAATAGTTGCCACGATTTTCAAATAGTGTTTTTGCTTGTGTTGCCCATCCCCATTTGGTAACTAGTAATGGCCAAATGAAGCTTCATGAACCATTGTCTTTATTTTTTTGTGTCCACTCTGGCACTCTTTGTTCAACAAAGGGTTGAAACCAAACTGCATTGCCATCCCTTGAGCCTTTTTCATTACACCAAGAGCGCCATCTAGTGGGTTCAGCAAATACAACTGGTAGTTCATGAAGCTTCATTTGGACATCACTAGTGATGGCACACCAGCAGATGGAGACATGAAATATTCAATGTATGTAATATTCATTCATTGTGCAAAATAAGAAAAAGCATATTAGCCAATTCTGATAGTTATCAAGCCAATATCAGCAAATATTGATGATGTGTCAATATTTCATACACCCTTGTATACAAAATGGAGTCATTGCAATTGGTTGACAAATAAAAACATTACATTGGTTTGCTTGCTTGTTTGTTAACAGCCAAGTCTTGCTTTCTCTAATATGGTGGCACTATTGATATTGTCCCATCGACCAATGAGGCATCAATTCCGCGTAGTATACCTTTAAGGCAGTAAAGCTGAGCCTCTGCAGTGGCTGCAGACTGGCTGGGGAGGTGGCATGCAGCTGTAGAGTGAAGATGTTTCCTCGGGGGTCTTTCACAGGGGGAAAGATAAGACCACCGCCGCCTCATCTCTATTTTATAATTGTTGACATCTCCCACATTAGCTCTGTTTTACTGCTCAACACTCAAATGTAAAACCCAGTGCAGTGTTAAAGCTTCCTCGCTTCTTATGGCTTACTACAGTTACTACCAACGGCTTAATGTTTCCATGCCAGCCGTGATTTATTCCAAGCTCCCAGACCAAAAGACATTTTTCAACTTCCTGTGCAGTGTTGGAGCGAGCTGTTCCTTAAATTAAAATACTCTTTGCAACACTTTATAGGGTGAAAATAAAACGAGGTAAACCGAGGTGAACAGAGAGAGAAAATGGCTCTAAGACTGTATTTTCTGAGCCACTGCAGTTCAGTTTTATTTACTTGCATCTCAATGCCAAACACATCAAGTGATTATGTAATTTGCAGGGTGTAAAGTCAGCACTTCCACTTTATTTGGTGTAGCCTACAGCCAGGATCTGTGCTCAACTCAGCCACGGTCTGCCTGCACTGTTGAGGGAAATAAAATCGACTAACCAACTTTGTGAATTTGTGTTATTTTCCAAGGTTTTGTTGCCATGAAAATTATTTAGGTAAGAAAATAATCTGTCAACCAATTTACATCACTGCACTGATCAGCAATAGATATAACAAGAATGTCCATTTCAATGCTGTGCAAACAAATTAAAACACTTAAACATCAACAAATCAAAGAAATTAAGTGAAATAGAAAACATGTATTTTCTTTTTGTGTATGCATTTCTGACACAAATAAATGAAAAATATTTTTAATACAGTAAATTAGGCAACCGAATGACTTGTTTTTCATCATGACATCAGCTTTTAAAATTAAATCTAGGCAATGGTGGTAAGGGTGGGGGGACGGGGGTGAGTACCGCAGGGTGGTAGTCATTCAGACAAGATGCTGTAGACTTTTTACAAGGATGATGATGGCTGTCTCGAAGCAGGTGGGAGCACTCTCCTGTGACAGTGATATTTTATAAATGTCAGTGATGACATCGACGAGCTGATTGGCACAGCACATGGCCAGGGATGTTATCAGGCCCAGCAGCTTAACTCACATTCAGTCGAATTGGAATTTTTCTTACAAAAACTGTTTAGAAATGGCCTGTGGAGTGTGACAAAAAGCTAAATGTCCCAGGTCCCAATCTGCTCAAGGATTCTTGTGATGTGCCGGTACCTCAGATGTACCCCTAATCCAAGGTGGGGCCTCCTTGGATCGGACTTGACCCTTGACACAGGATCTCTGGGAGTGTTGTCTGGCACCAGTGCGTTGGCGGCAGATCCATTTAGTTCAGTAGGTTGTGAGGTGGGTTAATGGCACGTGCCACAGATGCTCATTCAGATTGGGATCTGGGGAATTCGGAGGCCAGGTTGACACTTTGAGGACTCTGTCACATTCCTTGGGCCATTCCTGAGCAATGTTTGCAGTGTGGCATGGTGCACTGTTGCCATGAGGGGGGTACTTGGTCTGCAACGGTGTTTGAGTGGGTGGAACATGTCAGGTGGTATCCACATGAATGCCAGAACCAACATTTTTCCCAGCAGAACAATGCACTGGAACAAGACGATCAAAGTTACTCACTTCACCTATCAGTGGTTTTAATGTTTTGGCTGATCAGTGTATGTATACAAAGATAAAAGACCAACCAGTGCACTTATGTATTGACTAGTGCTGACTGTAAGATGATTTCCTAGATGCTAGTTTTCTGCTACAGGTGCTATTTCTGTGTTATGTTTCCACCAGGATTAGGGGGTTTGGGTTAGTTTCTGTCTAATTGGTGTTCCCTTGGTTCAGCTGTCATTAGAGAAGCCACTGTATGAGTTGATACCAAAGCACTGGAGTGCATCAAGGCGTCCTGTAATTACTACTGGTTGCATAGAAAGCAGTTTTAACAAGCAGCAGTTAATGCTTTGGGCTTTTTTGTCCTCTGAGTTTGCCTTTAAGGAGGTCGCACATAGCTTGAGAGAGAGAGAGACCTCTCTGTAATAAAGATGAAAAGAAAAGTAATCATATGAAATGTATACAGCGTTTTCAATGCTTTCGTTAGATCGCCATTATTAAGGAAAGAATTATAACCAACTTCATTTTGATGCTGTTTGCTAGGTTGAGATATCAATCAATCAATCAATCAATCAATCAATCAATCATTTGTCACATGGGATTATGCAAAGTACAACTTGATTTAAATGTAATCCCATCAGCTGCCTTAAATTTGGCACTGTAATTTAGTCCTTTTTTGTGTCTTCTTACATTGTTGGCAGCTGCTTTATAATTGTTCATGCTTGGTTGGTTCTGGTAGTGATGTCCAAATGAAGCTTCATGAACCACCTGGTGTAGTTGCTGAACCCACTAGATGGCGCTCTTGGTGTAATGAAAAAGGCTCAAGGGATGGCAGTGCAGTTTGGTTTCAAAAAATAAAGACAATGGTTCATGAAGCTTCATTTGGCCATCACTAGTTGAAACCAAACTGCGTTGCCATCCCTTGAGCCTTTTTCATTACACCAAGAGCGCCATCTAGTGGGTTCAGGAAATACAACTGATGGTTCATGAAGCTTCATTTGGACATCACTACATTCTGGTAATCCATGGTGTCTGGATGCGGAATGATTTAACTGTCCACACATCCAGACCTTGACATGGCTGATCCCTCTGAACACGGAAGCGACTTCATTCTGCAGTGACCTCTGAACAGTGTATAGTAGTGACGTCCAAATGAAGCTTCATGAACCACCAGTTGTATTTGCCGAACCCACTAGATGGCGCTCTTGGTGTAATGACAAAGGCTCAAGGGATGGCAATGCAGTTTGGTTTCAACCCTTTGTTGAGCAAAGAGTGCCAGAGTGGACCCAAAAAATAAAGAAAATGGTTCATGAAGCTTCATTTGGCCATCACTAGTTGAAACCAAACTGCATTGCCATCCCTTGAGCCTTTTTCATTACACCAAGAGCGCCATCTAGTGGGTTCAGCAAATACAACTGGTGGTTCATGAAGCTTCATTTGGACATCACTAGTGTATAGCAGTGATCCACAGCAGGAACAGGACAGCACCTCACATTTCCACTAACGTGTCAGTCCTTATTCATCGTAAAGCTATCTTCTACATATTCCTTGAAAGACCTGACCTGACTAGCTGGTAGCTAGCTACACACCACCACCATCCAAAGCCAACCACAAAAAGTACCAGCAATACTCACAAAATAAACATAAGAGCCCAAATTTGAAAAAGACAAAACAATTTTAGCAGAGCTGACAGAGGGGTTCAGAAACTTCAGAGTCTTCTCGAAATAGATATGGAGTGTCTGTGCCTGTGTTATCATCTATAAATCAAAAAATGCATGTATTTATATATGTCTTGTGACATGCAGTGATTGGATGCCATCAGCCTTCACTGTAGCCCTGGAAATATCATATGACAGTGACACAAATCAAGAAAACACTTCTTCTCTTTATTAGTGTTAGCAATCAGACTCATTTTCTCTAGAACAGAATCCTTTTTTTTCTGAGGTTGTTTTGGCACAATTTTATTCCCATATCAATTTGTCATAAATGTATTGATTTCCCCTTTTTCTTTAAGACAGTTTAGGACTGTTTACTATCAGCAGCAATCATACTCATCTTCTGTTGCGTACATCTTTTACTCTAACTTCTATTATTCTTCCTCGGCTTTGTTGTTCTGCTCTCTAGTAATTTAAAAACCATTCCCATGGTTCATGCGTGCATAATTTTCTGCAGTTTTGTCACAGTTTTTCTTGAGGTTATTTGTTTAGTGTGATGTCTGTCAGTAGAAATCACACTAATGTTCTCTTGTAGGCTTTTCCCAATTATGGCGCTTCCTTTTTGCCTTTTGTTGTTGTTGTTGCCCTCTTGCAACACAAAACTACTTATGTCATTAATACCTTTTGTACAGTCACAGGTTTATCTTGTACTGTACCTGCACCCAATTAAACCGTTTATTCTCCATTACCATCTATTTATAGGGACTGCAGATGAAAATTAGCCTGCATGACTAAATCTGGCAGATTTACAGTATGGATCTAAGTGCTCGTGTTAATTAATGTGCATTGTCCCTTCTTAAATTAGATAAACATAAGCATATACATTGCTCATTTTTCGCAGTTTAGCCTCTGTTTTCTCCTTACTATACATCCACTTAATGCAGTTTGCTAGGTTGTTGGAAAATCAGATTAATGTGCAATATTTAATGAGATAGGAAAACGTAATTAAAATCATTTAAATTAAACTAGAATTAAAGGTTTTAGTTTGCATGCCTCTGTGAACCAGTTACAGTTTATATCCATGTCTGCCCAGACTCATATGTAGCCATTACAGTTGCACTGCTTCAAATGTGGATGTTGTTGCAGAGAAACTACAGTACACATCTTCAAACAGGCTGCACAGAAGATCTATACAATCAGCGCAATTTCAGATTGGGGGAAAAGGAGATGCTGTGGTGTGCTGCTTTTTTTTAGCCAGCAGTTGAAGGCTGGAAAGAACTGGGGTTCCTGATGCAGTCCTTGTTGTATCCCTATTCCAAAGGTGCAGATCAGAGAAGGCTGGTTGCTTGGTATCCTTGCAGATTTAGACGTCTGGTGTTAACTGGTGTTCTCCTAGTTACTGGGAAGTTAGTTTGCAAGCCTTGCATCTGGCACACTAAGGTCCCGTTTATACGACAACAATTTCAACTGAAAAAGGTAAACTTTAGTTGCGTTTTGGCCGATCGTTTACATGACAGCGACATTTTGGGTGCTTGAGAACGCATCTTTTTGAAAACGGGTTCCAGAGTGCAACTTTTTAGAAACGGCAGCATCTCCGTTGTCATGTAAATGTACAATATGCAGTTCCGCTGAAAACGGAGACTTTTCGCACATGCGCATTACAGTTCCAGTCACTAGGCATGCTGACGGTCACAACAACAATGCCGAGCTCTGTTTGTGCTGCTTACCCTGTTGATCTGAAGTGAAGTGTAGATCTGTTCCTGTAGCAACTCCACCTTGTCGTCCATCCAGACAAAGTTATCTGTGCATGCTTTCGCCATTGTGTCTTCTTTGTTTTGGTTTGTAATCACCGCATTGTAGAGGAAGGCGCTTCAGCACAGGCGCATGGCGTCATGCCGTGGTGTTGCTTTGCAAATTTACACTGCCACCCATTGGCCTGGCGTGCATACTACAGCATTTCCAGTAGATTTTGCGGCTCTGTGTGAACAGGGATCGTTTCAATAATGTCGTCATATAAACGCAGAAGGTTTTTAAAACGCGAAGGACAGACTTTTCCGTTTTTAGAGAAACTGTTGTCGTCTAAACAGGGCCTAACTTGTCTGGTCTTCAGGTTCTGTGTCTGCTGGAGGACGCAGACCACATTCAGGGCAAAGCTATAGCTCCTGCTGTGAGCATGCAGAGGTGAGAACATGGGGGAAGGGCATAGCAGGTTGTCCTATCTTGGTTGAGGTCCAGGAGCAAGAGAGCGAAGAATTTTCTCCTTAAGTTGACTTGGTGAGGCATCTTGTGGAGATGAGTGCCAAATGGCTGTCCTTTGTTTGATGAGCAAAGACCATGCGGTCTTTGGCCACCATTTCAGACGGCAAGACCTAGAGAAAAAACCTTCACATGTCCAGTTTAGATATTAACAAATGACAAATCATCTGTTGACCAGTGAATCGCAACATGCCAAATTTATAGACATAACCTTAAGGCCTTCTTAAGGTTATTGTGTTTATGAGAATAATAAGGTGATATATGTCATGGTGACCTTAACCTAAGTCCAAGTGCACCAAAGTCAAAGTAATGCCCACAAGGCATTGTTGAGATATTCTGTTTACAAGAATGGGACACATGGACGTACCCAAAAACACAATGCCTCAGCACCAGTAATACCTCGACAGGTGCGAAAAACTGTGTTTTTGATAATGTAGTTAAGGTTATAAAGTCTTAAAAACAATCCCTATAGACATTTATTGTTTAAAACTTGTACCTAAATACAGGACAAACTCTATTCAAACTTTAATATGCCCAGTAGTGTACACTGACGAACTGTACTTACATTGACTCTAATGGCCATGACAGTTTATGAGTTATACCTTAATGAATTAGAGCCTGATGTTTTAAGGGCCTCAGTCACTCCCACTGCATTAAAAGCACACCTCAGCCAATGCATTAATGTCAATGAGTTGTTATATTGTCACAGCACAGGTGGTTGTATAATCATTACAGAAAATCATGTCAATCTGCATCAATGCATTTTACTACTCTGGGCGTGTAAAGCAGCATGGTTTAGTAAAACCACAGTTAAATATTGGTTTCAGAAGGCTGAGGTTGCGCATATTCATCTATATGTCTGTATGTTCTGGACTGTTGCATTATTTATTGTATGATGTGCTAATGTGTGTGTGTGTGTGTGTGTGTGTGTGTGTGTGTGTGTGTGTGTGTCTGTGTCTGTGTGTGTGTGTGTGTGTGTGTCTGTGTCTGTGTTTGTGTGTGAACAGCCTGAGCAGATGTGGATGTTCACGCTCGGCCTAGTAACACTGACATGGCACTAGCCTGTGTTTGTGCAGCTTGTCCTTTCAGTGAGCAAGTTTATTGTGCAAACACTCCACCACCCTATATGCCACATTATGTGCCTGATGAGACCTATTTTCCACCATTTGTTGATGGGGGAATGCTGCAGCTCACATCATGGCAGTGGGAGCACAATGCCACGAGCAGATAATACATTCCAAACTGTATAAGAGCTCAAGGACTATTGGGCAGCATGGATAATGAGCCAACATTTTTTTTTTCCTTCGGCAAGAACTCATATACTTATATCATGTCTGCTTCATTTCATTGCAGTAAGGCAGCACTTGCAGTAATAAACTTGTATTATACTTCCCATTTTAAGGATACATTCTATGGCTTTGTTAGAGTGCCCACTAGTATAATCAAAATCATTGCATTTTCTCCGAGTTCACTGTTGATGTTGCATAACTCAAGGCGGTTCACAGATTTGTGTGTACTGTCCATGTCTCCAGACTGCTATGTGTGTTCATGACATCCCGGATGGTTCTGGTAATCCATGGTTTCGCAGACTCAGTGATGATGTCATCAGGGATATTGACGATGGAGTCCTGGAACTTGCTCCAGATTGCATCAAGGAGTCCAAACTGTCCAGCCTTTGATTGGCTTGACCATGGCGCAGGACAACCAGGAACAAGACAGCATTTCGGCATTTCTAATGTCACACCAGTAACCATTAAGCACATGCCTCCTGCTCTTTTCTTGCCAGATCTGATTTTTATGCCAGATCGTCTTTTCTAGAGAAAGGTCTGGAATTACCAAATGAATTACCATGACCATTAGCTTGTGCTAACCGGGGCTCTCTCCAGGAGAGAGCTTCGTTGCTGGTCAGGGTCATCCTAGATCAGACCTCCTGTGCAAAAAGGTAGTGATGGCCAAATGAAGCTTCATGAACCAGCAGTTGTATTTGCCAAACCCACTAGATGGCGCTCTTAAAAAGGCTCAAGGGATGGCAATGCAGTTTGGTTTCCAGCGCCATCTAGTGGGTTCAGCAAATACAAGTGGTGGTTCTTGAAGCTTCATTTGGCCATCGCTACAAAAGGGATTGTACTCAAGTAGTTCAACTGGAGACATTTCAAAAGACATGGCAAATTAACTGATTAACATCGGGCATGAAAGTCTTGCAAGACGGAGTCTGGGTTTTTACAAGGTGCATTCACAAGTTGTTGTTTTTTTTCGTCGTCGATCTTTACAATTCACCACAAGAATAAAGCAGGCATTCCTTATTGCACGAACCAAATCTTCATCAAAACAGTGTCTAAGTTGTTAGCTCAGAGGTTGCTGTTGTTTCCCGTAGCAAAGGGGATTTTAAAAAAGGTAACACTCAGGAAGTGGAAGAGATGCTGATCTAAATATCAAGCCAATAACAAGTTTATAGCCACAGTCTATATCCAGTGAGTTAGACCAGTGAGTCCTTACATCCCATTGCGTTGTCCAGTTAATCATCCAACACCTTTACAATGGTTTGCAGGATGCTTGGCTTCATGTGGCTCGGATCACAGCTGGTGTTTAATTTCTCCAAACCTGCCACAGTACCTTTGATGTATATATGGATGTGGAGATGGCCCAGCTTGTCCATATGATTGGGATCACAGCTGGCCATCTGGCGGCATCCTCCCTACCGTTTCCTTGATGTTTACCTACGTTTACATTCGTCAACCTCAACCGGCGAGGCAGAGTAGTGACGTTATTTCCCCATCCCAGTGAGTGAGCCATAGCCATACGATATCACCCTCTAACACCAATCATAAACAACAGTTTGTAGTTTTAGGTGGAGTTGAGTGACAGTTTCTTGGCGAACACCCGGATGCATCTTCCTGAAGTCTAGACATAGAAAAAACTAGACACAGAAAATGATGTAGTCTAAATAAATGTGATTGCTTTGTTGGGACTAGGCTGTACTTATTATTGTCACTATATTATAATGGCATCATTGATTTCAACTACAGAGGTTCCTAGGCTCTTATTTGATCTAGGCTTATATTAGAAGCATGTCTGTGTTTCTAATTATATTTGCTTCCTTTTGTTTTTAACACATGAATTGCTTTTTTTTCCCACCCAGACCTTTATTGTGAAACATTAGCAGGATCATATTGTGGAAAATCCTTCAAATAAAGCTCCTGCCATCTTGCAGCACTTTAATGCTAATACAAAAACAGTTAAACACACTTACCCACAGTGACTGAAATCTGACGATGGACTAACATTTTAGATGAGTAACCCAGAACAACAAAGCTTCACCATGTTATGTGATATGCTACTTCAGCACTTAAACATTTAGTTTCAGCCTAATCATGTTGGACTTTAGACAGAGCCAGGCGAGCAGTTTCCCCTCCTTCCAGTCTTAATGCTTAACTACATTAACCACATCCTGAGTTTGCACTTAACAGAGATGTGTGTGTGTGATCAATCTCTTCATCTCACCTTTGGAAAGAAAACCATAATTGCAGATGGGAAAGGAGATCATGAATTATACCATCATCACTTTTGTTTTCCTCTACTATTCATGAGTGTTACTGTTACATAACTTGTGTGCCTCTGCAGCGGCGATGGTTTTTAGGTTGTCCATCTGTGCTATTTTAATGAACACAGTATCTCAAGAACGCCTTGAGGGAGTTTCTTCAACTTTTGCACAGACATACACTTGGACTTGATGAACTGTTTAAATTTTTGATGGTCAAAGAAACAAGGTCACTGTGACGTACTGTACATCTCATTCTTGTGAAGGCGATATCTCAAGAAAGCCTTGAGATAACTTCCACAAAGTTGGCACAAAGATCCATTTGGATTTTAAAATGATCCGACTAGAATTTGGTGGTCAAAAGGTCAATGTCACTGTGACCCCACAATGCATGTTCTGCCTCCATACTGGCCTCTATACTCCGTTCATCCCATTCTTGTGAACGTGATAGCTCAAGATCACCTTGAGGAAATTTCTTCGAATTTGGCTCAAACTTCCACTTGGACTCAATAATGTACTGATTAGATATTGGTTGCTTAAAGGTCAAAGGTCACTGTGACCTTGTGTCCATGTCATTCTCGTGAATGCAATAGCTTAAAAACACCTTGAGGAAATTTCTTCAAATTTGGCTCAAATGTCCACTTGGACTCAGCGATGAACTGATTAGATATTGGTGGTCAAAGGTCAAGGGTCACTGTGACCTTGTGTCTATGTCATTCTCCTGAAGGCAATAGCTTAAAAAGACCTTGAGGAAATGTTTTCAAATTTGGCTCAAACGTCCACTTGGACTCAACGATGAACTGATTAGATTTTGGTGGTCAAAGGTCAAGGGTCACTGTGACCTTGTGTCTATGTCATTCTCCTGAATGCAATAGCTTAAAAACACCTTGAGGAAATGTTTTCAAATTTGGCTCAAACATCCACTTGGACTCAATAATGTACTGATTAGATATTGGTTGGTTAAAGGTCAAAAGGTCATTGTGACCTTGTGTCCATGTCATTTTTGTGAAGGCAATAGCTGAAGAACACCTTGAGGGAATTTCTTCAAATTTGGCTCAAACGTTCACTTGGACTCAACGATGACTTGATTAGATTTTGGTGGTCAAAGGTCAAGGTCATTGTGACCTCACAAAACATGTATATGAGAATTCCTGTACTAATTATGACCACATTTTCACAAAAATGTCTAATGGGGCAAAAATGATGAAGTGATGACATCATATATTCAAAAGGTCAAAGGCCAGCTTCACCGTGACATCATAATGTTTTGCATGTTTTGTCAATTTAGTTGCCTTTAATTTTAAAGTTGACAGTACAGACCACGGGTTGTAGTAAATTAGGGTGACAAAGAGGATGAAGACACTTATGGACGCGCCTGTAGCTGAGGCTGTGAATCCTGTAATTGGAGATCTCCCAGTAGCTGCTCTCTTTCCAAACTACAGCGCACACACTGAGCTAAAAGCCACAGTTAACACCACAACTCAACATGAAAGACTTTGAACCACCTGCAACAGCAGAGCTGCTTTTCTGAAGGGACAAAGTAGAGTCAGATCTCATGTCAAACTGCCTTTTAAAAGAAATACACGTACGGGTTATCAGCTAACACCACCGCCTGCTGCCGCCCACTCCTGTCCAACAGGTCAGACGAGACGGAGACTGAATGAGCAGTAACCTGTCAGTCAAAATGAATGACAACTAAACAGGTGTTTTTGAGAGCTATTGTGCCTCAAATGTTGCTTTTAGCTCAGCGTGTGTGCTGCTGTTCATCTTTATTTGGCAAGTCACCAGCTGGCTGAGAGATGTCCAGTTACAGGACCTGTATGTCCATCACTGCAGTAACTCGCACCACATGATAAATATCAAAAATATCTCTTTAGGTTTAGGTTGGACTGCTGCATTTCAGACTTTCTGCCCTTGTACAGCAAAGTCAGTGCAAAAAGTTGTACCTCCACTCTGATCCTAGACCACAGATGCTTTCACACAAACAATTTGTTCTAGGTTGGATCCTTGCCAGGGCCAAATGTCTGATAGTGGGCTCTACCCTTCTACTGTGCAGGTAGCAATAAACAGTGTTAAGTGTTGAGTCTGCTGTTGGTTTCGTTGGCAGGCTCAGATTCACCCTGTGAGACTGTGTTGAAGGTTAAGATATATATCAGCATTTCTTGTGTCAAATCTTCCTGTTGCTGCTCTGACCGTCCCTGTTATGATGACAATGTGCAACTGTTGCCTAACTAACTGCATTTCAAAGTTTTTATTACAGGGAGTTTTACATGTCCTGCTTTTTTTTCCCCTTCTGTTTTGATATGTTTGAAAACTAGTTTGCAGATTAAGTTTTCTCTGGACAGTGCCAAGATAGCTGGGTTCCTCTGATTGTGGTCTTTATGCTAAGTTAAGCTAGCTCCTGGCTTTGAAAATAATAATGACATTTATTAAAACAGCACTGTTTAAAAACAAAAAAGCAGCAAACTCCGAGGCCGAAAATGAAGCCTATGCATGAGTGCCAAAATTGCAGTTCCTCTAATGGTCACTTGAGGCTGACTCCAAAACAGAGTCATCCCCACAGACCTTCACGTTAAAACCAGAAATAAACATGTTAACAACTTGGTACAAAACATGGTTTTGGTCTCTGTGGCTAATTTCAACATCCATGACAGCTGTACAGGGGGTGAATTTTTATGTAACTCACCTGTTTACATTTAATTAAGGCTTAAAAGTGAGGCTATTTAAGGGCGGAGCCACTTGAGTTACAGGCTGTCTGTGAGGTGTCGCTACAGTCTACGAGTCATATCCACCCCTTGACTTTCCACATTTCCAGCCTCTCGTCCAAATAGTTACTTCTGGCTCCAAAAAAGAAGATGGCGATGGCTAAAGTGCCAAACTCAAGGCCTCAAAACGGCAGTCCACAAATGGGTGATGTCATAGTAGCTACGTCCATTATTTTTACAGTCTACTCAGGAATAGTCTCTATATACAGACTCTACATTCAGTGAATGTAGAGTCTGTAGGCAAACCCCGGAGATCTTGCCTCCGGAAGAAGAGTGAAAGAGCCCTGGTTTCCGGTTGTAGGCTGTTTGTAGTCCGCGTGATATTGACCAATCACGTTTGAGCCGGCTGCAGTTGTTGCCAGGTTAAACGGTCCGTGCGGTGAACTAACGAGGCGGAACATAATTGGTGTCACTGCAAACTCTGAATCCATCGTAATGGTTCAGCATATTTACTTATATATAAACGGAAGTCAGAAAAGGAAATTCACCTCCTCCGCCCAAATCAAACCGGAATGCCAAAAAATCGGGGGTCTGCCCCCAGAGGCTGTATCGCCATCTGCCAGAAGTCAGACGCTGAATACAGCCGATGCGTTCCGAGAATGACTCAGGAATGACCAGAGGAATGGGACAAAGAGATGAAGGTGTCGACCTGACCTCCAAATTCCCCATATCCCCATCTGATCAAAGATCTGCGGGACGTGCTGTTACCCCACCTCACAACCCACAGGACTCAAAAGATCTGAAGCTAACGCCCTGGAGCCAGAAACCAAAGGACACCCTCTAGAGGTCCTGTGTCCATGCCTTGACAGGTCAGAGGCAAGTCCGGTCCAAGGAGCACCCACCGTGGATCAGGGGTACCTCTGGGGTACCAGCACGACCCTCAGATGTTCGATCAGGTTGGGATCTGGGGTATTTGGAGGTCAGGTCGACACCTTGAGTTCTTCGTCCCATTCCTCAGGTCATGCCTGAACAGTTTTTGTGATGTGGCATGGTGCATTGTCTTCCTGGGGGCCACTGCCATTGGGGAGTACTGTTGCCATGAGGGGGGTAGTTGGACTGCAACAGTGTTTGAGTGGGTGGAACATGAAAGGTAGTATCCAGATGAATGCCAGGACCCAAGGTTTCCCAGCAGAACATTGCATATTTTATGACACTTCCAAAATATGTTGGGTTATACGCAAATTACTTGGTCATTATCATGTAGGATATGAATGAAATTTGGTAGGAAAACTTATGAGCAGTGCAAGAGAACAGCCCAGCAGCTCCTCATGTATTGTTCATATGTTCTGACTTGATAACATGCAGCCCTTTATTTTGAATTTCTTTCAACCGAGGACCCGTTCTGCGAGTGATCGTCAAAATGTGACTAAGTGGTGAATCCAACACTGGCCCTCCATGTCTGAGTGATGTGCCTGCTTTGATGACGCACGCTGACTGTTCAGTTAATGAGTGTGTATCACACCAGTGTGACAGATTCGTCTCAGCTGATGGAAGTGTTTGGTCACAAAGTGTTGTTTTGGTCCTGCCAGGCTGCTGTTGTGCTCCTTGTTAGTCAAAGACACTTCATCACACCACAGCCTGTTCAGCTCACTTGTTTTTCTCAAACAGCACCCCGACGTTTTTGATGCATTTTAAAGTGAGGTTTTTTTCTTCTTCTTTTTTTCGACTGAAAAAGTTTTTCTTTTTTTTTTCATCTTAAATGTTTCCCCTTATTCTACTTTTCTCCTCAACACTAGGGGCCAACTCAAACAGACAAGGCGCAGATTTCAACAGTAATGATGGTGGCGGTGATGAAGGTATTTTTCTATCTTTTTTCCCCCTTTTTGACCAACAAAATAAAAGCCTGACACTCGTGCATGACAGCAAACCTGCAGACCTCTTTTTTTTTAGCCAGTTTCTTTTGACTCCCCTTCCTCCTTCTCTCTTTTTTACTCCCCTTAAAGTGCTTCTAAGTGCACTTCTCTCAGCTATTCATTTTTGTATCAACCTCTTTCCTCTTTGGAGTCATGTAAATCAGAGGATCTCGTCTGAGGTGAGACGGCACCTCTAAACAGGAAGGAGGTCCCAGTAATCCTTTACTCACCTGTCAAATGTGATCTCAATTCAGCTCTGCATGTTATTTCGCCTCCTCTGATGAATTTAAATTTTAAAACGATCATGCCCCTCTCTTCCCTGTCTACATTTCCTTTTTTCCTCTTCCATTGCTCGGTGAAGCATGAGCACTAACCCATGTTGTTATGACAGTGGAAATTTGTTCATCTGTGGCTTGAAAAAAAAAAAAAAACCTCTGCCACATTTTTTCTTTCTTCTATTAACACCTTGCTCCTCTGCATGACAATAACCAAACAGTGCGGTACTTTTCTCTTCGCTGTGTTGGGTAATCTGTGAGGGCCGGCACATGACTGGAGGTGAAAAAGCCATAGGAGACATTTCAGTTAAAGGGCACCATTTGTCTTCCGGAGAGAGAGACATGCAAGTGCCAGAGAAAGCGGTGACATTTCTGAATAACATGGGCAGTTGTTCAGTTTTTACGGATGTTGCTCCAGAGAGTGATATTTGACATAATCCTCACCGTGCCTTCTTCTACACGAGTAAGCATTAGCCAGGCAGCTCTGAGAGCCCAGTGTAGACCAGTCTTTACTCTGTGGAATGTGTTGTTCACTGAAGACAAATTTGTAAATGTGATAGCATCAGTGTACCTGATGGTTAAATTCAATTTCATGATATAGCCCAATATCACAAATCACAATTCAGGGAAGAAGCTGAGTTAGTGTCATGCACTAATGAGACATGAATGTGAATAAATGGAGGGAGAGAGAGAGAGAGAGAGAGAGAGAGAGAGAGAGAGAGAGAGAGAGAGAGAGAGAGAGAGAGAGAGAGAGAGAGAGAGAGAGAGAGAGAGAGAGAGAGAGAGAGAGAGAGAAACACAGGGGCTTAGTGTATCATAGGTTGTCCCCTGGTGGACCAGGCCTATATCAGCCTAACTAGGGGCTGGTCCAACGCAAGCCTGAGCCAGCCCTTACTATAAGCTTTACCAAAAAGGGAAATCTTAGTCTTAAATGTGGAGACTTCTGGTTGATATGGAGCTATGTAAACTAAATCTTTCTCAAGGTGGACGTGTCAGCAGTAAGAGCTCTGCGTCCAGTAATACTCCTATAATTATGATATATTGCAATCTTTGAAGATAATCCACTCAAAACCCAGCTCAATACTACGAAATTCTTCCTCTTTCCTTTTCACAATATGACTTCATTATATGTAATTTCTTTGTAATTTTAGCAGTTTTAATTTGAATTTTTTTCTCTTTTTTTCATTTTTGTTTCATAAAGCCACTTTTCATTACAAAATCTTTGTTAAAAAATGTTTTCGAGTTGTCCATTTCCCTGTCCGTCTTTGCGTAAGTCCCATTCTTGTTAATATATGTAATTCTGGAATGCCTTGTGGGAATTTCTTTAAACACTGATCTGATTAGAATTTAGTGGCAAAAGGTCAAGGTCACTGTGACCTTGTGTCCGTCGCATTCGTGGAAATGCAATACCTCAAGAAGGCCTTGATGTACAGTAGTTTTGGCACAAATGTCCACGTGGACTCAAGAATGAATTGATTAGAGTTTAGTGGTTGAAAGTCAAAAGGTCAAGGTCACTAAGACCTTGTGTCCCTCTCATAAAGATGTTGAGGTAAAATTAAATTTGGCGCAAATGTCCAGTTGGACTCAAGAATGACCTGATTAGAATTTAGTGATCAGAAGTCAAAGGTCAAGGTCACTGTGATCTTACAAAAGAGGTTTTTGGCCAAAAACCAAAATTCATGTCAGTTATGACAAAATTCAGAACAAATGTATGTCAAGTTTTTGAACACTCTAGATCTTCATATTGATGGAGAGTCCAGCACTGTCTCCACCAATGTAAGTATTTGAATTACAATAAAAGAGATTTAGTATTCTCAAACCAGAATAACATACCTGACAGTGTAGGGCCACAGGATCTAGATTTCTCCCTACTCATCGGTTCAAGGTCTGCAGAGTTTAATATACATTGCTGGCTCCATCAAGTAGCTGTCCGTCAGTCACTCGTTCTACAGCAGGAAACGGCACTTCAAAGTAAAAGCTCTGTGCCGGAAATTCACTGTACTTGAAAATAAAGTGTGCTGTTTTACAAATGTTACACTTGCAGTCCATTCCGAATTGACCGGCGACCCACTTTTGGTCTGCGATCCATCAGCTGGGAACCACTGGTGTCGGGATGCTTTTAAACTCCAGGAAGACCACAGAGAGATAACAATTACAGACAACTGAACTGAACAGTCGAATGGATGGATACAATATTAATGATAAATTGAATAATCTGCTAGAAACTTTCTGTAAAGGTCCAGTGTGCAGGATTTAGGGTGATATATTGGCAGAAATGGAATATAAGTATATTTTCTTGAGTTTTTGTTGCCTTTGAATCAGCCATTTAATTCTACACAGGGAGTGAGTCCTTGTTTATGGAGATTGCCATGTTGCACCAACACATTTCTACAGAAGCCCAGAATCGACAAACCAAACACTGCCTCTATATAGGGCTATTACAGTTTTTGCAGTTTCACATTGCCCACTGTAATTTGAAGGCCATCTGTGGTGAGCACTATCGGGAGAAAACATCTCCTGGTCTGTTTGCTTTGGAGAGGAAATGACCTCGGAGGAGAATTTTAGCTCACCTTCTGAAAACCATCTGAAAAATGGACACTGAAAGAATCCTCCGGAGACGTTTCAGCTGGTTGCAATCTGCAATTTTCACCACTAGATACTACAAAATCCCCCTAAATCTACACACTGTTCCTTTAAAACCCTGATTGGTTTACATGGATCTCTGCCTTGTCTTTGCATTGAAACAAACCAAAACCGGCTTAATCTCGTCCGTTCTATATGAGCAATGGATGGCATTGTTATACGTCTGGATGTGTTGTCGGCCAAGCATTGAATAGGCCACTAAAACCAGATGGCTTACTCAATTTATTCATCAGGACTGAGACTCTGCATTAGCCCAGTTTTTTATAGCACTGGAATAAAGCATTGATAGTCAGTGTTTCTAATCTGGGAAATGAGGCTGTGTCTGTACGAGCTCCCATTTGTATCTAAACACATTGTCAACTGGCACAAAGTGGGTATATGGACACATTGTTTTTTGTGTTACCAGTACAGTGGACCTGTGTGTTCTGCTGTGGATACAGACGATTTAAAGCCATTTGACGACTGCTCATATACTATTTCATTTAAAAACCCTGGAGCTCGGAACCCTTACGTGCTTGAAGTAATGGCAGAAGATATAATAAAGTGATGTATAAGTACAGGTAAAGTGTTGGATGTTGATTCGTTGAATTAACCAAGGGTTATGCAATTTGCAGGAGAGAGTTGGGAAACGATCTGTCTCTAAAGAGCACGTGCACTAGTTTATTAACAGTTACAACTGTGATGGGTAAAAGACACATTAATAAATCAACAGCTTTCATTTATTTAGTAGAATATTTTTATGTACTGAGTCAGAAACAAGCGAAGGAACAGGAAGTTGTAGTTTTGAGTGTATTAAATTAGTCCAGAATGACACGTTTCTGGCATTTTAATTCCCAAGTGAAGACAGTGGTTAGCGTTCGGTCACTTCATTACTGAGTATTACTTTGCAGCATTACATTAACATTTGTGTTGTGAGCTCGGTGATCTCAGATAAATCCTCCTCTGAACTGCTCCCACTGCATCACCTGCACAATGCTGCTGGTGTAATGAGCTGCTACTGTGGCGGATCAGGTGCTAATTACATGCAAATTGTGAGCGCAAATTGAATGAAAGGCACAGTACGAATTTGCCCCGCACTATGTAAATCAGGCCCTTTGTGTTTTTTGTTTATTTTTGTTCTTTTCTTACAGTTCTATAGTGAGAATTTGTGCCAGTAAAGGATTAGCCTGGTGTTATTCTATATTTCATGTATTGTCAACTAATGCCCTGAAAAGACTTTGCGACCGCCCTATTCTGTATGTGTCTCTCAGCTCATTGTTTCCTACTGAACATGAATCTCAACACAGCTTACAAATATACTGTACTACTCCATACCCACTGGGTCTCATTCATGAAACGTGAGCAGAAGGAATTTGTGTGTAAACTGTTCGCAGACGGAAATTTACGTGCATGTCCGCATTCATCAGTATTTTAGTAGCTCCGATCTTTTCGTAGCTACTAACAAAATCTACTCCTGCTCCTGACCACTCGTAGTGCTTGTGTAAATTTAGTAAAGCACATAAATATTGCTTTTCACTATTGGAAATTACAATTTTAATTCGTATTGCGCTCTGTTATGTACACAATACACAGATGCCTTTGAAACACGTAATCTAAACATGACAAAATATTACAAATATAACACATTTAGTTAAATTAGTTGGCAATTAGCAGGTTTAAGATCCAGATTTGGTTCATGATTGTGAATTATCTATGTAAATCGACTCAATAGATTACACGTTCTTTCTACATGTTGAATGATGATAATAGAAATATCCGTAAGGACAGCCGGATCATGGCTTTTTGATCATTTGAATGAATAAATCTGATTTGAAAAATGTTTAATTTACGTTGTATATATATATATATATATATATATATATATATATATATATATATATATATATATATATATATATATATATATATATATATATATATATATATATAGCTTTAGGCTATTAAGAATCAAATAATGTGAATACGATGCATACAAACTGCTGTAGGCTATATGTTATCCGTATGATTTGTTAAAGTAAATGTTAAATAGCTCTACATTCCGACAGCCATCACTGATTTTGAGTTTATCCATTACGCACAAAACATCTCTGGTTTCCCGTTTCCACTTCATTCAAAACCCCACAAATGAATCTTCTGTTTGTTTGGTGGCCGCTGTATTTTTTTTGTGTGTGCTTATGTGTTTCTTTGCCTCCAGTTTCATATCAAACCATTTACGCTTCACCTCTGACATGGTTCTTTGTACTACGGAGACAACATTAACAGCATCTGTTACCTCCCTCCAGGCCTTCGCTTTGTCTGTCCCTGTCACACCACTACTAACTGAAGAAAATAAAACGTTTTTTCTTAAGTCCACTTCACCCAAAATTATTTCGATCTCCGCTTCGGAAAAATTCTTTTTTCCTTCTCTCTCTTTCTTTGTTTGCGCCATGACTGACAGGTCAACTGGACGCACCTACACCTCCTTATATGGTGGTCATTGGCTATTCATGGGCGGGGATTTATGCTAATTGCTGATTACCGGGAGCGCGCTGTCATTTTACAATGGATTGGCATTCATGATCATACACACGTGTTTACGTGTCAAATCTGAGTTTCCCGCGGCGTTCCTGAATCTGGAGTAGGTTTTTAATAGCGTAGGCTTTTATGTGCAAATCTACACACAGATTTACTAACTTTTCATGAATGAGACCCACTGAATGCACAGTTGCCCACGTACAGTTTCACATGGTGTGTGTTTGGGATACAGGTCATAGGAAATTGCAGATTAAATAGTCAACTGAACCCATTAAGAAGAGCAATGTATTCAGACAGAGTGTTTGAAAAACGTGGGACAGACAGAATGACACACTGACAGTTTCCGTGATTATGTACAGCATACCATACCATGACTTAGTCATACCAAAAATGACAAAACCAACAACATTGGTCCACAGGGGGAGCCACAGCGATCGGCCGCATTTTAGCCATTTTGAAGCATTTTTCTGTTGTTATAGCGCCACCCAGTTGCCAATTAGAGTTAAATTTCTCCAGTCACCTTGAGGCGTCCTGTTCTACATATCTACCAAGTTTAGTAAAAATCCATATGGCGGTTAGGCCTAGATAAGAAATGAGCTCTCTAGCGCCCCCATTTTGTTTGATGGGGTCAATAATGGAGGGGTCCCCTCAGATTATGTGTGGTCATATGCCTACAAAGTTGCGTGGTGATGGGTGAAACCCTTGAGATGTTATACACCTTTATGTGATGAGCCACGCCCTCCGTAATATTCATTGCCTTATAGAAGCTCAGTTTTAGTAAGTTTTCCAACTTTTGCCAAGAGGGAACTTTAGATATTGGTCCCTAGATTATGTTCACCCAGTTTCATGCAGATCACTCAAACTTCCTAGGAAGAGATCCATTTGAAGTGTTTTTCAAAAAATTCAAAATGGTGGAAAATCTATATAAGCGGAAGTTATGGGTTCTTGAGGCAAATGTGTTGCTCATGAGGAGAGGCATCTCTGTGCAAAGTTTCACGTCTCTACGACATACGGGGCATGAGATATGCCCATTCAAAGTTTGCAATTTCAGTCGGTTGCTATAGCGCCCCCCTTTGGCCAGCTGATGTAATATTGCTTCATTGGCATCCTCCCATGACCCTCTACCACTGTGCCAAATTTCACACAAGGCATGTAAGGCACGTAATATTTGAAGGGTTACTTCTCTGAAACAGCTGGTCACTGTAGTTTTTAGCAAGCATTTCTCAAAAAGGAGGAATTACTGCATTTGTCAGGATTGGATTAATCCATATTTGGTGATCTAGTGAATATTCATGTCAGCAAATTATTGCTAAATGGACACACCAAGTTGTTACCGTACTGTAAAAGAATCCAAAGAATATAGATTTGTGCTAGATTTAATACACACGATGAACTCAAATCCAAAATCCAAACAGAACACCCAGCAGAAAATGGAGCAGGTAATGAAAGCAAGAACACGGGGGTGAACACAGACAAACTCACGAAGAACAAAGGGAAACACAGGTATATATACACACAAAACTAATCACAAGGACGAGACACAGCTGGAGAAGGAAGACACGGGCAAAAGGAGTGAACAACAAGGGTGGAGCAGACGAGACTGATACAGAACAGGTGTGAAGGGAAGACTCAGGGAACAGGGAAGGACTAACGAGACAGGTGTGGCAGAAAACAGGCGGGAAAACACACAAAGACAGGAAGTAAAACCAGACACGACACGTGAGGAGAGAACCTACAAAATAAAACAGGAAGCAGATTAAACATGAATGAAAACAGAAGGCTGAATAGTAATTTGATGGAGTGCCGCCTTAACTCTAGAGGTTTGTGGCTTGTTGTGTGGCTCCTCCTGTCCTTGTAAGGACATGATACATGTCTTTAAACTCAAACCAACATTCTTCCAGTGTATGTGTATAGTATACTTCACTTTGGTTGAACTCTCCGCTGAATAAATGAAATGAAGAGATACACTAATGTTTAAAAATTCCCCTCAGAGATTTTTTTTTTTCCCCCGCAAACTGAATCTTCTCTTCACAAGAGCGCTTTCCCCAAATTGGTTTTATGAAGTGATACCTCTTATTTTTCTTTAGGAAACCGGCAGCAGCAGTATCTTCTAAAAGCTTAAATTTCTTCTAGGGTTTCATCACGCCGGTTGGAAAACACCATCATATACTGGATTTGCACCCAACAGATGTAGCGTAGTTTACCTCAAATTAGAAGGGCCGGATCTCTGGGAGTTGGTAATGTGTTGTTAAAATAGATTAAAAGCACACCATCTGCCCACAGCTGATGCGGGAAAAAGACAATATCCGTCTTGGAATTGCAGGAGGAAAGTCGTTTGATTTTGTAGGCAGACGGGTTCTTTTACAATTCCAGCTCTGTTTTAGTGTAGTAGAGATAAAGATAGAAGCAAATCGGCTTTCCATGATCTGAAAAAGACAAACGCTTGCACACTTGCAAAATAACATTTCTACCCAGTGAAAGGTTTGGATAAAGAGCACCTTCCTGGCTTGCCTGTGTTTCCAGGGGAGCACGCAGGATCGATGCACACTGACTGATCTGCAGTGGCAATGAATTACTCCCGTGGATCCCCTGTGGTTCCACCTATACCTCAGCGGCTGCTGCAGAGAAGCCTCGCAGCACTGCAGACAACCTTGCTCAGACCTTATGTGCCGTGCTTTCACCTCACTCCTCCTGGAAGTTTGCTCTTTACTGTTAAATGAGCTTTTGTCAGAGGAGTGCTATGTGAATCAAATGCGCCCTCAGTTCTAATTACTCAATTATGTCCCCAGACCAAGAAGTGTTGAGGGCATCACTAGAATTGCTTTTTTTGAGATTTTACTGTAATTACTTTCCTTCTTTGAAAAGAGACACTGCTGAAAGGACATTTTGGTGAGTTCAACGAAAAGGGGCTGCATATATACAGTGTTGAGTATGAAGAAGACATTACGACATGTAAAATAGGGAAGAAATATTTAAGATTCTGCACTATTTGAAGGTCAGCAAAGTAAATTTGTGGCATTGATCAACTTGAACAAAGGGTCAGATTCCCCCAAGTTGTATCCCTTCTATTCAAGCGTGCATTCAGATTACACTCGAGGGGCTTTCACACCGTCGCGTGGCAACTTGCCACCACCAGTCATTTTAATGAGGGGAAGGCGGCAGAGGGGAAGCAGTTTTTCAACACAGCAGTATGAAGCGGTTGCCGCCCACGTGCACGCACACAGACAGCACCAAGGACAGCCAGAAAAAAAAAAAAAAAAGCTGGACTCTGGACGACATTCCCACCAAACTTCAGATGGCTGGTAAAGTGTCCTGCCTGTTATTGCAGCCATGGATCATAGTGAAAGCATGTGCTTTTAAAAAACACTTTGCTATTTGAGGTGGATGCTCATGCAGGTGGATTTGATTTACTCAACAGAGGCTCAGTTACTTCGCAGTGTCGGCAGCTAGAATCGGGCCAGCTGATTCGGACCCATCCTGGGGTATCATCCATGCCGAGTCTCAGACTGTGCCTTAAAATTCCAGCTGATCACCTCATACTAAGTAGCACTGAGTGTGTTTACATGGACATGAATAACCTATTTATGATTGGGTTTTCAGAGTATTCCATTTAGCTTATCCAATTTTTGAGACACTGGAATATGCTTCCTGGAATACTGCAAAGAAACTGGGATACTGTTGCATGTCAGCGTACCTCATACAACGGTTTGTGTGATATCACATAAATTAGTGCCCCACAAAGTTATATTTAGGTTTAGGCAAGTAGTTACTGTGGTTAGGTTTGGGAAAAGAAACAAGATGGGGATGTATCTTAAAATGACTCAAAGTTCAGTCAAAGTTACGAACACATGTCTCCTGGACGGCTTGGAACCACTTCCTTCAGCACATTGGTCATGTGATCACAGCTATAGTGCACATGTCTTAACATGACTCCAGCCAGGTGACCTAACATGACTCTGGCAGAAATTTCAATACGTAAGGAGAAGCGGGAACTGTCCATTGGTTCGACTGCCCATTGTTCCGACCATATTAAACTCATTGTTCCGAAGTCCATTCCGAAATCATCATGATGCCCTGTGGTTAAGGTCTGGTTAGGTTTAGGCACAAAAACGACTTGGTTAGGGTCAGGAAAAGATCATGGTGTGGGTTAAAATGAAAAAGAAAGTGACAAACACATAAGCCGTGAGCCTGTTCCGCCTCAAGCCGGTCGCGGCGGGCGTATGGTGCGCGGACAGTCGGACTAATGGGATGTCGAACCAATGACGTGGACCCAGGAAAAGCAAATGCCGAAACCGGTTATCTAAATAACAGGAAACAGCAGCTTAAGTAACGGGAAGTACCTTCAATGTGTGTGTGAATGGGAAAGTTTGTGAACTGGTTGCTTGTTGGTCAGACGCTATAAATTGTCATGATGTACCAATTCTTTGGCTTTGTCAAAGATTAAAATACACGCTGACAGTGAGAGGCTGACACTAGTATGGAGGACAGTGTTATGAGGGGAGCATAGATTCTTTCAGGAAGGTGAGTAACTACGTAGGTAATGTGCGTGTGGTTGAGAAGGAGACAAAGAAAGAGAGAGACGGTGGATGCACTCAGAGCAGACAGCTACTGGCGATCAGAGCAGAGACAAAATTAGCGGTTAAGCTGTAAAGTGGTAGTAAATGTACAGAGTGTTTAATATTTCCTGTTGCTCATTTGCGTCTATAAACATCACAAACCTACGCAAAGAGACCACAGTAATTTGTAAGCGGGTCACTAGTATGCTCATGTAAATATCCTGAATATGAGCCTAACTTGGAAAAGCCTCATATACAGGTTATGTATGTCCATGTGAATGCACTCACTGTGATAGTGGGAAACATGGCATCAGAACTAAGTGAAAATGTCGGAGGTCAGATAGTTGTTCTCGGCGAAATGAAGCTTTCTTAGCATCCAATCAAGTCTAGACTAGCAGTGTCTAAGGAACGGCTTGAACAGCTTTGACGCCTCAACTCTGCTGTGGTTACGAGTCTGTGACATGCATTGTCTGTTTTCAAAATGCACTTCTGTTATCACAGGAAATGTAGGGTTTAGGCGACAAAAAATAACAGTGTTTGGCATTACAAACATAGCGGTAGCGAACGCCAGCCTCCCGGGTAAAAGTTGGTGGTTGTTGGCTCCATCCACCACCCCTACCTCCCGTCATACTTGGACTTTCGTCACTTTAACCCACGTTGTTTCCCCTGATGTCACCAGGCACCGTTATTGTGTAACGGCATATCATGCGCCGCATATCATGCTGATGTGAAAGGACGTAGGTATCTGACGGCGGATGTCACTGCCCAAGTACTGGTATTCGATGAGCGTGGAGTGCGACCAGGTTGATTGTTACATTTTGGTTGACTGTAAATGAAATGACCCTGTGTGGCTGTGGCTATCGCAGTCTCAGGTAGGCCTGTCGCGATATGCGATAAGTCGGTCAATTGCACAGTAAATTAAAAGGGAGACGGTAACTTTTCCGGCCGCGATTAATTGCCATATTCATGCGTGTTTGTTTTCCTCGTCTCTCTCCACCAAAGAGACTGGACGACAAGAGCGTTCACTGCCGTGTAGCAGCCAGGTGAGTCGGTAAATTAGCGTAATGAACAGAGCGTAAGAGAAAGACAGGGAACTTGTTCCTAAACCAAATGCCACGGCCCCTGTGTGGGAGTGTTTTGGATTTAAACCAAATGACAGAGGGCAGCCCAGGAATTTGGACAAGCCGTTGTGCCGGGTTTGTTCTAAAACCATCTCAACAAAAAGAGCGAATACGACCAACTTAACTGCACACCTGAGAGTGAGAGACTGACAGTCTATTTTTTTTGTATTTATTTACTGATTTATTTCGATATTTTTACGTGTTATTTCAGATATTTAAATTTTCTTTTTTGCATTTGTAAATATTCTTGTTAAATTTGTTTTTTATTTTTCTTTAAAAGGGTGTACTTGCATCAATAGCCTTTATTATTATTATTTTTTTAATCTTTATTTCGAACATAGATAAAATAGAACAAAATGTAGGTGATCAATAAGGTAATCAGTCATACAAGAAAAACAAAAAACAAACAAACAAAAAAAACAATCATAGTAACAGAGGTAAATATTTAGCGTTCGAAAAGGAGTAGGTAGAAGCGATGCACTTATCTTGACCTACCCCTTATTTCAAGTAATGTTGCTACAAATAAATATAGATTCAGAGATGCATAATAGTATGCATACATACATAATCAAAGAAATACAATCACAAATGCGAGTTGGAATACAAATACGTGTCATTACATACGTTTAAAAAATGGTCTAAAAACAACAAAATTACAACAATAATAAAACTTGCCTTAAAAGCACAATATTAGGCAATATTATTGCAATAATTTCTGACGCAATTAATCGCCCAGAAAAATTTGTTATCGTGACAGGCCTAGTCTCAGGTGTTGAAATTTTCTTCCAAGACTCAATTTTTAGGTATGAAAGTCATTTGTTTTCTTTTCATCTACAGTTTTTTCCTCACACTTTCTTAACCTTTAACATCTAGGAATCTGATGACCGTTCTGTTGTCTAGAATTAAATAATTCTGTCAAGTGTTGGCCTCATTGTTTCTAGCCAGCAGGGTGGCTTGTGTCATGGGTGGTTTGCTTGGGCTCAATTTTAATGCTGTGGTACTTCAACAGAGATACATTTTCTTTTTCTAATAATTACAGAAAAGTGTTCAGTCTATGTAAAACATCTATATATACTCTAGTTAGATATTTTGTGCCACAGTCCAGTGAAATCTTCTGCCTCTCAGTCTGGGTACCTGGGTTCAGTTCCCACCAAGAGCCATCTTCTTCAAAATCTTTAATGTCTATGAATCAGAAGTTGTATTAACTTAAAATGTTGATATCCCCATATTATTTTTGGTTTGTAATAGGAAATTAGGATTGAAAATCACTAGCACTGAAACTGGTTTGCTCTGTGGTAAGGTCAGGTGAGGTTACTTTATTTGTACCCGTAGATAGATTTGACTTGACACTCATTTCATAAACAACACTGTGGTGAGCCCTCTCCGCCTGCCAACAAACAAACTGATGTGTCATACTCGAGATGATTAATTATACTGTTTTAATTAAACTGAATTAATTGTTCGATGAATATTAAATTGCTTCAGCTATATCTATATTCTTCAGTTATTGTAGTCCTTGGTTATATGACGGGATTAGGTGTGTTGTTACAATTGCCCCCATATGCTGTTACAGTTACCCCTGCACATTGGGCCGGATGTTGCATTTGACTTTGAGTGTTTCAATCAGTATTGTGACTGACATTGCTTGTATAAGAGAAACACAGATACAACCCAGGTAGCCAAAATGACCTGGCCAAGCATCGGCCAAAACTTGGCATGACGGAAGAAGTAAGTTGGGTTGCCTACTCGGCTGAGACTCAGGATGGATGACACTCTAGAATCTGCATGCCGACGTAAACTCGGCATGCAGGAGGATAAAAGTCGGGCTATGTCCAGTTGCCTGGTTTGGCATAGACTCAGGATGAATCAGCAAAAATAAAGGGTCGTATTTCTGGAAATTTAATGGTCATGCATCGGCCCAATCTCAACATGCCGAACTGAATAAGTTGGGCTGCCTCTGCTTGCCCAAATTGGCTGAGACTAGAGATGGCTGATGCCCCAGAATCAAGCCAAATAAACTGGCCTGATTCATGCTGCTGATGTTGCCATCACTAGGAAGTTACCTACATAAAAACTGTATTCTAATAGCCTAAGAAGTTTTTGAGTAATGATATCAAATCAAGAAATGTATCAATGTATCAACCCCCTATCTCCCCACTACAACAAACTACCGTCACATAGATCTTAACCGTTGTGTTGTCACATATCACATAAATAAGAAAAATAAAAGCTTAGACCCTTGGCAGTTACACTAAGATAACAGACTGACTCTGTATGATCTATGTTTTCCTGAAGGTTTACCGACATCTGCCGCTCATAAAACTTAACTTCCTACATAAACGTAACAACAGCGATTCATTAAGTTACCATCAGCCATGCTTTATGTGACTTTCACCCACCTGGAAGGAAAAATAAAAGATGAAATGAGATGGCAGGTTGCTTACAAACTCGTGCCTGCCTACATATAAATAACAAACCGTTCCCAAAATACTGCTGGTTCTGTCGAGTTGGCATTTTCAATCTGATGCCTGCTATGAGCCATGGGAGCATCAATTGGCATGTGTCAAATGAGGTACATCAGTTATGCCTTTTAGCATCTTTGGGCCTTCAATTGCTTTGCAGAAACTGGATCAGTTGTATCCAAAGCACCATCAGGCAGACCAAAAGTGACCACACCACTAGAGGATCAGTTTATCAAGCTTAGTTCCCTGAGAGAGGATGGGTCCAGACTTTGCTAAACAAAGAATGCAAGAGTCCAATCAGCAAAAAGTGTTGTCGAAATAAGGCTGTCTTGTAGTGGTCTCAGAGGATGAGAGTTTCTACAATTCTTCACAGGAGGGGAAGCAAAGCCAAACGCTAGGGCGAGGGTAAGAAATACCACCATACTGATGAATCCAAGTCTGGGGTTTATGGCAGTAACAGAAGGATGAATGCAAGGAGACAAACAGGACACAGAGTAATGCTACTCCTTTCTTCAGAGACATGCTGTACCCTCTGGTTTGTATCTTTGTGGAGACGGATTCATATTGCAACCCCAGACACACCGCAAAGCAAAGCAAGAACTTCTTGAATCCCGGAGATGACCTGCTTTGCACCTGACTTAAACTCATACATACATACATATATATGTCCCATATATGGTTCATTTAACTGTTGACGAGTAGTGAATTACATATAATTAAAGTAGCAGTTCTGGTAGTTCAAGAACATTTATATTTGCAAAGTGATTCAAGCTGTTAAATTACTTTGTTGGCATAATCGGTCTAGCTAACTCCAAATCATTTTGGTCCATGCCATTATGGTGAATGTGATATCTCAAGAACACCGTGACGGCATTTCTTAAACTTTGGCACAAACATACGCTTAGGTTCAAGGACGAACTTGACTCAATTTTGGTTGTCAAAAGTCAAGATCGTTTTAATTTTATGTCCATGTCATTCTTGTGAACACGATATCTTGAGAACTCCTTGAAGGAATTTTTTTTTTTTTTTTTTTCAAATTTGGCACAACCATCCACCTGGGCTCAACAATGAGCTGATTGGAAGTTGTATGTCAAAGGTCAAGATCACTGTGACCTCTCAAAACACGTTTTCATACACTAATTTTGACAAACATAAATGTCTAATATAATGAAGTGATGACATTTTATTTCAAAAGGGTGAAACGATAAAGATGCTGGTGCACAAAGGTCAAGGCCACTGTGACCTTGCGTCCGTCTCGTTCTTGTAAATGCAATATCTCAAGAAGGCCTAGATAGAACGTCTTCAAATTTGGCACAAACGTCCACCTGGGCTCAACAATGAACTGACTGGAAATTGTCGGTCAAAGGTCAAGATCACTGTGACCTCTCAAAACACGTTTTAATACACTAATTTTCACAAAATTTCACACGAACATCTAAAATTATGAAGTGATGACATTTTATTTCAAAAGGGTCAAACTGTAAAGATTCTGGTGCACAAAGGTCAAGGCCACTGTGACCTTGCGTCCATCTCATTCTTGTAAGTGCAATATGTCAAAAAGGCCTTGATAGAACTTCTTCAAATTTGGCACAAACGTCCACGCAGACTCAAGGGTGAGCTGATTAGAATTTGATGGTTAAATGTCAAAGGTCAAGGTCCCGCGACCTCACAAAATGTCATATGCCAGGAACAGAAGGGGAGACAGTTGGTTAGATACTGAATTGGTGACACTAATCTTGGGTGTCTACTGTGAAACTGTGCTGATTGTATAGATCTTCTGTGCTGCTAGGTTGAAGATGTGTGTGAAGCAACATATTCTAGTCCATTACGTAATTTTTAGATTTATATAAGACTAAATTCTAGATGTTTTATCTCGACTTTACAATATACTCACCAGTGTTTTCAGTGGTTATTCAGCTGTTCCCGACAGGTTTGTGTGTGACTCTGGGCCAAATAACGACTTTTTGTGACTCTCTGTGAATAGGCTGGCTGTTTTTTGGCATGTCAGTGAAACTATTGAACAGGAAGTAGGCTGCTGTGTGTGGAGAGAGCATACTGGGACAGACAGAGGTGATGGCAGTGATAGTGGTGGAGGCGGAGACAGCGACAGGGAACACACTTTACATTGCCTCCGTTAACTGCCATTTGTATTCGTCCCGCTAACAGTAGAAAGCGCTGAAAGCAATGGAAAATTCAGATACCCCCCCCCCCCCCACCCATATAAAGATGAGTAATGTGTGCAACGCCATGCAGCCAGCGGAGGAATATATTATCCCCCCGGCCCGGGTGGCAGTGATGAATGTCCGGGACGAACTCGCTGCACAGTCACCCAGGCAGCTCCACAGGCCCAAGAGAGCACACAGAGCGAGACACACAGATCGTAGGAGAGAGAAAGATAGAAGAGCACTCGAAGCAGTTTGATTTCTTAAGTTTTAAGTGCACTCCACGCTGACAGGATTGGGACACGGTGCCCTGAGACCACCCTCTCCTTCCCCGGCCATAAAGCACGGCTTTAAATCTGCAGGGCATCTTTCTGTTTGATCGAAGTGCCCTGAGTGGACCCCCCTCCCTCCCTCCCTCCTGACTTCTGACTCCACTGCTGCGCGACACAAAAAGAGATGGGTAGTAACAGTCAATTTGCCTGTTTGTTTGATGGAAAGCCAGCCAAATAGTTTTGCCTGAGCCCACAGAGGCCTGCAGCGACCATCAGATACGTATCGGTTAGAGACTATGACAACTTAATGGCAGCGCTCTTGTTTTATGTGCATCTGCCGCTTCAAGGTTGTTCCTGCCGCCCACACTGTTCCACCGGGCCTCTTTTAATGTGGAACTGAATGACAAACAGGAACTTATTGACACCGGCCTGCCATCCTGCCTCTGTAATTAGCAGCCTTGTATCCAACCGGAGTGAATGCGTCCGGTGTCGGTCTGGGACGTTGACCCCAGATTCTTCTCAGATCCCCTCCCCACACTTGGCTGCAGGATTAGCAACCCACTCGGAGCACAGCGGAGATTAATAACCTGTCACTGTGGGTTGCTTTCGACTCCTTTGCCTCACTGTTTTCTTTTGCGGAGGAGGAGAATGATACACCCCTCCTCCGTGGCTGTGTTGCTTTCTGCCTACATAAACCGTACACTTCCTGTTGCACACCGTTGTGCATCTCGCCACAGACTAGTGCAACTGGAAGAGAAACCAATAATTGGTGTGGGCAGCGTGTATCCTCTTTAAACTAATTACACAGCACAGAGAGTCACTCTTTAGATGCACTTTTTCCCTACAATGCAGCACTAGAATTAGTCGCAGGCTTTGTTTTTAAAAGGCAGAGTTCAAATAACATTCCTGAGTGTACACTACATGTCCTAATAAAAGCCTGAGTGACTGAGTTTTTGTACATTCTTGAAATTGGGTTTGATTTGGCCGTGGTTATCTCTGAGATTTATTACGCAATAAATTCCAAACCAATCATAAATCATCCGTTAGTTGTCTCATCCCGCCCCCCAGTGGCAGCGCAACAAAACCTTTCTGCTCCAGCTAAATCTGCCTCTTTGAGTCTGAGCCAACAAACAGCTTTCTAGTCTGATGTTTAGAAAATACAGATCGTAAACTGGCTGAACCGCACCACTCGAATCAGGTTGACCGGTTTCCACAGCCTGGACAATCCGAGCCTTTGCAGCTCATGGAGCTGCAGGAAGAGGCGGCTTGTGAGCAGCCGGGCTTGCCCCCCGGGCCTGGCGCCGGTGTCGGCTCGCGGGGAGGGGACGTAATGTGCACCCTTCCTCACCCCTAACCCCAACCCCAAGCAGTTAGCTTTGCTACGCATAAACATATCCCCAATCGTGGAGGTGATGCTGCGGGAAACAACACAATTTTAGCCGGAGGGGAACATTATTCAAGGCGGGCAGATAGTTCTACACAACGACAGAGAGACAGCCGGCTTTGAGAGTTGGTGTGTGTGTGTCAGAGTAAAGACATATTTAATCTATTAAGACTGGATGTGTTTGAATGAAAAAGGCTATTATCAGAAAAATGCAGATTTATGTTTTCAATAAAAACGTATCTCAATGAAGAAAGGCAAAGCGCTAGCCTGGATGCCAATCAAAACGAGGGAGCTGTCAATCAGAGCGTTATCTGCCACGCCCACTCTGTCCTGGCAAGTGGTCTAAACAGCAAAGTGAGCTGTTTTTAAGCCAGGTTTTCTAATACTTATGAATGGTTATTTTCACTCAGACTTTTGTGGATGATTAATGAGACACTCGACTTTGATATAATATATGCATTTTTGCTATTTCAAGCTGTGTTTCCAAAGGCTTTAAGATATCGGAGAAAAAAGCTGAGCATACGTTAGCAGCAGCATCAGAGAAACACTGATTTGTAACATGAAACTGCTTTATTCCCTGTTTTTACCAGTTTAAATCACCCGGTCTGTTTGTTTAGGAGAGGAAGAGGCCTCTGCGGATAATTCAGCTCCCAGTAAAAACTCCTTGAATGTCTGGATTTTAAGATATTGTAGAAAAAAGGTGAGCATATGTTAGCAGATGCTAGTTTAGTGGCCAATCTCTGACGTGCCAAACAGCATCAGAAAAACACTGATTTGTAACATGAAACTGCTTTATGCAGCATTTTTACTAGTTTAAATCACCCAGTCTGTTTGTTTAGGAGAGGAAGAGACCTCTGTGGATAATTCGGCTCCTGGTTAAAACCTCCTGAACAAAAAACAGTGAAGGAATTCTAACCAGGAGATGTTTCAGTTGGTTGAAATCTGCAATCCTCACCCCTAAATATGACTAAATCTCCCTGAATCTTACACACTGCTCCTTTAAAATTCATGCCTGAGCAACCAAGCATTAACAGCAGAGCAGATCAGAAAAGAATAGACTTCCTCATGACAGGAAATCAGCAGCAAACTCTCTGATATATCCCTGTTTCAAACAAAAGCCCAGTTCTCTACAGTTAAGGTAAATAGTGCCACTTTTTGAGAACTGACAGTCAGCGCAATATCATGGTTTTAAATCTCAGCACGAGCCGCACACAAGCTGGCCAGCTCCCCTCTCAATTTGATATTTTCCTCAGCAGATGCTCTCATCCCCAGTGACATTTGAGAGACTTCCAAGCAGCCCAGTCGGCAGGGCCGGAGATAATGGCTCCGTTCAGCTGCCGGGTCCAGGCAAGCGAGACTTACTGTAGTGCGGGAGATGTGAGAGACACTGGGCCATCTGAGGACAACACTGATACTTATTTCTGCAGTTTTTTTGTCTTGAGTTAAAAGAAGTGAAAGAAAATATACATATATATTTCCACAAACTCTATTTCTGCGAAGTCTTGGTAAAGCTCACCCTGAGGACTCCATGTTAAAATCAGCCGAGGGCTCCTGATGATGAAGATGCTGCCGGCTGATTCACTGCGAGCCCTGCTTATTGGACGGATTTATATCTTCTTCTTTCATCTACTTTCATGCAAAGGGCCCACTCTTAATTTATAATCACCACCTACACATGTACTAATCACCCAGCTTAATCACAACTGGAGAGCCTCATAAACAAGGTATTCATCTGGCCTAATTGCAGCGTTCCCTGCACATTACACAAAGAACAAATGAAGCAGGCAGGAGGGGAGACAGATGTAGAGATTGCGGGGTTAAAGCCATGGAAATTCTTATCAGAGTCTGCCCGAGAACCATATCTCTAACACCGTTTATCCCCTTACTTTGCTGTGTTGTAAAAAAGATCAGAGTTAAATTAAGAAAGGTCGAGATATTTTCTTTGGTGTGTGGATGCTGATACTGTTTTTGCTTGTTAATTACAACATTAAGAGTGAATGGCATCCATGTCTCCTGCTCCACTCTAAGCTCTTACTGTTCTTTAGATTGTAGATTTCAGCCTGAGAGTGCTGGAAAAGTATTTGATCTTTCAATTGTGACATATTTCAAAGTGATCTGATGGATTTTTTTCTTTGTAGAATAACACAATCTGGAATTAAACGCAGCCTATGTGTTACTTTCAGGTCAAACAAACTCTGGACTTTCACCCAGGAGCCAAATGTGTGACAAACCATGTTTTCTTTTGCTTTCTAAATCTAACCACATTCCATTGTTGCCTAAACCTAAGGAAATATTTTACTCATGACTAAACTATGCATGTACTCTTTACATTTCCTATGAAAACGGAACTGCATTTTGAAGACACGATGCACGTAATGAGCATACAGTAGCCCTTTTTAGATAGGAGTTGTGCAAATGTGCAGGAAAGCCCAATCAGTCTTTTTTCAGCATTGGCAGTATAAAAACAAAATCGGGGAGTGCAGCAAAATGCCGCCTGCCTACTTTTGTTCACACAGAATGCGCCTTTTTCGGGGCAATGGGGGGCGTGAGCAAGTAACAAAACATGTAGCTCAGCGTGTGACGTAAACAGTGACGTGGGAGGGAAGCCGCAGCTGGTCAGTCCTTCTGCGACTCTCTCGTAAGTCGGCCCGTTCTTCACCGTCCCCGTCATCTGACGGTTAATGGCCTCTTCGTTTGCGAGGGCAAGGAGGGCGCGCAATTCCTTGTCTCCCCAGTTGCTCATCTTTACAGTGTCTGTCAGGTTTGTGTTTCCCTCTTGCTACTAGCTGCTCGCTAATTCCTGCTATCAGCTGTTTCCTGTTTATCCACCGCCAGTGGCTCGCACGTGCGGTGTCATCAACAGCTCCTCCCACAAGTCTTCAACAGCCCCTCCCGTTGTGGAGGGCCGCCTCGGTCTGGAAAATTGGGCATCTCGGATCAACTCGCCAATCCAGCTCTGTGTGACTAAACGCTCGCAGCTTGCCAGCAAAACGGCCCAACATTCGCCGAAAATCTGGCAGTGTAAAAGGGGCTAGAGACACATCGTCACTGATTGTTCAAAACTGATGCAGGAGGGGACCTAGTGTGTCATATTTAGACGTGCTGATGGACTATTTGATGAGCTGGGATGAGAATGTGTTGGAAAAGACTTCAGAAAAACAATATTTTTGGACAATTTTCACGTTTTAACAATAGCAAAGTAAACACTGTTTGGAGGGAAGGGATATCCTTGAATAGGGTTAAATGTCATTTCAGGGTTTAAGGAATAGTTCGGCTTCTTTTGAGTGGGGTTGTATGAGGTACTTACAGTGTACTGCTGTGGATGGGGGCCAGCAACAAAACGTATTTTAGCCACCTAAAAAAAGTCCCACCTAAAACAGATCAATATCAGTTCAAGTGTATGGAATACTGAGAGTATTTTTACTGCCTTACCTTGCCGTCACACAGCGTACTCCAATGGGGAATCCGTTAACGGCTTCAGTTACCCATGTAAGCTCTGGTCAAAGCCACCAGACTCCATTGCCAACTGTCATCTACTGTACGTAATGTACTGTCTATGGATAAGTACCCCATACAACCACACATTATCAAGGAAATGATTCTAGAAAACGCACTATCCAATCCAGCACATTGGATGTCACATAAATTTAGGCACCAACGTTCCCATACTTTTCCAGATGTATACTTTGTGGCATATTCTTTGACACCATCAGAATCAGAAATCAGCCGCATCCTGCATGTTTTCATCGAACGCATGCTGGATACAAAAGCAACATTTATACATTTATATACATTTTTAAATTTCCATGTCCTCTTTTGCAGATATCCACGATGAGAACGGGTTAAAGCCGGTCATGGTTTACATCCACGGAGGCTCCTACATGGAAGGAACCGGCAACATGATTGACGGCAGCATCCTGGCCAGCTACGGGAACGTCATCGTCATCACAATCAACTACCGGCTCGGTGTTCTGGGTGAGTCCACCGTTCCGAGGCTTTAATTAGTTTGGAGAAGGCTGATTGAGTCAGAAAGTGAGTTATTGATTTAATGAGGGGTTTAATGAATACTGGGTTCCTACTGTTTCACCAACTGGCTGGTCTTTGTGCGAGGGAAGGCTGCGGAGGACTGGGTGTACATGCCGAGAGTTGGACGGCGGAAACCTTCTTAAGTTCTTTTTGATTACATTTGAGAGTCTCTGGTTGCTTTAATGAAACTAGAAACACTTGTGGTCTCTTATATCGTTCTTAAAGACAAATATATACTGAAGCAAATCAAGACTTAGGCGGAGATGTTTGCTGTTCTCACTTCTGATTGCATGCGTGGTTTGGGGGTTTTCTGCCTCCAGCTATCGTGCTTTTCTTCCCCCCCTGGTGCCAATCAGCTGCTAATGGCAGTGTAGGAGATACTTTGCATATGTTTGCTTTATATCAAATGCTTGTGCAGCCTCAGATGACCCCCAAAGCAACAGATAAGCACATGCAAATTAAGAAAAGCCTCTCAAATTTGTAGCTTTTCCAATGACTTTAATCATTCCGCAGCATCAAGCATCCAGTGGCCCACAAAAAAATTCCACGCTGGGAAAATTGATCCGTTGTGATCCGAGCCAGTATCTATACCACAGTGCTGTGCATCTTATTTTGTTCCCGTCTGTAAGATGAAAGTCGTTTCGGGCTCACACAGGGATACTTTATCTTGGATCTTGCCTCTGACATAAAGGTTTGGCTTGTGAATGTCTGTTGCAGGAGAAAATGTCTGAGTCTGAGAGGAGGCTGATAGCATCAAATGTTTTGAGGGAAAGAGTTTTGAAACCTGGAGGGAACATAGCTGTGGCCATTTTATGCTCGAGTTGAACCAGTGTTTGAAGTGGGAATGGTGGCCAAGGAACCATTTCTCAGAAAGCGCGTCTCGCCTAATTCTGAGTGTCATCTCCAAATTAGGCAGAAAATAAACATGTGAACCTGTCCGTCTCTTTATAACGCCTGTAATGCCTAATTGGCAACTGCAAGTTCATCCCTCAGGGTGGATTTACAAAACCTGAGTCAAGGCTGCAAAATTTAACATCAATTATGTGGATATTTCACACACAGATGATGTAAACGGGCAGGTTCATCGGATGTACCGCTGCAAAATAAGGTCTGAAGCTGGGCTGCACATGTCTGAGACGTAAAGAAAGTGTGAGTCCTCAGCTACAAGCTTGAAATTTCAGTTGAGGAAACCATTAAATGTGCTTCAGAAGTGCAGTCACACTCTTCCCTCTGCGAGATGGAAGGCTATACGGGAGGAAATAGCAGTTTGATAATGCTGTCGGCTCAACGGAAAACTCAGCCTTAAATCAAAAAAAAATTCTCATCACCGGAGTTTGGCATGAGCTGCGAGCTTGTTCTCACATTCTCTTCTGGTGACATGAATAGTGATGTGTGGTTTAGAAACATGCCTCTCCTTTTCAAACATCCTCTATCAGGCAAACAGTGCCTCTGTGGAGGGAACACTGTCTACTTGTCTGCACACTAGGAGCTCAGCTTTTACACCTGATTCTCCAAGCCCTTCAATCATAGATTCAACACCCTGAAATATGAGGAAAGTTCTCCAATTTAAACAAAACGCATCATGTGTTCATACCCTCTATAACGACACAAACGAGCAGGTCATGATCTGAGAATTCTAACAGCAGCTGGTCTGTTCTTATTCACTCTTACTCATACCTTATAGTGCAACAATTATGCACCATAATTCATCTATAACTCTGGATCAAAGGAGAAGTCAGTTCACATAGTATAAAAAGCGACAAACACAGGACTTCGACCTGGGACACTGGGGTTTGTGTCCTGTGTGGAACCCAAAGCCAACCTTTTTTTACTTGAAGTAACATAAAGGCGTAATATTGCATTGTCATGTCACGCCAAGTTAACGAACCAACCTACCTGACACAGGCTCAGGGGCCCAAAGTGTCATGGGCCCCCCTGGCCAACACCTGCAAAATGTCAAGCAGCGATGAACGTACCAGGAGGAGACTTGAAATGACCACAAAGAAATATAACAACTACAAAGACATACAGAGCAACAACAAAGGGACTCAAAATGACCACACCACAAGACTCAAAATGACAACAAAGAGACATAAAATGACTGCAGAGAGACTCAAAATGACTACAAAGAGACATAAAATGACTGCAAAGAGACATAAAATGACTACTAAGATACATAAAATGACTGCAAAAAGACTCAAAATGACTGCAGAGAGACATAAAATGACTGCAGAGAGACTCAAAATGACTACAAAGAGACTCAAAATGACTGCAGAGAGACATAAAATGACTGCAGAGAGACTCAAAATGACTACAAAGAGACTCAAAATGACTGCAGAGAGACATAAAATGACTGCAGAGAGACTCAAAATGACTGCAGAGAGACATAAAATGACTGCAGAGAGACTCAAAATGATTACAAAGAGACTCAAAATGACTGCAGAGAGACATAAAATGACTGCAGAGAGACTCAAAATGACTACAAAGAGACTTAAAATGACTGCAGAGAGACATAAAATGACTGCAGAGAGACTCAAAATGACTACAGAGACATAACATGACTGCAAAGAGACACAAAATGACTGCAAAGAGACTTAAAATCACTTAAAGGAGACACAAAATAACTGCAAAGAGACTCAAAATGACTGCAGAGAGACATAAAATGACTACAGACATAAAATGACTGCAAAGAGACACAAAATGACTGCAGAGTGGCTCAAAATGACTGCAAAGAGACACAAAATGTCTGCAGAGTGGCTCAAAATGACTGCAAAGAGACACAAAATGACTGCAGAGAGACTCAAAATGACTGCAAAGAGACACAAAATGACTGCAGAGTGGCTCAAAATGACTGCAGAGAGACATAAAATGACTACAAAGAGGCACAAAATGACTACAGAGACTCAAAATGACTGCAAAGAGACATAAAATAACTGCAAAGAGAGTCAAAATGACTGCAGAGTCTCAAAATGACTGTAAAGAGACATTTAATGACTGCAAAGAGACACAAAATGACTGCAGAGACATAAAATGACTGCAAAGAGACTCAAAATGACTGCAAAGAGACATAAAATAACTGCAAAGAGACACAAAATGACTGCAAAGAGAGTCAAAATGACTGCAAAGAGACATAAAATAACTGCAGAGAGACACAAAATGACTGTAAAGAGACTCAAAATGACTGCAGAGAGACATAAAATGACTGCAGAGAGACTCAAAATGACTACAAAGAGACTTAAAATGACTGCAGAGAGACATAAAATGACTGCAGAGAGACTCAAAATGACTACAAAGAGACTCAAAATGACTGCAGAGAGACATAAAATGACTGCAGAGAGACTCAAAATGACTACAAAGAGACTTAAAATGACTGCAGAGAGACATAAAATGACTGCAGAGAGACTCAAAATGACTACAAAGAGACTCAAAATGACTGCAGAGAGACATAAAATGACTGCAGAGAGACTCAAAATGACTACAAAGAGACTTAAAATGACTGCAGAGAGACATAAAATGACTGCAGAGAGACTCAAAATGACTACAGAGACATAACATGACTGCAAAGAGACACAAAATGACTGCAAAGAGACTTAAAATCACTTCAAGGAGACACAAAATAACTGCAAAGAGACTCAAAATGACTGCAGAGAGACATAAAATGACTACAGACATAAAATGACTGCAAAGAGACACAAAATGACTGCAGAGTGGCTCAAAATGACTGCAAAGAGACACAAAATGTCTGCAGAGTGGCTCAAAATGACTGCAAAGAGACACAAAATGACTGCAGAGAGACTCAAAATGACTGCAAAGAGACACAAAATGACTGCTGACATAAAATGACTCCGGAGAGACTCAAAATAACCGCAGGTCCTGCCACTGCAGGAATGGACAAAGAATTGTTTTAATTTGTGAAGACAGATTTGGGAAAATGGAATATAATGAGCAAATAAACACACCCAATTGAGTATATGAATGTGTGTGTGAATTGGTGAATGTGACTCGTAGTGTAAAAAGCACTATACAAGTACAGGTCTGTTTACCATTTAAACTGAACGTATGTGTTGTGTGGGTCCAGTGCCGTTTGCATATGGTTCATTGTTCAAAATTAAGCCTTATGCTCATGCTACCACCGCCGCTGCTCTGCTCTGCTTACCATTTGTTATAAGGCCGAGCTGTCTGCACCAGTCACTATATTTAGTTGCCTGAGAGCCGGGGGGAAAAGGTGTTCTGGAAAAGTGTGCACCGCAGAGAGAGGGAAAAAAAAGAGAGATGAAGAGAGAGACAGAGAGAGAGAGAGAGAATGCAGATGAGGAAACAGATAGAGACAGGAAGGTGAGCGGAGCAGAGAGAGAGAAACTGAGAGAAAAACCAGAGTGACAATGTAGAAATGGTGATCTTGTTAGGCTGCAGGTTCTGATGTAAAAACACATCCGGCCCCAAATCGCAAAATGTGTGTGGCTCTGATAGAGACGAGCGTTCCATCGACACTAATTGACACGCAGTAGATTCACCCTGTGTGCTCCTGTTAAATTCTTGAGTCGTTGCAGTCACTGGAGGGAAGCCATCTGTGCACAGGAAAGTGACACAACTTAAGACTGTGAGGCTAAACAGCACTCAGTGTGGGTCTGAACACAACTGGACTCACTGGTATTTGGTTCTGACCAATGGCACTTAGTTTTATAGAAACCGTGTGTAAGATTTGCAGCAGATTGCAACCAGCTGGAACTTCCTCCCAGTTAGAATTCCCTCAGTGTTTATTGTTCAGGAGGTTATTACTGGGAGCCGAATTATCCACAGAGGACTCTTCCTCTCCAAAACAAACAGCGCAGGTGATTTAAACTAGTAAAAACACCAAATAAAGCAGTTCAGGTTACAAATCAGTGTTTTTCTGATTCTGTTTGGCATGTTGGAGTTTGGCTGTCAGCCCAGCACCTGCGAATGTCTGCTCACCTTTTGTCTTTGATAGCTTAGGAAGTTATTACCGGGAGCCGAATTTGCCACAGAGGTCTCTTCCTCTCCAAAAGAAATACAACATGTGATTTCAGTGAGTAAAAACACTGAATAAAGTGGTTTGAGGTTACAAATCAGTGTTTTTCTGTTGCTGTTTGGCATTTTAGTGTCAGCCCAGCACCCGCTGATGTCTGCTCACCTTTTGTCTTTGATAGCTTAACACCCAGATGCTCAGGAGCTTTTTACTGGGCGCCGAATTAGCCACAAAGGTCTCTTCCTCTCCAAAACAAACACAACATGTCATTTCAGTGAGTAAAAGCACTGAATAAAGCAGTTTCAGGTTATAAATCAGTGTTTTTCTGATGCTGTTTGGTGTTTTGGACTTTGGCTGTCAGCCCAGCACCTGCTGATGTCTGCTCACCTTTTGTCTTTGATAGCTTAACATCCAGATGCTCAGGAGCTTTTTACTGGGAGCCAAATTTTTCACAGAGGTCTCTTCCTCTTCAAAAGAAACACAACATGTGATTTCAATGAGTAAAAACACTGAATAAAGCAGTTTCAGGTTGAAAATCAGTGTTTTTCTGATGCTGTTTGGCGTTTTGGAGTTTGGCTGTCAGCCCAGCACCTGCTGCTCGCTTTGAGAACCTTGAGTGCAGTTTGTGCTGAGCTTTTATGGCACTTAGTTTTAAAGAAACTGTGTGTAAGATTTAGGGGGATTTAGTGGCAGGAGATTGCAACCAGCTGAAAGTTCTCCCAGTTAGAATTCCCTCAGTGTTTATTGTTCAGGACGGTTTTACCAGGAGTCGAATTATCCACAGAGGTCTCTTCCTCTTCAAAAGAAACACAACATGTGATTTCAATGAGTAAAAACTCTGAATAAATCAGTTTCAGGTTGAAAATCAGTGTTTTTCTGATGCTGTTTGGCATGTTGGAGTTTGGCTGTCAGCCCAGCACCTGCTGATGTCTGCTCACCTTTTGTCTTTGATAGCTTAACATCCAGATGTTAAGGAGATTTTTACCAGGAGCTGAATTATCCACAGAAGTCTCTTCCTCCAAAACAAACAGACCTGGTGATTGAAACAAGTAAAATGTTAAGAAATTAGCCTACGACCAGCTCCCTATAGCCTTCCCTAGGGAATTGAATGTGCTAGGTCCAGCACTGGACCTCTATTAGATAAAAGTAAGTAATGGAGTGAAGTACAGGGCTGAGAACAGCAAGTACAGTCACACCCGTGATGAGATCTGGGAACACAGCGGCATCGCTCCAACAAAGTCTAATGAGGCAGAAACAGTAAGAAGATCAGACCAGGAAGTGAGTGCAGCGCACAATCAACATGTGATCACACAGAAAAACTGTGAGTGTGTTCAATTACGGCACGTGTGGCAGGTCAAAGCTGAGGCAGGAATTTAGGGAATTAATATCACTGTGCTGGAGGTTTGATTCCAACCTGTTTGACCATGTGACCGCTTGTGTTTCTTGCAAGCACTTGCAACCAAGCTCTGCTAAACGCCGTCCAACACACACAGCAGTCCCCTCACCTCACAGCATTTCTGTGTGCTGCGTTTCAAATGATTCAAACAGATTCCTCCAGCTGCTGCGGGGAAGGTGCTAACGTGCAACACCGCCCGTCGCAGCGAGCGTGTGAACAGTGTGAGGCCGGGCCGAAGCAGACATCTTGTGCGAAGAGCTCTGCAGGCCGGGCAGCTTTCAACAGCGTCTGTGCCGGTGGGGCGATACATGCGGAGGGAGAGTGTGAGTGGAGTGAGAGAAGTCATCAGACACTCATCACCCTCAGCCACTTCAACCTCACACACCCTGCTGGACAGCTGTCAGTGGCTATATCGTTTACACTGTTTCCCTCAGCTCACTTTCAGAGTACATCTGCACTACTGTACCCAGTGCATGCAGTATAGTGTGGACCACGTCTCTGGGGCTCATATAAATATGTAATAAGCTAAAATATATAGAACTAAATATCATGATGGCTAAAACAAAGTCAAACACAAGTCAACAACATGTACTGTACACACTGTGTAGTGTTCAGATTGCTGCATGACTCAGCAGTGACTGTAAAGAATCAGTTTGGCACCAGAAAGGGTTGTTATTATATCTTTCCACCAACTGCAAGATGGATAGTGGAGTCACTGGCGTCAGGGTGGGCTGGTTATCGTAATATAAATCTTGCATTTACACTTTTTCATGTTTCATTTGGCTCAGACGCAGTGATAAACTATAAATTTAAGTGTAAGTGTTTCAAGTGCTCATCATCAAGATCCTCAAGATAAGTTTCATTTAGAGAAGCAGATAATAGAGCAGTGGCCACGGAGAACACTCCATTCTCACTGGCTGGAGGGTGTGCATTGATTTTATTTGCACAGCTGTTGCTAGTAAATATTTGCACATACACCGATCAGCCAAAACATTAAAACTAGTGATGGCCAAATGAGGCTTCATGAACCACCAGTTGTATTTGCTGAACCCGCTAGATGGCGCTCTTGGTGTAATGAAAAAGGCTCAAGGGATGGCAATGCAGTTTGGTTTCATCAAGTAATGGCCAAATGAAGCTTCATGAAGCAGCAATTGTATTTGCTGAACCCACTAGATGGCGCTCTTGGTGTAATGAAAAAGGCTCAAGGGATGGCAATGTAGTTTGGTTTCATCAAGTAATGGCCAAATGAAGCTTCATGAACTATGAGTTGTATTTGCTGAACCCACTAGATGGCGCTCTTGGTGTAATGATGAAGCTTCATTTGGCCATTGCTAGTTGAAACCAAACTGCATTGCTATCCCTTGAGCCTTTTTCATTACACCAAGAGCGCCATCTACTGGGTTCAGCAAATACAACTCATGGTTCATGAAGCTTCATTTGGCCATCACTGATTAAAACCACTGACAGGTGAAGTGAATAACATTTGTTGTCCTGAATGTAAACTGTATTTTTTCTGTTTTTGTTTCTGGCCACAGAGCATCCTTTCACGTGTCACCACAGCTCCCCCTACCTGTTGGAGTGTCAAAGTAATCAAGTAACATTGCCCCAAAATGTGAATCAATCTAAGAGCAGATCATAGTGTGGCTATGGTTAAATCAATCCATCTCTAAAGGCCCTCACAGCTGCTTTTAGGTCCTTTGGTGCAAATCCAAGTCTCTAGCTAACCCCAGCATGTGCATGTCCTGTCAGGTTAAGGTGCTTGAGGGCAAGTCTACGTCAATTCCAGGCAATGCTTCATTTTCCCTGCAAAGGACATTATAGAGAAAATAGGAATTGCTTTAAAAGTAAAGCTCGGTATGCTTGCCTGCAGACAAATTACACTTTTTTCCCATGTTCAGTGCACAGAGGGTCTGTTGTGCACGGACTAAAAGACTCTCTGGGTTATGCCAGCAATTACTGGAATTAATTAACTGGAAGTTATCCAAATGAACACTATTTTCTCCATAGTACCAAATTACAATTATTTCCTGGAAACTTCCTGGAAATGATTAAAATATAGTGTTGTCCCAGCTCTCTAAAGACAAACATTTTACTTTCAATGTTATGCTAAAAGTGACTTTTACACTGCTAAACTAAAGGCCAAATGATTTAATATTCAAAGTGACTGTTTTCCATTTCAAGTCTCCATTCAAACCAGCTCAAGTCTCAAGGAAGTCAAGATTTGTGACTTCACTTTCACCAGTCCCGAGTGCTTAGACAACTGGTCCCTGTCAGAGGACTGTCTCTGTTTGCTCCCGGGCAATCTGGAGCACTTACTGGTGGGCTAAAAGGTGAACTCTCAAACTATACTCCCGATGCTTACACAGCAGAGACACCTGTCAGTTAGGGTCAGACAGTTCAGGTTGGGGGTCAGGCTCATATTGTAGTTGTGATCTCTTTTATGCTGCCCCCGCTGCACCCAGCTAGTGCTTCTTAAATCTGAGACACAGTGGAGTGTGCTGCAGGCCAAGGTGCTATCTCTGGGTTTCTCTCCACAAGTAAGAGCATATTGGCAAAGGAAGTGCACACAGATCCATGATACGTAACCACAGATGCCTCCCCCAATGGCGGTGCACAAGTCCTAGGTCACAAGCATTAGCATAACCAACGCATGCTATTAAGGATGGTCAGTGAGCATGGATGGATTACTGAGCAGGCCTACTGGGCACAGGTCCAGGGGCCCAAAGTGTCAGAGGCCCCTTGGCCTTCACCTGCAAAATATCACTGAAATAAGCACGTTCTGACCAGGGAGAGATTCAAATCAACCACAGAGAGACACAATTCAACCCCAAAGAGACACAAATGACCACAGAGACACAAATCGACCACAGAGACACAAATCGACCACAAGGAGACACAAAACAACCATAGACACAAAATGACCACAAAGAGACACAAAATGACCACAAAGAGACACAAATCGACTACAAAGAGACACAATTCAATCAGAAAGAGACACAAAATCACCACAGACACAAATTGACCACAAAGAGACACACTTCGACTATAAAGAGACACAAATGACCAAAATGAGACGCAAAATGACCACAAAGAGACACAAATTGACCACAAAGAGACACTAATGACCAAAAAGAGACACAAATCGACCACAAAGAGACACAAATGACCACAAAGAGACACTAATGACCAAAAAGAGACACAAATCGACCACAAAGAGACACTAATGACCAAAAAGAGACACAATTCGACCACAAAGAGACACAAATCGACCAAAAAGAGACACAAATCGACCACAAAGAGACACTAATGACCAAAAAGAGACACAATTCGACCACAAAGAGACACAAATCGACCAAAAAGAGACACAATTCAACCCCAAAGAGACACAAATGACCAAAAAGAGACACAATATGACCAAAAAGAGACACAAATACTAAAAAGAGACATAAAATGACCACAAAGAAACACTAATGACCACAAAGAGACACAAATCGACCACAAAGAGACACAATTCGACCACAAAGAGACACAAATGACCACAAAGAGACACAAAACAACCACAAAGAGACACTAATGACCACAAAGAGACACAAATCGACCACAAAGAGACACAATTCGACCACAGAGACACAAATGACCAAAAAGAGACACAATTCGACCACAAAGAGACACAAATCGACCACAAACAGACACAAATGACCACAAAGAGACACAATTCGACCACAAAGAGACACTAATGACCAAAAAGAGACACAAATCAACCACAAAGAGACACTAATGACCAAAAAGAGACACAAATCGACCACAAAGAGACACAATTCGACCACAAAGAGACACAAATGACCACAAAGAGACACAAAACAACCACAAAGAAACACAAATGACTATGACAAAACCACAAAAAGATGCATGATGGCTACAAAGAGACACAAAAAACAACAACAACAAAGCCTGTGTCTTGTTCCTCTGTAGTAAAGGTTGGGAGTGGTGCTTTTGTATGTCTGTGCCCCGGGGCCCATTCTCTCGTGATCTGCCCATGAGATTGAGGTAGCGTCATCCTACTTCAACAGGGCCATGGTCAAAGTTCCCCTCTTTTCAGCAGTATGGCAGGTTGCGGCCTCCACCGTAGCTGCAGTGGGGTCATCTGTGCGTACAGATTTTGGTTCCAACAGTGCGGAGCTGGAGGTGCCAGGACGAGGTCTCTTGGATAACACTAAGTGCCATCTGGCTTCAGGAAGCTGTCACATGAGCCAGAGTGACGGTGAGCTTCATTAGGCTGCACTGGGATCTGTCAGAGGCACATGGCACTCTCCATTTGCTCTCCTTCTAACCCCCCACTGCCCATTGTGGCCGGACGTGAGATGACTAGTGATGGTTGTCTGATGGAGACATGTTGCTGATTTGCTCTCTGTTTGCTACGAACTAGTCTGGGAGTAAAAGAAAAACCCTGCAACTTCGACTCAGCTTACTCACTGCCTCACTTTATCGATTCGCTAAAAGTATATCAGAAACCCTTTAGGACAGAGATAGTTTATGACTCATCATTAAATCACATTTAACGAAACATAATGTCAGGAATCATGCAGCTGGTTTGGAAAGCATTAAACCTTTGGCAGATTTTTGGAGCTAATAAATATTGTTCTGTTATTTTTGAAGCTGCTGATACGGATTAAAGAAAAAAAAGTATTTTTATTTGCATTATATTTCTAAAAACTGCAAAATCACTTCGACTGAACAAAAGCCAGAATAAATCATATATTTTTTTAAAGCTGCAATAATTCTTGTTCTTATTTTTTGGCAATTATTTTCACACATATATCAACAAGAGGAAGAAGAGGAACAGTCTTATTCATATAGCACTTTTTAAGCTTAAGCACAAAGTGATTTCCATATTAAAAATAATAGAGGTTAAAAAAAAATAAGTTAAATGGTGACAAGAGAAATAGGTTCATATGAAGCAGGCACAATTTAATTAAAGGAAATAATCATAATATAGACAGATAAGATGCGAATATAAGAGATGATGTCTTGTGAAGCAGATAGAATATTAATAAAAGAACAAACTAATGTAAAAGGGAAAAGTGCAAAATATATGGAGTGCATATAAAAATAGAGACATGATGATACTCAAAATAAGTTAAATCAGGAACACTTTTATTAAAAGTTAAAGGAAAGCCTAAGGCAGAGAGAGCACACCTCTCTGCCCTTCCATACGCCTACACGGAAAGCCTATGATGGAGAAAGCCCACCTCTCTGCCTTTCCACGTGTCTACGTGGAATGCCTATGGCGGAGAGAGCACACCTCTCTGCCCTTCCATACGCCTACATGGAAAGCCTATGATGGAGAAAGCCCACCTCTCTGCCTTTCCACGTGTCTACGTGGAATGCCTATGGCGGAGAGAGCACACCTCTCTGCCCTTCCATATGCCTAAACGGAAAGTCTATGATGGAGAAAGCCCACCTCTCTGCCCTTCCATATGCCTAAACGGAAAGCCTATGATGGAGAAAGCCCACCTCTCTGCCTTTCCACGTGTCTACGTGGAATGCCTATGGCGGAGAGAGCACACCTCTCTGCCCTTCCATATGCCTAAACGGAAAGTCTATGATGGAGAAAGCCCACCTCTCTGCCCTTCCATATGCCTAAACGGAAAGCCTATGATGGAGAAAGCCCACCTCTCTGCCTTTCCACGTGTCTACGTGGAATGCCTATGGTGGAGAGAGCACACCTCTCTGCCCTTCCATGCACCTACATGGAAAGCCTAAGGCAGGAGAGCAGCAGCAAAGACCCCCAGGGACAGAACAGAGCAGCATCAATGACAAACAGAAATGACATTATAAGTCAGACACAGCATGAAAAGGAAGAGCTGGGGTTGAGGCAGGTTGCAAAGCAGCTTGCAGAGGAAGCATCAACAGTAGGTAGGATCTATCAGCTGATGTAGCTGGGATGTGAGATGAACTTGACATCATGTCCTGCCTGAACTAACACTATGCACAATGAAAATAGTAATTTTAAGCGTCGGCCATCTTGTAAAAATAGTTGTATGCAGGCATTTAAAAGCTGCAGTGAAGTGTGCCGATCTCACAGTGAGGAGAAGGCTGTTTTAAAGCCAAGTGCCATCACTGAATGGTTACCCTTTGTTTTCAGTCTGGTTGGTGGAACTGCTAAACAGTTTTGAATGGCTGATCTTAGTGGCCTGGCTGCACTGTAAGGAATTAAAAGTCATTGGTTGCTGGACCCATCCACCAACCCTCACAATCACCCTACATGGACTTTGGCCATCTTAACTTTAGTTGTTGTCCCGCCACATTTCACCCTGATGCCGCCGGGTTCATGCAGACATGAAAGAATGCCTTTTTTGCCTGTGTCTGACACCAGAAGTCACTGATCAAGCGCTGCTTTTCAGCAACTTCAGAGTGAGACCAGGTTCTTGTAGGTGAATAATAATATTTCAAAGTGTATTCTAAATGTGATGGGCAACCAGTGCAGTGATGCTAAATAGGGTGATAAGACAGAGCCTGGACAGGACTTAATCTGGCTGCTGAGTTCTGTATAAGTCACAATTGTAGGTAAAAAAGAGAATTACAGTGATAATATGAAAGCATTTGAGTGTTTTGTGTCATTAAAATTTGTAATTGATAAAATCAGGCTTTGTGCTGTTCAAAAGATACCTGGCTATCAAAGTTTATTCCAAGGTCCATTGCTGTGGATTCAACATTGTCAGTAACTGAACCAAGGGATGGCTGTATCTGTAGGACTAATGATCAAAACTCTGTTTTATTTCTATTAATTTGTAGGATGTTGTATAAACAGGAATTCAGTATGGTTAGATTGTTGAATTCATGTGGTTTAAATGAGAGGTATAACGGTGTATCATCCGCGTAACGGTGAAAAGAGATGTTGCCAAATGATAGGTCCAAGGGGTGACATGTACAGTGAGAATAAAATTGGTCCCTCATTAAGTTGTTATATTTAACATGTTGGCAAACACTTGAATGATCTGAAATGAATGGCTGGCTGGAATTAATCTAAAAACTGATGGTATCATTTGACAAGTAGAAATTTGTAAAAAGAAGAAACTGAATCACACTTGAAAATGACTGGGTCCAAGCATTCTCAACATCATGTTTTTAACATCACATTCAACCCTCCGAGGCCCATCAGAGTGTCACAGTGTGATGGGGAATATGATCTCCTGCTGTGACACTGACACTGACGAGTTGAATAAAAAGTTACTTTCCTGTGGTATCACTTTATGGCACGGTAAACTGCTTGCTCAGTATGAGTCAGTGACCCTGAGAGGGAAATCTCTCACAAATAAGACAGATGTGTTGAAGCTCTGAGAGAGAGGCTGTCACAGCACTGCTCACCAATCAGCTGCAATAACCCAGACTCCCCCTCACCTCGGGGTTATTAAAGAAAACAGATCATTTTCAAGAAAACAAGTGCATCTGTTCATCATCGTTGTGCTTCAGAGCAGTTAATGGATGACGGTGTGTCTGTACAAGAAGGGTTCTAAGATGGGAGTGATGAGGAGAGGAAGGAGCTGACAGTAAAACTAAGTCAATCACTATAAAACTTAAAACAGCAAGGCTTGAAAAAATGGGATCAATCCTTTAATGAAAATCTGGAGACATGAAACTTACTTCAAATCCATCATGTCTGCTTTATCTGTCTCTGAATCCCCTCGCCCTCAAATGAAACCAGTTCACAGGCAAAGAATTAAAGAGACAATTAAAAATTGATCATTTATAACTCTGCCATTAGAGCAAGCTTATGGAACTTTGGTTGGACAATCGCCAGAGGCCACAAAATAGCAATTATGGGAATATGCTGAATGTAGAATCATAGTAGAGCAAGCAGAGAAGAGTCAATGCAGGGAAATCACTTACTAATTAATGCTAACAGTTGCTAACGGTAACCGTCATAAGCTACTGGTCATATGAGGTAAGACTGCAGAAGCAAAACCTCTGGGTGTGTTAAAGGGATAGTTAACATTTTTTTGAAGTGGGGTTGCATGAGGTACTACAGTAGGTTACTGTCATTACACCCCCAGTTTAGCAAAACTAGTGATGGCCAAATGAAGCTTCAGTTGTACTTGCTGAACCCACTACATGGCGCTCTTGGTGTAATGAAAAAGGCTCAAGGGATGGCAATGCAGTTTGGTTTCAACCAGCAATGGCCAAATGAAGCTTCATGAACCATTTTCTGTATTTTTTGGGTCCACTCTGGCACTCTTTGTTCAACAAAAGGTTCAGGTACAACTGGTGGTTCATGAAGCTTCATTTGGACATCACTAAGCAAAACGTATTTTAGCCTCCAAAAAAAGTCTCACCCAAAAAAATCAATATGAGTTTAAGTGTATGTTATACTGGGAGTATTTTCACTGTTTTACCTTAATGTCAGACAGTCTGTTCCAACTAGGGAGCTGTTAACGGCTTCAGTTCCATATCTATGGTCTCTTCAAAGCCACCGGACTCCAAAACATAGCAAGTAGATTTAGTACCTACAAGGAGAACCTCAGTTTTATCAATGTTAAGTTTGAGGAAGTTGTATTAGAGCCAAGATTTAATATCCAAGAAGCAGAAGATTAGAGGTTACCTTGGTGGATAGATAGAGCTGGGTGTCTTGTGTGTAGCAGTGGAACTGAATTTTTCTGAGGATATGGCCATGGGGTAGAAAGTAGATACAAAATATAAGGGGGGCTAAGATAGAGCCCTGAAGAATACCGCTAGTAACTGGAAAAGAGTTGGATCTGAAATTTCAAAGTTGAACAAAGTGAGCGTGGCCAAAAAAGATATGAGGCAAGAGCGGTGCCAGTGATATCAATGGCAGCTAGTCTCTCTAAAGGGATATTATATGAAATGGTATTGAAAGCTGCACTCAGATTTTTTTTACCAAGGATGTCTTGGTACCTTGAAAGCAACGAAAACTAGACTAAAAATGTTCAAACAGGTTGTTATGTCTAAGGTGAGTGTGGACCTGAGCAGCAACTGTTGGTAATACATTGACTATGGATAAGAATCTCATGCAACTGCACTTTAAAAAATTGAACTCGCCCTTTAAAATGATAACGTGTGTGTGATTTATCTGCTGCAAAGGAACAACATGACATTTGGGGAACTTCACTTGTTTGCCTCTTACTCAAAGTCACATCCGATGATTAATATTAGTTTGATCTCCATGTGCTGTTTGTTAATGCAAACAAGTCCAGTATATTTATTTATTATAAGCTTTTATTACATACATTCATTACATTCATTACATATTTTTGAATGAGGCATCTATCCTCACCTGACCTCAATTATCCGTGTTATTCTCCTTTTTATTCTGCATCATTCTGTTCTATTCTGGTCTGTTAGTGGCCTCTGTAGTAGCCAGAGGGCAGGTACTCAGCCTCCCTGCAGCTGCCTCTTTCCCCTCCTTCATGACTCCTCCATCTCTGCAAGGACAGCCATGGCTGGGAGGAGGTCATTACCACTCCAAAATTCCCCCCCCCCCCCCCGGCGGTGGAGTGACGACAACACGTGAGGAGCGGGAGGGAAATGTGCTGTCGCCGTGGCGGTCTCACAACAGTCGTCAGCGGCGGATATCAACTCCGGTCGTGAGTCAGACGATGAGGTGATGCCTTCTGACATGACACAGAATGGCAGAAGGTTGCAGCTGCAGCTCAGACCCTGCTGAAAGAAAAGGGAAATAAATAAAAAAAACCTGCAAAACATGCTTTTGGTCTTGGCCAGCACACTGGACGAGAGTGAGGGGAGGAGGGTGAGCGGAGTCATCTGTCGCTTTGGCAAAACAACATGACAAATGGTGCTCTGTGTGTGCTTTTGACAATGTGTGCCGCTGCCATGGTCCTGACTAATCAGCAGTGTCCACTGGCTTCTATTACGTCAGCCCCTCTCCTCCGCCTGCAAATGCTTCACACTGGTTCAGGTCATCAGGTTGGAGAGATTTACTTGCTTTGTTACAGAAAGACAGACAAACTACGTCTATACAACACCACCAGTTAACTTTTTTCCCCCTTCAACAACAAATGGTTACATATAGCCAACACATGCATATGATTGGGTTTAGGCAACAAAAGCACAACCCCTGCCGCCCATCCTTTCCCACGAACGCTGCCAGGCACCATTAAACAATAAGGGCAACCGGCCACATATCGTGCCGATGTGAAATAATGTCTTTTTTTGTCTGTGCCTGGCGCCTGAAGTCACTGGCCAAGCCCCGGTATTCGACGACTTCGGTGGTACAGACGGAGCTGCAGTCAGGACATGGTTAGCTTAGCTTAGCTTAGCTTAGTGTAAAGACTTGAAGTAGGGGGAAATAACAGGTCCACCCGACCATTTAGAGGCGGTGAAATTTTAATGTTTTGTGATGTAAATATCTTGCCTTTGATTTTTAATTCCTAGTGTTTTTTTCAACAGACAGTCGGCTAGCTCAACATGCAGAATATATTGCTCATTTCAAAGTGCACTGGGCTTTGAAGCTAATATTTGTATCGGCCAAACAATGGTACTACAATTTCTTGGGTTCATCACGTGATGCCATTGGGCCAAAAAATACTTTTTCCCAGAGACTTACATTGGGAAAGAGACTCAATCTCAACTCATACTACTATCAGGTTTAAGTTTACAAGAGCTGCAAGATTAAATTATTCTATCCCCATTCAAGTTAGCGGAGCACTAAACGGGAAGTCAGCTGCACTCGGCTGTGCTTGACGGCCATAAGTCTCTAGTGTGCCTGCTTTATGGCCCCAGTGACATTGAAACGGCGCCAACCATCCGGGTAATTTCATATCGCAGAAATGAAGCTTTTGTTGGTTTAATGCACCTCTGAGCAACTTTACCAGGAATGAATGGGGTCAAGCCACCAATGCTGTATCCAGGTCTCTATATACATTACTGGTCTGTACTAGTTAGCTAACGTTAGCATTGGTTGCTTTGTACTGCGCACCATCTGGGTCGGATGGATTAGGGTTAGGTAGCTACCAGTGCCGCTTATTTGGTGATCACCACTGGTACCCCAAGACCAGGCTTGTGCATACTACAGTAAGCTTAAGAGTAGTCAACATGAAAGACCAAACAAATATATTCTTGGCGGTTAACTGATTAACAGTTAACCAGTCATGACCTTACTGTAAAGCCACCGAGCCTCATTTGTTTGCAGCAGTGTTGCTCAGTTTCTCTGCGGAGCTATGTCTCACTTCTCTCCATTTGTTTTATAACTTGTTGGAGAGCTTTTCCTTATGTAACCCCAGTCTCTGTGTTTTCATACCAAACCTGCCTTTTAAAGGTCAGCGTTATCATAGCCCTTTACGCAGCCTTCATTGTGATTCCAAACAAAAACTGTGTTGATATGCATGTTGAAATGTGTATCATCTCTCAACTCTGCTGTCTGAAATAACTATGAGGGATGGAAGAAATGTTGGTTGATAACAAAATGTTGCTTTGAGGAGTCAGTGTTGGCTGGGGAAACTTTACAATTTTAAGCATTTATTAGCTTTGGGCGCTGCTCTCTATAGCAGACTGTCATCTACAGAATGCAACAGATGCACTGGAGGGATTTGAGGGGCAGATGGTTTTTCCCTGGGAGGAGATGGACGTCCCTGTCGGCCTCAACCTGCATATGGACACGGTTGTGCCATGGCTAATCACCGCTGATAAAATGGCCAAAAGTAGGACGCAGTTTAAAATGGGTTGTTTTGGTGAGCAGCTGAGTAAATCTCCATGAATGGAAGCTGTCTTTTTTGATGGTTGATGCCGCCTGTCCTTTTTTCTCAGAGAAGATGTTATGTGTGTATTATATACCCTCCTTTGAGTAAATGCTGTTGTAAGAAAATATAGTCCAGATAATTGCACCCTGCAAATTAATTTTCAGCAATTACAGTTGCCGAGATGGCGGGCTCATTTCGCCTGAATTGAAAAGCAGCACAGCAGGTCTGGGGGATAATGAAAGGGAACAGCAAATAGCTCATCCAAATAGATGCTTTGACAAAACAAAACACACAAAAAATATCTCCAAAACATCTAAAGCAGAGATGGCTAAGTGGAGCAGAATGACAGCAGAGATAGTCGCATTAGCTTTTAATCTGCGACAGCAGTGTGTCACAGGGTTGATTTGTTATTGTGGCGCTCACAGAGCTGGTGTCTTCATTGGCTTAGCAGTTACAGTCACTCATCGAACATCAGCACCGTCCATTTCCCCCATCGCCTCCTCGCCGTGATGACTCTCTTCCTGCAACCCCTGCCATGTTTCACTTCAATCATCACCTTCAAATTGAAAATATAAAATTTCATACAGGAACTAATGTGTCATTTCCTCAAAATGGTATTGCACGTGTTTGTTAACATAATCAGCCACTTGTGTTGTATGTGCTGGGGCCGCCACACTGCGGGTAAGTGCCTGATATTTCAATAAGCGAATCAATTTGTAGCCTTGTCATCTTCTGTATGAAACAGGCCTCAAACTGTGACATTGTTACTGCACAGTATGTCACAGAAATAACAACAAATTTGATGCAATAAACAATGCAACAAATACAATCAATATGTTGAATCCAAACCACTATACGTTTTAAATGTTATCTAGAGTCGAAATACATGCAGATTGAGGTCAGGGTATAAACCACACTCAGAGTTCGCAGCACTTTGATGCACATATCAGTGTGTTGATGTTTAGTAGGTATATTCTTTATCATGTTTACAATCTTAGTTTCGTGTGTTTGCATGCTAATGTTTGCTGACTTGAGCTAAACACTACAAAAGTAATTAAGAAAAAATTGGAGTGAGGCACTGGGTCAAGATACAAGGTGTTTGTGAGTGTACAAATTCAGCTCTTCAAGGATTGGAGTGTATTGAGAACAAAGGAAACAAAGGATATAACGAGGACAAAGTGTCTCTTGCTCCTTCCCTCCCTTGGCTTATCTGTTGATGCATAAATGAGATTAAAAGCCTAAATAAATAAAAATATTTAAACCATTTTGCAGCACTAGATTTATTTGATAGGCCATAGAAAATTACTTTTTAATGGTTTCAAACTACAGTGGATTTAGGCCTGTGTGCAAAAGTTAACGTACAGCCCTACTATGTTAATCAGGTTGTCATATTACAGTAGTTATCACTAACACATTACAAGTTGGATTTAGCGCTGGTTTGCATAAAACCAAACCGGTTTAAGCTCATACACTGGACTGAAATGGACAAACTGGATATCGACCCAAGTCTAGTATATGGTATAGATGCGTGTACCACTACAACTCCAGTATGGGTCCTGAGTTGGGAGCTCATAAGATAACTTAAAATTCCTTCTGCATGTTTTTCTTTTCACAAAGGTAAATTACTGATACTTGCTGAAACCAAGACGACTGCTGTTTTCCATTGTTAGCACTGGTCTTTTAACCATGACGCCGTCATTCTGTAACTGTCACAATGTGGTCATGATTGTAACCACGTAGTCAGTGGCGTAGGGTCATTACAACGGGCACATTATTGTGACAGGCTCGGGTTTACGCTAGTTACTAGTTATAAGGCGCAGCTGGAGGAATCGAATTTATGGAGTGCTGCCTTTTCCTCCTAATAATTTTTTAAAGATTGCTTCTGACTGTTTTACCCTGCAAATGTCCTTATAGAGGCGTCAGATCAGCTGACATTTCAAGAACATTGGAGGGTTTATTGAAGTTGGGTTGCACAAACTCAATGTGGCCAACACCCAAGAATACGTAGTAGCTCTTCACCTTCATCAAAATGCTTAATGTTTTTCTCTTTTCCCGTGCTCACCCTTTAACTCCAATATTTAGTTTGTTTGTGTCACCATTAAGCCATTATCCAGACATAATAGCTGTCACATTAGCATTTTATTTTTAAAGCACGTTCATCTGCACAGTTTAAGATGCCACTGAGCCCAGGCCCTGGAATCTGAATGACTGACGTTACAGGCTTAATATGAAACACTCCACGGCGTTGAGAAGAGATGACGGCTTTGTTTCAGATGACTCAAAGGTGTCTGTGAAGATACAGCTGTCATTGAGGGGTTTAAAATCAAACTCTCTGTTCTCTGTGATAGCTAAAGAGCAGCATGCCTGCACAAAGGCTCAGCACAGGCCTACCTTCATTCAACCCCTGCAGACAGTTAGTAGGCTACATCAAACACAACGCTTCCCTACACTTGCAGAAAGGCAAAAGCTGCCCCTAGAGGATATTACTGAAGTTCTATTATCTGCTGGCTGTCATATCTTGCATTGGGGTGGAAGAGGTATGAAAATGAAAGATATGATGAAGGAAAAGAGATGAGGATGAGCATTCCTTCTCATAGCTTAGAGATTATGTGATCAGCGACTGAACTGTGCATGTTAAACAGCAAATGGACTTCAAATAATACAGCGCCTTTCTCGCCTTCCGACCACTCAAAGCACTTAACTCTACGTGCCACATATACCCATTCACACATTCATACACTGATGGCAGAGGCTGTCATGTAAGGTGCCAATCTGCTCATCAGGATCTCATCTAAACAATGACACATTCGCACAACAGTGGCACAGCCTTCGGTACCAATTTGGGGTTCAGCATTCTAGTCTGACTCACTGGGTGTAGACTGTGGCACTAAGCTTGCCACTGGCTATTTTGGGCGGCATTCTCCCTCCCTTCTGCTATCAACAGTTACCACTTTTAAAATCCCCTTTGACAAGGCTAGTCAGTGGCTACTTGCCAAATCTAACAAATTGTATCCAAACTATACCTGAATACAGTCCTTTTTGGGCTTGGGGTCTGATCTTGGACCGTCCTAACTGAGCCGAACCCCACAAACTCACACCAACACTGAAAAGAATTGACTCTTGACATTAAAAATAGTTAGCTAAGGTTAGCCTTGTAATGCTAACAGTTAGCTCTGTCCCTGGACTCCCTAACACTATTTCACAAGGGAACCATAGCTGCATCCTGGGCTTAGTACTGCCCTGAATGATTGTGATTGATTTAGAGAAACACAAACAAGCTAGAGCATGTTTCCTCCCTATAGCAGAATGGTAACGTGGTGATTCCAGACCTTTTTTCCTTTGTCTGTGGGTTGGATTTGAACCCGGTCAGCTGTGAAGGATTCAGCCTATACGGAGCGCACACTCTACCAGGTGAGCCAGATGTTGCCCCTGCTTCCAGACCTTTCTCTAGTGCTGGCACAGTGCTCTGGTGGAGATAAGTCTGGCTAAGTGTAGTCTGAGTGGGCAGAAGTTTGCTGCATAGATCAGCCTCTCATTGGGCGGAACGAGCCACCCGCTGAAGTCCCGCCCTACCACCTCCGGTTGCAGTTTTCAACACGTCCTTTACTAACTTTTGCGGTGTTTGATCTTGCGGGGATGTAGCCATTTTTCTGCTGTGGTTTGCGTCCTGTAGGCGATATTTTTGTGGCCGTGTTACACCAAAATCTGTTAACCCCCGGCAATATTTTGTAAGCGCACCGTTGCTGTGGCACCGCCAAGAACGATTGTGATTGGTTGAAAGAAATACAAGCAGCCGGGGCGTTTTTTCTCCAATCTTAAAGTGAGTCGGCGCAGCCAGACCTTTCTTTTCTTGAGAAAGGTCTGGTGAGCGAGACTAGGCTAAGTGAGACAAGTATTTTGCCGGTTCCTTTGCAAGGACACTCTTGAACTGTTTATCTTCCAGTTACTGGACGAGGTGCTCTACCTCCTGAGCCACAGACGGCCCTGTTCTGGGCATACGATGGTTTAGTGACTTCCATGTTCTCATTTTTTGGCGCTTTTTTGTGGATACCTGGTCAGTTGTTGATGATGTGATGTCAAGGTGTGACAGCTCTGCTCTACACTGTTAGAGAGTTTGATATCTGAGAATGTTTCTGAGATTTAAATCATGAACAGTAAATGTCAGGTTTTGGTGTCAGAATCAAAAAGCCATGGCTTTTTCTGACATTTAGCTATCACACAGGGATGGATCCACTTTAGAAGAGCAGATACTCATATCTCCACCAGCCGTAGCCTTAGACCACAATGAACTGCAGTCACGTGCCACGATATCCCCTGTATGACAAAATATTTTCCTCCCTGAACCCAAATGGCTCCCATCGTGGTATCATGGATTCAAGGTGAAAGATGCAGTACCTCAAACAGCCACTAGATGCTGACTCAAAAAGTCATCAATCCATTGATTCGGAGATACACCCCAGGGTGCACTGGGAGAGAGTCTAACTTGGGGCCGTCAGTGTTTCAGCCAGGGTTGATCAGACTTGTCTCAGCAGCACTACCCCACAGATCAAGCCTTCTGAATACCAGTCTCGAGGCTACTCGAGCAGCCTCCTACATGCCCCTAATGATTGTACCCCTAGTGGCCCCCGAGATGCCCAGCAGTGTGAATGCTCTGCAGAGCCGGGTAATCCTGCCTCTAGTGCTACGCCACACCAGTTAGCGCCTGGTCAATATATCAGCGTAGCATCCCTCTCCCAAGAATTTTGGACAGTCGCTTAAAGGGATAGTGCACCCAAAAATGAAAATTCAGCCATTATCTACTCACCCATATGCCAATGGAGGCTTAGGCGAAGTTTTAGAGTCCTCACAACACTTGCAGAGATCCAAGGGGAGAGGAGGTAGCAACACGCAAGCACGGTCCACAGAGAGGCAGTTAGAGTTCAAATGACATTTTTCCAAACAACTTTTTATGTCGGGGCTTCAGGACACTTGGATCACTACGGATGAGCAGTATGGAGATATTATGTGGTCTGGGGCGCCGTCAGCCTCCATTAGGTGGAGTTGTGCTGCTACCTCCTCTCCCCTTGGATCTCCGCAAGTGATATGAGGACTCTAAAACTTCACCTGAGCCTCCCTCGGCATATGGGTGAGTAGATAATGGCTGAATTTTCATTTTTGGGTGCACTATCCCTTTAAGCTTTGCTTCAAGGTTCCTCAACTAGGGCAAACAGGGTATATCAACTTCTCATCCTTGCCCCAAGGCAACCTGGAGGCAACCTGGGGCCAGTTTCGCAAAACCATTTTGCAAGCACTACTCACAGATGCAGATCACAAATGATGCCATTTGCAGATAGTTTTGTAAGCACAGCAAGGTTCTCACTTTCACATGTCTGGATAACAAGTATAGTGTTTGTCCTGACTAAGGAAACACATTTAATGGAACATAAATGATCTAATGTAGAAAATCACAGGTTTTGTACTTTCATATTTTGCTAAATGTAGTGCAATGGTGATGAAAAGAGACAGAGACAGGAATTAATGTGAGCAGGGTGAGCAGGCAATTTAAAAAATCTCCATCGAGGCTTTCTTGAGATATTGTATTATTGAGAATGAGATGGATGGAAGGACACATTGACCTTGACCTTTGATTACTGAATTCAAGTCAGTTCATTTTTTAGTACAGGAGGATGTTTGTGCCAAATTTTAAGAATTTCCCCCTAGGTGTTTTTTAAAATATTGCATTCACTAGAATGAGACGGATGCAAGGTCATAGTGACCTTGACCCTTTGACCGACCAAATCAGTTAATTGTTGAGTAGAAGAACATTTGTGCCAAATCCCTCAAGGTGGTCTGGATATATTCTGTTTACAAGAATGAGAGAGACAAGGTCACAGTGACTGTAACTATTGACCTTTGACCATCAAAATCTAATTAGTTTATTATTTATATTTAGTCCCAGTGGACATTTGTGCCAAATTTGAAGAAATTCTCTCAAAGGCATTCTTGAGATTTTGCGTTCACGAAGAAGAACGAGATGGAGTTGGATAAACATACAGACATATAGATGGATGAACAACCCGAAACCATAATGCCTCCAGCCACAGCTACCGGCGGTGTGGAGGCATAAAAATAATCAATACTCTCTAAATGACCATTTGCTCCACTCCATTCTCTCCAGTTGGCTGGACACTTGGGAGCCTTGGTGATTTGCAGGTCAAAGTTCAATGAGATTGAAAGGAATGAGACAGAGTTCTATTCAGGACATTAAGCAAATTCATCTTATCCTCATTTGAACCTTTCATCATTGAAGTAAATGAGGAGCAAATGTCTCGCCTGAGTGAGAAAGAGAAATGAAACTCATAGCATGTTGCTTGACTGAAAGGCCGATCTCAGTCAGAGGTGGGAGTTGCTAGTGGCTTGTGTCACCTCAGTTGCATGCTGGCATTCTTGTCTTTGTATGGATGAAATTGTTGTGAATTACAACACTGGAATGAAGTAAACACAGACGAATGGTCAAAGAGTTTGTTCACTGCTGAAGAAATTCTATGTGCAACCAGTTACTCTACTGCCAAACTAAATATACTTATCTTCTATCGGAGTGTTTCTAATTTTTTTTTCTGATCAGGGTTTTCTTCTGATGATCAACATTTTAGAATAAGATTGGTATTCCCTCTTGCAGGACGCAAACTGGTGTCAAGACGTCATTGAAAAAGCTGTGATGAATGTAGCCAGATGTAATGCATTCAGTGACCCAAGTGCACACCCACAGATACCTCACGAGCCAACAGAAAAGATCACTTTCCAGCTCCATCCATCTGGAAGCCCCCACAAACAACTAGGTTCTTGCCAGAACTGAATTGAGGGTTAAGAGGTAAACTTTTGGTTCCTGTGAGACTGCTGGAAGAGCAGCGCTGCCTTGGCTCAGGCTAGCACAAATCCAATCTCACACAATGATGGAGTACTCCACAGCTTTGACTGCAGAATAGCAGACCACCAGAATGCATCAAACCTCACCAGGCACTGCTCCACCAAAGAGGAGTGGGCTCATTTTTGTGATATTTTTGGGGCAGAGCGTTCCCCAGATGCAAAGCTGATTAAAGAGTGATGTCGCTCAACAACTTGAGGGCAGTGAAAGAGAAGAGTGAGACGGCCGACCACTAAGCGGGCTGATGCCGCTTTGATGTTCTGAAGACACAAGCGTGGAGGTGGCAGCTGCTGCTTCCCCACCTAATTAGCCCGTCTAAATCCTAATGAATGTGCATGAATATGAGCTCTCAAGTCTGTAATAGCCACATTTTTTATTCTACATGAACTCTGATGCAAGTGCATCTGCACTGCTGTAATTTGTTGTACAGTATGTCTACTTGCAGGTTAGAAAAAAGCGGTATTTTTCACTTTTTCAACACAGACAACCATCTACTAGTCGGGTCATTCAATTTAACAGCTACCTAACCATGGTCAATTGCACACTCTTGATCTATTTTCGAACTTCTGACGGGATAAAAATGTAACTGCTTCTATGAATTCTGTGAAACTTCCTGCAATTGGATGCAATACCTGGATTTTCAACATCTGTGTTGCAGTGGGAAAAAATGAAATAAAATTTCTGCACTGCTGACAGTAGATTTCTGTTCTGATATATCTTAATAGGGGGGCAAGATCCAGATCAGAGGGGACCAGTGTTAATTTCACTGATGAAACCATGACAAAAAACAACCTTTTTTCCTGACCTAAACGAGACGTTGACGAGCTAAAAATAGATCTTGATAATAAAAACTAAGACGAAATCGCTATTATATTTATATGTCTCATTTTGAATTTTCGTCAATTAAAACTAGACTAAAGCTATGACGGATAAGCATGACTGAAATGTGAAAAGCAGTTTTGTCTCCAGATTAAAACTAAATCTAAAATAGCTGTCAGAATTAACACTGGAAGGAGCTTGACCTTTTTTTTTTTTTTACCATTTCTGGTGACATTTAGGGCAAAGAATCACTTTATTTTTGGTCTGTAGAAATGCAAATAATTGCTGCTACAACAAATACTAAAGAATGGGACCATAGTCAATGGAGAGCATGATAAAGTTTCTGCACATATTCAGTCATTTGCTAGCTCAAAAGAGAAGAAGTGACTAAAAAACCTGTGTAATAATTGACCTATGAATGCTATGAAACTGTTTTTCTATAAGTGGGTCTTCGTTTTGTTTGTGTATTGCACGTGCATGAGGACATGTTTGATGTGACTGACGTTCGTAGAGCTTTAAGGCATCTGGATCCCGGCAAATCAGCTGGTCCTGACTTCCTGGATCCCCACTTTCTCAAGCGTGCAGCAGACTTTATAACAGAACCTCTGACATATAATTTTAATCTTACACTTTCTAATAATGTCATTCCTGACATTTGGGGAAAAAAAGGGGGAGACCCCTCAGTTGTTCATAACTACAGGCCACTCTCTAAATTATGTGCCTTGGCTAAAGTGCTTGAAAAGTTTGTTAGTGAACAACTTAAAGAGTTTTTAGAAACAAATAGCATTTTATCACAACATACTACTACTTACAGCTACTTATTTGTTGGGTAGAACACAGTACGTTCCTCTGCATTACTCCCGGTTTTAAAAGGTGTTCCTCAAGGTTCTGTACTGGGGCCATTGTTGATTTCTATATATGTAAATCATCTCTGTGGCAATTTATCAAATGCTGCCACCATTTCTATGCAGATGATATCGTCATCTTTTGTTCATCCCCTTCAGTAGTGAAAGTTCTGGGATACCTGCAGTCTGCCTCTGATGTTGTTCAGACCAACTTAACTCAACTTAAGCTAGTGTTAAATGCAGAAAAATCCAAATTCATGCTCTTTTCAAATGGCAAAGAGTTAACTTCTGGTCTTCCAAAGATCTTAACTACGAAAGGGACTGAAATTGAAGTGGTTAGAACTTACAAGTATTTAGGGATCATCATTGATCAGAACTTGTTAAAATAGTTAAAAGAAACTAACATTAACCATTGGTTGGAAACGGCATGTGGACCACAGTATAATTTGTCAAAGTAATACGATTTTTATCCCACCCTGATCTCTTTACCAAAATGTTTGAGCATAACAACAACATGATAATTTGGCTTTAGCAACTGAGTCATTATTTCCAAAACCACAGGAGCTGCTTATTCTGGTAAGAAAACTCTGCAGTGACATTTGGCAAATGTCTGCATGTAGGCACCACTACACCCTGTCCTCTACAGCTTTTTAGCCGGGCTGATTGATATGCGTTTTTCCCAGAGTTCTACCGCCTGCCGCTGCAATTATCACAGCTGAATGCAGTGAACTGCAGTGGTGTGACAGGTGAGCTCCTCTGGGCACCGAGATATAATAGGACATCAGTCATTTAAAGCAGTGGATCTCAGTCATATGGGATGTATCTAGTTAGAAGTTGTGAACTGAGATGAGTTTCCGAACGCAACTTTCTGCTGTCCTCGGTACAGGTCAGACTGAGATAAGTGACTGCTAAGTGGTTGGATGTACAAACCCGTGTTATTAGAGCGATAGTTCGATTTTTTCCCATCCAAAAACTTCAAAAATCTGAACTGTCTCTTTGCAACCACAGCTCATTTCAGGCCTAAATGTCGAATCTGACCTCAGGGTATTTCTAGAGTAACTCTGGCTCTTTGTTTGGTCAGACCCAAATGATCACTATTTGAAAGAGATAAAATCGTGTGCTGTCATTTGTTTTGAACAATGCTTTCTATTTACATATATGAGCAGACATCTAAAGGATATTTCTGAACAGTCTTTGCTTCTCTTCATTTCTTTATACTGTATGTTGCATATGAAACATGGAGACATATTCATTTTATTTTGCACACTTTCTATTGATTTTGGAGATCTTTGTTGGCCTCTGTTTACTTCTCTATTGAACTGTATTATGTTCATGTTGATTGCTCTGTGAACTCAGTCATTACATTTATTTGGCAGTTTTGCCCAAAGTAACTGATGTTTTTTTTTTTCCCCGCACACACACTGGGAGCAATAAGGACTTAAATGTCTTGCTCAAGGAGACGACACATGGATGTAGGGGAAGGTAACAAAGTGCCAACACAACGAATAGCCTTAAGATTTAATGGTCCAACGCAGTGGTGCAAGGTAGTTACAATGGGCCCCAGTGCACATATCATTTTGTCACATGATCAAACAGATACTCAAGACTAAACATCAACATATATATTACCCAGCAATCATCCCTGGATCATTGGTTCACCTTTTTCAAGGGCATATGGCACCTTTTTTAATTTAATGTGAGCTCCTCTTAAAACAAAGGCGTATCTCGAAGGTGGCAGCGACTCATACGGGCCCGTTCTCCGCCCACTCTCTCTATGGGCCCCCCCCACCCCACCTGGCCCCTGGTCCAGTGTGTAGGATTAAGTGAAATATATTGGTAGAAATGGAATTTAATATAATAAGTACGTTTTCTTTAGTGTATAATCAACTGACAATATGAGTCCTTGTGTTTTTGTTACCTTAGAATGAGCCGTAGGGAGCAGGTCCTTGTCTATGGAGATCACCATGTTGCACCGCCATGATTCTACAGAGGCTCAAAATGGACAAACCAAACGCTGGCTCTAGATAGGTTTAAATAAGCTGGTCCTTTTGTTTTGGAGAGGAAGAGACTACTCTTCAGTTGCCTGTAAAAAACCTCCTAAACAATGAACATTGAGAGTTCTAACCAAAAGTTTCAGCTGATTGAAATCCGCAGTCCGCACTGATAGATGCCACTAAATCTCCCTACTGTTTAAAACAAAAAGATGGCATGAGAGCATCTCTTTTATGTGAGTTTCAGAGCATTAACGGTAAGTTAAAAGGACATTTTGTTATCTCAAAAATAGCCTGTAACCTGATGTCCCATAATACCTGAATCATCCCATATGACTGAGCTCCACAGCCTGAGATGAGTGATGTACCGTTCTCTCTTCGCACCCAGAGGAGATCACCTGTCACACCACTACACTTGACTGCATTCATGTGTGATAATTACAAAAGCAGTCAAAAGAGCTCAGTGAAAATGCATTTCAGTCGTCGTAGGGTAGAGGTAAGATGTAATGTTGGAGAAAAGCTACATATTCTTCCTTACAGCAGTAACTATGACAACTTAAATGCATTAAAACGAGCAGGGCTCACCACTCTGACAATTAAGATCCATTATTTAAGCGTACAGTAAATCACTCGGCGCAGGTTTCTCGAGGCTAGACGGTGCACTGTAGCAATTATTTCAACATGTTTCTACATATTCCAATAATAGGGCATTGATTTCACATTTAGTTTTGGTGGTAGGGAGCTGGGAGTGATGCAGTATAAAGCTGTTTACATCCCTGTAGGAGCTGCTGCCTGAAAGAGCCGCAGCACTCCTGACAAAGAGGATTAGCAGCTGCTTCGACATGCTTGTATGTTTGCTTGGTATTGATTACTTATGTAATGTTTCTCTGCTTTGTGACCCACTGCTGTTGACTTGGCACGATGGTTGAGGTGATGGAGCACGGCCCAAAAAAGAAAAAAAAAAAAAAGAAATTGCAAGCCAGGGCAAAGACAACAGCGCTCTATCATCAGTGGCCTCAGGAGTCAATTTGATGTGTAATCACAGATATTGATTGTTTATTATATAGAATTTCTCTCCTCGCCGACCACATAAACCTGTCAGAGTTTGAACACTACATGGCTGCAATTTGATTTGGGCTCTCCAGAACTGTCGAGGCGATGTTAAAACAGCTCTGCGGCTCGACATAACCAATAAATGTGGGCTAATGCTTGGTTGAACAGAATGTCTGCTGGCACTCTGTTCTGCACACTTTCGTGGTGGAGGTCAGTTTTCTCATCTCCCTTGATTGATTTTCTGAAGTGAGAATGAACATCAGAACAACTGAGGCATTTTTTGGTGGAGTCTGACACCAATAAATAAATAAATAAAAAAAAGCTCCTGCTGTGCTGAGCTTTTGTCTGACAGTTTAGTTAACACGGCTATTTACTGTTTCCTCCTGATCCTTGCTGATCTTCCTTTGTCCACCAGCATGGGGGTGTTTTACTGAGCAGGCCTACAGATCCAGACTGTCAAGGGCCCCTCCTGGCCATCATCTGCAAAATCTCACTGCAAGAGACACATACTAACCAGGAAGAGACTCAATATGGCCACAAAGATACATAAAACTACTACAAATACATGCAAAAAAAATGCAAGGAGACATAAAGAGATTTAAAATTACTACAAAAATAAGCAAAACCACAAAAAGATTTCAGAAAGACAAAAATGACCATAAAAAGAAACAGGATGACCACAGAGAGACGCAAAATGACTACAGAGACACAAAGCAATTACAAAGAGACAAAAACGTGACTACAAAAAGACACAAAAGACTACAAAGAGACTCAAAAACACTACAGAAAGACAAAAAATAGAGACAAAAAGACTTCGGCAAGACTCAAAAAGACAACAAATAACCACAAAGAGACACAAAATGATTACAAAGAGACACAAAATGACTGCAAAGAGACACAAAATGACTACAAGGAGACACAAAAAGACAACAAATAACCACAAAGAGACACAAAATGACTGCAAAGAGACACAAAATGACTGCAAAGAGACAAGGAATGACTACAAAGAAACACAAAATGACTGCAAAGAAACACAAAATGACTGCAAAGAGACACAAAATGACTGCAAAGAGACACAAAATGACTACAAAGAGACACAAAAAGACAACAAATAACCACAAAGAGACACAAAATGACTGCCAAGAGACACAAAAAGACAACAAATAACCACAAAGAGACACAAAATGACTGCAAAGAGACACAAAATGACTGCAAAGAGACACGGAATGACTACAAAGAAACACAAAATGACTACAAAGAGACACAAAAAGACAACAGATAACCACAAAGAGACACAAAATGACTGCAAAGAGACACAAAATGACTGCAAAGAGACACGGAATGACTACAAAGAAACACAAAATGACTACAAAGAAACACAAAATGACTGCAAAGAGACACAAAATGACTGCAAAGAGACACAAAATGACAACAAATAACCACAAAGAGACACAAAATGACTGCAAAAAGACACGGAATGACTACAAAGAAACACAAAATGACTACAAAGAGACACAAAAAGACAACAGATAACCACAAAGAGACACAAAATGACTGCAAATAACCACAAAGAGACATAAAATGACTACAAAGAGACATAAAGTGCCTATAAACAGATGCAAAGCAACCAAAACAAGACCCAAAACTATGACTACTATGCCTAAACAACTACAAAGAGACACAAACAACAACCAAAAAAGCTAAACAACTATGAAGTGTGTGTTTTGTGCTCCTATGTGGAAAAAGTGGTGGGGGCTTTTACATGTCCGTGCGCAGGGGCCCACCATCTAGTAATCCACCCACGTCCAAGAGACAGTCTTTATTTTCTGATCGTACAGAAAGCATTCCTCCTCCTATGACTCCCCGAGACCTGTTTGTTCTCCTTTTTATGGTCACTGCCATCAGCTGGCCAATCACTGGCCTGACACTGTTTTACAGCAGTCTGACCAAGAATGGTCAGGTCCCAATATGGAGGCATTCCTCTGAACAGAGCCAGAGAGACACACTGATACTGAAAAATGCGCCATAGGAACAATGGCAATGAAAAGTCCACAGTCATGCTCCGACAAACCGAGGAAATATTTTCAATATAGTATGATGATGTTGTGTGTCTGAGGTCTCCCCTGGCCGTGTGTGTGTTGTTAGGCATTGTCAGCTGGCTGGTTCACGTGCGTCTGGCAGCTCTGTGGAGGTTGACCTGTTGGACCCTGATGGATTTGATAGCCCAGCTTTAGGAGGACAGATGGTGTGTGAGGTGACGATAGTGGCTTGCAGTATGTGTGTGTGTGTGTGTGTGTGTGTGTGTGCGTCAATGTGCGCGTGTGTGTGTAAGGGCAGCTGATGAACAAGGGGATTTAATGACTTGTGACCCAGATCTAGCCTGAGCAGAGATGTGTGTCCAGTGTCCATCTGTAGTAGGGTTTCACTCTGAATGTGTGTGTGTGTGACTCCACATGCCGCAGTACAGTATGTATACACACTGTATTATCTGCTCTTACTGCACAAATTTGCAAACACCCCTGGGTTTTAAGCACTAGAAAGTCTGCAAGACAGCAAAGAATAGCAGTGACTGTAGGGACGTGATGGCCGTGGACGTTGGACTCACTCCCCCTCCATCACTGTCACCCAGCTGTCCCCAACCTGGACGAGCTGTCACTCCGACGGAGATCCCCCCCGCCTACCTTCTTCTCTCCCCCCTTCCGGCCCCCCATTACTTCTCTCCGTCCTGCCTGTTCTCCGGGCGGTCCTCGCCACAGTCGGTGGATTTGCCGCACACAGGCTTGATACCTGTGACAGCTCTGTCACACATCATACACCCCTGCAATATGTATGCCATGACTGGCAGAGGAGTCTGAGGAGGGGCCGAGCACAGCTGGGGTCAGAGCGGAGAGCTTGTTAAGCTTCGCTGCCAGGTCCGCTGTCACTGCGGCTGCATCAAATTTCCACCAATTTCCTTCTTTGCTGCCTGCCGTTTCCCCAAATGACAAGTGGAAAGTACTGAGATGACAGCGAGTCTACACCTCATGGTCTCCACATGTGAAGAGCGCAGCTGTGCGGGGAATATTTGGAATATTCTGATTATGTGCAAAAACACTGCACTCAAATCTTTCACTGAGAATGAAATGTTTAATATGAGGGGCTGGAGTTCGTCTTCAAAGTTAGGTGAGAGAGACAGGAAGGAGGAAAAAAGGTTATTGTCTTCCTCATATAAAGAAGGAATGAAGGAAGAAATGAGGACAGTCAGGACACAATAAGGAAGGAAATCAGAAAATCAAATGTTAAGGTTTCAGTTCAGAGGTGGACCCGAACGCAGATCAAACAGACAGGTGTACGATTAAAACAAAAAGCGAGTTTTAATATAGCTGGTCAAGGAACATGAAGGTAGGACGAACCTGTGACGAACTCAGAAGGGACGCAGGCGGACTGACCCAAGACAAAGGGAAACACGCAGGTATACATACCAAGAAGACTAATCACAAGGACGAGATGCAGCTGGAGAAGGAAGACAACAAGGGTGGAGCAGACCAGACCGATACAGAACAGGTGTGAAGGGAAGACTCAGGGAACAGGGAAGGACTAACGAGGCAGGTGTGGCAGAAAACAAGTGTCCTGAAGCCCCGACATAAAAAATTGTTTGGAAAAACGTCATTTGAACTCTGTTTTCAGCCTCATTGTAGCCTGTAGCTACAGCTGTTCATGTGCTTTCGGTGGACTAATCCCAAGGACGAGACACAGCCGGAGAAGGAAGACACAGGCAAAAGGAGTGAACAACAAGGGTAGAGCAGATGAGACAAATACAGAACAGGTGTGAGGGGAAGACTCAGGGAACAGGGAAGGACTAACGAGACAGGTGTGGCAGAAAACAGGCGGGAAAACACACAAAGACAGGAAGTAAAACCAGACACGACACATGAGAGGAGAGAAGCAACAAAATAAAACAGGAAGCAGATTAAATATGAGCTAAACAACATGAATCAAGGAACACAAACAAAGTCAACATGATAACAGAATATGAAACCGACAGAAATTAGGAAGCTAGGAACGACAGAAATCTGTTTGCACAGTTCCCACTTTGATTTGGATTCTTATTTATGCTATTAACTCATGCACATCCTCATCAAAGAGGCTGTACACATTAAAATGGTGCAGTAATAATCAAATTCATTGGAAATCGCCTCCTCGTCCTTGCGCGAGTATCCTGAAGGTTGGCTTTTATCCGCCAGTATGACTAAGTGACTCCTTCACCCTGTTTAAAAAGCCTGTTTCCCGGGGGCCATCATGCAAAGAAACATCTACATGTTTCATTTTGGAAACTTATTCCTCTCCGCGTGCCCTCATTCCGTCCTCTGCTGAATGCAGATCCGCCATGGCTGGCTAGGTTTCGGGAGCAATTTGGAAAACTAAGAGGAGGCTGACATCCCCACTCAACTCAGCTGCATGACGGGAGGAGGGTGAGGGTGGGTGAGTGTTATGGGGAGCAAAGGCAGAGAGAAGATGGAGGGGAACACACCCTGTTGGTCTGTATTTTGTTTCCTGTACTGGGCACACACACACACTGGTGCCCATTTGATTTGTCCTCGCTGGCTGTGTCGCAGGAGCTTTGTAAGAGATTCTATATTGGGCCTGTGTGTGTGCCGTCACGTGGATGTCCAATGATGAGGCTTTAATGATGTGGGTGTCGGAGCTGCAGCAGGCCTGCCCTGGGCCTGCCGTCACGGATGGAAGTTAAGGAAAGGAGGAGGAAAAGGAAGTAGCTCTGACTCGGACTGACACATGGTCGGAGTTTGACGACTCAGCTGACATTTATGCAGTGGCAAACACTCGGGGAGTCACCCTCCACACTGCGAGTTCGTGGCTCGTTTTCAAGGTGATTCATCCAGGTGTGTGCTCGTTCACGCTGATACTGAAGTATGGATTTTATACCTCGTTGCCGCTGTGTTTGACCTGTGCTCGTTGAGGTGCATTTACCAAACACAATGTGACACAGTGCAGCATGAAAAACCTAACAACCAGGGTGCCACCAACTATTCCCACTGTTTTTGTTGCCACGTTGTCTCAAAATAACCTGATTATATATTAAGGAATTTTAATTGTGAAATAAGACATCCACTGAGAATCCAAGATGTTCGTTACCAGTCACCGCTCTGTATGCTCGGCTTAATTTGTACTTAATTTACACTCTTAGGTCTATTTTGCAAGTCTAGGTGGTGCTTTTTGTGGTTAGCTCTGGACGGTAGTGGCCGGGAGTCACTCATTGGGATGAGGACATCAACTCATCACTCTGTAAACTCTCCTCCTGCTAACTATGCTAGCTAGCTGCGAGTGACGGTGGGAATATGAGGTGCTGTCCTGTTCCTGTTGTGGATCACTGCTGTACACTGTTTAGAGGCGGGTGCAGAGCGGCACTGCCCATGTTCTTCATGAACCACCAGTTGTATTTGCTGAACCCACTAGATGGCGCTCTTGGTGTAATGAAAAAGGCTCAAGGGATGGCAATGCAGATTGGTTTCAACCCTTTGTTGAACAAAGAGTGCCAGAGTGGACCCAAAAAATAAAGAAAATGGTTCATGAAGCTTCATTTGGCCATTGCTAGTTGAAACCAAACTGCACTGCCATCCGTTGAGCCTTCTTCATTACACCAAGAGCGCCATCTAGTGGGTTCAGCAAATACAACTGGTGCTTCATGAAGCTCCATTTGGTTTCCTCATGTTTCCACATTTTAAAATCTTTAGGATCAGTATTTTTTGTGTTTTTATTTTGTAAAATCTGATGAAAAACTGACTTCAGTTTTGTCACAAAATGTCAGTACTTTTATTAACTATTATGGTGTATTGACCCACATAACCTTTTAGCTTGGGCTGTACAAATTTTAGGGATATGAAGCATTTGAAAACACTTAAAGAAATGACATCCTAACAAGCAAAAATACCACTATGGGAGCTGGCGGACCATTTCTGTTGCCGAGTTCAAAGGGTTAATCTGTTCCCTACCTTTTTAGACATCTTGCCTACTGCGGTAATATGAAGTACTCCTATTAACAAGATAAGGATCTTACGATACTGAAATTGTTGTGTTGTAATTATGAGATAGAGAAACTCATCTGTGTCTAATTTACAAATGCGAGTGAGTTTGTACAACATTGTAGTATCTGTACACCTACAGTAAAGGCTTTGTATTACTTCCTTCCTGTGTATCCAGCTATTAATTATTGTTCGTTTATGAATCCAACACAGAAAAACAAAATGACGTCTTGTTTTTTGTACCTTGGATGTTATGCTCAAGTCGAAAATAGGAGAGGAAATGAAAAAATGGCCAGTTGACTAGATTTAATTTTGATATTTAATATGTCTGATTCATGTGACCAGGAAGTTGCTGACTGCTTTGTGTTTTGTACATGATTAACTTGTAATAAACACACTTGGGCGATGACGGTACCTGATTTGATTGAATGAATATAAGCTTTAAAAACAACAGACGTATTTTGGAAAATTAAAAAAGGAGGCTCAGTTTGCAGCAACAGCAGCAGTTCATTCGACTGACCTCACATTTAGTGGATGTATTGCAACAAGAAAGTGTCAAGTGTTAGCTATTGAGATCTATGGGACATATTTATTAGTAGTGCATTACTACCACCAGAAGTACACATTGTAGTGTATTGAGAGGGGACCGTTTCCCTGCTGAACGGCATGCTGGGTACTGCTGGATTTCTGTTGCTCAATACAGGACATTTAAGAACAAATGCAGAAAGAGGGACCAGAGATCTTCAATTGTTGCAAACTTTAACATTTCCGATGTAACTTTCACAATGAGAACTTTCATTCCAAAAAATAGCCTGGTCCCAAAGAGCTAGCTCTTAGGATAGAGGGGATGCAGCTATGTCATGGCAGGTGTTTTGCTAAGGACCCAAGAGAGTATCAAGTGTGAGCTATTGAGATCTATGGGACATATTTATAAGTAGTGCATTACTACCATCAGAAGTACACACTGTAGTGTAGTGAGAGGAGATTGTTCCCTGCCAAACAGCATGCTGGGTAAAGCTGGCTTTCTGTTGCTCACTTCAGTACATTCATGAACAAATGCAGAAACTCAAATATTTCAGGTGTCCAACACTTTCGTTCCAAGAAATATCCTGGTCCCAAATAGCTAGCTGTTAGCAGACGATGCATATACTTTAGCGTTGCAGCTATGTCATGGCAAGTGTAGCAATAGTCATGTTCCAACAGGGCGGTTTAAAAGTGGGCACTGCACGGGTTTGATTTATTGCAAATCTGTTTGTTGAATATGTTAAAAATAAGGGCCTCAATACAAAGCGAGTCCTGTGTGTCTACCCGTGTCACTCCAAATTTAGCCTGAGATGAATTTAAGAGTGAAAAGCACTGAAAAAATAAAACGTTGTGGATTTCACATTCTGATGGTCCTTCAGCGAGGAGTTGAGTCAGCAGTCGGAGAATACAAATGAACAATGATGAATATTGGCTTCCAGGCCTACTTATATAGTTTAAGGAGGAGTAATAGCCAGAAGTGATTTCATTACATGCACAGCTATGGCTAATGAGACATTTCAAGTTGAGTAAACTCACATGCTTTATTTACTTACTGCACAATACCTTGCGTGCTGTAACGGCAGCTTTTCCCATTTAAAATGCCTGCAGTGTGCACGGCTGCTTGTGCCCGTGAATTGTTTGTGCAGTTCTGCAAGCTGTGCAAATGTCTCCCCACGGATGTCAAATAGATTCTAATTAGCTCTGCAGAATTTAATGAACATACGCCGGTTGATCACTGGGGTAGCGCCCCAGCTGAATGGATGTGTAACCAATCACACTTTTCCACAGTTGAGAGGGGCTTGCTGCAGCAGAATCTCTCTCTGGCACATTCTGACTCTCCTTTTTCCCCTGTTTGCCGATGACTTTCACTCTGCATGTGTATCCCGGGACGCATTTCACCGAAGGCGATGGGGAGGCCCAGAAAGGGTGTTTAGTTTTTAACATCCATATGTATAAACATTTGTTTTCTTTCTTTGATTTTTATATTGATTTCCTCAGTCAAACCCATTTTCAGCTCTCGACGTTAATCAAATGTCACAGTACAGCTGATGCAGAAACCATTCCACCACTTGCATTACCTCACGTCTCCTGGGACCCGGCTGTAATCACATAGAAATGTATCAAAGCCACGTCTACATGCTCCTTATCCAAATGCCTCGTGGAGGTGCTCAGAGACCTGGGCACATTAAAACAAAAGGGCTCACCGTTATGCTCCACGGACCTGGATTATGTTTACACCTGCAATTAAATACACAGGGAAATCTGAGGTCTCTTTGCCTGTCAGCTTTTACTTTTAAAGGTACACTGGCATTTTGGGAAATATCCCAAGATGAGGAGATCAATATCAATTTCATCTCTATCAGTCCAGTGCAGAGAGCCAGAATGTGTTTAACTTAGCTTAGTGAAGCATAAACACAATTGTGAGATAAAGTTTTAAAGATTATGCAATGTAAAAAAAAAAAAAAAATCAATTGAAATGTTAAAAGGTATTAAAACTTGATTTTGGTGTCACATACTGCTGCCATACTGTCTTTTAACAGCTGCTGCTGTCATGAATATAGTATCTCAAGAGCGCCTCTGTAATTTCTTAAAATTTGGCACAAACATCCACTAATTTATTAGATTTTGGTGATCAAAGGTCACTGTAAACTCATACATCTCATTCTTGTGAATATGATATCTCAAGAGCGCATAGAGAGCAATTCATTTCAATTCAATTTTGGCACAAGTGCCCACTTGGACTGATTAGATTTTGATTGTCAAGATCACTGTGACTTTGCGGCCAGCTTCTCATGGATACAGTATTTCAAGTAGGCCCTGAGGGAATTTCCTCAGATTTTACACAAATGACCACATGGACTCGAGGATGAACTGATTAGATTTTGGTGGTTAAAGGCCAAGGTCACTGTGACCTTGCAACCATCTTCCCATGGATACGGTATTTCACGTAGGCCCTGAGGGAATTTCCTCAGATTTTACACAAACGACCATTTGAACACGAGGATGAACTGATTAGATTTTGGTGGTTAAAGGTCAAAGTCATTGTGATCTTGCAGCCAGCTTCTCATGAACATGGTTTTCAAGTAGGCCATGAGATAATTTCCTCAAATTTGACACAAACGTCCACCTAGACTCAAGGATGAACTGATTAGATCTTGATGGTCAAGGTCACTGTGACCTCTCTCCTCATGGAAACGGTATTTCAAGTAGGCCCTGAGGCAGTTTCTTTACATTTTACACAAACGACCACTTAGACTTGAGGATGAACTGATTAGATGTTGGTGATTAAAGGTCAAGGTCACTGTGACCTTGAAGCCAGCTTCTCGTGAACGTGATTTTCAAGTCGGCCATAAGAGAATTTCCTCAGATTTGGCACAAACGCCCACTTGGACTCAGTGATGAACTGATTAAAATTTGATGGTCAAGGTCACTGTGACCTTGCAGCCATCTCCTCATGGAAACGGTATTTCAAGTAGGCCCTAAGGTAATTTCTTTACATTTTACACAAACAAACACTTGGACTTGAGGATGAACTGATTAGATGTTGGTGGTTAAAGGTCAAGGTCATTGTGATCTTGCAGCCAGCTTCTCGTGAACATGGTTTTCAAGTCGGCCATATGAGAATTTCCTCAGATTTGGCACAAACACCCACTTGGACTCAGTGGTGAACTGATTATTGATGATTGATTGATTATTGATATTGATTGATTATTGATTTTGATGGTCAAGGTCACTGTGACCTTGCAGCCATCTCCTCATGGAAACGGTATTTCAAGTAGGCCCTGGGGCAGTTTCTTTACATTTTACACAAATGACCACTTGGACTCGAGGATGAACTGATTAGATATTGGTGGTTAAAGGTCAAGGTCACTGTGACCTTGAAGCCAGCTTCTGGTGAACATGGTTTTCAATTAGGCCATGAGATAATTTCCTCAAATTTGGCACAAACGTCCACCTAGACTCAAGGATGAACTGATTAGATTCTGATGGTTAAAGATCAAGGTCACTGACGTCACAAAAATGTTACACAAATGTGTCTTATTTATTGGCCATTTAGGTCAGCAAAAATGGCAGAAAAAAGAAAAACCGACACCTGATCATTTTTTAGTGCACCAAAATCACAAGTAAGTACAGAGACCCTGTAATATGAAAGGCAATCTAATAAAATCTTTAAAAAAGTCCTGGAGTAATAATGGCAATGTTTCATAATGGTGTCATTAGGCAAAGGAAGCACAGAGAGGCAGGGACAGTCAGACAAGGTCACAGAGTCTCAGTTAAGTTTGACATGCTGGTGTTTATTAGTGTTATGAAAAAAGAGATAGCTGTTAGCACCTAATGCAAAGGTAGCTTTCACACCAGACTGCGATTCACTCAGTGCACAGACACAGCATATACCCACAGATTTGTATCCGTGTACACAAACCTGGCCTGTCCTAGATCTGCAAATGTTGTTTCCTTTGATGCCGTGAAACAAACATCTCTCATTGTTAAAGTAAACAACAAGGAGAAGACTTGTTATTGGGAGACAAGTCACATCTCATCAAAGAGTTCCTCACTTAAATATGAGAAAAACCCAGATAACAGATTTATATTATTTACCTCCTTCACAGTGATTAAACAGGGCAACATCTGTGTGCGGCTGGCATCGTATGAACTATTAAGACGGAGGAATTTATAGGACGGAGAGTCCATTCAAGCTGCTGTCAAAGTTTTATTTTTGCACTCGTTCTTTTGCTTCAGTCTATAGTTAGTTTGCTCAGGTATTAAGTTGTTAATAGTTGAGCTGACCTTAAAGAACAGTTTTACCTTTTGTCTGTCACCATCAAAACCCATGACAAGTCTTCACCCATCGATATATTTGTGACAGTCACAAGCCACCAGCTTTCACTGTTGTCAAAATTCCTTTTTTTGGACTAATATAGAAAGCCAAAGCAGGGCTGTAGCTACTATTTAAAACAAGGAGGTCATGTCCTCTATTGTTTCTGGTAATGTGGCACAGAGTACGTTCTACAGTTACAACTACCCATGGGGGATTCTATCGGCTGATTGTGCTTTGAAACTGCTTTTAAACAATTGTGTTAGGAAATAACACTTACAGAGAAGTGAGCTGATCATTTGAGGAAGGTAGGATTTCCTGATGTTGGCCACTTGCTCTGGTGCCCGAACCCCCAGTCCTCGGCCCACCTTGTTCCGCATAGCATACAGTTTCAGGGTGCTGGACTTGTGATGAAACCTTCCATGCATTGTGAGAAGCTTCCTTGTCTTGATATCAGTGGCCTCTATCCCTTGCAGAAATGTCCACATGGACTTAACAATTAACTGATTAGATTTTGGTGGTCAAAGGTCAAGGTCACTGTGACCTTGCATTTATGTCATTCTCATGAATGTGATATGTCATAAAGGCCTTGAGGGAATTTTGTAAAATTTGGCACAAACATCCACTTGGACAAAACAATTAACTGATTAGATTTTGGTAGTCAAAGGTCAAGGTCACTGTGACCTCACCCATTTCATTCTCATGTATGGATGTCTCACGAATACAGTGAGGGAATTTCATCAAATTTGGCACAAATGCCCACACGGACTCAGGGACGAAGTGATTAGATTTTTGTGGTGAAATGTCAAGGTCACTGTGAACTTGCATTGATGTCATTCTCATGAATGTGATATGTCATAAAGGCCTTGAGGGAATTTCTAAAAATTGGCACAAACATCCATGTGGTAAAAACAATTAACTGATTAGATTTTGGTGGTCAAAGTTCACTGTGACCTCGTTCACCTCATTCTCATGACTGGAAATCTCACGAACACAGTGAGGGAATTTCATCAAATATGTCAGCAAAGCCCAGAATACATAGATGAAAGAAATGCTTAATGGGAGAGTGAACAGAAGCCAGAAGTGATATCAGTACCCCATCTTTCTGTCGTACATCATAGACATGTATTGTACTCTTCTTCCTACTATGACGTCATGATGCTTCAGCCATTCTACCTAAAGTGAATGTGCAGAAATCACAGTATGTTTTCACCTACCACTCTGCCGTTAGCCTCATCACTGCCACCAGAAGTAAGTAACAGTGCACGGTAATGGGAAAAGTTAAAATAGTCCCATTAAACTTGTAATTAGCTGCATAATAAAGTCGCAGCAAGACAAAACTGCAGCGCACGTGTTGTTGAACATGACTGATGACATTAGTCCAGGCAGCACTGTGTCTCTGTGAGCTCTGCTTTAATGGATTTTGGGGAGTCTGGGAGGCAAGGAGAACCTGCTGTAGTTGTGTCTGAGCAGCAAATGCATTTGGGGTTTTTACACAGGCGTTAATGATGATAGGAAAAAAATGACACTGGTGTCATCCTCTAAAATACCCTCAAATATGTCTAGTCTGTGGAGACAGGATGCAGCCTAGCCAACCACAGCTAATCTGCAGCTTAAGTGAAAAAAAGAGAAGTAGTGAAGGAATGTCCACATTTGTCTTTTTCAGTCATTATCATAATGTCATTCTTAGTGTGACTCATTGCTCTGCTGTCATCCAAAATCTGCCACATGAGATGACCCTCAAATGCACTGGCGTGGGCTGACGCCCTCTGACAGCTGTGTTGTGTTTGTTTCACTGCTGCACTGTCAGTTACGGGAGGTTATGTTTAACACCAGGCGTGCCCCATGTGGGCTTTAATGCTTCAGTCTAATTACTGACCTCAGCTGTGAGGAAACGCCTGACTTTGATTGTCTTCTCTTCACCTTCTCTCGTCCCTGTATTGTGCTTAGAGCCGGTCTGACCCAGCCTGGTGGGCGACTTCACATCTGACAGACACAAGTTTTATACAGGCTGAGCTGAGCTGACCTTGCTGAGCTTATCCCAAGCCATTCCCTTCCCATCATTCCCTTTGATAATTAACATTTCATCTGGGAGCTGCAGGAGAGATTATCGTCTTGACAGGGAGCACAATTAAGTATTATTACCGTCATGTTGTCAGTGTGCTCTGCCTCCTTCCATAGGATATGATAATAAAGGACATCCTCCCTGTATTACAGCGATAGATGATGTGGAAACGTCGCTTTATTCTTGTGATTACAACCATCTGTTTGCCAGATTGAGACACCAGAAAAGCATGGCTATTGGCTGCTTCATTTACAGTTAATTTGCCACTGACTGTGCGTGTGGACTCGCAGGGTGTTTGTTTGAGCTTTCATGCCCAGATAATGATTTCTCAGAGCTGAGTGCTGTGGACCAGAAAAGTGCATCCATAACCCTATAACATCACCTAAGGTTCTACGCAGACCAAAAACATGTTAGTTTTAGCATGTTGTTTCTTGAGCAGTTGCTCCTTAGGTTGACAAAAGTGTCCAAATAAAGAAGCAGTGTCTATTATTTAAGGAGATATAGTGCCATCTAGTGGTGAGGACTGCAGATTGCAACCAGCTGAAACTTCTCCTGGTTAGAATTCCCTCAGTGTTCATTAGTGATGTCCAAATGAAGCTTCATGAACCACCAGTTGTATTTGCCGAACCCACTAGATGGCGCTCTTGGGTCCACTCTGGCACTCTTTGTTCAACAAACAGTTGAAACCAAACTGCATTGCCATCCCTTGAGCCTTTTTCATTACACCAAGAGCGCCATCTAGTGGGTTCAGCAAATACAACTGGTGGTTCATGAAGCTTCATTTGGACATCACTAGTGTTCATTGTTAAGGAGGTTTATACCATGAGCCGAATTATCTGCAGGGGTCTCTTCCTCTTCCAAACAAATGGACCAGGTGATTTAAGACTGATATTTATAGAAGAAGGGAAATATATCCATTGGCTGTGATTGGTTGGTCCTCGTCACATGACATATGGTGTGTGTTGCAATGCGTCAGAGGTTGAACTCATTTTATTTCAAGGTGCAGCCGTCGCATCCTGAAAAGTAACTGCTTGGGAACGAGAATGCGCGGCAGTGGTGTTGCTCTGGTGTTTGAGCGTGCCTGTTGTGCATCTCCATTGAAAATAATTACTTTGACGGCGCAAAAAAACGCAGCATGTGCATGGCCCCTATAAGGTGTCTGAGTCCTATTCCTACACCAGTGCCCAAATTTAAGATCTGTATTCTTCACTACGTTGAACCTATTATGGGTCATTTATGCTACCCCTTCACAGTGATGTCCAAATGAAGCTTCATGCACCACCAATTGTATTTGCTGAACCCACTAGATGGCGCTCTTGGTGTAATGAAAAAGGCTCAAGGGATGGCAATGCAGTTTGGTTCCAACCCTTTGTTGAACAAAGAGTGCCAGAGTGGACCCAAAAAAATGGGTTCAGCAAATAGAACATTGTCGAATCGTGAAGCTTCATTTGGACATCACTACCACTTTGTATGAAAATAGATATGTCCACTTCAAACAATGTAAACACCTCTATCCTCATACTTCTGTGTATCGTTTATATTGGCATACATACAGCCAGTAGATGGCACTAGAGGGCAAAGTCAAAAGTTTTACACAACAGCAAACGAGGTGACGGTCAAGGAAGTCGTAATAGCGTTGTAGACGACAGGGGTCTGTGTAGTCACTTTATGTACCCCGACATGGATGGAAAATTCTTTTCAAAAATATTACCTATGGTCGTATCTCATTTGAACTGCTCTACACTGCCCCCACAATCTCCGGTGGTACTGCTTCTTCTTGGTCATATCTGTAAGCCCTCAGAAAATATGTATAAATATGGGTGAAATGGACACAGTGTAAGGACAGAAGTAGTGATGTCCAAATGAAGCTTCATGAAGCACCAGTTGTATTTGCTGAACCCATTAGATGGCGCTCTTGGTGTAATGAAAAAGGCCCAAGGGATGGCAATGCAGTTTGGTTTCAACTAGCAATGGCCAAATGAAGCTTCATGAACCACCAGTTGTATTTTCTGAACCCACTAGATGGCGCTCTTGGTGTAATGAAAAAGGCTCAAGGGATGGCAATGCAGATTGGTTTCAACTAGTGTGATACCAGGCCGATGCCCAGTGGTATCAGTGGGAAACGCAGCTGGACAACAACGTAGGTTTAGGGGGTTTAAAGTTGGAGTAGGTAGGGTGGGTTCGAGGGGTGTTGGAAGGGTTCAAGAATCCCAACCACATGCATTTGTTGTACATTTCTTGTGAAAACGGAAGTGTATTTTGAAAACAGATGATGCATGTAACCCAACCAGGGTACGTTGCATGTCATATGTAGACCTGGAAAGTCCATGACCAAACATCAATATGTAACAAGGTCGGAGTGAAAATGTGTTGGGCCTAGCAGTCTCATGGGAATTAGCAGGGTGTTTACTAGTGATGGCCAAACGAAGCTTCATGAAGCACCAGTTGTATTTGCTGAACCCACCAGATGGCGCTCTTGGTGTAATGAAAAAGGCTCAAGGGATGGCAATGCAGTTTGGTTTCAACTAGCAATGGCCAAATGAAGCTTCATGAACCATTTTCTTTATGTTTTGGGTCCACTCTGGCACTCTTTGTTCAACAAAGGGTTGAAACCAAACTGCATTGCCATCCCTTGAGCCTTTTATTACACTAAGAGCGCCATCTGGTGGATTCAGCAAATACAACTGGTGCTTCATGAAGCTTCGTTTGGCCATCACTAGACAGAAGGCTCCGTCCATTTCCATCTCTGTATCTAACGTTTAGCATAAATGTGCCCTTCAGATCATTTTTAAAGTGGCCTTAAACTCTATGTCACTGAAACACTAACTGTATTTAATGTGTCAGTGATGTCATGATCTGCTGTGGGGCTTACATAGCTTAAGTATCAGTCCCAATATGATCAGTTGGATTTGATTGGTGCATGTCTAACACATATCTGTTGTTCAGTGTACATGTACCAGATTCTAAATCAAGACCAAGAAAGCCCACATCATGCTTCTTGCAACTTTGAGCTCAAAAGGGAAAATTCAGACATCTCTCCACTTGCAGCATGAGTGATGTCATGATATTAAATGCATTGACTCATATGGCTCTCTGGCCTGTGAACATTTTGTGCTCAAAGCTCAAGCACTTGGCATTCTGCTGGGTCACCGTCTGTCAACAGAGCTGCAGTGCCATTTCACTCTGTGTCATTTGTGTCACTCACGCTGCTCCGCCGTCATCTGATGCTGCTACTTTTTTAACATAAAACTGTGTACAATAACACGCTGTGGCATTTAGATAACACGCTGATGGTATTTTCAGGAGTTGGCAGGAATTCATTTTAAATTTCAACCGAGATGTTTTGTGCAGATTAAGTCAGTTTAGCTGCTCCAAATGGAACTGAGTGACTCTGCTCATATTTGGTGCTGCAATTGCATTTCTGTTGTCAGGTGAAAATCTCTTGTGTCTCCAAAAGGACATTTCATCAACTTGTTCAATTTGATCACACAGATTTTGGACTTTATCCTGTAGGATTTACAGATTTGGAGGAATTGACCTCAGTCCAAATACCGATGTTGAGAATGTATTATTTCAGTTATTAAAAAAAATAAAATAAACTTAACTGACCTTTCTGTACGCATTTATATATTTTTTATACTGTCACAGCTTTTGCACCAAAATATACAATTATTACACATTTCCAACTAAGCAGTTCCTCCATGTACGCTGTGTAGTACATTGTAGGAGAAAACATGACCATACTACACTAAAAAAATACAGTGGTTGCTGCACAGGTCTGACCCATTCATACATTCACATACAGTGGTTACCACTTTGTATTAAAATCCCCTGATTACATTAATAATCACATCATGATATAGAACAATTAATGAATGGGTCAGGCAGAGGTAGTGATGTCCAAATGAAGCTTCATGAACCACCAGTTGTATTTGCTGAACCCACTAGATGGCACTCTTGGTGTAATGAAAAAGGCTCAAGGGATGGCAATGCAGTTTGGTTTCAACCCTTTGTTGAACAAAGAGTGCCAGAGTGGATCCAAAGAAAATGCTTCATGAAGCTTCATTTGGCCATTGCTAGCTGAAACCAAACTGCATTGCCATCCCTTGAGCCTTTTTCATTACACCAAGAGCGCCATCTAGTGGGTTCAGCAAATACAACTGGTGGTTCACGAAGCTTCATTTGGCCATCACTGGTAAACACCCTGCTAATTCCCATGAGACTGCAAGGCCCAACACATTTTCACTCCGACTTCGTTACATATTGATGTTTGGTCATGGACTTTCCAAGTCCACATATGACATGCAACATACCCCGGTTGGGTTACATGCATCATCTGTTTTCAAAATACACTTCTGTTTTCACAGGAAATGTACAACGAACATAGGTGGTTGGGATTCTTGAGCCCTTCCAACACCCCTTGAACCCACCCTACCTACTCCGACTTTAAATCCCCTTAACCTACGTTGTTGTCCAGCTGTATCTCCCACTCATACCGCTGGGCATCGGCCTGGTATCACGTCAACGTGAAAAGATATCTTTTTTTCAATTGTGTCTGACGCCGGAAGTTACCACCCAAGTGCCGGTATTCGATGACTTTGGAAAGGCCATATGCACATGCAGAAACTGAAGAAGAGGAAGAAACTGAAGAAGAGGAAGAAAAGAAGGGAGAGAATTGAGTCTGGGTTTTATGAAGAAATTTCTTAAAAAGGGATTGTTTTTATTGTCATGGCCTATAACAGTCATCTTCTTCCACCAATTACTAGTGCATGAAACTGCGCATATACCGTAAAATTCGGAATATAAATCGCACTGGCATATAAGTCGCAGTCTATTTTTTAAGGTCTCAAACAGGGAAAACAAGGTTTACATCTCTGGGCAAATGGATTTCTTTATCTTAGAGAAAATGGGGTGTTGCAGTGTGGTGGTTGCAGATAGCGAGCACGCACCTGTCAATTTAGCATGATTCTGATTAACTAACACGCACACAGTGGCAAGAACTACATTTGCCGATGTGCACTTGCCATGAATCCAATGGTAATTTTGCGTGTGCAAAGTAAGAATATTTCTTTGCGCATTAATAAATGAGGCCCTGGTTTCATGTACTTCAAGTCATCGCAAAGTGTCTTGTGTTTTAAACCAAGACGCTGAACCGAGAGCAGTGAGTACCAAAACGTAAAAAAGTTAAATAATTATTAAGTTGCTTAAAACAGCTAAGAATCAATTAGTGCGGCCACTTGTTAGACCTCCTGCTTCAGCGCTGTTCAAACCTTGTGGTTGCATCCCTCTGTGCTTTGTCATGACTGACCTACATTACGCTCCTAGCCCCTGTCAAGGTAGAATTAATACAAATAGGGGAAGGGAGGGATTAATGTTCCTCCCCCAGCAGTGGGAGTGCTGCTGCTGATGAAAGGCTTCCTCTGTGCTCAGTAAGAGATCACAGTGTCACTGACAGCACAGAAAAAAAACTCCTTGGATACAAAAAAAAAAAAACAAAAAACAATGAAATTCTTCATCAGTTACTGGCCAAGCATATAGCAGTTATTACATATTGTGTTCAATTGTCTTTTCAGTCTACATTGAATGTTATACGCTAAAAATAAATTTGTGACCTTTCAAAATTATTTAATAATTAGAATTACCACCTTGTGGTTGTATGCCTCCGCCAACCAGAAGCTACATATTCTAAAATGTGGATGCGTCACACACATCTTCAACCAAGCAGCACAGATTCAAGATAGACACCCAAGATTAGAGTCACCATCATCCACCTTCTTTGCCTGAGATATGGTGTTGAATAATGGCCAGAAAGGTCACCATGAAGTTTAAAAGTTTTAACCTATGAGTCATTTGTGTGAAATGGTATCATAATTAGTTCATGAATGCTTGAGTTATGACCATAAACATGTTTTGTGAGGTCACAGTTACCTTTGCCCTCGAACATCATATTCGTTCATTGTTGAGTCCAAGTGGAGGTTTCTGCCAAATTTTTCAAAATGTTTGGAGAAAGTTTGGGGAACTTCCCTCAAGGCCTTCTTGAGATACCATGTTCACAAGACTGAAATGGACGTGAGGTCACAACGACCCTGACCTTTGACCAACAACATCTAATCACATCATGTTTGAGTCCAAGTGGACATTTGTCCCCAATTTAACAAAACGCTAGGGGAAAGTTTGGGGAAATTCCCTCAAAGCTGTTTTGAGATACCACATTCACAAGAATAAGACAGTCGCAAGGTCACAGTGACCACGACTTGTGACAACCAAAATCTAATCTGTTCATCCTTGAGGCCAAGTGAATGTTTGTGCCAAATTTGATGAAATTCCCTGAAGGTATTCTTGAGATTTTGATTCATGAGAATGAGGTGGACAAGGACACAGTGACCTTGACCTCTGACTACCACTTGTTACAGTGCAGTGCTCTATTGGGAAACCTTGGGCTCTGACTTTAATGTGGTTGTCACCTGACACGCGCCCCCCACCTAAACACCAGTGCAGAGCATGATGGGTGTATATGTATGCAGAACATACAGTTTTTTGCAACCTGGTGGAAAAAAACAAAACCGTCTTGTGGTTTAGAATTAATTTCTTTCTAAAAAGGCAAATATGATAGTGGTGTGTCAAATCAAAATGGCCATCTACCACAGACTCATATTCATTTGTTTGGGTATTTAATACAGAACCACTTATGTAGTGGTGTAATTGTAATTGTAACCAGTTATAACACTGCACTGACTCTCTAACTTTCTGTGAAATCACTGGGGAATCATGGGACTCTTGAAATGAAGTGAGTTACCCTTTCAGTCTGTGCCCAAAATGTCTTCATTTCACAAATAAAATCCAAGTATCATTATAACACTGCATTAACCAAACGCTTGTCAGCGCCTGTCAAGTTGACACCATTTGTTTGAATTTCTTGTTAGCAATCCAGTTGAAAGCCTAGACAGCTTTTTCGTCATATAATTAACCCTGCAGAGTATTTGTAATGTGTAACATTGGAGTGTTTTTCCATGTCAGTATTGACAGCTTTCCTTCAGGTCTAATTCCCTGATAGACACAGCGGGGATAAAATGTCCAGCCAGCCTTACTTTAAGCAATATTCCATTTTTTAACCATCTTGCATTTGAAATACTGTCAGTCCTTTGAAACCATGAACTTGTCAGTGGAATGAATGGCCATCAGGGTGCCAACATGAGCCATGCTGTGCTCGCAATCACTTCTCTCTCACTTTGAGTCTTTCTCAGAATGTGAACAAGAACTTTTATCAGTTCGTGTGGCTCTTTTTTGAGGCATACCAGTCTGATATCAGAGGCTGATTCAATTCAGTTCCAACTGAAGTGTTTTCAACTGTACCCTTGATGGCACCCCGCAAAAACTGCTCAGGAATGGCCCAAGGAACGTGACAAAGAGCTCAAGACATTGACCTAGCATTCAAATTCCCCAGATCCCAATCTGATCAAGCATCTGTGGGACAAACCAGTATTCTAGAGGTCCTTTGTCCAGGCCTCAACAGGTCAAGGAGCCAAGTCGGATCTACAGTGGAGCCTCTGACCTGTTGAGGCCTGGAGAGAGGACCTCTGGGGGTGTCCCTTGGTGTCTGGCACCATGGCATGGTCAACAGATCCTTTGATTCCCGTGGGTTGCGAGGTAAGGTATCGGCATGCCCAATGGATGCTTGATCGGATTGGGATCTGGCCAGGTTAAATCGGCTAAACTAAAACCTCTCCACTTTCTTGTAGCAGATGAGCTGAAAGGTGTGATTCAGCAATCACTATCAGACGATATTGCCAGCAACTTTGTAATTCTGTTTGCTGGCCTGAGCACCTATTGATGTTAAATTTCGTATGTCAGTGTAACAGACAAAGCCTTAAAAACGTCTCCTGGTGCCATGACCTGAACCCATCAGAAGGTCAACGTTTTTTAATTTACTTCTCATTTTTAGGGCATTTCCTGCCATTTCCAGTCTCTGTGTGTGTAATGCTTGCATGTGATGAGAGCTGTTTAGTTTGAGTGCCTCTCTGATGCGAAACAGTCTGTGAAATTGCACTTTGTCTTCATATTTCTCTTTGACAGTTTTACTGTGGGGGAGCGGGCATAAATATCGATATGGGAACGGATTTAAGGATGTTTCAATGTCAATTTATGGCTCACTGTCAGAGTGGAAACAAGGATAATGCATGTGAGTCCATGCTGGCACCACACGTCAAAATGATGTAGTAAAGATGCTGGAGTCTTACGTCGGACCAGTGTTAATTTTGACAGCTATTATAGATTTAGTCTTGGGACAAAAATGCTTATTTTAGCCACTTTTATCCTTCATAGTTTTAGTGCACTGTTAGTCGACAAAAATTCAAAACATTTTCGGAAATCGGGTAAGTAGGTTAGAATGTCACATTGTGCGGATGTTGACGGTATTGAATTTTGCAGATGCTTGGTTTTGTTCCTTGTATCTTATGACTAATTGTCATTTTTCCATGTCAAGATGATGTTGGGATGATACGTTACGAAGAGGTTGGATTTTGGTTACTTTACAACACAACTTAAAACCATCTTGAAAAAAACAAAATCCAAGGCAACTCTTCTCTGGTGCAAAAGTTAAAAGGCCTTTATTAAATGGCTAGTTCATGATGAACATTAAAATCACCAACATGTTTCGGCCATGCTCACTGGCCTTCATCAGGGCATAAAGCTGCAGGGTTCACAGGTGGCCTAAATGAGGCCCTACTCAGACATGGGTGGAGCCAATCAGCACTCCATTTGCCAGACTGCAGGCATATAAGCAAAACTCCCTTTACACAATGCACTCATAACTAGAAACCTGCATTATAGGGCCAGTAGGCAAACAATGAGAATATAACAGATATAATTAGAAAAAATCACAATAAACCATCAATAGGTCAAATTCTATAAGGAGAACAAAAAAATATATATACATAGACTGCATTCAGAAGCAGAAGTAACATATGAAAAATAATAGAATATATACATAAAATACAAAAAAGAGACAACCAAAATAAGAAAAAAAGAAAAAAAAAGACACTAAATATATGCAAACAGATATACGAAGTAGGGAACCTTTACATAGGCAGTATTAATTTACAAAAATGGAGTAAGGTCAAGGTCCTCATTAATTCCTGGATATACAGTAGCTTTCAGTTTGAAAATCCATTCCATCTCTTTTTGATTGAGACGTTTCTGTCTATCCCCTCTTCTATCTGCCTCAGGGATATGGTCAATGCCCATAACCAACACAGAGGAGGGGTCATTGCCATGATGTTCTTTGAAATGTTTAGCCATAGGGTAGTCCAGGTTACCTATCCTGATTGCATACTTATGTTCTGCAAGTCTATCTTGTAACCTGCGTTTAGTACGGCCAATGTAAAAGATTCGACATACCTGACATTCAAGTTTGTAAATCACAAAGGTGGTTTTACAATTGATGAAATGATGAATACGATATGTTTCATTTCAAACTTCAAAGGTTTTAGATTTAACAATATTATTACAATGAGGACAATGGCCACATCTGTAACAGCCCTTAAGTTCAGATTTTAGCCAGTTATTGGGACGTGCAGCTGGTAAATGATAGATAAACAACTTAAAACCAATAAAATACCAACCTCATTTGTCATCACTATTCAACATCAATTCACGTTGGCATTAGGTGCTGTCATGACATTACATTCGGCCACCCAAACTCACAACCTCAATTGGATATTTCATATCCAAAAGGTAAAATATCAACTGTCAACAATGTCTTGAACTCGAGGAGGAACTGATTAGAATTTGGTGGTCAAGGGTCAGAGGTCAAGGTTCTCAAAAACAGTCTAAAGAAATTTGTTCAAATTTGGCACTGTCCAATGTGCACTCCGACTCAATGATGTACTGACTAGTTCTTGGTGGTCATAAGTCAAAGGTCAAGGTCACTGTGACCTTGTCTGTCTCGTCCTCGTGAACACAATATCTCAAGAACACCTTCAAGGAACTTCTTCAAATTTGACACAAACATCCCCTTGTACTACAAAATGAAGTGTTTAGAATTTTATGGTTAGAAGTCAAAGGTCAAGGTCAGTGTGACCTTACAAAATATGTTTTTGGCCATAACTCAAGAATTCATATTCTCTTAACGACAAAACTTCACACAAATGTCTAATAGGCTAAAATAATGAGGTGATTACATTTCATATCCAAAAGGTCAAAAGTCAACTTCACTGTGGCATCATGATGTTCTGCATACAAGACTTTTCTGGACATTATTCAGCATCATATCTCAGAACAGAAGCGGACATATTTGGTCAGATACTGAATTGGTGACACTAATCTTGGGTGTCCACCTTGATTGTATAGATCTTCTGTGCTGTCGGAGGGACCATGGGTGTGAGGCGTCCATGTTTTCACAGAGGTTATGTTTCTTATGTCATTCAAAGCATGTGAAAACATACCTTATGATGGCATTATGTATGAGGCACAGAAATACGGGTCATATTGCATCCCATATTGACTCTGTAAAGGAATAGTACATGTTAATTTTCAGTATTGGATGATCCCGTATCATACGTGACAGGTGCAACCCTCATTACAGCTTATGACATTGAGGCATGACAACTTCAACTTTCATCTGCTACATTTAAAGGTCTTTTTTTAAGGGTCTCTTAAGTTTCTGATCAGTCTGTGTTTTTCAGACATTGTCCCTAATGTATCTCTAGGCGGTAGGCTGTGCGGTCTATTTTCGGGGCAGAGCACTTTGAAATGAAGCTTTGACTAATCATCACACATCCTGCGGAGCGCCTGGTAGGCATGCTCCTCTTCTCGGCTCCTTTGAGGTGAAGGATGAGATGGGAGAGGAAAAAAGGGTAACAGAAGAAAAATGAGTAGGAGCGGGCGAGGAGGTGGGGAGGGGTGAGTGGAGAGCAGCGGCAGGGCCTGTGGTCATCCTACAGGGTGTATGAGGCTGCCAGAGGCCTTGTAATCCTCCCCCACCCCTGCCCTCCTTTCCTCTCTATCATCCCCTCCACCTCACCATGACAAACCGGATCTGCTCTCTATCAAAGAGCCACAGGCTACCTCTCCTCTTTTTCCTCCTTTCTTACCCAGCAGCCCTCATCCCATTTGTCATTTACACTGCCTCGGTCTTGGTCAGCTCGCAGGGACAGGCTGTCGCTGCCAGGCTTGGCCGCCGTGCTCATAGGCCTGGCAAGGAGGAGCCACCAGTTCCCCCAGTGGCAGCATTTAGAAAGCCACTTAATGGGTTTAGGCGCATTTGCTAATTTGTCAACAAGTTTCGGATGTTGAGCTCGCTGCCAGGACGGTTGGTCTGGCACTTGACTGGAAGGGATCTCTATTGGCCGACCGTTTCTGTAGCCATGGGTGAATCAAATTCAAAGGCCTTTGCATACTTGACTGTTTGTATGTTGGCGCTTGAGGCAGCAGACCTCAATGCTGAATGGCTAATGTGCAACTCATGATTCTTATTGTCCTGGGCTTTAATGTAGATGGATTATTAATGCAAGACGGAAGACAGTTATGGGTGATGCTTTAAATAATAATAGCTTTATGGTGGCTCTCAGCCCCAGGTCTACTGGTTCCTGGAAAATAGTGCATTTCTTGGGGACTATTTTCAGCGGTGGATTAATCCACATTTGCTGCTCTTGTATTTAAGGGCAGCAGGATGATATGTGGGATTGATTCGAAATAAAACTACAGTGATTGTGTTGATAGTAATGAAGGAACATGTCACCCAGTGCAGCAGTGTGGCTCACTGAGGTGTTTTCAATAGTTTTTGGACAGTAATAGAGCTCTGTGGCACAGAGAACGAAAATATATCAGCCTTTGATACACACACAATAGGCATACTGATGCCTATTATATCATATTCCATCTCTGGCGATACACTCCTGAAACCCCACCCACTGGACCTTTAAACAGCGAAGGATGCATATCAGGCAGATTTCAGGCCTGGAGACTCTCAGTCTAGATTAAATCAATGTCAAAAACCTTTCAGAAGTAAAGTTGAAATATGTTTTTCTCTTGTTTGTTTTCATCAATCCAGGGTTTCTAAGCACAGGAGACCAGGCGGCCAAGGGCAACTACGGCCTGCTGGATCAAATTCAGGCTCTCAGGTGGATCAAAGAAAACATCCAGGCCTTCAAAGGAGATCCGAAGAGAGTGACCATTTTTGGTTCTGGCGCCGGGGCATCGTGCGTCAGCCTGCTCACCCTCTCGCATTACTCAGAAGGTACGTCTGCTTGCTCACAGACATGGACAGCCACACAGAGATATGCTGACATGCAGAGGGCCTTTCCATCATATAAATGTGCATCATGCATTGATACTCCACATCAAGAACATGTTCACAGTGAGCTTTAGTTTTGCTTCCTTTAAGGCAGGTCTGGACTGATTTACATATTCAGGCATTTGATGATGTGTTTAACTGTAGAGAGGTAAATCAAAGCTAAAAGCAAAGACAAGCAGTTTTTCATCCTTAGCAAAAGTGACATGAAACTGGAATCTGATGAATGGAAAAACTAATTGTCTGACATAAATTTGGCAAAGATAATCATGGCTGTAGATTTCTAGAGAGATGGAATCTCTGACCAGTCTTGTCTTTGCCTGATTTCAGACAGAACTGTCTACTTGTTTCACTCTGTTTACCTCTTCAGTCTGACTTTGCGTCCACCCTGACCGATTTCAGTGGGAGTAAGGGGGTTTACTTTTTTCCTAACCAATCACAAGAGACCAATGTATCTGCCTGAATGGGTCCACACCATTACATCACCAGTGTACGCTGTGGTGCGCCGAATAGGTAGAGTCTGCACACCCTTTGACAGAAGATGTCAATTTAGAATAACCTCAGTAGTAGCGTCTGTCTCATCTATGGTGCTCGCCATGGTTGTTATTGCTCCTCAATGGTTCTGGCGCACCATTTGACAGCAGCTTTAGTCCAACCCATGGCACTGATTGGCTAATTGAGTCCCACTGCAGCACTCATTGGTTGTTTTTTTATGTTAACTAACATCACAATGCCAAACCAGTATCAGTCGACTCAAAGTTAGTGGAGTGGGCGGATTTAAAGGTCTGGACTTAAGCAAGTCTAGCTTCACCAACCCTGTCCAACTCAGTCTCACTCTGAAGGCGTCGAAAAACGCCATCCTTTTGCATCTTCATGATACACAGCCAGTTGCCATTATTGTTTAATAGCACCTGGCGGCATCAAGTTGAAAATGGTGGGACAACAACGAAAGTTAAGATGCCAAAAGTCCAAGTAGGGCAGTCAGAAGGGGTGGTGGATGAGTCCGACAACCACCAACTTTCATGTAGGAGGCCAGCGTTTGCTTCCTGTAAGACTGTAAAGCCAAACCCTGATTTTTTTTTTTTTCCTAGACCCAACCATATGTGTGTGTTTGCTAAACGTAACCAACTGCGTTTGTTGTAGAAGGGCAAAAAACATCAGTTCAAGGTGCTGTACCGACGTACTGCATTTATTTTGAAAGAGACTGTATGTAAACTGTACATTTCCTGTAATAACACGTTAATTGACAAAGCGTCCCAGAACGTCCACAACCAACACGCTCAGGGTACCTTGCACGTCAAAGCTTGACGTGGAAAGTCCATGACCAAAGGTTGATATTTGACGAGGTTGCAGTGAGAATGTCACATCAGGGACCTCGGCCCAGATACGAGTACACCTGACCCCAAAGTCCAGTTTGTTTGATTAGTGTTAACACTGTCTACCATACCTTGGCACGGTTGGTTGATCCATGTCTGAATCAACTTGAAGAGCTGGTCCTGAGTACGCAGAAGTGGACTGCTATTTAAAACAAGTAGTAGTTGGTGAGTGATGCGAACTGTACCCCCGTACACACAAACCATACTCGAGACTACCTTTTCAAATACTTCACACAGTATCCTCATACAATGGTTCACATGATATCCTACGAATTACTCCCCCACAAATGAAGGTGCATTCTTAACGTTACGTAATTAATGTAATGTAATTAAAGTAAGTTCTTGTTGTTAGGTTTAGGGAAAAAATATGGTAAGGACATATCGTAAAATGTCTACTCAGAGTTCACATGGTTCCAAACACCAGTCTCCTGAAGAAAGTCCTGTGTTTTGTGACCCATTCGATTACTTCAATGAACTGTAGACACTGGTGGTTTAACGGATGAAGGGAAATGCCTGAAAATCTGGATGTGACATGGAGGGACGGTTCTGGTGACAGAAGGAACCCTAAGTGCTGAATGTGATGAGCAAAGGAACAGAATGGGATTGAGGCGGCTCGCATCAATTCAGCACTGACATAGCAGTTGACAGCAGCCAAGAGAAGAAAAGCTTGACAGCAGTGACATGATTGGCTCAGGGAAATCATGGCAAAATCTGGTTGGTTTAACCGAAAGAGTGAATGCCCATTAAGCTGGAAGAGAGTGGGAGAGAATGAATGAGAAGCATAAAGAGTCTTTCTGAATGAACTTCTGCCAAGCTTCATTAAACACTGTATAACCACCAGCAAACACACACCAGAAGCACAAAAAGAGAGCAGCACTTTAGTAGCAAGAAGAATGCGCTGAATCAGTTCAGCAGCATCAGTTAATAAAACAGCCTGTTCTGTAACTTCATCAGATTATTCATGGCATCATATGTGATCACCACATACGGAGACAACAACCGAAGTATGTGTTCATTCAAGTGTGTATTCTGCCTCAGTCTTAAAGCATTCGAGGAGAAGGGACGACTGAGAATGGATTCCGGATTATCATATTGTATTTCTATCTTTATTTATATGTATTATTAATGGGTGTTTTAAGTAAAAAAATCCAAAAGATCTTTTTTTCCCTGGCTCTTACAGCGCTTGTAGCTTTCACAAATGAATAGTTTCGTGCAACTTATACAACCAGCGAGGAAAATCTCCTGACCAATCTGTCAGGAAAAAAAGGAGGATTTGGAGGATTGGATCCCAAAAAGTGCTGCTGCAGTTCCGAGGCCATTTTCCTCTCTGTGTGTAACAAATACAGGCTGTATGAAAATGCAGCTTCCCCCAAAATCAACCTTTTTATCCTGCTGGAAGAGGTTCATTGAATTTGCCTTATAGGCAATCAGAGTAAGGGAGACTTTCTATTTGCTCCTTTGTCTTGCGTCGCAGTTATTAGGTCTGTTTCATTTTTCTTATCTTGCATTTGAGAGAATAGGACTGTCTTACTTTACATTTAGATAAAAATCCTCATGTTGTGATGGGCAGCAATCATGGCTGAGGGAGCCGACAAACATGCCGTGCCTCACCAAGTACTTTGGTAGGGCTGTTGCGAAAAGTGAATTTTGCCGACTGTGATTAAGGGTGGCTCAACAGTGTGATACGCCATATTAGTGCCATTATTTGTTACGAGTTTGCAGCTTATTTAAAGGGCCGGTGTGTAGGATTGAGGGGGATACAATGGCAGAAATGGAATATGATATAATCAGAACGTTTTCTGTCAAGTGTTTGTACTTTTTACTATGAAAAGTAACGCACCCAAATTCATACATATCCCATGCATTTTAAAAGGCTGCAATCACTTGACTAAAGTGTTCACTGGAGACGCGTGTGCGGATCCCTGTTAACCTTGAGTGAACTTTAAGTCATTTTAAGTATGTCCACACCATGTTTCTTTTCCTAAACCTAACCACAGTAACTTTACTTGCCTAAACCTAACCTCTGCAACTAACCTCTGAAACCATTCTATGTCAATAGTTTGTTGTTGTTTTATTTTTTAAGTGTCTAATAACTAGCAATGGCCAAATGAAGCTTCATGAACCAACAGTTGTATTTGCTGAACCCACTAGATGGCGCTCTTGGTGTAATGAAAAAGGCTCAAGGGATGGCAATGCAGTTTGGTTTCAACTAGCGATGGCCAAATGAAGTTTCATGAACCATTTTCTTTATTTTTTGGGTCCACTCTGTTCAACAAAGGGTTGAAACCAAACTGCATTGCCATCCCTTGAGCCCTTTTCATTACACCAAGAGTGCCATCTAGTGGGTTCAGCAATTACAACTGGTGCTTCATGAAGCTTCATTTGGACATCACTAGTTGAAACCAAACTGCGTTGCCATCCCTTCTTGAGCCTTTTTCATTACACCAAGAGTGCCATCTAGTGGGTTCAGCAAATACAACAGGTGGTTCATGAAGCTTCATTTGGCCATTGCTAGTTGAAACCAAACTGCGTTGCCATCCCTTGAGCCTTTTTCATTACACCAAGAGCGCCATCTAGTGGGTTCAGCAAATACAACTGGTGCTTCATGAAGCTTCATTTGGACATCACTAGTTGAAACCAAACTGTGTTGCCATCCCTTGAGTCCTTTTCATTACACCAAGAGTGCCATCTAGTGGGCCGTTTATATCTACATAGGAAGCAAGTACTCATCTACCATGATGTTTCTACAGTAGCCCAGAACAGACAAACTGATCACTGACTCCAGTTAGGGTCATTCACATTTTTGTTTTGGAAAAAAACAGACCGCAGCTCGACAGATAAATCGGCTCACTGTAAAAACCTCCTGAACATCGGACTCTTAAGGTATTAGAGAAAAAAGTGAGCACACATTAGCTAGTTCTAAGCTAGCGGCCCGTCTCCGACATGCCAAACAGCGTTGGAGAAACACTGATTCATAATGTGAAGCTGCTTTAATTAGTGTTGAAGGAATCTCTTGTGCTTCAGCCCTTCCAAAAATTGCAACAAACAGTTCAATAGGCCGATTTTGACTCTGATGAAGATGCAACAAAAAAGTCGTTTTTGCACCTTATTAAACATTTAAGTCAGTCATGTGATATGTGTCCCTCCCTCCTCTACTATGATTGTCAATAGCACAATTTTGCAGTATTGTATTGTGGTATCGTGGTTATCGCAACACTGCTAATTTAGGTGATGCTTCTTTTTGAATTTGCTCCTGGAGCTCTGTTGTTGTTCAGCCACCATAAAAACAAGAGCACCATCAGCTTGTGCATCAGCAAACATACCAAGATCATAAAAGCTCTGTCTCTCTGTATGTATAGTTTTTAAGTTAACATACACACACTCCACATTTGGCTAATGGCAGCAGGAGTAAAAGCTTGTTCACTGCTAACCAGGCCTTGTGGGAAATGTCTGCTGTGTGCTCAAAACATACTTTTCAAGTCGGCCTGGTTGAGTCACCACCACTGTGTCTTTGCGTGAGTATAAATAGCACTCTCTGAAACAAAATAAAATACACATAACTCCAGTGTTCCTGGTGTATTGTGGCCTACTTGATGATTGGCAGTCCAAGACGCTGTGCTACCAATATCTCAGGATGTGAAAACTGCCTCAGGTGTTGTTGCTCTATAAACAGCAAATATATTTTCTGTTCCAGTTTGTTCATTAGGGACAGAAAGATGTTATGTCAGTATTTGAATCATCCTTTTATTTGCCTTGAAATGTTTTCATAGTATGACAAGAGATGCAGCTTAGGATTTATGTGTTTGACGAGGCCTCTCTCAGTGATGGAACTTTTTATTAGCTGGGTATAAGGCAAACCACAAAAAACAGGACACTGCTGGCATCAGTTTGCAGGATAGACCACTCAGTAGATAGTCAGCTATATTGCATTACATTTAATAGCCAAATGCCTGCAAATGTAATTTTTGTCTTTAGATGACTTTCTTTTTCAACTCTTTAAAACCTGGCTTGGAAGCTGCGGTGCAAGTTTGTGTACATTGTCTCTCTACAAATACCCCACTAACATCTGGCTTTTGGGAATGGGAACATTTACAGTCAGCATTCACTCCCAGGTTAAATGACTCTGCAGTAGTCTCAGGTATACTGGCTCCAGCTCTGTTTGGCAGTGATGGAAATACAACAACCAGAGCATGCTAATTTAGCCCCTTTGCCAGCACGATGCAATGACAGGCCGCGACAAAGTAACATCCTTCTCTGTCCAAGCGGCGCTCAAACATCATTCCAAATTGTTGGCACTGAGTTTAAAGGAGAGACTGAACCAACACGTTCTCACTCACACCTTGTTACATATCGACGGTTGGTCATGGACATTCCACGCCGAGATATAATGTGCAAGGTAGTTTCATTGGTTGTTGACATTCTGGGACGCCGTGTCAACTTCGGCCTGTTACATACATTGTCTGTTCTCAAAATACACTTACTTGGGTTCGGCAACAAAAGCACATGGTTGGGTTTAAGACAAAAGAACAGGGTTTAGCTTTACATTCATGCAGGAAGCAAACACTGGCCTCCTGGGTGAAAGTCCATGGCTGTTGGATTCATATATCACCCCGTCCGCCCGCCCTACTTGAACTTACGCCCCCTTAACCTACGTTTTTGCCTGGCTGCCTTTCACCCCTAATGCTGACCGGCTGTTTATCATACCAATGTGAAAGGACAGCTTTTTTACTGACTGAACAAGAGAAAAAGAAGTAACCACCGTAACATTTTTTTACTGGCCTCCATGCTGCTTTCTACTGTTTACTAACCTATTTTCCAGCCAGTCTGTGTTGTCAAATGAGACACATTAGTAAAAAACAAACAAACAAAAAAGGTATACCTGTCTACTGGCAATGGGCAAGTAGTCTATTGGCTAATTTTAGCGTGTTAGCCTGTGTTTAAAAAAAAAGCCCTGTGTACATGTGCTTATTTTGGTGGAAAATGGGTTCCTTTCCTTAGCTCACCCTGTGAGGACATAACTGTCAATCAAACGGACACATGCCCCTTTAGAGGCTGAGAGAAAAGAAGGAGCATTTCTGATATTCCCCCAAAGACCTTTTTAATGTCCTCAAAAATGCTTTCCAATAAATTATTCCTGTCCATTTCCATGCTTCTGTCTGTCTGTGTTTACTAATACCAGCTCCATTCTCAGATCTGTTCCAGAAAGCCATCATCCAGAGTGGCACAGCACTGTCCAGCTGGGCGGTCAACTACCAGCCTGCCAAGTACACCCGGGCCCTGGCTGAGAAGGTGGGCTGCAACATGCTGGACACCATCGACTTGGTGGAGTGCCTGCAGAACAAGAACTACAAGGAGCTGATCGAGCAGTACATCACACCTGCAAAGTACCACATCGCCTTCGGGCCCGTGATTGATGGCGACGTCATCCCAGATGATCCCCAGATCCTAATGGAGCAAGGGGAGTTCCTCAACTATGACATCATGCTGGGGGTCAATCAGGGTGAGGGGTTTAAGTTCGTGGATGGCATTGTGGATAGTGAGGACGGGGTGTCTGCCAATGATTTTGACTTTGCTGTGTCGGACTTTGTGGACCATCTGTATGGCTACCCGGAGGGCAAGGACACTCTACGCGAGACCATCAAATTCATGTACACGGACTGGGCAGACAAGGAGAACCCAGAGACCCGGCGGAAGACCCTGGTGGCTCTGTTCACTGACCACCAGTGGGTGGCACCAGCAGTGGCCACAGCCGACCTCCACGCCCAGTATGGTTCACCCACCTACTTCTACGCTTTCTATCACCACTGTCAGAGCGACATGAAGCCCAGCTGGGCTGATTCAGCCCATGGTGATGAAGTGCCATATGTGTTTGGAATCCCCATGATCGGCCCCACAGATCTCTTCAACTGCAACTTCTCAAAGAATGACGTGATGCTGAGTGCTGTTGTCATGACCTACTGGACTAACTTTGCTAAAACAGGGTGAGTGCTCCCTTCTTTTATTCTTTCCTCTCTTTGGGTTTTCTTGCATTTTTTTAATGTTACAGCATCACTGATATGAGAATCTTTCTCTACTATATATGAGGTACATAACCCCTAGCATTCTGTCTGCATCTAAAATTGCACTCGTTCTGTCTAGAGTCTTCAATCAGTCTTACAGAGTCAAACACAAATGTACATTTCCTGGGATAGTGAAGGCATGACCCGCACTACTTTGCCTTACTCTGCCTCTGATTGGCTTACCCTGACATTCTTACCCCAACCCAAACCAATCCAACCAATAAAGGCAACGAGTTCCAGCCAGGCAGGGAGAGAGGGATAATGCCTTCACTATCCTCGGAAACACAAATTTGAGAGTCAAACACACACTGCTGGAATCAGTAAAACTTAGTCTCTACCCTATCCATTAAAGGTAAATATCCATAATCTGCTTAGAAACCATGTAAAGGAGTGCCTCACAACGATCATGTTTGGATCTTTCTTTAGCACCAAAAGTTGTCCAGTGATTGTTGTCAATACATGATGGATAAAAGACAGAGAATAGTGCTTAGTGTGTGTGACAGGCTTGACGCCACACGAATCTGCAGAGTTGTTGGCCAAGCCCTACACAAGCCAGAACCACGGCAGCAGTTTTGGGCCCAAGCCCAATTAAAAACTTGAATTTCCACTGCAAAAAAAATAATTATAATATTGAAGTATTTATTAAAAGCTTAAGTCAAACAAAGACTTTAAGTGTGGTGACAGACATTTGGGACATGGGGTATGTTCATAAATAGTCACCCCAAGCACCAGAGTGCACTCTAGCTCACTTGGGCCGTTCATAAATTCGGAAAGCGGTTGGAGTATGCCGTTCAGTTATTCAGAGCACCAGAACTGCTAGTACTGTAAATTCGGAACCAGCTGGTACATGCCATTTGGTTATTCAGAGCACCATACTGCAGTAAAAGTGAAAGTTGGTGCGAACCCAACCCGATTCAAGCTCAGGAGAATGTTGAGAAATTAGGGCCCGGGCTGAAACCAGCAGGTTGGGTCAGGCCCAGTTCAGTAAGGGCAAAGAATCAAAGCTCCTGTCCAAACAGGAACTGCTAGTAGTTTGTAGATTCGGGTCACAGTTGGACCATGCCATTTGGTTATTCAGAGCACCACACTGCAGTGACTGTGAAACCTGGTGCGAACCCAACCCGATTCAAGCTCAGGAGAATGTTGAGAAATTAGGGCCCGGGTTGAAATCAGCAGGTTGGGTCAGGCCCAGTCCAGTAAGGGCAAAGAATCAAAGCTCTTGTCCAAACAGGAACTGGTAGTAGTTTGTAAATTTGGAACCAACTGGAACATGCCATTCGGTAACTCAGAGCACCGCACTGTAGTGAATGTGAGATTTGGTGCAAACCCAACATGATTCAAGCCCAGGAGAATGTTGAGAAATTATGTCCTGACCAAAACCGAGCAGGTTAATTCAGGCTCAGTCAGGTAACGGTAAAGAATAAAAACTCTAGTCCAAACAGGAACTGCTAGTAGCTAATGCACCATAACTTTACACAGTCTGCTTAAAATATAAAATGGGAAAAAAAGAGGCCCCAAGTATAGCAAACAGTTGACTGAATGGCTGAATCTGAACATCTTCCCACTGGGCTTCTGGCATGCTCCCTCACTAACTTTGATCATATGCACAATGAGAATGACCTTTAACACCTATGGAGAATAACAATCTGACACACCAAAGATAGATTTGAAGTTTGGTATCAGCAGAAAGTTTTGTTATGATTAGTGTATTAATGATTAAGACAAAGGGATCAAGTGGAGGTTAATAAAACAAGTCAAATCCTCCCCTGGTGCTGCAGCAATGCTGGATTTGATGAAAGGATTTGCTCACTGTTTATATTTGGATCACGTTTTTGTTTCACACACCTTGAGATTAGGTATCAGGGTGTTTGCAGCCCAGTCATACTGAAAATTCACTTGGAGTTGAATAAATAAAGTCTTGATCAGCTTCATACGCTATAGCGTTCATTCCTCTGCTCTCTGTTTGGCTCCTATCCAGTTGATGCCTGATCAGGGGGGATTGGCTGCCTTAGAGACATTTTGGGAAGGCTCTTTTATTGTGCATTTTTTGAGTATGCTTCCAATAAAACAGTGAGTGAAAGTAGCCATCATTCAACTCATCTCCCCCGGTCCTTGCAATGGCTCCTGCCATGCATCATGGCAAATTGATTCTTTGAAACTTTACCTGATGTCTGTGCCAAAGAAACTGGCCATTTGGATGTACGCACAATAGCATGGAGTGTGGCTGTGTGGGCTGGGAATGGGTGTCTTGCTGTTACTATTCTCTCTGTCAAGCATGTGGGGGCTTGATTTGCAGATAAAGAACTGGAATATTTCTAAGACTTATATGTTGATTTGAAAGCATATGCCAAACTCAAAAATTGATGGGATTATTATTATTATAATATAGTCCTGAGCCATGGCAAGGAAGGACGAGGAAAGTGCACAGCTTTTGTGGCCCCACATTTGATGCCAGGGATAGTTCAATGATTACCAGTAATTAGCTCACATTATTTTGTAGTTTTTATTTGTTAAGGGAAAATGTAAACGTATTTTTTGTTAAGTTTTCTCTCAAGTTTTCCAAAACACCACCCCTGAAGTGGCAGGGAATGTAGTGCTGAGAAGTTTGTGTGTTATGTCACTTTGGCATACCTGGGTTTCAATGGTGCGTTCTCATCCCAAATTGTCATGTATCAGTGCTTCGTTAGCACACTATTATTTCTACATATTATGTTCTAGGTTGATGTTGTTGATGTTCTAGGAGCCGTGACAATTTACGCATGTTAAATGCATTATTTTTTTTCAAAATACACTTCCATTTTCACAGGAAATGTACAGCTTCTGCTTGTTAGATGCATACCGTCGGTAAAACGACTCGTTTTTAGGTTTATTTTCCTGTGCAACAAAAAAAAAACAACCATTATGTGTTGGCTCAATATTCAAACAGGACGTGAACATGAAGCCAAAAGAGCAAGTGCATTAGAGATTTACATCAGCTGAGTGCAGCTAAGTGTGGCTGAGTAGCTAAGTTCTGACAACCAAATGGCTGACTTCCGGTTTCGTGCTCTGCTGACTTGAATTAGGACAACTTGATTTAATAATATGGCTCTTTTAGACTTTTGAAATGTTATTACACCAAATGGATCAAATTGTGATGGTGAGACGAGTCATTTTAAGGGGGTTGTGATGCTCAAATAAAAATTATCAACTGATTAACAGACATCTCTTTCCAAATGACTGCTAATAGGAAAAAGTCTTTTTTGGTCCAATGGCATTACACGACAGAATTTTGGCCACTATGTAAAATTGGCTTCAAAGCCTGGCACTGTTCCTGGGGCTTAAAGTAACACATATATAGCGAGTAATATAAGGAATATGGTGTTAGTATTCCATCTTGCCATTCTTTATAAACCTACAATCGTGAAATGAGGAAACACAGTTCTGTCATTTTTAAGCCGTCATCAGAGGTAGTAACAGTGCTGAATCAGTGTCTGTGTAAGAGGGACAGCTGGCAGGACGGAACCATTGGAGGGATGGCTGTTAAGCTTTGATGACGTGTTACGTGTGCGACCGACTGCAGGAAATTTAAAAAGTAGTTTATAGCAGTTAGCGGCTAACTCAAAGAAGAAGAACAGCAGCTGAAAATGTCTGCAAATTGGGAAAACAATGAGGTTCAGGAGCGTCTTACCCTCCGAGAAGAGGACGAGCCCTGCTGACGGGTATGTTATATGTCACACTAGAGGCCTATGCTGTTGTGTTACATGTCACTGGCTAATTTTTGACTGCAGTCCTTTGGCAAGATGTATGGAAACCTGTAAGATGATCAAAGCCACAGAACAAAGCCAGCAGGACACCATGAGGACAGCAATGCAAACAAGAATTCTCAAGACAGAACACAAGCTATGCAAAGCAAGACAACACTGCAGAACATTAGTACAATGACACAGCAACGACAAACAGCACTTTAGCACAAACACCCATGCAGGCAACAGGAAGCACCAACAAACAGCTACGCTTAAATACAGACAGGCCGAGCAGCTAAAGGCAGTAAACACTGATAAAATACAACAGTCAGTACGTTGTTAAAACAGTGAATAAATAATAAATGAACACTGATCAGAATTGATCGAGTCGTCGACGTTCAAAGTGAGGCTGTTTAAAAATAGAACACAGGCTGGTTGTAGTCCCGCCTTGTGCCCATCATACATAATAAAGCTGCTAGTTAGCGAGCCTACAAGGCAACAGTGCGCATGGACAAGAGATTTATCCCTCTGCTGTGGCAGTAAACACAACAAATGGGCCTGCCAATAACTGTGCTATATTTAGAGCTTAACTGGATATTTGGGGCTCATGAACAGTAGCATTAACCACAGTAAACAGCATGGCCAGATTATGTACTGTCACACACACAAACACACACACCAGGAGAGCCGGGCTGTAGTTAAGCTACAACACAGGTACCCACGCAGTGACTCTCTCAGAGGGCCATAAATTTGCCTCTCATGACTGTCACAGCACCCACAGACTCAGAGACACAGAGATCGTGACAGAAGCTGCTCATGGCTGGTTCCCTGTGGCTGCTAGCACTGTAGTAAGCACAGCATTATCAATGCTACACTCAAAGGGTTAGGGTCAGATTGCAGAGAGAGTACACAAAGGAAAAACACCAGATATTTCCCAAAAAAATCACGTGTTATTCAGCTTGTTCTCAACCTTTCGTGGTGTTATGGCAGCACTATGATATGTCAGTGGACAGCCTCAGTTTGAAACAGTGCTGGTAACGACGTAGTATAAGGAGTTAGAAAGTCTGTATTGGGCAGGCAGGAGCGGTGGTGGTTGGATCCAGCAAACCCCGGACTTTCACCTGGGAGCCAGCTGTTCACTTCCCACATGAATGTAGAGCCAAACCACGACGTTCTAAATCTAACCATGGGCTTTTGTTGACTTCCCAACATTGGCTGACACGTGCTTTTGTTGCTGAAATCTAACCACGTGCTTTTGTTGGCATCCTGGCATTGGTTGCCACCTGCAGTAGTTGCCTAAACCTAGCCACGAGCTTTTGTTGACATCCTGCCGTTGGTTGCCACATGCATTTGTTCCCTAAACATAACCATGTGCTTTTGTTGACATCCTGGTGTTGGTTGCAACATGGATTTGTTGTCGAAATGTAACTGTGTGTTTTTTGTTGCCGAAACGTAACCACATGCTTTTGTTGACATCCTGGCATTGGTTGCCACATGCATTTGTTCCTTAAACATAACCATGTGCTTTTGTTGACACCCTGGTAATGGTTGCCACATGCATTTGTTGCTTAAATCTAACCACATGCTTTTGTTGACATCCTGGCATTGGTTGCCACATGCATTAGTTGCCTAAACCTAACCACATGCTTTTGTTGACATCCTGGCATTGGTTGCCACCTGCATTAGTTGCCTAAACATAACCATGTGCTTTTGTTGACATCCTGGCATTGGTTGCCACCTGCATTAGTTGCCTAAACATAACCATGTGCTTTTATTGACATCCTGGCGTTGGTTGCCGCATGGATTTGTTGTCTAAACCTAACCATGTGCTTTTGTTGACATCCTGGCGTTGGTTGCTGCATGGATTTGTTGTCTAAACATAACCATGTGCTTTTGTTGACATCCTGGCGTTGGTTGCCGCATGGATTTGTTGTCTAAACCTAATCATGTGATATTGTTGACACCCTGGCAATGGTTGCCACATTCATCTGTTGCCTTAACCTAACCATGTGCGTTTGTTGACATCCTGGCATTGGTTGCAACATGCATTTATTGCCTAAACCTAACCATGAGCTTTCGTTGACATCCCAGCGTTGGTTGTGGCATCTGTGAACCTAGATACCTAGTGTGAAGATGTAGATGTGTGTTTATCTTGCAAAACTGTCCCTCACCCAGAGTAATTAAAGACAGTTCATGTTTTATTTCCTCAGTTTTTTGTTACTGTAACATCCCAAATTTCATCTGGAGTGCCATCAAAAAAAAGCCTTAAATCTAATTTGCCTTAAGCTGCAGGAACCCTGTGGCAGGGGACGTCTTATCAAGAGTAAAAATGTTGCACTTTTGGTCAGAGAAATAAGCAATTTGAGGATTTTGCTTTAGGCTTTGGAGACTTGCTTTGACTGTTGAATGTGTCTTTTCAAAGACTGAACTATTGCTCAGTAAATTACAGAAATAATAGATAGATGTATTCTAGTAGTCTATAGTAGCTGATTTATTCACAGACATCTACGCTGCACTGGTGGCAGACAGTACACGGTAATACTGAATTCATTACAGCTCATGCAAGTACATGAAAGCATCTGTTCCAGCGCTCCGGTGACACGTATTGCGACTGTGAATTTCCTATTTTCGTGCACCTGTCAGACTGAGAGGAGCACAAATTTAGTATCTCAACCTATGGCAAGAGTCACAATTATTATCTACATATTGGATGCTTGATGAAGACATATGCAAGCAAAACATGTATTTTGCAGTTCAGTGAGCACGGAAGGCCCTGAGTGTTGGCTTTATTTATTAATTTATGCATTTATTTTTTTGAGCAAATTCAGTGGCGGAGTAGTGGCATATTGTTCCAGCATATGTTAAGACGACGGGCCCACCACATGCTAGCAGTGCCTTATGTATAGTTCCATATGTAGCCACCAGTTGGAGGGCAGACCTTGCATTATGGCAGAGTCCAGACTTTTAATGAGAAGCACATTAGGGGAGAGGCACAGGTGGAGCTGTGTACATCATGGACAAATGTGTTTGCCCCACCTTTAACAGATGCCTCATCGATATCACCTTGGCAACACCTCTCTGTCAGACTATTACAATGGTAATGTGAGTGATGATGGTGTCTCAGTTTGTCATTTATGTTGTTTGTGCAGTGTATCCATGTGATACCAAGACTTATGAATTGTGTTTTTGCTTTCGCCCTGAGGATGAAGCTTTGGATGTTACATAAGTGATAACAAAGTGTTCTTTTATGCTGTAACAGTTTATTTCTGCACCTACGATTCTGGCACACCTTCATTTAGTTAAAAGGAGTCAGTTATCTAAGATGATTGCAACAAGAAGTACAAGAAACTCACTTATTTGCTTCTCAAAATTTGGATAACCACCAGATGGCTTTAACAATTTAAACTAGTTGAAGTTTTGAAAGAAGAAACAACACTGTTGCTCAGTTCTTGGAGAAGAAGGCTGGAGTCTGATATGTACTGCTGTGGATGGCAGCCAGCAACAAAACGTATTTTAGCCACTTAAAAAATGTCCCACTCAACAAAATCTATATCAGTTTAAGTGTATGCCATAATACAAATATTTTAACTGCTTTTCTTAATGTGAAACAGTGATTTTCAATGGGAAACTGTAGTCATTATATTGCTCTCTTCAAAGCCAGACTCCATTGAGAAAAACAATAATTTTAGCTCACTGAACACCGGAGCTGCTGGTCTACGACTGCCTCGAACAGTTATTTTGTTTGTGTTATTGTGTGACTGGTGTTTCTTTCGCACGTCTACATTGAAATCAATGAATTTGAAGGCGCAAAAAACCTTGCAAGTGTAGTGCCCCTTAGGCGATGTTTACACAAAAACGATCCGTCGAAAATGGAATTGTTTATCATTTTTGTTTTAAAAAAGTTCCTTGTTCAGATGACAACAATTTGATAACAATTGCTTTGAACACGGATCCGCAAAAAGGACCAAAAACTAGTGATGTCCAAATGAAGCTTCATGAAGCACCAGTTGTATTTGCTGAACCCACTAGATGGCGCTCTTGGTGTAATGAAAAAGGCTCAAGGGATGGCAACGCAGTTTGGTTTCAACTCTGTTGAACAAAGAGTGCCAGAGTGGATCCAAAAAATAAAGATTCATGAAGCTTCATTTGGCCATTGCTAGTTGAAACCAAACTGCATTGTCATCCCTTGAGCCTTTTTCATTACACCAAGAGTGCCATCTAGTGGGTTGATCAGCTGAATCGTCAGACCTAAAAAATGACACCTAGAGACAGTGAGTGAGCATGCGTGCAAGGAGTGAATGGCAGGGTGGAAAGAAAACTGACAGCCTGAGCATGAAAAGTATTGTCTTCCTGATTGAATTTTTGCTAGAGCTTCACTACGGAAACAGTACATTTACTCACCAGGGGCCTAAGAACCCTTTAAGGTACCCAGGGACTGCCCTGCATTCAACCATAGGAAGGAATCAGGAACTTAATTTTGTACTCAAAGGTGACTTTTAGTTTCAGATTTGGCTCCTGAGTTCAGTTCTTGGAATAGTTCCTGTAATTATTTGGTCCAAATGGCCATAAAAGGGCAAAATGTCTAAAGTCACTGCACAGCTTTGGCTGATGTCTCTCTGAGTAGCCAGTAAAGGAATGCGGAGCATTATGCATCAGTGGGCTGGTGATTGGATCTATATTGGCTGGCCATTAGGCTGGTCATTACGGCCAGCTGACACACTGACATATTTGCAGAGATGCTGGAATATAGACGGAGGCTGAGCAAAGTGATTTAGTTACCATTAAACCTCAATTAAATATCTGATGATTGCCTTCAGAAAAAAATATCTATTTGCTAGGATTTAAATCAATGAAACAAACTAACAAATTTCATTTTGTAAAAATAAAAGCATCTGGGTGTGTAATTGCTTTATTTTAATGAATAAACAAGGGCCTGTCGCACAATCAGAATAGCACAAAAGATACAATCAAGTGATTTGAACACATTTGAAATGGCAAAATAAAAAGTCTCACAAAGAGGCACAGGCAGTGTGTGTGGATGTCTGCTGTGTTTGCAGATTGACTTTCCTCCCTGCCCTCCTTTGTTCGGCACAATCAGAGCAACAACCTAAAACTGGGATTACTTTGTTGCAGAACTCTTGGGTCAGCTTTGTCTCCCAAAAGACCTCGGTTGCTTGGACAAGCTCCTGGTTTGCGCCCAGTTAAGATCCTGTCAAAGCCACAACCCCAACCAAACACACTCTATAGGGTTCAGCTGTGATGAGTCTTTACTCAGCTGATTCCTCTGACTCTGTGCATTGTTGGACTCCGAGACGAATGGCTTGGCTCAGAATGTTGCCTCATATATGATTCTGTTGTTTCAGCCTGACATGAAATCCCTCTCACACATGAAGCTGGGAGGGAAGTTTGAGATGAGCAGGAAAAGAAACAAGGTGAATGACTCAAAGTTCACACGGTTCTGAAAATGTCCCGGGGAAACTCACGGGGAAAGTTTGCATATTTGTGATCCATCCATCACCCCAACTTGCCTCCTGACACAAAGGACTGCTTCCGTGTTCCTAGTGATGGCCAAATGAAGCTTCATGAACCACCAGTTGTATTTGCTGAACCCACTAGATGGCGCTCTCGGGTCCACTCTGGCACTCAACAAAGAGTTGAAACCAAACTGCATTGCCATCCCTTGGGCCTTTTTCATTACAACAAGAGTGCCATCTAGTGGGTTCAGCAAATACAACTGGTGGTTCATGAAGCTTCATTTGGACATCACTAGTGTTTACTGCTATCAGCGCATTGATCACGTGATCACAGCCTTTCGAATTACATTTGATTTGTACGAATTTGTGTGCATTACTTTTACAAGTTCGTGCAATCAAGTTCTTAGTCAAGACTCAGAAGTCTCAAGTTATGTCCCAGGTCCTGAACTTAGAGTTTCGAGTCCTTCATTCACCATGCAATGCCATTTTAACAACATAGTAACAATATATCCAACTACAAAAATCATCCGTGCTTTTTAAAATGTGTACTTGTTTTTAAAAACAAGTTTGTTGGAAGGTGATGTGTGTCCGGTTGTAATTTTCCGACCTGCACGTTTTACATGTACTGCAATTCATTCTCGTGGGTTTCCTCCAGGTACTCCAGCTTCCTCCCACAGTCCAAAGACATGCAGGTTAATTGGTGACTCTAAATTCCCCGTAGGTGTGAATTTGAGCGTGAATGGTTGTTTGTCTCTATGTGTCAGCCCAGTGATAGTGTGGTGACCTGTCCAGGGTGAACCCTGCCTCTCGCCCAGTGTCAGCTGGGCTTCAAGAGGATAAGTGGTTACGGAAAACGAACATTAGTTGATCCAGGAAGGGAACTGATTTGTGACACACTCTCAAAATAAATGTTTAAATCTTTGTGCTTAGGGGAAGGTATCAAGTACTCTCGTGTCAAACGTTGAAGTCTGAGTGAAGTCTCGAGACTCCAAGACAAGTTTTAAGTCTTTTTTGATTCCGTCAAGTCAAGTATGAGGTCATCAAATCTGTGACTTGGGCCTGACTCCAGTCCAAGTCATGTGACTCAAATCCACACCACTAAAACAACATATTTAACCATTTAATACCGAGAGGAAATTATACTCTTTCCATCAATCTGTTTGCAAATTTCCTTATTTTTGGGAGTTGCATTTTTGGGGCAAAAGTGTCAGCACATCAACAGCACATTTAAAATTTAAGAATTTTTAGTCTGCCTACTGACTTTTTTTTTTCCAATATAATGTACTTCATTATATAACTTTTCCAATTTGAGCACACTACAGACTCGAAATCTGCACAGAAACAGTTTGTAGTGAGGATTTTGGGCCACAGCTAAATGGTACATTAGCAACATTAGCATACACACACCTCATACAACACTGTAACATCTCTGTTAATATGACCTCATAGGTCATTTGTACAAGCATCATATTATGACGCATACTTGTGTTATTGTTAGGTGTGACGTCTAGTGGCTGTGCTAATTATAACGAAGCCAAAGGATAAATTCAGGCGGTGGGTGGGTCAAAAAAATGAGGACTTTCACCCACGAGACCGCTGTTCATGTCCCATGTGAAACCAAAAGTCAGCATTTACTTATTTTAACTGAGGAGCATAGAAGCACAAGTGATGGAACTTTGTTGCTTGTTTGAAAGGGTGCCATTTTAGACTGAAAACACCAATGGGACAACAGCATAGACCCGACAGAGACGCCATTAAAATGAATATTATTGAGTTGTTTGGAAAAATGGTTGTCCACAGAACACTAGGCTCTCCTCAGGGGGCTGCAGGAAGTTCCTGCAAAAGGACAAGATTAATTTTACTGATAGTCTTTTAGTGCAGTGACTTCCAAGAAATCGATCTTCCTGGAGGGGATTCTTTCAGACAGAATCTTAATAAAACATCTCTTGTTAACTTTTTGCTTGCAGGGCTTTTGTTGTGTGGTTGTAAAGCTCAGCACTTGTGTGTCTCTCCTCTGAGCAGGGCGGTGAAACACCACGTGCCGTAGAGGGCAGCAAAACGCAACTCTCACACTGAGCTGAATGAAACGAGGGCTCAAAACATCAGTTAATACCTTGTATAAAGAGTCTCATACAGCATTTCTGCTGTCACTTTCAGTGTGAGATGTTTCACCGTGAGCAGGGCTTAGCCACCGATCTTACATAGAGTTCAGCAGAGTGGAGGACTCCTACTGTTCTCGACTAAACCCGTCCGTTTGACAGCTAAATCTTTGGTTGTTATGGCAGTGAACCTCTACAAACAGGATGAACGTGCAGAGCATGATGGAGACGAACAAAGATTTTTGGCTCCAGAGCTCTGGTTTTCCCACATCTCTCACTGAACATGCAGCAGACTGCAGGGTAACAAAGGAGCTGCACAGGTGCAGCTGATTCCACTGATTGCAGCAGCAGAGCAGAGGAGACACTCAACCTATCCCCCTCCTTCTCACACTCCACACTGATCTCTTACCTGGCTTTTCCACAATGCAAATGACTTCAGTACATGCACAGATGAACAAAAATACCTGATAAACTCAAGAAATACCAAACACAAGCCAAACTTAGCAGAATATCTCTCTGCCCTGATTCTTCCACTCAGCCTAACGAGGTAATTGACAGCTGCTGCAGTCCTGTGGCTGCATGTGTGCACTACATGAAAACAGCAAAGCCTACTAAATAATAGAGAGGCCTTTTTTTGTTTCTTTTTTGGGTGAGAAACCTGAATAAATCCAGCTGTTTGAAGGATAAATTTGTTGATGTTTTCACGCACTATAAAATAGATATTAGAGAGGGGAATTATGGTGTATCATTTATAGTGAAAAGGCTTTTTACTTGTTTTTTTTAGATGTTTTCAATGGGAAAGAAGGTTATGTTAAAGGTTGTTTCATAAATGGGTATTATTGAATTTATGCTCATTCACAGGAAGTGTAATGAAGGACTTTAAATCTGTTCATTTTTTATTTTTTATAGTGTAGATTTCTGTGTTTCCTGGCACATAAGAAGAATAAATGACAAAAAACTAAAGAAACACCAATATAAAAACAATGGTATCAGCTATCAGTGCATCCCCACTTCAATGAGAAAGTGAATTTGTATTAATTATTATTATTTTACAATACCACACATTACTATTGTTTATTCTTCCCAACAAGTTAATTATCTAGGTTGTATATTTGCATTTTGGTAATAAATGTGTAGTACTATCATGCATGTGTTGTCTCGACACATACGGAGACTTGACATTGACCAACATCAAGCAGTCATCATTGCATGTCTGAAAAGAAAAAAAAAAAAATCAGAGAAAGTAAGAAATGGATCATTTCATTGAATATTTTTTATAGTGTATTTATAGATTTTATAAAATAAACAGAATTTTGGTTTTTCCTTTTTGAGGACATGTATAGCAAATGACACATTTTTTAAATTAATACTATTATTTTTTTTTTTTTACAATTTATTTATGAACACAGGTATATTTCTAAGGTGGGAATCTGATTCACTTACAGGGGCCCCTCCACCCCAATGGCACTGCCTGCACTGTCTATATTTACGCCCTTGGAGCTGAGGCAAACAATGTTTTTTTGACGGGGGCTCACCGAGGACACCAAATGTCCTAAAACTGCTACTGCATGGAAGTGTCCCCTTTGCCGTAGCCTGATGTGCACCTTTCTAAAAGTGTACGCCTAACTACGTTGTCACACCGACACAAACTTCTTGTGTAAATATGTAAGGTGAAAAACATTTCCTTATTTACTTCCTTTATTTACTTTTATTTCACAGATTAGATAAGACCCCCGGAAAACGGCATCTTAAGTCGCGTATGATTTATCCTGGCTTCATGTGAGTGAAGAAAAATGCTGCTAGCGGCTAGGCTAATTTATGCAATGTAGAAATGTCTTGGGCCTGTGCTAATAATGCTAGCGTGTTGTATTTGTCGGGAATACATGTTGTTTCGGTTCTGTTTCTGTTTCGGTTCAATGCCGGAAGTTGCACACAGAATTCACGCAAGGGATCATGGGGGCTAGGAATGAGGTCGTCTCTTACACGCTGGCTGACTCTGTTATCTGTGGACATTCCCATAGGAAAGTTGTAATAGAGCTAGCGCTGGCTCCCAGCGGCAGTGTTGTGATTGGATTCAAATCCGTGTACTTCCGTACTTCCTTGACCAACGGATGATTAGCTTTGCCTTACACCCGCCTACACTGGAATTGCTGTTCCTCGAATTGTTGTCCGTAGTACAACAGAAAGACGAATGTCCCCAGAATCCCATTCCAAAGTAAGGCAGACTGGTCATGCGAGACTAGGAATGAGGTGGATGAATCCGGCATTAGAGGGAAGGAACAAACAACTTACTTGGTCATATACGTTGGAGGACTTGTTGGACTTACAATAAGTACATTTAACCTCCAAAGGAAGAGATGGAAGTTTACATCCATAACACCCACATGCACACACTCATCTATTACCCAGTAACACACACACACCCGCACTGTTGCTTAAAGAGAGGCACAAGTTCATCGGTGGTCCCCAACATGCAATGCATGATTCAAAATGAGTTCCTCCTCTTGTGTATTCAGATACACACCCCCACAGATACACAAACACTCAGTGTGTCTGCTCCAAGGTTGTTGTCTAGCCTTCACTCCCCCTCACCCTTCGAAAGTTAATGAAATCGCTCCCGCAAAGTCACCAGATGATGCAGCTCTGTTGTAAACTACAGAGAAAAAGAACTCCCTGGAGCACGACTGAATATTAAGAAAACGCGACAACAAACCTGGAAACGTGTCGTTGGTGTATAAATGGCACGGACAGTTTTGTTCAAATTCAGAGTCACCTCCGAACGCATTAGCTCTGAACAGAGTGAGCAGCGAAATAAAATAAAGGCTTTGACTTTTGGAGTAATGACTCTCTTAGAGGTGCTCAGTGAATCTAATGGACAGTTACATTGTTGAAATGTATCACCGTGCTGCTTTGAAATGATCTGAAGGAAAAACACATTTACAGAGTCGCATGAAAACCTGTTTTACACGCGGTCATTATGTTTTAAATAGTGATGATGGTGAATGAAATGAAGTTTGTTTTCTGTTCCCATTAATGCATGTTTACAATGCTCAATGGATTTGGAGAGAGTAACCATTATAATTCTCTGGCCTTATCCCCGGGTCTGTAAGGGCACATAAAAGAGTTTGATACTTCTATCACATCTTGACTTTCATCTCTTCTTTTCTCTTTTCGTCTTCCAGGGATCCAAACCAACCAGTTCCACAGGATACAAAGTTCATCCACACGAAACCCAACCGATTTGAGGAGGTAGCCTGGACCAAGTACAACCCCAAAGACCAGCTCTACCTTCACATCGGCCTCAAACCTCGAGTCCGAGACCACTACCGCGCTACAAAGGTCGCCTTCTGGTTGGAACTAGTTCCACATCTCCACAACATCAATGAATTTTTTCAGTACGTATCCACCACCACCAAAATACCTCCGCAGGACACCACCCCCTACCCTTACACCAAACGATTCCCTGGCAAAAACAACTGGCCGTCCACCACCCGCCACCCAGGAGTCCCGCCCGCCAACACCAAACAGACCACAGACCAGCGCAAGAGTGGCGACCTGACCGACGAGTCCACCGTGGTGATCGAGACCAAGAGGGACTACTCCACCGAGCTCAGCGTCACCATCGCAGTCGGAGCCTCCCTGCTCTTCCTCAACATCCTTGCCTTCGCCGCACTCTACTACAAAAAAGACAAGCGGAGGCACGAGTCCAACCGCCGCGTCCCCACCCCGCAGCGCAACTCCACTCCCGCCAACGCGCCCTCCGCCGCCAACGACGTGGCCCACCTGCAGAGCGAGGAGCTGATGTCGCTGCAGATGAAGCAGCAGCAGCTGGAGCACGAGCACCACCACGAGTGCGAGTCGCTGCAGACCCATGACACGCTGCGCCTCACCTGCCCGCCTGACTATACCCTTACCCTGCGGCGCTCGCCCGATGACATACCCCTGATGACGCCTAGCACCATCACCATGATCCCCAACTCACTGGCTGGCATGCAGCCTCTGCACAACTTCAATACTTTCGGTGGCAGCCAGAACAGTACCAACTTACCCCACGGCCACTCCACCACACGGGTATAGCTCCACTGGGATGGGACGGTGCTGGATTCCCTCTGGATCGGCCTCTAACCTCTCAAGGCATGCGATATGAGTGACGGACTGTGTGAAGCACAGACTCAGAAGATGTTATTTTGCTACCATGCCTTCTTGAAAAGCGTATACAGTATAAATTAATAATGAACTCGTGACAATATTCAAAGTGAATGTTACTGTAGTAATAACTCGACTTGGAGCTAAGCTTCACGGGAGGTTTGCAAGGAGTTTTACCAAAAGAAAAGGCAACGGGATGACTATCAATGTTCTTACAATAAAAACAGAACAGTTTAAGTGTGACAGAGAAGCTCTGTGACATGAGCGCAGAACAATTGAACGTCTGAAACATAATCTTTTCATGATCCTTCATGCATCAGAGACCTGACGTGGGCACAGAATTCTACACCCCAGCCTGAAATGTATTTAAGAAAACTTTGTAAGAAAATAAAAAATAAAAAATAAATTAAAAAAAAGACAAAAGAAAGAAGGACAGAAGGTATATAGTTGTGTGTGGAAATTTAAAATATAAAAAAAAAAAATATGTTAAAAGAGCTCCTTCTATTATTGTTTTTACTTTGGCTGAGATCTTTTGGGTTTTTCCGGCTTGTGTTTTCTGTTCAGGTGCATGTAAATATCGACAAACATTCTTCATTCTTCCGATCACAACCTGTGTTTCATTATTTTTTTTTTTTTTTTCACAGAACGACCAAAATGCGAACACAATCCCATCGTCGGAGAGTTGCACAACGTGCATCCGCAGGCCATCACATACAATACTGTCTCGTGCGTTGCTTTGTTTCCACTCTTTAGACACTGCATGTCCAGGAAGAGCTTTACTCTCCATTTTCAGACACGTCACCTGTCTGAGAATGAGGACTGACTTGATCCCATTCACCTGCCGTCATCCTGTTATGCTTCTAATAGTTTTCTTTGTGGGCTTTTTTCTGTCTTGCAACCTCAGCACTGCCTGAGCTTACAATGTGACCAGCAATGTATTATTTAGAAATAAAAAAAGGCAGTGATTTTTTTTGTATCAATATTAGTTGGATATGTTTGTAAAGAAATATATGTTAGATATTTCAAATTGTCATATGCTAGCAATATGTAAAGTATTGTGCCAGGCTTGTGATATTTTGGGTTACAAAAGCAAGTGAATGAGTGTAAATATTAATGATATTATTATGAAATTACAACAAAAGTAACCATTAACTCTCTTTCCGTTTTGCATCCTATTACGAGAAAAAAAAAAAATGGAAGTACACCTAGAAGATTTTAAGCTACATTTGTAAATTCTATAAAAGATATATTCTTGCCATTTGGTCCCGAAAACCAGTCAAGATAACAAGGGTTTTAATGTAGAGTTTCAAAAATCTTTAGTTTGTCTTATTTTGTTTGCGGTTTTGCCTTAAGTGATAATAGAGATATTTCTGGCTGGACACCTGTATAAACTTTTTCTGCAACATTTTTAATAAAATATCACAGTATTTTCTAAAAAAAAAAAGAGAAAAAAACATGGAAGGTTTACTTAATTGGTTGGTTGTGTGGGTCGTGAGTGCAGATGTGATCGAATGTCTGTGACTGATGGTTTGAGAATACTTTGTTTAATTTTAATTTAACTATTCAATTGTTGTGTTTTTGTTCCCTTAGAATTATGGGTTTATATCGACATATGAGCTGGTCCCCTTCTACGGAGTCTGCCATGTTTCTACAGTGGCCCTGAATGGACAAACCAAACACTGGCTCCACATAGGACCATTTGTGTTTTTGCACCATAGTTCTCCTACACACTTTGCACATGGAAAACTCTCAGTTTTAGATGCCACTAAATCCTAGTGATGGCCAAATGAAGCTTCATGAACCATTTACTTTATTTTTTGGGTCCACTCTGGTACTCTGTGTTCAACAAAGGGTTGAAACCAAACTGCATTGCCATCCCTTGAACCTTTTTCATTACACCAAAAGCGCCATCTAAAGCATTTGTAGCACAACTAGCCACAACTTCAGCATCTCGCCGTCCGACAAAGGCAGCCTATGAAAGCTGTACGGGGTGTTGCGTGACATCCTATACTTGTAATTCGGATAAGCACAAACACGAACCATTGTTTTCAATTGATGCAGTAAAACTCTCAGCTGTACTCTGGGACAACCAGCGCCACTCTGAGCGTCGCTCAGCATGGCTCCTCTGTTTTCTTCTGGCAACAAGCAAAGCTCTCATGAGATGACGTCAGCCCAGAGGTAAGGGAAACGCTTAGTATGCTATCTACAGAGATAGCACTGGCGATCTGAACCGGTCAGTGGCGAAAAAAAGCACTTTTAATGCACAAACTTATATGGGACGCATTTGCCCCCGTTACTGTTTTAGCTTGTTTCGCGGCTGCCGGCTGCATCCACCCCGTCAATACTGAACCAATTTCAGAACGAGTTGTACCTATGAATCATACGCACACATACACATAGGGAAATAGGGCCCAGGTTGAAAAATACCGACGTTATCCTTTAATAACTCAGGAACAGGAGGAGACACATTTGCTCAAACTGAATAAGTGACAATCTTGGGTGCCCATCTTGAAACTGTGCTGACTGTATTGATCTTCTGTGCTGTCGGGTTGAAGATGTGTGTGAAGCATCCATGTAGAATATTAAGCATCCATCCATTAACATCCATATGAGTCTGGACAGACATGGATGTAAACTGTGCCTGCAATTTGACTAGCTGGCAGAGGCATACAACTTAATTCTTTATTTTTTTTTAAATCCGTTCTTGAAAGTCCATTTTATGATATTTTTGGTAAACTTTCTCCCAGTTTTTAAAATGTCATACTCACCACTCTGCTGCTCTTAGTTTCTCGTTTTAATAAAGATCCCTTACAAATTATTTTCAATAGCTTTATTGTCCTTTCAATTACTGCTCAGTTCCTGTCAGTGAAGCCCAAAACTGGTCAGTAATACCACAAAGAAATAAAAGGAGGGAACCAATGAATGTAGAAAAGTAGTCATTGTGCATTAATAGGCCCTCAGACATTTAATGACTCAAAGAACACACACATAAAAAATGAACAGACTAGCCTATTAGCTAAATCAAAGATCAGTGTGCAAATAGTAATTTCAAAGTCTGGGTGTAGATCACCCCATGTAAAGATGCGAAAAACAGAAAAACAAAAAAGCCTTACAGATTATAATGGCACCGAGGTTACACAGAACTCCAATAAAAAAGGAAAGACTTTTTAATACAGTGTTAATACAGAGTCAGAGTCATCATACCTCATCATGCATTAGTATTAAGTAGTAATGTCCAAATGAAGCTTCATCCCTTGCACCGCATTGCCATCCCTTGAGCCTTTTTTTCATTACACCAAGAGCACTATCTAGTGGGTTCTGCAAATACAACTGGTGGTGCATGAAGCTTCGTTTGGCCATCACTAGTTGAAACCAAACTGCTTTGCCATCCCTTGAGCCTTTTTCATAATACCAAAAGCGCCATCTAGTAGGTTCAGCAAATACAACTGGTGCTTAATGAAGCTTCATTTGGCCATCACTAGTTGACACCAAACTGCACTGCCATCCCTTGAGCCTTATCCATTACACCAAGAGCGCCATCTAGTGGGTTCAGCAAATACAACTGGTGGTTCATGAAGCTTCGTTTGGCCATCACTAGTTGAAACCAAACTGCTTTGCCATCCTTTGAGCTGGATGATGAGGATGAGATGAGGGGGAACAACAATCCAAAACATGCTGCAAAGGAGACTGTTGGTTCCAGAGGAAGAAAATAAAAGTTTTAGAGTGACCCAGTCAGTCATCAGACTTAAAGAACATTTGTGGAAGAAGCTGAAGATGAACATTCACCAACTTCAAGATTTAAAGAATATGTTGAGGAATGGGCAAAAAACCCAATAAAAAGTCTTCAGGCTGCTGTGAAATTGCACCAATTTGGGGCAACAAAGTAGCAACAATCCAAACTGTATTGCCATCCCTTGAGCCTTTTTCATTACACCAAGAGCGCCATCTAGTGGGTTCAGCAAACACAACTGGTGGTTCATGAAGCTTCATTTGGACATCACTAGTATTAAGTAATATGACAAGATGATTGATTTAATATCATATTTATAAAACGACTAACGGAGCCACGAGTATGTGGTAGATGGTGTGCAATTAATTGCCGAGCTAAGGCCAGTGCCAGCAACACAAGAATATCAAATTTCAGTAGAGCAGGTCACGCTGTGCTTGTTTACTAGGAAGTTCATGTGTTTTTTTTTGGGTTGATGAGAGCAGACAAGGTAGAGATAGTATCTTTGGAAAACTGCGCCAGTATGACAACATTTTGGATTTGAGCCGTTTTGAGCTAAACTTTTACCGGACGCCATGTTTCAATCTGTCGGTAGCTTTGAGAGTGCCGCATTGAGGAACAGCTGATTCATAAAGTTGCAGTGAAGAATTGTCCACAAAATGCCATCTTATTTAACTCCAAAACCTTGACCTTTGACCACCAACATCAATCAGTTCATTCGTGAGTTCAAGTGGGCATGTGTCAAATTGAAAAAGAAAAATCCCATTCTTGAGATATCCTGTTCACAAGAATGGGACGGATGGGCAACTCGAAAATGATATGGTAAAATGAAAAAGTTTCTCATTATAACAATTGCCTCTATGGCAGCAACATTCTGCCATAGAGCTAAATATCCACCTGGTTTGCAACTGTTAAAGGAGGATTAGTTCAATTGACTTGACAATTTACAATATAACAAACATCATGTGTTGGATATTGTTCAGGGTTATTGTTTGCATTACAGCTTCTTTATGACACAATGAAAACTCCCATTTTCAAAGCCGGTAGATTGACTCTTGTTGCAGCGATGCAGCCGCGTAGTGCTTATTGAGTTCGACTCAATCAATACCGGCAATCTAGCACTTGAAACTTTTGAAACAATCGCATCTGCAAACAGCTTGGGCTCTGCCAGCTAAGCTAAATTCTCTGACTATTTCGGCCTTTGTGAATTGCTGTTGTGCTCCGTAAGGGAAAACAAGACTTCTGAGCTGAATAGCAAAGAGTGTTGCTGCCGTGGTTACAAACCTCCCCGGGGTCTCGCGTCCAGGCTCTCAGCATCCTGTATTCAGTAAAACTGTCTCGAAATCGCCCTCCCCGCTGCTGCCACATTACCTGCCTTCTCACTATTCAATCTATCGATCCCCTTTGCAACAAGCCAAGCAAATTAGCTTTTGACTTAAAACTGAAGTGACAGGGGGAAAATTGAAATCTTTAATAGTAATCTGCAGTTACTGAGGCGTAGTGGATGTCTCCATACAGTCTCCTGTGACATTTGCAAAAGCTTCCCCATAAGTAAAGTCCGATGTGTAAAAATCTTTTCATGAGACGGAGAAAACTTTTCATTAGCAAAATTGTTTGATCCATAATAAATGATCCACTAAACAAGCCTTATACATAGCGAGATGAATATTTATTTTGAGACTTGTGTGCAAACAAAGCAGCGCAAATGTGCAGGCACCCTTTTAATTAGCATGTTGTTTATGCTTAGGGTAATGCGGTGGAGGTTGGGGGGGTGAGTGATGCAGGGAGAATGGTGGTAATGGGGAGGGGGGCTGAATGTGAATACTGGGGACTCGACTGGAAGTTAATTAAGCTGGCAACAGCGCTCCATCACTCAACCACGGTCCCAGAGCTGTCATTCAAGTGCACCACTCTCCAGGCAGCCATTACTGAGGCATATCGATCGCCACGGTGACAAGGTAGTGCACCAAATGGGAGTGGGCAGAGATGTAGGTTGTGTGTGTATGTGAGTGTGTGTGTGTAGGGGGGGTTGTGGTGTGGGAAAGAGAGGTAAGGTGTTTCTGTGTGCTGTGAACGCCACACAAAACCCTGCTGTGACCAGCTGCAGAGAGAGCCGCTGCTGTGTTCCTCCAAACATGAATTAAAATGCAGGTAAATACCTCAGCAGCAAAGCTAGTTGATTGCATTTCCCTCCCTGGGTAGCTGGAGCCTTAATAGATGAATATGAAATCTTCAGAGTCAATATATATGCAGTTAAGTGGTGAGAAACCAATGTAGCAGTAATGGCCTCCAGAAATCCCCCTCAACATCTTTAACTTTGGGAAAATATTGTTCTCAACTCACATTCAGCCTCCCCAACAGTTTTCTCATCAGCCGCAGCACAGAGTACCTGACGTGAGGAATTTTCCACATCACTTGTTGTAAATGTTAATGTGTGACTCAGCTCTTGATGACAGCAAAGGATCATGGGACTTGAAATTCCCTGCCACAACATGGACCTACAAAACATATCTAAAAATGGCTGCCTGGTGTTGAAGAAATACATCTCCCCCAAAATGGTAATTTGCATATCAATTACTCATCTTGGGTTACGCCAAATTTGGAAAGAAAACTTTGTTATTCTCATAAACGAAGAATCCAGAAAACAAAAAGATAAAGATATGCTAAAAGATAAAAAAAGAAGGTTCTTGCTAAAATGGGAAGACATTTGTACAAGCTGCAAATCATACATCATCCTCCAATCGTGTGCAGGTGCACTGTCATGAACAGCATAAACATCATTGTGACTGAGCTGGTCAACATATCTTGTATTCTACCAAAAGTGTAGCATCATAGAGACCGGATCATTTAATTGACCTTAAAGGTTCTGCGCTAACCTGGTTTAAATTTGAATTTATCTGATCGATTTCAGCTTGTTCATGTTCATGATGAATCATCTATACATACTAAAATAAGTTACGGAGTTCCACAAGGTTCTGTGCTCGGACCAATACTGTTCACTTTATATTACCTTAGGTCACATTATTATAAATCACTCTGTAAACTTCCATTGTTATGCAGATGATACACAATTGTATCTATCAATCAAGCCAGAGGAAACAGATCAGTTAACTAAACTTCAAACATGCCTTAAACCTGGATGAGCTCCAATTTCCGTATTTTAAATTCAGACAAAAGTGAAGTTATTGTTCTTGGCCCCAAACACCTCAGAAACTCTATCTGAAGATATGGTTTCTCTGGATGGCATTGCTCTGGCCTCTAGCACTACCATAAGTAATCTCAGAGTAATATTTGATCATGATTTGTTTTTTAACTCCCATTTAAAACAAAGTTCAAGTTCTGCATTTTTTCATCTGCATAATATTGCAAAGAGTAGGCCTATCCTGACCCGAAAAGATGCAGAAAAATTCATCCACGCTTTTGTTACCTCAAGGCTGGATTACTGTAACTCCCTATTTTCAGGTAGCTCTAGTAAGTCTTTAAAAACTCTCCAGGTGATCCAGAATGCAGCAGCACGTGTACTAACAGGAAACAAGATCATATTTCTCCTGTTTAAGAACACTGCGCTCTGAGAATGCAGGGTTACTCGTGGTCCCTAAAGTCTCCAAAAGTAGCTCAGGAGCCAGAGCCTTCAGCTCTCAGGCTCCTCTTCTGTGGAATCATCTTCCTGTTGCGGTCCGGGAGGCAGACACCGTCTCCACATTTAAAACTAGACTTAAGACTTTCCTTAAGACTATAAAGCGTATAGTTAGGGCTGGCTCTTATAGTTAGGGCTGGCTCAGGCTTGCCTTGGACCAGCCCCTAGTTAGGTTGACGTAGGCCAAGTCTGCCAAGGGACTTCACATGATACACTAAGCCCTTTGTTGGGATTCACTGGACCACAGATGATTTGTCATTTGTTGGTCAGGCACATATTAACGCTTAGATCACAACACCCTTCTCACCTTCTCTCTCTCGCTCCCAGAATCTGAAAAGTTGGTTCTTCATTTGCTAACATTCATGTCCTTTTACTGCATGTCACTAAGTTGGCTTCTCCTCCGCAGCCTTTGTGCTCCACTTTCTCGCAGGTTCCCTCGTACCCCACCTGCGCCTGGATCGTGGGAAGTGGTTGTGCTGCTGCCGTGGTCCTGCCTGATGCCTCCTACTGCTGCTGTTATCATTAGTCATACTTCTACTGTTATTATACACATTTGGTTATCACTGTAAGATACAATTGCTATCATTTTTCATCATCATTAATATAGGCTTATAATATGTATACTGCCAAAATACTATTATTGTTGAAATATTATTACTAAGGTTAATGCTGTACACACAACATCTGTTGCACATCTGTCCGTACTGGAAGAGGGATCCCTCCTCAGTTGCAGGAGGAGACCTCGAGGAAGAAAGCAACTCGAGAGACACTTGGTGTGTTGGACTAATTCTTGTCTCATTTGTGGTCTGATGAATAATAAATTAATTAAATAAGGCTGGATCACACAGAAAATGTTTTGCAGGTTGCAAAATGCAAGGTGCACCACGTTTAAATTAAATGCAACCACTGGAAAAAAAAAAAAAAAAAACTTGCTGCACCTTTTTATTGTTGCCAGGCAACCACCCCATCACCTCCTTACCCTAACCTTCCTGTGTAATCAATCCAACATTTATTTTACTTTATGTACTCCACAGTAATTACAAGCTGTTTTCTATCGAGATGGTGGTAACTGTGGTCTGTAAAGCTGCAGGTAATCAAGAATTTTCCCACTGTTTTTATCCTTCAGTCACCGCAGAGGCATGTCAGAAAAGCAAAGGTCTCTTCTCAAGTTGGATGCAACACAGGTTGTATAATTAATAAACAAACAATCAGTTAGAGGATGAGGTATATTTGTAATGGATCGATCGGTCAGTCAGTCAGCAGGTCATTTGTCATCTCCAGAAATTTTTAAATACTTTATCATTTATCCAGGGCTGGATTAACATCAGAGTCAAATTGAACTGTGTGCTGCTATCGATCCCCCAATTCCTCCCACTCTGCCCTGGCAGCTCCAATATATTTTGCCCAGAGCCCCAGAAAACTACTCAACAGTTGCTCCTACACTGTCAAGTCCCTGGTTTATGGTTAAAACTTGACACAGGGCCCCTTGACAAAACAGGGCCTCAAGATTAAGATAACAGTTCAGCAGCTATCTTGAAGGACCATACCACAGCTTGCGTATAAAGAAGGACGATGCATCTCCATTTAGCCCCACTATACAAAAGTGAAGCCAAAGTAATCCGGATACAGAAGCTGCCATCTTGTGCATCGTGTGATATCACTATCAGAAACATACATGAGCACGATAAGAACTACCTGAAATGACAGAAATCATCTGGCGTACTTGGTCTTTTAGAGCCTGTCCCAATACCCGCCCTTAGCCCTGTCCCTTGGCCCTACCCCTACATTTGTGTGTTCCCGCGAGGGGTAGTGGTGTCCCAGTTCCTTTTTGCGTGTAGGGGTAGGGGGCATAACCAGGGGTAGTGGGGATGAAACTAGCCCTTCGGAGCGATGGATTTCAGAAGCTGACTTGCCAGCAAGGGGTAGATGTCGCCATGGCTACCACCGAGCAAGAGACGGGGACAAAGTTCATACATAGCAAACGTTACCGTCGTCAGGTTGCTTGTTAGCTAGCTAACATTACGATAACACGCCAGCCAGTATAACTATGCTGCTTCGTAATGTTAGCTGGTTAGCTAGCTAGCTAGCTAGCTAGCACAAGTACCCTGTCGTCTGTAGTTCATCAGACAAAGCATGATGAATGCGGCAAACGCAATTGAACTCAACCGGAGACTCCATTGTAGATGCCGGCTGTAAATGTAGATGGCTCGCAGCTTCCTGTTTAAAATAGTTACGTATGCGTGAACGTAACTGACGCGGTGATGTACTGAGTGGTGTCCCAATTCCTAGGGAAAGATTTCTACCCCTACCCCTCGTTGCTTCATTTCGGGGGCCAAGGGGTAATGGGCAATGGCTAGGGGGTAGTGGACAAGGGGGGGTATTGGGATTGGGCCTTAGTCTGGTCCATGGCTCATTTGGTAACATAGAGGGGGATGGGGCTTATGACCTGTACTGCAGCCAGCCACCAGGGGGCGATCAAGATATTTTGGCTTCACTTTGGGGGAGCTGTAACGTCGTCCATCTTTATATACAGTCTATGGACCACAGGGTTAAGCCGAATAAACAAGGGGTTAAAAGTATTAAGTAATCTTTCCGAATAAGAGTACTATGCGAGCAAAATGTTTCAATATCTGTGCTCCTGATGAGGGGGGAATTCTTATTTGGGTCCATGACAGTCAGTTTAACCATTTCCATATGTTGAATTAAAAGTTACAGTGCTGCTGGTTCCTGGCTTTTCCTAAAAGGTCATTTAAGCAAATTCGACAAAAGGCATTGAAAATGTGATCATTTTATACCTATTTCGACCACAGGCAGTCAGATGCATCTTGGTTGCTAGGCAACTATCATCATCTCTGTCTCTGTCAAAAGTAATTGATTTACAGATCGATTTTTCAAGATTTTATACTTCATGCACTCAGTCTGCAGCTGGAAATGGCACTTCAAAATAAAAGCTCTCTGTCAGAAATTCACTATACTTAAAATTAAAGTGTTTGTGAGTCAGTTGCAGTTCATTCAGAATGGATCCATGACCCACTCTTGGACTGTGACCCACCAGTTTGGAGCCACTGGTGTAGATAGTTCCAGTAATTGGAGTTTTGTGATAAGCTGACATATTTACTCTGGATAGAAGTAAGAATATGATTGCTAAAGGTGCATGCTGGCTGGTGGCCTGTTTGAAAAAATATGTTGCCTGCAATTTGACGCACTGAAATTGGACTTTGATCCGGTCCATTGTCTGAGCTTCATTTGTGTGTAATGGACTGGTGACAGCAGGACCCCAGTGCTCCCGGACGGACTAATGCTGTAAGCTCGGGGCATCTGGGGGGAAGCAGTTGGCCCGCTCCAGTGTCCTCATTTCCCTTCACTTTCCCAGTGTCTCGTCACAACATCAAACCAATGCCATTCAGTTAAAATGTTTACAGTGGACAATGTGGATGGGGAGAGCGAAGAGGGAAGGGATGAATGAGAAAGCTTTTGCTCGGAGGATGGAGGCAGTGTAATTATGCTGCTGAGTGTGGCAGTGTGACTGCCGAGCAGATGCACTGCCATCTTGTGTGCTAAGCTGTTGTATAGCAGATCTCGTCCAACTTCACGACCCCTCCTCTGAATGCAGACATGTGGGAATAGGTTAAAAATGACTCTACTATTTTTTATTGTTAATCATTTTTGGTGTGGGCAAAGAAATTGTAGCCGGATCCATGTTTGTATAAATATGTAAATACAAATCAAGTGCAACAAGGTCTCACATGTTTTTAAATATGGAAATCAGGTGACATTTGCATTCAAAGTAATAGTGGCAGAAGAGGAGGACGAAGAATCAAAGGTATGCCAACAAAGCAGAAGCTCAGAGGAAGCATCTGGAGCAGGATATTAAAGAATCTTTGGGCTTGGAGCCAATCCTTGGGCTCAATATTAGAAGAATCTTCACCTGCTTGTCAACCATCTGAGTGAGATTTAATTAAAGCCTTCAGAGGCTCCGTATTTCATTAGGCTGAATAGTCTATGGAGTTTTATAATTGAATAAACATAATTAACAGCATGAATACTTAACACCACCTGAGCGATATATACACAACACCAAAACAATACTGTGAAATAATTCAGGTACGTCTCCAGCTCTGAAGACGGTGGATTTATTTTCATGGGGATCTGTTGAAGTACACGGAAATGAACAATTACTCCACTACATTTATCTGACCGTTACAGTGAGCAGTTACTCTCCTGATTAATGTTTTATATTCAGACTGGGAGATTCAGACACTGTGATGAATACTTCAACAATGCTACTTATCACATTAGCGCATCAATATTTAAACAGGCTATTCATATTTAACATGGACTCCATGTTTCTTATGAATCCAATTCAGATGCAGCTGATGTGCAGCGGCTACATTTGTTGGTTTTTGCAAAATGTCCACTTCCAACATTTTATTTCTTGACAATATCATTGCCAGTAAAGCATGATGAGCATATTTACCAAGCAAACCGACTGGGGTAAGGCTGGGGAAACAACACGGTCAGTGGTTCATACATTATAGTTTGGGTAAACCAAGACATTCTCACTCCAACCTTGTCAGATATTGTTTGGTCATGGACATCCCACATCAAGATATGACTCCCACTCACTCTACATAGACTTCCACCCCCTAAACTTACGTTGTTGTCTGGCCGCATGTCCTCGTGATGCCAACGAACCAAAAGCCAATGTGAGCGCCGGTATTCTACAACTCTGATGGGTTGGGCAACTGTGCCAAATTTGAGAAAATTCCCTTTTAGAAATCCCGTTCACGAGAAAGGGATAGACGGATGGATGGACGGACAACCTGAAAACATAATGCTTCTGGCCATGGCTATTGCTGACGCAGAGGCATGGAAACTAAAAAATAATAATATATTGGAAACAATTACACAATATGAAGTTATTACAACTAAGGTTCAGGGACAAGATCATGCTTCTTTCTCCCACTAATTCAAATCACCTGTACCTCATAAATTCAATCACCTGCTGTAACCTGTATAGGTGTGTCTAACCCTTTCTCCTCTGTTGGTCTCAGTTCTCATCAGTGTTGGGCAGTACAGTAATGCCGTTAGTTTTGGCAGTAACTAATACTCTAATGCGTTTCAGTAACTCAGTTACTGTTACCAAACAGTGCGTTACTCCGTTATTTTTGGTCAGGTTTTTTAAAACGGCATGCAGCATGCAGTATTCCTTCACAAACTGAAGTTCCCTTTCACTAAAACGTTTTAGCCCTTAACAATAACAGATAGTCAAGTCAGACAGAGGTATATGAAGAATTCTTACCAGAGCATCTTAATGAAACACGTCTCTCACCATCTCTGAAGTCACTGTCGACCTGCTGGCCTCACCACAGTGCTGTAACGTTACATTAAGTGGTAGATTTTTAGTCCCAGTAACATTTATCCAGTGACGTGATATCCATTCTTATCCCGAGGAAGCTTTAGTTGTGGACAGACAATGAATGCGGTGGGCGACAGACTCGACATCATCATGTAGCTCTTCAAATGTTCTCTTTAGCTCATTTTCCATATTTGTATCCAAGTACAGTAGTTGTAAAATGTTTAGCTGCCTGACAGCGAGTGACTCCACTGTAGAAGACAGCTGCATGTTTCCTATACCGTTCAATTGTTTTGTCAAATTGTAGTCTAACAATCCCGTGGTTAAACTCCATCCGCTGTCACTTAGGCAATGCAGCTACGAGCCAATACAGTTAGGAAATGTTTTGGGCTGCAGGGCTGAGTTTCCCAAAACATTATCCTTCTTAGTAACCCTGTCTTCTTTGTGGCTTAGAAAAACTACACTGCAAAGAAGAAAGGCACCTAGTGCCCTAAGTCATTTTTTTGGGGGTGGGGGAAGTAATTAAAAGTTACTTTTCTCAGCAACGCATTACTTTTTGGTTTAAGTAACTGAGTTACTAACTGAGTTACTTTTTAATGAGGTAACAAGTAACGGTAACTAGTTACTATTTTTCAGTAACTAGCACAACACTGGTTTTCATGACCCTCCCGCAAACCCAATTCTTCTCCCCTCTTCCCTCTCAGCAGAACAGCAAAGTGGCTCAGTTGCTAGCACTGTCGCCTCAAAACAACATGGTCCCAGATATGAACCCTGGGGGATTACATATTTTGTAAGTCATGGAAAATTGGTAATTTATATTATATATTTAGAATGGTTTATATTTTGTAAGACAGATATTTGGTAATTGATATATATTTACATTGGTTATATTTGTGACAAACACAAATGGTAATTAAAATTGTATATTTAGAAAAGTATATATATTCTGTTTGTGTAAATAATCTTGTTCAGTTTACAATATATATATGTATATATATATATATATATATATATATATATTTATATATATATATATATTTACGTTTATGTTTGTTAATAATTCCTGTTTATTTAACTATATATTTGTTAATACTACTGTTTAAATTTCTTATATTTTCACGTATCTTTCCTCTCTTGCAAGGAGCACCTGTAACATAAATAATTTCCCCTCGGGGATCAATAAAGTATTTCTGATTCTGATTTATCTATATAAGTAATCTGTGTTTTATTTCACTCGATGACATATGGAGAAGGAATGGGATTTTAGAAGTTTATACTTCCTCCCACTCCTTTTCGGATGTGTAAATCAATTACTTTTATATTACTTTGCTTCTGTCTGTCTGCTTGTTTGTGTGTTCATGTCTTTTTTTGCATGCCCAAAATAAATATTGAATCAAACCAAAATCAAATCAAAATTAGCCAAATATTAGTAGTTCCTTTCAAGTCTTCTATTTTATGTGCGGATCAGTGTTATTAGTTATGTTTTTTGCTCTGACTAGAAACTGCACGTCACTTTAATGTTGTGTTGTGAACATTATGTGTTTGTTCAGGTTGACATTGGACTTTATCGCTTGAACATTGCTGTGCGTCAAATGCCAGCTGGAAACCAGAAAAAATTATCACACATACTCCCTGATACAGCTCCAGGTCCTTATAGCGTGATGTTAGCCTGTGTAGGCAAACAGAGGAGGGAGTGAGTGTGCCTCTGATGGAAACCATAGCATGTAGGACATAGAGGTCAGTGCCAGATGATATTTTACCCTGCCACTCTGTCGCCAGATGAAACAGCACAGATGATTTATGGTGGCAGGCTGGATGGCAGCAGCGCGGGGAGCGGTGCTTTCACTAGCCCCAGCAGACACAGCCAAAATTGGGTTACTCACAAAACGTAAAGGGTCTGTCTCAGACTAACAAATTTAATCATGGCCTTCCTCCCCTGCAGGTTGTTTTAATACTGCTGGATTACAGAGGTCTCTCATCTCTCCATGCCTCTTTTACGGCAGGCACAGATGTAGTGCTGTCAATGTGTCTGCAGCACAAACACACACAGGATTCTCTCAGGAGGGTTGGAGTTGTTTGTTGGCCAGCTTGGAACATAAATCACAAGTTTTAAGGCACAACCCATGAGTTAAAAATGGACTCTCGCTACCAAAGTTCAGACTGCAATTCTTTAATGACTAATCCCAGCAATACAAATATATATGAAATATTGCTCAGAGTATTCTGACATATCACGCTGTAATTATTTCAATCAGAAAAGACTCATATTAGTGCACCTACGTATGAAAAATGTGGAAAGTCTTTGCCAATTAGACTCCATTGTATTTACAGAGGGTGATGAAGCCATGCTGAAAAATATATAACTTATAAGTTATATACCACTTTAATGATGTCTGCAAATATACTTCAAATTGAAAGAATACATCTGGTTTTATTCTACATTTTTTCTTCTTGTCAACAAACAACATGAACAAACCAAAACCAACAATGTGTCCAAGAGTTCTCTGCCATGTCCGAGACTTTTAGCTAGTCTTACCCTAGTCTTAGCCTAGACAACCCAGGCCATTTAAAGTCAGCCTGTTCTCACAAAGTTTTCGTTTGTTTTCCTACAGAAAGCAATGCACCCACATTCGTACATATCCCATATTTTGAAAGGCTGCGATCACGTGACCAATGTGCTGATGGAAGTAAATAAGGAAGCGGTCCAGGGCGCTTGTAAGGAGGCAGCTTGGGCTGGTGGACTGGTCACCATAAAACTGACTTTTCCAAGGGACTTACCCCTGGAGTCAGGTGTTTGGATCCTTGAGTTAATTTTGAGTGATTTTAAGGTACATCCTCACAATGTTTCTTTTTTTAAACCTGACCTCAGTAAGTTTACGTGACTCGTATAACTGTACGTTAAGGACATCACGTCATTCGTAAGGCGCTATTTCGTAGGATATCATTAGAACTGTTCCATCCGAATACATTGCAATAGTCTGTAGGTCCCTTGATTGTATTACGGCCAATTCTTTCCTCCTCTCCACATGGACTGGTTACCTGCTGCTCAAATGCAATTGGCCAACACTCCTTGGACTACAAATGCACTACAAATGGAAACCAGAAGGCTTCAAATACTAAAATCCTGTCCTGGATCCTCCTGCTGTTTCATCTTAGAGCCACTCCTAATTTAGAATTTTTCCATCGGGCCCATCTGGACAAGCCTGGCAGTTCTCCAGGAGGCGCAGGTTCTGCATACATGCACCTACAGATTCTGCATATACACAAATTCCCCAGATCCCAGTCTGATTAAACATCCGTGGGACGTGCTGGTACCCCACCTCACAACCCACAGGACCCAAAAGATCTGAAGCCAATGCGTTGCTGCCAGACACCAAAGGACACCCTCCAGAGGACCTGTGTCCATGCCTTAACAGGTCAGAGCCATGCCCAGTCCAAGGAGCACCCACCATGGATCGGGAGTACCTCTGGGGTATGAGCACGTCCCTCAAATGTTCTGGGGATCTGGGGTATCTGGAGGCCGAGTCGACACCTTGAGCTCTTTGTCCCGAGAATACATTGTCACAGTATTCCCACCTGTCAGCCAAAAAAAGACTGGACTATTCAGAAGGGTATACCCACTTCGTCCTTGGTAATCTACCTCCTTGGACTCTTTTCAGTAAAGAGTGGTGGATTTATCCATGTTTGGTGATCTAGTGAGTATTTGTGGCAGCAGGACAGTGAATGTGAGGTTGACTCAAAATAAACTACAGTGTGTATGATGAAAATTGTCACCCAGTGCAGCAGTGTGGCTCACTGATGTGTTTTTAATAGTTTCTGGACAACAGTGGAGCTCTATGGCACAGAGGAGGAAAATACATCAGGCTCTGATACACACACGCAATACTTCTTAGTAGATCCATTCCATGTTGACACAGGAAATATACTGCATGAACTACATAATATGCCCAGTGTTAATCATTTAAAGTATCTTTAAAGACATACAAGTTGGAAATTGAAATTATGAGGAATCAATGAATAATTCACTATAATCATGCAGTAAAACTGCCTGCTGTGTCCTTGGCCTATTATACTTCTAATGCTTGAAGTAAACTGTTATTTTTTGTCCAGCCAGACGCTCTTATTGCCCTCTGTGAGTGCAGAGTATATTACACAGGAAGAGTATTCACCCGGAGGCAGCACAGTCTCTATCGATTATCCCATAGACAACGTGTATATTAGCTGCGGATCTGCTGTGGCCCTCTGAGGCTCCGCTTGTCTTCCTGCCTGCACTGTGGGATCATGGGAATTTTAATATTTGCTTAATTCATGCCTCAGTGCTGTGGGACGCTCGCTTCTTTGTAAATCAGCATCAGCAGCGGAAAATGAAAGGAAATACAACTTGTGTGCATTAGGCTGACCGCACTGTGTGTTATTTACTGTAGATTAATGACGGTCCACTGAGGGGAGCACAGCCGTTCTCTTTAGTGTTGGAATCAGGTTTAAATGTCACTGTTTGGCATTTTAATAAAACATTTTTCAGACCAGATAGAATACGTCTTAATGTGCTTTGTTTCTCTCATTTTTTTATTAGAATATTTAACAGGTCACAAACAAGTCTTGGCTTTCCTGTCCAGACCTGTCTTAAGTAAATTATGTTTATATACAACATTTTTGAAACAGAAAATTTGTTTCTGACGGAAAGGAAATGCAGAGTGAGTTACCCATCCCCCAGCCCTCCCACTCACTCTACTTGGACTCTTGCCCCCTTAACTTACATTGTTGTCTGGCTGCATCTCCCCCGATGCCACTGGGTGCTGTTAGAGAATAACAGTTACCGGTTGCGTTTCATGCCAACGTAAAAAAAAAAAAAAAACGCTTTCATTCGTCAGTGTCTGACACCAGAGGTCACTCACCAAGCACCAGTATTCTACGACTTTGGATTGAGACCAGGTTGGGTCAGATCCCCTGTCCATTCCAATGGACATAACTTTTTCATCATACCATTCCACATCATCTAAATTGGACTGCAGTAGAGCCATGCCCTAGTGAGTTGTGTGCTAGTTGTGAAGTATGCAAGAGGCAATATACAAACAAATTCTCTCTTATTTTTGTTCGTATTTATTTGTACCCATTAATTTCTGGGACTCACTAATGTTTCCTTATTTTTGCTCGTCTCTTAGGTAAAAGGACATTTTATAAGTGGTCGAGAGCACTTATCATACCGAGACGAGAGGAACAATCTTGTCCACAAATTGTTATTCAATGGGTAAAAAAATATGTTTTAAATTTCAGTAACATAAAACAAATGCATGAATATCATCAAATTTAGATTAATATGTTTTTGAGTAATTCGAGAAAGTCATTGGTTGTTGGTAGTGATGGCCAAATGAAGCTTTGTGAACCAACAGTTGTATTTGCTGAACCCACTAGATGGGGTTTTTTGCCCATTCCTCAACATATTCTTTAAATCTTGAAGTTGGTGAATGTTCATCTCCAGTCTGATGATTGACTGGGTCACTCTAAAACTTTTATTTTCTATGGAACCAACAGTCTCCTTTGCAGCGTGTTTTGGATTGTTGTCCCCCCTCATCTCATCCTCATCATCCAGCTCAAGGGATGGCAAAGCAGTTTGGTTTCAACTAGTGATGGCCAAACGAAGCTTCATGAACCACCAGTTGTATTTGCTGAACCCACTAGATGGCGCTCTTGGTGTAATGAAAAAGGCTCAAGGGATGGCAATGCAGTTTGGTTTCAACTAGTGATGGCCAAACGAAGCTTCATGAACCACCAGTTGTATTTGCTGAACCCACTAGATGGCGCTCTTGGTGTAATGAAAAAGGCTCAAGGGATGGCAATGCAGTTTGGTTTCAACTAGTGATGGCCAAACGAAGCTTCATGAACCACCAGTTGTATTTGCTGAACCCACTAGATGGCGCTCTTGGTGTAATGAAAAAGGCTCAAGGGATGGCAATGCAGTTTGGTTTCAACTAGTGATGGCCAAACGAAGCTTCATGAACCACCAGTTGTATTTGCTGAACCCACTAGATGGCGCGGTTGGTGTAATGAAAAAGGCTCAAGGGATGGCAATAAGGTGCAAGGGATGAAGCTTCATTTGGACATCACTACTTAATACTAATGCATGATGAGTTGTTGTGGCACTCTTTGTTCAACAAAGGCTTGAAAGGAAACTGCATTGCCTTATATGATGGGATGTCTACAAGCCAATCATAGCGTTCCACATCATCTAAATTGGACTGCAGTAGAGCCATGCCCTAGTGAGTTGTGTGCTAGTTGTGAAGTAATGGCGTCACTGTATGCACAAGTCGCCAGTCCTCTCTTATTCTGCTATGACTACCACTACTACTAGCTCTCCTTCTTGCCCTGGTTAATGGCAGCCGGCATTTAAGGAGCATCACCACCCCCCTCTAAGGGTGTATGGGAACTTTAATTATACATACGATCTGTAGAACATTTAATATATCTGCAACAAGGAAAATTATATTGAAATAATTAACATTATAGTTTTAATGCCCAGTCTTACTGTCAGTTACAGTAATCTACAGTAAACGGTTCATCTTTTACAATAAAAGATTAACCATTTTATTGCTGTCCCTCTTTCCACTCCTACAGTTTCAGCTTTCTGGTCTAAGGGCGTGCAATGAGGTAATGCACTACTGTCTGAACGTATTCTCAAAGAACGGTTCGGTATGATAACCTACAAATTTGCAACCCAGGAATGATGTCATATCCTTAAGGTACAGTTGTGTAATTAACGTAAAGTTGCTAAGATTAGGTTTAGGAAAAGAACAAGTGACTCCAGGAGATAGTCTGGGGCGAAAGTTGATTTTTTTGTGCATTGCTTTTCATAGCAAGATAATTTGTGAGACCAGCCTGACTGTCTACACAGTGTTGTATGTGTGCTGATGTGAGCTGGATCACATCACCATGCAGGTGTTGGTGCCACAGGAAGCCTCTGGATTTAATTAGTGCTACATAAAGAGCAGAGCAGAGTGACGGTCATCTGTCAGGCAGGAAGAAGATACTCCACGGTGACAACCGGGCGAGATTGCATTGATTAGCAGCCACAGCACAGTTAATATACACACAGCAGTGCATCAGAGATGAAGCTGGCAGCAGCGAGGGCACATATGGCCTCGTCTACCGTGTGAGAGTGTTTAGGGACAGTGGGAACATTATTTGTGTGTATTATTTCATTACTTGTCCCCCTTAATATCTGCTAAATACAAAGCCCAAGTCGTCAATGCAAGAGTTTACCAGTGGTTTTACCTATCAACCATTTCTCACAAGTGTAACACACCTCAGTGGACAAGACTTAATATAGCCATTGAAAACCAAAGCATTCTAATTAAAAATAATAATATTTGACAACAGTATTTCCAACAGTTTCTCTTTTTATTTTTCTGCCATCTCAAAAACAAAACGCAAATTAAGTCAGTATCACTCTCTAATGAGGAATAATTTATGAGGGCAATGGAAGCAAACTAATTGTTTTATTAAATCCTTAAATCCTGTTTCTGTTCTGCACTAAAAAAATATTTAAAGAAATGTAAGTGTCAAAAACTAAATAAAGAATTTACTAATGATCTCGAAATCATTTCTAAGCTGTAAATGAGAAAAATGGGCCTTATCCAAGAGGCAATATACAAACATATTCTCTCTTATTTTTGTTTGTATTTGTTTGAAAGTACCTATTAATTTCTGGGACTCACTAATGTTTCCTTATTTGTGCTCGTCACTTAGACAAAAGGACATTTTGTAAGTGGTCGAGAGCACATGTCGTACCGAGACGAGAGGAACAATCTTGTTGTCACTGTCCATAAATTGCTGTTCAATGGGTAAAAAAATGTGTTTTAAATTTCAGTAACATATAAAAAAATGCATGAATATCATCAAATTTAGATTAATATGTTCTAAAGTAATTACATTATTACATTTGTGGGCTAAATAAATATTAATACTTGGCCCCTTGATCCAATCAATTTTATGGGAAGCAAACATCAGCCTCCTGGGTGATTGTTAGGTAGTGATGGCCAAATGAATCTTCATGAACCCACTAGATGGCGCTCTTGGTGTAATGAAAAAGGCTCAAGGGATGGCAATGCAGTTTGGTTTCAACCCTTTGTTGAACAAAGAGTGCCAGAGTGGACCCAAACAATAAAGAAAATGGTTCATGAAGCTTCATTTGGCCACTGCTAGAAATCAAACTGCATTGCCATCCCTTGAGCCTTTTTCGTTACGCCAAGAGTGCCATCTAGTGGGTTCAGCAAATACAACTGGTGGTTCATGAAGCTTCATTTGGACATCACTACTTATCCCTGAACCTGTGGGGTCCATCTTTTTGGTGGAAATAAGTAGTGATGTCCAAATGAAGCCTCATGAAGCACCAGTTGCATTTTCTGAACCCACTAGATGGCACTCTTGGTGTAATGATAAAGGCTCAAGGGATGGCAATGCAGTGTGGTTTCAACTAGCAATGGCCAAATGAAGCTTCATGAGCCATTTTCTTTATTCTGGCACTCTTTGTTCAACAAAGGGTTGAAACCAAACTGCATTGCCATCCCTTGAGCCTTTTTCATTACACCAAGAGCGCCATCTAGTGGGTTCAGCAAATACAAGTGGTGGTTCATGAAGCTTCATTTGGACATCACTAGTTGTTGGACCCATCCATCACCCCTCGCGGCTGCTCTACCCCAACTTCTGCCCCCTTGACTTTCGTTGTTGTCCAACCGTTTTTCCCCCTGACGCCAACCGCATATCATCCCGACTTCAGAGGACGGCTTTTTTGTCTGTCTGACGAAACTTGGGAGTGAGACCGGATCGGAGTGAGCAGCCGGCAGCAGGTGCTGTGTCATGCTTACATGCTGTTTGTCCTTTAAACTAACTAAATGAATGAACTAAACAGCATATTTTTGTTAACCACGGGGTTGAATGCCAGACCATTAACCAGGTTTACTCATCAGACTCAAAAAATTTTAGAGAAGTTTACTCAATTTTTTTCTTTTAGACTATTCAGTTGAGTTGTTATTGCCTATAAGTTTTTTTCCTACAGGTGAGCAACTGAATGTTTTATTAAGTAACTCTGAAGTGCAATTGAGACACAAAGTAAGGACACAGATGTCAGCAGGACTTTGTAAAGTGTCTTGAAGGTCTTCGGCATTATCACATTCTGTTCATACCACAAAAACTGTATCAATGTTAAAATTACTGCTAAAATGTTTCTGCTCTCATCCTTCAGCCACTCGCATAAAGAGACCTCTCCATCTCAAGGTCCTGGGCTAAATTTCAGTCCGAGTCCATCCCTGGAGGCTGGTGTTAGAGAGACATCATGTTCCAGATGGATGTCCCTCCCTGTAGGCTGGAACTCTTTATACCATAGCCACAGCTAATTTAGCACATTAGCACTCAAAAAGCTTGTTAATTTGCTTTAATTTGAATATTTATTTACTTATTATGCCATTTTAAATCCTTCATGCATTTATTCTTTGGCAGGACACATATGTTTTAAGATCTTACTATATAATGACGAAAACTCTGTGTGTGTGTCTGTTCCACGTTTTTCTCCTCACCGACTTGGTCAATCCATGTGAAATTTGGTACAGTGGTAGAGGGTCATGGGAGGATGCCAATGAAGCAATATTACATCAATTGGCCAAATGGGGGGCGCTATAGCAACCCATTGAAATGTCAAACTTTGAATGGGCATATCTCATGCCCCGTATGTCGTAGAGACATGAAACTTTGCACAGAGATGCCTCTCCTCATGAGGAACACATTTGCCTCAAGAACCCATAACTTCCACTTATATAGATTTTCCGCCATTTTGAATTTTTTGAAAAACACTTCAAATGGATCTCTTCCTAGGAAGTTTGAGCGATCTGCATGAAACTGGGCGAACATAATCTAGGGACCAATATCTAAAGTTCCCTCTTGGCAAAAGTTGGAAAACTTACTAAAACTGAGCTTCTATAAGGCAATGAATATTGCGGAGGGCGTGGCTCATCACATAAAGGTGTATAACATCTCAAGGGTTTCACCCATCACCACGCAACTTTGTAGGCATATGACCACACATAATCTGAGGGGACCCCTCCATTATTGACCCCATCAAACAAAATGGGGGCGCTAGAGAGCTCATTTCTTATCTAGGCCTAACCGCCATATGGATTTTTACTAAACTTGGTAGATATGTAGAACAGGACGCCTCAAGGTGACTGGAGAAATTTAACTCTAATTGGCAACTGGGTGGCGCTATAACAACAGAAAAATGCATAAAAATGGCTAAAATGCGACCGATCGCTGTGGCTCCCCCTGTGGACCAATGTTGTTTTTTTTTCTTATTTTTGGTATGACTAAGTCATGGTATGGTATGCTGTACATAATCACGGAAAAAGTCATTCTGTCTGTCCCATGTTTTTCTACTCACTGACGTGGTCAATCTATGTGAAGCTGCACATAGGCATTGAGGATTGGTGTAGGTAGAAGGTGACAAAGCTACCAATGGGTATGGACTACTAAATGTGATTTAACCCCAAAGTACCATGGGGCCTGTCACCTATCTTTGTGTCTGAAAAGTGAGGCCCTGGACATGAAAATGGCCACAACACTCTGACAATATCCACCTAATGCTGCCTAAAAGTTCTGGATACAGTGTACTTACCTCGCATCATAAAATGAGACAAATTGCAGGGTTTTTTTCTTAATAAAAAGAATTTTGAAAAGTTTCATGCCTTCCTGTTCCAACCAATCTCATCGAAATCAATTTGCCTCTAAGTGTTGTTCACTATGATGAAATGTGAAAAGCACTGACGTCTGAATGGAACAATAATGGCAGAGCACTGTGGAAACTAATTTCAGTCACTACCTCGTGGTCTTAAGGTCTATTAATAACACTACAGTACACTGAGCTTCCCTGTTTGTCTTCTCACAGCTCTTAAGAATGTGTTGGAGAAAGTCTTAATCACATAAGAAACCATGCTGGTGTTATACATATCTATATGTATTCATAGTAGCTGTGAAATGCACTAAGTTGTTGATCCTATAAGTCGGTTTCTGCCACTGTTACACTGGCTCTAGTTATAGTCGAGCAAATACCATGATAATCCAATTTCCAAGTCCAGCAGTGACTTTAATGCCACAAAAAACAAGCAGCGAATAGCTGAAGAATATTGAAATGTTGACGCCTATTTAGGGTTTCATCGGGGTAAGCTGCTGGAAATCAATATATGTCGCGCCCACTTTACATTTGACAAGTAGGTTTCTGTATAGCACAAATTAGATTTGCCAGAACAGAATGACTTGTAGGTCATGGTGCAGTGTCTCAGACGGTTGAATGACTACACAATGCTGCCGAAAGAGCAGGAGATGTGGGTCAGCACTGGAAAACATAAACGGAGTGTTATAATTGTATTTTTTCCATTGATTTATAATTGAATGATTGAAAGCAAGCCACGTGGCCAAATTGTGACAAGTAATCCCCTTTCACACTTTCTACCAGACACTTTTATGAGGCGGCCTAACCTTTTTGTTGTGTTTTGATTGTTTTACTTCCTAATTTAAATTATTTTCTTTTGTCAGGATATGTCTCAGTTATGTGATGATCTATGGTAATGAACTTGTATCATGTTTTAGAGCTATCTGTTGAAGGGCAGGTCATTCCAAGTCAGGTCCTACAGAGACGAGACGAGATTCTATCCTAGCATTCAGTGACCACACGTTGGAACAGGTCAGCGAGCATTTTGTACACAAAATATTGTGGGTACCTAATGCATGCTGAGGATACACACATGCATCCTTGAAAATTTTCTGAAGGAAGGACTCGGCCTTCTGTAAAATTCAAAGGATCCTTGACTTTGGAAAAGTCCTTCAGCAGGATTCGAGAATGTAGCCTCCTTGAAATGGGTCCATGTCATTGGTCCGACATCCCATTAGTCCGACGGTCCGTGGTGCTGAATGGCTCCCGGCGGGCGTATTTCTACCTTGATGGTGCGTCGCGACCGGCTCTCGGTCAGCTGGGAAAGGCTTGAGGTGAAGCAGGCTCACAGCTTATGTGTTTGTCACTTTCTTTTTCATTTTAACCCACACCATGATCTTTTCCTGACCCTAACCAAGTGGTTTTTGTGCCTAAACCTAACCAGACCTTAACCACAGGGCATCATGATGATTTCGGAACAGTGGGTTTAATATGGTCGGAACAATGGGCTGTCGGACCAATGGGCAGTTCCCCTTGAAATTCGGTCGTCAAAGGATCCTTCCTTGACTTTAAGGCCTCATTTACACCGCAAGTGATGCCTTCGCGTAGCGCTCACGAATGGTCACTGTTAACTGTCATGTTAACAGTTTAGAGCATTCACACCGCATCTGTTCTACGCACTGCTCGAGTCGTGCTGCTTTCGCGAGCAAGCTGGAAAATAGAAGAGACGCTGATTGTTTGTGCGAGTCGCGAGCTAATGGTCGCGGTATTCAACAAAAAACATGAGTTCGCATGTGTTGTGACCTCTCTCGGCCACCGTAGATATCTCACACATGTTTCAAGTACTTACCCATTTGTAGTGTTAAATATTAATTCTCCAAGCGTTGGAATAATCACTGGCACGCAAACCTGTCCACCCTGGGCTTTGGGTCCAAACTCACTTCTTCTTCTTTGGGGTTTACTGGAGATTTGCAAACACAGCGCACTACTGCCACCAACTGTACGGGTGTGGTTTGTATTTTGACAGGACAGCAGCGGCCGCTGTGCGACACGTCTGTTCGGGTTTGGTGTGAACACGTGTTCTGCTGCTAGGCTTGTGGACCGCTTCAAGAAGCACCAATAGTCTGACAATCAATTGAAGGATCTCCTCAATACAAAGCTCTGAAAGAACACAGAATAAAAGACAAAAAGTGAATACCTCCCTCACTGCTGACATCACAGTTTATCTGTGGGGAAACAGGCATACCCATGAGTGTACTAACTTTAATAGAATGTCATTTACTGCAAATAGTTTCACCCTACCTTCCACAATGTGACACTGCTCGGTTAGTCACTGCTGCATAAAGAGAGGAATTTGTAAAAGAGATACAGAGCTTCCTGCTCTCATTTATTGTCTATAAGAAGCGGCGGTTCTCTGATGGGATAGTAGGCAGCGAGAGACAAGCAGGAAGTGGGAGTAGTGGGAGTTTGTTTACTGACTGTTTCATCTCAATTCACAGGCAGCCTTTGGAGTTTTCATTAAAAAACCCTCAGTATCCTGTATACAAAGACATGAGAGTGCTTTTCATCCAGGGTCAAAATCAGAGTAATTAGTGGCTCGGGTCATGTGCTAATTGCAACACAGTGGCACAATGTGTGTCCTAATCAACACCTCGTCTGTCGGAGTCACGCAGCAAACTCATGCACAGGAAATGTAAAAATAAGCAGACGCGATTACATTTGTCATCTTTCAGTCACAACACCTCCTGGGCACTGTGAGTGATCAGAAGGTAGAACGCCAGCAGCAGGGTTTGTATGTTGGGTTTTGCATCTAACATGACAAGATGATGGGTCACTGTTCATCTGTGCTCTGTTTCCTCCTTCAAACAAGTTCTGTTCTGCTACCATGCAGTGCCATTTTTTGTCTCGCCTTCATTTTGTAGTCAGTCAATGAGCTCCTTTCGCTCATTCTCATTCGGAAGTCGTCACCCACGGCCACCCACCTGTTGTGATCCCAGGTATATGTAGGCAGGTTGATGAGCTGAGTGGAAACAGGTGTGCCTCGTCAGCTGCAGTGGAAAGAGCCAGCCACGCCCCCTGCCACACACAAGCCTGGCAGGAAGAGAAGAAGAAAGGGAAGGGACAAAGACAGTAGACCTTCCTCATGTACAGTGTACACTGATCAGCCAAAACATTCAATTGATTTTATTTACATAAATGCAATAATATCAACTAGATCCTTGTTTCCTTTAAAGTAGCTGTTATTCTGTTTGCACTGACTACTGAATGCTGTTGATTGAAAATAGTTCAAAGCTCAGAGTAGGCGTGAAGTGGCGATTAATGGCCCTGGCGTGAATGAAAGGTTTTTATCCAGGCTGACAGTATTTACAATGAAAGAAAATAAAACAGCAGCTGCCCTCAGCTGCTCGGCTATACAAGGTGAGAGCTACGGAGAACACTCTCTGCATCACAGCACGCTGCTCCAGCTGCAGGAGCTTTATTAGTACACATTTCCCACAGCTGACAATGACCTTGATGCTCCGATTACAGGGCAAACATGCTCGGCGCTGTGCGCAGAAATGGCCACAGGGGTGACATAAAGAGGCAGAGGGACATGAACACATGGAAAACACTGACAGGGGACATAACAACAAGAAGAACAGCGGCTGAAATTAACACAAATGGCATCTTCTGCATCACGTCGGCTTAAAGGGAAATTTCGGTTTATTTTAACCTGTCTTCTATCGTCCTAAATTTCTAGCTCTGCTTTCCAAAGCGTGGCCAAAATATATCTGGCGAGCTCTAGATAAAGCCCAGCTGGATACTACTCCAGGTGGAGGTGTCTCGTCCTCGGTCACATCCAGACCTTGAAAATAAGGCTGCAACCGGTCCCATTCCTTGCAACAGAGGCATTCCTCTTCTGTGGGTATTGGGGCACAGCATTCACAGGTACACCACCAATCTCCAGAGCTACGCAGCCTTGCAGCAGCCATTCCTCCTCTCTCGTCCTCTACCTGTTGCACCTCTCTCTCTCTCCTCCTCCTCTGTTCTTCAATTTCACGAAGCTCTTCGTCAGTGTATTCTGGCTCAAATAAATAAGGGCGGCCACCAAACTCTGCAAAATCAAATTCCTCCTCCACAAAGTCGAAGTCTGGCAAAAAGTCAGCCATTATTCTATAAATCTTTCATAAAATAAATGAATGAACTTTTCAGGCTACTGTCCGGTTCTGCCTTCCAGCTGTTGCTGCTTGTTCTCGCCAGATTTCAGGCATGGTATGAGATCGCTGCTTGTTCTCTTTGTAAAGCAGAGCTAGATGGTAAACAAACATGGCAGCACACCGGTAAGGTAAGACAACACGTTTACATGTCGTTTTCTATATGTTCTCTGACATTTATCCTAACGATATGAGGCGGTCTTTGTGGAAAAAAGCTTGTTTAGTGGACTAACTTTGCACTTGAAGGTTGCCCGTTCACTTACGTTTTAACAGGTCTGACGCTACTATGCGCCCTGGCTGTATCTAGGCTAACGGCTAACATGCTAACTATTATTTTTTTGTCACTAGTCACTTGAAACAAATTTAGGACGATAGGAGACAGGTTGAAATAAGCTGAAATTTCCCTTTAACACTTGTTTAGAGATGGGGGCAAGCCTGGTTCTAGACTGACTTTGAATGGAGGAGCTGGTAAGAGATGTTGCTAGGTCAGTGGTAGTACAGCATCTCTTTAGGGTTTGAGGACATTTAGGGCGTAGCCTGGACCTTTTTTGGGGGCTCCTGAGGGATCCTACCTCAGATTTTTATTTTTATTTTTTTCCACAAAAAAGTGTCATTTACTGTCCTGATTAATTGTTTAAAACATTAGTAGCTGTTTGGAATTCGTATGAGTTTTGAGTTTTTATGTTTCACACACCATCCCAACTTTTTGGGAATCAGAGTTGTACGATGAGCTTAAAGTTTTCTAAATTGTTAACCTCTTTGTGACTGCAGGCTAGGTCATATGACCTGTCACTTTACACAAATCCCCACAGTCAGATAAGAAGACAGATGATCCGTTTCATCTTTGCATGTCCAGGCTGTGGCTGAGGAGGTCGAGGAGGTCGTCTATGAAACGTAAGATTGGCAGTTTGATCCCCGGCTCCTCCAGTCGAAGTGACCTTGTGCGAGATACTGAACCCCAAATTGCCTCTGCTGGCTGTGTCGTCGGTGTGTGAATACGTATTAACGTTTACTGTAGTTGAGTAGCAGGTGGCACCTTGTACGGTAGCCTCGACCAACAGTGTGTGAATGGATGAATCTGAACAAGGTGCTATACAAGTGCAAGTCCATATGATCAGGAAGTGTTTAGTCCACCTCTAAGGCAAGAGATGTGTTTTTGATTTAGGAAAATCTACACCAAAAATGCCATGTCAATAATCAAACTATAGTACTGATATGCAAAAAGCATAGAAAACTTGTGTCAGATTTAAGAAATAAACTGTGAATGGGGTAAGGTTGGAATGGTCTGAAAATGAACAGCATAATATGTGATGGTGGAGAGAATGTGCTGCTCCACAGGGCCGAGGCAGTGGGATAATGAATCCGCTCAAAGTTCATTCTAACAATTAGAAAGTGATGCAGAGGACTTAAAAGGTCAGATATCAGGGCACGGAGGCTATCAGAGTCAATGGCCTAGAGAGACACGCAGGGCTGATATTATCACTGTCTGCAACACAACTAATGTATGTCCAGGGGCTCCTATCTCTATCTTGCTCTTATTTACACTGGAATTACACTCAAGTGTGCTGCATCTCCCTTGTTCTTTCTGCTCCCCATAAAACCTGGTGCAGACTATGTGACTTTTCCCAGGATTTGACCGCTGCAGTTTCTTCACCTTTCACAATTTGTTTTTCGAGTTGTCACCTGCTCCTCAATTTCTTTTGTACCTTGCATTTTGGGACAGCCCCTACTTACGATGTCAAGTGCCTAGAGTGTGGGAAAACAGCAATACACATGCCCGTTCTCACTCCCAAATTGCCAAATATCGCCGTTTGGTCAGTGGACTTTCCCGTCTACAAATAATGTGCTAGGTATCCTTGGTGTGTCTGCTGTTGAAGTTCTGCTTTTAGAGCTACAACATTTCTAGGACCTTAACTTCTAGAGTCTATAAAACTTTATAATTATATAACCTTTGACACACTAGAATTTTCAACTTGATATCCAGAGGCCGAACAACTTATGGGTATTCATGACTTATTAACTTAAAACTGTATCTTACCATGCTAGAACTATATCATCATAGAACCGTCATATTCGAGAATCTGTAACACGCTCGAAACATTCACTCTCGATTTCATAACCACAATTGAGTTTGACTTAAGGAGCAGCTGCGCCCCCTGGGGCCTCTTAAAGAGTCCTTCCCCCTCACCCACAGGCTGAAAAGGGCTAAAAGGGAACCTAACACTCTAAAGCCCCGTTTCCACTGAGCAGTTCAGCAAGATTCAGTTTGGTACAAGAGTCTTTCCACTTCCTGGGCTCATTTATCACAGAGAGGCCAGTTGCGCAAAGCACCTTAAGTTTGCTCCTCAAGTATGACACTTACGGCTTACATGAAATACCTCGCAAATAACTGATTGGAAAGATCCCGTTGCATAAAACTGCAGAGCAATCATTAATCGTAAAGGGGCTGGAAGAGCTTTGGAAAGTTGAGTGATCCACCCCCAGACGGTCACAATCATAGACATGCTCATCATTAAGCATGTCCATCAGATTATCCCAGTCGTGGATCACTCTCCTGGGGGTGCCTTAACTCAACCATGTCGTGGTTAAGATGGAGTCATAGGTATTTAATGTTTTTGTCCTTACTTTGGTTACTATTGGTCTTTGTGCAACAGTTTAACAAACTTTAAGCAGCTCCTCAAGTATAGGACCAATATGAGGAGAAAAACGTAGGGAACCTTGACGGAAAAAACCTGAGAATATTTTGTGCAACTGATTGTTTCTCGAGGAAACTGTAACTCTGCTTTGTGCAACCGGCCCCATGTCATATTTTTAGTTCTTAGTATTCTTAGTTCTTCTCTAGTACTTTGTCTTATTACATGTCTTTCCACTCAGAACCTCTCACATACTGTGGTTAAGAAAGGTCATCATCCATCTGTGGAACAGGCTGGTTGGTCCATCTGTTAAAACTCATGCTGTACACACAAGCATTATTCAAATCCACAAAACTTAACTTTAAACTGCGGTAATGCAGTGTTTGAGATAATTTTCAAAGGTAGTGAATATTCTCAACTGAATTTATAAAACATGATTATAAAATGAGTTTTAAACGTATCATATGTGAGCTGGGATTTAGAGTGCTGCTAGTTGCTTGACATTTCACACGATTTAAAAAGCACCCACTTCCATTTGTCATTCAGCAGCAATGCAGTGGCCCACCAACACTGAATTTGGTGACATAACATGTGAGCACCAACCACAGTCTTCCAGTCACTGCTGATGAGCTGGCAACTGCTGTCCGCTTGAAATGCAAAGTAGCTTTACCCTGACGCAGGCTCTAATGTTAACAAATGAGCTGCCAGCTATCGCAGACACACTGGGCCTGAAACGCAGTGGGCAAACACATGAATCATAATCAATCAATCCGCCAATCAATCATTGATCCGGTCGGCTCAGCGGCGCAGTGCACAGACGCCTCCGCCATAAGCTGGTTAGAGCCGGCTGCTGCGGCGTCTGGGGGGAGCCGGGCTTGTAAATGACACAGTGGTAAATTAGTCCCACTGGGATGCCGGCGGAGTGGGTTGTGCATCCGCCCAGCAGGAATAATAAGCCTACAGTCAAAGTCGTAATGCAGCAGTCCCTTGGCACAGCCAGGACGAGCTGTCTGAAGCACAATTACTCCACCTGTCATCCTTCTTCAAACACCAGCGTGTACTAATAGCCTCTGCCATGTATGCAGAATATTCTAATGTGTGGATAGATAATTACAGGGTCTGCGAAAGTGCAAATAAGTAAGTGTGATCTGGGCGGTGCACCTCTGAATGTCTTATTTGTCTGTTGCCAGGATGATGATTATCACAACCTGGTGTTGCAGTCAATGCACCAACCAAAATTCACATTCTGTGACATCTGCTGTTTGATCAGTTACTTTTGATTCGCCCTGTGCAAATAGGATAAAGCAGCTCAGAGTGACACGGAGCAGCCTTTTAAAGAGGGGGCTGTGTGAAAACAGCAACAGACTGCGCCATTGATCTTTTGAAATCTCCTTAATTCTCATTTCTCTTCACTGGGCCAGGTGACACGACTGCGTGGTTTATGAGAAGTTGTTTCATGCGAGGACACTTTCAAAATGCCAGGCAGCAACAGGTGGCTAATATAATCCACTCGACAGCAAATAATATTCGAGAGGAGCCGGTGTTTGTGCGCCGGCATGTGAGCAGTCCATCTCGCTCCCTCTGTGTTATTCTCCCCGTCTACAGGTGCAAATATGTGCAGTGGTTTGTTTGCAAATTCTGGCTTTGTTTGTTGCCCTGACAACAGTGGTTGTGGTTGTATCTGAAGAGTGACAGATGATCTGCGCAGGCATTCACAAACACACCGCTCAGTTATTTGATGGCGGGGTACTACAGTCAAACATATGACACTGAGGAAACGAGACTTAGGCAGAAACTAAGACTTTGTGGTCTAAAGGATAAAAACATAGTTGTACAGCAGGTGTCAAAGACTACTGAAGAATAAAGCTAATACCTTTATATCCACACTAATTCCACTAAAGAGCTCAACAGCTAACCAGTCTGGAAACTGCTCTGCGCTGGATTCAACACTAAATCAGACATGTCTTTGTAACACAGTGCAACTGCAGTGCGTGATCTTAAGAAGGAGACACATTAATTTCTTTAACTCCATTAATCGTTTCAATAATTATTTCCTCATTTCCCTTTTTCATTACACTGTTTTGTTGATCCAGTTGCCTCATCTACTTTTTTGGTCCTTGGACACCACTCTGTACGACATCTCTGAGACCTTTTTCTCCCTTATTTTGAAAGGTCAGGGTATCTTTAAGTGGGGACAACAGCTCAATCGTATATGCCACATAGAAGTGGTATACCTCATCTGAAAGCTGGGAACCTGACATTTAATGATTTGGTTATGCACTTTTAAGTTCAAGATGTTTAGGGGCTCAGGACATTATGATAGAGGTATACACCGATCAGCCAAAACGTTAAAACCAGTGACAGGTGAACTGAGTAACTTTTGTTCCAGTGCATTGTTCTGCTGGGAAACCTTTGGTTCTGGCATTCATGTGGATACCACCTGACACGTTCCACCCACTCAAACACCATTGCAGACCAAGTACCCCCCCCATGGCAACAGTACTCCCCAATGGCAGTGACCAATCAAAGATATTACTGGTTTTCAACATCTACTTTCATCCTAGCAAATATATATTGCTATTGTTGCTATTATAATTATTTGAATGTGTTGATTTATCTGACCCTCCTCTGACACTCTATACACACATGTACACACACACACACACACACACACACACACACAATAGATATAGTCATTAACACACTCAAATAGATTTTTTTTTTCCAGTGATTGGATGGCAAACATGTCTGTTATGGAAACTGCTGAGAAACCACTTTGTTGTCAATAAACCTATGAAAGCGATCCATCCACTAAATGCTCCAGGTCTCTAGTTAACGAGGCTGTGATTATCCACAAGGTCATAGCGGGTCATTTTATAGAGCCACAATGAAATGGCTACTATGGCGGGAGACTCATGGGCACCCATAGAATGTGTTTTCAGTCAGATGACTCAAGGTGAGAGTTTACAGAACCAATGTGCAAAAATGAACATGAAGTCCGCACACCAGGAACTGCTCCTTCAGACAAGATGAAGGGCAGATTATGTCTGATGAAGGGCAGACAAGATGAAGGGCAGGTGATGTCTGATGAAGGGCAGACAAGATGAAGGACAGATGATGTCTGATGAAGGGCAGACAAGATGAAGGGCAGATGATGTCTGATGAAGGGCAGACAAGATGAAGGGCAGATTATGTCTGATGAAGGGCAAACAAGATGAAGGGCAGATGATGTCTGATGAAGGGCAGACAAGATGAAAGGCAGATTATGTCTGATGAAGGGCAGACAAGATGAAAGGCAGATTATGTCTGATGAAAGGATGTGAAGGAGCAGTTCCTGGTGTGCGGACATCATGTTCATTTTTGCACTTGCCTCTTGGTCAAGCACCCAGCACTAATTTTTTGGGATGTGCGTGCTATTTGTACTTGTTAAGGAACCAGTGTGGCCATCACATTTAGTGTGGCCATGACAAGTTGGTCTACTGTTGGATTGTTATTTAGCCCCCTTCCTGAGAAGCTACCATGACACGGCTGGTACAACTGGTACAGCCTCTTAAAGACAGGAATATCAGACGGGATCAGTGGTGGCCCGGCAGGTATCAGAGGGATATGGTAGTGTCATGACATTAACAAGATAACCTGAGCCAGAGCCCTCCAGATGTCTTTTGGTATTTGTAGTCCCCGAACCTAAGCCTTCAAGGCCCCCAAGTATAAACAGTGGCATGGTGCATTATCCTGCTGGGAGGCCACTGCCATTGGGGAGTACTATTGCCATGAGGGGGAGTACTTGGTCTGCAATGGTGTTTGAGTGGGTGGAACATGTCAGGTGGTATCCACATGAATGCCAGAACCAAAGATTTCCCAGCAGAACAATGCATCTGATAGTGTTCTTTAAAACTGAGACTTCTCACCAAATGCCCATAAAGTTACTCTTTAAATGTGTTAACATTAGAGTCTCATGATATTTCAAGAAGTGAGAGCCATTTAAAGGAATGAGAAGAAAATAAATGTTTATTCTGCTATTTGGGTCATTTCCATTTACTGTTTTCTGGCCGGGGCAGCAGTAATGTCACGCACCGTTTGTCAGGAACCTTGAGGAGAATTGATAAAAGTGTAGAAAACTTTAAACGTCTATATTAGACAGTCTCAGCACAAACTATAATGTTACTTAACAGGCATTTGCAATCCAAACACTACTTGACCTGAGACCCGCTGCAAGCTACCAAAGTGATTGCTTCAGAGCAACAAAGACACTGTTTCTGTAGACACCAGCAGGGCCACATGATGGATTATGGGTTTGAATTTACAAAGACATCTGTCATAGTGATATCTAATAGAGTTTTACACACGGCAGGATTCTATGAGAAGGTGAGTGGGATCAGACTCTAAATTATAGAGTAGGTCTCCAGACATTGGATTTCAAAGGACTAAAACTTCAAAATGATATTGATACATCCAAGTAAGTAACTTGAAGCTTAGTTGTCTTAGTAAGTAGCTATCACACTAAATAGTTTACTACCTATATAATCAAAAATCTAAATGTATTTTCAGACAGCGAGCCATTATCTCCACCACCTCTGTTGTTACCCATATAAAAGTGATAGCAGCTGTGATGAAGCAGGTGGCAGTGGCAAGGGAAGAGAGAGTGTCTGCTGCTATTGTGGAGATGCACAGCTATTTGCCACCGCTGTCTGAGCTGATGACCGTTAATCTTTTAAATTTGTCATAATGGTTCGCTGTGTGACCATGGCAATTTAAAGCAACTGCAATAACGTAAACGGTGCAGGAGCAAATGTTAGTGGTATCTGAGTGTCCTGAATTATACACCTCTTTCCCACCATTATTCAGCAAAATGGATTTGGATTATGGTTTTGGTTATCTGGTTTGCAGTGCTAGAAATGGGCTGGCACAGAGGAACAGGATTCAAGCAGGCTGCAGGCATAGGCAGTTGAAAGCGTCAGGTACTGTAGCTTGTTTCTTCTAACTTTATATTCCAAGTTATAATGAGTAGTGATGTCCAAATGAAGCTTCATGAAGCACCAGTTGTATTTGCTGAACCCACTAGATGGTGCTCTTGGTGTAATGAAAAAGGCTCAAGGGATGGCAATGCAATTTGGTTTCAACTAGCGATGGCTAAATGAAGCTTCATGAACCATTGTCTTTATTTTTTTATTCTTTGTTCAACAAAGGGTTGAAACCAAACTGCATTGCCATCCCTTGAGCCTTTTTCATTACACCAAGAGCACCATCTAGTGGGTTCAGCAAATACAACTGGTGCTTCATGAAGCTTCATTTGGACATCACTAATAATAAGATCATTGAGGGTATAGCCGAGATGACAACATTTTTAGTCGGTCCAACTCTTTGGTCCAGAATGAAATACCATTACAACTCATGGATTGCCATTAAAGACTTGTTTCCACCAAGCAGTCCGGTTCACTTCAGTTCAGTTTGGTGCCATTGTAAGGGTTTTTTTTCAGTTTCCATTATGAAAGGTTGTGGATGGTACCAATAGAACTGTTCCTTGCTATCCCCATTTTTCATCATCTCTTTGTTGGGGTACCTAGCACACTGATCTGATACGAAAAGGTGGAGCTAGAAACACTGCAGTCCGTTGACTGGTCAATAGAAAATCTTCACTCTGGTCCAGGGCTGAGTTGTGGCACATTTTAATGCTTATGTAACCACTGTTCATACCGTTGCAAATTTTCCATACATTCCTATTCAAATAAACACAAGAAGCTTGTGCTCTAGAGAAAGGATCAGCGCTCAGTGAATAACCTCCTAAGCCCTATGATAAGCTATTATGGCAAGGCTGAACTATACAGACCAGTGAGCAGTGATAACTAGCACGTCTTTGGGGTCATCGGGTGGGAACCTCCTTTCACCAGTGTTTCGTCTAGTTGGTCCCACGACACCTCCAGGAGGCTTGACACTGATCTCTGGCCTAAACTATATCTATAAAATGAAAGGATGTTTTGCTGCCTCTGACAGCAGCTGTAGACTGATAGGATGATAATAATTTAATTCACTGTGCGCTTTAAAGGTGGAACATCTTCGGTTTCCTCTTTCACCATGGATTGCACTTTTGGAAGCCTCCTTATTTATTATTATTATTGCATTGGCATATTTGCTGAGGAAACGCAGGGCCCATAGCCGTCGGTCCGTCTGGGTCCACAGAGTCCTGCAAATCTGGCAACTCCACGGGGAATTTCACCGGCTGGTGCAGGAGCTACGTTTGGACAATGCCTGGTTTCAGCGCTACTTCCGACTGGGAAAAAAGTTAATTTGATGATATCCTCTCCAAGGCTGTTCCGCGGATCCACAGGATGGACACCAACTACCGACGAGCCATTGGTCAAGTTTTTCCTTTATATTCATCTTCTCTTTCATTTGTTTCCGGCCTCGCCTTGAGAATGCAATTGGCTGCTGCTCATTTGCATAAAGTTCAGCTTCTCTCAACTTTTACTTGACGCTCTGGTCGCTGGCATCGCGCCGTTCTCTGCAGCCGATGCCCCTGACGCCCTTCGTTGCCAATGTGCATTGAAAATGAATGGCTGCTGGCTGCTTATGAAGCTTTTGGTGGGAATCCACGGTAAGTCATGATCGAATGTTTTGGTTCCAAAGATACTGTACCCAAAGTTTTTTGGGTGGAAATGGGGCAGGTCTCAATTTTGATATGTCAAATATCACCACACTTGCTTGATGGCACATTTTGGTCTCCACAAAGACCTGTAGCAGTTTTTTTTGTAAATCTTTGCTCTTCATTATTATCATAAATACAGTTATATCAAACTTTGATATATTTAAGTGGCACACCTTGGAGTTCATGGAAATGTTAGAGAGAAATGGCTGCAGATAAAAAACAGTGGAGAGGGTGTTCTCTCCCACCTACAGCACTGACAACGTTGGATAAATGGGCCAGTTAACCACCCATCTGCAGTGACTGACAGCTTTAAGTGAACAGAACCAAGTCAGCATATCTGATAATTGGCAATTGTCGAAGGCGAAAAGAGTTCGTGTGTGTGTGGGTGTGGGTGTGTGTGTGACAGAAGAATGGATAAAAGGGTAAGGTGGAGGTGAGGAAGATCCCAACCACCTCCTCCTCCTCCTCCTCCTCCTCCTCCTCCTCCTCCTCCTCCTCCTCCTCCTCGGCTTTATGTCTTGTCAATTTCTGGCCAGAAGCCATTCCTCATTTCATCTTTTTCATCATCTTCCTTGACCTTTCTGTTGGGTGGCCTCCCTCAGCACCACATCCCCTTGTTCCCCCAAGAGCGCTGCCAACTCTAGCTGAAACTCACCAATGAGTACCCTCCACACACACACACACACACACACACACACACACACACACACACACACACACACACACACACACACACTACACCCACAGAAGTGTCAGATGTGGTAACTGTCAGACCAAGGCAGCTCTCTCCAAGTCATCTACTCATTAATTTAAATGACTCTCGGTGGCTTGAAATCCTGTCCTTGACTTCTCTAACGTGACATCGATGTGGCCATTGCTGTGGCAGTTACAGCTGATGTGTTGTTAATCTGTTTAGTGACTAATTGTGCAGGTCACTGATCAGACACAAAGAATCGTGTAGCAAGAAAAGGTAAGAATCAGAATTGGTATTAATGGCCGAGGGCTGAGTATATGTGCAGAAACAAGGAATCTGACTCTGTTTTTTAGCAGGAATAAGGTTGTAAAAACAGAGACATGAAACAGCTTTGCTTGCATTCAGACTAGCTGTAGAGTTTGATGTGTGGTGGTTCGTGGAAAAGGTGTAGGTGTGATGTTAAATTATTAATGACATAACAAGTCATACTGCCCTAGAAAGGAAAAGCACAGCACTACACTTCAGTCAGGGCCACTTAAGTCAAAGAAAACTTTACTTCTATTTGCATTTTGATATTTGGCAGTATGGCCCTGTTCTGGGAACTCTCTGCCCTTCCACGTGCCCACATGGAAAACCAAAGGTGGAGGGAACACACCTCGCCACCCTCCCTGCGCCTACGTGGAAAGCTTAAGGCGGGGACAGCACACCTCTCCAAGACTGCACCTCTATGCCCTTCCACGTGCATACATGGAAAGCCTGAGGCAGAGAAAGCAAACCTCCCTGCCCTTCCATGCATCAACATGGAAGCCTATGGCAGGGAGAGCAGCAGCAAACAAACAGAAATGACCTTGATAAGTCAGACACAGCATGAAAAGGAGTAGCTGGGGTGGAGGCGGGTTGCAGAGGAAGCTGCAACAGTAGGCAGGCCAGAGCAGTTTTAATCAGGCACCCTGAATGAGATTTGCCAATTGGTCGTGTAGAAAGGATTTGTGTGATCCATCAGCTGATGTAGCTGGAATGGGAGCTGAGCTCGACACCATGGCCTGCTTGAACTAATGCTATGTTCAAAAAGGTTATGCCTTTAAATGTTAGCTGCACCTCCTCAGGAAAGTGGACAAGCACAGCTGGCAGCAACAGGAGGAGCAGTTTTGAGATAGCTGTCAAATCCACCTGTTTACTATCCTCCATTTGCAAACCATGTTTCATCACGTGATTGAGATAAAATATCACCTTGGCTTTACTGATCGCCAAGGAAATTCAAGGGTTGCCAACCTGTGTTGGCCCACAGTCACACAAAAGGTTGAATGATTCACAAGCTCGCCCACACCATTATCACATGTTCAGTTACCTTTAATTTGTAGGCACTTAAGATGCATACAACAGCAGTTTGTTGTGTACACTGATATGTGTATACACGTGAGGAGGTTTTCCAGGAGGGCTGACTGCAGGAAGAGAGGGATAGTCAGCACTCACCTCGTGTCACACTGGATTGAGGTGGAGACGGCCGAACCACCTCTGGAGTTCCCTCATGTGGAGGAGTCTCAAGGGAGACTTTGAGACGCCGTACTTGTCGCTGTTGTTGCTGCTGTTGTTATGGTTGTTGTTGTGTCAAACAAGTACACCACCTTCAGCACCTCCAGCCTGACTAGAAACAGCTTTAGTCTCCAGTGTCTGAATCTGTGTCCAAACCCAGATAAAGTAGCGACTGGGCTGGAAGAATATGGAGGAAGCTGAGCTAACAGACTTGTGCCCTACACTGGCTCCTCTTCCGGGTTGTCTGGGAAATCAATGTCGAAGATGTCTAGCTTCTCTTGATCCACATGGTCTTGCCCAGCTGCTGTCAACACCACCTCCTGACACGAAGCGCCATGAAGGCATCGGCTCATTGCTGCAGCTTCAGATTCAGTCTCCCAAAAGGATGGAGCTCCCTAAACAACAGCTCCCTGATGATCTTCCTCCAGCCAGATGCCAACGTATTGAGGTTTTTGTTGTGAAATGAAGAGGTATCTGGAGGTAACACCTCGTTAATCCTTGTGAATTAGGCGGTAAGGTGTTGCAGTGGTAAAGAATTGCATGTTCTCCCCATGTCAGCGTGGCTTTTCTCTCGGACTCCTGCTTCCTCCCACAGTCCAAAGACATGCAGGTTAATTGGCGACTCGAAATTGGCCGTAGGTGGGAATGTCTGTCTCTATGTGTCAGCCCTGTGATGATCTGGCGACCTGTCCCAGACTATCCAAGCCTTCACTGCCAGATGACCGGGGCTTACATTTGAAAAGCGCACAAGAATCTTCTTTTAAAATTTATCTTATACCAAGAGAAAAAAAATATATAAACGTCTCCATGAGCATTTCATTAAGTTCCAGCATCACCTCGCCACATGATCTCATCAGCCGGTCCAGGCAGGAGCGTAATGACATGCTTTAATGACAGGCTCCTTGAGACCACTTATATAACCTTACAGAGGATTCTCCAGTCCACTTTTGGTGTTCCACGCAAATTTCATTTCTGTATTAGCCCCCTCCTTCATGCCTGTTGAAGTCCAGGAGAGAGACTGTTAGAGACAGTCTACCTGCATCTCTCTATCTTCTGCCTCTCTGATAACTCATTTCACAGAAATTATTCATGAACCTGACTGATGTACAGTAATCACTCCTTCACTCCTTCGGAATATCATTTTGTTGCAAGGGACGATAAATTAATTTCAAGATGGGCACAATGAAGGAGCAAAAATCTGAATAGTAATTCATATGGGCATGGAGTGTTCAGTGTGCAGGTTCACAGAGACACCGTATTGTCATGTTTCATTGAAGCATTTGATTTGGTGCTATTTTAGAAACGGGAATTATTCCACTGAAGTGTTTCACTGTGAAGTCAAAGGACACGGGAGCGGTGCCAGGTTTTACCTTAAAATCTAATTGCATTGATGGACTGCATGGAGGAATGCCATGTACATTGTCAGAGATCTTCACATTGCATTTAGGAAAAATGTTGTAGTGCAGTAAATGCGTGGACGACATTCATCTCACACAGAGGCGTATGTACTCTGTATTGATGCTGCTCAAATGGGGTGGTATAGATTAGAATATGGCTACTGATTAGCCCTTAATGCACAGCTATGAAAGTCAATTGATTCTGATAACGAAATGAATATGAAGGATTCAGAGAGGGTGGGAGGGAGGAAGCCTGTGGGTGAGAAGCAATAAAATGAAAAGCAACAGATTTAGAAGCACAACAATGAAAAATGTAATTTTGTGCGTAGGGAAAAAGTAATAAGAAGATGAGAAACCAATGCCAGGATCTTAAGGAATATGTTAAGGCCCCTACACACACTCTGATCCTACGGGTTCATTTCATGTCACACCACTCACAATGTGTCTAATATAACCTAAGGCTCAAAATGCATCAGGCTGTATGATATCACTGTTGAGGCATGTCAGTGAATGTCTTGTGGATCATAGAGCAACAATGTCACATCATCGTCACCCGTCACTCCTATGCTTTAAGAAGGCAGCAGAAGTATAGTATAGTGCTGATATAGCTTGTTGTATTTTGTCTTAAAAATGTGCCCATTGTAGATGCACTGTAGACCAATGAAATATGTTGGTTCATATTTGGTGTTACGCCCATTGACATCAATCTTATCTTACTATATAATGACGAAAACTCTGTCTGTGTGTCTGTTCCACGTTTTTCTCCTCACTGACTTGGTCAATCCATGTGAAATTTGGCACAGTGGTAGAGGGTCATGGGAGGATGCCAATGAAGCAATATTACATCAATTGGCCAAAGGGGGGCGCTATAGCAACCGATTGAAATTGCAAACTTTGAATGGGCATATCTCATGCCCCGTATGTCGTAGAGACATGAAACTTTGCACAGAGATGCCTCTCCTCATGAGGAACACATTTGCCTCAAGAACCCATAACTTCCGCTTATATAGATTTTCCACCATTTTGAATTTTTTGAAAAACACTTCAAATGGATCTCTTCCTAGGAAGTTTGAGCGATCTGCATGAAAGTGGGTGAACATAATCTAGGGACCAATATCTAAAGTTCCCTCTTGGCAAAAGTTGGAAAACTTACTAAAACTGAGCTTCTATAAGGCAATGAATATTGCGGAGGGCGTGGCTCATCACATAAAGGTGTATAACATCTCAAGGGTTTCACCCATCACCACGCAACTTTGTAGGCATATGACCACACATAATCTGAGGGGACCCCTCCATTATTGACCCCATCAAACAAAATGGGGGCGCTAGAGAGCTCATTTCTTATCTAGGCCTAACCGCCATATGGATTTTTACTAAACTTGGTAGATATGTAGAACAGGACGCCTCAAGGTGACTGGAGAAATTTAACAACTGGCAACTGGGTGGCGCTATAACAACAGAAAAATACTTAAAAATGGCTAAAATGCGACCGATCGCTGTGGCTCCCCCTGTGGACCAATGTTTGTTTGTTTTTTCTCATTTTTGGTATGACTAAGTCATGGTATGGTATGCTGTACATAATCACGGAAACTGTCAGTGTGTCATTCTGTCAGTCCAACATTTTTCAAAAACTCTGTCTGAATACATTGCTCTTCTTAATGGGTTCAGTTGACTATTTAATCTGCAATTTCCTATAACCTGCATCCCAAACACACACCATGTGAAACTGTATGTTGGCAACTGTGCACTCAATGGATATGGACTAGTACACAAGAACAAAACTGAGTGTGACTGAATCCAAATGCAGCACTCAGTGACAGTTGGTAATGACTTTTATTTGTCTCAAGAGTGAACAGGATCTTGAGCTGCTGCTTGGTTCAGGGTCCAGGGAATGGACCAGGCCAAACTCGGAAGAAGGACCGAGAACGAGTTTACCAGGACACAGGTGATGTAGACAGGTTTGAGGCAGGCAGGGTCGATAACAGCAGACCAGGCAGATAAGAAGTGCTGGAAAGTCTTGCATGTGGTTGAAGAACAATCTGGCAAAGAGTGTGTGTGCTGGAGAGACTTTTATACCAGGCTGATTGGCTGATGAGCTGCAGCTGTGGAGGCAGGTGAGTGGAATGGGGTGATCAGGTGGGAGTGGCCGGTAGGGAGAGTGGTAAACTTTTTGTGTTTTTTATGTCTTCATGCATTTGTTTCTGGAAAGACAGAGCAATTTTGGGTGTTGAGAAACACAACTGCATTGTAATGTAAAGATACATGTAGTATTAAGAGTGCTTTGAGTGGCCGGAGGACCATTTTGGAAGACCAAGAAAGGTTATCTTCCATTTAATGTAGAATGCCTGGCTGGGACTGAATATTGCTCTTCTTTGATTTGTAACCCCCCCACCAGTATACCCAACAAAAAATAAATAAATCTGGCAGTATGCAATCATTCTTCTGACAGTATTTTGTTTGGAGATTACAATATCAACTGGGTGAATAAAAGTGGTGAATGAAAAACAATCACAGCAAATTTCAGTTACTAACAACTGAGTGATAGACCAACAGCAATGAACAGTAAAACTTTGGTTCGAAATTGGTTGTTACACAGCTTAACAAACAAGACACTGGTTCGTCAATCTCAGAATGACAAGAAATCAATAAAATAAGGGATTTCAAAATGAAAAATCGAAGACTTTTAAAGAGAACTGATGCAGATTAACTGGAATACAGCAACAGAAACAAATTATTTGAACACCTGCCGTGATATTTTCACAAGACTAAACCATGGAAGATACCCCAAAAGGAGCTCACTTTAATGGATTGATCAAGAAATCTGGCAATGAGAAAACGTGACCTTGCTCTTAAGGTGCTGACACACCAAACCAACATCAAAGAACTAGCGGCGACGAAAGCCAACTGTTGTGTCGTCTACGTCGCCTCACGTCGCCCTGTGTCAGTTGCATTTGAACACACTACACGGACTACATCTGACAGCCAAGTGACACGTACGTTCTGCGCCTGCGTGAGAGAGAGCGGAGTGACAGAGTGGTACATCCTGTCAGCCGAGGGGTTTCCTATCTGTGCAGCCGAGCACCGCAGCACCTCCACGGACTATTACATCCAGTCAGTCACCGGGGCTAGCTGTGAGGCTAGTGGAGCGTTAGCCGCAGCATGACCGGAGGGAAGCACAGCCAGTTAGCCTCCGCTAGTCTCTGAGCTAGCCCCGGCTCTCTGTTTGGATCCAACTGGAGCACTGAGCCCTGGTTAATGTGGGAAGAAGCAGCGGGTTTATCGGGCAGCTGAGTGAAGTGGAGCCTGAGGAGGAAGCACCGATTAGCCCCGGTTTCACTACAGGCAGATTCACTCGCTACAGGGGCGAACAGCCAAAAGCTCCATTGCCGATTCAACATGCTCAATCGGTCGAAAAGCCGCAGACGGTGCGGGACAAACCGCAAAACCTAGGGCGAAAGATGCTCACCGTCAGTCCGACTTTGGCTTGGTGTGTCAGGGCCTTTAGAGGGTCTCTAGTTACTAGGATGGGCACCAAGCATCTTGTTGCTGAACTATGCAAAGCTAAATATATGGATCACTTCTTAAAATGCATTACAGATGCTAAGGGTAGTAGATCCAAATTATTGGATTAATTGTAACTGCTGAGCAGCGATGGGTCGGGTCCGGGCATTTTTAGGTAATTCTGAGCAACAAGCAGAAGAATTGGAAGACATTTAGCAACACAATCTGCCTTTTGCATCAGCTGAGGCTTGAACTCACAACCTCTGAGACTAAGAATCAATTTCTGTCTCAGTGAGCTAATTAGTCAGTGACAATTCATGTGTAGCTTCACAAACTGACTAAGCCAGACGTGCAGGTTTAGCAGCCGTCCATGCATGGAAAAGCAGATTTCAAACCACTGTAAAAAATTCAGTTATCGAAACAAAAATCTGAAAATACACATATTGCATCTAGACAGCATGGAGATGTTGGTAATTTATTTTACCAATGTTTGATTTGCTTCATAAGTGAAAAACTGATGTTTAACTAGTTGAGCTATGTGCAAAGTAAGAAGCCTTAGATGGTTTCACACTGAAGTATTGACACTGGATCTTTGTGCAAAGTTTGGTTTATTTTCAAGCATGAGAAGGCAGATTTTCTAGCAGAAAAAAGACTTGAAGATGCTGCACAGTGATCAGTCACGCTCAGGCAATTTTAAACAATAAGCTGGAACACAGGAAGATGATTACATTACAGTGTGGATTCTGCACCAGTTGTGGCTTGAATCCGCAACCTCTGGAACCTAAGAGGGTCATCTACCGCTCTGAGCTAATTGGCAAGTAGCAACTCAACAGTGGCTTCACAAATTGAGTAAGCCATTCACTGTTGTGTAGGAAAGCAGCCATCTGGGCATGGAAAGGCAGATTTGAAACCACTGTAAAAGATTCAGTTATTAAAACAAAAATCTGAAAATACACATGTTGCATCTAGACAGCATGGAGATGTTGGTAATTTGTTTGTAACAATGATTGATTTGCTCCATAAGTGAAAAACTGATGTTTAAAATTACCATTTTTACATTGACTTCAATTGTTCACATTAGAGCAAAATTCAAAATGCTGTCAAAAATTCAGTTTCTGAGATAAAATTCTGAAATTTGCCACACATCATCTACCATGACTCTAGAATTTTGTCGTTTTTTTTTCATGAACATTGAAGATTTATTTAGCAAGAATTTGCATGTATATGTTTACAGTACCGTTTACAGTCAAACATTTTGATGCACTGTAGGCTCAGTTTTTGATAAATCAAAAATCTGAGAAACATAGTTTGTGTAGGACAGTCTGAAGATGCTCTGTAGCAAGTTTGGTGTCAATTGAGCAAAAATTGTGGGAGGAGATTTAAGGTTTAAGAAGTTTTACAGTTTTTGAAAAAAAACAGAGTGATGAACTTCATAATTTTTAATAGGTTTAAATGTACAAAAGTTTCTTCAGTATTGGAGCTACAGTTTGATGAAAGTTGTGAAGTTGTAGCACGTATGGTTGATTTGTTATGAATTTTCAGCTTACAGTTTACAGCTGTGGATATCTGGCATGAGACTGGACCTTGATTTCCTTGGAAGAAGAAAGAAGAAAAAGAAGAAGAAGACGAAGAATACCTAGGATTACAATAGTGTCCTGGCAGCTTAGCTGCCCGGACCCTAATTATTCAACTAATTAAAAAAAACAACATAAGTATTAGAGAATAAAGGGACTGAGAATAAACAATGAACTGATCTGAGCCCAATACAGTGAACCAGAACACTCAAAAGCAATTTTATTCTGAAGAAGTTGGGCCAAAGACATTCACAATCTTGATTCTGCACTGATAAAGAAATACAGAACTCAACTTCTTAAGCCAATAACACACCTTTTGAGCTTGTCAATTAAAACAAGAACTTTCCCTGAGACCTGGAAAACAGCCGTTATCAGTCCGATCTTTAAATCTGGTGAGCAGGACTTGACATGCAATTACAGACCTATTGCCATCCTCCCAGGTATCTCTGAGATACTGGGGGGAAAAAAATGCAGCAGAGCAACTCATAATATATCTGGAGACAAATCAGTTACTGCATCAACAACAATTTGGATTCAGATCCACACACTCCACTGAGACTGCAAACTGCCATCTAACTGAAAAAATAAAAGGTTTTTTTTTTTTTTTTGGATAAAGGCCATGCTGTGGGAGCAGCTTTCTTAGACTTAAAAAGAAAAGGCCTTCAGTACTGTTAATCAAAGTGTTGGTATCCAAACTTACCGAATTCTCTGATCGAGCCTCACAGTGATTTGACTGATAACTTAGGATAAGAGAACAATGTGTGAAGGTTAATGGGGAAAAGTCCACTCTCTGTGTCAATAGCATTGGATCCCTCAAGTGTCAGTTTTAGGTCCATTGCTATTTAGAAATGAACAACCTACCTGAAAGTTGTCCCGGGATTTGCTACCAAACATATGCCGATGATATGATCATTTACACATCTGACCAACTCACTTAATTCTTACATGCTGTGTTGCAGTGAGAGTTAAAAAAAAAAAATCTGTTTCAATCAGTTGAAAATGTCAGATACTGAGGAATCATTTTAGACTCACATCTAAGATTTGCAGAAAGAGGTTCACACAGTCCCAAACACCGATCTTGTGGGGGAAAGCCTTGTGTTTTGTGACCCATCCAACACCTCAACCTACCTCCTCCCTGGACTGCTTGATACAGCTTCTTACTTTACTACCATGAGAGTGCATTGGTCGCAGCCTTACGCAACATGAGGGTTACTCACAAATTACTCAGCATTTTGTGAGATATATGTACGTGTTTTAATGAATTACTTTTGTAGGAAAATGTACAAACAGCCTGCAGGTTTAAATGCATACCATGGTATTCTTACACCTATCATAATCAACCTTAAAACCCATCGTATTACTGTCTAACCAGATGCAAAAATGAGTAGTGTCAAGACACAGGCCTCAACCAACATACTCAATATTGTTCGGATAAAAACCTACTGAGGGGAAAGCTTGTTCCCAATGCCTTACATCATTTTAAAGGGGAACTCTGAAGCTGTCAAAGTGGTTGCTGTTATTCAGATGTTCAAACGAGCACAGTGTTTGACAGATTTGTGAAAAAGCTAAGTCTGTAATCTAAAGAGCTCTGTGATTCTCCAGGTGATGCCTGGCTGTTTACAGTAAGTGTGTATAACAGTGTTGATTTAAAAAAGACATGTAGAGCTTCAAGGATTCTGCTATGTTTGGGCATAAACATCTTTGATGAGCTGAACAGTGTAGTTGCTGTCTACTTCCTGAGACAACAGCCTAAGATATACATCATATATATACAAACTGAGCACAAACAGTAAGGACATTTGTGTTTGCTAGATTATTTCTTTGTTGTAACAATCCAAGATGGGGCCTCCTTGGATTGAACTTGGGTCTAACCTGTTGGATACCACCTGACATGTTCCACCCACACAAACACCGTTGCAGACCAAGTACCTCCCCTCATGGCAACAGTGCTCCCCAATGGCAGTGGCCCCCCAGCACAAAAAGTCACTGTGCCACACTGCAAACTCAGGAATGGCCCAAGAAATATGACAAAGACCTCAAAGTGTCAACCTGGCCTCCAAATTCCCTAGATCTCAACCTGAATGAGCATCTGTGGCACGTGCCATTAACCCACCTCACAACCCACTGGACCAAATTGATCTGCCGCCAACACACTGGTGCCGGACACAGCAGGACACTCCCAGAGATCCTGTGTCAAGGGTCAAGTCCGATCCAAGGAGGCCCCACCTTGGATTACGGGTACATCTGGGGTACCGGCACATCCCAAGAATCCTTGAGCAGATTGGGACCTGGGAAATTGTGTCCTTTCATCCACCCCATCCTTCTCCCTTTTATACTCTGTCTCTCTGTGTACTCTAAGTGCATCTTGGAACGCAGTTTCACATTTTGTTTGTAAAATGGTACACCTCACTTCCTCAAATCCAACACTTTTACCATTGCCTTTCAGATCTTATTTTCCAATGCATCGCACCTGCAGTTAGACCCTTCCCAAGTTAAGTGAAAGCCAGTCCGACCTGCTTTTAGCGAGCCATCGTTTAAAAGCTGCTCACTAATGAGTCTGGAAAAATCTGTGGACTTTTATCAGAGTGGATGAGGTTGGTGGCTGGTAGGCGTGACTGGGCTGGTTTTATTCTGCCCTTCAGGGAGTTGAGGGTGACCATGTACAGTGATGTCCACAGTGGCCCACCTGTCGACTTGTATATCCATTAACTTTTTACATTTATAAAGTGAGGTGTACAGGCACACATGAGGGCACCTGATAGAGGAGAGGTAGGCAGCTGAGCACAGGCCCCTATAATGGAATATATTCCTTGTGCACACTCGAGTGACTCTAAGAGGGGCTATAAATAAGCAGTAATATGCATGTAGGGTAAGTCAGGGCTGGAGTCAGTGCAGAGATAAGACTTCACTTTCACACCTCTTGACCTAAAAGAAGCAGCTCAAAGTCACAGGACGGGTCGAAATGAATCAAGAAAATTAATAAGTGTTCACGGTTTTTCATTTTTAACACAGTGAATATACAGTTCTTAAATTACTGGTATATTTTGTATTTATGTACAGTACATGTTTGCTCTTCACTTCACTGTGTATAGTAAATCATAATGCTGCCACTTAGATTTTTGGCTTGAACCCAAAAGCCAGGTGATGGGGATGGCAAGAAAGGGGCAACTGCAGGGCAGGAGGGAGTAGCTGGACATCGGAGCAGGATCTGGCGGACAGGTAGAGAATGGCAAATCTCTTTCGCAGGTGGTCCAAACACCGATGCTTTGTCATGCCATTAAGTTCATAATATTGATGGCAAAGGCGCCCTTTAGCGCCTTTATGAGATGCACTGGGCTTTCGACTAACTCCTCAGGCTGTTCCCACAAATTGTTTGTATGTTTTCCTACAAAAAGTAATGCACCCAAATTAATATATATTTTGAAAGGCTGCAATCCTGTGACCAATGCGCTGATGGGAGACAACAAGGAAGCAGTCCTGAGCAGTCTTAAAAGGAGGCAGGTTGGGGTGGTTCCCCTGGGATTTTCCCCTGGAGTTCAAAACCGTGTGAACTTTGAGTGAAGTTTGAGTCATTTTAAGGTACATCCTCACCATGTTAGTTTTCCTAAACCTAACCTCGGCAACTTTACATTACGCAACTGTTTTGGCCTGTTGCGCTACCCACCGCCGTCTACCAGTCACACAGTCAGTAGAGTCTCAGCATCAGTTACAGTTACAACTGAGCTACAATGGCTGACGGTGCGACTAAACCCAAACGACCTCGTTGTGATTCCCAAAAACTCCAAGACAAAAATCGGATGTCTAAGTGGCTACTCTTCTCCTCGACAGGTAAGCTTTAGCCAAAGTTGGCTAACTAGCATCATAGCTAGATGGGGATGGACATTTCCAATACTTTCAACTGTTATTCATTTTCGATCATACATTGTAGCCCATGTGCAGGTGGATCATCGACCCGACTGATTTTTTTGAGAAACAAACGTTAGCAGCACGGCAAGCAGCATTAGCATTGTCCCGGTACATAGCATTAGCAGCCAGCTCCTCCTCAGCTGTATCCCGGCAGCAGCGTTAGCAGCAGAGAAGCTGGACTTGCTCGAACGGTCCGCTGGAAAACCAAAGATCAAGGACACGGCGACGCAGCCCTGCCACGGCAGCTGCCCGTGGGCAAACAAATCAGTCTGTAGCGTGCCGCTGTCCAGCAACCTCGAATCTGTAGGGGAGGGGGGGGTGGACAAGACTCATGGCAGTATTTTGAATTTGAGTGCAGTAACCGTTTTGGCCACATTCTTACATACAAGTCCAAAAGCGTATTCCCCGCTTATTCATCCGCTTATTCTGTTGAGAGTCATGGGGGGACCGGAGCCGATCCCAGCTGACACTGGGCGAGAGGTGGGGTACACCCTGGACAGGTTGCCAGACTATCACAGGGCTAACAGTGATAGACAACCATTCACACTCAAGGGTCTGCAAGGGTTCCCGATCCACACAGGGTTTATAGCCTGCAACTTCGTACCAGTCATTTAGAACTGAAGAAGCTTCTTGGATGAGAGGCGAAACGTCTTCAAGAAACGCAAGCAAGTCCAGTTGCCTGCGATATAGCACTTACGATTACCATGACCTGGATGACTGAGAATCTTCACCGACACATTCACGCTCATGTTCACACCTATGGGCAGTCTAGATCAGCAGTTAACCTAACCTGCATGTCTTTGGACTGTGGGGGAATCCGCAGAACCGAGAGAGACACTGGGAGAACTGCCACTATCTGATGATGTTTGAATGTATGATGTACTTTTTAGTAGGTGGGGTTTCATCAATATTAAATCATGCTAATGCTGTGTATCTTCATAGTGGGGCAGTGGGAGATGGAAGGTTAAAAGGGCGTTTAAATTTAGGTGGAAAACATCGACACACATGCCAATATGTTCTTGGCTGCTCCTGAGCGCAAGGGACTTTGGTTTGACAAACTAAATCAGTGTATTGACTTGTAGATTGTTTTAAGGAAATGCCAAAAATAAAAATGTCTGGCAGCAATATATTTGTGAGATAGTGGGACCAAAGTAATACACATAGATACATGTTCCAGAACTGCAGAGAAGAAAGGTACCTCACAAGTGACTCGAGAATCAAACCTGGGTCTGTACTCCTATTTGGACCAAGTCTTCAATTGTGCTAATTACTGTGTAGTGTGTGATTAATACTTTCCTTCTTCTCCTCTGTGACATTTTCTTTGAATATGTGTGATACAGCCAAATGTTACAGTTGACCGTGGCTGTACAAGTCCTCTAATCTGAGCTCAGGCTAATCTTGTGCTCCATCCAAGTAGATTGCTTGTGTCAGTTGAGGAAGTTGGCAGGAACAGCAAAGGTGACCATGAGGCTAAAGAAAACCCTGCCAAGCGTTTTATTTTGATAGATAAATAAATGTGTCATGAGCATCTTAAACATTTATCCTCTGCTGCCCTAGCCGGTGACATAAAGTGCAAACAGTAAATTGGAGTGAAATGAAGCCACTGATGGAATGCTGAGGTTTCCAGGTGTGGGGTCATTTGAATGCAGGCCTGTGCTGCATGCTCACAGTAGTCTGGCCACTGCAGCAATGGTCATCTCCTGTAACTTTATTTAAATTTGGTGGCATGTCATAGTTGACTTTTTCTGCCTTTATTAGATAGGTCGCTCTATGAGTGAAAGGGGGAGAGAGAGAATTCGCCTGCAGCAAGGACCTTTGCATATAGGATGCCTGCTCTGCCCACTGAGCCACCGGGCATCCTGATTGTAAGGGCAGAAAATAGATCAATGAAAGATGGAAAAAACATCAGTTTTAGGGGTCAGAATCTCCAAGTTAAGCTTTCAGTCATATCATCTCAATAATTTAAGGCGAGAGACACCCAAGGTTAAAACATAGTTTTTCATGCACTGGTCTTTTTTGAGATTTTGGGCAATTTTGTGGAAAGAAAATGTTCAAAATACACCCTGAGGTGCTTATGTTAGTTCAGATTTTGGATATTTATGCAAAAAGTAAATACTTTATTGATAGCATTTCATTTGCATATTTAAAAATAAAATGTAGGAAAACTTATGATACAAAAAATGATTGTCTCACTGTTGGTAAACGACGTTTCTTGGTGATATCTGTTAGTTAAAAATGTTACCACAGTGTCTTATTTTTTTGTCTAAAACTGTATGGACAACCTGTTCTCATTCCAAAGTCATCAAATACCGGTGCTTGACTTCAGCATCAGGCGGCATCAGGGGAAATGCTGCGGGACATCAACATAAACTAGGTGGGCAAAAGTCCAAGTAGGGTGGGATTGAACCAACAACCACTGGCTTTCACCTGGGAGGCTGGTGTTCATTTCCAGTGTGATTGTGAAGCCAAACCTTGTTTTGTTTTTCAAACCCAAGCACATGCATGTGTTGGCTAAATGACGTTGAAGGGAAAAAAAACATCAATTTGCGGTGTTGTACTGGCGTAGCATAACCTGGAAATCCAAGCCCCGCCCTTAGCAACTTCAAATTTGCATTGCACAGGAATCTGGCCCCCACGAGCAGAGCCCGCTGAATCGCCAATCGGACCAATCAGATCAGTCCATCTGGGCGGGCGTAACATGATGAGGACAGCACTGCACCATAGGAGTCGGAAAGTTAACAGCCAAGATGGCAGCTACCGAAGGACCGCGTCCATTCAGTTTAGCTTTGGAAGAAATGCTAAGCCAACTACACTTATCTTTTTCCTTGAGAGAGGAACAGAAGCCTACATTTCCAGGAAGGACGTTTTTGCCGTTTTGCCGACGGGATACGGCAAAAGCATAATATATCAGTTAGCCCCACTGCTCAGCAAACAAATGGGGCTTAGTGCAATGAATACGTCAGCTTGTTGTTTGCTCTGATTGGCCATTGTGCTATCCAATTGCATGCAGCGGCATTTGAAATGCCTCAGTTAGTGCCGCCCCTTGGGTAGGAAGGGTGTATCAGTGAGGGCCAGACTCAAAATCTTTCTAGACTGGAGTCTGGATTTCCAGGCTAGGCGTCATATCTTGACATGAAAAGTCCTTAACCACAGGTCAATATGAGACAAGGTCGGAGTGAAAATGTGCTAGTTTTTTCTCATACTCTGGGTCAAAAATCTCATGTGTTCCCCTGGGGTAAATTTGGTTGGAATGATAATCGGGTTGACGATATTTTAAATGTCTAACAATGTTAGAATTTCACATTGTGTGGATGTTAACATAATGACTTTCTTTTTACCTAAATGCCGTTATTCTACATCAAGATGACGTTGGCATGAGGTGTGTAGAAGACGCTGGATTTCAGTTACCAACACAACTCAAAACCAATAAAATATCAATGTTGCCACCTAAACTGAAGTTAGCATTAGACAATGTTGTGACACTGAATTTTGGTAACCTGACGTCGCAACCTAAATTCAGCCTATAACGACGATGGTGGCCAGCAGTCATCTCATTTTCTGGTTGTAGCTTCAGGTTGTCGACAATAAACTGACGTGAAACAACTCATTTCCTTTGCCTTCTAAGATAACAAAGGTCTCAAGGTCTTAATCAAAGGTCTCAATAGGCTTCAGTTGAACACTGGTATCAGATTCTTGAATATGCTCTGCCACCTACACTCAAAGCAGCAGTCTAAATGTATTTCCAGATTTTCCCCCAAAGATCTTCTTGAGTTGGATTTTTGAACACACCTGAATAATTCACACAATACAATGTTGTCATACTCTGCTACATTAGGAAATGAACAGACACCAGGAATCCTGTGGGTCTTCAGTTTCAACCAGGATTTGCTACTACTGCAAGCTTTACTGTGACTGCAGAGCTGGGGGGGAATTACAGTGCCATGTCTTAACTAGCCGCTGGAGCAGCCAGTGGATCAATGTGACTTCAACCGAGGAGGACAGGGGTCACTAGTCAGCACAGACCCCCTACACTCAAGCCCGTCCGCAGCATCATCCCCATCCCATTACCACTCAGTAATACCCACCTGAAAAACTTCCCCCACAACATCTTTGAGGTCATCGTGCTAACCTCTTTACACTGCTGTCTCTGACACTCCAATTCCTTTAACCCCTACCTAACCTCCCCACCAGCATCTCAGCCAAGGGCCCAATTAAAACGCTGCTCTGCCTTGTCACTGTCGAGAAATTGCAGACGCTCCAAGGCTTGATCCTTCCAGTAAAACATGCTCAAACAGCTTGACTGGGGCCCCCGCCAAAACGTTCGCAAAGCTGCTGAAACATAGATGCAGCCTTTAATTATTTAGCAAAAGGTGAATATTTCACATATACTGGGAATACGGGTCAGGTCCTGTGGATGTTTGCTGGATAAATATTTAAAGATCAATATTTTATGGGTGTGAAACAGAGCGGTGAGGCCTTGGGGAAATAGCGGGGAAGTAAGGATGAAAGGCAAATAGTGACTTAGAGGGAAATCAGAAGGCACTTAGTTTCACTGTAAAGTATATTCTGTGGCAGAGGTTGAGGTCTGTTCTGCTTTTGAATTAAAGATCTTCAAGTGTCTTTAAAGTCACAGAGAAAGGACCATGGATTGAGGCTTCTGCAGCCTAGTTTTCCCATTCCTTCTCAAAAGGAAGCATTACCTCCATGTATTATGGATGATTAGGTGGTCTCTTCAAAGCAACCTAATGAAACTGAGGTGTGAGGCTGAATACCCCAACCCTCCAGCGCAGACTGAGAGAAGGGATAAAGTGTTTCCTCGCCTTGTTTGAATTTGTCTCAGGTTTTGTGTCACTTGATATTGGCCAGGTGTTGAAAGGTTTATCCGCATATAGTAGTGCAGATCCTCACCTTCAAACTTAATTAGAAATCAAATTGATTGGATCAAGAGCAGATGTACTTCTCGGGCTGGAGGTAATCTGAGCGGACACAGTATTTGGTGGGTTATTTGTTCAGTTTTCCACTCTCTGTCACAGATGCCTTAATCCACTTCCCCTTTTAATTTCACATGGTAAGCGTCTATTGTTGAGAAATGTTTGTTTTTGCAGTGGGTGTTGATTTTGGGGATTATTTCTTTGGAGGTGGAGTGGGTGGGGTGTATTTAGGTTACTTTTCAGCTGCTGTTAAACACTTGCATGCATACAGAAGCACGCACACCCTGACTTCCAAGTGCACTCACTATTTACCTTTACAAACACACACACACACACACACACACACACTATATAGTTTGTGAGAACTTGAGGGATGGAGTCTGTCTTGAAACAATAGTCACATTCCCACATGTACATTAAAAGTGTTATTGGTCGCTGCAAGTTTTCTTCCTGTTTTGTGTATGATACTCCAGCGGGCAGCTGGATGGTACCTGTTGCTGTAGTATTATACGCCACAGGACAGCGTCAGATTGATACACTGCCAGTAACAATATAATATAAGGAGCTGAAAAATCCCTTCACTGGTGTTTAGGTCCGACACACCCAGACTTTCACCCAGCAGCCTGGTGATCACTTTGCGTATTAATGGAGAGCCAAACCATGATGTTCTTTTCAAAACCTATCCACCTGCTTTTGATATAACCGCATGTTTTTGTTACCTAAACCTAAATATGTGCTTTTGTTGCCTAACCCTAACCAAGAACTTTTATAACCTAAATCTGACAGCGTAGTTTTGTTGCCTAAACCTGAGTGAGTGCTTTTGTTGCCTAAAGCTGACCATGTGCTTGTGTTGCCTAAATCTAACCACTCAATTTTGTTGCCTAAACAAATTATTCTTTTATTGTCCAACCTAACTACATGCTTTTGTTGTCTGACCTAACCTAGAACTTTTATAACCTAAATCTGACAGTGTGCTTTTGTTGCCTAAACCCACCATGTGCTTTTGTTGCCTAAATCTAACCACTCAATTGTGTTGCCTAAACAAAATATGCTTTTGTTGTCTAACCTAACCAAGAACTTTTATTACCTAAATCTGACAACGTGCTTTAGTTGCCTAAACCTGAGCATGTGCTTTTGTTGCCTAAACCTGAGCATGTCCTTTTATTGCCTAATCCTAATCATGTGCTTTAGTTGCCTAAACCTAACCATGTACTTTTGTTGCCTAAACTTAACCGTGTGCTTGTGTTGCCTAAATCTATCCACTCTATTTTGTTGCCTAAACAAATTATGCTTTTATTGTCCAACCTAATTATGTGCTTTTGTTGTCTGACCTAGAACTAGAACCTAGAACTTTTATAACCTAAATCTGACAGCGTGGTTTTGTTGCCTAAACCTGAGCGAGTGCTTTTGTTGCCTAAACCTAACCATGTGCTTGTATTGCCTAAATCTAACCACTCAATTTTGTTGCCTAAACAAATTATTCTTTTATTGTCCAACCTAACTACATGCTATTGTTGTCTGACCTAACCTAGAACTTTTATAACCTAAATCTGACAGCTTGCTTTTGTTGCCTAAACCCAACCATGCGTTTTTATTGCCTAAATCTAACCATGTGCTTTTGTTGCCTAAATCTAAACACTCAATTGTGTTCCCTAAACAAAATATGCTTTTTATTACTAAATTTTTTATTACTTTTATTACCTAAATCTGACAACGTGCTTTAGTTGCCTAAACCTGAGCGAGTGCTTCTGTTGCCTAAACCTAACCATGTGCTTGTGTTGCCTAAATCTATCCACTCAATTTTGTTGCCTAAACAAATTATGCTTTTATTGCCCAACCTAACTACGTGCTTTTGTTGTCTGACCTAGAACTAGAACCTAGAACTTTTATAACCTAAATCTGACAGCGTGGTTTTGTTGCCTAAACCTAACCATGTGCTTTTGTTGCCTAAAGCTGACCATGTGTTTTTGTTAATCTTACGGCGTTGGTTGCAGCATCCCGGAACAGCAGACACGGGAGGATACCTAGCGTATAATATGTAGATGCGAAAGGCCGCTGACAAAGCAATGAAATATGTGTCATTGGCCTTCTGTCATACCCACAGGCTTCAAAAAGTCCACCATCATTCCTGTGCCCAAGAAAACAAAACCAAGCTGCCTGAAAGACGACCGCCCGATGCCACTCACCTCTGGCCGATATGGGCCTTTCACAAATATAATGGAATAGGTGTAAATGTTTTCTGATACATTATGCAGAAAATAATAATCATTTAATAATGGTGTAATTGCATAACGCGCTGCAACTGGAGCCAGTACATCAAACCATGTGCCGGTTTTAATGAAACCAAACATTTCTATGAATGTCAGTTTTAAGCTACTACGAAGGCCTGCAACAGACGATAATGGCCCGGTTCAGAGGAGTGAGGGGTCAAGAGGCAGTGACGGTATAAAACAGTCAATAAAACAGGTTTTGGGACAATTGTGAATCATCGCAGCCACATTAGGTCCTTGAACACACAGTCATAAATGTGCACAGAAAATATGATGCTGATTATGGTCCAATAGTTTGTGCGATTGGCTGTAGACAGATACACATTCACAAGCATGATCCCCGCCAGGCTTACTCCAGGTGGGCACCTAACACCTAATGAAAGGCATCTGGTCACCTATGACTACAAATGATCCCATGAATGGCTCAGACTCTTGTGTTTGTAAGAAGTGAAAGACTGGAGTGTCTTTTTGACGCAGAGAACACAAGTATAATATACAGAGCATCTGTAGTAAAATACTGACTAATTAGTTTTGGTCAGAATCAATCGACATAATGAATTAAGTCAAGGACACACACCGCAGGGTGTTAATGACTGTACATAAATGCAAAGCAGCCTCTGGAATGATGACAGCTATCATGTTGGGCTGAGATGATCCACCCACTGAATTAAAGAGTGAGAGGAGGTTGTCATTTTGCGGCTGTGGTGCCAGATGTGTTCGGACAGCCTGCTTCAAAGCACTTGAAAAGTCATCTGTTTTTCAATGCATAAAATAAATGACAGCCAGGCAGATTATACTGTACATCTGTTTCCAGTTGGAGATGATTATGATGTATAGAGACTCGGGCATTATGGAAACTGTAAAAGAGCTGCAGTTGTGTTACACTGAAGTCATTACACAGAGAGAGCCCATTAGCAGAGAGGATGTGTTTGTATAATCGAAGGGGAAATGTGCAGTGTATGTTGGACTGTATCTATTAGGAATATCCAAACAAAAGTATGACCAGGTAGCTGAAGCTCGGCAGCTGTTTCCTGACGTTTGGGTGGAAACATCAGGTCAACCAACCTGGCCTCCATATTCTCCATCCACATGACATGTCGTGCCACCATGGCAGTTTCAGTTTGCCACTCTGCGTAGGCGCTGTGAAGGGAGGATGACGGACCCAAATTTCAGAAATGTCAGATTAGTGATGTGACGTTCGCAAACGAGCCGAGTCTTTGAACCGGCTCTTTGACGTGAACGAGCCAGTTCCTAATTTCTTTGTTTTTTGCTTTAATTTACTCTGTATCCATTAATTTCAGATCTGATCCGGAACAAGTTGAGAGAGACTAGTTTGTGAGGGAGAAAGACAGTGCAGCCACTCACCCGTTCACTTCAAAGAGCCAGTTCAAAGACTCGGCTCGTTCGCGAACATCACATCACTAGTAGGAGGCTAGCCCACTATCCGCTAGCACTTGCTTGTTGTTTATAAAGGGTGTTGCTATGGCTACACCAAACTTTATATCTGCGGACTCTATTCTGGGTCCATGTTACAATATCCAGATCACCTGATGCGATTCATCATTGAACCTACTAACATCCCCCCCACACACAGCAAAAAACAACAACAAAAAAACAAACGAACGAACAGCATCTTTGAACCGGCTCTTCAAAGTGAATGAGAAATCCTATCACTATGTCAGATATGCTTTGGACAGCTGCTCAGGAGCAGTTGATCAAGCCAAAGTGCCAAAAACTGCAGTTCTTTGAATGTCCACCTGAGGCTGGCTCCGGAAGTCTGTCAATTCCCATAGACCCCAATGTGAAAATGCTTAACTTTACAGCGGAAATAAACATGTTTACAGTGTAACACAAAAAAAGTTTGTGTCTCTATAGCTACTTTCAACATTCATGACCAATGTAAGGGGGTGAATTTTCAGATGACTCACCTGTTTGGTTTTTATCAAGGTTTAAAGTTACGCATAATTAAGGGCAGGCCAAGATAGTGTCCTTTGCTTCTCAGTCAGATTCACCCATCGCTCCCAAACATGGTCGCTCCTGGCTCCAAAAAACCAAGATGGTGACAGTTGAAGCTTGAGGCTACAAAGCAGGAGTCCACATACCAGTGGTTGATGTCACCATTGCTACATTCATTGTTTTTACAGTGTATGACTGGACCATTATCAGTCCTTGCCCTGCTTTGTGCACTGCGTGGCAAACAACGCCAGAAGGACTCTAAAATGAGTCCTGAGTCTCAAAAATCGGGTCAGAAATGGGCTCAATTTGAACAGTGTATGCCCAGTTTCAGCTAAATCTACACCAGAACGCAAATAAGCATATTTCCCATAATGTCAAACACTAGTTGTAGGTATGAGTTTGCTTGTGGCCGAGCAGAGAAGTTCAGGATTAACACAACAATAGACAAAAAAGCAGCCCTATAGATGTCACATCAATAGTGTAATAGCCTCAGTGGAAGCGTAATGAGTTTTCAGCAGCAGAAGCCTTGAGCTTTCTATAGGGACTGTCAAAATCAGGTGGATAGTGATGGAGAATCATGAGGCTCATTTAGCCCTGCTGGTCCTGTGACACTAAAGGACCCTCATTTACATGTCACAAGGTGATGCTGAGCTCTCTACTGACCGGTCGGGGCTGAACAACTGATGTGTATAAATAGCATCTGTAACAGGTATGGACATTTGGTTTCAGGCTTGGTTACAGGACTGAATTTGTGAGCGCTAATGTGCGGGCCGGTCAATCATGGATTCATTTTGCCATTTAGAAAGGGTCTCTTCCTATTATATTGTTGAAATGAGTCCCTTTTCATTCTGTCCCCTTTACTTAAAGTTGGCAAAATATGGGAGAAAGTGAAATGTAAAAAGGTGACTGCGTGAGTGGCATACACATCAAGACATATTACAAGGACAGAAGAGTTAGACGTGTCTGCGATGTTCTGACAAGCTTCTCTGCACAAGTTTCTGGGATCAGGTAAGGCTCAGATGTACTAAAATGATCTTTTTTTTTTTTTTTTTTTTTTTTTTTTTTTTTTTTAAGGCTGTCTTGATGACAACTCATCACTGGTCACCGTTGTTTTAAAAATGTCAGTCTATCCTTTTGCTTCTACCCACATATCCACTTATGTCCACTGAGGATCTCTCTGAGGGATGCTGCTGAAAGTTTGACAGGGACTAAAAATACTCCTTTGTCAGAGTCAGGTTTGACAGTTATTTATGAAACTTCCTGCGTGGCCTTTTCAGCAAGGAGAAGAAAACGAGGGCTATCATTCAAACGTGTAAAATGAAACAAATGACAAACTAGTGTAGCACAAATAAAGACTTAAGACATGCTGGAGAAAACAGAAATGACCAAAGCAAAAATGTTTATCTATAAAAAGATTTCTATTTATGAGACATTGGCAGTCTAGATATTATCTATGATAATATCTGTTGGTCTGGGCCCCTATGACACACAGATGCACCTGACCACCACATAGTTCTTAATATACACAGATCAGCCAAACATTAAAACCACTGACAGGTGAATTGTATAACTTCCAGTGCATTGTTCTGCTGGGAAACCTTTGGCTCTGGCATTCATGTGGATACCACCTGACATGTTCCACCCAGAAAAGTGACAAAAAGCTCAAGGTGTCGACCTGGCTTCTAAATTTCCCAGGTCCCAGGATTCTTGTGATGTGCCGGTACCCCAGATGTTCCCCTAATCCAAGGTGGGGCCTCCTTGGATTGGACTTGACCCTTGACACAGGATCTCTGGGAGTGTCCTGCGGTGTCTGGCACCAGTGGGTTGGCGGCAGATCCATTTAGTCCAGTCGGTTGTGAGGTGGGTTAATGGCATGAGCCACAGATGCTCATTCAGATTGGGATCTGGGGAACCACGTTGACAGTTTGAGGTCTTTGTCACATTTCTTGGGCCATTCCTGAGCGATGTGTGCAGTGTGGCATGGTGCATTATCCTGCTGGCGGGCCACTGCCATTGGGGAGTACTGTTGCCATGAGGGGGAGTACTTGGTCTGCAATGGTGTTTGAGTGGGTGGAACATGTCAGGTGGTATCCACATGAATGCCAGAACCAAAGGTTTCCCAACAGAACAATGCAATGGAACAAAATAATCAAAGTTACTCAATTCACCTGTCACTGGTTTTAATGTTTTGGCTGATTGGTGTACACCTCTATCATAATGTCCTGAGCCCCTAAACATCTTAAACTTTCAGTGTCTAAAACGTGCATAACCAAAACATTAAATGTCAGGTTCCCAGCTTTCAGATGAGGTATACCACTTCTATGTGGCATATATGGCTGACCTGTTGTCCCCACTTAAAGACACCCTGAGCTTTCAAAATAAGGGAGAAAAAGGTCTCAGAGACGTTGTACAGAGTGGTGGGTGGAACAATTCAGGTGGTATCCACATGCGCCATCTAGTGGGTTCAACAAATACAACTGATGGTTCATGAAGCTTCATTTGGACATCACTACATACTAGCACACTACATTATTACAATAACCAACATGTTCACATCCTAAGTCGTCACATATCATCGCTTTGTTTGTGGCATTTTACGTCTACATATTATGCGCCAGGTATCCTCCTCGCCTGCTGTTAACATTCTGGGACACTACTACCACCAACGGTCAACAAAAGTAGATGGTTAGGTTAAGAAATATATTCATCCGGGAAGCAAACACTGGGCTCCTGGGTGAAAGCCCAGGGTTTGTTGGACCCATCCACCACCCCTCCTGCCCAACCTATAGGGACTTTTCAGCTCTTTATATTATGTCGTTACAAGCAGCATTTCAAATTGACACCATCCAGTGGCGCATCATACCACCATGACAGTTGCCGTCCAGCCCTGTTATGAACTAACGCCGCTTGTCTGCGTATCATACTGCTGCAACTGGTGCTCTCCGGCCGACATATCATCACGCCATGATAGGTTCCGTTGGGCTGCATTTCAAACTGATGCAAAAGATGGATTTTGGTGTCTGATGCCAAAATCGCAGATAAAGCAACAACATTTGATGACTTTCGGTTTCACACAGGAGTGAAAGTCCAGTGTTTGTTTGACCAAAAATAAATAAATAAAGCTGATAACAGCTTTTATAACTCTCACTTAGAGAAGAGCAAAATGTGTATCACCTTGAGAATTTAGGATCAATTAGTACTCATTTCCTATTCTGAGAAGCTGGATAAATACGAGTCCATTGATCATCTTCACACCACACCTGTGAGTCATTATCTGTTACTGTAGGATGTATGGGTGTTACTGAGCTGCTTCCAGGCTGCGTGTTTAAAAAGCAAAGCAAAAGGAGGAAGAAAAAAGAGCGGGGAGAGAGGGAGAGGGAGAGGGAGAGGGAGAGAGAGAGAGAGAGGCAACGGTAATTCCTTCACGACATCCAGCCACTCTGCCACAGATGACCCCCGAGTATTGGTTCTGGCAGCCAGCTACAATTATCATTCAGCAGGAGTGAAGGACTCTGTTTGATATCTGCCAAGGTAATTTAGTGGGAAAGATTGAACAGAGCTTTTTTTTTTCTCCTCAGATTGTGACTGACCCTTCTGCATATGGAGTGTGGATGCCTTCAGGAGCAGCGGCGGCAGCAGCCAGCTTTATCCTGGGCTCAAAACACATTCAAAGTCTATGAAAAAAAAGTCCTACAATTATTTACCTGACTGTAACTTTTGTATCGAAACAGCAAGACCTTTCTCGGGCAGTGTCATTGTGATATAAGACTATGCAAGGCTGCTTTAAATAGAACCTCTGTAAATGATTTCTTGGGTTGCAGAAACAATTTCCTCGGCGCGTCTCTATCATGCTAATCATCCACTGCCTGTGATCAACACCCATGGTGCTACTCTTGCACCTTCTTCGGATGTGCATTAATCATGTCTGCATCACTCACTCCTAACTCCTCTGCATCTGAAATGACAGCAGAGACCTATATTGCAGAGATGCAACTGAATTCTCCTTCAACGTCTGATGCACCTAAACTATATTTCACAAGCTATAAATAATTCAGTCATTTGTTGGTTAGAAATGAAGCACGTCCTCTGTAAACAAAATAAGATGGAGTGAAATGAGCCCGCTAGCGAGTCCACGCTAAAGCATTGTTCTTTTAAGAGTATTTTGTACAAGCCTAATCTTTTTCACACAAGTGTATGGTCCTTTAAAGATTATAACAGTCTCTGCTTTAAGAATTAACTGAAGTTCTGGACGTGTTTTAGTGAAGATTTAGACTTAATTGCAGCAAATGAACAAATTCACACCCCAGGCTTTGTGAATATTGTGGATGAAATCTGAGACTTGCTCTCTTTTATCTCGCTCATAACACAGTTCCCCCAGTGAAGAAAGAGAACTGTGCATGTGTCTACATTCGTGGGTTTGTTCAAATCCAAAAAATATAAAAAGATCCAACCCTTTTGCCCACTGTGACGGGGAGCTGTGTGTAAAGTGAGAAGTGCTGACCAGAAGAACTCTTCAGGCTTGCTGGGGAAAAAAAATCAAGGAGAGACGGCGCTAACAAGGTCAGTCATCATGCCAAGGGCAGCGCACTGTGAAGGGGCCTAATATTGTGTTTGCTGTACTCAATACAGCTAAATCACATCAGAGCGACCTGGAATTGGTTGTCAGTGCCACTTCTCACCCAATAATGTCATTATTTAGTGGTATTATTAGGTGTAACATTAAGCAGTGGGCTGGAACCCAGCACAGCAGCAGGAGGAAAACTGGATTTCTCTTACAGGAGTTCACACACATCACTCTCACATCTATGTGTCAGGACAGAGAAAATATTCAAACTGAAAAAAACTGCTACTTATTTTATTTATTTATTTTATTAGCAGCTACAAATAGTAGACTGCAGCTGCCGTTTCCCTTGAATCTATGAAGGCCCAGAGGTATAAAAGAAAATACTAAAAGTAAAAAGTAATCATGAGAAGCTTTGAAAAGGCAATTATGAAATGATTTTTTATATTTCAAATTGTAGAACAGTCCAAGGAACAAGATAAAAAGCTCAAGGCATCAACCTGGCCTCCAAATTCCCCAGATCCCAATCTGATCAAACATCTGTGGGACGTGCTGGTACCCCACCTCAAAAGATCTGAAGCCAACGCCCTGGTGCCAGACACTATATGATGCCACCCAGAGGTTTTATGTTCATACCTTAAAGGATAACTTAGGTATTTTTCAACCTGGGCCCTACTTCCCCATGTGTATGTGTGCGTATGATTCATAGGTACAACTCGTTCTAAAATTGGTTCAGTATTGAGGGAGACGGATGCAACCGGGAGCCGTGAAATGAGCTAAAATGGTAATGGGGTCAAATGCGTCCTGTATAAGTTTGCGCATTAAAGGTGCTTTTTTTTGCCACTGACCGGTTCAGATTGCCAGTGCTATCTCTGTAAATAGCATACTAAGCTTTTCCCTTACCTCTGGGCTGACGTCATCTCGTGAGAGCTTTGCTCCACTGTGTCTGTAGCTCTCTCTACTCGTGGGACAGCCGTTTTCTTGAGGAAGAGGTGTTTCAGGATTGGATGTCTTCTCTTCTTCGGCTGGCAGTAGTCATCTTGGGAGAAGTGAGCACTGCAGACCCGACGGTCTGCAAGGTGCAGTGTCTGGACAGGAGTGTTAGCATCCGTCCATGAAACAAGCTTTTTTTCCACAAAGACCGCCTCATATTGTTAGGATAAATGTCAGAGACACCTCCACCTGGAATAGTATCCAGCTGGGCTTTATCTAGAGCTCGCCAGATATATTTCGGCCAGAGCTAAATGGTAAACAAACATGGCAGCACACCGGTAAGGTAAGACAACACGTTTACATGTCGTTTTCTATATGTTCTCTGACATTTATCCTAACGATATGAGGCGGTCTTTGTGGAAAAAAAGCTTGTTTAGTGGACTAACTTTGCACTTGAAGGTTGCCCGTTCACTTACGTTTTAACAGGTCTGACGCTACTATGCACCCCGGCTGTATCTAGGCTAATGGCTAACATGCTAACTATTATTTTTATGTCACTAGTCACTTGAAACAAATTTAGGACGATAGGAGACAGGTTGAAATAAACCAAAATTTCCCTTTAAGAACCGTGTCTTGTAGTTAGGCTAGTATTTGCTAATGTGTGCTCACCTTTAGATCCAGACATCCAAGAGATTTTTACAGGAAGCTGAATTCCAGGTCCATTCCTCTTCAAAACAAACAGACCAGGTGATTTAAACCGGTAAAATCATTGAATAAAGCAATTTCACTTAAAAAAAAAATCATCTTTTTTTCCCATGCTAGCCCTAAATGAAACATTATAGTATATTCCATTTCTGCCTAACCCTGGACTGGGCAGAAGTAGGTATCAAAGTTTTACCCTAATCCACCTCTCAACTGTCCAGTCTTATGCACAGCATGTTCCAAACTCTCAAGTGTTCACCAGGACAAGTCTATAGCTTCCAGACGAACTGTTTGTGTTACGACAAAGCCAAAGACTTATTTGAAGTTGCATTTAGTGCTCTGTTTAGCGTGAAATGCGCGTGGAAATGAACATATAGGATACGCTCAAACCTGTGCACACGATTGATAAATCTGTTTTTGGCTATGTTTGATTAATTTAAAGAGTAGGAAAAAAACATTTCACATCTGGATGCAGGAGCATCCTTACATAAATCATAGGTGAGTTTATCACTTGACATGTTGCTGTATCTATTATCTAGTAACATGGAGTCTAAGCCCATGTAGTGTATAATTTCTATAATATATCATGTGCTGTACATGCAGGAGATCTGACATCCACCCAAACGCTTTTTCCTGCCCAGGCTGTGCCAATGTGAACAGCACCAGTCGACATGCACAATCAGATGATGTAGCATGTCCAATCACCGATTTATAAATATCAAGAGAAGTGTCTGTTGCCGTGGGATCTTTGCAAAGCATCAAGCTAATTCTCTGTGGCAAACAGGGTGAAGATTTATGAACACACTCGCCTCCTCTCATGGTGTGACAAAGAGAGGGATGACCCAATGCATATCTGCTTCACTTTTAGTGCTTGATAGATGGAGCCGTCTAAACATGACTGTACCCAGCTTAATCCTTGGCAAAGACTGTGTGAACTTTATATACCTTCTCTATTGACAGTGGTGACTTATTGAAAATGTCGAAAACGTCTCTGTCCCTTCTTCGACGCCCGGCGCTGCTCAGCAGAGGTTTACAATGACCTTTGGCTGTTGCTCGATCAGGTGCAAAGGATTTATGAGGCTCGAATGACATTCACATTCTCAAGATTTATATATGTCACATCTGTGTCTCATTTTTTTCTTTAAAAGAGGTAGTTTTAGCTGTAATTGCGTTCAGTCAGGCAATAAGTTAGATCATGTCTAAAGATCATCCAGTAAAATGATATTGATATTCTTTCATGCGCGCTGGGCTGTTACAGCTGTATTTTAGATGTCATACTCACTGCTGCCGTCTTCAGCAGGACTTCCTGGAGGAAGAGATCTTGTATGTCAATGGGATCTTCCTGCCTAAAGAAAGTATGAATTTAAAAAAAAAAATCACACTGAAATATGGTATAAAACTTGGAATTACTGCAGCTGCTGGCACAATTGGCCAAACTTGCCCTTTGATTGATCCTGTGATGGATACAAGGTCAAAATATGACTTCTTTTGTTTTATTTTTGTAGCTAAGTTAATTGCGGCGATCCTGGTATGCGGTTACATTGCTAAAAATAGATCTGCATTTGGGTCCAATGGGGCAACAAACGTGAGTTGTAAACAAATTAATTTAGACGAGAAAATGAAGATGAATTAAGTTATTATTCTTCAGTTCAAGTGTGTAGCGGTACCATGAGGGAGCAGGCAAGAGATGTCGAGTGAGCAAAGGAGTCGAGGAACCAGCAATGAAGGAGAGCAATATCCGTGGCACACACAAAGGCGGTGTATGCCGTTACACGCCATGTCACCATAAAGAGCTGACTGCAAGTCTCTCCAAACAGCCACGGGGAACAGGCCAATAGAAACCAGGAACGTGAAAGCAGAGCTATTGGTTGAGGACAGAAGGCTGAAGGCTCCTGGTTTACCGGGGAGCAGACAAAGCAGGAGAGTCAGAAACAGGCAAGGTTGATAACAGGGAAGTCTTGCATGTGACAATCTGGCAACAAAAGTCTGTGAGGTTGGAGAATATGGGTCCGTCCCAAGTCTCTTATTTTTATAGTGCTACTGCTAGCTACGAGTTTGAACCGGAAGTCGTTCGAGGTCTGCCATCTTCTAAGCCGTCCCAAGTCTCTTATTTGTGCAGCGAGGAGCTAGTGCTACGAGCTAGCAGCAAACTTTAAGCAGCTACGAGCTAGGATGGTCGAGAGCTTCCTATCCGGACGTATTTATCCATGACGTATAAATACCCGCCCTCTACATCTGGCACATTTGAACAAGATGGCGGAGAAACAGCGCAAGTGTACCCGTTACATGCATTCTTTGCAATGAATCGCTGTAATTCACGTACCTATTTCAAAGAGTAATGATATTTCATGCAAGATTGTTATGTTGCAATTAGGTTTATTTCAGTCACAACCCGTTGCATTGTTCATCGGACTGTCGGGGATGTGCGGCTGCTACATGCAAAAGTGTGTGACCAGAGTCATGACGGCGGGGGGTGGGGGCTACTGTTTTGGTCAGCGAATATAATGAAACTAGTGATGTACCCATAGTAACGCCAGACGCTGGCAGCTTTACGGAGCAGATTCAGTGGTGCCGCCGTCATCAGGAATGGACGTTGCTTCACGTGTCGCTTCAGTGGAAAGGACGTCTCATGTCTCTTAAACCGACAATGCTCGCTCATCACTCCTAGCGCTAGCTCCTCGCATTCTTTCCTAGGTGGGAGGGGCTAAACAGCTAGCAATGTCGGCTAGGTAAGATAACTAGCAGTAATTTAAGAGACTTGGGATGGACCCTCTATACTGGTAGGGTGTAATCAGAAACAGGTGAATTGAGTTGCCTTGAAGACGCAGGCGTGGTGGACTGGTAGGAGTGGAAAAATGTGTGGACAGCTGATAGGCTGACATATAGGCGTGGTGGAGAGGCAGGGTGAGTGGAAATTTAATGGGTGAGCTAAATGAATGGCATGGATGGCAGACCAGGAATACATCGTGTGATAACATGATTGCTGAGTCATTGATCGAGTAAAGTGACATTGAGGCCCCATTTTAACTTCAACGTCACATTTATTTTGCTGCCCCATTGTATCCTCATGTGTACTGGAATGCACAGAAAGCTAGCATAGCATCAGCTAATTTAGCTAAATAACACTATAGGCCTACCACAGCTAGATACAAACCATATGATTGGTTGGTATTTTCACAGTGTCATTGGCGCGCTGCAAAACATTGAAGTCAGCTTATATTTGGTTAATAGCACCTCAATTAATAGCGCCTGCCCTCTAGTGCCAACTATTGTATCTATGCCAACAGAGTGGAAGTATGAGGGCAGTGATATTTACATTTGAAACAGACGTACCTAAAGGGAATATAAATGAGCCCTTATTTAGAAGGGGTACTTTATATGCCTGCTGCCTTCTTTGGATCTGGTAGCAGTTTCTTAGGCTCCCTTTCCAAAGTCAAACTTCCATTCCCCGTTATCTGTGGTCACCATGGTGTGCACAGTACGTACCATCAAAAGATGATAGGGCAGACATTCTGATGAGACGATACCGCCACAAGGGCCAGTGATCGGCTCAAGGTTATCAAGAGTCAACAGAGTGGCCAAGGGCATGTCAAGAGGAAGACAGCACAGGTTTTGAGTCTGACAAATGCATGCATGCCCAGAGGTCAGTGCTTGTTGGCATGTATGTGCTCTGGAGTGGCCACAGGTAATCCCAACCTTGGATTATATTCAGTGACATTTTTTGTCTAACATCCAGTCCCAATATTTTGGCAACTGTCACAGCTAATGTTAGGAAAATACCCAAATTAAAAATGGCAAATAAACTGTGGTTAAGATATGGTTAGTGTTGGACAACTAAAACGGTTAAGATTAGGGTATGGTCAAGGTTAGGTAGCCCTAATTTCCATTCACTGACATGCATCAAGAGGGGGAGATCAGGAGCACTTTGTGATTTGTGCAATCGGTGATTTCCACAAATAAGAGCCAGATATTTACAAAAGTTTTGTCAGAGCAAGATTTTAACAGCCACAGCCTAGATTCTCATGGCAATGGGTATGACTTCATGGTCCCTAGAGGGCGATCCCCAATAATGTTAGTGATCCCCTGATGTTTTGTCTTACACAGCTTAGGCTGCATAACAAGAAACATCGGAAACAAATGTATTTCTGGTAAATGTGACACTTCTTGCACCAGAAATGTAAACTTTGCACCTTAGATACCTTATGTCTTGATGTAAATTGACATTCCTGTTCTCAAGAGGATAAACTCTTTAATTTGAATGACCAGATGACCTTTACTCCATGCTCAGGGCAAACTACATATCTAGCTCAACTACTGGCACAGCTTTAAGAATAGCAATCAGCCAGGTGGCTGACACAAGGTTCGTAAATGTTGCAACCTATGTCGAAAATTATGTGGCTTTGTTTTACATCATTCGGCAAGAGTGGTCCATCTGTCCCTTACCTGAGCAGCGTTGTTCTCAGAATGACAATGTCTAAAAAGAATAATGCTTGTACTGCACAGCTGTTAAGAAGTGCTAAGTGAACTCTGTTAGATCCGGTGTCACTGCCTTCCCAACTGTTTAATTAGAACAGCAGATGTGATAGTGATCCCCCACGGACTGACAGCTATCACCCTGTGGGAGGACGCTGACCGCCGTCTGGTCAGGCCCGTCTCGAGGCAATTTGATTTCTCTTGAGCGAATCACCTCAGGCACAGCTTAAGATAGGAGCTTTCTATGGCAATCATATTTCACACATATTAAAGGGTAACAGCAAACAGGAAATTACAAAAAATAGTGGATTCCTTGAATTATGTTAACACAGTGATTGTCCTCCAATTCTCCTCATTTAATGGTTTTTAGAACTTTGTAAAGCAGAAGTTATTCATCCTCTTGGAATTGCACGGTTGAGCAGAATATTACATATGGATCCTTTGCACTGAGTGTAAGTGCAGATAGGTCGTTGTGATTCACTTCATCCTTACAAAATCCTGCCTCTGTTAAACAATTGGAGCCAGAGAATGGCACTTAAATTTCTGCAAGACAAACATACCTTCAGTGGCAACGTTATTACCTTTTTGTGGTGTAAATCAAATGCAGCTTAGGCTGAGTGATGGACCGCGGCAAGACAAATCTTCGTCCTTTGAAAAGTGCTGACTTTAAGGCAAAAAATGGTAATAGATTCTCAAAGTGAGGGGCCATTACTGGGGCAGCATGCAAATGATGGGTGAAGAAATAATCTACAAGGTGTTATTGAGCCCTTGGTTTAAGGAGGAAGGGAAGGCCTCTCTCCATTCCCCTGTCGAAGCACCGTAATGTGCGGCTTGTAATTAGATATTGATTTGCTTTGTCGACGAGTATTTCAAACTAGTGTCCTCCTGGAGAGAAGGGGATGCATAAAAGTCTGAATGCATCTTGTTAGGACTTAAATGTAATATCTTCATACAGGTGTGAGATTGCTACAGTGCCAAGTGAATAATTACTTATCTCTAATGGAAATAAAGAGCAACTGGTAATTTTGTCGCAGTGAAGTAATACTTTCTGTGTCCTTGGAGATGCCTTTAGTTTCAGGTACATTAGATTCCTAGAACGCTTCTGTTGGACACCATATATTGTAAAACTAGATATCTATACCTTCAGGCTCTAGTTCTTCAAAGAACAGATTTATAATTGAATCATTGGCAGTTGTGAAAATACAGGGATTGGAGGGATTGCATTAAAGGAATTCTTCACTGCCAATTACTCACCTGGTATTACAACCTGTTCTCATATCAACTCATCACATATCGCCACTTGGTCAGTGCAGTTCAAGTCCTCGTATTACATGCTTGGTATTCTGCGTTGGCAACATTCCGGGACAGCCTGTCAATTTACGCTGTGCAACAAAGCCACGTGGTTAGGTTTAAGAAATAGAAAAACATAATGGTTTGGCTCTACATTTGCACCAGAGGTGAACACTGACCTCCAAAACTTTCCAGCTCCTTATATTACGTCGTTATCGGCAGCTTTCCAAACTGAGGCTGTCCAGTAGCGTATCATACCACCACAAAAGATGCATACTACACCACTGCAAAAGGTGGCTTCTGGCATCTGACACTGAAATAACTTGCACTTCACTTTGTGAAGATTCTCGCAATCCTCCACAGTGCACCAAGAATCCAAACCTGACAACATTCTGAATGAATTGAAGTCATACAGGACAGCAACAGTAAAACTATACCAAATGTGGGTGTTTTTCAGGGACATGTAACTGTATTTACTTACTGTAGCTTTTAGGGACTGGTTGTATTTTAAGGGCTGGTTACTGTGTTTCCTTTTGCTTTTGAGCCCCCATGTGGATGTTTGTAGGGACCCATTACTGTGTTTCCTTTGACTTTCCGCCCTCACATGTGGGTGTTTTAGGGACCTGTAACTGTGTTCACTTTAGCTTTTAGGGACTGGTTGTATATTAGGGGCTGGTTACTGTGTTTTCTTTTGCTTCTGAGCCCCCACATGGATGTTTTAAGGGACCCATTACTGTGTTTCCTTTCGGTTTTTGGCCCCCACACGGAACTAGAATGTGTTTTTAGGGACCTGTAACTGTTTAATTTAGCTTTTAGGGACTGGTTGTTTTTTAGGGGCTGGTTACTGTGTTTCCTTTTGCTTATGAGCTGCCACATGGATGTTTGTAGGGACCCGTCACTGTGTTTCCTTTGACTTTACGCCCTCACATGTGGGTGTTTTTAGGGACCTGTAACTGTGTTCACTTTAGCTTTTAGGGACTGGTTGTATTTTAGGGGCTGGTTACTGTGTTTTCTTTTGCTTTTGAGCCCCCATGTGGATGTTTGTAGGCACCCATTGTTGTGTTTCCTTTGGGTTTTTGGCCCCCACACGGAACTAGAATGTGTTTTAGGGACCTGTAACTGTTTACTTTAGCTTTTAGGGACTGGTTGTTTTTTAGGAGCTGGTTACAGTGTTTCCTTTTGCTTTTGAGCCCCCATGTAGATGTTTGTAGGGACCCGTCACTGTGTTTCCTTTGACTTTCCGCCCTCACATGTGGGGGTTTTTAGGGACCTGTAACTGTGTTCACTTTAGCTTAAAGGGACTGGTTGTATTTTAGGGGCTGGTTACTGTGTTTCCTTTTGCTTTTGAGCCCCCACATGGATGTTTGTAGGGACCCGTTGCTGTGTTTCCTTTCAGTTTTTGGCCCCCACACAGGGCTTAAAAGTGTTTTAGGGACCAGTAACTGTGTTCACTTTAGCTTTTAGGGGCTGGTTGTATTTTAGGGGCTGGTTACTGTGTTTCCTTTTGCTTATGAGCCCCCATATGGATGTTTGTAGGGACCCCTTACTGTGTTTCCTTGGGTTGCTGGCCCCCACACGGGGCTAAAAAGTGTTTTAGGGACCTGTAACTGTGTTTACTTTAGCTTTAAGGGGCTGGTTGTATTTTGGGGGCTGGTTACTGTGTTTCCTTTGGCTTTTGAGCCCCCACATGTGGATGTTTCTAGAGACCTGTAATTGTGATTCATTTGGCTTTTTGCCCTCACACATGGATATTTTTAGGGACTCATCACTTGTTTCCCTCGGCTTTTTGCCCTCACATGTGGGTGTTTTTAGGGACTGGTCACTGTGTTTACTTTAGCTTGCAGGGACTGGTTGTATTTTGGGGGCTGGTTACTGTGCTTTATTTATTTATTTGGTTTATTTTTGTAGGGACGTATACAATGTACGTAGATAAACCACAAGCGGCCATCCAATGCATATATCACAATGTTTATAGCAAATACAAATTCGCAACATCTTCCCCTAGAACGACTTTTAAGAAAATAACAGATCAGAAAAATAAAGAGCTTTGGCTTTCCACCCTCACATGTGGGTGTTTTTAGGAACCTGCAACTGTGTTAAATTGAGCTTTTAGGGACTGGTTGTATTTTAGGGGCTGGTTGCTGTGTTTCCTTTGGCTTTTGAGGTCCCACACGGGGCTAAAAAGTGTTTTATGGACCTGTAACTGTGTTTACTTTAGCTTTTAGGGGCTGGTTGTATTTTAGGGGCTGGTTACTGTGTTACCTTTGGCTTTTGAGGTCCACATCTGGGTGTTTTTAGCAGCCTGTGGCTAATTTTCCAGCGGCTTTTCATATATTTGGGGACCTGTTACTGTTTCCCTTGGCTTTTTAGCCTCCACATGTAGGTGTGTGTTAGGGACCCATCACTGCTATCTTTAGCTTTTGAGCTCCCTCACATGTGATTGTGTTTTAGCAACCCATTGCTGGTTTTCAAGCGGGGATAGTGCCAAAAAACAGTGGCTGTTTCTTTTACCAAGACATTGTTTCAGACAAATACACCCCTCCCAACAGTGTTCCTTAAGAAGCTCCTGCAATGTCTCTGATGTTATTAACATTTCATTACTATCATGGTGGAGCCATTTACAGAGCCAGAACTATGTATGACCACTGACTTTTTGTCAGTACGCACAAAGTGGACAGCTAGCAAACTGTGAGGAGATATTTGCTGAAAAGTCTGCTGCATTATAATCATCAATTCCACCTTTGAATAGACAATCAGTCATAACTACATTTCAACCATTTACTATGAAAGTAGCGGCTCCTTTAAGAAAAGGTTTTGCGTGATAGTAAATGTACAATGAGTGCATTTTGAACAGGCTTTTGTTGAGGTATTATAGTGTTACTAAATCATTTGAAATTATATGCAGCAGAAAATTAGTTCCTTTCCCTCACCGTGTATTGTGATTTGATGTAGTGCACAATGTGAAAAAATCTAATGTCTGAAAGAGATCAATCATCCTCAGCTGCACTATTATCTACTGTGTCTGCTGTGCCTGCTGATCTCTGTGTGTGAGCAACTTTTGCTAATAAAGTTTGGGGATAAATAATCTGCGGCCAACGTGAAAAAGACGAATATTAAATCTTGAGCTGATGTGCCAGCTCATGATCAGGTATCTCCCCCCCTGTCAAACGGCAGTCAGCGCTTGGCTGCTTGCACTCTTCTGTCAGTAGTTTGATTAGTCTGTACCTGCTTAAACTGATGTATCTGTCTTGTGAAACGAAACAGACGGCCAAGGCTTTACCTGGGTGATTTAGGCAGGCATTGAGTCAGCAACCTGTCCGTCCTAATGGCTTTTGGCTATAGTGAATGGCTTAAACACAAAGATGAGAGCCTGACTCCCTTCTCTGAATTAGCAAGTCCAATACATTTTAATTCAAATGAGCACAGGGTGTATGATGTTCTAAGATTTAAGTATGGTATTATAAAGAATCTCAGCATATCTTCTTTATGTAGATGTGTAGATATGTTAAATACCTAATGCATGCTGATGTTACATGGTAGATGGTAGGGATATGATTAACTGATGCTTCATTCAGATATGAACTCGTGATTAAATCTGACGAAAGAAGCATCTGAATTTGACTCGGCCAGATATTGCAAATGAGCTCCTGGAAATGGCAGCACCTGCAGTACTTTTTACAGCATTATCTAACGTCCATTGATGATAAGCATCGACTAATCTTCTTAGAATTCGGAGGTTTTCGTCAGTATCACAGTAATCCATAAGACTGTTGTCTGCGCATTCATGTTTACACTCCAAACAGGAACTGCAAGTTAATGCAGCGTGACTTTCTTATTTACATTTAATTCAGTATAAGTTAATGACAAGTATATACTACTGTGGAGACTCCCTCATACATGCGCTTTGGTACTGTGAAAAAAAGAAAATGATAGAATATTGAAAGACGGATTTCAAGAATTTGCAGTTTTTTCACCAATAATTTGTCTCATTCAAAATGTGGGAAAAATAAGGAACCCAACAGGATGGCCAGTTCTTTTCTCATTGTTAGTTTATAAAAAGCTTGTTATTGCAAAATTGGTAAAAATAAGGAAGCACTCCCACTTCAAGAATGTAAACCTCATTTGTGTATTAAAACCTCTTGCACTCCACCCCCATTTTGTAGCAAAAACGCCTAAAATGACATACCCAAATTAAAATTACTGTAGCTTCTGAACTGCTCTGACAATATACATGCATGAGGTCTTGCCAGAAAGAAAACTCTCTGAAGTTTCTTGTGAACGTGTCAGAAACACTCTAGGTGATACAGAGACAGAGTAATGGGCCTCTGAAGTCAGTAAAAAATTGAAGATTTTGCCTAAAATTAAATAAAAAATGATTTTCAGGATGAATAACTGTCTGTGGCTTCATCTGAGCAGGTAAATGACACTGTGGGGCTGTAGGCACACTATCAATGAACATTTGTTTCAAATTTGAAGAAGACTGCTCAAAGTATGACCATTCTATAGTGTTTTTTCCATGCAAAGATCCACGCGGAGCTCCAAATGACAAGTCGGCCACTCTGCTTCAAAACAGTACTATCAGTGATCAAACAACACTCAGCCAGCTTCAAACATTGTACCTTATTGAAATCAGGTGTGATTATGATAGCCGATGTTCTTTATGACACAGAAACACCATAAAATATCACCAAATAAAGCCATATGAAACGTGAAAGTTATGATCCCACTCTCTAGACGGTATATCTCAGCCAAAATAGTGGTAGGAGTGAGACTCTTACCTTTTATAAAAGATCTAAGTCCTCGCTAATGGCTCCACATAAGATTGCGAGTAATCCTTTAACTTTTCCCGTCAAAAAACGGCATGACATGACTTGTCACCACTCATCGCGATTTTGGACTTTGCGTGTTTAGGCTGCTCTGGTGCGAAATACATAATAAATAAAAGAAAAACGATGTTATCTTTGAAAAGTCGAGAGCTTCCTGAATCCGGCAATACCAAACATCACATGGTTTGATGACGAAGTGCGCCTGGGAGATACCATTTAACAGAGGAGGAGGGAAGTGAGAATGTCGGCGTCCTGGCAGAGTTAGAGAGGTTAAACGGACAATGTTGGAAGACAGCAACAAAGGAGTTTCTCTATAGACTGATGTAAACAACAGAATGAACAGCACGCTGAATGTTCATTTTAAGCGGACTTTAAAATGTCTAAACTACAGAAATGCTCAGAAGAACGTGTGGAAGCTGCTAAACTTGGTCAGCGGGAAAAACAGAGATATTTCAAGAAACTACGGTTAATAGGTGGTAAAGATCCGTACAAGCTAGCTCCCTCGTCTAAACAGAACTAATTGCTCAAGTACCATTAATTTAGGTGACTTTTACTTTTACCAAAGTAATATTTTAACATGACAACAACGACTTTTGGATACGTTATACAACACTGCATTTAACCTACCTGACAAGAAATGCGCAGAACAAACTCAGACGTTGTCAAGATTCTTGCCCTGGAAATCCTGGTTGAGTTTCGCCAGCCACAAACGCGTCCGTTCTTCACACAGTTTTTTGCACTCCTCTCCCTGCTTTGTTATGACTTTTGGTAGTCTAAAGTATTTCAAATGTTTCTCTCGATCCGACCGATTAGTGCAGCCAAAAATTGCCCATTTTGCGACAATAGAAAAGTGGGCTTGCTGGTGAGGTGTCTGCTCATCAGATCGGATGCCTTTAGAGACTGCTGTCCACCCAGACTCCCGTTGTTTTTGACTGTGGGGATGAATCCATCATTCTAACTGTGCTGTGGGGCCTGCAGCTCTACAGATGCAAACAGGAATCCATGAGTCTGCCAAGACACAAGGGGTCGTCCACAGGATTCATACATATATGGTAATTGCACGGTACATACGCAAAGGCTAACTGTGTTGTTTCTACATCCAGAAACCTACGTGGAAATAACTAAAGGAATGAATACATCAGTCTGTTTTGCATGGACAGAGAACCTTCTGAAACTGGAGAAGGGAATGACCACCTTTGGTTAGGAGGATGGCTTTGTATCTCATTATGCTATCAGAAAGGAGCTAATATTATGAATATGGATGAGGATGTCTTGCAGGCCTTAAAACGCGGAGTTTGGGGGGACAGACGAGAGAGAGTTCCGAAGATTGGCTGAATCTCTCCCAGATTGCTGCAGAAATCTGATCTGATACCCTGGCTTGCTAATAAAGTTCTCTTTATCCGAAACAAGCCTGTATCAGCGGAGTCTTCACCCTCATCATGCCATTGCAATAAGAAAGGCCTGATTAACTACACTGGTTCTGTTGCTATTGTTGCTAATGGTCGCTACGAGTGCCTCCAAGAAGGCAACTTCTGGTTCGATGACGTAACGTGAATACCCTCTATCGCTGCCCCAAAATTGTGGAATTCTCTTCCTCCTCCCATCCAGTTCTCAGGTTTTTTTAACCTGAAGTCTGTGCCTTTATTGTACTATTCTTTTTCCCTTGTTTGTTCTCTTCTTTTGCTTTTTGTCTTCCTCTGTCTATGATGTTAAGCACGTTGGGTCAACGCTGTTGTGTGTAAAGTGCTTCATAAATAAAGTTGAGTTGAGTTGAGTGTGTTCTCTGCTGCTGTCCCTTTTCCCTGCCTTGCAGACCTGCCCAGGTGTGCTGCATTACTTAACGAGGTGCAGCGCACCTGGCATGGAGGGGGTGTTGAAGAGCTCCTGTGCCAGCAGCAGAGGAGAGAGGCCTCTGGTGTGGGGACTGCTGGTCCTGCTGCCTCTCAGCCTGGGATTTGTGTTGTCTTGTTTGCTTGTTTTACTTATAATAAATCCCATAGATTTGAGTGTTTTAAAGGTGTTTATGTGGTTATTTTGCAGTACTAGTATTATAGTACTTTGCCCAAGGTAACATCTCATAACATCTAGCTAGGGCTTCTCTCTGACTTTTAGCCAAAAAGAAATTTAATTACGCTAACTTCTTAAAAAGGTGTTCAGCCAATGTAAACCACTTCCTGTGTGTTGAAAAGTCATTGGTGGTGCATTAGAGGTAACGTCACATATTGTCTGTCTGATGCTCTCTGGTTGCTTGAGGTACTTCTTCGTCTTGTTTCTAACCTTGCTTCTTTGTGGGGATTCTCTCCCTCCCCACAGCACATCTCATACTTCAGACGCTTCATCCCTCTTCTCCCTCCCTCCTCCATTTTCTCTGTCTCCCCCCCAGCCAGGCTTTTACTTCTCTGTCACCCCTTTGCCACATCTGCATCAATACTAAGCCCTTTATGTGATCCTTGGCTGGTTCAATAAAGCTGTTTGCTCTTTTGGACTGAGGCCCCTCCAGGGTCCCTTCATGGCAAATAAGATATTGAGAGAACAAATTAAAATGCCACTGTGACTGTCTATAGACTCTGTTGCAGGGGGTTTTTGGGGGGCGGTGAGTGTGCAGCAGGGGGAGGCTGTGAGACAGTGGCCATTGTGGGAGAAAAGATACACATGGAGAGATTTTGTCTCAGTGCATCATCAGTTTTCCTCATATTCTTAATCAGTTGGTCTCACTCTCAACCTGTCAAATACCAACATTTGATCAGTGGCCCTTTGGGTCAGATATACCACGCAGCTTGGCATGGCACAGCACGTCTAAACAGACAGTGGAAACGCAAATTAGCATGGGTTGACATCGGAAAAGGTCCAATACTGACGCATCAAGGCACTCTTTAGCGGAGGAATGAAACGCAGTGGCCGGTGGCATTTTTCAACGCTGTTAAAGGAGCAAGCAAGAGTGCATGAGGACGATGGGTCAAACAAGCCCTGAACTTTCACCCAGGAGACGACTGTTCTCCGAGAGTGTGAAACCAAAAGTCACTTGAGTTATTTTAATCACAACACAGATTGATGTACGTGACATATGTCGCCTGACATTACATCGCGTCTCAAGGAAGTGTTTGGGAATAAAGGCTGTACTACAACATAGTTCTGTAACTTAATTAACTTTTAACTATCAATGGATGGACAGTTGATGTATAAACGCTCTCGGCCTTGGACTGTTTCAAATGTCTATTTTCTTGTGCCATTTAATTTAGCTCTTACTCATGTATTTAGGAGCATGTATTGGTTCATATAGACTTTGTGTAATGAGCAGTGTGACAATCAATTTTCTTGAAGTTTAAAGAAACTAGTCCATACCCATTGAGTACAGCATACCATACCATGATTTAGTCATACCAAACATTGGTCCACAGGGGGAGCCACAGCGATCGGTCGCATTTTAGCCATTTTTAAGCATTTTTCTGTTGTTATAGCGCCACCCAGTTGCCAATTAGAGTTAAATTTCTCCAGTCACCTTGAGGCGTCCTGTTCTACATATCTACCAAGTTTAGTAAAAATCCATATGGCGGTTAGGCCTAGATAAGAAATGAGCTCTCTAGCGCCCCCATTTTGTTTGATGGGGTCAATAATGGAGGGGTCCCCTCAGATTATGTGTGGTCATATGCCTACAAAGTTGCGTGGTGATGGGTGAAACCCTTGAGATGTTATACACCTTTATGTGATGAGCCACGCCCTCCGCAATATTCATTGCCTTATAGAAGCTCAGTTTTAGTAGGTTTTCCAACTTTTGCCAAGAGGGAACTTTAGATATTGGTCCCTAGATTATGTTCACCCAGTTTCATGCAGATCGCTCAAACTTCCTAGGAAGAGATCCATTTGAAGTGTTTTTAAAAAAATTCAAAATGGCGGAAAATCTATATAAGCGGAAGTTATGGGTTCTTGAGGCAAATGTGTTCCTCATGAGGAGAGGCATCTCTGTGCAAAGTTTCATGTCTCTACGACATACGGGGCATGAGATATGCCCATTCAAAGTTTGACATTTCAATCGGTTGCTATAGCGCCCCCCTTTGGCCAATTGATGTAATATTGCTTCATTGGCATCCTCCCATGACCCTCTACCACTGTGCCAAATTTCACATGGATTGACCAAGTCAGTGAGGAGAAAAATGTGGAACACACACACAGACAGAGTTTTCGTCATTATATAGTAAGATATTTGCATATCATTAAAGGTATGTATTTGACAAGAACAAGCTTAAAGGATTTCTGGGACATTAAGTCTTCAGAATCCTTCTTGTTAATTCTTTAAGGGGCTGTCAATAGGCAGTTTCCTCGTGTAGTTTTAAATTAAATAAGCTTTACTTTGGTTCACTGTTGTTGCCCACGCTGTGTAAATGCTGTGTGGACTTAGTGCAGATGTTAATCACAAGCTGTGGCAAGGTAGTGTTTGTTCCGTAACACAAAGGTCACCTTTGGATTCTCTGAGGGGTTGTGAATTTGGAACAACGTGTGTGAGTCCCACATCATTTCAGTTCATTAACAGGCTCTGATTCACATGTAAATTTCATGTCGTAGCTTTTCTGTGACACTGATAATTTTTATTTGTTAAAAGTAAAGGAGTATGGTGACAAGTATTATGGCAGCTATCAGACTGGGAACAACAAAAGAGAGGACTCAGTAGCAGGACTCAAAAACACAAGGACTTTAATGGAGGTCGGCGAATAGAAAAACAGTTCCCAGAACTCTGGGTATGAATGAACCCTAACCCCTAACCCAAGGGAGAAGGGGTAACGACGGACAGGTGAGACCAATCAGAGCGGGGCAGGTAATCACACAGGGGCAGAAAGTGAAGTGTCTGAACAGGAGACAAGGGTAAGTGTCAAAATAAAACAGGAAATACTAACAAATCCTAAATTTGGCTCCTTTGAGACTTAAAGTACATATCCTGACATATTCTCAAAGCAGTTGGATTCCCTGCTTCCTCCATCTTGTGAAAACCGGCAGTGAAGGCGGCTGTTACAAGGACGACACGTTCGGCATTTACCACCACTCTCGAGACGTGTTTATCAATATACCACTTGTGCCCAAAATCATTGTGCCAGCCACGTAAATTATTGATGTCTGGGCAGGATCGGCCTCATTTCAGAGGCCTCAGAGATACTTTAAACTGATGATGACTCAATTTGGTGGCCCGGCCCAGGTCAAGGCACACAGCTCAATATGTCAATACCACAGACAGTGCTGAACAGCACGTGCATAGCAAGCACACATGCACTTGTGCCTCACACACACACACACACACACACACAGGGCAAATGCAGTATGCTGTGACTCATACTCTCTCACATTAACAAATATTGGGGCTCATGCAGGAAGCATTACATGAACAAATTTCCTCTTAATGTTGTTCATATCCTCGATTTGTTCTTGTTTTGTTCGTACATTTGTTGAACATTATTACTCATTGCAACTGATAATTCTCTCGGTAACATACATTTGTGTAAAAAGCCAGCCCGTCCTTATTCTGAACTAAAATACCATTGCTTTCTAAGTGATTTTGGTGTCAGACACAGACAGTCTATTGAGGGCAGGCAGGAGGGATGCTGGTTTTGTGGCCTAAACCTGACCGCATGTTTTTGTTATTGATACCTTACCACATGTTTTTGTTGCCTAAATCTAACGACATACTTTTGTTGCCAAATTCACACTGCATACTTTTGTTGCCTAAATCTAGCCACATACTTTTTTTTTTTTGCCTAAATCTAACTTCATACTTGGGTTTGCTAAATCTAACCACATACTTTTGTTGCCGAAACCTAACCATGTTTTTGTTGCCCAAACCTAACCACATACTTTTGTTGCCGAAACCTAACCATGTTTTTGTTGCCCAAATCTAACCACGTACTTTTGTTGCCTAAACCAACCATGTTTTTGTTGCCCAAACCTTACCACGTGCTTTTGTTGCCTAAATCTAACCATGTTTTTTTTTGCCCAAAACCTTACCACATGTTTTTGTTGCCTAAACCCAACCACATACTTTTGTTGCCAAATTCAAAGTGTATACTTTTGTTGCCTAAATCTAGCCACATACTTTTTTTTTTTTTTTTTTGCCTAAATCTAACGTCGTACTTGGGTTGCCTAAATCTAACGACAAACTTTTGTTGCCAAATTCACACTGCATACTTTTGTTGCCTAAATCTAACCACATACTTTTGTTGCCGAACCCTAACCATGTTTTTGTTGCCCAAACCTAAGCACATACTTTTGTTGCCCAAACCAACCATGTATTTGTTGCCCAAACCTAACCACGTGCTTTTGTTGCCTAAACCAACCATGTTTTTGTTGCCCAAACCTTACCACGTGCTTTTGTTGCCTAAATCTAACCATGTTTTTTTTTTGCCCAAAACCTTACCACATGTTTTTGTTGCCTAAACCTAACCACATACTTTTGTTGCCAAATTCAAAGTGTATACTTTTGTTGCCTAAATCTAGCAACATACTTTTTTTTTTTTTTTTTTTGCCTAAATCTAACGTCGTACTTGGGTTGCCTAAATCTAACGACAAACTTTTGTTGCCAAATTCACACTGCATACTTTTGTTGCCTAAATCTAACCACATACTTTTGTTGCCGAACCCTAACCATGTTTTTGTTGCCCAAACCTAAGCACATACTTTTGTTGCCCAAACCAACCATGTATTTGTTGCCCAAACCTAACCACGTGCTTTTGTTGCCTAAACCAACCATGTTTTTGTTGCCCAAACCTTACCACGTGCTTTTGTTGCCTAAATCTAACCATGTTTTTTTTTTGCCCAAAACCTTACCACATGTTTTTGTTGCCTAAACCTAACCACATACTTTTGTTGCCAAATTCAAAGTGTATACTTTTGTTGCCTAAATCTAGCAACATACTTTTTTTTTTTTTTTTTTTGCCTAAATCTAACGTCGTACTTGGGTTGCCTAAATCTAACGACAAACTTTTGTTGCCAAATTCACACTGCATACTTTTGTTGCCTAAATCTAACCACATACTTTTGTTGCCGAACCCTAACCATGTTTTTGTTGCCTAAACCTAACCACGTACTTTTGTTGCCTAAACCAACCATGTTTTTTTTTTTTTTGCCCAAAACCTTACCACATGTTTTTGTTGCCTAAACCTAACCACATACTTTTGTTGCCAAATTCAAAGTGCATACTTTTGTTGCCTAAATCTAGCCACATACTTCTTTTTTTTGCCTAAATCTAACTTCGTACTTGGGTTGCCTAAATCTAACGACAAACTTTTGTAGCCGAAACCCAACCATGTTTTTGTTGCCTAAACCTAACCACATACTTTTATTGCCTGAAGTTAACTACATGCTTTGGTTGCCTGAAACTAACCATGTGCTTTTGTTGCTTGACCCTAACCATGTGCGCTTGTTGCCTAAATCTAACTGAAAACTTCTGCTGCCTAAATTTAGCTACATACTTTTGTTGCCTAAACATAAATACGTGCTTTGGTTGCCTAAATCTCACCACGTACTTATGTTGCCTAAACCTAACCATGTTTTTGTTGCCTTAATCTAACTGCAAACTTCTGCTGCCTAAATCTAGCCACGTAGTTTTGTTGCCTAAATTTAAATACTTGCTTTGGTTGCCTAAATCTAACCACATACTTTTGTTGCCGAAACTTAACCATGTGCTTTTGTTGCCTAAACCTAACCATATGCTTTTGTTGCCTAAATCTAATGACATACTTTTGTTGCCCAATTCTAACCACATACTTTTGTTGCCTAAATCTAGTCACATACTTTTGTAGCCTAAATCTAAATATGTGCTTTGGTTGTCTAAATCTAACCATGTAGTTTTGTTGCCTAAACCTAATCATGTGCTTTTGTTACCTAAACGTTACCACATGCTTTTGTTGCCTAAATCTAACCGCATACCTTTGTTGCCTAAACCTAACCACATACTTTTGTTGCCTAAATTTAACTACTTGCTTTGGTTGCCTAAATCTAACCATGTGCGCTTGTTGCCTAAATCTAACTGCATACTTCTGCTGCCTTGATCTAGCCACATACTTTTGTTGCCTAAATTTAAATACGTGCTTTGGTTGCCTAAATAAAACCACATACTTCTGTTGCCTAAACCTAACCATGTGCTTTTGGTTGAAAACGTTGAAACGTTGAAACAAGGTGTTTTACTCACGTTGTAAGCTGATTTTGAGAAAGACTGTTTACATCTAATGAGCAGAAGCTGTGTATTTCCTGTGAAAACAGAAGTGTATTTTGAAAAGAAGCAAAGCATGTAAGAAGTGTGAATTGACACAGAGACCCTGAATGTCAACCACAGATGCAGGAGCACACCTAGCATCATATCGTAGATGTGAAAGACACAACGGCGATATTTGACAAGTAGGGATGAGAACATGTTGAAAAAAGTGTTGCTGTGTTCTGCCAAGATAAATACTGCTTACTTCAGTTACTGAGACTCCCCGAATGTCAGTGAACATGTTATAGATGCTGTGAAACCTGTCAGTTATCTCAGCTACTGATGATTTGTGTGATGTGGCATCCCTGTGATTGGCAGAGAGTCAGGATATGTGTATGCTGATGTGTGTGTGTGTGTGTGTGTGTGTGTGTGTGTGTGTGTGTGTGTGTGACCTGGGGGTAGTCTATAAGCAGGAGTCAAAGCCAGAGGCTAGATCAGAGAGCAAACTGTGAAAATGTCAGATTTGTTGTTTTGCTGTTGGCCACAGCCCACACTAGCCTCTGTACTGCTCACTAATAAATTGTTAGCAGAACCAGTTGGGGTTAGCGACTGCACATAGTGACGTTCCAACGTTAAATGTATGCACATATTATAAGTGACTTCCTCTAACTACTATATAAGGGCAGGTGTATTCAAAGTCTCTGGCATACAGTACAGGCCAAAAGTTTGGACACACCTTCTCATTCAATGCGTTTTCTTTATTTTCATGACTATTTACATTGTAGATTCTCACTGAAGGCATCAAAACTATGAATGAACACATGTGGAGTTATGTACTTAACAAAAAAAGGTGAAATAACTGAAAACATGTTTTATATTCTAGTTTCTTCAAAATAGCCACCCTTTGCTCTGATTACTGCTTTGCACACTCTTGGCATTCTCTCCATGAGCTTCAAGAGGTAGTCACCTGAAATGGTTTTCCAACAGTCTTGAAGGAGTTCCCAGAGGTGTTTAGCACTTGTTGGCCCCTTTGCCTTCACTCTGCGGTCCAGCTCACCCCAAACCATCTCGATTGGGTTCAGGTCCAGTGACTGTGGAGGCCAGGTCATCTGCCGCAGCACTCCATCACTCTCCTTCTTGGTCAAATAGCCCTTACACAGCCTGGAGGTGTGTTTGGGGTCATTGTCCTGTTGAAAAATAAATGATCGTCCAACTAAACGCAAACCGGATGGGATGGCATGTCGCTGCAGGATGCTGTGGTAGCCATGCTGGTTCAGTGTGCCTTCAATTTTGAATAAATCCCCAACAGTGTCACCAGCAAAACACCCCCACACCATCACACCTCCTCCTCCATGCTTCACAGTGGGAACCAGGCATGTGGAATCCATCCGTTCACCTTTTCTGCGTCTCACAAAGACACGGCGGTTGGAACCAAAGATCTCAAATTTGGACTCATCAGACCAAAGCACAGATTTCCACTGGTCTAATGTCCATTCCTTGTGTTTCTTGGCCCAAACAAATCTCTTCTGCTTGTTGCCTCTCCTTAGCAGTGGTTTCCTAGCAGCTATTTGACCATGAAGGCCTGATTCACACAGTCTCCTCTTAACAGTTGTTCTAGAGATGGGTCTGCTGCTAGAACTCTGTGTGGCATTCATCTGGTCTCTGATCTGAGCTGCTGTTAACTTGCGATTTCTGAGGCTGGTGACTCGGATGAACTTATCCTCAGAAGCAGAGGTGACTCTTGGTCTTCCTTTCCTGGGTCGGTCCTCATGTGTGCCAGTTTCGTTGTAGCGCTTGATGGTTTTTGCGACTCCACTTGGGGACACATTTAAAGTTTTTGCAATTTTCCGGACTGACTGACCTTCATTTCTTAAAGTAATGATGGCCACTCGTTTTTCTTTAGTTAGCTGATTGGTCCTTGCCATAATATGAATTTTAACAGTTGTCCAATAGGGCTGTCGGCTGTGTATTAACCTGACTTCTGCACAACACAACTGATGGTCCCAACCCCATTGATAAAGCAAGAAATTCCACTAATTAACCCTGATAAGGCACACCTGTGAAGTGGAAACCATTTCAGGTGACTACCTCTTGAAGCTCATGGAGAGAATGCCAAGAGTGTGCAAAGCAGTAATCAGAGCAAAGGGTGGCTATTTTGAAGAAACTAGAATATAAAACATGTTTTCAGTTATTTCACCTTTTTTTGTTAAGTACATAACTCCACATGTGTTCATTCATAGTTTTGATGCCTTCAGTGAGAATCTACAATGTAAATAGTCATGAAAATAAAGAAAACGCATTGAATGAGAAGGTGTGTCCAAACTTTTGGCCTGTACTGTATGCCTGAGAAATGGAAAGATGCAACCAAAAAAAAAAAGCTGTAGTGAAATACTACAGTATTAAATACAGGTTTTACAGACTGTGTGAATAGGCACCATATCTTCCAGTCCGGCCCTCAACACCAGCGTCCTTCAGAGCTGCATGCTCAATTCGCTCCTGTACTCCCTGTTCACGTGCAAATCAACCCAGTCTCACTTTGAAATCGTCAAATACCGGCGCTTGGTCAGGGACTTCTGCCACCAGACACTGACGAACAAATCCGTTTTTTCACACCACTTAAGGTTAAGGGGGTGGAAGTCTGAGTAGGGTCAGTGTGTGCGAAGGTGGATGGGTCCAACAACCGCCAACTTTCACCCGGGAGGCTGGTGTTTGCTTCGCTTAAGACTGTAAAGCCAAACCGCCAAACCGGGGTGAAATTTAACCACGTGTGTTTGTTGTCGAAGGAATCTTTTTGTCTTTCGGCTGCTCCCTTCAGGGGTCACCACAATCTCCCTTGATGGTCGTCCAATTTCCACCAGCACCACGCTGGTCAACAGCACCGGAGGTAGTCACTGTTAACCTGGGCCTCGACTGATCCAGTATGGCAGACGTTTGTTATCCACGTCATTGTTTTGGCACAAGTTTTGTGCCGGATGCCCTTCCTGACGCAACCCTCACCATTTATCCAGGCTTGGGACCGGCATCAGGAGTAGGCAAAAAGTGCCCCCCAATGGCTGTTTTTTGTTGTCGAAGGAATAAGATGTCGATTTGCAGCATTGTACCGACATAGTGCTTTTATTTTGAAAGAAACTGTATGCAAACTGTACATTTCCTATGAAAACACTAGTGTATTTTGAAGTTGACTCAACGTCCTAGAACATCAACAATCAACACACCCAGGGTACCTTGGACGTCCTATATCGATGTGGAAAGTCCATGGCCAAAGGTTGCATGGCCATTGACAGCTCAACTGAACTCAACAGGCCTATATTTGGGACAGGCGTTTAATTCCTTTCACACAAAACTGTTCAGTGTTTAGTGATGTCCAAATGAAGGTTCATGAACCACCAGTTGTATTTGCTGAACCCACTAGATGGCGCTCTTGGTGTAATGAAAAAGGCTCAAGGGATGGCAATGCAGTTTGGTTTCAACTAGCAATGGCCAAATGAAGCTTCATGAACAATTTACTTTATTTTTTGGGTCCACTCTGGCACTCTTTGTCCAGCAAAGGGTTGAAACCAAACTGCATTGCCATCCCTTGAGCCTTTTTCATTACACCAAGAGCGCCATCTAGTGGGTTCAGCAAATACAATGGGTGGTCCATGAAGCTTCATTTGGCCATCACTAGATTACAGCACCCAACATACCGACACAATACCATTTTATCCTGTTAAAACAATACTCACAACTTAGATTTATTTTTATGAAAAACCCTTTTTGATTCTTTTGATCCGAGGACCCTTACAGACTTATGAATGCGAGAGTAATCGAGGAATGGACACATAGTTTGACTTCAAGACCACTTCAGAAGTAGGGAGTCACTACCTTTTGTTTTATCTGTCTTGTTTATAATGCTGTTAAATCTCAGTTCATTATTCTTTGAAGGGCGTGGGCTATTAATTTGGACTAGGCTTTTAACTGAAGTTTTACGTTAATTTAAAGAAGATGCATGAGTGCAGACTGAGAGTGTTTGTATTCATCTTTAGTCCATTAGTTGGAAGCATGACCCTCTGTCCTGACACTGAGGGGACTGCTTGTACAAGGAGATGGCAGCTGTGTAGCATACAAAGTTTTTTTTGAGTGCCTGTAATTAAATTCAAGCGTTACCAAATCTATTAGGAGCTACTGTTAGCAGCAGTATGCTAAAGTACCACTCCTCCTGTTTAAATGCATGACTTGTGCTTTAATGTATGACTCAATGCATGATGTATGACACTGACTGCTCTGGCTTAATATTAATAAATGACTAATGATTACCTCACACTTGACACACTATAACTCACAGTCAAGCCATAACCTATATGCTAATCAACATGTCCTTAAATATGCTCTTATTAGCCATCTGCAGCAGAGTGGCACGTTTCATATTAATTGTATAAAAAGCAGAATCAGGAGCTGTCAGGGAGACTTTGGTCATTTTAATTGGCTGAGAAGTATCTTGCTTTAAGAAGCACCATACACGCTAGTAAATGTTGTGCTAGCTATCATTTGTTACAGCTTGATTTGGGAAAACATGACAGCCCCAGTCTCTATTATCATCGGTGATGTATGATCGCTGTGACATCATCAGGGTTATGTCCTCAGCTAGAGCTCCTCTAGAGCCAAAGAAGACATTATAAAAGTGCCAAGAAAACAGTCTCACCACATGGTCTATTTTTGTAGCTGTCATGACGAAATTTGGACATCTAGACTTTGTGATATGATTGGCCTTTGGGGTCCACTGCTGTTTTTTGAACTTGGCAGCTACAGCAACCCATTGAAATGTCAAACTTTGAATGGGCATATCTCATGCCCCGTATGTCGTAGAGACATGAAACTTTGCACAGAGATGCCTCTCCTCATGAGGAACACATTTGCCTCAAGAACCCATAACTTCCGCTTATATAGATTTTCCACCATTTTGAATTTTTTTTTAAAAACACTTCAAATGGATCTCTTCCTAGGAAGTTTGAGCGATCTGCATGAAACTGGGTGAACATAATCTAGGGACCAATATCTAAAGTTCCCTCTTGGCAAAAGTTGGAAAACTTACTAAAACTGAGCTTCTATAAGGCAATGAATATTGCGGAGGGCGTGGCTCATCACATAAAGGTGTATAACATCTCAAGGGTTTCACCCATCACCACGCAACTTTGTAGGCATATGACCACACATAATCTGAGTCTTCACATGTAGTCCATTAAGTTGTGTATTTACCTTTTAACGTCAAAAGATGTTTGATAGAAGTACTGGCACTCAACGTTAATGTTGCTAGGATCTGTATCTGGTTTACTGTCAGGTTTTGCCATTTGTGCAAGTCCAGTTTCTATGGTGATTCTCTCAATATTCTGTCAGTCATTGAGAATATTAGTCAAGATATGAAAATGCACCTGCTGTTTATTTCTTTTATTTTTATTTTTTTGTGAACCCCAGACCTCAAAGTTGCTCATGCTCATCTGTCAGGCTCACGCATCTGATGAAGGAAAGTGACGCACCCGCCAAAATAAGAGAGTTTAACTGAGAACACGACAACACGAGGGATGCTTCAGTAGCTGGTCGATTTTATCAAGCAAATCTTTTGATTCCTGTAGGTCCCATTTTAAGTATTCCCTTTGATGACTTCTTTTATATCTTCCTTCATTACATTCACTCTCATATAAGCTTCTCACATCTCCAGTGGGCATGTAATTATCCACGAATCCACAGGGAAAATAGCCTCCATGCAATATGGGCATCTTAAGCGTTGTGAATATTTGTCTCATCCATTTTCTAATTCAAAGAGTCAGACGTCCCTTTGGAATTCCCACCTCTCATCTCTCATGCCTTTACACGCTCTTTGCACAGTTTTTTTTCGCCCATTAAGTTTACAGCCGGCTGTGTTCCTGGCAACAATCTCAACAGAGGATGAGGGGAGTGAAATCAGAGGGGACCGGCACAACAAATCCCAAAGTGCAGAAATGAAGATTAATGATTGCCTGACCCGCCGGAGCCTGAAATCAGGATTGAAACTCCAAAAAATGTCTTTCAAAGAAAAAAAAGAGCTCCAGAGACATTCTGTCCAAATTTACTTAAGCGCCTGTTTGCACATATCTGGTATTAAGTTGAGAGATAATGTATCCTGCGGTCACCTGTGGGAGATTAATTTTGCAACATGATTAATTATGTAAACAGTGTTATCAGTGTGAGATGCTTACAGATCGCTGCAGCCGGACATTTGGATGCTGTCAGCATCCCCTTGTTTACCCTCATTAATGGAGAGGCAGCGTCCAGCAACAAGGTTGTTGGAGGTTGCAGCTCCTCTGTGGGCGCTGATACGGGGCAGCTGAACGGGCCTCATACATATTCTGCATTTCACCATTAAATAAAGCTGTAATCATGAAATGAAAACAAAGAGCTATTTTATGTGGTTTTTGACCTTGTCAGTTTATAACGAGAGTGAATCAGTATCACTGTCACCTGAGAGGAGGATGTGTCCAGGCACTTGGACGACCTTTCGTACACATTATACTATACTTGCAAGTCCTTAATGGAAAATCCCAGGTGTTTTCCAAAGATGTCGCAAAGATGTTTTCTAAAAAGCACCTACAGTAATTGTGATGCTGTCACAACAAACATGTATCTTTGAGCTCAAATGATCTGGTGTGTTCCTTCTTGGTGTCAAAGTTGTCAGGTGGCGTCAGCTTGGAACACGAAGACAGCGGTGATGTGATATGCTGCCTGTTGGTCGGATAGCATCTGTTGTGGCACTATGACACGTGGACAAGCGGCATCGGTTCATAACCTGGTCAAATGGCACAATAAAAGGAGCTGGAATTTCCCTACAGGGAAGATGGGAGTTGTGGTGGATTGGATAAACAAACCACGCTGTTCTCACAAGTTTTGTATATTTTCCTGTGTACATCAATGCACCTGAATTCGTATATCCCACGTATTTTGAAAGGCTGTGATCTCATGACCATTGCGCTGACGGCAGTATATGTAAGGAGGCAGGTTGGGGTGATGGATGGGTCACAATAACCAGGCTTTCGCCCAGGACTTTTCCCTGGAGTCACATGTTTGGATCTGCGTGAACTTTGAGTTACTTTACATGCTCACTATGTTTCTTTTTATTAAACTTAACCTCAGTAACTTTTACTGCCTAAACCTAACCTCCGTGGCTGAGCTCAGCCTTAGAGATAGGGTGAGGAGCTTGGACATCTGGCAGGAGCTCGGAGTAGAGCCGCTGCTCCTTCGCATCGAAAGGGGTCAGTTAAGGTGGTTTGGGCATCTGATCAGGATGCCTCCTGGGCGCTTCCTGCTGGAGGTGTTTCAGGCAAATCCCACTCGTAGGAGGCCCCGGGGCAGACCCAGAACACACTGGAGGGATTATATCTCATCTGGCCTGGGAACTTCCTCTCCAGGAGGAGCTGGAGAGCATTGCTGGGTAGAGGGATGTCTGGGGTGCTTTGCTCGGTCTGCTGCCCCCACGACTGGCCCCGGATAAGTGGATGACAATGGATGGATGCATCCTGCATATACAGCCCAACTGGTTAACATGGGCAATAAAAGAACGCAGGCAGTTCCTCAGGGAAAATCACTGTGTTTCGCAGCACTTCCACTAACAGCATGAATCCGGCATGAGACAGCTCCTAGCCTCGCGTCACCAGGTTCTTCACATAAAGTAAAGAGCCTGGTTTCTATTCACTCTGAATTTTGTCTGGTTTCTGATTCCGGTCTAGAGAGCGGATGCGGAATTCACCAAAGTAAAAGTGTTCACCAAAGTAAAACTTTAAATTCTGGCACACCGTCGATTTGGGGTGATGAGGGGTATAAGAAAATCGATTAACTTAATGGCTTGGGGCTTTTCTTGTAAATTATATTCTTTAAATTAAAGTTTCACCACATTTTTATTAGCTTGGTGTTTTTATTTTGACAGAAAGGCGCATCCATCGAATTCCGGATCCTGTCTTACTCGCCCTTGTTCCGGTTCCTTACCAAAACAGCCACTAACGGCCCCAGACTAGACAGCTCCATAAGGATGGTCTCGGTCAAGTTGCAATCCCCGGGGCTAAAAAATTAAGCCAGCACCGAAGTGCCAAAACCTGCAGTTTTTCTCATGGCCACTTGAGGCTGGCTCCAAGAGCGAGTCAATCCCTATAGATCCCCATGTTAAAATGCCCAACTTTACAGCAGAGTACCAAATAAAACCGGATTCTTCTACTGCTATTTTGATTGATTATATATTTGATCATAAATAAGAAAGTGATCTTCTTAGCAATCTGTATGGTAGTGATGGCCAAATGAAGCTTCATGAACCACCTTGTATTTGCTGAACCCACTAGATGGCGCTCTTGGTGTAATGAAAAAGGCTCAAGGGATGGCAATGCAGTTTGGTGTCAACCATTTGTTGAACAAAGAGTGCCAGAGTGGACCCAAAAAATAAAGACAATGGTTCATGAAGCTTCATTTGGCCATCACTACTGTATGGGTCATCTTTTTTGGTCCTCCTTCTACCTGTTGCTCATTATTTATGACAGCTAAGGTTCAGTTCCATCCTGGACTAATAATGCTCATAATGAGTTATTTCTTGGTGAGCTCTTGGTGCCACTAGAGAACATAAATAATTACACTGGGTTCAGTAAAGTGCAGCGTGACCTGCTGTCAGTCAGCAGAATTACATTTCCCTCTGTGGATCCATGTAGTGATGACGATGCAGGATGATACAGACACTCTAGAATCATCGGTATGTGTGGTTCATACATTTTTTATTTGCAACATGCTTACAGCAAAATATTCTGAGGTCAGCCGAGATATATAAAGGTTTATAATGTTTTGATAAGAGTTTAGATCAGAAGAATTATTTTCATTATTATTCAAGTTTGAATGTGAATAAATCATGACAATGACTGCAGACCTAAATCTGACATCCTCAGATCGTCTGATGAGCGATCAGATGCGGAATGATTCATCCATCCACTCAGTCACTGTTTAAGGCCATGCAACCGTGACGACCACATGACACAGAGACAATAATGTCATCGTCACAGGGCACATATCTACACATCCTGCCACTCATCTGCGGTGATCATTTGTCAGATGTCACAGCAGCAGTCAGAGCTTCACAGGACAGGAAGCACTCTGCACTGCACTGATGACTGCAGCACTGCAGGCTGGACTGCGCAGCATTAATAACACGTCAAGTCAACATTCAAATGCTGATAAAGAGTGCTTTGTTATGTGACAGTTAACCGCTACTGTGCTGTAGTGTTAGGATTAGCATTAAAGACAAACAGTATTATAATAAGTGGGAAGACATGCTGGTTCCCCACTGTAACCACCCATTTCAGTTTTAATGCTGGCGACAGCTGTGACTGGAGGCAAAATGTCAATAAAACTTAAAAAAACCAAACAAAAAAAACCCACAATTTTTCTTTTTGTTTAACTTATTTATTTAAAATTTGGCACTACTCGGATACCTGATTAGATTTTGGTGGTCAAAGGACAAGGACCTTACATCCATTCTTGTGCATGCGATATCTCAAGAACACCATGAGGGAATTTCTTCAAATTTGGCACAAATGTGCACTTTGAATCAAGGATGAACTGATTATATTTTGGTGCTTAAATGACAAGGTCCCTCTGACCTTGCATCCCTTTCATGCTTTTGAATGTGATACCTCAAGAACACCATCAGGGAATTTCTTCAAATTTGGCACAAACGTGCACTTTGAGTCAAGGATGAACTGATTATATTTCAATGCTCAAAGGACACAGTCCCTCTGACCTCGCATCTCTGTAATGAATTTGAACGCGATATCTCAAGAACATCAAAATGGAATTTGGATGATGAACTGATTAGATTTTCGTGGTCAGAGGACAAGGTCACTCTGATCTTGCATCCTTCTCATCTTGTGAATGCAATATCTCAAGGACACTAGGGCCCAACCAATATGGATTTTTGGGGGCTGATGCTGATTCTGATATTATGGAATAAAAAAATCTGATAACGGATATATCAGCCGATTCAATTTTTCCGTTTTTCAATTTAAAAACCCCCGAAATACCTGCTTTTGATGGCTTAAATATAGTTCAAACACTCGTTACAAAGATATAAATTGAAGGAAGAACATTTTACTATTTTCACATACTTATTATCAGAAATTGTGTGGAACAAGCAGCATATGAACAATTTGAACACAGAATAAATCAAAAATACGATGTGCAAAAAGGCAGTAAACCTCTGGGAAATAAAATAATCATGCAAAGTCTATATGAATGAAGACATTCACGTGTGTGTTCACAGTACCAGAGTTCTTATTATTGCCAATTTAACAGAGGTAGGTTATAGTGCAAAAAGTAACACAAGGACATCATTTCTAAGTAAAACACCATATTCCCTGCATTTTATTAGTGATGAAAATATATATAATAAGTGTTAACATCGGCGTCAATTGGCCAGCTTTTGGCCGATTGCCGATTATTCTCTAATGGCTATAATCGGCCGATTAAATTGGCCGGCCGATAAATCGGTCGGACCCTAAAGGACACCCTCAGGGATTTTCTTCAACTTTGGCACAAACATCTACTTTGAGTCAAAGATGAACTGATAAGATTTTGGTGGTTCAAGAACAAAGCCACTCTGACCTCGAATCCCTCTCATTCTTTTGAACGTGATATCTCAAGAACACCTTGAGGGAATTTCTTCAAATTTGGCACAAATGTCCAATGTGATCATGAACTGATTAGATTTTGGTGGTCAAAGGACAAGGTCACTCTGACCTTGCATCCATCTCATCACATGGACGCAATATCTGAAGAACATCCTCAGGGAAATTCTTCAAGTTTGGCACAAACACAGATGTACTTTGAGTCAAGGATGAACTGATTAGATTTTGGTGGTCAAGAACAAGACCACTGTGACCTTGAATCCCTCTCATTCTCTTGAACGTGATATCTCAAGAACACCTTGAGGGAATTTCTTCAAATTTGGCACAAATATCCACTTGAACTCAATCTGGAACTGATTCAATTTTGTTGGTCAATAGATAGTGTTTTTTACAAACTTGACTCATTCATGAGTCACTTGCAGTCCATTCAGAATAGACCCGTGACTTTTGGACCGCGACTCATTATTTGGGAACCACTGGATTAGATTTTGGTGGTCAAAGGTCAAGGTCACTATGACTTAATGTTCAAATCACAAATCACAATTTGCCTCAGAGGGCTTTGCAGCATACGACATCCCTCTGTCCTTTGGACCCTCACAGCTGATGAGGAAAAACTCCCTAAAAAAACCTTTTAACAGGGGAAAAAAATGGTAGAAATCCCTCTTCCAGGACGGACAGATGTGTAATAGATGTCGTATGCAACTGTAAGGCGGTAATTCTAGATTTTAACGACATTGTTTATGGATAATATAATTATGTAGGTTATGCTTAAGACCATCATTTCTATTAAATTTCTTTTTGAGTAATCTGTTGTTTACTTGTCAGGTGTGAAGATGGTGTGGCAGATGGCTCGAAATCAAGATGTCCCTGCCGCTTACCAAAGTCTGATTATTACAGTTTGTTTTCCTTATTAAAACCTCTCAAAACTGTGTCCTGACTGTCCATCTGCTAACATCCAGATGCGAGAAGAGAGCCTTTCCAGCAGCGAGTGGACCTTTCTGCCAAGAGTTTTCGCCTTTCAGGATGCATACTGCACACTCTGACCTTCTGATCGGTGGATGTTGTTGGGGGCATATGGTGCTCTTGGTCCTCATACAGTATCCGTAATGCAGTGTAAGGGACTTCCATCTGTAAATTGTTCATTTAACTCCATGGTGTCTCGTCCCTTTCATCATATATGTTATCAGAGAGTGAAAAAGAACTCAAAATTTCTATACTCTACTCAGTGAGTAGACACTTGGGCAGCAGATTAGTAGTAGAAATAAGTGCAGAAAACAACAACAAATGATGCATGCTCTCAGACGCTGAGAATTTCAGAGAGTCTGCTAGAGTCTGTGAGGTGTGAGGCTACAGGGCCTGGCCAGATACACACACGAGGGAGAGAGGAAGAGAAAAAATAGAGTGGTCTAAAAGGTTTCCTTGGGCAAAAAAACAACGAAGGACACAAGATGGAGGAGGGAGTTGTACAAATATCACATCCAGAGCCATTTGACTTCTATAATCTGTCAGAAAGGCCAAGATGCAAAATGGGTAAGATGATTTAAGATAGGAAAAGCCTTAGTTTTGCCAATGACTGATAATGATTGATGATGATGATTTTTTTTATTTATTTGACGTAGTTAGAGACGTAGACACAGACATTTGGGGAGGAGCGACCATGTGGCCCTCTTGAGGTCAGGACGTGTGAACAGTTAAATCATTACGCAACCAGAAACCATGAATCAAGCAGCAGCCGACAATGTAAGAAGATGCAATAACATCCTAAATCACGGTGCACAGGTTAAAGGAGCTGCATGGCAGGGTAGTGGTTAGCACTAGTGACGTCCAAATGAAGCTTCATGAACCAGCTTTCATCACACCGCTCTTGGTGTGATGAAAAAGGCTCAAGGAATGACAATGCAGTTTGGTTTCAACAATGCAGTTTGGTTTTTGTTCATGTTGAACAAAGAGTGCCAGAGTGGACCCAGAAAATAAAGAAAATGCTTCATGAAGCTTCATTTGGCCATTGCTAGTCGAAACCAAACTGCATTGCCATCCCTTGAGCCTTTTTCATTACACCAAGAGCACCATCTAGTGGGTTCAGCAAATACAACTGGTGCTTCATGAAGCTTCATTTGGACATTACTAATTAGCACTGTCACCTCAGAGCAAGAGGGTTCTGAGTTCGAATCAGCTTGTCAGGTGGGGCTCTTCCGTATGGTTTGCATGTTCTCCCACTCATCCTTACCAGGATAAGCAGTTACAGATAATGGTATGAGGAGTTAAAGGAGCTGATGGAAAAGCCATTTAACTAGTGCTGTCCAAATGAAGCTTCATGAAGGACCAGTTGTATTTGCTGAACCCACTAGATGGCGCTCTTGGTGTAATGAAAAAGGCTCAAGGGATGGCAATGCAGTTTGGTTTCAACCCTTTGTTGAACAAAGAGTGCCAAAGTGGACCAAAAAACTAAAGGAAATGGTTCATGAAGCTTCATTTGACCATCACTAGTTGAAACCAAACTGCATTGCCATCCCTTGAGCCTTTTTCATTACACCAAGAGCGCCATCTAGTGGGTTCAGCAAATACAACTGGTGCTTCATGAAGCTTCATTTGGACAGCACTACATTTAACTCACTAATCAAGACAAACAAACATTGACTATTCAGAGGAAGTTAAAGTCGTAACAAGGTTTCCGTAGGCGAACTTGCAGAAGGATGACTGCGGGTTGTCTGGCAAGAGAAGGAGAGGAAAACAAACATGACTGACCATCTTTTTTTACTGATGATTCAGAGAGTTTATCTGTCAGCCACTGAAAACTGTCTACAGAGAATGGTCAGGACTTTTATTCCTGGAGTCCTGAAGGCCCAAAATAACTTCTCTCTGAGCAATTCACAGCAGACTCGCTGTCTAAACAACTTCACCCCCCCCATGATCAAAAAAAAGGTTGCAAAGACACATATAAGTACTGAGATTAGGGAAACTGAACTGCTATTCTTCCCTCCTACTTGATTTTAAAGTCCCTATATTTATTTTCTAACCTCTCCCAACTACCTTAGAAGAGACGTTAGCTGCTCGGTCTCGTCAAATTAAAAGATGAGAAATGCTGCTGCTCTGTTGTTTTTATGCAGAGTAAAATGAATGTATCATTTACTCAAACAAATATAATGAATAAATGGTCTCTTAATCTCCTAAACACTCAATAAGCAAATTAATTCTTTAGAAAAATAAATAATCTTTCTTTCTTGTGCACTTCTAACCCTGCGTTCCTATTTATTTAACACAAAGTATTTTAACTTTAGATTGTGCCATACCTTCTTTGTAAAATACTAATAGTGTTTTAATTCTTAATACCACAAGTGTGTTTGAAAACATTTCAAAAAGTACATTTTAATTGCTCTAAAATCTCAGATGTTCTTGTTTTTTCCTTAATGGTATATAAGCAAATAAGCTGAGCATGATAGCACCATTAAGATATGAGGAAAGACACAGAGACATAAAGCTGGAGGCAGTGTGTGTGTTTGTGTATACATGGTGGGGGTGGAGGTAGGGCATTGTCGGATATCGCTCTGTACCCTTACAATGCAGTGTAAATGTGTTGCAAACAACAGGGTGCTGCGGATCACTGGTCATAAGCGGTGGCAGTAATGGGGTCCTGGGTGCTGTGTTGTTTAAATTGGGCTCAGCTCTCAGTAAATACATGGATCCTACTCACAGATATGGAGGTGGAGGAACATACTAAGGGAACATTTTCTAAGCAGCAAGACATATCCTCCCTTCTGTGAAATGCACTCACCGGCAACATTATTAGGTACAACTTGCTGGGCTGGATCCCTTTTTGCCCTTAGACCTTCATTAACTCTTCGTGGTGTAGATTCAGTGAGGTGCTGGTGCTGGTTTTCGATGATTGGAGCTTTTTAACATACCTGGATGCTGAGATGTCAGACTAGGAAATATGGTCCAAATAAAATAAGGAACAATAAAAGAGCAGAAAAAGAAGAGCGTTGTTTTATTAATGTGAAACATGATGATAAATCAGGAGTTCTACCTTCCTCTCTTTTATTTGAAACCCCTTTGCTTCCCGAAGCATCAAATTGATGCGGATGATAAAAGGTTGAAAGCCGTGAATCACGATAATCATCAAGTATGTGAAGCACATAAATGCTTTCAGATTCAGTGTAAACCTTGATGTCGCTGCACTCCACCTCCACAGCGAAGACAAAACATTCAAATGGCTGAAGGACCTTGAGGATAAACTGAGAATGTGACCCGTGTTGAGTCGTGACTGTCCTCAGGAAGTTTGCCATCAATCTCGATTATTTCACAGCATGGAGGGATCATGTTTGGACATTGAACTCACTGGATTGAAATGGAGCAGGAAATGTCACAAGTTGCACAATGCGTTTCAAAGGTATTGTCAACTGTCTGTCTGCATCAGTTCGTCTTTGTCAATTTGCATGCACCTCTAAGATGGTCCCTAACTTTAGCTTGTTTTTTTTTTTGGTCTAATCTTAAGTCCCAAAAGGTTTTCAAAGGCACTAATATCAAATCATGAGGTTAAAAAACTCCCAGTCAGCATCAAGCCAACATTTATCCAACCCTGCAAATATTCAAATATTTCAATTCGGACACACTGCGTCTCCGGTATAGTTCTATAAGACATGTCATAACTTTTGTTGTGATCTGGGGCTATAGAAATTTAAAACTAGAACTACTTCCTCACAGTTAAATGCCTCCACAAACAACTCAAGTTGCCCTTACAGTTTCCATCCTTGTCCGTGAAAACATAGATTCCAGCACAGAAGATCTATACAGTCAGCATAGTTTCAAGGTGGGCACCCAACAGAAGTGTCGTCAATCCAGTACCTGAGTTATGACATTGAGTAAAGTTGACCTTTTGTGTGAAATGTTGTAATAATTAGTGTATGAATTCTTGATTTATGGCCATAAACCTGTTTTTTTGAGGTCACAGTGAGCTTTGACCTTCAACTGCTAAATTCAAATTAATATACTATTGAGTCAAAGTGGACATTTGTGCCACATTTAAATAAATTCCTTGAGATTCCTCAAGATTCCTTCTTGAGATATCACATTCACCAGAATAAGACAGGCACAAGGTCACAGTGACCTTTGATGGACAGACTCTAATCAGTTCATTGTTGAGTCCAAGTAGACGTTTGTGCCAAATCGGAAAAAAAAGAAGAAATTCAAAGTTTTCTTAAGATATTGGATTCACAAGAATAAGATAGAAGAGATCAAAGTGACCTTGACCTTCACCTCTGTGACCACAAAAATTTAATAAAGTCATTACTGAGTCCATTGAGGAAGCTTGTGCCAATTTGGAAGAAATTCCCGCAAGGCATTCTTGAGATATTACGTTAACAAGAATGGGACATATGGATGGACAATATAGTGTAGATGACCTGACATGACTCTGAGCAAATTTGGTAATGTGAGGAGGAGCAATTGTTCCCAGAACTGGTTATCAAACTACAGGAAACACTAGCTTAAGTGACGGGAAGTACCTACAGAACCATCAATGCTTGTTTGACATACACTATAAACTGTCCTGGTGTACCAATTCTATAGCTTTCTCTTGAAATAAAAACACCCTCAAATGTGCTACTCTATGTCTGAGTCTCTTTTATTTTAAGTCTTGTTCATGCTACAACAACTCAAAAACATAATGCTTATGGGTATGGCTGTCGCGACTACAGAGGCGTAAAAATGACTTGACTCCAGGGGAACCATTCCACGTTACAGTTCAGATCTGACTCTGTCACCACTGAGTCACACTCACCTGAATAACTATGACCCTGTAATAACTTTAGATTTCAGGTTATTGAGTCTCAAATGAAGTTAGGTCATGTGAAAAATGCAGGAGACGTAATAATCACTATCAGCCCATTCTGCCTCTTGAGATTCCAGCTCTGGACAAAAGGCCCAACAGTGGCAATAATGGATTCATTTTGTGCTCCAGGAGTGCGGACTGAAAATTGTGCTCTGCCGTCTATTGGTGCGACCACCTCTCAATGACTACATCATTCAGGCTGTAGCCTCTGTGAGCTTCACTGTTTGCCGAAGAGTTCACTGAACTGAGCCCATTAAACCGGAGGGGAAACACCATCAAGAATAAAGCAAGCTGCTGTCAGGCTGCTCTCTTTAAAGTAATTCAGTTAGGCTAATACGGTACATTTAGAACCAAGGTGACAGGTTGTATCTTTTTTTTTACACATTTATAAAGGTTGTATTCCTCCAGCAGAGTTTTTCACAGGTTTAAAGGATAATTACGAGCACACACAAGCTCAAAATCTCAAACTTCAAGACCCTTAAAAAATACTTAAACTGGATAGGAGTTGAACCCAGGTTCACTGTGACCTCTGACTGCGGGCCTGCGTCCACATAACATTTATTTTTCTGCAGCAGAATCCAGCACTTCATAAAAAAACACTCCCAGCATTTGTTTAATAATGGGCTCCACATGGGTATGTTTCTATGACAAAATTATCTGGCCACTAACCATAGCTAATGTAATGCTACATCAACAGAGAGTTGACGACACTCGTCTCACTCTGACCTCATCACACATCGACGCTTGGTTAGTTCCAAGTATAGTGCCTAAAAACTATAAGATGGATTGGACCCCCCCCCCCCCCCCCCCCACAGACACACACACCCCAAATCTAATTTGTTCTTTGTTTTTTTGTTTGGTTGGTTTCTGTGTTTTTTCCCCATTTTTGTTTTCGTTTTACTTTCTTTTGTTCTGTTTTGTTTTTTGGGGATTTTATTTAACCTTGTTGTATTTCTTTGAATATAAATAATTTACGGAGGTATATGACGGAAAAAAGTGTATAAAAATGCAATGAAATTGGAAATATTGTTTATGCTTATGAAGAAGATGAAAGAAACATTGCAATAAAGTATAAAAAAAAAAAAGAGAGAAATCAAAAACCAGAGTTTACACCCATGCGGGACTTTCCCCAGGTGACTGGCGCATGGAAGCGTGTGATCTTTGAGTCACTTTAAGGTTTGTTTTAACCATTCCTAAACCTAACCACAGTAACTTTCAACACGTTCTCATCTCAAGTCGTCACATATTGGCGCTTTGTCAGTGGACTTTCATGTCTATCTATTACACACTAGGTATCTGCATCTGTTGTTGACGTTCTAGATTGCCGCAACCAACGCTGGGATGTCAACCAAAGTGCAAGGTTAGGTTTAGGCAACAAAAGTACGTGGTTAGGTTTGGAGGAAAACATCATGGTTTGGCTCTACATTCATACAGGAAGTGAACACCGAGCTCCTGGGTGAATGTCCAGCATTTGTTGGACCCATTCACAACAGTGGCGATTGCTCTAAGACTGCAAGGGAAGCTCAGCTTCCCCTAAAATGTCAAAAAATAAGTGGTCAAATATGTACTGTTGTGTTTACATTTCATTGACTAAATATGCGCTAGAACACGTTCAACTTTTGTTCAGAATCAGCTACTTATCACAGGTCACTACGTGACTTTCTTCTCATTCATTCCCGTAGCGTCACAGTGCATTAAACAGTGTCGAAGCTCAGCGTCCAAAGACTTCAATGGGGAAGTATAGAGTGGGTTGTTCCACTGCAGCAAAACTAGACAATCATTAGATAAATGCTCAGTTTTGTCCCGCCCATCAGACGCTCAGCGTCTCTGGGGGTCTATGGGGCAGTGGGCTGGCCTCGGCCGGCCTGGACGCTGGACTTCTGCATGATGATTGGATGATCTGTCTGAGGCTGAATCCCTTTTTGATTGACAGCGAAATGAGCGAATCAGCGATCTTGAAATATAAACCACCACCGGAGCATTTTTCAAGTTTCATTCCATTGTTCCGAGCTGATCTGGAGACTTTTCCAATCCTCTTAGTGACTTTTTCTTTGTTAAAAACGACTAGCGACAAATCTAGCATCTTGTTCTGGTGTTATTGGAGACTGTACTCGTGTTTGGAGACTCTGACTTCGGTCGCTCTGCAGTTACTATCCTCAACGAGCAGCGGGTGCTGCTGTGAGCCCCTCCACCGTCCCAAAGCACTCACAGGCGGTCACACTAGCCTCGCGCAGCAGCCCCAGCTAGCGAGCAAGCTAGCAAGCTGCACATAATGGCAGACAATTTGAATATTGTCGACCGGATTTTGGCGAAGCCATTTGATAGTCTTCCTTACGAGGAAAAACTTAGAGTTAAACAGCAGGGCAGATCAACACCTCAGACTGATTTGGTGCAAAGGGTGGGGAAAAGTAACAGGTCTTTTCAGCTATCTGAAAATCTTTGAGGTGTGTTTTGCTGTGGTTCTATGGCATGAGTGTGGTTGAAAAACAGCTTCAGTTAAATGCTCCTTTTATAAGTTACTGCCTCGCTACAATATGACAACTTTTATGATGTAAACTTAAAGTGAGCTTTCCCTGTTTGAAAGACCAGCAGCTGCCACTGATTCACAACCCCTCCTGCCCGCCCTATAGGGACTTTCTGGCTACTTACAATACGTCATTACAGGCAATGTGGCACACTTGCACCGTCCACCGACACCAAAATCAGTGACATAGAAGTGGTATTTAACGACTTCTGAATGAGAATAGGCTGTAACTAAGCCCAACCTAACCTCTGTAACTTTCCGGCATTTGTGAGCCGCTAATTCACAGGATATCTTACAAACCATTGTATGAATTAATTTAATTTTGTCAGAGTTGCAGTCTCCAAGCTGTATTATTTACCTCTGTCCTCAACACAATTCACATCACTCCCCTCATCTGACCCTAAGTACAACATCCTTTTGTGTTTATTCCCCCAAATGTCAGACTGTTCTCTCACGACCTTGGTTCCTCACCAAGACTTCACCACACTGCATGGGGAGAATCACAAACAGATCTAGAAAGTTTGAACTGTTCAGAGATTGTATAAAAACATCATTATGAAAACGCTGTGCCAAAATACATTTATTTGACATCACTGATCAAAAGGTTATGCTTGAAGTGTGGAGTGCACCACTGAGGGTTCACATTATATAAATAAATAGTTCAATGGTGTTCTGTGCTTTAATTATCTATCATCTGTTACACCAACTAAACTACCTGTCTCCGTATCTGTATTCGGATACAAGACTGGAAGTGGGCATAGTTTAATCTTTGAAATATGGACCTTTGTTTAGGGAGTTTTCTGTTTGTGTCCCTTGTTTCATGTTTAGCTCATATTTAATCTGCTTCCTGTTTTACTTTGTAGGCTTTCTCCTCATGTGCCATGTCTGGTTTTACTTCCTGTCTTTGTGTGTTTTCCCGCCTGTTTTCTGCCACACCTGTCTCGTTAGTCCTTCCCTGTTCCCTGAGTCTTCCCTTCACACCTGTTCTGTATTAGTCATGTTCACTCCTTTTGCCCATGTCTTCCTTCTCCAACTGTGACATGTGTTTTTCACCCAATAAAACTACTATAAATAAAATACAGTAAAATTAATAATGAAAATAACAGACATAAATGAAAACTTGGCACTTTTTTGGACGTTAGAACATGATCATGTTCTGCAAATACCACGTTCCTTCTTAATACTGTTCTCCATCTCTGTGGCTCTTTTCTCAGCCCTTGTTGACTCTATTTCTCTAGTGTCCTGTGCAAATACACTAAATATATATACAGGGTGTTTCTCAAAGTCAGAGGCAAGGCAAGAGTCCTTCCTATCATTCAGTGAACACACATTGGAGCAGGCTAACGAGTGTCCCCAGGTGTGCGTCGTTAACCCTCAGCAGCCTGAGGAGGTTTCAGGGTACTGTGATCATTTAGTATTGTCAGAATCATGTGACTTTTATGGAGAATATATTTCTGGATCATATTTAAGTGGAGTAATGAAGACAACAGCTGAAAAAAGGGGTAGTCAAATGAGTGATGCTTTGACCTGCAAGATATTCTAATGTGTCCACTCTGGCCGTTCTTACCACGATTCCCTCGAAATATACACCAACTGAAACCAAAAGCATGAGAGCAGTTATCATGTCGTTATCATGCAGTGATGGGAGGAGGGGAGGTGGACACTTAGCGCTCCATCTCTGCTGTGAGTGATTCATCTCTCATTATTTGGCAGTGGACACATTGGAAAGTGTAAATTATGAGGTTTCTGTCAGTATTTCTTTTTCATGCTTGTATGATAAAAACTCCTGGAGACATTAATCCAAATAAATTACATATCTATCTAAATCCTGCCGAGCTCCGCTGGAACAAGTTTCATTGAAGAGACCCCACACATGCATCCTTGGAGTTTCTCTGAAAGAAGGACACTAGGTGTTTCTCAAAGTCAAGGAAGGACCCTGAAGAACGCTACGTCATAGACCCCCGCCGAAGGACTGTACCAATATCAAGGATCTTCTGAGTTGGACTGATGCAGAAATATATTCTCCCTTAAAATCACGTGACTCTGACAATACTGATACATGTGTTTGTACAAATCTGTACAACAACATTAGAGAGTGTCAAAATTATCACAGTAACTGAACCTCCTCAGGCTGCTGAGGGTTAACAACGCACACCTGGGGACGCTCGTTAGTCTGTTCCAATGTGTGTTCACTGAATGATAGGAAGGACTCTTGCCTTGCCTCTGCAGGATCCATCCTCCCAAACTTGGACCTCGGTCCGTGTATTTCACGGCCATTCGTTTTTCGCTTAGAAATAACAAATTGAAACACGGAAAACCAACCATTATCCGTTTTTTGTTTTGAAATGACCAAACGAAAAAGGAAAGAAACGATCCGTCTCCCGTTTTTTATTTGATAATAAAGAAAAGAAAAACGGAAAACGAATCGTTACCTATTATCCGTTATCTGATTTATTTTGGGAATTTAAAAAAACCCAGTGGGAAACTCCTTTCTGTGACCAGTAAGTTGCATTCATGTGGTGTCGGAATAATCGGAAAATTGATTTCCGACTGGGAAAATACACATGAACACCTGCTCATGTCGGAAAAACAGCTCGAAGATAATTTTGGAACAGGAGTTGCAGACTTGACTGATATTGACGTCACTTTCACAGAAAATTGGCGGACGAAAAGGAACCTTTGGTCCATGATAATAAAACTTTTTATTAATTCACGTATTGCGTATCAATTTTTGCAGACATGTAATGTGTCATGTGGTATGCCGTTAGTTGCTGTCCATGTAGAGTGACCTAGATTATTTAGAAAAGTTATTTATTAGCATAACATGTCAGATAAAGCAATATTCTAGTAGTTATAGGAAATGTACATGCTCTGTATGTACATTACATACACCACATGAATGCAACTTACTGGTCACAGAGAAGAAACAAACAAAAATAGAGAAAGGAGTTTCCATCAGGGTTTTTTTAAATTCCCAAATTAAATCGGATAACGGATAATGGATAATGATTCGTATTCCGTTTTTCTTTTCTTTATTATCAAATAAAAAATGGGAGACGGATTGTTTCTTTCCTTTTTCGTTTGGTCATTTCAAAACAAAAAACGGATAATGGTTGATTTTCTGTGTTTCAACTTGTTATTTCGAAATGAAAAACGAATGGCCGCGAAGTACACGGACTGACCTCACTACCCATTCTGAGATTTACAAGCAGCATCCATTGTCTTAAAACCCGTGAAAAATCTGCAGAGTTCCGGGGAGAGGACACATTTAAGGACACTCCAAGAAACGACATCACAATAGGCAAAAGTGCTGATGTTTGCCCTGGTGGGCCATTTCTATTGCAGAGTTCAAAGGGTTGAACTTGAAAAAACAAATTATCTAAGGAACTTGATTCATGTGAATACTTTGTGATGTCATGTTGACTTCTGGCACACTTGTACAAACCTGTACTAAAATTGGAATACACAAGAAATACACCTATTCATGATAATAGATGGTTAAAAGTTTTCTTTTTAATGCAAACAGTGCAAAAAAATGCAGTTTCATAGCTGAACTTTATTATTTCCAAAACAGCGTCCTGATAGTGAGCCTCAGTTGCAGCTCTGATTGAGTCTGATTGTGATTATGAAATAGGAAAGATTCATCACATCAGATAAACTTAGATTTGCACATTTATCACTTAACTAATTAAACACAATCAAAACCAGTTAAACTTCTGATTAGGCTGCTCTGAGTCATAAACATTTGGCAAATGGGACCGTTTGAAGCTGTCCTAGAAACTATGCTTCAAAGCTCTGCCAGAGTTTTCCCCCTCCGACAGGGAGGTCAAAGGTCATGCTGGACACAAAGCAGCAGTCTGCAGCTTGGAGGGACTCGGAGGTTTGGTGATGGACACTGCAGCACGGTGGATAGCTGACAGCAGACATGCCGGGGAGGCTTTCCATTGAATGAGCAGCTGGCAAACTTGTGCTGGAAGTGTGTATATCATTGGGTCAAACATACTTCACAAGTAACTGTCTCTTGAAATGATATTACACATACGCAAATCATCCCTGCATGAGCGTGTGCTAGAGATACCTATTTTTGCCTTGACTGCATGTTTTAATTGGACTGATTTTAAGTGTTATTACTTCTCAGTGCTGTATATGTCAGTAAGCTGTTGTGCTTTCAATGTTCAGCAGGTAATATTTACCATGTACATCTTCTTACTTTAAAAAAATGAGTTGATTTGACATTTGTCTTTTCATTTCTTGAATTATACTACAAAATCACACAAGTAACAGGGTTGACACCTCAGTAACAGGGCTGACACTTCAGTAACAGGGTTGACAACAGTTATTATACTGCTAGTTTAAGTTGCAGCTTTGGGTGTAATGGCGATAATGGGACATTCATAAACCTTTAATTCAACATGACTAATCAAAGAATATTTTGGAGACATATTTATTGAGAGGTTTTAGCATTTTTTAAAACATGACGGATATTGATCCATTGAACATGTTTGGCCTGCTCCGAAAGTTGCATCATTTTCTGGGAGTGAAATCAGCTTCCTTTTGTGAACATGCTGGTGAAAAGACAAATAAGTGTCCTCTTATTTTCATGATTTTTCTTAGTTATATAATGTTTGACAGAGAGGGACGAGCTTATTGTGTCAGCCCTGTTTCCACAAAAGAACACGTTAAAAAGATACTAGAAATTTTTAATGTACATAAATAACATGATTTAAGCCTCTAATGAATGCACACCATGTGGTCTCATGACCTTCACCACATGGCTAGTAATGGCTGCCAAGAACATTTTTGTCAACCCTGTTACCATTTTAACATAACAGGGTTAACAAAAGTATGGTTTTGCGAGCACATGAAAATATACTTTCCTTACTAATAGCATTTATACGGAAGCGTATTGCATTCGCTTGACAAATAAAAAAAACCCCTGTTTTTCTGAGTAATTTTTTCTGTTTTTCGTGGTACTTTTTTCTGTTTTTCGGGTTATTTTTTTCTGTTTTTTTGTGGTAATTTTTTTCTGTTTTTCGAGTTTTTTTTCTGTATTTTTTTTGTTTTTTTCTGTTTTTCGTGGTAATTTTTTTGTTTCTTTGCGTTATTTTTTCTGTTTTTTTGTTTTTTTCTGATTTTCGTGGTAATTTTTTCTGTTTTTTGGGTTATTTTTTCAGTTTTTTGGGTTATTTTTTTCTGTTTTTTTGGTTTTTTTCTGTTTTTCATTGTATTTTTTTTTGTTTTTCGGGTTATTTTTTTCTGTTTTTTTGTGGTATTTTTTGGTTTTTTTTTGTGGTAATTTTTTTCTGTTTTTTGTGGTAATTTTTTCTGTTTTTTGGGTTATTTTTTTCTGTTTTTTTGTTTTTTTCTGTTTTTCGTGGGTTTTTTTTGTTTTTCGGGTTATTTTTTTCTGTTTTTTGTGGTATTTTTTGTTTTTTTTGGGTTATTTTTTTCTGTTTTTCATGGTATTTTTTTCTGTTTTTTGGGTTATTTTTTTCTGTTTAACGTGGTATTTTTTCTGTTTTTCGGGGGGGGGTTCTGTTTTTTTGTAGGTTTTTTTCTGTTTTTCATGGCATTTTTTTCTGTTTTTTGTGGGGTGGGGTGGGGGGTGGGGGGTTCTGTTTTTTGTGGTAATTTTTTTTTCCTGAACGAGGAGACGAGATACATCAAAATCTCACGAGAAGCTCCCACCTGGCACCTGCAAGTGACCCCTGCATCCATGGTGACTCCTGCTCATGGATGTATTTTGCATCCGTGCTCCTGCTCCTAGACAATTTCAACTACGGGATCAATAAGGGTAAGGCACGTAATTAGTTACACACAGGGTATGATAATCTAGCTATGTTTTCCACTGCATCCTTCTAGTGTAGGCCTATCGCTCAGTGTAACAGGTTAGGTTAGTAACAGGTTGTAACAACGTTAGCTGACAAATTTGTTATGAGTAACAATGTCCAGCATGATGGAAAAAAAATGTTAGCTTAACGTTACCTGACAACTGAAATCATGCCCTTACACGTTTGTCAGCTAACATTATTACAACCAGTTACTACATGTTGTGGACCAAGTGCACAATTTTTTCAATTTCCCTCTCAGCTAGCGACGAAACTTGTAAAACCATGTATATAATGTAAATACTATTGGTAAGGAAAGTATATTTTCATGTACTCGCAAAACCATACTTTTGTTAACCCTGTTACGCTAGAATGGCAACAGGGTTGACGAAAAATGTTCTTGGCAGCCATTACTAGCCATGTGGTGAAGGTCATGAGACCACATGGTGTGCATTCATTAGAGGCTTAAATCATGTTATTTATGTACATTAAAAATTTCTAACAAATATCTTTTTAACATGTCCTTTTGTGGAAACAGGGCTGACACAATAAGGCTTTGTTGTGGGTTTGTTTCTAAAGTGGAGTTGCTTATTTGGGCTTGCTCTCTAAACATCACCTTCCTCTATATATATCCGTCTAATAAGTTATTTAAACGCATGATAGTCGCTTCTTTTGAGCTTGTTTCCACAGCCCTGGTTGCTTGTTTCTCTCCCAAGATCTGGCAACACTGACAAGCTGGTAAGCAACAACAATAATGGTGGCGTCCACAAGATCACGGGGAGCGCGTTGTGTTTGGACCCAGACCCTGGAGGCAGATCTGATTCAACACTGGGAAAAATATCCATGCCTTTACGATGTGTCGTCTCCAGGTTTGGTGACGTCACCGCGTTATCTGGGGCTCTGTTGGCGAGGGCTCGGTGGAGAAATCTTGTGGTGTGCACACACAGGTCGTAACGCAGTTGGCGAGACTTCCACTGACAGAAACACGTCTCCAGGTATGAACATTCAAAAGATTACGATAGTCTCCGCTATGCAAAATCAGGATGAAAATTGTGTAATGTGAACTAGGCTTAAAGCTGATGAGAATATCATCGGCTGCCACAGTCTACAGCCAATAGCCATGTTTCCATCAGCCTGTTTAGATGCGCATCTAGAAGTATCGCATCGGAAAATTATGATGGAAACGCCGAAATTCGAATTAAAATCCCCTGATTCGCACAAACTAAAATACGCTCACTTTAGCTGGGTTTTGGTTGATTCGAAAAAATCTTGATTCGCAAAACGGGGGATGGAAACAGTTATGTTCGAATTAAGTCTGACGTAGCGCACCTCTCTCCATGGTGATATCCATACTCCGGGTCGGGAAGGCGGTAATGCATTTACAAGCTGGTTGCCAACCGCCAGAAAACGTAGAAGAATGCGAGACTTGTTTTGTTTCTGGTTCTGCGGAAAACTTGTGCGAGTTCGTAGTTTTCACCAAAGTCCGTACATTTAATGGAAACACACAGGATTCATATTTCTTTTAATGCGCATTTCCCAATGATTCAATGGATGGTGGAAACATAGCTACTGAGTCAGAATAGACCCTGCAAGGAACTTTCTTATAGTTGCATGTCGGCTCTATGCAGAGCCATCACCCTAGCCTAAACAAGTGGCCCAAGCCATTGTGAGCATTTGGATTTGTGCAGTGGTGTCACTGTGTCACTCTGCAGTTACACCTCCAAAACAGGGGTACAGCATAGGGTACGGCGTAGGGTATGTGTCTATGCAGAGCCTACGCCAAAGGTATGGTCTTGATTCAATGCAGAAGTAAAAATCCTGCTTGAGTCGCCTAGGAATATGCGCCTCCAACTGATTGATCAACAGTGCATTGCCAGATGACACAAAGTTGACACAAGCCAGCATTTTATTTGTTTTCTTTTTCCTGAATTTGTCTGCGTTTGCACCCCTGCTGTATCAACGCAGTGATCTTACTTAAAAAATTGTGGGGGCTGCATCTTTTCACACAGCACTAACGCTGGTCTGAATGTGGCCTCAGGCCTCCAGTATGTCCCAACATGATTTGTCTGAAGTAGTTAAGTCATCACACAAATTGAATTGTTCCCCCAATACTTCCTTCTGCTCCGCCCTTTAACTCAATTTAAGGTTTTGTTCACTTATTCGTCAGGGCAACATAACATGAGGCATCAAGTGACAGTAATTTAATTTCCCTTTATAATACACCATGCTGAATAATATTAGGATTTAAACAACCACTTTCCAACCTCTGCAGAAGTTTTATTGCTGAACAGATAGTTGACAGGGGGCAGAAAAAGCCCAAAATCAAACCTACTGCAAGTATGACTGAGGCTTCTCATGCAAATTTTATGGTAATGTAATTCCCCACAAGCTTACTATGTGGCCTGGTAAGGTAGCCAGCTCCACTGTGTCTTGAACTAGCTGCTTTTTACAATAAATGCAGAAGCAAACTGCAGTCCTGCGTGCAGAATAAATACCAGCAGAATTGCAGTTAACAGGGAATACTTAGTCCCTCTGCTCCTCATCTATCATGCAAAATGTGCTGACCGCTTGCTTCTTAGATACAGGGTCTTCTGCACAGAGAGCCCTCCAGTCCTCTACCCCTCTCTTCATCCCTCCCTCCGTCCTCCGGGTAATAAACTGAAAATAAAAAATCCGGCTATGCTGGGGAAGTGGCCAGGCTCATCCAAACACTCATAAATAAATGACTGTCACCATTTTGAACTCCACCAGCACTGGCTGAGCAGGACAGACTGTTTGTGGTCTCTACATCACAGTCTGCATCTGATATTATGTTTCTCGCTGCCAAGTGCTGGTGTGAGCCGCTATTACCTCTGTGTTGTGCCACTTGGCTTTGTTTGAAGTATAATGTGCTCCCCTGAGGATAACTCGATTGTGACTCCACAGAAATCTGCTCTAATGACTCACTGGGACCACGCGAGCAGAGGTAAATGGCCATGAAATGGTGCCATTAAGCTGGGGGTAGAAGTGAGCTGAGGATAGTGTCATCAAGAGAGGAGGACATTTGGCTTGAACACAAATGCCATGCATGCTTTCATAGGTCTGTTGTCTTCACACTATGGGGGTTAAACGCACCATATGGTCAAGAGAGGAGGATGTGTACATTCCGTCAGGCCATTCCTATACCAACCATGCTACTAGCCATGCTAGTGGTGTAGCTTTAAGGATCAGATGAAATATATACTGAACAAAACTCGTGACAACGCTTTTGTTTTTGCCCCCATTTTTCAAAGATCTCAGACTTTTTATGCACTCAGTTTATCCCTCTCAAATTTTGGTCACATATTTGTTAAATGTGTTCGTGAGTACTTCTCCTTTTCCAAGATAATCCATCCGTCCGACAAGTTCCAACACAAATATCCATCCACCCATTCGCGGGGGCATCAGACCGAGCAAAGCACCCCAGACATCCCTCTCCCCAGCAACGCTCTCCAGCTCCTCCTGGGGAGGGAGTTCCCAGGCCAGATGAGATATGTAATCTCTCCAACATGTTCTGCGTCTGCCCCGGGGCCTCCTACCAGTGGGACGTGCCTAGAACACCTTCAATGGGAGGCGCCCAGGAGGATCCGGATCAGATGCCCGAAACACCTCAACTGACCCCTTTCGATGCGAAGGAGCAGCGGCTCTACTCCGAGCTCCCTCCAGATGTCCGAAATCCTTACCCTATCTCTAAGGCTGAGCCCAGACACCCGGCAAAGGAAACTAATTTCGGCCTCTTGTATCCGCGTTCTCATTTTTTTGGACACTACCCAGAGTTCATGACCATAGGTGAGGGTTGGGACGTAGATGGACCAGTACATCAAAAGCTTCTCCTTCCACGAGACATTCTCAGTTCACCCTCACAACATGTTTGGGTCTGCCATGTTCCCCTGAACTCTACGAACTCTGGTGATCCTCTGCCTTTTCAGCTAGCATTTACGAAATAATCAAAGTCATTTTCAGAGCTCTGTCAGGTAAATGCGAATATATATTCCGAGTTATCTTTTGAATTCGTCTCTGCAAAAGGACAATGTCCTTTCGTACACCGCCTGGTCTGTGTCCTTAACCCGCCTCAGTGTAAAACGTTAATCATGCTTTTACTGCCGTCTCATTAAAACTGAGCTGGAGAATACACAGATGAGGAGACGTCTTTCCTGGTGCAAAGACAAAGGGCACAATGCCTGCTGTCATTCTCCCAGCACAACCATAAAGTCTTTCATTATGGAAATGAACTTATTATGGGATTCTGCTCGTGTTGTTTTGAGAAAAGGGCAGGAAATAGAGTTATTATGACTTGCTGGTTGTCATACTGGTGACCCGAGTTAAGGCAAAGGATTATTGTGAATTTTTGTGGAGGAGCTGCTTCCCCCACCCCCGTGTCTTTCTGACTCCCCCTCATAGTAAAGGGCAGGAGCTCCCTGCAGCTCCCCCACATGCCTCCAGGTGATATTATACTGCAGTCGGGGCAGATGTCACAAATAAGAATTGTGTCTGATAGCGATGATAGTTCCCACGATTGCCACCTTACCATGAGCCCATTAGTAGTCTGGCATGCCTGTTGTTATTTGGCTGTAGCGGGTTGTTTACAGCAGTAAGCACTGATTGCCAGAACAGGTGCTGCAATGGTTTCTGCTGGCTCCCGGCCATCAGACATCCAAAATGTGCTGAGAAGTGTGTGAGTTTGGCTGAACAGATGTCCCCCATTTTTGAGCAGTCATTGGATCTTTGTGCTGGAACTTTCCCAGAAAATATCCACAAATTTACTTTGGTTTCTGCTGTTTACAGTTTCTAACAACCACGCACGACTCAAAGCCCTGTCTCTGTGAGACGCTAAATCCCCCTGGAGCCAGTGAGAGAGAGGCAGTATGTAATGTATTAGATGTATTTACCAGAAATTCATAGCGAGGTAGATAGACTGGTGTATAGACCAATAGACAGATTGATAAATTGCAAAGCAAATAGCATCTTCGAATCCTGTGCTATTTGCATGTTTCAATTCGGTAATATTAATAGGTCTGATGAAAAATTGGCTGCTTCAATCAAATGAGCCTCACCTCAAAAACAGTCCTTTCATAAAGATCAGCGCTAAAAGCAACATGCAGTTACAATGAAATTATTAGCACCTTCAGAAAGTTGTAGGTATTAAGGTGCTTACACACCAAACCAACATCAAAGAACTAGCGGCGACGAAAGCCAACTGTTGCGTCGTCTACGTCGCCTCATGTCGCCCTGTGTCAGTTGCATTTGAACACACAACTCAGACTACATCCGACGGCCAACTGGCACATAGGTTCTACACCTGTGTGAGAGGAAATAACGCAAAAAGGGAAACCGGTAGTCCAAGGAATGCATGAGGTAAACAAAATAGCGGAGTCCTGACAGCTGAGGGGTTTCCTATCTGTGCAGCCAAGCACCGCAGCACCTCCACCGACTATTAAATTGAGATGGTCCCAGTGTTTCCTCCGCAGGCTCCACTTCACTCAGCTGCCCGATCAACCCGCTGCTTCTTCCCACTTTAACCTGAATAACAAACCAGGGCTCGGTGCTCCAGTTGGATCCAAACAGAGAGCCAGGTCTAGCTCGGAGGCTAGCGGAGGCTAGGACTTCAAAGATCTGAAGCCAACACCCTGGTGCCAGACACCAAGGGACACCCTTGAGGTCACACCCAGAGGTCCTGTGTTCATGCCTTGACAGGTCAGATCCAAGTCTGGTCTAAGGAGCACCCACTGTGCATCGGGGGTACCTCTGGGGTAACAGCACGTCCCTCGAATGTTCGATCAGGTCAACGCCTTGAGCTCTTTGTCTCATTCCTTGGGTCATGCCTGAGCAGTTTTTGTGATGTGGCATGGGGCCACTGCCATCGATTATAGCCGTCGCCATCAGGGGGTTTGTGTTGTCTGCAACAGAGTTCCGGTAGGTGGAGAATGTCAAGTAGCATCCACATGAATGCCAGGACCCAAGGTTTCCCTGCAATGTGTTGGCAGACCTGTGGGTTTTTTCCCACCTGCTGCTAACTTGTCAGAGAAGCTGCTGTCTTGTTTCCTGTGTATGTTATTCACAGAACACAGTGCATGGTCAAGAATAGGATTTTAAATAAGGCTTTTCTCCACTTTCCCCAATTGCCACCTCTCCTCTAGTTGTGGTTGTTCTTGCTTTGTTTCAATTGTTTTTGAACACATTTCAAACAGCGCCGTGAGCCGCTGTGAGCCCTGTATTTGCATCAGCAGCAGATGGCCTCATTAGCTGATGTTGAGAGGATCCTCCACACTGTTGCAGTTTCAGCACATGTTGACGGTTACCAGAAATACACAGCATGAGCAGACACTGAGCATGTCTGCACATGAAGCATATCTGATCGTTCTCCCCATGAATAAATATATTCATGATGCACTAGACTGGAGTGTCTTGGTTTTTAACCAAAGTCATGGCACCATCATTTCTACCTTTTCTTGCATTTTCAAGTTTGGCCTCTTGAGCTCCCATAAAAACGGCAACAGTGAGATTATTTATAGGCCTGAATATTAAGTCTGAGGTCTCTCTTTTCCTGTAAGTCAGTGGCTCAGCATTTTACTGACAGTTATACACTGCGACAAATGTAAAGATGGCTGCCTGTGAGGTGAGAACTGTATTTCAGCCCTGTGGAGGAGGATGCATACACAAACTCATGTAAATAGCTAATCTGTTCTGATTTTGCACTGAACTGTGCAGTCCAGTATGTTTCGACGATAAAGCTAGACCTTGAATTTAAACCTTAAAGGTTGCTTATGTTTTTGAGAGACATGGTTTGCACTAGTGATGTCCAAATGAAGCTTCATGAAGCACCAGTTGTATTTGCTGAACCCACTAGATGGCGCTCTTGGTGTAATGAAAAAGGCTCAAGGGATGGCAATGCAGTTTGGTTTCAACCCTTTGTTGAACAAAGAGTGCCAGAGTGGACCCAAAAAATAAAGACAATGCTTCATGAAGCTTCATTTGGACATCACTAGTTGAAACCAAACTGCACTGCCATCCCTTGAGCCTTTTTCATTACACCAAGAGCGCCATCTAGTGGGTTCAGCAAATACAACTGGTGCTTCATGAAGCTTCATTTGGACATCACTAGTTTGCACGACATGTAATATCGAGCAATGACGTTATTATGAAAGACGGATCATACAAACAACGATCTCCTGCAGACACTACGGGCAAATTGCCTGAGAAATTTCAGCTTAATTTCAGCGAAATACAAAGTTTGTAACGCATTTAAATTGAGGTATAAGGAAATGTCATGATAACAGGGAGGACAGAGGCCTTAGATGCAAAAAGAACAAATGCTTAGCTATTATGTTTTGTATTTTAGATCAATATATATGTACAGGATTACGCAAGCAACAATCTCCAGTGGCCATTACGGGAAATTTACTGGGGACATTTCAGCATAATTCCACTGTGGTGTTAATGCTTTGAACAAACTTACTCTGGCTTTTCTATTGAGAGCAGTCTTGACTCGCCTCCTTAGCACATGATTTATTCAGTGTCAGCTTGGTAAATCACTCACATCAAACATCTTCCATATTAACCATAATATTTTTCAAGCCATTAACGTCACACCGTCTCCACAGATATGTATGTACCTGCGCTGTATCTTCATAAATCCTGAATGAATCGCACGTCTAATGCATATTCATGTTTTTAATATATTCATCTGATTATTCGTGGCAAGTGGGGAGCAAGGTTGTATCCGAGTGTCAGCCCATTATTTTACCTCTTGCAGAGAAACATGTCCCCAGTTAACATGACGCCACTGCAAGGTCACATGCAAGTCTAACACTCCTTATTAATTACAAGGCCTGTGCATTAACATACACTAAATAGATTGTAACTTTGAGGAGCCCAGTGTTTACAGAAACAGCTCCACACTTTGCTCTCTGTGTAGGTCATATTTAAAAGATGCTATTAATCTTCTTTTTAATTATGGATATAATGCCATTATATAAAGCTGGATTAGATGCACAGATTGATCTTTTTTTTCTTCTACTGTATATATCTGCTGACAGTGTGTGGGCTTGTATAATTATGAGGAAGCAGAGGAGGAGGAGGGGGAGGTGGATTTGTAAGCAGGCACACATCCTAAAGCTGCCTCATACAAGGATGATGTCTTCATCTGTGCATGACTCGGGGTCTCAACTGAACAGAGAGCCTCTGTTACAAATGCGACTAATTGACTTCCGTTAATCATTCCTCTTTTACGAGTAGCAATTATAGAATATGTTATTAGATGGTGTAGGTGGCTTGCAGCAACACCTTCAAAATAAAGTCTAAGCATGCTTTTGATCTGATAGTATCATGTAATGAGGGCTCAGCACAATGGTCCAGTGTAACGTGCACATTCAACATGTTAAACAGCATGAAAATAACACCTACTGCACTGTGGGAGGGACAAACTACAACATACGTATAACACCAGGGTCATGTGTCTGACTGAGATGGCACTAACGAGCTTGGCGACACTTGTTCCAGGGCTGTCACACTACATAGCAATGGCTTCACAAGCACTGGAAGAAGCATTCTGATTCTCCCAGGAAAGTAGCAGTGTCGTAAGGTAAAAAAGAAAGTGACAAGTTCTTCCTACCTCAAACCCACAAGAAGAGCACAGAGAAAAGAAAATCTGCCACGTGGAATAAACAAAACTATTCTAATTTTGCATTTATGTCGGGCTAACACATCTTCACGCTGGGTCATTGACTTTCCACATCTAAACATGACGTGCAAGGTACCCTGGGTGCATTGCTGATCGATGTTCTGCAACACCATGTCAAAGGAAATGTACAGTTTGCATACAGTCTCTTTCAAAATAAAGGTATTACATTGGTACAGCATCACAAATTGATGGGCCATGTAAAGTGAACACTAGTGATGGCCAAATGAAGCTTCATGAAGCACCAGCTGTATTTGCTGAACCCACTCGATGGCGCTCTTGGTGTAATAAAAAGGCTCAAGGGATGGCAATGCAGTTTGGTTTCAACTAGTGATGTCCAAATGAAGCTTCATGAACCACCAGTTGTATTTGCTGAACCCACTAGATGGCACTCTTGGTGTAATGAAAAAGGCTCAAGGGATGGCAATGCAGTTTGGTTTCAACTAGTGATGGCCAAATGAAGCTTCATGAAGCAGCAGTTGTATTTGCTGAACCAACTAGATGGCGCTCTTGGTGTAATGAAAAAGGCTCAAGAGATGATAATGCAGTTTGGTTTCAACTAGTAATGGCCAAATGAAGCTTCATGAACCATTTTCGTTATTTTTTGGGTCCACTCTGGCACTCTTTGTTCAACAAAGGGTTGAAACCAAACTGCATTGCCATCCCTTGAGCCTTTTTTTATTACACCAAGAGTGCCATCTAGTGGGTTCAGTAAATACAACTGCTGCTTCATGAAGCTTCATTTGGCTATCACTGCGTCTGGCTCCAAAAAATCAAGATGACGATGGCTTAAATGCCAAACTCAAGACTTCTAAACTGGAATCCACAAACCCATGGGTGATATAGCTACATCCGCTATTTATGCAGTCTATGGTTGAGCCCATAGATGTACAGTAATAACGAGGTACCTGATGCTAAGATGGCGGCTAGTCATTCCAGTGGAGTTGCTCGCCTAGCACAAACACCGAAAAAAAGCCCGCTGAATATGCGCAGCAGTGTTTCTCCTGCTGGCCCCGCCCCTAATTTCCTGCTTGGCTTATACACTTAACATTGCCATTGTATACATTATATGTATGCCATATACATTATGATGATGTCACAGATTTTAAAATTGCTTTTCTCAAGTCAAGGAAAACTTTACAGATATAAAACCTCCATGGTTTGTAGTTAGCAGTCTGCAGTTTGAGGTGTCGTGTCAATAATTTTACATTGATGGTCTATGGGGAAAATGCTTTTTCGGCCACAGGGGGATTTAAAATGCTCATGGTTATAGGTTGGGCTATTAAGACAGTGATTTGTATGACACAGAAGGTCTGTCATGTTATGCTCCACTACTGAAACAAAGAAAATGCTTCTCCTTGATCGAGACTCACAACCAATGAGAGGCAACACAATCAGCGACAGCGTTGTTATGTGCTAAGTGGCAACTTATGAGTGTAGTTTGCCAGCAAAAAAAGAAGAGATTACAAAAATACAGAATGGAATGGGAAAAATGTTTAGCAATGGTTTGGTTGTGTGAGTAAGAATGTGTAAAAGGCCAACGCCAACTGCTCCGTCTGCCACCTGTTTTTCTTTTCTTTTCTTTTTTTTTCCATTAGTCACATAGGAATTTATGATATCAAACAACACGCATCAGTAGAAAATAGAAAATCATAGGGCGAGCGAGAGGCTGCTGAGGACACATGGAGAGGGAGCACTGTCAAAGCTCCTCGTCCGCCAGGCTGATATGATATGTATAATAACCATGATGATTTTGCATTATAAAGCATGACTCATGATGACTCAGCTTCTCTAACAGCACAACAATGCTTGTCCTCATAGAAATATGAAGTTTAAAAAAAAAATCTGAAACAACATCTGAATACAGTTACATAAATAAACTTTTACGTAACTGTCATTGGTCATAGGTCGTACTGGTCTGCAAGCCCGCACAGTGGAGACTGAAATGATGAAGGTGGTTGACAGGAAGCTGGCCATACCTAAGAAAACCAAAATTGGCCATCTCACTGAGAGCGTTTATAAGGATGAAATAAAGACATTTAAAGATAGACTGGCCACTGCATGGGAAATAAGTCTTGACATTAAGACAACCAAGGGACGAGTGTTTCCTTCCTTGCTATAAGTGCATGTTATTTTTGCACTGTGCAGAACCTGAACACATATTACTCAGTCTCAACCAGATCTACCATCCACAGGCAGTCTTTGACGGCTTTGTTGACCTTGTATTGATGTCACTGACATCCCAGATAATGGGAGCAACGTAGGAACCCAGCTCTTCAGATGAGTCATCAGAGGACTATGATGAGAATGAAAAGGAGGCAAGGTAATACCATTGTGGAGTTCTTCAATACCAAACAATATTTGAACAATTTTAATAAATGTTTTTTTTTTTTCTTTCTTTTTTTTTTTTTGGGGACTACAGTCATGCCACAAGTAACAAATATATCATGATGCTCATCAATTCAGTTAACTTTTATTTTGTATACCAAGGTGTTCTCATCTCAACTTGTCAAATATCACCACTTTGTCAGTGGACTTACATGTCTATATATATATATATATATATATATATATATATATATATATATGTATGTATATGTAGAAATCCTCTTGGGTCTCTTGTTAACATTCTGGCACGCCATGTCAATGCACACTTGTTACATGCATTGTGTCTTTTCAAAATACACTTCCGTTTACACAGGAAAAGCACAGTTTCTGCTAGTTGGATGAAATGAAAGCACGTGGTTAGGTTTAGAAAAAAACATAATGGTTCGGATCAACATTCACATGGGAAGCAAACACTGGGCTCCCGAGTGAAAGTCCGAGGTTTGTTAGCTCACATCAGCTCACAGAGACCTGAAAGTGAACCTGATACCAAAGTCAACCTGGAACAACACTTTAGCTGCTTCCTACTTCCCAGTGAGGTTAGTGGGCGCGGATGCTTCCAGGAGGGCAGGGAAGGAGAGATGTTACTCTAAAGTCCTTTTATTTTTCTGTTTCATAGTTCTGAATAACAAAGATTCAATTAAAAGAAGGTAAAACTGTGTTGTTAAAAAGTCGGCCTGCAGACAGAGGCCATGAAGGATTGCTGTAGTGACTGTATGTAGCTGATATTAAATATGACCTGTCAAAGAAAAATTATCGTATTGCACAAATGCAAAAATTACGGTAAGTCAGTAACATTCTCAACTTAGATGACTAAACACGTTATTGAAAGTATGCTTACTTCTCACTGGAATTTTTATAGCCAGGAGAATAATCCCTCAGCAAAATCCATTACAGTATTGTGAAAAGGTCTAAAATTAGTTTAAATAATTTAATTTGAAGAGTTCTCCCCCCAAAAACTTGATTTAATAAACAAATAAATAAAAAGAGAGATTTCAAGCCCATTGAAATCTTCAGGAAGTGACTAAGACTAAAACCAAACTGCTGATGATGCCAAACACTAATCAGAAACAGGCTCACAGAAAACAGCAGTTTCCATGGAGACTGAAGAGCATGCGCTGTTAAACCTTTACGGGTAATGTCTGCATGGTTTTATTGTTCATTTCAAGGTTTCTGTCAAGTATCATTTAGTTTTGTAGAGAATTCCAACAAGCCGACATTAATATTTCACCTGTCAGTCACTAGACTGAATCAACAGCAGTCAATAGGAGACGGCTCTGGATTTTTCAATTTGTCAATAGCATGATGAGTTCATTCAACCACTCCTGTTTGTGTTTTAAACTTTCTGACCTGCATTTGTAAAGGTTTTGTTTTATGTAAAGAATGTGTCATTCATTCATTGTAACTAATGGTAAATGGGATATAGATCTACACTTGTATAGCGCCTTTCTAGTCTGCTGACCACTCAAAGCATTTTACACTACATGTTACATTCACCCATTCTCACACACATTCGCACACTGGTGGCCGAGGCTAACACACAAGGTGCCACCTGCTGCACAGTAATCATTCACACTTACACACCGATGGAACAGCCATCTGGAGCAATATGGGGTTCAGTATCTTGCCTGAGGATACTTCAATATGCGGACTGGAGGAGCCAGGGATCAAACTGCCGATCTTCCAATTAGTGGATGACTTGCTGCATCTCTCAGCTGCTCCTAATGCATAAACCACTGGGGCTAACACTTTTTCAAAAATTCAAGTTTGAGCAAATGTGTACGAACACATAAATTATCTAAATTAATTCCAACCCAGCCCATAGAGCATAATGCATGTTAGCATTGATATTTTATTAGTGTTAGTATTTTTATGAATCTGTGGGGCAGGTCCTAAATCAATATCGATTTCAAAAACCCAGACCAAACTGGATTTATTAAAGGCAGACATTCATTCAATAATACATGCCATATTTTTACCTTAGGAAAATATATATCACCAAAAACTCTGAAATTACAATTTTCTCACAGGATGCTGAAAAAGCATTGTATAAAGTAATTTGGACATTCCTCATAAAAACAAATAAAAAGTCATTTTTTCAATAGATTAACTCATTCTACAACGCACAACAGGCAAAAATCATGACCAACAACCAAAATGTCACAAAGCTTTATACTCCACAGAGGCACCAGACAAAGATGTCCACCCTTACCTTCACTATTTGCACTTTTTATCAAACCATTAGCAGCAGCATTAAGCCAAAAACAATATATCACAGGCATCTGCACCAATAACACAATAAAATCAGCCGATATGCTGATGACGCACTCTTATTCCTGCAAATCCAAATCAAGTAAAGGACTTATCAAAAATAATAAATACTCCAACACCCAATTATGTAATAAACCAGAATAAATCCACTATCCTACAAATACATGGAGATAGCTGTCATGCTACATCACAAATGCCGCACTTACACACACTACTGGCAACATAACTTATTTAGCTATGAAATTCTCCCCCCAGCTGTTACACTTGATGTCAGGTTTTGCAGGCAGGTGAACCCAAGTGCAAAAGCAACAAATTAACAGAAACTTGACAAAATTAGGTATTTAATTTACTAAACCCAGTTTACAGCAGACCAAGGAAAACAGAACTGGCAAGCTGGAAAACACAAGGAGTAAAAAAAACAGTTCCTCAAGATCATGAACTAACAAGCAAGACAGGGAAGCTCACAGGTAACCAATCACAAAAACAAGATACAGCTGGAGTGGGCAGGAACTGACAAAAAAATAGGGAAACGCAAGGACTGGCCAACAATAAAGACAATGACGAGGGTGTGGTAGGTAACAGTGGGTCTGCACCATTCCCACACACTGAGTAAGTAGAGTCTGCGCACCATCTGACAGGTATTGTAACTAAAAGACATGCCAGATCCACTGCAAAATTTCAGCTGCAAGGGTGGCGAACATGTCAGCATGACCATACAAACATGAACAAGTCAAGAGATTGATAAAAAAAGAGAACTGATGAAAGTCAGTCAGGCTTACATTAAATCAAATTCTGAACATTATTTCCACGTAGTCAATTACTTGTCAACGAGGAAAGCTACCATGTAGGCCAACGTTGTTATTTCTTTGGTCGGCTGACAATTACATGGCTGCTGCCACTAGCTGACAGATTATGCTCCATTTGAACAGCTTTCCTGGCCTTCAACTTTTGTGTTAAGTGGTGAAGCATGCGAGACTAATGCCAGACAGGTGTGTAGCGAAAACTCTGGAATAGGGAAGGACAAATGAGATTGACACAAAGCAGAGGTGTAAGAAAACAGACTACACTACAACAAAATCCTGGGACCATGTGAGTCGTTCCACCTTAACTTTCACCCCATAACTAAAAACAATACAAGAAGCCTAAAATTGGTGGATGACAATACCACTATCCATTATAGGACAGATTACTACAGTAATTATTATGATATTACAAAGATTAATTACTTCAGTACAATGCTGCCAACCCACAGCAAACATTTTACTGGAAAGATATAAAATACAACATTCGAAACATCAATAAGGCCTAGAAGTATCAAAATTCTACTACAATACTACTACTTAGCAAATCGATTACAATATCTCATCAAATGGATCCATGCAACCCAAATTCAATACTCGTCAGGCACTCATGGGTACAGGAATAGATACAGCAATGATGGTCAAAAGAAGGCTTCAAACATAAGATTGAGAAAAACAGAAATTTGTCTTGAGAAGTTCACCACTTGATGTGTAATCCAAAGGAAACTTATCATTTAAAATTAATACTTAACAACAATAATCAGTATAGTTTCATCAAAAACTATATTCTAGCATACTTTAGCAAAAACCTGAGAGGATAAAGAATACAGTGGTGTTTTTTTTGTTTGTTTGTTTGTTTGTTTTTTACAACGGTAAAACAGCAGAAGCAGCTTTCACTAAGCACTGAAAATCTGTCTTGGATTGAAAGGTAACAGACAGTGTGTAGACGTTATCTCGACATGGTAACCACAAATCCTGCACAGTTGTGCCAACATCTCCAGCTTTATCTAAACCCCTGACTCACAGCTCTTTTCTCTCAATAAAGCAACAAAAGAGTGGAAGTGATGATAATTAGCGACCTCCAGCTCTCGCCCCAGAGATGAATGCATACATTAATTGTTTTAAATGTGCTGATAATGATCTTTGTAAACTGCAATGCAGCAGAATGGAACTGTGTGACCAGGGAAGAGGCGGTAAGGGGGGTTTCTGCACAACTGTTCCAGGGTCAGGTCCTACATTATAGATGCATGGCTTTGATGTGCCTCTTGACAAATATTACAAGTCCAACATTGAAGTTCGGTACGTAAGTGTATTGTTGCCACGCCAGAAAGGTTTCTTGTTATAACAAGATGTTTTGTTTCACATCTTTACAAGATATTTTCATGTTATAACAAGAAACTCTTCCTCTTTACTTCTGGCTCCCAAACAAAACAAGATGGTGTTTGAAAAAACTAATAACTGTAGTCCACAGACGACTGGGTAACGTCCATTTTGCTCATTCTATAATTTAGATGGTGTTCCCTTTTACATATTTATTTATCAAATTTTGGCGTCGTGTTCACTGTGCCCCTGATCCCAACCCTTCAGACCTGCTAAAATTGACTCAGGTGAAGGCATCAAGTCTCACTAAGCTATGACAAACCCTAATCTCATTTGTAATAATTCATAATTTTTGCAAGAAGCTCGTGCTTTTCGTCCTCAACTACCGAAGCGCATTGCTGCCATGCCAGAAAAAGTGTCACGTATTAACGTGAAAAGTTTGTTGTAACAAGATGTGTTTTGCATTCACAAAACATTTTCACAATCTGTCCATTTTAGAAGTAATTTTAGGATCTTCTTGTTCATTTTTAAGTCGTTAAATGGGCTGGAGCCTGAGTATATTGCAGACCTCATTCACATCTACACCCCCTCCAGAGCATTGAGGTCCGCTGATCTTTTGCAGCTCATTGTCCCAAAATCGAGACAAAAAACTAGGGGCGACCGTGCTTTTTCTGTGGTAGCTCTGAAATTATGGAATGAGCTACCCTCCCACGTCAAAATGGCCCCTACCCTGGAAACTTTTAAGTCCCACTTAAAAATGTAGCTGTATTCCCTGGCTTTTAATTCATCATGAGAGTTTGTGTGATCTCTGTTTTGTCTCGGTCTCGGTTTTTGTTTTTGTCTCTCTCTGTTTTGTATTGCGATTGAATCACTGGTTGGTTATTTTTCTGTTTTTAGGAATTTTCAGTGTTTTCAATACTTGTTTTTATTTATTTACTGTGTTTTCTTAAATTTGTTGTGCAGCACTTTGGTAACCCTGTGTTTTTAAAATGAGCTATATAAATAAAAGTGGATTGGATTGGACATTTTAACAAGGAACCTTTCTTGAAAAAAATAATAAAATAACATTAATAAGGATTTTAACAATTTTCCGTCAAGGGTGTGCCCTCTATCTGGATTATTAGCCAGTACACATACTTGTCACAATATCATCCAAGCATTAAGTAGAACTCAAGTTGTGTAAATGAGCCATATTCCTCAATTTAGCCATTCTGCAACATTATATAACATGGGAAGTTATCACATGTGAGGCATTTCACATTAAAACATTATTAACGTTATTAGAAGGAGAAGAGTTCTTTGTTTCAACATAAAAATATTTTGTAAAAACATTAAAAAAATCTTGTTATAACATGATTTATGTATTTTTTTTTCTGGCGTGGCAGCAAAATGCTTCAGTAGCTGGGTACAAAAAGCACAATCTTTTACCTTTTCAGTACACAATGAAAGATCTTGAGGAAGTTCCACCAGTTTGGAATTTGTTCAAATAAGATGGGTGTTTATCATAGCTTAAGAATTTTGATGAGTGAACCTGTGAAGGGTAAAACCACCTACATTATGAATTCCAATCACAGACTGCACAAAGGAAGTAGCCACCCTGATGTCACTCATTGCTCTGTGGACTACCGTTTTGATAACCCAAGGACAACCTGACGTATCAAAGAGCGAAGCACAGTACTCTGTGGATCACAGCTGCAGAGAACCATATTCTGAATAAAAAGTCATATAGTAAGAACATATAATAGGATAATGTGAAAGTAGGAGTGTCAGTAAGAGGGACACCTTTGTCAAGGCCCACAAGAACATGACTTGAAGTAAGTACAAATGTTTGAAAGCAAAACTGAAAATGATGATTAAAGATTCTAAGTCAGTTGCTTCATGGACCAACTTGGTTTGCATGTACACTACCCTTGAGTGCTCAGTGTGAGTATATTTGTTGCAGGTTAAACAGTGTGGGAAAGAGCCTGAAGACATCTGGCCCAGCTGAAGGTCCTTTCCTCCCACACTAGGCTAATTTATGCAATGAAGGTGCAGTGAGGTTTATGCCAATAATGTTAGCAGGTTGTGGGGGAAACGTGACTGGCAAAACACAATCCCTTCATCTCTTAAACTTGTGAGTTGAGAGACAGTCAAACTTTGTACTTTTGTTTGGGGAGGGGTGGACCGATTCTGTTCACAGTATCCATTCCTTCCAGGTTGACCTTTGAAACCTACTGATTTTTGATACTTTATGAGATACTTCATGGTGTTAGTCTTTTAAGTGACACTCTGCTACCTCTACAGCCTTGTGCTGCAATCTTGTGGTGCTGGAATAATCTGACAAATTAGTTCCCGGTCCCCATATTTCATGGCTCATCTGATCTGACAGAGAAGGAACAAGCTAAGATTTATTAGATTGGATTCTTTAGATTAGATTTAAGTTTATTGTGTTATGCACAAATTACAAGCACTGACACAATGAAATGCAGTTTAGGAGTTGTGTTCAGTAGGCCTGTTTCCACTGAAGAAGTTCCTGGTACTATTTGGGGGGCAGGAACTACTACAGGAACGTCCTCTCACTCGGCCCTCTCAACCGCCGTGTCTCCACTGAGAGAGCGGAGTAGGAGGAAGGTTCCTGTAAAGTTACCGGGCTCTGGATGTGACGTAATCGTTGCGCGACCCTTTTGACCGGGGTGACGTAGGGACGTGAAAAAAATATTTTTTCCAGCGGATGTCTTAGTTACAACATGATTGAGCTGACTGGAGTAGTTTCATGTCATATCTGACAGCGGGAGGCTTTTAACAGATGACGTCCTGATGTTAGCTTTGCTGCTGCTGTTAGCTGTCCCTGTCAGCTGATACTTTCTAGACATCGTGATTTCCCAAAACTGAATAAATACCACACATAGCAACACAAAACTGCTTTGCTAGCTCAATCATGTTGTAACTAAGATATCCGCTGGAAAAATTTTTTTTTTCACGGACCGTTTATTGAGTTATTACAGACACCGCTAACAGCTAACGGTTAGCCCAGCTAATCTACAATAACCATGTTGTTATTTACAAAATGTCACATCCCGCCTTGAGTATATCCAATCAGCAACAAGTAATCCCCAAGCCCCAGCCAGGAGTTTCTCGGGGCCGTTCTGAGTACCTACTCCGAGGAAGGGACTTGTTTAGCCCCAGTAAAAGTTCCAGAACTCCGGTTCCTGCGGTGGAAACGTGCCTAGTGTGTGTGTGTGTGTGTGTGTGTGTATGTGTGTATGTACGTATATATAGAAAACCTAACCCTATTGGCTTGAGGCATGCTGATATGCAGACAATGTCATTGCATATGTATATATATATATATATATATATGTGTATATGTGTATATATATATAAGCAACATCATCGTCTGCATATCAGCATAGATGCTGGTATACCCTTTTCCCACCCAATTTAACATGTGTATGTGGGTTTTTTAAACGTGGAAATCTTGTTAAAAAGAATAAGCTTCTTTCCCATTGCTAGTAGGCTAGAGCTAGATGCCTTTCTGATGTTTTTTGACCGATGTGTCATGATTGACGTCATCAACAGGCCTAAAAACCGGTTAGTAAACAGTACAAAGCAGCATGGGAGCTAGTGGAAAAAGTTCTGGTGGTTACTGCTTTTTCATATCTCTTAATTTTTCAGTCTCTCTCTGCCGACTAAGTTTTGAACAATGTTTGAGCACTGCCTGAAGGGAGATGGACGATACCGCAGCCTAGCACAGTGCTGGCAAAGGGGATAGAATTGGCCCATCCACACGGATGTCATATTTCCATCATTGTCAATGAGAGCTGGAGCAGATAAATACCTGTGACAACTAGAGAGACATTTGTCGTGGAAGTAAATAGTGACTGTAACCTCTTCCATTAAATACAAAAGGCCGATGTTAGCAGGTGTTAGTGGTGTTTATGTCTAGTGGGAAAGGGGCTTTAGAGATTTGCATGCTAAAATATTTTTGGCCTGCACACATGGGTTATATTTTGTGTTATATTTGCCAGGTTGCAACCTACCCTCACTCCACAGCATGACATTACAGGTTTGAGAAAAACTTCTCAAAGTACCGCATTCACTCTGCATGAAAAATCAGTGTTACAGCACAAAGTTAAACCTGACACTTTTGTAAGATCCAACAGAGCGAGTAGTCATCCCCAGCTCGACACATGTCAACGTGGAAGGTCTCGCCTCAAAATATTGAAGCAGGGGACTTCATCTGCATCAGTCTTTACCGAGAGAACAACAAGGCGTCACAAAATGTCATCCTCGTCTCCATCTTGACACATCAATCGTCAGCCAGCAGTGCTAAATACTCCAACTACAAGTCAGCCGTCGTCTCTGGTCCTTGACGAGGCTCCGGGTAAGCGTCTCCCAGCATGCATCAAGAGGCCAATGAATAGCAATCTGGCCTTGCCCCCTTCTATGCTTTGTGAGTCTGTTGTGCATAATGCATTGCAGCAGCAGGACAGGGGTAATTACCACAATCAGAGGAGAGGATCATCAATCTCAGGTGAACCACAGGGAGTAAATAAAGCAGAGAGGAGAAGAAAGAGAGAAAGATGAGTCTCTGCATGTGGAAGGGAGAGAGAGGGAGGTGGAGAGGGAGAGGGATGAGCTGCATGTTTGTTGGTTCCCCCAAAACTCCAAGGCTTCATGTCAGAAAATTGCCACCCGCATAATTAATCACAGTGAGAAAATCTATTTATCTACTGTCTCTCTTTTTTCTATCCCTTTGTTCTCACACATCCTCCTTCAGATGTGTTTTTCCATCTTATGCAGGCACGATTCTTCATTTCCAAATGTGTTGATTCTGTCACCATTTTTATTGTTTTCTTGTATTCCCAACTCAGGTATCGACCACATCATCATCATCATCATCACTGTCATCATCATCATCACACCTGAAACCAGGGCTGTTTCTGGACATTTTGGTCACCTTGGTCAGACATCCATTGTCATGCCTGGGAGAATTACTTTTTTTATTGATAGCCTTCAACCTTTGTCAGAATTGAAATTGATCAATTTGGGGGCATGACTCGGTGGTAATGATGAAATTGCAAATCAACACGGCATTGCTTGACTTGGCATGACCAGATGGGCCAAAAGAAAAAGCCCTATCAGACTCACTGAGTAAACAGGCAATTGAAATGCAACCAGGAGGGCTTAGAAGTTAAGTGACTATTAGACTGGGAATTTAGCAGATGCCTTTTTCAAGAGAGATAAATATACACCGATCAGCCAAAACATTAAAACTACTGGTGGGTGAAGTGAATAACTTTGATTATTTTTGTTACAGTGCAATATTCTATTGGGAAACCTTGGGTCCTGGCATTCATACGGATGCTACTTGACGTGCTCCACCCACCCGAACCCCCTCATGGCAATGGCACTAATTGATGCACTTGCCCCAGAGTAAGACACACAGGACACGATGTCAAGCTCAGCTCACACCCCAGCTACATGAGCAGATCTCAAACAGCCCAATCAACTGATGGAGCAGCTGATAGATCACATGATTCCTTTCTCTGCAACCAATTGGCGAACCTCATTCAGGGTGCCCTATTTAAACTGCTCTGGCCTGCCTACTGTTGCTGCTTCCTCTGCAAGCCACTTTGCAACCCACCTCCACCCCAGCTCTTCCTTTTCATGCTATGTCTGACTTATCAATGTCATGTCTGTTTGTCATTGATGCTGCTCTGTTCTGTTCCCGGGGTCTTTGCTGCTGCTCTCCCTGCCTTAGGCATTCCATGTGGGAACATGGAAGGTCAGGGAGGTTTGCCTCTGCCTCAGGCTTTCCTTATTTGCATGTGGAAGGGCAGGGAGGTTTGCCTCTGCCTCAGGCTTTCCTTGTTTGCACGTGGAAGGGCAGAGAGGCGTGCTCTCTTCACCTTAGGCTATCCATGTAGGCACGCAGAAGAGCGGAGAGGTGTGCTCTGGGATTTATATATATATATATATATATATAAATCAACAGGCAATTTCCTTCTCTTTGAGCAAAACCCCAAATGATTCAGTTTTTTTTTTTTTCCCCCCATCTGGACCTTTACGCTCTGCCATTTCTCTGCCCTGGGGGACCACCTGCTGGAGCTCCCCTATGCCTAAAACCAGCCCAGCCTGACATGAGATAAACACATTCATAAGAAGTAATGGAGCCAGTGTTCATCTCTTTTGAGAGAGGTGGTGGAGTAAATGGTGTGTGTGTGTGCGTGTGTGTGTGTGTGTGTGTGCAGTTCTCTTCGGCCTGCAGACACATAACTCTCATGCCCTCTGCTTGAACAAATTTGCTGACGGAGCAGCCGGGAAGTTACCAAGCTCCTGCTCCCCAATCTCCCCCCTCCACCTCCAACTCCAAACACACAGAGCCTCCCTTAACAAAACCTAAACACCACCTTTGCCAGCAAAACTCCATTCAAAGAGTCAAAGAGAAGTTCTAATCAGATCACCCTGAAAGATGAAAAGTAAAAAAGTAAGAATTAAAAGAACACATTTCTGCTCCCTTCTGAGGAGCCGGCAGTTATTGGACCGTCTCTGGGAGGCTAAAAGGAGCTGTTTTTCTGGACCCTGCGTCCGAAATACTTTAAAGTGAGCATCCGTGGGGAGTGGAGGGAGTTGTCCACTGGAATAGAGATTAGAAGCCAGGCTGAAAAATAAGAGAGAAAAGGCAGAGACCATCACCCAAAGCCTAATGCACCAGCAGCACCCCAGGGAGCTGCAGGCAGGTTTATATGGGCCACTTACTCTATTATGGTGAGCAGGGGTGAGGTGGGGTAGAGGAGAGAGGAGAGAAAATGAATGGAAATAAAAGTAAAAGAGGAGAGAAAGAGACCATGAAAATAAGGGGAGAGTGGGGAGAAGGAGACGAAAGACAATAGGTACAGGGAAGGAGAGAAGAGGAGGAAGAGAGGTGGGGAAAGGAGAGGAAAGAGATGGTGTATCATCTCTATGCAACTATGCAAACAAGAGAATAAAGGACTGAGAAGGGGAGAGGAGAGAAATAAAAGGAGATGAAAGTAAGGAGAAGCAAGAAAATAAGAACAGGAAAGGAAGGAGGAGAGAAGGGAGTAAAAGAGGGAAGAGGAGAGCAGGTAAGGAAGAAACAGGAGGTAGGAAAGGAGAAAGAGAGGAGATAAAACAGGAGAGGATAAGAAAGGAAACATCATTACAGGAAACTGTAAAACAAGAGATTATCAGGTGAGAAGAGGAGGTGAAGAAAGGGAAGAGGAGAGAAGGAAAGGGAGATAGGAGGAAAGGAAAGCAAAGGGAAGAGGACAGAGGAGAGAAAATGAGAGGAGTTGAGAGGGAGAAATGAGAGGACAGGGAGAGGAGAAGAAAAACAGGAGATGAGAAAAAGTAAGGGAGGAAAGGTAAGAAAATGAGTGGAGGAGAATGATAGGAAAGAAAATAGGACAGCAGACATACACTAAATGTCTCATATAATATATCTTCATATAAAAACAACGTTGAGAACTTAAGTCTTGTTTTTACAGGGAACAAAATGCAGCTCAGTTTTGTCTCTCACACACACACACACACACACACACACACACACACACACACACACACACATTTCTATCAGCTGCATTTCGGTTACATAAACCCATCGGGGAGCTATTTTTTTCCGGGTAATGTATAATTGTGCACCGGTGCTCCTATTTCAAGTGTACTTCTATTTGTCATAATGAGGAATTCATAATGGCTGCACACCTGCTTGGGCTGAATTATGAGACAGAGGCTGCTGTCAACATTTTTCATAAAGTCCTTCATCCACAGCCCCCAAGCCAGGATTTTTATTATCTGGCCTCGATCGATATTCAAAGAGATCAAAGCCCAGACTGTAGTGCACAGAAAGTGGACATTATGGCGAGTATTCAACGGTTGTTTAATAAGAGGGGTAGCTGTAATGTTTCTCACCAGAGTTAACATTGCCCTTTAGCTGGACGTTCGTCAAAAGATGAAGAGTTTAAGTCAAACTAAAATTCCAGTGACACTTAAACTAAAATTAATTTTATCATTATATGTTCTTAAGAATGGACAGGATAAAATTGTTCATATATTTTGCAGAACACCTAGATCTCTGCTAGCTTGCAGAGAAAAGTTGCATTGGTATGAACTGGCCGGTCTGAGCTGGATTCAAGCTGGCCAATGGTAGTGCCTCACTATCGCTATCCTTATTCATATTCTAAGTAGCTACAAATTATATTCAGCCACAAAATAAATCCGAAAAGCTGCAAATCAGAACAGCAGTACAGAGTTGTTGCATAGTGATGATACACTGACTCATCAAGTTGCAGCGGTGTGAACTAACCGGTCTGAGCTTGACTCAAGCTGGCCGATGGTAGTATCTCACTATCGCTATCCTCATTCATATTTTAAGAAGCTACAAATTACATTCAGCCACTAAATAAGTCTGAAAAGCTGGAAATCAGAGTGAAAGTACAGAGAGTTGTTGCATAGTGATGATACACTGACTCATCAAGTTGCAGCGGTGTGAACTCACTGGACTGAGCTCGACTCAAGCTGGCCGGTGGTGTCACCTGCAACTGTAGCCAGTATCTCACTTTCACGATCCTCAACCTGAAAAGCTACAAATCAGAGTGAAAGTACAGAGAGTTGTTGCATAGTGATGATACACCATCAGTTGCATTGGTGCGAACCGGCAGGTTTTTCGGATGTTGCAGAATTTTGTGTTGCAAGTAGCTGCTTGTTCAGCTCATCTTGTTGAGAATCTTTAGTTTGAACTGGGCTTAAGGTTGTTGCTTGAAATGTCTGCCACTGCGGACACAAAGAGGATAAACTGTATCATGTTTGTGGACAATAACTTCCACGTATAAAAACCCTGCTTTCTATCACTGAGAATAACAGTAACACCGTCTCTGAGTCTAATGTAAGCATTATTATCAGATACGCCACCTCCACACACATTCTTGCCCCTGGCCTCCACGCTACAGTGGTCGTTGTGTTTACCACTGCACTCTGAGTACAAGCAACAAGGTCATTGTTTTCTGGCATGATCGCCGCTGCTGGACATACGCATGACTAATGAGGCTGCCTGTAAATACAATATAAAGATACATGGTTTGTTATCCGTTTGGCAGGTTTACTGCCAGTTTATTTGATGCTTAGTCAAACCTCTCCTTTTGTGTAAAGGAGTTTTTCTGTTTGTGTTCCTTGTTTCATGTTGTTTAGCTCATATTTAATCTGCTTCCTGTTTTATTTTGTAGGCTCTCCTCTCATGTGTCATGTCTGGTTTTACTTCTTGTCTTTGTGTGTTTTCCCGCCTGTTTTCTGCCACACCTGCCTTGTTAGTCCTTCCCTGTTCCCTGAGTCTTCCCTTCACACCTGTTCTGTATCAGTCTTGTCTGCTCCACCCTTGTGGTTCACTCCTTTAGCCCATGTCTTCCTCCTCCAGCTGTGTCTCGTCCATGTGATTAGTCTTCTGGCCATAGGGTAACAGAATAAACCCAGGATCATGAAACCTCCAGTAACATGACATCATCATTTCCTGTGTAATGCATTTCTCTGTCTTTAGTACTATTCAGACGGGATTAGTTTTACATAGAGTTGTGGACTAATGTTAGTTTACCACAGAATGTCTGTAATATAAATGTCTGATTTGCACGAGACAAGAAATCACCGTAATTCCACCAGAGATGGGAGTGGTACCTGTCGGCATGTGCGTGCTACGTTGCTTCCTGTAAGCATCAGCTCAAGGATAATAATAATGAATGATTAGCCCAATATGAAACATTGCCCATGATCAGGATTGTGTGTACACAACAATTAGCAATATGGATTTATATTAGGCCTACCGAACACAACCAAAAGTCTCGTGGCTCTGAAAAGTGCTTTCTTCTTGACCTTTTTGATTAGTCTCCCACATAGGGCTATGTGATCATTAGATGAATGTCCACTATCACGACTGCTGACAACACCAAACGCTTCTTCAAGCGCCTCTATCATTGAAAACATGCAGAAAAATTATTGTAAACAGGACGTGACGAAAAATATTTACATATATTTTTACAGAGGATTGCGTTCACACGGGTTAATATTACCCGAGGTATTTTCTCTGGACCGTTTTACAGAAGGTAAAGGTCGTCGTCATTTTTTTTGACATTATCCATAATGATTACAGACATGGCGCGTTCGATCCCTGGTAATAATTACTTTACCCCACGTCTCCACTTTAAACTAATCCCATCCGAATAGAGCTTTGGCCTCTTTCACTAGGCTGCCTGGCTATGTCAGTAGCCCCTTTCACACTGCCAGATTTTCGGCGAATGTTGGGCCGTTTTGCCGGCAAGCTGCGAGCGTTTAGACGCACAGAGCCGGATTGGCAAGTTGATCCAAGATGCCCAATTTTCCGCCTGGTATGGTAGACATTTTGGCGGAACCTTTTTGGTTTAAAAAGAACAAGGCGCCCTTCTGCCATGGGAGGGGCTGTTGAAGACTTGTGGGAGGAGCTGTTGATGACGCTGCACGTGCGACCCACTGGCGGTGGATAAACAGGAAACAGCTGATAGCAGGAATTAGCGAGCAGCTAGTAGCAAGAGGGAAACGCAAACCTGACAGACTCTGTAAAGATGAGCAACTGGGGAGACAAGGAATTGCACGCCCTCCTTGTCCTCGCAAACGAAAAGGCCATTTACCGTCAAATGACAGGGACGGTGAAGGACGAATCGCCGAAGGACTGACCAGCCGCGGCTTCCCTTCCACGTCACTGTTTACGTCACACGCTGAGCTACACGTTTTGTTACTTGCTCACGCCCCCCATTGCCCCGAAAAAGTCGCATTCTGTATAAACAAAAGTAGGTAGGCGGCATTTTGCTGCACTCCCCGATTTTGTTTTTATACTGCCAATGCTGAACGAAGACGGATTGGGCTGTCCTGATATTTTCACAATTCCTATTTAAAAAGGGCTAGTAATTCAAAAACAGAATTCCAACATATATTTTTCATTCAATAAAACTATAATAAATAAAATAGAGTAATATAAACAATGAAAATTGTCTAAAAACCAAATGAAGAAGACCCCCTGGAAACTGAAAGAAGATGCTGCAGCTTCTAAACTGCACGAAAATGCCGACGCTGAAGGAAAAGATTATGTTCTGAATCTGATTTGGACGCAAACAAGTTTGGTCGGACGGAATGGGATCTCCATTACAGTGCCTTCAGTGCCACAGCACATTTTTGCACCACATGTAATGTAGCAAAATGACATAACTATGTGCACACAACATGATGGCATGACTTTCTGCTGCAAAAAGAATACATGTTTTAGGTATTATGGTTTTAATCTTAGATGGATATAAACAGGATAATGCGGACAATGATCTCCTGCAGCCATTACAGGGAAATTGCTAGGAAATTTCTGGTGTAATTACGGCAAAACACTACATTTGTACTGCACTAAGGTTAGGTAACATATGGTAATGATTTGATAACGGGGAACAGAAGCCTCGGGTATCTGCTGCTAAAAGAATGAACCTTCTACCTCGTATGGTTCTTATTTTAGATTAATTTAAACAGGTCCAGGAGGTCCATCTTTAAAGGGTTATGGGAGACAGAATTCTACATGTTGACTTCTTCATGAAGCCACGTATTTTCTGTTTTCCTTCATTTTCGTATGGCACACTAATAACTAATGAACAAGGGCTATTTTTAATCATCTCTGTGTAATTGTTTTTACATTAATGAAACGCTCCACACATAATGGGACCACAACCATACTGAGAAATTGAGACTATTTTTAACAACATGATGAGCAGATTTATTCCAGCAGAGTTGTTTCTGCCACCAACCAAATCATTTTTCACTGCGGCTGCTCCACTGTTGGTCTCAGATGATGTTCAATAACAATTTCATCTGCTTTGCCTTTGTGCTTGATAAGATACTCCGTTCAGTTACACCAAATGCATTTTGATTGCGTTGCCAATATCTCGTGAAAATATTGAATAGCAGACAAGAGCGCAGGCTAGATATGGGGGAGAAATGAGATGCTGTAAATGTGCTTCTGTATGATGCAGCCAACAAGCTGGCTAAAGATGGCAGCTGTCACCTTTATTTATTGGGTTTATTCTAAACACTGCATTATTTTTCTCATACACTGAAAGCTGGCCGAGGCCGTAAAGCTAAATACTCTGTTATTAATCAATAAATCAGACATTAAAAACTCTGTGCCTAAATGTTGACTTTAGTTTATTGATTTGTATATAAAAGTCTCTCAACTGTGAAGAAAGAAAACATTACGACAATAAATGAGTGTGTGTGTTTGTGTGTGTACTTGGAAGTGTGTGGCCTTTGACTCCTCTTAAAATCTGTCACTGTTGCATTTGTCCTCTGTGCAATTCAAGGGGACGTTTAATCTGTCCCTTCTGCCTTACAATGCTAACTTGCTGATGGCCAGCAGTTATAATGTTTAACATCTTCATCATCTTCATTTTAACATCCATTTTCTTCTGCTTTTTCGGGACTGGGTCAGGGGGGCAGCAGGCTGAGCAAGGTACCCCAGATGTCCCTCTCCCTAGCAGCACTTTCAAGCTCCTCCTGGGGGTTCCTGAGGCATTCCTAGGCTAGATGAGATTTTGAAGACAGAACCTTTTGTGGTGTTATGATATGCCTCCAGTCGGCTGGATGGCAACTGTTGCTGTGGTATGATACACCACTGGATGGCATCAGGTTGAAACGCAGCTGGTAACAATTCAGTACATGGAGCTGGGAACCCCCTGTAAGGAGGGTGGGAGGGGCGATGGATAGGTCCAACACACCTTGGACTTTCACCTTGGAGCCCGGTGTTCGGTTCACATATAAATGTAGAATGTGATTTTGTTGCCTAAACTGAACCATGTGCTTTTGTTGCCTAAACCTAACCATGTGCTTTTGTTGCCTAAACCTAAACACGTGCTTTTGTTGCCCAAACCTAACCATGTGCTTTTGTTGCCCAAACCTAACCATGGGCTTTTGTTGCCTAAACCTAAACATGCTTTTGTTGCCCAAACCTAACCATGTGGTTTTGTTGCCTAAATCTAACCATGTGCTTTTGTTGACCAAACCTAACCATGTGCTTTTGTTGCCCAAAATGAACCATGTGCTTTTGTTGCCCAAACCTAACCATGTGCTTTTGTTGCCCAAACCGAACCATGTGCTTTTGTTGCCCAAACCTAACCATGTGCTTTTGTTGCCTAAACCTAACCATGTGTTTTTGTTGCTCAAACCTAACCAAGTGCTTTTGTTGCCTAACCCTAACCATGTGCTTTTGTTGCCCAAACCTAACCAAGTGCTTTTGTTGCCTAAACCTAACCATGTGCTTTTGTTGCCCAAACCGGACCATGTGCTTTTGTTGCCCAAACCGAACCATGTGCTTTTGTTGCCTAAACCTAACCATGTGCTTTTGTTGCCCAAACCGAACCATGTGCTTTTGTTGCCTAAACCTAACCATGTGCTTTTATTGCCCAAACCGAACCATGTGCTTTTGTTGCCTAAACCTAACCATGTGCTTTTGTTGCCCAAACCTAACCATGTGCTTTTGTTGCCTAAACCTAACCACTTGCTTTTGTTGCCCAAACTGAACCATGTGCTGTTATTGCCTAAACCTAACCATGTGTTTTTATTGCCTAAACCTGACCATGTGCTTTTGTTGCCTAAACCTAACCATGTCATTTTGTTGCCCAAACCGAACCATGTCCTTTTGTTGCCTAAACCTAACCATGTGCTTTAGTTGCCTAAACCTAACCATGTGCTTTTGTTGTCCGAACCCAACCAAGTGCTTTTGTTGTCCGAACCCAACCACATGCTTTGTGCCTTAACCTAACCATGTGCTTTGTTGGCATCCCAGAATGTCAACCGCAGACTCAGGAGTCTACCTAGCACATAAAATACAGTTGTGAAAGGCCACTGATGAAACGCCGATGTGTGACGACTTGGGATGAGAAAGTGTTGGATGAGATGTATAATCCTTCCAGCATTTTCTGGGTCTGTCCCGAGGCCTACTACAAGTTGGACGTGACCAAAAAACCTGTAACAAGGGGCACCCAGGAGGCATCCTGATCAGATGCACAAACCACCTCAACTGGCCCATTTCAACGCAAAGAAGCCTGGACTCCAAGTTCCATAAGGTCGTCCAAGCTCATATCTACAATCTCATTCCTTTGGTCACTACTCAAGCTCATGACGATAAATGAGGGTTGGGACAAAGATAAAAAGGTATATCGAAAGCTTTGCCTTCTGTCTCAGCTCCCTCTTAACCCCGAGATACATGAACTCCTGTGCTTAGGGCAGCAACTCTTTCCAAACCCAGAGAGGGCAATTCACTGTTTTCCTGCAGAGAATCATGGCCTCAGACTTTGAAGTGCCGATTGCTTCACACTCAAATGGTTCAAATTAACTAAGTAAGTGAGTCTTTGTGTCAGTAAAGTATATTCAGTAATGTTCAGGTTATGGTAATTGATTCCATTTTTCCATTTGTATAATTTAATCACTCATGTTCCTTTTATTTTGTAGGTCCTAATGATGTCTGGCCAGACCTGCGGACAGCCAAACAACAAGATTTTAAATCCAATAAACCCTGGTTAGGATACAGAAACAAAAAAACTGCATTAGGGATCAACAAGGACCAAGGGTTGTATCTCTTTCTAAAGAATGGATGAACTTAGAAATTCAAGCTTCTGGCCAAGGGAGCAGACAGACAAGTCTGTCAGTCTTGAGAAATAAGGTGAGGAAATGAGCTCTGTCCAAGGTGCACCCTTGAGCTGTGGAGATGGCAGAACAACAGCAAGAAGCAATCATTGAGAATGTGATGGAGGCTATGACTGAGTCCTGGGTTTTGAACAACCAAACCTTTCGTCCAAAAAGGAGCAGGCCTTTTTCGGACCATTAGAGTGTCATTAAGCTACAGGAATTGAATGGAACAGGGATGGGCTCAATACTTTGTTTGTATTACAGTGCAAGACAACCAAACATGTTGCTGATGTAGCTGTCCTACTTGACGAGGCTTCTTCGTTAACTCAAAAAACAGTCAATCACTTTCAAGCCAAAGCTGTAAAACTGAGCATGAGCTGAAGTAGGATCACAACGTCTTCATATTGAGTTGTGGATATATGCTTAGTGGACGTCCCTGGGAGCTCTTGTGCAACACTCATGAGAGGAGGTCCAACAAAGAGAAGCGAGCTTTATTAAACTGTGTTTAAAGCCTTGTCATTTCTGTGTGTCCTCGGGCTTATGTATGACACACTTCATGAACAAAGAAATCGATCACAAGAGCCTCAGGCTTGTTCTATGACCCAAATCTGCCGAAATAACAATCGCCATAGGTTCATTTAAAGAGAGTTCAAGTGAGCCTTGAAAAGAAATACAAAGCTTGAGTCTATCAATCCATGCCCGCTCTTGAAAAGCCTTTTTCAGGCTGAATGGTTAACAGTCCCCTGCATCCACCTTTGTGAAGAACAACATATTCAATTCAATATTTAATACAAGAAATGCTTTATTTACCGAAGTATCTACTTGATGTTTCAATGCCTCGAGCCAAATGAGCATTTATTTAAAAAGAGAGAATATTTACTGTGGTTTTAATATTGTGGTAAATTTCATGGTTTTAAACTACTTCCCCTCAAAAGAAGTGATGTAATCAAGCCTCTTGACCTGACCTGAGGTGTGTCAGTCAGGGACCTCTTTGTAAGCACATATGTGCTTGTAATGACATGTAACACAATGCTATTAAAATTTCAATTGACTATTTTAGTTGGACAGGCTTTGTATAGGGAAAAATGTGATTAGGAAAGTAATGTATTGTGGTGGCAGAATGAATTAATGTGAACCAGAGTACCTTATGCCCTACATCATTTTGACATATGTTAAACATATGGTTTGGAGGATGTAATTGAATTCTAAGAATGATCTTCTTAAAAAATAATCTTGAATTGTCTTATATTTATGTGTGGCACCCTGGACATTTTGTTAGTTCAGATAATGTTCAGAATTATTCCTTCTTTAGTTCTTGTAAGTAACTTGCCCCCCCCACCACTATTTTTCTATTAATATAGTTAAATATAGGTAAAACATAAGACAGTCAAGTTAGCAGCACAGAGAGCCGATACTCATCCAAGACTGTTTACGTGTTCTATTTGCAGGTGAGCGAAGTAATTTATGTCCGTAAATAAGGCAGCTAACTATTGCTAGCCTCGAGTGAGTGTTAACAAGAGTTAACGGCGTCCACAGTGATGTTAGTGGTCTTAACTTGTATTGCAGCTAAGTGACAATATGCAGCTACGACTTACCTACTTCATAGTGAGCTAAATATGCAAGAGCAGTCTTACATGTTCTGTTTACACTGAAAACCTCAATTTTAATGTAAAGTCTACACATGTCCTGGATTGTCAAAATGATAAACTTTAGGTCAACAATATTTGAGATTTGAGTCAATTTGACTAAGATTTATAAAGCAGATTTAGCCGAATTAGTTCAAGGCCAATTAACAACATTATTATTGTACACTTAACATATATTTTATTAATACAATAGAATTAAAAATGGTTGTAAAAATGTGTATTTAATGGGTTTTTTTATGTTTAAATGACAGAATTAAATGGTCAAACGACAACGAAAAAAAAGTTATGTTTAACTGACATAAAATTCTTCTTATTTTGTGTCTGGTGTACAAAAACATTTATGTTACTGTATTGCACTAAAGTAAATGTTTTGAGTGAAAGCTGTTCAAGCTTAAAAAAATATTAAGGTTACAATTTTCATGCATCTTTGTAAGTAGTTCCAACTCAATTTGTACTCCAACAAACCCTATTAGTTTAGTACGACCAATATGATTTGCTTTGACCTGAAGAAGCCTAATTAGGTTGAACCATGTTAACATTTATCCAAAACATATGGTGATATTTAATGGTCAAATTAATTTACTTGAGATATTCTAACTAACTTATTTTAATTCCATCCTACTCAAAAATGTTTTTTTTTTTTAATTTTGATCAACTTCTGTAATAAAGTTGTCAACTGACAAAAACACATTAATAAAACAAACATTTGTCATACTAAAAACATCTTGAATGAATGAATGACTATATATTTCAAACCAAAATAATTTAAAAAATATAATAAAAAAGACAAACAAGGAAAAAGATGGAACTTAGGGGTCCCTACCCCTTTCTTACATTTCTTCTTTTAACTCAAATATTATTTCAAAAATTCCCAAATTTATTTACAGCTAATATACAACTATCCCCAGTCTATTTACCACCTGAAGTAATAAACCTATTCATTTTAAGTGTTATACGCTAACCCCAGGACTCATTTTTAAAGAGTATAAGTGAAGATAATAAAAACATCACACTCTAGCCAACCCTCCTTTTCTGATAGGTAACATTCCCTTATACAGAACTGTATTTAATTTAAAACTGGTGGATCAACCGAATACCTACGTCGCTTAGTGATGGCCAAATGAAGCTTCATGAACCACCAGTTGTATTTGCTGAACACACTAGATGGCGCTCTTGGTGTGATGAGAAAGGCTCAAGGGATGGCAATGCAGTTTGGTTTCAACTAGCAATGGCCAAATGAAGCTTCATGAACCATTGTCTTTATTTTTTGGGTCCACTCTGGAACTCGTTATTGAGCAAAGGGTTGAAACCAAACTGCATTGCCATCCCTTGAGCCTTTTTCATTACACTAAGAGCACCATCTAGTGGGTTCTGTAAATACAACTGGTGGTTCATTAAGCTTCATTTGGCCATCACTAACGTTGCTGTCCCCTGAGCCATGCAGCTAGCGTGACTAAAAACAGGGGAGAAAAAAATATAATGAATAAAATACAAATAAGGGCACGTCTTTAATAAAAGAATGTTTTAAATAAGATTTTGTCGCACTTAAGATAAATAAAGAACAATTTGAGAATGTACAGATAAAACATGGTGCCTATTGAAGAAGCAGCACCCTTGCAGGGGACTTTGTCTCTCAACTGTCTGCTGTTAATCATTTTATCCCGTCTCCACTGACATGATTGTTTTGAAGAGAAAAAAACACGACTTCAAAAAAAGTGAGTGTTGTTTCGTTCGTATCTTATCTGACTTTGTGGAAGAGAATGACCAAAAGCAATGAATAATAATAATCAAAAGAAACATGAGATGGCCATGACCTTCACTTTCAGACATATTTTAGATATACATGGGCACAAACTAATTAATGCTGATCAGAACTCCATGTCTTCGAAGAGTTTGAGGATTTGCAATCACTGCAGGGCAACTTCACACAGCTCCCAGCAGAACGTCCATTATGATAAAGGTGCCTTGCAGCCAAAATAGCGTCGGAGTTATTGGTCTCTCACTGTGTCCGCGGCTCTCACAGCAGCACTGATGACCCAGCACTTTGAAAAGTTGTGTCCGAAATAGATGATTAAAGGCATCAGGACACCTCTGTGCAGGAGGTTAACCTGCTGAAGGCAAAGACGGTATTGGAAGTAACGCAGAATGGATGTGGCTCTGGAAGTTCACTGACATCTATATTTTCACTTGTAGGAGGCTTTGATATTCAAAACTCAATAGGGATTTTGGGCCACTGAGCATCAATGAGATAAGGCCTTCTTAAACCTTTTCAGCCTCAGGCCTAAATGAGATACTTATTAGACATTAAGCTTTTCAGTTTGGCCTTAGGCTTAGAGATTCAAGGAATAAATTATATCCCCATTGCCCTGGGACTTATGGAAGCATACTTTCTTATGGATTTCCAAAAATAGACTGCTGACCCATTTTTGGACCCAGCCAGCACTTTAGGACTGGCTGATTGAAAGTGACTGCTGTACATGGTGCCTTGTCTGTTCCATTCTTGCCCGTCTGGAGCACCCACTGTACCACCTTGTCGCCCACAGGGACCCTCTGTACTCTGCAGCTCCTCTTGTCCTCCTCTTGCCCAGCAGCGACTAACAGAGACGTGGCTCCATTTCAGTGCGGGCGCATGCACAAGTGAGTGAGCGAGGTTAAAACCAGTGAATATGACCGTTGTGACAAGGGCAGCTCAGTGAGCGAGGCTGACTGATGCAGCTGAAGGAGATGTGCCTTGAAGGGAAGCACATGCCGCCACTTCAGGCAAAGTGCTGAGTGCTTATGCATTTGTAAAGTAACCACAGCAGCAGCAACAGTGCAGGCAGACACAGTTTGGGCTCAGCCACTGTCTGAAATGTATTCATCTCTGAGAGGGACTGAGCCAAGGCCAACTTGTAGTATGAGGCAATCATTCTGCTGGAACAGCTACAATACACCTAATAAAGCAAATCTAGTCTTGATCAGGGCTGGGCGATAAAACGATAACAATAATTATCTCAATATAATTTCCTTTATAAATATATAATGAGAAGGGGGGTACTTGGTCTGCAACGGTGTTTTCAACAAAAAAACAGTGAGGGCTGATGGTGGGGGACACACAGCACCCACTGGGTTAGTCTCTTACACAGACGCCGATGACGTCAGCACGCTGGCTGACTCTGTCGTCTGTGGACATTTCCATAGGAAAGTTGTAATAGAACTAGTGCTGGCTCCCAGCAGCAGTGGATCCAAATCCGTGTACCTCTGTACTTCCCTTGACCAACGGCTGATTAGCTTTGCCTTACACCCGCCTACATCGGAATTGCTGTTCCCCGAATTGTTGCCTCGAGTACAACAGAAAAGGAAGTGTTTAGTGCATCGCAAGAAGAGATTAAAATGGATATGATTTCATTTGACTCAGCTATATTGCAGAGCTGCGACACCTCTGTTACATGTAACACATGTGCCGTACCTATGGCAAAGCCGTCACGTGGTCTGGATATCCCCGCCCATTTCTATTACAAAATGAAAGAAGAATGTTGCCAGACTCCCATTCCAAAGTAAGGGAGGCTGGTGACGCAAGACTACCACTCGGTCAGCAGTCACTCACCAACGGCCCAACATTGACCGTCAGCCGACCATCAGCTTGGTGTGTCAACGCCATCAGTTGCTACTCGCTATTAACCAGGAGAAGAAGAAGGAGTTGTAGAAGTAGTATCAGAAGTATTAGAGGACCAGACTGGCCACTAATGTGTTGTTGTAACATTACAAACAACATTTAGAATCAAGATTTCTGTGTCTAAATATTGTTTAATTTATTGGCATTATTTTGACTCTAATTGTTCTGAATCTACCTCAGATTTGTTAAAAGTTCTTCTGTTTGGCAAATGCTGTCATGTTCTGACAATAAATAAGTGTTTAAACCTAAACGTCTTCAACTTTAACTCAGTTTTTATTGTGATAACATTTTTAGCCATGTAGCCCAGCCCTAGACTTGATAATAGAGGAGCATCTGCTGCTCTAGTTTTAGATTTGCTCAAAGCATTTGATACAGTAAATCATAATGTTTGTATTTATAAACTTTCTAAATATCTTTTTTTCATCTAGAGTACTTACTTGGATGTCTGGATGTTTATCTGACATGATATTACGTGTTAAAAATGCACTGTCTAGCAACATAGAGTGCAATGGGTGTTCCCCAAGGTTCAGTGTTAGGCCACCTATCACTTAAATAATAATAATAATAATAATAAATCAATTTTATATAGCGCCTTTCAAGAAACCCAAGGTCGCTTCACAATTGCAAACAACCACAAAATCACACAGACAACCACAAAATCACATGACATGAACAAACAGAAAACACAACTCGCTGGCGAAAGCCAGCAGGAAAAGGTGCCTCTTTAGCTGAGATTTAAAAGACTCCAGAGTTGGTGCCTGGCGAATCTCCAGTGGAAGCGAGTTCCAGAGGGTGGGTGCTGCCACACTGAAGGCCCTGCTCCCAAAGGTTTGCCTTCTAGTACGAGGAATTGAAAGGAGGCCCAAGTCCGCAGATTGCAGGTTCCGGGACGGGTGGTGAACATGAAGGAGGTCTGTTAAATACTGAGGGGCAAGGGTGTGCAGAGAAGCTTCATTTGGACATCACTAATTGCTTCCTCCCATCAGTGCCAGCGATATGCTCAAGTCCAGATACAGTAACTGACAGTAGGGATGAAGGTGTGCTTAAATGTGCATTTAGTTCAGCACCTATCTCTTTCTCATCTCACCTCCCCTTCACTCTGTCTACATCTGCCGACCCTTCTGAACCACATGCTGCACCCAACGATGTTAGTGTGAAGTACGTATCCACTATTACCTCTCCACCTCTACGCCGGCCAGGGACCAACCACTGCCTGGGTTGTTTCATTTCCAAACATAGTTGAGTTTTAGAGAGAAAATATCTCAAAATAACTGCTCAGGAATGACCTGAGGAACGTCGCAGAAAGCTCAAACACCCCAGATCCCAACCTGATCGAACATTTGAGGGACTACAGATAATTTAGGTTCATTAGTTTAATCATAGACTGCATAAAAAAATGGACATAGCTATCATGATGACACCCTTTGGTTTTTTTAAAGCCTCGAGTTTCGCATTACAGCCATTGCCAACTTGTTTTTTTGAAGCCAGACGTGATCATATTTGGGCGGAAAGGTGTAGCTTTGGAGGAGTGAGAGGTGGATCTGAGCGATGCTTTCCAGCTCCTCCTGGGAGATCCTGAGGGCTTCCCAGGCCAGATGAGATAATCCCTCCAGCGTGTTCTGGTCTGCCCTGGGGCCTCCCACCAGTTGGACATGCTCAGAGCACCCCTAACAGGAGGCGACACCCAAACCACCTCAACTGACCCCTTTCGACACAAAGGAGCAGCAGCTCTACTCCGAACTCCTTACCCTATCTCTAAGGCTAAGCCCAGACACCCCAAGGAGGAAACTCATTACAGTTGCTTGTATCCATGATCCCGTTCTTTTGGTCACTACCCAGAGCTCATGACCATAGGTGAGGGTTTGGGACGTATATGGACCGGTAAATTGAAAGCTTTGCCTTCTGGCTCAGCTCTTCACCACAACTGTCTAGCACAGCACTTGCATCAAACTGCCTGTCCATCTCACGCTTCATTTTACCCTAACTCATGAACAAGACGCCAGGATACTTGAACTCCCTTTCTCGGGGCAGCAACTCTGTCCCAACCTGTAACCTCCTGTTCTGGAGCCAGCTTCAAGTGGACATTTAAAGAACTGCAGTTTTTGACACTTCTGTGTTGTCTTCATTTTTCATCCCTGGATGTTACCACTTGCTTTTATAATAAAAATGGCCCTCTCTTCTGGTCTGTAAAGCATCCTTCACATGTCCTTTTAATCCACCTGGGTGTCACAGAATATAGTCTGCCAGTCCTCTCAGCAATGGCCTCATTTGTCTGCAGTAATTATACTAATGTCTCAAAATTAATATAGCAATAATTTATTGATGATGAATGCTAAAAGTAGCTGTTCAAAATGACCTTGACTTATCGAATTGCAGGAGCCTTGGCACGAGTTCACAGATCTGAGCTAAGTCCAAGAGGTTGAGACTGACATCAGTGACAGGAGAGCTCCCTCCAATCTCTGCCTCCTCTGGGCTACACAGCTCGGGAAATGATCCATCTCTTTTTACTGCATGTGAAGGAAAGCAATATGCAAATCTCGCAGCACTAATGTGCGCTGTGGCCGGGCATTACTGAGGCTTAATTTTCACATTTCTCCAAACTCCCTCATGTCTGTGCCCTGGCCATCCAAACACTGGGCAAGTGGCAATTCTCACTTATTTGTGGGCCCCCCGAACCACCCAGTGGACCATGAAATGAGTTCATTTCACCACAGTGAGATGCAAATGACTGGTGCTACAATAATATCACACCCTGTCATAATCAGTTATGCATTTTGAAAAGGGAGGAAATGCGTCGTTCTGTCACTTTCTCAGTATTGTCTCCCGTTTGAAAGGATGATGACTCCCAACACAAATGCATGAAAAGGTCTGGCAGCATAAACACATATTGTACTCAGTTCTTCCTCACTGACTTTACAAGGATTTTCATTTTGCTATTATGGGCCCTTGTGTAATGGCCTCACTGTGTTTGTTCCACTCATTTCCTCTTTTCTAAGCCGTTCCATATGATGAGCTCCTCATTTAATACACATAAATACCTCGGTGACCCTCCTATCAGACAGCCCATCATTTTCGAGGCGGCCAGTGATTACTGGGCCAATTAATCTAGAGATAATGCTTACATGTTTCCATATGCCAATGAGTGACCCATTCACTGCCGAGCTGCTGAAAGACCTGAGGATCTACTGAATGGTACACTCTAATCTGTTTGGGGACGCTACAGTATTTTGTAATGTGTCTCAATAGTGACTACTGACGAGTTCATGTTCAGAAAAAAACTTGAATGAATCGAGATGTTTACACTCTTATCCTGTCAAGCTCTTGATTTGTGAGTTCTTATTTTACCTCAGACCTGCGTTCTTGCTCACATAAAACTCTCTAATTAGTCAACATTCGCCTCTGTGAGTTAACTGGTAGGTAAGAAATAATGCATTTGGGGAAATAAAAGAAACAATGTGAATGTTATGACAGCCTGGAGTGCATTGTAGCCCGTATAACTAGCCCATTCTCATTTCCAACTCATAAAAGATCCCACTGTGTCAGTGGTGTCAACGTCAGACACTGATGCACAAAGGCACCATTCGTGGCAGCATGATATGCAACTACTGTTCTATCCACCTCATTCCTAGCCCCCATGATGCATTGCGTGAATTATGTGCCCAACTTCCGGCATTGAACCGAAACAGGCAATTTCCGGTAACAGTTTGCTTACAGTACTCTACTACTACTACTACTCAGTACAGTATGTTATCATACCTCTGCCAACTCTGACAGCCATCTCAAAGCAACCGAAGACGCTAGCAATTAGCTTGCCTTGCTACATTAAAATGTTGTTAGCTTTAACATGGCCCAAGCTAGCTTAAGGTACATGTGCTCCTTCTAAAGATGATTTCAGATTTCTGATGATTTATTAAGAGATGCTAACGCTTTCGGCAAACATTTAACATAATTCAGTATGAACTGTAGCTCCATGTAAAGTGAATAAACGTGATGTTTCCCAGCTAATCCTCCGCTCGTCCGCGTTAACGATGCAGTTTACACGTTTTTTTTAACTTCTGATTATTAAAAACTGTTCTGAGTGAAACATGAGCAGCACTCATTTTGTTATATGATATAAAGAAAGTTCGGTAAATCAGTGACACATTCTCAGCCCTAATGACTAAATACATATTTTAAGGTTTGCTCCTGAGTTTATTTTCTAATGTATATTGAGAATGAAGTCAGACAGGGAAAGACAGGGATATCATGTACTGACATTAAGTGACAGACCTGTCAGTCTATGTGTCACTCTCTTCTGCAAATTCTGATTTAATACTTTTTCACTATGTCTCGTGAAGCTCTTGTGGTTTTATTTCTCGTATCATTGGTCCCTTTGGCAACAGGAACAATCCCTTTTTGTTCTGGTTACATGTTCAACACAGAGTTGCTAAAGACAAAAATTTAGCTTAGACTGGTTGTGAGTCGTTACCGACACAAACAGTGCAACAGGTACCAGAGCTCCGCAAAGACATTTTAGAAAATGCTGAGTTAACTTTAATTGAATATTTGTTAAAAAAATAAATCAGTATTTGCGAAACTGAAGGCAAATTACTTTGGAAAAGAACCAGCGTTGGCAGTTAGCCACCAAGAGTAGCCACTGGGACTAACCACAGACAGTCTATGGGACTAACTAGCTTACTGCTACTTCCACTTTCTCACCAGAAGTTGTGCACCTAATCATTTATACAGTAGAGCGAGAAAGTCTGTATGGGAGGGTGAGAGAGGGCGGGTGGTCAAACAAAGCCTGGACTTTCACCTGGGAGCCCACTGTTCAAATCATGAGCTTCATTTCTAACCCTAACCACACCTAAGGTAATAAATCAAAAAGCAAAGTGTTTTACCTACATTGTCATTTTATTTTGACAAAAGATGCATTTAACAAGCAGTAACAACATTTCCTGTGAAAATGGAAGTGTATTTTGAAAAGACACAAAGCATGTACCAAGCGTAAATTGAGAAACCGTCTATTAACTTCCACAATAGATGCAGAGGGGTACCTAGTGTGTCAAGTTTAGATGCGTAAGTCTTAAGGTTGACGGAAAAGGTGAGAAAGAGGGGGGGATGACACGAAGCAAAGGGTCGCCCCAACGTGGCCATTCCTTAATTAAGAATGTAAATTGTATTTAAACTGTCATCCATCCATCTTAGGCACACTGCCAGTGTGGTTGCAGGGATAGCAGAGTCAGTCAGTTGGTTTGTTTCCCACTTTGGAATCGACCTTGTCAGTGCACTCTCACGTCTACATATTATGAGCTACATATCCTCTTGTGTCTGCTGCTTATGCCCCAGGACGCCCCCAACCAACACCTGGACGTCAACAAAAGCACATAGTTAGGTCACCTCATTCTCACTCTACGTATCTACAGTCATGGTCTTTGGTCATGGACTTTCCGTATCGAGATATGACAAGCAAGGTACCCTGGGTGCATTAGATGTTGACGTTGGTTGGGTTTAGAAAAAAAGAACAGGGTTTGGCTTTACAAACAGGAAGTGAACACCAGCATCCCGCGTGACAGCCTGTGGTTGTTGGATCGATCCACCACGCCTCCCACCCACCTTACTCAGACTTCCACCCCCTTATCTTTCGTCGTAATGTTCCCCCTGATGTCGCCAGGCACCCTTAAATAACTGTGACCGGCCGCGTGTCATACCAGTGTCTGACACTGGAAATTCCTGACCAAGCTCCGGTATTCAACAACTTCCGAGTGAGATAGGATGTACACAGGATCACATTACTATAAATAGTCTGACACTGTGTACTTTGTCATGTCTTTATTGCTATGTTCTCATAAAGAATGCAACTTTAGCCATATGAATCATAAACGTCCAGCCCAGTTAGTGTCACAATGCAATGGCCTCGTCCCTGAGCTTTGTGTTTGTAGTGAAGCTTACACGCAACAAGCTCTATGAATGATCCTCAGTGAAGCCCCGTGCTCTTGTATGAGCAGTAAAATAACAATCATACTTCTGTAAGAAATGTCGGACACAAATTATTAGGCTGCCAGCCTATAAATAGAAGATGGCACATTTTCACCGCTCGCATTATCGTTTGCCAGCAGATGCATGGGAGAGAGAGGAAACACGCTAAAACAGTCCATTTAGTGGTGGGGAATAAAACTCTATTTGTTTTAATCATTAAACAAGGGGGGAGTTATTGGACTGAAATATGTGTGGCAATATTACGTGATGCTAAATAGCTTGGCTGCACTGTGATGAATTTCAAACAGCCAGAGGTCACACAGAGTCCAATAACAATGGATGTGTAGATATGCATGGAAAATCTGTGGGGGTGGAAATGAACGCACACTCATTATAGCTCCCTTGTTTTCTGCATTTTCATCTCTGAAATCAAGGGAGGACCAGACACCATTAAAAGTGGGGCGGATGGAGCGGCGCTCTTAAAGGCTGCTCTGTGTCTGTCTGAGCTGCACTTTTATCTTGAAAGCAGAAACAGCTTGTCAGAGGTATAGAAACTTTGGTAAAGTGACTGCAGGCCAGCCTTCTATTAGGAGATACTCCTGTATTACGACTTTATAGCTCTGTTATCTGTTGCAGGTGCTCATCACATGTCTGGTCTATGAGTGGTTAGCACTTTTTCCTCTTTTCTCGCCCATTAATCACCAAAACTGAATATTTTTACATTGTTAATTTGGTACTTCCACATGAACAGAGGATCAGAATACCCAGAAAAGCCAAAATAAAGTGGAAGTGGCTAGACGTGTGATATGTAGTGTCTTTGTTAGAGGCTAAACAAGTCATTGAAATCACATATTGGTTACTGCAGCTTTCCTCCTGAACACACATCTGCACGTTCTCGCTAGTGTGTTGTGTCAGACAGCAGCACCTGCTGCACAGCAGGGAATGTGGAGGCAAATTGTCACAGTGTGTCAGGTGTCTTTAATGGCGTTTAATCAACGGTGTTGCAGAGGTAAAGACAGATGCATTCATTTAGATGAATCTAGCAGAGGATAAAAAGTGTTGGGAGCAGGCCCGGACTGCCTGTGAGCTTTTTGTATTGAGGTAAATGCATTTTGGAGCGCTGCCACGGACTCAGACTTGATTGTGTGTTATCTTTAGCTGCACTGCACATCACGTCAGTGCAAAGTAACCCTTGAGATGGGCTCTATCTACAAGGAGCTCTCGGGCGAGATGATAAAGCTGCTTGCTTCTCTGTTCTCACAGGTAGGAACTTCTTCTCCTGTAGGAAGCTGGAAAAAAAATCTCCTGACAAACTGCTGCAGAGAAACAAAAATGATCTCTTTGCACTTGTTTGTGTCAGGGAAGAGATAACGCTGAAAATGTCAAAGCTCCAGTAATCACTGTATTTATATTAACACATCATACCTCTTTTGTGGACACTTTTAAAGTACAGTATACTAATTCATGTAAAAAAAAGATGGCAGCCATCTTTGATGAAACAGTTTGCAGCAAAATGAGATCAGAATCAGAATCGGCCAACATGTTTTTCCTTTGTTTCTGTCTCTCTCTTTGTCTTTTGCACAATGAATGAATGTTAGATACATTGAAGAGCATTCTATTTCATGTCCCCATCTGCTCTTGGGTGATCACGATAAGAGTATGCATGCATAATATGATGTTAATTCCACTACAGAAGGCACTTGATTATCATTAAAATTATGTGGGGGGAAAAAGTCTATGTATTGATATCAGTATTGGTTATCGGTCATATAAGTTGTTGTACATTGGCAGAAAATCCAATATCGTGCATCCCTACTGCCTAGTTTTTAAAGACAATGCCTACTTTTTTTATACTTATTACATTAAAGTAATATCTATTATTCGGTTTCACCATGTCCATTATTTGGCCTTCATTCACTTTTATGGAACCATTCGTGGTGGTATTTTTTAAAAAGAACAAATATAGCTGCAAGCCAGTGATGGCCAAATGAAGCTTCATGAAGCACCAGTTGTATTTGCTGAACCCACTAGATGGCGCTCTTGGTGTAATGAAAAAGGCTCAAGGGATGGCAATGCAATTTGGTTTTAACTAGCAATGGCCAAATGAAGCTTCATGAACCATTTTCTTTATTTTTTGGGTCCGCTCTGGCACTCTTTGTTTAACAAAGCTTCATTTGGACATCACTACTTATCAGGTCCTACTAACCCCAAATACCTAGGAATAAACTCTAGACTATGCAGAATCTGTTAACCTAATTTGGTGCCTATGGTCTCCAAGCGGCGGAGAGTGAGGTAAACAGGTGCACTGTGTTGACTCTCTGTGTAAACACTTTAGCATTAGCCAAAATGTTGGAGCATTTTAATTAAATTGAGGCCACAAATTGCATCTCGTGCACAAATTTATTGACTGTTTCTCTGTGGCCACTCCCAGCCTCCATAGTTTTAACTAGCGATGGCCAAATGAAGCTTCATGAACCACAAGTTGTATATGCTGAACCCACTAGATGGTGCTCTTCGTGTAATGAAAAAGGCTGAAGGGATGGCAATGCAATTTGGTTTCAACTAGCGATGGCCAAATGAAGCTTCATGAACCTCAAGTTGTATTTGCTGAACCCACTAGATGGCGCTCTTGGTGTAATGAAAAAGGCTCAAGGGATGGCAATGCAGTTTGGTTTCAACTAGTGATGGCCAAATGAAGCTTCATGAAGCACCAGTTGTATTTGCTGAACCCACTAGATGGCGCTCTTGGTGTAATGAAAAAGGCTCAAGGGATGGCAATGCAGTTTGGTTTCAACCCTCTGTTAAACAAAGAGTGCCAGAGTGGACCCAAAAAATAAAGACAATGGTTCATGAAGCTTCATTTGGCCGTTGCTAGTTGCAACCAAACTGCACTGACATCTCTTGAGCCTTTTTCATTACACCAAGAGCGCCATCTAGTGGGTTCAGCAAATACAACTGGTGCTTCATGAAGCTTCATTTGGCCATCACTAGTTTTAAGTCAAAAGGAGGGATGTGATGTCATTCTGTCGTCTCATTTAGCCACTTGTTTGCAACCACCTTTTTTAAATAACATAAAAGCTTCAGAGTTCACGAGTGGGGTATTTACTTACGTATTTTATGTGGGGAGTGATAAAATGCTAACTCATTTCCTGTTTTTAGGATTCATTCCTGGCGCACCCTATTGGATCTAAGGGTGGTTGATGGCGGTGGTGATGGAGTGGGTGTGAATGAGGTGCCCAATTTTTAAAATTTGTCCCCATGTCCATCATTCCTAATGGCTGGCACGAGTCTGAGTGTGCAAAGTGCACACTTAGGAGAGTATAAATGTTTGGAGTTGACTCCAGATTGAAGGGAATTATTTTCCTGACTTGCTGACATCTTTCTTCAATTATTTTGAGTACACTAATTTCGCTTGCTGGTCCCACTGAAGCAGGATGCCATGAACATCTCTTCACTTTAAGGGACACTCCAGTGTTGTACTTCCATGAGGTTTGAGGACTCACAAGAGGAAATAACAGTACATCCTACATCCCCCATGATGCAACCGATAGACACACACTTCCACTATGTGCTTTGAGAACCATAACGCGTCACTCTGACATAGTCACAATCATTTTACCAGACTTAACAAAGCTCTTCCAGAGGCACAGGTGATACATATACAACTGTTCACAGGCTGAGCAGGACTTAACATGACAATGAAACAGATCTGCATGTGTCAGACCCACAAGGTGGCACTGGGTGCCTGAAAGATGATTGGTCCTCCTGATTGCCCCTATCTTCATAGTGTCACTGCGTCCTGCTCACTGAATCATGATGTGGGGAAAGCATTCCTGCAGTAACATGACTGCGCACAGAAGAGCAGAAGACACAGCAGAGTCTGGTGTGTGTCTCAAACTAAACCAAATCACACCTAATGAAGAGCAAGATGTGTTCCTCAATGAGCTAATATACAATATGATTTGTTCCATATTCCCCCACTGCAGTGATGGAAGTGAGAATAACACAGTTATGAATAATAATACAATGAGTTTCATTATTAAACATGACTGTACAGCAGATTAGATGGTAGAAACCAGAGCTGGCACGCAGCTCACTTTCTGTTTCTGTGTGCTTGCTTACTGTGTGTGTGTGTGTATGTGTGTGTGTGTCTACAGTGGCTGCTGCCAATTTATGGAGTCATGAGCGGGGGAGCGGTGGTGGAAGTCAGGCTGAAATTTCAGAAATGGCCTCCATCCCTTCTCCAGGCCCTCCTGTCAAATGCAGGAGTTTAAAAAGTATTTTGAATAACATGAAGGCAAACAGCCGTGACTGTGTGGGAGACAGTGAACACAGCAGTGTGTGCTGCATTGTCTGCTGTCTACATGGGAATATTTACTGTCATCATAAAACCTGATACTGCGGTTTGTTTAAAGTGGGGACATTTTCAGAGTTATACTACAGATACATTCATACATTTTCATACTACTACATACTACTAAAAGTTTTAAAATGTACGCTTACTGTTAAATAATACCATTTTCTGTTGGAATATTCATATAAATCATACCATGGAGCACATTAATGTGGCCTTTATGCAGGATGCAGCCTTGGGTCACCAGGGGGACAGTGTGTACAACCCCTTCCAACACATTCTTATCCCAACTCGTCAAATACCACTGCTTTGTCAGTGGCGTAAATGTCAAAATATGATGCGCTAGGTAGCCTCCTGTGTCACTTTTGGATGTTCACAAACGGCGTCTCGATTGACGCTTGTTACATAAATTGTGTCTTTTCAAAATAAACTTCCATTTTCACAGAAAATGTCCAGTTTCTGCTCATTACATGCATACAGTCGTCTTTCAAAATAAACTTACAATGTAGGTCAAACACTTTGGATCTCATTCATGAAACGTGAGCAGAACAAATATGTGTGTGTAAAGTAGTGATGGCCAAACGAAGCTTCATGAACCAGCAGTTGTATTTGCTAGTTGAAACCAAACTGCATTGCCATCCCTTGAGCCTTTGTCGTTACACCAAGAGCACCATCTAGTGGGTTCCGCAAATACAACGGGTGGGTCATGAAGCTTCATTTGGCCATCACCACTAATAACTATAAAAAAGTAGGCATTGTCTTTGAAAACTAGGCAGTAGGGATGCACGATATTGGATTTTTCTGCCAATATACAACAACTTATATGACCGATAACCAATACTGATATAGAGTGCCAGAGTGGACCCAAAAAATAAAGAAAATGGTTCATGAAGCTTCATTTGGCCATTGCTACTTGAAGCCAAACTGTATTGCCATCCCTTGAGCCTTTTTCATTACGCCAAGAGCGCCATCTAGTGGGTTCAGCAAATACAACTGGTGCTTCATGAAGCTTCATTTGGCCATCGCTAGTGTAAAGTGTTCACAGAAGGAAATTTGCATGTATTTTGGCATTCGTCAGTATGTTAGTAGCTCCGATCTTTTCCGAGGCACTAACAAAATCTACACCTGCTGCTGACTGCTTGTAGTGTTAGTGTAAATAAGAAATGCACATAAATATTGCTTGTCTTTATTTGTATTGTGCTCTCTTATGTTCACAATACACAAATCCCTTTGAAAGGTGAAAGTTAAACATGACAAAAGCTTTTAATTTAGCTAAATTAGTTGCCATTTAGCAGATTGAAGCTTCAGATTAGGTTTCTTAGAGTTGTAAATAACTCATTTAAATGGACTTATGTGTTTTCTACAATGGTGGCATCCCGTTCCCACTTGATTCAATCAGGCGAAAGAACTCCACAAATTTATCGTCTGTTTGAGTGGTGAGACTGTGAGACCCACGTTACTGACCAAACACAAAGCTTTCAGTGTTGGCTGTCACAATATATAGCACTTTTAACACTTAATATAACACATACATAACCTTACCTTCTGAGTTTGCTGTTGACTGCTCCAGCGGAGGCATGTCGTGATGATGTAAGCAATCTGCACGTCTACAGTTGTGACTGGGAAGAGTCTCCTCGTGTAGCTGTTGTGTTTTTTTTGTGTGTACTTCTATATTTTTTGCATTAAATTTCATATCAAACCATTTTCATTTGACTTCTTGGATGGTTCTTACAACAGAGGACACAGAGTGGCACCTGTAACGTCCTTCAAGGCATTTGATTTACCTGTCCCTGTCACATCACTGCTCACAGAAGAAAATAAAATGTTTTTCTCAACCGCACTTCACCTAAAATAACTTCAGACTTGTTTCTTTAGCTCTCTCTCTTTCTTTGTTTGCTTCATGTTCGCAAGTCAACAGGATGCACCACGGGAGCTGTCAATTTGCGATTGATCTGTGAACATACACATGTGCCTATGATCAAATCCGAGTTTCCCGTGGGGCTCATGAATCCAGTGTAGGTTTTTAGTACCAAGGTTTTTTATGTGCAAATCTACTTACAGATTTACTAACATTTCATGAATGAGACCACTTGTTTTTACATTTTTTGCCTTAAGTTTAGGCAACAAAAGCACGTGATTAGGTTCATCATCATTCAACATCATAATTCAGCAACAGAAGGGGAGACATTTGATCAGATACTGAATTGGTGACACTAATCTTGGGTGTCCACTTTGAAACTGTGCTGATTGTATAGATCTTCTTATGTAAACTGTAAGTGCAACTTGACTGTTTGTGAAGGCATACAACTGCAAGGCAGTAATTCTAGTTTAAGCAAACAATCAGAATACTTCATCCACCACTATCAGGCACAAACGTCAGATGTAACTACAATATTCATTTTACTGCAGAGTGGAAGACTTCCAAAGCTGTCCCACAGGGGAATGTGTTGCTTAAATGTCTTATATGCCTCAAGAACTGAGCTATATCAAGATGTATTATGCAGTTAATTATCTCTCTTATAGCGAGACCATTCCTTCAAATTTTTGTGTAGCTCTGTTTGAAGAAACTGCCCCACCAAATTGCCATTGGTGTTATTTTTCTCAGTTGTTGTTCTATCATAAATTACATTGTAGAATAAAAGAAGTGACTGTATCCTATTGCATAAATGCACAGATACTGATTCAGCAGCATACAGCTGCTTCCTTCCTGATAATACTGTGAATCTCCTGTGAGGAAGAGGATTATATTGAAGGAATTGTGATGTGCTCTCAGCCTCGACCAGCACAAAGCATCTTCCACCGCAGTGGGCCAATGACTCACCACTTAATGTCCTGACTCTGACCTGCCGATGGACGAAAATCAATCTTTATGCTAAGTTTCCCTGTACTGATCCTGAAAATGACAGCCATTATCCAGATTTACATTTTATCTCCTGCTAAAATAATGACAATAAATCATCAGGGGTGTCACGGCTGTCGATAATTACACAGTGAATGGCCAGTGAGGAGTTTGTCTTGGATAGGATTGTGATCCGCTAACAGCCGAGTACGGAGGAGAGGATGACAGTGAAAAATGAGTCTGCTTTGCATACATGGATGAGCAAACAGAGTGTGCATCATGAATAAGCGATTTTTGTTTGCTTGTGGATTAATGTTGCCTCTGTGTGCTCAAAGAAATGTCTTTTAGTGTAGGCCATGCGGAGGTACCCACTCCTGTTTTCAATGTCTCTTAGTGGACCTCATGTTGCAAAGTGACAGTGATAGACTACCTAAAAGTAATATCTATTATTCGGTTTCACCATGTCCATTATTTGGCCTTCATTCACTTTTATGGAACCATTTGCAGTGATATTTTTTAAAAAGAACAAATATAGCCACAAGCCAGTGACGTCCAAATGAAGCTTCATGAAGCACCAGTTGTATTTGCTGAACCCACTAGATGGCGCTCTTGGTGTAATGAAAAAGGCTCAAGGGATGGCAATGCAATTTGGTTTCAACTAGCAATGGCCAAATGAAGCTTCATGAACCATTGTCTTTATTTTTTGGGTCCACTCTGGCACTCTTTGTTCAACAAAGGGTTGAAACCAAACTGCATTGCCATCCCTTGAGCCTTTTTCATTACACCAAGAGCGCCATCTAGTGGGTTCAGCAAATACAACTGGTGGTTCATGAAGCTTCATTTGGACATCACTACCGCAAGCAGCGACTTCAGGGTTCAAGCCAAAATGGACTGTTAGAGGTTGAAAACTGCAAGGATCAAGACATTTTAAAGTTATCTTACTTATTTTACTTTATTACAGGCCTGTGGTGTATTACACCGGAATTCCACTGGATGCGTGTCCGTTGTGGAATGGCTGCGCTGGTTATCCACTGCGTGCTCCGCCATCCGTCAACACCCACCGGCTACGTTTGCTGTGCAGAGCGGTGCTGCTCCCCTGGACAGCGGGAGTCATGAGGACCCACAAGAATTCACGCATAATCGCGCAATATAACAAGATGTAGCTTCTATAAACAGAACCACAAAATCAGAGGAGTAGTAGGAAGACATCTTGGTGTACCTCCATGATTAACATCTCCTCATCCATCGTGTCAACGGGGTGAAATGACGTCTGAAAACCTCTGACCTGTTGACTTCAGGCCTGCCTCCGCCCATTATGACGTTTTCAAGGTGTAGTGCAGGGAAATATGATCGGCCGTGAACACTGTGTATTATATTTTGAAAATTAACTGGATGTTTTATTTTGTTTCTGTGCACGACTTTCTGCCCCGCACGATCTGCTCTGTGCTGAATTGCTGCGTTGTGCTCAAAAATAGAAGTCCTGCATATCTGTTGCCACAGCCGGTGGAAGCACACACATTGACAAGACTTGAAACATATCGGCTCTGCTGCTGTTCCGGAGCGCACGCATCTGGTGGAATTTGGGGGTTATACTGCCACAACAAGCAGTATTTTTTGGCTATTCAAAATGGTTCCCAGGCCGAATGCTCACTGGTTGGTTTGACAGATGTTGGCAGGAAGTTCCTGTCTCATCCAGTCCCGAACAGGGCTAATGTATCGGTATCATAGGCAAAGATTCCCTCAGGATGAATCTTATCTTTGATTAACATAACATCATACTGCAGTTTCATTTTAAACAACTACCTAATATCTGCTCCAAATCCGTGGATTCCACCTTCAGAATCCCCATTTGGAAGTCGCAATTTCAGAAATCCACACTCTGAAAAAATGACTTTGCCTGTATGTCTGTAAACTGTATCTGCAGAAACAAGGAGGACTAAAATGATTCACATCATAAGGTGTCAGCCTCTGATGTTATCTTCGTAGAAATGCGTGTGATAGAACACAAACACTGCTCTCGCATCCTCCTCTAGTTGGATTAAGGTAAGAACATCAAGCGTTTTCCTGTCATTTCTGACAGGCTCGAGTGGAAACGCACTCCTTCAGGTCTTTGTCATTTGCATTGTCTCCCTTTGGGGTTGACATGGGTGAAATGAAAGCAGAGACGCACTACATATCCATGCAGTGTTTCTCCTTTTGACAGGAGGACACAGAGAGGGAAGTGCAGGGCATACGTTTATTACCTGTCAGCCTTCCATTAGTTGTGCCACTGCCTTGGGTCAACATATTAGAGAGCTATTGAGTGAAAATGGCATTTTTCTTCAGGTGGCAAACTGCTGCACATACTTTCAGATGTCGTTATACGATATGATTATGAACTTTAAATTGTATGCACACTGTGCATCCAGTATGTTGATTTTTGTTTTGTATATATTTTGATGTTTTTGTCGTATAAACAATAGCTCCAAATATGTCCCCCAAAAAGTAACACATTCCTTTTGTGTTGTAACTGCAGGGAAGTTAAACGCCCTGTTGTGGTGCATTTTAGTTGTCGATTTTGTACTTCCTGTGAAATCCACAGAGGCAGAAGTTAGACAGGAAGTGGTGTTTTTCTCTTGTTACTTCCAGCATGGCCTTGTTGTTTCCATGAAGCCTGCTCAATCCACTGCCATCCCTTCATGTGGCTTCCTTTAAATGGCACCATCTGTTAGTTTTACAGTACTTAAGTGTTTTATGTTTGTTATCAAGTGATTATTTTTTGTTTATTTTTTATTTTTTTCTCCTCCTTGGATTCAGCGCAGACTGTCCAGGATAAAAGGTTCTCGCCAGGTGCACAGGACGCCATCGGTTGTCGAATTTTTTTTCCCTTTCCACCCATTTTGCAGAAAATTAAAGATCTTATATAACACAAGCACAACGTAATTGTTTGAGACATCGACTCAGACTGAGAATCCCGGCTACGGACCCAAGGTGCCATAATGGCCTTTATCATATATCCTAAAAATATAGATATGAATGCGTTTGTATGTGATTGTGAGAATGATGTGATGAGTGTGTGTTGGTGTATTATGTTCTCATTTATATGATGTTGACTGGATTGCTCCAACAAAGTTTTGTTGTTGACATATAATGACAATAAAGGATCGATCTATTTATCTGTATGTGTCAGCAGCGCTTTCTAAACAGTCAGTACGTGTCCATGCGCAGTAAAGTGGAGCAACACTTATGGCTCCACTTGGCCGTTTAATTGGACTTCTGTCCTTGTCCCAGTATACAAGCGTGGGAGAAGAATCGATTTATTGACTGAAGTATGTCCAACTCCGCTATGATAGGTGGCAATATGCCCTCTTTCTGCTTGTTAGTATTGGACCTTTTACTACCTATGACCTATTACGTCACCAAACAATCAACATTCCACATTTTCCTCCCATCCATATATTTTAGAATATTTAACTCTTTCGGTTGACACAGCATGAACTGTGTCTCGTCGTCTGTCCAAAAATGCATGGATCTGGATGTAGATTTCGCCATGTTGTTACCGGATTCTTCTTCTGTTGGACATTTAATGCTATTCGACTTCAGGGTCAAAGCTCGGGGCGGAAACTGTGGAGCATGGGCAGAGCGCCTCGACCAACTTGGGACTGTATACATGCAGGAGTAATTTGAATCCTGATGATATTATCTGGGTGCCGTTGTCTGACTTTAAGAAATTCGATTTAGTATGACTAACCTCCGTCCCCGTTATAAGGCAACCAATCTTGTCTTCTGCTTGGAGGGTAAGGAGCTCCTGGACCTCATTGTTTTCCCAATTTTGGCTGTTGTTTTTCTTCTTTGAATTAGTTGCTAACTGCTACCAGCGACTTTTTAAATCTCCTGCAGTCGGTCACACACATAACACATTGTCAAAATTCCACACTTGTGCTGCCCATGATCCCGTCCTTCCAGCTGTCCTGTTTATACAGATAGTGTTTCGGTGCTGTTCAGCTTGAGGACGAGACAACTCTGCAACCCCATTTGGCAATTGTAACTTTTATGCTGGACAGCTAGGGGACACTGACTTGAAATTCCCAGCTTGAGGAGGCAGTATAAACGTGGCGACTGGCTATCACCCAGCTTAAACTTTGAGCAATGTTGCCATTGAACATGATGAGGGGATTTTCTGAATTGCTCAACATTAGTGTTCTACTTGATGGTGTTAAATCATGAGGAGTACATATAGCGTCCTTTACTCATTTGCTGTTTTGAATCCCTGTTTCACCTCAAATGATATCCTGTGTGATTCTGGTTGACATAACACAGCAACATATCACATTATACTGTCAACATCTGCAGCGATCCATGCTCTGCCATCCTACAGATATGACTCACATCAGTCTCGCTTGCAGCACAGGTAGTACATCTCTCCACAAGCAGTTTTTCAGTAACTGCATTAAGTACATTTATTAAAGTGATGTCCTCAGGCTGTACTTTGGAGGACTATGTATGCTCACTTATAACAAGGGGATTCATTTAATGCAACTCAGTAGCATACAAGTACTCTATAGTGGATACAAGAGGAAAAGGTAAAAGGCTTTCAGATCAAGAATATGCTATGAAAAGAAACAACTGGCTATACAATAGGACCAATTCTTCAACATAACGTTAAAAGGTTGAGCATTCACAGAAAAAGCCTCTGAAGCAATTTTTATGTCAGACACAAAGTACAGCAACAAATATTAAGATTGACTCTCTTTATTAATAAACTTTGTTTATACTACAATAACAAATAAGGATAAAACGCGACATTAATAAAATCAGAAGGATGTGATGACTTGTTGGTAACAAAAGCACATGGTTAGTTTTAGGCAATATAAGCACGTGGTTAGGTTTAGGCAACAAAAGCACATGGTTAGGTTTAGGCAACAAAAAAGCACGTGGTTAGGTCTAGGAAACAAATGTACATGGCTAGATTTAGGCAACAAAAGCACACGGTTAGGTCTAGGCAACAAAAGCATGTGGTTCAGTTTCGGCAACAAAAGCACATCATTCGGTTTAGGCAACAAAAGCGCATGGTCAGGTTTAGGCAACAAAAAAGCACGTGGTTAGGTCTAGGCAACAAAAGCATGTGGTTCAGTTTCAGCAACAAAAGCACATGGTTTGGTTTAGGCAACAAAAGCACGTGGTTAGGTTTAGGCAACAAAAGCATGTGGTTCGGTTTCGGCAACAAAAGTACATGGTTCGGTTTAGGCAACAAAAGCGCATGGTCAGGTTTAGGCAACAAAAGCACACGGTTAGGTCTAGGCAACAAAAGCATGTGGTTCAGTTTCGGCAACAAAAGCACATGGTTTGGTTTAGGCAACAAAAGCACGTGGTTAGGTTTAGGCAACAAAAGCATGTGGTTCGGTTTCGGCAACAAAAGTACATGGTTCGGTTTAGGCAACAAAAGCGCATGGTCAGGTTTAGGCAACAAAAGCACACGGTTAGGTCTAGGCAACAAAAGCATGTGGTTCAGTTTCGGCAACAAAAGCACATGGTTTGGTTTAGGCAACAAAAGCACGTGGTTAGGTTTAGGCAACAAAAGCATGTGGTTCGGTTTCGGCAACAAAAGTACATGGTTCGGTTTAGGCAACAAAAGCACGTGGTTAGGTCTAGGAACGTTAAAAGGTTGAGCATTCACAGAAAAAGCCTCTGAAGCAATTTTTATGTCAGACACAAAGTACAGCAACAAATATTAAAATTGACTCTCTTTATTAATAAACTTTGTTTATACTACAATAACAAATAAGGATAAAACGCGACATTAATAAAATCAGAAGGATGTGATGACTTGTTGGTAACAAAAGCACATGGTTAGTTTTAGGCAATATAAGCACGTGGTTAGGTTTAGGCAACAAAAGCACATGGTCAGGTTTAGGCAACAAAGGCATGGGGTTTGGTTTAGGCAACAAAAGCACGTGGTTAGGTTTAGGCAACAAAAGCACATGGTTAGGTTTAGGCAACAAAGGCATGGGGTTTGGTTTAAGCAACAAAAGCACATGGTTAGGTTTAGGCAACAAAGGCATGGGGTTTGGTTTAGGCAACAAAAGCACATGGTTAGGTTTAGGCAACAAAAGCAAATGGTTAGGTTTAGGCAACAAAAGCACATGGTTAGGTTTATGCAACAAAAGCATGGGGTTTGGTTTAAGCAACAAAAGCACATGGTTAGGTTTAGGCAACAAAAGCATGGGGTTAGGTTTAGGCAACAAAAAAGCACGTGGTTAGGTCTAGGAAACAAATGTACATGGCTAGATTTAGGCAACAAAAGCACACGGTTAGGTCTAGGCAACAAAAGCATGTGGTTCAGTTTCGGCAACAAAAGCACATCATTCGGTTTAGGCAACAAAAGCGCATGGTCAGGTTTAGGCAACAAAAAAGCACGTGGTTAGGTCTAGGAAACAAATGTACATGGCTAGATTTAGGCAACAAAAGCACACGGTTAGGTCTAGGCAACAAAAGCATGTGGTTCAGTTTCGGCAACAAAAGCACATGGTTTGGTTTAGGCAACAAAAGCACTTGGTTAGGTTTAGGCAACAAAAGCATGTGGTTCGGTTTCGGCAACAAAAGTACATGGTTCGGTTTAGGCAACAAAAGCACGTGGTTAGGTCTAGGAACGTTAAAAGGTTGAGCATTCACAGAAAAAGCCTCTGAAGCAATTTTTATGTCAGACACAAAGTACAGCAACAAATATTAAAATTGACTCTCTTTATTAATAAACTTTGTTTATACTACAATAACAAATAAGGATAAAACGCGACATTAATAAAATCAGAAGGATGTGATGACTTGTTGGTAACAAAAGCACATGGTTAGTTTTAGGCAATATAAGCACGTGGTTAGGTTTAGGCAACAAAAGCACATGGTCAGGTTTAGGCAACAAAGGCATGGGGTTTGGTTTAGGCAACAAAAGCACGTGGTTAGGTTTAGGCAACAAAAGCACATGGTTAGGTTTAGGCAACAAAGGCATGGGGTTTGGTTTAAGCAACAAAAGCACATGGTTAGGTTTAGGCAACAAAGGCATGGGGTTTGGTTTAGGCAACAAAAGCACATGGTTAGGTTTAGGCAACAAAAGCAAATGGTTAGGTTTAGGCAACAAAAGCACATGGTTAGGTTTATGCAACAAAAGCATGGGGTTTGGTTTAAGCAACAAAAGCACATGGTTAGGTTTAGGCAACAAAAGCATGGGGTTAGGTTTAGGCAGCAAAAGCACATGGTTAGGTTTAAGCAACAAAAGCACATGGTTAGGTTTAGGCAACAAAGGCATGGGGTTTGGTTTAGGCAACAAAAGCACATGGTTAGGTTTAGGCAACAAAAGCAAATGGTTAGGTTTAGGCAACAAAAGCACATGATTAGGTTTAGGCAACAAAAGCATGGGGTTTGGTTTAAGCAACAAAAGCACATGGTTAGGTTTAGGCAACAAAAGCATGGGGTTAGGTTTAGGCAACAAAAGCACATGGTTAGGTTTAGGCAACAAAAGTATGTGGTTAGGTTTGGGCAACAAAAACACATGGTTAGGTTTAGGCAGCAAAAGCACATGGTTAGGTTTAGGCAACAAAGGCATGGGGTTTGGTTTAGGCAACAAAAGCACGTGGTTAGGTTTAGGCAACAAAGGCATGGGGTTTGGTTTAGGCAACAAAAGCACATGGTTAGTTTTAGGCAACAAAAGCATGGGGTTAGGTTTAGGCAACAAAAGCACATGGTTAGGTTTAGGCAACAAAAGCATGGGGTTAGGTTTAGGCAACAAAAGCACATGGTTAGGTTTAGGCAACAAAAGCATGTGGTTAGGTTTAGGCAACAAAAGCACATGGTTAGGTTTAGGCAACAAAAGCATGGGGTTAGGTTTAGGCAACAAAAGCACATGGTTAGGTTTAGGCAACAAAAGCACATGGTTAGGTTTAGGCAACAAAAGCACATGGTTAGGTTTAGGCAACAAAAGCATGTGGTTAGGTTTAGGCAACAAAAACACATGGTTAGGTTTAGGCAACAAAAGCACATGGTTAGGTTTAGGCAACAAAAGCATGTGGTTAGGTTTAGGCAACAAAAACACATGGTTAGGTTTAGGCAGCAAAAGCACATGGTTAGGTTTAGGCAACAAAAGCATGGGGTTTGGTTTAAGCAACAAAAGCACATGGTTATATTTAGGCAACAAAAGCATGTGGTTAGGTTTAGGCAACAAAAGTACATGGTTAGGTTTAGTCAACAAAAGCACATGGCTAGATTTAGGCAACAAAAGCATGTTGTTAGGTTTAGGCAACAGTTTTAGGTTTGATTTAGAAAAAAACATCATGGTTTGGCTCTACATCCACACTTGAAGAGAACACCAGGCTCCCAGGTGAAAGTCCAGGGTGTTTTGGACCCATTCATTGCCCCTTACAAGCGTCCTACAGGCCTTCAGCCTCACACTGTCCAGTGGTGTATCATACTGCCTCGAAAGGTGACATCCAGCCAACCAGTGGTGTATTATATCATTGTGAATGGTGATGTCTGGCCGCGTTACAAGCTGACACCACCTGCTGACATATCGAACTGCCATGAAAGGTGGCCTTTGGCATTAGTCTTTGAAGCCAAAACCACTGAGAAACTGGTGGTATTTGATGATTTTGGAATAACAGTGGAAGAAGAAAAGCCGTGGCAAAAAGAATGCAATCCAAGTTTTTTCAAACAATTGATATGAAATGTCGCAAATAAAATAAATAACACAGTTGTTAAAATTCTCTCCATCCTCTCTTCAAAAATGAAAGTCAAAAGAAAAAACAAATTTGGCATTATCCAAAACAGTGCCCCGCAAATCCCAAAATGTCCTTCCAAGTTGCCATGGACATTTTGAAACTCAGCTATAAGGTTTGTTTTATACAGTCTGTGACTTTGAGAAGCAGTGTACGTCTCACTAATACAGTAGTTCCCCCATCTCACACATTTACCCACACTGCCTTTTTTGTTAAAGAGTGACTAATTCTCAGGGGAGCAGCCCAAGGTCAAACTACCAGCCCGCTCCATCCATTTTTGCCAGCTGTCCACAGTCGTGCTTACACACACACACACACACACACACACACACACACACACACACACACACACACACACACTCCTGCACCCCCTCCTCCCAGGTGAGTGTCAGACCCTGCTAACATGTCATGAGAAGCGACATAAATCAGCTCAGCCTCATATCTCATCAGTCCTTGGTCTAGATTAACAGGTTCAGCCAGGCAAGCAGTTTCTGTTCCGAGTGGGGAGAAAGGAAGCGTGGAAGAGTTTCAGACTAGTGAAAATGGGACAGTGTTTAACACGGGTGGTGCCTGGTGAACTTACAAAACACAAAAGGGAAGAACAAGGAAGTCGAGGGGGAAAGGTAGAGATAGATCAAACTCAAAGAAATCTAAAATATGTAAAGATATTCAGATTAATTATCTTTACATGAGCAGATTAGCAGCAACTGCAGCAAAAGCAGGATCAGTAGTAGAACCTGAGAGATGTTTAAGTCTCCCTGGGCAGGGCAAAGACAGAGCTGTGGTGGAGGCCCTCTCGCGCAAATTGGTCAAATTGGACCAGGGGCGTCACATTAATCTTGTAGGTAGTTCCCTCCGAAAGGTGGTGCTCAGAGATTTGAAGTTTTATCTAGGATAAAGTAGGATATGGAGAAATCAAGAAGAAGCCTTGGAGTGGGGTGCATGAATGTCAGGTCATCAGCGGCAGGAGTTGGGCCACGAAGACCTCGAATGGTGAGTATCGGAAGCCAAATACACAGGTCCAGGTGATGCTGCTGAAGGTGCAGATACTGATGGTAGTGTTGAATATTTAGACTAGAACTCTGATAGGATCACCTTTTATAATTCCACATGACAAGTAACTGATTGATTGATTGATTGATATAATTTCCCACTGGCACTATATTCTAGCAGACAACCACACATTAATACCATACCTTTCCCTGTGTAATGTCAGTTTGAATCATTTTGAAGGATGACATTAACAGCGCTGAGTGTCTTAATTCTGACACTGACAGACAGACATGCAGCTTATCTGAGTCAAGCAAGGGGCTCTCTGTTTTTCTGTCATCTGCACCACCATGTACAAGGTGGAACAGGCCTGCCTCTGATTGGCTTAGCGTCAACATCACCTCTTTCCACTGCCTGCAGACAGCTCTCACCTTATGCCACTCACTGTTGATATTGATATGACTTTTCCTGACTCTGCTCTGTAGTAAGACTGGTTGTCAGTCACTGTAAACTGCTTGCTCATAACACTGTAGGAGTATATAGTGAGGAGGATCTGAGCTCACAGTTCCACACACTGATGATTTGGTGCTTGTCACACAGGTGAGCACAAGCAGACAGAAAGAGTTCAGTGATTTATTGACAAAAGCTAAGTGGCATAGGGAGTTAGTCCAAACTTAAGTAACTGAGAGTCCAGAGCTTGGGCAGGTAAAGGGTACAGGAAGAACATTGCTGGAGAGGAAGACGAGTTAGTGACATGCAGAAATAGGACATGAATGTTACCAAATGAAGACGAACCAACTTTTCAGAACTTGGGAGCGAGAGAGAAGGACAGGAGGGGGCTCGGTGTATCATAGGAGGCCCCCCGGAAGACTAGGCCTATATCACCCTTACTAGGGGTTGGTCCAAGACAAGTCTGAGCCAGCCCTAACTATAAGAGCCAGCCCTAACTATGAACTTTATCAAAAAGTCTTAAGTCTTGTCTTAAATGTGGAACCACAGTAACCCTCTTTGTGTCTGTTGTTTGGGAAATAACCTCTTCAAACATGCACATTGAACCTATACACCTCAATCATAACAATTGAATGGGAACAATCGAAAAGACGCCAGCTCTTAGGAAAAAACCCTTATATACCCTATACACCCTTATGCACTGCTGCCTAGTGCAGGAAGCCCCCCATTCACTCCCACTGCTTCTATAACTCATCCAGTCCGTTTTTATTTGATGGTAAAGTCATTCAAAAACCAATCAGCATCAGTAATCACAGCAATCATACCCACTCCTCTTCTGTGCCCTAATTATGCCTGCATGCAACTTGAAAACAACTCATGCAAAACATACATTAATATGTGTGCACATTTTGTACTGTGAGTAAAGTTTTATGAGAGAACTCTAAAAATTACATTTCTGATCACCTCCTGCTGTGAAACTGCTGCATCTATCAGATTAATTCATTAGATTAGATGCTGCTGAGTTTTCTTATTCAACTTTTACACAATATAACCAATATATTGGTCAGTGAGCATTCATTCGTGATTGTAAATTCATCCAACAATCAAACCGGTCAGCATCTATTACAATGCGGCTGTACAGGTAAAAGGAAAGCAACATAAACTGGGATAAGCTTGGTAAAATACGGCTACTTTGTTCAATGGAAGTTTGATTTTACAAATGACAGAAAAGAAAGAGGTAAGCTATAAACAAAGAGGGCCTCAAGCTGAATAAATAAAACCAGGGGAGGACTCTTAAATCAGAGCTTTTGCAAATACAAGCCAACTCTAAAAACCACAAAAAACAAAATGGAAATAAAACCTCAACTGTATGACCTTACCTGTCAAAAAACAAAACAAAACAAAACTAGAATTACAGCCCTGCGATTGTATGACTCTGCAAACCAGTCAAGTTGCACTTACAATTTACATCAGTGTCTGTGAAATCATGGATGCTTCACACACACCTTCCTCCGGGAGTTTCAAGATCGACACCCAAAATTAGTGTCACCAATTCAGCATGTAACAAAATATCTATCCTTCCTGTTCCTGAGATATGATGCTATGCTATGTCATTATAAGTGCATGAATTCTTGAGTTATGGCCAAAAACATGTTTTGTGAGTTCACAGTGACCTTTGACCTTCAACCACCACATTCTAATCAGTTCATTCTTGACTCAGAGTGGATGTTTGTGCCAAATTTGAGAAAATTCCTTCAAGGCCTTCATGAGATATCACATTCACGAGAATGAGACAGGTGTGAGGTGACAATGACCTGGACCTTTGACCACCAAAATCAGTTTGTCATTGAGTCTAGGTGGATGTTTGTGCCAAATTTGAGGAAATTCCCTCAAGGCCTTCATGGGATATCACATTCACGAGAATGATACAGATGTGAGGTCACAGTGACCTGGACCTTTGACAACCAAAATCAAATCAGTTCATCAATGAGTCTAGGTGGATGTTTGTGCCAAAGCTGAGGAAATTTCCTCAAGGTGTCGGGATATTGTGTTCACAATGTTGTTCAGTTCAAGTTGATGTTTGTGCCAAATTTAAAAAAAATCCCCCAACGCATTTTTGAGAAATTGTGCTCATGGGAATGGGACCTGGACAAACCCCTCCGGCCATGGTTGGCGCTGGCGTGGAGTCATAAGAACATTCAAAGCCTCACCGTTGCTCCTGGTGTCTCCAGGTAACAGATTATCTGGGTGTATGTCTGTGTGCTTTCACTAATCAAAGCTCTACCTGGCCCAGTCCCCAGGCAGTTAAGCAGGTGCCTCAGTTTCACCACACAACTGTGTGTGTGACTCTCAACAGTTAACATCTATCAGGCACAATCAAATGGAGAGGGGCAGCGGCCTGCTGTTCACATGAAATCACAGTCACTGTAACTGACAAGCTGGCAGAGTACAACTCGTCCGCTGAGTTGCATCTCCTGGATCGGTGAGCTGCACCAGGTGTCTCCAATCAGAATCTTTGGGATGACGGTCAGCAGTCTGCAGCTGTAACAGCATCAGTTTGCTGTATTAATTTTAAAATAGCAGCAAGACATTACTACAAGCTTGGGTTGAGGATTCAGTGTTGGAAACACGGTTGAAATGAAATAAAATGGCACACGGTCTCTGCTTTGGATGTTGATTTAGTCTCACCTTTACTCTTCATGCAGGTGCAGTTAAAACTGGCACAGCATCAGTGGTGAAAATAACAGCAGGCTGTGAATGTGTACTCGAGGCAAATTGCGGCATGATACAACAAAACACACAACACCTCGAGTGATTTAAAGGACTGAAGCACTTCTATCCGTGGCCATTCATGACATCCATGTACCCAGCTGCTTTCATATTTTCAGCTTTCAGTGACCAGATGTTGTGAGCAGTTGCATGCCTCCTCTTCACCTCCCACAGACCACTTCCTACAGGTGGCCGTCATCCAGACAGCACACGAGCCGTGCCCAGACATACACATCCTCGCAGCTCTGCTCATTAACAAAGCCCAAGGCCCACCCCGGGGCTTTGGGCACCGCGTTCATCAGGGTGCCGCACACAGCAGCCATCTGGATTGGGAGCTCCCTGCACTACTGCACCCACTGAGTCGCACTGATCCCTCTGTCAGACAGGGAGAGGCAAAACAAATGGTGAATTTTTAATTTGAGCCTCCCAATTTCATACGCAGCTGTTTTGGAAGTCACTTCGGAGATGAGTTACGGCTGATGTTTGTTTGCGAGTTGCTGAGGCGGCATGATGGGCCGTCACCGTCAGCAGTTTGTGGATTGCCGATCTTTTGTGGAATGCAAGGATAAAGCATAAATAGATTTAAAAACAAAGTTAAAGGAAATTGCTCCTACCATCTTCTCACAGTTGCAGAGCTGTGGATTTATTGAATGGCTATAAGTATATAAGAAGCTTAGCGAGGCAGATGCTTAATAATGTTGGATTCCTAATTTGACTTTTATCGCTGTTTTTCTCCAACACATCCAGAGTGTTCATACTGTACGTAAACACACACTGCAGGCTGTAAACGGCTAGAAATCTCAGCTCAGTTATTGAGACGCAGGTATTGATCAGCAGCTCCCACAGTTATGCAGAGCGTATATTGTGATGGCGAACCTCTTGACTGAATGAGAAATGAGATTACACACCGAGTGGCCCAGTGCAATCTACTAACTGTAAAATAATAGAAATCATTTCTAACTTTGAGTACACAAGTCCAAATTAATTAAAATGCATCTCGTCGACAGTCCACTGTGCTCGATTCAACAAATGTTTTCAGTTTCATCTGGGTTGTGACTGTTTGTTTCTTTATATACAATACATCATGTGAATTTTAAATCACCAGAGGAAGGGCTGGATTAGCCAGCTATGGGACGTTAGGGCAAAATTGGTCTGAGGGTCCCTATTGACCCCCTTTTATTTTAGTCAAAGGTATTACTGATTGGATTTGGGACCATTGCCTGAGTTGCAGTCTTCCTTGGGCCTTTCCCACTGTCATTTTTGGCTGCAGATTCAAGTCATCCATCCATTCATTTTCATCCACTTATCCGGAGCCGGGGGCCGGGGGCAGCAGGCCAAGCAAATCACCCCAGACGTCCCTCTCCCCGGCAACACTTTCCAGCTCGTCTTTCCAGCTCCTCTCCTCACTTTCCAGCGTTCCCAGGCCAGACGAGATATGTAATCCCTCCAGCATGTTCTGGGTCTGCCCCGAGGCCTCCTACCAGTGGGGACGTGCCCACAACACCTCCAGCAGGAGGCCCCCAGGAGGCATCCTGATCAGATGCCCGAACCACCTCAACTGACCCCTTTCAACGTGAAGGAGCAGCGGCTCTACTCCGAACTCCCTCCGGATGTCCAAGCTCCTCACCCTATCTCTAAGGCTGAGCCCAGATACACGGAGGAAACTCATTTCCACTGCTTGTATCCGCGATCTCATTCTTTCGGTCACTACCCAGAGCTCATGACCATAGGTGAGGGTTGGGACATAGATGGACCAGTAAATTGAAAGACTTTGTCAAGTCATGCCACACCAATTTGCATTTCCATTATCAGCTACGACATGCTGTCCCACGCCAAGCTGCGCCAGAGATGGGCCTTCTCCAGATTAGGTCAAAAGCTGGGCCGCCCGCCCTCAAGCGGGTAGTGGTGACGTCTTGCCGACTGTATGTCATATATAAACATATGATAGTTCATGTATCTTACAGTAATAATGACATGTGTATAATAACAGTAGAAGTATGACTAATAATTACAGCAGTAGTAGTAGGCAGCAGGCAGGATCACGGCAGCAGTGCAACCATGACCCACGATCCAGGCGTAGCCACAATTCAAGGGAACCTCGGAGACGAGGAAGCTCAAAAGCTCCAGGTAAGAAGACAAGTTAGTGACATGCATTAATGGGACATCACAGTGTGTAAATGAAAAGAGAGAGAAGGAGCTTAGTGTTTCACAGGAGGTCTCCTGCCAGACTAGACCTATATTAGCCTGAGTAGGGGCTGGTCCAAGGCAAGCCTGAGCCAGCCCCTAGTTGAAAACAATTTTTGGCCTGATTTGTTTTTCTTTCTTTGTAATATTCATATTCTTTTCTTGCTTCTTTTCTCACTTTTGAACCAACCTGGCAACACTGCGGCAGCTAGAGGGCCACTTGACCAGGCTAGGCAACCACCAGGTGCACATTCTCCGGCTTCTAGCTGGTCAGTCCAGGTGGTAGCAACAATGGCTGAAACCTAAAAAATAAGGGCTTTGTCTCCCCGTGCTGCCGACACCACGCAGAGCTTCAGAGCGCCAGGGATGAGATAAAAGATAAATAACAGTATGACATCCAAAACATAAGAGACACTCTCGCTTTCCAAATACTTGTGTTAAAAAATATGGAAACAGCCAAAATAGGCTGCTGGTGGAAAAGTCATGACACACCGCTGTATTCAAGAGTGGAGCTGTAGTGATTAAAATTAACATTTACATAAAATTTGCTCTAACTGGATAAATACTTATTTTTGTGAAGTACTTTATGCTCTGCTATTCTCCACGTGGCTATGCTAACGAATCAGCCTAAGTTGTATTTAAAACAGCAATCAAATACAGAGCCACCACATTAAACTTTTTTCCAACAGAATTATCATTTTCCTGTTTAGACAAATTGTTGATTGCTCTCTTAACAGCATTAATCATGCATTAATGTCATTTACTTTTAGCGCCATCAGGTGCCTCAGGACTAAACCCTCTTCTATGTTTAACTGCATCCATAATCAAGGACTCATGAATACGCATAGGGCTTTCTGATTATACCTCTGAAGATGTAAACAAGTATAATTAACGCTGTGATTATCAACTTTAGAGGAATTAATTACTTTTGATGTGTGAACATCTCAAGGAGCTCCCCTCAGTTTAAAAGCTTGTTAAGAAACTCAATGAAGCTGCATCCTGCATGTCAGGAGCAGGCAGCACAGATCTGTGTGCAGCACGTTGTTAGGGGGGATAACATGATTAAGTGAGGCTTTGCTGGCACAAAACAAAACAATAGATACTGACAACAGTCATTAATTATTAAAGTGATGGTTTGCCAATGATGGCTTTCATTAAAAATCAGCTCAGTCAGTCACTATCATTGATCAGTACTAAACTGCTCGTCTGCGGGAAGCCCTGTTTTATACAAATGCAACATTCCAACCAGATTTAACACAAGTCTGAACAACTATGTATTGTTGCTGTCGTTGCGATTTGTTATTTTAGAGGCATTTCTATCCTCACTTTTCATATTTTGAAACTCAGTTGTTAACTGCTGAAGGCACCGTTGGGTGCTCTTGCAAAATCGAGGAATGCATTTTCAAGTGACATATTATGCAAAATGCTCCTTGTAATGCCTTTTCAACATAAATGTGTCCCCACTGTGTCTAGTGATCTGCACAGTATCAGTAAAGGCCATCCTCTTTTTTATTTTCTCACACCAAATATCAGAAAATGTAAGTTCCTAAAAGCCAGTAAGATTTGCTTCCCCATGTACGTCCTATAAAGGCCCTGACACACCAAGCCGACAGTCGGCCATCGGTCAAAGTCGGGCCGTCGATGAGCATCTGCCGCCCTAGTTTTTGCGGTGTGTCCCGCATCGTCGGCACTTCGGCATCAGCAGCTTTTCGGCAGATTGAACATGTTGAATCGGCAGCGGAGCTTGTCGGTGAGAGAGATCACTCTGATTGGCTGTTCAGGTTTTATTCCCTCGCTCCTGTAGCGAGTGAATCTGCCTGTAGTGAAACCAGGGCTAACCGGTACTTCATCCTCAGGCTCCTCTTCACTCAGCTGCCTGACAGACCCGCTGCTCCTTCCCACTTTAACCTGAATAACAAAAGGAGCTAGCTGGGAGTGGCTAGCGGAGCGTTAGCCGCAGCATGACCAGAGGGAAGCACAGCCAGTTAGCCTCCGCTAGCCTCCCAGCTAGCCCCGGCTCTCCATTTGGATCCAACTGGAGCACCAAGCCCTGGTTTGTTATTCAGGTTAAAGTGGGAAGAAGCAGCGGGTTTGTCAGGCAGCTGAGTGAAGTGGAGCCTGAGGAGGAAACACCGCAACCGTCTGGATGTAATAGTCGGTGGAGGTGCTGTGGTGCTCAGCTGCACAAATAGGAAACCCCTCGGCTGACAGGACTCTGCTACTTTCTTCACCTCATGCATTCCTCGGACTTCCGGTTTCCTTTTTTGCCTTATTTCCTCTCACGCAGGCGCAGAACGTACGTGCTACTTGGCCGTTGGATGTAGTCTTTGTAGTGTGTTCAAATGCAACTGACACAGGGTGACGTGAGGCGACATAGACGATAGAACAGTTGGCTTTTGTCGCTGCTAGTTCTTTGATGTCGGTTTGGTGCGTCAGCATCTTAAGGCTTAAGGTGATGTTTTTTGGGGCAGCAGTAGCTGAGTCCATAGGGACATGGGCTAGAAACCAGAGGATCCCTGGTTGAACTCCCCATCCAGAGGGTGGGCTGGTAGCTGGAAAAGTGGCAGTTGATCTCCTGGGCCCAGTATTTCAAAGTGATCTGATAGGATTATCCTGGCCGGATTGGATTAAATCCTGGTCTGATCTGAAAACTGGGTATTTCAACACAGATCAAGGGATCCTTATCCTGAGGATCAGGATTCAGATCTGGTAATCCAATCCTCCCTTTAATCCAGATAAAGCCTGCATTTGGGTATTTCAAAAGTTAAGGCAGAGATCTGTATCAATTTAATACCAAATTTCAGGATTATTTGGATCCCACCTCAGAGGTGGATTTGACAAAGCCTCAGCTCCACTTCTCCTAGATATTGTTACTCAAGATGTTCATTACACTTAATCTAAATTAGTGTTTTAGTTGTAAGTAATTTCAAGCATAGAAAAATATTGTTTGGCCATACTTCCTGAAACCGCTGTAAATAAGAGTAACAAATACAGACCTATTTCTCAACGTCTAGTTTCACATTGTAACTTGTTTGTACCAAAACATCCAACATATGTTTGTGGTCAGACAAAGGCGAGGAAATGTAATGCAAAGCAAATTTATTTGTATAGCACATTCTTTTCTTTACAGAGAGTGCAAGAAACAACACAGGGATTAACATAATAAGCACATGGACAACAACTCAGTCCTTTGACACTTCTGAATGAGCCGCATAATTCATACTAGTACTGTGTATTTTTCCAATACTGCAGCAGTCTGCTCTGCGCACATGTAAAAACATTTTTTAAAAAGTCCGCTGTGTTGGCGATAACATAACGTTAAACTCTGAACAGGTTGGTGTTTGAAGAGTTCATGTATGACGTGCTTCAGATTAATTCCCTTTTAAATTAAGCCATAGACCGCAAAATACACCAACAAAGTCAGCTACCTCGCTAGCCTGCTAGCTACTTAACATGCAAGTCAGCGGAGCCACGTTAGCTACCGTTAGCATGACTTCGGCTCAATTAGAGATCGGTACGCCCAGGTTTTAAATAGGTGACAATTCAAATAGCTGGCTCACATCAGATGGTGAGTGGCCTTCGTATGGTCTTAAAAACGCTACACATTAGGTAACGGTAATTTTACATTTTGATGTGAAAGCTGTGCTACCAGCTGCTCCTTTCGTGAAGTAGTCGGGTCCATGTCATTGGTTCGACAGCTCATTGGTTCAACATCCCATTAGTCCGACTGTCCGCGGTGCTGAACGGCTCGTGGCGGGCGTATGGTGCGCCGCGACCGGCTTGAGGTGGAGCAGGCTCACGGCTTTTTGTTTGTCACTTTCTTTTTCGTTTTAACCCACACCATGATCTTTTCCTGACCCTAACCAAGTGGTTTTTGTGCCTAAACCTAACCAGACCTTAACCACAGGGCATCATGATGATTTCGGAACGGACTTCGGAACAATGAGTTTAATATGGTCGGAACAATGGGATGTCGAACCAATGGGCAGTTCCCAAGTAGTCCGCCATAGAGACAGAGCGGAACGGGTCATAATCTGAAAGCCACACCCCCAAAGGGGAAACGTTTCAGATCTGGGGGCGGAGTCATGAGATTTAGAAATCCGTATCCAGTCAGATTGGGATCAAAGTGATCCACCCTGCCAATGTTGAGAAATACCCAGATAAAGTCAGCAGGATCACCTTGATCCCTGACTGAGAAAAGGAGGATTTCATTATCCGGATTATTCTGATCCAGATTACAAGTTTTGAAATACTGGGCAAGGTCGGAGTGAGTTGGTTTGCCACTACTGTGATGGATAGGGTTATAGAAAGTTTTCATGTTTATAATCCATCAAAAATTTGTCCATTTAGTTGGATATTTTTTCTGAATATCATGCAATTTTGGTCCATAAACCTACAAACCTAGGTAAGGCACAGTAAAGGGTGAGATGAGAGAAAACAAGAGAAGATAAAAAGGTTACAAGGTTGCAGTGTGGTAAAACCCAAAGTAAAGTGAGTAAACAGCAGCCTGGCTTGTGTAATTGTCAAATGTTTGTGCATGCTGTCCAGAAGAGACAGCTCTTGCAAACCAGCAGGGAAGCGCTTCACATTCTGAGGGATAATAATGTTGCTGATGTGGGTAATTCAAAGGTCTGGCAAAGACCTTTATGACCAGTGAGGTGAGAGCTTACAGAAACAAATAGCACATCAGGGTCAAATGCAAAGATGCTGAAAGGCCCGTTATAGTGATATAAAAAGGGCATGTTGGTAGAGTACAAAACGTTTCTTTGAACAATAAATCTCTCAAACAGGACCAGCCGCAAATGAAAAGACGAACAAGTCCCTCACTTAAGGACAAGCTTGAGTTGAAACTCTCAAGGCACTGAGGATAAACTTAGTTCTTTACAGTTTTGAGGCGTTCGATCACTTGAGCACGAGGACTCGTTCCAGGCAAACAAAGCTGATTTCGTGGTAAAACCTCGAGTGGCTCCTTGAAGGTTACCGTTAATTGGGACTATTTATCAACATACTCCAGCCAATAGTGACAAGTACATGCTCTTTTTCCTGTTTCTCATTACCACTATCTGTAATGAGGGGAGAATGTATCTTTGAATTTACATACCAGGGCAGGCTGGGAAAGAGGGAACTGGGGAGTTTCAGGGAGTCGGTCAGTAATGGAATGAATAATTTGCCATTCTTTGCAGAATTTTTCTACGCAGGACAAAGGTGGATTGAGGTGATAGTGAGTCCTGCCAAACAAATTGCTGCTGTCAATAGGCCAATCCTTCTGGAAATCCAGAAATAAAGTGTTTGGTTCCAAGGCTAAACATGTTCACAGCTTGTTCATCGGCATAAATTAAACCTGTTAATATCACAACCTCTGAAGTCCTATTTAAAATAATTGGATTTGTGGTTCAGATACAGAGGCCCAGTGATCAAAGTCACATAAAAAACATTACTAAACAAATACTCATGAATAAATGTATCCATGTTATGTGATAGTATTGTGATGTAATACTGTGCTATATTACATGATTGGTTGTGAACTCATTCAGACTAAAGCAAAAGCCAATTACATTCAGGTTTTCCGACCACTCAAAGTACTTTTTTACACTGTCACACTCACCCTCTCACACACTCATGTATACACTGGTGGCTGAAACTACCATACAAAATTTGCCAAATCTTCTCTGCCAATGCCAAACAGATTTTCTTTTACTGTTGCGACTGACTCTTAGTTTGAGCTTCGGGTACCCCCAGGTGCTGACAATCACATGCCTGGCATCCTGATCCCTGTGTAACAGTGATCCACAGCAGGAACAGGACAGCAACTCAAATTTCAATCGTCACACCAGTCCTTATTCACCGTAAAGCACAAGCCTCCTCTTCTTCCCTCACCTGAGTACTCTGCTCTGTTAGATCAGCACATAGAAAGAGTGATCTGGCTGAATGCAGCTGTCCAAGTTTTAGCCAAGTTTTGGATTAGTGATGGCCAAATGAAGCTTCATGAACCACCAGTTGTATTTGCGCTCACGGTGTGATGAAAAAGGCTCAAGGGATGGCAATGCAGTTTGGTTTCAACCCTTTGTTGAACAAAGAGTGCCAGAGTGGACCCCAAAAAATAAAGAAAATGGTTCATGAAGCTTCATTTGGACATCACTACAAAGGATATTACACTTCCTGAAAACTGATGTGACATCGATGTCAGATTATTTTCCAAAACCTGTACAATGGCTAGCAGGATGCTAGTTCAGCTGGAATCCATGTTCTCCATCTTTTCCTTGATGTTAACTGATGTTTATCTTTGAAAACCTCATCCTGGCTAACTAGGAGTTAGCTAGCAGGCATTGGCAAGAGGAGAGTTTACTTAACGGTTAGTTGATTTACAAATACTGCCACTGACTCTGTGACCATCATCCAAATCCAACTTAAGAAAGCAGCAACAAGACTTACAAAATAGACATATGAGCATAAATTTGGCACATATTTAGTGAAGCTGGCAGAGGCTTATGGTTAGTTACCTCTGCTGAGTCAAGTTTTTCAAAACTTAAGAACATTAAAACATATCAATCCATAGAAGTTCATTCTGTCTAAGTGTTAAATGTCACCAGACGTCACCAAGGAGACACGTCATCAATGACATCTGGTGACCCTTCTGAAGAAGACGGAAGACACCCATCAAAACATCCATCCATCATCCATTTTCATCCACTTGTCCTGGGCCGGGTCGCGGGGGCAGCAGGCCAAGCAAAGCACCCCACACGTCCCTCTCCCCAGCAACGCTTTCCAGCTCCTCCTGGGGGACCCCAAGGTGTCCCCAGGCCAGACAAGATATGTAATCCCTCCAGCGTGTTCTGGGTCTGCCCTGTGGCCTCCTACCAGTGGGACGTGCCTGCAACACCTCCAGCGGGAGGCGCCCAGGATGCATCCTAATCAGATGCCTGAACCACCTCAACTGACCCCTTTCGACTTGAAGGAGCAGCAGCTCTACTCCAAGCTCCCTCCGGATGTCCGAGCTCCTCACCCTATCCCTAAGGCTGAGTCCAGCCACCACACGGAGGAAACTCATTTCCACCGCTTGTATCCGCGATCTCATTCTTTCGGTCACTACCCAGAGCTCATGACTCATGAAGTCAAGGTAAAACAACCTTATCTTTTCTGATATAAAAGAAAAGAAAAACACTAATTAAAACATATCAACTGAGATGACAGATAGAAGGTCTAAATGGTCTTGCTTTCATTAGCATCAGTGCAGAACATGTTTACAGGCTGTTATATAATGAGCGGTTAAACAAAACAATTGCGCTTAGGTCAACCAAACGGCAACCAGTGACCCTGAATTAAAGCGCAACTCTTTCACATTATTGGATGTTTGCCGTTAGAACAATCCAGCAGTAGTTTGAACACCTTTTACCTCTGCATTAATATTTTAATTGCCTTGTTACAGTCAAGATGCTTTAAGGCAGTATTATGAATGTTTTTCTTAAAATTACTGAATAGAAATGTGACACTCAGCACGCAGCACTGTACTGACAGCTTGTAAAGGCCTGCCTTTGATACCATCCAGACGGTATGGCGTGGTGACCTTGTGTGGCTATACAACCAAAGTTCTAAACAGAGACAGATTGTGATAGGAGGTGGATTTGTGCAGAAAACAGACATCCTTATCGGGTAATTATGGCTACAATACTGTCACATTTCATTCCATTTGCTACCTGCTATCTGAGCCGAAACAAATAAAGGCTGCGTCTTGTCTTGAATCCAAATGTGACATACAGTATGCACTTCAGGCAACACAGAAACTGTCAAAAGACAGGCAGGAGGGAATATCTCAGAGCAGGAGTCTTCCGGCTCTTTCTTTGCTCAGAGATTACCGATGCCAGGTTGATTTAATCATCCACATTAACGGAACTAATTAAAATTTCTGTGCCCATTTTGGTAAAAGAGGCCTTCACAATGGAATTACCTTGAGATGCTGCTTGTCCCTCCAGGCCATTGGTATGCAGGGATGGTGCTGTTTTCAGCACGCTTGACAAGTCTTATCTTCAGCAGTCGTCCACAGGTGTTCCCTGTCACAGGAGCGTAATCAAAATGCTGTGCAGGGACTGGGCTGCAGCCAAACGCTGTTTACCCACCCAATTACAGGCAGGTTGCTGCATCCCTGGAAGTGAGGCATCTCTACATGCATCTTCACTCTTAGTAACGGTAATAGTGACCAGCAGCTACAACTTACATACAACTTATTTCCATTTTAAAAACTTTAAGAGCATGTAGTGAAATGATTATCTACTTGGACGAAAACATGGCCAACTTGAACATTTGGGTGTGTATGAAAATCCAGAATGTGCGGTCTGAGAATTACAAACACAACTAAAATACTGAAGCTCAGTTAGTTGTTTTATAATATCCTATAACATTAAAGTCAACAACATTCATTTATCAGTCTCCTCAGGATGTTGCCATGTCTCGGTTACAATGATTAACAGAAATTCAGCCAATGTGAATTCTGCGTGACCTTGCAATTTTCTCCAATCACTGCAACACTCCAGTGACTATGTGATTATTTAAAACTCAAAATCTCATTTCATTGTAGAGCTATGTGAAGCACATTGATTCACCCAGCCCCTTTCTCTCTATGTCCATTATAAGACTACTACTGCAGGACTGGAGCTCTGTGCCTACACACACAGTGACAGGGGTAACAGTTAGCATCACGCAGCTAACGTTAATCAATGGTTATTAATAGGTTTAATGACAGAATCGAGCCGTTTCAGTGTCAGTGTGAGATTAAGAGCTTGGTGTCCGATATTAGGAGATACTGCAGGACTTGTGCCCTAGAGGTCACTGATACCAGTTGGTGTCTAGTTTTACGCCAGAATTCCACAGGATGGTCAGAGGGAGGCGGGGTCGGCAACGGGGAATCAGTGCTGGACAGTCTTGCACGAGTAGTGAGGAATAATCTGGCAATGAATGTCTATGAGGCCGGCGCGTGTGTATTGTAATACTGTGATTAATCAGGAACAGGTAAACTGAGTTGCCTTAAGGTATTTTTTTATGCTGTTGTTGTGTAGTGGCCAACAACAAAACATAAATGGCCTTGTCTAGAGTCAGTGTTGGGTTTGTCCGTTCTGGGCTACTGTAGAAACATGGTGGTGCAACATGGTGATCTCTGTGGACGAGGACCCGCTCCCTATGTGGATATAAATGGCTCATTTTAAGATAAGGAAAACAAAATTCTGATTTTCAGGTGTTTATACACTAAAGAAAACATATTAAATTCAATTCCTGGCAATATATCATCTTAGATCCTACACATGTTGGCATAGCTCAATAGGAAGACGACTAAATAACACTCCACAGTAAGGCAAAATTTGAGTGAGGGAACAACAAAGGGGGCCTTTGAACTTTCACCTCAAGATATCTGAATGAAAATAGGTTTTATGGCTACCAATGAGTCTTTTGGTTTTGGTGTGCCTCCCCTATGGAAAATTTCTGGGGACACCACTTTTTGTGCCATCAGAACTGTGAGGTGTTTTTCCCTGAAAAATCTGCTATTACCCATTTCTGTGAAGGTGTTATTAGCTAAATTGCAGAACTGAGCAATGCTGATGGAATATTTTTTACCTCCTAAACACATAAAGGAGACAAAGATGGAATATCAAAGCAGCAGAGATTTGCATCACAATTTCCTAATTCCTCAAAGCACTTTGCATATCTAGTGCAGTCGTGAGTGGAGTCATTTCTTCCGCCTCTCGACATGTGTAGGAGCCACCTGCTGACAGCACATACAGACAGGAACTGTGTGTACAATTTAGTAATTCCAGGTGTAAATGAGTTGCTATTTCAGCATCACTGGCCTCCTTGGCAGACTGACATGGATTTCCTCATGCTGTCTCTGCACTGCTGCGTCTGACTTGACAGAGGAAATCCACTTTTGGGACAGTTGGTTGTGTGTGAGGTGTCAGTATCTCAACATTCAGATTTCACATCTGTTTTACTTAAAAGGAAATATGTAACTTTTACAACTCGGCCCTAAAAGGGTCTATACTGCCACTATGGCTACCGCAGAACTTTGGTTATAACTATGTGCTAGTGATGTCCAAATGAAGCTTCATGAAGCACCAGTTGTATTTGCTGAACCCACTAGATGGCGCTCTTGGTGTAATGAAAAATGCTCAAGGGATGGCAATGCAGTTTGGTTTCAACCCTTTGTTGAACAAAGAGTGCCAGAGTGGATCCAGAAAATAAAGAAAATGGTTCATGAAGCTTCATTTGGCCATTGCTAGTTGAAACCAAACTGCATTGCCAACCCTTGAGCCTTTTTCATTACACCAAGAGCGCCATCTAGTGGGTTCAGCAAATATAACTGGTGGTTCATGAAGCTTCATTTGGCCATCACTACTATGTGCGTTTGTGCAGAACTGCAATAAGTACGTGAAACTTTCTTGTCTCTTCAAAATGAGTGGATTAGATAATACAGTTTAAATGTGAACTTTTTCAAATTGATGGCTACAGGAGTTAATATGTGAAGTCTGTTGAAAAGTTGTGTCTGGCAGAGTTGCAAAATCTCCAGATCTCAGAAAGTTGGTGCATTAAATGTCACCATAACCTTTCGAAATGATGGCTGAAACTACAAATGGAAGAGCCAGATAGCAAGTGATGAATTTCACTATAATGAAGACTTTCTTTCTCTGTTTTAGATGTTTCACCACGGGGTGCTTTTCTCCGAATTGTGCAGTGATTCATGCTTTCTCAGACAATAGACACAATACCAATCAAACCCTGGAACTGCTTTTGGGCATTTTCACTTAAATGTTTTTGGCTCGGTCTTGAGTTGAGTTCGAAGTGTGAGAAGAATGACTGTTATTTTCTAAAACACCCTTTGGTTATTCCATTTGTCAGGCTTTCAGCTGCATGCTGGAAATGCTGTTGAGCTCTGTTTGATCTGGCAGCCAGCTGGTAGACACTGACAAAAGGACTGATGAAGCTGATTACCTTCAAACTAGCATGTCAAGCCAGACCCTCCAAATCAGACAAAATGTATTTCATAGCGGGCTACTTCAGAATTAGCTGAAGATGTGTTACCAGACTAAGAAAAAACACCTTCAGCTCAGGGTTGTATCTTTAAAGTTGACAGATTAGCTGCTTTTTCTTCAATCAAATGCATATGGCTCCTGGAGGTCCTGGGAGTTTTTATCTCTGATAAAGGTATAATATGTTCCTGGCTGACTGTGTGCCACAGATAGAAAATAAAAGAGAAAACAGTTTAATAGGCTATTTTTCATTGCTTTCTTGATGTGTCCTTGTAAAGAGACTATTAAGTTGTCTTCAGAGACAAATTACAATACTGATAAACTGAGCATGTTTGTTGATCCGACTGATCTCACTGAGCCATAAAGGAAGCCAGAAGGCATACAGTTTCTCTGTAATAGCCAAACAAGCATCAGATAACATCACATACCGACATTACGGTGAGACGGATCTATCACAGGGTGCATTCTGTTCCACATTAGCACCTTGTCTTGCCTTGATGTCCTCCCTTCAGTGAGCCCTCCAGTGATGGTATTTGTGGAAAAAGTCAGCACCGCAAAAAGGCCAAGAAATCAATTGAAGGTGAAGTTGAACATTTCTCATGTCCAATAAAAAAATGCTGCTACAATATTTGGACCCCTAAAAGACTGAGCAGTACTTTAAAAGGAATGCAAGGTCAGTGGAAAGTTAAACCTGACCATTCTTCGACTTGTTTCATTTCTCAAAGTAACTCCTCATTTTCTGAATGTTAATTAATTAGAGCTAATGTTTCATCATCTCTAATTAATAAAAATAGCTTCAGGCTTGTCTTTCTCTAAATACAACCTGTCCACAGTGTAGCACCACAGATGAACAGATTATGAAAACATTTACTTTCCTTTAGCGTCCTACCTGTGTGATCTCATGTAAGTCCCAAGAGAGATACTGGAGATTATCTGGGGCAATATTACTACCTTGCTGCACTGGAACTGGGACTGAATTTCAATTTCTTTACACCCCAGCCACTTGGTGCAGCATTTGACAGGTATTTTGTAGTGATGGCCAAATGAAGCTTCATGAACCACAAGTTGTATTTGCTCAACCCACTAGATGGCGCTCTTGGTGTAATGAAAAAGGTTCAAGGGATGCAGTTTGGTTTCAACCCTTTGTTGAACAAAGAGTGCCAGAGTGGAAAATGGTTCATGAAGCTTCATTTGGCCATTGCTAGTTGATGTAAGAACATCTGAGTAGTTTTCCTGAGCAATAACTCCTCAACCCAACAGCCAGAATAAACCACAAATAACAAACATACCTTATTATGTCACAAACTTTACATTTCGGCAACGTTGCAGTTAACGTGTGGTTATGTTTTGGCAAAAAACACTTGATTATGGTTAGGAACAGATCATGTTTTGGCTTAAAATACTCCCTTTTGGTGGCACAATCACAGGTGGAAATGCTGCTGATGTTACCTTTGCTAGTCTCGAACAGCGGTCTGCAGCTGGCAGCCATTTTGCCTCAGCACCCCTCAGCAAAAATGCATTCTCACCCACATGACTGGGGGCCCTGTTAAAATAATCTACTGTATAGTGCATGGTCTAAAGTGTATGGCGCAAGTGCATTTAGGATGTGTCCAACTCCAATTTTGCACAAAATTTTGGTGCACTGTAAGGTGCAGGGAGTAAAGAGGTTGTATTTAGTCCCTTAATTAACCATAGGTGTATTTTTGGCCGAACATGAATTCAACCAATCAAAGTGCCATCTCCCAGTCCCTTAAAAACCAGGTCTGCCTGTACCTGGCCCACATGGCAGATTCGGCAAAATGGAGAAACGAGCGTTTCTCCATAATGTCACTGCAGCAAATATTGTACAATTTTTGAACAGTAAAGCTAAATCCTGTAGTTAGAAACTTGACAAAGAAAACAGAACTAAAATTTTAGCTCCTTAAATAATCAATGAAGTCATGCTGCTTTTGTGTGTAAATGAGCACAGCCTCTCTCTAATTGTGGAATCAAACAGCAGCTCTGCTCTGATCTCTGCTACGTTCACATTTTACAGAAAGTCATTCAAATTTGCCTCATTAATGATGTATTATGTCACCCACCTCCAACCTATAAATGTGTCCCTGTGTGTGTAACAAGTACAGTATAAGCGCATTGTGAACTGCCTCTGTAGGTGCATTTTATTATCTGAAATATGCGCCCTTTAGATAGCAGGAAAATACAGGGCCACTCTGACGTTAGACCAGGTTTTTGTTTGTCAATGGCACAGTCACTTTCTGCTGCCTCAAAATAGCAAACTGCCAAAAATTTGCCTGACCCTACCTCATTTTAAGACCAACACGGTCATGGGCGCACAGATGGGTGCAAGTAAATTCGCTATTTAGACAATGTGGCTGCTGGCCAAGAAAACCAACTGCCAACTAACTGCATTAGTCTGAAACTAACAATGACAGCTACCCCGCTTTGCCAGGATGCAAGATAGGCTCCTAGATCTTCCAGAGGCTTCAGCTTTGACCTGGCAGGTGTTAGTTTTTTTTTGTAATAATTTTGTACAGTTGGTAGTTGTGGATATCCCATCTCTCTGCCAATCATGGGAACGCACGGTCTATGCATCCAGAATGTAATTCCTCAGATACTGAGCTGGATAAAGAGAAAACCAGCCCGCCGATAAACACTCCTCAGCTGGGTGACAAACGCAGACATGGTGCATCACTATTGTTACATGTGGTTACAGTGATGTCTGTCACATGAAACCACTCCAGGAGCTGTCGACTTGTCACCACTTCAGAGTCGGGGAAAGGACTGTGGGTTACTGTATCATAACTCCAAAATACACGCTACTGTTGATGCACCTGATATGATCACTGTCGCTGCAGTGTGAGGAGCTGAGCATGTGCACATTGAGAAAACAAAAGATGGGAAAATGGTTGAGCTTTCACATGAAGACACACTGTCTCTGTCACACAAAATGTAAGGATCTGTGCTTTCAGTGGTATGTCCATCTGTAGGCTAATATGTAATTCAGCAAGCCAGTGTATAATGTTAGAAGCCATTGGTGGTGACAGAACCCCAAGGCAGCCAGCCATGAGAGGGCATCAGATTGCTGGATTACTTGTGACATTTTGGGGCTATTGTTTTCACAGCTCATAAGGTACCTAAATCAAGTTTCGACATTTCACACCTGTAGCTGGAGTGAAATGCACGCCCTCGCTACAGTGTGGTTGTGAGTACAAGTCGCAGAGGGGTGCAGTGTGTGCTGGAGCAAATAAAAGACAGGGAGTGAGAGATTAAATAACAAATATAGAGTCCTCCAGTGAATTTTTCTTACAACGCTGGATCGGTGAGGAGCAATAATGTGTTCAGAAGCTGTTTTCAGTGCTGCTGATTCAGAGGTCAGAGTTAAGTTACTGTACAAGGAAAAGTGCTGCATAGTTATCCAAACTACACACCATGAAATGTATCTGGACAGCAGGAGTGCAATGGGAGTGAGCTTGAGGAGGCTTAAAGGCTCAATATAAAAGTATTTATTAGACAATCAGCTTGAAGTTTATAGATATGTGTAGTACAATTATTCATTCATTTTCCGTAACTATTTCAATAGGGGTTGCTAGGGAGGTTGGAGCCTATCCCAGCTGACATTAGGTGAGAGGCGGAGAACACCCTGTACAGGTACCAGACTATCACAACGCTGACACATAGAGACAGATAACCATTCACACTCACATTCACACCTACGGACAATTTAGAGTCACCAATTAACCTGCATGTCTTTGGACTGTGGAAGGAAGCTGGAGTACCTGGAGGAAACCCACACTGACAAAGGGAGAACATTAGGTCTGCAAGAGCATTAAGATTCCATCTCTCACCTTATTTACCATCTCCACCTTGTCATATCCAACACATTTGTCACATATAAAAATTGGCCATATGACGTGCAAGGTACCCTTGTTGCTTTTGTTGTCGACGTTCTGGCACGCCGTGTCAACTTCAGCCTGTTACATGCATTGTGCCTTTTCAAAATACACTTTTGTTCTCACAGGAAATGTACAGTTTGCATTCAGTCTCTTTCAAAATAAATGCACTACATTGGTACAACACTGCAAATTGATTTTTCTTTTCCTTCTACGACAAGTACATGATTGGGTCTAGGAAAAAAAGAACAGGGTTTGGCTTTGCAATCTTAGAGGAAGCAAACACTGGCCTCCCGGGTGAAAGTGCTTGTTGTAGTGATATCCAAATGAAGCTTCATGAACCACCAGTTGTATTACACTGTTGGTGTCATGAAAAAGGCTCAAGGGATGGCAATGCAGTTTGATTTCAACCCTTTGTTGAACAAAGAGTGCCAGAGTGGACCCAAAACATAAAGAAAATGGTACATGAAGCTTCATTTGGCCATCACTAGCTGAAACCAAACTGCATTGCCATCCCTTGAGCCTTTTTCATTACACCAAGAGCGCCATCTAGTGGGTTCAGCAAATACAACTGGTGGTTCATGAAGCTTCATTTGGCCATCACTAGTTGAAACCAAACTGCATTGCCATCCCTTGAGCCTTTTTCATTACACCAAGAGCGCCATCTAATGGGTTCAGCAAATACAACTGGTGGTTCATGAAGCTTCATTTGGACATCACTAGCTGAAACCAAACTGCATTGCCATCCCTTGAGCCTTTTTCATTACACCAAGAGCGCCATCTAGTGGGTTCAGCAAATACAACTGGTGCTTCATGAAGCTTCATTTGGCCATCACTAGCTTGTTGGACCCATTCACTACCCCTACCCCTCCTGCCCTTCTTAGACCTCAGCCACCATTGTTGTTGTCCTGCCACGTTTTCACCTGATGCCGGTTTTAAAAACGTCTTTAGCCATATGGCAGAAGAAATGAAGACAGGCTTTGTGAAACAGGTTGAAACCACACCAGTGATTGTTTGTGTGGCGGTATGCAAGATATCCGAGTCTCAGAGGATTATGAATATGTCTTTAAAAACATGTAAAGGCCTGTTAAATGACCTGCCGCTTGCTTTAATCCTGTCCTGATGAAAACAGAGGCTTAGTTTGGAGACTTTAATCATCAGTTTAAAAGGGATGATTAAATGAGCCACACTGACGGGAGCTAACTGAAACCAGGAGTAATGAACCAGATCACATTTTTAATGAAGGTATAATACATCACTCTAAACCTACTTCACATCTTTAAAAGATAAACAAAGTAAACTTGCAAACAAGAGTTATACCAAGCTCACTTTGGTGTGGCTAGAGGTGTTTTTATTCTGAAATGACGGATCTCACTCCATCACGTCATACAGCCTCTTTACATATTCAAAATTAATTATCTATTTATGTATCAGCCACAGTGCTGGAGGTTTCCCTTTTTTAGCGACAGAAATACTCTAAGATGAGACATATTATTTGCATGTAATTGCTCACAAGAGGATCTCAATTACACTTAGAAACAGCTTACTTGTTATGGGATTTTGCGAGTGCACAAGGTAAGGGATTAGATCACATTCAATTCCCCCCACCAAGATGATTTCTCAAATCAAACTGAAAAGCATGCATCGAGCGAGAACTGCACATTAACTCATTTGCAGAGTTGATGCAGTGTGTTGTGGTGTCAGGCATGGCTCTGTGCTGCAGGAGCACATGGTAATTGCTTTAAAATAAATTTAGAAAAGGAAGGTCATGTTTCCTTGTATTCAGTGTTTTATTCTGACACTTCACTTCCTGCCCCTGTGTGATTACCTGCCCCACCCTGATTAGTCTCACCTGTCCCTCGTTACCCTTCCTCCCTTGTGTATTTAGTCCACCTGCTGCCCTTTATCTGTGCCAGTTCGTCTCTGTAGTTTGGAGCACATGTTCTAGCCGTTTGTTCCTCGTGTTCTCTAGTGTTTGATCAGATATCTTGTATTTTTGCATTCTGTGTAAGCCCCAAGCTTTTGGAAATGTTGTTATTTTTGGGCTATTTTTCTGTTCACCAACCTTCATTAACGTCCTTGTGTGTTTTTGAGTCCTGCTACTGAGTCCGCTCACTGCACTTGTACTTCAGAATGCTCGAGTCACTTCATAGTGAATTGGATTTGTGATTCATTTATTCATAAGACACTGGGAGTTGATGATGTGCTACAAAAGTCTACAGCAGCTGCAGCAGATTATAATAATGTCACATCAACATCAAATCTCCCTGGAGTTAAACATTTTTTGGGGAAAAAAGCCTTGAAAAGCACAGAAAACAAACACTTGGCCACTTGGGGGCAGCAGAAACAAGTAATAACAATATTAATATGGTTAAAAACCAGTAGCAATGTATGGTCCATAGACCATGAGGTTAAAAAAACACAGTTATAAAATTATGTATGAAATTGTCATACAGTCATCATCACTGCAAATCTAAATATGTGTGTGTCACCATTAGATCAGACTAATATGCCTGTTTAAAAAGGTGCGTTCTCAGATGGGATTTGAAGGTGGAAAGAAAATCAACGTTGCAAATGTTTTAAAGGAAGGACCTTGGGGTCGTCAGTGGTCAGAGAGAGACTATGCAGTTTAGCCAAAGTAGACTTAGGGCCCGTCCCAATACCCCTCTTAGCCCTACCCCTACATTTGCGCGTTCCCGCAAGGGGTAGGGGTGTCCCAATTCCTTTTTGCGTGTAGGGGTAGGGGGCATAACGAGGTATAGTGGGTATGAAACTAGTCCTTCAGAGCGAGGGATTTCAGATGCTGACTTGCCAGCGTGGGGTAGACATTGCCATGGCTACCACTGAGCAAGAGACAGGGGAAAAAAGTTCATACATAGCTAACGTTACCGTCGTCAGGTTGCTTGTTAGCAACCTGTTATCGTCTGTCATCTGTCCTGTTCTGCAAAATTGTCGGACTTCTGTCTGTCTGTTTATAGTCATTTTGTGTGTATTTGTGGTTGTTTTGTATCTCTGTGTAGTTGTTTAGTGTCTCAGTGTGATTGTTTAGTGTCTCTTTGTCGTTGTATTGTCAGTTCATAGTCATTTTGTGTCTCTTTGTAGTCATTTAGTGTCTCTTTGTGGATGTTTTGTGTCTGTTTATAGTCATTTTGTGTCTGTGGTTGTTTTGTGTCTCTTTGTAGTCATTTTGTGCCTCTGTGTGGTTGTTTAGTGTCTCTTTGCAGTCGTTTTGTGTCTGTTTATAGTCATTTTGTGTTTATGTGGTTGTTTAGTGTCTTTTTGTAGTCATTTTGTGCCTCTGTGTGGTTGTTTAGTGTCTCTTTGTCGTTGTATTGTGTCTGTTTATAGTCATTTTGGGTCTATGTGGTTGTTTTGTATTTCTTTAGTCATTTTGTGCTTCTCTGTGGTTGTTAAGTGTCTCTTTGTGGTTGTTTTGCCCATTTTTGTAGTCACTTTGTGTCTCCTGCTGGAAGGTAAGTGTTAATTTGATATTTAAGATTTTATAAGTGAAGGCCAAGGGCCCTGACACTTAGGGCCCCTGGGCCTGTGCCCAGCAGACCCGTTTAGTAATCCATCGATGCTCACATCCAAGCCAGATGTTTTCCTTGCCAAATGGTGGAACAGAGAGACAAAGACACTTGCAGTTCTACAAATATAGGACCACAACTTTGGGCTTGTGACAATGCCAAAGGGAAATCTAAAGCAGCACATAATGCAATCGGCAAACGATAACAACTGGCGAGGTGTTCCTGACATGAACGCAGAGCCTCTGGCATCATCCAAATTCACTTATTAAAGAAAGGACCAGAGCCCCAGCAGTCATTATCAATCTGTCTCAATCTTGTGCTACAAACAGGTCTCGTCCTCAGTGACTGTGGGCAGAAAGAGCTGGTTTGGTCCCCAGTGTGACATGAAAACACAACGTAGACGTCACATAGCTTTGAAATCAAAGTCTTTTATCAACAGTGAATTTACTCACTGATTCACTTTGGGAGTCAAACATCTGTTAGTGTTGCATTTGAACCTGTTTTTAGCATTTTGTTGTATTAATAACAGGGGGTATCAGCCAGTTGTAAGTTGCCTGTGGAGAAGAGTTAGTGAATGTAAGCAAGTCTCCCACAAAGGCAGAAATCATGTAAGTTTAACTGGGTCTGAAGGCCAAGGAAGACACCAGCTTGTGTTTGAACGGCAAGTTTACCTCCTGGTTACGGTACACGGTGAGAAGCAGAGAGATATTACAGTTTACATTTAAGACAACACCACCAATTGACGGTTTTCCTTCAACAACAATTGCACATGGTTATGTTTAGCCAACACACACGTGGATGGGTTTAGGCACCAAAAGCACATGGTTGGGTTTCGGAAAAATGAAAGGGTTTTGCTTTACAACCTTATGGGAAGTGAACGACAGCCTCCTGTATGAAAGTTGCACCCCTTAACCCATTCAAATGGACATAACTCTTCTAGCATGTCTAGACCTTTGATTACTGTCATCTGACTCCACCTAAACGCACATACATATTTGATGGGATGTCTCTAAACCAGTCACAGTGTTCCACATCATCTAAAGCGAACTGCAGTAGAGCCGCAGCCCCTTTTTATAATGTATGGTTGATCGGGGAATAGTGATGGCCAAATGAAGCTTCATGAACCACCAGCTGTATTTGCTGAACCCAATAGATGGTGCTCTTGGAGTAATGAAAAGGCTCAAGGGATGGCAATGCAGTTTGATTTCAACTAGCAATGACCAAATGAAGCTTGATGAGCCATTGTCTTTATTTTTAGGGTCCACTCTGGCACTCTTTGTTCCACAAAGGGTTGAAACCAAACTGCATTGCCATCCCTTGAGCCTTTTTCATTACACTAACAGCGCCATCTAGTGGGTTTAGCAAATACAACTGGTGGTTCATGAAGCTTCATTTGGCCATCACTAGTTGAAACCAAACTGCATTGCTATCCCTTGAGCCTTTTTCATTACACCAACAGCGCCATCTAGTGGGTTCAGCAAATACAACTGATGGTTCATGAAGCTTCATTTGGACATCACTAGCTGAAACCAAACTGCATTGCCATCCCTTGAGCCTTTTTCATTACACCCAGAGCGCCATCTAGTGGGTTCAAAAATACAAGTGATGGTTCATGAAGCTTCATTTGGACATCTCTACTTTCCAATACTGGACCCTACCTACTCTTCCTTTGTCGCCAAATGTAACTCCATTTGTAGTGACCTTCGCAGCTGAATGTAGCAACATATTAAGAATTAAATAACGTGATATAAAAAATAAGTAAATAGAACGTAAACTTACTCCTAAGCGTCTTTGGTAGTCACCCAACTTTATTTGTACAGAGCGTGTTCATGACGAATACAATATGGTGTTGCACATGGTCAGTAAAGGCCCGAACATACTAGGGTGGAACGTACGTGGAGCGGACTCCGTGGAGGTCCGCCCGGACCAAAAGCAGACATCCGCAAGCCCTGTGCACGCAAAGCTCAGATTTTACGACTCCGTGCACCAGTGACTGCTCTGCATGTATTTTTCACATCGACGCACAAGAATTGTGGGTAATGTAGTGTGTTTCATGGACATTTTTACTGGAAACTACAATGCGGAAGTGCGCTCGACTATGGAAGCCCGAATGACTGCGGACATTCCTCGCGGAGTCTGCTCTGCTTATAGTACGCCCGAGTATGTTCGGGCCTTAAGTCAGCATCGAGGCTCATTGTTGGATGGTTTCGTAACTCACCTCCTCTCCTAACTAGCTGGTTTTGGACAGCACTTAATGTGGTGGACCCTCCACATGGATACAGAAACGACTTTTACTCAGGATTTTTTCAAAAATATCCATCTATTGGAATGGACGATGGATCTGAGTGTCACCAGAAAATGAAGGCCTTGCAACTCCCTGTGACGCCCTAGAGAGGTTGGGACCCCAGAGGGAACCACTGCCATAAAGTACAAGTACTTTCTGTTTAAGCAACGTTTGCCATAAGCTACAGTGACCAGCTGTTTTAGAAAATATTTTCAAGTCTTTTTGGAAAGATAAAAGTATTTGTAAACCATTTTAAAAATGTCAGAGGGAACCAGTTGACTCGTGGAGAGTAGAGAAGTCAGAAGGTATTGAGAAATGGACTAACACATTGTTGGGATGAGATTTGTTGACCAATAAATATATATTTCTGGCCTTTTCCTTTAAGTAATGCAGGTGAAAGATATAAATGTTATCAACTGCACTTCACTCACGTCAAGCAGGGTGATGTAAAATGGTTAAACTACACCCGAGAGCACTTCAATATAATGTGACCACTGTCAACAATCATGGATGACTGGCAGCCAAAGAGGCTCAATAGCCTCTCAGCACCTTGAGTTCTGTCCCAGCTCATGATAGCATAACGAGGTATGCAGGCTTTTATTTACCCACCACGTGATCCTGTAAGATCCCCGCGCCAGAGGCCCTGATGGCTCACCATGACTGGTGACGGCAGCTTGTGTGCATCCAGACACAACCTGGCATGACAGCACAGCACATCTCGTTCCACAAAAAACAACGATCTGCATCTGCGACAGGCGCCTGGAGGCCTGAGGCATTGTCATAATGATGCAGCAAAAGCAAATGAAAAATGAAACGCACCTTCCTCTCACTTTCTTCTCTCTCGCCGAGGCCGATGTCGCACACATGATTGACTCACCAGGCGAATGATTTGCAGCACAAACTATCAGCCCAGACACTGAAACGCCACGCATTTTGCATTTGTATTGCACTGCTACACACTGCTTGAGAGGTGTATTTTTTTCTTCCTAAAATAGAAGAGATGAAGACCGGCAGTGTTTGCCGTCCTGGAAATGCATTCCCCTCGGAAATCCCCAACATGAGAGAAACAAACATCCTCCCCACGATACATTAGCTATTCATTCACATTTGCATGGTTATGTCGGATGCTGCCAAGACTCACTCTCTGTGCAATGCTAATCAATTCCTGCAGCGGCTGGATAAGACCACTGCACCCTCCCTTTGAGCGAGAGCCAACACTAATATGAATGACTCATTTGCAATGTAAAACAAGATCAATTAGTAATCCAGCATGGAGGGTGCATGCAAACCACCCCTTAACCTAAAACATAAAAACCTGTTTCTTGAAATGACGGGCTGTTGTGGTGCTTTATGTCTAACAGGATTACACAGTTCTGCATGGGCTACAGTGAATTGTGAGGCTGCAAAGGAATCTGTTTCCTCATAACAAAAATAAAAGAAACCCACTGCACAATTGACTCAAACCATCTCTCGACGCCACTGCAGACCTTTCCTTTCAGGCGCTTTATTGAGGTCACTGCATTTGTGTTCAATTCAAATGATTTTGAATGCAGCACGGCCGCTGCACCTCCGATCGAAACAAGCCATAATATATCGAAGACCTTGTCCGTCAGTCTTTATCTCTTTCCGAGCACCACCATCAAGCAAGCAGCAGAAAAAGATTACCGTATAATTAAAGATGCAGGGGTTAAGGACCTCATTTGGGGGATATGGCATCTTTTATCACGTATCGCAGCTGCACATGGGGCTTTCTCCTTTACCCCCGCTGTGGCTTTCACCGAAAAGAAAACACTGTTCCTGCTCTTGAGTGTCACGAATGTTTAATTATCTTGTTAAGGCACAGAAAGGATTTTAGTGTCCCAGATCAAAGTGTATCACTGGAGGTTTTGGGAGTCATATCTTTAAGTTCTGCAGATGATCCAAAGGTGTTCGGGAGTGCTGCTACGTGGAGGGTAAAATTTTCCTTCTGTCTTGCCTGGTACTGATTCAGTCCTTCCCATTCCCATCTGCTCCACTGACATTTGTACTTGCCCATCCCGTCCATCCATTCCCATTATTTCACTTCAGATCTCAGTCCTAAGTAATTATTTCCTGGAGTGAAACAGCTGCAGCACTGAGTAACATACTGAGCATTCACTTTACAAGGTAAAATCTGTACCTTCCCATTGATTATACACAAACACAGAGGCCATGCTGCGTGGCCCAAATAAGGTTCATTATATTCAGTCACAAATAACCACCTGACTGATGGCTGAATTCTACTTCATGCTGGCCCACTGTCACACTGTTATGGCTGACTGGGACACTTGAACAGAACAGAGCCATTGTTGATGTAATTAGTAACACCTGTGCTTTTCCTACTGTGACAAGTCATAAAGTCTTTTGTAAAACGTCGGAGAATAGTGGAAAATGCCGACTTGTTTTGCCCATCCGACAGTTACAAACTCAAAAAGGCAGCAAGTCGTCACAATGAAGAGGCTGAAACTAGGTCATGTTTGGTGTTTCTGCAAAGTTAAATCATTCGTGGATTATCAGGGTAGCTGCAGATTAATTTTCAATCTCTTAGCTAATCAATGAAGTGGACAGGGTCCTCTTGTGATGAGCACAGCTCAGGAAATTCTTCAACAGTAAGAGGTGACTGGGCTGTAATGTATACCATTGCACAAATAACCCCTGTATAAATTATATTTCAATCAGGAAAGACAACACAAGTTAATGAGAATGCAGAGGCTTTATTTGATAAAGACTTTGGTGTTGACCATGTCAATTAGATAGACCTATAGAGACAGAGTCCTATGAATAGCAGGCAGTCGGAGACACCACCACGGTGCCAGACAGACCCCGGTCAGGGGGGGGGCAAAGCTGTGAAGTGGCATGGACTGCAATGGCAGCAGAGACTAACACAGGTCAACTGCTAAGATGACCACTGGATGACAGGAAATCCCAAATCCCAGCAATATTGTCTTACTATATAATGACGAAAACTCTGTCTGTGTGTCTGTTCCACGTTTTTCTCCTCACTGACTTGGTCAATCCATGTGAAATTTGGCACAGTGGTAGAGGGTCAAGGGAGGATGCCAATGAAACAATATTACATCAATTGGCCAAAGGGGGGCGCTATAGCAACCGATTGAAATTGCAAACTTTGAATGGGCATATCTCATGCCCCGTATGTCGTAGAGACATGAAACTTTGCACAGAGATGCCTCTCCTCATGAGGAACACATTTGCCTCAAGAACCCATAACTTGCGCTTATATAGATTTTCCGCCATTTTGAATTTTTTGAAAAACACTTCAAATGGATCTCTTCCTAGGAAGTTTGACCGAGAGAGAGCGGAGTGAGAGAGTGGTACATACTCACAGCTGAGCGCTTTCCTATCTGTGCAGCTGAGCACCGCAGCACCTCCACGGACTATTACATCCAGATGGTCCCGGTGTTTCCTCCGGGAACTGTCCATTGGTTCGACAGCCCATTGGTTTGACATCCCATTGTTCCGACCATATTAAACTCATTGTTGCTAAGTCCATTCCGAAATCATCATGGTGCCCTTTGGTTAAGGTCTGGTTAGGTTTAGGCACAAAAACCACTTGGTTAGGGTCAGGAAAAGATCATGGTGTGGGTTAAAATGAAAAAGAAAGTGACAAACACATAAGCCGTGAGCCTGCTCCGCCTCAAGCCGGTCGCGGCGCACCATATGCCCACCGCAAGCCGTTCAGCACCGCGGACAGTCGGACTAATGGGATGTCGAACCAATGGGCTGTCGAACCAATGACATGGACCCGTTTCTTCCGCAGGCTCCACTTCACTCAGCTGCCCCATAAACCCGCTTCTTCTTCCCACTTCAACCTGAATAACAAGCCAGGGCTCGGTGCTCCGGTTGGATCCAAACGGAGAGCCGGGGCTAGCTCAGAGGCTAGCGGAGGCTAACTGGATGTGCTTCCCTCCGGTCATGCTGCGGCTAACCCTACGCTAGCCGCTCCCAGCTAGCTCCGGTTTGTTATTCAGGTTAAGGTGGGAAGAAGCAGCCGGTCTGTCGGGCAGCTGAGTGAAGTGGAGCCTGAGGAGGAAGCACCGGTTAGCCCTGGTTTCACTACAGGCAGATTCACTCGCTACAGGGGCGAGGAAATAAAACCTGAACAGCCAATCAGAGTGATCTCTCTCACCGACAAGCTCCACCGCTGATTCAATGTGCTCAATCGTCCGAAAAGCCGCCGATGCCAAAGTGCCGATGGTGCGGGACGCACTGCAAAAACTAGGGCGACCGACGCTCACCGACGGCCCGACTTTGGTCGACGGCCGACCGTCGACTTGGTGTGTCAGGGCCTTAAAGATGCTGTATGTAACTCTGGAGAAAGGTAGTTGATGTCTCTTTAAAGTTGTTAGGTACTGATGCTGTGGGTTAGTAATTTGACCGAACCACCATCCCAAAACTATATGGTTGTCTGTCTCTGTCAAGTATTTGATGACCTTGGAATGGGCCTTTTTCCAGAGTTACATACAGAACTTTTAAGAGGAAAATACGCACAATTTAAAAGTCACTTTTGGTCAAACTGAAACATCAGACAGCAAATTGGAATCTCTCCATGCCAGTGACATCACCGCAGTGGGATTACTGCACAAGATAACCAAGATGAAAGCTCTAGCAGCACAATAGTTAAGTCAGATCAATTTTATTTATATAGCCCAGTTTCACAAATCACATTTGGCCTCAGGGGGCTTTATAATCTGTACAGCATACGATACCCTCCGTCCTTAGTCCCTTGCCGCTGATAAGGACAACCCCCCCCCCCCCCCCCCCGAAAAACATTTAATGAGGAGAAAAATGGAGGAAGCCTCAGGAAGAGCAACCGAAGAGGGATCTGTCTCTGTGGACAGACAGGGAATAGATGCTGCGTGTACGAAATAGCCCAACAGAGAGAGAGAGGTCCCAAGACAGCTGATGGTCCGGCACAGAGAAGCCAGTTTAAAGAAGGGGGGAGGCGATGGAGAAGAGAGAGAGAATGAGACATAGAAAAACACAGTGCTTTTGGGACACAAACAACAGAGGTTGTTATGAAGCGATGGCTTTAAGCTAATATTATTCTCATCGGCAAGACTGCAAGGAATTATACATTGAGACTGAGACCGACCTGCCAGCTGGATAATAAAAGAATAAGCAACTAATTGAAAGTTGAGGCAAAAAAAATGGAGTTTGGAGTTTGGCTTTCAGGTCATACCAGAGAAAAGGGGAACAATAGGAGCAGGTCCTGTGGCCTGAGTGGAGAGTCCTGATTTTAGGATACGGTTTAATGAAAGGAGCGTGCTTAAAGTCTGATCTGACATATTGGACCAGTGAAGGGAAGCTGAAACTGGTGTAATATGGTCGAATTTGCTAGTATGAGTTAAAATTCTTGCTGCAGTGTTATGAACCATTTGAAGACTTCCAGTACTAGTATATGACAGGCCTGACAACAAAACATTACAATAATCCAGTCTGGGTGACACCAAGGCTTAAATAGGATAAAAAAATGATTTTAGCTGTGTTATGTAGGTAAAAGAAGGTAATAGTACCTTAAAGAAAGTAGTGATGTCCAAATGAAGCTTCATGAACCACCAGTTGTATTTGCTGAACCCACTAGATGGCGCTCTTGGTGTAATGAAAAAGGCTCAAGGGATGGCAATGCAGTTTGGTTTCAACCCTTTGTTGAACAAAGAGTGCCAGAGTGGACCCAAAAAATAAAGAAAATGGTTAGCGGTTAGCTAGTTACGCAGGAGCAGACTCGCTGGTCGTCGTGGGTAAAGCCACCTCTGCAACGTCCACTGAGGATCTGGACACGACAATTCCCATTGCATTCCCAGTCTCCTGACCACTGGGATTACCTGTGAGCCAAGCCGAAGCTCCTACCTGGCTCTGGCTCCACCCCTGGCAAGTGGATTGCTGCCGGCAAAGACAGACATGGTGGAAAAATCCTTCCTCGCCCCCCACCACCCATAGCCCGCAAACTATCCACCTCCAACATGTTCTCCAGCCTCAAGGATCAGGACCCCCCTCCGCCTCCATCCTCTATGGCTGCGGAGGCCGTCGGTCCATCGTCAGCGCTCCCTCTCCTCTCAGCTATGTCCAGCAATATTCCCATCTCTCCTGTTGTCCAATCTCAACGACACCCCTCTGCAGAAATATATTTCACACCTTGTCCAAAGAGCAGCTCTCCGGCTCTGGTCCCCTAGGCAGACATCACCTCTGCCCTAACACCATCTGACCGGACCCCCTCACTGGCGGTGGCTGGTGTCGCTGTCTCCTCTTCACCATCTGCTTCGGCTGCCACCTCTGCTCCACCTATCGCTACAGACACAGCGGCTGTCCGGTCCACTGTTGGGTGGCAGGACACAAAACGGGGAAGGTCCTCCTCCTACCGCCGCAAGCTGCTCATGGAGGCCGTGAACAGGTGCTCTGGTGGTCTCTCCTGCCTGCAGCCTGCAAAGGAGTGGCCTCCAACATCGCACTGCCCCCCCTCGCCGCACTTTTCACCAAACCCCCCACAGAGCAGAGGTGTTCGCCTCCACGTCCTTCTCCCTTATTTCATCCAGCTACTGCGATAGTAGGTGACTCTATAACGAGGAATGTTCACTTTTTTAACGCCAGCACTCACTCTTTCTCAGGGGGTTACACAAATCAAAAATAAACTCCCGGTTTTACTGCAGTCATTCCCAGACTCCATTACAAGTGTCATTGTGCACATCGGAACCTGCGATGTTGTCCAAAGGCAATCTGAAGTGCTGAAGGGTGATTTTAACAGTCTGTTCTCCACTTTAAAAGATTGTGAGAAGTCCATTTTACATCAGCGGCCCTCTCCCCACACTTGGCCTCGGCACAGAGCGATTCAGTCGACTCCTCTCTCTACACACCTGGCTCCGGGCTGCCTGCAGTTTCCACAACTTCAATTTTGTCAACAATTTTAACCTATTTTGGAATCGCCCCTCCTTCTACAGGCACGACGGACTGCACCCAAATAAACTGGGTAGCCGCATGCTTGCAGACAACATAGCACGCACTGTCCACAGCACGGTAATCAGCACGGTGCAAACACATGCGTGACTGTTTACATGCCACACCCCCTCCTCCCTCCGCGATGTCTCCCCCGACAGTGAGACATTGAGTGAAACATTCCCGTAATAATCACTGAAAGATCTCACCCAGTGTTGCCGTCTCTTCCTGGGAAGCATACTAACCTCCGCCCGCTACGACGCGCCTCGAACAGCAAACCTCCTGATATTACATTGAAAATGGCTTTAATTAATGCAAGATGGCTAGTCAAAAAGACCTTCTTATTAAACGACTTCTTCACCTCCCGTGATCTAGATTTCATGCTTTTGACGGAGACTTGGCTACATGCTGGTGAGTCAATGCCCTTTTCTGAACTTCTCCCTCCTGGCTGTACTTTTCTCAGCTCCCCTTGGACCTCTGGCAGAGGTGGAGGGCTAGCCTGTGTTTTTAAATCCAGTTTTCACTGTCGGCAGATACAAACTGTCTCTTACTCCAGCTTTGAGCTGCAGCTTTTTAAACTGAATTCCTCTCCTCCCTTGCTGTGTGCGGTGGTTTATCGTCCACCTAAATACAATAAGGAGTTTGAAAACTTTCTCTCTGGAGTAGTGTTGGAATTTGATCATTGCCTAATTTCTGGTGATCTGAACATTCATGTGTGCTGTGAGACCAGTCCTCTGGTAAAAGACTTCCCATCTCTGATTGACCTTTTTAATCTTACGCAGTGGGTCTCTGGCCCGACGCACGAAACGGGGCATACTCTTGACATAGTGCTGTCACTTGGTTTGTCTGTTGATGTCAGTGAAATTTGTAATAGTGCTTGTATTTCTGATCACTTGCCTGTTTTATTCTCTGCCACTGTTCCCTGCTCTGTTGTTGCTACTGGGCCTCCTGCACACTGTTTTCGTGCTTTTAACTCTAATACAGTGCTACAGTTTTCTACTGGTTTTAGTGATTTTATGAATACTATTGTGGATAGCTGTGGTGTCCTTAGTGCTGAAGAGCTTGCTGCTGTTTTTAATTCTACATGCACAAATATTTTGGATGCTATTGCTCCTATAAGGTCCAAACACCCAAAGGTTACTTCCGAACCATGGATAAATGACTCTGTCCGTGCTCCCTTGGTGTAATGAAAAAGGCTCAAGGGATGGCAATGCAGTTTGGGTTCAACTAGCGATGGCCAAATGAAGCTTCATGCGCCATTTTCTTTATTTTTGGGTCCACTCTGGCACTCTTTGTTCAACAATGGGTTGAAACCAAACTGCATTTCCATCTCTTGAGCCTTTTTCATTACACCAAGGGCGCCATCTAGTGGGTTCAGCAAATACAACTGGTGGTTCATGAAGCTTCGTTTGGACATCACCACCTTTAAGTCAAATAAAGGTATTCATTGTCATATGCGCAGTTAAAAACAAGTTTCCGTACAATGAAATTCCTCCTTTGCCTTCCACTCTGAATGCTGTTTAAACAATGAAACAAAAAGGTATAAAAGGAAAAATATAAACACAAGAATAAGGAATATAATAACATAAAAGATAAAAAGATATCACAAGGGATAAAAAAAAAGGAAATTATAAAGTATCCAAATAACACTGTGTACAAGAATGATTTAATACATCGTAGAACAAAAGTTGCCGCTAGGCCCATGCTGCCGTCATCAGGGGGATTTTAGGTCCACCAATCAAGGATTTACCAAGGTGAAAACAGATTACAGATCAGGGACGTAGGGCCTCTGGATGTTATTACGGGAAGGTCAAGCAAACAACTACAAAAAAGATGTGAAATGATCATAAAGAGACGGAAAACAAATAGCAGCTATTTATTGATATAGTTTACATCTCAAGAAACCGTGCTATCTAAACACAGCTACAACAAAATGACTGTAATGAGGTTAAACAGTAGGTGTGCCTAATGGTATATTTCCCAGAGCTACAGTTCACCGACAGTGTAATAGCTGTCTATTGGAATCTTATTGGATCCATAGGATTATGTCAGCAGCTACTGCCCCTGTGTGCACATATATGTGCTGCAGAGCTCTGTGGAAAGATTCACACATGAATGGATTTTACTGGATTACGTCCATCATGGCTCTCACACGCCTCTGTAAAATGCAATGGACTAATGAAAAGTGATTCTCTCTGTATTTGCATCTCAAAAGATCCGCCACTTCCTCCTGACCCGTCTTGATGTGTCACAGCTTCTGTTAAAGGTGTCATTTGCCTGCCTGTATCAAATGGTGGTTATGCAGAAAACGTACCCTATGGCCACGTTTTTTCCCAGTCGCCATTTGTGTGCCATTATGTGCTTCAGTCCTTTGCTCAATTCAGACCCAAAGAGCCGTGAAAACATTTCACACCGATTTGATATTCACATCCTCTGTTCTACATGTCATAAGTGGATTACGGCGTTGCTTGCCTCCCAGGAGCGCTGTTGAGGAACGCTGAGTCGGCATGTGTCTGCAGAACATAAAAAAAAAAAAAAAAAGGAAGGCCTCCTTGTCTGCTTATCAGCGAGCCGAACGCCGCTTCCCACAAAATCCTCCAGGACATGCATTGTTGAGAAGCACAAGCTCTCAATGTGGACGAACGCGCGTCTCCTTATAAGGTGCCACGGCGGTGTAAAGCTTTTTGTTAACCACCCAGATTGTTGTCAGGCATTCATACCGTTATGTGAGTCTTGTGGGAAAAAGGCACAGTCATTGTAGCCGTTTCATGAAGGTGCTGCGCTCTTAAGTGCAAAGAAAGACAACCTAACAATGACACTTGTGGGCTGTGAGACGAGACATAAAGGATTTTACAGATGTGTTAAAGAACATTAACCCTCATAGTGGCTGCTTCTCTCTTCGCATGCCTGAAGACACATCCATATGTTTGCATATAGTAAACCCAGGTGTGTGTGTGATAAAGACTAAAGCCACAGTAGAGCTAAGTTGTGAAGCTGTGCGTCATAATACGCTCCGGTGAGCGCGTGATAGAGCGGTAACACTTCGTGAACACTCTCACCTCCGCTCAGCTGAACATGAAATGCAGTGCCATGTGGCCGAGGTGCATTTGAAGGGAAGGTGGTGCAATCTTTGCATCAGCACTGCATCACATTATGGATTATAAAGCACCACCGGCAGCGTTTTGTTCCCAGCCCAGCAATGACTGTGGATTTTGGTTCATCTTCTTTTATTGAGCTATTTGCGCTGAAAGCTCATCACCGAAAGTGTTTGATCATATCTGGTTTATAGGTTTTGGAAGAAGAGCTCATTTGCATGGTTGTATTCACACAGTTTGCATTCTAGGGAATCATATGCTCACTTAAGTCTAATACAGCAGTGGTCTGATGGGGGAACTGAGAGGTCATGTGACTGGAGTTTGCTCTTATGTCAGGCAGTCTGGGAGGATTTATATTTATTCAGATTCAGATTCATACTACCGCTAAATTTAGAAGGAGAACATCACTGAAATATATACAGTATGTAGGCCCACGTCTATGGTGAGATTTTCCCCCTTCTAGTGGAGGTCGATGCCAGACACCGTGCTGTGCTGATTGATCTCATTGCAGCTGCAACACTGATACAGGAGGAGGAAAGTTCATTCAAAGTAAAATTGTCAGCAGCACCACAGCTTAAGGTAAATGTCAAATCGAAGGTGTCCGAGTTTAGTTAAAGTACTTCTACTGATTTCAAGGAAACAACTGTATTCAACTTTTCTTAGTCAGTAGTAGTCTGTGAATAAAGATGGACAACTTGTGTACAGAAGTGAAGCTAAAACATCTGGGACATGGCTGTTGCCATCTTGTACTGGTGACATGGGAGCCAGAGTTGTGCACAGTAGCGATCTTCGTGGTATGAAGTTTCCCACCGGACCAATCGTGGGAACTGCCCATTGGTCCGACATCCCATTGGTCCGACCATATTAAACTCATTGTTCCAAAGTCCCGTTGCTCCGAAATCATCATGATGCCCTGTGGTTAAGGTCTGGTTAGGTTTAGGCACAAAAACCACTTGGTTAGGGTCAGGAAAAGATCATGGTGTGGGTTAAAATGAAAAAGAAAGTGACAAACACATAAGCTGTGAGCCTGCTTCGCCTCAAGCCTTTCCCAGCTGACCCAGAGTCGGTCGCGGCGCACCATCAAGGTAGAAATATGCCCACCGGGAGCCATTCAGCACCGCGGACCGTCGGACTAATGGGCTGTCGGACCAATGACATGGACCCCCAATCGTGAGCAGCGCCACTTAATGCAACCCACCAGTTTGCTCACGAAGTAATCAGTCATGTTGTAAAAAGCACTTGAACATACAATAGCGTGATAAAAACCTACCTTAAATAACAGAAACCATCTTTGGGAAAACTTTGAGTTTTTAGTTTGGCCGATGTCCCGCACACCAACATGGAGAGGACGGGCCTTGTGACTTATATTGCAGCCAGCCACCAGGGGGCGATCATGACATTTCGGCTTCACTTTTGGGGAACTATCATGTCATCCATGTTTATAAACAATCTATAGTCTACATGGAGAATATTTTCCCAGGAAGGGAAGGGAAGAAAGATATAAAGCAAAGTCTCTGACAGGGTGGCCGCGATCCCTAGAGGGTGCTCAAAGTCACTGCAGGGAGGCTGGAGTCTATCCCAGCTGACATTAGGTGAGAGGTGGGGTTCACCCTGGACAGGTTGCCAGACTATCACAGGGCTGACACATAGAGACAGACAACCATTCACACTCACATTCACACCTACGGACAATTCAGAGTCACCAATTAACCTGCATGTCTTTGGACTGTGGGAGGAAGCTGGAGCACCTGGAGGAAACCCACGGTGACATGGGGAGAACATGCAAACTCTGCACACAGGGCTCCCCCACCCTGGGTTCAAACCAGGAACCCAGTTGCTGTGACGCGACAATGCTAACAACTGCACCACCATCCATCTTTTTTCAACTGCTTATCCAGGGTCAGGTTGCCAAGGCAGCAGGCTGAACAAAGCACCCCAGACATCCTTTCTCCAGCGCCCCTTCCCAGCCCCTCCTGGGGGATGCTTAAGTGTTCCCAGGCCAGATGACTTCTATAATCCATCCAGTGTGTTCTGGGTCTGTCCAGGGTCCTCCCACCAGTTGGACATGCCTGGAACACCCCTAACAGGAGGCCTGTGGATATTCTCATTTATCCAGGTCATAGTTATCTCTAGGCAATTCAGTCGAATGCAACTGGACTTAGTTTTGTCTTAGAAGACGTTTCACCTCTTATCCAAGAGGCTTCACAAGTTCATGCTTGTCTAACTAGGCTGGAACTAGGATGAAAGGTAAGGTAAGGTAGGTATAATGCTGTCCTTTCATCACTGCCCAGAAGATTTAACAGCTTAACCTCTATAAACAACAAAATGACCACCGTTGCAGCAGGAGTTTCAACGACCATCGTTGACACACCTTTGAAGCGCTGACGAACCAATGACATCAGTGGCCTTGTGGAGACCTCCACAGAGGTTAAATACCTGGGTTTTTCCACACCAGTTTGTCAGAGAAAAGAGGTGAAACGTCTTCTAAGACAAAACTAGTGAGGGCCACATGAAGCTTCATGAAGCACCAGTTGTATTTGCTGAACCCACTAGATGGCGCTCTTGGTGTAATGAAAAAGGCTCAAGGGATTGCAATGCAGTTTGGTTTCAATTTAGCGATGGCCAAATGAAGCTTCATGAACCATTGTCTTTATTTTTTGGGTCCACTCTGGCACTCTTTGTTCAACAAAGGGTTGAAACCAAACTGCATTGCCATCCCTTGAGCCTTTTTCATTACACCAAGAGCGCCATCTAGTGGGTCCAGCAAATACAACTGGTGCTTCATGAAGCTTCGTTCGGACATCACTAGACAAAACTAAGTCCAGCTGCGTTCGATTCAATTGCCTTGAGACCCTAACAGGAGGTGCCCAGGAGGATCCTAATGCCCAAATGCCCAAACCACCTCAACTGGTTCTATTATTATACCAACTGTACAGACATTCTTGTGAGCCACAGTTAGGCTGATGCACCTAGCCATGCTACAACTGCTGCTGACTGAACAAGAGAAGACCCAGAAATATTCAGAAAATCACTTACAACAGGGGTCCCTGCTCATAAGAGGTCCTTGGCTTGAAAACTACTGACGACTCCCAGTAGAAAGGACTGAGGAGAATGTTTTAGGTCAGAACTTTGCTTTGTTGCACCTGTTGCACAATGACGTTACAGTGTAGTGACAAACCAGACTTTCTGTTTTCAAGTCAAGTAGAATTTTATGGATATGGATGGCATTAGAATTGACAGAATAATAGGGCATACTTTCAGATCCATGACCTCCTTGATTGTCTGTCTCTCAAAGGTTGAAATGATCGTCATATAGCCCTGGCAGTCAGACGTCAGAACAGCTTTGGTCTCTCTGTAGAATGTATGCTTAAGAGAATACAAACAGCTCCGTCTACAATGGACACCACTTTAATGCCACACCAAGCTCATATGTTCAATCATTAATCCCAGATTGTTATTTGATCCCATTCAGTGAGCACATTACCTCCTGGCGTGGTTAAGGGCTTCAAGTGAGAGGCAGATCATAGATAGAGAGAAAGAGGGAATCAGCCCATCAAAGGCCCGCTGTGGCCCCTTCAATCCCTTTTGACGAGCAGCTTCTGAGCTCTCCCCTATTGATGTAAAGCGAGCAGAGGCGCCCCGCCGCGAAGCCATCACATAGGTGTCACGCCCGCCAACATGTTTGGATCTGTGGCGCGCCACCATGTCAGTGCGGCACAACGACAGGAGGTTCAAAAGCTCGTTCATATCCGGCCAGCTCAGAAGGCACTGTACTTATCTATTCTCATTCAAACGCAGTCAAATGTGATAAGTGTTATTTGATATTTTAATTTCAAAAGGCAGCCGAACACGTGTGGCAGGAAGTGGAGTATGTGCTACAATCAGTGGTGTTAATAAATGGAAATGTGGTCCCGACTCAGAGGAGCATTTTGTTTGCTGCATAAACACTGCTTATCATAATTCAAAAAGTAGAAGCAATTTCCCTCTCTTGTTTCTGTCTCCATTTTTTTTTCAGCGTTGGTGCAGATGGAAATGACATTTTTTTGACAGTCTGGATTGCACAGTGAGGGGAAGTCACACCGCATAAACGGCTTCTTATCAGCAGGAAATGCTGAGGTGTAGCTGGGAGCCGTGTAGAGGCCCTGGCAAAGCGCTGCTCTCTTCAGAACGGTCATCCTGGATTGGCCAGCTACCCCCCCACCTCCGCTGCTGGCCCTTCTCCTCCAGCAACTGCAAATCAGACATGAAAGGCTCCTGCTCTCTGCACTGGATGCAGAATGATTGAAGTTGTGTGAAGAACCCAGTCAGATGGAAGGATAATTCTACTGGAAAGACTACAAACAGCTGGGAAATGGGTTGCTCGGATGTTTCATTATGTGTATGCGTGCATGTCGGTTGATTTGTTTGCCACCATGTGAAGCTGTTTCAGTGAAGCCTGTAATTATCCAGTCAGTTCAGTAACAAGCTACTAATTGTGTTAGCAGTCTGTGATCTGGTGTTCATATTGCAAATATCAACACCTTATCACTCGATTACAACAGGAATGTTTATACATTTATTAGATATGACAAGGTGTAATACTTAACATAACTAAACCTAAGTTTCACATTAACCCTGCAGTACTGATTAAATTTGATTATTATCACTACAGAGTCAGAAATGTGCTGCCAGAATAATTAGACACTTTTACACTGTTTAATTACAAACATTTAGTGATATGATATTGTTGTGATGTTGTTATTGTGTTTTAGGGGTCCAAGCGTCAACCGTGTTAGAAACAGGGATGGATAACAGAATGGGCCGACTGGGCACAGGCCCAGGGCCCAGTGTGGCAGGAGGCCCCTGGCATTCACTTCCAAAATGTTGAATATGAAATTAACATGTACCAGACCAGCCAGAAGAGACTCAAAATGACCACAGACAGACACAAAAAGACCACAAACAGATGCACAGGAACTGCAGAGAGACACAAAATAACTACAGAAATGGGCAAAAGAACCACAAAGCAACACGAAGTGACCAAAAAAAGTACCAAATGACATCAAAGAGACAGATTTATCCCAATGAGACAGAAAATTACCGCAAAGAGACCCAAACCATGACAAAAAGACAGAACCACAATGACTAAAAGATGATTAACAACTACAAAGAGATGCAAAATGACTATAAAGCAACACAAAACTAAAAAAAAGAATGATCACAAAGAGACAACAAAACACTACAAGTTCAATAATGACGACAAGAAGCCAAAGAACGACCACAAAGTGACACAAAACAACCAAAAAAGACCCAAAGAGACACAAAGTTACCCCAATACGAGACAAACCTACCTCATAGAGACCAAACGACTACAAAAAGACACAAAATAACCGCAAGGAGAGACAGAATCACCACAAATTTATCCCAATGAGACAGAAAATTACCTCAAAGAGACCCAAACCACGACAAAAGACACAACCACAAGGACAGAAAACCACTAAAAGATGAATAACGACTACGAAGAGATGCAAAATGACTACAAAACAACAATAAAACAGCCAAAAAAGGACTAAAAATTACCCCAACGAGACACAAAGTTACCCCAATAAGAGACAAACTTACCTCAAAGAGACCGAAACAACTACAAAAAGACACAAAACAACCACAAGAAGAGACAGAATCACCACAAAGAGACAAACACTGTGGTCGTTCTTTGGCTTCTTGTCGTCATTATTGAACTTGCAAAGTGACACAAAACAACCAAAAGACAAAAAAAATACCTCGAAGAGACAGGCATTCACCAAAATAAGACACAGTTGCCTCAAAGACATCCAAATGACAACAAAAAGATACAAAACAAACATAAAGAGACACAAAAAGAGATGCAAAATGACTACAAAGCAACACAAAACAACCGAAAAAAGACTAAAAATTACCCCAAAGAGACACAAAGTTACCCCAATAAGAGACAAACTTACCTCAAAGAGACCCAAACAACTACAAAAAGACACAAAACAACCACAACGAGATAAAAAAAACTTACCTCAAAGAGACACAAATTCACCACAATAAGACACAAAAAGTATCATGATCCTGGGTTTTGGTTTCATATTCTCTTATCTTGTGGACTTTGTCTCTGAGTTTTCTGTTTGTGTTCCTTGTTTCATGTTGTTTAGCTCATATTTAATCTGCTTCCTGTTTTATTTTGTAGGTTCTCTCCTCATGTGTCGTGTCTGGTTTTACTTCCTGTCTTTGTGTGTTTTCCCGCCTGTTTTCTGCCACACCTGCCTCGTTAGTCCTTCCCTGTTCCCTGAGTCTTCCCTTCACACCTGTTCTGTATCAGTCTCGCCTGCTCCACCCTTGTTGTCTTCCTTCTCCAGCTGTGTCTCGTCCTTGTGATTAGTCCTCTGTGTATATATACCTGTGGGTTTACCTGTGTTCTTTCACCAAAATGAGCTCAACACAAACTAGTGTTGATTTTAAATGGATGAGGGTCATTGAAGCTCCAGTTTATTACAGTTCATTTCAAATCCTGTGCTACTCATTTCTGACCCAGTCGTGCATTCACATACAGTGGTTACCACTTTGTGCTAAAATCCCAGTTTATATTAATAATAGTTTGAGTTTGAGTGATCTGCATGAAACTGGGTGAACATAATCTAGGGACCAATATCTAAAGTTCCCTCTTGGCAAAAGTTGGAAAACTTACTAAAACTGAGCTTCTATAAGGCAATGAATATTGCGGAGGGCGTGGCTCATCACATAAAGGTGTATAACATCTCAAGGGTTTCAGCCATCACCACGCAACTTTGTAGGCATATGACCACACATAATCTGAGGGGACCCCTCCATTATTGACCCCATCAAACAAAATGGGGGCGCTAGAGAGCTCATTTCTTATCTAGGCCTAACCGCCATATGGATTTTTACTAAACTTGGTAGATATGTAGAACAGGACGCCTCAAGGTGACTGGAGAAATTTAACTCTAATTGGCAACTGGGTGGCGCTATAACAACAGAAAAATGCTTACAAATGGCTAAAATGCGACCGATCGCTGTGGCTCCCCCTGTGGACCAATGTTGTTGGGTTTTTTTTCTAATTTTTGGTATGACTAAGTCATGGTATGGTATGCTGTACATAATCACGGAAACTGTCAGTGTGTCATTAGCACTATTCGTACGGGATTAGTTTTACATGGGCACGTGGGGTAATGTCACTTTACCACAGGACGTCTGTAATATTAATGGCCAATTCGCATGGGATAAGAAATATCAGTAAAACTTCCACAAGTGGGAGGGGTAAATCCATTCACGCACCGCTGTCCCCTCCTGTCGTCATGTGCATATTAGGACTGTCAAAAGCACCATAAAATTGCGTTTGAATATTTTCGAATTAATTTATTAGAGTTCGAATAATATTCAAATTTTTTATTATTATTATTATTATTATTATTATTATTATTATTATTTTTATTTATTTATTTATTTATTTATTTATTTATTTATTTATTTATTTATTTTCCCTCTCTGGCCCGGCTTGTGCGCGAGCCATTTCTGCCCAAACGGGATTCGCCGTGATATACAACATTATTGATAGTATTAATTAATTAATTATTAATGATATTCGAATGATCAAATTTAGGTTTGAACCTATAAAAAATATATATATTCGAATATATTTAGAACTTCAAATTTTTTTTGACAGCCCTAACACACATATTTACGGCTGGTCTATTCGCACGGGATTAGTATTACCTGAGGTAATTTTCCAGGACCCTTTTACAGAAGGTAAAAGTCATTAGAATTAGTAATTATTACTTTACCCCATGTACCTATGTAAAACTAATCCCGTCTGAATAGGGCTTAAGTCATGGTATGGTATGCTGTACATAATCACGGAAACTGTCTGTGAAACTGCACATAGGCATTGAGGATTGGCATAGGTAGAAGGTGACAAAGCTACCAATGGGTACGGACTAGTGTAATAATATTACCCAAAATCCTGTTGGTAATGCGTTATAATACTTTGTTACTGCTAAAACTTATTATTTTTCTGTATTAGGCGTTACAAAAGTAACATGTTACCCTCAACACTGGTTACTTACAGTGTTAAGAAATCTTTTGTTTGTATTTATTTTTATATTTAGAAATCTGGATCTATATGGTGTTTTTTTTAATTATTTTTATTCTGTAAAATGTGCTGAGAAAACGTCCCATTCTTTTATTTTTTAAACACAATTTTATTTACTATGGTCTTTTGACTTACATATGCTTTAAGCTTAGGTTGTATTGATTTTAGGGATATGAAGCATTTGAAGATACTTCAAGAAATGACATTACAATATGCAAATATACCAGTGTAGGCCATGGCGGACCATTTCTGTTGCAGAAAACGGTTGTTACCTCCTTTTGTTGGTCTCAAACAGCAGTCTGCTGCTGTCTCGCCAAGGTGTCACAACTTCCACCATCTCTTCCTCCCCCTGATGAGAAACTATATTTGTACTCGTACAAATTTAATATACTAATACAATGTAGATACAGTGAAGGTGATAATTAAATCATCAGGTGTTAAGTGAATTTTCTTCTATGTATAAAGATTGGACTTTCCCAGTCTATGCAGAGACGCCTGTACCGTGTCATGACTCAGTGTTTGTGCCGGTTTTAATTGCTCCATAGCCCATATATCTCCCATTACTCTGTGAGCCTGCCGCCCCTCACAGCTCATCTATAATTCAGTGCAAGTGCGCTCCTTGACACAATGCAATTAATTAGTCTTTTTGTTCATTAAAGGCATGGCTTTTAGAAGACCATCATGTTTTATTTTTGTTTTAATTACTTTGTGCTTTGGCAGGCTTCTATTTCCAAGATGTATGGAAGGCAGGCCACGACCACTATCCAATTAGGGGGAGATCTCCTTGTTTATCCATCCTGATGAGGAGAGCGGAACATCAAGTGTTGCTTTCAAAGTGTGGGAGAAATATGAGATTCTTTTTACACGTGATGTAATGAGATTTGCATACCTTTGAAATGATCTTCAGTTCCTCCGGGTCAATTGATTTGCCATTCAGTTTCAAACCACCTAGAGACTCATAATGAATGAGTCTTAGTGCACAGCCTGTTTTATCTGTGTGTAGTCGGCACTGCGGTACCAGGCAACAATCACACAAGCTGGACAAAAAGATACAAAACACACATTTTGTTCACTGTGAAGTATTAATGAACAAATTGCTAAACTCTCCAAACACAATTTCATGCTTTATTAAAATGAATGGGGACAAGCGGCTGCCTGGGGGTCAGAAAATACAAGATCACAATACCATGTGAAAATATGGAATAATTTAAAAATGGCCAGCACAAATTTAAAAAGTCTGTGTTTACCAAACTGCTAAAAGGTAAATGTTGGATTTGTGTTTATTTTTTTGTGGCGACCCGCCATGATTCATCTGCCATCTCCAATAGATTTTCTCTTTTTGGAGATGGGCCATTCAGTAGGAGCGCTGTAGTAATATATAAACTGTTCAGTAATTTTTAGCACCACACTGTCGAAGCACAGAGTTCACTCAGGGTAGAGAAGACGCAGCAGAACATCAGGTGCATTGAAAGTTATGCTTGATCTAAAAGTTTGCATTCACTCGAAGCAGCTGCTACTGTCATCCATCGATCTGATTATACTGATCATTTCTTAACAGTTATCCAGCCCACCAGTTACAAACGCGAACTCATGGAGTGCTCCACCTGCGCTGCATTCATGGACCCACAAAACCTTAGAATTAAGAGAGGGGACAAAATGGATACAAGGGACATGCAGGCATTTAAATGAAAAGAAAAAGTTGTGTTTTAAAAGTCTATAAAGACATTCTGAGTGTCCATCAAAGTAGAAACTAGTGATGGCCAAATGAAGCTTCATGAACCACCAGTTGTGTTTGTTGAACCCACTAGATGGCGCTCTTGGTGTAATGAAAAAGGCTCAAGCGATGGAAATGCAGTTTGATTTCATCTAGCAATGGCCAAATGAAGCTTCATGAACCATTGTCTTTATTTTTTGGGTCCACTCTGGCACTCTTTGTTCAACAAAGGCTTGAAACCAAACTGCATTGCCATCCCTTGAGCCTTTTTCATTACACCAAGAGCGCCATCTAGTGAGTTCAGCAAATACAACTGGTGGTTCATGAAGCTTCATTTGGCCATCACTCGTAGAAACAGAGTTCACCCAAAAATCACAGTCCTACAGCTTGAAATGAGCAGGTTTCTCCAGCCGCACCAAATGTGACAGGATCCCATTTAAAGCCAAACTTACCACTTTAACATAAAATATCCCCTTTGTCACTGTTTGCCATAATCCTTCCCTGGACTGCACTTGGTGTCAAATGCAGCGTAAACGTCGGGCTCTGCTGCCTCCCCACCTCTCTCCCTCATTAAGTGACACTAAACCCGAGCAGTGTAATTGCTCAGGTGTCTCTATCAGCGGGAGGATTTCTGACTTCATGGGCCCGTTTTTAATTATTGGTGCAGTCATTAAGTGTTGATGAACTTCCAGAGCAATCTCGACTAAACATCTGTGGTTCTGCCACACAGAGAACCAGCAGCCATGTTTGACACGTCCCTGTGGAGCTGCAGAAGGTTTCCAAGAAGTTACCAAACAAATGAACTCTTTTGCAGCCAGTTTATGTACAGTATATATGTGAAAACCCTCAGAGGGCCTTGCAGAGACCTAGAGAGGGGCAGGTGCTCAAAGCTAAAATGCAGCACAGGAACCAAATTTTTTAAAACACAACATAATTTACAGCATAACCTGTTGAATTATAGCAACCCATATTCAACAGAATGGAACATGGAACATTACAACAATCCACATTGTCTGTCGCTGTCCCAAAGCCAATGAAATCAGAGGGGGATTGTGATAAATATAAATAAGGAAATTTTTTCAACTGTATAGTAAAATTACATGAAACGTTACATGACTTAAGTCGGGTTTACATCCACCTATTTTTATTCGCATTTTCAACAATTTCAAAAAAAGGCTGAAATATCGCAAAAAAACTTAGAGATAGGTAATAACTCCAGTGTCAGGTGAGTGTGTTTCACAACTTACCTGAATAGACTGGATGTGTTGAATACCGCTGCATCATGTGCTGCCTGGTGTACCAACACAGACATCACGGCATTATGTAGGCTATGCTGACTGATATGAGTGTGATGAGAGCTCTCGCAATAGCCAAGAAATTCCCAAGGAATCTCTCCATCTCGTCGTAGTCATGGATGTGCCGGCAGTTGTGGACATGAGATGCTCTCAATGGCGTCATCTCAAGGCGCCCTCTTCTTCTATGAGTGTTCTTTTGCATTTTATTTTTCACGAGAAGCGCCTATTGCTCGACCTGTTGACTCCCAATACTCACAAGACAATAATGAATGGAAACGTCCATAAATTCGCGTTTTCTTTTGCGCATTTTCACAAAATTTGCTTAAAATTTGCGATACATTTGGATGGAAACCCAGTTACAGTCAAGGTCGTCCTGAACAGGAATTCTTTCAAATTTTATATAACCTGTTAAGGATTTTGCTTGTGAATGTGTTATAATGTAATTTGAGGTGACAAAACTATATGAGCTTTTGTATGGTTTTGTTAGGGTCATCCTTTCAGCTAACACATGAAGGAAAGGGTTTTTTTTATTATTATGATTATGAGGTCAAAGATGATTTTGTCATGGTATTTGAACTTTGGAGTTCCCTCTTTTTAATTAAGAAATCATAGCTGAAATACAGATCGTCATGCTTTTTGGCCACAAAGCTTCATTTGGCCATCACTGGTGATAGGCAGTGGCTAGTGATGGCCAAATGAAGCTTCATGAACCACCAGTTGTATTTGCTGAACCCACTAGATGGTGCTCTTGGTGTGATCAAAAAGGCTCAAGGGATGGCAGTGCAGTTTGGTTTCAACTAATCTCTCAAGACAGATTCTGCAATTTACATTGTAGAATCTGTCGGCAGCCCTGTGTGAAAGACGACTAGAGAGGCGGGGCTTAAAATTTGAACGATGCTGCGCTTTAGCCAATCACAATGGAGGGGGCGTGGCCGACATGTGCAGGTGTCCCCAGGAAATGTGTACCTACAGAAACAGCAAGCTCCACGTCCATAGCGACCGCTCCACCCAAAACGCCATCTCGTCAACGTGAAAAAAAGCGGATGCCTGAGTTACAACATGATTGAGCTAACTGGAGTAGTTTCAACAACGGGAGGCTTTTAACAGATGACTTCTTGATGTTAGCTTTGCTAACTGTCCCTGTCAGCTGCGGCCACTGCTGCTTTCTAGACATCGTGATTTCCCATAACTGAGTAAATACCACACATGGCAACACAAAACTGCTTTGCTAGCTCAATCATGTTGTAACTAAGATATCCACTGGAAAAAATATTTCATTCACGGACCGTTTATTGAGTTATTACCTTATTTTTATACAGTCTATGGTTATTACAGACACCGCTAACGGCTAACGTTAACAGCTAACGGTAAGCCCAACTAATCTACGATGTTATTATTGTTATTATTTACAAAACGTGTACACAGAAATAGTAACGTTTGTTCAGTCATTGTGTTTATAGACTTAACAAACATCAGATTAGTCTACACAGTGATATAGTGACGTGAAAAATGTGATATATAGCTAAACTCTGCTGGTTTTCTACCCAAAGTATTTGTAAACAACACGGCGATTCCCTGGAGGCACTGCCGGAAGTGAAGGGCGTGAGCGATCGCCGAGGCCCCTGCACTTCCGTTAGTCGAAAAACTCTGGGCTGTGCCTCCAGAGGTAAAGGAAGAAAAAAAAAAAGTTTTTTTTTTTTTTTTTTTTACCGATGGATTTCCAGATGGGGTTTCAACTAGCAATGGCCAAATGAAGCTTCATGAACCATTTTCTTTATTTTTGGGTCCACTCTGGCACTCTTTGTTCAACAAAGGCTTGAAACCAAACTGCATTGCCATCCCTTGAGCCTTTTTGATCACACCAAGAGCGCCATCTAGTGGGTTCAGCAAATACAACTGGTGCTTCATGAAGCTTCGTTTGGACATCACTAGTAACCACATATGTTGTTGAAGGAAAAAAAGATTAATTTGCAGTGTTGTCCCAATGTAGTGACGTTATGCAAACTGTACATTTCCTGTGATAACAGAAATGTATTTTGGAAACAGACAAAACATGTAACAGGCTGAAGTTGACACTGCGCCCAGGATGTCAGCAACCAACACACTCAGGGTACCTTGCACATCACATCTCAGTGTGAGAGTCCATGACCACACGTCAATATGTAACAAGGTTGGAGTGAGAATGTGTTGTTTCTGCAGGTCTAGAACAAGGAGGAGATTGTCAATATAAAGGGAGATGGACTCAATGGAAAATTAGTGCTATATTCTTTAACAATGTGTATTCTTTGTCTCTGTCTCTGTTTCTGTGAGCTAAAGCAGTTGCAGGGCCTGTATTAATTGTAAGAGTGGTGATATCAAGCCAAAAAAACAAACCCAAGTTTCTTCCACTTGACCAGAACATCGATAATAAGTTAAGTCCAGGGGAAGATCAAAGCAGCCCCACCAGCCACAGCTCTTTGAAACCATGAACGACACAATTAAAATCGAGCAAAATTTTGCCTTTTAATGCTGTTTTTGTGTTCTGATATCTGAGAGGGGTGTGTCTGTCTTTGGTTATGTCTCCCTCCTGTGTCACTGGGTGCCATGCCTCAGATCTGCTATTTATGCTGCAAGGCAGTCTGTGGCATCGGTCCACCAAAAGAGAGAGCGATGAAAGCTGTAGACACATCTGGTCAACTGCAAAGTTACACCTCCCTCAGGACCTCCTACAAGCATCTCCTCCGGCAAGCACTACTCCTTTTTTGCTTTTAATTAGACATGTAGCCGGGGAGCCTTATTTGCAGACATTTCCAGAAATTGTTTGATCCTTAATGGCCTGCAATGTCAAGATATAGCAATGTAGCATCGCCATGCAAAACAGGTAGAAATTGGAAGTCTTGCCTATTAATTCTGTCTTGCTGAGGCATGGGCCGTGTCAGAAGGGGCTGTTAAATCTACCCCTGAATATGAATCAAACTGGCTCCAACTCTCATGCACCTTTAACTCTTTCACCCACATGAACTGTCACTCCACACATTTGTCGGATAAAGCAAAGCATTACATCACATCAGAGTGACTTGTCTGTGTTTATTTGTACGGTATGTACACATCAACACAGCAATACCATCCACCTCGGCACAAGGCCGTAGTCAGGTTAATTATAATCACAGTGAGGGGCACAGAGAAGAGAGAGGACACAAAGACGATATAATGCGATGCAAACACACATGAAGTCTCCCTGAGCTCATTGCACCTTCTTTTATTCATATAACATACTGAAAGTAACACTTCTCCTGCAACGATATGCAATCATAGGTATGGTATATACACACAGGGCTGGGCAATATGGCTTAGGTTTCATCACAGTACACGAAACATATCTCAATATTTTCAAATCTCCTCAAAATGCTAAAGACTTCTACAATACAAAATTATTAAATTACCTAAAGTTACAGTGAAGCTAAATACAGTAGCTACTGTCATACGCCGATCAGCCAAAACATTCAAACCAGTGACAGGTGAATTGAGTTACTTGATTGTTCTGCTGGGAAACCTTTGGTTCTGGCATTCACGTGGATACCACCTGACATGTTCCACCCACTCAAACACCATTGCAGACCAAGTACCCCCCCTCATGGCAACAGTACTCCCCAATGGCAGTAGCCCCCCAGCAGGATAATGCACCAGACGCTCCTCTCCCAACTCTGTGGCAGCTGCCTCCCCACAACATCCACCTCTCTCCATCCTCAACCATTGTCAAGCCCTCGTCTCCTCGACCATATTAATAGTTGGGGTCTCCATTACTAGAAACATCCGCTTCTTCAACGCAGCTACACACTTTTTAAGCAGCAGTGGAAAGTCTGTCTTTATCTCCGGTCCTATACCCACTCTTTCTTATGGGGTAGGGCATTTTAGAAGAATTCTTAGTATTAATACATGGTTGCAATCGGCTTGCAGAGCGCACTATATATATTTTATTGACAATTCTAACCCTGTTTTGGGATTGGCTGTCTCTCTTCAGCACCAACAGAGTCCATCCAAACACACAGGGTAGCTGCATGCCCTTTTTATATGAGGCTAGTTGTTGGCTGTGTTACAAACTACCACCACTCAGTGTGTATCATGCTGCAAAGGGTGCTTTTTTGCGTCATTCACTGACAAAGCGGAGGGATTTGACAAGTCAGGTTGTTGCTCCCTGTTTCTAAAAGTGACGCGCTCCATGTGAATCATACGACCGTGAAAGTTTCACAAAGGTTCACAAACTTTAAAACTGTTCCCGTTTGATTCTGTCAGCAGACAGCAGGACAATTTTGACGTTTGACGGCGACATCTCAGTACAAATCGACATCACCCTCCTCCACCCCGTTCACTTCCAGTTCTCATCACATCCAGCACCCAGGGTTCCTTCCACCAAAGTCATCCGACGTCCCATTCCACATCTTCAGCCAATCCTCTTCACCACCACCACTACCATCACCAGTGTCGAGGCTCCACTGGGGGGAATACTCCTGTACGATTCCTTGACATCACTAATAATGGCATCATGATGGTGTTGAATTGCCAAAGACTCTTGACATTTCTAAACTTTACTTTTCACCATTTAATACATTTATATGATGAATGTAAATAGGTCTGTCTTGATTGAAATTAATTAATGTGGTGGCACTGTAAGGGGACCATACATGCCGTGTCCTTACCCACCTGGCATACGAAAGGTCTAGCGCTGGGCCTTTTCTGTGCCACCTTTCAAGAGCGCATCGGCAGGTTGCATCTAAGGTGTTACATCCATCATGCCATTATTAGCTCACATGTTTAAGGTCTGCAAACTGCATTGCACCACAGGCTGCCAAATGTATCACACAAAATTAAGCCGTATCTACTCATCATGACCCCACGTCATAGGTTATGCCCTCACAAAGGGTATGGAAGCAACTCCACAATTGATGACTTTTAGTTCTTTGATTTTCAAAGGCCTGAAGAGGTGAAAGTATGCAGTATCTCACAAAAAAAAAGTTAAACTGTTGGAAAAGTCTGAACATTGCGCAGTAATCCAGATGTACTCAATACCGCGTGTCTATTAGGTCTTTGTTGCAAAGCTCTTTGGAGCACACAGTCGGATGTTTTGCTTTTGGCTTCCACAGCAGCACTTTGTTTGGTGCAAACAGAAAGAACTGGAAGGTAACATGAAGGGCAGCCACAGCTGAACAGACACAGAAAAAGCTGACAGCTAGACAAACTTCATCAAACCCGAAAATGAAAACACAAGTCAAACAAACATTTAAAAAGTGAAGAGAGAAAGCCCACAACCACACAGTTCCACATGTGCATCCAAAGTGCTTCCTGTAACCTCTTCTCAATACAGCTATTAATCAGCGTCAGGGTTGTGCTCTGGTCCCTGTCAGCGCTGCCTCACCTTCACAAGATAAAAGATGCTTGTTTTCTCTGTCATTGTCTCCCTATTGAACGCAACCCACTCCCTCAATGTGACGACCTTGGCCTGCTGTGGCCCTCCTGAGGTCAGTCTGCCAACACACAGCTGGAGCGTTTAGTCAGTCAGCACCTGGAGGGAGAGCCACAGATAGTCTGCTCTCCTTGAAGCACTCTGTGCTGCATTATGAAAAAGTCCAGAGATAACACGGGAAGAAGCTGGAAAACAGCAAATGAGCTGGATTGCTTCCTGCAGACGTGTACCTGACTTAAGCTCAATCAATCAGCGATGTCTGGGACTTTAAGCTCCTGCGACTGCAGTTATATCACTAATCCGGAGCTACAAGGGCTGCTGCGTTAAGATGAATCCAGTGCAAATTGGATGTTGCAAGAGAACAATGCTATCCCTGCTCCTGGGTTAGATTGCTTCTCAACCGTCCCTCATTAGAGGACAGGCTTCTCGCTGGACAGGCAGGCAATACAATTGTGTTAAGACTGGAGGATGGAGCAGAAATTAGAGGCCTTTCACCGGCTAACTGTCTGAAAGCACATTAGCAGCAGCCGGGCACAGCCAGCCTGAAGACCTGCTGAGGAGCTAAAAGCAAACGACATTTTAAAGTGGAAGCGAGGTGCTTTGTGTACTCCTCTTAAAATCATGTCTGATTCCTTTAGAGGTTTAAATGTTTTAATAGATGAATTCAGTGTAATTTTGGACGTTTAGGGTTCAGGGTCTGTGCCAGTTTGTCGCTGTAGTTTGGAGCACATGTTCTAGCCGTTTGTTCCTAGTGTTCTCTAATTTTTGATCAGGTATCTTGCATTTTTGCATTCTGCATACGCCCCAAGCTTTCGGGAACTCTTGTTATTTTTGGGTTGTTTTTCTGTTCACCGACCTTCACTAAAGTCCTTGTGTGTTTTTGAGTCCTCTCTTGTTTGTTACATGCATTGGTTCTATTCAAAATAAACTGACAGCGCAGACTTCAGTTTTAGGTTTACTTCCTTAAATTTAGGCAACAAAAGTCTGTGGTTAGATTTGGAAAACACATCATGGTTTAGCTTGTAATTCAGGAAAACAGGAAATAAACAGCGGGAAAGTCCGGAGATTGTTGGGTCCATCCACCTTCCCTCCCAACCATCCCATATGGACTTTCTTGCTCTTTATATTCCGGTAGTCTCCAGGGGCATTACAAACCACCACGAAAGGTGCCTCTTTCTCTCAATCCCACCTCATCACATATCTACATTTGGTTGGTTGTTGATGCTCTGGGACAAAACTCAAACATATTTTTACATTTACATAAAGGTAACCTACTACATTGTGGTTGGTTAGCCATTACCAGTTCATCAACCTGGATCTGGAAGTCCCACCGGATCTTTACGCGGTCATACTCAACGACCTTAAGAGGTGTCGTCCATCATGACCTTAGGACTTCCAGCCCATACTCGGTGCAGATGGTCCTGTACACCAGGCATGTCCAAAATCTGGCCCGGGGGCAGACCAATTTTAATCGGCTTGACTTGGCTTGACTTTCAAAACATACCACATGTGACCCTTTACACAATAACGGTTAACTGAGCAAGATCACTTCGCATTTTTACCCCTTATCTCACAATGATAGGACTATTATACAGTTTGTAGACAGGCATCAAGTAGTAATGGTTCATTAAAAGATAAAAATGGTTGCAATTGTCTCCCTATTTGAAAACAAAAAACAAAAAAACAATTGAAGCGAGAATCAGTTGGACCCCAGGTATTTTCACCTTGTTTTATCTGGACCCCATTCAAAAAAGTTTGGCTTTAAACACGTCCCTAGAAACATATGTGAATATCATAAATTAAAGCTGACAATATAAAAGCTTCAACCACACAAGGAGGATGGGGGGAGTAGCAGCATATACCAACCATGTTGAATGAGGATCTCAGCAGAGTAATTCTGAAAACTGACAGTTAATAGAGGCTGAATAGTGCACTGAATGCAAATAAGTGTTACCAGTCAGCTGGTAGTCAAATACATATTTCATAAATGATACTGAGCAGGAATGACTCAGCTGATGTGGGCACTATGTCCAACACATTCTCACCCCGACCTCATCACATATCAGCGTTTGGTCACAGACTTTCCCTGTCAAGATTAGACATGCAACGTACCTGGGATGCCATGGCAACACCACCCTGTTACACGCATTGTGGCTTCCGTTTTCACAGGAAATGTACAGATTGCATAGAGTCTCTTTTGAAATTAAAGCTGCAAGCAGCGTTGGGCGGACCTCCAGCTCACGTAGACAGTTAGAGACAAAAGTTTTAGACGATTTTAGAGCGCTCTCCACTCGAGCTCACAGCTGAGAAATTCTCCACATTTGCTCATGTTACTTTCAGAGGCATTAGCTCACTTCCTGTTGGAGTTAGGTCAGGGGTGTCAGCGCGTGATTTGTAGGTGTTGATGAGACAAACAAAACAGTTTTGGTTTGATCTTTCTACGACATTCCTACAGGCCACAGTGGACATTTTTGTATGTCTAGGTGGCGCTACAGAGGCCATTTTGGCACTTTTTCATTTTATCAAAATTTTCGCCAGTGTGCTAATTTTGGTGCACACCAATGGAGTCATGCAGTAGGTGTCCTTTTTCCTTTTCGCCCCTGCCCTTCAAACACCCTGAGTCCGTCACTGAGAGGGAGAGAAAAGATGTGAGAGCAGGCAGATTGAGATGGCTTTAAAATGTGTCAAACTCCTCCCTTTATTTCCCAAACTGTGGGTCCACTCGTCAATCTGATCATACCAGCAGACAGATGCACTCATCCCAAACGCAGACATATAATTTTTTTTCAGCCAAGGTCCCTAATAAACGCGCTACATTGACATTTGTTTCCTTCAATGACAAAAGCACACATCTAAATGTGAGGCTCACAATTATCTCCCTTTTTATCACCAAGCTAAAACTCAAACCTGGAAAAAAAAAAGAAATTGTTAGTCAAAGTTAAATAACCTTGGTAACCATCCAAAAATATGTTTTTGCAGCTATCCTGCTGGTTCTGTTCAAAGGAGCTCCGTCTTGTTTGCCCATTTGGATCAGCTCCAAGCGCAGCTGCATGAATTCATAAGACAAAGTACTACTCAATTCATCTGCTAAGTAAGGGAAGTGTCAAGGAAGAGATCTGTAAAGCTGTGTATAAATCTATATAAAATAAATCTGTAACAATGGTAACACACAGTGATCAGCCAGAACATTAAAACCACCGACAGGTGACGTGAATAACTTTGATTGTTCTGCTGGCATTCATGTGGATACCACCTGACATGTTCCACCCACTCAAACACCGTTGCAGACCAAGTACCCCCCCAGAAAATAAAATGGCAGAAAATAAGGCTTTTAATGGCATGAATACAAACAAAAATAAAAACATAAATTGTATCTGCTGCCAATTATTCAGGTCTACTTTCAGATATTCGCAGCAGCCCAGCGTAAACTTCCTGCACTCTATAATTCTCCCTCCTTCACCCCAAACTGAGAGGAATCCCACTGAACATGGCCAAATTTCACACTGCGCATTAGTAAGTAGTCTTAGAGTGTGAGATTATTTCAGTGCTGCATGCAGAGGACAGTGACATGAAAAATGGGAGAGGAAAAGAAAGGGATGACATCGACTAAAGATCATGAATCACGTCCCAATCTCTAACAGGATTATATGGTGTGCACTTGAGCTTTCAGAGGCACCCGAGCAGCACTGAAGCTTATGCTGCGGCCTTATAAACTGATGCTGAGTCAGTAGTGCTGCTATTAGGAATATGAAGCCAATTATGGGTAGGGTGATTTTCATTGCTGTTGACATTGTTTCAATAGTTGTTGTTGTTCCTTTCTTCACATATTCGGATCCTCCACTGACTCTATGGTGAGGTTTCTCAAAAAATTAGTATATGACAAAGGATAAATGATGCAATGTCTTTCGAAGCCAAAGGCAAATTTCCATGTAAATAAACAAAAAGTTTTATATGCCGTAGACCATCTCGCATTCTTTATTTACAAAACTTCCAGGTAGAAAATCCTCGCATCACGTACACATAATCAAACCATTTTTCCTCTTTTCCTTGCCATCAGATAGCCCTTTCCAACAGGGAACTGAAGTTGATATATCACACCCACCAGACTCCACTGATAAGTCAAAAATCATTTGACTTTAGCAGAACACGGAATTGCTGGTCTAACCTTCCACTGATTGGTTAGTGTGCAAGGAAAGCAATTTTTTTATGTGTCTAAAATACGTTTTGCTGCAGACCCGTCTACAGCACTACATTGTGTCACTAGTTGTGATGATGTAGAACAATAGAATAGCTTAGACTGTTTAAAATAAATGGATATCCTTGGACACAGGGAGGGTCAGGCAGAGGACATAAGTCTGATAATTATGAGATATGGATAAATATTTGTGCACCTATCATATGAAACACAATAAATAAATACCGAATTTAGCTCAATAAATGGAAATGGCACAATTAAGTCACTTTAGCCCTATTCGGACGGGATTAGTTTTACATAGGTACGTGGGGAAAAGTAATAATTACCAGAGATTTTAGTCCTGTCTGAATGTGCCATGTCAGTAATCATTACCGCACGATGTCAGTAAAGATTACCGCGACTTTTACCTTCTGTAAAAGGGTCCCGGAAAATTACCTCAGGTAATACTAATCATGTGCGAATAGACCAGCAGTAAATATGTGTGTAGATATTTCCTCATATCCTGTTTACAAGTGGTTTTTCGCGGATTTTTTTCTAGCATGGAGGCTCTTGAAGAAGCACTCAGTTTTGCACTTCACAGTCGGACAAGTCCGTGTGAAACCTCAGGTACTGTGGGCCTACGACAAACACGATTCAAGTGTGTGGTACGCACAGGAAGCAACGACATACGCACATGACGACAGGCGGTGCGTGAATGGATTTACCCCTCCCACTTGTGGTAGTTTTACTGATATTTCTTATCCCGTGCGAATTGGCCATTAATATTACTGACGTCCTGTGGTAAAGTGACATTACCCCATGTGCCCATGTAAAACTAATCCCGTCCGAATAGAGTGTGCTGGGGCTGACGTCAAAAACCCGGAAGTTTAGCATCGCGCTGGTTCCTGGGAAGAGAAAGTGAATGTGATTTTTGCATTGCGTTTTGGATTATGTCAGAAAATAAGCTCTGTGGCTAACACAAGTTTATGATACTTACAGGTTGTGTTCAGCGAGATAATCTTCACATATGAACACCTTTCATACCACATTTGAAGCTTAAATGAGATCGCCAGAAGTAAAAAGCTAACGTTAGGCTTTAATGGACCACGGTCGCATGACTCTTGACGTCACCGCCACTAAGCTTTCAACTGATTTTGGCCGCTTTATTTTAAAAACATTATATAATGGGAAAATCGGACTGTTTAAGCTAAATAAGAAGCTGTAATGGCGGACTGCCAGCACTCTCGCCTGTTCGGGGATGATGACGTTTAATGTCCCCGACAGGGTTTGTAGTCGTATTGAGCATCTTGTTAGCAACCGCCTTTTTTACGACACGTAAAAGCTTCAAAATTCACAAGTAGGGTATTTACTGACGTGTTTTATGTCGTAGAACAAAACTTGAAACTCGCTTAAGCTTTTGTTAACCACAGACCTTATTTGAGGCATTTTACCAAAATCCCATTCAAAAAACGTATTGACTTTTAGACGAGAGAACCGGAAGTGCTAAAAGTGCTAACGGAGTTCTGGGTTTACTGGCACACTCTATAGTGCTTAAGACGAGCACAAACAGGTACACCAGAGCTGAAAGACCCACCTGCCAGTTCCTGGTGTGCCGGTCTGCTACAACAGCACCGAAGAGAGAGTTATGTAAGGGAAGCAGTGGCGTGCACAGACTTTTTGAAGGGCAGGGGCGAAAAGAAAAAAAGTGCACTTTAGTGCACATTTTGGCTCCTAGGAGGGCACTTTAGTGTGCGTTTTTCAACAATTGGGCCACGAGGGGGGGGCGACCACCCCCCTTGCCCCCCCCTCCGTGCACACCACTGGAGGGAAGTGAATGGAAACATATCGAACATGTAGTCTATTAACATCACCCAGATGTGCCGATTACCAGGATGAGGACAAAAGCCAGAGGCCAGCTCCTTATCCCCACTGCTTTCAGGCAGCCTTAGGATGCGAAAGCAGAATGAGATTCGTTGTACGTCACTACATAAGATATTTTTTTAATGGACAGGACAGGTAAGCGTGAAGGGGGGAGAGAGAGAGGGGGGAATGACATGCAGCAAAGGGCCACAGGCTGGATTCGAACCCGGGCCACTGCGGCAACAGCTTTGCCCGACGGCCCTGTACGTCACTATATTAACTGAAAGACACTGAACATGATAATGCACAGTACAGCATCACCCAGATGTGCCGATCACTAGTGGGGTTTCCATCCACCTATTTTTATTCGCACTTTCAAAAATTGCGGAAAAAAATGGCACAAATTCAAAAAAAGTTTTTTACGCTTGGAGGGGGTGGATTTGTCATTGATAAAAGCAAAATTTGCTACTTTTTGCTATGGAAACAGGTTTTGCGAATAAACGATGACGTACCAGATATCACGTCACACTTCTGCGCCCTGGTGTCAACATGAAAAATGGCGGCGGAGGAACGTGTGAGATATGTGTCTGAAATTTTTCTTCAATTAATAAAAGAAGCGAACATTAATGCCATACTAGACGGAAAACAGCAAAGAAACGCAACTGCGTATCAAGAGCAACAGAAGCAAATATAAAGATAAAGATAAAGGCTTTGACAAAGCGTGGCAAATACTAAGAAGCAAGTGGAAGAGTTTGAAACAGCGCTACATGGCTGAGAGGCATCGGATGGCTTCCAGCGGTGAGGGAGGGAAAGCTAAAACCAACTTCAGGTATTTTGAGCTAATGGACAAAATTCTGGGCCGAAGATCTCTGGTTACATCTATCAACTCTTTGATCAACAGCTCAGGTAAGGTAACGATATTATAACGTTCGAGGATGAAAGGGTGACTGATGTAAGTTAGCAACCAGCATGCTAGTTTAGTAAAAATCCATTTATTTCATCATATCCTGTTTACAAGTGTTTTTTTGTGGATTTTCAAGCACAGAGAAGCAGTCAGAGCTACAGGCTACAGTGAGGCTAAAAACAGAGTTCAAATGACGTTTTTCGAAACAACTTTTTATGCCGGGGCTGCAGCACAATTGGATGACTACGGATGAGCAGTATGGAGATACTTTGTGGATTCAATTTTGTGTTCTTGGACGTTAGTCTGGGGCGCCGTCAGCCATTAGGTGTGCTAGCCGCTCCCCCCACAATCTCCGCAAGGGATGTGAGGACTCTAAAACTTCACCAGGGCCTCCATCGGCATATGGGTGAGTAGATAATGGCTGAATTTTTATTTTTGTGTGCACTATCCCTTTAAGCTAAAATATCTGGCTGATGTCATGTTCACTGTGCAGACATGAGAGTGATATCAACCTGGACATTTTAACTTAAAAAATTTGCCCTTATTCTGAAGCTGTGTGTGAGATTTATTAGTGTACGGACAGTGCACACACAGGTCTGATTTTGGTATGTTAGGGTTGGGGTCAATCTAAAAAAAAAGACCCTCTTTCCCAATACGAAGCAGTTTGACAAACATTGCATCACCCTCCAAGTGTGCATTTGTATCCCCAAGTGTTAACAAGGAACCTTTGTTGCTCAACATAATGGAGAGTGAAGTGCTCTATGTTCTCATCACTCAGCAGAAGTTCAGTAATAGCACAATCTCCTCGGAAACTCGGTATTTCCCTTTACTCCCCGGTACACTGTGAATGTGGTATTAAAATTGGAGAGCGGGTTGAATTTGCAGAATGTTCCATCTGGTATTACACATGATGATATCAAACAAGAGCAGTACAAGAAAATGTACTGCAATATCAATTGAGTAGATAGAGGAGTAGAGGGACAGGAGCAGTGAAAACAGCCTTTGAATGAGTGAGGAGGTGTTCGGAGTAGACGGCAGTGTTTGTGCACAGACTTCTTCACCTCTCCCAACAGCCAGCCTTATCTGATGCTCGCTTGTAGTGGAAGGCTTCAGGAAGTTTTGGAGGAAAGTGGGGCAGGTAGACTTACAAAGGCCCATCGCTTTCTTTATATAGTACACATCCTGTCCAGAATATAGATCAGGTTGCGGCACAGTATCTGCTCCTCGCTGTTCTGTCCTTGAGAGGCAGAGGGGGAAGGACGGAGAAGCAGAGAATCTTCAGTGGTGGACTTATGGAAAAGTTGGTCCATCTGCAGAGCGGACGAAACTGGCAACATTTTGATAGCATTGATTGGACGCAGACAGCGGAAACTGAATAGCACTTGGCAAATAGCTCCTTGGGCTGCAAAAGCATGTCCTTGAAATATTACTCTCAGACTATTTCGCCAACAGTGTCATTGGATTATAGCACAGGACAGATGGGCAGACACTCAAGAAATGTACAGTGATGCAGACCTCTTCCAGACATTGACATGCCTTTGTCAATGTCATTTGTCTCAAATCTTTTCTTTAACTTACTCAATTTTATCAAAATCTCCTAATTAAGTTTGACATGAAGAAAATATTTAAATAATTGACTGAATGATCCGAAGTAATGAAACACATTCTCAACAACAGTCCCCAAACATCCTCTCAAATTTCTCTTAATTTCTGTTAAGAGAAAAAAAAAGAGATCACCATCCAGATCTGCTCTTACCCAGGTATGCCGAATGATGAATCCCACTTGATCCTAAATAAGCCATTAGCAAGTGATGGACAAATGAAGCTTTAGGAACCACCAGTTGTATTTGCTGAACCCACTAGATGGCGCTCTTGGTGTAATGAAAAAGGCTCAAGGGATGGCAATGCAGTTTGGTTTCAACCCTTTGTTGAACAAAGAGTGCCAGAGTGGACCCAAAAAATAAAGAAAATGGTTCATGAAGCTTCATTTGGCCATCGCTAGTAGTGAATGATTGAACTATAGAAACTCTAACCAAGCTAACAATATGTAGCATCTCTGTACTGACAAAAGTTTAAACATGTATGCACAAACTAAACAGGGAACTAATGTTAGCTCAAGTGAGTAGCCAACAACCTGGTTTTATACATCCAAAGAACTTCTATAAATCTGAACTGCTCGGCAACCAGACAAATGTGTAGCCACACCAGGCTAGTAAACGGGACTGGGCGTTTAATTGCAACAAGGCTTTTAACTGAAGTTTTATGCTAAGTATAATTATATTAGCCCATACCCATTGGTAGCTTTGTCACCTTCTACCTATGCCAATCCTCAATGCCTATGTGCAGTTTCACATAGATTGACCACGTCAATGAGTAGAAAAACATGGGACAGACAGAACGACTGACAGTTTCCGTGATTATGTACAGCATACCATACAGGGCATGAGATATGCCCATTCAAAGTTTGCAATTTCAATCGGTTGCTATAGCGCCCCCCTTTGGCCAATTGATGTAATATTGCTTCATTGGCATCCTCCCATGACCCTCTACCACTGTGCCAAATTTCACATGGATTGACCAAGTCAGTGAGGAGAAAAACGTGGAACAGACAGACAGACAGACAGACAGACAGACATAAGATGACGTAAGATGTTCCTCAAATTGAGCACTTGTGGGGAAATGTGAAAATAAGATGTTTTTCTCATCTTAGCAAGACTGCTCTCAACCACTCTCAAAATGTTTTCTTACATTTACGGGAGAAAATTCATCCAGATATCGTTTCTTGCGTGAGGCCCAACGTGCAGCATTTCTCTACAAATTATAGCAATTACATTTTAAGAGAAACCATAACATTAGATGCTTACTTGTTTTAGAAAATGCATAGTAAACCCTTCAGATGAGAGATTGTATTGACTGACACAAGCTAGGGGAACAGCTTCAGCTCTCTATAATGCTGACAGAACGCTTTGCAGGGTTCAGAGCATCCAATAAGGATTCTGAAAGAGATATCTTTCAATAGTGTAACAATCTGGGAATGTTTTGAAGATGTTACAGACCTCTGAATGATTGCCATATCTTTGATTTGTAGTGCTCATTGAGGTCTGTTTCCTGTAGTTGGAGAAACACTTGACCAATCAGATCTTTGAAGGCAGGGTGAAGAATGTGGACGTTATCATTCTGTGCCAGAGCCAGAACAAGAAAAGAAAACAGGGTCTTCCATAAACAATAGTGAAACTGCAACAAAAGATAAAAGACGCGTGGATGAGACTGACACAGCCGTACAGATTGTAACAGGCTGTTCACACATCCAGACTCAAAGGCTGGGACCGCAATAGGTTGCTGTTCATTGTGAATGGGACCTGGCATTGCAGGCGCTGCTTGCTGAGCTACAGAGATTTCAAAGGCACTCGACAGCACTACGGGCCAGGGTTGAGAAAAGCTCAACTTTATGCAAATGTCCTCTGATGCAATGCCAGCGACAGCTGAGCGCGAGCCAATGGTGCTTGTTTTAATGCCCATACAACATTAAGTCCCACAGCTATGTCAGGAAACAACCGTCCAGTCTGGGCTGTGTGTAAATTATGTGCTCAATGCCCAACAAATATGGAGGAAACAGAGCTTAAATTTGTGACTTCAGTCTGTGAATGTAGCAGCAGACTTCGGTAATATTAGTTATATAAAGTACAAATCAGTAACTTTAGGAATACATTTTAAATGACAGACGCACGATAAATCAGTCTCAGCCCAGACGACTAATGTCTTACAAACTGTTCTGTGTGCCCATTTTCAACACATTCTCATCCCAAGTTGCCACATATTGCTGTTTTGTCAGTGGCCTTTCACGTCTTAATGTATTCTCATAGAAGGGTTTGTATGATATTGTATAAAATGGAAGAGGCGTCGGTGGCTTAGTGGTAGAGCAGGCGCCCCATGTACAAGGCTGTTGCCGCAGCGGCCCAGGTTCGACTCCAGTCTGTGGCCCTTTGCTGCATGTCTCTCCCTCTCTCTCTCTCTCTCCCCCTTTCACACTTCACTATCCTATCAATTACAGGCAAAAAAGTACCATAAAAAATATCTTAATAAAAAAAATTAAAGAAAATAGATGCACAACAGTTTGTATGATATTCTACGAATTTGTACCGAACAAACGATGTCACATCATCCAAGAGAAACATACGAAAGTTTGTCAGAACAACCTCCATGCCATGTCTTTGTGTATGGGTGTGTGTGTGTGTGTGTGTGTGTGTGTGTGTGTGAGAGAGAGAGGGAGAGACTGTGTGTGGATGTGTGTAGAGAGTACGAGAGAGGGAGAGACTGTGTGTGGATGTGTGTAGAGAGTATGAGAGAGGGAGAGACTGTGTGTGGAGAGAGTATGATAGAGGGAGAGACGGTGTGTGGAGAGAGTATGATAGAGGGAGAGACTGTGGATGTGTGTGGAGAGAGTATGATAGAGGGAGAGACTGTGGATGTGTGTGGAGAGAGTATGATAGAGGGAGAGACTGTGTGTGGAGAGAGTATGAGAGAGGGAGAGACTGTGGATGTGTGTGGAGAGAGTATGAGAGAGGGAGAGACTGTGGATGTGTGTAGAGAGAGTATGAGAGAGAGAGAGACTGTGTGTGGAGAGAGTATGAGAGAGGGAGAGACTGTGTGTGGATGTGTGTGGAGAGAGTATGAGAGAGGGAAAGACTGTGTGTGGAGAGAGTATAAGACAGGGAGACTGTGTGTGGATGTGTGTAGAGAGAGTATGATAGAGGGAGAGACTGTGGATGTGTGTGGAGAGAGTATGAGAGAGGGAGAGACTGTGGATGTGTGTGGAGAGAGTATGCAAGAGAGAGAGACTGTGGATGTGTGTGGAGAGAGTATGCAAGAGAGAGAGACTGTGGATGTGTGTGGAGAGAGTATGATAGAGGGAGAGACTGTGTGTGTAGAGAGTACGAGAGAGGGAGAGACTGTGTGTGGATGTGTGTAGAGAGTATGAGAGAGGGAGAGACTGTGTGTGGAGAGAGTATGATAGAGGGAGAGACGGTGTGTGGAGAGAGTATGATAGAGGGAGAGACTGTGGATGTGTGTGGAGAGAGTATGATAGAGGGAGAGACTGTGTGTGGAGAGAGTATGAGAGAGGGAGAGACTGTGGATGTGTGTGGAGAGAGTATGAGAGAGGGAGAGACTGTGGATGTGTGTGGAGAGAGTATGAGAGAGGGAGAGACTGTGGATGTGTGTGGAGAGAGTATGAGAGAGGGAGAGACTGTGTGTGGAGAGAGTATGAGAGAGGGAGAGACTGTGGATGTGCGTAGAGAGAGTATGAGAGAGGGAGAGACTGTGGATGTGTGTGGAGAGAGTATGAGAGAGGGAGAGACTGTGTGTGGAGAGAGCAAGAGAGGGAGAGACTGTGTGTGGATGTGTGTGGAGAGAGTACGAGAGAGAGAGAGACTGTGTGTGGAGAGAGTATGAGAGAGGGAGAGACTGTGGATGTGTGTGGAGAGAGTATGAGAGAGGGAGAGATTGTGTGTGGAGAGAGTATGAGAGAGGGAGAGACTGTGGATGTGCGTAGAGAGAGTATGAGAGAGGGAGAGACTGTGGATGTGTGTGGAGAGAGTATGAGAGAGGGAGAGACTGTGTGTGGAGAGAGTATGAGAGAGGGAGAGACTGTGGATGTGTGTAGAGAGAGTATGAGAGAGGGAGAGACTGTGGATGTGTGTGGAGAGAGTATGAGAGAGGGAGAGACTGTGTGTGGAGAGAGTAAGAGAGGGAGAGACTGTGTGTGGATGTGTGTGGAGAGAGTACGAGAGAGAGAGACTGTGTGTGGAGAGAGTACGAGAGAGAGAGAGACTGTGTGTGGAGAGAGTAAGAGAGGGAGAGACTGTGTGTGGATGTGTGTAGAGAGAGTATGAGAGAGAGAGAGACTGTGTGTGGAGAGAGTATGAGAGAGGGAGAGACTGTGTGTGGATGTGTGTGGAGAGAGTATGAGAGAGGGAAAGACTGTGTGTGGAGAGAGTATAAGACAGGGAGACTGTGTGTGGATGTGTGTAGAGAGAGTATGATAGAGGGAGAGACTGTGGATGTGTGTGGAGAGAGTATGAGAGAGGGAGAGACTGTGGATGTGTGTGGAGAGAGTATGCAAGAGAGAGAGACTGTGGATGTGTGTGGAGAGAGTATGAGAGAGAGAGATTGTGTGTGGAGAGAGTATGAGAGAGGGAGAGACTGTGGATGTGTGTGGAGAGAGTATGAGAGAGAGAGACTGTGTGTGGAGAGAGTACGAGAGAGGGAGAGACTGTGTGTGGAGAGAGTATGAGAGAGGAAAACAAGAGCAGGGTTCGACTTCGCAATTTTACGGAGAGCGAACACCAGCCTCCCAGTTGAAAGTTTCCCTAGGTTGTCCAAACTCGGACTTTCGCCCCCTTAACTTTTGTTGTTGTCCCACCACCGTTAAACAATAGTAATGACCAGGCGCTTATCATGCTAACGTGAAGGTTCGTCCGGCTCCGTTTAGATTAATGAGAGGTACAGTTACATCCCGGCTGATAGCTTTTATTGATTCACTTCATTAGACTTCAAGTCTCTGTATGTCTCTAACATTTTCTATCATTGCCAGTTTCCAAACCTCGGATTAAACCTGCCTTAATTCATGTGGTCACAGAAATAATACGCTGACCTTGGCCTATAATCTTTCCATTCATTAACCGCTACATGTTTAGCTTTTCACTTTAATGTGGAACACTTTCTTTTGGCTGTCCTCTCTCTCAGTGTCACAAGGTCAGTCTTCCCTCGGACGGAGATAAGGGAGCATCCCCCATCAGCGGTAGCAGAGGTCTCTAAGAGCGCCCGATAACGCCGCACCTGCTTTATCTTTCATGTTAAAATCCTCCGCCTTGTTAGCATGTTAAATGATGGATCGTCCTCTTGGAGTATAAGGGGCCTTGGAAACCCCGGCGCCCTGCAGTCCGATGATAGATTACCCCACTTTTATCTCAACCAGCTGATTATTCCTCCTAAGTCCGAGCGGGGATGTGATCGCCTTGTAATGTGGCCTGAAATAGCTTGATTATGCCCAGGTTCATTTTTACCTTGTTATCAGCCGGGATTACACTCTTCACATTCCAGCAGCAGTCTGTTTGTCATTACCGTGACGCCGTCATGCAGACACTTCCTGTTTGAAAGATGTATGGCGCAGGCAGCAGATGCACCTTCATCACACTGCATAACCCTAATGGCTGTCACATAGTTGTCTTATTTGTGGCAGACATTATGCGTTGAATATAATCAACAGCGAACATGACAGGAATTAAGCAGCTTCCTCGTTGCTATCCATAACGCCATCAGTGAGGATGACCTATTTAAAGCATCTATCAAAGGATTATTAAGCCAACAATCACTCACACAGCAAGATACTAATTACAAGACATCTTTTAAGGAGGGGAGGGGCATTTTACAAAACTGCCTATTATGACTGTCATTATTAATAACCACAGCTGGACTGTATTACCGCATAAATTCACAGGCTCCTCCTGCTCAGCGTGATGCCTGACCTTCAGATGGGACTGACAGCTGAGATAATCTGATGTCACACTTGCCTTCCTGTTGATCACTGCATGCTTTACTGCTAGCTGTGTTCATTCTCTGCAGCCGAGCTTTTCACACCAGTGTGTGGAGTGTCACACAGGAGAAAGCAGGAGGGAGAACACTCACTGGACTGTGGCTCAGTGCTGCAGTATACGACATTTAGAGTGAACATCTGGCTTTATGTATCAGACTGATGTGAACATGCTGAATTACACAGGTAAGGAAAGAATAGTTGTAATTAATAATACATTGGATTTATGTAGCGCTTCTTTGGATAATCAAAGATGCTTTACAGAGAAAAAAACAATGATATAAGAATGTTACAGGTTGTAGGATGTTTTGAAGAGGTGTGTTTTTTCGGATTTTTTGAAGGTGGAGACTGAGGAGTCTCTCATGTCTTTAGGGAGTGAGTTTCAGAAGGTGGGAGCAGCATTGGAGAAGGCCCCGTCCCCCAAGGTGCGATGGTTAGTCTGGTCTTCACTTCAGTGAAAGTGAAGTGAAGGATTATTTTACCAAGGGGGAGAATGCACCGCATGAAGAGGAGGGGACCGAGAACTGAACCTTGATGACCACCTTGGGAGAGTTAGGGACTCACAGTTAAAGGGAAATTTCAGTTTATTTCAACCTGTCTCCTATCGTCCTAAATTTGTTTCAAGTGACTAGTGACATAAAAATAATAATTAGCATGTTAGCCGTTAGCCTAGATACAGCCGGGGCGCATAGTAGCGTCAGACCTGTTAAAACGTAAGTGAACGGGCAACCTTCAAGTGCAAAGTTAGTCCACTAAACAAGCTTTTTTTCCACAAAGACCGCCTCATATCGTTAGGATAAATGTCAGAGAACATGTAGAAAACGACATGTAAACGTGTTGTCTTACCTTACCGGTGTGCTGCCATGTTTGTTTACCATCTAGCTCTGCTTTCCAAAGCGCGGCCAAAATATCGCGAGAACAAGCAACGATCTCATACCGTGCCTGAAATCTTGCAAGCTCTAGATAAAGCCCAGCTGGATACTACTCCAGGTGGAGGTGTCTCGTCCTCGGTCACATCCAGACCTTGAAAATAAGGCTGCAACCGGTCGCATTCCTTGCAACAGAGGCATTCCTCTTCTGTGGGCACTGGGGCACAGCATTCACAGGTACACCACCAATCTCCAGAGCTACGCAGCCTTGCAGCAGCCATTCCTCCTCTCTCGTCCTCTACCTGTTGCGCCTCTCTCTCTCTCCTCCTCCGTTCTTCAATTTCACGAAGCTCTTCGTCAGTGTATTCTGGCTCAAATAAATAAGGGCGGCCATCAAAGTCTGCAAAATCAAATTCCTCCTCCACAAAGTCGAAGTCTGGCAAAAAGTCAGCCATTATTCTATAAATCTTTCATAAAATAAATGAATGAACTTTTCAGGCTACTGTCCGGTTCTGCCTTCCAGCTGTTGCTGCTTGTTCTCGCCAGATTTCAGGCACGGTATGAGATCGCTGCTTGTTCTCGCGATATTTTGGCCACGCTTTGGAAAGGTTTGGTTTTGACTTTTGGGTGAGTTTTGTGTTCTTCCTTTCCCTTTCCCTTCCTGTTTCCACTCCGCTCATCAACCTGCCTACATATACCTGGTCTACTCTGCCAGAAAGTTCCGTATGTGTCGGTAATGCCAGTGTTGCTTCTGTAGTGAGTTTTTTGTGCTTCGTGTATTTTCATGCTTACTTGTTCTTGAATAGAATACTCAAATGTTAAATTTACATATCATTTATGTAAACTGAAAACAATATTGGCCTTAAAACTGAGCCCTGTGGGACACCTTTAGTAATACTTAAAAAAACATTAAATGAACATGACCCATCTTTACACATTGCAGTCTATTGGACAGGTAGTTTTACATAACTCAAATCCAATATGGAACAGTTTCTTTAAAAGTAACAAATTGTCAACTGTGTCAAGTCTTTAAACAGAGCAGACATTTTGCTTTCCAAGGCTCGTGTAATGTCATTATCAGCCATTTATGCAGCTGGCTCCTCAGGAACACCATCCTCCTCTACATCTGTGGCTTCTAGCTCCTCTACCTACAGCCCAGGATTGCATCAGTGTCTGCAGCTCGCAGGAAAAAAATGACAAAATATGGTAAATTACGCGTTCAGTTTGTTTGTGTCTTCCTCTCTACTCCAGTCGTTTTTTTCCGCCAGACAACATAACATCTAGCACCATTTAAGTGGCAGTCTGACCGCTCTAATGCTATTTGTGGAATACAACTTCTTTCTTCGGGTATTCCAAGCGACAGGGGGCGAGTATTGATAGAAAATCATGTTTTATGGTGTACAGTAAAACACCAATGCTTGGTGCATCTTTGATGTTGCTGCATGAGGCCAATTACTCAGTATACATACAGTCAACTGAAAGTCCACAGAAGTACAATATTAATACAACCACTAGTATTGTTAGAGAAATGCTCAAATTTATTCAGTGAGTGTGAATCTGAAGGATGTTCAGGAGCAGCAGACAGAGGCAGAGCGGCACTCTGATTTAAATTAATTCCCTGATCAGAATCACTGATGCAAAGCATTATCAAACCAACTTAAGAGTACTGCTCAAAAGTAAAAAGCCAGCATTGCTACCTGCTACTCTGAATATGATGATTCACCGGCACCTCAGCCTCATCAGATCAGCTGTGGCTGTTGCTGCTCAACCTAGTCATGACATAAATAAAACAATGTCACTCATGACAAACACTGATCCCGTCCCGTCGATCGTGACGACTAAATTGACTCTGACATGTTAAATTGAAAGATTGCTCCTTTATGTAAATGGAAAAGTACATTTCATGCAGAACAAACAAACAAATAAAAAAGTCTCGGCAGCTTAGTGAAAGCAGCTTAAGTGCATGTTAGGTCAGTGTTAGAGAATGCTGTCGCCTGTCGGAGGGCTACGAGGATTAGCGGGTGCACAGCCCACAACCCTCTGCGGGGCCTAATGACAGGTCACAGCAGCATTTAAGATCAATGGGCTCCCATGTGCTCACGTCTAACTGTGCGGTGACGACTAGAAGAGTATGAAAGCATTGAAGCACTAACATGTGAACAGTGTTTTAATGATGTATGGCATACATGTGGGGCCAAGTGTGACAATGGTGGTGTTTCCAGAGATATTTTGTTCTTTGCTTTGACTTTATGGACCTTTCCTGACTACCTCTCTGGATGCTACTTCTCTTTGTGGAGCCAGGTTACCACCCGGTGTCATATCAGATTTTAGCATCTTTGAACACTCCATGCCCGGGAAGACTCTGAGAAAAAAAGCCTTGTTTCATTCAGTGTGACTTTGTTCATAAATCAGACTGAGTAGAGGAATGCACACTCCAAATCAGTGATGGCAGAAAATAAGAGAAACAAATGTCCCATGTCATTCATGGCTACAGAGTGAGACAATGTAGTTTGATGATTACAAGCAGACAATAGGGTTCATGCAGGGGTGTACAAATAGCACAGTTGCACTGGGGCCCGTGAGGTGGGGTAGTCAATCTGGATAATAGTCGTCATAGTAGTCAGTAGCATCTATAACAAAATGATATGCTTATTCCATGGGCGGTACGGTAGTTACGACAGGCTCCAGATGGGCTCCAGTGCACGCTAGTTACTATTTATGCCTCAGAGACTGACATTATGTAACACCAACATACATATCACCCAGAAATCATCACCACATGTACATATATGACAAAACTACTAAAGAAAATAGGGAATTATTCATTTCATTGAAAATTTGGGCACACCTGGTCAAAATTCCGTTTTTGTGCGTCATTAAATATGCAGACGATGAACTGATCTGCAAAAGGCAGCAAGTTAAAGATGACACATTTCTTCAATGTTTTACTAAGATTACTTTTTAATTTCGATCTTTTACAGTTTCAAAATGAAGAAAGAAAAGGGCCTGAAAGCAAAAGTTTGGGAACCCTGCATGGTCAGTGCTCAGTTATGCCCCCTTTGGCAAGTATCACAGCTTCTAAACACATCTGAGAACAGCTAAGAGGCTTTCAGTTCTTGTTTTGGGGGACCCATTCTTCCTGCAAAAGGCTTAGTCGTTAGAGCACACGTCCAGGGTTCGAATCCTGTTGGGGTTAACGTCCACAAAGGCATGCGGTCGCAAGAGGTTCCCACTGCTGAATCAAACGGGATCAGATTCTTGCTCTGTGGGGCCGTCTACATGCATTCATCATTCTCTTTTGAGGTCCATCCATAGATTCTCAGTGATGTTTCATCTTCAGCTTTTTTACAGATACTGTGAATTTTGCCTCCACAATTTGATGGAATTTAATTAAATCCATTCTTCTTGAAATGTTTCCCATGGCACTGGCTGCAACACAAGCCCAAAGCATGATCGATCCACCCTGTATTTTTTCTCCAAACATACCTTTGCTCATTGCGTCCAAACACTTTTCCCATTGATTGCTTAATTGACCCAGTTTTTCTGAAGTCCAGCAGTTTGTCAACCAACTTAAAATATGAAGAATTCGCAGCCCACTTCAGCGGTAAAATAGAAACCCAATCCCAGCCGATGAATTTTAACACTCCTGAACCTTTGTTTTTATGCGAGGAAACACTGGAGAAGTTCGTCCTGGTTGATGCTGAAATGCAAGTGACAGTAATTTCTCAATTAAAACCGACAACCTGTCTTTTAAATCTCACTCCCACATCCTTTTTTAAAACGGTTTGTAGCTTTTCAGATGACGATGTCTTAACATTGTCAATTATTCGCGTCACATGGGTGTTGGGTGGGTGGACATATGTACAATATGTCCAGAATGTGTTAATAATATGTCATTAACATGAAATGAAATCAGTCACCATCATCCTCAGTGACAAGTGAGAAACAGAATGTGAATCTTTATCGTCCTCTTTTAAAGTCAGACAGCCAGAGAGCACCTGGAGAAGGGAGATATCTTACTATATAATGACGAAAACTGTGTGTGTGTGTGTGTGTGTGTGTGTGTGTGTGTGTGTGTGTGTGTGTGTGTGTGTTCCATGTTTTTCTCCTCACTGACTTGGTCAATCCATGTGAAATTTGGCACAGTGGTAGAGGGTCATGGGAGGATGCCAATGAAGCAATATTACGTCATTTGGCCAAAGGGGGCGCTATAGCAACCGATTGAAATTGCAAACTTTGAATGGGCATATCTCATGCCCCGTATGTCGTAGAGACATGAAACTTTGCACAGAGATGCCTCTCCTCATGAGGAACACATTTGCCTCAAGAACCCATAACTTCCGCTTATATAGATTTTCCGCCATTTTGAATTTTTTGAAAAACACTTCAAATGGATCTCTTCCTAGGAAGTTTGAGCGATCTGCATGAAACTGGGTGAACATAATCTAGGGACCAATATCTAAAGTTCCCTCCTGGCAAAAGTTGGAAAACTTACTAAAACTGAGCTTCTATAAGGCAATGAATATTGCGGAGGGCGTGGCTCATTACATAAAGGTGTATAACATCTCAAGGGTTTCACCCATCACCACGCAACTTTGTAGGCATATGACCACACATAATCTGAGGGGACCCCTCCATTATTGACCCCATCAAACAAAATGGGGGCGCTAGAGAGCTCATTTCTTATCTAGGCCTAACCGCCATATGGATTTTTACTAAACTTGGTAGATATGTAGAACAGGACGCCTCAACGTGACTGGAGAAATTTAACTCTAATTGGCAACTGGGTGGCGCTATAACAACAGAAAAATGCTTACAAATGGCTAAAATGCGGCCGATCACTGTGGCTCCCCCTGTGGACCAATGTTTTTGTTTCTCTAATTTTTGGTATGACTAAGTCATGGTATGGTATGCTGCTGCAACAAGGGCTAGCCACACCTTTCTCATGTGAACTACCAGTGTGCCCCACTTTTAAGTCCATACAACATATAAACACTTTAACTGCATTTCAACGTGCTACCTCAACTACTAATGTACAGTTTTAGCCCACTAACTATCCCACTATTGGCAATGGTACTATTTAATCTGCAATTTCCTATGACCTGCATCCCAAACACACACCATGTGAAACTGTATGTGGGCAGCTGTGCACTCAGTGGGTACGGACTAGTTCTTTGTAAGATTCTTGTGAATTTGAAAAGTCTGCACATATATAACACACTTGCAAATCTGTTAAGATAACATATTGATCTATTGAGTCATTGATTGATGATACAAAAAATAATACATATTCTAGTATATCTTAATAATAGTTCCCAAAATCAGCTTTAGAAGTCTTGAAGATTTGCTGTTGGTGGCAGCTGCCAGTGTTAAGTATGCAGGCTAAGTGAAGCAGAGAGCAGGTGAAAAAGAAATAACATGCTGTGCAGATTATTCCAGGTTGGATGAAATGAGAGAAAAAAATATAAACAACCTGTCTCTTCTCAGGGTTTCCATTTATTTTTTCTCCACACCCTACACACACACACACACACACACACACACACACTCACAGAGTGTAGTAGGAAGACAGAAACGTACATGCAATCTGCACGTGGGTCGAGCCACATGAGATAAACGCAGGCCTGGCTGGGAGAAAATGACTCTGTTATTGGGCCCTGAATGGAATTGGAGCCCTGTGGGGGGTGATGACAGCTCCTGTGTTGTTTACGGTGCGTGTGTTGTTCCATCTCGTGGTCGGCACGTCGCTGGCAGCTCCTCCACGTCTGCATCTCACTGTTGTGTTAACAAGACTTTACATGGAGCTCATGTCGCCGCTGACAGTGACGGGGAACAGCGGGCAACAAACAGCTGTGTCTGTCTTCAGAGTGTGGATGCATGGACCCAGGCGGTGCGTGCATGTGTGTGTGTGTGTGTGTGTGTGTACAAAGGGGTGAAACGTAAAGCCACGGCTCTAAATCACTCGTAATAAAAACAAGTAAGGAGAAAATCTATAGAATTATTCATGGCTACTCTTTTTATTCAACAGAAAGAAGACAGCGTGAGGTAGCAGCCGAGACAGACGCCAGCCCCATGGTACATTTCTGAGATGAGAAAATAAACTGAATCAATATCCCCACTGTTGATGCCATGTGGCAGAGATTGATACTCCGCAAGCGCGAATGAAATATGCATGCCTTTCTAAATCCGAAAAATATTGTTTTTGTGGAACCAACCCGTTAGGCTGTGGCAAACTTTTAGGTTGTGTTACAGGCAGCTAAGAATACACACGCCTCCGCCTGTCGTGGTACGGATCGGTATCTGAAACCCAGGCTAATGTCAATCACAGGATGCCACTGTCTAATGATTACCTCACGTAGACAGGCAAATAACTCCCAGAATATCATGAAATGCTAAACCTCATAGACTCTCACACACACACAGTCAGACCCTTCTGTGTACATGGATGTACAGCAGCACCACTACATTCTTCACATGCATTTCAGTGACATCATGGCTACTGTCGAGCAAAGATTTATTCATACTTTGCTGAAATTACTCTGAGAATATGACGAGATTGGTTTAACCTTTCTTCTTGTGTGTTTGCTGATTATGACTGGGGTCCAAATGTCTACAAATCCATCACTAGGAAGTTAGGAAGTAGGAAGTCTTTTATGTTTTTTCTAGTATAGATGCAATTGCCGGAAGTTAAGCGCTAATATTACACTGTAAACAAATTACACCATGGTCACAAGACTTCATTGTTGCCATCACGACAAGGCTGTACAGCTGCATTCAGTGTGTTGATCTTCTGCAGTCTTATTTAAACAAAGTTTTAAAACTAAGTTCGGGAACAAAGGCCACACCTCAATCTCGTCCATTTCCGCACTACCTTATCCGTTTCCCTCTCCTTTGACTCCGTTCTCACATCGCTTACCTTTAACTATGGACCAGGAACTCACTCTCAATACCTTCGAGAGCGATCTGTTTGACAATTCTCGCAAACTCCTGAAGTCCCTGAGTCCGCTCTATCGCCTTGCATTCAGTGCCGCCAGCAAAACTAGTTGCACTCGGAAATTCCCATTCCCCGACGCCCTCGGCATCCGTCTTTCGACAAGTCCGATGTCATTGGTCCCTCGCCTTCCAGCAGCTCAAGGGGAAGATCCCGTATTCGGCAGTCGAGGGACATCGTCCCCTCTAGACACCTCTGGCCACCTCTTGCCTCTGATTCCATCACTACAGCCCAAAATAACAAGACACCTGTGTGATGAGAAGTAGGATAAAACAGATAATTTTTTGGTAAAAAAAAGCCACACTGTCAATTGTCTTCCATAACTTTAAATGCCACATTTCAGTCAGATAGACCTCATCAGTTTGTACCGGTTATCCAGACGGCCAATGTTAGGATTAGTGAAACCAGAAAATGAGAAGGTAGACTCACAAGTCAGTCTTTAGACGCTTTGCTTAACTAAAGACTGATGTCTCTCTCCCTGATTTTGTGTTTAGATGGACGGATACAATTTCAGAGTTTTAAAAAACTCCCTACGTTGCAGAACCAATAGTAAATCCGCAGGGCGGTCCTTTGGTGGCTTGCTGAACTCTTGTGCTCGTAAACGTAGTCCGACTGCGTTAAAAGTTTGAAACGAAGTCACTGTAAGTCCTTCATTTCCACAATCTTGTGGACTGAGCACACGTTTGATAAAACGGAGTTCAATCTCTCGGCATCCATTTTCAAACTCTCTGTGTGTTTGTTTCCTTGTGGACGAGAAAAGGGGGAGCGCACATTTCTGGGAGGGCGTGTCCTTTTAAAAAATGAAGAAGAAAAAAAGAGGCGTTGCTTTGTTGCCGGCCGTTTTCTCCGGTGTGTTAAACACACTTTAGAAAGGAGTGTCCCCAGACTATCAGAAGGCGGAGATCTCTGATTGTCTGGTGGCGAGGCTAACAAGAAAATATCTTGGGTAAGTTGAACTGGGTTCATAGTACAGGCCTCTGGTTCAACAAATGCTTCTGTCAGACAAATTTCCAAAGGTCAAAATGATCTAAATCCGGTAAAATATTGTCCAGATTTATTATTACATCGATAGATATCCTCAAACTGCTGTTGCATCAATTCAAATGTTCATATTTCTCTATATATTGTCTTCAGTTTGCATGTAAATATTGGGACTCCTTCCTGTCAAAATGACGGCTGAACCCTGACCTTTAGATTGACACCTCACTTGAGCCAATAGGAGCTTCCATACTGACAAACTAGGCTTCAATAAGCAAAGATCTCAAGGTGCATTCGAGTTCAAACTTCCGACTGGGAACTGGGAATTTCCGACCTCCAAGTACAAAATGAACGCACCATAAGAGCCGATCAATTACCAGCCATTGGCCCGATGGCTTATGGGTCATGTAGTCAATGACACTCCTCACCTCCAGAGCAGTTTTTAATTCTTTTTTGGCACCATAGACCAAAAATCGAATGTACAGAAATGATAAACAAATGGCTCCTCTGTGGTCTTAACTTTAAAAAAGTATTTCTGATCAATTTAGGATTTGTGTTTTTATAGACCGGAAGCTCCTTAATGGACATTTCATTTCATAATCACACATTCGGTACATCGTTTTACCCTCCTATTTTTGGAAAGTGCCCGGACAAAACCTTAGAAAAACACATAAAATCAGGACGTTGTATTCATACTGTTTTATCCCCATATCACACATGTGAGCAGTTCAACCAAAAACAACTCTTAGTTTCCATTTCACTATAGGTACAATTTTCCATTTAAATCTTATTGGTTGGAGAGTAAATGGAGTAGATAATGCTGAATTAATGATGTGGTAGCCTCCAAATGAGATCCGTCCACACATCCACTCATCCTTTTAAAGATGCTCACAAATGACACATCCACTTAGCTTCAGTCATCGTCAGTATTGTTACCTTTTTATTTCCCCAACTTGGAAAGTCCAGGTCCCCGGCGCTAGCTGGACCAGGTGGGTATAACCTACAGGGGAAGTGCTAGCCCATCTGCTCCATGCAACTGCCACAGCCAACAAACTGGGAATCCCTTGTGCAATGTAATGTAGATGTGAGCTCTCACCAGCTTCCCACCATGTCCTCCCTGTGAACCTGTGCAAAGCCCTTGGGTTTTGGTGGGAGGAGTGTCATCTTATATGTTACAATAGAATTGAATGGAATTTATTGTCATTGTGCTGCAGTGCAAAACAAGATTAGGGTGTATTCCCTGAATATTACAAAACCCACAGGCACATACATTCAGTCAGTTATGTGGCCTTGTACATGAATAAAACACTATTTGGTTTAAACGACGAAAATATTTCTGGTGCCGACTAGTGAGGGGGCGGACGTTTAATCGTTTAGACGTTTAATCCCGCACATCCCTAGTAACGATGCCCAACCATGCTTGTTTCACTGAACCTAACCTACGTAACTTAACGTAAAGAACGTAATGACCCCTAACCGTGTTTCTTTTCCCGAAACTTAGGCCCTGTCCCATTTCTACCACTTGAATCTTCCTGGTATTGAGTGCCCTCCTAACCCTAACCCTTGATGAGGGAAGTGAGAAATATTAGAGTAGAGATCTTTCCCTAAGAAATGGGACGCCACTTCATGCAAATTGGCGTGGCCAACGTGCAGGCATACGTCACACGTAGTAGCAACGCAATGAAAATACCGGCTCCAGAGCTTGTGTTGTGGCATGTGCTATGTTTATTCTTTTCCGTCTGATGAATTAACGGAGAAGAAATGCTGAAAACAAGAGACGCCTACGACGTCTTCTAGTTCTGATTGATTTTGTTTGGGTAAGTCGATTTGTTCAAATAAATTGACACACTGTTCAGCCAAGTTGCTGATGAGTTTACGCTAGTCCAACCATCTGTTGTTTGTATAGCCTACATTCCGATCGTACAGTAACAAACTGTTTTCCAAAACTTGCCGAAGTAGCTGACTTCGCAAGGTGTTATGGGAAATTTCATCTTCCACTTCATTGAAAGTGTCGGTCGGAGCTCCCTTGGAATCTAGGGCGGGTTTTAAGTGTCCACTAACTCAGTTCTGTTTTGGGACACCACTAGCCTAAACGTGAACGTGCACAACCAAGTGCAAGTGGGTATTTCTAGGGGAAGTGTGGGTATTGGGTCAGGCCCTTAATCTACATAACTTTACTTGCCTAAATCTAACCAACGTTACTTTATGTTAAGTACAAAACAACACCCAAGCATGTCTCTTTTCCTAAACCTAACCTAAGTAACTGTTCTTGCCCTAACCTAACCAAGGTTACTTTACGTTAAGTACATAATGACCGTGACCAACCGTGTTTCTTTCTCTAAACCTAACCTACGTAACTCTACTTGCATCAACCAAACCTACGTACCTTGATGTGAAGCTTCTAACTTTAGGTCAAGGACATAACGTGACAATACCATTCGAAGGGTACTAATTAATTCAATTTCGATTTTGATTAAATATAATAAGGAGGGTTCCTGATTTGAACCCACGTTGGGGGGTTCGAACTCCGGGATGGCGAGCCCTTCGCTGTGGAGTTTGCATGTTCTCCCTGTGTCAGCGTGAGTTTTCTCCAGGTACTCCAGCTTCCTCCCACAGTCCAAAGACATGCAGGTTAATTGTTGACTCTAAATTGTCCGTAGGTGTGAATGTAACTGTGAATGGTTGTCTGTCTCTATGTGTCAGCCCTGTGATAGTCTGGCGACCTGGTCTCACGGCCAGTGTCAGCTGGGATAGGCTCCAGCCCCCCCGCGACCCTAAAGAGGATAAGCAGTTACGGAAAATAAATGAATGAATAGATATCATACTAACCACTGCATAGAATCCGCCAGGAATCAGTCACAAAACCCGGAAATGAGTTAGAATTTTAGAGCTCCCGGATCCCTTGTCTCAAAGTCAGTGTTTTTTTGAATAGGTTTTTGGTTATGAGCCTGAAATAAGTTCTGTGGTTAACACAAGCTTGAGGGATTTTCACGTTTTGTTCTGCAACAAAAAATATGTCAGTAAGTACCCCACTGTGAATTTTAAAGCCTCTTTGTGCCCTAAAAAATGGCAGGTGCTAGCCTAACGTTAGCTTTTTACTTCTGGTGACTGCAGTCAGACTTCAATAATCTCAGAAGTGGTGTTCACTTGCTGAATAACATGTGTAAGTATCATAAATGTTAGTTAGCCACAGAGTTTATTTTCTGCAATAATCCAAGTTCCAATGGAAAAATTCCATTCACTTATCGACGAAGGAACCAGGGCGAAGCGAACATCTGCAGTGGCCTCATCAGCACAAAGAACGCCATCCTTGACGGACTCTATAAGGATACGTTGACTACACAGACAATGTGCCATCTGTTAGATTGCCTTGATCTGTTGTAATGTATGTGTTTTTACATGTTGTTGGATGTTATTTCTTTTATCAAATTCTTCAGTTACCTTCTGTTGTCTCATTTTAGTTTCATTGTACTGACACCTGCAGCAAAAGACATGTTACCAAAAATATGCATGACCCCTTCCTTACACCCTCTCAATAGATATATACATTGGTGGTGCATACTCCCAAACAAATTTACAATTGACACATTATGTGCCTTCAGCTTTCAGGGACCAGATGTGATACAATACGGATGTCTTGATTATTCAATGAAGAGCCATAAAACACGTCAAAAAAGACTGATTATATACACAGCATGACATTTTGCTCACCAGAAAGAAAGGAGGTGGGGTATGTTAGGTCTGGTTAAGCCAGTGATTGACTATCCAAATATGAAAAGACAACATGACTCACCAGTTGACTGCCCATGGTGACCAGGTGGGCACACAGTGTTTGCTTGGATTGACATTTGACTTGGCTGACAGCACAATGGCACAGAGAGGTTGTACTTTTTCCTGGCTTTTCAAAGTAATTGTGCTCAACTTGAGTGATTTTATTTCACCCTCAGACAGAGAGTGAAGAGAGGAGGAGAGAAAATGCGAGGAGACAAGAGATGGCAGGCGAGAGTGAAGAAAAGAGACAGGCAGACACAACCTGTACGCCTCAGCATGCAACAATCAGCCCAGTCAAGTGTTCTTCCAAGCTAACAGCCAGTTTCCATCTGTCCACTAGAGCTGGGGAACTGATGTTTTCTGCCCTCCATTTCCACTTATGGATTAGATTCATCATTGTATTAAACAGATCTCATAGTCTGTATATCCTGAAACTGCTCATTTGGATCCAAGGTTGCTGAGTGGGGGATTAGAGCTGATTAAATGGAAGGTCCTTTGTGACCTGAGGCATTTTATTTTGCGGTTGTCCGTCCATCCCATTCTTGTGAACGTGGTATCTCAAGAACGCCTTGAGGGAATTTCATCAAATTTGGCGCAGACATTCAAATGAACTCAATAATGAACTGATTAGACTGGTGGTCAAAGGTCAAGGTCATTGTGACCTTGCATCTGTCTCATTCTTGTGAATATCGTCCAAAAACCTTGAGGGAATCTCCTCAAATTTCATTTCCAAGGTCAAGGTTAATGTGACTTTGTCTGTCTCATTCCTGGGATCACAGGCCTCAAGAACACCTTGAGGGAATTTCTTCAAATTTGGCACAAACGTTCACTTGGACTCAACGATGAACTCATTTGAGTTTGGTGGTCAAGGTCGTTTGACCTCACAAATCATGGTTTTGGCTGTAACTCATACATTTTTATGCTAATTATGACAGAACTTCACACAAATGTCTATTAGGTAGTGATGGCCAAATGAAGCTTCATGAACCACAAGTTGTATTTGCTGAACCCACTAGATGGCACCCTTGGTGTAATGAAAAAGGCTCAAGGGATGGCAGTGCAGTTGGTTTCAACTGGCAATGGCCAAATGAATCTTCATGAACAACTTTCTTTATTGTTGTCATTTAGCTCCTTCCACGTGTTTCAAAATCGAAAATTCATTCAACTCGTTCAATTCATTAACCCGCATCTCCTCATTCATAAATTTAAGTAGAAACTCCATTTAAACCTTAAAATGTTCCCCATCTTTTGTACATTCTGGGTGTGAATCATCTTTCAAATGCCATTCAAATATTTTGAAATATTCAAACTTGTTCGGAGCATGGTAAAAATGCCCTCTTTTTATCATGAGTTTCTATGGGATGAAATTTTTTAGCATTAGAGTGTAGAGGGGCTGTAAAATCTTATTAAAAATTTCTCTTTAACTCGCTCTTTTGCCCACAATTTTCACTCTACACACATAATTTATACATCAAAATGTAGGAAAATTTGTGCTGGTCACAGAAATGTGATGATAGAATCACACACACTTAAACATTTGGCTGTGTGAGCCTCCAAGCAAAGGTAGAGACAATATTTCCCTCGTTCACTCCTGTGTAAACTGAGAAGAAATTTCTAAACCAGTTTTCTAACCTGCGACATGATCACATTTTTGACTCTACACACTCAAACAACACATCTAGGTCAGCGTATTATTTTGACGATTGGACTGACAGTTGAGACATAAAAAGTAGTTTGAGAAGTCTCATGGTCACAATCTCTGAAACGATCTTTTTTGTACATAAAGGGAGTATAAATGAGTCTTGGGGTAAAAAAATGAACAAATCATGCAACACTCATTCATCTAAGTTTCAAGAGTAAGCAAATTTCCAATTGTTTTAAAGTTTACAGACAATAAATCTCCATTACATCAGAAAGATCTTTGAGACAGTCCCGCTTTTCTACAACAAGCTATTGTAAAAAACTATTCAAACCACAGGCCTTCGTAGATCTTCGTGACAGTGTGTCAGTCTTCACTTTGCTGGATTTAATTACTGTTTTTGATACAGCAGATCATCATATTTTAATGCAAAGCCTTAAAAAGATTGCCAGTCTCTCAGGACATGAGTTAGATTGGTTTAAATCTTTAATGTCCTGAAGGCCTTTTTCAGTCTGGGGAGTGTACATCTATTAATAACATCTGAGCGATCCCAACAGATCCCCCACTGGCTCTACAGTTCCTTTCTTCATATTTTCTCCCATCGGGGAAACAACCACAATCAAACTATCATTATTTTAGCGTGTGTAGATGAGTGTGGACTCACGGTGTCAACTTCTGGATATACAGTATGTGGTATTTCTTTTACAAACTGACCAGGGCGTCTTGAATGCTGCAAGACTAACGTCTAAATATGAAACACTAGGTACCCTTCTGTGTCAATTTTGGACATTCAGGGACGATTTTTGCTCTGTCTTTTCAAAATAAACTTCTTTTTCTTTTTAGGAATATTTCCATAGGTTCAAGGAAGAAAAGTCAATGGTTAGATTTAGGCAACATCATGGTCTGGCTTAAAAGTCACACTGGAAATGACTAGCTGGCTCCCAAGTGACAGAGTTCGTCTCCTTGCACCCGCCCTATAGGGACTTTCTCGCTGTTAGATTACCGCTGCCTGGTGCATGTCACACCACCGAGAAGGGTGCCTGTGTTTGCCCATGTCTGACGCTGACATCACTGACAAAGTATTTGATGAGTTGGGAGTGAGAACGGGTTGGTGACAAATGACCTAAGTGGTCGTACAGGTTTGGGGACTTGATGATGTCTTTCCTCAAGGGATGTACGATAATATCAGCACTTAATTGGTATTTGCCAATATTGGCTTTGTCCGTGGGACATGCTGGTACCCCGCCTCACAACCCACAGGACTCAAAAGATCTGAAGCCAATGCGTTGGTGCGAGACACCAAAGGACACCTTCCAGAGGTCCTGTGTCCATGCCTTGCCAGGTCAGAGTCGAGTACGATCCAAGCAGCACCCATCGTGGTTCGGGGGTACCTCTGGGGTATGAGCGCGTCCGTCAAATGTTTGATCAGATTGGGATCTGAGGTATTTGGAGGTCAGGTCAACACCTTGAGCACGTCAAGTAGCATCCACATGAATGCCATGACCCAAGGTTTCCCAGCAGAATAATGCACTGTAACAAGGTGATCAGTGTTATGCTGATCTGTGTATAGGTAGTATTGTATTTCATGTCTCCATCTGCTGGTGGGCAATCAGGATAAGAGTATATATACCTAATATGATGTTAATTCCACCACAGAAGAGACTTGATGGTCACTAAAATTAGGTGGGGAACAAAGTGGCTATATAGACATCGGTATCGGTTACAGGTGAAATGAGTTATTGTGGGTCTCTACTTTTAACTATCTCTACAATACTTAGTAGCAATTTTGATGTTTTATTGTACTTTTACAGCCAATTACGGTTATTGGATAAAGTTATTTCTCCCCAGACAGTGGAATGACAAGCTTAAGGGGATCGAGGGCTTGGCAGCAAAAACGCTTTTAAAAAGCCATTATTTTTAAGAATTTTTTTAAAATTGACCCAGTTGCTTTTAATGTATTGTCTGTGATAGTTTTATGCCACTGTGCAATCAAATTATTCTTTGTTATTGTTTGCCACATTTTCATTTTCATGCATTTAAACATAACACCAAGCATATTTGTCATAATGGGAGATTCATTATAAACCTCTTGAGAAAAGTGGCCTGACATCACACAGACTTTTTAATGGGAGTACATCAGTGCTGGCAAACAGTAAGCACATCCAATTGAACTTAATTGAGTTCCATAAATTGGGTTCATTAGTGAGTGGAGTGCACAATAATGGTGCAACGACATATTTTTGTCACAGTCAGAATGAGTATGCATACTTCAGTCTGATTTAACAAAACATCAGAGGGCAATTTTAGGATCCTCTGAGTGTTCCTGTTGTGGGGCAGAGAGAATGAAATATTTCTGACATTTAAATCTGTGTCAGCTCACTTTAATTAGTGAATATTGTCCGAATGTTGCCAAGCAACACAGATTGCTCAGATGCACGCTGACCTTTGACCAACAGGAGTTGATCAGACGCTGCAGTCAGGAGTGTACAGGGAGGGCTGGAGTGAGTGATGGGAGGTGGATGTTATTGACTCATCTCTCTGCCATCACACTGTCTGAGGTTTCTTAAGCAGGAAGAAAACTGAGACAGGCAGCTGGGCTGGAAACAGCCTTGAAAGCTCCTTGTGACATTTTGATTTCTCTGCCCGCCGTGCTGCACTGATAAGTCGACATTATTCCTCGCTTTCTTTGGCGGTGCCAAAAGAGGCCAGCTGAAAACTAGCTGACAACCAAGAAGCAGGCGGGGTGAGAAGAATACTGTGAACATGAAAACTTTATTTGGGCTATTAAAGCTCTGAATTACAGGCCTCCGCCTGCATGAAGGACACTGAGGAGCCTCACTGCAGCGTTATGCTAACAGCAGACACCGGGCTGTTCAGGAGTTCGTTCAGTACAGAGGAATCTGTCACCTCAGGCCTGTGGACAGAATCACTGTAGGTCAGAGCTTTTCACATTATATGTACCAGACATTTTTCATTTTTTTACCACTGAATTCATCACACCTTTTTCACTGCACCACCTCATGCCCTTCAGCTACAGTCATAAACCTTTATTAAAATAACTCTAAGTTATATATTAGTTGAATGTGTCACTACATCCAGGATTGCATGTGACTGACGGGCAGATGATTTGTTATTTGTGCACATTTAAACTGGACATGTAAAGGTCCTTTGTTCTTTTTTCTTCAAACAAAGAACAGCACTCACCTCCACAGGGTGCCTCATTGTCACACCTAAGTGAGAGACCAGTCGTCAAATGTCGACAAACTGTAGAAGTTCTGCTCTCTTCACTCCCCATCCTCCTGAGCTGCTGACCAGCTCAGATGCTCTTGCCCCTGAACCACTGACGGGGGCACTTGCTCTCAGACTCCAGACTGGCTCTTGCTCACAGGCTCTAGCTGCTCTTTCTCCTGGGCCACGACTTGCTCATGCTCGCAGCAGAGCAGAACCTGGAGACCAGACAAGTTAGTGTACCAAACACAAGGTTTCCAACAACAAGGAGAACCAAGTTGAGCAATGTCTAATCTGCAAGGACCCCAAGCAACTGGCTTCCTCGGATCTGCACCTTTGGAACAAGGACACAGCAAAGACTGCACCTGGAACCACAGCTCTTTCCAGCCTTATTATTAATAATTATTAATTATTTCCGATAGCCAATTTGATACTTTAACTGGAGCTCTATGACGAGGTCAGGCCCTTGGTGAGGCATAGATCCCAACAGAGTAATGCTCTGAACATGGAAGTCTTCCCTCTACTCCTTATCGTCAACAATCCCACTCTGGCAAGTGTCCCAACATCTGCTGGGTTCACTGGTCCTGATCCGAAACCATCAGTTCTAGTGGACTTTAAACCCCAGGCACTGAGGTGAAGCAAAAACATTGGGTGAAGCAGGCATCTCAGTTCACCCGTTAAGTGATGAGTTTAGGTGTAAGTTTGTCATTAGACCAAGCAGTGCTAACAAAACATTGGCAAACCAGTAGTCCATCATTGTCAGTGTTGTTTCCAGCATCAATAGGCAATCCATTTTACACGTCCAAACAAACAAACAAAGTTTTGGTAAATTTTGCATATGGATGAGAGTAGCCTGAGAGTGATGGTACCTGGTGAAGAACAGGCTCTCAGAATCTCAAGCATCTTTCTGAACATGAACGCAGCAGAACAACGCCATTGAAATGTTACAACATAGCGACTCAAACTGACAGCCGCACACAAATACCTGTGTTAAACTGTGGGAAGTGTGAGATAGTGCATCATTTCAAATAGTAAAATTGTGTAATTTTATGGTTTTGTATCTGTTCAAAGTAGTTGTTGCTCCACCATTTCTTCCACCGTCAAGAGAGCCTTGAGTAGCTGCAGGCTCTTTATGGAAATCAAGTCATTAAAAGGTCTGAAAAGCTGCCAAGTGTAGTGACAAAATAGTTGGCAACAGCAGAGTCTTTCCAGCATCAAACACAGATATGACAGGCTGATGAATGTTCAAGCTGCTACCTGTTGGGTTTTAAAACATCAAATAGTCATTGTCAACGTAATTGAGCTGCCTTTGTATAATTGGTATAAACTGTTTAGATTAGCATCTGGTCTCAAATTAGTAACTGTAACAGTGTTTGTTTTTTAGTTTCCTTCCCTCTGACATTCTACTGTTCGAGTCTTGGTTTCAGCTAAAGACGACAAACATGATGCAAAAGTTGTGTGGTCAAAATCTTTACCCTTTGAAATGCACAATATGATATTTTTGCTTATTGTGATGTCATTTTTTGGAGTGACTTTAAATGCTTTATATCCCTAAAATCTGTACTACCTTAAGTCAAAGATTATGTAAGTTAATAAACCATAATAATTGATTGATTGGCAATTACGAGGAAATATCAATGTCATTATGGCGAAATACCACATTTACATTCAAGGGCACAGGAACGTAGGTGCTGCAGCACCCCGTATTGGCAAGGTATGGAACTACATCGTCTGTAAATAGTGGCTAAAACTTAAATAGTTACTAAAACTTGTGGATTATCTAAATTTTATATATATTTTGAACAGTGTATGATAAGAGGTCTGTAAGAAAATATATGAAAAAAAATACAATGTGCAAACTTAATTAATTCCCCCTGATGTGACATGATGACATCATCAGGTCAGGTCAAAGTGCAAAGGTCAGGGTCAGCTAAAGATCAGAATATTGTCAGGACAGTTTTTGAGCTGCTGTTTAGACGGACAAAATGTCTTGGGCATGAGGGATTTCCACTGCGGGGGCTTATCCATCAGGATGGAGTTTTATAGCAGCTAATTATGGAGCGGCACATAACCGGACTTAACTATATGAGTTGCCCATGGGACGTGAGTGGTTTCAGCAAGCAGACAACCGGATGTCCGACATCATTCAAAAGGAAATACTAGATCTTTTGGCACACGCGGTCCAGAGAGAAAATGCATCTGAGCCAAGAGAGTGCACATTCTTTGGACTAACAGAACACCAGTGTGGGTATGTCTGAGCAGTTTTCCTGAGCAGTAAGTCCTTAACCCAACCACCAGAATGAATGTTCATATTGTAGGTTTCTGCAAACCCTGGATAACATTTGTACTTTTTTATGTAGCAAACTGTAGTGATGGCCAAATGAAGCTTAATGAACCATTTTCTTTATTTTTTGGATCCACTCTGGCACTCTTTGTTCAACAAAGGGTTGAAACCAAACTGCACTGCCATCCCTTGAGCCTTTTTCATTACACCAAGAGCGCCATCTAGTGGGTTCACCAAATACAACTGGTGGTTCATGAAGCTTCATTTGGACATCACTAAGCAAACTGTTTTAAACAACACTGGGGTTAATGTGTGGTTATGTTTAGGCAAAAAACACTTAAAATACCCACTGTTGGTGGCACAATCATGGCTTGAAATGCTGCCGATGTTACGCAAAGAAAAATGGTTGTTAGGGTCATCACGTGATGGAACAACAAGCCTTTGCTTTCTGCCTCTAAAAGAATGAACGCTGTATGTATTATGTTTTTTATTACAGATCTATTTAAGCAGAATCATGCAAAAAACGAGGTGAGTTTTTAAAGGGTTAATAGCTACTGAAGTTCAGGTAGTCACTTGAAGAGCACTATTTGCAATTTATTACTTACATTTATTCAAAGAAATCCAAATGGCCAAATGAAGTTTCATGAACCATTTCCTTTATTTTTTGGGTCCACTCTGGCACTCTTTGTTCAACGAAGGGTTGAAACCAAACTGCATTGCCATCCCTTGAGCCTTTTTCATTACACCAAGAGCGCCATCTAGTGGGTTCAGCAAATACAACTGGTGGTTCATGAAGCTTCATTTGGACATCACCACGATCTCCTCCCTCTATCGATGTCACACTTATATATTGTTCTCCCGGTCATCATTCTTTCTGCCACTGGAGGGAGCTGTTATTTGAACGTAATAATTTTTGTTGACTTTATTTCCATCAGCACATTAATAAAAACAATAAGGTCACAGTGAAATAGAAATGCCACATTTAAGGTAACTTAGAAGTTGTAATAAACACTGAAACACAATATTTAAAAAGCCGTATGTATTGGAAAGGCACACACTAATTATTTTGTTTTATTTTCTTGTGTGAGATTAAGGTTTATAAAAGGATAAACCTCAGTAATGTTTGTATGTAACTTTCAGCACTGTTATTTCATTAGGCCTGTCATTGTTTACTGTCAAATGCCTGAGAAACAGTTATTTAATTTAACTTGTGAACATTAAAAACTGACTTGTGTTTCTTGATTTGAAGGTTATACAACAATTAGGCCCGTCAGAACACATTGTGCTTGTTTGTTCCACTGTTCACATTTCACCATGGTGATACAAGGTACAATAATAAATCAGATGTGACAATTGTTCCACACAGTGCCACAACAACATTAAATATAATATAGCTTTAGCTCACTTCGAACTCGATGTTTGGTCATGGACTTTCCATGTTGGTACCCTTGGTGCGTTGGTTGTTGATGTTCTGGGATGCCGTGTCATCTTCAGCCTGTTACATGCATTGTCTGTTTTCAAACTGCTGTTATTTCTGAGGCTAGATGGCTAAACTTAAAGTCAAATTTTGAGGTTAGCTGCTTAAAAAAAAAAAAGAACAGAGAATGATTTTGAAGCTGTTCTGACAAAAAAATAACCTATGTCAGAAAAACAAGTAAATAATATGTCAGAGAGAAAAAAAACTGACATTGCGTGGCCCGAGTGCCATTCTAAAGAGATTTTTTGTTGATAGTTATGAACAGCGATGGCAGAGATCTCTTAACCTCCCAGAGAAAGGCTTTACTAAACTTTTAAATCGAAAATGGCCTGAGTGAGCCCTCCCGATTCCTCAGGGGGCTCTGTCAGTTAATCTCTGCTCCTTTCTCACTCTATGTATTATTTCTGTTCATATCTATTTCCCTTGACCTCGTCTTTAACTTGGCTGACACAATGAACTGGACGCAGCTGTCTGCTTTAAGTACTTCTTTATGCCTGAGAATGCAAACTTGTGTACATGTCAGCAGACTTTTTCATTCGGTACTTGTAATTTCATCATCTAAACTAATGTACTGACCAGCTAAGACCACCCCAGAAAACACTATTTGTGAACAGTAGAACATGAGCCCACAAAAGGACCTGTAGGTTGAAGTGGCACACTGGACAATGTATCCCCATAAAACACAAATTAGCGCCCCATTAATGACGTTAAGTCCTCAACATAAAGTGACATAACTAAAGCCCCTTTTACACTGCCAGGTTTTACGTGAATGTTGGGCCGTTTTGCCGGCAAGCTGCGAGCATTTAGACACACAGAGCCGGATTGGCGAGTTGATCCAAGGTGCCCAATTTTCCGCCTCGTAGGGTAGACATATTGGTGGAACCTTCCGCAACAGGAGGGGCTGTTGAAGACTTGTGGGAGGAGCTGTTGATGACGCTGCACGTGCGAGCAAGGCGGCATTTTGCTGCACTCCCCGATTTTGTTTTTATACTGCCAATGCTGAAAAAAGACTGATTGGGCTTTCCTGCAAAACTGCGCAATTCCTATCTAAAAAAGGCTTAAGTTACAGAGGTTAGGTTTCTGCAAGTACAGTTATCGTGGATAGGTTTAGAAAAATAAATATGGTGAAGACGTACCTTAAAATGGCTTGAAGTTCACACACTTCCAAACGCCTGTCTCCACAGGAAAATTGATGGTTTTGAGACCCATTCTCCACCCCAACGTGCCTCCTTACAAGACTGCTTTACCCCCCTAGGTGCATTCGTCACATGATTGCAGTCTGTCAAAATGCACAGGATATGTACAAATTTGGGAGCATTACTTTTTTTAGGAAACCATACGAACAGTTTGCACTGGACTATTTTTTTTTTCAGTAATGACAGGTGAAGTGAATAACTTTGATTGTTCTGCTGGGAAACCTTTGGTTCTGGCATTCGTGGATACCACCTGACATGTTCCACCCACTCAAACACCGTTGCAGACCAAGTACCCCCCCTCATGACAACAGTACTCCCCAATGGCAGTGGCCCCCAGCAGAAAAAAAGCAGCACGCCACCACAAAATTCTAATAGTCAAATTTAAATGCACTATGTATTATGAGTTTTTAGTAATGGCCACTGTAACACGCCAGCAACTCCCACACATAAACACACGTCAACACAGAATGCCTGGGGCTGATGGAGTGTTAGGGTGTAGCAGTTTAGTGTTTACCAGTGTCTCTGGTCAGGGGTGAGAGGATCAGAAACACCCTGGAGGGGAGGCAGTGGGGTAGGGGTGGAAGTGGTGAGTGAGTTAATGTTTCACATCCAACAGATTAAGAGCAAGCCGCCAGACGTCAAGTCCAAGCAGACACAGGGGAGTGAAGGGGTAATGGATCAGAGAAAGTACTCCACGCTCAGTTCAGGAAGGAAAGATACATTCAACCACAAAAGTCTCTCAAGGAGCCTTCGTTAGTGGGAGGCTGCTTCACCGCTACTGTCCTGGAAGTATTACGGAGGAAGCCGCAGGTACATCTTGTGGCTGAAAAAAATCCATCATATGTCGTCTTTACTGGAAACAGTGAACACCTTCCTTGTTTTCAAGTATGGAAGACTCTTGCTGCCTAAAACAAAGTTAAGACAGAAGGGTGAAATGTAAGAATTGGCATATTAATTTTATTAATAGGACAAGTACATCAACAATGACTTACCATCCATTAATATAGCTGCATGTAAAGCTGTTATGGATTTGTCACGCCTCAGAAAAATGTGTCACTTGCCACCCAGCCATTTGAATGGTGAAAAAAATACCAAATATACGAAATTAGGTTTCGAAATTGTGGAAAAAAAAAAGATCCGCTAGCCATCGACAGACTCTCCTTAGCAGGTAACCCAGTAGCACAAAGCACACACTCTCTCCCAGAGCCGAAGATCAAGTAGCCATGCAGTGACAGACTTTAGTTCAGCAGCTAATGTTAGCATTATCTGTTTCATGTAAAACTTTGTGGATGTGGTGAAGTTTTAGCTAACGTGACAAAAGGTGATTTTCATTAAAGTTACCAACAGTAGCCTAAAGCACCGTTACAATAAGACTGTGTCATCAGCATAAGGTGTGACTGACACCGAACCTAACAGCAGAAATACATGGGGCTTGGAAAAGACGTGTAACTTAAGTACCTTTTACACTGCCAGATTTTCTGTGAATGTTGGGCTGTTTTGCCGGCAAGCTGCGAGCGTTTAGACACACAGAGCCGGATTGGCGAGTTGATCCAAGGTGCCCAATTTTCCGCCTCGTAGGGTAGACATATTGGCGGAACCCTTTTAGTTTAAAAAGACCGAGGCGCCCTTCTGCAACGGGAGGGGCTGTTGATGACTTGTGGGAGGAGCTGTTGATGACGCCGCACGTGCGACCCACTGGCGGTGGATAAACAGGAAACAGCTGATAGCAGGAATTAGCGAGCAGCTAGTAGCAAGAGGGAAACACAAACCTGACAGACACTGTAAAGATGAGCAACTGGGGAGACAAGGAATTGCGCGCCCTCCTTGTCCTCGCAAACCAAGAGGCCATTAACCGTCAGATGTCGGGGACGGTGAAGAACGGGCCGACTTACGAGAGAATCGCTGAAGGACTGACCAGCCGCGGCTTCCCTCCCACGTCACTGTTTACGTCACACGCTGAGCTACATGTTTTGTTACTTGCTCACACTCCCCATTGCCCCGAAAAAGGCACATTCTGTATAAACAAAAGTAGGTAGGCGGCATTTTGCTGCACTCCCCGATTTTGTTTTTATACTGCCAATGCTGAAAAAAGACTGATTGGGCTTTCCTGCAAATTTGCACAACTCCTGTTTAAAAAGGGCTGCAGATTTGGCAGAGCGGGAGTTTCTTATCTGCTTTACAGACTCTTTGTAGTGTTTGGTTGCTGCCAGCTTCACTGTGTGCATATTACACACTCTGACCACATGAGGCCAGGCATTGTCCTGCACCAGGAGGAACCCAGGGCCTGTTGCACCAGCTTAGGTCTTTTATCCCAGTACCTAACACCAGTAAGGGTACCATTATTGTATGTTCAGTCATTCATTCAGTGCCAACAATGCTAACCACTGCACCACCATCAAACAAGTCAGACAAGAGTGCTAATTTTGGACAACTCAGTAAAACTGTGGATTGTGTTCGGTAGCGACATTTATACAGTTGACCTTTTGCTATGTCCCGCACCTCAACACAGACTGACCAATCATAGCATAGGAATGGCCAGCTCAGACAAGGATACGATAACTTTTCAGGCTGGTTTTGTGGATCCTGAGCTATCACGTAGTGATTATCATAACCTGGAGAGGTTGGACGGGGATATATGTTTCTTCCTTGTTCCAAAACCAAAATCAGACCCTAAGAAGTGCAGGGCTAGCTGCCTAGCTACCGAAGGTATAGTCTACTGAATGTACACATGCTACTTTTGCTTATTAATAATATAGCAGTGAATAAAGACCTACCGTGCTTTACGGGAACCAGTAGACTCTGCTGATATTCAACCAGCTGCATGTCATCACAGTGTGTGCAGATGAACGTGGGTCGACTTCTCTGGGAGCTCCCCACCCATCTGCTGGTGGAGGTACGATCACTGGCAGCATGAGGTGAAGCCAAACACCTTTACTTGTGCACACTGCAATGACACACAGCTGAAAGAAAGTAGGATGTGCTATACATTCACCCACCATGATAACCGTCCTTACTTTCCACCTCATATAGGGCACATTATGTTAATGCATTGACTCTGAACTCTTAACCAGATCGTAAATTGAACTGATGAAATTTGTAGGGAGGATGGGCTGGAGGATGAAGTAAATTACGAGAAGACATGGAGTCAAACCCACAAAGCTTAATCGGATTGTTCACGAAACAGAGAAATGTCAGATTTTAATTAGCCTCCACCGTCACTGATTGCTGGTCACTGACTCCCTGGGCGCAGTGTGACTGAGCTAAAGGCACTCCCCTATCATTCAGGATCAAGATATCAATCAATGTGTGAGGTGAGAACAGCAGAGCAAGGCTGCACACACTGAGGATTCAGTCTTTTCTTTTTCCAGGACACTGGATCTTTGGTGAGAGAAAGGACTGAGGAGAGTGTGAGGAGGGAAACACTTCAGAGGAAAAAAAGCAACAGGCTGAAGTGCCGAAAGAGGGAATCTGTTGTGAAAGATTTGACAATAGCCTCAAAATACCACCATCACCCAGGGAACAAAAGACACACTCAATAAATACAGTACAGGGCTGGCGAGATTAGCCTGTCGGTCAACTTTAGTGTTAAGGGGGAAGTTTAATCTTCTTAATCTCCTCATCATACCATGAAAGGGAATATAAAGGGGAGATTTAAAAGTAAAAATTTGATGAAGCATGAGTATTCTGGGTTCAAACCAACTAGCCAGCTGGGACCCTTCTGTGTGGAGTTTGCATGTTCTCGCTGGGTTTTCTTTGGGTTCCATTAGTGATGGCCAAATGAAGCTTCATGAACCACCAGTTGTATTTGCTGAACCCACTAGATGGCACTCTTGGTGTACTGAAAAAGACTCAATGGATGGCAATGCAGTTTGGTTTCAACTAGCAATGGCTAAATAACGCTAGTGATGGCCAAATGAAGCTTCATGAACCACCAGTTGTATTTGCTGAACACACTAGATGGCGCTCTTGGTGTGATGAAAAACGCTCAAGGGATGGCAATGCAGTTTGGTTTCAACTAGCAATGGCCAAATAACGCTAGTGATGGCCAAGTGAAGCTTCATGAACCACCAGTTGTATTTGCTGAACCCACTAGAGGGCGCTCTTGGTGTACTGAAAAAGGCTCAAGGGATGGCAATACAGTTTGGTTTCAACTAGCAACGGCCAAATAATGCTAGTGATGGCCAAATGAAGCTTCATGAACCACCAGTTGTATTTGCTGAACCCACTAGATGGCGCTCTTGGTGTAATGAAAAAGCCTCAAGGGATGGCAATGCAGTTTGGTTTCAACTAGCAATGGCCAAATGAAGCTTCATGAAGCATTTTCTTATTTTTTGGGTCCACTCTGGCACTCTTTATTCAACAAGTGTTGAAACCAAACTGCATTGCCATCCCTTGAGCCTTTTTCATGACACCAAGAACGCCATCTAGTGGGTTCAGCAAATACAACTGGTGGTTCATGAAGCTTCATTTGGACATTACTAAATAACGCCTCATGAACCAGGGGTTTTTGTTGCTGCTGTCATAGCATACAATATTGCTTGTCCTTTTCATATTTCTTATACCTTGCACACTAGCATTGCCACAAATGATCCTAAACAGCTAACTTTTCATACATACATCATGTACATCTCTACCACATGAGACACAATACAAACACCCATAGCACTTGGCTGCATGATAAATGTTGGAGCCGGAGAGGCCACATGGCCCGGGAGACCTCTCAGCCGGTGTGGTCCAATCCACTGTGGTCACATCTGAAAATACTCATAGTTTCCTAAACAGAATCTGAGCACCTGTGCAGAGCACATGTCCCAGTGCAGCTTCCAGAAACCCTCATTATTTACAAAAGCTTACCCTATCCACAAGCCTTAAGACACCAACTGAGATTGAACAGCGCTGTATCACCTGAGTCTCTGAAGACAGTTTAGCGATTTAGCACAATGGAAAATATATTGCAAATGTGTGCTTTAGAGAATCTCAGACATCTCCAAATGCCCACACTTACTGTGCTAAATGTATATGCTAGAATTACCTGTTGTCACTTTCTGGTAATTTTGGAAGCTATTATGTAGTATTATGAGTATAGTCTTCGAAGGTCAGTCTAAGTTATTGTCAGCCGTAGATTTAATAGTTTTAGTTCAGTTTTCTACCCTTTAGTCATTGTTTGTTGTGTCTATTGTTAACACCATTTTTATATCTGACAGTAGCATTAGGTTTAAACCCTGGGATTTGCGTATAATAATCTAGGAAATAGTCCAACTGCTTCAGTTCACAACGTTGTGCCTTGTCATGAGTAACACTACCCATCATTCATTGTATCCAGCGTAAACTATGTATACTTCAACATGCCAACCACAAAGAGAGTTAGAACAAACATGTCCACCTCCGCCAGGTGCCTCACAGTCAGTAGGTTTAGATGACATCAGAGAAAGAGGGCTATTCAATTACTATTTCAACTGGGCCGCAGTCTGTCAAAGAGTCAGGAAATCCCTCCGACAAGCAGGAGGGCTAAGCCATGGTACCAGCTTGCCGTCCCATCCCATGTCCCATCTCCCATCAAAACGCTCCTGAAAAAATAGAGGTAGATCAGAACAGACGGCACTCGAGTTTCAATGGGAGGTAGAAAAAAAAAATGTTTTTCAATGCGGTAAAGTTAGTCTCAGGGAAAACAGATATACAGTATGTACGATGTAATGCAATGGAGGTGTTGTACTGCCCAGAAGTATACTTTTTTTTATCGCTTTTACATATGTGATGGGGCCAAAATTTGGTCAATGCATACTTTGTGTTTCTGGCTCTGACTGCAGTTTTGTGCAGTGACATTTGTAGCTTTAATTTTCTTTCTGTTTGACCAACCATCATGCATCTCTTCTGTTTGGAGTACTGTAATGGAGAATAGTGGAGGGAAACATGTTGCTGGTGTAAAATTTGGACACAAAAGATGCTTGACATTATTTATTCCTACTATTGTTTTTGTTTTTACTCTACAGAGTAGAGACAAAAGTCTGTCAAAGAGTCAGGAAATCCCTCCGACAAGCAGGAGGGCCAAGCCGGGTCAGTGTCAGTAGCCTCACTGTGAAGTCTATATCCTGGTGGTGTTGGTGAAACACTGCAGACTAGAGAGGGATTCATACCCTCAAGGGATTTCTCCACAATCCAGACTAAGTCAACTGTACGATAACTTACTGGTTCCCAGCCTGGGGGTCCCAACCCCTGGTGGGGGTTGCAAAGCTACACATAGGGTCGCAAGGCATACCGACTCTGCATGCCTCTGACCTGTCTACCTCGTCTGTTTAAATTAAATAAATTGAATTTAAATAAATGAGAGCCGATTATCCCCTCCATGTTTCAGTCCTGTTAAAACTCAAGCTGGGACCCAACAGCCCGACAGCGCCACCTAACATGCTGGATGAAGCCAACTAGGAGGGCAAGAAAGCAGCTGCCACAGTGTCTCAGCAGCCTGTTTCAGCTTTAAGTTGTGTGCCAGAGACAGACCATTGTCAACCCACACACTCTCAGGGTTCGACAGGTCTCCTTGCTTGGCTGAGTAAATCTGCACACACGGAGACGATACACAAACAAGCTGGTGAATGTGGTTTTTTAAGGAAACGCAAAGTGTTCAAAACTTTATTAGTTTTACTTTTCTGCAATTAAGACAAGTGTAATAACGCGGCAGGGAGGAAGAGCAGAAGCAGAAACAGCCACAGTGAGATGCTGACGAAGAGCTGCAGACAACAGGCTCTTACTGCACCTCTGCAAACAGCTCACCTGCAACCACGTTTTCTAGTCTTTGTATGGTCCACTGTGTCAAGAGCAGCACTTTAATTCCAGTCCACCTCTGTGCTTCAGTATAAACCCATCCCTGCTCTGTACCCTGAGAGCTCACCGCACTGCAAATGGACAAAACAAGCAAATTATTAAAGCATTAATCTGACAAGGAAACAGTCAGAGGTACAGTACAGGCCAAAAGTTTGGACACACCTTCTCATTCAATGCGTTTTCTTTATTTTCATGACTATTTACATTGTAGATTCTCACTGAAGGCATCAAAACTATGAATGAACACATGTGGAGTTATGTACTTAACAAAAAAAGGTGAAATAACTGAAAACATGTTTTATATTCTACTTTCTTCAAAATAGCCACCCTTTGCTCTGATTACTGCTTTGCACACTCTTGGCATTCTCTCCATGAGCTTCAAGAGGTAGTCACCTGAAATGGTTTTCCAACAGTCTTGAAGGAGTTCCCAGAGGTGTTTAGCACTTGTTGGCCCCTTTGCCTTCACTCTGCGGTCCAGCTCACCCAAACCATCTCGATTGGGTTCAGGTCCGGTGACTGTGGAGGCCAGGTCATCTGCCGCAGCACTCCATCACTCTCCTTCTTGGTCAAATAGCCCTTACACAGCCTGGAGGTGTGTTTGGGGTCATTGTCCTGTTGAAAAATAAATGATCGTCCAACTAAACGCAAACCGGATGGGATGGCATGTCGCTGCAGGATGCTGTGGTAGCCATGCTGGTTCAGTGTGCCTTCAATTTTGAATAAATCTCCAACAGTGTCACCAGCAAAACACCCCCACACCATCACACCTCCTCCTCCATGCTTCACAGTGGGAACCAGGCATGTGGAATCCATCCGTTCACCTTTTCTGCGTCTCACAAAGACACGGCGGTTGGAACCAAAGATCTCAAATTTGGACTCATCAGACCAAAGCACAGATTTCCACTGGTCTAATGTCCATTCCTTGTGTTTCTTGGCCCAAACAAATCTCTTCTGCTTGTTGCCTCTCCTTAGCAGTGGTTTCCTAGCAGCTATTTGACCATGAAGGCCTGATTGGCGCAGTCTCCTCTTAACAGTTGTTCTAGAGATGGGTCTGCTGCTAGAACTCTGTGTGGCATTCATCTGGTCTCTGATCTGAGCTGCTGTTAACTTGCGATTTCTGAGGCTGGTGACTCGGATGAACTTATCCTCAGAAGCAGAGGTGACTCTTGGTCTTCCTTTCCTGGGTCGGTGCTCATGTGTGCCAGTTTCGTTGTAGCGCTTGATGGTTTTTGCGACTCCACTTGGGGACACATTTAAAGTTTTTGCAATTTTCCAGACTGACTGACCTTCATTTCTTAAAGTAATGATGGCCACTGGTTTTTCTTTAGTTAGCTGATTGGTTCTTGCCATAATATGAATTTTAACAGTTGTCCAATAGGGCTGTCGGCTGTGTATTAACCTGACTTCTGCACAACACAACTGATGGTCCCAACCCCATTGATAAAGCAAGAAATTCCACTAATTAACCCTGATAAGGCACACCTGTGAAGTGGAAACCATTTCAGGTGACTACCTCTTGAAGCTCATGGAGAGAATGCCAAGAGTGTGCAAAGCAGTAATCAGAGCAAAGGGTGGCTATTTTGAAGAAACTAGAATATAAAACATGTTTTCAGTTATTTCACCTTTTTTTGTTAAGTACATAACTCCACATGTGTTCATTCATAGTTTTGATGCCTTCAGTGAGAATCTACAATGTAAATAGTCATGAAAATAAAGAAAACGCATTGAATGAGAAGGTGTGTCCAAACTTTTGGCCTGTACTGTATATTTGCTTGAGTTCCCTGTATTTACTGCTGTGTGTGGTCAAACTGGTGAAGATGCTTTCTTAATTTGCTCTTGGTTTGTCTATTTGCATGTGTCATCTTAATTTGCTCTCAGAGTCACTTTTGCAGAGAGTGACTGCTGAACTATTCGCCCCCTAATCCTGCTGCCCATCCACAAAATATGGCCTTCCTGCTGGCACATGATCCACTAATGGATGTCTCTGTGGGTGCGAATGAATGAGTGCTAAGATACCAACTATTAGCATCTTACAGTGGTGGACTATAAATAATGATGTTGAAAAGTGAGCGCTCTGTACAGACCTGTCACTAAGTGACATTCCCTCATGTGTAGTCATGCTGAGAAATGATTTTCCGGCTTTATCTGTAGTCATGCAGTAAGGAACACTATAATCAAAAGCCAATGCCGGGCTGAATGCTAATATGAAGCAATTGCATCCCACTGTCTCTGAGTTACATTAAAGTCAAGTGTAAAATCTCACAGTCATTTGCATTTTATTTAATCAACTTTCTGTTCGCCCGCGTCTGAGCCCTTCTGAAGCAATGCAATGCAGATTAGTGCGTGTGTGTGTGTGTGTGTGTGTGTGTGATATACATTCTTTACATTTCTGTCTCAGAGCCTCAGATATTTAAAGAAGCATTGCAATGTGTGCTTGAATACAGTAATTTAAAGCACACACTGTTCACACAGAAGCCAGCGTACACTGTTTCAAGATGTTACTTACATGAAATGTTAGTCGGATAATCAGAGAGGACGCCGAGTAGATGCTGTTACATAATGCCTCCTATGATGGATAATTTTACCGAGTAGATTGAAAATGTAGGGAAAAAATGTGCATAACTATTTTTAGAAGTCTATCATAATGGATAATCAGGCTTAAATTAAGGGCTTCATTGTTGTGGCAGACAGCACAAGCAGTACTCTGGTGGTTTGGGTTTCCTGACCTTGAAATTCAAGAAACATTTTGTCCGTCTGTCTGGTTTTATGCCCAGACCTCAGCGGTGTATCCCCATACAACGGTTCATATGATATCCCGCGAAAATGCAAAAGGCAAATTTCTGATGGCCGCAACCCACATACTCAGCTCTGCTGCTCATCCCACAAACGCATGTTCCTTACAAATGTAGCTCCATTTAAAAGGGAAACAAACAAGCTTTCCAACGGTATAAGAGTTATTGCCAAGAAGCATTGTTACAACAAAGAAATAATCTACCAAACACAAATTTCCTTACCTTTTGTGCTTAGTTTACACGATCTTAACTAACCTTAACCAAGAGATGTGATCGCCTAAACGTAACCAGTTGCTGCTCTGTGAACATTCTGCGGTTACTCTCATTTTTAAAAGTTCTAATTATGGTGATTTGCGGATGACGTGGTCCTCCTAGCTCCATCGAACAGTGACCTCCAGCTCTCGCTGGGACGGTTGGCAGCCAAGTGTGAAGCGGCTGGGATGAGAGTCAGCACCTCCAAGTCTGAGGCCATGATCCTCAGCCGGAAAAGGGTGGATTGCCCACTCCAGGTCGGGGGGGAGGTCCTGCCTCAGTTGGAGGAGTTTAAGTATCTCGGGATCTTGTTCACGAGTGAGGGTAGGATGGAGCGGGAGATTGACAGGCGGATTGGGGCGGCGTCAGTAGTGTTGCGGACGCTTAACCAGTCCGTTGTGGTGAAAAGGGAACTTAGCCAGAAAGCGAAGCTCTCGATTTACCGGTCGATCTACGTTCCAACCTTCACCTATGGTCACGAGCTTTGGGTAGTGACCAAAAGAACGAGATCGGCGTAGTAGAGCTGCTGCTCCTCCACATCGAGAGGAGCCAGTTGAGGTGGTTCGGGCATCTGGTAAGGATGCCTCCCGGACGCCTCCCTTGGGAGGTATTTCGGGCATGTCCAACCAGGAGGAGACCTCGGGGCCGCCCCAGGACACGCTGGAGGGATTACATCACCCGGCTGGCCTGGGAACGCCTCAGGGTTCCCTCGGAAGAGCTGACGGAGGTGGCTGGGGAGAGGACTGTCTGGGCTTCTTTGCTGAGGCTGCTGCCCCCGCGACCCGGATAAGCGGAGGACGACGAGATGAGATTATGGTGATTTTATGAACAGAGGAGTCCCACACACTGCTCTTAGCTTTACAATTTGTCAGCAACACTAACATTTTGGTCCGACAGTAGGACCGAAACATTAGTGTAAGTAATAAATAGGGAATCTGTGCAAGAGCAAGACTCAAGTGATGTTTTCCAAATATTGCTTTTAAACTAATTATGGCGATTAAAAAAACATTGCTGCATTACTTTTCTTTCAGACTGTATTTGCTGTTGCAAATGAGCAGTATATGAAAGCAATTACTGGGAGACAACACACCTGGTTTGTCAGACACGTGTGATATGAGCGACAGAAAAACACGGCTGACGCACGGCTGATGCCTGCCAAGAGGAGACAACTTGAAAATGAATTACACTGAAGATTTATTTTTAGATAAGTGTGAATTAAAACCTATAGTGTGGCTGTCAGGAAAATGTGGACGCAAAGCCAGCATGGATGAGAAGTGCTCAGAATAAAAAGGAAATTTGAATATCAACAAGGGCAGGGTATTGTTTAAAAAATTTAAACACCAGTGCCCTGAGAGTAATACCGATACCAGCTGATAACTTCATTTGATACTCATGTTCTTAACCTAACCAAGTGCTTTTACTGACGTCCCACCATTGGTTGCAGCATCCCAGAATGTCATTAGCAGACACAGGAGGATACCTAGCATGTAATATATAAACGTGAAAGTCCACTGACAAATTGGTGATATTTATTGATGTTCAAATGAAGCTTCATGAACCACCAGTTGTATTTGCTGAACCCACTAGATGGCGCTCTTGGTGTGATGAAAAAGCCTCAAGGGATGGCAGTGCAGTTTGGTTTCAACCATCAATGGCCAAATGAAGCTTCATGAACCATTTTCTTTGGTTTCAACCTTTTGTTGAACAGACAGTGCCAGAGTGGACCCGAAAAATAAACTGCATTGCCATCCCTTGAGTCTTTTTCATTACACCAAGAGCGCCATCTAGTGGGTTCAGCAAATACAACTGGTGGTTCATGAAGCTTTGTTGAACAAAGAGTAGACCCAAAAATTAAAGAAAATGGTTTATGAAGCTTCATTTGGACATCACTAGTGGTTACATTTTGCCAACACACACGTGGTTAGGTTTAGGCAACAAAAGCACATGGTTGGGAAGTCTTATGGGAAGTCAACAAAGTTGAACAAAGAGTGCCAGAGTGGACCCAAAAAATAAAGAAAATGGTCCATTGCTAGTTGAAACCAAACTGCATTGCCATCCCTTGAGCCTTTTTTCATTTCACCAAGAGCGCCATCTAGTGGGTTCAGCAAATACAACTGGTGGTTCATGAAGCTTCATTTGGCCATCACTAGGGATATATGACAACTTGGGATGGGAACGTGTCATAAGGGAGGCAGTTCCCACTTTTTTCTTCTCTCTTGTTTACTAATCTAAATGAATTATACGTTGGTGATCATGTTGTCTTCAAACAAACTGAACAATTCAATTTTGAAGAACCTAGAGTGAGGGTAGAATGGAGCGTGAGATGGATCGACAGGTCGGTGCAGCTTCTGCGGTGATGCAGGCTCTGCGCCGGTCCATTGTGGTGAAGAGGGAGCTGAGCCAGAAAGCAAAGCTTTCAATTTACTGGTCCATCTACGTCCCAACCCTCACCTTTGGTCACGAGCTCTGGGTAGTGACCGAAAGAATGAGATCGTGGATACAAGCGGTGGAAATGAGTTTCCTCCGTGGAGTGTCTGGGCTCAGTCTTAGAGATACGGTGAGGAGCTTGGACATCTGGAGGGAGCTCAGAGTAGAGCCGCTGCTCCTTTGCATCAAAAGGGGTCAGTTGAGGTGGTTCGGGCATCTGATCAGGATCCTTCTGGGACGCCTCCCACTGATAGGAGGCCCCGGGGCAGACCTAGAACACGCTGGAGGGATTATATATCTCGTCTGGCCTGGGAACGCCTCAGGGTCCCCCAGGAGGAGCTGGAAAGCATTGCCGGGGTGAGGGATGTCTGGGGCGCTTTGCTTAGCCTGCTGTCCCCGCGACCTGGCCCCGGATAAGCGGATTGAAATGGATGGATGGATGGATGGATGGATTCTAGAGCTAATGATGTTGGTTTTATCGAAAGAACTTCTATAAATATGAAGTATAATTTCGAATGTCTCGGCATCTCGGTACATCTTCAAATACACCACGCTCAACTTCACTGTACCCCTGGCGTAAAAAGGATCAAATGCTGGTATCCCTTGGCTGGAGACATTCTTATACTAATTGGTAGTAGGTAATTTCAGTTAATACCTCAAAGGTAATGACCCAGATACCCAGCCCTAGTATTTAAAATTAACAGGCAACTGATCCAAACTGAGCTGCCGATGAAGCTCATGCGATGTTGATCAAAAGCTAAATGCACTATAGTCAATTTGTCGCAGTTGAAAAATGATTGCTTACTCGATTTGGAAACAGTAGTTGGAAAAGAAATCTTCTGCAGGTGTGCCTAACTTTTTTTAAAATTAACTTTCAACTGTTTCTCGTGGTCTTCTCAGTATTTGCACAGTTGCCATGGAGACGGTTCAGTCTTCATCCCATCGTCAAACAAATTGAGTGCACATGTTTTAATGCAACATCACAGTGATTTTGGTCTATAAAGTAACTACCCAAACTCCCCACACTGATAGAGATGATGAGATGTGGTTGAAAGTTCCAATAAAACCCTGGTAAGTGGCCCTTTATTGCACTTGTGCTTTTACAATACAGGCCTGAATGTTCAATAGAAAAAGAAGTTACCTGAAGTGAATTTGACATTGAAATGACACATGGATATCACAAGCGAACAGTTTGGAAACACCTCGAGTGAGCAGCATCACACTCTGCTTATTTAAAGCAGACTGTTGTTTAAAGGTGCTAATCCATCAGCAGACAGGTGTTGGCTGCACCCTGGGGCTCCATCTGCAGAGCCAGAGCCTTGGAAAACAAAGGCAGCCGCTCTTCAAGGCCCTTCTGGAGCCTGTTTATCCCATGTTGATTTCAGAAATAACCCATTTGAGGTTTGGTAATGGCTGCAATCAATAACTGATGTGTCTCTCTGTCAGTGCGAAAGTCTCAACTCAGAGGCACACAACATGACTCCACTGCTGCATTGTTTACAACCGGCTCCTTAGGAAGTAGGAGAAGACGCATGAATTCACATCCCAGAGATTCAATATTTTCCATCATTTTCCATTTGTTGTGTTCATCAGTGGATGTGGTGCTGTAGCTGCGTGGCCTCGGATACAAAAGACACACTCAGACAAGAAACAATAAGTGAAATATGAACAAACTGTTCTTCAGGTTATTGGAGAGAGAAAATTATTGTCCATATCTACCTGATAGTTTTTTACCATATAATAAATAAAGGAGACAAACACAGCTGTAAGTGTTGTACTCACATGTATTTTCAATATGTTCTCATCCCAAGTCTGTGGTTGGTATGGCAACGAGACTTGGACAGTGAGCTTGAACAAGAGGTCTGGCAAAATATTGCCCATAACATGGGCTGGTCAGGCCATGTTTTTTAACCAGTCTTGGTCATTTATAATCGAAGCTTGTATATTCATCCATATATGCTGTATACCACGTTTCATGTAGTGATGTCCAAGTGAAGCTTCATGAACCACCAGTTGTATTTGCTGAACCCACTAGATGGCGCTCTTGGTGTGATGAAAAAGGCTCAAGGGATGGCAATGCAGTTTGGTTTCAACCCTTTGTTGAACAAAGAGTGCCAGAGTGGACCCAAAAAATAAAGAAAATGGTTCACAAAGCTTCATTTGGCCGTTGTTAGTTGAAACCAAACTGCATTGCCATCCCTTGAGCCTTTTTCATTACACCAAGAGTGCCATGTAGTGGGTTCAGCAAATGCAACTGGTGGTTCATGAAGCTTCATTTGGTCATCACTAGTTTCATGTTGAACTCAAAATTCATCAAGTTCTATTCATTTGACTGTTTTAAAAACAATCGAAGTTCAAATCCAAATGGATGGGCCCTAACAGTCCAAGAAGCATTATTGTAAAGCACACTGAGTTGGACTTGTGTGTCAAATTTTCAATCTTTTCGGCTTATGGTGTGAGTGGTGTGGCCTTTCCAGTGCTGGCCTTAATTACAGCGCCACCATTTGGCCAATCAGGGCAATTTTTTGTAGGGTTCAAAGCACCACTCCAGATGTCTTCAGTGAGTTTCATTAGGATTGGTCAATTGGTGAAATTGTGACTAACATTGGCATTTTTGAGATTTTTGGCACCCCCTATTGGTCTGGTCCAAAATGCTTTCTTACACCTATTCCCCAACACGTACTGAACTTATCTACCAAGACTTCTGCGAAATGAATGAATTGTTTATGAGTTATGGCCAGTTTTATTTAAGCCCTACGTGTTAGGAATTTTTATTTGCTGACTGCAGCCACATTTTGTATGGTTGTATACTCATCCTAATGCCCTCTATACACTCTGCGATTTTAGCAATCTTATAAGACCATTGCATGACACACTGTGAGACGTGGATCTAATAAACTTTGGTACGATGTAAAGTTTGATGTGTGCAGATTGTACGATGGCCGTTTACTACTGAATCGCAGGTTACAATGTACGTCAATATGCAACGTCATCAGCGTACATCATCCACCTGCGCCACGGCTTGCTCACCTGGAAGTTGCAGTTCCTCCGCAATTTCCTTCCATGCAGCGTCTTTTTTCTTGCGGTCATGATAGCAGCTGGAGGAAACATCAAATAAACACGGCTTCTGCTGCCACAGCTCCACCAAACTTTCCTCTTTCTGGGAGTTTCGCAGACTTCTTTTTGTTCATTTTACCTCCATGGCAAGCGATCATTTGTTTGATTTAGCGCCGGTGTCCATTGCGTCATTTTGTTGATTAGTAGACGTAGGTCGTAGCAGCTGTCACACTGTGAGATAGTCATCCTAAATTTCTGACACCGTCAGAATTTTATCTCAGGTTATCCTTGGCCATCCTTGAACCTGTCTCACAGTGCGACGTAAGACCACCGTTTTAGAGCCACGACCAAAGATATCACCACGTTTCTCCCACGATGGCCATCTTTCGTCTGGGACAGCCCAAAATCGCACAGTGTATACCGGCCATGGTGTTCATATACTCAAATTCATAAAGTTCTTTTGATTAAACAGTTTTTCAAAAATCTCAAAATGGCAGAAAATCTAGTTAGGTGGGGCTAGCGATCCAAAAGCTTTTGTGTAGAGCACATTGAGTTACTTATGTGTGCCAAAATCACAAGCACTCCAGTATCCGTGTGGCATTGAGTCGTAGGCTTTCTTGCAGTCGATCCAGGTGGTGTACAGGTTTGTCCGCCTGGTCTTGAAGTCCTGGGTGCCTGCTCTATCGACCAATAGCTGGTGCTTGGCTCCCCTGGTATTACTGCCAATTCCTTTCTGGGCCTTGCTCATGTGTTGGGCGAGGTGCCTATTCATCTTAGCCACTATGATGCCTGACAGGAGCTTCCATGTTGCACAGAGGCAGGTTATTGGTTGGTAGTTGGATGGGACGGCGTTTTTCTGGGGATCCTTCATGATCAGGACTGTCCGTCAGTGGATCAACCACACTGGATGGGTCCCATCCATCAGCAGCTGGTTCAGGTGTGGGTCATGTCAGGCCAAGGTGCTGTCCAGCTCTTCATACCTGATACTCTTTCGTGGATGTCTGCTGTTGCAATGTTGACTGGCTCTTATTCTGGGAGATTGAAGTGGTCAGCTCTTAGATCCACTAGCCACTTAGCATCGATGTCATGTGATGCCTCCATCTCCCATAATAGAAGAAGTATGACTAATGATAACAGCAGTAGTACGAGGCATCAGGCAGTACCACAGGAAAGCACAAGAGCTCTAGGGAAGAACGTTTGCAAATGGAGAGACAGACAGATGGAGGGAAAAGCTCAGTGTACCTCAGGAGCCCCCTCAGCAGACTAGGCCTATATCAGCCTTACTAGGGGCTGGTCCCAGGCAAGCCTGAGCCAGCACTACTATTAGCATCATGTGCATCCTTGCTTGAGCCTCTTCTGTCTGCAGTGCTTCACACTGTGCCCCTCACGATCACACTTCTCCTCACAGTTGCTGCAACCAACCTGTAAGAGTCACTAGTGCAGCAGCAGACATGATCACTCACTGGATTTCCCCCCTGCCAACACAGGATTCTGCAGTGGTTGGCGAGCGTTTTTCATCCCCAGTCCACAGAGACACTCTGAAGAGCAGAAATCATGTCCCGTGTTGTCTCGCTACTGTCAATCAATCCCATGTTCGTAGCATTATTACCTGCTTCTCATCCTCCCTCTTTTACTCACAGATTGAAGTGTTGCTCTGCTTCACTGTTCTCCAGCTTTGATGGAAATCAGATTTAATTATTGCCTGAGTCCACTGTCTTGTTCGTGAAGCCTTCAGTACAATAACAAGCTGTGGGGATGACGTAACAATGCAAGGCTTTGTGGTTAGAAGGAAATGCCTGTTTAGTCCTTTTAATAAGCAGCAATTACTTAAACATTTACCCACAGTGACCATACTTCTCACCACAATGAATTCAGCCACGGCTTCTGTTCACAGGACAATATGATTTCTCACAGTTTCCAAACATAAAACCACCACATTAAACAATTGCTTACTTGTATTTCTTGCCTCACAGGTTACTTCAGAAATCTCCTTTGAAGTGCTGCAGCATGCTGTAATAAATGACACTCTATGGTTGGAAGTTTTTTATGCCTGAGCATGATGTGAGGCCTCTGAAACAGCAGTTCAGCCACTAAAACTAATAATTAGACATTCATGGTTTCCTCTGTGCGGTCTAATCCTACAGAACACTAATGCATCATCCTGACATTACCCACAGTCCTCGCTGTGAACAGGTCCCACTGACAAAAAAATGTTTTCCACCAAAGTATGATTACCAGCTGTTCTCTGTGAAAACTCTTTGACTGTACAAAAGTGAAGTGGTAGAGGTCTGGAGCTTTGTACCGTGCTGTTGTGAACCCTCAAAAAGAGGTCCAACATAACCTAGTCTCACCTAGCTAGACCTGTCTCCAGATAGATAGATAGATAGATAGATAGATAGATAGATAGATAGATAAATAGATAATTTTACAAAAAATTAAAATAAACATGGCAGAGATAGCACTGGCGATCTGAACCGGTCAGTGGTGAAAAAAAGCACTTTTAATGCACAAACTTATACGGGACGCATTTGCCCCCGTTACCGTTTTAGCTCGTTTCGTGGCTGCCGGCTGCATCCGCCTCCCTCAATACTGAACCAATTTTAGAACGAGCTGTACCTATGAATCATACGCACACATACACATGGGGAAATAGGGCCCAGGTTGAAAAATAATGAAGTTATCCTTTAAGCAAGACAAGCAGCTTGTTCCATTGACTAGTGGCTGTGTAAATTGGTTAGACTGCCTCTAGTGTCGTAGGAGTGGTTGTTTTTTACTAAATTAAAATAGTTGGATAGGTAAGAAAGTGCAGATTTATAGACAATCTTACGGGAGATGCCCATCTTAATTTGCAACACCCTTTTATTCACAGGGAGAAGATTTCATTTTTTAAAATGAAATGCATCAAGATGTGTGCAGATGGGCAACTTTAAAACTTATTAATTTGTTTTGAGCAGTCTGAAATTTGGATTCAATAGATTGCGAAGACCTACTGTACCAGAGGGTGGCAGCATAGTCAAAGTGGCATAACACCAATGCTCCAGCTAGAGTTTTTAAAATTGGAATATCCAAAAATCGAGCTTTCTTGCCAGGAATTTTGTTTTGTTGGTGATCCTGTTGAGAGCCTTTAATACCATATCTTCCCCTGATAAAATATTGTCTAAAACACATCCAAGGTAACTCACTGAGGATTTTGAAGAGATTGGGATCTGACCAATCTTTACTCTAAAATTAGGTGAATTTTTAATTTAATTCTTGACCCAAAGAGGATGGCCTCTGTCTTTCCTATATGAAGGGAAAGTTTATTATCAGAGAGCCACCTCACAACCTTTTGAACCTCAGCACTCAAGGTATCTTCCCCAACTACTTTTGTCTTTGTGGGATACTAGCAATGCGGCATCATCTGCATATAAGACGATATAACACGAACAGGCCGAATTTAGGTCATTGATATATAATAAAAACAATAGTGGCCCTAGAACACTCCCCTGCGGGACACCACATGTTATGGGTTTTGGATTAGATAACATCCCATTAACATCTACTCACAGATGTTGAATCCCATAATGAATCACAGCTGACCAGGCTATCACAGGCCTGACACATAAGCCCCGTTTCCACCAAATACTTTCAGTATCGTACCTTTAGAACCAAAACTAACCTTGCAGGCGTGGTACCTAGACCCTAGTGTATTTCCTCATCACCATGAAAGTCACTCCTCTGCTCATTCTCCACTCAGCACTTGCTAGCTTTTCCCGCCAGTGCATCGTCCACACCCATTGGTACTCCCCTGTATTGACTGTCAGCCTATCAGTGACCTGCCTGCTCATCTGCTCATTTACCTGTCAGTACATATACCAGCCAGTTTGCCTTTGTTGTTGCCAGATCCTAGTTTGTGCCTCTGCCTGTTTTTGACCTGTGCCTGCATACCTAGTGTGAGCCTTTGTCTGATGCGTCTATGCCTCTGCCTGACACTTTAGTAAAGCCTCCGTTTTTGTCTTACTTGTGCCTCTGCCTTGTGATTCTATGTGTGGGTCCTCTCTTGTTTATGACATAAATAGAAACATACTAACAATAGTTATTAATCGACAGTGGTTACAGCTGTCTGTCTGATTCCCAGGCTTTAGAGATATTGCAGTTCTTAATGTGTGTAGCATGAATGCTTTGTATTCCATAAATTGAGTCCATCCTCCTCCTCAGCACCACAGACAGCTGAGCCTCCTATAGTTGTGCCCACACACTCACTTGTAGGTGCTGTTTCCATAACACATATAAAACTGTGAAAGCAAAGCAAACAGCCCAGAGAAACCTGTGTATTTGAGACCTTCATTCTGATGAGTTTTAGTAATGGCATTTTTTTATGTGCCCTATTGTGTTTTTAGCAGCACAGGCCAAACTCCATTGACCTGCATTGTACTAAAGAGGAGGAATAGAGATCTCAGGATCTCAGCACAAAAAATCTGTGTATCTGTGTGGGCGAGCTGACCGTTTAAAGCTGTTATAATTGCTTTTTTGGCATCTTCAGTTCAGAGAGATCTCAAGACATCGCAGCTATATCATCACATTATAACGTTGTTATGGCTAACATCTTAAGAAATAGCCCCCAAGTTCTACATCCCATAGACACAGAGCAACATTAGCTAAAGCCGCTTTTCAGGCTGATTGTAATTTGTAGCCTCTTAAAATATGAATGAGGGTAGTGATAGTGAGATACTGGCTACAGTGATGAAACAAAACCAGCATCAGATTGACTGTATTCATAATAAATGTACCAATTAATCAGTCAGCAAGAATGTTTGGGGTGGGTGGGGCGCATAAGCAAATACAGTGAGCAGCAGCGCCGACCGTCCAACAGCGCCAACCGTCCAACAGCGGCACACCGTATGATCTAAAGTGTTCTTGTCCTATTTTTATTATAATAATTGTATTTATTTTAGTCACCGTGGCTGCTCATGCTCTAGCCTAACTTAAAAATTGCCACCAGATGGCAGCAGCTACATTTGAAGTGCCGCGTTAAAACCATCACTGAATACTTCACAACAAGTTCCTGTTAATTTTTTGCACAAGTCGCACAACACTTATTGTCGTTCATGATCCAAGTCGACATCATAGGACGACTGGGTCTGGATATAATTGGGCTGATATCGTGTAGTCTGAACTAGGCATTAGGCCAAGATATCCCAATAGGCCATCAAAAGTAAATGACAAAATAAGTTGTTTGTTCAAGCCTTGTAGCGTGACACATACAAGTGTTTTCTGATCTGACACCCCAACCAACAGGACAATGTTATTTGTCTTTACCTTTCAAAACCATTACACATCACTGCAAAATGACACAGATCTACTTTATTCTGCGACAAAGCCGCAGTTGATGTTTGTTTAGGATAACAGTAATGAACATGGTGAAGGTTACGGAACCACGACTGATGGTTAACTGTTGGTATAAAACACCCAAACACATCCCAGGCAGCCAAATGTACCTGTCCCAGCATCGGCCCAAACTCAACATGCTGGCTGAAATTTGCCGAGCCATGTGTGGTTGCCTGACTCGGCTGAGACTCGGCTGAGACAAATGACACCCCAGAATCGGGCCAAATCAGCTGGCCGGGTTCTGGCTGCCATCACTGGGCTGTTATCAAAATTGACCTGTTCTTGCTTCGGCCCAAACTCGGCATGCCGGAAGAAATAAGCCGGGCCATGTGTGGTTGCCTGACTTGGATGAGACTCGGCATGAATGACGCCCCAGAATCAGGCTGAATCAGGTGGCTTGTTTCCGGCTGCCATCACTGGGTTGTAATCAAAATTGACCTGGACCAGCTTCGGCCCAAACTCAGCACCCCGGAAGAAGTAAGTCTGGCCACATCCAGTTGCCTGACTTTGCTGAGATTCGGGCAAAATCACCTGGCCCAAATCTGGCTGCCGACACTGCCATCACTGGGATGTGGTTTGGGGGCATATCAGAAAGGACTGATGCTGTCGCTTTTCTTTGAAGGAGAGTCTCAGACATCCTGACTGCTTGTCACTTCTAGTGTGTGTCAGGCTCCAAAAACACTGGATCCTACTTTTCTAAATACTCAAATGCTCATTAGCGTCTTTCATTTGACCCTCCCTGCTGTCTGCTAAATGCACATGTCTTTTAACAGCATGCATCCATTTATATTTTCACGAGCTGAGTAAATTGCCTTTGTAGTGAGTAAACTATATGTATTCATATATTAATATTCATCCATAGCTGCTGTCTGAATGTTCAGTAATTTTTCTGTGTGTGACAGGTGGTTAATTTTTCCTTCTGACTCAAAAGGGGTTATGATGTGAAAGAAAAATAAGCCAAAGGATTTATAGTTATCCCAAGCCACGGCGGCCAAAAAAAGTGTATTAGCTGCACAAACAAAAGAAGTTTGAGTTTATTTGTTCGGTGATAAAAACAGCAGCTGAGTGACAATAAAGAAAATACAGTTGATAAAATGTGATGGTGGAAAAACAAGATAGAGAAAAGGTGCAATCGATCATCTGAGCAAGTGAAATTAAAGAAACAACAATGGGCCTATAGAAACATCTTCTGATGGAAATAAGAAAATCAGGATGACAGGCTGAGACACAGATGCTTCGGCAAGAGAATCCAAATAACCACACAAACAAAGCGCATTTCCTAAATCATAATGTTCTCGATTACTGAGTCCTACAAAAGATGACACGTGTAAATATCCACCGATCAGCCGAAACATTCAAACCACTGACAGGTGAAGTGAATAGCTTTGATTATTTTGTTCCAGTGCATTGTTCTGCTGGGAAAACTTTGGTTCTGGCATTCATGTGGATACCACCTGACATGTTCCACCCACTCAAACACCATTGCAGACCAAGTACCCCCCCACCCCCCCACCCCCTCATGGCAACAGTACTCCCCAGTGGCAGTGATGGCCTGTGGAGCATGATAAAAAGCTCAAGGTGTCAACCTGGCTTCTAAATTTCCCAGGTCCCAGTCTGCTCAAGGATTCTTGTGATGTGCCGGTACCCCAGATGTACGTCTAATCCAAGGTGGGGCCTCCTTGGATCGGACTTGACCCTTGACACAGGATCTCTGGGAGTGTCCTGCGGTGTCTGGCACCAGTGTGTTGGCGGCAGATCCATTTAGATGGACAGACGCTCCGCAGTTGAAATGGAGTGGCTGTAGTTGGTGTCCTGCCCGAAGATCCTGGCGCCAACCCTCGCCAAACTGGGCCCCAGTCAGCCTGAAGTACCGCTGAAGGCGGCTATCATCCAGACGGAGTTCCTGGAGGAGGTGGTGAAACTCGCCGAGCTGGATGCACTCGTATGGTGGATGTACTTGGATGCAGGGTGAACCCAAAAACGACGGCGTTTGGCCCTCCAACGCATTTGGGACTTCCAGAGCAGGTAAACAACAAAGCAGCGATGGTGGTTATCTCAGCCATGGTCGTCAGTGACGTCTTGATGCCCTGACGTCCAGTTGTTGATGCCAAGATGGAGGAGAAACTTATCATTGCAGTGTGCGGCTACCCGGAGCTATATGATACTACGTGTCTACTCTGCAGAGACCGCAACAAAAAGGAGCAGGCTTGGGTGAAAGTCGCTGAGGAGACTGGTCTACTTGGTAAGTTCTGTAAATATGTGTCTTTTATTAGTTTGCAGAATGGTTGTACTATGAACGTTAGCACTAGCTTAGCTCCTGTTTGCACAGCCGGCTTCCCCGCTACTCGCACTAATGACGCGATAACGCGAATTAACAAAATGGTCCAGCGTCCAAACCCGCGTGTTACGGGCGGCACGTTACTCGCGTCACGCGCGTGTAATTCGCTTCACTCGCGCCCAGTGTGAACGCAGCATAAGACTTCCCAACCACATGCTTTTGTTGCCTAAACCTAACCACGTGTGTGTTGGCAAAATGTAACCACTAGTGATGTCCAAATGAAGCTTCATAAACCATTTTCTTTCATTTTTGGGTCTACTCTTTGTTCAACAAAGGGTTGAAACCACACTGCATTGCCATCCCTTGAGCCTTTTTCATTACACCAAGAGCACCATCTAGTGGGTTCAGCAAATACAATTGGTGCTTCATGAAGCTTCATTTGGCCATCACAACCAGTTAGGATACAGTGTTATTCAGTGATATCATTTTTGTATGAGTCATGGTGCCCATATTTTGAGGTTTTAAAAATATACACGAATGCTAATCTCAAAAGTGCCTTCTTACAAATCACTTTAAGACTTGATCAGTTAATTAATCCATTTGACCAGGGGCGGCTGTGGCTTAGAAAGTGGAGTGGGTCGTCCACTAATTGGAAGATAGGCCGCTCCATCTCCAGCTACTGCAGTCCATGTCGAAGTATCCTTAGGCAAGATACTGAACCCCAAACTGCTCCCAGTGGTAGTGCCATGGGTGTGTGAGTGTGTTGATAAAGCTGAGAAGCAGGTGGCACCTTGCACGGTCGCTCCGGCCACCACAGAGTGAATGGTAGCGATGTCCAAATGAAGCGTCAGATGACAGTAATTGGAGATCTAGACATCCTAGAAAAGTTATTTCCATTGGAAACAGAGATCTCAGCCCTTTATTAAACAGAATAAAAGCAGCTAAAGTGACTTTGTGGAGGCTGAGAGCAGCTCATTGCGCTTGCGGCTTTATTTTGGGTCATTAGAACGACTCGCTTCTGTTGACCAGAAAAGGTTTGCACCTGAAATCGCTGCTTGAGGCTATATTTTGAGCACTGATTCGGTAAAGTCATTTGCTTCGATCTGCTCTGCCACACACATCTGTGACAGTCTCCACAAAGCTGAGCACACACTACTGCCTAAAACAGCAATGTGTGGTGTATTAATGTGATTTCTCTTCAAACTGTCTAAGCCAGGAGACACAGAGCCAGATCACAGGTACACTAATGTTCGGCCCATCCTGCCTCATTTTGCCATTGTTCTATTATGTCTGCATAAGAGATGCATCGCTGCATTTTCTTGAAGCAAACCTGTCAGCTTTCTCGTCCATTTGCACCTCAGGTATTGAACAAACCTCCTGACTGACAGGTGATCTCCGAGATGTGCGGCGTTGGAACACCAAAGCGACGGGATCTTCGCACCACAGATGGAGACACACTGCAACGAAGAACAGTGATCTCAAGGACTAGCACTTTAATGTTGTGCATGTGCGATGCAGGCTAAAACACTCCGATCATCACTGAGGCATGTCGAGGTAATAAAAGCTCCTGCCTCATCAGTATTTTATCCATAACCGAGTCAGAGTGAGCTGCTGCTGTCTTGTCTCCCTCTTCACAGTGCTGCAGGAAACATGTCTCTGTGCAACATTAATGAGCCTTTCTGACAGAATCCTAACAGGAAACATTCAAAAGGGATAAAACTATGAAGATGTACATTACATTGTTGCCTTTATGAATGTATATCTGTATTCCATAGATACGCCGGAGACACAGTGGCAATGTTTTGCCGTGGGGCATGCAGTCAGGTATTAAACACTGCACAGAATTTTCAAACACGACTATTTTTAAACTCTCCTGCCAATTTGAAGTCTCTCTGGGTGATTACCACCAGAATAACTATGCTAATTGTTTAATAAGCGCACTTTGCTCTGCATCAAAGGAGAGATTTTTGCATATTATTTCCCGCAAGTTCAAAGCTGTCGTTATGCTGAACAAATGGCCCCAACAGTGGAGGCTGCTTTTAAATGCACCAAAGAGAGCAGGGTTAGAAGACGGCCATGTAATTGCGTAATTAAAACAAGGTTATCAAAGTCGAAAGCATAGCACTTTTGTCATATATTTGCTATTTAAAAGCTATAGGCTCCTCTAGCGCTCTGTGCTCCAGGCCTTACAGATCTTAATTGGGCACCGGTGTCAAGTACTTACGCGCTATCTAATGTGATTTAATTTATTCACTTTCGTGTAGACACAAAAACCTCTGGCTACACAATGATAAAGTCATTTTTTTGTGTGTGTCTTTGAGTAAGTCCTCCAATTGTCCCCGGCAGATTTCTTAATTCAGAGGGAAGATTCAAACCGAGGTTGACTGAGTTGGGTGTCTAACCTCCTTTTGCTTTCAGTGTGGGTGGGGGCGTTGGGGGGGCGGTTGCGCCTTAAAGTTCAGAGAAAAACCATCTTTCCATACTGCTGCCTACCTGCCATGTGGCGTCTCCGGGGGGGCTGCGAGGAAGGAGGATTTTTGGCGTGACAGACACGGCGCCGGCCTCGGCTAAGGAAGCAGAAACCCCTCGGAGGTCTGAGTTGACTGGCAGTTAGTCGACAAGGTCATGATAGCAAAACTGGCTGCATGGCTCAGAGCCACTGCATTAATCCTCTCACTCCGCCTGCCTGCGCTCACTTTTGACATTTCAGCCACTCGATTACATCACATCTGGCCCTTCAAATGGGAAAGAGAGCATGCACACCGTTGCATTTGTCATCAGTGACAACACTGGAAGATTAACCCTACAAAATTCATGAGAAATCTCCAACATATTGAACCCTAACCTCAAACCACTCCTTTGGAGACTTCCTACTCTTGTGAATATGCTTAATTGATTGGTTAATGGTGGGTGAATTTTATATTAAATTTCTATATTTTGTGATTTGATAATCCAGCAGAATTTCACACCAGTCCCTCAGGACCTCATATATTTACAACACAGGAGGGGCTGTTGGTAAAAGGTCTCAAGGCGCCAAAATATTCATCCTTTGTGGAGCTAGTTCGTCCCTCATGAGCAATGAATCATCCACCCACTGTGTTATGTCAGATTTTGCAAAGAAAGAAAGTAGACATTTCATGAATAGAATCTCTCTCTCTCTTTCCTTTCCTCCCTCCTTCCATTCCTGTCATCCTGCCGCTCCTCTCTTCTCATTTTCCTCAGTGTTTAATGTTTAATTTAAACCTCCAGTGCAGAGCAGAATCAACAAGAGTGTGTCGCACCTGGCACAGGCGAAGTTCCACAGCACCCCCACATGGCGGCGGAGGGGATGACCCCTCCCCCATGGCTAGACATGGAAAAGAGACAAGCTTCCTGTTTGCTAAGGAGGTGTAAGGCGCAGCAGGCGCAGTTCAGCCATAGCCAGAGGGGCTTTGCTATGTTTAGTCAGGGAGCCATTCTGTAAGTTGTCATTACGCACTCTCCAGCCCTCCCCTCCCCCATTCTTCTCCTGTGATAGACAGCTGGCATGAATTTGTATGGAGGGAAGAGGGGAGGAAGAGGAGGGGGAGGGAAGCGTCACAGGTATGCTTATAGACATCCCTGCAGACAGATACTGAGGCCTCTGAAGGCTGAGGCTGACAAGGACCCCCCACACACCATGCAGCCGACTCTTAGATGGATTTCACGCTCCTTTCATCCGTCCTCATTGACAACATCATTATTAGTGTTGCATCAGTCTCCCTTGGCAGGATTGGACTGACAGTCTTAAATGGGGGCAGACTCAGTAATAAGTTATCTTCGCTTACAGCCGCAACGTGTCGGCCGCAGTGACGAACTCACAGAGAACCATCGCCGTCTCTGCAGCTTCCCTCTGCTTTACAGAGCTTTTTACTGTCTAACTCATTGTTTTGGTTTTATGGCCCACGAGCTCTGCTCTCATGAACCTGGTTTAAAGCAGCAGCCGCAGTTGTTTTCAGCAAAAAAAAAAAAAAAAAGAGCCCTGATAAAGCCACTGTACACAGCAGACAAACACAGACTGGCTGGTGAACGTAGTGGTGCATTTAGCAGCTACAGAGACAGACTCTGAATGAATGCTAATGCTGCTCTGTGTTTGCAGGATAAGTCAACAGGCAACGGCTTACTACTTGCCATATCAGCTTCAGAGGATGCAGAGGTGACGGGTGGGCGAAGCGCAAAAAGGGAGGTCTTTGTAGAGCTGAGTAACTTAGACATTTATATAATTCATGACATAAAAAAATACCTGGTTAATGATGATCATTATTCTAGAATTTAAGGTCAGCGGCTGAAAATGATGTTTTAATTGCGCTTGGCTTGAGAGTCCGTGATGTGGGACAACCCCACGCTCATGATGTGAAGTGCCCAGAGTGTGGGAAAACAACAATACGCATGCGTGAAGGCCTTTGACAACAACACCCAGTGGCACAGATTTAACATGCTCTGGATAAGAACCTAAAACAACCCCGCTTCCAAATTATTGTAAATTGTCTAGTGTATAGGATTTAGGGGGTAATGTTTGCAGAAATGGAATATAATGAGTATGTTTTCTTTAGTGCGGTTGTTCGCAACTGGTGGGTCACGGCCCAAAAGTGGGTCACAGGTAGTGATGGCCAAAGGAAGCTTCATGAACCACCAGTTGTATTTGCTGAACCCACTAGATGGTGCTCTTGGTGTAATGAAAAAGCCTCAAGGGATGGCAATGCAGTTTGGTTTCAACTAGTGATGGCCAAATGAAGCTTCATGAACCACCAGTTGTATTTGCTGAACCCACTAGATGGCGGTCTTGGTGTAATGACAAAGGCTCAAGGGATGGCAATGCAGTTTGGTTTCAACCCTTTGTTGAACAAAGAGTAGACCCAAAAATTAAAGAAAATGGTTTATGACGCTTCATTTGGACATCACTAGTGGTTACATTTTGCCAACACACACGTGGTTAGGTTTAGGCAACAAAAGCACGTGGCTGGGAAGTCTTACGGGAAGTCAACAAAGTTGAACAAAGAGTGCCAGAGTGGACCCAAAAAATAAAGAAAATAGTTCATGAAGCTTCATTTGGCCATTGCTAGTTGAAACCAAACTACATTTCCATCCCTTGAGCCTTTTTCACTACACCAAGAGCGCCATCTAGTGGGTTCAGCAAATACAACTGGTGGTTCATGAAGCTTCATTTGGCCATCACTACTTGATACCCTGGCTGGACCAGTTGGGAACCACTGCTTTAGTGTATAATCACCTGAAAATCAGAATTGTTGTGTTTTTCGTTACTTCCGAATGAGCTGTTTAGCTTCCCGTTTTTACAGTAGTCCAAAATGGACAAACCAAACATTGGCTCTAGATAGGGCCATTCACATTTTCACATCAGCCACTGCAGTTAGCAGATTTTTTAACATGGAACTGCTTTATACAGTGTTTTCACTGGCTTTCATCACAGGGTCTGTTTGTTCGGAGAGGAAGAGACCTCTGTGGATAATTCAGCTCCTGGTAAAAACCTCCTGAACAATGAACGCTGAAGGAATTCTAACCAGGAGAAGTTTCGGCTGTTTTATTATCTGCAGTTCTCACCACTACACTCCACTAAACCCCCCTAAATCTTGCACACTGGATCATTAAACCACAGAGAGAATACTGATATTCAGGACTGCCTGCAGGTTTACCCACAGCATACTGCTGGCTTTAGTCTTAATGAGACTAACCTTGTTGAATACAGGGTAAATTAATACTTACACATAAATACAACACAGTATTAACCAAGGTTTATGAAGTGTTCGCATTGGCTGAATACGTGATGTTAGCAAGTAAATCCTGGAACATACAGCAACAGATGCCTATACAGTTTATTACCAGACTCAGAATAATTTAACAGAGAAGAGAGCTGTTATGTGCCATAAATACTGTGCATCCACCTGTTTAACTACACAAAACACTTCATCCAATATACAATATGACCTCATCATCACTACAGTTTATGGTCAATGATTATTTTATTCATTATGTTTTCAGGTTGTCTATACGTACATCTGTATATACATACGTCTGTCCAATTCTTGTGAACATGATATCTCAAGAACTACCTTGAGGGATTTTTTTTTTAAATTTGGCACAAACGTCCTCTTTGACTCAAGAATGAACCGATAAGATTTTGGTGGTCAAAGATCAAAGGTGAAAGTCAAGGTCACCGTCATTTTGTGTACATCTCATTCTTGTGAACGCAGTCTCAAGAACACCTTTTGGAAATGTCTTCAAATTTGGCACAAACATTCCCTTCGACTCAGCGATGAACTGCTTCAAATTTGGTGGTCATAGGTCGAAGGTCAAGGTCACTATGACCTTTGACCTATGATGTAATTTCCTCAAATTTGGCACAAACGTCCTCTTTGACTCAATGATGAACTGATAAGAATTTGGTGGTCAAGGTCAGTAAAAAGGTCCCAGAAATATCTAATACGCTGAAATTTTGAAGTGATGGCATTATATATCCAAAAGATCAAAGGTCAACTTTATTGCGACATCACAATGTTCTGCATAAAACAATTTTCTGGCTGTTATTCAACACCAGATACTGACTTGGTGACACTAACCTTGGGTGTCCACCTTGAAACCGTGCTGATTGTATAGACATGGATGTAAACTATACCTGCAACGTGACTGGTATTCAGAGGCATACAACCGTCAGGTAGTAACTTCAGTTTCTTTTTCTTTGACATAGAGTCCATAAAAGTATAAGCATTGTAAAATTGAAGTAGTGAATAATTAATTCACTGGAGAAATAATGGCAGGTTAGGATGCTGGGGGGGCCTGAGGATAACATCTCATATTAAGCCTCAGAAACGTAAAGCTGGCCCTGGTGCCTCATACAAAACCTTAAATTCACCTGCATAGGAGACACTGCAGGAAGTACCATGACAAAGAATCCTTTGCAGCAAAGATGGAAACAAAAACTTATAGTGTAGGAATTATTTTTAACTGCAGTGATAAAAAAAACTGTGGGATTCTTGTGATTGCAAGAAATTACAATTAATGCTGTTCATTTGAAAATGCAGCCACAGAGGAAAACATGCTTCCTAAACAGTCGCACATTCATCACCTTATTGTGTATCAGCAACAGCAGCAGCAGCAGCAGCAGAAAAGTGGATAAAAAACATCCAAGCAACAGCTCCCTATCTTAATCATCTGCAGCGGACTCTGACAGCTTCCTGTATTGAGCCGCACTGCAGCGGATTAACTCGTTTTCGCAAAGAACACTTGGATATCTCTATCCTCTGCTCTCCACGGGAAGCCCAGGTCTGTGCTCCTTGTGTGTCTCTTTTCTTTGAGACCAGTTGTACAGAAGCAACAAGGAAATGTGTGAGAACAAAATATTTGCATCATTAGCAGGCGTTTGTCCACAGGTGGTTGAGACACTGGGCCGTTAAAGTGCCGAAAGGCTTGGAGTACAAAGTTGCTGGAGGGCGCTTTCATCTGCGCTGTGGCCTTGCATAACCTGAAACAGATCAGGGCAGGATGTGGGGGCAACTCTACTTGTAAACGCTCTGCTTTTAAAGTGGGAGATCTCATTTTTTTAGTCATTGTTTCATTGTAGGCATACACCAAACTAAATGAGAGAAAAACACTCAGCAGTGGCGTCAAGGTGGTCTAGCTGTTAGAGCATGCGGGATACTGTGATCACTACACCCCTGGTTCAGTTCCAGCTGGGCAGCTTCTGTCCACCATTAAACAAAGGCAAATATATCACCAAAAATAACTAAATAATAAACTAAAACAAAATACTCAGCAGACCGTACAGTTGTGCTGATCTGACCAGACGTAAGACTTTCCTTTCTGATAAAGCTTTTAGTCAGGGCTGGCTCAGGCCTGCCTTGGACCAGCCCCTAGTAAGGCTGATTAGACCTAGTCTGCTGGGGGAACTCCTATTATACACTGAGCTCCTTCTATCCTCTCTTGTTCTCAGATTCTGGAAAGGTAGTTCTTCTTCATTTGCTATCGTTGATGTCCTAGTACTGCCTATCACTAACTCGGCTTCTTCTTAATCGGAGGCTTGTGCTCTACTGTCTCGCAGGTTCCCTCGAATCACGGCTACGCCTGGATCGTGGGTCGTGGTTGCACTGCTGCTGTGGTCCTGCCTGATGCCTCCTACCATTGCTAGCTTATTTTACACACAAAATCTATTGTACATCTGTCCGTTCTGGAAGAGGGATCCTTCCTCAGTTGCTCTTCCTGAGGTTTTTACCATTTTGTCTTATCTGCTGTGAGGGTCCAAAGGACAAAGAGGTGTCGTCTGCTGTAAAGCCCTCTGAGGCAAACTGTGATTTGTGATATTGGGCTTTATGAATAAATTTGATTTGAAATTTGATATTGGTGTAATTTGTTTATTCTCCACACACCAAAACACCTTTTATGATTGTTACGTGCCTGTGATCAGAGCCCGCCCTTTGTTTTGTGTTTTTACCCTCTCTATTTTTTCAGCATGCAGCTTATCTCCATCTCCATCATCCCTTCATCAGTGAGGGTATGAGAGAGGAGTAGTGCCAGTGCCAGTCGGCCAGAAGGCTGTGATAGTTTCGTGTCTCTAAGACATGGGGAATAAGTAAACGTTCAGCTAAGTGCGGTGATAATTGTTGACTGTGTTTAATGATTTCTTTATTTTGTGCATCCCTGCTACAGGCGATCCGGTTCCCTTTTGGAGCTCGTAATTCAATGATGGTCCTTTTTTCAGTTTAAAAAATAATGCAACACTTCAGTTTTGGTCAGTCTGAGCTGACTGAATTCTGACCTGAGAAACTCCACTGTAACACCTTCCCAGATGCCACACAGAAGCACAGAGCTGATTTTAAAAACAGCTCTTTAAAGTAAAAAAGACAAACACCTTCTGACGCTTCCCCTACAGTGTAGCTGCGGGCATCAGACGGCAGATTCAGGTCAGGCAGCCAGGCAGCCCCTCCGCTCTCCTGGGTAGACACTGTAAATGAGTAAAGCTTGTTTAGCACTCGCACCAATCGCTGCGCTCCTGCTCTGCCTCATGTCAACATCCACATCAGTCAGGGTCTCACACACAGACAGGACCTGATGCTACTGTAGCTATCCCCTGATATTTTCCAAGTGACTGAGCTGATATTTATAGTGATGCTCTGTCAGCTTGGCTATTAGGTTTACTCAGTTGCATGATGCCACTTCCACCTTCCAACACTCATTTCCTTTGGGTGGTGACTCCATATAGTTGAAGCCTCCGATGTTTTCTTTTGCTAAGTCCCAGCGGTCCAGGCTGGGCCACCACAGATTTCTTCAGCATACACAGCTCTATTTGAAGTTTACCGCCCATCTACTGCCATGTTTTGTTTCCTAAATGTAACCACAGTAGCTTTATTATGTACCTGTATGTTAATAAGGACATACATACTACACAGGGCTGTAATCAACCAAAGAAAATCTTGGTCGAATGAAACTCTACCTACTCAACAACCAGTCAATTGGTCAATGGGGGAAAAAAATCTTCAGATTAACTTAATTGCGGCGTTGCACTCACTGCACAACCTGGTGCTGTGTGTCCACTAAAGCAGTTTTTTCTTGTCACAGGGATCGACATTAACATTTGCCCAGGGCAAGTTAACTCTATATTCAGACAAGTGGAATGCCCTGAGCGGTGATCTCTGATAATCTCTGAAAATAAACCGTGCACATTTAACACTAATTGACCTGCTCGAGTGAGTCCGACTCACCACCAAGTGTAAAACAGGACTGATGAGAAAAATCTGACAAACTGGATACTATAGAAGTTACCTTGGGGCTGAAGATGTGACATAAAACATATCGTTACAAACATTAAATATCTCACACAATGTTTTTTTTGTTGCCTAAGCCTAACCACGTGCTTTTGTTGCCTAAACCTTACCATGTCTTTTTTTTTGTTGCCTAAACCGACCCGCATGCTTTTGTTGCCTAAACCCAACCATGTTTTTTTTTGTTGCCTAAACCGACCCGCATGCTTTTGTTGCCTAAACCCAACTACGGTTTTTTGTTGCCTAAACCCAACCATGTTTTTTTTTTGTTGCCTAAACCAACCCGCATGCTTTTGTTGCCTAAACCCAACTGCGTTTTTTTGTTGCCTAAACCCAACCATTTTTTTTGTTGCCTAATTCTAACCATGTTTTTTTTTTTTTTGCCTTAACCTAACCACATGCTTTTGTTGCCTAAACCTAACCATGTTTTTTTTTGTTGCCTAAACCGACCCGCATGCTTTTGTTGCCTAAACCCAACTACGGTTTTTTGTTGCCTAAACCCAACCATGTTTTTTTTTTGTTGCCTAAACCAACCCGCATGCTTTTGTTGCCTAAACCCAACTGCGTTTTTTTGTTGCCTAAACCCAACCATTTTTTTTGTTGCCTAATTCTAACCATGTTTTTTTTTTTTTTGCCTTAACCTAACCACATGCTTTTGTTGCCTAAACCTAACCATGTTTTTTTGTTGCCTAAATCTAACCTAGTACTTTTGTTGCCCAAACCTAACCATGTTTTTTTGTTGCCTTAACCTAACCACGTGCTTTTGTTGCCTAAACCTAACCGTGTTTTTTTGTTGCCTAAATCCAACCATGTTTTTGTTGCCTAAACCTAATCACGTTTTTGTTGCCAAAACCTAAACATGTTTTTTTGTTGCTTAAACCTAACCATGTGCTTTTGTTGCTTAAACCCATCCATGTGCTTTTGTTGACTAAACCTAACCATATGCTTTTGTTGCCTAAACTTAGCCATGTGCTTGTGTTGCCTAAACCTAACCACGTGCTTTTGTTGCCTAAACTTAGCCATGTGCTTGTGTTGCCTAAACCTAACCACATGCTTTTGTTGCTTGAACCTAACCATATGCTTTTGTTGCCTAAACTTAGCCATGTGCTTGTGTTGCCTAAATTGAACCACATGTTTTTGTTGGCTTAACTTAACCTAGTGCTTTTGTTGCCTAAACCTAACCACTTGTTTTTGTTGGCTTAACTTAACCTAGTGCTTTTGTTGCCTAAACCTAAACATGTTTTTTTGTTGCTTAAACCTAAACATGTGCTTTTGTTGCCTAAACTTAGCCATATGCTTGTGTTGCATAAACCTAATTACGTGCATTTGTTGCCTAAACCCAACCACTTGTTTTTGTTGCCTAAACCTAACCATGTGCATTTGTTGCCTAAACCCAACCACTTGTTTTTGTTGGCTTAACTTAACCTAGTGCTTTTGTTGCCTAAACCTAACCACATGCTTTTGTTGCCTAAACCTGCTTTTGTTGTCTTAACCTAAGAGCATGCTTGTGTTGCACAAGGAAATAAACGTAAATACGAAGTGTTTTACCAAAGTTATAAGTGTATTTTGAAAGAGACCGTGTGCATCTAATAAGCAGAAACTGTACATTTCTGGTGAAAAAATTAATGTATTTAGAAAAGACACAATGTGCTTGGATGAGAATGTGCTGGTGGGTGACACTACCACTACAAACTGTCAGATTCTGTGAACTCAGTAGTTGCCTTAAGTTTTTTTTAAATACTTACCTTCTCTTTTCCACCATTGTTGGATGTCCTCTATTACTACTGAAACTACCAGCAACATTGCTGTATTACCCAGGAACATGTCTCCACAGAACATTTTCCTGATAAAGGTTTCAAATTAAACATGATCCTTGAATGTTCCATTGAGCAGCTTGAACAGAAGACAGACTCATTCAGCATGTTCTGGGATGCCTTTGACCTTTGTGCTTCAGTCTCATTTTATCTTTGCAAACCACAGGCCTTCACAATATGTCTTTCATGCCACCCTGGGCTCTCCACACCTTATCAGTTAGAGCACAGAATAATGGTGCAAAAAAGCTCTCTGTTTGAGATTGATAAAGGAAGGGAGACAGTTTTTCCCATCAAACACTTGGGGCTTATCTGCAACGCTTGTCTCGAGAGGTGGTCGGATAGTGGGTACGCTCTGAAGAGCACGTCTGACCCCAGAGCCATCCTGGCTGTTTGACTGTTCAAGTGAGGGGAGATGCATTCAGTATGGCTCAGTCCCTGCTGGAGAACCGCACTTATTCATTAAACATCAGGGGTGACGTTGGCTCTGTTGCAGCGACAGATGGCCAGACAATCACTGTGTTACTGAAACAAGGGCCACTTTGCGACAGAGCGATCAAGTGGTGCTCGTCGGAAATAGGCCGACTCAAATTGCCCTTAAAATGACAGAAAGCTCTCATTATGTAAAGCCAGGGTGCTGTGGCTAAAATGCAACAGTAGCCACAGTAAGAACACCTCTTTTGAACTAAATGACCTGTAATGCTGAAAACAGGTTAGTTAGATCTTTTATTTTCTCGCTTATGCTTTTAGAGCCCCCACACGTTGAACTCTCTGCCTTCTCAACTTCCGATCACACAGAAAGCATTTTGCAGATTACAAAACACGGGGTGCACCACACTGCTTTTTTTTTCTAACTGAATGTCAGTAGTAAGAAAACAAACCTTTTGATCACCTTCTTGCCCTAACTTTCCCAGTAATCAATCTACATCTTTTAATCTCCTGGTTCAAACCCAGGGTGGGGGAGCCCTCTTGTGTGGAGTTTGCATGCTCTCCCTGTGTCAGCATGCGTTTTCTCCGGGTACTCTAGCTTCCTCCCGCAGTCCAAAGACACGCAGGTTAATTGGTGACTCTAAATTGCTCAAAGGTGTGAATGGTTGTCTGTCTCTGTGTAAGTCCTGCGATAGTCTGGCGCCTAGTGTTGTGTTGTTCGCGAACGAATCGTTCAAAAGAACGAATCTGTTGAGTGAACGTACCGAACTGATTTTTTCATTTGTCAGTTCAGTTGAGCTCAGCAGCGAGCGTGCAGGCCGGGAGTGGAACTGCCAATTCGGTCCGTGTGAACGATGAATCACTCGCGAGTTGCGAGGCAGCCAGGGTGCAGGGAGGGACTGCCTACCGCATGACGAATCACTCGGTGAACAAATCACTTGGTGAACGACGTAACCCCGATCCCTGTGTGATTCAAATAATTTCCTCTCAGCGATACACTTTCATCGAGACCTTTTTCTCCAAGCTAACGGCTAATGTAGCCAGGAGTCAAGCCACATCGGTGAACGAATCTTTTGAACGAATCTTTTTTTTAATGAACTGATTCTATTGATTCAGTAACATCTAAAGAATTGCTTTGCCCATCACTACTGGCGACCTGTCCAGGGTGTACCCCACCTCTTGCCCAGTGACAGCTGGGATAGGCTCCAGCCCCCCCACGACCCCCAACAGGTTACAGAAATGAATGAATATTTAGTAGCTAGTTCCTGACATGTTGAAACAGATATCTGTGTTGGTACATAAGACCCAAAAAAGAGGGTGGGTCATGGGAAGTACCACCAGTTGGTCCAGGAGCTTCACATCCATGATGTTTGTTTCCAGGCATATTTCAGGATATTTAGAGCCAGAGCATAATAAAAAATGAACACTAACTACAAGGAGACAATTGGTCCTGCCGAGCAACCAGTTTCTCCTCCATTGTTTATCAGCTGTAAACGTGTTGTCATGACTACCACAGAAGGCCCGCCTGAAAAAAGCGGAGATGACGTGTGGCGCTTTTCCTCCAAGTTGAAGTTCACAGAAAGCTGCCTCCAGCTGCTAAAATGCTGTCTGTGTGATCAGGGCCTAAATCTTTATCTCCTTTCATATCTCGTCTTCAAACTTTTATTGTTTATATGTTTTTATTTACACTGTTTCCACTGTTATTCATTTGATTGTATTCATTTTGTTGTCTTCACTTCCTCTCATGTCCTTTGGCCTTATTCTCATTTTATTTCGCTTGTCTGGTTTTATTTCCTCTTGTGAAGCACTTTGCAAGATTATTATTGTTTTTGAAATATTTTAATTACTTCATTTATTTTCTTTTTTTTTTGCTGCTGCATCCCCAGTATTTTATTCAACCCTTTCAACGGAGTGGAATACAGAGAAAGAATGGTTATATGAATAAAACTGGGAAGATTAATTGCACGTTTTGCAGGTTTGTGACAGGAAACAAACTCCTGCCTTCTGCATAACAGTCTTAATGCTATCCATAAATACACACACAGACATTTCAGGCACATAAGCCCCCAGAAGATGGCGTGGCGTGAGTGTGGCTTTGCACAGTGCCAGTAGGAGGTGACCTGCAATTATAGTTTCCAAGCGCACACAGTGTAAAAACCCCGTAAGTGTCCTTTTACATACTTGTGGAATCGTATTAATAATCAATAAGACTAATGGTTTACAAGGAATCTCAAATCTGTCTGTGGGAAACGAGAGCCCCCATGGTGTGGACTTTGGGCTTCTTTACTTTCCATAGATGCATAAAAATGGTGACCTTTGAAGGGCTCTAACCCCGAACTTGGGACCACTGGTCGACTTATAATACTTTCTCCATCACACCATGATACACTAAGCTCCCTGCCCCTTTGTAGATTTTTGTTTTCACACCGGAGAGGTTCACCTGCATTGACTTTCTTAAGTGCATTGGGTTTTAATTTTCTGCAGCTGCAGACAACAAGAGAACAAACAGTTTTACAGTGTCGATATTTTCTGTTTCTATTTCGACTCTGGTTGGTCTCTCCTTAGAGACAGATTGTGTTCAGGATGAATCAGCTTCAGAGAGACCTGTATCAGGGACATCCTGCTGAAACTGAGACGCAGCCTCTTTTGGACGATCCCCCCCCCCCCCGGCTGTATCGGCGCCTCTCTTTATTTACATCTACTTGTTATCTCTGCAGATTTGATAAGAGAACTTTTTCGGGAAGAATCTGCAGCCACCTCGTCACTGTACATCACGTACAAACTGTCCTTACAGTGTGTGCATTCGGTCTACAATGGATAAAAAAAAAACCTCTTGTTGTTGCTTCTCTGTCAGTTGTTTGTAACAAAAGAGTTTAGCAAAGCAGTTCGGGGACAAACTGTTTCCCTGAGAGCAGAACAAATGTCCCAGCATATGAATGGGAATACACAAGACAGGATTTAAGACTGAAACAAAACTTCCCAGACTGTGCAAAGGTTCATAAAAGATCAGCTTTGACTATTATTAGTACAACGGCGCATAAATCCTCCAGAGTGACGTGTGGGCGGATACATTCTCGTGTCACTACGTCCCACTGTTCCTGGCCTTGGTGACTTTTACAGTGTCCATATTAAGAAAAGTGACACTTGCTGTTGTACTGGTTTGTCTTTCCCCTCTGGCTTTCAGTTGAGTGCAGAAGGATCATTTCCCAGTGGAACAATGAGCCTTAATACACTTGTGAGCCACTGTGTATGCTGGTGTGAATGGAAATACTCAAAGCCTTGAAATGTTTATCCTCAACTGTCGCTAAGAACAAAAACTGATACTAGGGATGTCCATTTTGGTTCATTTAGATTTTTGATATGCCACCAGCCATTGACCTATAACTTCCTTGGCCGCTCTGCATTGCGCTTCACCCAGGTTGGGTGGAAGTTGGCAGCACCACTCATTCGGCAATTACCACTGATGGAAATATGGTCGCTCATCACAAGAATCCTTGAGCAGACTGGGACCTGGGAAATTTGTTTTAATCTTCTGATCCAATCAGGTTTCATTCAATGGGTGATATCAGGTGTTTGGTATCATTCTGCAACTGGAAGAATTAGGTATATGGGAAGCAAATATTAAATCTGTAAAAGTTTAAAGGAAAAAATCAAACTGGAAAGTTTTCTTGGTGGGTGGACAACAGACGCCCTGGACAGTGGACTTTAATACAAGAAGAAACGCAAAAGCCGATCTCTTGTCCACTCCTTGTGCCGACTCTTCAAATCTTTTTCCCTGCTGCTCTTATGACCCAATGCTTATGCGGCTGGCCTAGGTGGATTCTGGGTCCAGAAACAAACCCTTTAATTTGGCAAGATCTGGCAAAAACTGCCACCACTCCTTCACCCCAGTTGAGTTGGGATGGAGAGATGAAGATCCGGTTGCCTGCTGAGAGAGAGAGACCAACTGACTCAAGCTGAGTCACAACGTTAGACTGAGAAGAGGATTAATTTTTATGTGATCCCGATATCCCAGGGTTCTTGCGTGATCTTATGATATCATATATAACCAACATTTGTATGTGAGGCCCATGTGTTTGGTAAATGAGCTGGAAAACGGGCCTTAAAGGGATAGTGCACCCAAAAATAAAAATTCAGCCATTATCTACTCACCCATATGCCGAGGGAGGCTCAGGTGAAGTTTTAGAGTCCTCACATCACTTGTGGAGGTCCAAAGAGAGAGGAGGTAGCAACACAACTCCACCTAATGGAGGCTGACAGCGCCACAGATTCAAATGTCCAAAAACACATAATTGAAACCACAAAATATCTCCATACTGCTCGTCGGGGCTTCAGGACAATTGGATCACTACGGACCCATGTGGGGCCCACGGTGGCATGGTGGTGGTGTAGTGGTTAGCACTGTTGCCTCACAGCAAGAGGGTTCCTGGTTCCAGGGAGCCCTTCTGCACGGAGTTTGCCCCATGTCATTGTGGGTTTTCTCCGGGTACTCCGGCTTCCTCCCACAGTCCAAAGACATGCAGGTCGGGGATAGGTTAATCGGCAATTTGGAAATCCATCGGTAAAAAAAAACAAAAAAACTTTTTTTTTCTTCCTTTACCTCTGGAGGCACAGCCCGGAGTTTTTCGACTAACGGAAGTGCAGGGGCCTCGGCAATCGCTCACGCCCTTCACTTCCGGCGGTGCCCCCAGGGAATCGCTGTGTTGTTTACAAATACTTCGGGTAGAAAACCAGCAGAGTTTAGCTATATATCACATTTTTCACGTCACTATATCACCGTGTAGACTAATCTGATGTTTGTTAAGTCAATAAACACAATGATTGAACAAACGTTACTATTTCCATGTGCACGTTTTGTATATAATAACATGGTTATCGTAGATTAGCTGGGCTAACCGTTAGCTGTTAACATTAGCCGTTAGCGGTGTCTGTAATAACCATAGACTGTATAACAATAACGTAATAACTCAATAAACGGTCCGTGAATAAAATATTTTTTCCAGCGGATATCTTAGTTACGACATGATTGAGCTAGCAAAGCATTTTTGTGTTGCTATGTGTGGTATTTATTCAGTTTTGGGAAATCACGATGTCTAGAAAGCATCAGTGGCTGCAGCTGACAGGGACAGTTAGCAAAGCTAACATCAGGACGTCATCTGTTAAAAGCCTCCTGTTGTCAGATATGACATGAAACTACTCCAGTTAGCTCAATCATGTTGTAACTCTGACAGCCGCTGGAAAAAAAAAAAAAAAATTCACGTTGGAGCGGTCGCTATGGACGCGGAGCTTGCTGTTTCTGCAGGTACACATTTCCTGGGGACACCTGCACGTGTCGGCCACGCCCCCTCCATTGTGATTGGCAAAAGCGCAGCATCGTTCAAACTCAAAGTTCAAAGCCCCCCCAACAATCTGTCTTGAGAGATTAGTTAATTGGTGACTTTAAATTGGCTGTGGGTGTGAATGGTTGTCTGTCCCTATGTTAGCCCCGTGATAGTCTGGCAACCTGTCCAGAGTGTACCCCGCCTCTCGCTTTGTGTCAGCTGGGATTGGCTCCAGCCCCCCCGCGACCCTCAAGAGGATAAGCAGCTACAGAAATGTTGACCTTGTGCAAGCGCTTCATCTACAGATGGGTGTATTTGTTGATGATAAATGCAGTTATTATCATCATGCTCAAGAGATGCATATTACATCTGGAACAGGAGGGTTTTCACTTCTCAGGAGTTGCCTCTATTAGCTTACATCTCTTGTTCCTTCTCTGCTTGTAAAAAGAGGGAAGTGTTACAGAAATGTTGTTTTTGGTCAAATTGAGGCAGATGGATAATGAGAATTGCTGGCTGGCCTCGGGCTCTGTCAGTCTGGATCCTTCAGCTGTCAGGACTGCTCTTTATTTTTCTGTAACCCTGACAACTCTGTCCTGCTGTGTTTGCTGGTGGAGATGAGAGCAAGAAAAGATCTAATCGGTTTGCTGGAGATCAAGTCAAGTCTGTCCAATTCAAGTCAACTCAGGATACGGCTTAGTATTATGCCTGTGTTCTTTTGAGGGTGCTAAAAGAACACTATAATCATTTGCTGTTAAATATTCTTGATAGAAAGTTATTAGTGATGCTGCCCTCACAGATCTACACTTTGTCGATGTAAATGAGGTTAACTGTGTGTATAAATGAGCGCTGAGCAGTTTGCCACCCACGCACATACAGCGAGGAGATCATAAAAGCATCCAGATAGTAGCTGGTTGTGGGCACAGGTGAATGCACAGTGAATGGGAGGTTTCTGACACTTCCAGTGGACACCTGCTAAAGCCTCATCCTTTACCTCTGAAGCCAGCACTCATTTCTTCACATTTCATCAGAGGCTATAAAGTCAACATCTGGATCTCGTGAACACATAGTCAATCTTGGCTTAATTAACCTCACTGACAGACCTGTAGAGTTTATGTGAATGTTTGCCTTATTGCTTTACCTCCATGTCAAGCTACTGTGGGTAAATATGTGCAGTCCTGGTGTGGTATTTTGACATCTTAACCACTGGCTCTTATTTTGAAAGTTAATGACAAAAGTTCAACCTTTGACACCGTCATTAACAATGCGACAGCGATCGTAGTTCGTAGTGTTAACGTTACAGCAAACGGCATGAAGGAAAAATTAGCCAGTGGAGAATACGAGCTTGTGGATAACACATTGTCGAGGGCTAAAAGTTTATTCATGCGTACACTCGACGCAACGTGCACGCAGTTGCTCCGCAGTTGCCGTGTGCCTATCATAGTTCTGTGTCCTGTTGGTCTATGTCGCTACGCAATTCCCCGACAAAGCCCTTGGGGGCGCTGTGTTCTTTTATATACCTACCTAGACTCTGTGACGTCTATGGTCGATGCTTGTTCATTGTTTGTTTATCTTCCAGCTTTGCTCTAGTCACAGTGAAGATGGCAACCGAGAGAGAAAGACTGTTGCTGGAGCTTGAAATGATCGACACTGAACAACAAATGCTGTTATTACAAATGTTACGCTGACGACGAAGAGAGAGGCGACTGGGCCAATTGCGAAATGCCAGAAATTATGTAGTTTGAAGGACCAATCATAGCTCTTGCGGTCTGCGTTGCCTCGACGCATGGTTGCAATTTTTTGGAGGTGCACGTTGCGTCTCTGCGTCGGTTGCAGAGGGACGCAACGCCTCCACAAAGCCCTCTGCGTCGTAGGTAAGCAGATGCATAAACCTTGCTTAAGTCGGACATTTAGGAGACATTTGGTATGATAAGAGACGATGAGAACGTTATTATCAATGGCTTTGCTGCTTGGAGAAAGTGCCATAAAGCCGCAAGATAGCTGAAAGATTGGCACATCGTCACTGAGGAAACACACTGATACCTGCAGGAGCATGGGTGCTGCGACACTTGACAGATACTTTGCCAGAAACATGACTTTTTGACCACCAAAATGGGACAACAAGGAGGCCATAACACAGTCAGCTGTGAAGTTTGTGTCCCAGGACATTGGATCATTCGAGACTGTGTGTGGCGATCGAGTTAGTGAACTGGCGCAGGGCTTAATTGACATTGGGGCACGAGCTGGTTGTGTGGACGCTAAGCAGCTCCTGCCCCAACAATTGTCTCCGGCAGACTCACAAAATATGCGGAGGATGTCAGACAAACATTGATTTTGTGAGTCACTTTTATATTATTTTCAAGAACTCCAGGAGAAACGCGAAAGCCCCCTGCGAAGAGACCCTGTCTGGGACCAACAGCTGATGATTTGGCCGATGTGGAGGACTCCAGTGGTGAAAATTTGCAGCCAGAAGATGAGGTGTCAGCATACATTGAGTTCAAGACACCTAAGAAAGATCCTTTTGATGTTTTTTTGGTGGTAAAAGGAGCAAGCCAAAATGTCTCCTAACCTGCCAGTGACTGCGCGGAATGTTTTCGCTATCCTGGCATCGAGTGCAGCCAGTTTCCTCCGTTGGATTTGTTATTCAAGAATGGAGAACTCAACTTAAACCAGGGACTGTGGACGATATCCTTTTCCTGCACAGCAACCTCCACCCCAAAGGATTAGGGTGAGTTTCACAGAGGCACAGACTCAAAAATGCAGGTTCTCATCAGGGCAGATCAGTAAAAACAAGTCTTTATAACAGTCCGAATCAGCAAAACAAATCAGCAGGCAAAAACAGGCTGGGGTAAAAGATCACAAGAAAAACTCATGGAACAAATAATGCTAGAAGAAAGGTGACATGAGGGAGCACACGACGAACTGGCAACAAGAGCAAAGACAGACTGGGGATATATACAGAGGTAATCAGGGGAAACAAGACACAGCTGTGACACAGGAAGCGGGGAAGGACGTCAAGCTGCACCACTGGGGTCTGACTGAATCTGAGGAGACAGGAAACATAGGTGAGTAACAAAACAAAACAGGAAGTGAGTCGTGTCATAATCAACTGGAAAAGTTTCATGGGGACATCACTTGGTTAAATTTTTCACCCTAGTGTTTCATTTTTTGTCTATAAATACATGTCTTTAAAGGCTGTTTTCTCAAAAGGACTGTTTCCAGTTTTATTCCTGTCTATATCCTGACGGTTTTTACAGAGATTGATAGCTGTAATATCCTGCTTGTAAAAGACAGTGGAAACACAGAGAGATCGTACCGAAGCCTCACGCAGGTCCTAAAAGCTCAGGTTGTGGGTTAGCTCCGGGTTAAGATGTAATTAGAGCTTTCATTGGAAAAAGGTTGTATGAATGTGTGTTTGTGTGTGTTGGTGTCACTTTGGTTACATGACCCATCAGCAATGAGCGCATCATGAATGCATGACTCCATTAAACTAAGTGTGACATACTGTACATGTATCATGAACCAATAAGTGTCAGTGCTCACTGACATCCGATCTGTCAGCAGATGGTGGCATACTTGTCAAGAGCTGGACGCAGGACTGATGGGACTGACCTCCATCTCCAGCCATTCTCCTTCCCATCACTGCCTCCGCACATCATAAGGCCCAGGATTGGACTTAGAACTCGAATCTGGCCCAGATCCCATACTCCAAATTGACAGATTTCCAGGGGCGACAAAGAAAGAAAATCAACATCCAACCTCAGGTAGTTCGGAGCATCCATGTTTCCTTTAGCATCTATCCATGTCCCCCTCATACATTATTCCGACCGATTACCAGCCAATCAGCAATCATTAATTGAGGAATTAAATACAAGTATCCGAGCCAGATTCGACTCCCTTACCAAAATTGACGAACAAACATTTCAAACAAATCGCACCGATCCAGTGCATTGGACTAAGGAAAATGCCGAACACATTCTACAACCCTGGTTGACCCAATTAAACATGTGAGGGGGGAACACGGCTCGGACGCCTCCCCCACATTCTAACGTCATCAATTTATGCTCAACATACAATCACATTCAAGTTAAGCCCACACATGCTCGTTCTGCACCTCCAGAGAGCGGACACTCTGCTTACACTCACCTCAGGCAGAAGGCTCTTTCAGGTTTATTTGATGTCATATCCTCCAGCTCTCTGCAGCACAGCGTCTAGATACACTGCTGCTGCTGCTGCTGCTGCTACACATTCAAATGGTATCCTGTCTCATGCTCTGCATACATGAGCGGGCCTCAGTGAACAATAATTAAGCACTCAGTAAGTGATGCTGAATTACTAGTTTTGTGCCCCCTAAGAAAAGTCATGCAAGGATGCCAGATGAGTCAGTAATTATCTAATGAAAGCATGCAAGTGAGTAAGTATTCATAGGAACTAATTTACCATTAGTTTATAATGATGATCCAAATAAAGTCGTTATTAACTAATGAGATGGTAATTGCAAAAAGCAGTTATTAATCTAATTCACTCTAACCTCATAGTTCAGATCACTGGCGCTGTTTTGGAAGTCAGTGGGACGCTAGCGTTTTATCATATAGGCACACTGAGGTAGATTTTGCCATGTTGTTACCAGCTTCTTCTAATGTTCTGAGTTTAATGCTATTTGACTTCCAGGTCAAAGATCGTCTTGTTCCAATGCATGTTCTGCTGGGAAACCTTTGGTTCTGGCATTCATGTGGATACCACCTGACATGTTCCACCCACTCAAACACCGTTGCAGACCAAGTACCCCCCCTCATAGCAACAGTACTCCCCAATGGCAGTGGCCCCCCAGCAGGATAATGCACCATGCCACACTGCAAACGTCGCTCAGGAATGGCCCAAGGAATGTGACAAAGACCTTAAAGTGTCAACCTGGCCTCCAAATTCCCCAGATCCCAATCTGAATGAGCATCTGCGGCACGTGCCATTAACCCACCTCACAACCCACTGGACTAAATGGATCTGCCGCCAACCCACTGGTGCCAGACACCGCAGGACGCTCCCAGAGATCCTGTGTCAAGGGTCAAATCCAATCCAAGGAGGCCCCACCTTGGATTAGACGTACATCTGGGGTACCGGTACATCACAAGAATCCTTGAGCAGATTGGGACCTGGGAAATTTAGAAGCCAGGTCGACTAACTTGACTAATGCAGTCTCGCTGAAATTAGTTTGGGGGACAAAATGTGGCCACAATGTTCGTACAAGCTAAAATAGTTTGCTTCACACAAAACATCAGTAACTTGTTTATGAAAAGGCACATGCCAAAGAGGACGCCCAACACTTGACCAACCTATGGTGTAACTTCCTCACTCAATCCCTCACCCACTCACTGAGGGACAGACCTTTGTGTTTAAAGGGCTGCCCCTGCTTTGCTGTGGTCCAGCCAAGAATACTACTGAGGAATCAGAGAGATCTAGATGATGCTTTTAACCTAATAAGCTGTCATTAAATATTAAAAAGTCAAATTTCCCAATATTTGCAGGGCAGGGCAGGAGGTATGCTGGGTAGTGTGATATGGTGTCAGTAGATGGAGCAGAAATTTCTCAAGTTTCCTGAACTAATTTCTTCTTTGGCATTTTAGTTGATGAGAAATTAAATCAGAGAAAACACATTATTTGTAACAGAACTATCGAGTCGCTGGGGATCATTCGCAAACAGTTTAGTAACTCTATATTACTCCATGATTTATCACTGTTTTATTAATGGTAGTATTGTTTGGAGTAATAGATACCTTTCTAATCTCCATTTGTAAGATTGACACTTGGTCAGTTTGACAGAAACAAACAAGTTTTCTTCGGCTTATGGCCATAATCACATGGCATGTTGAGACACTGCAGCCATTTAGTCCCCACACGTCACAATATGTTAAGTGCACAATGACAGTGTCGTTTATTGGCCTTAAACTAATTAGGCCAAATTAGTTTTATGAATTCTAGTCAAATTAATTCAAAAATCAAACATTGTTGACTTAGCATAAAACAAGTATGTCAAGCTCACAAGGCTTGAGTTTTTGTGTTAAGGGAACATAAAGTTTTTATGTCATTTTGACAATCTGGGGTATTTGTGTAGACTGTTTGGGTTCAATGAACGCGCTGACCACCATTTTTTCTTGAACTACCATTGTTTTCTCGGTAAAAGGAAGTTTAAAATCAGTGTTCATTTAAACTGTGACAACATTTTTTGTCAACAACCTTTTTTCCATGATGAAAACCAGGCAATGACATTTCAATCAGGAGAGACACATTTTTATGGTAAAAGAATATTTATTTACATGTGAACGAATGAATAAGAATGTGGAAAGTCTTTGGCGATTAGACACTGTAGCGATGGTTTGATTTAAGGAGGGTGATGAATCCATGGTCGAATTGGGAAACCCCCCCCGGGGTCTAGACGCTGGTGGTGGTAGAGGTGTTGAAGATGAGATGAGAGGAAGATGGAGAAGTGCCGATGATCTGGGTGAGTAGAGGAATGAGTCTTTGAGAGCTTGTTCTGGACTCTGGATACGATGGGTGGAGGAGGGTGCGAAGATTGTGCCTAAATGATGACTGACAGCAGTCAGAAAGAGAGCAGATTTAAAAATTTTGCAGTGGCATCCTGACTGGCTGAGAGATCGTGGCAAAGTGTGATTGGATAACAAGAGGAGTGAACACCCATAGTCAGCTGATTAGAGGGAGTAGTGGAGAGTGGGATGGAGAAAAATGTGAAAGGGTGAGCACGAGAAAGGTCTTCCTGATTGAACTTACTCTGAGCTTCATATTAAAAACAGATCTTGATAGTAAAAACTAACAAGAGACGAGACGTGATGAAAATGTTCGTGGTGGACGATCGGACATTGAAAGCAAGAACAGATATGTTTATTTTAGCTGTAAAGTTGGGCATTTTAACATGGGATCCTTTGGGGATTTGCTCTGTTCTGCAACCAACCACTAGTGGCCACTCGATGTATTGCAGTTTTTGGCACTTTTGCATGGGCTTCTCTTGTCAGCCCTGGAGGTTGCTACTTGAATTTCACACACTGATGAATCTGACCCGTCTCAACCCCTACATCATCACACTCCTGTCAGAAACCCTGTTGTTTTTGTTCTGTTTTATCATCATTATTAGGGGTTCAAGTGACAAAACTTTGCCGCGCTGCAACCTATCGTCAATCCAGAAGTCCGTCACTCTTTATTTTAAGAACATGCAAATTAATTAACATCTATATCCCCAAAAGTATTCGACTAAATGCAACCACAATTGCCACAAACCTTCCTTGGATACTAGATGTCACATGTTTCAAATGGTGTTCAGATCGGTGTAACGGGATGATACAATCTATCTAAACAGGTTGGTTGGACGATAGCTATGGTTACCTTGGAGGCGACTGAAAAGTTTCGCCGAATCATGAATGCAGGGTCAAACACCCTGCCGTGAATAAGGCCTCTGTGTCTTGTTCAGAAAACTTCACATTCTTGCAATATAAATATTCATCACATATGCGCCTTTGTATATGAATCCATTGTCCACTTTTTCTCCATTGTCTCTTAGCGCCTACATTATTTCAGATTTAAGACAGCTACTGTCTTCTTATTTACTTCTCCATTTATGATTATATCTCTAACCCCTACTGATATGCTCTCACTCTACTGAAATTTTAAATTATGCAGTAGCATTTAATATTTAAGTCCCTCTTATATCCCCTTCCTGTCTTTGATTCCTCTTTGAATACAGCGAAAGGTCATGTAAGGACATCGACAAAGAGAATACTTTTTTAAAAAAACAGCAGGAATGATTACCACTGGGCAGATTTGTGAGAAGGCAGACCATTATAATATCAAGCAGCTTAAGCCCACATCCCCACCAACACGGTCTTCACTTGTCAGTGCCCCCGTCATCATCCTGATAACACTGCAGCTGCTCAAACACCAGCCAGGAGGCAACATCAAGAGCAGGAGGAAAACTTTGAGAATAGGAGGGTCAGATGCGAAATGAGGTGGGAAATGTGTGTGGAGGTCAGTCTGCAAAGGCAAATTACATAGCTGGCTGACCATATTACAGTCTGACTGACTTCAGCAGATGGGAGAAGCATTTACGAGACAGATAATGGTGGTGGCAGCACAGTGAAGCACACCGAGAGGAATCGCATTTGTGCGCTACATCACTTATGTTAGAGGAGTACTTTTTGGTCAAGAGCACAGTGTGACTTTAATGGCCACAATGTTAACATTTAAATCTACTGCTGCGCATGCTTCAGATATCAGTGCACACAGTCATGTCTGTGAAAGGCATCAGTCCCGAGAAGCTGGACCAAACTGCAAGATCATTTTCGATGATTTTAGTAACCTTATGACCAACACATTCTCACTCACAGCTTGTCGACTTTCCTTCTTTACGCCGCCTTTACAGTTTACAAACAACAACGACCCGTGACCCACTTTTGGCCAGCGACTCGTCAACACGAACCACATCGGCGGCGCTCTCCAAACAATAACAATGGAATAACATGGCAATAATCGTCACACAATCATTTACCATCTCTGTTATATGGTGGCTGATCTCGTCCTTTGCTCAGGGGGTAAGGAACTCCCAGACTTCACTGTCTCCCCAGTTTGCTGACATTTTCGGTCACTGTCCCTCTTCTCTGAGTTAGCTGCTAACTGCTACTTTTTAAATCTCACAGTGGTGGGACACACACATGAGACTTCTTGAAAATGTCACACCCGTCCCATCCTTCTGACTGTCCCTTTTATACAGACTAGGATCCTGTGCTGTTACTACCTCCACATGTCACATACATGACATACACTACGATCTTAAAATAACTCACTGTTGACTTTTGGATTTACACGGGAAGATTAAAACTTGTAGAAAAGACTTCCGCACACTGTCTAACTTGCAAAAATAATGATTTTAATGCTGCTGCAATGTTTCGGTGACTAGACCCTCACCAGGCAAACAGTTCTTTACATCCCTCTCCTATGCACCTGTTTGAAAATAGATGTGCGACATATTCCTTTGCTTTGGTTTTACACGGAATGCAAACAGAGGTCTCCTGGGTGAAAGTCCTGTATTTGTTTTACCATACACCAGCCCACTCAGACTCTCTTTATCTACTCTTTATACTATGGCAGTTGCTCAGAGCAGCTTGTATAGTGCCTTTTTAGTCTTCTGATTCAATTCATCCATCCATTTTCATCCACTTATCCCGAGGCATTCCCAGGCCAGATGCGATATGTAAACCCTCCAGCGTGTTCTGGGTCTGCCCCGGGGCCTCCTACCAGTGGGACGTGCCCGAAACACCTCCAGCAGGAGGCGCCCAGGAACCCACTGGATCCGGGGTGTGCGCAATCCGGCCGAGGTGCGGGTGCCGAAGCTAATAGTGGCCATTCAAGTCCACGTAAGCTGTAAGATCCACCAGCCGTGGCCTAGAAGCGGCTCGGCGCTCCGCTCCGCTAAAAACACGCGCCGGGTCTATTTCTGATGGACGCCGCGTGACGGCACGTCAATTTGCACAGACCAGATGAGTCAAACAGGAAGTCAGGTGCAGAAAAGATGAGAGTATCCGGTCAATTTTCGCAATAAAACACCCATGAAAACTCTGGATCGTATTTCACATGGCTACATCAACATGATGTGACATGCAACTACCATGAGCCAAATGAGAGCGAGAAAGTTTTCAGAGCTTACTTCAATGGTGCTGTGTGTTGCTGTGCAGGTTAAGAGTTGTCTTAAATACAGCCACACAATTCTCTACTGATGTTTTCGGTGGGTGCGCCGCTTTAAGTGGTCCGACTGGCAACTGGTTGAGATGATTTAGTTCCGCGTTCCACGTTGCCCCTCCGACTCTTCGGCAGGGGGGCCACAGGGGGTGCCGGAATCCGAGTTACAGGGGCACTGGCCCCTGCTGGCCCTCCCCTAAAACCGCCATTGAGCTCATTTCAGCTGCTTGTATCCATGATCTCAATCTTTCAGTCACTACCCAGAGCTCATGACCACAGGTGAGAGGTGGACCAGTAAATTGAAAGCCTTGCCTTCTGGCTCAGCTCCCTCTTCACTCCAAACCACCAATCCATCTCATGCTCCAATTTACCCTCACTCGTGAACAAGACCCCAGGATACTTCAACTCCTTTGCTTGGGGCAGCAGCTCACTCTCAACACTGAGGGGGGGGACTCCACCATTTTCCGGCAGAGAACCATGACCTTTGAATCGGAGGTGCTGCCTCTCATCCCGACCACTTCACACTTGGCTGCAAACCACCCCAGTGCATGCTGGAGGCCAACAGAGCCACATCATCTGCAAAAAGCAGAGATGTGATTCAGTCACTTCCTGTAGGACACATTTAATCTTTTATACCATTTTTGGCAAAGCCCCAAAGTGAAAATTTCATATATCTTTTATGTATTGTGGGATGTAATAAAAATTGCAGCCTCTGGGGACTTAACGTGATTATCTGAGAATGTCTGCGTTGTCTTTTATTAAGTTCCAAGAGTGTTTCAGGTAGATTTAAATTCAGATCAGGAAACGATCAGAAGGAACTTGCACAGAGTAAATGAAAGGAATCCTCAAGGAGGCCATTTGATGCAAAAACAAAAAACAAGAAGGGATAGAGAGGTAGCAGATATTTAATATTCCAAAAAAGTTTGGAATTTGGAGTGTCATATCATAATGAAGTGTCTGAATCCCTTCGTTCTCCTGATCACTGAAGTCATTTTAATAAACTTAGTCCACGATAACACACCGTCAGCTGATATCATTAAACACATTCTTTGTTAACATAATTACTTAAAGTCTCACTGATCAAGATAAGTCATTCAATCACATCAGGTGAATCAGAAGCACTCCACAAAACCTTATCTTTCAGGCCGAAATCCTATTTAAAGCCTCCCTGCCTTTCTCTGTGTTTGACAGGCAGCTTCAGAGGAGCAGCGGTATCATAGTGGAGTGCCAAATAGTTTCACAGCTTGAGGACGCAAGTGCAAATGTTAGGCCACCTCTGTCTAAATCAAACACATCTTTATTCCATTCATGCAGCAGACAGTCTGAAAAAAAAAAAAAAAAAACCTCAGGCCGCAGCTTGAATACTAATAGTAGCAGCCGCTCTGCTTTGCATTGCTAATGTGGTCCGAAAACTTTAAAACTATGGAATCACAGAATGTGCAAATAAGGAAATTGAAATTATGTTTGATTAAAATTAATGTGCTCGTATTACACATTCTCTGCCTTTTAAATAGCTCTGATATGCAAAATTGTGCTGATTTATATAGTCCAGAGGAGGATAAATGCCATGCTGAAGCAGAGTTATGTCAGTGCCAAATACAAATTTGTAGGACAGACAGGACTTCAAAGCAAGCAGAGCTGCTACACCTCAAGACATATTCAAATGAATAAGACCCAAAGTAGTCACAGTGTCCAACTTCACTTCTCTTCTGCTAAGTATGACTGCGAAGTGAGCAGAACACTGAGGGCAGCTGACTCAGTGTGGAGTATTTTAAGTCTGTGTTAGTGGCGCTCATGTCTTGAGTTTCCTCTTTTACCCCTGTGACACCTTGAACCCTGTATCCAGATACAGCCCACACAGCTAGAAGCTATTTAAAGGAGACTTGCACCCATTTGGGTGTCAGCAAAATAATGTTGGATTGAAATCATTAAATTCAGGCGTCGTTTAATTACCAATGTGTCCGTGTTGATTAGTTAGTTGATGTGACAACATGACGTATGAAGACAGCTGTAATTTTACAGTATTTGTACTGTAAAATGGCTTTACAACCTTTTACTGTAAAACAGAGATACAGTATATTTCGTCAAATATATATACAGTAAAACACTGGCAACACAAACACCAACAATATACTGTAATTTTACAGTATAGTATGTGTTTTCACGATCTATTACTGTCAAACTTAAACGCAGCATATTTCTGATTATTTAGATTTACAGTAAAGCCTGCAGGTTGCATGGACAGCACTCACCTGCCCAAGACAACGTATAGCCCCTTTTACACTGCCAGATTTTCCACGAATGTTGGGCCGTTTTGCTGGCAAGCTGCAAGCGTTTAGACACACAGAGCTGGATTGGCGAGTTGATCCGAGGTGCCCAATTTTCCGCCTTGTAGGGTAGACATATTGGTGGAACCCTTTTAGTTTAAACAGACCGAGGCGGCCTTCCGCAACGGGAGGGGCTGTTGATGACTTGTGGGAGGAGCTGTTGATGACTTGTGGGAGGGGCTGTTGATGACTTGTGGGAGGAGCTGTTGATGACGCTGCATGTGCAGGGCCGCCACTCCCTAAACGCAGAACACGCGCTGTGCGTAGGGCCTCATCTTCAATGGGTGGCCACATTTTGCGCGAGGGGACGCATTTGCGCATATGCGCAATGGATGCGCACATGCGCTACCGTGAGGTGCGCATAGAATCAGCTCGAGGAAGGAGAGAAGAGACCTGACCGCCCATGCCTCGCTGCAATGATTGACAGCACTCGACATCTGAACAATAAGAGGGGTGCGCTGGCAGGCACTTGCAGAGCTGCAGCAGGTGAAGAGCTGTCGACATGTCGTCCAAAAGAGCCTCAGGAGTATGTGCGGGGTTGGGAGGGTGGGCGGGCTCCACGGAGGGGGAGACCCGAGCCTCGGGGGTATGTACGGGGCCGGGAGGTCGGATGCTCCCAGAGAGGGGAGAGGGAGAAATATAGCTAAATAAGATGAAAATAGAAAAGAATGTCTCTGTATTTTATTTCTGTTTTCAGTGTTTAATTAAGATGGGAGAGGCGGAGGGCTGAGGGAGATCGGACGCCTCCAGAGAGGGGAGAGGGAGAAATATAACAAAATGAGATTAAATAGGAAAAACCTGTCTCCCTCTTTTATTTTATTTTCAGTGTTTAATCAAGGGTGGGGGGTTGAGGTGGTGGAAGTTACTTTCTTTTGATGAGTAATTGATGGCTATTTGTGACTCAGATTTGTTTATTTATTTATTTCAGTTTGAATTTTTTATTTTATTTGACTCATACAGCCAAACTACTGTATCTACAGTACATTTGTTATTGCCAGTGAAGGTTGTCAAGTTAAATGGCGAGTTGTGGTACGGTCATTTTGTACCTATGATACATTTGGGATGGGGGCCTCCAAATAAAATTTCGCTTAGGGCCCCAATTTGGTCAGGGGCAGCCCTGTGCATGTGCGACCCACTGAAACAGCTGATAGCAGGAATTAGCGAGCAGCTAGTAGCAAGAGGGAAACGCAAACCTGACAGACACTGTAAAGATGAGCAACTGGGGAGACAAGGAATTGCGCGCCCTCCTTGCCCTCGCAAACGAAGAGGCCATTAACCGTCAGATGACGGGGACGGTGAAGAACGGGCCGACTAACGAGAGAATCGCCGAAGGACTGACAAGCCGTGGCTTCCCTCCCACGCCACTGTTTACGTCACACGCTGAGCTACACGTTTTGTTACTTGCTCACGCCCCCCATTGCCCCGAAAAAGGCACATTCTGTATAAACAAAAGTAGGTAGGCCGCATTTTGCTGCACTCCCTGATTTTGTTTTTATACTGCACCAACGTAACGACAGCAGAAGTAATGCATATAAAACCAATAGGGGTCAAAGTTCAGGGTCTAATATTTTAAGACAGCAGTATGTCCTGATGTGTGCATACTGCATGCAACAGCACTTTTGGGGGGCTTAATAACTGTGAAGATACACTGATCAGGTTGTTTGACTTAAACACATATGACATCACCTTTTGGAAGTAACATAACTTTTAATCCAGCTATATTCAAAATAAAAACACTGATTTCTGTTGTTTTTTAAAAATGTATTTACATGTATTTTTGCACCCGGGATGGTTGAGTTAATCACACTTATCTCTATCACCACACCCTTCCTCACATATGATTGGCTGGTGTCCCAGCACAGCTTCGTTTTCATTGGCTGCATTTTGTCAACACGCGGTCGCTGTCTGTCAGCCGTGTCAAGTTACACGCAGTCAGGTGAGGAATACCGGAAGTTGTGTGGTTAAGCACAAAATGTATGTGTAACTTACATTAAAATAGGTGTTCCGTTACTTTGTGAGAGCAATGTTATTGAGTATTATAGGTATTTGACTCTAGAAAAACAACGACATTCTCTCGGGGGCTTTGCTTAGTGTCGTGAACGTCGCCACTCTGGAAAGTAGCTTTTTATTTTGAAAGTCGCGACCGGAAATGATCCGGACACCGACACCGTATCCCTTCCTGGTTGATGTGGACAGGGAAGAGCTGCCGCTGGGTGAGGTCTGCTGCTGAAGCGGAGTAAATAATGGAGATAAGCAGTAAAGTTGAGGCAGAAAAGGCAGAGTCTTCATCGAGTTAGCACCGCTGTACATCCTGCTTTCATCCCGGACTAACACACTCTATCCCGGGGCTTCTCCTTCAGCTCCCCGGTGCTGCGGTGCATCTCCCGTTTAGCTCACCATGGACTGTTAGCTGCTAACCAAAGTCGCTAACGCTACTTGCCAACGCAGTGCACCTGTCACCTGCTTCTTTGTCTCATCGTGTCGGCGGCTTCACCTCCTATTGTCTGTCAATCCACTCAACTAGTCAACACAACATAAACGTCGGCTGCTCATCCAGAAGGCGACTGTAACCGAGAACAAGCGGTGCTGCCACGGCTCGTCAGACAAAGAAGATGGACCAACTTGAACTCCCTGCGGTCAGAGATGTATGATATGAACTCTGCATGCGTCCCGTTGGATTGTTACAAACCCAAATAATCAGCTCGTTCCGAAATTTAAAAATGGCGTCCTCCAAAGCAAAGGTTCCAGTCAACACTGAGACCAACTCCCTGAAGGAAAGCAGAAGCAACGCTAGCTGTTCAGGTGGAGAAGCATCACCAAATAACCGGATATATTGCCTTGATGACCTGGAGACCATTGCCACAGTTGGTGAGATGCAAGGACATGTCTCACACACACACACACACACACACACACACACACACACACACTGATGCCCTGTGCTGGACTGTTGTTGAAGTGGCCACAGTGTAACACACACTTCCTAAACTCCAGGATAGGCAGTAGTTACTGCAGCAATGAGTGTTGAAACCGTAATTTCACTGTAAAATCACAGTAAAGATCTGGCAGCAATACACTGTAATTTTACAGTATTCATACTGTAAAAATTACTTTACAACCTGTTACTGTAAAACAGACATAAAGTATCTGTATTTCTATAAACACTGGCAACACAGACACCAGCAATACACTGTAATTTCACAGTATTCTAACAGTGTCCTACTGTAAAGTGACTTTACAACCTATTACTGTATTACTGGGCGATTATTTTCATTGTCGACTAATCTGTGGATTATTTCTTCGATTAGTCGACTAATCATTTCATCGAAAAATGTGTTAAAATGTTGAAAAATGTCGGTCTGTCTCGCCCAAACCCCAAAATTGTGTCATCTAATGTCTTGTTTCGTACTCACGCCAAAGGGTTTTAGTTCACTGTCACAGGAGAGTGTGTAAAGCTGCCAATATCTGAACGTAAAAAGCTGCAGTAAGAGTATTTTGGGGTACTTTTATAGTACTTTTCTATGAAAAATGACTCAAACCAATTAGTCGACTACTAAAATAGTCACCGATTATTTTAATAGTCGATTAGTCATCGATTAGTCGACTAATCGTGGCAGCCCTAATTACTGTAAAACAGAGATACTGTATATTTCGACATATGTAAAACACTGGCGACACAGACACAAGCAATACACTGTAATTTTACAGTATTCTAACTGTAAAATGACTTTACAACCTTTTACTGTAAAACAGAGATACTGTATATATTTGTATTTCTATATATATACATTAAAATAAAACTGGCAACACAGACACCAGCAATACACTGTAATTTTACAATATTCATATTGTAAAATGACTTTACAACCTATTACTGTAAAACAGAGATACAGTATATTTCGTCATATATATACAGCAAAACACTGGCAACGCAGACACCAGCAATACACTGTAATTTTACAGTATTTATACTGTAAAATGACTTTACAACCTTTTACTGTAAAACAGATACAGTATATTTCGTCATACAGTAAAACACTGGCAACACAGACACCAGGAATATACCGTAATTTTACAGTATCCATACTGTTTTTTCACAGCCTGTTACTGTAAAAATGAAACCCAGCATATTTCTGTGATTATTTGGATTCACAGTAATGCCTGGTTCACACTGCACAACACTTCTGTTCGTTCTGACACTACGGCCCCGTTTACACCTGGAATCAACATGCGTTTTTTGCAATCGGACAGGGCTTGACCATATAGCTACATTTATACCTGGTATTAATATGCGTCTCTGGTGTCCACATCCAGATCCGTTTGCTTTCCGGTCACGCTCCGTTCTGCTGACGTCACATCCTCCTCTTCTTCTTCTTCTGCAAACATTTCCAGCAGCAGACTACAACGTCATATCCTGTGCGCCGCAATAACAACAACAAGATGTTAGCCGCCCGTGAAGGCGCGTTATTGGTATGGACACTTTTGTCTCACCGTGACTCCATCCTCGGCTGTCTTTTTCTTGGCAGTTGCTGCCCGGTGAGGCTTATTGTTGTTGTCCTCTTCCTTCTTCCTGTGTCCAGCTGGCGCACCGTGCGTACGTATTTTCGCCCACGGAGTTGTTGCATGTGGATTGGAGACGCATATTTGCATTTACACTTGCACTGACCACCTTCAGAAGTGGTTTGGCAGAACGGATAACAATCCATCCTCAATGCGTTTCGAGTGTCTGTACTGTCATGTGGTCAATTCGATTGCAATCCGATCACAGAAACCACACGTAAATGCATGGTGTAAAGGGGTATATGTCACATTAGGCAATGTTTCACAATAAAAGCCTTTTTAGAAAATGAAGGGATTCTCTCAACCAAAGTTATAATGGGCTGTTAATTTTATACAGATACAGGAAGTGTTTCGTTTGAAATGTTGCAAACAGGAGTGGATTAAAAGTAAAATATAACCCTCTGCAGTTGTGGGAAGTAAAAGCCACTATTTTTAAATTTTCTTACTTCATGTCTCCATTATGAAGAGGTAACATTGTTGCTAGCTTGATGCTAATGGCAGTACTCAGCTGGTTGACAAAGTGCCTCTGCTGTTTCACACCATCATTTCCCCCTTTTACTCTGTGTGGTAACATCCCTACAGGAAATATCAAAAACCGTGTGTTGTTGTCATACAGTTGTCTACGGCAGCAGATCGCTCTGTGTTCCTAAAGGTCAAAGTGACGGCTGTGACGGGAGAAGTCATAAACGACAAAAAGAAAATCAATCACGGAAGACTTTATGTTGGAACGTCGTGAGGCGTCCCAGACGTGGCGTCGGTTGTCGTCTACTATGACACGCTACACGAGATGAAACGATGGATTATCGCATACGACACTCATTGTCGTTCACGATCCGAGCCGACACCGTACGACGTGTGTGAACCAGGCATTACTTTAAACAGTTAAAGCAGACAAGCACAATTGATAATGCGATGTCTTATTTAAGCACTTTAAAGATGATTTAAAATACCGTCTTCAATGCAATTAACATTAGAACTTTTTTATTCTCCGGGCTACAGATGTCTTAAAATATGCTCTTATATGAAAATTATGTGTAATGAGCAATAGAAACTTAGGGGAGGTCAAAATTGTGATCTACTGTACCAAACTGTTTTACACCAATACAGTATTTTAGTGTTAGAGATTCGTTGTGTTGCTCTAAATAACGCCATTCATGTATTCCCATCTCGCCAATTAGCATCGGCCGCGTAGCTAGCAGCCCCTCTGCGACAGGCGGTGTCGGAAAAACACAGATTTTAAACGTGAAACTGCTTTATTCTGTGTTTTTACTGGTTTTCACCAGGTCTGTTTGTTTTGGAGAGGAGGAGACCTCTCACAGTAGAAATCTCCCAAAAGTGTTTGGAATATTCTATCAAATGGAAAATATTCATGCGTCAGTTTGGCATCAGTATAAAAACTCTGGTGTTGCACTGCTCTAATAACTCCCAGCCTTGTACATGAGTATTTTGTGACTTGCTTACTGACCTAAATCTACTCTTATCAAAGTTTTTGGCAACAGTGTGTGAATCCTAAAAACTATAACAACCAGTGACACATGACGAGACATTCAACCAACCAGTTTGTCAACAGTCAAGTCAAAAACAGGATCTGAAACTGGGTCATACTCTGATGAACTCACACATCATGTTTTGTGCTTGGTGATATTGAGATAATGTGAGAGCTGCTTATGATACAGATTTCACATCGTCTACCCCTGCTGCATTAGCAAAAATCTGAGCTGATAGTCTCATATCAGGATATCAGCACTTTATCAATATGTCATCCAGTCATGGCTGACCTACTTTATCCTCTTATCTTTTCCTCTTTTCTGTACACTTTGTTTGTACAAAGCTGGCTCGGGTTGGCCCGCCACAATTTGTATAATCAATCCATAGATTTACTGTCAAAGCTTGATGGGTTAGTTATTAGCCTGAACGATAATGACTGTTGAGAAACAGGCTAAAGTTATGTTCAGAAGTCAGAGGTGTATACACTGGCTAGTTCACATACCAAAGTTCATCGATGTTCAGGCTACAACCTGCCCTACAGGGTGTTAATCATGGCTGTTTGACTTGTCCAAATGATAAATGTTTGAGTCACACCTTCATCATGGAATTGCACATAAAGTTACCCAGGGAACTCCCATTTATGACTCCTCATTACAAGAATAAGAGTCATTTGTCCTAAGAGAAAGCCTTGCACGCAAGACAAGACCACGTCCTTAATCATCAATACTTTAGTCAATAGAATACCAAAAACAATTCGATGCTAACATCAGATATCAGGCCAGCAGTGTTTGCTCTAGTGTGACTTTCCTGTTCTGCTCTAGTTGATGTGCCCTTGAAGTCCAGGTGTCACAAGTTAACGCCACCCTTCCTGCTGTACTCAAAGATCCCTTAACTTCATGTAGAGATGTATGATATGTAGAGCTTGAGTACGGCTGCGTCTGTGAAAAAACATTTGGACGGTGTCGCATACCTGGGGACCACTGTTTTTAGCTGTAACAAAAGCCTTCGTTTCCAACAAAGCTGTATGGGTGCAGATCTTTGCACAGGAAGTAGACGATGGACTGCGTTACTTTCTTGGCTCTCTCACATTTGGATGGTGGTTTTGTCGAGCTCAGTGTGTCCAGTGTTGGTTGATTGTTAGTTTGGCCGTCAGCGGCTAACCCTGTCTCTAGATGGTGGAATATGAGGTGAGCCCTCATGTTCGTAGTATTCCCATAGTATTTTATTCTCACATGACACTGCTTACAAATTGTATGTGTCATATCCAAGTCCTTCTTTCCTTCCGTGTTGAAGAATCCCAAATAAGTGCAGACGTTTGATTTTCAGATCGACGGCACATTTCTGATTTCTTTCTCCAGTGCCTCCATCTTTGTTTTGATGAACTTCCTGCCAAATGCCACTGACTGAGACCTCCAAAGCTAGTTGAAAAAAATGCTCTTTGCCCATGCTCTTTGTCAATTTATTGACAGGAAATGCAAACTTGACATGACTGTAACCCTTCTTGCACCTGAGCTGCTCTCAGTTACATGATTTTTTGTCAGTCAGGTGCAGTAAACAGTAAATCAGTCCATAATAAATCAAACCAAATGACTTCCCTGCATGAAAACACAGACCCATTTCTGCAGTCTTTAGTCTCCTGCATCAGCCACACTGCTGTGTTTTACAGTTGACAGTGTAACGGCAGTGCAGACTGATCATAAAGGGCCAGATGGGGAATGAATTGATAGCAAACACCACAGAGTGATGACACCGCACCCGTAAACCCTTTTCATTAATAGTAATAGTTTGATTCTGCAGGCAGATTGAACATACATTGTGATTTATCATCTCATGCTGCGTATTTATGAAAGACATCGAGCTCAATAATATGCATTAAGCTACATGCGAGCAACAAAGCCCGGGCTTAATGCCTGTCAGGGAGGTGTGCAGCAGCGAAGGGCATTCATCCTGTGCTGTTGGGAGCGAGCTTCAAGCTTATGAGCCCCGTGCAGAAATCCAATTTGCCATTTGCCATTTTGTCTGATGAGAAGGATTTGCTGCCTAAAACAAATCAACTAAAGCTTTTTATCTGCAGGCTGTTGTTTAATTGTCATTGAAATCATGAGGAAACTCTCTAGTGCCACCAGATTTATTTGCTACTGCCACATGCTGCGGTCACCGGTATGGCCCAGAGAATATCACTCCAAGGTACCAACAGCAGTTTAGTCGGAGCACATGAATTTGTCAGCAGTATCCCTGTCCTTAACATGATGTTTTGGGAGTTGTCGATCTTTTTCATGTGAGGCTGTGACTCATAGAATTGCGTGCCCCAGAAACAGAGCAGGTGGAAGTTGAGTCAGGGATGACCCAGTTTCTAGGGTGGTAAATATCAGTTACAGTACGTTACTCTCTGAAATCAACCGGCCGTTTCTTGGTTGCGTTCAAGGGCACATTCACACCAGGATAGTCCGGGGGACACCTTCATTTGGTCCGGTTCACTTTCACACAGCACTTTTTTAAAGTGGACCAAACCGCCTGGACAAAGTCACGCAGTTACAACAGCTGCTCGTTTGGGGGCGGTATTGCCCAAAACGACCACAGACCAGGAAGACAAAAAGCTTGAGGAACAAGAAAACCCGGCTCATCGATTGGCCTCAGTTTTCAAGCAGACCAGGCTTCACTTGTTTGGTTCGATTGAGCGTTCACACCACTCCAAACGGACCGAACTATCCGTGGAAGCGGACCGGGGTTTGTTTAAAGTGGACCAAATAGTGCCAGTGTGAATGCGTTCTTTGGCCCTGCTTGGTTTCTGATGACAACTCTGAAGCAGCCCTTTGATTTCTGACATCACTCAGGCGTCATTTTGTTTTCCTCTCCCCGGTATGTGTGTGTTCACTCGAACAATGCAGGCCTTGTGCAGTGAAGGTGAAATGTTTAACCAATTGTTATGCAGAGGCAGTGGAGTTGACAGTTCATCCTATCTCATGGCTTCTTTTACTTGTGCATTCTTGTTGGGGAACTCCAACTTTAGGTCATTTTCATCTGTTGATCAGAGGAAACTGATGTGCCACCGCTGTTATCCCTTGGATGGGGTTGTAGTTGTGGTTTTTTTTGTATATTGTTTGGACCCAAATATTTTACATAATTCACATCATCTCTGGACAAGAGGGTTCCAAGTTTGAGCCGGGGCTTTTTACAATATATCCATATAGGAGATCTGAAGAAGTCTGAAATGTAACCATCAGAATATCCTGATTGTTTTTCTTTATCCCTTAAAAAGTTTGACAAAGTGGTGATACGAGGTTTCACCTGACAGTAGCGGTGTGCTCCTGTGTTTTTGTTGCCATGGCAACCCCAATAGGTGGGAGACAAAGGTTCACTGTTGGTGGAGCAGAGGAACGAGACAGCACTACCCAGCATTTCGTCTGGAAGTTGCAGCAGTTTCGTGTCTGACTCAGAGTGGCTGTTGTATCACATATTGTCATCAGCCATTTATTGTCTCCCTCACTGCTCATCAGCACGGCGGGAATAAAATGCCAAATGCCTCTCCTGGTTTTTAGGGAGAAAACAACAACAGCAGCAGCAGCAGCACAGCACCCAGGGCAATACGAGGCCACAGAACGTGGAGTCATTCTGCCTCAACTCCGCCTGCTCCTGCAGGATTTTCATCAGTTACTGCCCACTCCACTGCCTCGCCATCGCTGACTATTACTGACACTTACACAAAAGACATGCAACCGACAACACAACTTGTCAAAGACAGAGGGAGAGACTGAAGTGAAAGTAAACTTACATGTTGTGCCCCGGAGGCAGACAGTTTACTGCAAGTCAGTGCTCTTCCATGCATGGTTTAGACTGATAATAACAGCCTGTCACCATTTCATCACTGACGCGTGCTGGAGTTTTAAGGCTGATGCCAATATCCATGTTTGAGCATAAAAAAAAAATCAGATGAGAATATGACAACAAATATGTCTAATAGTATTACAACACAAGCGCACGGTGGTGCTAATGCTGCGGTTGTTGACGTCCTTATCTGCACACTGACTCACTAAGAACAAGACAGGGTGTTGTTCTCAACGTCATTGTCTGAGTTTGTGACCAGTTCATTCAGTCTCTCTGTCCCACTATAACCAGTCCAGATTTAAGTCTTGAGATGAGACTGTCTATAAACACAAACAGGTTCAGGGGTAGCAATTCTACTTATTAATTTTGGTTAATTGATTAGTAGTTTGCTTAACAAACAAAATAGTGACAAAACGGCCATCACAATTTTTCGAGCCCAAGGTGACGTCGGTGCAAATTGTCTCGTACTTAAGCAGCATTTAATTTCTGACATGTTTTAAATACTTAACAATAAATTGTGACTGTTTTCTGAGTGTTTTCCCTTTTTTAGACTGGTCGACTAGTCTTAATTAAAATTTCCGTTTAGTCGACATGGAAATTAGTAGCCAGGAACATCCCTAATCCAAGCAACAATCCAAAACATGAAGATATTCATTTTAAAAATTTTGAATTTGAAGATTTTGGTGGTCAAAGGTCACTGTGACCTTGTATCTGTCTTATTCTCGTGAATGCAGTATCTCAAGGGAGCTTTCTCAAATTTGGCACAAATGTCCACTTAGACTCAAGATTGAACTGATTGAATTTGTTAGTAGAAGGTCAAAATAAAGGTCACTATGACCTTGTGTGTCTCAATCTAGTGAAAATGAAATCTCAAGAACACTTTCAAGGGAACTTCCTCAAATTTGACACAAACGTCTACTCGGACTCAAGAATAAACTGATTAGAATTCGATGGTCAAAGGTCAAGGTCGCTGTGATCTCAAAGACTCATCGTAGTAACAGCCATATACGTCTGTTTATGTGTGTGTGTGTGTTTAGAGCATCACGTCAGTTTGTCCAATGACTGAAATCTAAGAACTTTGAGTCTTTAAAGCTAAGAACGTCCGCACTTTCGTGCTTGACGTTGCCGAATGTTTCTTGCATGCATTTATGATCAATTACAGGTGTGAACATCAGTGTAGTGCAACACAGCACCAAACACAATCAATACATGAGAGTGTTAGATAAGCGGTTATTTATCATGGTCTAGTTCCCCTGTGTGCTGTGAATTCCTGTCATGTTGGTTAATCCTCAACCCCCACCTCCCCCCGTGTCTCCCCCCCACCTCAGGCACGGGGACTTTTGGCCGAGTCTTCCTGGTCAAGGACAAGAAGAGCAGGGCCTTCTACGCCCTAAAGCAGATGAAGATCCCGGACGTGATCCGACTGAAGCAAGAGCAGCATGTCCACAACGAGAAGGAGGTGCTGGCAGAGGTCAACCACCCTTTCCTCATCCGACTGTGAGTCTGCTCCCTGGTCTTAGCCACAAACACGGCGGGTGGAGGCGGAGGCAGGGCTCACGGCCCACTGGGTGAACATTTCTGATAAAGAAAGGTCAAAGTTCTGTGTCTGCTTTTGCATCCTGACACATTGGTTCAAATTATAAATACATGTCTGCACTACAGTATCATTCTGTTATTCATAGAATCAACACAGCAGAAGATAAGGTTATCATGGAGCTTATTTTATTCATTCATTTTACCTTTATTTAATTTATTTAACCCAGTGAGACTGAAAATCTCTTTTACAAGAGAGACCTGACCGAGGGAGCCAATCAAAACATAATACAACATATAATACAAAAATCCATCTGATTCAAATCGATCTTCACTGGAATGACTCTATATCAATTCGTAAAATCTGAGATTGATCTTTTAATTCTGCCGGTAGTAAACAAGCCACGGCTCTTAGTTATGAATGGCCGTATTATTGAGAAGCTCCTCTTTTATCTGTAACTTTGATCTTTGATCTGAATTTGATCTTTATTTTTCTCGAATGAAAACAATACAATAAATGCATTAATAAAGCAAAATAGTTCATTCAAATACAATAAAAATAGAATAAATTAAAAAGTGGGGACAGGAGGAAGCAGAGCTTATCATGTCCTGCCCCTTTTTTTACACTATCCTACTGTACTTTCATTACAAAAAAAAAATAACAGACACACTCCAAATTTAACATAATATGAAGCATATATCCAAAAAAAAAACAAGACTTGATCTCATACACTTTTTGAATTTGTACATTTTCAATTTCAAAGAACTCCATTAAGTCATAAACCTTACAGATGTCATTAATATATAATATAAATAATTTAGGTCCCAAAATAGACCCTTGTGGGACACCACAAGTAATGGTGGAACACTTTGACTTATGGCATCCTAGCTGATTTTATATCCTATTTTATATATCCTTCATGGCCTGATGTATAGAACATTTTATTCCTAAAAACATGGTGAAAATGGATTGGTATTATGGCTGTTAACAGTATTTTGTGATTAATGGAGTGAGAGAGAGAGAGAGAGATATCCATAAGTCAAAAGTTAAATTTGCATGTTTAAACCTACAATTTCAGAAAACCTGTTATAGAAAAAAAAAGAAAATATTAGTTAAAATTTTTACCATGTTTACCTGGTGTGTATCTCCTTTAGATAAATAGTTGAGAGGAATTCTTTCTGTACAAAAAAATATTAGAAAATGATCAGCAACATTCAAAATTTGAATCAAATGCCGTTTTACGATTGATTATCTGCAGTCCTGTGTTTAAAATCAAATTTTGCTCATGGCAAAATATACATTCCCAAGAAAGGGATCATTTTAACACTGTATTCATGAAAATAGCATCAAATATGTTTGAAAAATTTTAGATAGAAATCCTCATATATTCAAGAATAGCATACCTATGAGCTATGCAAATGTATGAGAACCCCTAATCACTTGAATGTCTAATCAACACACCATTTTCTTCTTAGAAAAGTGAAGTATGGCATAGAAATATCATGTTTATCTATTGCAGTATTGTATATCTGGAATCAAAGGTGATTGCAGACGGAGGTAACTGCAGCCTCAGAAAGCAGAAAAAGCCAAAGGAAGTGTGGAGATAAAATGGCAGCCGAGGAAAGAGCCAGTAATCGTCTTTGTGGCCAGCAGCCAGCACTTATGGAAAACACTGGAGCCTCCTCCATCTTCATCAGTGACAGTGCTCTCTTGTTTTTATTCCTCTGAAGTGCCCTTCCAGCTGAAATAGTTGTAGCACACTGCTGCAAACCACACTGGGGGATAAAAGAGTCTGAGACTGATACGCCTCTTATTTTATCTGATTTCCTCAACTCGTCCGAGGACACTTTAACACTTCTGCCCTCCGATGGATGCACAGGACAGTTGTGGGCCGAGGAAGACGTTACTCTGTGTTCAGCATTTATTTAAAAGACTGTCATGTTTTTTGACCTGTGTTCTTTTTACTTCGAAGGTTCTGGACCCACCACGACGAGCGCTTCCTCTACATGCTGATGGATTACGTGGCAGGTGGCGAGCTGTTCAGCTACCTGCGCAGCCGCGGGCGCTTCAGCAACGCCACTGGCCTCTTCTATACCTCCGAGATCGTCTGCGCCATCGAGTACCTCCACTCCAAAGAAATCGTGTACCGTGACCTGAAGCCCGAGAACATCCTGCTGGACAGTGAAGGACACATCCGCCTGACCGACTTCGGCTTCGCTAAGAAGCTCTCTGACAGGTGACAGTAGCGACATCAGTATTCATTCTGGCAACCACAAACCTGAAACAAATCAAATTGACAGTGAATGCAGCAAAAAGGGAAGAAAGTATTTTAAAACCTACCTTTACCCTGTTACTACCAATGTCAATCAATGATCTTGCACACATTTGAATTCACCTCATATCAGACGTTTCTTTTGTACATGCAGCTTTACTGTTTTAGTTTCAGGTAGTTTTGTGGAAAATTACAACTCGTTCCACTTTGGATGGAGAGAATTACTCTACCCTGAACATTAGTTATAAATTGTCACAGTCAGTTTTTAAGCCCCCCGGCATGAGGCTCGCTTTGGTGTTTGGTTCTCTAGCTCTCTCTTATGGCTCTCTACCTGTCAAAAACACACCCCCGACCCACCCAGACCACTGAGCATGTGAGGTGTGTGTTCATCTTGAAAACACCCAGAACGGAAGAGGAAAGGAAGAGACACAAAAACGAATCATCATTCCTTATGTCGCAGGAGTATCTGAGAAACTCAGGATGATCTTCAACAAACACCACATCCCTGTGCACTTCAGACCCAGTAACACCCTGAGGCAGAAGCTTGTCCACCCTAAGGACATCATCTGAAGAAGAAGGAACACTCCTTCGAGGACAGCAAGGTTCACATCTTGGCCAAAGAAAGATGGTTTGAAAGAGGTGTGAAAGAAGCCATCTATGTCAAGCTGGAACGACCATTGTTAAACAGGAAGTGGCCGACGGCACCATTTAAGCCCCTTTTACGCTGCCAGATTTTCCACGAATGTTGGGCCGTTTTGCCGGCAAGCTGCGAGCGTTTAGACACACAGAGCCGGATTGGCGAGTTGATCCGTGGTGCCCAATTTTCCGCCTCGTTGGGTAGACATATTGGCGGAACCCTTTTAGTTTAAACAGACCGAGGCGGCCTTCCCCAACGGGAGGGGCTGTTGATGACGCCACACGTGCGAGCCGCTAGTGGTGGATAAACAGGAAACAGCTGATAGCAGGAATTAGCGAGCAGCTAGTAGCAAGAGGGAAACACAAACCTGACAGACACTGTAAAGATGAGCAACTGGGGAGACAAGGAATTGCGCGCCCTCCTTGCCCTCGCAAACGAAGAGGCCATTAACCGTCAGAAGAACGGGCCGACTTACAAGAGAATCGCGAAGGACTGACCAGCCGTGGCTTCCCTCCCACGTCACTGTTTACGTCACACGCTGAGCTACACGTTTTGTTACTTGCTCACGCCCCCCATTGCCCCGAAAAAGGCGAATTCTGTATAAACAAAAGTAGGTAGGCGGCATTTTGCCGCACTCCCCGATTTTGTTTTTATACTGCCAATGCTGAAAAAAGACTGATTGGGCTTTCCTGCAAATTTGCACAATTCCTATCTAAAATGGGCTCTAGTCTTGCGATCCCTTCCCAGACAACTTCACACCCATTTTCACCTGGACCCATCTGACCCTAAGAGCACACAAGATGGCCGGGTGGGTCAACAACTCACATGTGACCTCAATGACTCTGCAAGGGTTCACACCTACACAGAGTTTAAAGCCTGCCACTCTGCACCAGTCAAAACTGAAGAAGCTTCTTGGATGAGAGGCAAAACATCTTCAAGAAACTCAAGCAAGTCCAGTTGCCTACAATATAGCACTGATGACTACCATGACCTGGATGAACTAAGAGCCAACGGTTGACCGAAAGCTTTTAGTTAGCTACTGTGTTCCGGGTGACATAATCAGACCAGTGCGCTTTGGGTGGCTCACAGTGGCATCTTTCGCACACATGAAACAGAAACTTAGTCGAGTTTTTGTGGTATAGTTCCCTTCTTCTTCACTTCACCCTGCAGTGTGTGCGGCAGCTGCTGAATGACAGTCGGGGATACTCCACCCTCAGCTCGCGGTGTTTGATGCTTGATTGATTGTCAGTCGAAAGAGAATGACAAAGCAGCTGTCACTCCTCACTGTATGTCTGAGCTCGTACTGTACATTCCCTCTCAGGCGGTGCTTAGGAAGCTACACTTAGATTTAGCTTGTGTGTGCGTGTGGTGTGAATGTGGTGGAAATTATCGACAGGGAAATTAGTCACCAGGAACATCCCGAGTCGACATTCACCTACTGTAGGGAGATACAGTGTTCGGCTGCAGGGGGATGAGGAAAAGCCATCTTGCTCATGTCCTGTGTGTGCACAGTGAAAGCTCATATTTTCTTCAGGGAATTTGAGGGAATCCTCCCAATTCCAAAACACCCACGGCACCGCCACTGAAGGACAAACTTCCCCCAACCGATGTCATTTAGTCTGAATTAGATATACAGTGAGTGAGGCCTCCTGGCGACCTCGGCAGAATTGAAAAGATGCTCCGTAGAGGAGAAGAGACGGCTTTATATCTGCACTGCAGCCTCACTACTGCAGTGTTTGTCCCGAGCATTTCACCCGGCACTGCGTTGACCCCCGCTGACATGTAAACATAATGGAGTAAGATTACATTTTCCCCCAGACTGGGAGAGCAAAACAGATGGGGACTAGATACCTCTCTGATGTGCAAGTGACCCACTTATATAAATGGAGGGCAGCAGAATTGCCTGGGATAGGAAGCCAACTGCCTCATTGCCTCCAGCTCTTTTGTACTTTTCCATGTTCAGGATGTGATGGAGCGCCATCACAGCCCCGCTCCTCCCCGCTCCTCCCCGTGCTGCCACAGTGTCCCCTGCTGGCGGACACCCCCATCTAAACACGAAGCCGCGCACGATGACACACGACGCCCCGGAGAGCAACAACACGCGTCTCCTTTCCCACCGTGGTCACGTCTCCTCCGTAGCCCCGACGCTTTATTCCCCCGACATCACTCGCCTCCCCATTCTCCGGCAGGACCAACATCATTTCCATACAAATTACCGTCGCCATGGCAACTGGCCGAAAGAGGTCATTACCCAGGTGATATCGGTGACAGACGATGAAAGGCTGGCGCCGGGCCAAGTGCTCTTCATCAGAGGACAAGTGGCTTTCGCAGGGAACACTGTGCGTGTTTGTTACACAGTGTCAATCAGCTGCTCTGTCACCCAGCGCGACGGAGAGCCAGAGGCAAATAATCTGCTTTACACTTCCTGTTATTGTTCCTGCTTCACATAGTCCACAGCTTATATTTGGACTCTCGCCCTTATTACACTTCCAGCCCACCCTGAGTGACACTTCCACATCTATCACTCCTGTATCCACACATATCCTTATAGTACTATAAGGGATGACACAGCTGGGTCAGGTGGCGGCGGGAGATCACTTTACCCATGGGTGTTGTCTTTCCCATGCAGCTGGAGTCTCTCTGTTTACACACTGTGTGTAATGATCAGAGGCTATCGCTTCTCACCTGTCACACACTGAGGGCCACTCAACACGCTGACGGTAACTAACAATGTGCAGTGTTTTTACTCAGGTAGGAGGGAAGTTCTAACATTACATCTTAATGTGAACAACCTACTTTTAACAGTAGTGATGCATGTCTAAAAATGACCTGTCCTAACAAGTCGTTCTGAGATAACTGGACTTGTTCCTGTCAGTATCTTAAAAACAAAAGAGCAAAAGACATATCACTGAACTAGAAAAGAAAATGACATGTTGGCCTGCTGAAACGGTTAGTCGATAGAACATTAGTCAGCAAATGTTTTACAGTGTTTTACAAGTAATGTTTCGTTAAAAAATGCCAAACATTTCATGACTCCAGTTTCTCAAATGAGAGAATGCCCTGCTTGTCTTTGTCCGAAGTTGTCTCCACCAACATGGAACTGGTTTCACCTCAGTTCCCGCACCTAATTTTCAACTGTTCAGAGCATTCTCGACCCCAAATTAAGTTGATTCAGAACCCAAAAAGCTGGTTCTCAGCTGGTACCAAAAAAAGGTCTTCTGTGACATGGCTAAGAGGTAGAGCGGGTCGTCCACCAATCGGAAGGTCAGCACTTCGATCCCCGGCTCCTCCAGCCTACATGTTGAAGCATCCTTGATCAAGATACTGAACCCCAAATTGCTCCCGATGGCTGTTCCAACAGTGTGTGTTAAAAACTGAGTAGCTGTGTGAATGGGTGAATGTGACTTGTAGTGTAAAAAGAAGCACTTTGAGTGGTCGAATGACTAGAAAGGCGCTACACAAGTGCAGGTCCATCTATGAAGTGCAAACGATGGCTGATCAGTAGGTTATATTCCGTATATTCTATAGGAGGGAGCAACAGTGGAGAAGTCAAGGGAGAAATCATCAGAAATAAAGACCTTGCAGTTTATTAATTGTTGGTTTATGCATGTATTTTAAATATCTTCAATAACAGAGCAGAAGTTTACAGGTAGTCAATGTGATTCGCTTCTGTTGTGCGTTGTGCAGTGCCCTCTGTTGATGACACATCCATGATTACAGTCGATATGTGCTGTTGTAATGTAACGTCCCTAGAGGAAATATCAAAAACCCTGGGGTGTTGTTGTCGCACAGTTGTCCACGGCAGCAGATCGCTGTGTTTCGTTGGTCAAAGTGACGGCTGTGACAGGAGAAATCGTGAACAACAAAAATCAAGTATGCTAGACTCCCTGTTGGAACATCTTGAGGCGTCCCAAAAGTCACTAATTACTAATTAATCTTACAAGATCATTGAAGAAGAAACTTGTTTAATGTTCATTGGATTCTATTAAAGAAAAAGAGAGCAGAGAGCATGGATGTGTGTTGCAGCGATATACCACTTTAAGGTATACTGCGGTATAAAAGTTTTCAGAGAGGAAACTTTTTACACATACTTGCATTAAAAAATTGGTTTCGAGGTTCAGTTATAGTGACAAAACATTCAACCAACAATAACCCCTCTGTTTCTATTTTTTGGCTCCGTGAAAATCCCATATTGCTGCAACCCTTATCCAGTGAGTACACCCAGATTTGTTTTTTTTTGTTTTTATTCAGATTTTTCCAATTTTACAAACCGTAACATCACATAACATTACATCACCAGACTGGTCCAGAAAACAAAAAAAGACGCACAAAAATGTGAGGTTAAGTAACTATTGTGTGAGATTCATATCTTCTGTCCCTAATACAGATGTTTACCTAATTTTTATCCATGTAAATCCATATTATATTGAAGCCCAAGTGATTCCAATGGTTTCTTCCACTTCTGCAGAAGTGTCCTCCCATCAGTACAATGTCCTATTTTGTCCAGATTCACAGCCTCAGCCGCAGGATCTCATCCCACACATCATTATCTATAACACATTTAACCTTTGGCTGTTTTTTAAATGTTTTTCCACATCTTCTGTCCCTCTCTGTGCGACCAGGACGTGGACTCTGTGCGGCACTCCCGAGTACCTGGCTCCTGAAGTCATCCAAAGCAAAGGTCACGGTCGAGCGGTGGACTGGTGGGCTCTGGGCATCCTTGTCTTTGAGATGCTTGCTGGGTAAGTGCTGCAGTGTGCGGTATACTCGCCACTCGCCACCAGGGGGCACTCTCCTCCACCAGAGCAGCTGAGGTGAAGTCAACACCTCTGTGAAACAGCAGCTGGGTTTCACTTTGACAAGTAAAGACACAGTTAATGTAGAACAATGTGGCTGTGTGGAGGATAACACGGGTGAGATCTGCTGCTGTGCAAAACATCTCTGAGAAGTTAGCCCTGTGTGAGAGATCAGAGAAATGTCTGTTCTAACCTCCCTCTCACACACACACACACACACACACACACACACACACACACACACACACACACACACACTCAGGTGAAAAATCCCAGACAGTGAACGCTTTGAGCAACTCGTGCCTGGAATAAACTTGATGATCCTCTCTCAAAACATTTGAATAGACACAAAGAGGGTGGACACAATAACACAAACATCTGTACACTAGTGATGCAATGCATCATAACACCTGCGCAAGACAGAGAGAGCGAGAGAACAGCGCGGCGAAGGAGCCTGTGTACACGGAACAGAGGAATTATTCAATTAATCGCGCTGCCGTTATTGTCCCAGTGTCATAAATCCATTCATTTTGTGCTTATTGGTAACCGCACAGCTGTGACAAATTAATCTGTGAATGGGAATCATTGTCGTTGATGGGGAACAATGACGTTGATCCCCTTTAGAAAGAGCTCGGGTTTGTTCTCTGTCAGTCACCGTGAATAATAATGTCTGCGCCTCGTTGGTATTCCAAGAGAACAGGCCTGAAGGTTGAGATTGACTTTAACATCGACTGAGACGTGTTTCAGGCACACAGCCGGTGATATTCGATAACACAACAGTTAGTTAATAGAAACACGACACGAGCACTGGCTTGTAATTTTGCTTTCAAGTGCTACAAGTATGGAGCACCTTCCTCCAACCCTACTGAAAGGTCACCAACCCCCCACCCCTGCATCCATCTTCTGTATACCCTGGTAGGACAAACTACTTGGCTTTGAATTTGCAGAGAGAATGTGACCTTCTCCCAGCATTCATCAAGGCAGGCTTTGAAGACTGGACGCTCACCCGATGAGTCCGCCGAGGGTCTCTACTGTAAGACCCCTCGCACAAAGAGCTCTCTTCATCTCGCAGCATTGTGCGGCTGTTCGTCAGAGGTCCCGATCCAAGAATGTAGCGGCTGCTTCTGAAAAGTTGGCCTTGGTCGATCATGCTCCTCTGGGGTGAAGCGCAAGTTGAAAAAACATTCAGGGAAGGGTCAGGGCCCCCAAGAGAGGAGCCAAGAGAGTGGAAGAAAAAGGAATGGCTCTTCCCTCCTTAATCCTGCCTCCAGGGCCTGATTTCTGCACCTAATCGAAACCAATCATCCTGTGTGTTCATGCAGTGCAACATGTGGCTGTGTATATGAGATCTGACTTCTCTCACACTTCCAATCTGCCCTTCCTCAGACGAAGGCCTGCTTCAGTCAAGGCAGCAAAGTGACTCAGTCCCAGTGGTGTGAGAGTTTGTCTCAGGGTCACTTCCATCTTCATTATATAAGCTGCATCAGAAAGCGTTTTCATGCAAAAATGAATCCCATTTTTGGAACTTTAATCAAAGTGTGTCTGTTCTCAGCCTCAGTTTTCAGGACTGACTGCATACAAATTAAATTGACCCCCTTCCCGTCTCTCAGTTCTCCTTGTTCCCCAGTCAGACCTCGTCCACCTCAGTTCAGTGGAGCGTCAGCCTAGTGATTAAAGATGGAGAAACGCTCTTTCCTCTTACACCAGCCCGTCACCCACAATGTCAGATTGTCACGGAGCTGGAAGAGTTTTGACTGAGGGCACACAGTTAACGGCGAACATCCATAGTACCTTTTAGCATACATCACACCTGAGAAGACTCCTTGAAATTGGTTCGTAAGAAGTCTGAAAATGAGTTAGATTCAACAACATGAATAAGTCACTACACGTTCCTTGTTGCAACAGACATGTTATCCAGTTTGATTTCTCCATCTTTTGATTTCTTTTTGTCAAAATGAGCTGAGCTGTTCTGCACAAACGTCCACATTCCTGATGTTAACCTTTATACTTCCCTGCAACGCTTGAAGAAGAAAAGACGATTCGTCTAAAAATCCGTTTTAGATGTGGTTCAAATTATCTTGAAAGGGTAAAAAGCGTTAGTATGGAAGTAGAGTTGTACCGATACCAGTATCGGAAATGCCTCCAATACTGCCTAAAATGCGGTATCGAGTATCGGCGAGTACAGCCTATGACCAATCCGATACCACGTAATGCCTCACGTCATTACGCATACGCACGCTACAGGCAAACGAAACGGAAACGGAGTTTAAAAAGCATTCTACTGTAGCCTTTATAATGTCTTGGATAACACTGGATAATAATAATAAAAAAGTTTTATGGCATTCATTCTACTATTATGTATTTATTTCTTAATATTTTACATAGAGTTTTAGGAGTTGAGACATGCAACAATTCATATCCAATCCATTTTTATTTTACGCGCTGGTATCGGATCTGTACTCGGTATCGTTAGATACCTAAGGGTCAGGGATCGGAATCGGTATCGGGAAGGAAAAAGTGGTATCGGTACATCTCTATATGTAAGTGTCTGTTTTGGATAGGCACCATGAAACAGGAAGTAGCAGCAAGTTCCTGCAGTGTTCGTAACACTCGTGATATAAAGCCCAGTTCAGACCTACGATTCATGACGAGACGAAACCGTTTTCAAGGGTTGCAGAGAAAAGTTGCAGCAGTGGGAACTGGCCGGTCTGAGCTCGACTCAAGCCGGCTGATGGTGTCACCTGCAACTCAGCTGGTCAAATCACAGGTATGTCACCTGTTTCACAGCCAATCGGCTTGTAGTGAAGTCCACTGGTCAAGTCAAAATGAGCGCCAGTGGCGTGTTTGCCTGCTTGGCAGGTGCTCCTTTCCCACCAAGCCCTCTGTTTCTGTCCTCACAATGTGACGGTGTCAGACAGTGGGTCACTGCTGCTGCTTGCTGTGTGTGCTTATGCCCCGCCCACACACACATTCTCACTGACTGATGATAGCGGCATATTTATTATAAACACAGTCCGTCTGATGCTCGTTTTGTTTCTGTTTTTGCCGTTTCATCACTCCTACAAATGCAGCTGTAGCCAGTATCTCACTATCACTATCCTCATTCATATTTTAAGAAGCTACAAATTATATTCAGCCACAAAATAAGTCTGAAAAGCTGCAAATCAGAACAGAAGTACGGAAAGTTGTTGCATAGCGATGATACACCATCTCATCTAGTTGCATAGGTGTGAAAGGCAATCCGTGCGTTATGCTTCTTTTCATTACATCAATGTGTTTGCAATTTTACCTGATGGTCTCGTCTCATCTACACAGCGCTATCACAACTTCATTCAAACTGTGGATTGAAATGTAAAAGGATCTAGAAGCAGTGTTGTTGTTCCTCTTCGACAGACTGTGATGTCATTAGTAAAACTTTTATCATACATTTAATAACAAATCCAGAGGTGATCACTCTTTGTGTGATATATATGTCATATATAACATTATAAAACCATAAATTTAGGTCAGAAAATGATCACATCATGTTGTTCTCCGTCCATTTTACCACAGTGACCCAAATTCTCCACCTATGACAGCACCAGTTTAGAGGAAAGAAAAAAACAAAAAACATGAGTGGAGTCTGTGGTGCACAGCCGGCTCCCAGACACCCCCATCCCACAGTCTCCTGACTCTGGGGCTTTGCACTGGGAAGGCAAACGGCGTGTGACAAACTGGTGCGATTATTCGCCTGTCTGCTCCCTGCGTAATGCGTTTAGAGGCTGGTCCCATTATGTAATTTGTGGGTAATGACTTGTCCAGGCCGGAGCAGAGGGAAGAACAGGAGAGCTGGGAAAGCGTTCAGTGGAGTGCAGCAGCAGCAGAAGGCCTGTGGGTGGTAGGAATACAAACAGAATCATCATCATAACTGTGAACAAAGGCTGCTCTGTCTACAGCGCAAAGTTATCACACACACACACACACACACACATACACACACACACACACACACACACACACACTAAATGGTGACCTCTCCATCTGTTCACTCACCATTTAGTTCAAACTGATACTGGAGAGGCGATGTAAGCTCTTACCTAGCTTACCTGCTCCTTGCATCATGCTGTTTTTTGCCGAGTACAAATTGAGTTAGCACGCTGTGACAGTGTGTGCGCGGCTTCAGAGGGGCAGGCTGCAGATGACATGTACCTCTCTCCGCAGGTACCCGCCGTTCTTTGATGACAATCCATTTGGAATCTATCAGAAGATTCTGGCCGGAAAACTGGAATTCCCACGCCATCTGGATTTCTACGTCAAGTAAGATTACACAAGCCAGGAATGTGTGTGTGTCCTGAATGTCTTTGTATGTACTGGAACTTAACATTTAGTTTAGTCCCTGTATGGCGTCATACCGCTGCACTATGCCACGAGGTGTTGTGCGATGTTCATTTTATGTGGTGTCTGGGTGGGCAGTATATCGATTTTTTATAATATATCGATATATTTTCACTCAAGAATGTCCGAGGACCTGGGACCAGTTCTTTAGCTACACTGATGCTCACCTGTAACTAAAACCTGGCCTGTAGCAGGACACGTTCATGAGCTGTGACAGACAGGAAGTGATCCTCTTCCCACCCAGGGTCACCCCACCTGACCCCCACCATTCAAATGACCATTTCAGCATAATACTTCAAATGAAGTATTATGCTGAAATGGTCAGCATAATACTTCAAATGAACGTGTGGGCCATATTGGCTGTAGACGGGGTCTCTAAGTGCTGCAGCGGCCCTTTAACACGAAGGTCAACGAGCTTTCTGGAGCTAAAGAGGGGCTTCAGGTGGACCTGCAGTCACTAATGACACACCCAGCTGATTTGGACCGATCCCTCCGCGGTTCACACTAGCTATTAGACCAGCTGGAGGGTGCTGGAATGTGCAAGATTACAGGCTCAGTGCACTCTGGGTGTGTACATCTGTGTGTATGTGTGTGTGTGTGTGTGAGTGCGTGTACATTCACTCAATCAGTCCTGACACAGTGGCCCCGGAGAGGCCAGACACACACTGCTTCCCCTGATAATTCAGAGAACCCGCAGCTTCCCACTGTTAAGCCATCTATCTTGCGGCCGGCAGACAGAAGGATATTTAATATTTCCACCATTTATATCACTCTTACACAGTTCCGTGTCACACGCTCCCATCCATCAAGGAGTGAAAGGCCTTGCAGAGGACTGCAAGCAGACTGCTGTGACTCCAGGAGCAGCTGCTGCCGAGCAGAGACCAGCAGAAAGACTATAGAGCTGTCCTAGGGTGACCCCAGAAGGAAAAGTCTGGTCATTAGTCACTAAACTAGTTAGGTGTTATGGACATGTTGACATTGTGTTCACCTGACCTTACACTCTCTGCACCTCCTCCATGTCTTCCTGTTATCAAAATGGAACCGCTCTGTGTGAAGTATAAGCAGAATTAATTGATTTTTTTGTCCACTTGGGGATGGTGCAACAAAAAAAAAAAACATGCCATCTGACATTTATCTTTTTCTAAAGTAGCATCATCATTCCACTAGAGTCCAGTATTTACTCTCCTTTCGGCTCCGCTTTGCTCTCTGATAACTGCTACTGTAAATGCTCCACTTTCCCTACACACAAGTATTTCACTGCAGGAAAGATTTTCTAAGACTGGGCCGTCTCTGCAGTAGAAAGCTGCAGCTACTTTTGAAATTGGTTTTACATGACCACAGAAAACAGAGAAAAAGGGATGTGGAATTGGATTTTGCCCAAGAGGTAGAAACTACCAGAATGCACTGCACCACATCGGACCACTAAATGCTCCGGCTGGTGAATCTGTTTGACACAATGGCAGCCGGAACAAAATGATCTGGTATTACAGCAAAACTGTAAGCTTAACTTGATCCATGAACTTGATCTATGGTGTCAAATCGGAGGCATTATGTTTTCAAGCTGTCCGTCCATCTGTCCCTTTCTCGCGAACGCAATATCTCTGAACACCTTGAGGGAATATCTTCAGTTCTGACACGAAACAATGAACTGATTAGATTTCGGTGGTCAAATGTAAAGGTCATTGTGACCTTGTCTGTCGCATTCTTGTCAAAATAATATCTAGAGGGTATTTCTTCAGATTTGGCACAAACGTTCTCTTGGACCCAGTGATGAACCGATTAGATTTTTGTGGTCAAAGGTCAAGGTAGATGTGACCTTGCATCCGTCTCATTCTTGTAAACATAACATCTCAAAAACGTCGTGGACTTTCTGCAGTTTTGTCACAAACATCCACTTGGACTTAAGAATAAACATGATGTATTTAAAGGTCAAAGGTCAAGGTAAATGTGACCTTGCATCCGTCTCATTCTCATGAACATAATATCTCAAAAACACCTTGGAATTTCTTCAGATTTGATACAAACATCCATTTGGACTGAAGAATAAACGCGAACAGAATTTGTAATTAAAGGTCAAAGGCCAAGGTAAATGTGACCTTGCATCTGTCTCATTCTCGTGAACATAATATCTCAAAAACACCTTGGAATTCCTGCAGATTTGGCACAAACATCCATTTGGATTTAAGAATAAACGTGATGAGAATTTTGTAATTAAAGGTCAATGGTCAAGGTCAATGCGACCTCACATCAGTCTTTCTCTCTCTCTCATAAACGCGATATCTCAAAAATACCTTGAGGGAATTTCTGCAGATTTGACAGAAACGTCCACTTGGACTAAAGAATAAACATGATGAGGAATTTTGTAATTAAAGGTCAAAGGCCAAGGTAAATGTGACCTTGCATCTGTCTCATTCTCATAAACGTAATATCTCAAACACACCTTGAGGGAATTTCTGCAGATGTGACACAAACGTTCACTTGGATTTAAGAATAAACGTGATAAGAATTTTGTAATTAAAGGTCAAAGGTCAAGGTAAATGTGACCTTGCATCCGTCTCATGCTCGTGAACATAATATCTCAAAAACACCTTGAGGGAATTTTTGGCAGATTGGCACAAACGTCCACTTGGACTTAAGAATAAACGTGATGTAATTAATGGTCAAGGTCAGTGTGACCTCAAAAAACATGTTTTTGGCCGTGCCTGAAGAATTCTCACACTTATACTACTATAATAAAAGTTCACACAAATGTCTAACAGGATGAAACGATGACGTGATGACATTTTATATTCAGTAGGTCAAAGGTCAACTTCACTGTGACATCATAATGTTCTGCATAAAACACTTTTCAGTCATTCAACGTCATATCTCAGGAACAGACATTCATCTTTGGTGTCCATCTTGAAACTGTGCTGATTGTAAAGATCATCTGTGCTGCCGGGGGGAAGAAGTGTGTGAAGCATCCATGTTTTCACAGACATGGATTTAAACTGTAAGAGAAATATGACTCTTGTGTGGAGGCCTACAACCGCAGGGTGGAAATTCTAGTCATCATTTTGCTTTAGCAAAGAGACTAGTTTGTTTAGTGCAAATTGTGGCCTGTTGTGCTTGTTCAGTTTTTTGTGTGCACTGCTGTTTGCTGCTGTAGCTTCTGATGAGAGCGCCGAGACTTGATCTTACAGGAAATGTGCCGTGAAACCAAAACAATGAGCTTAAAGACGGGGGATTGTTCTCTGTGGGTTCATCATTACGAGCAACTCTTTTATATTACCCAAAGCCATTGAACCTCTTGGTGTTATGACAAAGTAATCAGTGTTGCTTTGAGGGGAAAAGGAAAACCAAACATCCTGACGTGGAGAAATGATCCACAAATCAAAGGTTGCCTTATTGTGTTGTTTAGTAGCCTCTCTCACGTCTTCACGTCTTCTTTCCACATGAATTCTCCGTCATGAAATCCACGAAAAAAGGCATAAATACAAACATTTTCCCCGGGAGCTGATTAAGATATTTCTCTGTGACATATCGCTCCAAAGGCCTGTCTTTAAGCATAGGAAGGATTTAGACAAAAACTGAGGAATCGCTGACTTGTCAACATCCAGCCACTGTATTTATGAGGCTGTCAGGAGCTCGTCGGCTGTGAGATGCGGCACCTTTATCTCTGTTCGTCAGCAGCTATCACATTTCATCAGAAAGCCTACACTCTGCCATTTTAAGCCCCGTGTGAATCATCATCATTCCCCTCACATGGATGTCTACATCCCGTGCACAAGTATATATACACTCGGAAAGTTCCTGTCTGCGAAAAAAGTGCTTACCTTCTTCAATTAAAAGATTGTCAAAGGGACACAGCTCTGTTCAGCAGCCCTCGCCACCTCTCTCAGGCTGTCAGGCTGCCTTTGCTTAGGATGCATTTGTCATTTTGACAGTGCTGGGAGAAGCAGACAGTTTTTCCTTGTGTGTATGTGTGAGAGAGAGAGAGAGAGAGAGAGAGAGAGAGGACGACTGTACAGCATTGGATTCACTCACTGTTTCTTTTTCCCCCAGAGACCTCATCAAGAAATTTCTGGTCATTGACCGAGCCAGACGGCTAGGCAACATGAAGGTGAGTTGGTTAGACTTCCAGGCTCCCTGAACCACATGGCAGCTCGACCACATTTCATACCTTCAGTAGGTAGTTTGACGTCAGCAGTGTGAGGAGCAGGACATGGCAGGGAAGTGGCTGCAGTGTGACTGGAGCTCCACATGCTTTCACTTACTCTGCATGGAGAGAGACGTACAGAAGGTGTGTTTGGACTGTTCCAGGGTTTTCACATCCAGCAGGAGTAATGCCCGTCTGGGGGTGGCTCTGTTTGTAATGTCTCACTTGTAATCTAAATATTGTTAGATGCTAATGAAAGCCACAGCGTCACTCCTCTCAGGAATACAAATTTAAAATCTGTCCTCCAAAGACTTAAACTGTAACTGACTGTTAGGGTAATACCTTACTTCAAGATAAACATTCAGTTGCCCTGGAGTATTTAATTGGGATGTACGTTTTCAGACTTGTGCAAAGTCGTTCCGCCCAATATGAAGTCTCTAAGTTTTCTCATTCAATACATAAAGTAAAGAAGGAGAAGAAGTGGTCCTGCCCATCATACAAAAGTACCATCAGTGATCTCTGCCTCAGATACCGATGCACAGAGGCACCTTTTGTGGTGGTACGATACACACCGGGGGGCGGCTGTCATTGTATAAAGAGCGAGAAAGTATGGCAAGCCGTTTTAACATTTAATAGCTAGACTGGATATTCATTACTGATATCTGCAACATAATTTTGCCTAGTCAAAACTCTTATTCAAGATATATGTAATTCAATTTTGACTAGTAAGATTCAGACTACTTTTGCCATTCATGTGTATGGGGTTTGTCATTGTAGATATCTCCAATGTAGTTGCGGATATCTGCAATTCTTATTGTGGATATCTGCAACTGAATTGGAGATATCTGTAATTCCAGTTTGACATATCTACAATTTAATTTTGACTAGTCATAATTCAAGTTCAAGATATCTTTAATTATCATCAATTGAAGATATCTACTAGGGCTGTACCCAAATATTCGGATATTTGAATATTCGTTTCTATAGGTAGGTGTTCCTTATGAAAATTTGGTATTCAATATTCGTTTTATTTACTACCAACTGAGCTTGTGCGCATGGTAGGCTGTGGATCAATGCCAAGTTTTACCACCTTATCACTATTCTCTCTAACTTGTAGCTGTTTTGTCGTTATCTTTTGAATTTAATATGAATTATGGAACCATTTTTGTCAACGTTTTTTTCCCCCGTTTTGTACAATAAATTATTGTTTAAAGTTTCAACAAGTTTCTTTTGGAGTGCGTGACACAAGTGTGTTTTGAAAACGTCCGCGGACTGTCACCTGCTCAACGCATCAGTATCTTCGGATGCCATGACAGTAATAGCCAATAATGTCAAAATATCATTTACAGACCGATTTAACAGACGATCACTGCTGCCTGACCCGCAGGTCCATTTGCGGGTCCCGCGGGTTACGGGTCGACCCGCGCATCGCTACTCAGCTCAGTCTATAATGGCTGTGCACACAACAGTAAGGCTATAGACATTATATTCTATTCAGGCCGGCAGAACCAGCAGCGCATCGGCTCTACAGTGCACGGCACAGAGTGTCTGCCAGCAACCAATTACTTGCAGAGGCTTCCTACAACTTGTTTCAACGGTTCCGATTTAATCAGAAGACAAATTAAACAGGATGACTAACCAATGTGAAAATCAAAAGGAAGCATAGAATAATGTACTGAAGGAGACTGTTGTGCCATCGCATTTTTTTGTGGTTTGAGAGCAAAGATCTGGTCCCCACTGTGCAAAACTCCGCAATACAATTAGGTCCGAAAAAAACCCCGGAGTGCCCCCCCTCCCCCGCCGTGAACGAATATTCGTTATAAATTCTGCCGAAGGGCCGAATGTTAAAAAATGGTATTCAGGACAGCCCTAATATCTACATGGTCCTTTCTAGATATCTTGAATTAAGTTTCAGATTGTCAGAATGACGTTGTAGATATCTTGAACTTGAATTATGACTCATCAAAATGACGTTGTAGATATCCGCAACTGAATTATGACTAGTCAAAATGACGTTGTAGATATCTGCAGTTGAATTACAGATATCTCCAATTCAGTTGCGGATATCCACAATAAGAATTGCAGATATCTGCAACTACATTGGAGATATCTATAATGACAAACCCCATACACATGAATGGCAAAAATAGTTTGAATGTTACTAGTAAAAACTAAATTACAGATACCTCTAACTGTAGTTTTGACTAGTCAGAATGACGTCATAGATATCTTCAATTAAATTGCATACTAGTCACAATGACATTACGACTAGTCAAAATGATGTTGTTGATATCTATAATGGTAATTCCAGATAGTCAAACTTAGCGATTAAATGTTAAAACAGCTTGCCATAGAGAAAGTCTGTAGAGGGACGGTGAGGGTGGAGATAGACTGGTCAAACAAACACTGGACTTTCACTCAGGAGCCTGCCGTTCATTTCCCCCATGAAACCAGAACCTTTGGACCTTTATGCTCTGCCATTTCTACTCTAATCATCACGCTGTAATCTGTGACAGGCAGTTATGATACCGTAACTATCGCACATTCACATATATGTAGTTTTTTGTCGAGCTGCGAGGTTTATATCACCAAAGGTTTATGACGACGCTTGACGACGTCGATTTCTTGTGGGCATGGTGAGAAAACAAAAGGGAGAGATGCTGTGCTGCTGCCAGAGGAACCGTTGAACGAGCAGTAAGTCGCTAAAAGAGTCTGAGAAGAATAAAAAAAAAATCAACCGTAGATTGATTACACAGAAAAGTTAGGGTAAGGGGGTGATGGGGTGGCTGCCTGGCAACAATAAAAAGGCACAGTGCGGTTCATAGTTGAGTTATTGAAGAACTTCTTTAGAGTTGACCTCAAACAGGGCTGGGTAAGAAGGTCTCAGGGCGTCAGAGTACATGTCCCATAAATCATGTCCCCCAGCTGTTGGAGCCCCAGCTGCTGCTTCACGCGCAGTGATCGTCCTTCAGCAAAGTTACATGTTGTGTGTCTGGAGTGAATGAATCTCCCTGACATCCTCATATTGAGTTTGTCCCCTGATTATAACAGAGGGATTAAAGATCACTTACCTCCCAAACAGCTCCACAGGACAAATAGTGTGTACATTTTACTGGATGCCTGCCGCGTCACCACTCATCAGTGGGAGCTGTGAAGATTCCCAATGAAAAAGACCGGAGGACTGGAGCGTTTCAATTAACATTAGTGAAAGGAGCAGAGACTGAGAGCTGCTCTCAATAAAACAAATACTTCTCTAAGCCCAGTGATTAACTCGCATAATCCCAGACAAGATGATATTGATTTGTGTCTGCCAATATTCCTCTGCGGAGCAGTCACATCATCGCTCATTAACACAACACTGATGCTGCTGTAAGTCACAGGCTGTCTGTCCTCGTGTACGGAGGCCCAACTGTGCCAATATAATTATGATAGACCTTCTGAAATGCTATTATAAATGTTTTAATCTGTTTGGCATTTAAAATGACACATTAATACACTGGAATCAAAAAAGATTTTAAAATTCTGCATTCAATATTTTCAAGTCATCTCTGGTTCATGTGCCAGCTGGAATGTTGTAGTAACGTAAAAATTGCCACCAGATGGCAGGAGCTACATTTGAAGTACCGTACGCAAACATGCAAGTCACTGAAGCCTCCACAACAAGTTCCTGCAAATGTTTCACAATAAAAGCCTGTTTAGAAAATGAAGGGATGATGAAGGCTTTTAATTTGAAACAGATACAGGAAGTGTTGAGTTTGAAATGACGGCACGATGCATTAACTTTATCAAGGCAAACAGGAGCGGATAAAAAGTAAAAATATAAAGATACAGAGGGAATAATAAATAACGGCCCGTTTATAATGTAGTCTCTTTCAAATGTTTCTTACTTTATGTCCGTCTCCATTATGAAGAAATAACATTGTTTGCTAGCTTGATGCTAACGGCAGTACTCAGCGTGTTACTGAAGTGCTTCTCCTGTTTCACGCCATCATTTTCCTTTTTTACTCTGTGTGGTAACATCCCAAGAGGAAATAACAAAAACCCTGGGGTGTTTTTGTCGTACAGTTGTCCACGGCAGCAGATCGCTCTGTGTTCCTATTGGTTAAAGTGACAACTGTGACAGGAGCAGTTGAATGACAAAAAGAAAATAAAACATGCTAGACTTTCCGTTGAAACGTCGGTTGTCGTCGACTATAGCCATGTTTCCATCAGCGTGTTTAGATGCGCATCTAGAAGTATCGCATCAGAAAATTGTGATGGAAACGCCAAAATTCAAATTTAAATCCCCTGATTCGTACAAACTAAAATACGCTCGCTTTAGCCGGGTTTTGGTTGATTCGAAAAAACGTTGATTCGCAAAACAGGGGATGGAAACAGTTATGTTCTAATTACGTCTGACGTAGCGCACCTCTCTCCATGGTGATATCCACACTTTGGGTCGGGAAGGCGGTAATGCATTTACAAGCTGGTTGCCAACCACCAGAAAACGTAGAAGAAGAAGAATGCGAGACTTGTTTTGTTTCCAGTTCTGCGGAAAACTCACACGAGTTCGTAGTTTTCATCAAAGTCCGTACATTTAATGGAAACACACAGGATTCATATTTCTTTTAATGCGCATTTCCCAATGATTCGAATAACTTTTGGATGGAAACATAGCTTATGACACACTACGCGAGATGAAACAATGGATTATCACGTACGATACTCATTGTCGTTCACAATCCGAGCTGACACCGTACGTCGCTGTCTCGGGCTATGATTGGGCTGATATCGTGTAGCGTGTACTCAGCTTTAGCGTGAGCTTGCTCATAGTGATGGCCAAATGAAGCTTCATGAACCACCAGTTGTATTTGCTGAACCCACTAGATGGCGCTCTTGGTGTAATGAAAAAGGCTCAAGGGATGGCAATGCAGTTTGGTTGCAACTATCAACGGCCAAATGAAGCTTCATGAACCATTTTCTTTATTTTTTGGGTCCACTCTGCCACTCTTTGTTCAACAAACCCACAGCTTCCTTCACTTACATCAAATGACATTAATTAAGTTCAGCCCACTGAGCAGCAGCAGGGGCTCTGATTGGCCAGCTGTTAAGTAGTAGCAGGGTCTGGCCTATCAGAGCCCCTGCTGCTCCTGCTGCTGGGTTGGACTTAATTGTCTTTAGAAGTGGTTGATTTTAAGATTCAATTAACGTGTATCATTATGGATGATCACTACCATCCTTCAGAAGTCACAGTACATGTAAGAATTTAAAATAAAAGCAATGGTTTCAGAGGATGTCCAGCTGTGTTGTACAGTACAACTGCTTACAGCCATGTTTCGTGTTTCAGAACGGAGCAGACGATGTGAAGAAGCATCGATGGTTTAAGACAGTCGACTGGGAGGCGGTTCCTCTGAGGAAACTCAAGGTGAGAGCTGCTTCCATTTGACTCGCTCTGTTTCTCTTGCCGTAGTTTGTGATTGGAAATGAACACAACAGTTCATGTCAAACACCAGTTACATCGTCCATTCAAAACATCTGTACTTCTAAGCTCTACGTCAACGTGGAGCTTACGCCGTAGCTCAGTTAGCTTGATTGTTTCAGACCTGCACTTGAACTTGTACTGAATGTCCCATTGTCTCCACAGCCTCCCATACTTCCTAAAGTTTCCCATGAAGGCGACACCTCTAACTTTGATGTTTATCCAGAGGATGACTGGAAGAAAGACCCTCCTGTGCCTCAGAAGGACTTAGAGATCTTCAAGAACTTCTGATCACTGAGCCCGGCTTATTTATTGATGGAATATCCTGAGATTTGACACAACATATTGTAAAGTTCCTGTCACAGGTACGATCATGGAGAAAAAGCTTATTTATCAAAGCCGGGAGTGTCATTGTGGCCTCCCTGAAGACAGCCTCCAAATGATCGATGCTGTGACATGTATCACACCACAGAGATGAGTTGCTTTTTATATTTTTATTTATCTGACTAAAGTCAAACCTTTTTGCTGTTTTCATTTTTTTTATCAGTTTTTTCTCTGAGCCTGCTCATATGCAAAAAAAAAGTGGTTCGTTTGAAACCAAAAGACTGTTACTTTCTAGGTTTTAAAAGAAAAAAATAATCAGGTCTTTTTTTATATTATCATGTTTTATATTTTACCTCTTTTTAAAAATGTTTATGTAGTTATACTTAATGTGACTCCAGACTGGTGCTGTAACTGTCAGCTGGCCAGTAGTCATTACTGTGCGGTTTTAAACTTATTATATCGTATGTAATCATGAGTCAGCCACTTTATTTCAAAATGCGTAGCACTTGTAAAAAGGTGCCTTACATCACAGTTTGATGGGCATGATGTCTCATAATTACAGAAAGGTCACTTGAAATAATGCTTGTGTCAGCTGTCAGCGCTCCGTGCAGTAACGATAGGACTCTCAGAACATGTGAGAATGGGCTGCCATGTGTCCCACTGTAAAGTTTCCTTCTCCCAGCTCCCTGTTGATGGTTTATTCACAGCCAAATGACTTTGTTATTACCCAACAGTCGCGGACTTTCCCATGGCACTTTGTGCTCATTCACTACACTTATCATTATTATCATTATCATTGTTGTCATGCTTTTAAAACCGAGTCGTGTGCGGTAAAAAGGTGCTGGGTTGTGAGGTATCAATGTTTAACCTGTCACTCTGTAGAGCTACATCTAAGTTGACCCGGTCAGTATTCATCAGTGGCTCAGTTTAATGTGCACAAGGCTTTAGTTAGTATTTTGGGACAACACTGGCCTTTAAAATGAACTCCGTGTGATTTTGTTCGCTACCATTAAAATCCAAGTGATGATGTGGTCTGTGTGCCTCACCCTTCATGTTCTGTGGGTCAAAAAGCTAAAGGAGCTGTGTTGCTGCCGGTAGTGATGTCCAAATGAATGTATTTGCTGAACCCACTAGATGGCGCTCTTGGTGTGATCAAAAAGGCTCAAGGGATGGCAATGCAGTTTGGTTTCAACCCTTTGTTGAACAAAGAGTGCCAGAGTGGACCCAAAAAATAAAGAAAATGCTTCATGAAGCTTCATTTGGCCATTGCTAGTTGAAACCAAACTGCATTCCCATCCCTTGAGCCTTTTTCATTACACCAAGATCGCCATCTACTGGGTTCAGCAAATTCAACTGGTGCTTCATGAAGCTTCATTTGGCCATCACTAGCTGCAGGTGCTGGTCGCCCCGTGTCAGCACCACAGCAGCTTCTGTCCTCATCACTGTCTACACAGGCCCAGTATTACTGGCAGCGATCAGAGAATAATACACTGTAGTAACATGCAACGAAGACATACCTTTAAAGCATGACAAGATGCTTCAAGGTCGTCATTACCGTTAGCTGTTTGCTTGGGCCTGTGTATACAGAATGCTAGGCAATGAAATACAAGGCAGAGAATAAAATTAGGGTTTACTAGAATACATCTTTTGTTGCTCTTTGTCATGTTTACAAATGCTCAGATTGTAGATAAATTAGTGGTCATAGGTTAAAGGTCAAGGTCACTGTGACCTTGTTTTTCTCAATCTCATAAACCCAATTTCTCAAGAATCCCTTGAGGGAATGTTTGAACAATTGGGCATAAATAGGTCCACTTGGACTTAAGGATGAACTGCATAGATTTTGTTGGTCAAGGGTCAAGGTCACTGTGACCTTGTTGGTCTCATTCTCATGTACAAGATATCTTAAGAATGCCATGAGGAAATTTTTTAAAAATTTGGCACAACATGTATTTGGACTCAAGGATGAACTGAGTAGATTTTGGTAGTCAGTGTGACCTTGTCCACTGCTTTCCGTGAATTCAATATCTCAAGAACACCTTGAAGGAATTTCTTCAAATTTGGCACAGTTGTGATTGGATTTTGGTGTACATAGGTCAAAGGTCAAGGTCACTGTGACCTTGTCTGTCTCATTCTCATAAACACGATATCTCAAGAATCCCTCAAGGGAATGTTTGAAAATGGCAGAAAGGTCCACTTGGACATAAGGATGAACTGCATAGATTTTCATGGCCAAATGTCAAGGTCACTGTGATCTTGTTGGTCTCATTTGCATGTACAAGATATCTTAAGAATGCCTTGAGGGAATTTTTGAAAAATTTGGCACAACGTCTACTTGGATTGAAGGATGAACTGAGTAGATTTTGTTGGTCAAAGATCAAGGTCAGTGTGACCTCGTCCAATGCTGTCTGTGAACACCTTAAAGGAATTTCTTAAAATTTGGCACCAATGTTCACTTGGACTCAGTGAATTACTGATTGGATTTCTTTGGTCAAAGGTCAATGTCACTGTGACCTCTTCTGTTGCTTCTCATGAAAACAATATCTCAAAAAGTCTTATGAGAATATGTATTTATATTTTAAATTTGGCACAAATGTTTACTTTCACTCAAAAATGAACTGCTTGGATTTTGGTGATCAAAGGTCAAGGTCACTTGTCTGTCTCATTCTCATGAACACCATATGTTAAAAATGCCTCGAGGGGAATTTTAAAAATAATGGCACCAATGTTGTTGGACTCAAGGATGAACTGAGTAGATTTCGGTGGTCAAAGGTCATTGTCACTGTGACCTTGTCCATTGCTTTCTCCTTAACACAATATCTCAAGAACACCTAGAGGGAACTGCATTAAATTTGGCACACATTTCCATTTTGACTCAAGGATGAACTGGTGAGAGTTTGGTGGTCAACGGTCAGGTCAAGGTGTGTGTAAAGCTTTCACGTTTGCACAGACAAGGAGCTGCGTCTTGACTGGTTTGCCGAGGCATATAGCCACAAGGCAGTTTTGGTAAAACTTTAAGATGTGTGAGAGGGAGATGATCTCATTTTGGAAAGTTGGTGAAACAGGCCCCAGGTATGGACTCCCTGCAGGTAACGACTGGCCAAGGCATCGCCTTGGTTAACAATGGCAATGGCAATGGCAATTTGATCTCGTTCCAGCTTTCTTGCCAGACAACCCTGCGTCACGACCCCCGCTTTGCCTTCACACTTAATAATGAGGAAGCTGCATTTTGTCACTGAACAGATCACTACTGTTATTTTCAGCAAGGTTTGAGGACATTTTGTAACTGCGAGTCTCTCACTGGTTTCAGCCTGAGTATTGTTTCGATACACAGTTCACATCAGCGCAACTCACAGTTCGCTGTCTTATCTGTCCTTTGTGTGTTGTCTGACTGTACAGAAGTAAACTCTACCCCCATCACACCATGTTCATCCTCATTCACACATTTTAACCTCATTCATCACCACCAAGTGAAAAACAAAGGCTCTCCTACAGATGCATTTGCGTTCACGTGGCAGACAAAGTGTTCTAGAGGAGGAGTGAATCCCTCTGAACAGCAGGGTCGACACTGCATATTTCAGGGCAGTGTCACTATGTGACACATTGACCAGTATCTTGTAACACAGACACCCATGACATGATGTTTGAAGTAGGATCATGTAAATTGGGTTGTACAAAGATATGTGCTAAGTGGGATACTTTACAGCTGAAATAAACTTGTCCAGAACAACACAAACACAAACTTTGGATCTTACTGGCAATTCAATTGGTATTCCTGGTTCATCTTATTGTGGGGGAGCCCTTCTGTGTGGAGTTTGCATGTTCTCCCTGTGTCAGCATGGGTTTTCTCCAGGTGCTCCAGCTTCCTCCCACAGTCCAAAGACATGCAGCTTAATTGGTGACTTTAAATTGTCCGTAGGTGTGAATGTGAGTGTGAATGGTTGTCTGTCTCTGTGTCAGCCCTGTGATAGTCTGACTTCCTACCCCCATACTTCTGTCCCCCTTCCTCAGACCACACCCGTCTTCGAACCCTTTATTTTGATCTTAAGTACACACCTGTGAGATTTCATGACTGCATCTTGCACAGTTGTGATACTATCACGGTGGCAAAATCTGTCCACAGACAGAGAGATTTGCACTGGTGCTCAGGTGGGTGAAGCGTTTCAGAACCCAAAGGTTTCCCAACAGAACATTGCATTGTAACAAGATAATTAATGTTGTTCACTTCACCTGTCAGTGGTTTTAATGTTTTGCCTGATCGGTGTATATCCTTAGTCACGAAACTTTAGGCAATGGCACATGTTGATGCCAAGACCGAAGAGTCTTTGGAAATGTCTGAAAGTGATAAAAATTCTCTTTTCTCTTCTCTTGTCCTGCCTGGTCCTTCCTGTCCTCCTCACACTTTCTGCATCCTCCCATCACTCAACAGCTGCTGGCAGGTGTCACTCTGAAGGCCAGCTGCGGGCCTGTGTGGTCACGCGAAACTGTCACATTTATAAAAATGGAAATCTGACATTTAGGAAATGAGCTCTTCATTTCTGTGATGTTTAAAGCTAGTTCAGGTTTTCATGACAACATGCACTGGTTCTCTCTGCACACAACTTTGTGTGGCTGCACAGTCCTTTTTATCTCTATTGATACGAAGTGACCATGGAATGATCACATCAGCATTTTTTATTGGAGCAGCAAACATCATGTTAGAGTGCTGAAGTATTCAAACCAGAGGGTACATGTTAAAGGTGGGTTTTGGGATGGGATTTGAAGGATGTTTTGCTGTCGGACTGTCGAATGTGTCAAGGTAGGGAGTTCCAGAGCCTGAGGGCAGTGCAGCTGGGAGCCCTGGCGCCCATGGTGCTGAGGCATAAGGTGGGAATGGTCCTGGAGGAGGTCAGAGAGATAGCTGGGGGCTTGGTTGTGGAGGGCTTTGAAGGTTTTTGTAATCAACAGGGAGCCAGTGTAGCTAGATGAGAGTGGTGGCGATGTGGTGGGATGATTTGGTGCAGGTGATGATCCAGGCAGCAGAGTTTTGAAAGATTTGAAGCCTGTTAATGAGTCTTAAGTGTTATTGGACACTTGATTCTTCATACGTGTTGACTTGTACGTCATGTTGCACGTTCAGCTGACCTGCTGTGCTCACTGCACTGTTGAAGCAACACGACAGATTCATGGAGTTAATGAACAGTTTCTTATTCCCCGTACATATTTCATACCAAATTACAGACTTCTTTCCAGGAAACTTGTTGAAAATAATTTGGACATTACAGAGCCATAAAATAAAGCTTTACTGGCCAGGGGTCCACCCACTTGGTAATCAAGCCTTTCCTGTTCAGGGTCACAGGTGACTGGAAAGTATCCCAGCATGCACTGGGCAAGAGGCAGAGTAGGCGAGTCACAGGGCCAAGACACAGGTCCAGTCACTGTGAATGTAACTGTATGTGACAAACTGCAGTTAACACAGGATCTTCATTGCCAGCCACCGAAATAAAATATACTGCCGTGATTAATTAGTCGTGCTGATTGACAGGTTATGTAGTGTTTCTGTTTCCATGAAAATATATGATGTCTCAAGTTGAGAATTCATATAAACTTCAGTCAGTTCTGTGGAAGAGGTAAAAAAGTAAGATTCAGTGTAAGATTTTGGGGAATTTAGTGGCATCTAGTGGTGAGAACTGGAAATTGCAACCAGCTGAAACTGCTCCTGGTTAGAATTCCTTCAGTGTTCATTGTTGAGGAGATTTTTATCTGCATTATCCACAGAGGCCTCTTCTTATCCAAAACAATGATTATTTTTATACTTATTATTAGTGATGGCCAAATGAAGCTTCATGAAGCACCAGTTGTATTTGCTGAACCCACTAGATGGCGCTCTTGGTGTAGTGAAAAAGGCTCAAGGGATGGCAATGCAGTTTGGTTTCAACTAGCAATGGCCAAATGAAGCTTCATGAAGCACCAGTTGTATTTGCTGAACCCACTAGATGGCGCTCTTGGTGTAATGAAAAAGGCTCAAGGGATGGCAATGCAGTTTGGTTTCAACCCTTTGTTGAACAAAGAGTGCCAGAGTGGACCCAAAAAATAAAGATTCATGAAGCTTCATTTGGCCATTGCTAGTTGAAACCAAACTGCATTGCCATCCCTTGAGCCTTTTTCGTTACACCAAGAGCGCCATCTAGTGGGTTCAGCAAATACAACTGGTGGTTCATGAAGCTTCATTTGGCCATCACTACTTATATTATATTCCATCTGTGACTATATATCCCCCTAAATCCTGCACATTTGACCTTTAAAGAAAGTATTCAGTTCCCAGAACTTGTGAGTGGGCGTGACTCACCGACGACTCCAGGAGGTCACTGTTTTTCCTCTTGCATGAATAAGGAGACACTTCATTAGTGAATAAGTTCCTCAGGAATGGCATCCACCACAGAACGCCTCTGCATGTGGTCGATGGGGAGGTCACCATGAGCTGTTCATATTTGAAAAGACTGAGACATGACAGCCATCCTCCAGTGTGCTGCAGTTCCTCTCATTGCCTTGTGGGGCTGCCAAAGTGTGACATTGTCTTTTTGGTGATTTAAAAAAAAATGCTCAGATGGTTGATATTAAGAATGCTTGGTAATAATTAAGCTCTTCGACAACAGCAAGGTGTTGGTGGTTTCTCTTTGGTTAACCACCTCATGTGGAAACCCCTGACGTGGCACTTCCCAGTTATTTTCCAACAGAGGTGTGGCTGTTTTCATCTGTATCTCTTTAAGTCTAATCACAATTTAATGCGGTAATTTGCATGGATTTTGGTAAACCCTATGAGCTTTTATTTCCTCCATCAATTTCCGGAATCCAGAGGTGGGACTGGTGTGAATGTGCTGAGCGTTGTGTTTCATGGCGAGTTATTGTGTTTACAGTGGAGAAGTGAGTCATGTTTTGTCTGGAGTCCCTGCAAGTCTGGCTCTAAGTGATGACAGTTAGGACTGTGGAGCTGCACGGCTCCAATAGTCAGCTAATGAATGCCTCATGAAGTGCTTTCAAGGTGGATTTGCAGGAGTGGCGGCAGAGACATGATGGTAATATGGGGGGATACTTCCCAGAAGGCCTCTGTGACAGGAAATGCGCACAATCAGGAGGTAAGAAAAAGTCTCAGGCTCTGCTCAAAATCATATACTACACACTGCTGATACTAAGTATGACATAAAAATTGAGTATATTGTCTGTCCCAGCTGTATAGTATGTGGATTTTCTACAGACCAAGTACCCCCCCACACTGCAAACATCGCTCAGGAATGGCCCAAGAAATGTGACTTGGACCTCAAAGTGTCAACCTGGCCTCCAAAGTCCCCAGATCCCAATCTGAATGAGCATCTGTGGCACGTGCCATTAACCCACCTCACAACCCACTGGACTAAATGGATCTGCCGCCAGTGCACTGGTGCCAGACACAGCAGGACACTCCCAGAGATCCTGTGTCAAGGGTCAAGTCCCATCCAAAGAGGCCCCACCTTGGATTAGGGGTACATCTGGGGTACCAGCACATCACAAGAATCCTTGAGCAGATTGGGACCTGGGAAATTTAGAAGCCAGGTCGACACCTTGAGCTTTTTGTCACGCTCCACAGGGCATTTCTAAACAGTTTTTGGGCCACTGCCATTGGGGAGTACTGTTGGGAAATTTGAGAAAAAAATGAGGGGGGGGTCCTTGGTCTGCAACGTTTTAGCCTCTTTGAGCTCCTTGTTTTGGCTTGTGGCCCACAAACTCTGCTCTCATCACCTTGTGCCAGACAGGAGCAAACTGTTTAGCAATACATCTTTACGGTCACGATGCAAGATACTGGCTTATTCTGTTGTTCCGAAAGATGTTAATGCAGCTTTATTTTTTTTTAGATGTCTGACATGTGTCAAAACACCCACGCCCATTGTTTTCTATGTCGAGCCCAGGATGACACGCGTCAATGCATCAAGATACGCCACTGTCCTATTTCCAAACATCAACATGTGTCAGCTTTCCAGACAAGCTGTAATTTATTTCTCACTCTCTTCTATCAGCACATCCTGGCAAAAGTCTACTTTGACTAGACGAGCAGAGAAAAGCGTTTATAAGATGTGAATCTTTTTGAATTCCTGAGTGAATCTAATTATCTTGATATTACTTTCCGACTTGCAGAGAGCACATTAACCTGTCGACAAACACAAGTCTTATTTGAGTTGGTACAGAATTAAAGCCAATAAGCTGGAGTTACTGTCGATGATGTTTTAATTATTCTGTAGTAGTTTCTCAGATGAATAACGTGCTTCCCATAATCTCACATTTCACTGAAACAGCAACAACATAATAATAAGCAGCGTCCACACAGATGAGGTCCTGCCACACCAAATGAACTCCTCCCGAACTCGGCGTGTAAACTGAAGCTGTGAATGGGGCACACATAATTAGTGCTTTCGCAATGAGGCCACAGGCCAGAGAGAAATTAAGGCCCACATTCTCAGTTCTCATTGACTCGCTCTGGCTGGAGAGGTGACACGCTTAATGAAGGCAATAAACTCAATTTGGAGCGTTCCCTTTTGAAATCAAAATCTGAATATCAAAAAAATATATTGTTTCACACTCTCAACCACATCTCATGTCTGGGACATCGACTTATGTTGGGTTTTAAAGGTTAGGTTTAGAGGCCAAAGTGAAGACAATCACATAAAAAACTGACTATGATGCAACAGCTCTCATGAGTCCATGTCTGATTTTAATCCGCCGATGACATTAAAATAAAGTGGAGATAAACTCAAGCCAAATGAAAAAGGAACACTCTGAGCCAATCATAGAAATCAAATACGTTTCCAGTGTGCTATTATCTGTCTGGCAGCAGCACTGATCTCACATTGGCTTTTTAAGATTCAAGACAGTTGGGAGAGATTTTTATATTTTAGCCCTCATAATCTTGGATATAGTGTAGAGAGCAAACATATGCTATATGCTTACTGTTGCCTCACAGAGGAGAAAACACACTGAGCGATATGACTGTGGTTCGTTTGACTCTTACCTTAGGCGGGATATGACATGGCAACTAAACCAGGCTGTTCTCAAAAAGCGTTAATACGTAAATTCGTACATATCCCACATGTTTTGAAAGATCATATGACCAATGCGCTGACTGGAGTAATCCAGGAAGCACCTAGAGTGTTCTTGTAAGGAGGCAGGTTGGGGTGGTGGATGGTAGTGATGCCCAAATGAAGCTTCATGAACCACCAGTTGTATTTGCCGAACCCACTAGATGGCGCTCTTGGTGTAATGAAACAGGCTCAAGGGATGGCAATGCAGTTTGGTTTCAACTAGTGATGTCCAAATGAAGCTTCATGAACCTTTGTCTTTATTTTTTGGGTTCACTCTGGCACTCTTTGCTGAACAAAGGGCTGAAACCAAACTGCACTGCCATCCCTTGAGCCTTTTTCATTACACCAAGAGCGCCATCTAGTGAGTAGTGATGTCCAAATGAAGCTTCATGAACCCAGGTTACACGTTAATTGAATCTTAAAATGAACCACTTATAAAGACAATTAAGTCCAACCCAGCAGCAGGAGCAGCAGGAGCTCTGATAGGCCAGACCCTGCTACTACTTAACAGCTGGCCAATCAGAGCTCCTGCTGCTGCTCAGTGGGCTGAACTTAATTAATGTAATTTGATATAAGTGATGGAACTTGTGGGTTCGCTGAAGAAAGAGTGCCACAGTGGACCCAAAAAATAAAGAATATGGTTCATGAAGCTTCATTTGGCCGTTGCTAGTTGAAACTAGTGATGTTCAAATGAAGCTTCATGAACCACCAGTTGTATTTGCTGAACCCACTAGATGGCGCTCTTGGTGTAATGAAAAAGGCTCAAGGGATGGCAATGCAGTTTGGTTTCAACTAGTGATGGCCAAATGAAGCTTCATGAACCATTTTCTTTATGTTTTGGGTCCACTCTGGCACTCTTTGCTCAACAAAGGGGTGAAACCAAACTGCATTGCCATCCCTTGAGCCTTTTTCATTACACCAAGAGCGCCATCTAGTGGGTTCAGCAAATACAACTGGTGGTTCATGAAGCTTCATTTGGACATCACTAGTGTATGAGTCACAAAAACGCATACTTTTCCCCAGGACTTTACCCTGGAGACGTGTTCATAAAGGTGTGCACTTTGACAGAATTCTGAGACATTTTAAAGTCCGTCCTCACCATGTTTCTTTTCCTAAATCTAACCACAGTAACTTTACTTGCCTAACCCTAAACTCCATCATTTAATTATGTAACTGTTCCTTTTTTGCTTATAGAAACTACATGATTACACTGGCTGAAAATTCACACTTAAAGTTATTTTTACGGCTGCATTATTCAGTCAAATGGAACAATACAAAGGTAGATCCTTAAAATCAGTCTCACGTATTTGGTTTCTTATTTGAGTTTGAACAGTACATCAGTGTGATGGACTCACCAGGGTCCTGCCAACGGTTCAACGGGATCAGAGACCAGTGAAGTCTGAGAAAAACTGCTTTATATTTTTCACCGACCCTTCGAGTGTGTGATAAATGGTGCTTACTGGGAAGCGTAGGCACTCGGTTTTTGTCTACAAATAGCTTTTATTTTCTGTGGCAACCAGCACTGGCTTCCCCTGGAACCATTTCAAGCATGACAGGACTAAAAGTGTTGAGAGGCAGACTAATGAAAGTCCTGGAGATGAGTTAGCAACTCTTTACGATGCCCTGTCTCACCACACTGAAGTTATTTCTCCACCCAGACATCTGATAACGTGTATTGATTGGCTCTGCTCAGGAGGAGGGTTCATCATAGGAGGGGAAAATTGGCTGGAATTGCGACATTTAGAGCAATATATACACTGTAAATCACGTGAGCCTGTCTTGTAAGGTCTTTTTAGTGTCACCAACCCTGTGAAGCGCCGTCCGGCCAAACAACAGGGTGTGCTTGTTTACGTGCCTTGTGATATTGCTCTAATAACAAGTCAGCACTCAGGTCATGTCAGCAGCAGTTGCCTGGGACTCCTGTCATCAGCGCAGGCTGTGAATGCACCGCACCCTACTGGGTGCCACCCACCAACCTGGACTCAGGCTCACCTTTGTATCTGTCCTGCTGAGGGGTCGCAAGACTGGAGCTCTGCAGGCACATTTACCACCAACCACAGACAAACTCTCTTCTATGTAAGAACATTAAGGCCAAGTCAAAACAATATTGTTGAGTGAAAAAGGTCAGAGGACTCAGAATTAAGTCAGAATTTTGTTTGTATTTTCTAACTGTTGTCTTAGATACAAAATTTTTAACTAAATTTCAGCTGCAACCTGTGTTGAGTTTTTCAAACATTAATCAGGAAGTTTAAAGTTTAAAGCCAGTTTCCAGGAGGCTGGTGTTGCTGAGTAGGTTGTAGAGATGTTGATGGGTTTGCTGTGAGGAGGTTGTCAGTGTGGGAGGATACTGGATCTATCTTCATCTGCTGTAATTAGAGGGTAGTAGGTGTTGGAACAAAGCTGTTCACTTTGATCTAAGAGGAGTTCATTGCACCTGCCTGGCCATGGTCTCTGACACCCTGTGGTCAATCATTGTGACTGAACGTGCTGCCCACAGCTTTACGATCTGATGTACCCATTTTAAACAGTAAAAAAAAAAAAAAAATTAGATCAATGTTGATAATCACAAGGGTGTAGGTTTGCATATGGACGGTAAGAACCAGTCCCTGACGGTATGCAACAGGTGGCAGAACCCAATTGCAGCACCACAGCGACAAAGTTCAACTTCTTGTCTTGAGGCTTCCCGAGGCACAGGTCCAGTCCAGCAGCTTTGTTGAGCCACACCGAAGCCAGGAACAGGAGGATCTCTGGCATCTGCTGGATGCGCTCACACCAGATACCAGAGTCGACTGTGTGCAGCTGTACCACGAGGGAGGAGGCAGGGGATGGCATTGAGCGAGCAGAGGAGTCGAGGAACCAGCGATGAAGGTGAGTAAACTCCATAGCGCACACAGAAAGGTGTGTATGTGCCGTGTTTAATCAGAAACAGGTGAACTGAGTTGCCTAGATGAGGTGGGCATAGTGGATTAGCAGGAGTGGGAGCTGTGTGGACAGGTGATAGGCTGGCAGGTAGGTGTGGTGGAGAGAAACAGGTGAGTGAAAGCTATGCCCTTGGATGCATGTAAGCACTAGGCCCATTTATGAAAGGCTTTTTTTTAGCAAAGCGTTGTGCCTTGGTATTTTTCGCATTATGTTTTCGGGTTGTCCGTCAGTTCGTCCCATTCTTACGAACAAGATATCCAAAGAACAGCTTTAGGGATTTTTTTCAAATTTGGCACAGACATGCCCTTGGACTCTCCTTGAACTGATTAGATTTTGGTGGTCATAGGTCAGAGGTCAAGGGCAATGTGACCTGCACCTGTCTTATTCTCTTGAAAGCGGTATCTCACAAACGCCTTGATGGAACTTCGACAAATTTGGCCCACATTTAGAAATCCAAGGGGTCATTTAGAAAAAAAATTCCACAAGGAAATAAAAGTTGACATTAAAAGGTTAACGTCAACACTTTTGCTTTATGGGGCTTTAAATCAAATGTCTGAGAGGCATTACTTTATCAAATCTTGGTAAGCATGACTCAACACCCCTACATTTGGCGTATCATCTGAACTGACAAAACTTTTTTTGTTTGAGTGAGCGCAGAAACTTTTTCAAAGGCTTGGATTTTGTATTTTTCCATTTCCACTCAGTATTTTTAATATGACAGGTTGGGTTTTGCCAAATTGTAAAAAAAAAATAAAAATAGGAGGGCAAGCTTGTGTTTATGTGCTGCTTGTCTCTTTGTGTGCACATCACACTGGAACTCCTCTCTCAGTAAACGGACTCACATGCCCAGTGCTTCCCATCCATCAGCACAACAGCTGGATGTGATTGAGCGTTTCTCTTCCCCGTCCTTAAGTCCTCTGGAGACGAGGGCGCACACACACACACATACACACACACTCCATCTCACAGACAGTCTAGTCTCACTGTCTCTCTCCTCCCAACTTTCTCTCTCACATCAAACCAAACCTCTGGAGAAAGCCCATTTTCAAGGCACCAGTAGGAGCTCAATCATTCAGGCTTCCCTCAAATACCTCCCATGTGTTTTGAATGTGCGCCTGGCATTTCTTTCCCAGCTCTGTTATCCCTGGAAATCACTTCACTGATGGATTTTCATATTAGCCCCCCCCCCAGATGCTACTTAGCTGTTTGGCCATGCTTGTTTGCACATTAAGCCCACTTAACCTCGTTACCCCTTGACACACAGAGCAAGTGTTGCGCGGGTGCCCTGGCACTCAGCGGACACTTTGCTGTCGAGCACAATGTGGGATTCAGCGCTATTGGAGACATCTTCTTGGCACAGGGGTAAGAAAACATTAAACACAGGCTGATGGCTGTAAGACAAGCAAGAGAGAGAGAAATTCAGAGATTCATCATCCCGCTAGCCAGGAACACATCCAAACACTGCTGCCTAGCTCAGTTGGCCCGCCACAAGTCAATGAATCATCCTAATTCCTGACGGATAATGTGTCTTCTTTACAAAACTGCATATCTGTGGCCCTGTTAGATAGTGTGCAGAGTATCAGCTGGCTTAATTCAGCAGGCATGTCACAGAGACTAGCTACCACACTGCTAGGGAGTGCGTTTTTATATTTACTGGTCCGGGGAAAGAAATTCATGTCCCCGCCAATCCCCCTCTTTTCCTTTATGAATCATGAATAACTCATAGAAAGTGTCCAGACATGTTGCTAACATGTTATCATGGAAATCTGGTTACCTCAGACTCTGTGGTGTGCTGTACAGAGATGCACAGTGATCTAATCTGCTCTCCCCTCACCACCAGACATTACTGCAATTTGTTTGTGTGTGTTTAACTTCTCTGCCTGTTTCTCCTGGGCCTGCTACTCCTGTCTCCCCTGATACCCAGCCTGCTTCCCAGTCAGCTAGCCTCCAGCTTATTTCCCAGCCTTTCAGCCCCTGGCCAATAGCCCTGTTTTCAGCCTACTACCCAATCAGCGAGCCTGCAGCTCGGTTGCACCCAGGCTGCACCCTGGCCTGCTTACACCAGTCTGCATTGAAGCCTACTAGAATCCAACTTGCTAGCCCCAAGACAAATGCTAACAAGTACAAGAATCCAACTTGCTAACCCCAAGACAGATGCTAATAAGAACTAGAATCCAACTTGCTAGCCCCAAGACAGATGCTAATAAGAACTAGAATCCAACTTGCTAGCCTCAAGACAAATGCTAACAAGTACAAGAATCCAACTTGCTAACCTCAAGACAGATGCTAACAAGTACTAGAATCCAACTTGCTAGCCTCAAGACAGATGCTAACAAGTACTAGAATCCAACTTGCTAGCCTCAAGACAAATGCAAACAAGTATCAGAATCCAACTTGCTAGCCCCAACATAGATGCTAACAAGTACTAGAATCCAACTTGCTAGCCTCAAGACAGATGCTAACAAGTCCTAGAATCCAACTTGCTAGCCCCAAGACAGATGCTAACAAGTACTAGAATCCAACTTGCTAACCTCAAGACAGATGCTAACAAGTACTAGAATCCAACATGCTAGCCCCAAGACAGATGCTAACAAGTACTAGAATCCAACTTGCTAGCCTCAAGACAGATGCTAACAAGTACTAGAATCCAACTTGCTAGCCTCAAGACAAATGCTAACAAGTATCAGAATCCAACTTGCTAGCCCCAACATAGATGCTAACAAGTACTAGAATCCAACTTGCTAGTCTCAAGACACATGCTAACAAGTACAAGAATCCAACTTACTATCCCCAAGACAGATGCTAACAAGTACTAAAATCCAACTTGCTATCCCCAAGACAGATGCTAACAAGTACTAGAATCCAACTTGCTAGCCCCAACATAGATGCTAACAAGTACTAGAATCCAACTTGCTAGCCTCAAGACAGATGCTAACAAGTCCTAGAATCCAACTTGCTAGCCCCAAGACAGATGCTAACAAGTACTAGAATCCAACTTGCTAGCCTCAAGACAGATGCTAACAAGTACTAGAATTCAACTTGCTAGCCTCGAGACAGATGCTAACAAGTACTAGAATCCAACTTGCTAGCCTCAAGACAGATGCTAACAAGTACTAGAATCCAACTTGCTAGCCTCGAGACACATGCTAACAAGTACAAGAATCCAACTTGCTATCCCCAAGACAGATGCTAACAAGTACTAGAATCCAACTTGCTAGCCTCGAGACAGATGCTAACAAGTACTAGAATCCAACTTGCTAGCCTCAAGACAGATGCTAAAAAGTACTAGAATCCAACTTGCTAGCCCCGAGACAGATGCTAACAAGTACTAGAATCCAACTTGCTAGCCTCAAGACAGATGCTAACAAGTACTAGAATCCAACTTGCTAGCTTCAAGACAGATGGTAACAAGTACTAGAATCCAACTTGCTAGCCTCGAGACAGATGCTAACAAGGACAAGAATCCAACTTGCTAGCCTCAAGACAGATGGTAACAAGTACTAGAATCCAACTTGCTAGCCTCGAGACAGATGCTAACAAGGACAAGAATCCAACTTGCTAGCCTCAAGACAGATGCTAACAAGTACTAAAATCCAACTTGCTATCCCCAAGACAGATGCTAACAAGTACTAGAATCCAACTTGCTAGCCTCAAGACAGATGCTAACAAGGACAAGAATCCAACTTGCTAGCCTCAAGACAGATGCTAACAAGTACTAAAATCCAACTTGCTAGCCCCAAGACAGATGCTAACAAGTACTAGAATCCAACTTGCTAGCCCCAACCAGTTGCGAACCACTGCACTAATTCACCCAGACCCCTGGGGCTAGTTGCAAATTAGCCTATTTTATCAGCTGACATTACAAAGCAACCAACACCAGATCCATGCAGTGTAGCTAAGTTACAGCTAGCTAGGCAGCCACAGTGCTAACTGTAACCTAAGTTTAATTTTGCCAGGTAGCTGTAATTTATTTGCCCTGAATTTTAACATTTTGAAACATTTTAAAAGTAGTACACAACTATGCCATCACTCCTTTGTGATTGCAATACTATGTTATGTGCTACATAATTTGGATGCATAAAGACTGAGGTACTGATTATGACATAACTATATGTGTGGAGTTTCCTTCCTGAAGCAGGTGTTACTGAGTTGTTGGGGTGTGTTTCTCTTCTTCCTGTTCCTTTCGCTCTCTATGTGTCTGTCTGGCGTTGGTCCCTGTGATCGCCTCTCCATATGCTCACCCAGACTTCTCTGCTGCACTGCTCACAAGGCATCCATGTGTTTCTGTTTCAAAGATGCATCCGCTTAACTCCCAACACTCAGAGACCTGCTGTCCCATCTGCCTCCCGCTGAGCATGCCATATTTTTTTATGATGCACTACCTGGATCGATTTTTGTGTCCTCTGTAATTTTTTGTGTTTTACCTGAGAGGAGGAAGAGATTTGTGTTGTCTGGACTTGTGTTGTCCGTCTCAATTTGTAGAGCGTGAAATGATTATTGAGTGAAGAGTTGGTTCATCTTTTCTAGTCAGTTTCTCTCGGCTGAGTGCGAGTGCAGGTGCAGAAGGAGACCAAGCTCAGTATCTCCATAGAGGGTCTTACAACTGAACGACTTTTTACAACTGACTTTTTAAGGCACTTGGTTAATGAATCATGTGCATGAATCACCCACCACATATGGGGGGCACAATCCCAGCAAGAAAGGCAGCAATGTCTCTGCTGTAATTAGAGGGTTTGAAACAAGGATTATTCCACAGTTTTTATTTTAAAGTGGTAGTGATTAAAGATCCTATTAATTTCTTGCGTCACCTTTTAGGCCTTCCAACGTCATCAACAATCAGAGTCTATAATTCCCAACAGGCACAGACTCACGAACAGACATCTATTGACTAAAATAAGCGTCTTTCAGATTACCCCAGAACATCTTTTCAAGAGTTAACTGTCTGTGCCGGGCACGGCTCACAGCCGCCCCAGAATCTACCACACGGTTGTGGCATTGTGGCTCAAGTAGAATTTATCACAGTCTTTAGTGCTATTCGGACTGGATTAGTTTTACATAGGGATGTGAACTAATGTTAGCCTGGAAATCCAGACCCAAATCTAGAAAGATTTAGGGTCTGGCCATGAGTAATGCAAATGGCCCAACTCGAGGGGCGGCACCAAGCATGCATTTATAAATATCACTGCACACAATTGGATAACACTACGACCAATCAGAACAATACACGGGGTGACGTATACGCTTAAGTACCAGTGGAGCTAACTGGTAGATTAGACTCTTGCCGTATCCGGTCAGCAAAACAGCAAAAACGTCCTGTTCCTCTTTTAGAGAAAAAGCCAAGTCTTACTCGTTCATTGTAGCGGCCAAAGCCGTTTCAAACAGCTGGTGTTCATCCGTAGCCATCTTGCAATGTTTACTGACTGATTCCGGACTTCGTCGTCACAGCGCTGTCGTCATCTGTTTAGCTCGCCTCTGTCCCGCGTATATCAGATACACCGATGTGATTGGTGCAGCTCGGTTTCATGGGCATAGGTAATGAGCATCGTTACTGATTGCCAGAGTGACTCGCTGAGCAAATTCAAATTGTGCTCTCGCGAGAACTCTGGATTTCCAGGGTAGACTAATGTCACAGACAAGAAATCTCCGTAATTCTACCAGAGATGGGAGTGGTAACTCGGTTTGCGCCCTGGCGTCACCTCCCTGTCAGCATGTGCGTGCTATGTTATTTCTTGTATGTGTTCACAATGATTACCAATATGGATTTATATTAGGCCTACCTAACACAACCACAAGTCTCGTGGCTCACAAAAGTGCTTCATTCTGGACCTGTTTGATTGGTCTCCCACGTAGGGCGATGCGATCATTAGAAGAATGTCCACTATCAGGACTGAATGCTTCTTCAAGCACCTCCATCATCGAAAAAACGCGGAAAAATAGTTGTAAACGTGGAAAAATGGTGATGAAATATTTCCATACATTTTTGCAGAGGATTGCGTTCGCACGGGATTAATATTACCCGAGGTATTTTCTCTGGACCGTTTTACAGAAGGTAAAAGTCGCCAGAATTTTTACTGACATTATCCGTAATGATTACAGACATGGCACGTTCGGACGGGACTAAAATCCCTGGTAATAATTACTTTACCCCACATCTCCACGTTAAACTAATCCCGTCCGAACAGGGCTTATGTCAGCCATGCCCCCCTCATCAAGACAACTCCACTCACCTGGGACTTTCATGCCTCAAAAGCCACAAGGATACTTCCTCATGCAGACTGGAGGAACTGGAGATCAAATGGCTGATCTTCTGAGTTAGTGGATGACCTGCTCTACGTCCTGAGCTACAGGATATTATTTACTTATTTACTTTGTTGATAAGTGCAGCTTAACCGTTAAGTAGAAAATAAATACCTTCATACTTTTGTCAAAATCACTGCACTGAATCACATAACAAACAGACAAGCAGTGCTTTACCTTGAGCAACATAAACTCTACTTTCCCATCTCTGGCTGAACTGTAGTGCCTCCACTGTGGCAAACTCAGCCCAGCATGGACATATAACTATCTTTTCATTACCCAGGAGCAGCATGACAACACAAACAGGCTACTATCATCACATGAACTGTCAGCAACAGTCCCATAGTTGGCCTGAGCCGAGTGTTTGCCTGGCCGCTGCAGTCAGACTATACGAGAAGCTGTTTTTTCATTGTCAGGTCATGCAAGGCCATGAGACATTACAGTAGATTTCTAATCCGAGTCCAGTGTGCATGTTCGTTCTTAATCATCAGGGTCATTCCTCCTGTAATAAATCTCTCCGTATCTCTCCAGCAGCTGAAACCTCTTTTGTCTCTCTGCGTAGTCTGCAGAGAGGTCAGAGTGATTTCAGCTCGACAGCTTCTCACTCCAAACACCATCTTTCCACTTTCTTTTCACGCATTTTCGGAATGTCTTTGGCAGCCCCTCTGTTTTCTTGACAAAGTCGATCTTTGGGGCGTCAGTCTTTTGCTAATGAGGTCCTGCCACTGACGCCCTTGTCAGATGACAAACCTGGGAATCAGAGTTTTGCATCACAATGTGAACAGATGGTTTCCAGCAGCTCCTGGTAGTCTTCCCACTTGGGTGTGACTCCCTCACCTTGGTCCTGTTGATCCGTTAGCAGAGATGCTACTCTTGGGCCTTCAGCAACCTCTGACTTCTCCACAGTCCCGGACCCCCCTATTGAAGACACAGAATTTAAAGCTATCATGGCCGGGTGTTTCTGTCTGCACTTCTTTTGAACTTCCATAGAAAAAAATGACATGAAATTAACTTACGAGAAAGATATTGTCTTTTGACATTGGCACTTTTTTTGCGCTTTAGAAAGCATTATGTTGCCAGTATCTACAGCCCTCTAGTTGTACTTCATCTTTTGGGGCCGTACACATGCCACGTTCTTTGCACCCTCAAATTCATTGTTTTCAATGTACACACACAGCAGGTGCACTCAAATGCCAGAGCAGCACACACACATTCCCAGGCACCCATTTTTCACGGCGCGACGGCTGCGCCCTAAGATAAACAGAGTTCAACTTCTGGAATGCAGCAGCACGCACCGCATGTCACAACAACCAATCACAGCTGGCAGATATCTTTCCCTTCTTCCGTAAATATCAGTCTGTAAGTTGATCATTTTAGTGCAGGGCTGCGTCCCATGGACAATATTTTCGGCCTAATACACACTTATAAACAGCGCCTGGAAGAAGATCAGCTCAGCACTCAGTAGGCACAAGAGTAGCACCCGACCTTGCGTTTTCCAGGCAGTTAAAGATGCGGCATGTGCACGGCCCCCGAGACGCCTCTGCATGACGTTGTTCTTTCAGGGTGGTTTCCACATGTCTGAGACATGTCAAATGTTGTTGTTCTCCAGTTATCCATCAAACTAATTCCTTTAGAAGAAGTTGTAAACCAACAACATATGAGTTCGTCTCTTAATACTGTCTGATTTTGTGTCTCTCAACTCCAACCCCATGGTCCCTACTGAAGATGTAAATCTCGGTGTTGAGTCGAAATAAACGACGGTGTGTGCGCTCCAACACGTTCTCATCCCAACTCATCAAATACCACCGCTTTGTCAGTGGATTTAGATTTTAGATTCCTTTCCACAGGTCTAGGCAACAAAACCCCCTGGTCAAGTTTAGAGTGCTTACGAACTCACTATGTCCTGTTCATATGCAGTGTTGGGCCGTAGCTGAGTCTTTTCAATAGCAAACTTAACGCATTGACTGAGTGTCGCAGTAGCATCTACGAAAGTTACAAGCTCTTCTTCCTGGGAAAAGCTCTCAAAAGTGCGGTGACTTTTTTCTGTGGAGGACTGGATAAAAGTAAGGAAAATAAAACCGAGGATTCGTAACATGACTGAGACCGGCGCCACGCCGAGGCATGTAGATGACCCTTCAGTTTATTCAGCTTGCTGCTTTGCTATCGGCTTTTCTTTGCAAGATCGCCCGACTCTGCCTCTGATTGGCAACACTGAACTTCTTGACTCGTTTCTTACTTGACTGACAACATTGCAGCATTCCTGGATTGGTTTGACATATTTGGTGTAAAACTACGACCCTGACTGACTGAATTCTCTGAAATTCAAACTCAATCAGTGATTTCTCTGTATCAGCTGCCACCATGACTTTATTGACTAAAACTGACTCCAACAGTTGATCCTTAAAGTCCCGTCATCACTTCAATCTTTCTGCCTCATGTCCAGTTTCTATTTAAAGGCCAATATCGGCAAACTGACACGTCAATGTAGCAGCACTGCTTCCTGTCCACAACAAGTGCTGCCTTTCAGCAAACCCTCAATCCCTCGCTCAAGCTATAATTTAAGTAAACACTTGCTTTCAGGATGCTCTTCAGCACCTTCAGTACAGCCAGCAGCTCTGCAGTGCCTGTTATTTTGCAAACTCTAAGCCGTATGAGCTGTTCTGAATCGCGGAGCATTATTCTCTGGAGACGGATCTCGCTGCTGATGGAGACAAATGGGCCTGGCTGAATTCCCCGTTCCCAGCTGAGGAAACAGAGCGGCTGGCTTGTGCCCAGGGGAGCGGGCGATGCCGGGAGGGAGACGCTCAATGGAGAGGAGATTTGCCGAATGAGCAGACGTGCCTTAGATTTGAAATTATGCTCCCTGATACTGATAGCTCCACGGGGACCAGTGGGAGCAGGGATATCATTATAGAGTCTGCTTTATCTCTGTTATCTGGCTCGATGTGGAACTCCAGGACTGATGCATTCAGGTCACAGGGACAGCTTCTCTGTGACAAGAGGAGAAAATCCAACTGTGAACCCTTGTTGTCAAGTTGTCAAGAGCAACCAGGATGAGATCGTCCAACGATGACACAAGCAAACATAACAGAATGCATGCAGTATTCTGTTCAGAAACAGGTGGTCACCAAGCAGCCTGCTCTCCCATGAAACCCTAGTTTACACGTCATTATTCCCATGCATAGCTTTCTTATGATCCAGCTGCCTCCTCAGCTCTGTGTGCTGGAAATGCCAGACAAGGGGAGTCATTTACAGCTGATCTCCTGTCTTCACCCGAGTGTGGAAAGATCTCCCAATATGACCAGTATATTCGGATAGACCCTGTTGACAGCTAGTGTTTTGCAGCGTGGTTTTTATCGATTTATTAGCATTTATTTGATATCAGTAAGATCAAATGGGAACATTAACACAAAATCAGGCTGTTCTCATGCACTGTTAGTACTTTTGAAATTTGTAACTATCCCACGTAATGATGAGCCAGGTACCCCCCTCATGACAACAGTACTCCCCAATGGCAGTGGCCCCCCAGCAGGATAATGCACCATGCCACACATCGCTCAGGAATGGCCCAAGGAATGTGACAAAGACCTCAAAGTGTCAACCTGGCCTCCAAATTCCCCAGATCCCAATCTGAATGAGCATCTGTGACACAACCCACTGGACTAAATGGGTCTGCCAGACACCGCAGGACACTCCCAGAGATCCTGTGTCAAGGGTTCAAGTCCAATCCAAGGAGGCCCCACCTTGGATTAGGGGTACATCTGGGGTACCGGCGCATCACAAGAATCCTTGAGCAAACAACAAAGAACTAATGAAGTTTAGTTACTTCTTACAAGTTACTTCAGGCAACAGAAAACCCTCATGTAAAAAATCATTTGCATGCTATCTAGCCTTAGCTACACTTAACCTACCAGCAATTACCCTGACATTAACACAGACGCGCACATCTGAATTTCTGGGAGAAATGACCAATTTTATGCAGCGTAACGGAGAAGTAATTTAACAAGTTCCAGTCCAAGTTTCAAACAGTTGTCTCCAGGGGAAAGTCCTGTGCTTTTGTGACCCATCCGCCACCCCAACCTGCCTCCATTACAAGACTGCTTCCTCATTTACTCCCGTCGGCACATCCGTCACGTGTTTGCTGTCTTTCAAAATACGTAACATATGTACGAATTTAGACGCTAGATTACTTTTCACAGGAAAATGTACAAACAATTGGTGAGGACACAGGACTTTCTCCAGGTGACTGGTGTTCAGGACCGTATAAACTTTGAGTCATTTTAACGTCCTCATCGTGGTTCTTTTCCTAAACCTAACCTCAGTAACTTCACGTTAAATATATAGCTTTATGTGAGGATTTAACATCAGTCATGGGGCGCAGACCCAACTATATAATACGAACGTTGTATGAGGAAAAAAAATAATATGTACTAAACAAAACAGTGTTACAATTTTCAGGTACTTATTAAAGAAACACAGAATTATATAAACAATTATAATATTTCATTGTGTTTAATGGAAGAGCTGATAACTGTGCTAACTGATGCCTGTTAGCACATGCACGTGTGTGCTTAATGTGTATGAACCCTCTCACACTCCTGTAATTACTGTGTGTGTTTAATGACAGCGAGCGGCGCTCCCCGACACCTGGCAGCCAGTCGCAGGGCTGCAGTCTGACCTGCTGCTCCCCCCGTCTCAGGCGGCTCTGCGTGTTAGCGACTGCTTTATGATGGCAGACAGACCGATTCCTTTTTTCTGCCCACCGGCCAGTCGACATGAGGCATCTGTAGGGTCTGAGCCCAGCTGCAGCGCAGCAGGCAGGGGGAGGCTGTTTATTCTCTGAAGTGAGGCTGTGAGCCAGCAGAATACAAAACGGTTAAAAAGGCTCGCCTTGAATTGAGGAGCTGACCTAGAAAGCTGTGAGTGAGCGCACACAACTAGAGAAACATGAGGAGGGGAAACAGCAGCCAGCAGCTTCCTCAAGGCTGCTGATGGACATTTGCTGAACTCCTGACCATATGAATAAAGACGCTCTTTATGTACGGTTTGTAAGTTGTGACCAGTCGCTTTTTTTAATTGTTAATAATTCATTTACCTCACATTCCAATCAGTTAAAATACAGCATCGTATGTGCCGCAAGTGTTGTGAAAAACCCCTCCGGCAGGTGTTCGTCCTCCGGCAGGATCTTTTATTGGAACACATCAGAAAAATACACCTGAGGAGAATCTGTCCCAAAAGGGAGGAAAGGTTAAAGATGAATAATAAACAGCCAGTCATTAAGAAGGGACATTATTTCCATGACTTCATATTTCAGCTGCAAGACACAATACTGTATTGGTATAAACAGCCAATCAAGGGAAGGGGTGTATGCGACTTGATCAGTAAAGAGGATCTTGAGTCAGACAAAGCATTCGTCATTCTCTGTAGAGATGTTGCTCATGTAAATATGACCTGAGACATGGGATCAACAGATTAACACTGAAAGATAACATGCGGTGAGATTAGATTACCCTTATTCGTGCAGGGAAATTCACAGCAGCAAATGAAAACAATGATTATCTTCTTGGCCTTTTTTTTTACAGAAGAAGAGTGGCAGTAAAGTGGGGAGAGGAAAGAGGGGACGACATGCAGCGAAGGGCCCCAGGATGGCATCAAACCTTGGCCGCTGTGGTGAGAACACCGCATGTTGTTGTGTACCGTGCTGTTTTGCACTACTCACTGCAGGTTTGGGTGCAGAGTCAGTGCTGGAAGAGCGCTACATATTTCTTTTCTTGACAACACACTATAGTTGAATGAATGAAGGTTTTATTTCGAACATGTTAAAGTAAAAAAACAACAACAAAGCAATTAAAGCAGTTAAACAATCAAAAAGAATATATACTTGACATGTTCTAAAAGGGATAGGAAGAAGCAAAGCTTATTAAATCCTACCCCTTCTCCACTCAACAATTCATAGTTATTCCCTGTGTGCGTATTATTTTTTTTTTAAAATTTACATACTCATAAACATTCCATGAATATGGCATGTATCAGTAATACAAGATAAATAATTAAATAAACAAGTAACTATTAACAAAATGTGGGAACACCTAGTGTTCATCACATCCTTCTTCCCTATACCTTGTGAGCACCATGTGTTTGTACCGCTGTTTAAATTTGCTCATGCTTGGACAGTGCCTCAGGTCCCCCGAGAGTCTGCTCCACAATTTCACTCCACATATGGAAATACAAAAAGTTTTTAATGTTGTGTAATGTGCGAGCACAAGGATGTTTGAAGTTGAGTTTTCCCCTTAAATGATACCCCCCCCCCCCCCCCTTTGAAAAAACAGTTTTGGGATGTTTCCTGGAAGTAGGTTGTTTGTTTCTCTGTACATAATTTGTGCTGTTTGAAACCAGATCAGTGAATTTCAATGCTTTTGATTTTAAGAATACTGGATTTGTGTGTTCTCTGTAGCCAGTCTTATGTATTATCCAGACGTTGCGCTAGACCTTTTCGTCGCCGGTCATTTTGACCGACAGGGTCATAAAAATCCAGTCATAATCTATTTTTACTGGTCATTTTAATTTTCATTTTTAAATGATAATAAAGATATTCAATGACATTTAGTTTTCATTTGTTCGTTTTTAATAAATCCAACAAGCAAGTTATAAAGTGTGCATTAATAAGGACATGAACGAAAAGATGAACAGACATCCACACACCCGTGCCATTAGGCTTCGGCCTGGACACACCGGACGGCACTAACATGTCCGGTGTGTCCAGGGCGTTATGTAGTTATGCCTGTAGGCTTGGTGACACAAAATTAAAATTGTAATGAAGTGATTATGGTATTGAAAAATGTGTTCGGTTATGCACTGCTGTGTTATTTTAAATTATAAACACAGTATTTTCTCCTCACGTTCCTCAGTGCATGCTGTTGTTATTTTATTTTGAAAATTGGCCGGCTTCTCCCGTCTTTTCTGCGTCCGACTTCCTGTTTGGTACGATCCGCTCGATCCGCTCTGTGGACAGTCAGATAGGTTAACATGGGCGCTGACTGAAAACTGCCTCCGCTGCTGGGCGCCGTGCTTCGGTTCCGCGTCGGGTGTGTCCAGGGCGTTATGTCAACAACGCTACATGAAGCAGGTGAATGACTTTTTCTCTGCAAACAGTGTGAAAACGGCAGCCACTTAAACCACTGACTGTGCACTCCGCCGCCAAGTGGGCAGGGGTGGTAATTGCAACCGGTCAAAATGACCGACGGCCTTCAGATTTTCCGGTCATTGTTGTAAAAAAACGGTCAATGACCGAGAATATCCGGTTAACGTGACCCCTGGTATTATCCTTATTGCTCTTTTTTGTAGTGTAGACAGTGGTTGTAATGTACATTTAACGTATAGTAACTTAAGTATGGTAATAAGAGTGAGCAGTAGAGAATGCGGAGTGAATTGTGGCACAGAAAGTGTTTTGCTTTACTGAGTACTGAAATGCTTTCTGACAGTTGTTTTGTATGTATTTTATATGAGGTTTCCAATTGATTTTATCGTCCACTATTATACCCAGAAATTTATTTTCATGTACCCTGACAATATCAACACCATCTACCTGTACGTGCACCTGAGTATCCCTTTTACAGTTTCCAAATAACATGAGTTTGGTTTTGTTAAGATTTAATGATAATTTGTTTCTGTCAAACCATTTCTTTAATTTATACATTTCTGTTGTTATTTTCCCCAGTAGCTCCTGTAAATCCCCCCCTGAGCAAAAAAAATTCGTGTCATCTGCAAATAAAACCAGTTTTAATATATCAGAGACTTTGCAAATGTCATTTATATACAGAGTAAACAGTTTTGGACCCAGTACTGACCCCTGGGGGACACCACAAACAATTTCCAAGCATGAGGAAGTATAGTCTCCCAACTTCACAAATTGCCTCCTGTCCCTTAAATAACTACTCACCCAGTGCAAAACTATCCCCCTAATCCCATACCGTTCCAGTTTATTGATTAAGATATCATGATTGATTGTGTCAAAAGCTTTCTTGAGATTGATAAATATTCCAATTGTATACTGTTTTTGATCTAAAGCGCTAGTGATGTCTTCAATTGATTCCATTAATGCCAATGATGTTGAACTGTTTGATCTGAATCCGTACTTTATGTTTATCTATGAATTTGTCTAATCTGTTATTTAATAGTTTTTCCAGAATTTTTGAGAACTGTGGTAGTAAAGAAACAGGCCTATAATTTGTGAAGTGGTGTCTATCCCCAGTTTTATACAATGGTACAACTTTTGCTGTTTTCATTTTGTTTGGAAATTTACCAGTTTGGAATGATAAATTACAAATGCCCTCAATGACCCTTTTTACAATTTTCATATCTATGTCGTTACAATCAGTGGATGTTTTATGTTTACATTTATTTACAATAGCAATAATTTCCTTTTCATCCACAGCAGTAGTTTATTTTGACTTACACATACACAGTCCTGCTGCCACAAATACTGGAGGTGGGATGAGAGAAACAAGACGGAAATGACGCCGCATGGTTGAAGAGAAAACGGTGGATCGTCTGCAAAGAGATTTTCCGCCTTTCTCTCTCTCTGTGCTGCTGCGGAGGCTCTCTGGCATGTTAATGTCCAATAGATAAATGATTGGTTTTGGAATTATCGTGTTTTATGTTTGCATTTGTCATGCGTGGCCATCAATCACATGCTGGCTCCTCAAATTGGCACTCAATCATCAAAACCCCAGGGATGACACATTGCTGGTTTGGGTCTTTTCTTTGCAACCTTTATCCTTTAAATCTTGTACAAACACAACACTGTAAAATTTTACAAATTTTATGATTTGTTTAATGTTTTTAAGGTGAGCAAAAAGCCATCAAAAAGAAATTCTAAGAAATAAGACACACCTATGAGATAAAGTCTTTGTACATTGACACACATGACCAAGAAGAATGCTTTGGAAAGTAAAGTTGCACTGTGGTTATGACATATTAATGCAGTGGATATTGTGTCCTGTTGGGATGTGAGTGCTTGTGTTTGGTCCTGTGTGGTTGTGAGGGAGTGTGCTGTTTGTTTTTGTGCAGCTCTGTGCCTGCTAGGTGTGTCTGAAGAACAGAAGAACAGATGTTATTCCTGGTCCCTCGGTGTGCGTGTTTCTGCTGGAGAGGCTCTGGCTCGCTACATCACAGAGCATGGAAACTTCATTGATTTCTAGCTAGGGCAAGATCAAGAGCACATTGAGTGCAAGAGGCAGTGCGGGGAGTGAGATTACAGTTGGCAGACACCTTCAGACAATTATTCAACCAAAGGACATTGTCGGTTTGTGTGCAAAGTAAAGTGTGGTTCAAGTACTAACCTCTCTATCTGAAGTGAAAGATAGTGGATGATAGCATGATACATTAAAGTTTTAAAGAGCTTTCTATTCTTAGATTTGGATTTTTGTTGCTCTCTTGGAGACAGAGAGAAAACAAAGAGTCGAAAAGGGTCGAAAATGACAGACCTAAACCTTAATGTACCCAGGAAATTCATTTTGAGATCCAACTGGACTAAATCACTTTTAAAAACACACATACCCAACGTGTTTTTACCTGAGGTTTTACAGACCTGATCCCGGTGTATGTCAGAGAGGAGTCTTAGGACCCGGGCTTTGGGCCTATTTCATAAACCCGACAAACCCGGGAATCAAGATTGCTACTAGATTGCAGTTCTAATGCTAAAAACGTTTATCATGTTCTTACCCATCTTACTGTATGTAATATTTATGTGACATTCTGTCGAGATTATGTCCATCTGTTTGTGTTTAGTGTGATCATGCTCTCCAGCCTTTTTTCCCTGTGTTTTATTCTCTGGTTAATGACACTGCTTGAATTTATGGACTTTGTTTCTTGTGTGATTTCCCTGAACAGACTTCTATGCCTTCGCTGACTGCCTTCACGTGTATGACCCCTGACCTCCTAAGTAAAGATTTGGATCTGATAAACTGTTCTTGGTGGTTGGTGTTTTTCTCTGCAACTGAGTACCAGTTTTGTACTAAATCAGTTTCATAATGTTTCAGATGTCTGGTTTTATTTTATTGTAGTATATGTTCATTTACTTTGTTGTTGTAATTTGATCTGTTGTAATGCCTTAATTATGCCAGGGTTAACGTGTCCTCCTCTGAGGCCTGATTAAACAAAGTCAGTTCAACTTACCCATGATATCTTTTGGTTGTGTGGCTTGACTAAGCCGTCACATTGTCCGTCTTGATTACCGTTACTACAAAGCTGGTTATCAACTAGTTAACTTCATCCATCCATCCATTTTCATCCGCTTAAAGTTCAGCTTGCAGGTTAAATTTTTTTAAGAATATATACAGAACCTTTTCTGAAAATTACCATATGAGAAGTTAATTCAGAATTTATTATGGTTTACACGACATAAGGGCACAAATTCAGAGGAAAAAGTCTCTCTTTTTAGCTCCTCTTCTAAAAACGCTTTTTTTTTCAACAGCGCCTGATACTACGTCACGAGAGGGACTCTGCGTCCTTGACCCTGCCTCTGTCCAATGCGCAGTAGTAGGTGGTAGTGAGTCTGAGCGGTAGTAAACTTGTGAGTTTGTATTTTTTCGGTTGTTAACAGTGAATTTCACCATTTGTGGTTATGCCGAATTATTGTGTTTGTGCAGGTTGCACAAACTCGAGTCTGTCAGGACATCGAGTCCACCGTTTTCCGGAGTGAAAAAGGAGTGGAGTTAGTTTTTGTGTCTGGGTGCGTTTTGTGCAGGTGAAGAGGCGTGACTTCACGGCTTCATCTGTGACCAAAAATGCGGTCATGTGTGTGCAGCGCTCATTTTGGACAGGAGGATTATGTTCCTGGCGGAGGCCCGCCCGCCCTCGCACATACTCCCGAGGCTCAGGTCTCCCTCTCCGCCGGGGTATGTGCGAGGGCGGGCAGGCTCCACGGAGAGGGAGGCCTCCGTGTTTGAGATGGGAGCGGGCGGCGTGAGGGTTGATGGGCAGTGTGAGGCATGTTTTGTCTGGTCTGGGGGTCAGATTCTCCACCAGAGCCCAGAAGGCATCCACCTCCCTGCAGCACATACTCTCCACAGCTGAGGACATGAGCTGGCAGTTCCCACACAAGCACCTATCATATAAAACATTATCAGGAAATCTTCGTATTTCTCTCTCTCTCTCTCTCTCTCCTTCTCTCCCCTGCGGACGTCAATACACCATAATGCGGAGTTATAACACGCATAGCAAGATACGTCTGATACAAGCTGATATTTGCGCATTAGTTTCTGTTATGGGTAAGTAGCATTAGTTATCTAATACTGGCAGAACTATTGGTAGCTTTGTGATAACCTAATACGTAATGACAAACTTAATGTTGTGATGTGAACACAGCGTTAGACATCGTTAGCTGTCGTTAGATAACGCTGGTCGCTCACCAAGGCACCTGCCCAGTTCTCAACTGGTTCTCCTCACACCACAGCTCTATTTCTCTCCTGTGGCCGTTATTTCTCTTAACCCTGATCTGTTCCTGGTCTCTTGGACGCCTAGCAGGCTCATAATTATAAGCCTGTGGTCCGCCGTATGCATATGAATGTACATTTTCAACCGCTTCAGTCTCAAAACTAGTACTGGGATCCATGTTTATTAATCAATCTCAATCGAACTCGGCCGGACTCCCTTACGCTACGTCACTTCCGGTTAGTGGGTTTTTAGATGCGGAAACAAAATTCTCTCACAAAAACGACTCCAAAAGTCACTGTAGTGTGTCTATGTTTTTGTTTTTTGTTTTTTTTCATTTCATGAAAAAATGTCATAGTATAACATGAAGTCTAACATCATGCAAAATCATTAAAAAACGTCAAAGTTTCATATGTTTGTTCATGGTTTGATCCTTATCCAGGACAGGTGAATTTATAAAGTCCAACGCCCAAATAAAAAAGTTAAATGCGCCCGGAGAAAAGGTGACATGTGTAGCAGCCGGATAGCTCAGTGGGTAAGACTACTGGCCTTAGTGCAGGAGACTGGGGTTCAAATCTGGTCAGGTAAATGGTTTGATCCTTATCCAGGGCACATGAATTTATAAAGCCCAACGCCCAAATAAAAAGGTTAAATGCGCCCGGAGAAAAGGTGATTTGTGTAGCAGCAGGATAGTTCAGTGGGTAAGGCTACTGACCTTAGTGCGGGCGACTGGGGTTCAAATCTGGTCAGGTAAATGGTTTGATCCTTATCCAGGGCACATGAATTTATAAAGCCCAACGCCCAAATAAAAAGGTTAAATGCGCCCGGAGAAAAGGTGATTTGTGTAGCAGTAGGATAGTTCAGTGGGTAAGACTACTGACCTTAGTGTGGGGGACTGGGGTTCAAATCTGTTCAGGTTCATGGTTTACTCCTTATCCAGGACAGGTGAATTTATAAAGCCCAACACCCAAATAAAAAGGTTAAATGCGCCCGGAGAAAAGGTGATTTGTGTAGCAGCAGGATAGCTCAGTGGGTAAGACTACTGGGCTTAGTGTGGGGGACTGGGGTTCAAATCTGTTCAGGTTGATGGTTTAATCCTTATCCAGGGCAGGTGAATTTATAAAGCCCAACACCCAAATAAAAAGGTTAAATGCGCCCGGAGAAAAGGTTATTTGTGTAGCAGCAGGATAGCTCAGTGGGTAAAACTACTGGCCTTAGTGCGGGAGACTGGAGTTCAAATCTGATGCTACCAAATGCACGTCATGGCACGGCATGGGGGAGCCAGGACGCCGGGAAAAGTGGGGATGTCATCATCCCCCACATTGAGTATATGCTTATTTCACAATTTACTATTAAGTGTAACACTAATAATAAACTATAGTAATCTACATATCTAGGACAGACAAGAGGGCAGCTAGGCCTTGAGCGTGAATGTGGCATGAAGGTGGCTGGGACTGGGGTAACAGGGAAGATGGCTAGGACTGGATGATAGGAGGGCAGGATGGATAGAAAGGTAGCTAGGTAAAAGTTTTTTGACAATGTTGAGTTGTTGAGTTAAATGTCTAATTTACATTAACTTTCTTAAATTGTTAAGATGTCTACATTTTAACTAGTTAACATGTCTGAAGAAGTGTCTTAAAATTTTTAGACAATTCAACTTTCAACATTACAACTTTAGTAGTAGTAGTAGTAGTAGTAGTAGTAGTAGTAGTAGTAGTAGTTAAAATGTCAAAAAATGTTTTTAAAACAATATTACACCTTCCTGTCCTAGCTACCTTCCTTTCTGTCCATCCTATATCATCCAGTCCTAGCCACCTTCCTTTCTATCCATCCTCATCCTGCCCTCCTAGCCACCTTACCTATTACCCCGATCCTAGCTACCATATGTCACATTCATGCCCAAGGCCTAGCATCCTTTCCTGCCCTCCTGTCTATCCTAGCATCCTTTCCTGATATGTAGATTACAATAGTTTATTAGTGTTACAGGTTACTTTTAAAGTGAACTGTGCATTAATCATTTACTCAATGTGGGGGATGATAACAACATCCCCACTTTTCCCGGCGTCCTGGCTCCCCCATGCCGTGCCATGACGTGCATATGGTAGCATCAGATTTGAACCCCCGTCTCCCGCACTAAGGCCAGTAGTCTTACCCACTGAGCTATCCTGCTGCTACACAAATCACCTTTTCTCCGGGCGCATTTAGCCTTTTTATTTGGGTGTTGGCCTTTATAAATTCACTTGCCCTGGATAAGGATCAAACCATCAACCTGAGTAGATTTGAACCCCAGTCTCCTGCACTAAGGTCAGTTATCTTAACCACTGAGCTATCCCGCTGCTACACATTGGGCTTTTTCTCCGGGCGCATTTAGCCTTTTTATTTGGGTGTTGGACTTTATAAATTCACCTGCACTGGATAAGGATCAAACCATCAACCTGACTAGATTTGAACCCCAGTCTCCCACACTAAGGTCAGTTGCCTTAACCACTGAGCTATCCTGCTGCTACGCATAGCTCCCTTTCTCCGGGCGCATCTAACCTTTTTATTTGGGCGTTGGACTTTAAAATTCACCTGCCCTGGATAAGGATTGATCCTCTGATCTCAGAACACACCAGCAGCGCTTTAATAGCCTGCGCTATTCCACTTCACACTTCCGTTGCATTTCACGGAGCCTTTCATTCTCTCCCCTGGACAGTGGACTTTAAAATTTACCTGCCCCAAGTAAGGATCAAACTTTCATCCTCTGGATTCCCAGTTTTAAACACATGTATCAGTATTGTCAGAATCACGTGACTTTTAGGGAGAATATATTTCTGGATCATATTTAAGAGTAACTGGAGTAATGAAGTAAAGACAACAGCGCTCCATCTCTGCTGTGAATGATTCATTTAAAACTTTTATGTTTTATCTCAATCACGTTATTTAAAAAAATCTCATTAAGTGGCAGTGGACACATTGGAAAGTGTAAATTATGAGGTCTCTGTCAATATTTTTTTCACACTTGTATTATAAAAACTCCTGGAGACATTAATCCAAATAAATTACATATTTATCTAAATCCTGCCGAGCGCTGTGGCACAGGATTCATTGAGGAGGCTCCGCCTTCGCTTCCAGCAAATCGTGTACTGTGCAAAGCATTGTGGGGATTTTATTTTAAAGAAGGACTCAGTCCTTCGTGAAACTCGGAAGGATCCTTGACATTGGAACAGTCCTTCGGCAGGTGTCGATGACGTAACGTCCTTCAAATTCAGCCGTTTGAGGATCCTCCCTTGACAGTGAGAAACACCTCATGTCTGTGTTTCTGCTAAACAGACTGACTGTTCACCTGAGAATTTAACCCTGATCCTCTGACCTTCAAACTTTTTACAGGCAGAGTTGTCGTCAACTAGAGTAATCTGAAGTTATATTCCCTTCATCTGCACCGCAGTCTCTATGCTATTGTCTGACTTCACTCTGTTGTGTGAGTGTGTGTCTGTATCTGAGTGTGTGTGTGTGTGTGTGCTGTGAGGAGGAAGTGAGCCCTGACATGCAGAGAGCAGGTGAGAGGCTGCAGCATGATGATACATGAAATCGAAACTTTAAAAAGTAACTTTAAGCCAATTATGGTGGAGCTTATTATTATGATTTTGGTTTTGATTAAATTTGCCATGGGCCGTTTAATACTGGGTCTCAGTAACAATCCCTGCCTCCATTACAGTATAGTATGTTCTCAAAAATCATGAAAAAAAACATCATGGTGTAGCATGTCATCCAAAATCACAAAAAAACAATGTCATAGTATAGTATGGCGTCAGAATCATGAAAAAACATCATAGTATAACATACTAAACCATGAAAAAAAGGCATAGTATAACATGATATCCAAAATCATGGAAAAAGGTCATAGTATAGCATGTCGTCCAAAATCACGAAAAATTTCAAAGTATAGTATGTCATGCAAAATCGTGAAAAAACGTCATAGTGTAATATGTCATCCAAAAATCACAACAAAAAGTCATAGTATAGTATGTCATACAAAACCATGAAAAAAACGTCATAGTATAGCATGTTGTCCAAAATCACAAGAAAAAGTCATAGTATAGCACGAAGTCCAAAATCATGGAAAAACGTCATAGTATAATATGTCATCCAAAATCACAAGAAAAAGTCATAGTATAGTATGTCATACAAAACCATGAAAAAAACGTCATAGTATAGCATGTTGTCCAAAATCACAAGAAAAAGTCATAGTATAGCACGAAGTCCAAAATCATGGAAAAACGTCATAGTATAATATGTCATCCAAAATCACAAGAAAAAGTCATAGTATAGTGTGTCGTCTAAAACCATGAAAAAAAGGTCATAGTATAGCATGTTGTCCAAAATCACAAGAAAAAGTCATAGTATAGCATGTCGTCCAAAATCACAAAAAAAGCCACAGTATAGTGTGTCGTCTAAAACCATGAAAAAAACGTCATAGTATAGCATGTTGTCCAAAATCACAAGAAAAAGTCATAGTATAGCATGTCGTCCAAAATCACAAGAAAAAGTCATAGTATAGCATGTCGTCCAAAATCACAAGAAAAAGTCATAGTATAGCATGTCGTCCAAAATCACAAGAAAAAGTCATAGTATAGCATGTCGTCCAAAATCACAAGAAAAAGTCATAGTATAGCATGTCGTCCAAAATCATAAGAAAAAGTCATAGTATAGTATGTCGTCCACAATCACAAAAAACTCATAGTATAGCATGTCGTCCAAAATCACAAAAAAAGTCATAGTATAGTATGTCGTCCAAAATCACAAAAAAAGTCATAGTATAGCATGTTGTCCAAAATCATGAAAAAAAAACTCCCTCACCTGTGGCACTAACTCTCCCCCAACCCGGAGGGGGCAATCCTCTGGTTTCCGGCAGCAAACCATGGCCTCAGATTTGGCTGTGCTGACTCTCATCCTTACCACTTCACACTCGGCTGCAAACTGTCCCAGTGCATGCTGGATTTCATGCTGTGATGAAACCAACAGAACCACATCATCTGCAAAAAGCAGAGATGCAATTCTGAGGTACCCAAACCGGACCCCTTCCTCCCCACGGCTGCGCCTCGAGATCCTGTCCATGAATATCACAAACAGAATTGCTGACAAGGGACAACCCTGGCAGAGGCCTACACCTACCGAGAACATGTTTGACTTTATGCCGAGTATTCGGACACAGCTCTCACTTTGGTCATACAGGGACCAGATGGCTCGTAGCAGTAAGCCTGGTACCCCGTACTCCGGCAATACCCCCCACAAAACCCCCCAAGATACGCAGTCATAAGCCTTTTCCAAGTACACAAAACACATGTGGACTGGACTGGCAAACTCCCATGAGCCCTCCAGCAGCCTCGCAAGGGTAAAGAGCTGATCCATTGTTCCACAGTCAGTACGGAATCCGCATTGCTCCTCCTGAATCAGAGGTTCGACAATTGGTTGGAGCCTCCTTTCCAGCACCCTGGAGTAAACTTTAGGAGGCTGAGCAGTGTATTACCACAGTAGCTGGAGCACACCCTCCGGTCACTGAAAAGGCGTGTCAACAGTTAAGTACAGTTAGCTCGCGGCAACGTGTTGTTTACTTTTTGAACAGATGAAATGTACGTTAGATGTAGATTTCGCCATGTTGTGAACAGCTTCTTCTTCTGTTACACATTTAATGCTATTTGACTTCCAGGTCAAAGCTCGGGGTGGACGCTGTCGAGCATGCGCAGAGTGCCTAGACCAGTTTGGGTCTGATTAACTGTCTAGCTGACTGTCTAAGTCCGGCTGCTGGAACTGAACTTTCTTTCAAAAATCCTGTCTAGTAGAAAAAAAGTCTGATTGCTGGCGCTAGAGTGACACACATCAGCCTCCCCCGCTGTCATCTGCTGTGGGTCAGGTTCTTACATGAGGTCATAACCGTCCCAGCGAAGAGGACACGGGGGAGAAAATCAGTCGAGGTCATGTTGTAAAAGCTGACACATGTTAACGTTTGAAAATGTGTCCAGAGGTGACGAGGTCATGGAGGATTTTCTATGCAGCAGTGACTTACTTTTTCCTCTCCTCTCTTCAAACTGTAAAGCTGCCTTTATTTTATAATGACTCAAAGTTTAGTGAAGCTCTTATATCCGCACCTTTTTCCCAATTTCTGCCTCGGTGCTCAGAGGCTGAAATGGCATGGGTGTGTGCATAAATCTTGAGGGATCCTGCTTCACCTTGCACTGCATCTCTCACTGAAAACCGTCTGGAGGGAAGAGGGATGAAGCGCTAATCCCTTTACCTTCTGCTGCCTCGTCAGCCTCAAACACCACAGCCCGGGATGCATCTGCAGATGTTGAGGATTTCACCTTCTAACTTTCCAGGCATTAGGCTTCCCTTGGTGTTTACGTAATGTCCAAACTGTATCCAAGCGCTCTCTGGCGCGGGCTGTGTGGGCTTTTTTCCAAACAAATTGTCATTAGATCGCAGAAAGTCACCCTGCGCACATACGAAAGCCATATGTCTGAGAGAGATTTACAGCGTGTATAAAGGCAGGAATACTCTCGCCGATTCTTTTCACTTCTCCCTCTTTTATTGCCTTTTTCATTCAGTTTGCCTCTCCCTCACACAGTCAGATATATTTATACACTCAGCCTTTCTCTTAAACTCAGTTTATTTTCAGGTCTGTCATGTCACAGCAGCTGGGAGCATACAGATGGTCTACTCATCCACAGGCCAGACTGATGTGGAGGGACCATACAGAAGTGTATGATCAGCTATAATCTTTACAAACCACACATAGCTTTCCGTAGCTTGGTTGCATCACTATGTAACACATTATCTATGCACACAGTGCCTGACTGCGGACCACTGACCTGTGCCCCTAAACAAACCTACTTGGAGCAGAAGCTGTGGAGAGCTTGAACTGTTGAGGAGCTGTTGAGGAAACACTGCTTTTTCAGTGCGACTGCAAATTACCCTTATTTGGACAAGGTCATCCCTATGTTCCCCGGGTCCTATGTTCCCCCCTATGTTCTGCAACTGGGGAACATAGGACTCTTTTTCCGAAAAAAGGGTCCTATGTTCCCCATTTTTCCGAAAAAGGGTCCTATGTTCCCCCCTGAAGCACGAAAGAAAAATGCACTTACCTCATGTGATCGCATGATTCAATGCCCAAAGGCGCAGACAACTTTTCCAGAAAAAGGGTCCTATGTTCCCCCCGTGTTCTGCACCCGGCGAACATAGGACCCTTTTTCGGAAAAGCAGGAAACATGAGGTCATCACTATGTTCCCCAGGTTCTATGTTCCCCATTTAACCCTGCAAAAAAGGTTCTATGTTCCCCGCTTATCCAAAAAAGGCAGGAAACATAGCAGTTGTATTAATATGTTGTTTTAACATACACACAACGGAACATGATGGGGAGAAATTACAATAAGCTGTTAAGTGCAGCATTTTTTCGGGAACTCTGTTCAGTAACTTTTAATTCATTAGTTTTGTGATAAAAATAAATGCGTCTATGTTGTTGATCACGGATGTTGATATCAACTGTTCAGTTTGGTCCTTCGACCAATCAGATACTCAGAATTCTTCCTCTCTTGTTTTTATGACGGTTGCGTCAGGAGCAGCCAAATACCACCTGTGGCAAGATAGTTATCTACCAGTGTTCGTAAACAAAAGAATATTGATCATGGCCGAAATAAAGATAAATAATTATGTACAGTTAATGCGTTTCGCTGTTAGCTTATGGGTACAGGGAAACATGTATGAAACATGAAACATGAAACTCTCCGTGATCAACAACATAGACGCATTTATTTTTATCACAAAATGAATAAATAATCATGGTGGATTTAATGAACAGAGTTCCCGAAAATACGCTGCATTTAACAGCTTATTTATCTTGGCCATGATAATTATTCTTTTCTTACCAGTTGGTCTTTGGCTGCTCGAAGAAATCTGCACTGACTGAAACACTGCATTTAACGGCTGGATTAAAAAACCTTCTGTAAAGGATATAATTGCCCAGATTGCCCACCATAGATCGCCCAAAGGGTAAGTTTCTGATTGTAATTTCTCCCCATTATGTTCCGTTGTGTGTGTTTAGAGATGTTAAAACAACATATTAATGCAACTGCTATGTTTCCTGCCTTTTTTGGATAAGCGGGGAATATAGAACCTTTTTTGCAGGGTTAAATGGGGAACATAGAACCCGGGGAACATAGATACGCTCCCGTTTGGACTACCAAAGGAAGACGAGAAGAAGAATAAGTGGTTGGTATATATTTTTAACACTATTCCTAACTTGGACATTTCATTGTGTTTACCTCAGTTTGCCCAAGGACTGCTCCACAAACTTACAACAAATTACAGCTGGATTTTCACAGCTGTTACTCCCGAAAGAGAGTTCAGTTCACTTTGTCGGGCAAATCTGGAGATTCGGGACCACAACATGTGCAAAGTATGCTTTATGAGCTGTGATGTTGTTATTTAAAAACAAACAAAGAAGCTACTACCAAGTGTTTAAGTGTGAAGTAGATGGCTGTAGGAGTGTAGGAGAGTCTCAGTGAAATGAACTGAAAGACTGAATTGCAGAGAATCTTACAGATCTATGGATGTGCAGCATGTCCATACTGACAAAAGTTTCAACATTTACATGTGTAATGCCCGATCTAAGCAGCTAACTGATGCTACCTCAAGCGATTAGCTGATAACACAATAGCATTCAGACGTGCATTTATTTGTTGAAATGTGTAGCTCTACTCAAACTTTGATTGGGAATCTGCTTTTAATACACGTTTTACAGTAGATGTGTGTACTGTTCTGCCTCAGCGCACTCTCTGTGAGCCTATGTTGAGGTAAGCAGTTGGCTAAACTCCTAGCTAGTGATGTCCAAATGAAGCTTGATAAACCACCAGTTGTATTTTCTGAACCCACTAGATGGCGCTCTTGGTGTAATGAAAAAGGCTCAAGGGATGGCAAAGCAGTTTGGTTTCAGCTAGTGATGGCCAAATGAAGCTTCATGAATCACAAGTTGTATTTGCTGAACCCACTAGATGGCGCTCTTGGTGTAATGAAAAAGGCTCAAGGGATGGCAACGCAGTTTGGTTTCAACCCTTTGTTGAACAAAGAGTGCCAGATACAAACACAACTAGTGGTTCATCAAGCTTCATTTGGACATCACTACTCCTAACCATACTATTTCCTCCAAGGAACAGTCAAGTGTGGCAAAGTGTGAAACTGAAAACACAAACACAAAACATCAGGTATAAGGTCATTTACAGAAAAGCAGGTGAGTAGAAATTAGCTCAGGATATGTATAACTAAGGTAAGTATTTAAATCAATTGCCTAGTATGAAAAATTACGTGCAAAAGCTAAGTATTAAAGGTAATAAACTTATATACACTGAATAAACAAAGGTAAGTATTGGCTGTAATTAGCAGTAGGCATGCCACCATTAGCTGAAAGTTAGCTTGAATACTTGACCAAAACAGTAAAATAGTTACTTGATACAAACAAAAACACTCTTAACACTGTAGAACATACGTACGGTGCCATCTAAAGGAAGGTACACAAAGGGATGGCAGTGGATTGTTGAAGCCTCATGGAAACATCATGGCCACCCTTCTGACAACAACAAGAAAACATCACTTCCTGTCTAGCTTCTTCTTCTGTGGATCTGGCAGGAAGTACAAAATCTACAGCCTGCACTACTCAAATGAACCACAAGAGGGAGTTTAATTGTCCCTGCAGTTACAACACAATGTACAACATGTTTTTTGAGGCCGCTCACAAGTATGTGTGGTCTGCTGATTCTACAGGGTACGACACGGTTAAGCGTTTTAGATGACTGTTTCCATCTGGTGCAATATCAATTTAAGATACTTAATTTTCCTTTGTCTTTTAGAGTACATCACAGCAGGGCCCTGGTGTCCAACACCTCTCCACTACAGCCAGATTCCAGGATGTAGGATGCCAAACGGACCCTCCACAAACCGACTCAGTCTTGATATCAGTGGCCTCTGTTGCCTCCTTTGGCCAGCTTATTATACCAGTAGGGTATCTGATGAGTGGCAGGGCGTATGTGTTGATGACTTGGACTTATTCGAGCCCGAGTCTCCCACAGTGACAGTTACGTAACTAAGACAGAATTAGGAGGTTAGGTTCAAGGCTCATTTATGCTCCCTTTACATACGAAAATGTATACGTCCGTTTCAAACTATGTTACCGTCACTGCCCACATACTTCCATGCGCCCTTTACGTTGGTATGGATGGTATGTTGATGCGTCAAAAGTTTATGACAACAACAAACTCAAAAACAAACATGGCGACTGTGGAGGAGATATTGATAATGTACCTCCTGCATAAAAGACAAAAACAGAGGCAGCGTTGTAGGAGGCGGTGGTCAGTGAGGACGTTAAATACATCGCGACTGGAGGACGGGGAATTCTTTTCTCTAGTACTGCCAATTAGAGAAATTTAATTATTTCTTCTTCGTGTCTCACTCGAGCTACGTATTGGGTAGTGACAGCAACACTGCCCCCACGGTTCCCGGTGGTACTGCTCTGTTGGGCCCGTATCCGTAAGCTTTATGGAAACGTGCAGAAATACAGACGAAATGAACACGGAGCACAGACAGAAGGCTCTGTATATATCCGGATCCGTATTTAACGTTGAGCATAAATTAGCCTTAAGGCAAGTAAAGTTACTGTGGTTAGGTTTAGGAAACCTTAAAACAACTCAAAGACTCGAACCTCACACGGTTTCGAACATCGGTCTCCTGGGGAAAGTCCTATGTTTTATGACCCATCCACTGCCCCAACCTGCCTCTGAACCACTTCCTTCTTTACTCCCATCGGCGCATTAATCACATGATCACAGCCTTCCAAAATACGTGGGATATGGAAGAATTACTGGCTCATCGTTATGAGGGATATGAATGAATTTTGGTGCATTACTTTTCATAGGAAAACATACGAACAGTGCACGAGAACAGTCCGAACAGTGCCACTGAAGTCCTCCTTTCAGAGTTCACAGTTGAGTTTCAAACATAAGCAGCAAGCTTGAGGATATTTTGGAATTTAGGCCACTACTGGGTGATATAATTATATATAAATATACTAATCTATGTGAGAATAATGGGATGATGTATTTAACACAGCTTGAATTTAACTAATCTAGCACTATTAAACTAAAATGAAACAGTCCACAACATCAGATGATATGAGAAAGCCTCTGTTCTGGTTCATTTCCTTCAATTAAAGCATCCGCTCTTCCCTTTTCCAACTGCAGCATTTTTCTCTGGCTTTTTATAGACTGGCTCACAGGCTGCATGTAGTTTTCGCAATTGAAGCAAATTCCTGTGGTCCGTGACCCCTTCATCACAAACCGAGCTTCACGGAAGGAATCCCTTGTTGTAAAGATGAAACACAGAGAAACTCAGCAAAGCTAATCATGTTTTGATGAAAAAAACCTCCGCTCACATCATGTAATGACTCTCCGACAAAAGCTGTTAAGCGTAATAGCTGGGATTATTGTAGATATCGTGTCTCTCTTCCATTCACTGAGGAAATAACAGGCCTGGGTTTTGTATTTGTTTACAGTGAAAATCCCCAAAAAAAACATCTCGCTTTTTGTCTACAGACAGAAGTCTATTTGATGACTGTAATTTACACTGACACATTCAGATGTCGTTAACAGTGCTTCCACTGCGGGGATGATACACTCTGACAGGAACACTCAATGCATAATCAGCTCTGCAGGGTCTGCTGGGATTGACAGCATGTCAACAAGAGTGATTGTGGATGATAATCATCATGACATTCTCATAGAATTAAACGTCCATGTGCTGCTCTCTGTCATGATTGGTGTAACACAGTTGTCATCCAACTGTCACTTCATAAAAGCTTTTACTAACAGGGTTAGATCCTTTCAGATATTGCTGTTAATACCTGTGCTTGGTGTAATAATAAACAATCAATAACACAGGCACGGACGTTTCCACTGTCAGCTATGCTCTTATGTCTATTTTACAACTGCTAGTGGTGCTCTTTGTGGTTGGTGTTGGACGGTGCTGGTGTGAGGCTGCAGGTTACTTATCTACAAGGGGAAACTGGACAACCACCACATTGTGTCAGTTACCGACGGGATTTCGTAAAGGAGAAGAGGTGCATACGTTGCAGTGAATAAGGACTGGTGTGTCGGTGCGAATGTGAGGTGCTGTTCTGTTCCTGCTCTGGATCACCGCTTTACACCATTCAGTTGTGGAGCTATTGCGTTCTCATTCCAAAGTCATCATGTCAGGTCAGGTCAGTTTGAAATGCCACTGGACAAAAAATGTAATTTAAGGACCTGGGAAATCTCTGTAAGGCAGGTGGTGGCTTGGTGGATGGGTCCAACAAACACTGGAGGCAACAGCAGGCCAACTACGACGCATCCCCTCCAGAGACGCAAGAGAGTCTGGAGCACATTTCAGGATGCCACCATCATCGTCATGGATGACATCCGTGAACTCACTCAGTCTGTGGTGGATTACATTGTAAGACAACAGAAGCAGCTGTACCCAAATCTACAGTGACATCATTTCACAACCAGAAACCATGGATTACCAGAACCAGCCGGGATGCCATTATCACACACACACTGCAGCCAGTCAGGAAACATGGATGATTACAAAGCAGCAGCTGACAATGTGGGAGAAAGTTACAAATTACAATGGACAAATTGAAGGAGCTGATGAGAGTCTATCTTGTTTGACTGACTGATTGACTGAACACAAAAAATGGTTCTGGCATTCATGTGGATACCACCTGACATGTTCCACCCGCTCAAACACCATTGCAGACCAAGTACCCCCCCCTCATGGCAACAGTACTCCCCACTGGCAGTGGCAGCTCAAGGCATCGACCTGGCTTCTAAATTTATAGGTCAAAATGCTGAGGCTTCAAAACATAAATCGTGGCAGCTACATCCATTATCCCTAAACCAGTGCTTGGTCAGTGACTTCCTGCGTCAGACAGCGACGGAAGAAGCTATCCTTTCACATCGGCTTCATACATGGCTAGTCGCTGTTATTGTTTAATGGCGCCAAGTGGCATCGGGGGAAAACACGACGGGACAACAAATAAAGTTAATTTGTTAAGTTAGGTTCGGGAGCAGGGCCACGCCTCAACCACACCCCTGGTTACCGATCAAGTCTACTTATACCTGGTCAACCCATCCTGCTCCATTTCTCTCGGATTTCTCACCCTCCCTTTCCCTTCCATTCATCCATCATCCTTTTTACCTCTATCTCTCCTCATTCAATCTGGTGCATACTTCTCCCATGCCTCTTTCTAGGTACCATCTGGGGGGCCTGTAATCAGGTCAGGTAAGAAAAATGCCTGAGACAGAACCCCCACACTGTGTCTTCCTCCGCCCGATTTACAGTTCATCCTCCCAGACGAACCTAAAGGCCCTGACACACCAAGCCGACGGTCAGCCATCGACCAAAGTCGGGCCGTCGGTGAGCGCCTGTCGCCCTAGTTTTTGCGGTGTGTCCCGTACCGTTGGCACTTCGGTGTCGGCGGCTTTTCAGACAATTGAGCATGTTGAATCGGCGGCGGAGCTTGTCGGTGAGCGAGATCACTCTGATTGGCTGTTCAGGTTTTATTCCCTCGCCCCTGTAGCCAGCTGCTAGTGGAATGTTAGCCGCAGCATGACCGGAGGGAAGCACAGCCAGTTAGCCTCCACTAGTCTCTGAGCTAGCCCCGGCTCTCTGTTTGGATCCAACCGGAGCACCGAGCCCTGGTTTGTTATTCAGGTTAAAGTGGGAAGAATCAGCGGGTTTGTCGGGCAGCTGAGTGAAGTGGAGCCTGCGGAGGAAACACTGGGACCGTCTGGATGTAATAGTCCGCGGAGGTGCTGTGGTGCTCGGCTGCACGGATAGGAAACCCTTCGGCTGACAGGATGTACCACTCTCTCACTCCGTTCAGGCGCAGAACGTACGTGCTACTTGGCCGTCGGATGTAGTCACATCAGGGTGACGTGAGGCGACGTAGACGACGCAACAGTTGGCTTTCGTAGCCGCTAGTTCTTTGGTGTCGGTTTGGCGTGTCCGCACCTTAACAGAAGACATCCCTCTTCCACCTTCACCCCCACTTCCATCCATTCACCATTCCTCAAAAACTATCATTTGACATCCCAGAACGTCAACAACCAATGCATCCAGGGTACCTTGCACGCCCATGACCATGACGGACAACTCTTAGGGGGTCCTCAGTAATTGCACCACCTACAGAAACTTCATCAGCAGCCCATGTGACTGATGACACACGTTGGAGTCTCCTCTCTGCTCTCAGCGTTGCCTCCCGCCGCTTAATGGAAGCCACACATATTGAAAGTCAATCAAATCTCTTGGAACCAAACAGCCTCACCAATCCTGAGAGTAAATCATTAAGTGAGCATTTATTTTTTGATTAACAGCCTCTCTCTTCTTTTCAGGCAATAACTCTGAGGAGTGACGAGTTCCAGGAAGAGGACTGCTGGAAAATGGAGACTAATGCTGTTTGTAGTGGAACTGGTGGCTGTAAACTGTTTCAGTGTTGGCTTATAGGATCTGAATTTGGAAACTGGCCATTTTTTTGTGCTGCAACACCTATTTGTTTCCTTTCTCGTAATAACTGCAGAGCCAGCTTGTTGCCCTGTTGGACCCAGACCTTACCAATTACGCTGATGAGCGCAATGTCATCATAGTCAGACTGGCAGGCGTGCAAAAATATGGTTGTAAGTTGTAAAATGTTGTCAGGCATTTAAACAATGACATATGAGTCCAAATTCCAGGAAAGGAGGTGTGAAAACAGAGCACACTGAGGCTGGAATGCAGTCAGACGTGCCAGGCCACCACTGGCAGCAGTTTGACCCCGACCAGGTGTAAATAACATCTGTGACCACATTTTTAAAGCTGTGTTTAACTCATTTTTCTATCCACAGAGAAACCAGTAGAAACCTGTGGCTACTGCAGAGTCATTGCCAGGTGTACACACAAAGGCCTGTGATCAGGTGTCTTTGTCCAGATAATGCACCTGCATCAAAGCAGGCAGTAATGGAGCCAGGGTTTTATCAATAGCTCTATGAAATATTCACTCGTGCTCAGATGATGCATAGAGGTTCTCCTCAGGCCACATAGCTTCAGTGACCTTACTTCCATGTGCTTTTGGTGCAGGTGTGTTATAGCCCTGCGGTGACACCGTGATGGATGGGGTCTATCGGCCCAGCAGCGGGAATGGGAGGCCCTCCGCCAACCATTCCTCCGCCACCTTTGACCCACACTTTCCTCCAGCTCAAACACCGTCACAAAGCAGCGGGGCCTCTGGACTGTGGCATGTAGGTGATGGAGATTTCCAGAGAAGAGGAGGAAAGCTCCGGGGCCAAAGCTAACACCACAGGTAGTGTTTCAAAGAGGATGAGCAGGAACATCAACATAAACGAGGCCAAATTTCCAGCAGATGATATTATGGCCCATTAAATCAACCTTGGGATCAGTTTTAATATCAGACAGATATTCCAGTTTCATAAGACGACACACTCCGGCTGCCCTTTGTTTCTATGTGTGGCCCATTGTTGTGCCCTGTATGTTTGTCTGTGCATGCTTGTTTCCACTAGGTGTGTGTCTAGACTGCATGCTGTGCATATGTGAGTCAGTGTTAATGAAAGGACTTTGAAGTCCACCTCTAGCACCCAGCCCCCCCTCTGCTCACAGTCACAGGGTGAACAGCAGTTTAACAATCCTCATGCTGACATGACAGTTTGTGGGTGAACGGTGCACAGTGCTGGAGAGGGTAAGTTCAAATCTGCGGAACAGGAAACATGCTGTCTGCCCCTCCCATCTCCAAACCAGAATATTGCACTGCAGTGAGGCATGCTGGGAGGCTACTACGCTAAGCTAGCTCGTTACAAAATGGTCAGTAATGCCATTACCAGACCAGAAACAAGATCCTCAAATTACCTACAGGTCTGGTGTTTGGAGCCATTTCGGTTTCACTGTTCCGGAGTAGGAGGGTGATGGCAAGAGAGAATGGTGGATAAAAACTGGTGATGGGACGTTCGCAAACGAGCCGAGTCTTTGAACCGGCTCTTCAAAGTGAACGAAAATTCCCATCACTAATAAAAACACAATGAGCCAAAGCTACAGACTCTTCTTTGCAGCCAAGCCAGCAGTACACACCCCAAACCAGGGAACGAGAGCTGCTGTGTGGCTATAGCCTCTTGTTCAGCAGCTAACGTTAGCACAAAGAGTAACTGCCGGTGAGTCAGGTCGCTGATTCAGCCAGACAGACGGAAAGGTTCGTCAGTGGCGACTGCTTGGCTTGTGTTTATATGACTGAGGCATTTAACAGAAATTTTTACTCATGTCCCAGGTGTCACATGACTCACCTTAAACACTGAAGCAACACTGAAACCACATTTAATTCCAGTGGTTTTAAAAAGGTTAAGAAAATTCTCATAAATCAACATTGAAATTTCAACAACATTGACGCATCTTTCAAAATAAAAACATAATTCAACAGTGATTCAATGATGGCGTGTTACATTGATTCAACATTGAATAAATATTTGAATGCCAACCTGACACTGTCCAGCGGCCCATTGTACCTTCTGGGGGTGTTATGATCTGATGTTACCCGTCTGCATGTCATACTGCCACAAGTGCCATCCGGCCAACTGGCAGCGGGTCATACCACCACAAAAGATTATGTCCAGCTATGTTACTAACTGATGCCACCTGATGGCGTATCGTACTGACACAAAAGGTGACTTTTCGGATCACCGAAATCACTGACAAAGCGGTGGTATTCAAGGACCTCGGAATGAGAACAGAAACTCACCTGTAAGGAGCAATAAGGACCAAGCGAATACATCTGCAGGAGTTCTTTTTGCTGTGCTCGTAGGCTTCTCTGAGGTTTCTCAGCTCTGAGAACAGATTAAAAAATCAGACAAATTTCTGAAACTGTACAGCTCATTTATAAGGCAATCAAGTTCTCTTTTGGATCTTACTGTTATCTCGAAAGCTGATTATTTCAGACAAGTATAGTTGAACATGGTAAGAGAGGAGAAAGCATCTTAAGATGTTCTATTAGAACCAGGCTGAGACAAGAGGAAGGCCGTTTCTCAGGAGCTAAATTTAAGATACAGTTATGTGTCGGAGAAACAGGTTGGACAGAGAAGAGATTTTATTTTGAATTTTTCCAAAACCCAAATTTCCTTTTCTTGTAGTTACATTTGAACACATCATGAAGTAAAAACTGCAAAAACTCAAAATCGTACCAAGAATATTTGTCTTATTTCTCGTCAAAACAATCTCATTTTCACTTGTTTCAAGCAAATTTTCACTTGAAATAAGTACAAAAATCTGCCGGCGGAGCAAGATTTTTCTACTTGTTTCAAGTGAAAATTTGCATTTAGGTAAGTTACGATGTGCTTTTTCAGGTTGGAAGACGAGTTTTTGTAGGCCGTGATAAAATGTGTTTGTGGTACACACAGCAAACACTTGAACTGATAATCTCATTCTTTGTATCAAAAACCTCGGTTTCGTCCTCCATCGCTGCTGGGGCCATCGACACCGCTAGCGCATGATGTGGATGTGAACTGCCAAAGTTAAGTTTCGTTTTAAGCATGATGTAGTACAGGTACGGCAATACGGCTAAGAAAAAGCCATACGGGAATCAGCAGAAACAGTTTATTTTCTTTGGTATCAGAATTTCATCAGTTGACCTAAGAGCAAAAGTAGCGAGTAACGAGAGCATCAATAGAAATGTAGATGAGTAAAAAGTAGTGATGGCCAAATGAAGCTTCATGAACCACCAGCTGTATTTGCTGAACCCACTAGATGGCGCTCTTGGTGTAATGAAAACGGCTCAAGGGATGGCAATGCAGTTTGGTTTCAACTAGTGATGTCCAAATGAAGCGTCATGCACCACCAATTGTATTTGCGGAACCCACTAGATGGCGCTCTTGGCGCTTGGTTTATTTTCTTTGGTATCAGAATTTCATCAGCAAAAGTAGCGAGTAATGAGAGCATCAATAGAAATGTAGTGGAGTAAAAAAGTAGTGATGTCCAAATGAAGCTTCATGAACCATTTTCTTTATTTTTTGGGTCCACTCTGGCACTCTTTGTTCAACAAAGGGTTGAAACCAAACTGCATTGCCATCCCTTGAGCCTTTTTCATTACACCAAGAGCGCCATCTAGTGGGTTCAGCAAATACAACTGGTGCTTCATGAAGCTTCATTTGGCCATCACTAGTAAAAAGTACAATATTTGTCCTTCAAATGTGGTGGAGTAAAAGTAAAAGTATGCCCCAAAAATAATACTCAAGTAAAGTACAGATAATCAAAAAATGTACTTAAGTACAGTACTCAAGTAAATTTACTTTGTTACTGTACGGGGTGCAAGGAAAGGAAACTAAAATGAAACATCACCTTATTTGCATCAAATTTGGGAACATGCGTGCATAAACATGTGATAAAGCTGTAAATAATTACAGCCATTTATACCTCACTTATACTGAGCTGATGATGATGATGATGATGATGGTGACCTGTGCAGATCCTTCACTTGACACTTTCTGCTCAGGTCCCACAGGACCGGCAGGAACAGTCTTAATGCTGCCCTCTGGTGGCTTGAAGAAAGGAAGTAGGCGACACACTTTACAACCCAAACTACTGTTATCACGTGACTAAAAATCTGTAGTTTGGTCATGTGAAGGCAACTTGACCATCTTCACGCCATCTGTGCAGGATGAAGGCTGTAAGATGCATTTGAAACCCCCAAAGCTAATAAATGAGATTATTTAGCAGCTTCCAAGACCTTACTAAGGCCTCTGCATCACTTCTCAGGGTGCTTAGTTGAGCTCACTGCCCCAAACACTGTGTCAACACTGACCACAGTTTGTTTAGCTTCAGATTTCCTCCTGCTTCTCCTCCTCAGCTGCTCTTGCATCTGAGCTTTTCTCATAGTTCCAATATGACTCATCGAATACATCCCACCAAGCTTTCATTCACTCAGCAGCTAAGAGTGTGTTTGGCTGTATTACAGTATCCCTCTCCTTAGTTTCCTCAAGCTCTCTCCAAAACTCTTCTGTCCTCTTGAAAAACTTGTGGCTCCTCCTGTTGCGCCTCCACCGTGCGCTCCGGAGAGGCTCCTTCGCTCATTCCTTACTGGAGGTCCGCAGAGCACACTGGAGCTTAGAATATAGACAAAACTTTTTCTCTCTCGGGCTTTTATATTAAAATCTGTCTTCATTCTCTGCTCTGTGGAGGTTTCCACACACTTTACAACACCGGCTTTGCGCATTTCCTCTGAGAGATTTGCGTCTTTGCGCTAATTTAAGTGAAGTTTCTGAACTTTATCTACATTGAAATGGAATATGAGGAGTTCCCCAGAGACAGCCTATCGAGATTTTGAGGTAAGAGCGTTTTTATCTCTTTGGAATGATATGAGCTGAAGTTATGAAATATTTACGCACTCTTAGTGAAACCCCGGCTCCAGCGCGGTGTGCGTAATGGACCGGAGTTCATCCATTCATGCAGTGATGGACGCAGAGAGGCAACTTGAGAAGACACTTGAGCCAAACTTGGATCAGCAGCAAAATGAAGTTTACCTAGTCCAGTTTTATTTGAACATATATGGATGTGTTTCTCGCTTTTTTGCATTTTTTATTCCTCTTTTCCACGAAAACTGTTCCTAAAACGCGATCTATAATAATACCAATAATAATAATATTGTCATGTGTTGGTAACATCACTGTAGTAAATCCCCGGGCAGCCGCTGTGACCGCTCCTCTCCCAGATGAAGATGGATCCCCCTGCCGTGCGCGTCCTCCACACTCTGCTGGTGCTCATGATCCTACCCGCGGTTGCCTCAGTCCCCTGCCCCCGGCCCTGCTCCTGCCCCCAGCCCGCTGAGCTCCACTGCACCTTCCGCTCCCTGGTCACCATCCCATCTGCTGTGTCCAAACACGTGGAACGCATGAACCTGGGGTCAGTCCTCTCTGCATCCTCAGCACTCACTTTGCATGCTTGTTAATTTCCTATGCTGTCAGTGACTGGATTATGCTCTTAATGCAGCACACAAGCTCATGTATTGCTTCTCATGACTGGCTTTAAAGTTTATTACACCACCCACTCCAATGTGTTGTTTCAGGTTCAACAGCATTAATAGGATTACAGACAAATCGCTGGCTGGTCTGAGGAAGCTGGAGCTCCTGATGATTCATGGGAATGACATCCACAGTCTCCCCCATGGAGTGTTCAGGGACCTCTCTTCACTGCAGGTAGATCAGCTGAACACACACAAAATGTAAATTGGGGATGAATGAATGGCATTGTTGCACCGATTTGTGACTCAGCCCTTTAACCCAAACCCTAACAGCTCGCAAAACTCTGTGGTTTTTGAATGGAGTCTGGTACTGAGTCACAGATTTGGGTGTTACAGCAGCTGCAGGTTTTAGACACTGAACTCCACTGAGGGATCAACATCAATTTCCTTGTGAGCTTTAAGGTGCCATTCTTATATGTTGTGCACAGACATTTGCATGACAATCCAACTACACTACATGTGTGGTCCAAATACTTACGACTGCATCTCACAATCACCCACTTAGACACACACATTCACACACTGGTGGCGGAACCTCCCATGCAAGGTGCCATCTGCTACTGAGCAGCTATTAACACACAGTCACACACCGATGGAACAGCCAGTGGGAACAATTTGGGGCTCAGTATGTTGCCAAAGGTCTGGAAGAGCCAGGGTCGTCCGATTAGTGGACGACCTGCTCTGTCTCCTGAGTCACAGCCACCCATGGTTGGTGTCCACCTGGACAGAGGCAGAAAAACAATGTAGAATGCTAAATGCTAGTGTTATTATTATCACATTAGGAACAGGTGGTGTCCAGCCTTGTGTCTCTGGTTCCATTGTGTTTCTAGGCTGATCAGTAGTGATGGCCAAATGAAGCTTCAAGAACCACCAGTTGTATTTGTTGAACTCACTAGATGGTGCTCGTGGTGTAATGAAAAAGGCTCAAGGGATGGCAATACAGTTTGGTTTCAACTAGTGATGTCCAAATGAAGCTTCATGAACCACCAGTTGTATTTGCTGAACCCACTAGATGGCGCTCTTGGTGTAATGAAAAAGACTCAAGGGATGGCAAAGCAGTTTGGTTTCAACTAGTGATGTCCAAATGAAGCTTCATGAACCACCAGTTGTATTTGTTGAACTCATTAGATGGTGCTCGTGGTGTAATGAAAAAGGCTCAAGGGATGGCAATACAGTTTGGTTTCAACTAGTGATGTCCAAATGAAGCTTCATGAACCACCAGTTGTATTTGCTGAACCCACTAGATGGCGCTCTTGGTGTAATGAAAAAGGCTCAAGGGATGGCAATACAGTTTGGTTTCAACTAGTGATGTCCAAATGAAGCTTCATGAACCACCAGTTGTATTTGCTGAACCCACTAGATGGCGCTCTTGGTGTAATGAAAAAGACTCAAGGGATGGCAAAGCAGTTTGGTTTCAACTAGTGATGTCCAAATGAAGCTTCATGAACCACCAGTTGTATTTGTTGAACTCACTAGATGGTGCTCGTGGTGTAATGAAAAAGGCTCAAGGGATGGCAATACAGTTTGGTTTCAACTAGTGATGTCCAAATGAAGCTTCATGAACCACCAGTTGTATTTGGTGAACCCACTAGATGGCGCTCTTGGTGTAATGAAAAAGGCTCAAGGGATGGCAATGCAGTTTGGTTTCAACTAGTGATGGCCAAATGAAGCGTCAAGCACCACCAGTTGTATTTGGTGAACCCACTAGATGGCGCTCTTGGTGTAATGAAAAAGGCTCAAGGGATGGCAAAGCAGTTTGGTTTCAACTAGTGATGTCCAAATGAAGCGTCATGTACCACCAGTTGTATTTGGTGAACCCACTAGATGGCGCTCTTGGTGTAATGAAAAAGGCTCAAGGGACGGCAAAACAGTTTAGTTTCAACACTTTGTTGAACAAAGAGTGCCAGAGTGGACCCAAAAAATTAAGAAAATGGTTCATCAAGCTTCATTTGGCCATCACTAATTGAAACCAAACTGCATTGCCATCCCTTGAGCCTTTTTCATTACACCAAGAGCGCCATCTAGTGGGTTCACCAAATACAACTGGTGGTTCATGAAGCTTCATTAGGCCATCACTGCTCATCAGGTACAGCTACAGCATATATTTTTAAAATGGAGGATAAAAAACACAGATGAAAAAACGTGTACAAATGTGGTTCTGTGTCACATAAATCCAAAAAGTAACCTTTTCAAAAAGAAACCCAGCTGGCCACCAATGTCGCGAGACATTAATATTTGGTTGGATTTAGGTTGTGACACCAGGTGACCAAGATTCAACGTCTAATGCCAACTTCAATTTGATGTAGGCAACTGACGGCAGATGACGTCAGTTTTAAGTTGTGTTGTTAAGTTACCAAAATCCAACGTCTTCCAAGCCGCTCATGTAACGTCATCTTCAGTCATAAGGTATGAAGAACAAAACCCAACTTCTGCAATAATGTTCACAACATTCTAACTTCATTAGACGTTTAAAATATTGTCAACCTGATTTTCATTCCAACCAAAATTTAACAGCTGTTCAACATGAGAGTCCAATATCTGGTGCCAGCTTCAGTTAAAGAACAGCAGCTGTTTCATTAATCGCTCCCTTACTTTCTCTAATGCTCATAATTTATTTATTATCACTTTGCACTTTTTACTTTTGTTGTTAAAAATAAAACTGAAATCTGGACTTGGCACTTTTTTCCAAAACTGGTAAATGTTTCAAAATGTTCTGCAATCGCACTGTGAATCAAAATGTAATCTCCATAATAACTTTCTGACTGTACCTGAGAAGCATGTGTCATATTTGGATCTTGGTTTTCCCTTGAAAATCTGGTTCATAAAGTGGTTCATAATGTCATGATTACTGATGACGACTTTTTTCTCTTTGTGGCTCATTGGGTTTAGATGTTAAAGATGAGCTACAACAAGCTGAAGGAGATCAACAGGCACACCTTTCACGGTCTGTGGGCCCTGGCGCGGTTACACCTGGACCACAACCGACTGGAATTCATCCACCCGGATGCCTTCCAGGGTCTCACCTCCCTGCGGCTGCTGCAGCTGGAAGGCAACCGGCTTCAGCAGCTGCACCCAGCCACCTTCACCACCTTCACTCTGATGGGCCACTTCCACTTGTCCACTCTGAGGCACCTTTATCTGTCGGACAACGGGCTGACGTCGCTGCCCGACACGCTGCTGGCGACCATGCCTCAGCTGGAGAACCTGTACCTCCATGGAAACCCGTGGATGTGTGACTGCAACATGAGGTGGCTCCGTGACTGGGATAAAAGCTCACCAGGTTAGACTTTAAATTTCTGTGCTGTCATTTTATCGGACATTTATTTATTCTTGTGGTTAAGGCTGCTTCAAGGTCTTATTTGACAGATTTGTTTGTTTTTTTCCTCCAGGAGTCTTGAAATGCAAAAAGGACCGAGCCCTTCCTGGAGGTCAGCTGTGTTCCATGTGCTCCTCTCCCAGACATCTCCGGAGAAAGGAACTCCAGGCTGTGGAGAACCTGGCCTGCAGCAGCCCCGTCATCAGCTCCCCTCAAAGAACGTCCCCACCTGATGATGTCGAGAGTGAGGTCATGACTAAGGAGGACTTTGGGGACCCATTTGGAAACATCACCCTGAGCTTGTCGGACGAACATGGAAATGAAGTGGATCTCAAGTGTGGCGTTGGCGAGCCAAGAGAGCTCACCAAGATCAGCTGGGAGCAGACTGACCAGCTGCAGCTGGCATCCAACATCACTTTGTCAGTGGATCTTGAATGCCCTGTCGATAGAGAAAAGTATGAACAACTGTGGAGGCTTATCGCATACTACAGCAGTGTGCCAGCTCACTTACAAAGAGAGGCTCTGCTCACAAAGGAGCCTCATCCAACCTATGTGTACAGACAGGACTCTGAGAAGGATGCCCAGTACTTCACAGGTGTTAAAGTTAATGTCATGGCCCAGCCTGAATGGCTGATGCAGACATCTGCAGAACTTCAGCTGAACAGACTTCAGTCATCAGCCAATATGGTGAAATTGATCCTGAGCACAGACCTCTCAGACACAGTGGAGGCGGAGCTGGTGCGGAGACAGAGGAGGGCATGGGTCATGATTGAGTCAACAAACACGACTCGTAAAGTGTTGAGTGCTATCCTGGGAAGTCCCAGTCAAATGTACTGTAACGTGCAAAGCTCTGGCCGGCCAGTCATCCACTGGATGCTGCCAGATGGCTCCAAGCTAGAGGCACCATACAGTAGCCCAGACAACAGGGTGTCTGTGTCCAATGATGGACAGCTGGTCATTAAAGCTGTCAGCCACACAGACACTGGAATTTACTACTGCATAGCCAAGGTTGATGGAGACCTTGCTGTCTTGCCGTTCCATCTGACAGTGCAGGACTCCTCTAGCCCTCCGCCAGGAGAGGATGCCTCAGCTACACCTATCCAGGGATTTGCAGGGAACCCTATCTCCCTGCCTTGCACCGCATCTGGTTCTCCTGATGCTGAAATTAACTGGATTCTGCCAAACAGCAACATAGTTAGTTTCCAAGCAAACTCCTCAAGAGCATCGGTCCATCCCAACGGCACGCTACATATCCCACAGACTCAGCTACAGGATGGTGGTTACTATAAATGCATCGCCATTAATCAACACGGTGTGGATACACTGGCGACAAAAGTCACTCTGGTCCAGCGCAAAGGACTGATAAGGCCTCTGAGGAAGTTTCCAGCAAGGCCTCAGTCAGCATCAGGGGTCAACACTCAGATTCAAGTCCACACAGAGGATGCAGAGGAGGCATCAGGGGACAGTGAGATTACTCAGGTGGGGCCTCCAGTGAACCGGTCGGACCCTTTGAGAAGGAGAATTCCAGGTGGTGTGGCCCCAGGCAGGAGGGGCGTCCATGCATCAAGGAACACGTGGCGGAGGCCAGGGCCGCAGCGAAAACCATCAGGATCACGCGTCGAAGACAGGAAGAAAATAGTCGAGGGCAGGAGGAAAATTAATATGTCAAAGAGTAAAATAGACCCAGAGAAATGGGCGGATATTTTGGCAAAGATTAGGGATCGAAATGCTCAGAGTACTGCGCTGCCACTCCCAACTCAGCTGGCAACAGAGAGGACACTGACAGAGCAGACAGCACAGACACAAGATACTCTTGAGGGCTCATCAGATGGAATGAGTGTGCAGGAAAAAGAGGGTCAGGATTACTTCACAACGCCACACACTCCCACACAAACTACACAGATGAAAACGAATGAACAGAAAGCGCAAGGCCAAGGCGCGCGTGTGACATCTAATAGCTACATTACACATAATACACAAGATACGACATCAAAGAGTCAGCGCACACACAGCGGACATTATACAACACAGACTACATACACTGTACAGCACACAACCCAGGACGCAAACTTGGATTTACACACAACTTCAAGCAGTGTATTTTTCCTCCCACAGACCACAACTGTTCCCCTACATGCTGTCACTCTCTGGCAGGCTAACACAAACACAGCGAGCAGCAGCGCTACATTTTCTCTACAAGAGAACCATAGCACAAATACAGATGTTGATGGAGTCAAAACAGCTGATGGTTCCAAGGAGAGGAGGGAGAATATGGGTAGACCGACCGCCGTTGCCAGCTCTAATAATAATGATGGAGAACTCTTTTCAAGGGGAAGTCAAATTATCTCCTCAGTCAGCCCAAATGAGTCAGAAACAAGCCAAGAGGAAAATGGAAAATATCTCGGCGCGACTGCAACAACAGCACAGTCGCACACTCGGCCAAAGGACACATTTGACGATTTGCAATCTCAAGCAATGCTAACGACAGTGTCTCCAACAACTCCGCTCGTGTCCACCACAACCAGACGGAAGGGCTCTGATGGACCCCCGCGCCTCCGACAACCCAACTCCAGGAGGAAGAATGGGGGTCGTCGGAGAAGGCCAAACAGACGGAAACAAAAGCAGAGCAAACCCACCCAGTTTATTGCCACCACACCTGCAAATGTTCCCCTCACACCGGTAAAGACCACTGCCTCTATGCAGCTAAAAATAGACCCATTAGAAGTTACAACAGCCAATTTCAATACCACTGTTCCATTCAGCAGCAGCCAAGCAGCATCATCAGGCAGTCTGAGTCATGAAGAGAGCACAGTCTCAGGGCTTGACGAAGAGGCAGCCACCAACCCGGCTTCTCCCTCTGAAACACACGACAGCCATTTGCCCTCGGCCAAACCGCTATCCAAAAGCACATCAGCAGCACCATCGTTTCCAGCAGCCTCTCCAGGAGTGGGTCACGGAAAGACGAGTTCTCAAACAGCCTTGAGAATATCAGAGAGTGCGTCTCCTCCTGAGCGCTTGGATGTGCTCACATCAAGCACTCAGTGGGGGTTTACAGGCAGCGCTCTTCCACCTGTTAAACCCTCAGAGGAAACACAAAGGGCAAGCATTACGGGAGACCTTGGACCTACGCCACGCTCTGACAATTCCTCCGGGGGTTTTCACACTGAAACGCAAGTGCAAACAGATGTTGGGCAGAATCAATCTGACCATCAACACACACACGTGGAAAAGGGTGAAAATAAGCTTTTGAAAGAGACTGACATGGATTTTTCACTGCTGCCACCCCCCTTTGCCTCAACTGCTTCCTCGATGGAGCATGAAATTGAGAAAAACAATGGCTTAATTACGACGCCAAGCATGCCCTTTCAGAGTGATCTGGACACAGATCAGTTTACCACAAAGACACCGACAGTACCTGAAAGATCCCATCATACTTCTAATGACAATGAAACCACACGCAGTGAGTCAGAGGTAGATCAGCATCTTAAATACACTGCTACCATAGGAATGAATCTTAGTGCTTCTTCCACAAATATCGTCATGACAACACCTCCGACAGCTACTTCATCAAAGCCTGATGCTGTGATCCCATCCACAGTGACGCCACCTGTCACACCACGCCAAACTACAGGAGCCAAAATGGGCCCTACATTGAAGGCAACCTCCCAGGAGGCCCCCGGGGTCAACAGTATTCCAGACCAACACATCCAACCCAGCATCACATCAGCCCAGTCCACTGAACTGCCTCTATTTACTACTACAAATCCAACTTCCCCAGCCCAAAATATAACCAGCGGGCAGACAATCAAGCAGACAACCGCCCCGGCCCTGACAACTGCTGCAATCCAAACTGATCCATCCAAAGAGGGACCTTTAACGAGCACTCAGGATGTGTCCGGAAAGCACCAGCTACCTGGACAGGGATCTGTTCCAGGAGGGAAGCCAAGGATAACGAAGAGCAATTTCCAGACGTTCACTGTGGAAGCTGAAACAGATGCTGAGCTGCCCTGTAAGGCCGAGGGGGAGCCAATGCCCTTCCTGTCATGGACTAAAGTCGCCAGTGGTATGTATGACTCAACTGCATGAAACTCAGCATGTTATGTACACGTCAGGTTAGCCTTGTCACTCCCTTCTTTACACAATGGAAATAATTATGAAACCGCATAGTGCCCAAGAGCTCAGAGAATATTTTTTATCCATTGTCTGCTTTATTACAGCTTCCAATAAGCGTTCAGTAAAATAATACTTAAACATTGAAGATATGTTTTTCATGTTCTTAAGAAGGCATTCATACAGAGCAGCACAGTTTTTCACATATGACCTGATAAAATGTGACACAACAACAACTTTTCATTGTTTGTTTCAGAGAGGTTGTAAATATGTATTTCGCAGTGTGACAGCCTAGGATATAGTTCCTTTGGGTCCTACTATACACAGTGTCCCATGTAAAGACTCCAGCTTCAGAGATAATGACACTTAAGAATATAAACGTAACTAGTCCATACCCATTGAGTACAGCATACCATACCATGACTTAGTCATACCAAAAATTAGAAAAACACCAACATTGGTCCACAGGGGGAGCCACAGCGATCGGTCGCATTTTAGCCATTTGTAAGCATTTTTCTGTTGTTATAGCGCCACCCAGTTGCCAATTAGAGTTAAATTTCTCCAGTCACCTTGAGGCGTCCTGTTCTACATATCTACCAAGTTTAGTAAAAATCCATAAGGCGGTTAGGCCTAGATAAAAAATTAGCTCTCTAGCGCCCCCATTTTGTTTGATGGGGTCAATAATGGAGGGGTCCCCTCAGATTATGTGTGGTCATATGCCTACAAAGTTGCGTGGTGATGGGTGAAACCCTTGAGATGTTCTACACCTTTATGTGATGAGCCACGCCCTCCGCAATATTCATTGCCTTATAGAAGCTCAGTTTTAGTAAGTTTTCCAACTTTTGCCAAGAGGGAACTTTAGATATTGGTCCCTAGATTATGTTCACCCAGTTTCATGCAGATCGCTCAAACTTCCTAGGAAGAGATCCATTTGAAGTGTTTTTCAAAAAATTCAAAATGGCAGAAAATCTATATAAGCGGAAGTTATGGGTTCTTGAGGCAAATGTGTTCCTCATGAGGAGAGGCATCTCTGTGCAAAGTTTCATGTCTCTACGACTTACGGGGCATGAGATATGCCCATTCAAAGTTTGACATTTCAATCGGTTGCTATAGCGCCCCCTTTGGCCAATTGATGTAATATTGCTTCATTGGCATCCTCCCATGACCCTCTACCACTGTGCCAAATTTCACATGGATTGACCAAGTCAGTGAGGAGAAAAACGTGGAACAGACACACACACAGTTTTTGTCATTATATAGTAAGATACTGTATATGAGAAGCACCATGATTGTTAGAAAATCCAAAAAGAAGCTGGTATGCTTTAAGCCTCCTACAGACTGTGAGATTTTAGCAGTCTTATAAGTTTCGTGCAGCTACACGGTGCGACATGGATCTAATAATCTTGGGTACAACATCATGTTTGATGTATGTAGACTGTACGATGATGGCGCCTACTGAATCACAGGCTACGACACACGATATCTCTCTATACTGAGTGTGCAAGGATGCTGCATGGGTTGTTATGTCTCCATCTGTGAAGCACAATAAGCTAAAGCTTTGTGGTCAACTTCTGTGTCGGCCGACAGAAAAGTCATCCCTGGAACACTCTATACTCCACCAATTTGACCTACAGTCTAATGTTTGTCTTTTCTCTATTTTAAAAGTTATACTGTGTGTGAAAAAGCATTTTCATATCTAAAATGTCTCTGTCTCCATTGGTGCAGGGGCGAGTATTGCTCAGAACACCAGGGTCCAGAGGTTTGAGGTCTATCCCAATGGTACATTAATCATCAGGAACGCACAGCCCACAGATGGAGGTCAGTACCTCTGCACAGTCCAGAACCAGTACGGCACAGACAAGATGGTCGTCAACCTTGTGATCCTGTCTCAGCATCCACGGGTCCTCCAGCCTCAGCACCGAGACATCACTGTGCCCCTCGGAGGCCAGGTCGATTTAGAGTGTATTGCGGAGGGGCACCCTATGCCTCGAGTCACGTGGGTGCTCCCGAACCATGTCCACGTGGCTGCTGCCCCTTTTGGTGTTGCCTCTCAGCAGCGTGTGGCCATCTTGAGTAATGGGACACTCCGGATCAGCCAGGCCACTCACACAGACAGAGGGATTTATAAGTGCATTGGCAGCAGTGCAGCTGGAGCCCACACAGTCTCAGTCCGCCTTTATGTCTCGGTGTTGCCACCTGTGATCCAGCAGGCGCAACATGAGAACGCCACCCTCCCAGAGGGCAGCACCGCCTACATCCACTGCACTGCCACAGGTGCCCCTCAGCCTGTCATCCGCTGGATCACACCCGATGGCGTACAGCTTACTGCCTCCCAGTTTATGACCGGACGCAACCTCTTCGTCTTCCCCAATGGGACCCTGTACATACAGGCATTTGGCCAAGGGAATGCTGGGAGATATGAGTGCTCAGCCAGTAACATGGTGGCATCCAGCAGGAGAACGGTTATCTTGAGCATAAGGAGAAACCAATCCTCTGCCAAGACCAGTATCACATCTTCTTCCCCCCAGAGCACGGATGTGATTTATGGGGGGAGGCTGTTGCTCAACTGTGTGGCAACAGGAAGACCAGAGCCCCGGATCACCTGGAGGACACCCTCTAAGAAGCTGGTGGATGCTCAGTACAGGTAACAGATGTCATTTTTTTCTACGTCAAATAAATGTCCATTTTCTTAATGTCCTCTAAGTGCTTTTGTTTCTATGATTTTTGCAGTTTTGACCCCAGGATCAAGGTCTTCCCCAACGGCACCATATCTGTTCACTCTGTGACCAACAAGGACAGCGGCGACTACCTGTGTGTGGCACGAAACAAGTTGGGCGATGACTATGTTCTGCTGCGGGTCAACGTGCTGACCAGGCCGGCAAAGATCGAGCAGAAGCAGCAGAGATCCAGTCAGGAGGTGGTGTACGGTGGAGACCTGAAGGTGGACTGCGTGGCCTCTGGTCTCCCCAACCCGGAGATCAGCTGGGCACTGCCAGATGGCACCATGATCAACCCGGTGAAACAAAGAGATGCCAGCGGGGGACGCACTCGCAGGTACGAGTTGTTTAGTAGTAACAAATCTTAAATACTCAACAAATACGCCCACTGTAACACAAAATGTTTTGCATACAATCATAAATGCCATCAAAGTGTAACAATCTGTATCTCCCTCCTTCCCCTTCCTCTCTGATCTATATGTAGATATGTGGTGTTTGACAATGGAACGCTGTTCTTCAACCACGTCGGCATGCCAGAGGAAGGTGATTACACCTGCTACGCCGAGAACCAACTTGGCAAAGACGAAATGAAAGTCAGCGTCAAGGTTAAGGTTGCAACTTCCCCACCAAAAATCCAGGATAAAGACCAAAAGACCATCAGGGTTTTCTACGGTGAGACGGTTACACTGAGATGTAACGCCAAAGGAGAACCAGTGCCAGTCATCACATGGATATCTCCTACAAATAGAGTGATCTCCCCAGCATTAGACAAATATCAGGTCCTGGATGATGGAACACTGGTGGTGCAAAAGGTCCAGCGTTTTGATGGAGGTAACTACACCTGCATGTCCAGGAACAGTGCAGGACAAGACCATAAAGTCGTCAGGCTTGAGGTCCTGGTAACATCTCCAGTGATCAATGGGTTAATAGGAACTGCCAATGCCATAAAGGTGACCGCAGTCCAGGATCAGCGGAAGCTGGTGGACTGTGTAGCAAAGGGAACTCCCACCCCTCGCATCATGTGGGTTCTACCAGGAAATGTGATCCTTCCTGCTCCATACTACAGCAACAGAATGACAGTTCACCAAAATGGTACTTTGGAAATCCGGTCAGCCAAGAGGACGGACTCGGGGCAGCTGGTATGCATCGCTCGTAATGAAGGAGGAGAAGTCAGGCTGATGGTCAGCTTGGATGTGAAGCAGGCAGTCGAGAGGCCACAAATTAGAGGCCCCAAGACAGATAGCCTTTCGCTGACTGTGGGGAACGCCATGACTTTGAATTGCTCCTTTGAGGGCTTGACACTACCTCACGCCACTTGGATCTTACCCAATGGCACGCCTTTGCAAATCGGTGCTCGGTTCTCTAAGTTTTACCACAAGCCTGACGGCTCTTTGATCATTAGCAACCCCTCTGTCTCCGAAGCTGGTATCTACCGCTGTCTAGGGCGTAACTCTCGAGGGCTTGTGGAGCATATAATCACATTGACCCCGGGGAGAAAGCCAGAGATCAACAACAGATACAATGCACCTGTCAGCGTCATGAATGGGGAAAGCCTTTTTCTCCATTGTCTAACCAGTGGGGAACCTCTCAGACTAACATGGACGCTACCCAGTGGGGTTGTCCTCAACAGGCCGCAGAGAGCTGGACGATATGCTGTCCTGCCTAATGGGACACTTGCCATCCAGCAAGTATCAGTCTACGATCGGGGGTCCTACGTTTGCCGAGCTGCAAATGAGTATGGCAGCTCTATGCTTTCTGTGTCAGTAATTGTGATTGCATACCCACCTAGAATCACCAACGGCCCTCCCTCTGTGACTTACGCTAAACGTGGCGTTGCTGTTCAGTTGAACTGCGCTGCGACTGGGATCCCTAAAGTGGAGGTAGCGTGGGAAACACCTGATAAAACCCGCTTGGTTGTCAGTGCACAGCCACGCCTTTTTGGAAACAAGTACGTCCATCCACAAGGTTCCCTCATCATCCAGAACCCGACCCAAAGGGATGCTGGTGTCTATCGATGTACGGCTAGGAACGCCATCGGCGTAGACTCTAAAGCCACCGTTCTCAACGTGTTCTGAGGAATTTCACTGTTCGTCATGGTCCTTTGCCATGCTGTATGCCCGAGCAACTGCCTAGTTAAAAGCAGCTAATGTTTTTAATGATCAAAATGATGTAAAAACTGCTGTCACATTGATGGAATAATGAATTAAAGCCTGCAGCGCATGCTGTGTAGAGGCACAAAGCTGACGATGCACCATTTTGTGTATGATCCACATCACTGGGAATTATCAATGTGCCTTCCATTTCAAGCATTTAGATACGTCCAATAGCAATGTTTGTTAAATAACTGCTCATCATGTGGGAAAGCAGACTACAATGATGCCTAGTCATATGTTCCAGTTATATCTCGGACATGGTTTCTGTTGTTGTTGCAATGTAGTCATTATTTTCGGACACCTTTCAGTTGTGTTTTACAGCTGTGGGCCCCTCATCCCACAAGGTAATGACACAGATGGGTAGTTGTAGTTATCTGATTGGATACATGCAGGCCAAATACCATAATAAACTATATTTCAAATCACTCAGGGAGTTGGGGCAAAGGTGAAAAACATACAAGAAAAAAATGACCAACCAATCAGGTGACTAACACTGCTCTTCTATGCCATCACCTTGTGGAAGATCGCTCTATAAATTGTATATAGGTCACATAACCCATGCCTATACAGGAAGATGGTTAATAACACAGAGAACCCAAATTCCTTTTAGGAGGCAGTCATCCAAGGTGTAATTTGACAATTGTAGTGTTTTGGTTTTCTTTCTTTCTTTTCAAGGAAGGAGATAACACAATGTCAGCCTGTTCTCATTCCCAGGTCGTCAGATACAGACGCTTTGTCACACCCCTTGTCTCTATGAGACGCACCGGGCTTTCTGTTAACTCTAATGTAAACCCATCTGCAGCAATATTTGACACTTAACCAGTCTGGTATGGTACAGTTCAGTTTGGTACGCTTTTTTCTGTTTCCACTGTGAAAAGTTGTGGATGGTACCAATGGAGCCGTTCCGTACCGTCCACATTTTTGGTCACCTGTCTGCTCAACCACGACACGAGACAATGAAGCCGAGTTAGTGACAGATACTTTTAGTAATGAATGGATCTTCAAGTGTTTAGAAATGTACTATTTTAGACAGGATTATGTGAACTGCGTGTATTCTAATCCTCACATGGAGGAAAGAATCAGTCGTTCCTGTAGGCTTTGGCAGCACTTAACCTCTGTGCTTGCCTGAGAAGGACTAAATGCACAAACCTGCTATTTTTGGGGGGCTTTTATGCTTTTAATTGACAGGATAGTGAAGCATGAAGGTGGGAGAGAGAAGGGATGACATGCAGCAAAGGGCTGCAGGCTGGAATCGAAGGCGCGGCCGCTGCAGTAATGGGGCGCCTGTTCTATCCACTAATCCACCGATGCCCAAAACCTACTATTTTTAAATATCCAATGGAAACGCTAGGGTCTAGGTACCATGTCTGAAGGGTTACTGTTGGTTCCAAAGGTACCCTACCGAAAGTATTTGGTGGAAAAGTTTGTCTCATACTTACACCAATCATGAGATGTATTAACTAGCGATGTCCAAATGAAGCTTCATGAGCCACCAGTTGTATTTGCTGAACCCACTAGATGGCGCTCTTGGTGTAATGACAAAGGCTCAAGGGATGGCAATGCAGTTTGGTTTCAACTCTTTGTTGAACAAAGAGTGCCAGAGTGGACCCAAAAATAAAGAAAATGGTTCATCAAGCTTCATTTGGACATCACTACCCACTAGATGGCGCTCTTGGTGTAATGAAAAAGGCTCAAGGGATGGCAATGCAGTTTGGTTTCAACCCTTTGTTGAACAAAGAGTGCCAGAGTGGACCCAAAAAATGAAGAAAATGGTTCATGAAGCTTCATTTGGCCATTACTAGTATTAATGTCACATTACATACTTACTTTAACCCAACACATGATCTTTTTCCTCGACCCAACCAAGTAGTTTTGTTACCTAAACCTAAATACAACTGTCCGACGTTAACCATGTGTTAAAACATGTTTCATTCAGGAGAAAGCTGATGCACGTGTCTGTATTCGATGACCTGGGACGAGAACATGTTGGCAGTAGAACTAAGGTAACCAAATGATACCACATGAGCAAATACTTCCTGTAGCATCCTCAGCTGTACATGTACCTGCGTAACTTTTTCTAAATAGAAAATATTGTTTAACTTAATTGCGGAATCGATTGAAAATATGTGTTGCTATGTTGTTTTTAAAGGTAGATTTATATTTTCTCCAAATCTGAGACATCAGTTCAATAACGTCTCTCATGGCAAGTATTTTCTGTGTGTTTCTATAACTGGATATATTTCAATAACTGATTGTTTCCTGCTCTCGGCAGTGTGCATCATCTTTGAATCTGGATGTGAAGAATGCTGATGCAGGTTCAACGTCCTTATGTGTAAATTATTTGTCTTTGAGACTGATGCAAAGCAGTGTCCCCATATTCAATAAAACATTTCCTCCTGATTCTACGACGCTCAGAGTCACAGAAACCTTTTATTGCTGAGGCAGGGAAGGGAAAATATTGGGAAAATGATGACTCAAGAACATTTGTGACTGCATTATGACTGACATCCATAACTGAGATGAATGTTTTTGGATTTTAGAAATAGGAGCGTTTGCCGGGAAACATACAGACGTCTGCGACTTTTTTTTGTAATGAAACTACTCAGAAGTTTAAAGTAGTTTTTCGAGAGCAGAGCACAGATACAAATCTGAGAAAATGCTCAACTTAGCATTTTGGATGAAGGAAGTAGGTCACCGTTTTTCTGGAAGACTATAAACTTGCAATCATCGCTCTGGGAATTCAGCCGCAGTCTCGTCTTCCAGAAAGAAGAAACATCTGGAGCCATGAGGAAATCCCCCATTAGTTCAGCATGCTCGACCTCAAAGAGTCACACTCTGACACATTTCCAGGGACAGCATTAAAGAAATCTTCTTACTGTAACTGAGACTTTCTTTTATGTGTTTTATGTGTCTATACATATTAAAAGTTATAGTTTTCCTGAAGTACTTGTTGTAGTGAAACATCTGTTGAAGCAAAAACAACAGTGACCTGAAACTGTCCTGATAAACAGATGATGAAGGTGATAGAGCAGCAGCTGCAGCAGAGAGGAGGGCGGAGCTCCAGAGAGGTGACACCACACTCAGCTGACACTCTGTAAGAGACACATGTTCAGTGTGGACACAGAGACGCTGAGTGGACTGGTTATAGTGGGACAGAGAGGGACAGAGAGACTGAGTGGACTGGTTATAGTGGGACAGAGAGGCTGAGTGGACTGGTTATAGTGGGACAGAGAGACTGAGTGGACTGGTTATAGTGGGACAGAGAGGCTGAGTGGACTGGTTATAGTGGGACAGAGAGACTGAGTGGACTGGTTATAGTGGGACAGAGTGGGACAGAGAGGGTGAGTGGACTGGTTATAGTGGGACAGAGAGACTGAGTGGACTGGTTATAGTGGGACAGAGTGGGACAGAGAGGGTGAGTGGACTGGTTATAGTGGGACAGAGAGACTGAGTGGACTGGTTATAGTGGGACAGAGTGGGACAGAGAGGCTGAGTGGACTGGTTATAGTGGGACAGAGAGGCTGAGTGGACTGGTTATAGTGGGACAGAGAGGCTGAGTGGACTGGTTATAGTGGGACAGAGAGGCTGAGTGGACTGGTTATAGTGGGACAGAGAGGCTGAGTGGACTGGTTATAGTGGGACAGAGAGGGTGAGTGGACTGGTTATAGTGGGACAGAGAGACTGAGTGGACTGGTTATAGTGGGACAGAGTGGGACAGAGAGACTGAGTGGACTGGTTATAGTGGGACAGAGAGACTGAGTGGACTGTTATAGTGGGACAGAGAGACTGAGTGGACTGGTTATAGTGGGACAGAGTGGGACAGAGAGACTGAGTGGACTGGTTATAGTGGGACAGAGAGACTGAATGGACTGGTTATAGTGGGACAGAGAGACTGAGTGGACTGGTTATAGTGGGACAGAGAGACTGAATGGACTGGTTATAGTGGGACAGAGAGGGTGAGTGGACTGGTTATAGTGGGACAGAGAGGCTGAGTGGACTGGTTATAGTGGGACAGAGAGACTGAGTGGACTGGTTATAGTGGGACAGAGAGACTGAGTGGACTGGTTATAGTGGGACAGAGTGGGACAGAGAGACTGAGTGGACTGGTTATAGTGGGACAGAGAGGCTGAGTGGACTGGTTATAGTGGGACAGAGTGGGACAGAGAGACTGAGTGGACTGGTTATAGTGGGACAGAGAGACTGAGTGGACTGTTATAGTGGGACAGAGAGACTGAGTGGACTGGTTATAGTGGGACAGAGTGGGACAGAGAGACTGAGTGGACTGGTTATAGTGGGACAGAGAGACTGAGTGGACTGGTTATAGTGGGACAGAGTGGGACAGAGAGACTGAGTGGACTGGTTATAGTGGGACAGAGAGGCTGAGTGGACTGGTTATAGTGGGACAGAGAGACTGAGTGGACTGTTATAGTGGGACAGAGAGACTGAGTGGACTGGTTATAGTGGGACAGAGAGGCTGAGTGGACTGGTTATAGTGGGACAGAGAGACTGAGTGGACTGGTTATAGTGGGACAGAGTGGGACAGAGAGACTGAGTGGACTGGTTATAGTGGGACAGAGAGGCTGAGTGGACTGGTTATAGTGGGACAGAGAGACTGAGTGGACTGGTTATAGTGGGACAGAGAGGGTGAGTGGACTGGTTATAGTGGGACAGAGAGACTGAATGGACTGGTTATAGTGGGACAGAGAGGGTGAGTGGACTGGTTATAGTGGGACAGAGAGACTGAGTGGACTGGTTATAGTGGGACAGAGAGACTGAGTGGACTGGTTATAGTGGGACAGAGAGACTGAGTGGACTGGTTATAGTGGGACAGAGAGACTGAGTGGACTGGTTATAGTGGGACAGAGAGGCTGAGTGGACTGGTTATAGTGGGACAGAGAGACTGAGTGGACTGGTTATAGTGGGACAGAGAGGCTGAGTGGACTGGTTATAGTGGGACAGAGGCTGAGTGGACTGGTTATAGTGGGACAGAGAGGCTGAGTGGACTGGTTATAGTGGGACAGAGAGGCTGAGTGGACTGGTTATAGTGGGACAGAGTGGGACAGAGACTGATTGGACTGGTTACAGCAGTACTTGAGTAAGGTCTTGTTTGTTAAGCCCGGCTTTAACGTTAGAGGGTTCACCAGTGCTTCACTGGGATGTCTCATCTATCTTCCCCCCAAATGCTCTTTAGTTTTCTTCCTTCTGATGAAATCAACATTTTCCACTCAGAGCTGTAATCAGGCTGCAGTGATGCATGTTATCCCCTGTGGCTGAGGACGCCTGGAAGCTAAAGCAGCCATGCCCACTGTGTCCTGATGCTGCAGTGTTATGAAGCCGTCTGTGTGTGACCCACTACCTGCTGGATACGCGTTCAGACGCTCACATCTTGTGCCCACCTGTTCCCCCGCATGTGTGGCTGTAGTTTCCTCTCATTACCCAAAGAGACACTCATCAGCATTAAGTCATGCCCCGATTTCGGATGTTTACGCTGCTCATAGGCACACTTTCTTTCCTGTGCTCATCTGCTCCGACTTCAGATGGTCTATTAAGGAAATTGACATCATGGGAAATTGAAAAAGTCGTCACTATTTAAGGGATTAGTCCTAATCAAGACATATCTCCTGCTTAGATGCAACCAAATGAAGAGAAGCTCCGGCGAGGGAGCCCACTGTGATCTGTGAATGACTGGAGATTTTCATATGGTGCTGCAGCTGATTGACGAATCAAAGACAGTGCGAGGGAGCTCTGGCTGTGGAGAATTTGTGTCCTACAGCAACACCATCAATACATCTGAACATCAAGGCCCTTCATGTCTGAGCAACAGAGAGAGTAAGTCTGAAGGAAAGTTGAAAGGGCCGCTCCATCAGAAGGCTTCTTTCTTGAGCGCATGAGAACACGGTGTAGATTCCTGGGTAATAAAAGCAGCGTCGCGCTCACACCTCTCTTCCTCTGTGACTGCTGTGATGCTGACAACATTTTCATCAGGCTCAGATTTAAGTTGCGTGTGTGATATATGACTTGTTTTCGACACGAGCGCTGAGCTGTCTTGGTGAATGCTTGCGCTCGTAGTAAATCATGTGATCGTCAGTCTCGGCGAATGAGCTGCTAAATTGAAAAGAGGTGATGGAGAATTGCGTGGCCTTGATTGGTATTTTGCAGTCGGATCAGTTAATCTGCCAGGGAGTTTAATCTACTCACGTTCTACCAGTCACGTGAAAAGCGTCTTCACACCAACAAATACAGTATTCTCTCTATGACCAGGTATCAAACCTACGTACTTTCTAAATACCAACCAACACAGCATGTTCTAATCAGACACTGACTGACCTAAATCAGGAAAACTCGCTTAAAATTGTCCAAAATTACAGCATTATCTAGGACTTCTCCATAATAAAGGCCACCCTGTGTTTCACTAGCAGCAGCAGGATATGTTGGTTGATCGCCGGAGAATGCCGAACAATGCATTCTGCTTAGATTTATGTACAACTTCGTCCCGACTTGATCTTGACGTCATACCAAAGTGGACATCAATAATCTTGCAAGACCGATGCCGCCACAGTTTGTATAGCCAGCCATTTAATAAATCGGCATCAAATCTGACAGGATGTGAGTGTTTCTGTGAGTTCCTGTACAGAAACTGTCGGGGAAGCTTCTGCTACTCGTGATAGCCAAATGAAGCTTCATGAGACATTGTTTTTATTCTTTGGGTCCACTCTGGCACTCTTTGTTCAACAAAGGGTTGAAACCAAACTGCGTTGCCATCCCTTCAGCCTTTTTCATTACACCAAAAGTGCCATCTAGTGGGTTCGGCAAATACAACTGGTGGTTCATGAAGCTTCGTTTGGACATCACTAGTGTCTAGTTATAATGTATTTCAAGCAATGCTGGCCAAGGATTACCTCAGCTCCAGTGATTATGAGAGCAACATTATCACTTATTCATGATTTTTGATGGATCCTACATTTCCCATAATTCAACTTCTTTAATTGGATAGTTTCCATGCTCAAACTGATGACATTACAATGACATCATCTGGGTTATTCTTTCAGATTCACAAACGGCATAATATGACCCTCTTCTAGTGATGGCCAAATGAAGCTTTGTGAACCATCAGTTGTATTTGCTGAACCCACTAGATGGCGTTCTTGGTGTAATGAAAAAGGCTTAAGGGATGGCAATGCAGTTTGGTTTCAACTAGCAATGGCCAAATGAAGCTTGATGAACCATTTTCTTTATTTTTTGACTTCCTGTACAGACGGAAGGCTGCTGGAAGCTATTGGGAAACTCCTGGTTCTAGTGACGGCCAAATGAAGCTTCATGAGACATTTTCTTCATTCTTTGGGTTCTTTGGGTCCACTCTGGCACTTTGTGTTCAACAAAGGGTTGAAACCAAACTGCATTGCCATCCCTTGAGCCTTTACACCAAGAGTGCCATCTAGTGGGTTCAGCAAATACAACTGGAGGTTCATGAAGCTTCATTTGGACATCACTAGTGTCTAGTTATAATGTATTTCAAGCAATGCTGGCCAAGGATTACCTCAGCTCTAGTGCTCTGATTATGAGAGGAACATTATCATTTATTCATGATTTTTGATGGCGCTTTATGGTTTCATGTTTTTTAAGAACCTTTCCTGATCACATCTGTAGAAAGATGTCTATCAGAGCCTTAGAACTGTCGTATAGTTTACCTGTATTTCAGCCGCTGCTTTGTTTCAACTGTATAACAGAAACTTTCCAAAAGATTCGATCAGGTTCCCGCAGCTGTGCAGTAAACTTTGGACCTTTGGATCATCCCCTACTCTGGGAATTAGTGCCTAAGTCTACGGACAGATGTGAACATGTCCGTTGACCCACATGTGGATGAATGAGGTTCACAGAATCGATATCGGTTTTACAAGTTCTGGACCCCAATAGCAGAAACACCAACTGTGAAACCCTGCTTTATGAGCTCTCTGAAAAATGTATCCAGCAAATCAAGAGGCGACAAATTGACCTGGAATGTTCTTGAAGATGCATCTGTCCACTAGATAGCAGAGTGCTTACTTGTCTAATTGTGGGAAACTGGTTTGGTTTGTGGCCCAGTTTCAATCAGCAGACTGTCACTGCGAGGATGAACTCCACCCGGCTGCTCCGCCCCATCAGGAGCCTTGAAGCAGCAGCAGACCTCCACAGCTGACTGTCATTACTCTTGCAATCCCCAATTAGCCCGATCGCAGAAATTGCGGTTCATTAGAATCCGAAGCCGCCGGTTGAACCGCTGATCAAATTAGCTGAGGGCCTTTGAGCATGACTCAAAATAGTCATCTGATGACTCCCACACATGAGGAGCTGTTCAGAGCTGTTAACCCAGAAACATATGGAGGTGCTTAGGATTCTCTGACAGTTCACATTTCTTCCTCATCCACACTGCGTGTGTATCTGAAGGCAATCACAACACGGCTTAAATAACAGCTGGGGCTGACTGGCATGGATGTGAAGCCTACACCTGCACACACACACACTCATTCTCTCCTTTCCTCTTTGCTCTCCCACACACACCACAATCATCCCCGAATCACAAGCACTCCATCAAGCAGAAAGCTAGTGTACTCATAAAGCCACAGAGGAGTTCCAGATGGGGACATTATCAGGACTATTTGTTTATCTAAACACACTAAAAGATGTGGGAAAGGGGAAGACACCTTTGTGGAAAATAAAGAAGAAACAAGTGAAGGGGGAGAGACGGGGAATAGAACCCAGGTGCTTCACCGATCTGAACCAAACAGCTCGGAGCTACTGGTTATTGACCCATGAATAGTTGAGCTTCATCCTCCTTGAGGTCTGCAGTGACGCACTACACAGAGGTGGCATTTCTCAGAAGCAAACACACTGTCTAACCAAATAGACCAGCTCAGTGTGGTGAGATTCTTACTGGGGTCAGTGTGGGGTCAGTGCTGGTTACGTAAGTGAGGCTGAAGGTATGCATTGGGAGATTACATCAAAACAAACTCACTTTTCTTTGCAGGGAAGTTGCTCTTGAGGTGGAAATTGCCATTGATTGTCGAGTTCAACTTCAGTGAGTAGAGTCTGCTGAAAACAAAACGTTAGCTGCATGTTATGTAGCTGAGGAGCAGCAGCACACCTGATATGAGTTCATCAGTGAAGTGTTCCCTGCTTGTCTCCTTAAAGGGAAAGGACAGCCCAAGCAGGAAGGTAAGAGGGCTGTGACACCGCCCTCATTCAGCATTAACAAAGTTATGCCATAATCCACAGTGGAACAAGACAAACCTTTGAAGGAAGGTAGACCAACCTGTGCACCGCCTGGATTGACTACAAGAAAGCCTATGACTCAGTGCCACACATGTGGATACTGGAATGCTTGGAAGTGTACACCATCAAAAGGCCTTCATCAAGAACTCACTGAGTTTGGCATCTACCAAGGTGACGCACTGTCCCCGCTACTGTTCTAGGTGACTTAATTGCACACTATTACGTTTGTCGTGCTAACCTCAATATTTGTTTTGTGTTTCATACCATAGGCCCACACATCTTTACCTTATAATTATCAGATTTTGATCCTCTGCCTGGCCCTCCCTGAGTCCACGGCTATGCATTTATTTTAAAAGGTCGAGGCTGTTTAATGGTTCTGTGACATCAAACTATTATTAATAGTATTAAATAAGCAGGGGATTTAAATACAAAGTGGTAACCACTGTATGTGAACGCATGAATGGGTCAGACCTGACCTGAACTGAACTGTGCTTTGATCAGCTGCTGTGAATACTATATATGTTAGCATGCTGGATAATTAGCTTTCCTAGATAGCCATATTAAAGAAGTGGCCCTGCAGGCTTTTCCATTAGCCTCCATTTCATTGAGAACGCTTCTTTTAATGACAAAAACATATGGCTTTACAATATCATTTTCCTTTGCTTGGTTGTGACTCATGGTGCAGTTCAATAATTATTTAGCATGCCCTCTTTTACTTCCCCTCAGCAGTTGGTAATTCTTAGCACTGTATATCATCGGAGCTGCAGGGTGAGGGATGAAACTCAAACCTGCCCACGAGCAAAGCTAATCATTTCGGATGTTCCACTGAAGGGTAGATGTGTAGGTGAGTTTTTAAGGTAATGGAAGATTTCTTCTTAAGGACAAAATGCTGAGGGAGAGTCACAGAGGGTTTGCTAGAAGGTCACTCCGCCAGTTTTACACGTCTAGACCAGCTTACAAGTCACTGTAGTGATGGCCAAATGAAGCTTCATGAACCTCCAGTTGTATTTGCCGAACCCACTAGATGGCGCTCTTGGTGTAATGAAAAAGGCTCAAGGGATGGCAATGCCAGAGTGGACCCAAAAAATAAAGACAATTCTTCATGAAGATTCATTTGGACATCACTAGCAGCAAGAGTTTCCCGACAGTTTCCGGCAGCCTTCAGTCAGTACAGGAAGTCAAAAAATAAAGAAAATGGTTCATGAAGCTTCATTTGGCCATCACTAGTTGAAACCAAACTGCATTGCCGTCCCTTGAGCCTTTTTCATTACACCAAGAGCGCCATCTAGTGGGTTCAGCAAATACAACTGGTGGTTCACGAAGCTTCATTTGGACGTCACTAGAAAAGGGTCATGTTATGTCATTTGTGAATCTGAAAGAATAACCCAGATGATGTCATTGTGATGTCATCAGTTTGAGCATGGAAACTATAGGTATATAACAGAAGGTCTGCAATATAAACGGGAGGGGGTTTGATGTTCGGAAAATGGGTGTTCACCAGGAAGAGAGGGTCCAATTAAATAAGTTGAATTATGGGAAATGTAGGATACAGAATTTTTGGAGCTGAACATTTGTTTAAAAGGTCATCTTTGTCTCTGCTGCTTCAATTTGGACCACTTTTTTGTTTTTAAATCTCTCTGACACGTCCATTGTTGATATGGAACTGCAATACTAAAGCATATACATTCGGTTATTATGCATATGTCGTAACTAATCTAACCCTTAGATGAAATAAGTTTCCTAAAGGCTACTCATTATTGGCCCAGTGGTTGAGATGAAGTTGGAGGCCCACATGGACACATCTGCCAGGAAGTGACCCACATCCAAAACCAGTTTTATTTGCTGGACCACAAACAGACCGCAGCAGACTTTACTTGACATTCCCAACTGCTTCATGATCATATATGCTTCTGATTATTGTGGCCTGTCACATTTGTTCATCAATATCAGTGTTTGCCGCATGTGTTGACGCACTTCGTCAGTCCCAAGTCGTAATTACCACCAGGAGGCCGACATGAATGACGGTTCATATTTATGCTACATCACACACACCACACAAATGCAGGATTAGACTCCAGTCTGCCGGCTAATCATTTCAGGGAGTGATTTCACAGATTTATACACATTCAACCTGAGAGCCAACTCAGCTGTTTGTTTGCTGGATAAAACCTGCAGATTGTTGGAGCCCCAAATGAAGACATTACTGTTCCCTCTGTTAGTTAAGGTGGGGGTAAAGGCGAAGCATCTGCGGGGACTGATCTCTGATTCTAATGAATGAGGCGGTCAAGCGAAAACCAAAAACTTATCCCAGATCGGTGCGCGCACTTTAATCTTGATGAATCTGAGTCAAGCGGGAGCCAGTCATCTGAGAGCAGCGATGTGCCAGGTTGCCTTTCAAAGCAATCATCATAAGGCCTTTTCACTGACAGCACAGCCCCGGCCCGAGCTCACCTCCCGCCATTTGCTTTGTATGCAGCACACTATCTTCCTTCGCTGTGTCACAACATTATGGGAGGAAAGCCTATGAAAATTACATGTGCTGTGTGCCCGGTGGATAAGGATCACACAGCATAGTGTTGACTGCAGTCAGACATCTATTAATCTGTGTTCCTGATTCTCTGATTTGCTGCTATGATGGAGGGAGTTCTGTTAGAAGAGCCACAGTGCCCCCTGGTGGAGGAGTCAACATCATGTCAAGAAGAGGAACTGCACAAGTCTGTTTATTTGAGGGTTCTGTTTATCCATGTGAACTTGAATATGTGAAAACACACACACAAAAAAGGAAAAACAAAAAGAAAATTTTACATGTTTAACTGTCAACATGGATACACGGTTACACATCAGTTACTTTCTGGGAAATAATCAGGAAACCTGGGACTTGTATCTTCCATATTAGTGTTATCATGCACTATTTATTACTGCAGAGCACAAAATGTTAGATATTCCACAGCTTAAATATGACAGTATACTACAGCATACAGAGGAAAAAGAAGCAATGTAACAGAGAGTCAGAGTTTGATAGTCATTGCTGCATTGTCGGTGATATCAGCGTCAGACACAGACGCATGGAGGCACCCTTTGTGGTGGCATGATACACACTGAGTGGCAGTGGATTCGGAGGCAGTGGGCAACAACCCAACTCGTTAAAAATCGCCACTTTGTGAGTGGACGTCAGAGTCAGACATACACAAGGATCAGCCAAAACATCGAAACCACTGACAGGTGAGGTGAATAACCTTGATCGTCTTGTTACAGTGCAATGTTCTGCTTGGAAATCTTCGTGTGGATACCACCTGACATGTTCCACTCACCTAAACACCATTGCAACCACGAGGGATGGGACAAAGAGCTCAAGGTGTCGACTTTGCTTCAAAATACCCCAGATCCCCAGAACATTTGAGGGACGTGCACATACCCCAGAGGTACCCCCGATCCACGGTGGGTACTCCTTGGACCAGACTTGGCTCTGACCTGCCAAGGCATGGACACAGGACTTCTGGAGGGTGTTCTTTGGTGTCCAGGGCACTAGCTTCAGATCCTCTGAGTCCTGTACGATGTGTGGTGGGGTACCAGCACGTCCCACAGATGTTCGATCAGAGTAGGATCTGGGGAATTTGGAGGCCAGGTCTTGAGCTCTTTGTCTCGTTCCTCGGGTCATTCCTGAACAGTTTTTGTGGTGTGGCATGACGCACTGAGATGCGGTGACTTAGACTGACAATTGACTGACTGATTGAGATGATGACTGTTTGCTCCTGCTTCAGGTTTATGCAACGGAAGTGACCATCGGTTTGGAATTACTAGAATTAACAGACGGTAACTCTTATCAGTACATGAACAATAAAAGTGGATGGTAGAAATCCTGCCATGGAGCCAATGTGAAGACAAGACAAGCATTTACCTGGAGCACTTGTGTTTGCTTTAACGCTAACGTGGTTCATATTCAACGTATACTTTATTGACAGTTTCACAAAATATGAGAGTTAAAGCCAGATGTGTCAGATGTTTCTGTGGTTTTATCATCTTTCAAATTATTTGGTCTCATCCACCCTATTCCTCACCCCCATGTTACCTTATGTGACTTATGGGCGCAACTTCCACTGCTGGACCGTAACCAGCGTTTTCCAATCAGCTTGTTCTCGGGATTTCCTAGAGTGACTGGAAAATAAAACACGTGGAACACACCATGATTTGTGATTTCTTACGACTCATAAACAGACAGTAACACATTTAATATAAATCAGTATTATCAGAGGGCTGCGTACGAAAATATGGTACAAATCACGTCTTTTGTTGAGTCAGTAAGGAACAGTTTATTTTATTTTTCAGTACAGGCTTTAAAATCTTACAGGAAGCAAACACCAGCCCCCTCCCGCCCTACTCAGACTTCCACCGCCTTAACTTCCATTGTGTTCCCGCCATGTTTCACCCTGACACTGCCAGGTGCCGGTAAACAATAACGACAACTAGCCATGTATCATGCCGATGTAAAAGGACGGCTTTTTCTGACGCCGGGAGTCACTGACCAAGCACTGGATTTCAGCGGCTTCAGAGTGAGACCTGGTTAGCATAACAGGTAGCAGAGCAGGTACCTTCGAAACAGAGCCGCCGTTGGTGGTTAGCCACCAAGATTAGCCACTTGGTCGACCATAGACAGTCGATGTGACGAGCTACCTTACTGCAACATCCTCTATGTCACCAGAAGCTGCACCCATAATCATTTCTACAGTAGCGTCTTCAGGAATAAGGTGGATAGGTTTTTATTGTTTGTAGAAAAATGTCGGTTTCAGTCACCAGCACAGTCTCAGTGTCCCCATGAGGGTGGTGTGGAACGGTGTACATCACTGTCAGTCCCAGTGCCTTGATACTACCACTAGGTGTCAGAAGTAGGGACTCTAAAGTAAAACAATCTGTCTTTTTGTCTGTCTGTAAACAGACACAAATGCATAACAGTCAAATCCCGAAATTAGGCTGTTGTTACCACTGGGTCCAGATTAAACTTCCTGTGTGTGATTATTCCAGAAAGCGGTCCAGCATCCTCTGAATGTTGTGGAAGGCATCTCGGCCCAGGTAGTCCACCTGCCCAGCCTCCCACTGCCTGCGATGCTCCTGCCGCTCCGCCTCTAGGTCTGCTGCCCTCTGCCATGATGATGAAGAGGGAGAATAACAAATCAGTCTTCAAATGCAGTTTATCACAAGAAACATCAGACTCTATTCAGGCTGAGTGGGAGTTGTAGTTTCATCTTTAAGCACAAACAGCATGAGAAATAGAAAATCAGAGTCATTACTCTTTCATTGTTGAGTACTACTAGAATATTTTGTCCTGGAATTAGAACTTTTACATCAAAATGCAACCTGGGAGTTGTAGTTAACCAGTTTTTTTAACCAGAAAATGAAGCTGTTATGTCTCTCTCTTCACAGCCAGACTCCATTGAGAAAAACAGCGATTTAACACAGCTGAACACAGGAGCTGCTGGTCTACCACTGCCTCGATCAGCTTAGCTAGTGGGGGTTGCTGCGTGACTTTGGGGTTTGGAGTCACCAAAGTCACACAATAACACAAACCAAGTAAGTGATTGAAGCAGTGGTAGACCAGCAGCTCCTGTGTTCGGCAAGCTAAAATTACTGTTTTGTCAATGGAGTGTGGTGGCTTTGAGGAGAGCTTAGATGGGAAGCCGATCCTTCTGACTTTGGGGTTTTGAGCGTTGGATTGTTCACCCACTAACAGGGAACGTGAGCTGGGTTGAAGCTTTTTGTAATCGTTTTTTAATGAGAATGAAGCTTTTTGTAACAGTTTTTAATGAGAATGAAGCTTTTTGTAACAGTTTTTAATGCAAATGAAGCTTTCTGTAACAGTTGTTAATGCAAGTCAAGCTTTTTGTAATCATTGTTGACGTAAATGAAGCTTTTTGTAATCATTTTTGACACAAATGAAGCTTTTTGTAATCATTTTTGATGCAAATGAAGCTTTTTGTAATTGTTTTTAATGCGAATGAAGCTTTCTGTAACAGTTGTTAATGCAAGTCAAGCTTTTTGTAATCGTTGTTGACGTAAATGAAGCTTTTTGTAATCGTTTTTGACACAAATGAAGCTTTTTGTAATCGTTTTTGACACAAATGAAGCTTTTTGTAATTGTTTTTGATGCAAATGAAGGTTTTTGTAATTGTTTTAGATAAAAATGAAGCTTTTTGTAACAGTTGTTAATGCAAGTGAAGCTTTTTGTAATTGTTTTTAATGAGAATGAAGCTTTTTCTAACAGTTTTTAATGAGAATGAAACTTTTTGTAATCGTTTTTAATGCGAATGAAGGTTTTTGTAAATGTTTTTAATGAGAATGAAGCTTTTTGTCATTGTTTATAATGAGAATGACACTTTTTGTCATTGTTTTTAATACAAATTAAGCTTTTTGTCATTGCTTTTAATGCAAATTAAGCTTTTTGTAATTGTTTTTAATGCGAATGAAGCTTTCTGTAACAGCTGTTAATGCAAATTAAGCTTTTTGTAATCGTTTTTATAAGAATGAATAAAAAGTAAAGTTGTAACAGGTTGTTTGGTTTTGGAGTAATTGTAATATTATTACAGAAATATCATGAGTGGTGCAGTGGTTAGCATTGTTGCATCACAGCAAGAGGGAAAACCAAGCTCAATTCTATTTGCCAAAATGTGAACAGAATCTCACAGTACACTATTCAAAATTGGGAACAACAGCATTATATTTTTTTGATTAACTTTTTTATTACCATTTAACTGAACTTAAGCTTCTGACTTTGGGGTTTTGAGCACGTCGCTTTTTGATCCTTCAATGTCGGCGTTGGATTGTTCACCCACTAACAGGGAACGTGAGCTGTGTTTAGACCGTCGTGACTCTGGTTTGTTTCCTGATTGGAAGGGCTGCCTGATGCAAAGGTAAAGTATTGAAAATACTCTCGATGTACCCTACCCTGAAACCAAAATTGATTTTTTTTTAGGTGGGACTTTTTGCGGTGGCTGACCCCCATCGACAGCAGTACATTGTATGACAACGTAAGGGGATGCATCTTGGAAAAGAGGTGAGAAAGGAAAGGTTTAAGTACAGGTTGTGTATCAGTGTCCGGGGCACAAGCGCTGTCCTCAAACCCATCTGCTTCAGAAGCTGTATCCTGGATCTCTGTCTCCTCAGATGTTCTCGACTCTTCCTTCAGCGGTGTGTGATCTGTATCGGGACACTGAAGACACCACAGTCATGTCACTTACAGTATTTTCGTAGCAACATCTAAAAACGTGAAATCATACATCGTCAGGTTTAAATACAACTCGGTTCTGCTTCATTCTCACTGCACAGCGCTTGATAACACCGTTGATGTATGTTTGTGGCTGTTGTTGTAACACAGGGCGTGGACCTGTTCGCGCTAATCGTACAAGCTTGTTTAAACACAATGCATCACGTTGGAATGAATTAAACAAATGACAGCAATGCAATGAGTGGGCCTGTGGCAGATAATAGCCTCTGTGTCCCTGACTCCTTCTTTTTTTTCTGCTGGAGTCAAAAGCAGTCAAGCAGAAATGCTCATAAATTACCAGTCTCATCTACTGGAACTAACAAGAGGCACTTGAGCTGCCTAATAACCCACTATAATAATCACCGTGATGTATTATAAACACAAGTGGCTATGCTAATATGGTGATTCATTAAGCTAATTAATGGATTGATTGGTTAATATTTCTAATGACTACTTACTCGGCTGCACACAATATGTGCGACTTTAAATGGACTATTTGTTCAAGAGAGTTCTTTGAAGGAGGTTTTCAATCATTTTGACGGAGCTAGCAGTTTCCACCTGCTTCCAGTCTTTGTGCTAAGCTAGGCTAACACACCCCGCACATACCTTTGCACTGGGTGCTCAGAGATTAAACACATTACCATTACTGTCATTAGAACGTGGAATTGATAGGTGATGTCCAAATGAAGCTTCATGAACACCTTGGCATCTGAGTCAGTGTTAATTGCAGCTTTAAGGATTATAACTCTGGACTCACGGTTTCAAATATAAAGATATCGTATCCAAAACAACATAATATCCAACAAGGACACAGCATAAAACAGATCAGTTTGTTGACATCTCAGCTTACTGTCTCTGGTTCAGGCGGTGAATGGAGCGTCTCAGAAGGGGGTGAAAAATGTGCAAGCAGTGAGTTGGAACTGTCCAAGTTTTCTCTAAATGGTATCTTGGCTTCTCGTTCTTGGATCTGCAAAACAAGGGAGAGATGTTGAGTGTTGGGACGCCGACCAATACCAGGGCTGGGCAGCCATGTGTCGCGTTTGGCTGCTGCTCTGCATGTTTATGTTGCAGCCAAAGTCTGCAGCAGCTTATGTGACTGATTAGCAAACCTTCAACTAAAGAGGGGGGAAGTCATCAGTGAAATGTTCTGCTCAAGTGTTTGGAGTGAAAACCTTCAGAGCATCCGCCAAACACGGCACATGGTTGACTTCCTGCACGACAACCCTGAGTGGCACTGCTGAACACTACATTTATAATCAGAGCCATTGTAAAGGATTCACCAGTTACTGTCAGACAATTACAGTGGGATGACTGGTGACACCTTATTTTATGGGTTGAGCTGAGAGCACAGAGGTTGTTTTTTGTCTTTTCCTAATGTAGGTATAATGTAATTATATGTCATTAATAATATCATTTACCGTGTTTAAACATGCCCTAAGGCCCCAATCACACAAATAGCATTTAAGCAGCTGGAGACAGCTTTTTGTAACAGTTTTCAACGAGAATGAAGTTTTTTGGAATAGTTTTTGATGCAAATTAAGCTTTTTGTAATTGTTTTTGATGAGAATGAAACTTTTATAATTATTTTTGATGCAAATGAAGCTTTTTATAATAGTTTTCAATGAGAATGAAGCTTTTTTGGAATAGTTTTCAATAAGAATGAAGCTGTTTGGAATAGTTTTTAATAAAAAAAAAAATGAAGCTTTTTGTAACCGTTTTTGATGAGAATGAAGCTTTTTATAATTGTTTTTAATGAGAATGAAGCTTTTTTTTAATGGCGTTTAATGAGAATGAAGCTTTTTGTTATAGTTTTGAATGAGAATGAAGCTTTTTGTAATACTTTCTAATAAGAATAAAGCTTTTTGGAATAGTTTCTAATGAGAATGAAGCTTTTTGTAAGCTGTAAGTTTGTTGTTTTAATTCTCATTAAAAACAATTATAAAAAGCTTCATTCTCATTAGAAACGTTTCTAATGAGAACGAAGCTTTTTGTTATAGTTTTGAATGATAATGAAGCTTTTTGTAATACTTTCTAATAAGAATAAAGCTTTTTGTAATAGTTTCTAATAAGAATGAAGCTTTTTATGATTGTTTTTAATGAGAATGAAGCTTTTTTTTAATGGTGTTTAATGAGAATGAAGCTTTTTTTTAATGGTGTTTAATGAGAATAAAGCTTTTTTTAATGGTGTTTAATGAGAATGAAGCTTTTTGTTATAGTTTTGAATGAGAATGAAGCTTTTTATAATTGTTTTTAATGAGAATGAAGCTTTTTTTGAATGGTGTTTAATGAGAATGAAGCTTTTTGTTATAGTTTTGAATGAGAATGAAGCTTTTTGTAATACTTTCTAATAAGAATAAAGCTTTTGTAATAGTTTCTAATGAGAACAAAGCTTTTTGTAATTGTTTTTCATGAGAATGAAGCTTTTTGTAATTGTTTCTAATGGGAATTAAGCTTTTTGTAATTGTTGTTAATGAGAATGAAGCTTTTTGTAATAGTTTCTAAGGGGAATGAAGCTTTTTGTAATTGTTTTTAATAAGAATGAAGCTTTTTGTAATAGTTTCTACTGAGAACGAAGCTTTTTATAATTGTTTTTAATGAGAATGAAGCTTTTTGTAATTGTTTTAAATGAGAATGAAGCTTTTTGTAATAGTTTCTAACGAGAATGAAGCTTTTTGTAATACTTTCTAATAAGAATAAAGCTTTTTGTAATGGTTTCTAATAAGAATGAAGCTTTTTATAATTGTTTTTAATGAGAATGAAGCTTTTTGTTATAGTTTTGAATGAGAATGAAGCTTTTTATAATTGTTTTTAATGAGAATGAAGCTTTTTGTAATACTTTCTAATAAGAATAAAGCTTTTTGTAATAGTTTCTAATGAGAATGAAGCTTTTTATAATTGTTTTTAATGAGAATGAAGCTTTTTTTAATGGTGTTTAATGAGAATGAAGCTTTTTGTTATAGTTTTGAATGAGAATGAAACTTTTTATAATTGTTTTTCATGAGAATGAAGCTTTTCGTAATACTTTCTAACAAGAATAAAGCTTTTGTAATAGTTTCTAATGAGAACAAAACTTTTTGTAATTGTTTTGCATGAGAATGAAGCTTTTTGTAATTGTTTCTAATGGGAATGAAGCTTTTTGTAATTGTTTTTAATGAGAATGAAGCTTTTTGTAATAGTTTCTAAGGGGAATGAAGCTTTTTGTAATTGTTTTTAATGAGAATGAAGCTTTTTGTAATAGTTTCTAATGAGAACGAAGCTTTTTGTAATTGTTTTGAATGAGAATGAAGCTTTTTATAATTGTTTTTAATGAGAATGAAGCTTTTTTTGAATGGTGTTTAATGAGAATGAAGCTTTTTGTTATAGTTTTGAATGAGAATGAAGCTTTTTGTAATACTTTCTAATAAGAATAAAGCTTTTGTAATAGTTTCTAATGAGAACAAAGCTTTTTGTAATTGTTTTTCATGAGAATGAAGCTTTTTGTAATTGTTTCTAATGGGAATTAAGCTTTTTGTAATTGTTGTTAATGAGAATGAAGCTTTTTGTAATAGTTTCTAAGGGGAATGAAGCTTTTTGTAATTGTTTTTAATAAGAATGAAGCTTTTTGTAATAGTTTCTACTGAGAACGAAGCTTTTTATAATTGTTTTTAATGAGAATGAAGCTTTTTGTAATTGTTTTAAATGAGAATGAAGCTTTTTGTAATAGTTTCTAACGAGAATGAAGCTTTTTGTAATACTTTCTAATAAGAATAAAGCTTTTTGTAATGGTTTCTAATAAGAATGAAGCTTTTTATAATTGTTTTTAATGAGAATGAAGCTTTTTGTTATAGTTTTGAATGAGAATGAAGCTTTTTATAATTGTTTTTAATGAGAATGAAGCTTTTTGTAATACTTTCTAATAAGAATAAAGCTTTTTGTAATAGTTTCTAATGAGAATGAAGCTTTTTATAATTGTTTTTAATGAGAATGAAGCTTTTTTTAATGGTGTTTAATGAGAATGAAGCTTTTTGTTATAGTTTTGAATGAGAATGAAACTTTTTATAATTGTTTTTCATGAGAATGAAGCTTTTCGTAATACTTTCTAACAAGAATAAAGCTTTTGTAATAGTTTCTAATGAGAACAAAACTTTTTGTAATTGTTTTGCATGAGAATGAAGCTTTTTGTAATTGTTTCTAATGGGAATGAAGCTTTTTGTAATTGTTTTTAATGAGAATGAAGCTTTTTGTAATAGTTTCTAAGGGGAATGAAGCTTTTTGTAATTGTTTTTAATGAGAATGAAGCTTTTTGTAATAGTTTCTAATGAGAACGAAGCTTTTTGTAATTGTTTTAAATGAGAATGAAGCTTTTTGTAATAGTTTCTAAGGAGAATGAAGCATTTTGTAAATGTTTTTAATGAGAATGAAGCTTTTTGTAATAGTTTCTAATGAAAATGAAGTTTTTGTAATTGCTTTAAATGAGAATGAAGCTTTTGTAATTGCTTTAAATGAGAATGAAGTTTTTGTAATTGTTTTTGATGATAATGAAGGTTTTTGTAACATTCATTATCATCAAAAGTTTTTATAAGAATGAATAAAAAAATAACGTAATGAGTTGGTCAGTTTTGGAGTAATTGCAATATTTATTTTAATTAATTAATTTGGAATTTAATTAGTGGCAGCACGGTGGTGCAGTGGTTAGCATTGTCGCCTCACAGCAAGAGGGAAAAACAAGCTCGAATCTATTTGCCAAAATGTGAACACAATTGCAATCTCGCAGTACACTATTCAAGGTCAGGGACAACAGCATTATATTTTTGTGATTAACTTTTTTATTACCATTTAACTGAACTCAAGGCCTTTCCCTAACCCTTTAACCCCATGTGCATTGTTGCCTGAACCTAACCACAAACAGCAGGGTGGACATGAACCTGAGGTTCTGGATCCACAGTCCACCATCCACCGACTACCTCCCTGTGAATGCAGCATGGCACATAAATGTAGTGTATGTCTCTGAGCACAATCCAGGCAGCAATTATGTTGTCACCACAACATAATTATGAATATAATTCAATAAAATACATAAGGAATTTCTAGGAGACAGGGTTGCAGCAAAATAATACTTACAACAATAATAGTCATTATTAATGATTTAGCTTTAGTTAACCTGTGTGAGTCTGTTCATTATCTCTTTCTCATCCATGCCACATGAGCAAATGAGCAAAGTGCAGATAATGAACAGACTTTTCTTTTCTTCACACACGTTCATTCAGACTGTTGGAGCATGTTAACTGTGAAACCTACTCCATCCTATGAAATGGCCAACTGTCCAACCAATCGGAGAGAAAAAATAAAGATTTCAGATCACAGAGATGCTGTACCTGTTGTGGTTTCTCTGGTGCAGGCGCTATTGTGTTACTGTGGTATTCCTTCCACCACAGAGACACAAACCGCTCCATGGTGTGTGAACTGCTGTCGCCCCTCTGACTGCTGGAGCTCCAGGGTTTCTCTGCTCCTGAGAAATGAACGATCTTTGCATTGTGGCCAAACCTGCAGGAACAAAACTGTAACTCCAGCAGAAGCCAGTCAATCCCCATTGACCCCCATGTTAAACTGTCCAACTTTACAGCAGAAATAAACATGTTTACAGCCTGGTACCAAAATCAGTTGTGGTTTCTATAAGTACTTTCATGACATCTGTGTGAGGGGTGAATTTTAAGTGCCCCATACAAATTCTATCTACCTTTATCCTGAGGGTACTACTAAAGGAATGAATGCCTTTACTAACAAGCTACTTGTGAATCTGGTGGTTCTGGATTTGATGGACCTATATCACCTACCAGAGGGTAACCGTTCGAACAGGTGGTGGCCAGGATGTGCATTGTCTAGTGATGTCCAAATGAAGCTTCATGAAACACCAGTTGTATTTGCTGAACCCACTAGATGGCGCTCTTGGTGTAATGACAAAGGCTCAAGGGATGGCAATGCAGTTTGGTTTCAACTAGTGATGGCCAAATGAAGCTTGATGAACCATTTTCTTTATTTTTTGGGTCCACTCTGGCACTCTTTGTTCCACAAAGGGTTGAAACCAAACTGCATTGCCATCCCTTGAGCCTTTTTCATTACACCAAGAGCGCCGTTTATGAAGAGAGGCTGGAGGTTTGTGTTCGGGCTGAAATGATTCCTCGAATAATTCAATTACTAAAAAGCCTCGAGGCAAAAATGTTTGATCCAATAAATAATTATAATGTAACTTATGTCTTTTTTGTAGAGATATAGTCATTCCATTGATGGAAGAAAATTTGCAGGTACTGGTAAGCACAGTGTTGTTACATAAGCAATGGGCCAACTACAAAAATTAAACCTAAGTTACATGAAGCCAAATTAATCTTTGACTGACTGACGGAGAAAACAGAGTAACAACTTTCGATCCTGGCTAGAGCAAACACAATTCACGTCTGGCGTCAGCCTGGACATGAGGCAACTGTACTCCCCAAATACAGACATGTGTAAACAGACAGACACACACAGTGCAGACACACTCACTGTAGGAAAGCAGGGAGGTAGCTGTAGACGGTGCTGGCACTGAGGTTGTAGACAAATGGCAGGTGTTTGCTGATGTCCTCCACCGGCCAGCTGCTGAAGAAAGAGTTCAGCAGGCCCTGGTCTCCACCTGACAGCGACACATGCAAGATATGAAAAGAGAAAGGCGTAAAACATGTATAAATACCTGCCTTGTCTACACGTCCATAGATAATACATATATACATAGATAATACACTGTCTCATTGCTATTATGTTGCTAAGGCAAAGGCTTTGGTCCCTGTTTACTTCCTGTCAAGTACTGCATTAACAAACAACACAACAGGAAATACAAAAGGACCCATTTGAAAGAGTCAGTATTGGGGATGCATGATATTGGAGTTTTTGCAGATATATAACAACTCATTTGACTTGATTAAATCCATGTATCGACTGCTTGCTGGTCTGAACCCAGACATGTAGTCATGTGTTACCGTCAAAGCTGCCGTGCTGCAGGGCGTGATCCAGGAGGCTTCTGTGGGTGTGGAGCGACGGTGTGAAGACAAACACGCCAGAGTTGAAGCAGTCGGGCCAGCCGGGATCGGGAGCTGCCGACAGCTCGGCTCTCTCAAACAGATCGTCCACGTTACTCAGAACCTGAGAAGGAAAAGTCTATCAGAGGTCAAACACATTCACTGGAAGCAGAAACTCTATATGGGTTAGAGCAAGCGATGCATGTTAGAGGCATTTTAGATGCAACTGCCAAGAAAGAGACTGTGGCACAAGACACAACTGTGAGGCAAGGGTATATGGGGTGCTGTTTAGCACACTGGAGATAGGCTGCTCGCCCAGCACCTGCTAATCTGTCGGATTTTACCAGTAGCCGAATTATGCACAGAGGTCTCTACCTCTCCAAAACAAACTGACCTGGTGGTTTCGTGTTAAAGAATTGGTGGTTTTTCCAACACTGAACGACGCAGAGGGCCTTCTAACTTCAGTGGCCAACATCAAAACGTGAAAGACCTTATCTTGTGCCAATGTTTGGTTTGTCCGTTCTGGGCGACTGTAGAAACATGGCAGTACAACACACGTATCGATGTTTGGTCATGGACTTTCCGCATCGAGATATGACGTGAAAGGTACCCTAGGTGTGTTGGTTGTTGACGTTCTAGGATGCTGTATCAACTTCAGACCGTTACATACATTGTCTGTTTTCTCAACTGTATACCGTTTGTATACAGTCTCTTTCAGAATAAAAGCACTACGTCAGTACCACACTGCAAACTAGTTTGTTTCCTTCAACAACAAACGCACCTGGTTACATTTTGCTAACACACATACATGGTTGGGTTTAGGAAAAAAGAACAGGGATCGGCTTTACAATCACAAACACTGGCCTCCTGGATGAAAGTCAGTGGTTGATGGAGGATAACAGTATCAAAGGAAAGGAAGAAAGAAAGAAAGAGAGGGGAAAAGTCTATGGATATGGGGAAACACCACAGGAAACATCACAGTACTGTTCACTAAGAATTATTAGTAGTGACACTGAGTTGCCCAAGACTAGCTTTGGCACCACGTGTGTGCACGAGTAGCTATATGTAGGTCAGTGCAGCTATGACCTTGAGACTGTTCATATCTGTTTACTGAGCTCAGCCTTCAAACACACTCCTGCGAGCATATGAGCATTTTTACACTGACTAAGCAGAGGAAGAACAACATACTGTAGCATGTCTGCGAACATCCACGGGGGTTATCAGTTTCAGTAGGAATATGATTGACTTCATTGGCCCACAGTTCACAGCAAAAAGAGACTAACAGTATGTTAACTGATAGATGTGACAGATAGTGACGTACAGTTGGCTCAGTGAGCCAGCATGTCCACGTGCTGTCGAGCGGTTTGTGCAATACCTGCTCTGGCTTTATTTAAACAGATCAAATTTAAACAGATCAAAGCTATGGTTTGAAATGTGTCATACGCACTCAATGATTAAATGAAGGACTAATCTGTCTTGAAGGTAAACAGCGTATGTGTATTATTGTGGCTCTCACTTTGTTCCTGTTTGTTAGAAACATGAAACCTTCCTGGTTACTCTGTTATTGTCCATCTGGAGTGAGACTTTTAGTGGCCCTTTCTATAAGGCGCCTACACACAGAGTTATAACATGTAGTTAGTAGTCGGTGTTGGCTAACTCTAGTGATGTCCAAATGAAGCTTCATGAACCACCAGTTGTATTTGCTGAATTGGTGTAATGAAAAAAGCTCAAGGGATGGCAGTGCAGTTTGGTTTCAACCTTTTGTTGAGCAAAGAGTGCCAGAGTGGACCCAAAAAATAAAGAAAATGAAGCTTCATTTGGCCATTGCTAGTTGAAACCAAACTGCACTGCCATCCTTTAAGCCTTTGTCATTACACCAAGAGTGCCATCTAGTGGGTTCAGCAAATACAACTGGTGGTTCATGAAGCTTCATTTGGACATCACTAGCTAACTCCATTGAGTTAACAGCTATGGTGGAGCCAGTGGGTGGCCAGTGGAGGTGTTCCAGCACAGCCATCCGATTGCACGGCCCGTCCCCCAAGCAAATTAACGTTTTCTTGGGATGGTGAAGTATTCTTCCTGTGGCACGTTGGTCTAGGAGTATGATTCTTGCTTTGGGTGTTCGAGGTCCAAATTCTGGATGAGCCCACAGTGTTCAGAAGTAGCTGTGTAGGTTTGTTGTAAGATTATTTTCTTGGCTTTTTGCCTTTATTGGATAGGACAGTTTAATGGTGCGTTCGTTTTGTACTCGGAGGCTGGAAATTCCCAGTTCCCAGTCGCAAGTTTAAACTCGAACACACTCTGAGATTGGATTTCCAACTCAGAAACTCAGAGGAACCGCATCAACCCCAACTTACGAATTCAAGATGGCTGCCGGTCACATACATAGTGAGTAAACACTCTGCTAAAGTACTGTTTATAGCAATTCTATCTTATTTGTTTTACATTAGGTCAGCCTCATCTGCGGCATTCATCAGTTGGAGTGCATGATGGTTTTGAAGCTGTCTATATTCCGAAAGCGTGAGGGCAACAAAGGCTTTCTTGTGGGCATCCATGTTTTTTTCCGATTTGTCCACCGTTGTCAACTAGAATGCAAAAACTGTTGTCAACTCGGAGGTGACGTCATTCCCACTTCCGACTTCCGACCTCCGAGTACAAAACGAACGCAGCATAAACATGAAAGGGGGAGCAAGAGAGAGGGGATGGCATGCAGCAAAGGGCTGCAGGCTGGGCAGGCTGCTGTGATAAGGACATAGCCTTCATATATGGGACGCATGCTCTACCCACGAAACTGCTGGGTGCCCAAAAGCTGGATAGTTTAAGTAGTGTGATATGTTTATCAAGTGTGATGTAAAACAGCAATGCGCCCTTGTGCTGTAGGTCTAAAGCCTTTGGGAAAGCAATCATTTTAACTTAAAATGTCTGGTAAACAGGAGATCCTGGATTCAAATCCCAACAGTACCTTGTGCTTTTAAGAAGTCACACTAACATAGGGCAGCAGTATCTGTATGTTCAGAAGACTCACGAGCGTGTCCGCATCCAGGAAGACACATTTGCTGTACTGGGTCAGAGTCCAGCAGTGAATCTTGGTAAAGGTAATGCCGAGCTCAGGACGTCCCAGCAAGACCAGGTGGAGACGGTCCTCACTGTCCATCACATCCACTGTGATGACCTCATCAAACACATACTTCAGGGCAAGCCTGGTGAAATGTAAAGATGGAAATAGTTAAGGGCACAGACACAGACAGCACTCAGGGGACATGTTGAAGAAAAGAAAACGATCACCCACCTTGACTGTTCGGAGACGTTGGGGGTGACCATAATGACAATGCTGCGCGTTGTCCCGTGAGACCGCAAACTTCTGGCCACCACTGTAGCTCCCATGCAGTATGAGTCCGTGGTGGCCAGGGTGACGAAGGCCTCACCAGCTGGAGAATGGTCACATGACAGGATTAGACCGATAAGCTACACTGATATCACTGTCTATCTCAGCTCTGACTGACTGGATGATGGACCATTAAAACTTGGGAAGTGTTTGCCTGGTTCTAGACCTTGAAACGGAAATGGAGTGAGCTCACAATTCTGTCTGATATCAGGAAAAAGAAATGCCTTAGCTAATGAAGACTTCAGGATTGTGTAAATAGGTTGCTAGGAAATGTCTATAGCCTTTTCATGTGTGAATTATGACGACATCTGTCAAGATTTTTTTTCCCCAAACAGCAGTTTTTCTTTTGAAAGAACATGTATATAACATATTTGTTCGGGTGGACAGCATGGTTTCAACTAGCAATGGCCAAATGAAGCTTCATGAACCATTGTCTTTATTTTTTGGGTCCACTCTGGCACTCTTTGTTCAACAAAGGGTTGAAACCAAACTGCATTGCCATCCCTTGAGTCTTTGAGTGCCATTTAGTGGGTTCGGCAAATACAACTGGTGGTTCATGAAGCTTCATGTGGCCATCACTACCATGTTGTACAGCTCATTTTTTCATATCAAACCATGAGTAGAACTTACAACAATAATGATGGCACCAATATTTATTTTTAGCAGTGCAGTGATGAAAGTTGTCGGTTACACCTTTAGTCCATTAAACCTTGAATGGTGCTGCACTCCACCACAGGGGCCCGGCCCCCTTCCAGTTTGGCAACAATTGGTTTGTTGTATCAGAGCTTTCATGCAACACCAGTTGTTTAACCATTGTAGACGTGATGATGAGCATGCCAGTGTGAGTTATCACCTTCATCAGTGACCATAGCGACACTGCTTTAGTCTTAATGAGGTGGAATGGGACACAATTCAGAATTCAGGCTATCTGACTTAATTCTAATGCATTTGAGTCTGTGTCCTGGCCCGTGCAGAAAAGATGCAGTTCAGTCTTTGCTGCATGGTACTTCTGTGGCCATTCCCACAAAAGAAGAAAACAAACCTCTTAATAATAAAAGTAGTGCTCAAAAGCCCACATTTGTCCAAACCTTAATGTGTTAACATGAAACCAAGTGTCTTGAACTACATTTACGAACCAATTTTGCTCTTTAAAAAATCCCCCTCCCACTGCAACCCTCTTTATGTAATGACATTTTCACACAAAAGGCCACTAATGGTTCTTCTGTTACCATTAGGGTTTTACCATAAGGGTGAAACTAGTTTCGTGTGGAATATGAAGTGTGTAGACCTGACAGGCGTGTCAGAGTTTCATTTTCTTGGCCTGTGCCCTGTGGTCAGATGCAGAGGCTTGTAACCTTTGTCCACAGCCATCTCTGGGCTGCGTGTGGTGTTCAATTTCAATTGGCACAGTGTTTGGGCAGAGAGTGCAGGAGCACAGTTTATTTCGAGTCAAACTGGGTCACTTCAGTGTGCTCCGTGCAAGTTAACTACTCGAGGAAGACCTGAGAGAATTACAATTCTGTTCCCAAGTTCTTCCCAAAGTTGCAAGGCTTGTCTTTAATCTATTTAAACTTACTTAACCCGTGTAGAGAACTAGCTAACTGACACAGCTTTTACTGCTCAAAGTTTGATCGGATACATTCTCAAATGTAGATCATTTATATGAAATGATGTCACCTACCTGACATTTTTGATGTATCAATTGCTCTGCAAATCCAGTTAATGTATCCACAAAGGAGACCTGCTTCACCTTAACACAAAGAGCCTCTCACGGAGACTTCTAGGAAGAGTCAAGCTGACCCACGGGACAATCACATCTTTGTGCCAGCTGCTCCTGGACAGATGAATTACTATCCAACGATGAAGTCACATCCCATTCTGCATTCGGAGTAAAGAGTGGAGCAGAGTCCCTCTGTGTGTGTGTTTACTCATCTGTTGCTTCAACTGATCATTCAACTAGTAGATAGTGAGCTTTGCCACGTGTTATGCAACAATGTCGACCTTCACAGCATGCCCTCCCATCCCTCCACTCCTCAGTGGTCCAGTAATCATTCCACAGAGGTGTTGTTGTTAGACTAATAAGGAAACAATTACACAGCGCATATCAGCCAGATCACTGAGGAGCTTCTGGTCCGGTGTACGAGCTTAAACCGGTGTGCTTTTGTGCACTGCGGCATTATGACAAGTTCTGGCAACTTAAAAAGTAGCCTCTAAGCAACCTGTGCTGACTTTGTCACAGCGCTAAATCCAACTTATATTGCATTGGTAATAAACAATATAACAATCTGATATAATATAATGTCATAAACTAATGGACAATGGAGCCATCAGTGTCTCACAGGCTGAGTGCAATTTACTGCTGGGCCCAGGTCAGTGTCGGCAACATGAAGGAGATCACTTTTCAGTAGAGGTGGGAGGTCAGAGAGCAGTGCACGCTGTTTGTTTACTTCAAAGTTCATGTGTTTTTTGAGGAGATAAGAAGAGACTCAAGAAAACTAAAACTGCGCCAATATGACAACATTTTGGATTTGAAGCAAAAGAAAGAGGTGTCCTAACTCACTGTGTTGCTGTCAGACAATACCTTCTTATTTATTCATTATAAGGATGCCATTAGACTGTAGCATCCTTATATACCACCTTAAAAACTACGTTAGAATTAAGGACAGTGCTCTTGCTTGGTTTCGCTCCTATCCCTCCAAAAGATCTTACTGTGTTGTTGGGAGGATACTCCTCATCCCAAGCCCCCCCTCTCTTGTGGTGTTCCCCAGGGGTCAATTCTTGGTCCTCTTCTGTTTTCTATTAATATGTTTCCTATGAGTGAAATAATCCGTAATTATAATATTAATTTGCATAGTTATGCAGACGACACTCAACTTTATGTTCCAGTGACTCATGTTAAGGGTTTTCTCTTGGATATTAAGTGTTGGATGTCACAAAACTTCCTCTGGCTCAATGAATCCAAATCTGAGGTTCTTTTTCTTGGGCCCCTCAAACCTTTGACTTAAAAAAGAACCTTGGGAAGCTGTCCTCCAATGTAAAGCATTTTGCCCATAATTTGGGTGTCATCTTTAACTTTGAGCTCTGTTTCAACATACAAATAACCAAGGTCATGCAATCGTCTTTTCCTCGGATTAGAAACATTACATTTTTTATCTCAAGCAGACCTTGATAAAGTCATCCATGCTTTCATCTCGTCTTGTCTGGATTGTTATTTCCTATATTCAGGGCTCAGTTAAAAGCCCATTTCTTGTTTCCAGCACAATCAGAACTCGACTGCCAGACTTTTAATTAATTCCAATAGACAAGACCACATCAAGACCATCCTTGCAACGCTACACTGGCCACCTGTTAGGTATAGAATTGATCTTAAACTTTTACTAATTACTCTTAAGTCCAACATGGCCTTGTTCCTGCATACATTATAGATTTAATCACATTCTATGAGCCAAGCACTCTTCAGGTAGGACCCTCCTAACTGTTCCCATAGCCCAAAGCGTTACAAAAGGAAACCAGGCATTTTCCGTTAGAACCCCAGAGCTGTGGAACTTAGGTTAGCAAATTCATTGTCTTCCTTTTAGACACTCCTCTAACATACTTTAACAGGAAATCCGATCTCGAGGGCACAGCTGATAGCTGCGAGGTTTGTTTACATGAAGTATGACAAGTGCATATTTAATGGATAAATGTGGACAGAGAGCTCAGAAGCTAGTTTCTGTTGGGACACAGTATCATTTTGTTCCACTCAGAAGCAGCTGCCGAGTCAAGTGGGACTTAAATTTGGTATAAATTCGGTCTGGTGTTTGGTATAATATTAAACCAGTGTTAAAAATTCTCACACTGGTCCAACCCCAGTGGTTTGAAACCTCCATCCTCAACTCACGAGTAATTATAAAGTAAGCAATGACAGAACACAGACAAACTGTACAACACCACTTTAGTGAAAACATGTACACACACACTTTAAATCCACTCACAAAATTAACATTGGTCTCATCATCAGATATAACATACCCGGATTGAGTCTATCATTTTAAAACAGAGACATGACAAAAATCTCCCAAAATACACTTCAAAATGTTGATTCTAAAAAGCTCAAAGTGCACTGCAGCATCAAGCCTAAAGCAAAAGTCAGCAGGCATTATACACATTGTACTTAAGTATTTACAGCTCACAGGGGCACAGCTCTTTTTTTAGCATCATAACAAGTTTGGATTTTATGATACTTAATGTGCTCCTCCAATAAACTGATGACTCATGGGCGACTCGTGGCTGCTGCTCTGCTACGGCAAGCACAAAGAGCGTCAAAGCCGGGTAATACAAAAATACACAGACTGCAAAAACTCATTTCTGTCTATGATTGATTCCGTAAACTCATTTTCTTAAAACAAACAGGAACAAATATGTCAGTGTGGTAAAGATGTGTCAACTTGTTTCCAACAAAAAGTTTGCTTGTTTTATGTTTCACTTGTTTTAAAGCTACATTCATTATTTTTTTGATCACTAGGGGGCAGTGGAAACATTTAACTTGATATAGGTGTCACTGCTGAGATAGGAACGTCTACTAGTTTGGATCAGGTCTTCACCAAATCCTGAGGAAAACATCTGGCTCTGTAGCTGCTAGATGCTAAAGGCTAATGATCTGTGGCAGTGATACTCAACTAGTGGCCCGTGGGTCAAATCTGGCCTGTGACAGGGTGCTTGTTTTTTAAAAACAGAGGTCAGGGCTAAGCCCCAATGTCCTCAAATCCTAGAGAGGCCCCTGTGTACACCTGACCTGTGACCTTTGGTGACTGACCCCTGGCCACCTGTCATCTTTCAAAAGTGGCCCCCAGGCAAAGCAAACTGAGTTTCCCTGATCGGTGGGTTTGTCAATAAAAGCAAATGGTGTGTTCAAGAAGAAAAAAGGAATCAAATTAGAGACATGATGAATTTTGCAGTGTTCACACTTAGGATCAATCTGTGACACGACAACAAACAAAAGCCTGACTTATACTGTAGCTCACATTTACATATGTGATACAAAAGATCATGATCTCACTTCCACCACATCACTGGATGTATACATGCAAGCTTCTCCTTTGTGTTTCATAACTTCCATCTGCTCACATCACAATCAGCATTTTACATTAAAAGTTCCTTCTGCTGGATTTAGATCCAGTTACATGATGATTACATTAACGCAACCTGAAGCATGGCTGCGTTATGATGTAGATAAAAGAATAACTGTACATTCTCAAATAGTGTCTGGAACCTTTGCTGCAGAGAAAATCTGGTCTTTATTTGGACTTTCATCTCCTTTATGAGTACATTTAACCATGTTTAAGGCATTCATTTGCTATTTTCTGTCGATGCAGTCTCAGGTTTCTTGATAGATTCGGTAAAATGTGCATTTCCACAGCATTTTTTTAATCAGCAGTCACGTCATACATCACTAATTGTTTCCAATAGCTCACATTTTGCAGATTTAAAAGATTTAGTTAAAGGAATAGTTCTGATTTTTTGAAGTGGGGTTGTATGGAGTACTTATCCATAGACATTAAATTACATACAGTAGACGTTTGGAGAAGCAGGCTGGAGTCCGACATGAAAGCTGAGCAATCTGTTGTGGAGGGTCAGCAACAAAATGCATTTTAGCCACCTCAAAAAAGTCCCTGATTTTTTGATTGATTTTTTTTTAAGTGGGACTTGTTTCAGGTGACTAAAACACATTTTGTTGCTGGCCCCATCCACCGCAGTTCATTGCTAAGCTCCCGTGTCAGACTCCAGTCTGCTTCTCCAAACTGGAGCCGTGCACTGACATCTACTGTACACACGTGGACAAAATTGTTGGTACCTTCTGTTAAAGAAAGAAAAACCCACAATAATTTGAAAAAACAAACTAATGAAACAGGCCTGGACAAAAATGGACAACCTTTTGAGGCAATCACTGCAACCAAGGGATTTATCTAACTCTCAATAAGACTTCTGCACCTGTCGGCAGGTATTTCGGCCCACTCCAGCTGTCTCAGGGTGCCTTCCCCAGACTCCATGTTTCAGCTCCTTCCACAGATGTTCAACAGGATTTAGATCAGGGCTCATAGAAGGCCACTTCGGAAGCTTTTAGCTGTGTGCTTTGGGTTATTATCCTGTTGGAGGACCCATGACCTGCGACTGAGAACAAGCTTTCTGACACTTTCATTGACAGTTTCATTAGTTTGATTTTTAAAATTATTCTTTTGGACCACAATTCTAAAGCAATGTCTGATTTCTATTGGTTAATTTTCAGTAAAATATTATTTATTATCACTTTTGTCAGTTTCAAGTTATTTCAGTGACCATTCTTTCTTGGACCCCAGGAAGAATAGCTGATGCTATTGCTGGTGCTAATGGGGATCCTAATAAAAAGAAACAAACGGATGGGTACCTACAATTTTGGTCCACGTGTGTATATAATATACTGTTTATGGATAAGTGCCCTATACAACCCCACTTCAAAAAAAATCTGAACCATCCCTTTAAGCTTCAATTAATGAAACTCAATACTTCCAGCTTTCAGCAACTCAAAAGGCAAACGCCCTCCTATTCCTCGTACGCTTTTAGTTTGAAACATCTGCAGGAAGTCTTGCATTTCATTGGCAGTACAAGAGTTTGGAGTGAACAAGTGAATGAAAACAATACTGTGATAGAAATAGAAACATGGCATTACTGTTGTACTGACTGCTGTGGGAATGCACATTTAGTGAGTCACTATGGTAGTGACTCCACTACCGCTGGATGTTTCGATGGCCTTTCGATGGCCACGCTCCTTGTCTTTATTTGAATATCTACTTTTATTTTTAGACAGTACATGGATTAGGCAGACTCTGAGGCGGACATTAAAACTGGTCAGTTCACACAGACAAGCAAAACAAGAAAGAAATGTTGGAGGCCGAAATCGCAGGGACAGATATGTCAACACCTACATAAAACAGATTGTTTTCGTGTGTGAACAAACCCTTTAGGAAGTGCGAAGGGGCAAATTAAAATCCCAAAGGTTTGTCCGATCCTTCTTAGATGTGAGCTGGGGTCGGGTCTGCTACAACCAGCTCAGAAGGTCACAGGAGACAATCTTAAAAAACACCTGATTTGAGTTGTATGATGCAGTAAACCACACCCATGTAAATACCACTGTAGTTCATATAGTGTAAAGAAATGTAAGGAAACACACAACCGAAGCACATATACACAAAGCTGCTGAAATCATCACTGAAGAAATGGACAGGAGTGTACAGAGAAATAAATGACACACAACTACATGTATTTTCAGTTTACAGTTGTCACCTTAGGCTTGAGTTGATATATGGCTTAAACTAACAGGTAACAGGAAGACCCAGAGGAAGTGTCATTGTTCAGAGCAAAGACGAGCCGTGACAGTTGACTCAAAGGTGAATGGTGCTGAGTTTTGGAGAGAAGGCCACTGACTTGTGTTGTGCGTGTGCGGAGGGTGTCTAGGACGTCCGGAGCAGGTTGCTGAAAACTGGAATGTGAAAGAAAAAGAACAATCAACTTGAAGATCGTAACTGGATGAAAGAGTTACCAAACCCTGAACCCAGCTGTGGAAAGAGCAGGTCGGTACCTGCTGTCGACTAGTGATGGCCAAATGAAGCTTCATGAATTATTTTCTTTATTTTTGGGGTCCACTCTGGCACTCTTTGTTCAACAAAGGGTTGAAACCAAAGCTTCATTTGGACATCACTACCTAAACCCAACTGTGTACAGAGCAGGTCGGTACCTGCTGTCGACTTGTGATGGCCAAATGAAGCTTCATGAGCTATTTTCTTTATTTTTGGGGTCCGCTCTGGCACTCTTTGTTCAACAAAGGGTTGAAACCAAAGCTTCATTTGGACATCACTACCTAAACCCAACTGTGTACAGAGCAGGTCGGTACCTGCTGTCGACTTGTGATGGCCAAATGAAGCTCCATTAACTTTTTTCTTTGTTTTTGGGGTCCACTCTGGCACTCTTTGTTCAACAAAGGGTTGAAACCAAAGCTTCATTTGGACATCATTACCTAAACCCAACTGTGTATAGAGCAGGTTGGTACCTGCTGTCAACTAGTGATGGCCAAATGAAGCTTCATGAGCTATTTTCTTTATTTTTGGGGTCCACTCTGGCACTCTTTGTTCAACAAAGGGTTGAAACCAAAGCTTCATTTGGACATCACTACCTAAACCCAACTGTGTGCAGAGCAGGTCAGTACCTGCTGTTGGCCACTAGATGTCAGGCTACACACATACCTGGGTTCGGTGCTTTGTTATTCCAAATTCTTCCTTTTACATCTGTTTTAAGGCAGCTATTGTTCTGGATATGTTCAATAATATATATACTGTGCTATTACTGCACTCCATTAAGCTGATGCTGATGACTCAAACATATGAGATCTTAAATATGATGCATAGTTATGGATTAAACTCCCCAATGGCATATAAAGTAGTTTTAATAAGCAAAGACACTTACTTTGAGTACCGTCAGACTGGTTACCATGATGGACTTTACCCCTCTCTGGATCCGCACCTAAACACACAACATGTTAGCCACTGTGATGACAGACTTTCTTTTATCCGTGTGTCTACTGGCATTGTAAAAATACCACATTTGGTTATATTAAGATAACAACACTGACCTCCCTGCACTTTGAAGCACAGCTTTTTCTTCTGGTAAGCAAAGTAACTGGATGCTGCTCCCAACAGAGCCATTCCAACGGCGCTGGCAATCCCTGCAATCTGTCCAGATCCAGCTGCTACAGGACAAAATATAAACATATTATATCACTTGTTAATTGCACATAATCGTGATTACTTCAGAAGTCCTGAGTGACTTGCTTGATATTTCCTAACTTCTCCTACTTCCTAGGGGGACAACTTTTTCTCTCCTAAAGGAGCTCTTCATTGTGCAATTGTAATAATAGGGCCAGTTCCTAAACTGTCAACTGCCATAGCCTCTTTTCTCCACAAGGTGGTGCTCAATAGCTTTCAATGACAGCCAGAGTCTACTTCCACTGACTAAAAGTTCCCAGAACAGACGGGAGGGACTGAGTACAGTTACTGTAAAAAAAAAAAAAAAAATGGAGCACGAGTGTTTGTCAAAGAAGGCAGACTAACACAATGGACAAAACAGAGCAGCTCTAGAGAGTTGGGTTTCAAGTGATACGCCCAAGCTCCAGGGCAGGGGTGGGGCACGAAAGGGTAAGCACACACACACATGCGTACACACACACTGGCTCTATGAATAATAGGCCTGGCTCTTCTGTTGACTGGCAGGGCTTTCAAACCACAGTGTGTCATGAGGGAGAGGAGTGTCTTGTGATGGTGTTAAAATAGGGTGTTGCCTGAACATAAAAAAAGAAAGAGGATCCAGCCTACAGCGTGACTTGCTGCTAGGAAATGCAGAGCATGCACATGCAGTACACCTGAGGTGTCTGCTTCTACTTGAATCATGATACATGGCCGGATTAACCCCAAGAGGGCGAAATCCTACAGAGCCCAGATTAGCTGTGTGTCTGTTTGTAATAATGTGATCACAGACACATGTTCTAGGCCAGTTTTAAGATGGCAAAATGTCAGATTTTTACGACATGATTATCATGGGCAAAAGAGCTCACAATAACAATAAAATCACAATATCTACAGAAAATTTAAAATATATATTGTAGTCTTTGCTGTCAGCTTCTTGAAGCTCTATTGCATGACACTCAGAAACTATCTAACATACACTGGCTCCCGACTAAACCTAGTCCATACCCATTGGTAGCTTTGTCACCTTCTATCTATACCAATCCTCAATGCCTATGTGCAGTTTCACATAGATTGACCACGTCAGTGAGTAGAAAAACGTGGGACAGACAAGACAAGAATGACAAACTGACAGTTTCCGTGATTATGTACAGCATACCATACCATGACTTAGTCATACCAAAAATTAGAGAAAGAAGGGGGAGCCACAGCGATCGGTCGCATTTTAGCCATTTTGAAGCATTTTTCTGTTGTTATAGCGCCACCCAGTTGCCAGTTAGAGTTAAATTTCTCCAGTCACCTTGAGGCGTCCTGTTCTACATATCTACCAAGTTTAGTAAAAATCCATATGGCGGTTAGGCCTAGATAAGAAATGAGCTCTCTAGCGCCCCCATTTTGTTTGATGGGGTCAATAATGGAGGGGTCCCCTCAGATTATGTGTGGTCATATGCCTACAAAGTTGCGTGGTGATGGGTGAAACCCTTGAGATGTTATACACCTTTATGTGATGAGCCACGCCCTCCGCAATATTCATTGCCTTATAGAAGCTCAGTTTTAGTACGTTTTCCAACTTTTGCCAAGAGGGAACTTTAGATATTGGTCCCTAGATTATGTTCACCCAGTTTCATGCAGATCGCTCAAACTTCCTAGGAAGAGATCCATTTGAAGTGTTTTTCAAAAAATTCAAAATGGCAGAAAATCTATATAAGCGGAAGTTATGGGTTCTTGAGGCAAATGTGTTCCTCATGAGGAGAGGCATCTCTGTGCAAAGTTTCATGTCTCTACGACATACGGGGCATGAGATATGCCCATTCAAAGTTTGCAATTTCAATCGGTTGCTATAGCGCCCCCCTTTGGCCAATTGATGTAATATTGCTTCATTGGCATCCTCCCATGACCCTCTACCACTGTGCCAAATTTCACATGGATTGACCAAGTCAGTGAGGAGAAAAACGTGGAAATGAGATGTAATGAGATCTATCTATCTGTCTGTCTGTCTGTCTGTCTGTCAGGCCTATTCCAACAAATTATATCGTTTGCAGTAAATATCACAATATAAAATGTGTTTTCTGTATACTACTCACCCATTTTTTAAGTAGTATGTATACCGATACCGATCTGGTATGGTCCAGCTGTTGATATCAAACTTGTTTACACATTTTAACACTGGCCCAACCCTACCCTAGGGCCACCTAACCTCTGGGACCTGAGGCAGCCACGCAGTTTGCTGCTTTGCTCAGATGAATCTCCAGCCTTCCATGGATCAGAACTCAAACACAATGTGAACTTGGAGTTTGTTTTATTCAGTATGGATGATACATCTCGTGACTTTCTTACATTGCAATCATTGCAGCAATGTTCCATACAGATTCCAGTCAAAGAAAAACTTTCCCAATAAAAATACATCAGTGAGCAGTGGTGTAGCAGAGGGTACAGGCAGGTATGTACAGTATACCCACCTATGAAAAGGCCATGATTGTAATATATGGAGTGTATACCCACTTCCTCCTTGGTAACCTACCCATCCGCTACACCACTGTCTGTGAGCGTCACCAAAGAGCACACAAAGAACCACTCAGAAGAAAATAGTGCCAACGGGAAAAACCATCATCTGATCAAACATCTAAAAGTGATACTTGTCCAAAGTCAATAAGAAGAATCCAAACAAGAAAAAAAACCTGAGGTTTAGACCCCTACATGTTGGATGCGTCGGCAGAGTGCTCTGAATGCTGGCTATGTAAAGAATGTGTACAGACTGCAGCTGAGTGTGGAGAATCCAAGGAGTTCAGACTGCAGTGTGTTCACAGGCTAAAGCAGGCATGTCCTGACACAAAGAAACCGAGACTTTGCTTTCCAAAGAAGATAAGAGTCACTGCACTCTATTTAAGGGTAACAGCTCCCAGATCAAGTAAACTCTTGGAGTCAGCGCTCTGTGTCGTGACTCATCAAATGACACTTTATTTCCCGTCATAGGAGCTTATTTAGGGCTAAATTAAATACGACGATGATGAGCATCAAAACGCCTAGCATGAGTACCTGATGCACCAACAGATCTGTGGTGCATTCACACATAAAGAAAGGTAACATGAGTTCACACTCCGCCGCAACATTAATGCTGTAAACTTAACAACACAGAAATGAGTCATGGCAGTGCTGGGTGGAGACTGAAAGACAAATGACTCCATGTCCACACCTAAACACGGGGTATCTGGTAAGTCTGGAATAACAGGGATGAAGGCAACACGATTTCTTGCAGTGCTGCATAATTATAACCTCACACACACAGTGTGAAGTGTTTCTTGTCTTAGAGTGATGCTTCAAGACATTTTACACCAATACACAGGTGTTCCAGCTCGAGCACAGACCTTCAGCTGTTCGTGTCCATGAGACAAAATCAGCAAGTGGTCAAAGGGTACAGGAAGTGTACCCAGGGAAGCACACTGAATCTAAGACCCACTTTACACCTTGAATTAAAATGCATCTCCTATGCAGATTATATCTAGATATGATTTAACCTGAATACATTTATACCTGGTGTCGATATACATCTCCACCGTCCACACTGAGATTCGACTGAGATCTGATTGCACTGTTGAGCCCAAGTAACCTTCCAGTTTTAGACATCTCCACCATTTGCTTCATAAATGACGATACTGAAAGCAGACACTTGGTCTAGTCTTGACTCTGACCCGGAAAGTATACCCATGCAGTCAGTCCCACCTGTCAAAAAATGGCCAAAACATGTTTTGTGAGGTCACAGTAACCTTGACCTTCAACCACCAAATTCTAATCAGTTCATTCCTGAGCCCAAAGGGACAACTGTGCCAAATATGGGGAAATTCCCTCAAGGACTTCTTGAGATAACTCGTTCATGAGAATGTGACGGACGCAAGATCACAGTGACCTTGACCTTTGACCACCAAATTCTTATCTGTTCATCCTCACGTCCATAGAAGTTTGTGCCAAATATGGGGTTAATTCCCTCAAGGACTTCTTGAGATAACAAGTTCATGAGAATGAGACGGACGCAAGATCAAGATCACAGTGACCTTGACCTTGAACCACCAAATTCTAATCAGTTCATTCCTGAGCCCAAAGGGACATTTGTGCCAAATACGGGGAAATTTCCTCAAGGACTGCTTGAGATAACTCATTCATGAGAATGAGACGGACGCAAGATCACGGTGACCTTGACCTTTGACGACCAAATTCTTATCCGTTCATCCTTAAGTCCAAAGAAGACGTTTGTGCCAAATATGGGGTTAATTCCCTCAAGGACTTCTTGAGATAACAAGTTCATGAGAATGAGACGGACGCAAGATCACAGTGACCTTGACCTTGAACCACCAAATTCTAAGCAGTTCATTCCTGAGCCCAAAGAAACATTTGTGCCAAATATGGGGAACTTCCCATATTATTGAGATTTCTCGTTCAGAGGAATAAGACAGATAAGACTGAAGTGACCATGACCTTTGACCAATGACCACTAAACATCTCATTAGCTTATCCTTGAGTCCAAGCGGAGGAAACTCCCCCATGGTGTTTCCTGAGATATCAGGCTTACAAGAATGGGCCAGACGGACAGACTGTGCACATCTTGCTATCGTCTGCATTTTTAGAGCAAACTTTGCCATGAAAATAAAACATTTAAATATTTTAAAAGATTTTTGTTGGTCCATAGTTTTCTTTGTTATACAAGTCAGAGTCAGTCAGGTAGATTTAGAAGGTAACAGCGAGATCCATATGGACCAGACTGTAAACACAGTGATAGACAAAACAAATAAATTACAGGTGAGGGAGGGTCACAATGTGTCCCTGACAACCTCTGGAAGTGGTTTGGCCTATCAGATCGCAGTCTGTCCTCAGTGTGTGGATGCATTCACACTTGTACTTTTATCCTGCTGCGATGCCAACACCCCAAACACTATCAATACAAGGTATAAAGAGGGTCTCGAATGCTCTGTACAGAGTTTACAGCTGCACTGCAACCAAACCGTTCGAAATAACTCAAATCAAAAAACTGCAAGACAGATACAAAAGTTTGCCAGTGATCAGAGTCTTGGCTGATTCCTGACTTTTCAAACCGCTACTATCCATTTTTTCAAGACAGAGTCCATGAGACGTCAAACCAAACATTCGTAAACCAGACGAGTACAATCTTAGACCTGAGAAACGATCACAACTTAAATGGTTCATGGTATAGCTTGCAGCAAATCCATGGCCCTCTCTAACAGGGGGGCTAAGATTTGCTTTAAGTTGGACATCCACATAAAGAATTCCTCTGGCATGTTAGCATTTATCATCTTCAGGATTTGGCCCCACGGAAGGTCTGGATCTGCAACGACACACAATCGAAGCAGGGTTTTAGCCAAAGAGACCAGACCAGGGGTACCAAAATGAAGAATATACCAGTGTGAAACTCGAGCTGAAGAATCCTGAGAATGTTTTATCTGCTGAAATCAAACTAACTTTTTCTAAAGTGATCCAGATGACATGTTACGTCAAGATAATACGAATAGAGTCGAAGTTAGTGAGCTGCTTGTTTTCAACTCCACAAACAAAATTAACGCGACTTCCTGTAAGACCGGAAACAGGAAATGCCCAGCAGCAACTCAAGAACAGCTCAGTTCCACAGGGAGAAATAATGATGGCCACACTGACACTGAGAGCAGACACACAAAGAGAGGAAGTAGATCCAGAAGGGCACAGACCAAGACGAGAGATGGATTTACCTTGAGGCTCGTCAGCAGCACCACCTGTGAGGAAGACACAATGTCAGTCAACTGACAAGGTTTATGACTGTCGGATATTTTTGAAATTTTTGATTTTCACACTTTTGTTCAATCCTGTTCATTTTTAAGTCTCGTTGTGGATATGTCCTGCTTTGAGAATCCAAGGCTAGGGTTTCTGTCAGTCTGGCATCTGATCATCAACTATGACTAATAGCAAACTTTTTATGGTGCGTCAGAATAAGAAATTGCAGGAATAAAAATGTACCACGGGGATTATAGCCGGGGTCCGCCCCACCACCTGCGTTCAACAGAGAAAGGAGAAAAGTAAAGTTAGACTTGAGGTGCAGCAGTTGTAACAGAAACAACACATCGGTATTAGTCACATCACTGTGCTTCCTTTATACCGATGATTTTTATTATTGACCACAAGTGAAATTCCAGCAGAGGTTGTGTGTGCAGTAAGCTGCAGTTAATAACAGCTTACTGCCGCTGCTCCTTCAAGAGTACGATCATGCAGAATCTGATCTGAAAACCAACCATGTGGCTCTGATTACGCTGGAGAGCCTGTGGGTTTTTATTCCTTTCTTTCTTTGGTAGAAGAACAACTAATTACTTCCATGCTCTGACTGAACAACAGCACAGACACAAAACAAAGGACAGCAAGTAGCGTCTGAGTCATAGCATCAGGGTTCTTTTAGATGTACTAAGGAAACTGAATATTTTCAAACATTATCTGACTGATAGCATCTTTTAATTTTTGAGAAAATGATCAACAATAGGCCTCTTTATCTATGGAAAACCATGACAACCGATGGAAAACACAGGGACTAAACCTGAGTGTATTTATTCAACATGAATGGAGCAATATTGCTTGAACCTACAACAGTCCTTACGAACACTGAGAATTGTTCACCTATTATATCTAAAACTACAACCGATCCAAGGCATACCCGAAGTAAAGTGACAGCTGTTCTTGTTCCATCTTTATTACAGGTACATGCACGGTCTCCTTTGAAAGCCGACACTTCAGTTTTTTAACCCATCAGTCAGAATCACTGTAGCCCCTTTTACACTGCCAGATTTTCTGCGAACGTTGGGCCGATTTGCCGGCAAGCTGCGAGCGTTTAGACACACAGAGCCAGATTGGCGAGTTGATCCAAGGCGCCCAATTTTCCATCTCGTAGGGTAGACATATTGGTGGAACCCTTTTAGATTAAAAAGACCGAGGCGGCCTTCCGCTATAGGAGGGGCTGTTGATGACTTGTGGGAGGAGCTGTTGATGACGCCGCACGTGCGACCCACTGGCGGTGGATAAACAGGAAACAGCTGATAGCAGGAATCAGCGAGCAGCTAGTAGCAAGAGGGAAACACAAACCTGACAGACACTGTAACGATGAGCAACTGGGGAGACAAGGAATTGCGCGCCCTCCTTGTCCTTGCAAACTAAAGGCCTGTTTCCATTCAAGAAGATCCTGGTACTATTTGGGGGGCAGGAACTTTGCAGGAACGTCCTCTCGCTCCGCCCTCTGAACCGCCGTGTCTCCACTGAGAGGGCGGAGTAGGAGTAACGTCCCTGTAAAGTTGACGGGCTCTGGATGTGACGTAATCGTTGCGCAACCATTTTGACCGGGGCAACGAGTTTTAAAAATGCCGGCTATTTTGTCGCTTTCTATTGACGTCACATCCCGCCTTGAGTATATCCAATCAGCACCAAGTAAACCCCAAGCCCCACACAGGAGTTTTTCGGGGCCGTTCTGAGTACCTACTCCGAGGCTGGGACTTGTTTAGCCCCTGTAAAAGTTCTGGAACTCTGTCCTTCGGGAGTGGTTCCTGCGGTGGAGACACGCACCAACGGCCCCGGCCCCGTAAAATTACCCCGAAGTTCCTGCGGTGGAAACGGACCTTAAGAGGCCATTAACCGTCAGATGACGGGGACGGTGAAGAACGGGCCGACTTACGAGAGAATTGCCAAAGGACTGACCAGCCGTGGATTCCCACCCACGTCACTGTTTACATCACACGCTGAGCTACACGTTTTGTTACTTGCTCACGCCCCCCATTGCCCCGAAAAAGGCGCATTCTGTATAAACAAAAGTAGGTAGGCGGCATTTTGCTGCACTCCCTGATTTTGTTTTTATACTGGCAATGGTGAAAAAAGACTGATTGGGCTTTCCTGCAAATTTAAAAAGGGCTTTTGAGTGCTTCAGTCATTGAGTTATACATGTTTCAACACACAGAAATAAAAGGTTCTTTATCTTTGCTTTGACTCTATTTTGAAAAATAGAGTCAATGATCTAAAATAACTTTAGGGCATCGATTGTAGAACTCTGTATGCTTTTCAGTAAGGCGAAAGTCAAGTAAAATCAATTACGTTATCTGCATCTTTTCAATATTTTTATACACAAGTACATCTCTAACAGATAGTGCTTTTATGTTGACTGTGTGATCTGCTGTGTGCATGGTGGTTTACAGCACTAAGACACATAAAACGCCACCACACTATCCTCTGTGAAACCAGGATGCCGTCTCTCTTCAACTGTCTACTACAAGCTATTTTTACTTCCCCTGAGCCAACATGGGCGTATAATCAAAAAAGTGCCATGTGACCTGCACTCCACAGAAAAAAAAGTCACATCAGAGTTTGTCAGCGTTGCCATGGCATTACATAAATGTTGTGCCACTGCCTTGAGGCGCTCAGCTTGACTGAGTCAGCGGTAGTGAAGGACAACAAGACGCAACAAAGGAAAGAAAGCTAATTTAGGAGATACCAAGGAATCCCCAACCATGACTCACCAGTGTATTTACCAAAACTATGGATATCATACCAAGTTATTACAACATCCAACAACATGTTACTGTGGACTAGACAGAGGCATGATGGGAAATAATCCACATTCATCATACTAGAGAGCAGACGAAGCAAACATGCTGGTGTCGGCAGTTAGAAGTGGTTGTGACACACACTAATAGAGGCAATTAAGGTGTTTAAAAACCCTTAGTGTGCGACTACCACCCTTTGAATCTCTTACAACACACAGAGAGAGACTTTCTGAGGACATTTTATCTGCTCATAAATAACTGGGCATTCTTTTAAGGTGCACATTCGGCACAACGTCAACAAATATGGGCTAAATATCATTGCTCAAGTCGTTAAGTTGCAGCTTGCAATGGATTTTACTGAATGGCAACATTGTACTTCCTGTTCACATCCCCCCAAAGCATGAGAACTCCAAAAGAGCATGATTATCCCCCAGACAAAAGTGAGACCAAGAATTACAGCAATGGCAAAACATCAACAGAGCACCGGGATGTCATTTGGGGATGTGAGCATGCTGTTGTAAATCACAGTGTATATTTAACCATGAAGGCTGCAGTGTGAACATAGGCTAAGGGGTTTTTCGGAGGCCCCAGCCTTTCTCAGGCCAGCCTATTTTTGTAATGCTCTGCAATGGCCGCACATTTTCGCTGTGGTGGACATGGGGCCTAATGTCCTTATGTGACGTATGACCGAGCAGCTGGCACCACAAGCAAAACAAGAATAACAACAGCAGCATGATGCAGTGGCATGATGTCTTACCTCCTCCTGAGCGCCCACCGTCACCGCCACCGCCACCACCGCCACCACCGCCATAACCATCAACTAAGTCCGAGTCACTGAAAGCTCCTCCACCTTTAAGGAATTAACGACAAAATATGTAAAAAAAATAATCATTCCACTCTTATACGATTCACAAACTGTACATTTCTTAATCAGTAATATTTAAATATTCTAACTGCTTTGACAAGACGTGGACATTTTCTGAGGATGAACCTGCTGTTAATCTGTGCTGGATCCATTGTCAACAAGTCCCAAGAGACTAAAACCAACAATGTGTTTGTTTGTCTCTCACTATGAAATGACCTCCCTTTCCTTCCTCTGCCTCTCAGCTCAAAGCCATTGTTGCTACTGAGGATGTTAATCTTTAAAAACACCTCATGAATGTAAAGAGCCGACAAGTAGGTTCAAACATTTGTAGACTCACCTCCTCCACGATTTGGGGGCTTCACAGTAGGTTTGGGAGGGTTGGGGTCTGTGGGGACAACGACATTATCGGCATCAACAATGAACTCTTTACATGATAAATTCACCTCTTAACAGCTTGATTATCCACAGAGTTGTCTTTCTCTCCACAACAAACGCACCAGGTGATTTAAACCGATAATAACACTTAACTAGTCCATACCCATTGAGTACAGCATACCATACCATGACTTAGTCATACCAAAAATTAGAAAAACAACATTGGTCCACAGGGGGAGCCACAGCAATCGGTCGCATTTTAGCCATTTTGAAGCATTTTTCTGTTGTTATAGCACCACCCAGTTGCCAATTAGAGTTAAATTTCTCCAGTCACCTTGAGGCGTCCTGTTCTACATATCTACCAAGTTTAGTAAAAATCCATATGGCGCTTAGGCCTAGATAAAAAATGAGCTCTCTAGCGTCCCCATTTTGTTTGATGGGGTCAATAATGGAGGGGTCCCCTCAGATTATGTGTGGTCATATGCCTACAAAGTTGCGTGGTGATGGGTGAAACCCTTGAGATGTTATACACCTTTATGTGATGAGTCACGCCCTCCGCAATATTCATTGCCTTATAGAAGCTCAGTTTTAGTAAGTTTTCCAACTTTTGCCAAGAGGGAACTTTAGATATTGGTCCCTAGATTATGTTCACCCAGTTTCATGCAGATCGCTCAAACTTCCTAGGAAGAGATCCATTTGAAGTGTTTTTCAAAAAATTCAAAATGGCGGAAAATCTATATAAGCGGAAGTTATGGGTTCTTGAGGCAAATGTGTTCCTCATGAGGAGAGGCATCTCTGTGCAAAGTTTCATGTCTCTACGACATACGGGGCATGAGATATGCCCATTCAAAGTTTGACATTTCAATGGGTTGCTATAGCGCCCCCCTTTGGCCAATTGATGTAATATTGCTTCATTGGCATCCTCCCATGACCCTCTACCACTGTGCCAAATTTCACATGGATTGACCAAGTCAGTGAGGGGAAAAACGTGGAACACAGACACACACACACACAGAGTTTTCATCATTATATAGTAAGATAAGATAAAGTGGTTTCATGATACAAAAAAACTGTCAAACAGCTTTACCTGGACCCAGAGCATCCTCCAAATCAAGTCCAAAGCCACCTATAATACACAAACACACAAACTTTAGACACTGATGAAACAATATCTACATTCATCTTCAATATCAATGTGATTTTTCATCAATATTAGACAGGAAACGTGAGGAGAGAGAGGTACGACATCCAGCAAAGGTCCTTAACCACTTAACCACCTCACAGATGTCATTTCTTTTTCATGCAGGTACAGTAAGTTACATAGGAGTAAGTTTGTTTTTTTTTACACCTACTCGCTAGTGTGCGACAAATTTGCATTCTTTTTTTTCTTTCATGTTTTAAAATGAGCATAATGCTCCAAAAGTGCAAGGGCAACAAAGGCTTTCTTGCGGGCGTCCATGTTTTTTCCGACTTGTCCACCATTGTCACCTAGAAAGCAAAAACTGTTGTCAACTTGGAGGTGACGTCATTCCCACTTCCGACTTCCAAGTACAAAATGAACACACCATAAGCCCTCGCGGAAACTGTATTTTCAGTCCCTCTACAGCCTGTACTTCTACATATCTCTGTATCATGATGTGGCTGAATATTATTTCTGGTCTACACAATTCAAGTAACATTCTAATAGACCTAACTATCAATAACTATTTTACACATTCATGAGGTCTTTTTCCGCAGTTGAAAAACCCACAACGTCACATCCGTATTGCAATGATTTGAGGGTGAAGTCTGCTGAAGTCTGGACCCCAAGCGGACTCTCTGGACGTCTGCCGAAAGTCCGCTTGAGGCCCCATGTGGACGGGATGAATTATGGATTTGGAGCCCTCAGCACTGCCAGACTTCCCAGGAATGCGCCCAGAAAGTTAGCGAGCCTGCAAGCGTGGTGAAGTGCGGACATTTGGATGCTTTACCGCCTTCTTCTTCAGCATCCACTTAAATCAAGAACCCAAAGAGCCGATAAGTGAGTTGAAACTATGTAGACTCACCTCCTCCTCCTCCGCTCTTCGGTGGCTTCACGGTAGGTTTGGCAGGTTTTGGGGGGTCTGTGAAACATTATTGGCATCAATAATTAAGTATATAAAAAGCTCTTAGTGCAGCCCCAACATGCAGAGAAATCTAAAGCTTGACAGGCCTGCATCGATCAAATATGAACAGCTCATTCTACGGAAAACAAGAGTCTTACTTTCAGGTAATTATACACTGAAGAGACTAGTTAGAATCATTTGTAATTTCATATCAGAGAGACTGTCAAACAGCTTTACCTGGACCCAGAGCATCCTCCAAATCAAGTCCAAAGCCACCTATAATACACAAATACACAAACTTTAGACACTGATGAAACAATATTTATATTCATCTTCAATATCAATGTGATTTTAATCAAGATTAGACAGGAAACGTGAGGAGAGAGAGGTACGACAGGAGACAACCACAACTAGCATAACCACCCTCTGCGTGACAGCATCTGTGTCATGTTTGCATCATGGTCGATGCAGCCAGCAGTAGGACTGGTGCAGTTTGTATAAGGTGTTGTGGTCTGAGTAATAGGAGCCATTGTCTGATATGTACGTACTACTTTAATCTTTGTAAATGTCAGCTTCCTTTAGATTGCTGCCGAGGACACACATCAGCCAGACTTTCCTGTCTGACCAGGACACAAGAAAACCACCTCCACAGGGAACGCGTCCCTCCCATTTTTAAATAACGATGGTATTCTGAGACAGGTGAAAGGAAAGGATACAAACCATCATCTTTTGGCTTCTCTGGGGCCTTCGGTTGCTCTGGTTTCGGAGTTGCTGAGGAACAAAAACAAGGAGGCCGTGTTACTATCTGACAGCATGTTAACATTTCTATCCAGCACCCTCATGAACCCCACTGTTCCTCTTACATTTGATCCACCCACCTGAACACCAGTGCAGACCATGTACCCCCCCCCCTCCTTATGGCAACGGCACTCCCCAGTAGCTGTGGACCCCCAGCAGGACAATGCACCACGCCACATCACAAAAACTGCTCAGGAATGGTCTGAGGAAGGTGACAAAGACCTCACCTCTGGCCTCCAAATTTCCTGGATCCCAGTCTGATCAAACATCTGTGGGACGTGCTGGTACCCCACCTCGCAACCCACAGACTCAAAGTCCGATTCAAGAAGAACCCACCATGGATCGGCACCAGCACATCCCTCAAATGTTCGATCAGGTTGGGATGTGGGGTATTTAGAGATCAGGTCGATGCCTTAGGTTCTTTGTGCCGTTCCACAGGTCATTCCTGAGCAGTTTTTTGTGGTGTGGCATGGTGCACTGTCCTGCTGGCGGGCCACTGCCATCAACAATGCCGTCGCCATGAGGGTTTTTACTTGGTCTGCAACTGTGTTCGGGTGGGTGGAGCATGTCAAGTAGCATCCAATAGGAATAGGAGTGCTCAAACAAAACGGCCCCGAAACACATCAACATCATGCCCAATGTGATTCTAAAATGTTCTTCCACAGAGAAAGTCACTCACCTGGCTTGGCATCATCGAGAGCATCGGCCAGGTCAAACATATCTGTGTGTGGAAGACACAAGGAACACCGTTACAAATCAACAGTGGAAGCGACAGTTTCGCCTGCTGGAGTAACAGGACAACATGAAACTGATTCACAGGAACGCAGAAACAGATCAGCTGATCAGCAACAGTATTTATCTGCTTTTCACTGACTACCTCTGACCACAACAACCAGCCACAGTATCCTGTGTTTTCCTTCATACTGGACACATGTGTTCTGTGTTTGGGTGTTGCAGGGAGTCATACAGTGTATTTCGCTGGTTGCTATGGCAGCACTGACTGCTACGCCAAGCAGCTTTGCAGCATGAGTCACCACTGAGTCAAGTTGTTTCTCCACACAAGAGCACATTCCGACACTTTCTGCCCGGGAGGCGGCGAATGTTACACACCCATAGAGGCCTTTGATGTTACATGCACATTTCTCTGTAGCTCATCTCAGTGTCGTACTGTATGCAGGCATATGCTTACAATATGTGTCCTGATAGAAGCCTCACACTCTGAAGACCACACTACTGCAGTTTCAGAAGCCTCTTTTGCACTGCCTCTGCAAGACAGGAATTTCCCGCTGTTACTCCGCCTCGCAGTCGCGGAATGAGAGGACAGAGTTGTCTCGCCTCTGAGCGGCACATGGAGGTAGTAAAAGTGCCATAACGGTGTCCGTATAAACACAGCGGGATCATGGGTGGCACGGGTGTGAGGTCTTGACGAAAAAGCAGCTGCTAGCAGTTAGCAGCTAACTCAAAGAAGAAGAACGGCAACTGAAAATGTGGGGGGAAAAAAAAAATCGATGCAGCTTAGTATCACGATATTTTTAGTGCAAATATTGTATTGCCACAGAGTACCAAGTATCGATTTTTTTTATCATATAAATTACTAATATTGCAAATGCAAATTAAAATGTAGGTAGCCCATGAGAACAATACAATGAGTTGCTTTTTCAGTCCACAAGACACATCTTTGTGCTGCATAAAAATGGCTAAAATGAGATGAACAGACTTTATCTTATAAGATAAAACAGATGATACACAGTTGAAAAAAAAAAATGCAATAAATCGCAATATATTTATTGCAATACGCAGCATATCACAACATACTTAAAATCGCAATAATACTGCATCGTAATAAATGTTATTGGCCCCTTTTACACTGCGAGATTTTCCGCGAATGTTGGGCCGTTTTGCCGGCAAGCTGCGAGCGTTTAGACACACAGAGCCGGATTGACGAGTTGATCCGAGGTGCCCAATTTTCCGTCTCGTAGGGTAGTCATATTGGTGAAACCTTTTTGGTTTAAAAAGAACGAGGCAGCCTTCTGCAACGGGAGGGGCTGTTGAAGACTTGTGGGAGGAGCTGTTGATGACTTGTGGGAGGAGCTGTTGATGACGCCGCACGTGCGACCCACTGGCGGTGGATAAACAGGAAACAGCTGATAGCAGGAATTAGCGAGCAGCTAGTAGCAAGAGGGAAAACTTGATAAGACACTGTAAAGATGAGCAACTGGGGAGACAAGGAATTGTGCGTCCTCCTTGTCCTCGCAAACCAAGAGGCCATTAACCGTCAGATGACGGGGACGGTGAAGAACGGGCCGACTTACAAGAGAATCGCAGAAGGACTGACCAGCCGCTGCTTCCCTCCCACATCACTGTTTACGTCACACACTGAGCTACATGTTTTGTTACTTGCTCACGCCCCCCACTGCCCCAAAAAAGGCGCATTCTGTAAACAAAAGTAGGTAGGCGGCATTTTGCTGCGCTCCCCGATTTTGTTTTTATACTGCCAATGCTGAAAAAAGACTGATTGGGCTTTCCTGCAAATTTGCACAACTCCTGTCTAAAAAGGGCTACTGTCGTGTTCTGCCATTGTTATTGTTTAGAAAGTGCCGCTGTGAGTCACACCAGAGGCCGACGCTGCTATTTTACACATTTTCCAGATATTTTCAGGTGAAGGAATGTTGAGTGACGGCTGTAGGTTAGTTATGCGCAGAAGCAAGAGAGCTGTGAGTGACGTTGCTGTGACACAGCCAGAAGTGTGTAAGGTGACTCAGTACCCCTTTTGTTCTTTATTCAAATCTAACTGTTTCGTGTGGTGTTTTATTTGGTTCCGCATTAATGTGGATTAGGTATACGGGGTTTAAAGGCTGGATCCTTAATACTTAATGTGGTCGTCTCATCTTCAAGCTATGGTTAGACTTACACGGAATCAATTCATCAGTTGCTGCATTTAAATCTATTATTACTTTTTTTTTTTCGTTTCCTCAGTGAAACCTGACTAAAAGTACTTTCTCTGTGGGTTTCAGCAATTTTTACTACCTTCCAGATGCTGTTAAAAGATAAATACATAAGTAAATCTAAAGTAAATCTCATCGACAAATTAACAGTAAGGATTTATGAATACGGTCAAATTTGGTAGATGTTAAATCTCTGACATCAGCCTTATCTAAGCTGCAAAATATCTTGCCGCCTCCAACCAGACAGCGTGCCAGCTACTTCTCGTTTGCGTGCCTGTGGTTTTCTATACCAGCCCACAGCTCTGCTTTGACAGGAAGTAGATGCAGAGAAAGGACACAGCTCTTAGCATTAGTCTGTATGTTTGTACATTACCTGAAATAAGCTCGACTATGATTTTTCATGACTTTTAGCTGGTTTCTGTGAACCTGTTAAAATGTTTACTGGACAATGGTGAACGTCTTCTTGACCTTTACTCATGAACTCATGAGCATTGCTCTAGTCCTTAAAGGTTCCTGAGAGAATAACTGCTTCACCTCACCTTACAGCCTCCAGGGGTATTTACTGGCGTATTTTATGTGGCAGGACAAAACGTGAATGTCTCTTAAGCTTGTGTTAACCACAGACCTTATTTCAGGCCAGACATCTGCATTGGGTACTCAAAGGTTACCCCGAAAAAAGCTGTGTAATGGGTAAAAATACCCTCCACACACGTGAGAACAAAAATGTATTTTGACATATACTGTCGTTACATTCGTCACTGATGTGGAGAACTCCATAGTGGTGGGAGGAGCATGCTAAAATGTTTCCTAACCTGGCAGTCATTGAATGTTTTCGCCATCCCCACATTGAGCTCAGCCAGTGACAGAGACTTTTCCTCCACTGGATTTGTAATCCAAGAACGGAGAGCCCAGCTTAATGTGAGTGACTGTAGCCTGTGTGTGTTTAATCACGGGTGCGGGTCAGGTTGCGGACACATCGGTTCTGGTACTGAGCTTTATATGTCTGGGCAGGTGCGGGTTGTAAAAACTGGACCCCTGCAGGACTCTGTTTCAGGCATCGAACCAAAACATCGAACCAAAACGCCACCGACTTTGAGAGGGGGGAACCGGGAGGGCTAAAATGCTAACTCACTTCAAGGGTTAGGACTCATTCCTCGGCTACTACGTCATCCCCCCAAGAAAGAGCAACTGCGAAGGACAGGGGGGGCGCACAGGGACTGCTTTAATCCACCTTATTCGTGATGGCATTACTGTAGAAATGATTATGGGTACAACTTCCTGTGAAATAGCGGAAGTAGCATTAAGCTAGTTAGCTAGCTAAGAATGTCTGTGGTTAGCAGCAGTGGCTACTCTAGGTGGCTAACCACCAACAGTGGTTCTTTTCTAAAGTAATTTGCCTTCAGTTTAGTGAATACTGATTTATTCTTAACAAATATTTAACTCATGTTAACTTAGCTTTTTCTAAAATGTCTTGGCAGAGCTCTGGTACCTGTTGCACAGTCTGTGTCTGTAAATTAACACCTAGTTTAACACCTTTATATTACTATTTAGGGCTGCAACTAACAATTATTTTCATTGTCAACTAATCTGTTGATTTCTTCGATTAGTCGACTAATGATTTTATCGAAAAATGTGTCAAAATGTTGGCACAATGCTGTCGGTCTGTCTCTCCCAAACCCCAAAATGATGTCATCTAAAGTCTTGTTTCATACTCACGCCAAAGGGTTTTAGTTCACCGTCATGGGAGAGTGTGTAAAGCTGCCAATATTTGAACGTAAAAAGCTGCAATAAGAGTATTTTGGGGTACTTTTATAGTACTTTTCTATGAGAAATGACTCAAAGCGATTAGTCGAATAGTTACCAATTATTTTAATAGTCGATTAGTCATCGATTAGCCGACTAGTCGTTGCAGCCCTATTACTATTATTGAAGTCTTCTGCTAAATTCAGCACCATGTTTCACTCAGAACAGTTTTTAATAAATCCGACATTAAGCTAACTGCGTCGTTAACACAGACGAGTGGAGGATTAGCTGGGAAGCATCACATTTATTCACTTTACATGGAGCTACAGTTAATACTGAATTATGTTAAATGTTTGCCGAATGTGTTAGCATCTCTTAATAAATCATATCTTTATAAGAAGCAGATGTAGCGTCAGCTAGCTTGGGCCATGTTAGAGCTAACAATATTTTAGCGTAGCAAAGCAAGCTAGCATGCTCGGTTAAAAAGGAAAAAATATATATAATTATATTGATTAATTATAACAGGTGGTTTGTTGCATGTTTTATTTCCTAATTGCTCTTGGAAAGAAGAATAAAGTACTGTAAACAAGCTGTTAGCATTGGAAATAGCCAGTTTCCGTTTAACACTGGAAGGGGATCATGGGGGCTAGGAATGAGGTGGACAGGACCCAGAAGATGGTGCTACGCCCCTGATATGAGGTTTAACTCACACACACATGGGCATATCGTGTCCACAGTTGTAGATAAATAAAACAGTTTTTACTATTACAGGGTAAAAACTAATAACCACATAGCTACTGTTTTTATAGCAAATGCTAAAAATGTACCCTGTAGCATGTAAACCAACAAGGAGCTACATTTAATACTGAATTATGTTAAATGTTTGCCGAACGTGTTAGCATCTCTTAATAAGTCATCCGACATCATAAATCATCTTTATAAGGAGCAGATGTAGCGTAAGCTGGTTTGGGCCATGTTAAAGCTAACAGTATTTTAACATAGTAAGGGAAGCTAATTGCTAGTATACTCGGTTTAAAAGAAAAAAAAAAACATATATAATTATTTTAATTAATTATATTATGGTGTGTTCCACATTTTCTTTCCCAATTTCTCTCGGAAAGAAGAGGGCTGTAAACAAACTGTTATTGGAAATCACTGGTTTCCGTTTAACACCGGAAGTTGCGCACATAATTTGCGCAAAGGATCATGGGGGCTAGGAACGAGGTGGACGGGACCTAGAATTCGATGCTACGCCCCTGGTATGAGATTTTACTCACACACACGGGCACATAGTGTCCACAGGGTGGGAATGAATAAAAATTAAACATGTTTACTACCTTAAATTAAAAACCAATAACCACATATTTTTATAGCAAATGCTAAAAAATGTACCCTGCAGCGTGTGGACAAACGCTCGAGCTGCTAAAAACAAACTTTAAATCTCTTCAGCCTTAAATTAACTCCTCACAAGACCACTAAAATACACACCATAACCACTATATAATCATTACACACCCCATATTTTTCTGACAAAAGTTCCAGTAAAGACATTACCTTGTGTTAATGCTCCGGTAACAAGACAGAGAAGTAAAATAATCCTCAAACGCAACATGTTGGCACTAACTCTCCTTCCTTCGCTCCGACTGAAGTTTCCAGCGAGGTTACCTTAAAGTTGTAAACTTCCCAAGCTAACTTTTGCTGTGTCTCGCTTTAGCTAAGGTTAGCAGGTATGTGCGGACACAGCTTTCTTGTCCAGACTGCACAGCAAACCTCGTCTGTGAGGTGTCCTGTTACAGTTTGTTATGAGTCAACTTTGCCGATGAAGGACGGAGCGGGTGTGGCAGTCTCTCGCAGCCTGGGCGTCACATGCCTCTAAAATTAATGGGTTTAACCCTTGAGTGTGTTGCTTCATCTCACACACACGTGCATAAAGATAAGAGCAAGATAAGGCTGGCAACTTTCATTGATAGAGACGGGTTACCGCCCCTTAAATGTGTTAATTCATTTCAAGCCACGCCGAACTTCATGTAAAAAAGCCGCAATTTATATTTTATGTTCTCGCTTTCTTGCCAGCAAAGATGAAGACCTCGGAAAAACTTGTGCAAACAAATCACTATGATCTGGTGCTCAATTCGGCTTACATCCAGGTCTTCCTGAAACTCTAATTTTGCTGTAATACTAACTTTTATATCCCATTCTCGCACACTGATCAGCCAAAACATTAAAACCACTGACAGGTGAAGTGAGTAACATGCATTGTTCTGCTGCTGTTGCAGGCTAAGTACCCCCTCTTATGGCAACAGTGCACCATGCCACACTGCAAACATCTCTCAGTAATGGCCCAAGGAATGTGACAGAGTCCTCAAAGTGTCAACCTGGCCTCCAAATTCCCCAGATCCCAATCTGAATGAGCATCTGTGGCACGTGCCATTAACCCACCTCACAACCTACTGGTGCCAGACACAGCAGGACACTCCCAGAGATCCTGTGTCAAGGGTCAGGTCCCATCCAAGGAGGCCCCACCTTGGATTAGGGGTACATCTGGGGTACCGGTACCTGGGAAATTTATACGCCAGGTTGACACCTTGAGCTTTCTGTCACGCTCCACAGCCCATTTCTAAACAGTTTTTTTTTTTGTCGTGTGGCATGCTGCTTGGTCTGCAACGGTGTTTGAGTGGGTGGAACATGTCAGCTGGTATCCACATGAACACCAGAACCAAAGGTTTCCCAGCAGAACAATGGAACATAATAATCAAAGTTACTCAGTTCACCTGTCACTGGTTTGAATGTTTCGGCTGATCGCTGTATAAGCAAAACAGCATAACAACATGCTGCGGCTGTAATGAGCAATGTAGAGAAGTCGCAGTTTGGTTTTGTTGCAGCCTGACTTGACACTAGATCCTTCACATTAACTCAAGAAAACAAAGCTGTACAAAGCACACACATGGGGCCAGAATAACTAAAGACATCCAAGTATTAGATAAACTAATTCACATGAGAAGTCGGTGGGTGGAGTCGCTGGCTTCAGGGGTTGTCTCCTTGCATGGGTGTGGACTACAGCTCAGTTGCATGGGTGTGGACTACAGCCCAACATGAACTCACGCTTCACACTGAAGCTTGTGTGCCCTCTGGTGTATATAGATTTAGCGAGTGTGTGTGAGTACTATAAGGCTTAATACAAAGACTGCACACAAAAGCTCACCATTCAACATCATCTTTATTGACTTAGCAAAGGGTAACATACAGAAGATGAGTACATTAAAAGAAGGAAACCAGTTTCTTAATACATATTGATCAGGGAGAAGGATTCAAGAAGGTGTCATCATCCAACTTGTCCTCTTCATGTCTGGAAAAAAAAACAGTTTAATCAGTATATGGTAAAGCCAAAGGAAATTTTTATTTAACAGACTTCTTTCTACTCACAAATGTCTTCCTGTGTCTCTCAACGCATGAAGCGAGAAGAAATAGGACGCGAGCGAGCCACCAGCTGCAGCAGCAGACGGAGCTGCTGATTCTGATTGTCAAGCACGGCGCTCAGTTTCTGGTTGGCAAATCCCTGGCACTCTGAGGAGGAGTTTAGACGTGTCGGTCATTTGTTCACGAGAAGAAACGATATAATCACACTGGAAGAAGAGGTAAGGTTTGTAGACTCACCTCCTCTAGTGGGTGGAACAGTGGGTTTTTGAGCTGTAGGAGCAACATTGGACAGAACACTGGTTAGGCACCACAGCACATACTTTAGCCAAGACTGTATCATTGTATTATTTTACAGGGGATTCATTTCAATCTGCACAGGACAGCATGTTTTTACATTTGACGTGCCGATTTTGATGATGACTGAAATAGATTTACAGAAAAAATAAGAACTGAGATTCAGTTAGTGTTTCTACACATGGCCACAAGATGGTGCTGTCTACCTTAACATCTAATCACCACTGACGGCGTCTGTGCCATCAAATGCCAATGAGATCTGTATCTTTTTAGGTATACTGCTCAAGAGACTCTATATGCATAACAGATAGTATATTACATGCAGTAGATGTCAGTCGGCACGCCCCCAGTGTGGAGAAGCAGGCTGGAATGATTATTTGTTTTAGTCACATTTTAGTCATTTTTATCCTTCAAAGTTTTTGTCTAGTTTTAGTCGCCAAAAATTCCCGACATTTTAGTCAACTTTTAGTCATCATGTTTTCTTTAAAGGGGCAATAAGCGAAATTCATCATTTCTAGATTGAAGGAATTAAAAAATTGCTATGTGAAGAACTAGAGGTGTAATTTCATCTGGAGTATAGCATGACCTCACACACCCTCTCTCTGTGTTGATCTCCAGCCCCTTGTTTACAAGCCGGTCCAGCTGCGCGTTCATGTACCCCCCCCCCCCTTTGGAGCCCTTGGCCACCCCTCCCTATAAAAAGGCTACAGCCAGTGAGCAATGGCAGCGCGTGTTTTCATGTCTGTTTTAATTAGTGTTACAGTAACGTTAGGCACATGTTGCTATGTCGATTCAATTAAATTTAATGTTACAATCGTAGCATGGGTTAATGTCCGGAGCTTGAGTTATTAGCGGCTCGGTCCCAGCAATGGGTCAGGCGTTACGGTTGTGTTAGGTGAGTAGCCCGGCAGCCCAGCTAACAGGCTCAGTGACTAGAAGAGCTGATAGAAGCGCTCCATAGCTGTAAGTTACTCCAGTAGCCGTAGTAGCTCTAGTGCTAACTCCAGGAGCTAACGCTAACGTCCCTACTCTTCTCCGTGAGCTGGAGCCGTGAGCCCGCCAGGCTCACGGAGAAGAGTAGGGACATTAGCGTGGCAGCCGACAAGTGCTAACGCTAACAGGAAAGCAGGGAAATAGCTAAACACAGCAGAGACTGAGAGTGAGTGAAAGACATCGCTAACTGCTAAACTAAGCCAAACTAAGTTGGCTGTTTAGGTTTTATTTCCTCGCCCCTGTGGCGAGTGAATCTGCCTGTAGTGAAACCGGGGCTAACCGGTGCTTCGTCCTCAGGCTCCACTTCACTCAGCTGCCAGCACAGCCAGTTAGCCTCCGCTAACTTCCCAGCTAACGGCTCTCTGTTTGGATCCAACCAGAGCACCGAGCCCTGGTTTGTTATTCAGGTTAAAGTGGGAAGAAGCAGCGGGTTTATCGGGCAGCTGAGTGAAGTGGAGCCTGCGGAGGAAACACCGGACCGTCTGGATGTGATAGTCCATGGAGGTGCTGCGGTCCTCGGCTGCACAGACGAGGCGAGTGGGGTGGGGGGTGGAGAGCAGAGGTAGAGGGAGGAGTGGCTCATGACACACTTTGTTTTGGTCTACAGGCAGTGCACAACAGCAAACCTAGCGGTGAAACGATTTTGCTTTTTGCCCCTTTAAGCTAATCCGGTTATGCTAATTCATGTGTCAGAAATTAGAATCAAGGTGACAGGTTATATGAAATTTTCATTTAGACATTTATTTTCAACACTTTAAGGGGTGATTAACGGGCACACTCTTACTGATCATCATTTGAAAAGCTCAACATCTCTCTATTTATGCTCTTTGACACCACTTTGACACTACAAATAACTAATCTGAGACAACTAGTATTAGTAGTAACTAGTAACTAGTTGGTGGTTAAAACTAAACTTTCTGTCAGAGAAAACTGATCTGAGTTCAGACTGTTTACTTACAGCACAGTACACTCACAGATAACTGAGCCTCCTACCTGCCTGTCAAACACCATCAACCCAGAAACCTTCTCCAGTCCGGACTGAGTGGAGTTCTGCAGGGATCAGCTGTGAAGATCCACTGCCATTCAGCGGCTAAAAAGTGGCGCTAACTGCTAACAGCCACCGCTACAACTAAAAAACTCCACAAATCCCTTCAGCAGCTCCACCATCCACAGTCAGACACACACGGCTGATTATGTACTGCTAAATTACAGCTCACAACTCGCACCAACGGCTGACACCGTCCAGTACGAGTGTTTTTGCCAGCTAGCGATTCACTGGAGTTTACCAGCCTGTCGCTCATGCAGCATTTGAAGATTATAACAAGTATGGCTGTTCTCAGCTCTCAGATAGGCCACTAGAACAATTTTGTCCTGTTTCATCAACAAAAATTAAACATAGATCTTGTCATTGTCTCTTTTTGATCGTGAAAAAAGGTCATAGAAGAAAAGTTTTCCTCAGTCTAGTCTTCATCAACGAATTAACACTGGTCTGACAGAATGGTGGGACTTTTTTTAGGAGGTTAAAACACATTTTGTTGCTGACCCCTCCATAGCAGTACATTGCTTTGTGTCTGTGTCTGTACTCCAGCCTGCTTCTCCAAAGTGGGGGTGTGCCGACTTACATCTACTGTACAATATCAGATTCAACAGAAAATAAATCCTTCATCCTTAAACTGATAACCTTACCTGGATGGAGGGCATCCGCCAGATTAAAAACAGCATCATCTACAAATAAAGAACGACAAATGTTAGCAAGTTTTCAAAATCCCACCTTATGTTTTTTACTTTAATTTGTCACCTATCTGTATGTCAAGAGTAAGTGGACGTTTTGTGTACTCACTTCCTTGAACAGGCTTGGAAAGTTTGGGATCTATGGATCAACAGGAGAAGTATATCAGTATAACAGTGTTCATTCAAACTGCAACATATGGGCGGACTTTAATTAACCGGAAGGGTTTCTGATTTGGAAACATACTATATATACTACATAACGTGGGCGCAAGGATAGATTTTTCTTGTCCTTGGTCAAAGAGAAGCGAGCTGGGTGATGACATGTCAGTGCTGTGTTTACAGCTTGCTCTGCTGCCCCCAAGTGGCCAAAAACTCAATTAATGCAGCTTTAATCGTAAACAGTATTAGTGTAGACTACTGCTGTCAGCTGTATCAAGTCCCTGTTCGTCCAAAGAAACCGTCAGCGTCATTACCTGGACGAGGAACATCTGATGGATTAACCCCATCTGAAAAAAAAAAATGCAGAATCAAGTTGTCCAAAATGAAGAAAAAGAAAGAAAAATCTTAATTAAATTAATACTGTTTGTATTAGTGTGTATTAGTTTGTAGACTCACATCCTGCAGGGGGTTTAGCAGGGTTGGGTTGTGGTGAGGCTCCTGTAAGTTAGAGAGGCATAAATACAAGGACTTGCGGACTTGCCTCTAACTGATTTCCATACCATGATAGCCGATGCAGCAACATAACAAGAAGTTATAAATAAGGCGACTCACCTTTGCCAGTGAGAAGATCAAATAAGGTCAGTCCTGTTAGAGACAGACGTGAATACTCATTACGAAACACAAGGTTAACAACCATTTAAGGGATCCACCTCCTGCCTCAGTTACGACAGCATTAGGTTTCAGGATGTTGTGAAACACCAGTGGGAGATATTTGGTGATTTGTGGTTATTGGGAAAATCAGGGTGTGTGTGTCTGTAAACACCTCCTCACACCTGATGTTGGTCTGGGAAAAAATGTGTCTTATATAGAGTAGAACAAGTATTTAACATGGCGTAGAAATAGTAGTCAGTAACTTTGGTTTGTTGCTTGCCAAGTTTTTGCTCGGACATAGAATAACTTACTAACTCACCACGAACCACACGCCTGGCTCCGAGAACAGCTTCGTCATGATCGGGTCCTGTGAGCACAGAAACATCAAGTGCATCTATGAAACAAAAACAGTAAATACCAACTCCGAGACATTTTGTTTCTCTGAGTTTGTGGCCCTGATCTCCTCAGGCAGGTCACTCCAAAGTCGTGGAGCTCTGACTGCGAAAACTATGTCACATTTGTGACTTAATCGAGACCTCGGAACAAGAAAAGATGCATCTGAGGATCTCAGGGTGTGACTGGCTAAGAGGGAGCATGTAAATTGAAAAGAGAATAGGACCTAGCACTGACCCCTGAGGCACACCATAGTGGACATCTACAGAGAGGCCTCTGGTGTGAGGACTGCTGGTCCTGCTGCCTCTCAGCATGGGATTTTTGTTGTCTTGTTTGCTTGTTTTACTGAAATAAATCCCATAGATGGATTTCAGTGTTTTAAAGGAGTTTATGTGGTTATTTTGGGTCAGTGTTGGAGTTTTGTTCGCCCCATAGGGCTGAAGGGTGCTCATGTAGTATTTCATCAGAGTAAATGTCACTCACCGTTGACTTTCGGATCACCAGACAGGTCAAATCCTAAAAGACATTTCAAATGAACATCAGGTTATCATTGGTAACAACAGCTGGAGCTGCAGGAAAACATGCAGGTCATATAAACCCGGAACAGAACCTGTTCCATGTTGGTAGAAAAGAGGAAAGACAGACTAGAGAAGTCGGAAAGTATTGAGAAACGGACTACCTCCAAACTTCCGCCTTATCCTTAAAATTTCAACAAGCATACCAATAGGATTTTTTAAAATAATAAACATCAAACTACAAATTAAGATCACGTGACAACCAATCCCATTGTAAGGATGAAACCTGGTCTTACCTTTTACAGTCACCGTTCCAGTGAAAACAAGTAGAAGGAAGGCGACGCTCAAACCAAACTTCATTGTGTCTGCAGCTTTCCTCACAGCACCAAATAGAAACCAGTCGCAGCACGGCAGAGGAGTCAGGTGAGCCGCTCCAGCCCTGGCTCCTACCTTTTAAAGAACACACTGGGTGCGGCAGTCTGACACAGCCGTTACAAAAGGTATATTGTGAAAAATGTTGTTAATGAACCTGACAAAAACAGATTAGTGAAACATAACAGAGCAATTAGTGGTTGACTCCTTTCCCTCAGTGATGACTTGGTATGTTCCATTAACAGAACAAGGAGCCTCCCTGGGGTTGTGTCTGACTTCTCTATGGTATACACCATCAGTAACAATTGGATGTCTATCAGGATATGACCTGTCTGGTGCCCCCAAAGTCAATGGTGAGTGACATTTACTCTAATCTAATGGAGCATATATATAAGTAGATTTTAATGTAACCAAAATATCATCTAGGTATTTGGATGTGAGCACCCTTCAGTCCCCTCAGGGTTTGGTCTTGATACTCAGATACTGTTGTTGTCTGAGGCTGATCACATCAGATGTCGGGGTTAACGCCTCAGAATTGCAACATTTCTGAGTTCACCCAAGTATTAAACCTGTGATGTAACTCATCACAAACCCACCCTTTCACAGGGAGCCCTGTCTAGCTCCACATGCTTATAGAGAAACACCGTCACATGGTGAGATGGGGATATTGTTTAGACTCACTGTATTTGTGTAATTAAATCACCACAAGCTCACTGGCTCACAGACAGCCTGGGGCCTTTGTGGCCCCTGTTGGTCTTGGTTGTTAATCTAGACTTTTCTTGAGTTGACCATTGTTGAAACCTTCACAGTGAAGTTGACCTTTTACCTCTTGGACATAAAATGTCATCACTTCATTATATCATCCTATTAGACATTTGTGTGAGGGTTTGTCATAATTAGCATATTAGTTTCTCATGGTATGGCCAAAAACTGTATTTTGTGAGGCCACACTGACCTTGACCTTTAACCTTCAACCACAAAATTCTAGTCAATTTATTTTATTTAAAGAAATTCCTTTAAGGTGTTCTGAAATATCATAGTCACGAAAATGAGACAAATGCAAGGTCATGGTGACCTTGACCATTGACCACCAAAATCCAATTAGTTCCTTGTTGTATCCAAGTGATTGTTTGTGCCAAAATTGAGTAAATTCCCTTGAGCTGTCCTTGAGATAACCCATTTACAAAAATGAGACAGACATGGTCACAGTGACCTTGACCTTTGACCACCGAAATCCAATCAGTTCGTTGTCAAGTCCAGATGATTGTTTGTGCCAAAACTGAGGAAGTTTCCTCGAGCTGTTCTTGAGATACCCCATTTACAAAAATGAGACAGACATGGTCACAGTGACCTTGACCTTTGACCGCCGAAATCCAGTCAGTTCATTGTCAAGTCCAGGTGATTGTTTGTGCCAAAACTGAGGAGGATTCCTCAAGCTGTTCTTGAGATAGCCCATTTACAAAAATGAGACGGACATGGTCACAGTGACCTTGACCTTTAACCACCAAAATCTAATCAGTTCATCATTGAGTCCAAGTGATTGTTTGTGCCAAAATTGAGGAAATACCCTGGAGCTGTACTTGAGATAACCCATTTACAAAAATGAGACAGACATGGTCACAGTGACCTTGACCTTTGACCACCGTAATCCTATTAGTTCATTGTCAAGTCTAGGTGATTGTCTGTGCCAAAATTGAGGAAATTCCCTGGAGCTGTTCTTGAGATAACCCATTTACAAAAATGAGACGGACATGGTCACAGTGACCTTGACCTTTAACCACCAAAATCTAATCAGTTCATCATTGAGTCCAAGTGATTGTTGAGAGTCCAGAGGCACTTCTGTCCAACTGTTTGTACGTCCTTCCATCTGTCTGCCTCATTTTTGTAAACACAATATCTCAGCCTTGACGGAGTTCCCTAAATTTTGGCACAAACGTCCACTCGGACACAAGGATGAAGTTATTCGATTTTGGTGGTCAAAGGTCAAAGTTCACTGTGACTTCTCAAAACATGTTTTTGGCCATAACTCAAGAATTCATGTGCTATTCATGAAAAAATTTCACACAAATGTCTTATAGGATGAAATGATGAAGTGATTACAGAGTCTCAATGTAGTGCAACGTCGCAACCGTGCACAATGTAGTCATGACACTTAACAATCACAATGAGGGCCGACTTTGGTTTGGAAGTAGGGGGGTAGGAAGAAGGGAAGGGGCCATTGCTCGCTGCTGGCAGAAGTACACAACCATGTGACAGTTCTAGTTCTAATAGTTTTCAAACTGCGCCTGCGGACATATTGGATCACACTTCAATTAGTGGCTGTGACATTGCAATCTTGTCATTAATAGATATGGTCCCAAATGTCAAACACACCCCGAGTGAATAAGACGATCCCAATCTTTAACCATGAAACATTATCAATAAGCGGACTTTGATTCATACGCTGCCAAAAATCAGTCAGTGACACAAAAAAACAAGACTCTTATTCATCTGTGTCCTTTCTTTCTTTCTTTCAGTCATTTTTTCAGCCCACAGTACAATACCATGCATTCAGAAAGTGTAGCAGGATAAAGTGAAAAGCCTAAAAAAAAGAGAGTTAATCTGCACGCATCTTGTGACGCAATTCTTCGTGGGGGCGGAACGGATAGATAAGTCCCACACTGGCTCCCTGCCGGCCCGGACTCATTACCGTGCGGGACAGTAAGTGTCGGAAGCTGTTCGGTGGGACACCAGAACCAGAGGGATGTGGCTGCTGTCAGTGTTGGTGCCTCTCCTCAGGCTTTATCTGTGCGGAATTAAAGTTCTGATCTATCAGATGTTCAACAGGTCGTTTGCGCTGCCAGGTCAGGTCCACTTTTATTTCCTGCATTTATTTCCTGTGTTTGTCTTTAGTCGTTAAAACCCGGTGTATCATTCCCCCGCTTGTGTGCCGAACTCCGTCAGAAATGTGACAGTTTTTAAAACTCTGATCTTATTCATCGACTAATCAAAACACTAAATGGATTCTGACTGAAGACGGTTTAACAGCAGGGTCTTGTCATCAGTTCGGCGTTGGTCTGATACACAGAGCACGTCAAGTTTAGAGAGGCTCACTCCTTTTACTGCGGTCAAGCAGGGTGCGTGTGTATTCGTAGTATTACGGTACGGATGGTGAAAACGGCCAAAAGTGATGGAGTCGCCCGTTTCTCAGCAACGCTTTCTCCCCTGTTTCTCCCATTGATATGCCTACTGTACTCTTTTTTTAAAGGAGCTCTAAATTAATTGGTATTTTTATTGACAGTAATACACACGCATAGAATTAATATTGAATATGGGGAAATTCTGATTATACTATACGGTAATTTGAGCAGACTTTACTTTTTAAATTCCTCAAACTCTTCAGTAAAACTGTATGAAAATTTGATATGATCATTGTGGGCGTCACCTACAACAAGAATACATTGAAAGATTTATGTAGCCTATGAAGGTTTCTTTAAGTAATATTTAATATTAGGCAACTGATTACATTTTGTTGTATTTCGAGCAGACTATACCTTTAAATTCCTCATAAACTCTTCAGTAAAATTGTATGAAAATTAATCTGGAGTAGTGTGGGTCACCTAGTCAAATGCAAGGTGGTTTAATATGTATCTACCTGCTAGAGTGATGTTTTTTGTTGTGAAAATCCCTTAAATTTATGACAACAGTCCTAGAGAGTTACGAGTTACATGTAGTGAATTTAGCTGCAATATGTTGAGTTTTGCAATAAAACAAATTGTGATTCATTACCTTTTTCCAACTGCAAATTATGTCCCCATAGAAATGAAATGAAGTGGACTGAAAATCACTTGATGATATTATTGTAGTAGGCTAGCAAAAGTTCACACACAAAAACATCAGGATACTATGCTGTATCCATTTTTTCCCCCCGACCATAATATTTTATGATATTGACATAGCTGATGTTGAAGCCATCTGCTCAGGACCATGAGATGTCTTTAGACGTCATCTGCGGACCTTGAGTTCAAATTATTTTATGAATGAAAGCAAAAATCACGTGGAACAGCTGCCTCAAAAGCCTCGTTTCCACCAAGCAGTCTGGTTCAGTTCTGCTCTGTTCGCCACACATTAGAACATTTTGCGTTTCCATTAGGGATGTTCCTGGCGACTAATTTCCCTGTCGACTTAACGAAAATATCAATAACGACTAGTCGACTAGAAAACAGTCAAAATTGAGCACAAATTATTGTTAATATTTGAAACATTGTCCCAAAAAATATTATGTGCATTAAGAACCCTTCGAAGCCTTTAATCACAGTCTTCAACAACCATGTCAGATTTTAAACGCCACTGAAGTACGAGACACTTTGCTCTGTGCAGTATGAAAAAAGATAAACTGCAGCTGAATTCATTTTCTACATCAAAATACTGCTAAACCGCACTGGTTTTGTGAGAGTACATCTCTCCAATTTCCCACCGTGCTGTTTAAAACATCAGAGTGCTACTGATTTCAGTGTTACTATTTAGAGCATTTAGTTGATTGCCATAAAACCAAAGGAAAATGTGTGCGTAGTATCATGTGATAGAAGAGTGAGATATCACGAATGTGTTCCACCTCAAGACAAAAAGACGATTGTGTCTCCAGAGAGTGAAATGGGTTCAGACCCTAGAGGTTTATACACTACTAATCTCACAGAGAATGCAGGTTGTTTAACAGGCTTTAAAAGGGATTTGGGAAATTCCTGTAATTTATTTGGCATATCCCACACCATGACCAAAGATAAAGCCTGACTCGCTCCTGATTATAAAGCAGAAATTCCAGTTTTGAAACCATGTCTTCAACATTGAAAAATTCCATGTTCCTCCAGTGCATTGCACCACTCTGACTGCACAACTAAGTAGAACGGGTCAGAGTTGAGACAGGAAGTAGCTGTCAGATCCAACAAGACTATTTGGCTGCACCCACTCTAATAATCGTACTTTTATTGCCAACCAACCTTGATAAAATTCATGTTCCACACCCAGTGCAGCTGATGTAGTGTGGCGCTATAGTGCATCAGCTGAGTGTGGTTACAGGTACAGCGGACCACACCTGCGGGTTTGATCAGAGGTGTGAGAGACCTTTCAGCTCACACAGGTCAGAGCAGCAACATTTTCCTCCTCTCACAGTTCAATGAAAATCCTGCGACAAACTTAAGGTAACTTGTTGTCGAGCTGTTCTCACCAACTTAAAAGGCTTAGTTTTATCTTTTCTCTCCTGCCTTGACAAGATTTTTCACTGTGATCTACTTTCTTGTGTGCATGTAGCTGAAGGATTTCAAAATCACATCTCAGTGTCGCTTCACAAATGTCTGTAATGTTTTAATCAACATCCTCAAATGTGTGTTTCACTATTCTTGTTAGGTGCTCGTTAAGTGAAGGCATCCAAGTGGATTGCTTACCAGACGAACCAATGGAGGGTAAAAGTTCAGGACCTTCGTGCTCTGGCCTCAATCTGGTCGCACACCCACGGGCAAAAAGCAAAGTCTGGAAATACTTTGGCTTTGACACAGACGCAGACGGCTGTATATTGCACTGGAAGCGGATTTACTGTCGTGTATGCATGAGTCAAATTGCTTACTCTGGAAACACCTCCAATCTTTCGTACCACCTCGAGAAGAACCACCCTGTCGAATTCAGTGAGTTTGTGAAGAGCAACACGGATCAGATGCGCGAGGCGTTCGCCACGGCGTTCTCCAGGATAAAGACTGAGCCGTCAAGTGTACACATTCAGCAACAATCCCAGGACACAAACCTAAGGCAGAGTTTAGACTACGAAAACAGACGACACAATGATCTGACAATAGCTGTCATCAACTTTATCTGTGAGGGGTTGTACCCTGTATCTCTAGTTGAAGAGCCGACTTTCAAGACCTTAATGAGTACCGTCGATCCTGGGTACTCTCCACCGAGCAAAAGTGACCTGGCAGTTAAAATGCTTCCTCAGATGTACTGCCGCGCCAGGGACATGGTCTTTAGTGAGCTTGCTGGGGTTGTGAACTGTGGCGTTACTACAGATCTTTGGCAAAGCCAAACCCAGAGTAGGACATACATTTCACTCTCTATGCATTCGGTTAATTACAATAGCACAACTGGCTTCACTCTGACCAACAAGTGTCTAAAAACGTTTGAGGTACAAGAGGACAACACAGCCGAGAACATCACCAGAGCTATGTATGAAGCATTCGTTGAATGGGGGATAACTCATAAAGTCAGTGGTGCCACCACAAATGGTTCAGTGGACATTGTCAAAGCGTGCTCCCTCCTCGACCTGTCAGTGGAAATGCCTTGCCTTGGACATACAATAAATCGTGCGATGGATGAAGCCTTCCAGCTGCCACGGGTCGACAGCTTTTTGGGATGTTGCCGCAAACTTGTTGATCATTTCAAAGAACCAACGCTGTATCTGCTGAGGGAAAAACAGAAGCAGAGTGGCCTCACTCAGTGTGCACTCATCACGGACAGGGGTCGGTCTTGGTTGGCCACGTTGGCAATGTTACAGAGACTGAAAGAGCAACAGGTTGCAGTAACTGCAACACTTATAGAGAGCTCCAGCAGTCATCATTTCAACTTTGATGGCCCTGACTGGGCCTTGTTGGAGGGCTTGATTGATGTCCTCCAGCCTTTTAAAGTTGTGGCAAACATGATCAGTTCTTGCAAGTACCCAACCATTAGCATGGTCAGGCCTGTGCTTCATATGCTGTTGAACACCACACTCAAGGTCAAGGAAGGGGACCTCAAAGAGATTAGCATGACCAAAGAGGTCATCTCAAAAGTCCTCTCAAGCACCTATTCACAGAATACTCAGCTATCGCAAGACATTTCAGCGTTCCTCAACATAGCTACATTCTTGGATCCTCGGTACAAGAAGCTGCCTTTTCTGTCCACTCAGGAGCGTTCCAAAGTTGAGAATAACATCATAGAGGAGGCAAAAGCAATCCTTGAGAAGCAGATTGCAGAGCGACCATGCCTAGATGATTTCTCCTTTGTATCTGACGAGCCACCGAGCAAAAAGCAGACACCTGCGAGAGAGTCTTCAGCCAGCAGTGCAACCCAAGACAACCCTTTGGCTGCCATATTTTGTCAGTCAGACGCAGACCAGAGCCAGGAAGAGCTGCATGCACAGGTGGTCGAGGAGCTGAGCAACTACAAATCACAAAGAGTCCTAGGTCTGAATGAAGACCCTTTACTGTGGTGGTCTAGTCATGCACCTTTGTTCCCCACCCTCCCCAAGGTGCTTCAGAAGTACTGGTGTGTCCCTGCCACAAGTGTACCTTGTCACAGGCTGTTAAGCTCCTCCGGGGCTGTTCTGTGCGGGAAAAGGAACCGCATAGCTCCGGCTTTAGTCGATCAGCAGATCTTCTTGTATGAGAATTCACGGAGCTACTATGTGCCTGAACCCTGTGAGGATGAGTTGGACGATGCTTGGGAGGGGAACTGTAACCCGGGCCAGCCACTTGACTGACTGTGTGCTGACAATTGTAAAAACTCAAAGAATTTTGATGAAGCATTAAAGCATTAAAAATATGATCAAAGTGTATCAGTCAGTAGTATGAAAATGTAATGGACCTGTTATACTAGTGGTTTTAGCTCTTAAATTGTATAAAAGGTGTGAAGGCTAATTTATATTCCCTTTAAATACGAGAATAGATTTGTCAATTTTAAACAGTGTACCCTTACACTTCCATGCATCCTTTATGTTGACATAGATACAACCAATAGATGGCACTCGAGGGCGGAGTCAAAACTTTCATACAACACTAGCAAGTCTTAGATTGATATGACGAACACTTTGGTTTATGACTAAATACCTGCGAAAGGAATGGCATTAATGATAATGACATGCTAACATTAGCATTATAGCATCATCAGCGAGAACATGATGACATTAGCACTTAACTCAAACATTTCTGTTCATGTATGACTCAAAATATTTCGTGTTAATTGGTAAACTTTCTAAGCATGGTTAGACCTTTTTCTGCGTTGAGTTTTTCTAGGGGGGTAACCGTTCACACAATTCATAGTTCAGTTTAGCCCTGTCTCCACCAAACACTTTCGGTATGGTACCTTTGGAACCAAAAGTACCCTTCAGACATAGTCTTTCTGTGACTAAAAAATGTATTAATAGATCTCCTATATAACGTATAGGCTATACACACTCAAAAACAGGACTATAACTCAATAAATTGGGTGTAACTTCCATTAGAAGACCGTCTTTTGTTGTTTTTTGAATTCTTAAAAATCCAGGCTGTATGTAAATACATACTGTTATGTAGGTATGACAGCATTAACAATAGATGTCTTGCTGTGCAGAACATTTACACATTATGATGTCAAAGAAGTTTGAGAATAAAGATTTTGTTTTCAGTATTTGCCTGACTGGTTGATGTCCGAACTGATGCACTGATACGAACGCTATCATTCATTTTTGTTGTACAAGACATTCCAGCCTTATATAGTCCAAAGACTTTTAACCTTTACCGTTGATTACACTGAAAAACAATTCCAGTCATTTTGATGTTGATTCCACAGACCCTGGAATGAAGAATCACGTTATGTTCTCATGTGGTCCCTTCTCTCCTCCCACACAGTCTTACCCAAGCAAAATGGAAGGGTTGCCATTGTGACGGGGGGTACCAGAGGAATGGGTTATGAGACAGCGAGACACCTGGCAAGCCTTGGCATGCATGTTATCATAGGTAGGCTACTGTCTAATCACACATGCCTTTCTTTGCTTTCACTCCTTCGTACAGGTGAGCACGTCTCTGCAGTCCAGCTTTGAGTTGCAGTTTTCTCCTCATCAACAGTTGTGTGCCAGAACTGTGTAAAATCTAGGGCTCGACTGCTCAACTTCAAGCAATCTCAGTCGTGTGAGGGGTCTCCGACTGACGATTCGAATCTCTGACTTTTGATTGAGGCTAATTTGAGCTATTGCTTGAGCTTGAAATTGCCTACTTTTAAACTTGTGGCTCATATCCTAAGATTTGCTTGATGAATCAGAGGACAAAATTACAAATTAAAGCTGGACTGTGGTTAGATATTAACCTGTATTAGGGAGGGAAAGCAGGGTATCTAGCTAAAGGAACTCACAGAACTTGATGAGCTTGCATAGTTGTATTCCTGTCTTTGTTCAACAGCATGGCTTTTCAGTTTGAGCGCAAGATTTATTACGTACACACAATTGCTTGTTATTTTTCAGGACATTTGAATCAGTATAAACAGAGACGTAGCCAGTAGTTTTCACCAGTCTGTTGAGTCAGTGTAGGCGGTAGGATTGAGTGAATATCTGCTGGACATCAGCCCACCAAGCCTCTCTGATCTCCATCATCTCCAGCTGGGAACGAGAGAGAAGAGGGCGCAGAGGCCCTCAGGAAGATTCATGAAGAAGGTGTCGAGGGGAAAGGTCAGTAGACAATACGGCCATTTGTAAATATTCTCAAGTGGGACAAAGGGCTTTTTTTTGCATGTGCAAAGTGCTGGTGCAAAAACATAAATAAATAGAAAAATGTGTGCACACAGAAAGTGCATCTTGCAAGGAGGTTTCTATCTGCAAGCACCAGTGTGTCTCCTTATTCTTTATCTGGACACATTTTCCCCGCAAATATAACATGCTAATGCTATTAGCACAAGTCTAAGGCATTTTACATTGTATAAATTAGCCTAGCAGCTAGCGGACTTTTCCTCTACTCATATAAAACAGGGACAACAGCAACATTTAACAAAGGTAACGGCACATAATTTGGCTCCATTACAACTCACAAGATTCACTGACAAAACAGCTGTCTAATACTAAACACGTTTCCCAGACAAATACAACATGCTAACGTTATTAGCACAAGCCTATGGCATTTTACATTGTATAAATTAGTCTAGTGAAATCCCCAGTTTTTATGGTGACATGTTGATGTGTTTACAGCGGGACTGGAATCTGTCCTAACATGCTTTCCTGTTTTCTGTTGACAGTTGAGTTCGTCTTCATGGACCTGACCTCACTGAAATCCGTGCGCCACTTTGCTCAGACATTCAAAAACAGAGGTCTCCCCCTCCACGTTCTGGTCAACAATGGTAGGATGCGTGGACCCTCATGGTCAGTGCACGAAGGATCATACATACTAATGTAGTGCAGCCTATAAAAATCTTCTGCCATTCCCTTGTGTAGCTGGAACCATGATGGTCCCCGAGAGAAAGACGGAGGACGGCTTTGAGTTCCACTTTGCGCTTAACTACCTCGGCCACTTCCTGCTGACCAACCTGCTGCTGGACACGCTTAAGAGGTCAGGACGCCAGGGCTGCTGCTCCAGGATTGTCAACATGTCCTCTGCTACACACTACGCAGGAGTTATGCACATGCACGACCTAAACAGGAGGTACGTCTCCAACCAAGGCTGCTAGCATTTCATTCTTATGAGACTCCCATGTCAGTGACAGCATCCCTCTCCCTGTCTCCAGGATCTGTTACAGTTCCCATGGTGCCTACGCTCAGAGCAAACTGGCCCTGGTCCTCCTCACCTACTACCTGCAGGAGCAGATGACAGCCGGCGGCTTCCCCGTGACCACCTATGCGGTGGACCCTGGCATGGTGGACACGGCGCTGTACAACAACCTGTGGAGCCTCGCACAGGCTCTGAAGAAACCAGTGGCCAAGATACTGTTCAGGGTATGTCTATCTTAGTGGTGGGTGCTTTCAGGGAGATCTTCTCTGAACTGAGTCGTCTCTTCATGCTTTGTCCTCCTCAGACTCCTGCAGAAGGAGCATCCATATCCGTCTACGCTGCAGTCGCCTCCGAGCTGGAAGGGGCTGGGGGCTGTTACTTGTACAACGGCCAGAAGACGCAGTCGTCCGACGTTTCCTACGACTCTGAGCTGCAGGCCGAGCTATGGAAGAAGAGCTGTGAGCTGGTGGGCCTTCAGGAGAACTGACAGTGCTGTGACCCTTGTGCAGCGTCTCCAGAGCCATGCTAGAGACGCTATGTGGAGCGCACAAATTGAATCTCTGCCTTATTTTGTAGAATTCTGACACTGAAATATCTAGACTTATAAGCTACATCCACATCAATACATTATAAAGAGCACAACTTTTGCTATGTTTACGCCTAGCGTCCACACGTCTCTGGTGTGTCTGAACCCCTTAAACGAAGACCTTTGGATGCGCAGGCTAGTCTATGTTTTGCGGACCTTGACTGCTTTATACTCATGTGTCAGCTTTGTTAGCAGTTCCACCTCGTTGTCAGTCCACGCAAACAAATCTCTGGTCTTACTTTTCACTGTTCTTTCTCTGCAGTATTTTTATGCCTCCATACCTGCGATTGCTGTGGCTGTCTATTCAATCCACTGTCTGTCCATCCATCCGTCCACCTCTTCTGAAGGCGATATCATTTGGCACAAATGTTCACTTTGATTCAACGATACAGGGATTTGATTTTGGTGGACAAAGGTCAAGGTCACTGTGACCTCGTCTGTCATTCTTGTAAACGAAACATCTCAAGAACACCAAGAGATTTTTTTCCAAATTTGGCATGAACGCTCACTTGGACTCAACAATGAATTGATTATAATGTGGTGGTCAAAGGTCAAGGTCAGTGTGACCTTGCATCTGTCTCATTCTCGTGAACATGATATTACAAGACGGCTTTTTGGAAGTTTCTTCAAATATGGCACAAACGTCCACTTGGACTCAATAATGAACTACGTAGAATTTGGTGGTCGAAGATAAAAGGTCAAGGTCACTGTGACCTCACAAAACACAATAATTCAAATGGGCCAATGAAATTGTTTGTTTATAGTCGCGCAGACCTGGGAGAGTCCAAAATCCAGTCAGTATGGGAAAAAGGTTGATAAACTTCGTTTCACAGCACCCCGTCCTTTTTGATAACAGACAGGATGATTGTATGAACAATGAATTAAAGGACAACATCTGGCAGTCCATTGTCCAGCTTGGTGGCTGCGGTGAGAGTGGTACGTGCTAAAGAAAGTTGATGTTGACGCTCGTTAAACGTTAGCTTGCTGCTGCTACTCTCGTCCATGTTCACCCACACCCATTCACGCTGCGCGGAATTGGAACACAACAATGCGAAATTCCGCACCGCATCCGTACCGTGCCTGTGTGTATGGTTTAAACGCGGAAAAGTGCTGCGCGAATATTCCGCAAATCCATCCCGCATTTCCGCATCGCGGCAGTGAGAATGAACCTATAGACAGCCGCACCCGTTGACACAGGTTGGTAAACTGCTGCAAACTATCATGAAGCTACACTCTGGTACGCTGCATTAAATGGTGGCATTTATGTTTTAAACTGTACGTAGCAAGAAACAAGTCAAGTAAGGACGACAACTGTTATGTCTATAAATGCGAAACCAGAGCAGCTCAGTTATATTAAGAAGTCTGAGCACATGAGCAACCGAAATGCCTTAACTGAATGATTGTTGATTTTTTATATATTCTGGCACTGTCTGAAATAATGTAATGTATGTGTATGTAATCTTACACTCATAGTGTGAATCAGTGTTTACAGTGCAGTGTTATTTAGCGTATATAGCAATCAAAAACCTCTACTTGCTAATTGCTTTAGCTTTGACAATCCTGAATGTTTGCCAAAAGCAAAGTTAAAGCCTGTGGGGACATGATTACTTCTTCTTTTCTGTTTTTATTCCATGCTGCTGCCAGAAACACTTGCTAAAGCACCAAATGTGGATTAATCCACCACTGAAAATAGTTCCCAACAAATGCACTGATTCTCCTGTTGAACTAATGTTTGTTAAGAACCACTTTTTAGGAACTTGTATTGTGTCTCTTACAGCCTCTCGTCTGAACTCTACCTTTGAAATGTAGCCTACTTTATATATGTCAGCACTGGAAACTATTTTCCAATCATCCAATGTATTGATTATATTGCACACCAATCGTTGCCATGATCACTGAGACTGAAGCCTTTTTTTCGTGTTTTATTTTACAGTCATGTGTTTACTTTTATGACATCAGAATTTTAAATGAACAATGTGTTAACTGCTAATAAACAAATTACATTTAAGACTTGACGCCACCTGATGTTTTATCGTGCCATGTATTTTTTTTTTAACTTGGTATCTGTTTCAGCAAATTTATTTATATTTTTTATTGAACTTTGTATTTTTTTTTTTTTTTTTTTAATATTTTTTTGGCTTACATACATTCACACTACGAGGAAAGCAATGAATTATTTTTAACTTATTTTTTTTCTATTTTCCTGGGGCAACACTAACAAAAATCTTGTTTTTTTAACAGACTCTATAGTTTTTTAAATACAGGTCAAAGGTCAACATCACTGTGATCTTGTCTGCGTCGATCTCATGAGCATAATATCTCAAGACCACTTTGAGTGAATATTTTTTTTAAATTTGGCACCAACGTTAACCTGGACTCAAGGATGAACTTATAAGATTTTGGTGGTCAGGGGTCATGAGTCAAAGGTCAATGCTGCTGTGACCTTGTATCCATCGTTCTCATGAACGCAATTTCTTCAAATCTGGCACAAACATTCATTTCAGCTCAGCGACAAATTGATTGTATTTTGGTGGTCATAGGTCAAAGGTCAAGTCTGTCTGACCGTTTATCCTTCTCATTCTTGTGAACGAGATATCTCAAGAATACCTTGAGGGAATTTCTTAAAATTTGGCACAAACATTCACTTACACTCAATGAACTGATTAGATTTTGGCGGTCAAAGGTCAAGGTCGCTGTGACCTTGCCTGTCTCATTTTTGTGACCACGACTGCAAGAACACCTTGAGGGAATTTCTTTAAATTTGACACAAACTGATTGGAAGTTTGTGGTCAAAGGTCAAGGTCACTGTGACCTTGCAAAATATGTTTTTGGCCATAACTCAAGAATTCAAATACTGACTATGACAAAACTTCACACAGATGTCTAGCAGGATATATTGACGAAGTCGTGACATTTTATACCCAAAAGGTCAAAGGTCAGCATCACTGTGACATCCATTACTCAAGATGACAACACAGGAACACAAGGGAAGACATTTGGTCAGATACTGAATGGGTGACTCTAATCTTGAAACTGTGCTGATTGTATAGATCTTAAGAATCTTTCTCAATTTTCCCTGCAGCCACACATGGTGTTTTAGATCATGTGAAGATGGGTTACCTGGGAATTTACTCCCCTATGGGTGAACACGTGGACACAACGACAGGGATTCAGTCAGTATAAACTATCATTATACCCAGTGGCAACAGATTACCCTCCCCGCCCTGTGGAGAACCCAGTCTGTGTGATCCACCTCTGGTGAGTCATACTGACAGAGAGAGGAGAGAGAGGGTGCCATCTAGTGGCACAATAGCAGAGCCTCACAGGACTCCTTCAAGGACCACTGGAAGATCACATTTGTACCTATGAAGAATCAAATCAGACACACAGTCCTTTACTAAACTGCAGTTATTTATTCAATCAGCGTAAAACATCAGACATGAACATCATTAAAATGGCCCCATAACCAAAGGAAATATTGTTTATGTTATGTAACGGAAAACATTGTGCAAATCGGAGCCTGTGTTGTGACATGAATGACCCTGCTGTGTCACAGAATTACTCATGTAACACTGTGTTTTTCCAAAGTGTTTCTATGCTCTAAAGCTGCTTCAATAATGTTGTTTTCCAGTCTGGTTTCACGCTCCATCTCATGCGATACACAATTACGTGTAAAATACTGTCGGCCTACATCCTTCTGCATTAAACTGAAGTTCGTAACAAACATCAGATTTCCTCTGGACGGATTAAAACTCTGGTCTTGTAATTAATAACGAGTTAAATTACCCAAGACCAAAACTTTCTTAATACAACCGGCCCGGCCTCACAGCACAGCCATGTGACGCAGTAATCTGCCTGGAGATTACACACTCAAGGTCAAGAGGGTTTAGTGTCGGCTGCGGGTGGATGACAAGACGCAGTCAGACACTTTCAACATCCCGTCGTCTACCTCAGATTGGACCGTGACCCCCCAGTTGGGAACCACTGGTCTAACTTGTGTTTTAAAACTTGTTATAATTTCATATAAAAAACAGAACATCTGATAAAGTAAATTAGACTTGATGGACAATTTGACGAAATGGATTTTCAAAGATCCTCCACCCTATCAAGGTTTGATGATTATTTGACATAAAAATTATCCACTTTTGAGGTACAGAATATCAACACAAAGTACCAGCTGTCACCCGTGCCGACTAAAAATGCAAAAGGAAAGTCCACAAATATTGATCCCCAGCTCCAAACAGATGTCACCCAAAGAAATGAGTCTTGGGTCTGCGCTTGAAGGAACCTTTCAAAGACAGCTCCAGCTCCTCTGTGTCTCGGAACGACACGCTATGGACAATCTGTGACGTCCTCAGGCGGACCTTCTGGAGTTTGGGCTTCATTCTGCTGAGCGACGACTTCCTCCTGACGACTTTCTGTCTTGGTTTCCCCTCCCCATCTACAGAGTCACAGTCGTTGGGGCTGAGGAGCCTGAGGGGCTTCAGGTTCACCTGGAAACCCTTGGAGAACCTCCAGCGCCCTCCATTACTGCAGTGTGCGTTCTCTGAATCAGAGCGCTCGTACGCTCCTATGATGTCCCGTATGTCCACGCTCACGTTGTCAGTGAGGTACTGGCAGGCCTTCCTCCCGCTGTAGTCTCTGATCTCCACATCTGCGTTGTAGGCGCCCACCAGGAGCTTCACCACCTCCATGTGGTTGTGCATGGCGGCGATGTGCAGCGGCGTGTAGCCAGTGTTGGATCGCACATCAACACTGATGGGGACGTTGTGCTGCTTGGCGAAGTCAATAATCAGAGCAATCAGCTCAGGCTTGTCTTGCTTGGCCGCCCAGTGCAGGCAGGTGAACCCAGTGACGAAATCCTTCCTCAGGATGAGGCTGGGCTCTGTGGCGAGGAGGGGGTACAAGCTGTCCCACTCCCCGTCCGACGCACACATCATCCACTCGTGCTCCAGCGGGTCCAGAGTGACTGAGGTCCTGTCGTCGTCCAGGCTGCAGGACACCAACGAAATGGAGTCGCTGTCACTTTTGGAGGGCAGGTACACTGAGTTGCGTAGCACCATGCTGCGCCTCACCTGGGGGGAGCTGCTCATCATGACCTCGATGAAGTGTTTGCGGCTGCCTTTCGGGCTGCAGTTGCCTTCACTCCCTGACAAACTGCACACATCCAACAGCCCTTCATCCTCCCCGTCGTCTGCCTCCTGCTGCTGGGAGCGTTTTGAGTCCCTGCGCCTGATCACCCCATCAACCTGCTCTCTTTGATTGGACTCAGTCTCAACCTGCCTGTCTCTGGGAGTGAGTCCAGCAGCAGCTACCTGTCCTGTCCTACCAGTTTGTACAGGCTCAGGCATGGTGAACACAGATCCCTCTTCTGGGAGAGGCGAAGCTTCAATCACTGCAATTTCTGGTATGTCCAGCTGTTTCCCAGCACGCTCCTTCTTGGACTCCCTCTTCTCTCTCCGGAAGCTTTGTCTGTTCCCCATCTCACCTGAGCTGCTGTCCACTTCCTCGACTACACAAACAAACTCATGACACTTGCTCTCGTCGTCTGGTGCGCGCTGCACAATGGGCGCAGGGGAGAAAGCATGCGGAACTCTCACCTGGCTGTCATTTCCGTAACCTGAGCCAGGTGGATGTTGCGCCTCATCCCCTGCAGCCTGAGCCTCCGCTACGTCACTACCACCAACTTGACGGCTGTCACCTGGACACCGCTTACCGGGCCCCTCTGCATCTAACACTCGTGCCTGCTCACTTTCTGTCCCACTTGTCTCCTTCTCTGCACCGCGGAACTTCTTCTTCAGGCAGACATGTTTCACTCCACTCTCAGTTTTGACATAAGCAACGTTGTCAACGTAGTTTTTAAAATTCTTCCGCACAGCCGCTTTCTGCTCCGGCTCCTCCGGGAACACGGCCTTAAAATGCTCAGTTAAATCCGTGTTTCTCACTCTGCCCCCTCTCTCCTTCAGAAAGTCCAGAATAGCCTCCTGGGTGCACTCGGTGGCCATCGTACACAGCTATAGATGACGTTGCTGACACTTTTAACACGCTGGGGAACCGTTACAGAAGCAAACTACATGTAAACATGGTCTCCTGTCGTGCCGCCCTGCACCGGATTACTCCTCGGTACAGAAATACACGACACAGAACCGTTAATGATGTTGAGAGAGAGAGCAAGAGTGACGTAGAGCTTCTCCCTGCCTTCTGTTTCTAGCCTCCAGGCGTTCTCCGTCACCTAGCAACCGAGTGCAGGAAACGGACACTTGTGGACCGTACCATTTACCATGTAGGGGCGGGGGGGTTAAAATGGTTAAACCCGTTATATCTGTTGCTATAAACGTCTTAAGAATTACGTTTTTATATATTATTACACGCACCTTAAAACGAGAATATCTAAGAAAATGAAATTACGTTAGTTTTAATGTAGTCCAACGTTTTTTGTTTGCTTTATTTCCCCTAAAGTGATCCTGTGCACTGACGCCAATGGTGTGAGCCAACAGTGCAGGTTGCTACTTGTTATGGCGTAACTAAGGAAAACTTAAAGTCTAGGTATTAATTTAGTTTAAATGAGTCATGTGTGAAACTTACAGTATGTTTTGGGCAAACATGAACCGGTTGCTGTGCCGCACAACAGGAATGAGCAAGTCCGGTAGCCCAGCGTTAACCTGAGTTAGGTAAAAACTACACAAAAGATAAACTAGATTAATGTCTTATTTTTACAGTCTGTGGTTTGCAACATGTACCAGAGCTCTGTGGAGACATTTTAGAAAATATAAAGGTGACATTTGTTGACTATTTGTTAAATATAAATCAGTATTTGCTAAAGTGAAGGCGAAAAGAGCCAGCGTTGCCACTTAGCTGCCGAGAGTAGCTAGCTTAATGCTACTTCCGCTCTCACCGGAAGTTGCGCATATAATTATTTCTACAGTCGTTTTTTATTTTTTTGTTTTATTTCTTATTAGCAAATTAACATATACAGATCGACACAACACATTGTGGTACATAAAAAAACAACGGAACAGACAAGCCTCGATTATTTCTACAGTACACAAGTGCCCTAAACACCCTAATCCCATTGGTTGAGTACAGTTACGTCACTGTTTGAATGCCGGAAAAGGCGTGTCCGTGGAGTAAATGCTAACGCTAATGTGAATTAAATTATCTGCTGTTGTACCGTGCGGGAAAACGCAGCTGATAAAGACAACACCAGCGACTGGTAACTTCTATTAACTGCCCATTCAACGTCCGCTCGCAGTAACAAACACACAGCTAACCTCAGCGTTAATATAGCTGCTACAGAAGCTAACCGAGCTAACCAAACTACAAAATAACGTCACAACTATAGTTGCAGATACATTGAATTAACCTTATATTATCTTATATTGATAGACACTATGGGAAGAAACTGCGTATGGACTGTAGCTCCTTCATAGTGAGCTTGATGACAAACTCCCGCTGCAAAATGCGGCAGTTTAATGTCATTTTAATTCATTAAACGTGTTTGTTTGTTGGCTACTAGTATGCCGAATTCACCATAATAACCTCAAGGTTCCTAAATGGTAGTGTTTTGTACATTTGGAGTTGTGTGTTAGCAGCTGTAGCCCAGCAGAATTAAATTCCCTGTTTTTTAAACGGAGTTCCGCGTCGACCTTTTTTTTATCAGTGTCTTCTGCAGCTTTTGAACTCTAACACCGTGCATGTTGTTCTGTTTCCTGCAGTGGGATGAAACGATGGAGCAGGTGAGTTACCATGACAAATCTTGTGCTGATCAGAGGCTGTAGAGGCGTGTGTGTGTGTGAAGGGGAAGGCTGTCTCTCAGTCTCTCTGATGTAGAAACATGAGCTGCTCGAGTCAGGTGATGATCTGAGTGATGCTCCTGAGGAGTAAAGTTAGTGCTGCTGAGTGGGAGACATGGACAGCAGGAAAGCTCATTTTTTGCAATCAAGAAATAAGACTTATGTGTATCTGTGGACTGACAGGCAGTTCCAGGTAGGGCTCAGGATTCTTCAGCAGGTTTGCTTTGCTGTGTGATGTGCGTTTGTTCATTTATCGTATATGTTGCAGCAGGAGCAGATAGAGTGGGACGATGTGAACAAACTTCTGCAGCATCATGGTTTTAAGCCAGTGTGTTTTGCAGATCCCGTAGAGAACAAGAACCTCTCAGGTAAGAGTCAAAAGTTTGAATGTATGAGCAAAATATTCTAAGGAAGTTTAAGTTCAGTTCTGTCTCCTGACTCTGCATGTGTCCTTAGATTTGATTCTGCTGGACAAGAAGTCAGCCAGTGAGATCAGGATGTCCCTGAGGACGATGCTCACGGATTCAGAGAGAAGACAGGCCCTCATCCAGGAGCTCATCAAGTCCAACAATCTGCTCAAGTAAGTCAAACATTGAGCCAGTGAATAGGACTGCAGCAGCATCACAGCAGCATGAGTGGTGTCTGTGAAAGAATTCAGACAGCTGAGGATCTTATGCAGTGTATACATGCCTGCAGTGTGTAGCACTGTGGGTGTTAGCATCTCCTAAATAATGTATGTGCGCTGTGCGTCGACCACCTGTCCTCCTGTCATCTAATCTCATCAGCATCAGATGAGTGTCGCAGAGATGCCCCTCCTGAGTTCAGTAGCTCAGTGCAGGTATGAAGTCTCAGCCTGAGTGATCAAAGGGAAACCAGCTGACTGTTATCCATCCATCCATGCTGATTTGGAGTTAGGTTGCAGGGCCCAGCAATCGTCTTAAAAACAGAAAATACACATTGCACATTGTTATACCATTTTACAAAGATTCTTATAGAAAATCTTTAAGAATTTGCGCAGGTATGAGGCCTGAGAATCTTTGTAAAGTGGTATTTTGGCATTGTATTACATTTAAAGATTGTTTCCCATCAATCAGAAATATTTTTCCTTTCTGTTTGATAATATTATTTTTCTCACACCTGTGGTTTATCACCTGATTGTGTCAGGTGACCCCAAGGGGTTGTATATATGGAGGTGTATCCACATTTATTTTATGTCTGATGAAGGGCAGGAGCCCGAAACGTAACATCTGAATAAATTTTCAAGGAGCAGCTTCTGGTGTGCGGATTTTATCTTTTATTTCATACTTACCTTTTGGTCCAGCACCCAGCATTAAGTTCTTTTGGGATGTGCGTGCTACTTTTACCTGTTACATTGTTAGAATGACCCTTTTCTGTGTACGTGTCTTTAGAGAAGAGGTTCATGAGCACATGAGTCGAGCGGCTCAGCAGTCTCAGAGGGCCACAGAGCTGGAGGGGCTGCTGGATGCGGTGAAGACCCGAGTCCAGGACCTGGAGGACCGCTGCCTCGGCAAGGCTGTCCAGCAGCACAGCCACACACAGCGACTGCAGCAGGAAAAACAAGAAGCACAGGTATGTCCGCAGACATAATGGTACTCAGTAGTGATGTCCAAATGAAGCTTCATGAAGCACCAGTTGTATTTGCTGAGCCCACTAGATGGCGCTCTTGGGGTAATGAAAAAGGCTCAAGGGATGGCAATGCAGTTTGGTTTCAACCCTTTGTTGAACAAAGAGTGCCAGAGTGGACCCAAAAATAAAGAAAATGGTTCATGAAGCTTCATTTGGCCATTGCTAGTTGAAATCATTTACGTACACTTGTGTGCGGTCTGAGCACTAGTGATGGCCAAATGAAGCTTCATGAACCGCCAGTTGTATTTGCTGAACCCACTAGATGGCGCTCTTGGTGTAATGAAAAAGGCTTAAGGGATGGCAATGGAGTTTGGTTTCAACTAGCAATGGCCAAATGAAGCTTCGTGAACCATTTTCTTTATTTTTTGGCTCCACTCTGGCACTCTTTGTTCAACAAAGGGTTGAAACCAAACTGCATTGCCATCCCTTGAGCCTTTTTCATTACACCAAGAGCGCCATCTAGTGGGTTCAGCAAATACAACTGGTGGTTCATGAAGCTTCATGTGGCCATCACTAGTGCTCAGACTGCACACAAGTGTACGTAAATGATTGATTATCTTTGTTTGTGAATGGTCAAGTATTATCTGTGTAGTAAATCTTTTGTTTCATCTGCCCAGAAACGGTGTCAGGTCCTCGAGCAGAAGCTGTCGAAACAAAAGGACGAAGCAGCCCAGCTCCAAAGGAAACTTTATTTTACCCTCAAAGAAGAAGAGCTGCGATTGGCTCGACAGAGTGACACGTTCCAGCACATCTGCGACAGAGTCAGCCAGCAGAGCTCTCCGGCAGACCAGCAGTAAGAACATTTAAGGGTGCTATCACACCTGTAGTTGGGTTCCTTTGGTCCACAGCAGAGGGAAAAAATGACCGTTTAAAGGGAGCATTGCAGTTGAAACCGTTGAGACAGATCATGTCCTCTGTGATGAGTAGATTGCTACAGCTCTCCTCGTTCTTCTCTCTGCAGGCTGCTGGATGTGATTGACTTCTATGAGACTAAAATGACTCAGCTGCTGGATGAGCTCAGGTAACACATGCCTCCCAGAAGATGCTGACTTAATACCTTGTTTCCAAGGCTTGTGCTGAGCTGTTTACGTCACCACAGATCTGTCAAAGGAGAACCAGAAGTGGCTCATCGGACACGAACCAAGAAGGCATCCAGCAGCATTACTCCATCTTTCAAAACCATTCTTAAGGTACCCTGACAAACTTCTACTCATTTTCAGATTGCTTCACCCTTAAAGCAGTGGGTCACACTCTTATGTTTCTCCAAGGCGTACCAGACACAACAAAAGAAGAGCAACACTCAAATCGAAGAGCTAAAGAGAGACGTCGACCGCCTGAAGCACGAGCTTGAGACGAGGTGTGTGTTCATCTGTTCGTCCAGTTTATTTCCAACGCCTGCACAATAGCTAGCAGGATGCTAGCTCAGCTGGTGCCCATCTTATGTTTGCATGCACATAACTCATGCAGAGCACCAACCATCTTTGCAGATCGTCCAAAGACAGCACAACTGAGCCCAGTGATCACGCCAGGGAAGCCAGTCTCTGTGGCCACTATCACCAGGTGCGTTTGGTCCATGAGGTCTGAGTGTGTCCCTTCTTCTCTCTGGGGTTCACTTCTTGTAACTAAACACTAAACCTAATAACTACCTCCTGAATTCCAGCTGTTGCACGAGATCAGCGCTGTTGTGACCAATCCCAACGCTCCGTTGCGACTGCACAAGCCGAGACCTTCCGCTGTCGGTTCGGAGCTGACAGAGTTTGAGACTCTCCTCCCCGCGCTGGAGGTCTGGGCCCAGCAGCTCCACCTACTGAAGGTAAACCGGCTTCAGTGTCATCACCTACCAGACACTGATCATTCACCAGGAAATACCGAATACAGCGTGTGTAGTCGAATAAGAGGATGTGTTTCTATAGGATCTACAAAGGGCTTTAAATAAGCTGAGGGCCAGACTGATGCCCTGGCAGCCGTCTGATGGGGGCCATAATGCTGCAGAAGCAGTGAAGGTGGAGGACATGATGTTGCTGGTGGACACCATGCTGGAAAGCACCTCAGCTGATGACGAAAAGGTAGATCGCTGCACTACTTTCGTACTACTCGCTCAAGGTAGTATGTATTAATGGTGCAAGATACACTCTGTGGTGTCCTGCTAGGTGCTCCGGAGTCCCACTCGGTACACTCTGGGCTCCATGGTGTCTCACTTCCAGAAGCTGTTCGACGTGACCTCCCTCAGAGGAGTGTACCCCCGTATGAACGAGGTCTACACCCGGCTGGGAGAGATGACCAACGCCATGAGGAACCTCCAAGACGTTCTGGAGCTAGGTAACCTTCAGCCGGAGACAAAGCTGCGTATGTCCGTCAGTCAGCTTTTGAGAAATTGGACAGTAGTTGAGCAGAGATGTTTGTGCTTGTGTGTCAGACAGCAGGGCTCCTCCTGCTGAGGTGGTGAACCATGTGGCCAGGCTGGTTTCCTCCGCCGAGCACACTGCTGGGTTCCATAATCTGCTGGGAGACGCTGACATTGACAGGTTCACATACACTGAACACACAAAGTGTTTAGAATATCACCGGCAGCTCAAGGCTAGTTTCTGGTTGTTGTTGTTTTTTTAACATTCGTTGCTTTCATTTTCCAGCGTCATCATCAAAGTGAAGCAGCACGAGGAGTTCTTCCCCGCTTTCCATGCCCTCATTATGGACATTTTACAGACTCTAGGTAAATATGACACGTAACAACACAAGTAACCCCATCTTGCGTTATTAAAAGACAGATTTCTGGCTTATTTTATTTTATTTCAGTGACATTTAAAGAGAAAACAAGTGGTAAACATTAGTGACGGCCAAATGAAGCTTCATGAACCAGCAGTTGTATTTGCTGAACTCACTAGATGGCGCTCTTGGTGTAATGAAAAAGGCTCAAGGGATGGCAATGCAGTTTGGTTTCAACACTTTGTTGAACAAAGAGTGCCAGAGTGGACCCAAAAAATAAAGAAAATGGTTCATGAAGCTTCATTTGGCCATCACTAGTAAACATTAGTGATAGCCAAGTGAAGCTTCATGAACCACCAGTTGTATTTGCTGAACCCACTAGATGGCGCTCTTGGTGTAATGAAAAAGGCTCAAGGGATGGCAATGCAGTTTGGTTTCAACTAGTGATGGCCAAATGAAGCCTCATGAAGCATTTTCTTTATTTTCTATGTGTGTGCGTGTTTCAGGCGTGAGTCACCTGGACGACATCCTTCCAGCTCTGAAGTCTTTGAAACAAGCAGCACAATGACACACTGCTGCACGAACTGATCTCAGTGCTGCGTTTTGCTCAGCGTCGTTTGTCGATTGTGGAGTGTGATTTTTGTTTTTAATAAAAATTTGTTTATTTTATGAATGTGGTGTCGGTGAAGACGGGTGTTTTTTGAGCATTCAACAACTTCCCCAGTGTTTTGTTGCCCCTGGCCCAACTCTTTTGGAACGTGTTGCAGCATCAAATTCAGAATAAGTGTATATTTTAGAAATCGGTTTGAACATTAAATATCTTGTCTTTGGGCTGTGTTCATTTGAATACACTCCAGTCTACAGTTACAAACCCAGTAGGGAGACTAGAGGGTTGTAATAAAAAAGATAAAGCTGAGCTAGGTTGTTACCGTACCAAAATTACCATCGTGGAAGAACATGTGAGGCGCCATTCTTCCTATTACAAGCCACTGTATCATCTAAATAATGTTAAAGCTGTTATTTAAGGTAATAAAACGTTGCATAATGTCGTTTTAACCTCTTAACATCCACATTTTATTTTTAAATTTTCACCTATATAGCATCTCCAAATTAAAAAGCTAATGACAGATTAAGTGTGATGATGATGTGATCAGGCCTTTAGTTTTGAACAAAGTCTAGTGAGAGTCAGGCATCTCTAGATGGCAGTCATCTTAAATTGTTGAAGAGGTAAGTGAAGATCTCTCTTAATTTTCATGTGTTTTCTTTAGTGGTGTCCAAATAAAGTTGTATTTGCTGAACCCACTAGATGGCGCTCTTGGTGTAATGAAAAAGGCTCAAGGGATGGCAATGCAGTTTGGTTTCAAGCCTTTGTTGAACACAGAGTGGACCCCTAGTGTGTCAGGGTCAAAGTGTTTGAGGACCAAGACAAGTATCATTAATTTTAGGATTATGATTTCTCTCATAGATTATCTGTCTCAGTTAGTGCTGTGTAAATATATATATATGTATATATATATATAACCAACTACCTCAGCTCTAAGTCTGAGTGATACATCACTTTTATGACAGTATGCTCATCTTCATGTTTATATTAAGACTGATCCTTGAGCCACCAAAGACATTTTATCAATTTTTCCTCATCAATGTGAAAATAAATGCAAACTCTGTTGAGATGATCCATACAGTGTAGCCGCCGGTGGGTTATGAGTCATGTATTAAATATGACGAATGCAGCATCCCTTCAAAAACTGCCTGTTTGGAATGGGTAGATCGCTCGGCGAATAGGTGAAGAAATACACTATGATAAATACAGAAATAAATAAATAGGGAAATAAATGAAAACATAAATAAATAAATAGGGAAATTAATGAAAACAGAATTAAGTAAATAAATAGGGAAATAAATGAAAACATAAATAAATAAATAGGGAAATTAATGAAAACAGAATTAAGTAAATAAATAGAGAAATAAATGAAAACAGAAATAAATGAAAACAGAATTAAGTAAATAAATAGGGAAATAAATAAAAACAAATTAACTAGGGAAATAAAACAGAAATAAATAAATAGATAAATAAATAGGGAAATAAATGAAAACAGAAATAAATAAATAGGGAAATAAATGAAAACAGAAATAAATAAATAAATAAATAGGGAAATTAATGAAAACAGAAATAAATAAATAAATAGGGAAATTAATGAAAACAGAAATAAATAAATAAATAAATAAATAAATAAATAAATAGGGAAATAAATGAAAACAAATAAATAAATAAATAGGGAAATTAATGAAAACAGAAATAAATAAATAAATAGGGAAATTAATGAAAACAGAAATAAATGAAAACAGAATTAAGTAAATAAATAGGGAAATAAATGAAAACAAATAACTAGGGAAATAAAACAGAAATAAATAAATAGGGAAATAAATGAAAACAGAAATAAATAAATAGATAACTAGGGAAATAAATAAATAGGGAAATAAATGAAAACAGAAATAAATAAAAACAAATAAATAAATAGGGAAATAAATGAAAACAGAAATAAATAAATAGGGAAATAAATGAATATGGAAAATAAGTAATTTGTCAAATAAATAAATAAATTTTGTTTATTTTTATATTTCTGTGCATATTTATTTATTTTCACATGAACCTGCACATTTATTTGATAATTGGGCATTTCTTTTTGGTAGTCTCAGTCCTTCATAGTGGTGTTGCAGCTTTCTCAAGAACCGCTCACACATTCATTCTATAGATGCCACAAGCAGCTATAGATTTATTATTATGTCTACATATGAAAAATATTGAATCAAGTTGCTCGTCTAAGTCATTGTGTACTCAAAAGCACTCAAAAAGCGCGGATACTAAAGTCTTCTATGATGCATTGCTTCTTGATTTCCCAGACTACAGGGTGGGCCAAGGGTCAATTACAATTACAGAGGCTCCACTCACCTGCCTCCACAGCTGCAGCTCGTCAGACCAATCAGCCTGGTATAAAAGCCTCTCCAGCACACACACACTCTTTGCCAGATTGTTCTTCACCCACATGCAAGACTTCTCAACACTCCTTACCTGCCTGATATCTTCGTCAGCTCAAGCTCCTGTTTATTCTGTGAACAAATAAAGGTCATTACCAACTGTCCCTGAGTGCTGCATTTGGGTTCAGTCACACCACTCTTTCTGAATCCTAAATCTGGCCCGACATGCTGTCTGACATTTGTTTCCACTGTCTACCTGTCTCCGCATGTGAGAGAAACGAGTTCTCGCAGATCCAAAGAGGAAAGGTCGTCGTCATCTCATCATGAATAGGCGGGAGTGGAGAGCCTGGCTACTCGCTGCGTCCCCACATACATCAACTCCACTGAGCAGAAAATTAAAATGGAAATCTGGGCCTTGAACGGAGTCGAGGGTCCCATTGACCTGTGCCGTGTGATTTATGGCGGGTGATTACGTCACCTCGATGCCACTTGGGCCACGGAGCTCACTCGATGCTCCGACTCATAACCATTAATTTTCAAAGTGTTTATCACGTTGATACTTTTTATTGATCATCAGTCATTGAGTGAATGTAAAGATCATTATTCAGGTCAGTCACTACGAGTTGTGTATTGACCATTGTGTAATGAAGCTCATGCTGTTGTTGGGACCTGACCTCGTAACAGGCCTCCCATTAAAGTATCAAAATGGCAGTCGGAATTAATCAATAATTATTAATTGTGTTAAATAATGTGACTTAATTTACATTAAATCACCTCATGGGGCACCATGCTATGTCTGAGCCACCATTCCAGATGGCAAGACCCATAAGAAAAGCCTTCACATGTCCAGTTTAGATCTTAAAGGATGAAAAATCATCTGTGGTCCAGTGAATCCCGCTCTCTGAAACTCTTTATAGGAGACATAATGAGCTCATCTAGAGAGCCAGAACATCTTCTCCAATGAGAAAAGCCAGGACCCCAGGAACGCTGCTCAGCCTTGCCTCCAATAATTGGTCAATTATGACTCTTACTATTATGAACTGTTGATGCATGGAGGTTTTTTATCTGTAAAACTTTCCTCACAATGTTAAGTCTTCTTCTTGTCTTTTGGCTGCTCTCTTCAGGGGTCGCCACACTGGATTATCTGCCTATCTCAATGGCCTTCGACCAACGGTCGTTCAATTTCCACTGGCACCCCACTGGTCAGCAGCACTGGAGGCGGTCAATAGCCCTTTTTAAACAGGAGTTGTGCAAATTTGCAGGAAAGCCCAATCAGTCTTCTTTCAGCATTGGCAGTATAAAAACAAAATCGGGGAGTGCAGCAAAATGCCGCCTACCTACTTTTGTTTATACAGAATGCGCCTTTTTCGGGGCAATGGGGGGCGTGAGCAAGTAACAAAACGTGTAGCTCAGCGTGTGACGTAAACAGTGACGTGGGAGGGAAGCCGCGGCTGGTCAGTCCTTCGGCGATTCTCTCATAAGTCGGCCCGTTCTTCACCGTCCCCGTCATCTGACGGTTAATGGCCTCTTCGTTTGTGAGGACAAGGAGGGCGCGCAATTCCTTGTCTCCCCAGTTGCTCATCTTTACAGTGTCTGTCAGGTTTGTGTTTCCCTCTTGCTACTAGCTGCTCGCTAATTCCTGCTATCAGCTGTTTCCTGTTTATCCACCGCCAGTGGCTCGCATGTGCTGCGTCATCAACAGCTCCTCCCACAAGTCTTCAACAGCCCCTCCTGTGGCGCCTCGTTCTTTTTAAACTAAAAGGGTTCCGCCAATATGTCTACCCTATGAGGCGGAAAATTGGGCACCTCGGATCAACTCACCAATCCGGCTCTGTGTGTCTAAACGCTCGCAGCTTGCCGGCAAAACGGCCCAACATTCACAGAAAATCTGTCCGTGTAAAAGGGCTATTGTTAACCCTGGGTCTTGCCCGATGGCAGACTTTCGGCATCATTGTTTTGGCACAAATTTAATGCCAGATGCCCATCCTGACGCAACCCTCACCATTTATCCGGGCTTGGGACCGGCATCAGGAGTACACAGAAAGTGCCCCCCCAATGGCTGGTTTCACAATGTTAAGTCTATGAACAGGAATTCGCAGGTGGCGAAACTTTATTGTATTGCGGGAGCAAACCCAGAAGCTGGAAAGTTTTTTTGGCGTATGCGACAGGCTACCAAATCCATTGGAATAGGTGCCATCTTGGAGTCCTGTTTCTAGTTATAACAATACATCTATACATCGGCTGTGGCTCAGAGGATCGGTGGTTTGATCCCCAGCTCCTGCAGTCTGCATGTGTGGCATACTGCTTTTTTCTGCTGGGGGTCACTGCCACTGGGGAGTACTGTTGCCATGAGGGGGGGTACTTGGTCTGCAATGGTGTTTGAGTGGGTGGAACATGTCAGGTGGTATCCACATGAATGCCAGAACCAAAGGTTTCCCAGCAGACTGGTATGAATGGTAAGGGTTGAAGACAAATGAATGTGTGATTGGTGAGTGGTTGGTGTATTTTTTACAACACTGCTGTGGTTTTGCATCTCGGAGGAAAAGCAAACTGTGGTCGGAGTATTTTTCCGACCATCTGCTGAGTGCTGCTGTACTGTATGTACATTAAGTTCAGGCAGAGGCCCATTAAGTGGCTAATGGGGTTTGATTGCCGATGAAACGAGCCACGACAAATGAGGAGATGTCCTAATGGATGGACAACTTCAGCCACTGAGCCGGAGAGTTTGATGGAGGAGGGGGCAGGACTCTCGGGCTCCGCTCCAAATCGGCCTCTTCATCCGCAGCATTCTGCTCTCAAAGAGGAAGAAACATTTATCTTAAGAGAGTTTTCAAGCTAAAAAGTTCTGGGAACAAAACTGAGAGTAAGATAGTCCTACTTTACTACACTTGAAAGCAGAAAAGACAGAAGTGACGCAGGGGTGTGGCCTTGATTTCAAGAACTGAGCCTGGAAATGTAATTTACAGACAACGTGGGGAAGATGGAGACGTACGAAGAGCTGTTTTCACTAATCCTACTTCACCTTGAAGCTGTTTGACTTCTCTTTTCTCTCGTTTCAAGACAGACCCTATCAGCTTAAATCCCACAGCCCAGGAATCAACATCTAAACTTTGCTCTCATGCGTGGACTAGGAGGGGGGAGCAGGGGAATGGAGTCAGCGGTTCTTGCAAGAAAAAAACCCTATCAATAAAAGGTCTGTATTTTCGCAGGTGGTCTGGCTGTTCCCTGGTGATGCAGAGAGGACAGGTAATCCACAGTGAGATTACGTCGCTCTCTCATGTTTCACAGGTGCCGCAGGCTGATAGGACACAAAGTAATAGGCCTCTAACAGCCCATGTGGAGATGGCGGTCAGAGCAGCTTTAGATAGTGGCAGATAAACAGCAGCTACCTGGCATTGTGTCAACAAACAGTGCAGCATTCACTACCTATCCTCAGTGTATCCTACTGGTCTGGAATTGGCTCTTAAGACTGAATGTTGCTATGATACCCCAATGATGTCATCATGGGTTTTGGTTTCATATTCTCTTATCTTGTGGACTTTGAGTTTTCTGTTTTTGACCCTTGTTTCATGTTGTTTAGCTCATATTTAATCTGCTTCCTGTTTTATTTTGTAGCTTCTCTCCTCATGTGTTGTGTCTGGTTTTACTTCCTGTCTTTGTGTGTTTTCCCGCCTGTTTTCTGCCACACCTGTCTCGTTAGTCCTTCCCTGTTCCCTGAGTCTTCCCTTCACACCTGTTCTGTATCAGTCTTGTCTGCGCCACCCTTGTTGTCTTCCTTCTCCAGCTGTGTCTCGTCCTTGTGATTAGTCTTCTGGGTATATATACCTGTGTATTTCCCTTTGTCCTTGGTCAGTCCGTCTGCGTACCTTCTGCATTCGTCATGGGTTCATCCTGCCTTCATCTTCCTTGACCAGCTATATTAAAGCTCGCCTTTTCTTGAAAACCTAAACCTGTAAACCTAAACCGATAACAATCCGCTGTGAGGGTCCAAAGGACAGAGGGATGGTGTGTGTTGTAAAGCCCTCTGAGGCAAATTGTGATTTGGGCTTTGTAAATAAAATTGAATTGAAACAGTGGAATTACAGTTTCCATGTCCATCACATGATCCCATTGTGCCCAAAACAGCCTTTTCCCATCGTCAAGAAAGGACGAGAAAAACCAGCTGGGGCTCAACTTTTCGGGTTGTCAACCAATTTATTTTTGGTCAAAATGCTCTGGGCGGCTTAAGGGCCTGTTTATATGGTTCTGTATATTTATGAAAACGGTTATTTATCTTTGCCTTTGCAGCTATCATTTACACGTAACCAGCGTTTTGCTCGACGAAAACGGAGATTTTCAAAAACGGCTTCCAAAGTGAAATTTTAAAAAAAAATAAAATCAGTTTCTATGGAGACGTGTAAAGAGGATAGACGGAGATTTGGGAAAATGATGACGTTGCAACCCAGTTCGTGCATGGCCATTAAGCGCCCAGGAACCACAACAACAATGGCGGATATATTATGTTTTGTTAGCACTTTTGGGCCTTCTTACGAGCTTACAAATGAACTTAGCACTGCTGCATCAACATTAGCGCACAAAGACGTCTGCTGCGCCCGATATTAGTAAGTGCATAGCAGCTTACTATGCTACATAAGATTAAAATGTAGTTTAAGTTGTTTTTATCACTAGCGCCAAGTGGAAAACAAATCAATGTGCATGTGCAGAACGTTCTTCTATGGTGTTTGACATATAGCGTATCGCCACCTACTGCCCTGGCATGCTAACTGCAGCAAAAACCTTGGATATCGTTTTAACTGATCGTGTAAACCCGGAATTTTTTTTATACAGGATAAATAAAATCCGTTTTTATTTGTGTCTGTATCCGTGTAAACAAGGCCTAAGATTAGATGAAGGAACAGGACCGGAACTGGTTCAGTGTTGGCGGAAAAGAGGTATCAGGGAGTCCCCAGAACTATTTAGATCCAGAATCTACCTGCACTGATAGGAGTCAGACTTTGTGGACAATTCAGGCACGCAGCGAACACCAGGCTCCTGGATGAAAGTCCTAGGTTTGTTGGACCCATCCACCTCCCATCCCGCCCACCCTATTGGCACTTTCCAGCTTCTTATATTATGTCATTACTGGCAGCGTTTCGAACTGAGGCCGCATATCATACCACCATCATACTAACCATCCCTGTTATATGGCGGCTGATCTCATCATCTGCTCAGAGGGTAAGGAGCTAATTGTTTTCACAATTTGTGGGCATTGTGGACTATTCCTTTTCTTTAAGTTAGCCACTAACTGCTAGTAGCTGCTTTTTAAATGCACATGCGTGCACAGAACCCTTCCAACCAAAGACAACCAGACAAAATGACCGTAATAGCATTTTATTAAATCTCTAGCTCAGTGACTTGACTCAGTTTCTACATATTTTATATCCACAGTTTTCATGCTTTACAGGTGGAGCTCATGCAATAGGACCCACACTATATTTTATGGGGAAAACCAACGTAGTGCATGAACCCATCAGAAGTGTGGAGGCTCACCAAGCACCAACATAGGGACAGGGTGGATCAACATACCAACATTCATCCACTCAGTTTTGCTTTACCACAGAGTCATTGGAAAAAAAGTAAAAGTTTCCCTTTTTTAAGAAGTGCATATCCCGTGGAAATGTAATTGGTCGGCACCTCCAAAAACCCTGAGGGCCCGAGTCTGGAGCCTGGGATGCTGAGACAGGAACACATGCTCAAAGTTAAGACATGTTTTCAGCCATCAAACAGAAGTGGAAGGATACACATTCAAAATATATAAAGACAAGAACCAAAAGTAAATAAGTTCAGTATGCCCTGTGTGTGTTTGAGGCTGGAGGTTTGACTTTTTACAGCAAATATAGAATTTAGAAAATTAAATACATATTTAAAAGTTGGTACAGATAAATGCTTTTACAGAAGTTTAAAACATAAGCATATATACAAGCTCAATCAGGACATGAAATATGGTTATTTCTGTGCTGTAGAGGAAATGGGTCTTGTTTGGTTTGAAAGAGTAGAAAAATCACACATATAACACTACACACACCATCACAAGTAGTCGAGGCAGATCACAGTAATTAAAGCCAACATTTAAATGTGTGGAAAACAACACAGAAAATAAAGTCTTTACAGATGCTGACATCATCTTTGGTGAGCTGTTATTGGTGGTAATAGCATGGTGGCCGCCAACAGACCCAACACGAGCAAATGAAGAGACACCTTCACCAAACTCAGATTGGGGGAGGATGTTTCTTCTTGTGCAGTGTGTTGAACTCCCAGAGCAGCTGAATCATAGTGACTGAAGTGTTAACACCAACAACACGAGCAGGGTGTGGGCTTACTGTAGTTACTGCATAGGGACGATCACTGTATGAGAGATTCACAGACTCTGAAGTATTTGTTGAGTTTCATTGCATAAGGGTTGTTCCCCTGATTCTTATTTTAAGAGATGTTTTAGATTGTGTTTAGGGTAAGGAACATGCATTTGTGGGATGAGCAGCAGAGCTGAGTATGTGGGTTGCGCCCATGAAATTTTGCCACATCTTCTCTGCAAATGCCAAACAACTTTTTTCTTTTGCTGTTGCTACTGACTCTTGTTTTGAGCTTCTGGTACCCCCAGGTGCCTGATTGGGTAACCTGTTGTTTCTGGACAGTCAGAAGTGACATCTCATCTACCACAGACAAGAAATACATCAGAGTAGAGCTGCGTTTGAAATGCAGGATGGAGAAGGATCCCATTCCAAAGTCTTTCATGCCATTTAGACATGTGAGTGTGCGTATTCTGAGCTTGAAATTAAAAAAGAAAATCTTTGTGACCCCAAATTTGCAGTCAAAGAACTGCAACAAAGCAGAGAAAACACATTCTCAAGTTATCACAACATTGATACATGATCAACCTTTCACTGAAGACTTCTATGAATTTGGTATAACCACACATGCAAGATGGATATGTCACTATTCTAACAATGCTGTTTACAATTTCCAAAAGTCTGTCTTCACATTTGTCTTTTGTATAAAGTTGCATAACTGACGAAATAATAAATCCATGGATTCTGACATCTGGATTTGGTGCCTCTTTCTTGCCAGTAAAAGTCCAGTCCGTGACGATTCAGAGGGAAATTATTCCACCACTGAAACTGACCCAGAAAGCAAAGCAAGCACTTTGACATGTTTCTCGTCAAACACCCCATCACTGCCAGCCCAGCGCTGGCTCAGGTGGTGAGTGCAAACTGGTCCTGCTCTATAGGTTTCTTCACCCAGGCGCCCAGTCCGGCTTTGTGGAAGGCTCTGAAGAGTGTCTGCTTGGCGCTGTGGTACTCCACCGCTGCCTGCTTGGCCTCGTGGTAGCTGCTGGGCCTTGTTGTTCTGATCCGCAGGGTGGAGGAGAGCTATGAGACATGGACAGATAACAAAACTGTTAGATAACAACACTGAAGGAATTCTAACCAGAATAAGTTTCAGCTGGTTACAATCTGGAGTCCTCACCACTACCTGCCACTGAATCCCTGAAATTAAAGAACAGTACAGGATGTTACGTGTAAAGAGAGTTACCTTGCAGTGCAGGCGTATCCAGCGGCTGTAAAGAGCGTGCTTACAGAGCCTGGAGGGTCGACCCAGATCATCTTTCCCCGTGGTGGCATTGATCACCTCTAATCCTTGGTCTCCCACTGTCCAGTTCACACTGAAGTTTGGTGCTTTCCCCGGCTGACGAGCCTCAGCATTACTGATTCCTGTGGGCAGAGTTTCAGTTCAAGACTATTAAAAAGGTTCCCTGAGTGAGACTGTGCGTCACTTGGATATTGTACAGAGCTCCAATAGGATATTTTAAGATTGCAAACAGGCAACAGATCAGTGGAAATCCGTCGTTCGTAAAAGTATGTTCTGTTTCTCACCGCTGAGCAGTGGTCTGTTCAAGCTGAAGGACTGTGGCAGCTCCTCAATCTCTGTGATCCTCTGGTACATGGCTCTGGAGAGGTGGTCGGCGTGGTACAGGCTGCCCAGAATTATGCTGGAGAAGTAGATGGCCTCGGTGAAGTAGCTCATCAAAGAGCCTTGGAATCCAACCACGTTCCACCTGAGGGGGGACAGGACAGACAGTTTTATTTAATCAGACGTACCGGAACCACAGAGACAAAGAGATGACGAGCGTTAAACCCGATGGACGCCACAAATCTGCAAAAAAAAATCTGCATTGTTGCTCCAGTTTATTCTCTGATTCCAGCTCAGAGGAGTCCTGAGCTGTTAGCAGCCTCCTGGAGATTCATCAAGAAGCCTAATCAAAGCTCCAGTGGCCTAATGACACCTGAGAAGCACAGCTGACAGCAGAGACAGGAATGGAGTGATTGCAGCATGACACCGAGATAATTCAGCCTCTTTACACATGCACATAATCATTAGGATTCCAACTGGTTTGTTCAAAGACATCCTTCAACACTTCAAGAGGGGTCTGCAGGGAAAAGGACAGTATGTATTAAATTTAGTGGCACACCTTAAGCAATTGTCTGACTGTTCGGACATGGGGACAGTGTGTGTGAACAGGCAATGAAAGAACACACACCTGGCTATCTTGTCACTGCAGGACATGGTGAGCAGCCTCTCGCCCTGAAGAACCCCGTCCCACGTCTGAATGGTGTTACTGGAGCGGACTGGGATGGTTCCTTCACCAGACTCAATTTTAGTGCGGAGCTGGCCACGGGCTTTTCTGTTCGGGTGTCGGTCGCCCTGATCTGAGACAGGAAGAAGACAAGGACAGACACTTTGAGGATCGTATAGTGAGCCATACATGTTCATGTAATCTAAGGAACTTTCACAGCTGACTAAGGCGAGATGAAGACACTCACCCTCTACTCCAGCTTCATGAGGAGAGAAGATGCGGGCGTCTCCACAGGGCGAGGTGCTGATGTACAAGTGGAACTGGACGTTTTCCTTCAGTCTGAAGCCTAGTCTGTTGTCACACCTGGTGAAGATGGATTTCTGCTGCTCTTCTTCGTGGTTACTGGAGACACCAATGTCGAGTCAGGTGACATTATACCTTAGGGAATGCTAAGGTTCATCTGTTCAACATAACACTCTAACATCTTTCTGACGTCTGGTGCCGGCTGAGATAGTTTGCTTTGCAAGTTGGCGATCACATGTCAATCACTCTTTGCTGTTCTGTGACTCACCTGAGGAAATATTCCAGCTGGCAGTACAGGTACCTGATGAGCGAGCGGCGAGCCACAATCTCAGCGTGGCAATCATTTAGGGCCAAACCTCTATCGCTCATGTATTCACCGTTGATGCACTTTGTCCCTGTGGATACACAGATGACCTGAGCCTCCTTCACATCGGTACCTGCACAAGAACGAATGTAGATGGAAGTCCAAAGTGGAATTTTGATCTGGTGTCATCATACACACACTGCTGTATCCAACATGATGGCTGGGTCAAAAACGTTCTCATTTAACAGCTAAAATATGTTCCTGAAAAACGTCAGCCATTGGTTCTTGAACTCCCGCGTTGAAGCCTCGAGTTCGGCATTTTGATTGTCACCGTCTTGTTTTTTAGAGCCAAAAGTGACCACATTTGGCCAAGAGGTAGCCTCATAGCCACATAGTTAAACATTTTCAGAAGCAACTGTGTGACAGAGAAAAAAAAAATCACCTGTTGTCATGACGACACCTGCCAGTACTTTCCGTCTGGCGTGTGGAGATGTGAAGTTGTCCGTCAGTTCGCTGAACTTGTCGACCACCAGGCGAGAGACGGCATCTGCCAGGACCTGAGGTGGCACCCAGACAAATGTTTGACAATGAGATGAAGCAAAATGGCAGAATGACAAAAGTTAGGTCGAACCTCTGAGTGTGAGCCACACTGACTCTCATCATCAGATTTTATGTAATACAAATATGGGAAGGAAACAATGCCGACATGTGATAAAAGAAAGTGAAAGCTCTTCTTATCTGCACTGAAGCTATTATTGAATATTTCAATTAGGAATGCTGCGCTGGTGTGAATGACAGGCAGGGATCTGAGCAGCTTAAAACAGTCAAATCCTCTGCTTCACTGACTGCTCTGTGAGTTAAGCAGAGTGACTTGGACGGGCCGCTATAATGAACAGCAGTGTTTGAATAGCACTCAGAGGGTGATGGTAATTAAGATAGCGGCTTTGTTATCAGTGTGCAGGGATTACAGGTAGGGATTAGTTTATGAGTAAATAGATTCTCAGTGTATTGAGCTTGTTTCTCCTGTCGCTGTCTTCATCTTCAATCACACTTTGGCAGGTTGGTCACAAGCGGTGACATTTGTAGACGAGTCTTTCATTAGACTACAGAAATATAACAAGGAAGTGTTTACAGCATACTTTCAGATGCCTTTCAGGCTTTAGCTTTTCTCAAAAAACCTTACACTGATCAGCCAAAACATTAAAACCACTGACAGGTCAAGTGAGTAACTGATCATTTTGTTACAATGCATCGTTCTGCTGGAAGACCTTTGGTTCTGGCATTCATGTGGACGCTACTCGACACCCTAAACCCACCCAAACACTGCTATGGGCTAAGTAACCCCCCCCTAAAAAGGTCATACCTTAAGTACATTGCAATGCTATCCTTAACTCTGTTCATTTTTATTACTTTGTTATATCTTTAACAAGAAAAAGATGAACATGGTAAAGCAAGCAACAAAATAATCGAGCCTTTCAACTTTGTCAGTGCTTACCTGTGGCAGGTGAAGCTGCAGTCCTTCTCTGGGAATAGGCTGTCTCGATGGAGCCTGATCCAGCTGCATGTTAAACAGAGCGGACAGAGCAGCCTGAGCAGCCCGGGCCTTGGCCAGCTTCTTGTTCCGCCCAGAACCCTGGAAATTCTGAGCATCTACTGTCACTGACATGACAAAGTTCTTGGCGTGGCTCTCCCCGCTCTCTGACACAAAGTCATACTTGAGGCCTGGCCGCAACTCGTTGAGGATCATGACAGGATTCTTGCCACTTGTAGGGGAGATGAAGGTGGAGGGGGCTGGAGGTAAGGGGGCCTGGACCAGGTTTGGGATAGGGGAGGGTAGTAGTGGGTACTCTATTCCCAATGAGCTGAAGGAACCATTACTGTTGGATGCGAGGTAAAACGGGTCATCTACAGGAGTTGATGATTCAAAGGCATTAAAGAGCATGTCCGGAAAGTCAGCCTGGTCCGAGGTGAAGTCTGTGTGAACGGACAGAGTCCGGCCCATGGCCATATGGGCTTCTGATGCATTGGGGAACTGGACGAAGGAGCGCAGGGCCTTCTCTGCTGCATTCAGCTTGGCCTTCTTCTTGGTAGGACCTGAACCCTCGAAGAGCTGCCCATTTACCTCCACAGTCATAACAAAGACAGGCGCATGGACCGGCCCGGTCTGAGACAGCAGTCTGTACTGCAGCCCTGGCTTGATCTCATTCAGCTGCATTAGAGCATTCTTAGGTAGAATGGGCCCAGGGACTTTCTTACGCTTCTTGGGCCTGTACTTGGAATGTGCATGCCCATTATTGCCCTCCTCTAAGGGACGTTTCCTCCCACCCCCAGCACTCCCATTGGGGAGTTGAGCAGCCTCAGCTGCAACCCCTTCTTTGGAGAAGAGGTTGTCCAAGTTCCGATTTTCCTTAACATCTGTGCTGCATGAACCTGCGGTGCCCAGAAAGAGTAACTTACAATGCCTTCGTTGCAGGATCTTGTAAATGCAAAATTTAGAGATTCCTTTACGTCTCTTTGCAACTGAACAAGTGATGTGTGTTCCTTAATCAATACTTATGTAGCGACATTATAAAAACATAGTGGCAGTAAATTATAGCAGTAAAAGTGTGTTTTAAACACATTTATGACAATACAAATGTTACACATAATTCGGATGAAGTTATTGTCCAAGCAATCTGCCTTAAATATCAATTAGCATTAAAGGCAAACAAATAAGTTGCTGCTATTTGTTGCAGCTGTATAGACAAAATCTGGACAATCTTTTGAGAACACAAATCACCAGACCCTGTTAACAAAGCTGATGGAACTTAATGTAAATTTCCATTTATAACATCCTCCAGCAAAAGCTCGATAGGTTACTCCTTTTGGTGCTCAGGACAGAAAACAATCCTATAAATTGCAGGTTTAGACGGGTTGTGGGGAGAGATGGTTGCAAACAAGGATGTCAACGTTTCCCAAAATAATTCTGTACTTCAACTGAGCCTGAAGAAGAACACCAGAGAAAATATATTAACTTTTTGATTGATCAGGCAGAAAACAAGCAGCATCAGTACATTACAATAAAAGCTGTACCTTGTCAACCACAGTTCAGGCACTGCATCCAGTACAGTTTAGCTTGTCCCCAAAATGTTTCTGCAGCTGACCAATAGGACGCGACAGTGCTTCCAAGGAAGAGCGTGGCCCGGTAGAGATTTGGACATAAATGAAAGAGCATCTGTCTGATTGTCATAAAACCTGTTGGTAATCTTTAGTGCAGGTGTCCAGAACTGTCAAAGGTCTTGACTCTACCCAGCTTTCAAGTCTTAAACGTCCATGCTGGCTTGAAACCCGGAATTGCCGCTTGCAGCTAGATTTCTATTACTACTTTTACTTAAGTAAAAGATCAAAGTACTTCTTCCATCACTGGTAAATTCCAGTGTTTGAATCACAGCATAGCTTTCAGGGTAGCCCCATTTTTTGGGGGTCGGGAGGGGACTAAACACATGCACGCAAACCTTACTTGGTGTTGAGGAGCTGCACATTTAACACCACTTGACAACGCGAAGGCTTGGCGGTTCACTAATTTCGCACCCTACCTACACCCTTTCAGCACAGTACACTTACTATGGTTTAGGTGTCTTGAGTGAAATAATAACTGGACATAGGTTTTAACCCAGTTGCCTTTATTCTCCATCAAACAAACTGCCTACAAAGATTTCGGAAGGGATTAGAGGGCATTCAAAAATGGATATGGTTCATGATCAAATGCAACAGAACCCAATCCCTAACAAACTGTCATTATAAGCCAAGTTCAGCATAATGCATTCCAATATGACATGAACATGAGTTCGTCCGTAACCAGTGTGCAGTGCCTGGAGAGAGTTGAATTCCGCATTCAGTCACAGCCCGTTGACGACTCTAAGCAAAGTAAATAACAAGCATGCAAGAGGAGGCCGGAACTCAAACATGAAAAACACAATAGCAGATAATGCCCTGAGCAACAAGAGGGGGAGAATGATTATAGGTCTGTTGGGGAACAGGGAACATATTGTTATTGTCACTGTAGTGAAACAGCCAGTGCTGCGGCTCAGCAAGCAAAAATAGTCACTCGAAGCAGAAACAGAAATTCTCTTCATTAGACTGAGAAGTGAATCCATTGGGTGCTTCCAACTGCAAGGTCAACTGTCCATGGGTGTCAGTGTTTTTTACCATGTCCAATTGTAATGTCAGTGCTGAATATGTTACCTGGCATTGAATACTTAAGTTCTTCCATGACTTTCTGTTTATAATTTTAGCAAACAGCCCTTGAACAACCTTGAGCACGTTCGTCATCAGTCTGCGATCGACTCTCCCTACACTGTCAGGCATAATCCACATTCTCTCCCAACTGCTTTCACTTTGGCTTACACACAGAACAGGGCCAGGATTACTGCTGTGTGCATGCAAATAAAGCTGTGTTTAAAGAGGTCCATCAGTAAGCACTGGGCAAAGCATCTGCAGGCCAAATCACAATGCTAAATTGGCCATCTGGTTCATGTCTTAGAGCACACAGACTCCTTTCAGCCTACCTGACAAACAGCCAGATTCACTTCTTTTGAAAATGGAGTGCTGTCTCGGCTTGATGCTACAAACCACAAATCAACTTTCATAACCAAAAAGAGGCGTCAGATAACAGTAAAGCTTTGTGCTAATTTGATTTTCTTTGTCCTGCATATTAACCTGACTTAGAACCTTTCTACATCCATCTTTTCCATAAAATCCCATTGAGACTAATCAAGGGTCAGGCGGTTTTAGGGCTGAAACAGACCTACGTTCCAAATCCAACGGTGGCTCTCGAGGGGCTTTAGGGAGCTTATATGTTGAGAGCAAGGGGACAAGCTCTGAATTTGCCATCAAAATAGACTGAAATCTCACAGTAGATACACCCTGACCCCAGGATTAAGCTCTGATCCTGCCTCCTGAGCCGGCCAAAAGGAATTGGATGGTGCATTTTCAAGGACGGGCGGAGAGGAATACAATGCACCAGAGATATTTAAGCTCAAGAGTCTGTATTGTCTTTACCTATATGCATGCATGTCATACACAACCTGGACATACACCAGGATTCGTAATTCTCAGGCACAGAAAAAGTTAATTAAACTTTTATCTACAATTGGAGTAAATGCTTATGGATCAGATCAGAAATCAATGTCTTGTTACCGCTAGAAATGGATAAATTGACTCACTCATGCTTTTTACTTCGTCCCCCTCTGCAGAGAGCAGCCTTTGTTGGTTTCGAGTCAGTCGATCTCCTGCTCGACCTAAAGGAGACACAAAGTTGACAAAGTTCAGTCAGAGACACTTTAATCAAAGAAGTGATCCACTTATACCAAATGTCCATACAGTTAGATTTAGCGGGAAAGGCTCTGCTCTCTGAAGTAATCAGAATCAATCTCACCTCATTAATATATATGTGAACATTAAATCTTACTTAAATTAAATGAACAAAGCCCAGAAGTATAGCACATTAGCAGCAGGCTGTGGTGGTGGTTGGGGTCAGTCTGTTCTCATTCCGAAATCGTCAAATGCCACTGCTTTGTCATTGATTTCGGCATCAGACACCGAAGCCAAAAGTCACCTTTCACGGTGGTATGATACGCTGCTGGGCAGTGTCAGTGTCATCTGTTGGTAATCACATCATATAAGGAGCTGTAAAGTCCCTATAGGGTGGGTAGAAGGGGTGGTAAATGAGTCCAACAAACCCTGGACTTTTACCTTGGAGTCAGTGGTTGCTTCCCTTATGAATGTAAAACCAAACCATGATTTTTTTAAAAACCTAACCATGTGCTTTTCTTGATGTCTTGCCGTTGGTTGCGGCATCCCACTACGTCAACAGCCAATGCACGAGATTTCCTTAGCACGTAATATATATGACAAAGCGACGATATGTGACACCTTGGGATGAAAATGTGTTGGGGCAGGCTGCACTGCACACCTGCATGGTAGTTATTGATCAGCTGGTGGCAAAGCAGTTGATGCCAATCAGCTAATAAAAGCGTGACTTATGATCGGACATTTTTAATGACTGTGTACTGCATCATCAGGACCGATGTCGGGAAATCATTTCCTATGACTGACAGAAGTTTAACAGCACTTTAATGCCTCTGAAGTGTACATTTATGTTCTCTGGTGACACAAAGAAATAAGTATTATTAGACTGTATTTGGCTGCATATTGTGACTAATAATAAAGCTAAATACAGTTCAGTCAGGACCACTTTGTCAAAAATAATCTTTATTTACTTGCACAAGTTATATTACATTTGGCGGTATGGTTCTGTTCTGGGACCCCCTGCTTTTCCACGCGCTTGCGTGGAAAGCCTGAGGCAGGAAGAGCACACCTTCCTGCCCTTCATGAGCCATTATGAACGGCTATAGCAGGGAGCACAGCAGCAAAAGAAACCCAGATAGAGCAGAGAAAACAGCATGACAGGAGGAGCTGGGGTGGAGGTGGGAAGCAGCAAAAGGGGCCAGGCTAGAGCTGTTTAAATAGCGCGCTCTGAATGCAATTTTCCAATAGGAGCAAAGGGGCAGTCAGCTGAGCCATCAGCTGATTGAGGATTGCTTGCTTGCCATTTACAGCTAATTTAGAGCTTGACGTCGTGGCCTGCCAGAACTAACACTATGCTTGATTAACTTATTTAGCTGAAAAACCATAAAAATGTTCATGAAGACAAAGGGTAAGAAACCAATGCACTAAAAGAAATGTGCTCATTGCTAACCAGCCCGGCAGAGAAAACAAACACTCAGTGGCAGATGAAACCGAGTTGCTGCTGAAAACATTAACATTCAGCAGACACCACCCGCCTGAGCAGCCTTTTGAGGCTGACACATTTGACTAACTGTCATCTTCTAACAGCTTTTTATTCATTCCATATAAACACGCCAAACATTTAAAAATGAAAACTTGAAGTTCTGCAAATGAGAGGTAAAAACAAAATCACAGTCAAGCTGATGGTGAAGATTTAAAGTTAGCAGTATCATATAAAAATGCTATCAAAGATATTTGAAACAAGGTCTGATGAAGAGACACTTCCTTGTTTGCAATTTGACCTCACAAAGGGAAACAACGACCTACATCATGCCATTATAGTCAACATCTTATAACAAATCCAACACTGACATTCCCCTGCTTGAATCAATCCATCCCTGTTCCCTCAACAACCTCCCTTTCTCATTTGTCACAACTCATCACCCCTCTTCTTCACCCCTCCACCTCCACCCTGCCCTAAGCTACTCCTGTCAAACAGAGGTACTCGTCTCGCAGACTGATAAGAGACACTGAGCTGCCATTATTTCCACCGGTCTAATCAGGAAACTGTCACTCAGCGTGCCGGCTCTGGACATAAATAAACAAACTGAGACCAGCAGAAAATGCGCAATAATTATGGTTGATTTGCAGAGATGACGGCTGTGTGGTTTCACTCTGCGGGTCAGCTGTGGTGCGTGAGGATACGCAGGGATCCAACTGGCTATGAGTTTTTAGACAAACCCTGGTGGATGGGCACAGAACAGAACAGATCAACATGATAAATTAACAGTAATCCGTGTGACACAATGAGACAGAAATTTCAGATTTAGACAGACACCGCTTGTATAAAACTATGGGTGTGTATCTGCACTAGAAGCTCAGAGAAGCGTGTAAGACTGCGACTCTGATTCCTGGTCTCAACTCTGGGTTGTCAGGGTTTTGAATAACTAATAAACTTATTATTCATGTCTTAGACTTGACAAAAAGAAATGTAATGATACAACAGTTACAGTAGCTGTGACTGTAAATGGACTTAATGGGTGGAGTGCTTCTTCAACAGGTCTCAAAACCAATAAAAAATCTCGTTCTAACAACATGAATCCACAGTACAGTCTTCATGTTAAAACAGAGAACTTAGTTGAAGCCATTCAGCCAGAACCGAATTCTCTAAGCTGCTTAGACTCAATCCATTGACGAACTTTAAAGGTGTCGAAACCTTTTCACAGTTTTGCACCATTTATACCTGTAATATGTCAGTGTTGAGCCTATTTCACGAAATTCTGTGATGCTGTGTTGTTTTTGTTTCTGAGGGAAATCCATTTATAGAAATTTTTGCCTCACAATGTTTGCTACAGACAGCTACAAATGAGAAGACCTCAATTAGACCCGATGAAATAGCTAATCAGCTTTCCTCTGGAAGAAGAACAGAGCAAACTCCACAGCAATGGGATTGACAGGAAAGGCTTCACACTTGGTCTGTATAATCGGTCCTCTGTTGGCAGATATGGCCTCCTGCCCTGCTGCCACTCAGCTGTGCGGCTCCAAACATTAGAAATGACAATGTTATCAGGCTTCCCTGGCTCCATTGTGTGAGACGGGTGGAAGGAGAACAGGGCTTAGGTTGCCTTTCTCAAGATAATAGAGGAAGAAAATGAACTGAGAAGAAGCAAAATGTCAACAAATGTAGTTATCAGGAAGGCCTGTCACAGAAACAGAAACTTTGGAGGGTTGGAATATTGCATTATGCTCATTCAAGAACCTAGTTTACCTCATTATTGACTGTCTACCTCGTATGTTATGGTGACTTACTGCCATTTGCTACAGAATGTGATTTATCTGATGCAGACACTGTTTCATATGCACAGTTTCATACATACATACATATGGAACACTACTTGTTGAGCGGTAACACAAAGCGCCATCAACAAATTGAAAAGAAAATGAGATTGTGGAGGATAAACCGCCGGCAGGAATGGAAAGTGGCACGTATATTAAAGGAATCCGTGGCCCGCCATCCATGTCGTTTATCAGACAAGCGGTGGAAAATAAATAAAAATCTATTTACGCCCGCCTACTCCCACACTCTGACACACTCCTGCCTCCGATCATGCATCGCAGCACACTCACCACACCAGCCCTAAACACATTCACACACTGAGCAGAGACGGCAGATGCTGTGTACATTTAAACAAGGCGAGGAGCCGGCACAGGAGAAAATCAACCAATAAATTTGAATTATTAACCCTTTAATGTTACTTCAAATCAATTTTTCTACCTGTTACACGGTATATCTAAAATCTTCAGGGCCCAGTTGTTCAAAAAAGACCAAAGAGAAGAAGCAGAAATCATTTTTGTGTAATATGGACAACTGTTTGGGGGATTTTTTTTATGGGTACCAAACACATTTTTCTTAAATTTACCTTACTGAAAGGCCTAATAGGTTGCCTAATGTCTACTTTATCACCCTAACAGTTAAACAAATCATGTGTAAAATATAAATAAACCTATATCTGTGATCAATTTTAAAGTTTTATTCCGTTTTGCTCCTGAAATCCAGCCTGAATCGAGCCTTCTGCTGGGATCAGGATCATTCTGATTTTTTTGGACCAAAGGTATCCAACACCAACTGAAGGTTTGATCTGGATCAAAACCAATATTGGATTACCTATCTAATTTGATCAGATTAGATGCAGAATCCTTTTTTGATTTTGAACAACCTATTTTCAAGATTCGATCCAAACCGATATCCAACATCTGATCAGATTACGTCTGAACAACTGGGCCCTGGTTTCTAGGAACAAGGACGAACTCTGTAGCAAAGCCTCATTAAGACCAGAGATTCAAGTAAGGCTTTGGATGATTCATTGTTATAAATAGGCAAAAGCGTGCTAAATCAATTGGTCTTAGTTTGTTGCAAACTCCTGGGGAAGAAATTAAAATAATACACATCTGTAGACACGTCAGAAACACCACCTCTAGGAGCCTGTGTTAGTCTCACGGAAGTAGCCACCGAGCCGACAGTGATGAATGGATTCTGGAGCCTTTTTCTAGAGCTTGAGGTGAGTTACAATCACAGCCCAAACAAGGGAAAACAACTGCAAACAGCTGTCAAAGGACTTTCTTAGTGGCCTAATGCAGATTGATCGATCCGGAGGAGAAGCAGACAGCAAAGATGGCCTCAAACATATGATGCAGACGAAAAAAGAAAAAAACAACTTTCTTGAACATTGCCAGCAGCACAGTCCTTTTCTCACACACAAACTCCATTTTCTCCCCATGAAATGACATTTCGAGACGTGCAGAAATTGGAGCCTGACGGACCGGGGTGTGACATATTGATAGGGCAGGGAGAGGTGATGAGGTGGTGGATGAGAGGGGACAGAGACTAGGAACCTGGACACATTGGAACGAAGTTTCTGGTTCTATCGCACAGTCACATCAGGTTGTTTGTCCTTTACTAAATTCTAATATAAGGCTAACATTCCTTAACTGCTCTAAATCAAATAAGAGGATGTGCAGTTTGGTATTGTACCAGAATGTAATTTAAATGTAGTTCAACTTTGGCAAAAAAAGGACATTGGTAGATCTTTTCAGTGTGGAAGGATCAAAGAAAAAGCTCATTAACCAGTTTCTCTCTGGAAGTTTCCCTTTTAAATTCACTTAACTTTTCACGGGCCTCTGGAGCTGGATGGAAATGTGACATCTGTGAAAGATTACAAGAAAATCAACAGAATTTGCCGACTGCTAACCGTGATTTCACTGTCACTGACGAACTTCCAATGTCAGAATAAAGTCAGGAGAGTTTTGCCAGAGTAGTGGTGCGCTCCTGTGACCTTGAATATTTGGTGTAAGGTGATCATGCAACTCAGTCCGAGCTGTCTTGAAATGAACTATAGTAAAATTCACTGCACCTTACCAGGGACCGGAGTCCTAGGTTTTGAGCTAGCTCTGGGGCTTGAACTACAGCTTGAAATGCCCATCACCTATGCTGCCACCATGAGCAAAAAGAATAAAGAAGTGGATCAAGAGAGAGACCGTCCTCTCTCACTCTTAAACTCAGACCAAACAATGAAATGTACAGTTTGCATAAAGCCTCTTTCAAAATAAACACACCCAGTCAGTACCACACTGCCAATTTTTTCCTTCGACAACAAATGTACGTGGTTACTCAACATGTGGTTGGTTTGGGTTTAGGCAGCAAAAGCACGTGACTGGGTTTAGGAAAAAAGAACCGGGTTTGGCTTAACAATCTTACAGGAAGCAAACACCTGCCTCCTGGGTAAATGTTGGTGGTTGTTGGACCCGGCCCAACTTGGACTTCTGCCCCCTTAACTTAGCGTCATTGTCCCGCCGTGTTTCCACCTGACACTGCCGGGTGCTGTTACACAATAACCGCCACTGGCCACGTATCATGCCAACATGAACAGACAGATTTTAGAGTGTTAGTCCTGTGTATGTTTGACCCATCCACTGCCCTTATCTCCTCCCTATGCAGATTTTGTCACCTGACTTCCTCCTTTGCTCAGAACAAATACAGCCACTAGAGGGCGCTAAGCTTTTTTACAAGTGGGTGGTAAATAGCTGCTTGTACAAATGACCTCTGGGGTTGTTTTTTGAAGGCAAGTCGGTCTCATTTAATTTATTTGAAGTTACCTAATTTCACTGTGGTTTGCAGTGATGTGAAGACATAACAGTGACTAAAGGTCACACTGAGGAAATGAAAAATGACATCAATACAAAGAAAATGAAAGCAGATCCATCCTCACATTAATTCATTTTGTCTTACTCCTCTGTCACTGGTCGTTTGATGCTACTATAACGATGTCATGAAGACTAACCCTCTAAATGCTGTAATGATAAAAAGATGTTGACGGTAACTTCCTGTGTCTCTGCACGTCAGGGAAGCTTTGGTATACAGTGTTAAAACATCCAGCTGTCACACCAGCACTGCTACAGAAGAGAAGCCCCTCATTGCTTCCCAAGGACACTCGCAGGCTTCAGCCATCTTTCTAACATTTTCACAGAGACTCTGTGAAATCTTTATGACGGCTTTAATTTGCTGTGTGGCCCTGGCAGTAGCTGGAGGGGCAGGGCGAATGCTGTATCAATTCCACACGCTAATGTGACTCACTTAACCAACAGGGCTTCTACGCAGACCACCGCACAGCTCACCCTCCCCTCTCAGAGACATTTGTGCTGCTGACAGCAGACTATTCAAACCACTGTAGTCCCCTCTCCACTGGGGGCCAAGGAGACGTGCCAGCCTTCCTGAAGGTAAAGCAATTAAGTGGATTATCTCCTTCCATACTGCACGGAAGACGGGGAGAGAGAGTGCTTGGATAGCGTATTGTAAATGAAGCCTCAGGGCCAGCCACCACAGGACTCATTTATATGACATGAAATGAAGCTCATGTGTTTAGCTCAAGGTCATCTGAGGTGGACGTTGCCTGGAAGTGAGCACTGGACTCTTCAAAGATACACAAAGATATGAGACAGCACAGATGTGTCAAATGTTTAGCTTTGTGAATCGGACCTACGGGGACAGCCTAGACGTTAAGTCAGAATTTAATTATCTTACACGGAATTACCAAAGACTATTAAAGTGGCTCAGTAACTACCTTAAAAATAGACATTAATATCTGCAAACAAATAATACTAAGTCTGACTTGTTGAGCGTTATATGTGGGGTTCCACAAGGATACGTGCTGGGTCCCAAATTCTTTATATTGTACAAACGTAAATCATAGCTGTAATGTGTCTAAATTGTTTAAATTACTTTTGTTTGCTAATGATATGACTTTGTATTGTTCCGGTAAAAACCTTGAGCAGCTTCTGGCAATAATCAAGTACAAATTACAATAGGTAATATTAAAATGGAAGGAGTATATGAGAACAAATTTTTCGGAGTTGTCATAGATCACAAACTTTGCTAGAAACCACATATTCATTAGACAAAACCAAAATATCAAAGTCCGTCAAAATATTGAACAAAACAAAATACATTCTTAGCTTAAATTCAATACAAATATTGTATCGTTCTTTTATACTTCCATACATTACTTGCTGTGCGGAGGTTTGGGGAAAAACGCAAATCACAAATATTTGTCCAATGTATGTCCATTTGTGGAATGGTTTAGAAATGGAAATGAAAGTGTGTAATACAATAGATTTAAAAAAAAAATTTAAACTTAAGATGATAAGAAATATAAAACTTCACATATATACTTAGTTTCTGTTTCTTTCTTTCATTGCTCGGTATAACTTAAAGGGAGCTGACAAAAATAATGAATGTTAAAAGGGTAGGTTTAATAAGCCAAGACTTCAAGCTGGTCATGTTTTGTTTTATCATTTGTTTTTAATGCTAAAAAAACCATTACCTTAATATTTATTTTTTGCCCATCTACTGGTGTATTTGAGTTTTATGAGTTAGAAAATTACCGTAACCATCACATAATGTCAAAACAGTTAGAATCACACATCCATGTATTCATGCCAAGAAATCATTATCCTTTCGAAGAAATCATGTTGCGTTTCTTCAGTTCCCTACCATGATTACAGAATGTTTTTTTTCATACACATGACATTTAAGAAATCAGAGAGCTGACAGAAAGCCAATTACTTTTATTTAACACACTGATTGGGCCTTGCTGGTCTTTGATATACAGCTTTTTCATTTTCCATTTCTTTCACACTGTCACCCTAACCTAATCTTGACAGAGCCAAGGTGCAAACATAGTGACTGGTTATAAAATATAAATAATGAACATTAAGGGCAGGTTTCATGTTTGAGTGTATCAGATATTCTATTGATGGACAAAATGGTAAAAAAGCTGTGACTGCAGCTGTGAATGCTTCCATGTCGCAGTAAGATATTTCCCTGTCTGCCTCAGGTATCTTCGCTGTCTTTTTTTTTTTGCAGCTTTGCCAGTTTATCCCCCCCTTCCTTCCCCACTGTTCCCCTGGCACACATTCTTATTTTCATTTAACGCTATCACAGGTAGCCTGGGCCTCCTGGGCCTGAAAATTGCTGCTGACTACATGCTTGGGAAAGCTGTGCTCGTGGTGGTATGTCTCCAACTGGGACATGGAGACATGCATGCTGGGGGATCAGTAGAGCGGGAATGTTTTCCCATAGCACTACATCTCCTTACAGTGGTAATTTTGCTACTGTGGTTTGGCAAATGGAAAATAAATGTAATAAAATAAGCTCTTGCTGAACTGAGACGTCTGTGGACGATAGTGTTGTTTTCTTTCTAGTCATCCGACCACTGATAAGTGGACAACCCACTCTATGGCACCCCAAACAGACAGATTCACCGTAGATGACCCAAGCTAACAGACAAACGATTATGAGTGCTGTCTGCAGATGTGGCAAGATTTGCAAAAACCCAAGAGGTCTAAAGATCAAACAGTACTCATTACAGCACCTGGTGAGAGTCTGGAAACACCCCACAGTGTCCGGATCCTCCAAGAATCCCAGGCGCTACCCCATAGCAGACCATCTGAACACCGTTGGGTTTTGTGGTCGGCCAACAACGAGTCAGAGTGGCGCCAGTTCGATGAAGATGTGGTTGCAGCCCTTGTTGCAACAGCGAAGGGTGATGTGAGCCGGAGGCTCAAGACAATGACCACTCTCATAACCCTAATCCCATCAGAGAGGTTTGGCGTCACATGCCACAAAGACAACCGCAGGACCAAACCCGAATTGTTGGGAAGTAAAGATCGCCCAAAGGTCACAAAGTCAACCTCTGACCAGGTGATCTGAGGTGACAGGCTATGACTTTTGGTTGAGCCCACTCATTTTCCCTGACCGTTTTCTTTTTAAGAAGGTCGGCATCAGAGATTCCAGATTCCCCGTCGCACTCACTGACCCTCCTCCACCCCATTCTCTCTGCATCACTGCCCTCGCCGCGCACAACAGATGGCTATCACTGTTCTCTCCACCCCAGTCAAGGCCGGGCCAGGTCCTCCACTATCTCTCAGAGAGAGAGAGTGGGAAAGGGGGGGGGCAGGAAGCTCAGGGCTGATGTTGAATTTCACACCCCGTGGCATCAGGATTAGCGAGACCAGGAGCTGATGGACAGGCAGGTGGAGGTGGAGGTGGAGGTGGAGGGCGGAAGGCTGGCGCTGTCTGCTGATGCCTAACAAGCAGGGCATGTCTCTGAATGCTTCACAGTTGCTGTCCGTTCTCTCAGCTGGGATGAACTTTGACAGTTAGCACATTAATGAGCATGCCATTTAGTGTGATTCCAGTGATAATCAAAGGAGGACACATGGTAACACAGATAGTGTTTTCTGTTTGTGTTCCTTGTGTCGTGTCTGGTTTTACTTCCTGTCTTTGTGGGTTTTCCCGCCTGTTCTCTGCCACACCTGTCTCGTTAAGTCTTGCCTGTTCCCTGAGTCTTCCCTTCACACCTGTTCTGTATTAGTCTCATCTGCTCCACCCTTGTTGTTCACTCCTTTTGCCCGTGTCTTCCTTCTCCAGCTGTGTCTCGTCCTGGTGATTAGTCTTCTGTGTATATATACCTGCATGTTTCCCTTTGTCCTTGGTCAGTTCGTCTGCGTACCTTCTGCTTTCGTCATCCTGCTTTCATCCTACATCCATCCCTGGCCATTATGTCTTTTCCTGATTGTTTTTTTAGTTTGGATTTTTGTTTCTGCTCCTGGTTGGATTTTGAGTTGCCTGCCTTTTTGGAAATCCTTGAAAATTGTAACACTGCCGTTGGTCAGGCAAGACAAGCTGAGTCATTGCTCAGGTCAAGGAAGTAACAAGTCACACTCATGAACTCATAGATATAACATAACATAAGCTACACCCAGTGATGGCATGTAACTAAATACATTTACTCAAGTACTCTAAGCCCAAATCTGAGTCTTTTCATTTTATATTACTTTTGACTCCACTACATTTTAAAGGGAGAGCTACATTTATCTGACAGCTTTAGTTCCTGGTTCCTTCACAAAGTAATATATAGATTTTTAATTGTGATGTATTAGGAACAATGTTGAGGTTAAACAAACAAACTAACATTGTGAAGGGGTTAGTTTGGACTCTGGCTCATTGTGACAGTGTTTCTCACTATTTTCACTGTTTTTACAAATCAAATTTATCGATCCATGGAGATAATAATCAGCAGATGAATCTATGATTAAAATACTTATTAGTTTATTGTTCAAAATGATCACTGATTATACTTACGTACTTTTACTTGGGTAACATTTTCAGGGCTTTTGCAATGCAAATATTAAATAGAAAAGTCCTTTTGAGTCACCTGTCTCAAATCAAGTCTCAAGTCATAACAAGTCAAAGTCTAGTTGAATCTTTAATGAGGTCAGTAAAGTCTCAAGTCATCAAATTTGCTACTGGAGCCTTACTCAAACTTTTGGGTGTGTAATTTTCGAGCAGATGCCTGAGCCAGAGTAAGAAGAACACAAAAAGTTTTCTTTGCAAATTCAGTGCAACAAAGAGTGACTAATTCTTAAAAGATGAAAATTTGTGGATGACGTATTTCTTTCAGCAACTATCACATAACTAGATTTGTAGGGAATCATCAGAGAAAACCGCTTCATGTGACTGCAGCTACTTTTGTATTTCACTGACGATTTTGAGTGTCATTTTTGTGGCTGTTCACCCTCCAGCCTCAGGGGGCAGTAACGAGCCCGTCGCACCAGAACGATACAAGACGCAGCACTCAAAAGACAAGCTGCATAAAGGGGAAACTTCTTTTGTGTGAGCAGGCAAGGTGTGTGTTTTCCTCCAGAGCTCCAGACCACAAATATTTTGTCACATTTTGCAACCATGGAGCACCAGTGCAACTTGGAAGCATTATCAATACATTAACCGGGGAGCTGTTAGTTTGCCTCCAGATTACAGTTAATAAATCATCATGTTTAATTAGTTTAACGATAGTGTTAGCAGATGAAGTGTGATTTTTCTTTCTGCAGAGCTCCAGATCACAAATATTCACTCAAATTTTGCGAATATGGAGCACCAGTGCGACTTGCAGATACTATTAATAAACAAAGCAGAGAGGATTTGACACCTGACAGGAACATTTTACTTGAGCAAATATGGTTCTTCTTAATTCCTGATGGGATGATTTCCTGTCTGCTACTCTGATATAAGCTGATAGCATGAGTGTATTTTAAACACAATCTCTGCACTGAATCTGCCTCAAATTAAAGGTCAATATTAGTAAAAGTGATATATGAGTCTGCCCGTCATGCTGTGGCGATGCCTCCTTTTTTACCTGTCTGATGGGGCGTTTTGATGGACAGTTTGGGCAAAGGAACCATCAGCCGTGCTCACACCCCCCTGAGCCCTGCGGAGAGTCTGGGTTATCAGCAGAGCTTCAGGCCGAAGCCTGGCTGCAGGGCGGAGGGCGGAGGGGGGGGGGGGGGGGGGGTCAGTATCAACTCCTCCACATCACAAGGTGCCGGCTGTTTGCCAGACAGAGATCTGCGGCTGTGGTTTTGGGCCGACAGACACATCCCTTAGCGGCAGCGTGCCGTACACGCCTCACAGAGCACATCGGCTTATAACTCGTCTGAAATTCACTTTTGCTCCCAGTAGATTAAACTCACACTTCAGTTCATCTCACAACACCCCGCTTAGCAGGGACACGGAAATGATGGGCTTCTTACCCGCCCCGCATGTAAAGTATGTACAATGGCTCCATTTTTTTTTACACATTAATACTGTTTACCACACTCTCCATGAATAACAGTTAGGCTAAATTGAATATTCCCGAATGGGATAAAGAGATGAAAAATCACAGTGCACCTGCTGCTTTGGCTTTTTGTGGCAATAGCTAGAATTTGAATTAATGTGAGGATTAAGTGCACTTGACTTTTGCAGTCAGTGAAAATATTAGCAGACGTTTGCAATCATGCACGGAGCAAATGAGCTGCAGGGCTGTGGTGGCGGTCTGTGCCTCGGGACTGTATCTCGAGAGCAACCACATGCTCGAGCCACAACGAGACTAAATACATACATGTCTGACATTTACTCAGTGATGCTTCTGCAAAATGCACAAAATGCTTTTCTTATTAACTGATTCATTTCACAAATATCTGGCACAGTTAGACTCAGACGTCTCAGCAAAAGTAAAACACAACTCAACGTTTGTAGACTTTGTCATGAGAGTGATAATTTATCCAGAGAGAACAAACTGTGACAACAACGACAAGAAGCGTCGCCACGGCTGGTATTGGCATCACAATTATGCAAAACGCAGTCACGAAATTTTACAATCAAAGGTCGAGTTTGAAGATGGGTGTGGCCCAAGCAGAGAGAGTAGGAAGGTAGGAAGTAAGGAAGCACAGCCCGTGACTATTTAGTCGCATTTTGCAACCATGGAGCACCAGTGTGTTTCTAGCTTACAGTGAATAAATTCTTAATTATTCATTTTGATGCATTATTTCCAGAGGATTTGACACCTTACAGGAACAGCTTGAGCAAATATGGTTCTTCTTAATTAATTGCTGCAGGGCCCCAGAGTGTGTCTATTGACTCAAATTTTGCGACCATGGAGCACCACTGCAACTCGCAAAGACTATTAATATATGAACTGGAGCGCTGTAGAGTGAGTTTCCAGCTCACAGTGGTAACAGTTTAACTAACTGCTAACTGCTTCAAAATAAAAGCACCTGTGTTTCCTCTTTGATTCATTTACACACATAATACTTTCTTTAACTTTATTATGACAGTATGAATTTGTTTATGATAAAAAGGTTCAACCCAGTCAGCTGCAGACAGAGTACGTATACTTACTGTCATTTATAGACCATTTGTTGTATTAATGTGAAATGGTTTTAGCCCTGTACTTTAAAATACTACCTGTTTCTCTAAGCACCTCCCACTCTGATTGGCTCTCCAGCCACCCTGTAAAAAGCAGCAGGGCTTCTGTCACTACGGATTAAGTAAAGAAGAGCTGTACAACTACTGGTTGGAGCGGTCGGGGGAACTTTTCTGTTAGCAGAGTTGTGTTTACATTAGCATTGCGCCATTACAGCGTGCATATTTTACTGTGTTTTCCCCCAACACGTATTTGCACTCTAAATAAAGCATTACTGTTTAGTGATGTCTCAGTACTTTGAAGTGTTGAAGCTAATCCTCTCTCCCTGCTTCTCATTTGAACTTCAGAATTTTAATGAAATTTCTTTGTGCTTTATATTTTGGGGATTTTTATCAGTTTGGAGTGAGGGTCTATCTGTGCAGGTCTGAGATACTGGGCATCGAATATCTGACATACAGTCTAACATTTTCTTTTTATTGTGAAACCCCGTGCACACTCCTCTGGTTCACTCAGGCTCCTATTGAAAGTCGTCATCTTCCTCTTAAAATAAATGTGTCAGATGACCCTTCTGTGACAGGAATTTTACGTCCGTTTAACATAACGTTTTTGTTGTTCTTTGATCATTTAATTCTACGTCATATGAACATAAAAACACTGAGTAAAAACTTTAAACTTTTTTTTTTTTAAATTTTCACTGAACTATAAAAAGATTTAGCAAGCTTAGGTTTCTTGATTGCTAGAATAAGGCAGAGAAATGACTCCTGAACCAGGATGTGCTCTTTATTTCACCTCAGCACAACTTTAATTTAGACACTCTAATGCCCACACAGGCATGTTAAGTGCACAATGATAGAGTTGTTCATTAGCCTTAAACTGATTAGGTGAAAACGGCATAATAAATTGAAGTCAAATTAACGCAAAACTCAAAAATTGTTGACTTAAAGGCACTATGTGTAACAATTTCACTTGTTCTTTGAGACAAACAAATTCTGCAGTCAAAAGTGTGTCCTAGCACATGTGTATTCACCTCTATCAGAGTATCTAAGTATGTCCGTAAGCTCCGAAATTCTCATTTACATATGCATCTTGACTGGTGTCTCATCATGTACGTGCGCCATCTTGAAAATACAGGTATGTACAGGGACATACTTGAGAAATACAGAATGGCCTTTCGCGTTTCCACTTGTCGGTTTCTGGTTTCCGCCTGCAGGTAGAGTGACGAAAAGCAGCAGCAAGCAGGCCAGTCACAAGTGCCGGTGCATTTGAAAAAAAAGGCAAAAAGGCAACGTGACCGGTGATTTCAAAAAACGAGGGTCAACATCGGGGTAGCCTTTCCCAGGTGGAGAGTGCTGCTGAAGGAGAATCACAGCTAACAGCGCCGCTAACAGCTGTTAGTGGCTGTTAGCTAACAGCTGTTAGCGACGCAGTGTTGCGAGGAGAGGTTGAGCAACTTGTGTGAGCTGTCAAAAGACAAGACGTGATTGGTTTGTTTCGATTTACACCCGCCCCAACAGTCCTACGTTGTAAGCACAGCCAGCATGGTGAGGAGGGGGTTTGTCAACTCGTGTCGCTTGTGTCTGTGTTGGATGACATGGTTTCATCAATGTTATCATAGCTTTTTGGTACACAGCAGCTACCGTTGTTGCAATACACATTTGAAACAGTGAGGAGCTAGTGTGCGCTATCCATTTGAATGCAATATACGATCTCAATACCAGATGGGAGAAATTCCTACACAGTGCCTGTTTAACATAAAAAAATATGTCAAGCTCACAAGAGATGAGATTTTGTCATGTGAACATACATTTTGTTTTGTCATTTTGACAATCTGGGGCATAAAATTTTGTGTCATGGACGGTGTTCCCTTTTCCTTCAGTAAACCAAATTTGCTCAGCTAAACTGCTTAAAGGGAAATTTCGGTTTATTTCAACCTGTCTTCTATCGTCCTAAGCTGTTGCTGCTTGTTCTCGCAATATTTCAGCCGCGCTTTGGAAAGCAGAGCTAGATGGTAAACAAACATGGCAGCACACCGGTGAAGTAAGACAACATGTTTACATGTCGTTTTCTATATGTTCTCTGACATTTATCCTAACGATATGAGGCGGAGTTTGTGGGAAAAAAGCTTGTTTAGTGGACTAACTTTGCACTTGAAGGTTGCCCATTCACTTATGTTTAACAGGTCTGACGCTACTATGCGCCCCGGCTGTATCTAGGCTAACGGCTAACATGCTAACTATTATTTTTATGTCACTAGTCACTTGAAACAAATTTAGGACGATAGAAGACAGGTTGAAATAAACCGAAATTTCCCTTTAGCAATCTACACAATAGGGACAGGACCTTACCACATTCAACAACAATTACAGAAAGGTGGAAGATAATTCTGCCCAAGATTATTTCAATCAATCTCTTCACCCAGAGGTTGCTTTCAAATTCATTACAAATTCATCTAGGTAAAGTTTTAAATACCAATGTCTCCATTTCTACAAGATCAGGCTCAGGACCAATCATTCAATCAGTATGCCTCCATTACACTCTCATCAGATCCTGTCCTGGTCACAACGAATCCACAATCATAATACCAACACTCCAGTACATTCAGCTCTTCAACTGTCAACAAATATCCAGCTTAATTTAATAAATTAGTATGAAGCTGTATTGTGAAGCAAAAATACCTTTTAACCTGACTAAATATTAAGATTGAGATCAGAGAAAACGCTTGAATTGGAAGTATGTTTTCAGCTGGGAAAGAAAATGTCGCTCTTATCCATTGCAAGAGATGTCTAACTGTGTCTTCTATTTTTTACCAAAATGGAGAAAAATTCATGCTGATTCTCAAAAGAAAAATCTTACGGCAATCAGTTTTTCCCAAACTTAAAATATATAATACATATTGTCAGATATCAGTACAATACTCTTGGATTAAAAAATGAAATTTAAGTGAGATTACGTTTCGTGCTCACTCTTTTTGCAGAAACTAAGAAAATAAAACTAATTCTTTTTGCGTCTTTATTTTTATGATCTGTTGCTCCAGAAGCGTTCGTATCATCCTAAAGTCACACAGCAGGTACATTGAGTTGTGATTAAAACGTGTGATCAACCACAAGAATCAGGCGTCATTTACACTTTACATCTATCATCTTCGTATTTCCGTGAAAAAGTTGATGCCTATGGAGCTGAAATTTAAAATTAAGCCAATATAAACATGGAAAAAGCAAACCAGTGACCAGTGAGATGAGAAATTCAACATCAGATGCTTCAGGGATCATCACAACATAAAGTACAGAACAATCAGCTCAGGGATCATCTGACAGTAAAACAATATCGTCTGTCCATGAAGCAAAACTAACACAATCCACTTCCAAACTCATCTCGTCTTCTAATACACACACACACACACACACACACAGAGCAGAGCAGCAGGTACAGTACAGAGGTATACCTTTGCGCTCGGAGCGTTTCTTCCTCCTCCTCTTGCACCTGCGGCGGATCAGGCAGTAGTAGTAGGCTGCCGTGGTGTGAGAGCTGTCCAGCAGCAGAGCCATGGCTCGGCCTCACAGACGCTAATCTGTCCCCTCAGCTACCCTGCAGGCTCTGATGTGTTCCTCACTCTCACCCTGACGCAAAGTACAGACACAGAGTGTGCCTGTACAACTTTGAACAGAGGAGGGGAGGCAGGGGAAGGGGCGGTGGAGGACGAGGAGGAGGGCAGTTAGTCTACCATGAAGCACGCAAGGCAGAGAGCTGTTGGCACATTGGCTCGCTGTGGTAAATGGCTGTCAGATAAATAGGCTGGGGTGTCTCCTGGTCTCCTACTCCTCCCTCCTCTGCGTCCCTCTCCTCTCTCTTCGCACCCCCACCAACCCCCTCTCTCAAATCACACACTCACACTCCTCTCACACTCGGGGCTATGACAAACTTGGCAAGCGAGCGCTCTTGAAAAAATACCAAAAAGTGCCTTTTGAATATGCATGTGGCACTACATGAGACAAGTGTTGAGCTGCAAAAGTGCTCGACGCAGGAACATGACCGGAAATGCTACTTAGAAACAGTCTTTTCCACAGGTGGCAACAGAGTCAGTGAATAAAAGTCAAGGTGTGCTCGAAACTACCTGTAATGGCTTTAGGGTCAGAGAGACTTGTGCCTGTCCTGGGGCGGACGCCACTTTGGCATGAATTCTACACATCGTTTGATGAATCAGACCCCTGGAGTAAAGTACAAGACACTGGGAGGGAAATAATGAGCCCCTTGAGTTGGCATGGTGGGAAGGATCACCTTCCAGAGTTGTAAAGTCCTGTTTCGGGGTTTACAGACCACGTCGGTGTCTAATAAACCCTTTAAACTCATGAAGACACAACTTAAACCAGCCTTCCTTGCACTACGTTCCATCATCAGCGTAACCAAATATCACCAGCTCTACAGCTCTCTGTTTTGCTGCCCCCAAGTGGACAAAATCAGTGAATGCATCTTTAAATGCCCCTTGAGTCAGGATGCTTTTGTAAACTATGGGTCCGTCCAAAGTCACTTAAAAATAATGCAAGTTATCTTACCAAGCTGACTGTGCTAGCTGTTTAGCCCCTCCCACCTCGGAAAAAATGCGAGGAGCTAGCGCTAGGAGTGATGAGCAAGCATTGTCGGTTTAAGAGACATGAGACGTCCTTTCCACTGAAGCGACACGTGAAGCAACGTCCATTCCTGATGACGGCGGCACCGCTGGATCTGCTCCGTAAAGCAGCCAGCGTCTGGCGTTACTATGGGTACATCCCAAGTCTCATTATATTCGCTGACCAAAACAGTAGCCCCCACCCCCCGCCGTCATGACTCTGGTCACACACTTTTGCATGTAGCAGCCGCACATCCCCGACAGTCCGATGAACAACACAACGGGTTGTGACTGAAATAAACCTAATTGCAACATAACAATCTTGCATGAAATATCATTACTCTTTGATGTAGGTACGTGAATTACAGCGATTCATTGCAAAGAATGCATGTAACGGGTACACTTGCGCTGTTTCTCCGCCATCTTGTTCAAATGTGCCAGATGTAGAGGGCGGGTATTTATACGTCATAAATAAATACGTCCAGATAGGAAGCTCTCGACCATCCTAGCTCATAGCTGCTTAAAGCTTGCTGCTAGCTCCTAGCTTCACAAATAAGAGACTTGGGACGGCCTAGAAGATGGCGGACCTCGAACGACTTCCGGTTCAAGCGAGGAGCTAGCAGTAGCACTATAAATATAAGAGACTTTAGATGGACCTCTTGAGACTACACCGCTCAATTCAGCAGTAAAGTTCACAGTTGGCTTGGACAGTGTCACGGTATTGCAGCATCCCAGGGTATTTAGAAACGACTGACTCTCAATAACCCCAATAATCCCAACCCTCACCTATGGTCATGAGCTCTGGGTAGTGACCGAAAGAATGAGATCGTGGATACAAGCGGTGGAAATGAGTTTCCTCTGTGTATCTGGGCACAGCCTTAGAGATAGGGGGAGGAGCTCGGACATCCGGAGGGAGCTCGGAGTAGAGCCGCTGCTCCTTCACGTCGAAAGGGGTCAGTTGAGATGGTTCGGACATCTGATTAGGATGCATCCTGGGCGCATCCCGCTGGAGGTGTTCCGGGCACGTCCCACTGGTAGGAGGCCACAGGGCAGACCCAGAACACGCTGGAGGGATTACATATCTCGTCTGGCCTGGGAACACCTTGGGGTCCCCCAGGAGGAGCTGGAAAGCGTTGCTGGGGAGAGGGACGTCTGGGGTGCTTTGCTTGGCCTGCTGCCTCCATGACCCAGCCCCGGGTAAGCGGATGAAAATGGGTGGATGGATGGAATTTTGTCTCTGTTGAGTCTGAATAAAGGTGTGTTTTATTTTAAACTGAGGCGGCAGAGAGAGAAAAACACTAGAATTACCACCCTGCAGTTGTGTTTGACCTTTGACCACTGAAATCCAATCAGTTCATCGTTGAGTCCAAGAGGAGGCAGACAGCAATGCCATTTGGTTTTGTTTTGTTTTGTTTTTTAACATGTGCAGTGTAATAATTTAATTATAACCCTGAGAATGTTTTCTGCTATTGTCTGTACACTGTGGAGGAGTCTGTAATAAAACAGGGACACAAGGATGGTTGCATTCACACATCATTTGGAGAAGCAGACATCAAGAGTTTTGAGACAGTCTGAGAGTCAGCACTGCCCCCATGTGGCCTAGAGTGATAACACACAGCTGAGTGGACACCCTTCCCTCATTACCCAGGTAATATGCTGATTATTATTATTACCAGAGAAATGAAGATGAAACTTTAATGATGCCCTTGGGGGAACACAGCTCTCCCACAGCAGGCATTTGGAGCAGAGGCACAGGTAGAACTAATGAGATTAACAACGGCTGCGGTCAGTTTATGCAGTCCTGGTGCTGCGCTCGGCAGAGGCATTATTAATGTTATCAGTTACACCTGTGCTTTCCCCAGAATTTTAGGAGTTTAACTGGACTAAAAGTGAGAATATCTCGACCTCTGCTGCTTTGGTTTGACACTAATTTCCCAAGTACCTCTTTAATGGTCCAGTTAAACATAAACGTAGACATGCAGAGTCACCCAACCTGGTTTATTATACGTCTTCTTCAGGATCTGGAAGGTCTGCATGCAGGCCCAGATCTACAGGCTGGAGGTCAGTGAATGAAAGCTGAGGTAACAGTGAGCGGCCTGTGGGTGGAGCAGCTGCACTCTAGAACTGACTGAACCACATGTACTGCTCCTTATTCCCACACTTCTCCCTGTCCTCCCACTCCTCTGTGCATCTTTCATCACAGCAGAAGGAGCCTGTTATTAGGAAGACGCATGTTCCAATATGTCACAGCCAGGACACGATCTAACTGTGTGGCTCTTGTGCTGACGAGCAGAGAGATGATATCCAAAGATTACGTTCAGACGATAGTCAAATGGCTTTTGGTGTCAGTCTCACAGAGGCGCAGCTCCGAAACCTTCAAGGTGTAACGACGTGTCATTGAATTAGTTTGTTCGGTTCAATCAGGTTCAACAAAACACTTTCTGATCTTCCTCAAGCTTGGGTCCTCTACCAGAGGCCTGGGAGTTTGAGGGTTCGGCGCTGCATCTTAGCTGTTCCTAGGACCGCACTCCTGTGGATCGAGACCTTTTAGTGGTCATCTTTTGACTGAGTCGCCGTCATGTTCACATTCATACCGCATGGCACAAAGTGTCTCGTACTTTACAATAAACTGTGCTAAATTCTGACTGTTTTCTGAGGGGTTTCCCTTTATTAGACGAGTTGACTAGACTTAATTAAAATTTTTGTTTCGTCAACAGGGAAATTAGTCGTCAGGAACATCCCTAGCCTGCACTTGGGGTCTTGTCTGGTGTGGTACACACCCCTGCTTCTATTGATCTCGTACTAAGTGCCTGTTCCTGTGCTGCCATGATTAGCGCTTCTGTGCTGTCTTTCAGTCTTTCCAGACAGGATTTCTTGAGGTCGGCCACTTCTTCAATCTGTTGGTGCTACATGCCGTGCAGGGGCTTGTCCTTCCATGATGGTTCATGGTTTGGGGATTTATATATCAGTGGGAATACGCAAACATGTCAACTCACTGCCAACTTCATCCCAGTGTATCAATCAGGGGGACTAAACAAAAACAAGGAGCAACACAAATGCCACATGCTAACATAATAACTTGCTTTGTGCATTCAAGCCCTGTTACAGTATTCCTTCACAAGCCCATTTTGGCCAGACTATACTATTTCTACAGAAAACAAAAACAGATGATGATGACTTCGACCCATGATGGAGCCGTATGGAGTTAGATTTGTGTCTTTATTACATGCGAGAAAATAAATGATATGAGAGAAAAAAAAATATTTGAGAGAAAAGTTTTCACACTGATAGCAAAAAATAATAATATCTGAGACTAAAAAAAGTTTTGAGAGAAAGTATTTTGTCATAGAATATAAAAAAAATAATTTGACATTTAAAAAATGATTTCCGAGAAAAAAAAAAAAACTCTCAAAAAACTTTTTTTACTCTCAAATATTATTTTTTTGCTATCAGTGTGAAAACATTTTCTCTCTCTCTCTCAAAAAAAAAAAGTTTCTCTCAAAACATTTTTCTTCTCTCTCTCAAAACCGAAGTCTTTGCTCTCGTGTCAGGATTTTGCTCTCATTCATCCACCATGGTCGATTCACCGGCATAGATGCGCTGCGTTATTTGGGAGCGGAGACTCCAATGTTTGGGTAAGATGATGACACACATGATGAATGATTCAGTTGAATTCGACTCCCAAGATGATCCTCACCCAGCTGTCAATTCGATTGAGACTGGCCAATAGGAACGTGGCCCCGCCCATGACATTATTTTCACAGAGAAAGCAAAATCCTGACGCGAGAGCAAAGACCTAGGTTTTGAGAGAGAGAAGAAAAATGTTTTGACAGAAACATTTTTTTGAGAGAGAAAATGTTTTCACACTGATAGCAAAAAAGTGAGAGTAAAAAAAAAATTTTTGAGAGAGTTTTTTTTCTCGGAAATCATTTTTTAAATCTCAAATTATTATTTTTTTATATTCTATGACTAAATACTTTCTCTCAAAACTTTTTTTAGTCTCAAATATTATTATTTTTTGCTATCAGTGTGAAAACTTTTTCTCTCAAACATTTATTTTCTCGCATGTAATAAAGACACAAATCTAATTCCATAGAGCCGTACCTGACTGATAACCACAACAAACTTCAGGCCTGAACTTGGTCATGGCAGTCACACAAGATCAAACAATACACATCCTGAAGTAGCATACGCCATCAAAGAATGCGTGCTGCTTAGTTTGGACTTTCTGCCCTCAACCTGAAACAACACACACCATCACCATCCGGCGACCTACCACTGTCCTCTCCTCCAATACTAACAGAGCCCTTCGACGGACCTTTAATCAGGGTCAATCAGAGAAAACGATCACAGCCAGAGCTGTGATTAAGACGAGCCTCAGATCTGAAGCAAAGAAAACGCAGAGTCTGTTTGGACAGGGATATGGAAAACAGCAGCGGGAGTCAAGATCGCCCTGAATGGCTGAGAAAACACAGGCTCCACTAATCACACTATCTGCTGTCCCTTTTGTAGCAGCGAACTGCACCACAGTCACACATAAAGACGACAAAGTGGAGACAAATATGCACCTGCACTGAGTGTTTGAACTGGACGTGTCCTCGTTGTAAATCCCAAAGCAGTCCACCTCTCTGCAGTGGAGACGAACTCTATCCCAGCTGCTGCTTCAGGTTCCACAGGACTTCCTGACAGGGTCACACACACACAAAGACAGAGAGAAACTCCTGGTCAGTGTTAGGGAGGGAACAATACAACATCACATACATTTAACCAGACTTATATTGGACCAGTCCGTCAGCTCCGTTTGTCCACATATTATTTGCACAGTCAGCAGGGAGTCAATGTCTTTCTCCAAACTCTGCTTGTGAAAGATGGACACTGAAAATACTAGGACCTGTGTTAGGAGGAAATTAGGATTTTTTTACAGTGTATGATGAATAAAAATCTAAACCTGCCGTTGCTGGAAATGTCAAGAGCATCTGCACAAGCGGCAGACTCCTCGTGCCTGAGCTGCAGGGGAGTGCATCATCCTCACTCCTGCTGCTGACCTTAACTGTCCTCCACAAAGCAAGAGGGCCGTTTCAGCTTCAGCCATCACGAGTTTAAAAGAATATCAAGATTTAATATACATCCCTGGTTAGTGAATATGTGAGGTCTACGCAGGAGGAGAGAAGCAGCGTGGACGGCAGCCAGGAGAATGTATGTTTCTTTGCCTTTTCCTAATCCCGTGGCACAGACAGATGAGAGGCAAACACGGGGGGATGTCTGTAACCTACTTTCATACATTTGCATATTTTTCAGAGAGGGGAAGAAGCAGTTTTGAAGCGGGGGGTTGACGGGGTGGATGATGGGGGAGTGAAGGTGCCCGACAAGGACAAGACAGGGTGACGGGAAACCAGCAAGTCAGCATTTCAAACCCGTTGAGATCACTATGATAGGAAAAAAAAAAAACCTAAATGTTTCATCACAGATCAGCACAACGCAGCCGATCCCATAATTTACACAGTAACTGTGGGGGATGGGCCCACAGACACAGGCAGGGCTTTCACTCCCCCTTCATCCAAACTGTTTGCGAAAAACACTCTGAGACGAAGCAGATTAAGTTGGAGCGGTGATGCAGCTCTGACGGAGGAGTGTACCTGCAGCGGGGCAGCAGCACACAGAGGACTCAGGCTTCTTCCTTGAAGGGGCACTCCACCCATTTCACATATCACACAGAATGTGTTTGACTCTTCAGATCTGACAAAACCAGATCTGAAGAACTTCCCGTGTGCATCTCCAGAGATTCAAACATTTTTTTAAGTTCGCACCAGCCAAATAAAAAAGCCCTGCGTTCATTTTCACCTTGAGTTTCCCTCCTTCCTCTGAATTCTGCACCATCCGAGATGAAGCCGTCAGCTGTGTTATTTTTACCTGAGAAGAGCTCATCTGATCTCGTCCCTCGCTGCTCACAGCGTTCAAGTGTAAAGGAATTATTTGTCAGGTTTGAGCACCTGTGGGTGGCCACACAGCCGAAAACAAGACTACAAGTCAAAGTCACTGCTGGCAGTCCCAAGAGTCTGCAGTATTCCTCACACATGATGGAGACGATGATGATGTCAGTATTCTAAGAACGTTATCAGTAGTCGGTGCTGCAGGAGGACCGTGAAGACATTTCAGGTGTGCTCATTTTTTTTCAGCTATGTGAATAAAATGTCCTTACTTACTTCATTTAAAACTACAAAACCAACTCCATCCTCCTCTCTCCTGGTTCCACTCATACATATCCAACCGGCAACAGGTTGTCTCCATCAATGGCCCCTGTTCCCACCCAGCCCCAGTAAACCATGGCGTGCCTCAGGGTTCTGTGCTTGGTCCCTTCCTCTTCATCATTTACATACTCCCCCTGGGTAAGATCGTTCGTAAACATGGTCTGAATTTTCACTGTTACGCTGACGATACCCAACTATATCTCAGCTCCCTCCTCTGTCCATAGTCAGCTGCCTACTTGCAATGAAAACCTGGATGACCACCAACAAAACTGAGCTCTTGGTTGTGGCTGCCAAGGCGCGACTTCAAATGGTGGGGGATTTTATCCTTCTATGTGGATGGCTGCTCCATCTCCCCATCCCCCGAGGTTCGCAACTTGGGTGTCATCCTGGACTCCACCCTCTCCTACGAATCCCACATAAAATCTGTTGTTAAATCTGCCTTCTTCCACCTCAAAAACATCTCCAGACTCCGGCCTTCACTCTCAGATGTTGCTGAGACCCTCGTCCATGCATTTATCACCTACCACCTGGATTACTGTAGTGGAGTCCTGCTCGGGCTCCCCAGCAAAGCCTTGGACAGACTGCAGTATGTGCAGAACTCAGCTGCAAGGTTTCTCACCTGGACCAAGCCTTGGCAACACATCACCCCCACCCTCAAACACCTACACTGGCTTCCAGTCAAGTTCCACATCACCTACAAACTCCTCCTCACCTATAAAGCTCGCCATGACCTTGCCCCACGGTACCTATCGGACCTCCTCACTGATTACACTCCCTCATGGAACCTGCGGTCTGCTGACTTGGGTCGCCTCAACGTCCCTCACACCAGTAGGCGAACATTTGGGGATAGAGCCTTCAGTGTGGCAGCCCCAACTCTCTGGAACTCTCTCCCCACGGAGATTCACCAGGCGCCAACACTGGACATTTTTAAATCTGCTCTGAAAAGACACCTGTTCACCCTGCCTTTTGGTTTTTGCGTCCTTGGGTCTCTTGAAACTCTCCTAATTGATTTTATTCTTGTGACTTGCTTTAAGTGTGTGAGGTATCCTTCAGAATAAAGGTATCCCTATCAAGCCATTCTCTCCGTGTCTTTTTTCCCTTCATGTTGGGAGCTTTTATCTGTGCAGGCACTCCGCTGAATGAGTCCCCAGAGTGTTGTTGCATTACACCGGCACGTGGGCCGTTCGATTGGCTGTCTCTTACTGTTTCGGAAAATATCTGTCTTGATGGAAGCAGCTGGGCCGAGGGGACGCTTTGCTGACACACAAACAGCGAAGCCACACTGCAGCATACGTACGGGCACATGTAAAGTTAAAGTACAAGGGGCTCAGGGGACGATAAGGGCACGGACGGTCAGCTGTTGGTGAGCATCTGCCCCCCAATTTTTGTGTCCCAGATCGTTGGCATTCGTCGGTAGATGATTCAGCATGTTGAATCATGCTCAAATGTATTTAATAATTATATCAAAAGTAATAATAATGTTTAAAACAGCATCCCTGCACTAAAATGCATTAAAATTGGTCCAAAATTCTTCCCTGCAGAGCAGCAGCCGTGTCTCCCTGACCTACCTTCACTGGTGACAGCCAGCCAAGTAACAACAGTGTTTCTCACTGCTGTCAAATGACATCACTATTAACACATCTCAACGCAGCCAGTCGGTGTCAACAGGTCAGTTTGCCTAGTTAAGTCCCAAATGTTGGGCGTAAGTGGAAAAAAATCGCAATGATCTTTGCAACATAGCAGCCTGTCAAATAAATGTAGATCTCTAAACCTGTGTGTGTGGTGCGGTATCGGGGGGGCAGTGTGATGGTCAGCGCTGAGTGGCACAGACTGCGGTGGGAAGAGTGAGGGAGAAATGGCGGAGTCGTAATTAAACCGCATTTCCATTAAAGATGCTTTCAAAATTATTGTACAAACCTCACTATGTTCCATTAGGCCTGTGAAAGACACCTCAAATTTTGCACAAATGTCCACTTGGACGCGACGATGAACTGATGAGATTTTGGTGGTCATAGGTCAAAGGTCAAGGTGGTATCTCACGAACGCCTTGAGGGACTTTGGGCACAAACGTTCACTTGGATTGAAGGATAAATTGACGTCAAGGTCGGGGTGACGTCAGGAAACGTTTCTGACCGTAACTCAAGAATTCTTACGCTTATCACGACAAAATTTCACACACACGTCAAATAGGAAGTGATGACATTTCGTATCCAAAAGGTCAAAGGTCAGCCTCACTGTGACATCATAATGTTCTGCTTGTCTTGCTCTCCCTCCTCTCCACAGCACACAGAGTGGATGTGATCCGCGGCCCCCTCGACTGTCTGCTCCGCGTGGCCGCCGGTCATGTCATCTGCCAGCAGATGACGGGGAGGATAGGTGACGAAGGCTCGGCGTGTCTGCTCGTCTGGCTGGCTTGAGGTCAGACACTGACAGTCACAAGCTGGAGGTGTGAGACACAGCAGCGGGTATGAAGAGTCAAGATTTTAAGGATGTTTTTTTAAATATATTTTGATGAACATCAGTGTCTCACACCGTGCAGACTGTCACACCAACAATCCAAACATGCAAAGCCACACAAAATGCTGATTCGTGTTATTTTCCTGGCTGTAATAAAGAGTCCTCTGCTTCACTCTACAGCACCGAGAAAGTCACCTTGTCTCGCCACAGTAATGGCACCCAGGGGTCCTGTCACAGCGTGGCCCCTGCTGGCCCGCATCTGATGCACTGACACAACTGCACACACCACCCGCCACCCCCCGAAAATAACCTTTACTGGAGCATCATCTGCTGTGATGTGATTCTGCCTGACATCGTTCCATAAAGATAGAACAGATTATTAGATTTTAGATTCCATGTTGTGAGTCCAAATCGAATTTGTTATCACTTCTTGAAGCTGAGGTTACACTGACACGGTGAGCGCCACTGTTTTGGCTTCGGTCTAAACTCCAACACAGAAGAAGATGCGTGTGACGAGTCAGAAAACAGTGCTGATTCATGGTATTTCATGCCTTAAAACAGTGAAAGAAAAGCTCCAAAACAATGAATCAGCATGTCTGACTTTATGAGAGTAGATCCTCAGACTGTCAGTGAGTCATCAGTGACACAGAGCTCGCAGAGCATCACCACATCAAGACTCCTCACAACTGCACCTGTTTGTTGATTACACCCCAAAAAAAAAGAAGTGGATTCACTCTGCAGTGGTTGCGTAAGCGGCTCGTAAGTCAGTGTCCTGACTTAACCTTCTGCAGCCCTTTCAAATCTACCTCCAGGCTGCGGCTTCAATCACAGTGTGTTTAAGGAGTGGAGCCGGCAGAGGATCGAGGGCGAATCAGGGAGTCTTCGCTTGACGTCTGACGAGCTCACGTGGACAGACGATGATGCAGATGGGGTCGTCTCTAAATACGTAACCAGCAGCTCCTGGAGCGTGAGATCAGATCGCATGGGGCTCTTAGTTCCACGGTGTGTTGCGACCTTTATGACTGTGATAAACTGATCAATTGTCAGATGAACACAGGGACACAAAGTAATGCAAACTGAATTATACTCTACAGAAGATAAACACAAAGTCACTGTTTAGTAGGGGTTCACGAAATTCATGGTGTAGTTCGATATGATACAGCGGTGTCACGGCACGTTTTCGTCAGCGGCGTTAAGTGACGTCCTCAGACTTCTACTGTTTTTAAACGAAGCTTTGGGAGCTTTTGTAAGTTATTTCAAGGTACAACGAGTTAGAATAATAATATAATTCTGTATTTTTCTAGATCTACTGTTTGTGCCCTTTTAGTTGGGGACAGAGTGGTTAAGTCCACCCCCGCCGCCTTCACCCATCTTAAACACTGAAAA